>NC_073636.1:77637500-80037500 GCF_029407905.1 Bubalus kerabau | reverse complement strand
TAGATGTTTAATCAAATGTCTGTAAGCCTAAGATGTCAGGCAGTCACCTTCCCAGGCGGCACCAGTGGTCAAGAAGCCCCCCTGCCCACGCAGGAGACGTGAAACATGGGGTCGATCCCTGGCTCAGGAAGATCCCCTGGAGGCGGGCATGGCAACCCACTCCAGTATCCCTGCCTGGAGAATCCCCAAGGACAGAGGAGCCTGGCAGGCCACAGTCCATGGGGTCACAGAGTCAGGCACGACTGAAGTGCCCTGCACGCACCCACCCTCCACCTCACAGCAGTATTTATATTTCCTGTGAGCAGTGGGGGCGTCTCACCCGCTTGGCGTCGGAAGGCCAGCTTGGAGTTTGGGGCCTTGAGTGTCCCACTGGCCCTTGGTGCTGAGGCAGTGTGGGTTCCCATCCCTGTGGGGACCACACGGGGGCTCCCGCAGGCCCCCCCGGCCCCTCCTCGATGCCATGCTCTCCGTGCCCCCGACCGCCCCGTGGCCCTGACAGAGGCTGAGTCCAGAGAGTGGGCCAGGGCAGGCCTTCAAAAATGTGCTGGCTTCCGGGCCCACGAGGAAATCCACTGCTCGCCTCCAGCCGGCAGCGCTGCCCGGCGCTGGGCCATCCCGGGGCTGTGGTGACAGCAAAGCCGAGCGCCATGGGGACGATCGTGCGATCGCAGGAGCGGCCGCCGCAGGGCCGGGCAGCTGTTCGCTGCCGGGCCGGTGCAGCCTCGACCTGCCCCCTGTCCGTGTGGGAGCCTACGGAGCTCAGCCAGGGCGCCCTTTTTGCAGAGACACCCACAGGCTTGCTCCCCCTTCTCATGCCAAGAGGTGGCCCTGCTGCCTCTGGTGCCCCGATTCCGACTGCCGCCTTCCAGCGCCCCGTCCTCCTGGAGGCACGTTCCCTGGGGACGCCCCGCAGTGGGCATCTGAGCTGGCGCAGGCCTTCCCTGTATGAGCAGCGCCGTGTTTGTACCCAGGCCTGGCTGGGCACTCCCTCCCCTCTGGGGCTCCAGGCGTTTCTGGGGGCGGAAGACAGAAACCAGCCCTGTGTTTTCCAGGCTGCCAGGCTTCTGAGAAATTCACACCTCAGCCCAGAAACCCCTTCTCCCACTCAGCCTCGGCCCCTTTCAGAGAAGAGGATACCCGCCCCTCTGCCCGCCGGCTTCCTGTTCTCCTCTGAGGAGGGGGAAGGGTCTGGGGAAGGACTTCAGCCCCGTCCCCTGGTGCCACCCCTTTGGGCCCCGGCCCGTCCCCCACCCCAGCCCCTAGCTGTCTGATGTCAGAGTGCAGACCGTGGGGGGCACCTGGCCATGGCTGGGACCACCCTGGGAAGTTTCCTAAATCCAAACTCTAAATTGCAGCCCTGAGGTACAGAGGTACTGGCTGCCTTGAGGGATCTGCTGGACTTTCAGGGGCCCGTCTGTTTGGCTGATGGTAGCGAGGCAGGAAGGAAGTGCTCTGGTGACTGGTAGGACGAGGGCCCCCCGCTGTGGGTGCCCTGAATTCCCATGGGCGCTCATTCAGGCGGATGGATCTCGGGGAGAAAGAGGATGGGATGTTTCCACGTAGACGCTGGCACCTCCAGTTTCTGCGCTGGAAGGTTTGGCATTCTGGCCTCAGCTCTTGAAACACAGTCAGTTCTCCTCCAGCTTTTGCTGAGCACCTCCTGCACTTTGCCGAGAACACATCAGAGGGCACCGATTTGGTGACTTGCGTTGTGGTTTGTAACGCAGCCACACGTGGTGTGTACCCCTGTGCACACGTCCAAAATCAGGCCTGCAGAGGACAAGGTCTGCAGTGGGCCACGGGAGAACCAAGCTGATCCAGCCAGGGCCTCCCTGGACCTCAACGGTTAACTCTGGCCATTTCAGGTCTGAACAGAAAGCTTCTGTCTTTACCATTAAACCAACGTTTACTGGCGAGGCGGGAAGGCAGGGCAGAGCGGTTCCAAGCCTGCGCCCTGGACTCCCGCCTGCATTTAAGTCCTGGCTCGGCCACCTGTGGGCCGAGCAAGGCCCCCTCAGCTGAGTTCTTGGTTTACTGAACTGCAAAATGGGAAGAATTACTCAGGGAGCCTTGTGAATGCCGGCTGGTTAATCCATGTAGATTCCTTAGACCAGGACCCGGCACCAAGCAAGCTCTCAGAAGGTGCCAGCTTACAGGACGACTTCTCGACAGCTGAGGCCAGCCAGGTCAGGTGCCAGGTGCCGGGTGATTGAGGGATGGTCCCTGCCCAATGGATCTTACAGTCTAACGGGGAAGACATGATAAATACAACAGAAACGTGTTTCTGATGGTGAGACACACTTTGAAGGAGAGACACAGACGCTGTGAGAGGAGACTTCGGACAGGGTCGTCTGGGAGGGCCTCTCAGAGGAGGTGACCTACTCCTGTGCTGTGTGTGCCAGAGGCCCCCTCGCCTGCTCCCCCACGGGCACGCTGCCGCTGTTCCCCGGGCTGGTTCTTGGGTTGGAGGCACAAGGCGGTCTGCCTTGTCTCGTCTTCCTTCTTGGTTCGCTCCATCCCCGTCCCCACCTCCTCCTCCTCCTCCTCTGCACATCTCCCACCTCCTCTCTCCTCCTGTCCTTCTCTCTCCCTCTCTCCCTTCTTTCCTTTAAATGCCAGATGGCCTTCATTAAATACACATAAGATATAAAAAAATAATGCAAATGAATACTGTGTACCTACCCCAAGTGTAAAGAAAAAGAGCATTATCATTGTCTTTGTACTCTTCTGCCATCTAAAAACATTTTGTATTTGCAAATCTTTCAGTTCTGTTTCTCTACAAGAGGAGTCTTTTAAAAAAAAACTTTTCTCTGATTTTCATTCTCAACAGTGAACCTCTTTTTTTGGCTAATTTTTTTATTAAAAACTTTTTAAATTGTAGTATCGTTCATTTACAATGTTGTGTTAGCTGCAGATATACAACAAAGTGATTTAATTACACACACAGATATTCTATTTTATATGTGTGTGTGTGTGTGTGTGCGCGCGCACGCGTGTGTACGTACTCAGTCGCGTCCAGCTCTTTGCAACCCGTGGACCATAGCCCACCAGGCTCCTCTGTCCGTGGGATTCCCCAGGCAAGAGCACTGGAGTGGTTGCCGTTTCGGGATCTTCCTGACCCAGGGATGGAGTCCGAGTCTCCTGCACTGGCAGGGGGATTCTTCACCACTGTGCCACCTGGGAAACCCATTTTCTATATATAGTATTTTAAACTTTTCACTGTCAGACTCAGTGCTCAGGTTCTCGGCTGCCTCATAAACGCCCTTTCCCCATGGTTTGTCTCGACTGTTGAAATGGGTTTTTCCGTTTCTTTGCCTGTGCGGGCGCCCCTCATCTTCTCCCCGAGCTGTCCTTGCTTTGGAGGGACAGGTGGCTTGCACGTAGCCTGGGCTTTGCTGGCTGCAGCTCCTCGGTGCCATCCATCACTGTTGCTCCGTCCTCAGCATTTCCTGTAAGTCAGTAGTGAAACGAGCGCTGGATCGGGTTGGGTTTGACGCTTTGGGCGAGGCTCCTCCTCAGTCGTGTGCTCCTCCATCAGAGGTGCTTGCGTCTGCTGTCTCTCTTCTGCAGTGGTCATATCCATGATGCTCCAAGCCTGGATTGAACACAGAATTTTTTTTTCACTATTTTTTTTTAAATTTTGAATTGGAGGATAATTGCTTTACAACATCGTGTTGGCTTCCACCAGACAACAGTGTGAATCAGCCATAAGCACACGTGTGTCCCGTCCCTCTTGAACTCCCCCGATGCGCCTTGTCCTGGGTGGTCACACAGCACCAGGTTGAGCTCCTGGAGCACAGAATTTTGAATGTATTTTTTCTTTTCTACCACCTTAGCCTTATTGCTATCCTCACTCAATTTTGTGTTTGTCTCTTTGCTTTAAAAAAAAATTAATTTCACCCCTTGTTTGACTCTAAGCAAGATGTTGGGCTGCCTGAGTCCTGAGTGCTCGTGAACTTTACATGAGCGCGGTCCTGCTCTAACTGGCTTTCTGCACCTTGCCTTTTCCTTCAACACGACGTTCGTGGCACTCAGAGGCTGTCGTTTTCGTTGCTGCGCTTCTTCCTCTTCTCTGCCGTGTCGTAGTCCCTTGTCGAGCTCATCAGTCCACTGCGTGGATTGTGGACATTCGGTCATTTCTGGTTTCTTTGACCCCTGTGCTGGTAGAGACCGTGGTTTCCAGAATGTCCCTTCTCTGCACACAGAAGAGTTTCTTTGGGGCTGTAGTCACAAGTGGAATTGCTTGGTCACTGGGCGTACCCTTCTGCCACGTTAGTCAACAGCACCAAAGTGTCTTCGGAAGTGGTTGTGCCAGTTTATTCTGCCATCAGCCTCGGAGAAGTCATTCCCTGGCTCCGCATCCTCCCACCGTTGGATACTGTGCGATTACGCGAGTGTTTGCACAACTTGGGTGGGCGAGATGCTGTCTCTCTACAGACAGCAACTTGTAACAGTTAACGTTTACCTTTGAAAAGGTTTGCACTTTCTGAGCATCGTCTGGGACGGTGCTACCGAAAACGTGTCACAGGACCCACAGCATCTGTGTGACTCGTGTCAGAGCGCAAATTCTTGGGCTCTGCCCGCCCCAGACCTGCTGAATCAGAAGCACGCGGGTTGGGCCCAGCAGTCAGCGCTTTTACCAGCCTGCCACTGGCTGTGAAGCTCCTTGAGCCAGAAGAACCGGTCTAGGAAGTCCCTTTCTCCCCAGATGACAGGCAGTGATGCTTCTCCCGTATTGTCTTCCACTTACATCACGGTCTTACCTTTCACACGTGAGTTTGTAATCCACCCGAATTCGACTGTTGTGTCCAAAACAGAGTAAGGTTCTCATTTCCTCGCTTTCCATGTGGACGAGGGGTGGTCCCAGCTCATCGTTGGGAAGTCCATCCTTTCCCCGCAGGCCTGCAGCCCGTCAGCGTTTTCAAGTGAGTGCAGGCGCCTTCCTGGTCTCAGCTTTGCTCCACAGAGTTTGTCCCAGTGACAGTTCTTAATCAGCCGCCTTGCAGATATTCTTGATTTCTGGTAGGTTTAGTTCCCCAGTAAGTGTCTTTTGGCTTTTCTGCAGACACGTTAAGAGGCCAGCTTGTCAGGCTTGACACAATGGCGCTGAATTCTGATGTCAACTTTAGATCATCGAATCCTTCGTTCATCTTGGGGACAATGGACGCTGTACAGGATTGATGTTTATGGGGTCCTTCTCAAGCCTGCTCAAGGGCATCTCTTACAAGAGAAGTAAAGTGCGCACCCCCCTCGCAGGGGCTTGCTGTCTGTCTGGCCCCTGGGCCTGCCACATGGGCCGTGCTGCACCTCACAAGTTCATCACTGTGGTCCCCACACCCACCTCCTCCCCTAGAAGCTCAGTGGCCCCAGGGGACACGTCCCCAGGGTTGGGATGACGGAGGGCTGTGGCTGGAAAGCTGACCCTCGTATCTTTAAGTGTCTCCAGTTTCCTGAGGCTAGGCTGCTATTAGAAACCTGCCTCCTGCTAAGGTCTTTTCGTGGGCAATTTGTAGCCACATCCCAGCTGGCATATGAAATGCGCTCAGAATAGAGATGCTCACAAATGGAGAAACAGTTTCTCCTCCTTGAAGCTGGACCGAGTGGAAAACAAAGGTTGAGGGCCCCAGGTCCCACAGTCACGTCTTAAGCCTGTTCGCGGTGTCATTTAACACGCCGACTGCGTATCGAGCTCGGTACGAGGTGCTCTGGGGGCTGTGGTCCATGTGGGACTCTGGAGCCAGGACTCCACCGGTCAGATAAGGAGCCCATGGGGGACAGAGAGCGCGGCCCACAGCTCAGAGCCCCTGGATTTCCCCTAGGAGAGCAAAACATGATTTCCTTCTCTTGGCACCTGCTCTGCAGAGACGGGTATCATGGCACCCCACGTTTAACCACGATGGAGTCCACACTGGGTTGCCAGTGCTCAAAAGCCACAGTGTGTCCATTCGTTTGTTCCTTCTCTTGCTTGGCCGTTCATCCGACAGCTATTTATTGTTCGCTGCTGGGGATTCTGCAGGGAACACACACTGCTCTCCTTGAGCTCATGGTCTCATGGTAACACCAGGCAGAACAAGTGCTCTGTCGAGAGGTAAGGTAGGGCCGAGGGGTGTGGAGAGTGGTGGCGGGGGCTGCTGCTCCAGAAGGGGAGCATCCCAGAGCTGACACGAGCAGAAGTCCTGCTCAGGGGCGTCTGCAGCTAAGGGAAGAGCACCCCTGAAGTGGGAACAGCAAGTGCAAGGGCCCTGGGGCAGGAGTATGCTTGGTGCATCTGGAGTGTGGAAGGTGGGCTGGGAGGCGGCCCCGAGGACAGTGAGGAAGAGAAGTGCGTCGGCTTCGATCCTAAAGGGACGGCCGAGGCCAAGCGGGATCCGTGGGTCACAGCAGGGCATTGGTGCTGGCTAGTGAGAGTTCATCCAAAGGGGATTCTTACAGAAGGCCAGTGGGTGTCCAGCTGTGGAGAGCTGCAGCCGGGCAGCCACTCACCTCTGTCACCTTCTGGGATCACCCGGATCTCCCCATCAGACGGGCCCCCCGCCTGGGAGGCTAAGATGGAGAGAGGGTGCCTCCTGTGTCGCCAGAGCCGGAGCCGGAGCCAGGGTGACACCACGGGCGGGCGCAGGCTCTCCCAGGTCTGCACACACAGGCTGGGTGTGGGTCTGTAGGGAGCGGGCTTCAGCTTCCCTCTTCTGCTGGAGATTATTGCCAACAGAAGTCAGCGGGGACGGCCCTAGTCACATCTGGGAAGCTGCCATCTCTCTCTGTTTTGGCTGCGCGGACTCTTCACTGTGGCGTGTGGGCGTCTCCTGTGGAGTGTGGGCTCTAGAGTGCGGGCTCAATAGTTGCGATACGCTGGCTTAGCTGCCCCACGGCACGTGGGATCTTAGCTCCTTGACCAGAGGTCGAACTTGCGTCCCCTGCCTTGGAAGGCAGGTTCTTAACCGCTGGACCACCAGGCAGTCCTGCCATGTCTCGCTGAACCCCAGGCCTTGGCTGTACATTAAGTCTTAGGAATAACCAGCACCATCTCACCTTTTAGATTTGTACCCCAGGCCTGGCCTTGTGGCCCCAAAGGGGCCAAGCCACTCTTTGCTTATTAAAGCTCCTCCCCTAGATTAGCTACAGTAAACTTGCTGTGTTAGAGCACTCTCAGTTTTCCTTGAATACTAGATGGCTGACTTCTACTGTGTAACCCTGATAAAAGTTGGGGTCTCCCAAGGACCAGTCTCTGCTCAGAAGTGCATTCAAAGAAGCAAGTTCTGACTGCCAGATGATAATCACAAAAGAATTCCCGTCTCCAGTAGCTTGACGCACACGGGTAGGTTTAAATTCTGACTCTCTGACTTAGCATCTGTGTAAGTTGTGTATGACCCTTAATCTCTCTGTGCCTCAGTTTCATCACCTGTGAAATGGGGACAGTTAGTACCTACTCTGTAGGATTACCAGAGCAGACCGAGGGCATCTCCCTCATCTATTTAATTATAATTAAATAATTATATATGGAGTGCTCTGTAGAAAGTGTGATATAAATTTAAAAAATAATGGTAATTATTATTCTGCTGCATAAAATTATCATTCTACTCCACTGTGTTGAAAGGCAAATTCTTAACCACTGGACCACCAGAGAAGTCCTGCCAACTCTCACTTCAGAAGGTTTCATCTGCAACTAACAGAACAGCTGACCTACAACCTTCCCATTAACTGGGGTTTCAGACCAGCCTCTGGAGGCCATCAAAAACCAGAATTAACTGGGCAAATTCTGGTTAAATCTGAAACAATCAGGAGTTTGTATCTCATTCATTGACTCAGCTGTCTCTGCATGAACATTTACTGAGCACCTGCTGTGTGCTGGGCTCTGTCCTTGGTGCTGGGGTTACGGCAGTGAGTGAGAGATGAGGTCCCTGCTCTCATGGGGTGATGACAACCCAGCGAGGGGCTGATGCTACCATGTCCTGAGCTTCAAGATACAGGGTTCTTCTAGCCTGAGCCATGGAGCCCTCCCCCCCAGTCAGGAGCCGTCACTGTGGTAACTGTGAGCAAGAGAGAGGCGGGCTTCTCTCTGGCCCAGCTAGTGCTAAGCTTCCGTGAACACTGGCACGTGTCCCCGGAGGCTGGCTCAGTGCAGGGCACCCCCCCCAGTGCTTGGCACCTTTTTGGCTGCCAGCCACCGACCTGCCCTCCTCCCAGTTAGCACCTCAGCTTCTTACTAGAAACCGGAGCCTCAGAAGCACCGTGTTTACTCATCCCGAGAGCTGAGGACAGTTTGGGACGAGGTGGAGCACTTTTCTCGTAGGCCCCGCGGTCTTGCTGGTGAGATGCTGGGGCTGCTGGGGGCTTGGCTTCCGGGGCCTCTGGCTTGCAGAAGGTTGGTGACTCAGAGGCCGCTGTGCGTGCCGCTGGCCCAGTGCAGCCGGCGCACGGTGGAGGGTGGCCTGGGTGGGGGCAGGAGGGCCTTGTCGGCAGGATGTGAAAATGCATCTCTGGGGGCCCGGCTGACCTCAGACCCACCCACGCTGCAAACTCAGAAGCAGCTTCCAGGGTGAAAGTGCTTTGGTGAGAGAAGGTGGCCTGGTCACCCATCACTTCAATCTGTTAACCAAGTGTTTTCTGTGAGGTAGACTAGTACACACTAACCATGTTAGTGGGAACAGAGGCCAACACGGGATTTTCTGTTAACTTGCATCGTTCCGACTGTACGCATTGGCCAACGTCTTTCTAAGAGGCACCCATTTCACAGATGAAGAAACTGAGGTCCAAGAAGTGAAAGGATTGGCTCCCATTCCATGGTGAATGTGTGTGGGGGGTGCTTGCCACATGCTGGATGCTGTCTACAGCACCTGTGTCAACTCATTAATTCCCTCCAAAACTGGTACCCTCCCAGATTAAGAACCAGCATCGCCCACTTTCGGCAGGGCAGCTGCAGAGTGGGTCAAGGCTTGCCTCAAGTTTGCGGCAGGGCCGGGCTGGCCGGACTTGGACCCCGCAGCCTGGCTCCCCGCTGCGTGCTTCCCTGTGGCTCTGCCCTGGGTGTAGGTCCCTCCCCACGGCGCTCAGCCCCTGCACCCGGCCAGCCGCGGTCACCACCCTCAACATGTATGACCCCAGACACAGGCCACACCGGTGAGGTCAGGGTGGGAGGGGAACGGGGCTGTTGGCCAGAGGAACCGGGCCGCAGCCAAGGCTGGCTGTGTGCCGGGCCGGCTGGACTTGGACCCCGCAGCCTGGCTCCCCGCTGCATGCTTCCCTGTGGCTCTGCCCGGGGTGTAGGTCCCTCCTCACAGCACTCAGCCCCTGCACCCGGCTGGCCATGGTCACCACCCTCAACATGTATGACCCCAGACACAGGCCACACCGGTGAGGTCAGGGTGGGATGGGAAGGGGGCTGTTGGCCAGAGGAACCGGGCCGCAGTCGAGGCTGGCTGTGTGCAGAGAGGCCGGGTGTGCGGCAGGGAGAGGCGGCTTCGCTGGGGCAGAGCAGCGCGGCACACAGGTGTGTGTGGCGCTGGGGAGCACGCCGGGGCCCCAGAGCGCCTGCTTCTTGCTCACACCCGTGAGCTCACTTGCCCTGACCGTGACCCCGGGTGCCATGCTGGCAGACGCCTGCCCTGGGGGCGCATGCAGGGACATCAGAGCGGGGGTCTCAGGCGGGGCAGCTGTCGTAACAATTCCAGAGACTGGAAAGGCCCACCTCCAAACATCATCGCACTGGGGGTCTGGGCTTCCACATGGCAAGCTGGGGGACACAGTTGGGTCCCCAGCATGAACTGTGCTGCCCCGAGCAAGGTGAAGGTTTGATCGAGGGGCCTGAGTCAGGAGTTAGGGTTCTGTTCACGTGTCCTGGGAGAGTTACGGTATCTGAGGGACACTTGGGCTGATGTCACACACACAGTCCTCGCCGGGCACTCCCAAGTGCTCTGTGAGGTGCGAGCTGTCCATGCCAGGCCCGGGGCTGTGACTCTCGCTGGGAAAAGTTTAGGGTCTGGTCCCTGCTTGGTCCAGGCAGCCAGTGGCTTCTTGGCCTGCACAGGGTGGCTGGGGAGCCCAGGCCCCAGGTGTACCTCGTGGTCGCCCAGCTCCTTGGCCCCACCCACCCTCCTCCTCCTCCTCCTCCCCGCCGGGCGGGTGGCGGGCAGGCTGTCACGGGGGCTCCACGGTGTGGGCTCGCCAGGTGCATGGGAGACAGCACTCGCTGGATGGACAGTGAGGTCCGTCAGTTCTTACACCAAACTGGGCTGAGGGCCTCGAGAGGGAGACAGATGTGGCTGAAAACTTTCGGGGGCCAATTTCAGGATCAAACACCTAAGCCTGATGGAGCATGAAGTGGCCAGGATGCCTCCCTGGGCAGGTGGGCTTAGGTCGGGCTCTGGAAACACATGGATAAATATAAGGGTGTCCTTCTTGTTGGGGGGGTGGGGGGTGGGCTGTGTGGTCAGCGGGTCATGACACGTGGCAGGACACAGAACAGTCTGGAAGGTGAACTGATGGAAGGATAGGGTGGAGATGAGACAGGGTGAGTCAGCAAATAGCCAGTGAATCCTTTCTAAGCAGCAGGAACCGTGCTGGTTTTCGAAGGAAAGGTGGCATGAGGCAGGCCTGGACTTTTTCTCAGAGGCCTCAAGGGACTTCTGTGCGCTTCTGTGACACGAGGAACAGCGCTCAAGACGGAGCGGCCTCTTCTTGCCTGCGCTCCCCTGCTCACCCACCTGGCCTGTCTGACCCGCCTCAGTCCCCTCCTCCGCACAGGCAAGGCTAAGGACACACATCCTCACAGAAATGCCTGGCTAATCCCTCTGACCTCCAGAGACAAAGCTGGCTTCCCAAACAATTAGGTATTTATTTTATCATCTCATTTGTGGTTGCAGACTGAGCTGTGGGTTTGGATCACTCTCTCCCGAATCTCAGCTGGATGGAGTAACGAGTGCTTCTCTTTTGCTTCTGTTTTGTTTTTGTTTTAAAGGCAATGGCCCACTGTGCAATGCTTGCTTTGTGGCTGATGCCGCTCGGCAGAGCTCTGGGGCCAAGGCCGTGATGAAGTGGCAGGGGACGAGGAGGCGAGCGTGGTTTGTTCAGAATGCTTTCCTGCCTGTGGTTGCTACCTTAGGAGCCGTGCGGTTGCTTGAGAGGAGAGGTGCCTCTTAGCTATGTGTGATCGGAAGAAATTCTGCTGAATTGGAGGAAAGGACGGGGCAGAAGAGCTCAGCTCAGCTCAGGTCTCAGTTGATACAGTTGGTTGGTGCCTCCCTGGTAGGGCTGCGTAGCTTAGAGAGAGGCTGAGTTTCTCTAGCTTAGAGAAAGTTTCTCCCTAGATGGTAAGTTGATGTGTAATCATGGAAAAAGCGGGGGATGGAGAAAACGGTATCGCATTCTGTACTGGTTGGGAGGGACCCCAGAGTTTCCATTATAAAATCATTAAACCGAACGTTCCCAAGACCAGTCTGCCTCGAGAGCCCCATGGACAGAGGAGCCTGGCAGGCCACAGTCCATGGGGTCACAGACTCGGATACAACTTAATGACTAAACCACCCCCAGGACCAATCTGGGCTTCCCTGGTGGCTCAGTGATAGAGAACCTGCCCACCAATGCAGAAGACACAGCTTCCATCCCTGAGTTGGAAAGAGCCCTGGAGAAGGAAGTAGCAACCCACTCCAGTATTCTTGCCTGGGAAATTCCCTGGAGAGAGGAGCCTGGAGGGCTACAGTCCCTGGGGTCACAAAGAGTTGGAAATGACTTAAGTGACTCAGCCCCCACCAAGAGCAGCCTGCCTCCTCTGACGCAGAGGTACAGGGACTTCCCACTGAACGCAATCCCCTTTAGACGTGTGCTGTGCTCTCAGGGGGCTGGAAGCTTGGTGTAGAACTTGCCAGGTGACAGAGTGAGTTTGTGTTTTATCTGCTGACACCCTGCACTTTCATGTTAATTATCTCTGATAATCAATGAACCATTCCTAATCCATATCCTAAATCCACGAGACTAGCAGGACAATTCACTGATTTATGCCAAGGACTGGAAAAATGCCCATCATTCTATTGGTCCTCAGTGGTAGCCTCATAGAAGACCGCAAAAGAGGGGCGGCGACTGGGGACCAGCGGCCTCTTTCCCTGCCTTTGGGCGGGTTTCCAGGTGTCGCTGAGGGAGCGGGTCGTAACTCTAAATGCTGCCTTCTCTCTCCGTGTCCACGTTACTAACAGCTGACCAATGGCGTGGACTTCGTCTTTAGCCATGTAGGGAAACAGAGCTGTGTTCTTGGTTACTGGGGAGGACGGAACGGGCTAACCTTCATAGCTTTTTCTCGTCCTTCCGTCTTGCTTCTTTACTGTCTGTGTGGCTGAGCTGATGAACATCTGCCTGTGACTAAGGCAGCTCCATCTCCCAGCAGTGTCTCCAAGGAGGCGTCCTGATCCACCGTGTGGGACACGGAGGCCCAGGCAGAGGCTGTGGACTGCACAGCACATTGCCTGAGTGCTCGCGTGTCAAGTCGAGCTGCTGCAAAACTGCATGATCACCCGTCCCCAGGGCAGCTCGATGATCTCACATGTGTGAGAAGTCCTGATCTAGGACGAGCACCCGCGGAGCCAGGACAGTTCCTGGATGGCCCACTCCATCCTTCTCTGCCTCAGTAACGTGACCTGAGAAGTGGCCAGCAGAGCCCCAGCCCCCAGAGATAACTGAGGAGGAAGTAAGGGGCGTGGGCAGCCCCCTGCAGAGTGGGAGGGCTGTGGTCAAGGTCTGGGCTGAATTGAAACAGGCCCCACCTCTGGCTCCTGGTGCCTGCCTTCCACCAGGCAGCAGACGATCTAAGGTGAAAATTCATAACTGAACAGGAAGTTGCACCTCAAAAGTCTGCAATCAAGCCGATCAGTGTGATGTTTTATGAACTCTCTGAACTCTGGACAGGGGGACGGGCACGGAGCTGGAGCAGCCCTGGGCTCCTGGGGGACCCGCTGCTGGTGCAGGGGTTTCACCTTGATTCAAAAGTGCGGCTCCAAGGGTATGACCTTGGACATGTACATGGTACCCGGTCCCCACTAAGTGCAACTTGAATGGTTGCTGTTGTTCAGTCGCTAAGTCGTGTCCGACTCTTTTGTGACCCCGTGGACTGTAGCTCACCAGGCCCCTCTGTCCATGGGATTTCGCAGGCAAGGATACTGAAGTGGGTTGCCATTTCCTTCTCCAGGAATCTTCCCGACCCAGGGATCAAACCCGTGTCTCCTGCATCGGCAGGCGGATTCTTTACTGCTGGGCCATCAGGGAAGCCCACTTGAATTGGTGGGAAAAGTGCAAACATCTAGGCCATGTTAGCACCTTGGAGCCATTTTTTCCCAGGAGCAACCACCAAGGCCATATGTTGTGCCTTAAATGCCAAGAGGACCAGCTGGGTTGGGGGAAGGACCAGGAACCCCGAACAGAGGCACGGAGACAGGGGAGGGCCAGTGCTGGGGGCCAGACAAGAGGTGGGGGAGGCTGTTAGTTTCTGGGTAGACTTTGAGGGCAGATCCAGGAGCATCTGCATCTGGAGAGGATGTGGGCTGTGACCAAGATTGACCTGAACGACCGGAAGGAGGGCGGGTACGTTTCCTACGATGGAAGGAGTGGAGCGGGGTACCGGGGGCGATGGTGGTGACGATCAGGAGACGGGTTTTGAATGGCTCGTGGGAAGTTTGCTATCTAAGTCAGACGTTCAGGGGTGAGGTCTGGGCTGAAAACAGTCCTTGGGTCATTTTAAGGCCCTGAGTGGTGAACGGTCAGACAGCCCTCTGCCTTGGATTTGGAACCAGCCAGCGTGTAGTAGTAGAGACAGGAGATACGGTGAGGGAGCCGCCTGTGGGCTTTTCCGCTTCAGGAGAGGGCCTGAAATCCGTGGTCCAAACTGTTCACGGCCACTGCGGAGGAGGAGAGGGGAGACAAGCAGCAGTCTGTGCCTAACCCAGCCAGTCCCCATCAGGCCAGCCCTGACTGGAGCCCAGCACGTGGGACTGCCTGGACCTGCAGACGAGATCTCACTATTGCGTGTCCTGTGCCTTGCGGAGGAGCACGCAGGGCGCTCGTGCCTTTTTGAGAGACTGTCCTTGTTTACCTAAGGACTCAAATAAGGCTACATCTAGGCAGAGGTGAGGTCATCCCTGCAAGAAACTACCCCCAGGAAATACTTCTGAATCAGGCACTCAAAACGCACCCTGGTCTTCTAATTCAGCCACTTTAAAGAGGGATTGAGAAAACCGGTACTTTGAAAGCTGTAGACACGCGACAGCTACAGAGCAGGGAAGTGAGACTGGGATGGAGCCGAACGCCCATAAAATACACGGCTCCCGTCTCCTCACTGAGCACCTTCAGTTGGAATACACAGCTCCCGTCTCCTCGCTGAGCACCTTCAGTTGGGCAGGGGCGGGGAAGTGAGACTGGGATGGAGCCGAACGCCTGTAAAATACACAGCTCCCGTCTCCTCGCTAAGCACCTTCAGTTGGGCAGGGGCTATAAAAATAGTAACTTGTCAACCAGAGAAAAACAGGAAGAAAGTGTACAGTGGTGAGAATTTGCATGCCCACTGAGGTTGTCTCTCTCTTGCGGAGGAAGCAGGGGTCAAATGTAGCGCAGGCAGAAAAGCCTGAAGGAGGCTAGTTGCATTTTGAGTAGCTGCATCATCAGATTCTGATTTTCTGATCTGCCCGTGTTATCTCTTTAGCTGGCCATGATTTGAAATTGCATGGCATTCCGGCAGTACAGTCATTTTCTCTCTCTTTAAAGAAAAAAAAGAAAAAAAAACACTACCCTTATCTTTGCTGATGAACTTTGATTTCAGAGATTCCTGTTTCTTTGTACCAAGTCCCTCATCTCAGTGATATTACCCTGGTTTGGGGTGAATTCTGGCACAGATTGTTAAGACCATACAGAATTGGGGCTTAAACTATGGCCAGAGGGTTGAGTTCTATTCTGGGTTCTGAGAGGCCCTGGGTCAACAGCTACTCATTAAATGGATAATATTAGCATGAGTTGGAAGTGTAATAGAGGTCGAAGGTGATTTTTTTTTTCTTCTCAAAAATGGTTTTGCAAATCTTTTTCAGAGCTGATAGACACACACCTTAGCTGGATACAAAACATATTATGAAACAGAATGACTGTGATCTTTGATCCGAGAAATCAAAGTTAAAGGTAATTGATATCTTCTGCCTTTCCTTTTGTTTTCCAGCTGTGTGTTTCCTTACCTTGATTTTTTTTTTTTTTTAATTAAAGGAAAACTCTACCACCTGAAGGCCCTCTCATTTTCCAGCATTTCCTACTCTTGAGGGCTAGACCCCACCACCCCCAGGGGACATACCTGAGATTCTTGGAGGCTGGAGCCAGCGGCTGGGTGGGGTGTAGGGGGTGGCTACACGGCGTGGGGTGCCTGCATGCTCTCCCAGGGGACCCAGCACCCTCTTCCAGGGAGGAGGCAGCAGAGCTGGGTCCCAGCCTTTGGAAGCTCTGCTCCCGCCCTGAGTCAGCTCCCTGGCAGTTTTGTACCCCGTGCGTGGGGTCTGCAGTGAGGGAAGGTGTTCTCCGTCAGTGGTGGGGCGTTCTGCATTGGGGAATGAGAGAGGGGGCAGGCAGATCAGAAACCTCTGGAGGCCGGCACGTGGGTCCTCTCCAGTCCTGTCGTCAACTCAAAGCCCCACCTCCCCCCAGGGGCCTTCTTACGTGCTTTGGAAGGGGTTAACCCACCACTCAACTTCTGGATATGAAACCAGGCTCTGGACCTAGGCTAGAGCTGGGTGTGGTTTTCCCACTGAGCTCAGGAGATCCCCCCCACCCAACTGTGGAATCTGGGCCTGTGCAGAGGAGCCCAGGTGACCGCACCGGGAGCAGGAGGCTCGGGGGTAGAGACAGCGCCTGTACCGTCCCCTCTACCTTCCCGTGCCTCAGCTGCCACTGCTGCCCTTTACTCTCCTGCAGGTGGTTAGAATCAGGGAGCACGTGCCGTGCCCGGCACATGGTGAGTGCTCGCCAGAGGCCGGCCAATGCCAGTATTTCTGGCTTATGTGCCTCTTGATGATCTACTGGGCTGTGACTTTATAAACACATTATTGACCGGAGACGTATCACCGCCACGGGCATTAGTTTCTGCAGGAATCCCCTGGTCAGTGATGTGCTAATTGTCCATTTGTCAGGGACAGCGGGTTCACTCCATCACAGGCCAGACCCAGCGGCCTCAGTAGCATCACACGTCCCACGCTGAAAACCCAGTAAAAATAACTATCCGATGTCACCTCCGTCAGCACACACAGCGGAGCTGACATCCCAAACCCTGTTTCCCAGAGGAGGATGCCCGCTGAGATGTACCAAAACTTCCCAACAGCAGCATGAACCTTAGCAGGGGGGCGGGTTTCCCAGCACATTCCCCACCAGTGACTCTCAAACACCATCAACAGTGGAGAGGCAACATTAACACCAGTGACCCTTAACTGACACCCAGCAGGGACTAAGAGTCCCACCCGCGAAGTCTGCATCCGGGGGCCAGGATGACAGAGATGCAGCTGAACGATCAGTGCTCAGACTCAGCCAGTTGTCAAAGAGCCTCTTGAATGCGCTTCTTCCCTCCCTGATGTTAGAACTTGGCAATGTTTGTGACCTCGCAGGGGCCTGGGAACGCTGGCAGGCTGCCTCTGCTCTGCATGGCCTCAGAGGGGACTTACCATCACGTAACTCTTCAGACCCCACCCATGGCTTTGGGCTACAGGCCTCGTCAAGAGGGTTTTTGTCCTTTCCACTGAGCCTCTGAAGCCTGGCCCTGCTAGAAAGCTCTTCTCCAGCTCTCAGTGCCTCCAGAGCCCGTGGGGATGGCTGGGAGGGGAGAAAAGGCTGTGGAGGCACTTAGCAAGTGAAAATCTCTGTGAAACCCCAGTCACGGGAAGCCGAGGGGTGCGACGTCCCATGCTGGCAACGGCCCCCTTTCCACCGGCTCGTGGGGCAGTCGGGCCTGGTGCTCAGGACACAGCAGGAGCTGTGGAGTTCACGCCTGGCTTTCAGCGTGGCTTTCCCTGAGCGCAGCTAGGGCAAGAGGGGGAAAACATCCAGAGAGTGCATCACGGGCCTTCTGGTTCGGCCCCCCTGGTGTCCAGCCGCCTCACTGGCGCCGCGCGGGCCCCGTGGGGAGAAGAGCAGCCAGTGCAGGAGCAGGCCCACAGGGGGCTGACCGCCCCGATAGCGCACCCTGCTCCGCGAGCGAAACGCGCAGACTCGGCCTCTGGCCTCAGCACACTGCCTCCCTGCTCCGGGAACCACTGTCTGACTGCCCTGGGCTCTCGAGGGCCCGCACACAGTCTGACCAGACTTGGGAAAACATGCCTGAGGTTTGGGAGAGAAACAGGATGAGGCCCGTCCCCTCCTTCCCGGTGCTTCTTTCTCAGGGGATTAAGTTCCAAAGTCAGCAGTTAAAGGGAAGAAAGCCTAGAATAGTCAGAATTCCCTGGAAAGTCTTAAGTGGCACCTCTGGTCTATCTGTGTGGGTTTCTGTGTGCAACTCTGAGTGGCCATTCTCCGGCAAGCTGAAGCTGGAGAACCTCCGAGCTCGGTTAGGAGAAGGAAGTCAATATGCAGGTGTCTGGGCCCGCAAGTGAACCGGAAAATTCCTGGGGCGGAGTGGGATGCTAGCAGAAATAGGTTTCAAGAAATTTAACACTAATCGACCCAGAGTTGTTTGATGAACAATACTAGTAAAAGGCATTGATTCCCCCGACTGGCACCCCTGAAAAACAGGGAAAGAAAACACACACTGCTTTCCTTTTCTTCCTTACCGTTGGTGTGTTTACTAAGGCTGGGGAACTCTCTCTCAGGCCAAATGCGGCCCCCGGCCTGTTTTGTTAAAGTTTTATTGGCACACAGCCATGCCCATTTGCTCACATATTATGTGGCTGCTTTCATATTGCCTTTTTTTTTTTTTTTTTTTTAAGCAGACCTGAGGTGTTGAGTAAGGGGCTATAATAAAGCTGAAAATATTTTTATCTGGCCCTTTATAGAAAAAGTTTGTTAACCCCTGCTATATTCGTTTTATGTCTGTAGCTATTAGGATTGTTATTGATTTGTAGTATCTCTATATATGAATGACCTTTTTCATGTAACCTGAAAACATTACATATTTCTTTTATGGAGTTTTAAAGAAAAGTGTATAATTTTTATATACTTACATCTGTCTGTCTTTTCTTTCTGGTGTCAGCCCTGGGTGTCACTTTTAGAAGTCACCCTGAGGTTGTAGCCGTGTTCGACATCCGTGTTTTCATCGTGGCCCCTCTCTATAAGGGTAACAAAAGGTCAGGGGTGCTCGTGGCAGACTGAACACTGCTGGCCTCAATTCTGTTCCGAGAAAGCGATTCTCAGTGACCACCTTAACCGCTCAGCACACACGCCTCTGCTCATTCACCTAGCAGAGGCTGCCCTGGTCTTTCCTGACTCACACAAATGGTGCTAAGGGTTCCGGGGCCCCAGGAGAAAGCTGATGGCTAGCAAACGTCACAGCACAGTCTCTTTACCGGTAAGGTGAAGCCATATAATTAATGTACAGGTTAATAAAATGGGCTGTGGGTTCAATCCTGATCCCTCCCCCTTCACCTGCTATGCCAGGTGACTGCCTGTCTTTCTCCATCTATAAAAGGACGACTGTATCGCTAGGTGTGGTCTAAGAAGTGACTGAGAGCTTGGTGCAGCGTCTGGCACACAGCTCTGAAAAAAAGTGAACAGCTTATATTCTTTAATGGAGAAGCAGCTCCAGGCAAACAACCTACCAACAACCCATTTGTCAGCTGGATAAGAGAAAAACCAGGTGGCCTGGGCTGGTGGTGTGGGGTCCTCGTGGTGGGCTAAGATGTGTGCTGCCATGCACGGCTCAGCGAGCAGACAGGTGACTCGGATAAGGTGGCCCAGGAGGGGCAGAGAGCCTGGAGGACTCAGTGTTTGCTTCTGGAGGGAGTCAGGACCCCAGGGAAGGAACGTAAGGTGGCTTCTGGGCAAAGGTAATACTCAGGAAGGGGGGCAGGAGGGAAGTCAGGATATGGACAGGGAGAGAAGCCATTTGGAGACCTGCCCGTGGCCAGATTTGGGAAGAGGTGGCATGTGATGGGTGCCAAGGACGCTCACCGGAAGAAGGACACGCTGACCGCTGACCTGGAAGAGTGGGCTTCCACACTCGGACCTCAGCGTCCGACCTGGAGCCACATCCCAGTGTGGACGGTGTGTCCTGAGGCTGCCGAGCCTCTTGCTAAGCTCTGCTTTTTCATTAATATGTTATTGAGAGCTTCCCACGTACCAGGGCATCTTCATGAGCCCAGGGTGCTGGAGGGGACAAGAAAACGAAAGAGCTAGGATCGTGAACTGCCGGGAGCTGCTGTATGGGGGAGACGCGGAGGCTGAGCACCACAGGCAGGGAGGGGGCTCTGCTGATAGTCCCCAGGGCCAGGTGGGGTCACTGCTGATTGTCCCCAGGGCCGGGGCCAAGCCGAGGCCCGCAACCCGGCAGAGGCGGGAGGCATGCACCGGGCCTGGGGAGCACGCAGAGCGGAAGCCTGTGGTTGGCTGCGGGGGTGCGGGAGGGCGACAGGAGGCAGGTCACAGTGGGGACTAGACCAGGGGAAACGGGTCCAGGGCAGGGCTCTGGGTTAAAGGGGACCTTTAGCAGGAGGTGGGGGCTTCCCTGGGGGCTCAGTGGTAAAGAATCCGCCTCTAATGCAGCAGACGTGGGTTCGATCCCTGGGTCTGGAAGATCCCCTGGAGAAGGGAATGGCAACCCACCCCAGTATTCTTGCCTGGGAAATCCCATGGATGGAGGAGCCTGGTGGGCTGCAGTCCATGGGGTCACAAAGAGTTGGGCATGACTTAGCGACTGAACAGCGACAGCAAAGCACGCAGTGGGCTGGAGTGAGGAAGGGAGGCTGAGATGGGACAGAGAAGAGGCGGCAGGGCCGGGGGGATACATGATGTCAGCTCCCTGCTGACATCATGAGATCCGTCCAGAGGCAGGGCAGGGCAGTGGCCCCTCTCCCCTCCCACCCCAGGGCTCGAGGTCGCAGAGGTGGGGCCTCTCAAGTCGGGGTGAGGTGGTCCGGTCGAGACCCCCCTCGAGGAACGTGGAGCCCACGCTTCATCCAGACGCCCGTGAGGCCACAGCCGCGGGCACCACCCCGCGCCGCTTCAGCCACGGCGGGGGCGGAGCGCTGGGGTTTCCGAAAGGTTCCTCTCCCCAGAGGAGCGGCGTGGGCGCGAGGGGCCCGCCCGCGGGCTGAGGGCCGGGGTGGGCCCTGTGCACCGGGTGGGGGGCTTGGCCGTCCCCCAGCCCCGAGGAGGGAAACGACCCTTCTGGTGAGCGCGGCGCTGCCAGCGGTTCTGCCCAGCTGTTATTTTTAGAAAACAGGCCGTGGAGAGTTTCCATTGAGGATTGACTCCTCTCGGCTTCCTAGGTTGAGAAAACAGGAAGCCCTTCAGAATCCGGGCTTTGAAAAGCTTCGCGTGAAGCCGCACTGGGCCCCACCTCCGCCCTGGCACCGCTCGTTCACTCCTGCCCCGCGGCCCCGCCCAGGACCCCCAGCCCCTCAGGCTTCCCAGAGGCCGGGGAGGGGGGTTGGGGGGCTTCCTCATCCAGCTCCTGGTTCGGGGCCCCTGGGAGTCAGCTGGCGGCTGGCACACGGTCAGTGCCCAGTTAGAGCTGGTTAGCTGAACGCATGAGTTCCTATCGATGGGTCCATTCCTGCACTTGAGAACCAGTTGTCACTCTGATGCACGGTGTCACTTTCTTATAGGACATCTGCACATACTACCCTGCACACCAACATCTGCTATACCCTGGGGACTGGGATTTTGTGTTATCTCATTTAAGCGCCTCAACAACTGTAGACAGAAGGGCATGTCTATACAATGTGCAGACGGGGAAACTGAGGCACGGAGCAGCTCCATCGCTAAGGCGAGGCTCACCCAGTGAGGGAGCGGCAGAGGTGGCGTTTAGCCCCGGTCACCTGGCTCTGGACCCTGAACCCTCGACCTCTCCCTGCACCTGCTCTCAGCACACATCTGAAGAACAGGGAGGGTGCCGATTCACTTCTGCCACAAAGCAGAGCCCACTGATGCAAAGCACTGGGCTTCCTGTCCAGCACGAAGCATAGGAACAATCACTGCCCGTCACAGCCGACAGCTACAGCCACGCAGTGCTGGGCACCTGGCATCCTGCGAGGCTCCTGCGTGCACATTAGAACCCAACATCCTCACCATCTTGAAGCGCACACACAATAAGGAGTCTCACTCTGTAGACGAGAAAACCAAGGCTGGGGGAGGTGAGGGCACGCAGCCCGCTCAGTGAGGGGGCTGAGGGTTAGACCCGGCTCATTTGGCATCAGGGCAGAGTGCATGTGCTCTCTCCTTATTCTGGGCAGTGCACGCTGCCTGGCAGGGGTTTTCCAGGGAAAAGCACCCTGAACCTAGGAGGGCCAGTGTGACCACGGAGGGACTCTGGACCCATCTGAACACTTAGCCCTCGCTGCTCATCTCCCGTCTCTACAGTTTCAGGATAAGACTGAGATAAGAAAACGAAGCAGAAGGAGCCTGTGGGAAGAAATTCAATGCTGGACTGGGAGGGGGGAGATCCACTTCCCTTTGATGGGATCCGGGGGGTCTGCGCCTGGGGCCAGTCCACACCATCAGCTGCAGTAACGAAGGTGCACGCACACCCTTTAAGGCGGTGCACAACCCTGCCTGGCGTCCGGGCTGCCCGTGATGGCAACTCTTCCCCAAGAACACTGAAGGCAGGCTTTTTGTAATCGCCACTATTTCAGACCTTCCTGTCCTGATTCTAGGAGCTGGTGCCTCAGAGAAGCGGGGAGAAGGGGAGAGGAGGGCTATTTCCTTGACCCTAGTGGGTGGCATCGCCTTCTTGGTTCCCTGCTGATTCCCCAGTCTCCTGGGGCAAGGGGTGATGGAACTTTCCAGGGTCCCTGGAGGATGCTGGTACTTGAGAAGGCTCATAGTGTGACCCGGGAGGAGGGGTGGAGGGGTGGAATTCCTGCTTGTGCTGAAGAGGTGGAGGTTTTGTTTGCACTGAGGCCTGGTCCTGGTGGTGGCTCCGCCCACTCTCCTTTTAAAGGCCTCTCTTGAGAGCTGGAGGTTTTGTGGGTCAAGCTGTGTTTTGGTCACCGAGTGGGTGTTTTCTGGATGTCCTAGTAACAGACAGAGTTTGGTATAAGTCGAGCACCTCAGTGCATTCAATAAAAAGGAGAGTGTGTTCCCTAAATCATGCCCCGTGGCCCAGCTCCATTTCTGCCACCACAATTTTTAAAAGTTACCATTTGGGCAATTTTCACTAACAAACCCATACCACAAAATGGCATCATTTCAGGGGGTGGGGGCTCACAATGTGGGAAGGCATTTCTTATGTTAAAAGCTGTCAAATGTATTATCGCAAAGCACAAAAACCTGTTTTAAAAAACAGCCCGCTTGAATTAGGTTCTAGAAAGCTGACCACATTCGTGTTTTTCCTGCCATCTCACTTGCCCCTTCTCTTTCTTTTGTAGTCAATGAAATTATCAGGAAGGAGTTTTCAGGACCTCCCGTCCGAAATCAAACGTAGAAGTCATTCGTACGACACCGTCCACATCGCTGACCCCGGAGCCTCCCAGGCCCCCTCGCCCTCCACCCTAGCATCCACCCTGCCCCGGGGCTGCGGGCAGGGCCAAGTACCCGCTGAAAGCTAACCTTCATTCCCGAGCTCGCCTCCTCTCTCTCTGCATCCCGGGTCTTGCTCTGAATCCCAAAGAGCATCTCCGTTGACTTTGACGGTGTCCCATCCAAGCCTTAAGTGCCTGCTGACCCCAGATACATTCTGATCAAGACCGCCCGCTGGAACAGAAGATGGGGGCGTGGCAACTGAACCCCAGCCTTCGCCTTCACTTTCTTGGGTCACCAATACAACTCTAGTACCTTTTGAAGGAAAGGAGGTTCTCCCACAGAGCAACCAAAGGAACGTGGCCTAGCTGACAGGCTGGAGAGAAACAGAGAACTCGGCCCATGCTCACCTAGCGGTCACGTGGGCCTCACCGTGGATGGGCCACAGCTCAAGCTTGGTTTTTAGATTTTCTGCTTCTGAAGCAAAAAAAAAAAAAAAAAAACCCGATCTGGCTTATACAAGCTCACCTGTTAAAACTTCTTGGCCTTAAGTTATGACATGTGTCTGTTTCCCCCCAACCTTCTCTGCTTTCAAAAAGCTGGCTGGAGGGGGGCCTTCTCGGCCAGCTGCCTTCCCCCCTGCATGGGACTGGTGGGCATCACCCCAGCTGCAGGGTAAGCACCATCCACTGCGGCCGGACAAGCTTCACAACTCTCTGCTCTTTCCACTTACTTTTCTCCAACAGCCCAAGTGCTTTTCCATAATGTAGTTAAGAAGAATCTCAAGCATGTGCATTGAATTTTGAGAAGGAATGGCAGAAGGGCTGAAGCAATCTACGCCCCCCCCCCCCCCCTTAAAAAATAACCATGCAAGTATCTTTGTTAAGTGAAGTGTGGTCATTGGCAGGTCCAAGTGTTTCAGTGGGTGGGTTCCTCCAGGAAGAAGGCTGAATCCCCTGTCCGGCCTAGACTCAAAGTGGGACACAGCTCAGGATTTGGCTCCAGAGTTCGCTGGTTACCTTTGCCTGGACCCACTGAAACCCGCCCCCTCCCCCACCCCCAAAGACCCATCTACATTAGCTGCTTCATCCAGCAAGAAAGTGACCTAAATAGAAGCAAACCCACTCCCTGCACAGCCCTCAATTTGAATGCACTCTGCTCAGACCACTCAAAAGGGGTGCGCAGCTTATCCCCCCCACCCTGTTTATCTCTGCGGAGTGCACCCACCAGAGTCTGTCTCCCCTAGAGCAATTTTTGCAAACAAATAAAACCCTCCAAGTTCTTGGCAGGTGGGTTTTTAATCACACAGATGTTTGTTTACACTAATTGCAGAGACCCCAGGACAAGCCAGGGATTCCTTTTCAGATGTTAATTGTTTCTCCCCAGGCGGCATGGAGTGTAAATATTCCTAGCAGTCTTCAAAAGGCTTTGCTCAGGCCTTCTGCCTGGAAGAGCAGATAATCACTCTGAGACAGGTGGCAGTTAAGGGTTCCCCGTGGGTTTTCTAAGTTCTGGCTTTGTTGTCAAGTCTCCCCAGAGAGAGAAAACCTTTTGACAGCTGGACCAGAACTCAGGACCTGGTGACCCAGGCCTGCTGTGTGTGGAGCTCCAGAGAAAGATCAGAATGCCTTTGCAGCCACCTGTCTGCACCCTTTCAGTCAGGACCTAGCATTTCTTTTCCCCCAAGGAGGGGGACTTCTCCACCCACCCCAAGCAGAGTTTAGCAAAATTCTTTTCAACAAACAGAGTGTCAGTAAGAAGCTGACCGCCATTGCAGGATGCAAACTTCCTGGGATGCAAAATTCTTCCTCATGGATAAAAAGTTCCTTATCTAAGCAGCTTTACCCAAAGAACTCTCCAGCAATACTGACTTCACGGGGAAGGGCCTCAAGCATTTGGTGAGCAACCTATTCTCACTTGACCTGGCTGGGAGCCTTTTTTTTTTTTTTTTTTTTTGCACATGAGGGAATTTGGCCTTTCCTCGGTTATCTGAATGTTTTACCCAAGTGCCTTCCTGCTATTGTAGCCAAGTCGCTCAGCTGCATTGTGCATGGGGTGAAAAGGGACTAATGCGTTTTCCATCACTATTCTAACCATGTTAGTGCAAAGGGCCTCCTAGTAGCTCAAATTTCTCTACGTATAGATGTATGTGCCTGTGTCTGTAAGACACTCACAAACCCTTTTTTTTTCTAAGACATCCTAGCTGGGTATTATAGGAAGCACTTTCATAAACAGCTATACCAAATAACAAAGGAAAGAGAAACAAAAGCATTAGATTTGAGACGTAAACAGGCCAGAGAACGTGTAATAGGGCGCGACGGCAATCAAGACAGTCAGTGACAGAGGCCGGGGGAAGTTTTGCCGAGTAAACTGTTCATGAGATATTTTCAGTATGGGAAGAGGCAATAGGGCCTCAGAGAGAGAGAAAAAGGATGTGTAAACTGGTAAACTGTCAGGATGGGTGTGTTGCACGTGTGTTAGAAGGATCTGTTACATGGAGGTTTGCACTTGCTACATCCAAGGTCGTGTAAATAGATAACCCTTCCAACAGCAATCTACCCTGTTGCTGAATGTAGTATATTTCCAAAGTTTGCGAGTCTTCCTGTATTGTACAAAAAAACTGCTGCTTGATAATATATAATGGCACCCCCAAATTAATGAGTATGGTATTAAATTTTATTTTCTTATCTGTATTTTTATGCTTTGTATCTGTCCTCAAAATATCACATCCTTGTTGGAATTAGAAAATATTTATAAGTGGTTAAAAATCTTTTTCAAATGTCTCTTTTTACATATCTGTTGAGGATTTTTTTTTTTTTCTTGAGAGAGAGGATGTATTCTTGAAGATGTGTTACTCATTCCAGGAGAACAAAACAAAAAAGCCCACCTCAGAGCCCGTCTCCTGTCTCCTGGAAGAAGCCACGTCCAAAGGCAGGGGAGGGAGGGCTTCGTGGGAGGCGGAGGCACCTGTGTGCTGCCGGCGGACGCTGCCAGCTTCGGCTCTGAGCCGCCTTCTTGTCACTGAGAACTGGGAAGTGTCTCGGGCCCCAGTAAGTGACCCAGGAGGTGATTCTGAGGTGACAGAACTGCCTGTGTTGTAACGGGGAGTCTAAAAAGGCTCACGTCCACAGAACAGAAGCGCAGGCTGCGGCTTACTGAGCCGATTCCATCCTGGTAGACAGACACGTCACCCGAGGGACGCCCAGAGTTCTCCAGCAGAGACACCACCCCGACCAATCGAGGCGACTCCTTCTAAGAACGGGGACGCACGGACGCAGCCTTTCTTGTTTACATCCAGTGGCCAAGCCACCCTCTCAGGAAGCCAGCCTTGGCCAGCGTGGGAGCTGTCATGTGCAGACAGATCGGAAGCCGATGTGTTCTCATTTGTCACTCTGGACTAAAGGGAGGCTCGAGTTTGTTTATTTTCATGTCAAACCCTTTCCAAGTGCTTTTTATTTTGTTCAGAATTGAAAGAATGTCAGGGTCTGGTTAACAACTGTTTGCTTTACGTTTACAAGAGGCATGGGGTTGGGACATTTTTGACAAGCGGGGGTAAACCTTCCTGAACTCAGTCTTGGAGGGCCAGCCCCTTAGGGCGTACTCAACACATCTTAACCTTGGGTCTTGGGCATTAAATCTCATGGAGCCAAACCAGCCAATGCAAGTGGTTTTCCTGCATTCCAGCTGATTGCCTAAGAAAAAGAAGCGTCACATGAAACTCCTCCCAAACATCAGTTTCTCTCTGTTTTCATGAGTGTCTTGAGTTACAGCCAACACCACTGTCTTAACTGTTTGAATACAAACCTTCCTGGTGGCTGGTGAGCTAGCTGAGCTCCCTAAGCCAGCTCCCCTCTCAAAAATACAAGCTGGGGTGTTGAGTGCTGACAGAAAGGATTAAAACCCTGCCTTTAAGCGGCTGCTGGCCAATTAGAATAAACTCCGCCTACCTAGTTCGGGCTTTAGATGCAAATGATGCGATCAGGTGCTCTCAGCACGCTGACTGACCTGAACCCACGGAGGCTGCGGTTGGGACAAGCTGAGCACCTTGACACACAGCTTGTCAAAGAGCCTCACTCCCCGCTATTGCCTCTAGCGTCCTCAGAGGGGAGAAGATGTGGACAACATCCTTGTTAACTCTCCAACAAATAATTAAGTCTCTCTCCTGGGGTGGTGCTGGAAGGTTTAAAGATTCTGAAAATCTTGACTGTTAAAAGGAGTTTGAATACATCACATTCCCATGCAAAACGTTTTTAATCTCCAGTTTAATGTAGTTTATTTTTGCTATATGTAAAGTATTTTTATACGGCTTGTATCATGATAGTTTAGCAATAAAACTGTTGAAAGCAACGGCTCCTTGGCTGTGTCTCTTCTTCTCTAGAGATGCTGCTCAAATACCCCTTTCCATTTTGAGTTCATGTAACAGCAGGGACTATTTTGTGTGTGTGCATGAACCGTGTGTGGCTCTCCTGCTCGTCTCAGCCCTGTGAGATCGGCACTTACCCATTTTGCTTCTAACCTCTGATATTATCACTTAAAGAACTACTTGTTAGGCTGTGTCAGGTCCTAGTAGCCACGCGCAGGATTTTCGTTGCGTCAGGCGGGATCTTCTGTTGCGGCTCATGGCTCAGTGGTTGCAGTGCAGGGTGCAGGGGGTCTTAGTTCCCTGACCAGGAATTGAACCCAGGTCCCCGCATTGCAGGCACTTTCTTAACCACTGGTGGTAGTTGGTTTAGTCGCTAAGTTGTGTCCAGCTCTTGCGACCCCATGGACTGGGCATCTTCCAGCCTCCTCTGTCCATGGGATTTTCCAGACAAGAATACTGGAGTGGGTAGCCTTTCCCTTCTCCAGGGGATCTTCCTGATCCAGGAATCGAACCAGAGTCTCCTGCATTGCAGGCAGATTCTTTACCAACTGAGCTATGAGGGAAGAGGGAAATCCTAATCACTTTATATTTACAGATTTGTTATAAAGGATACAACTCTGGAGTAGATGAAGAGATGGAAGAGATGCATAGGGCAAGATTGGAGAAGGGGCTCGAAGCCTCTCTGCCCTCTCTGGGCTCATCACCCTCCCTGCCCAGCACTCGATTCACCAACTCAGAAGCTCTCCAAGCCCAGTCCTTTAGAGATTTTTCCCGCAGTTTCATTATGTATATGTGATTGATTAAATCACAGGCCATTGGTGAATCTGGGGCTGACAATTCCAGCCCTCCAATCATGCCTCTTTCAGCAGCCAGCCTCCTTCCGGCAGCTCTCTAGGGGCCCCCAACCACCAATCATCTCATTAGCATACAAAAGACATTCCTAACACTCTGGAGAGGGCTTCCCAGGTGGCTCAGTGGTAAAGAATCCACTTGCACTGCAGGAGACCCAGGTTTGATCCCTGGGTCCGGAAGATCCCCTGGAGAAGGAGATGACAACCCACTCCAGTATTCTTGCCTGGGAAATCCCATGGACAGAGGAGCCTGGTGGGCTGCAGTCCATGGGGTCCTAAGAATCAGACATGACCTGGAGACTAAACCACCACCTCCAGTGCTGTGGAGATGCCGACGGTTTGAGGAGGCTGTGTGGAAGGAACACTGACCTCTGAATCAGAAGTCCAAGGTGACAGAGCCGTGCGCTCACTCCAGGTCTGTCCTAACCCCCCTGCTCCCCCACTGCAGCTCTGCTATCTTGAGTCTCTGGACTCCTCCAGAAACAGCATCCAGGTGAACAGATTCACAGTGTCCACTTAGGCCAGCTCGCAGGGGGTCCTACAGCTCTTACGTGAACTGGGCTGAGCTGGTCACCTGGAAGCAAAACAGTCTCCTGCGTGAACAAAATCCCCAAGTTCCCCCAAATTATTTTTTACCATCAAACCCACAAGCAGAATTAGATATTATAAAAACTAGAATTCTATGGCTGGCTTCCTCTTTATAACAGTTTTTTCTCCTTATAGCTAAAGCATCTATGAAGTTTGGGAAAGGTTGCTATTGAGAGTCTTAATACAGTTCAAAGGTCATCCCACTCTTCAGCGCATCCCCTAAACCCCAGGGGAACAGGGTCCCTGCCCCAGGCCCTGTGCTTCAGGGACCACTCCACCCCACCATACCCTGCATTTGGGATACCTTCTTGGGGACCTCCCAAGCCCCTGCCAGTGCCTGGAACCAGCTGTTCCACGTGGGTAGGGCATCCTAAGCATACACAGGGTCCTGCATGAGTACTGGCTTGAAATGCCCCTAGTCCCCCCCTCTGGGGGGAGGTCATCTCATCCATTTCCTTTGGGGCCCAAGGTTAGCCAGATGTCCCAAAGAGCTCCAGGACCTACACCTAGAGGGCCCAGCCAGTTTCCAGAAGAGATTCCTGGTGAGCAGATTGCTCCTAACAGCCAGCACAGGATTTTTGTTTTTGCAGGATCGTATGGGATTGGGCCAAAAGAACGGGGCTGAAATATTGATTTGCGTGTGCACATGCTCAGCTGCTTCAGTTGTGTTTGACTCTTTGCAACCCCATGGACCATAGCCTGCCAGGCTCCTCTGTCCAAGGGATTTTCCCAGTGAGATTACTGGAGTGAGTTGCCACGCCTTCCTCCAGGGGATCTTCCCGACCCAAGGAACAAACCCGCGTCTCCTGCATTGCAGGCAGGTTCTTTACCGCTGAGCCACTGGAGAAGCCCATGAAATCCTGATTTGAGTATGACTCAAATCACTTATAAATACAAGAGTCCCACAAGAAATATTTTCCAGGAACACCCCCCCACCCACACACTCACCCTAGCAGCAACTCGGCCCCCTCACGATTTTTGCTGTGCCTGTATATACTTGGCTCTCTTTAAATTCACTCACTTTCTGAAGACCTCATGCCCCTTTTCCTGAATAGGACCTAGAATCACCTGAAGCAGAAAACAAAATATAAACCTATATAGATAAAACTATATGACTGTTTAAAAAATAAATCTGTTCTACATTTATGTGAGCTATGCTTGGTAAACAAATTCAGCCTGTGCCTCAGTTTCCCCAGATGTAAAATGAAGATAAGAATAGTCCCCATTTCACAGACAGAGCTTAATACCTGTTAACTATTAATACATCTACTAGTTGAAACGTTGGGAAACTAATAGTCAAAGCTGGGCTTCAATTCCCCAATATCTGGCAGGAAGCATTCAGAGCTTTGACGACAGGTCTTAAATTTTTCTAACTGGATAGCTAGTTAGCCAACTAGTTAACTAGTTCAAGCTGCAATCTTGAACTTATCCAACTTTCAAATCCTGAAACAATAGGGAAACACACCCTGGGGCATCCGACCTCCCCTCCTGGGGGAGACTCTGCACTTCTGCTGATGTCCCTTGCTCCCTGCAGCAGAGAGGTGCATACATCTGTGCTGAAAAGGAGAAGTGTAACACCAGTTTATAACACGTGGGAGATTAAGAAGGAACAGGGCTTCCAGGAGAAAACAACGCTGACTCCTACACAACCTCTTCAGGTTCACAGAAGGGAAGGAAACAGGTTTCCTGGCAAGAGCAGGTTGACCATGAAATAACCTTGTGATGGAGGCACAGACCACAGGCATTATCAAGAAATGAAAGCAGAGTAGTTTCTCTTGTTGAGGAGCCCTGGGGGCTGCGATGAACTGGACCAAGCTTCCTCCAAAGAGGGCTTCCCACTCTAAACTATCTCTGCTTCCACTTTTCCAGTAAAATTCAGAAGTCCAGCTTGGTAAATGGCTTCAGTTCAGTTCAGTCGCTCAGTCATGTCCAACTCTTTGTGACCCCATGAACTGCAGCATGCCAGGCCTCCCTGTCCATCACCAACTCCTGGAGTCCACCCAAACCCATGTTCAGTGAGTTGGTGATGCTATCCAACCATCTCATCCTCTGTCGTCCACTTTTCCTCCTGCCCTCAATCTTTCCCAGCATCAGGGTCTTTTCCAATGAGTCCACGCTTCACATCAGGTGGCCAAAGTATTGGAGTTTCAGCTTCAGCATCATTCCTTCCAATGAACACCCAGGACTGATCTGTCCTTTAGGATGGACTGGTTGGATCTCCTTGCAGTCCAAGGGACTCTCAAGAGTCTTCCCCAACACCACAGTTCAAAAGCATCAATTCTTTGGCACTCAGCTTTCTTCACAGTCCAACTCTCACATCCATACATGACCACTGGAAAAACCATAGCCTTGACTAGATGGGCTCCAAAATCACTACAGATGGTGACTGCAGCCATGAAATTAAAAGACGCTTACTCCTTGGAAGGAAAGTTATGACCGACCTAGATAGCACATTCAAAAGCAGAGACATTACTTTGCCAACAAAGGTTCGTCTAGTCAAGGCTATGGTTTTTCCTGTGGTCATGTATGGATGTGAGAGTTGGACTGTGAAGAAGGCTGAGTGCCGAAGAATTGATGCTTTTGAACTGTGGTGTTGGAGAAGACTCTTGAGAGTCCCTTGGACTGCAAGGAGATCCAACCAGGCCATTCTGAAGGAGATCAGCCCTGGGATTTCTTTGGAAGGACTGATGCTAAAGCTGAAACTCCAGTACTTTGGCCACCTCATGCGAAGAGTTGACTCATTGGAAAAGACTCTGATGCTGGGAGGGATTGGGGGCAGGAGGAGAAGGGGACGACAGAGGATGAAATGGCTGGATGGCATCACTGACTCGATGGATGTGAGTCTGAGTGAACTCCGGGAGTTGGTGATGGACAGGGAGGCCTGGCGTGCTGCGATTCATGGGGTCGCAAAGAGTCGGACACGACTGAGCGACTGATCTGATCTGACCTGACTAGATGGACCTTTGTTGGCAAAGTAATGTCTCTGCTTTTTAATATGCTGTCTAGGTAAATGGCTTAATACAGAGTTATCACCAAAGAGATGGAAACCCTTGCTTCACTGCAGGATTTTGGGGAATTCTTGGTTTACTAGAGATTTTAAACTCAAATTCTGCACTGGGACTTCCCTGGTGGTCCAGTGGCTAAGAATCTGCCTGCCAGGAGAGAGTGGGACAAATTGAGAGAGTAGCATTGAAATACATACATTACCATATTGAAAACAGACAGCTAGTGGGAAGTTGCTACACAACACAGGAACTCAGCCTCGTGCTCTGTGACAACCTAAAGGAGCAGAATGGGGCGGGAGGTAGGTTCAAGAGGGAGGTAACATACGTATAACTCTGACTGATTCATGTTAATATATGGCAGAGACCAACACAACACTGTAAAGTAATTATCCTCCAATTAAAAATAAATGGGCTTCCCTGGCAGCTCAGACAGTAAAGAATCTGCCCGCAGTGCAGGAGACTCAGGTTTGATCCCTAGGTCAGGAAGATCCTTGAAGAAGGGAATGAAAAACCACTCCAGTATTCTTGCCTGGAGAACTCCATGCACAGAGGAGCCTGGCGGGCTACAATCCATGGGGTCACAGCGAGTCAGACACAAGTAAGAAACACACACACACATACCCACACTCACAAGTTTTTTAAAACAATCCACCTGCCAATGCAGAGGACACAGGTTCGATCCCCGGTCTGGAAGACTCCACATGCCTTGGGACGACTAAACTGGTGCGCCACAGCTACAGAAACCCACACGCCTTCGAGCCCGTGCTCCACTGCGAGAGAAGCCACTGCGATGAGAAGCCCACGGGCCGGATCACACAGCAGCCCCCACTCACCGCTGCACGAGAAAGCCCGCGTGCAGCAACCTAGTACCAGCACAGCCAAAAAATAAAACTCTGCATTGAACTCCAAAGTACGGTGATAATCGGATCTTAGCTTTTTTTTTTTTAAGTGGGGGTCAGAGGGAGCAGCTGAGGGTTTTCTATGAGCTGCTGATGAAACACCCCAGATCACAAGGCTGCTGGTTTTCACTGGTTCTCAAAAAGTCAGGGCTGCCATGGAGATCTGATCGAGAGCTCTCTGCAATTAATACCTTCAGGACAGTTCTTGAGGAAAAGCATTCATAGGACCATCTTGGCACCGGATTTCACACACCCTCACATACCTGCTCCAGATTCACGCACCTGCCTGTGTGACTTCTTCACTCTGAGAATCAGGAGGCATCTCTAGCTCCACACACCCCCAAGCTTCCTAATTTCCAATCTCCTCTCTCCAGTGCCTAGCCCCAACCCTCTAGCACACCCTGTTTTATGACACCACCATCTAAGCAGCTGGGAGTGGCCCTGAATCTCGCACTGTCCCTGGGCCTCCAACATCAGCAAGCTTTGGTGGCTCCATCTCTAGAATCCCAGCTCTGCCTCGGGCCCACTGGGCCACCTTTGCCTTTAGCCCCCGGCTGCCCTGGTTCATTCCTGCCCTCCCTGTCTGCACAGTGGCTTCCCTTTGCATTTATTTTTTCCCCAAATTTATGAAGGCATGATCGACAAAGTGCATAGTTAAGACATACCACGTGGTATCTTGATATGTTAAGATCTGTGAAACTGGAGGAGATTAAGACGGCAGAGTAGAAGGGCGTGCATGCAATCTTCTCCTGACAGAGCACCAGAATCACAACGAGCTGCTGAACGACCATCGACAGGGACACTGGAACCCACGAAAAAAAGATACCTCACGTCCAAGGACAAAGGAGAAGCCACACCGAAATGGTAGGAGGGGAACAATTATAATAAAATCAAATCCTATACGTGCTGGGTGGGCAACTCACAAACTGGAGAACAGTAATACCAGAGGAGTTCTGGCACTGCCGTGAGGATTCTAGCCCCACATCAGGCTCCCCAGCCTGGGGACCCAGCCAGGGGACGGGGAATCCCCAGGGAATCTGACTGAGGGCCCGTGGGATTTGATTGCAGAGCTTCCATGGGACTAGAGGAAACAGAGAGGGCACCAACAGGGTCTTGTGTACACGAGGACCCAGGGGAGAGGAGCAGCGACCCCACAGGAGACTGAGCCAGACCTACCTGTGAGTGTCTGAGGGTCTCCTGCAGAAGGGTGGGCTGGCAGTGGCCTGCCACAGTGGTGGGGGCACTGGCGGTGGCAGTTGTGGGAGATGCGTCTCAGCACGTGCCCTCTTGGAGGTACCAATAGCCCTACTATAGAAGCCGACAGACTCCAGGACTGGGTTGCTCAGGCCAAACAGGGAGGGAGCACAGCCTCCACCATCGTAGGACTGAATTCAAGTTTTACTGAGCATGGCCTGCCCACCACAGCAAGACCCAGCTTTCCCCACAGCCAATCCCTACCATGAGGAAGCTTGCACAAGCCTCTTATCCTCATCCACCAAAGGTCAGACAGAAGGAATAAGAACTACAATCCCATAAGCCTCCAGAACTAACACCAATGAAAAGAAATAGGATTATGTCCCAGATGAAGGAACAGATAAATGCCCAGAAAAACAAAGTGGAGATAGGCAACCTCCCAGAAAAAGAATTCAGAATGACAGTGAAAATGAATCAGGATCTTGGAAAAAGAATAAAGGCCAAGATTGAGAAGATGCAAGAAATGTTTACCAATGACCCAGAAGAACTAAAGAACAAACAGAGGTGAACAATACACGAGAAGAATGGTGAAGTTACCTGAGGACAGAACGCAATGAATTTGGTAAAGTTGCAGGTTCCAAAGTTAATACACAGAAGCTGCACTCAATATGCCAGCAAATTTGGAAAACTCAGCAGTGGCCACAGGACTGGAAAAGGTCCATTTTCATTCCAATCCCAAAGAAAGGCAATGCCAAAGAATGCTCAAACTACCGCACAATTGCACTCATCTCACATGCTAGTGAAGTAATGCTCAAAATTCTCCAAGCCAGGCTTCAGCAATATGTGAACCGTGAACCTCCTGATGTTCAAGCTGGTTTTAGAAAAGGCAGAGGAACCAGAGATCAAATTGCCAACATCTGCTGGATCATCAAAAAAGCAAGAGAGTTCCAGAAAAACATCTATTTCTGCTTTACTGACTGTGCCAAAGCCTCTGACTGTGTGGATCACAATAAACGGTGGAAAATTCAGAAAGAGATGGGAATACCAGACCACTTGACCTGCCTCTTGAGAAACCTGTATGCAGGTCAGGAAGCAACAGTTAGAACTGGACATGGAACAACAGACTGGTTCCAAATAGGAAAAGGAGTACGTCAAGGCTGTATATTGTCACCCTGCTTACTTAACTTCTATGCAGAGTACATCATGAGAAATGCTGGGCTGGAAGAAACACAAGCTGGAATCAAGATTGCCGGGAGAAATGTCAATAACCTCAGATATGCAGATGACACCACCCTTATGGCAGAAAGTGAAGAAGAACTAAGGAGCCTCTTGATGAAAGTGAAAGAGGAGAGTGAAACAGTTGGCTTAAAGCTCAACATTCAGAAAACTAAGATCAGGGCATCTGGTCCCATCACTTCATGGGAAATAGATGGGGAAACAGTGGAAATAATGGCTGACTTTATTTTTCTGGGCTCCAAAATCACTGCAGATGGTGAGCACAGCCATGAAATTAAAAGATGCTTACTCCTTGGAAGGAAAGTTATGACCAACCTAGATACCATATTAAAAAGCAGAGACATTACTTTGCCAACAAAGGTCAGTCTAGTCAAGGCTATGGTTTTTGCAGTGGTCATGTATGGATGTGAGAGTTGGACCATAAAGAAAGCTGAGCACCGAAGAATTGATGCTTTTCAACTGTGGTGTTGGAGAAGACTCTTTAGAGTCTCTTGGACTTCAAGGAGATCCAACCAGTCCATCCTAAAGGAGATCAGTCCTGGGTGTTCACTGGAAGGACTGATGTTGAAGCTGAAACTCCAATACTTTGGCCACCTCATGTGAAGAGCTGACTCATTTGAAAAGATCCTGATGCTGGGAAAGATTGAGGGCAGGAGGAGAAGGGGACAACAGAAGATGAGATGGTTGGATGGCATCACCTACTCAATGGACATGGGTTTGTGTGCACTCTGGGAGTTGGTGATGGACAGGGAGGCCTGGCGTGCTGCAGTTCATGGGGTTGCAAAGAGTTGGACACAACTGAGCGACTGAACTGAACACGGAAGTTTAATGCATTTCTATATACTAACAATAAAAGACCATAAAGAGAAATTCAAGATGCAATTCCATTTACCATTGCATCAAAAACAATAAAATATCTAGGAATAAACCTACCTAAGGAGACAAAAGACCTGTACTGCAAAAACTATAAGATGCTGATGAAAGAAACTAAAGACAAACAGATGGAAAGATATACTGTGTTCACAGATTGAATCAATATTGTCAAAATGGCTATGCTACCCAGGTAATCTACAGATTCAATGCAATCCCTATCAAATTACCAATAGCATTTTTCACAGAATTAGAACAAAAAAATCTCAAAATTTGTATGAAGACATAAAAGACCCCAAATAGCCAAAGGAATCCTGAAAAAGAAAGAAAAAAAAAAGGAGCTGGAAGAATCAGGCTCCCAGACTATACTACAAATCTACAGTCATCAAAACAGTATAGTGCTGGCAGAAAAATAGAAATATAGACCAATGGAATAGGATGGAAAACCCAGAAATAAGCCCATGAACCTAGTCAATTCATCTATGACAAAGGAGACAAGACTACAGAATGCTGGAAAGACGGTCTCTTTAACAAATGCTGCTGGGGAAACTGGACAGCCACATGTAAAAAAAATGAAATTAGATCATGCCTTAACTCCATACACAAAAGCAAGCTCAAATTGGGTTAATGACCTAAATGTTAGATTGGACACTATAAAACTCTTAGAGGAAAACATAGGCAGAGTACTCTCTGACATAAATCACAGCAACATCATTTTTAATCCCTCTCCCAGAATAATGGAAATAAAAGCAAAAACTAACAAATGGGACCTACTTACAAGCTTTTGCACAGCAAGGGAAACCATAAATAAAAACATAACCTACAGATTGGGAGAAAATATCTGCAAATGTGATGTGACTGATAAGGGATTAGTCTCAAATTTACAAACAGCTTATGACACTTAATAGCATCAAAACAAGCAACCCACTCAAAGAAACGGGCAGAAGAGCAAACAGACGTTTCTCTAAAGAGGACACACACACGGCGAATGGGCGCACGGGGGGACGCTCAAAGTCGCTGATCACAGAGATGCGACTCACGACTGCAAGGAGATCACCTCACCCCGGTTGGCGTGGCCACCATCAGAACATCCGCAAACAGTACACCCTGGAGAGGGTATGGAGAGAAGGGAACCCTCCTGTGTGTGGGTGGGACTGTAAATTGGTACAACCACTATGCAGAACAGTATGGAGGCTCCTTAGAAAAACGAAAAACAGCTACCATAGGACCCTGCAATCCCACTCCTGGGCATGTATCCAGAGCAAAACGTGGCCCAAAAAGACAGACGCACTCCAGTGTTCACTGAAGCACTGTTTACAATGGTCCAAACACGGAAATGACCCAAACCTCCATCAGCACAGGAGTGGATAAAGAAGAGCTGGTGCATATGTATGAATGCACACACATATAGACAACGGAATATCACTCAGCCGTCAAAAAGAATGAAGTAAGTCCATCTGCAGCAACATGGATGGACCCAGAGAGTGTCATACTGTGTGAAGCAAGTCAGAGAAGGAGAAACATATGACATCCTTTATATGAGGAATCTAGAAAGAAATGATACATATGAACTTACTTACAAAACAGAAAGGGACTTATAGACTTAGAAACTAAACTCATGGTTGCAGGGGTGGGGAGGAGGGGAAGAGATAGTTAAGGGAACTATCTCCTAGTTTTGGGAAGATCACTTATGTACACAGTGCTTTGTTTAAAATGGATAACAAAAACCTACTGTAGAGCACATGAACTCTGCTTGATGTTCTGTGCCGGCCTGAACTGGAGGGGGTTTGGAGAAGAATGGATGCATGTATATGTGTGGCTGAGTCCCTTCACTGTTCACCTGAAACCATCTTAACACTGTTAATCGGCTATGTCTCAATACAAAATGTTTTTGGTGTTAAAAAAATAATAAAAATAAAATAAAATAAAACTATGAAACTGGAGGACATTGTGCTGATGAAATAAGACAAACACAGAGACCCACATACATTGCGTGGTTTTACTTACATATGGAATCTATGAAAGAAAATGAAATCAAAATCTTAGAAACAGAAAAAGTGGTTTCCGAGGGTGAGGGAAACAGTGAGGGGTTGGTACAAGGGTACAAAACTTCAGCTGTAGTTCTGAGGATCTCAAGTAAAACACAGTGACTGGAGTTAATACTGAGTGCGTGTACGCTCCGTCCTGTCTGACTCCGCAACCCCACGGACTGTAGCCCGCCAGGCTCCTCTGTCCATGGAATTTTTCAGGCAAGAATACGGGAGCAGGCTGCCATTACCTACTACAGGGTATCTTCCCAACCCAGGATCGAACCCAAGTCTCCTTCCTCTCCTGCATTGGCAGGCATATTCTCTACCACTAAGTCACCTGGGAAGCCCCAAGAGCATATCACCATTGTATCACTGAAATAAGCTAACAGTACAGCATTCAAAAACAGTAGCAGAGGGGACTTCCTGAGTGGTCCAATGGTAAAGAATCTTCCTCTTAACGCAGGGGACATGGGTTTGATCCCTGGGCCGGGAAGATCCCACATGCCTCAGAGAAGCTAAGTCCGAGAGCTGGACTACTGAAGTCTGAGCACCTAGAGCTGTGCTCCGTAACAAGAGAAGGCAGGACACGGCGACTAGAGAGTAGTCCCTGCTCGTTGCAGCGAGAGAAAACCGCATGCAGCCAGGAAGACCCAGGGTGCAGCCAAAAATAAAAGGATAAATAAATAACAGTAATGGATGTCATTTAATGGGGGGGTCCTTCCACAGTTTTTATCATCTTATCATGATGTACACTTTAAATATTTTACAATTTCACTTGTCACACCTCAGTAAAGCTGAAGATGACATCGGTGTTCCATGGGAGAAGGACAGTAGAAGACTCCTACTCTGCCATCTCGCTGGTATCACTTTTTAAATTCAAAATAACAGGCAGCTCAGTCACTTAGGTCTGAGAGGCTTAGCAGCCACCAGCCACAGGACCAAGACCTTCCCTTCCCGTTTAGAATGATCTGGAATTCTGTCCAGACTTGCGACAACCTTCCCTGCTCACCGCTTCACCAGACTCCCTCTGGCCACAGGGTCAGCCAGTCTTGAGTTCCTCACCCTGTCCCAATCCATCTCACCTCTGTCTCGGCTTTGCCAAGAGCCGAAACGCTCTGACCCCGAGGTTCCTGGACTTGCTCGCCCTCATCTCTCGGGTCCTCAATCAAACATGTCACCCTCAAAAGGCTTCCCTGACCTCACAGAATGTGGGGTCTCCCCCTCCCCCGCCCCAGCCCAACAGATGCAGAATCGGACTGGAGCTGATACTGAGTGCGTGTCTGTCAGTCTCGTCTGACTCTCTGCGACCCCGTGGACTGTTCCAACCACTGGCTTGTTTACCGTCTGCCTCCTACACCTGTAAATTCCATGAGCGCCAGGACGGTCTGTTTTGGCTCCGTGCCATGTGCCCAGACCCTGCCCTCAGGAGGCCCTCCGGAAGTGTGTGCAGAATGAACAAACACGTCCACGTTTCACACACGCAAGTGACACGAGGAACAATGGGTTCATCCGGAATGCATGGAAAATTCATCATTTCCTAATATTCAACACATTTTAAAAAGCCAAACATCTGACTCCTGTCCCGCATGTCTCCCTTTATTCACTTCTAATGACACATCCGGGGATGATTCCAGGCTGGCTCCTAGAGCGAGCCAGCTCCCTGTGCTGCAGACGGCAGTCAAGACCATCCTTCCTAGGAACCCAAGCCTGCCAGCCTCTTATCTGCCTTCTGGCACCCTGCCGTCACCCGTGGCCCTGCCGCCGTAAAAAAGCTGGCTGCTTCGGCTCCACGGCTCCCTGGGGACAGGGAAGAGCGGGGCGGCCGGCCAGCTGCCGTTTACAAGCCGAACGCGACCCGGGGCCGCCCCGGGGAGCCTGTTTGACAAGGTGAGCCTGGGCAAGGCGCTCCCGCTCCGCCAGTCACACTGTTGACGCGCTTGGCCGGCAGCTCGCCTCCATCTGGTCCTCTGCAGACACAGCTGCGGCGCGCCGCTCCCGGACCAACCTTCTCAGCGGCTCTCCAGACGCCGCGGAGCGGGCCAGGGCCCCGCGTGGGCGCCGCGGCCTCGCGGAGGGTCCGGCCTCCGCACCGCGGACGCCTCGGCTGCTCCGACGGGGCCCCCGGCGCCCAGAGCGGGTTTGCGCCTCTGAGCGCCGAGGAGCGGGGGCCCAGCATCCTCCGCCTCGGCCTCGGCGCGAACCGTTTCGTCCTGCACCCCTCCTGACGCCAGGCTGTCAAGCCCCCCGCATCTCTCGCTCCTGCGCCACCCCAGCTCCCCAGGCATGGCCGCGGCGTCTCTGCTCTCCACACCTCATGGCCCACCATCAGCAAAACCCCACATGGGCAGCCTTTCCCGCCCCAGTGCCTGGTGTTTTTACCCCGAAACCCACCCGCCTCCCAAAGCCCCCGCTTCCCTCACAGACGGCCATGGTACATGATCCAAACGCAGTGGCTTAAAGTGATTCAAATTCGCTACCTTACGGCTCTGGAGGTCAGAGGTCCAAAATGGTGTCACTGAGCTCAACTCGAGGTGCCCGCGGGGCCGTGTCCCTCCTGCGGTCTTGTGGGGAGGGCCGGCTTCCCGGCCTGTGGGCCAGCCGCCCTCTTAGAGCCGCGCTCTCCCTGGGGCTGCGTCTCCGGCCTCCCTTTTATAAGGACGCTTGTGGCTACATTGGGCCCACCTGGACAACCCACGTTAGTCATTCCACCCAGAGATTAGCGATCACACCTGCAAGTCCCCCACTGCCGTGTAGGGTAACGTGCACAAGCGCCATGGCGTCAGTGGACCTCTGTGGGCAGCCGTGGTCTGGCCCTCGATGCCCCTCAGAGGGGCTGCCTGTCTCCCTCCACCCTTGTATCACTGGGCTCCAGGTTAGGGGGCTTCTTTACTTTTTTTTTTTGCCACTTCTAGACTCTTCTCCACCCAGGCACTGTCCTCATTTGTCCGCAACTGTAGGTCTTGAGTCTGGGCACTTTATTCTGCCGTACCCCGTCTTCATTTCCAGCAATTTCATCCCCCTTAAACGGTGCTCTGGCCTTGCTGACTTCTCAGTTTCTCCAGCTCTTCTGGTCCTGGGACACTGTCCTCCTCCACAGGCCATTTTACCCTAGAGCTGTGGTTCTCAGACCTGCGTGCTCATCAGAAAGCTGGGGGTCGGGCTGACGAGAACACAGATTGCTGGCTCCACCCCCAGAGATTCTGACCAGCAGGTCTCGGGTGGGGCCGGAGGCCCGCATGTCCGACCAGGCCCAGGTGATGCCCAGTCCTGGAACCATGGCCCTTAGCCCTCCGACTGCTAGTAACTGTAACCCAGCCTCCCACCGGCCCTGTCTCAGGCTCAGGCACCCCCTTTTCACGCTGTCTTCTCTAGCTCCGACTCCAGTAACCCCACATCCCACCTGCCACCCACGATCCTTTGCCTTTCCACCTTTTTTTTCACTTTTGCCTTTCCCTTGACATGCTCCCTCTTCCCCCTCCCCAGCTTAAATCCCACAGGCCAGCATCACCCACCCACCCAAGCTGGTTAAATCCAACGCTCTGTTTCCTCCATGCCCACAAATGTGGCCACAGAAAAACATACAGGCACTGCAGACCATGACCGTCACTGCCTGGACGCCAGAGTTCATTTCACCTTGTCCTCCACTCTAGACTCTTCCAGATGCCCTCTCTCTCCTTAAACTCCCAGCGCCTCCTCCGGCCACCCTCTCTCTTCTCCCAGCCTTTCTTCCTATTTGGGGAGAAACACAGAAACAGCTAGAAGGAGCTGCCATGAACTCTTACCACAACACCTGCCCCACCAGCATCAGGGCCCCTGTGCTCACTTGGCTTTGCCTCGTGGTACTTCAAAAACCACCCTGTTCCTTTCTTAGATGTACCCCCTCCATTCCCTCCCACCTTCTCAAGACATCACCCAGCCTTCTCTACTAGACAATTCTGATCAAAATACAAACACGCAGTTGCTTCTCCTATCTCAAACATAATTGTGAATCCTACAATTCCCCCTTCAGCGATTGCCTTATTTCTGTTTTCCTTTACAGCGAAACTCTTTGAAGTACTGTATGTGTCCACCTTCTCCCATGCCTCTCCCCTCCCATTCTGTCTTGAACTCACTCCCATCAGCTTTCATGCCCAGCGATGCTACCCTGTCAAAGTCATCAGTGACCCCAGGTCCTTATTAAATCAGCAGTCAATAGTCCATGGTCATTTCACTGGAACGGTCAGCAGCACCAGCGGGTTAAGCCTTCCTATTTTCCTGACACGCTTCCTTCACTGGCCCCAGGCCCCCAAGTCACTTCTTTTCCACTGGCCTCTCCTCACCATCTATCTCTGGTTCCTCCTCATCTTCCCAACACTAGGATACCCTCAGGCTTAGCTCTTGGACCTCTTTTCCATCTGCCCTGGCTTCCTTGGTGACCACACCCGATCACTTAAATACTATCTACGTGCCCAGGACACCCATGTTTATATCACCTGCCTGCCCTGGATCCTACCCCTGAATTCCAGACTCAATTTTCCACCAGCCTACTTGATAAACTCCATTTGGAACTGAAGGTGGCATCTGGCCTCAGACAGTGAGGACCTGAGGTCCTCAGTCCACAGCCCAGGGAGAACCGAGTCCTGCCAACAGCTGCTGATTTTGCCTGGAAGGGGATCCCACCCCGTCAGGCCTTCAGCAGCCTCTCGGCTGCCTCCTTGATCACAGCCCCATGAGTAACCCTGAGCAGAGGCCCCAGTTAAGCTGCTCCTGGCTTTCCAACTCAGACTGTGAGATAATAAATGTGTTCTTTTCAGCTGCTAAGTTTTGAGGTAATCTGTTACACAGCTACAAGCAATTAACTATTAAAGAGAGGTCAAGTAACCAGCCTGAGGTCATACTCCTGTTGGAAGGGAGTCAGGATCCAAACCCAGTCTATCCCCTACATCAGGGGTCCCCATCCTTTTCGGTCAAGTCATTAGAAAAGACTCTCAGGCTGGGATAGACTGAGGGCTGGATAAGGGGATGACAGAGGATGAGATGGTTGGATGGCATCACCGACTCAATGGACACGAGTTTGAGCAAAGTCCAGGAGTCAGTGAAGGACAGAGAAGCCTGGCGTGCTGCAGTCTATGAGGTTGCAAAAGAGTTGGACGTGACTTAGTGACTGAACAACAACCTTTTGGCACCAGAGACCAATTTCATGGAAGACCATTTTTCCACAGAAAAATAGGATTTGGAGGGATGGTTTCAGGATTATTCAAGTGCATTATATTTATTGTTCACTTTATTTCTAACCTAATGCCGCTGCTGATCTGACAGGCAGTATGGTCCTTGGCACGGAGGCTGGGGACACTCGCCCTAGACCTTGTGTTTTTAAATTTCAAAACAGGGACTTCCCTGGTGGTCCAGTGGTTGGGACTTTGCCTTCCAATGCAGAGGGTGTGGGTTCAATCCCTGGTCAGGGAGCTCAGATCCCACATGCCTTGTGGCCCCTAAAAACCAAAACATAAAACAGAAGCAGTATTGTAATAAATTCAATGAAGACTTTAAAAAGGGCCCACATCCACAAAAAAAAAAAAAAAAAAAGCTTTACAAAAATAAACTTCAAAGCATACCACATCTCAGAACATTCCCCATCTTGAGTTACAATGGACGTTTCCACCAGCACCTCTGCAAAGCAGAAGGCCACCTGAGAGCACCGGCCCTAACGGGGATGGGTCTGAACATCGGCCTCCTTACTGGTCTCCATGCTTCTCCCACCCACTCACTCAGCTGCCAGGCGTTGGTTCTGAGGCACCAATGGACCACATCACTCATAGATTTAAAGCCCCATGACAACCCATCCAGGGGTCCTCAGGCTGCCGTCCGTCCTGTCCAGAGCTGGTGCCCACATGTTCACTGCACACCCCTCCTGCTCGCATCCACAGACCTCCCTCTGCTGGGTCCTTCCTCCCAGGTGGCCATCCACCCCATCGTGGGGATTCTGGGGGAGCCTCCTCCAGCCCACTCAACACCTGGTCAGACGCTCCCCTTTATCCTCACGGCCCCCTCTCCTGGGTCCCGAGCATCAGCATTTAAACTAGCTGGGTGTCCCCTGTCTACATAAACCAGAAATAAAGACGGAGAAAGTCGTTACCCCCCACACCCCTCTCCAGCCCCTGGCCTGGCTCTCTCCGCACACCCCAGCCAAGGAAAGAGCTGTTCACGCGTCTTGTCCCCGTGTCCTCTCCTCCTGCTCACCCTCCATTGCTGCCCTTGGCAGCCTCTGCCCCCAGCATGCTGCCAAAACCAAGGCCACTGGGGCCCTCCTCCAGCTGAACCAAATGGGTCCTTCTCAAGCCTTCCCTTCCTGGGCTTCTCTGCAGCGTTCCACACTGTTGACTGCTCTCCACCATGTGAACCCGCTCCTTCGCTCTTGGTTTTCTGGACATCCGTGCACCTGTCTTCCTCCTTCTGCCCATTGGCTCCTTGTCCTCCGCAGCCCAAATGGAGGCCCCCCAGGCATCAGCCCCCAGGCCCTCTTGTCCTCTCCTCCACAGGGACACCATTGCTTTGACTCCCATCCTGGGATGAACAAAAGCTATGTTCATTAGCTTCAGTTCAGACTCTTCTTCACCCACTGACACCCCAAGTAAACAGACCTGGGGCCTGTCACCTCTCCACAGCCCTGAAAATGCCGTCCTCCTCCTGTGAACCCCTCTCTGAAGACGACATCACCATCAGCTCCACTGTCAGACCCGGAACCCCAGCCTTCAGCCTGCCTCCCCCTCCCCAGTCCCATACGGTGAACGGAGTGCCCCCCTGGCACCCCCATCTCCATACCCCACTGCCTTGGTTTTGGTCTAGTGCCTATTAAATGACCCTCCCTGACTGTCCTTTCTCCCCCATGAGAAGGTCAGCTTCCTGAGGGCAGGGCCCCATCCAGCCAGCCGGCAGCTGTGCCTGCAGCTCTGAGAAGGGCCAGGCGCGAGGCGGGCACTCCAGTGTATGACGGATGAACAGACAGCGCGCAGTCAGTTTTCTCTGGGATCCGTGGCTGCAGCCTGCCTCCTGAGATGCTCTTCCACTGCAACCAGCATGGCCTGAGAGGGCTGGGGGTGTTCGGAGGGACACAGACTTCCTCCTGCACTCGACTCAACCAGAACCCCAGGTCAGAACTAAATCACTCCTCTGGTGTCCAGCCTGTAGCAAAGGAGAGAGGGAAGGAGGCGGCAGGAGGCGTGCAGGGCCAGGAAATCAGGCATCTGGAGTGAGGTCAGCTGAACAGTGGTCCCCAGAGAGGTCCACATCCTGATTCCTGGGACCTGGGACTATGTCACCTTACAAGGCAAAGGGGACTTTGCAACTGTGATGATGTTAAGAATCTGGGGGTTGGGAGATAACCCTGGACGATCTAGGTGGACTCACTGCCATCACAGAGTCCTTTACAGGAGGGAGGCAGGAAGGTCAGAGAAGGAGCTGTGGTGGCAGAAGCAGAAGTCAGAGCGATGTGAGCCAAGGAACACAGGAAGCTTCCAGAAACTGGGAAAGGCAAACAGATTTTGCCAGATTCTGCTCTGGAGCCTCCAGAAGAAGCAGCCCGGCTGACATCTTGCCTTTAGGACTCCTGACCTCCAGAAATGTAAGATAATTAATTTGTGATGTAAGCCATTAAGTTTGTGGTGACTGGTTGTGGCAACAGGAAACTTGTAAGAAATAGTAGTAGCTAATCTTCCCTAACAACCTGCCAGGTGGGCACCAGCCACTTCAGTGGGCCATGAACATGGACCAAAAAGTCAGGCTAAAATCCTGGCCCTCAATGTGATGATGTTAGGAGGTGCCTTTGGGAGTAATTAGGTCTTAAGGGTGGAGCCCTTGTGAAGGGGATTAGTGCCCTTACAAAAGAGGCTCCAGAGAGCTCTCCTTCCACCCCATGAGGACACAGGGAGACGTGGGCAGTCTGCAGGCCACAAGAGGGCCCTCACCAGGACCTGCCAATGTTGGCATCCTGCTCTGAGACTCCCAGCCTCTGGAACTGTGAGAAATCAATTCCTATTGTTCACAAGCATCTTCCCCGCTCCCCGCTCCCCACTCCGCCCCGCCTTCATGGTACTTGGTTATAACAGCCCAAATGGATGGAGACAGTCATTCCCAGTATTCTGCCAAGAAGGCTCTCTTACCTACATTTTACTCATCAGGAATCAGAGGCCCCGAGAGGTGGCATGACTTCCCCAGGGCCACGTGACTGGCTGCAGCAGAGCCCAGCTGAACAGCCCCGGATCTTTGACTCCGAAGCCCATGTTCTCCCATCTGAGCCGCACTGCTTCTCCAGTGCCCCTCCACCTCTTTGGGCTTCAATTTCCCCATTTGTCTCATGAATAGATTTAATTAGATCAGCCCATCGAACCAAACACAAACTTCGTGAGCTGTTAGCAGGTGTTCCATGGGGAAGAGACTGGGGGAAGCAGGTTTACGGTATGATATCTTTGGAAGCGCTGAGTTGGAGTTTGAAAGCTTTTCTTGCTTTTTTTGCTGCAGGCCTTCTCAGAACCTCTCAGAGACGAAGAGTGCCGCGGCTGTTTAAAAGGTGGGCAGTGCCCACAGCATTTCCTGCCTGGCTGACCCATGGGGCCATGTGGAGCAGAACATTGCTCAGGACTAACTCTGGGGACACCTCACTCTGAAATGCTGATGATCTGGACAGTCTTTTCATTTACAAAGGGCCTGGGTTCTACGAGCTTTCAACCTCCCCCCACCCCAGCACCCCCAGTCTTCAACTGATGCTAATACTGCTAAGTTCTGCTCCAAGGAGGGAGACCCAGGTCGCGTCTGCCACTGAGCCCCCAGGGAAGCCTGGCTGTAGCCTGCCTCCTGGGATGGTTCCTTCCCCTTCTCTGAGATTCCTGTCACTGCACTGACAAGTTGCCACAAACGTGTGCCTTAAAACAGCGGGACGTTATCAGCTTACAGTTTGGGAGGTCAGAAGCCTCTGGGCTACAGTCAAGGTGCTGGCAGGGCTGTGTTCCTTCTGGAAGCTCAAGGATTTTTCCTGCCTTTTCCAGCTTCTGGGGGCCACCCACACTCCTTGGCTCATGCCCCTTCCTCCGGCTTCAGCACCAGCGGTGGCAGGTCCAGCCTTCCTCGCAGCCTCGCTCATCCACGCTTTCGGGCTCTTGTGGTTCCACTGGACCCACCCGGGTCCCCCAGGCCAGTCTCCTGATCATGAGGTCAGCTGACTAGCAAGCTTAATTCCAGCTGCAACCGTAATGCCCCCTCTCGAGGTGGCATCCATTCACGGGTTCCAGGTTCTAGGTGGATGTCTTCGGGGGCTGTTACTGTGCTTCCCTCGCCTCCTCTGCTCAGCTCTGAACTCAGCACAGTGCCAGCGCTCAGAGCTGTGCCTGTGATGCTCTCGCCACGGCCCTGTGGGCGGCCGGCGCCCGTCACCCCTCCTGACAGGAAACCGAGGCTCAGAGGTGTGAAGTCGCCTGCTGAGGCCGCCCAGCTGGGGCTCATGGCCACGTCCACGCGTGCGCCTCGGGAGCCCAGGCTCTTGGCCACCATGGGGGGCGCCTGTCACCCGCCACGGGCCAGCTCCTCCCGCAGTGAGTGTCCCCAGCGGCTTCGCTCAGGAGAGCGGACACAGTCCTACGCTCCATGCGTCACTTCCACAGGCCTGTGGGCACACTTCCCTGGTCCTCAGGGTTCTCCTCCCTGGGCCTCCCCCAGCCAGTGTGCAGAAACACTCGACGGGCAAGGACCCCACGCGGGCCTCACTGGGTGAGTCTATATAAATGGTGGCCGCCCTTTGGGGGGCGGGGGCTGGTGATTCTCCTGACTGTATTATAAAGCCACAGACAGGGCTTCTTCCCTGGCGGCTCAGCGGCAAAGAATCCGCCTGCCAATGCAGGAGACGGGTTCGATCCCTGATCAGGGAAGATCCCACAGGCAGCGGAGCAACCAAGCTCTGTGCCACAACTACCGAGCCTGTGCTCTAGAGTCTGGCGGCCACAACTACCGAGCGCACCTTAATGCGAACCGTGCTCTGCAAACAAGAGCAGCCACGGCCACGAGAAGCCTGGGCGCTGCAACTCAAGTAGCCCCCACCCGCCACAGTGAGTGGAAAGCCCACGTGCAGCGATGAAGCCCCAACACAGCCGAAAACAAATAAATGAATAAAATAAAATATAAAATGACTGGCTTGGAAAAAAAGAACCATCAGTAAGAATTTTTCTCAAAAGCTGCACACAACATTGGAAATCCGACAACCAGGGATGTGAACATGCCTGGTTCTGTTGAACCAGAATCTGGTGAGTGCCCGGGCCAGGTGCTTCTACTCGGGTCTGCTCACAGGGCCCATCCAGAAGCGCCTGGAGACTTTGCTCAGTAGCTCCATCCTCACTGCCCATCCAGGGAAACCGAGGCCGGATAGCTGGGTGAGAGCTCCTACTCGCTCACACGTGTACTCAACGGTATTTACTGATGCTGAGGGTGTGTTCTGGACATAGCAGGGGAGAGCTCACATTCTGGCGGGAGACAGACTGTAAACCGTAGACACAGAAGGGATGGAGATAAGTGACAAGAGCCACGGAAGAGGGAAGCGGTTGGTCAGGCCAGGGGGCTGGATAGGCAGGTGGGTGGGAGCTGGTAGGGTGGCTGGCTGCGTGACGGTGAGTGTTAGGGTGTGCCTGGAACCAAACGAAGCCCGGACCACAGTCACACCGTGGGCCAGGTCTCTCCTTGTTTTTCAGGCCGGATGTGAGGCTCCAGCAGGGCCCCCTCTGATGACCACACGGCGTGAAGTGGCAGAGTTAGGACCTGAACCAGGTCTGTGCTCCCCACACAGGTACCTGTAACCCCTGCCCCCAGAGGGGACCACGAGGCCACACCGTGAGGGGTGCTGCCCATGAGCCTCAGCTCAACACTGTCACAGGGTTTCATCAAAACACAGCCGGGGGCCGTCCTGGCTCCCCCAGCAAGAGAGGAAGAGGACGAGGTGCCCCCTAAGATGGGTGGGGAAGACCTGCTCAAGGAGGTTTGTTTGCAGGGTCTAAAAACCCAAACCTGGCCACGAACGCTAGTGCGGAAACGCACGTCTTTTCCCCGTGAATATTATGAGTCTTAGAAATCCAGCTTCCTTCCCAGGCCAGGCTGGAGTGGGGGGAGCTCCTGCCAGCTGGAACCCCAACGTGCTCCCTAAGTGGGTACAGCTGTCGGCTTCCGTGTTTCGGAACCGTTCACGTGTTACCGTGACATTAAATACTTTTCTTCCTAATGAGCATTTCCCCCTCAAACGTCCGAAGGTGAAAAGAGACATCCTCTGGGCCCAGCCAAGGCCAAGTCTGTGAAGAAATTTCCCTGATGCGGATACTGGGGCACGTTCCGTTAATAACACGAGGAGCGTCTCCCGAGGCAGAGACGCTGGGTGGAGCCCTGCTGCCCCCTAGAGGGGCAGGTCCCGGAGGCCCAGGCGGGAGGCGATGCTGGCCCTGGGGCCCGGGGCTCCCCCTGGGCCTCCTGTAAGGCCCCCCTCTCCCCCTCCTCTCTGCCCCTCCTCTGCATCTCACTCCAGGACCACCTTTCGCCTGACCTCCATCCGTCTGCCGCGTCAACACGATGTAGGAGGAGACCCCAGCTCCGCTAGCCGGTCCCGAGCTCCCAAGGACTCAGCTCGCTCTGCCCAAAACACTGGCCCCCAGGACACTGGCCAGGCCTCTCTGAAGATTTTAAAGCCCCCAACCCTAAAGAAAATAGGGTTTTTATCCCAGCCTCCAACCTGATTCAAACAAGCCCATTCTTAAGAGGTAAGATACGTAAAGAGTAGGGAGCGCTAAGGGGCTCCCCAGGTGGCTCTCGTGGTAAAGAACCTGCTGCCAGCCAGGAGACATAACAGACTCGAGTTCGATCCCTGGGCTGGGAAGATCCCCTGGAGAAGGAAACGGCGACCCACTCCAGTATCCTTGCCTGGAGAATCCCACGGACAGAGGAGCCGGACGGGCTACAGTCCACTGGGTGGCAGAGGCGGACAGGACTGAAGCGACTGAGCACGCACGCAAGGAGCTCTAAGATGTTTCAGGATGTTGCATGATGACTACTTTTAGGGTCTTTTTTTAAAAATAAATATTCCTCAAATTATTAACAAAAATTTGTGGTGCATGGCTCTGCTTGTAAGAACGTTAACATTTAAGTATTCCTCAGGATTAGCTGTGGCTTTTGAAGCAAGTTCTAGGAACCCTTTGGTTGTGAAGGAACCTCACGGGTTCACTCCCCGAACCCTCGGGGTGGTTCCCGGAGACCGTGTCGTTGCTGCCAGCACTTTACCTACGAGGAAACTGAGGCACAGAGGGGTGCACCAGCTGGCCAAGATCACACTCGGCCAGGGAGCGAGGGCGCGCTTCCAACCTGGCCCGGCTCAGCACCTGGGGTCCAGCCCAAGTGTCACATCTTCCGGTAAGCCTTCCCTGACCTCCCTGGTTGAAGCTGGTCCACCCATGCCGCCCTAGCCAGCCCCCAACCCTGCTGGTCTTGCCCCTCCCTGCTTTCCTCTGCAGCTCTACTTGCAACCTGCGGGAATGTTTGTTTCTGCTGGGTCTGCCTCCCGCGCTGCAAAGTCGTCCCTGTGAAGGATATGTTTGCATTGCTTCAGTCTCCCCGGGGCCCAGCACTGTGCCTGGACCATGGCAGGCGGTCCCTTGATATTTCTGGAAGGGAGGGAGGGAGGAAGAAAGGAAGGGAGGCGGTTTCCGTTCTCAGGAAGCTCCCACTTAATGGGGGGAGATAGGTCTTACTGACCGTTGGCAGGTTAAATGGGGCCTCCCGGTGGTGCTAGAGGTAAAGAACCCGCCCGCCGATGCAGGAGATGTAAGAGACACGGGTTCGATCCCTGGGTCGGGAAGGTCTCCTGGAGGAGGAGATGGCAACCCACTCCAGTGTTCTTGCCTCGAGAATCCCATGGAGAGAGGAGCCTGGCGGGCTACAGTCCATGGGGCCACAAAGAGTCAGACACGACTGAAGTGACTTTAACATGCATGCACGCCTCAGACCCCACGAGTGTCCACCAGGAACCTGTGAAAGTTACCTTGTTTGGAAAAAGCGTCCTTGGCATTATCAGTGACCTCAAGGTCATCCTGGATTATCTGGGGGTGTGGGTGGGGCCTAAACTCAGTGCCGAGTGTCCTGCTAAGAGGAGAAAAAGGCAGAGAGACCCAGAGACGGCCTCGTGAAGACGGGGGCAGAGACCAGGGCTGGGCTGCGACGAGCCAAGGAGCCCCTGCAGCTGCCAGAGGGACCGTGGCCTGGCGGACACTTTGATTTTGGATTTCCAGCCTCCAGGTCTGAAAGAAAACAGATTTTGGTTGTTTTAGGCTAGTGAGTTTGTGGCAATTTTTTATAGCAGCCCCGGGAAAGAAACACGCAGGCCACCCACAAGAAACACGGTTGCTGTTTAGTTGCTAAGTCGGGCCCGACGCTTTGCCCACAGACTGAAGCCCGCCAGGCTCCACCATCCATGGGACTGTCCAGGCAGGAAGACTGGGGTGCATTGCCATCTCCTCCTCCAGGAGATCTTCCCCATCCAGGGATCGAACCTCCGTCTCTCGTGTCTCCTGCATTGGCAGGTGGATTCTTGATCACTAGCTGCCAGTTCATGGATGCTCAAGCGCCTCACAGGAAGGCCTCACAGGATGCAGACACTAGGGGTCCCATCTGAGGAGCTGCTCCCACAGGTGGGCGGTCAGCTCAGCGCTCCAGGCCTGGGGCACTTGCCTCTCCCTGGGCAGGGGTGCCGGACGCCAGGCCTCTCCGGCTGTGCCACTCACCATTGCTGCCATGAGCAGACCTTCACAGTATTTTCTATCCCGCCTTTTGGAGCCCCTGGAATCCCCACTTTCCCTCAGCCCACACCCCTGCCAAATGCAGCCACCGTCTTCCCCCCAGGTGTGTCTCTCAGCTAAACACACAGGCACTTGCCCCACTCCTGTGCAGGCCCCCACCCCCACCCTGCCCAAGGCCATGGCCGCCCCTCACCGGAAGCTTTCCAGAGCCCCCTGGTTGGAGGCGACCGCTCCCGGTCTGGTCCCTTCCAACAGCCTGCAGGCCCTGGGGGATGGAGGTCTCATGCCCACCTGTCTGCACAGACCACGTGGCACAGAGTAGACAGCAGATAATCAGAACCAAGACTGTGGTCGGGGGTTCAGGGGTAAAGAATCTGCCTTCCAATGCAGGAGACACAGGTTTGATCCCTGGGTCAGGAAGATCCCCTGGAGAAGGAAATGGCAACCCACTCCAGTATTTTTACCATGGAAAAATCCCACAGACAGAGGAGCCTGGCAGGCTACAGTCCATGAAGTCTCAAAGAGTCAGACATGATTGAGCATGTGTGCACGCAAGTGACCTTGGTCAGCCTCAGCTTTCTGCTGCTCCCCAGCCCGTGTAGCCAACCTTCTCCCCTCTCCTATTACCGCTGACCTTGAACCCCACTCACGCCCTGCTCACCACCTCTGATCACCCCTTTGCCACCTCACCGGCTCAGAGCTTCTCCCACGGGGCTGAGCAGGCTTTGCCTCGGGCTCTGTGTTTCTAACGGGACCTCCGATTCTGCCACCAGATAGCCCTGCCCAAGTGGGTCAGGGGCTTTGACCTTCCACTCTGACCTCCCAGCTCCTGAGAAGTACCCGACAATGCCGCTCAGACCACAAACTCCAGGGGTGCCTGCCTGGCAGGACACTGCTAGAACAGACAGCTCCGTGAGAACGGCGTGGTCTGTGATGACTCAGTAATAGCGGCCGGCGTCGCATGACGACGACCACGACGGTGACAAGCGTCCCTGTCGCCCCCCGCTGGCCCCAGGTCAGTGCACTTTCCGGGGAGCGGATGGGGGACGGCACCCCAACTTTGACTGAGGCCGGCGCCCCCCGCGCCCCGCGGGCCGTGCGGGAAGGCCCGGCCCTGGCCTTCGTCCGCCGCGACCCTTCTCATCCTGCGTCGGTTTCTGTGGTGCTGGTGGATGTTTTGAAAATGATGCGTGCATACTTCTGAGGTCAACTTCTAATCAGAAACGACTTCTAGACGGTGCCCTGGTTTAAAAAGAAAGAAAGAAGAAATCGAGTGAGTCATCATCCAAACCATTTGAATGAAACAAAGACACAACAAACTCTCTGCTTTCCTCTTGCGCCAGAACAGATTACCTCAGCCCTGCAGGGCCCAGCTGGAGGGAATTAAAGGCGATCTCCGGCTCCCCAGATAGGAGGGCGGTGCAGACCCGCCATGACTCACGGCGAGAACCACAGGGATGCAGTCGCTCCGGGCAGAGTCTGGAGCCCTCATGGGGCCTGCGGCTGGGTCGGCGGCTCCAGAGGGGGCTCTGGGGGCCGGGCGCTGATGAGTGGGGGACACAGGAGGCCAAGAGGTTGCAGACCCTCTGGGGGGTGGCGAGAAGAGACCCCGACATTGCAGGGACCGCCACCCCCCAATACCTTCCAGGGAGCTGGAGGACGCTGCCAGACCCGGGTGGGGGTCACAGATGTCCCCAACGCCCCTGCTGCTGGCTCGAGGCCCAGTGCCAGTACGTCCTCCTCAAGATTGTCCCAGGCTCGCCTCCGACACCCTTGCCCTGTGGGGAAGGGACAAACACACCCGTTTGCTGGGAGTCGTGGGCTTCCTTCTGGAAAACTGCGTCTGCCAAGGTTCTGAACTTGGAAGATTTTGCCAGACAGACTTTTCCCGGGAGTGGGAGGGAGGCTTGACGGGACACAACAGAGGGGACAGGCTGAGCTGGCTGCGAGAGGGGGACTTCAGACCGCGCCCCGCCCCACGAGCATTACTCCAAAAGGCACAACTTCCGTTCAGGGTAGTCAAGATGATGCAACGCATTGAGAGAATTAATTTGGGGGGAAATTGAACTTGTTTCTAAAACGATAGCAATAATACATAATAAAACATTTTGTTTCAACAATAAAAAAGAAGTATTAGCTGCAAACATGAAGACAAATGTAATATCTCTGGATATAAATATCCGAGGTGGGGGGGTGCAAAAAGTGTAACAGGAGAAGTCTTCTTCCATTGGAGACCTCTCCCGCCCCCTCCCCAGGAGTGTCAGTTCTTGGCTCAGGTTTTCTGGTTTTTCTGATGGTGAAATTTTGAAATTGAAGTCGCTCAGTCGTGTCCAACTCTTTGTGACCCCATGGACTGTAGCCCACCAGGCTCCTCCATCCATGGAATTTTCCAGGCAAGAGTACTGGAGTGGATTGCCCTTTCCTTCTCCAGAGGATCTTCCCTACCCAGGGATCGAACCCGGGTCTCCCACATTGCAAGCAGATGCTTTTACCATCTGAGCCATGAGGGTTTTCCTTTAACAATATGTCTACTTCTACTTCTGGATTATTCATCCTTGCTGTGCTCAGTCACTCAGTCATGTCTGACTCTTCAAGACCCCATGGATTGCAGCCCACCAGGCTCCTCTGTCCATGGGGATTTTCCAGGCAAGAAGGCTGGAGTGGGTTGCCATTCCCTTCTCCAGGGGATCTTCCCAACCCAGGGATTGAACCCAGGTCTCCCGCATTGCAGACGGATTCTTTTAGATGGTATTGATCAATTCCTTCCATTGAAAGACAAAGAAATTAGTGCAGTTATTCTGACTTCACTCTGTTGTTACCTCTTGCCTCCTAAGCACGTTAGTTAACGTTAGTTGTACTTCGCAGACCCTGAGATCAGTATGTCCGAATTCAAATCCCACCTCCGCCACTTTTTGCTAGATGACTTTGGACAAGTTACTTAACCTCTCTGTGTTCCAGGTTCCTCATCGGTAAAAATGAGGATACTGATAATCTTTGCTTCACAAAGTTTTCATGCAGATAAAAAGTGTTAATTTATGCTAAGTGCTTGGAATAGTGCCTGCTATATACTGTCTCACTGTGTTACTATTATTTCTCATCATTCTGTTCTAGAATTTAGAACTAAATCTTCTTTAAACTGTGAACTGTTGTTCAGTCGCTAAGCAGTGTCTGACTCTTTGCAGCCCCCCGTGGACTACAGCACACCAGGCTTCCCTGTCCTTCACTATATCCTGGAGTTTCCTCAAACTCATGTCCATGGAGTCAACGATGCTATCTAACCATCTCATCCTCTGCTGCCCCTTCTCCTCCTGCCCTCAATCTTTCCCAGCATCAGGGTCTTTTCCAATGAGTCAGCTCTTTGCATCAGGTGGCCAAAGTATTGGAGCTTCAGCTTCAGCATCAGTCCTTCCAATGAATATTCAGGGCTGATTTCCTTGAGGATGGACTGGTTGGATCTCCTTGCTGTTCAAGGGACTCTCAAGAATCTTCTCTAGCACCACAGTTCAAAAGCATCAATTCTTTGGCGCTCAGCGTTCTTTACGGTCCAACACTCACATCCAACTACTGGAAAAACGAAAGCTGGGAAAAGTGTAGAACTGCCAGTAGTCTGACTCCACAGACCGTGAACCAACAAGCAGCACCGAAACATCACCAGGTAAATAGTATTAAGTGTGAAGGGATCCACGAGGAACCAAATGTGATTCCGAGTCACTGAAAGTTCACCGCTCAAACAAGAAGTTTCCAAGTGTCAGGTCTAACCCCCAGTCTTATTGTTTCTTTCTAGCATTCTTTTTGACTCTTCTGTATAATTGTCAACTGACATTTTAAAATAATATATATGCCCTCCTCTTTATTAGATTTTTTTTTTCAGGAGGTTGGTATAAATCCTTGGATAACTTTTTCAAATAGAGTACATGGATGGTGAATTTTTAAATTCTTGAATGCCTAAGAATATCTTTATTTGGTTTGGCTACATAAAGAACCCTAGATTGAGAACTTTTTTTTCATGTAATATTCTTTTTTTTTAATTTATTTGTTTTAATTGGATGCTAATTACTTTACAATATTGTGATTTTTTTTGCCGTACATTGACATGAACCAGCCATGGGTGTACATGTGTCTCCCTGTCCACCCCTCTCCTCATCCCATCCCTCTGGGATGTCCCAGTGTACTGGCTTAGAATGCCTGGTTTCATGCATCAAACTTGGACTGGTCATCTATTTCACATATGGTAATATACATGTTTTGAGACTCTTTTACCCTCAGAACATGGCATTCATATCCCCATCATCTTCTGGCATCCAGGTAGATGACAAATCTGGTGCTAATCTGATTTCAATCTTTGGTAACTTATCACTTTAAAAATTATGATTTCCAAAAGCCCATAGAGTAGCCTTTTTATTCTTAATGTTTTAAAATTTCCCTGGAAATTTTGTCTGTAGGTATGCATCGTAAACGGAACCAGGTGAAACACGTAACCTAAGGACTCAAGTCTTTCCTGGAGCGCCCAGAAATGTTCTTTTCATTTCTTTTATTATTTCCTCCCCTCCACTCTCTCTCTTATTTTGAAAATCCCATTTTACAGCAGCTGAAACTCCTGGATTTATCCTCCTTGTCTCAAATTTTCTCTTACATTTTCCAGCTTTGTCTCTTTACATTCAGGGAGATTTTTTCAATTACGTACTCTAGATCACTAACTTCATCATTGGCTATGTCTTATTTTTCAGTCCACTCATGGAAATTTTTAAATGTAATCCTATTTCTCATTTTCAAAGATGATTCCTACTTCTCTGATTACTCCATTTTCATAACAACCTGCTCTCGTGGATGCAACAGTCTCTTGAATCCTCCTAAGATTCAGAGTAGAATGAAAATACTTCTTTGCCTCTTTGAATACTCTCTGTTTATTTCAAAGTAATCAGTTTATCCATTTTGAACCTTCCCTTTTGTGATGTTTGTTTTCTCCAAATGTCCTGAGATCCCCTGAAAGTTGTTTTGCATTTACAAATAAAGGATCAAGATAAAGACTGTCAGAAACATGGGTTTCTTCTTCCTTCCCTAGAGGGGCCTTTCCTTGGGATGGTGGGGTCAGCCATGAACTGTGTACATGTGGGCAGAGCACGCCTACCAGTGAGCCTCCCTATAATATACAAGGGCACAGAGCAAACAGGCAGGCCAGGGAGACCCCAGACTGCCAGAGCAAAGAGGTCTAAACAAACAAAGGGTTTGCTTTTCTCTGCTAGAAGGAGGTCTGCAGTAGGCGGTCCACAGATGGCAGGGGCTCAGTGTCATGATTAAGAGCCAGGCTCCCCCTGGATACCCGCTTGTCCTAACTGACAGATGCCACTGCACTTGCAGAAACTCCTGAGCTTCCAGTAGGAAGAGGAAGACCAGAGAAACAAGAAGGGAGAGTGTTTCTATCAGAAAGTTGAAAGCTCTTCCAGAAATCCCCAGCAGATTTCTGCTCAAATTCATGGTCCCAAGGGGAGACTGGGAGATTGACGTTTTTAGCCAAGTACTTTGTGATGTTGACCAAAGGAGGGTTCCTCTTAGGAAGGAGGAAGGAGATGAGATACTGAGGAAGCTATTAACTGTGTGTATGGTGGATGTTTTCATATCTTCCCCCAGAAGGGGCTGTTTATTTCTACCTGCAGCCCCATGTCTGTGACAGAGGTCTCCATTTTCTCTTCTCTCTTAGCCCTGTGGCAGAATTGGTATTTATCTCCTGATATTAACATTTGCCTTCCTTTTTGGAAGGACTGATGCTAAAGCTGAAATTCCAATACTTTGGCCACCTCATGTGAAGAATTGACTCATTGGAAAAGACTCTGATGCTGGGAGGGATTGGGGGCAGGAGGAGAAGGGACGACAGCGGATGAGACGACTGGATGGCGTTGCCGACTCGATGGACGTGAGTCTGAGTGAACTCCGGGAGTTGGTGATGGACAGGGAGGCCTGGCGTGCTGCAACTCATGGGGTCGCAAAGAGTCGGACACGACTGAGTGACTGAACTGAACTTGAACTTGACTTGGGGCTAGGACTCCCACTTTTACTGGGCACGTGGCCACCGAGAAGGACCACATGACCCAACCCTCCTTGCAGCTAGGGGCGCCCATGTGGCCAAGTTCCAGCTAATGGAATGGTGGTGGAAGTGAAGGCTCCCACCTCTGGGTGTAGCCACGGAAGGAAGAGGGCATGTGCTTTCCCCTCCCCTCCGCCGTGTTGACCAGGTTCCTCACCCTATCACAGCATGCCCGGGGACCCTTTGGGCATCTCCCTCATCACGGCTGCTTACAGAGGAGCTGCAGGGAGTTCTGATATCCAGCCCATGAGTGAGGGGATCCCGGGTCCCCTGCACGTCTCTCCTTTCTGTTTCTTTACCTGCAGTGACACTTCTCCTGAAGCCCGCTGCTGCCACTACCGGGTGTTTGCTCAGGGGGCAGACCCCCTTCCCTCACTGTATCCCAGCCGCTCAGTCATCTCTGACATAGGAGGTAGGCGGTTAGAACGCACTGTGTTGGAGGTCACCGTGCTTCCTGTTGGCCCCAGGTACCCAGATGTTCTCAGTGACCCCAGGTGAAGCATGTCTTACTTCATACTCAATGTCACAAACCCTTATCTTTAAAAGGGCCCACCTTGTCCAGAAATAAATCCATACATGTATAGTCAATTTAACTATGACAAAGAAGGCAAGAATATACAATGGAGAAAAGGCAGTCTCCTCAATAAGTGGTGCTAAAAAACTGGACAACTACACGTAAGACAATGAAATTAGACTAGTCTCTAACACCTTTACAAAAGCAAACCCAAAATGGATTAAAGACCTAGACGTAAGACTGGTACTATAAGATTCCTAGAGGAAAACATGGGCAGAACACTCTTTAACATAAGGTGGAGCAGTATCTTTTCAGGTCCATCTCCTAGAGTAATGGATATAAAAACAAAACTAAACAAATGGGAGCTAATTAAACTTAAAAGATTTTGCACAACCAAGAAAATCATAAAATGAAAAGGGAATCTACGGAATGGAAGAAAATATTTGCAAACAACGCAACCAATAAGGCATTAATTTTCAAAATATATAATCAGCTCATATCAGATCAGATCAGTCGCTCAGTCATGTCCGACTCTTTGCGACCCCATGAATCGCAGCACGCCAGGCCTCCCTGTCCATCACCAACTCCCGGAGTTCACTCAGACTCACGTCCATCGAGTCAGTGATGCCATCCAGCCATCTCATCCTCTGTCATCCCCTTCTCCTCCTGCCCCCAGTCGCTCCCAGCATCAGAGTCTTTCCCATTGAGTCAACTCTTCGCATGAGGTGGCCAAAGTACTGGAGTTTCAGCTTTAGCATCAGTCCTTCCAAAGAAATCCCAGGGCTGATCTCCTTCAGAATGGCCTGGTTGGATCTCCTTGCAGTCCAAGGGACTCTCAGGAGTCTTCTCCAACACCACAGTTCAAAAGCATCAATTCTTCGGCGCTCAGCCTTCTTCACAGTCCAACTCTCACGTCCATACATGACCACAGGAAAAACCATAGCCTTGACTAGACGGACCTTTGCTGGCAAAGTAATGTTTCTGCTTTTGAATATGCTATCTAGGTTGGTCATAACTTTCCTTCCAAGGAGTAAGCATCTTTTAATTTCATGGCTGCAGTCACCATCTGCAGTGATTTTGGGGCCCAGAAAAATAAAGTCTGACACTGTTTCCACTGTTTCCCCATCTATTTCCCATGAAATGGTGGGACCAGATGCCATGATCTTCGTTTTCTGAATGTTGAGCTTTAAGCCAACTTTTTCACTCTCCACTTTCACTTTCATCAAGAGGCTTTTGAGTTCCTCTTCACTTTCTGCCATAAGGGTGGTGTCATCTGCATATCTGAGGTTATTGATATTTCTCCCGGCAATCTTGATTCCAGCTTGTGTTTCTTCCAGCCCAGCGTTTCTCATGATGTACTCTGCATAGAAGTTAAATAAACAGGGTGACAATATACAGCCTTGACGAACTCCTTTTCCTATTTGGAACCAGTCTGTTGTTCCATGTCCAGTTCTAACTGTTGCTTCCTGACATGCTTACAAATTTCTCAAGAGGCAGGTCAGGTGGTCTGGTATTCCCATCTCTTTCAGAATTTTCCACAGTTTATTGTGATCCACACAGTCAAAGGCTTTGGCATAGTCAATAAAGCAGAAATAGATGTTTTTCTGGAACTCTCTTGCTTTTTCCATGATCCAGCAGATGTTGGCAATTTGATCTCTGGTTCCCCTGCCTTTTCTAAAACCAGCTTGAACATCAGGAAGTTCATGGTTCACATATTGCTGAAGCCTGGCTTGGAGAATTTTGAGCATTACTTTACTAGCGTGTGAGATGAGTGGAATTGTGTGGTAATTTGAGCATTCTTTGGCATGCCTTTCTTTGGGATTGGAATGAAAACTGACCTTTTCCAGTCCTGTGGCCACTGCTGAGTTTTCCAAATTTGCTGGCATATTGAGTGCAGCACTTTCACAGCATCATCTTTCAGGATTTGGAATAGCTCAACTGGAATTCCATCACCTCCACCAGCTTTGTTCGTAGTGATGCTTTCTAAGGCCCACTTGACTTCACATTCCAGCATGTCTGGCTCTAGGTCAGTGATCACACCATCATGATTATCTGGGTCATGAAGATCTTTTTTGTACAGTTCTTCTGTGTATTCTTGCCATCTCTTCTTAATATCTTCTGCTTCTGTTAGGTCCATACCATTTCTGTCCTTTATCGAGCCCATCTTTGCATGAAATGTTCCTTTGGTATCTCTGATTTTCTTGAAGAGATCCCTAGTCTTTCCCATTCTGTTGTTTTTCTCTATTTCTTTGCATTGATCGCTGAAGAAGGCTTTCTTATCTCTTCTTGCTATTCTTTGGAACTCTGCATTCAGATGTTTGTATCTTTCCTTTTCTCCTTTGCTTTTCACTTCTCTTCTTTTCAAAGCTATTTGTAAGGCCTCCTCAGACAGCCATTTTGCTTTTTTGCATTTCTTTTCTATGGGAATGGTCTTGATCCCTGTCTCCTGTACAATGTCACGAACCTCATTCCATAGTTCATCAGGCACTCTGTCTATCAGATTTAGGCCCTTAAATCTATTTCTCCCTTCCACTGTATAATCATAAGGGATTTGATTTAGGTCATACCTGAATGCTCTAGTGGTTTTCCCTACTTTCTTCAATTTAAGTCTGAATTTGGCAATAAGGAGTTCATGGTCTGAGCCACAGTCAGCTCCCGGTCTTGTCTTTGCTGACTGTATAGAGCTTCTCCATCTTTGGCTGCAAAGAATATAATCAATCTGATTTCGGTGTTGACCATCTGGTGATGTCCATGTATAGAGTCTTCTCTTGTGTTGTTGGAAGAGGGTGTTTGTTATGACCAGTGCATTTTCTTGGCAAAACTCTATTAGTCTTTGCCCTAATCAGCTCATATGACTAGTATCAAAAAACAAACTACCCACTCAAAAAATGGGTAGAAGACCTAAACAGATATTTCTGCAAAGAAGACATACAGATGGCACAGGCACATGAAAAAAATGCTTAACATCATAATTATTAAAGAAATGCAAATCAAAATGACAATTATGTATCACCTCACTCCATCATTAAAAAGTCTACAGGTAACAAATACTAGAGAGGGTGTGGGGAAAAAAAACTCTCCCATACCAAAGGTGGGAATGTAATTTGCTGCAGCTGCTATGGAGAACAGTGTGGAGATTCCTTAAAAAAATAAAAATAGAGTTACCACATGATCCTGCAATCCCTCTCCTGGGCATATTCTGGAAAAGACAAAAACTATAATTTGAAAAGATACATGCATCCCAGTGTTCACCGCAGCACTACTTACAGTAGCCAAGACATGGGAGCACCTGGGTGTCCATCAGCAGCTGAATGCGTGAGGGAGAGGCACACGCGGCGGAGTGTACACACACAGTGGAATATGCCCACACAGTGGAATATACCCACACAGTGGGACTTACACACAGCGGAGTATACACACACAGTGGAGTATACCCACACAGTGGAATATACACACACAGTGGAATATACACACACAGTGGAATATACACACATAGTAGAATGTATACACACTCAGTGGAATATACACACACAGTGGAATATACCCACACAGTGGAATATGCCCACACAGTGGAATATACCCACACAGTGGAATATACACACACAGTGGAATATACACACACAGTGGAATATGCACACATAGTAGAATATACACACACACAGTGGAATATACCCACACAGTGGAATATACCCACACAGTGGAATATGCCCACACAGTGGAATATACACACACAGTGGGACTTACACACAGCGGAGTATACACACACAGTGGAGTATACCCACACAGTGGAATATACACACACAGTGGAATATACACACACAGTGGAATATACACACATAGTAGAATGTATACACACACAGTGGAATATACACACACAGTGGAATATACCCACACAGTGGAATATGCCCACACAGTGGAATATACCCACACAGTGGAATATACACACACAGTGGAATGTACACACACAGTGGAATATGCACACATAGTAGAATATACACACACACAGTGGAATATACCCACACAGTGGAATATACCCACACAGTGGAATATACACACACAGTGGAATATACACACACAGTGGGACTTACACACAGCGGAGTATACACACACAGTGGAGTATACCCACACAGTGGAATATACACACACAGTGGAATATACACACACAGTGGAATATACACACATAGTAGAATGTATACACACACAGTGGAATATACACACACAGTGGAATATACACACATAGTAGAATGTATACACACTCAGTGGAATATACACACACAGTGGAATATACCCACACAGTGGAATATGCCCACACAGTGGAATATACCCACACAGTGGAATATACCCACACAGTGGAATATACACACACAGTGGAATATGCACACATAGTAGAATATACACACACACAGTGGAATATACCCACACAGTGGAATATACCCACACAGTGGAATATGCCCACACAGTGGAATATACACACACAGTGGGACTTACACACAGTGGAATATACCCACACAGTGGCATATGCCCACACAGTGGAGTATACACACACAGTGGAATATACCCACACAGTGGAATATACCCACACAGTGGAGTATACACACACAGTGGAATATACCCACACAGTGGAATATACCCACACAGTGGAATATGCCCACACAATGGAGTATACACACGCAGTGGAATATACCCACACAGTGGAGTATACACACACAGTGGAATATATACACACAGTGGAATATACCCACACAGTGGAATATACACACATAGTAGAATATATACACACACAGTGGAATATACACACTCAGTGGAATATACACACATAGTAGAATATATACACACACAGTGGAATATACCCACACAATGGAATATACCCACACAGTGGAATATACACACACAGCGGAATATACCCACACAGTGGAATATGCCCACACAGTGCACTATACACACACAGTGGAATATACACACATAGTAGAATATATATACACACAGTGGAACTTACACACAGTGGAATATACCCACACAGTGGAGTATACACACACAGTGGAATATACCCACACAGTGGAACTTACACACACAGTGGAATATACCCACACAGTGGAATATACCCACACAGTGGAATATACACACACAGTGGAATATACACACACAGTGGAATATACCCACACAGTGGAATATACACACACAGTGGAATATACCCACACAGTGGAATATACACACACAGTGGAATATACACACACAGTGGAATATACACACATAGTAGAATATATACACACACAGTGGAACTTACACACAGTGGAATATACCCACACAGTGGAATATACCCACACAGTGGAGTATACACACACAGTGGAATATACCCACACAGTGGAATATACACACTCGGTGGAATATACACACACAGTAGAATATATACACACACGGGAATATACACGCATGGTGTAATATACACGCACGGTGGATTATACATGCACAGTGGAATATATACACATGGTGGAATATACACACACGGTGGAATAGATACACACAGTGGAATATACACACATAGTAGAATACATACACAGTGGAATATACACGCATGGTGGAATATATACACACACAGTAGAATATACACACACATTGGCATATACATGCATGGTAGAATATACACGCACGGTGGAATATACACACATAGTAGAATATATACACACGCAGTAGCATATACACACACACTGGAATATACACACATGGTGGAGTATACGTGCATGGTGGAATATACATGCATGGTGGAATAGATACATACGGTCAAATATATACACATGGTGGAATATATACACACAGTAGAATATACACACAGTGGAATATACACACAGTGGAATATATACACACAGTGGAATATAAACACTCAGTGGAATATACACACATAGTAGAATACATACACACAGTGGAATATACACACAGTAGAATATACACACACATTGGAATATACACACACAGTGGAATATAAACACTCAGTGGAATATACACACATAGTAGAATACATACACACAGTGGAATATACACACAGTGGAATATATACACAGTGGAATATACACATAGTGGAATACACACACAGTGGAATATACCCACACAGTGGAATATACACACACAGTAGAATATATACACACACTGGAATATACATGCACGGTGGATTATACATGCATGGTGGAATATACACACACAGTGGAATATACACACTCAGTGGAATATACACACTCAGTGGAATATACACACATAGTAGAATACATACCCACACAGTGGAATATACACACACAGTGGAATATACACACATAGTAGAATATGTACACACACAGTGGAATATACACACATGGTGGAATATACACGCACGGTGGATTATACATGCACGGTGGAATATATACACATGGTGGAATATACACACACATTGGAATAGATACACACGGTGGAATAGATACACACAATGGAATATACACACATAGTATAATACATACACAGTGCAATATACACACACAGTGGAATACACACACACTGGAATATACACACACACTGGAATATACACGAATGATGGAATATACACGCACGGTGGAATATACCCACACGGTGGAATATACACACTCAGTGGAATATACACACATAGTAGAATACATACCTACACAGTGGAATATACACACAGTGGAATATACACACACAGTGGGACTTACACACAGTGGAATATACCCACACAGTGGAATATGCCCACACAGTGGAGTAAACACACACAGTGGAATATACACACACAGTGGAATATACCCACACAGTGGAGTATACACACACAGTGGAATATACACACACAGTGGAATATACCCACACAGTGGAATATACACACATAGTAGAATACATACCCACACAGTGGAATATACACACAGTGGAATATACACACTCAGTGTAATATACACACAGTGGAATATACACACACAGTGGTATATACACACAGTGGAATATACACACATAGTAGAATACATACCCACACAGTGGAATATTACTCAGCTACATAAAAGTAATGAAATAATGCCATTTACAGCAACATGGATGAACCTCTTTGACAAAAACTGCAACATGGATCATACTAAGTGAAATAAGCCAGAAAGAGAAAGACTTATGAGATCGCTTATATGTGGAATCTAAAAAGATGATACAAATGAACCTATTTTTACAAAACAGAAAAAGACTCACAGACATAGAAAACAAAGTTATAATGCAAGGCAAGGACCTAGCCCAGTCTTGGAATAGACAGCTCCCAATAGATTATTGGGCTTTTAATTATTATACTTATGAATTCATCCTCTCTAACCATACTGATGTTTTCTTGTCCTATCGATCCAGGTTAGATTTCCAAATCCAAGGCACAGGTTGTACTATAGTGGTCCCACCAGTAGTATCCAACACATGGATGTGTTCTATGTCATCCCACACAATTATTTTAAAACTTGAGATGGTTGCCAAAGGAATTGCTTAGGATACAGGTCCAGATGCTAGACTGGAGACTGCAAACAACAGCATCTTAAAGAAGAGATCATTTCTTCTGTCTCTCTGAAAACAGTCCAAGAATAAGCAGATTGGATATGGAGGCTGCATGGAGCCAGGGGACCCAGGCTCCCTCCTGCTTGGTGCTCTGTCGCCATTCCAGAGCATCACCCTCCAGAAGGTCCACCATGGCTCACCACCGCGTCACCTGGGCCCGCATTCAGCCTGCAGCAAGTGGGCAGGGGAGGGCTTGTTCTGTTTTTGAGGGCAAGGCTTGGCAGCTTCCCACATCACTTCAGCTCAGAGCCAGCCCACTGGCCTGAGCTTGGTCATTTGGCCAAGCTGCTGAAGGTATGGTTTATTCAGGACCATCACAAGCCCAGCTAAAACCCAGAAATGCCATGATCAAAGAAGAAGGAGAAAATCAATCTAGGGGGCAAACCACAGTGTCTGACAGACTGACATTTAAAAGTGAGGGCATTTCAGATGGGGCACCTTGTGTAAGTGTGACTAACATGCATGGCACCTCTGTGTGGCCTCCCCACACTGTGGCTGGCATTCAAGCTCACTGCTAGGGATGGCAAAGCTAAGTTCCCTCCTCTACCCTGTCTGGGTGCTGGATGGCCATGCTGGAGATGGCAAAGCTTCAGAATGGCCCAAGGAGTAAACGCCACAGCCCCGCTCCCTGCAGGGTGGCATCATCCCACTGTCTGCAGTGGACCATGGTCTTGCTCTCAGTTCCTTTCCTCCTGATCCCTGAGGGCTCTCCAGGTGCAAGGCTTCCTTCCAGAGTGCGCTCGCTCCGCGTGGTCCTGGGAGAAGGAGCACCACAGAAGGGCCTTGAGGGTGCTGCCGGCATCACCCCTGGCCTGGACACCTGCCGCCCGAGCTCCCCAGCCCTTCCAGGCCCAGAAGCCGAGGAGCCTTCTAGGGAAGCTGAGCTGGCGCTGGTGAGGCTGACCCTCCAGGAGGGTGCTGGGCCACCCCCGGGCCACAGCTCCTGGCTGCTGTGATGCTGCAGTGTCTGCCTTCCGCCTCCCCGAGGGTCGTAAATATTGCTCCCGGAGATTAGCTGGGCCCTGAGCTCCCGACAGCAGCCTCTCCAAGGGGTGCGGGGAAGGACTGAGTCACGGCCCCCAGCTCTTTCTAAACTGGACTTAAAATGAAAAAATAAATAAAAGAGGGAAAGGGCCTGATTGTTTTTAAGAGCAGAAGAATGAGCTTTCTTTGTGCTCACACGTCTCCAGAAGGACCCCAGGGAGTGAGCTCAGAGCAGCCGCCACCCCCTCTCCCCCCAACTTCACCTTCAAGGTGAAGCCAGGAGCCAAAGAAAATATTGTGATAAAGTCTAAGTTACTGCTGATGCCTGCCCGGCCACTTGATTAAGTGAGTTGAGTGCAAACAAATCTCCCAGCTCCTTCCTCTCTGCAAACGTGGGTGGGGGAGGCCAGGCCTGGGCTTAGAGCCAATCCTTTGCCGGCCAAGCACTGCTCACTGCCCCTGACCACTTCTTCTCTTCTTTCTTTCTCCACAATACACAGGACTTGCTGCCCGACCTGCAGGGCCCAGTGCAAGGTGAGAACGCAGGGCCCGTGTTCAAAAAGCAGGAAAAGAAATGCGGCTACAGGTACTGGAGGTACTAAAATATAAAGTTTTTTCCTTTCTTCTGTGGTCTCTCTCTCGACTTGTTAGAGTGTTTTATATTTGCTATTTCATGTTCTAAGTACAGGGAAGCATTTTAATTTGAATGATGGTATTAAATTATATTAAATTCGTATGATATTAAATTCACAGATGGCGTGTATTTTTGCCATCCATTTGAACATGGCACAATCCCAATTCTAAATACAGACAGAAGAGCATTTACCCCGTAAGCAGAATCACCAAAGCTACACAACTTCTATTTCCTGGCCCGTATAACCATGTGTATTCCACCCAGACCAGAAGAGTGAAAATCATACAAAACAAACTCAACTCTTTTAGAGCTGACCCTTGAACAACATGGGTTTGAACTGCACAAGTCCACTTATTGTTGTTCAGCTGCTAAGTTGTGTCTGACTCTGTGATTCCACGGACTGCAGCACACCAGGGTCCCCTGTCCTTCACTCTCTCCCGCACTTTCCTCAAACCCATGTCCATTGAGTTAGTGATGCCATCCAACCATCTCATCCTCTGTCATCCCCTTCTCCTCCTGCCTTCAATCTTTCCCAGCATTGGGGTCTTTTCCAATGAATCAGTCCTTTGCATCAGGTGGCCAAAATATTGGAGCTTCAGTTTCAGCATCAATCCTTCCAATGAATATCCAGAGTTGATTTCCTTTAGAATGGACTGGTTGGATCTCCTTGCAGTCCAAGGGACTCTTAAGAGTTTTCTCCAACACTACAGTTTGAAAGCATCAATTCTTTGGCACTCAGCTTTCTTTATGGTCCAACTCTCACATCCATACATGACCACTAGAAAAACCACAGCTTTGACTAGATGGACCTTTTTTCAGTTAGAAAAAACAAATAAAAAGAGCACTATCCCCAGTTGGTTGAATCTGCTGAATCAGAAGCAAGCTAGAACAGCTGATTGCAGGACTTGACCTGGGTTTGGGAACCCACAGCGAGTCCTGGAACCAGTGGGCCCTGGATCCCGGGCGCGTGTCCCTCAGTCCCTGCTTGGCGCGTCTGCACATGCTCTCTGCCTCCCGCTCGCTGGCGAGTGGGAGAGCACTGACAGGAGAAGGAGCTGTAGGCTTCGCCCCACCTTCCCCTTCCCTTCCAAGTCACCATTTTCAGGGCAAACAGCTGACTAATCCAGGGAAGTAACCCACATAAGAAGGGGTTCCGCAGTCGTTCGGGTTTCTTTCTGTCTGTGTCTTCTTACCGCATTCAGAGCAAACTCTGGTCCTGGCAGAAAGCCCGACTCTGGGGGCTGACAGTGTTCCCAGTAGGTTCAGTTATGAAGGTAACACGTGCACCTTGGACTTGCTTTGAATCTCACTGAGCTGCCCCCTGTGGTGGATGCCCAGGGATTCCGACATCACCGGGAACAGCAAACGCGTATGGACAGAGGAGCCTACAAACCGTGGGGTCACAAAGAGCTGGCCCTGACTTGGCGGCTGAACAAGGAACAAGCGTTCTGTTGTGCTGACCTGCCACATCTGGCTGCTCCGCACCCTAGTTGATGGACATTCCGGTGTTCCTAGTTAGGGGCTTCTGTGACCCCATGGACCCTGCCAGGCTCCTCTGTCCATGGGATTCTCCAGGCAAGCATACTGGAGTGGGTACCCATTCCCTTCTCCAGATGATCTTCCCAACCCAGGGATCGAACCTGAGTCTCCTGCGTTGCAGGCAGATTCTTTACCATCTGAGCCACTGGTGAGTGGATAGTTATCTCCTCGCAATGAGGACCATTAACGTTGGTCCTGTAACTTTCTGGATGTTTCTCGGGGCCTATGACACAAGATAACTTATTGAAACCCTTTGATGAATTCTTCAGGGGCTTCCTGGCCCACTAGACCGCAGCACACACCCCTGCCAGGCCAGCAGGCCCAGAACTGGCTTTTTCTCCTGCCCTCCCTCACTCTGCACCAGGTACCCAGCCTCTTCCTGAGAACAAAGCCTTTCTGCTTTCCACCTGGCATCGCCTGCACCTGGGATCCCAGCCCCCGCTCCGAGTGACTGCCTCTTCAGCCTTCACGTCCCAGATCCATGGTCACCTGCTCTGAGAGCCCTGCTCTGACCACAGAGGGCCTCCTCGGCATCCTTCATCCAAGATCAGACCCTTAACTCCCACCAGGGTCACACTCGGCGCCGATGGGACCAGCTTGAGTTACTGAACCCGCCACAGTGTGGGTTAGACATTCACCACTGGCTTAGGCCGTGTGGGCAGCACCTGCCCGCGGGCCACATCCGCCCCGCTGGCTTTGTTAGTAAAGAGTCACTGGACACAGACCGGCTTCTTCGTGGGTTGTCTGCACTGCTTTCTTACCACACCAGAGTTAGCTGTGACCCAGCGTGACCTGCGAAGTACTTACTATCTGGTCCTTTGTCAAGGGTATGCTTTTTCCTGTGGTCATGTATGGATGTGAGAGTTGGACTGTGAAGAACGCTGAGCGCCGAAGAATTGATGCTTTTGAACTGTGGTGTTGGAGAAGACTCTTGAGAGTCCCTTGGACTGCAAGGAGATCCAACCAGTCCATTCTGAAGGAGATCAGCCCTGGGATTTCCTTGGAAGGAATGATGCTAAAGCTGAAACTCCAGTACTTTGGCCACCTCATGCGAAGAGTTGACTCATTGGAAAAGACTCTGATGCTGGGAGGGACTGGGGGCAAGAGAAGGGGACGACAGAGGATGAGATGGCTGGATGGCATCACTGACTCGATGGACATGAGTCTGGGTGAACTCCGGGAGTTGGTGATGGACAGGGAGGCCTGGCGTGCTGCGATTCATGGGGTCGCAAAGAGTCGGACACGACTGAGCGACTGATCTGATCTGATCTGGTCCTTTACTGAATATGTTTGCTGATCCCTGAGTTCAATTAACTAGAGCTTTCTGCTATACCCAGGGTGGGGTCGGCTTATCTGGAGTCTCAAGGCTGCATTAGAAAGGCATGGGTGCATGTGAGCTCAGTCACATCTGACTCTGCAACCCCATGGACTTTGTGACCCCAAAGACTGTGGCCTGCCAGGCTCCTCTGTCCACGGAATTTTCCAGGCAAGAATACTGGAGTGGGTTGCCATTTCCTCCTCCAGGGGATCTTCCCAACCCTGGGATCAAATCCTTGCCTCTTGTGTCTCCCACATTGGCAGGTGGATTCTTCACCATGGATGCCACCTGGGAAACCCGCATCAGAAAGGGGACAACACCTAAGGTGGTGGAGCTGCCAAGAAGAAAGGGGAAGAGGGGTGAAAGCTGAGCGATCAACCCACAGTTCCCGTAAAGGCAGGCGTCCACAGAAAGCGCGCTCCCCTTTGCGGCGGTGCTGTGATTTGCTCAGTGAATTTTACGAGAAGTCACGTCTAGACAGCTTCTGCATTTTCATCCTCGCAAATACCGCTGCTGTGCGCCCCTGTCGGCACGCGTCCCCTGAGCCCCGCCTGCTGCTTCTCACCTGGATGGGTGGTTGCAGGAGTGGGCCTGAAGTTCTCTGCACCAGCCTCCGTCATCTTCCAGGGTGGGTGGGAGGTGGAAGGCTGGCCCCCTGCTGCAGGGCGGCGGGAAGGACGTCTGTGTGGACTGGCTGACGCCGAGGGAGGGGCCTCCTGGGAGTCCGCGCAGCCTCACGGCGCGCCTGGAAGGCTGGCTCTCTTGGTGCCGTTCACCCCACGGAAATGGAAGTCCAGAGGCGCACACTCACTCACTCAAGGCCGCACAGCCTGTCAGTGGCCCAGCAGGGAATCCGATTCAAGATGTCTTGCACTACGACGTGCTCATACGGACGGACTGGCTAAGGGCGCTGCACTGGAAGGCTCTGCGATGGCTTGAAAGGGTTAAAAGCATCCCAAACGCAGACCCCCTGGTAAGTTACACCTGCTGGACGCCTCTGTGAAGTCTTCTGCCAAAAACCAGGCGTTTTGTCCCGCCCTCAGAGAGAAAACTGCAAGTGTGTCTGTGCGGGGAGGAGCAACACAGCGGCCCAAGCTGCTAAGGTCCTCAAGGGGAGACGGCAATGTCCACTCGGGGTGGCGGGGGGAGCAATCGGGAGTGTGTCCAAAGGCCCTGGGATGGCAGAGGGACAGCCAGGCCCGAAGAGGGACAGTGCCCATTCCCTGGACGGTCCGGGACTGTGATAACCTTTTTCTAACACCTCCTGGTGGGGAGACCTTTCAACGATGGGCCCTAGAAAAACCTCTGCAACCAGCGCTCAGCTGCCCGCTTCTATAAACCCACCCAAAGGATCGGTGCTGGGGACGCGGCACCACCCACACTGGCGCGTCCTAAGTTCAAGTCATCCCAGCCTGCCCGTGGGGGCTACATCCAAGTGCCAGCTCCATGCTTATTTTATATACATGGATAAATATATATTATATATGTTATTTGAGTATACACGTGTGCGCTCGGTTGCTCAGTCGTGTCTGACACTTTGCGACCCTATGGACTGTAGCCCACCAGGCTCCTCTGTCCATGGGATTCTCTAGGCAAGACTACTGGAGTGGGTTGCCAAGCCCTCCTCCGGGGGATCTTCCTGACCCAGGGATCAAACCCACGTCTGTTGTGTCTCCTGCATTGACAGGCTGACTCTTTACCTCTGAGCCACCTGGGAAGCCCAATGACCCATCATAGCTATGTGATAAAGCTCCATAAAACTTCCCAGAGTACGGGATTCAGAGAGCTTCGGAGAGGATGAACACATCCGCAGACCAGGAGAGGGGTGGGGGGTGGCCCCAAGTCCACGCGACAGGCTCCCAGCACTTGGTACCCTTCTAGACACCTATGTGTATCTTCATCTGGCTGTTTATTTGGATCCTTTAAAATACCCTTTATGACAGCATCTGCAACCTTTTCAGCACCAGGGACCACTTTTCAGGAAAGACAGTTTTTCCACAGACCGGGGTGGACAGGGGATGGTTTGGGGATAATTCAAATGCATTACATTTATTGTGCAATTTATTTCCATTATTATTACATCAGCTCAGATCAGCAGGAATTAGTTCCCCGAGGCTGGGGACTCCTGCTTTATAATAAACTGATGATAGAAAGCAAACTGCTTTCCGGGGTTCTGAAGAGGGAGTTGGGGGAACCCCCCCATTTATTGCCAGTCAGTCAGAAGCACAGGCTAGCAACCTGGATTTGGATTCGTGTTGCAGTGGAGGAAGGGACGGTCTGGTGGGACTAAGCCCTTAACCTGCGGGGTCTGTGCTGACTCCAGTTAGTGTCAGAATCGAATTGAATGGCAGGACACACAGCCGGCGTTGCAGAGGGACTTGATGCATGGAAACACAGCTTGCATCAGCAACGTTAGGTAGCACGTGAAAGAAACCAGGGACCGGGTTTTTTCCTGCTCAGTCTGGCGTTCAGGGCCTCCCCGTCAATCTTAGCTGCCTTGTTTTTCCAGTACAAGTTAAGATAGAAAGAAGACACCACACCCACCCCCGGCCCTCTGGTTTCTACTTCTCCTTGGCCTTATCTCCACAAACCAACACAATTTATGCTCATGTATGGATCCATGCAGGGCTTCCCTGGTACCTCAGCAGTAAAGAATCCACCTGCCAATGCAGGTTGACTCGGGTTCAATCCCTGGGTCGGGAAGATCCCCTGGAGGAGGAAATGGCAACCCACTCCAGTATTCTTGCCTGGGAAATCCTAAGGACAGAGGTCGGCTATAGTCCATGCTGTTGCCAAAGAGTCAGACAGGACTGAGCGACTGTTGTTCTCCAGTTGCTAAGTCAAGTCTAATTCTTTCCGACCCCATGGACTGCAGCACGCCACGCTCCCCTGTCCTTCACTACCTCCCAGAGTTTGCTCAAATTCTTGCCCATTGAGTTGATGATGTCATCCAATCATCTCATCCTCTGCTGCCCTCTTCTCCATTTGCCCTCAGTCTTTTCCACCATCAGGGTCTTTTCCAATGACTCAGCTATTTGTATCAGGTGGCTAAAGTATTGGACCTTCAGCTTCAGCATCAGTCCTTCGAAAGAATATTCAGGACTGATTTCCTTTAGGATTGACTGGTTGGATCTCCTTGCAGTCCAAGTGACTGTCAAGAGTCTCCTCCAGCACCACAGTTTGTAAGCATCAGTTCTTTGGCGCTCAGCCTTCTTTCTGGTCCAACTCTCACATCCATACATGACTACTGGAAAAACCATAGCTTTCACTAGATGGACTTTTGTCGGCAAAGTGATGTCTCTGCTTTTTAATATCCTAAGTTTGTTACCACTTCCCTTCCAAGGAGCCAGCGTCTTTTAATTTCATGGCAGCAGTCACCATCCGCAGTTATTTTGGAGCCCAAGAAAATAAAATCTGTCACTGCTTCCAATTTTTTCCCTTCTATTTGCCATGAAGTGATGGGACCGGATGCCATGATCTTAGTTTTTTGAATGGTGAGTTTTAAGCCAGCTTTCTCACTCTCCCCTTTCATCCTCATCAAAAGGGCTCTTTAGTTCCTCTCTACTTTCTGCCGTTAGACTTAGCGACCAGACAACAACAACACGGATCCATGTACAGTCAACCCACCCCTAAGGCCAGATGAGACCCTTGAGACTCCAAGTGTTTATCAGCCCAGCGTCCTCCCAGGAAGCTGAGCTCTCCCCAGCAAGACTGGCTCACTGCATTTTGGCAGAAGCAGCTGACATCAGCCAAGCAGACAGGCTTCCCAGGACCCAAATGTCCTGGGGCTCCCAGAGGTTGGAAGCTCTGCCATCGGCAACTCATCGTGTGACTCATCGCTTTCCAAGGTCAAGCATCATTTTGAAGGTCGACTGTTGCCCGAGGCTCTGGAGGCCATACCCTTAAATAGTCAGGCTTGCAGGTCGCCTTCTTGCCCACCATTCCTCGCCTCCATTCCACAAGCCTTTATCTGAGTTTCCCCAGAGTATACCGGACACTTTCATAAATCGTCTGGGGATGTTAAACCCCAGAGATGCCAAGCCTCCTCCCTTTCCCACCCAGGGATGCCCCTGGGGCCAAGGGTTAGTCACAGGCATCTGGACTGACATTATCCAGCGCTGGCACTAAAGTGGGTGTCCTGACGGGAGGCTCCCTCCTGGCTCTACCTCGTGTGGTGTGAGTCAGATAGACACGTGTGCAGAAACACCCTGAGTACATCTGAAGCTCCGTCCCCACCAACAGGGCTCTGGATAAGGCCCTAAACCTGAGTGTGAGCCCAAGCTCGGGACCCTGAGTTTGGCAAGGCAATAAGCCAGTCACAACACCGCGGGGTCCCCAGCAGGCAGGAGCCTCCCAGGAGGGCAGCGTCTCAGCAGCAGTTGTGTGCTGGCCCCATTCCCAGGGCAGCCTGGACCGGGGTGCTGGACAAAGCGTGAGACCCTTCGGGCCACTCGCGTAGGCATCACGCTGGGATCTTGTTAAAAATGTGGGTTTCTAAGTCCTAACGCAGACCCAGTGAATCAAAATCTCAGCGTCACACATTTTTACTAAGCAGCCCCGGGGAGGCTTCAGCACAGCACTATGGCCCACCCATTAGTCTAAGATGCGGGCTTCCCAGATGGTGCTAGTGGTAAAGAATCCACCTGCCAGTGACGTAAGTTCAGTTCAGTCCCTGGGTCGGGAAGATCCCCTGGAGGAGGAAATGGCAACCCACTCCAGTATTCTTGCCTCGGCAATCTCATGGACAGAGAAGCCTGGTGGGCTACAGTCCATGGGGCTGCAAACAGGACTCAGTGTCTGAGCACTGAGTCGAAGATGCAGAAGGGAGTGCAGTCAGCAGACACTGGCTAAGTGCTTGGGTGACTGCTTCCCAGGGGCCAGCTGCGGGCCAGGCACTGCCCTGACCCCTGGGGATTCATAAAAGAAAACAACGCCTAAAGAGCAAAACAAAAAGGCGAAAGATGAAATAAAAACAGAGAAAAGCCCTGTCCCTGGGCAAATTTCAGTCTAAGGCATGTGTGTGTCTTGGTATTGGGGAAATAGATGACAAAAAGCAAACAGAGTAGAGGGTATTCAGTGCTAGGAGGGAAATGAGACCTCATGGTGGGCGCAGTGAGAGGCAGGGGGTCATTTCAGACAGTGGAGGAGGAAGGCCTTTCTGGGGTGCAGTGGATGGGGACTGGGCTCAAGAACGGTCCGTGCAGAAGGTTCCAAGTGCGACAGCAAGGGTCAGGCGTGCTGGACACGTGACCTACATCACTCCACTGGACGCTCTCAGCTTCTCTGAAAAAGCGAAGCTGAAAGTGTTGGTTGCTCAGTTGTGTCCAACTCTTTGTGACCCCATGGACTGTAGCCTGCCAGGCTCCTCTGTCCCTGGAATTCTCCAGGCAATACTGCGGTGGGTAGCTATTCTCATCTCCAGGGGATCTTCCCAATCCAGGAATCAAACCCAGGTCTCCCGCACTGCAGGTGGATTCTTTACCAGCTGAGCCTCCAGGTTCCCTACATAGGGTTTACTAGGCCCCACCCTCCACCCTTTTTCAGAAACTGCCTTCTAGCACCTCCATCTCAATCAGTGGCAAATCCTTTTCTAGTTTCTAGGAGCCTCCCGTGGCTGCTACAACAAGGTACCGAAATAGAGGTATAGAACGACTGGGATTGATTCTCTCCCAGTTCTGGAGGCTGGAAGTCTGATATCAAGGCGTCTGCAGGGTTGATTCCTTCTGGGGGCCCTGAGGCTAATCCAGCATGTCCTGTCCCCCTAACTCCCGGGGCTGCCTGGCCATCTCTGGTGCTCCCTGGATCACTAGACACATCACGCTAGTCTCTGCCCCCATCCATCTTCCCGTGCCTGTCTTCTCTGTGGGTCTTCCCATCCTCCCGTTTTCTCACAGAGACTCTGAGATTGGGTTTACGGTTCACCCTATTTTAGGATCATCTCATCATGAGATCCATAATTACATCTGCAAAGACTCTTTTTTTCAAATAAGGTCACTTTCACCGGTTCCAGGGGGTTAGGACACAAGCATGTTTCTTGGGAGGCCCCTACTGAACCCACTACACAAGTTTCTGAGGTCAGAACATGGTGACCTCTCCATGGGGACTCTTCCTTATAACCCACCTCCAATCCATCAGCCAACCCTGCTGGTCCCAGCTTCAAAATATACCCCAAATATCTCCTTCACTCCCTGCTCCCTCCCCACTCCCACCTGGGCCCTCACGGCGGCCTCCTCAGGGCACCTGGGCCCCTCAGTCTGCACTCAGTGTGACAGCAGAAGGGCTCTGTCAAACCCCCGGCAATCAAGGCCCTTGTTGGCTCAAAACTTTGCCGTAGCTTCTCATCTAAGTAGGAGCAGGGGCAAGGGTCCCGATGACATTCCAGGAGGCCCAGGTCTCTCCCCCATCACTCTCCTCCCTCTGCTCCCTCCTCCAGCCCCCATCGCTGCTCCGCAGCACAGGCTCCTTTTCCACTCAGGGCCTTTCTTTCTGCTGTTCCCTCTGCCTGGATAGCTCTTTCTAGAAACATTTCTCAGACATTTCTATCTCTGCCTCGTCTTTGTTTTATTGCTGTGGTTCAGTCACTAAGTCACGTCCGACCCTTTTTGATCCCATGAACTGCAGCACACCAGGCTCCCATGTCCTTCACTATCTCCTGGAGTTTATTTAAACTCATGTCCATTGAGTCTGTGATGCCATCTCATCCTCTGTCACCCTTTCTCCTCCTGCCTTCAATCTTTTCCAGCATCAGGGTCTTTCCCAATAAGCCAACTCTTCGTATCAGGTGTCCAAAGTATTGGAGTTTCAGCTTCAGCATCAGTCCTTCCAATGAATATCCAGGGTTGATTTCCTTTAGGATTGACTGGTTTGATCTCCTTGCTGTCCAAGGGACTCTCAAGAGTCTTCTCCAACACCACAGTTTGAATGTATCAGTTCTTTGGCTCTCAGCCTTCTTTATGGTCCAAGTCTCATATCTGTACATGACTACTGGAAAAACTATAGCTTTGATTCTACGGACCTTTGTCGGCAGAGTAATGGCTCTGCTTTTTAATATGCTGCCTAGAAGGCAATGGCACCCCACTCCAGTACTCTTGCCTGGAAAATCCCATGGACAGAGGAGCCTGGTGGGCTGCAGTCCCTGGGGTCACTAAGAGTCAGACACGACTGAGTGACTTCACTTTGACTTTTCACTTTCATGCATTGGAGAAGGAAATGGCAACCCACTCCAGTGTTCTTGCCTGGAGAATCCCAGGGACGGGGGAGGCTGGTGGGCTGCCGTCTATGGGGTCACGCAGAGTCGGACACGACTGAAGCGACTTAGCAGCAGCAGCAGCAGCAGGTTTGTCATAGCTTTCCTTTCAAGGAACAGGCACCTTTTAAATAGCCCCAGATCAGTGAGACCAAATCCAGCCAGAAGTCTGAAGAGTGGAAGGCCGGGTCAAACCTCCAACGATGCTAAGTGAAGCACCACTGTGAACATTCGTGAGCACAGAAGAGGGTCCGGGTGGCCGGCGTTCCCACTGTCATCCTGCATGCAGTTCACAGAATGGCATCTTCTTGCCTCTTGGTTTATTCTGAAATGGCATCTGCATAACCCCATTCGATTTCTGTTTCTTGTTTCTCAACTTTCTATTTAATATGGTTGCGCTCGGTCTCAGTGGCAGCAGGCAGGCTCTTTGCTGTGTCCTCTGGGACCATTCCTTGTGGTGCACGGGCTTAGTTGCTCCACAGCACGTGGGATCATAGTTCCTCAACCAGGGATCGAACCTGTGTCCCTTGCATTGAGAAGGCAGATTCCTTACCAGTGGACCACCAGGGAAGTCCCACTTGTTTTTCAACTTTAAAATCAACCGTTTGCTTTCTTCTGAGTTGCAGGACAGGACGTAAATGTTATAAACCTCAGCCTGGCAATCCCAATGTGTATGTAAGTATTCTTCTGACTTGATCCCACTCTGCAAACTTGTTTGAGGTCGAGGCACCAGGTTCCAGACAACACACTTTGTGAGGATTCTCTCCTTCAGCTCTCAGGATGCCCCAGAGGTTTTTCAAATACTGCACGTGTGCAGACAAGCCAGAGAGGTCGAGGCCTGTTTAGTCACAAAGTTGCCACATGGCAGAGCTGGGATTTGAGCCCAAGCTTTTGACATCAGAGCACATGCTCTTAACTATTGAGCTACATCTTCCGTTTCCTTTAAGACAGAATATCTCGGCCTCAATGCAATCGATACTCTGGGCCATATGATGCCTTGTCGTGGGGGCCTGTGCTCTACGCTGTGGGGTGTTTGGCACCATCCCGGCCTCTACCCTTTAGATATTAGGAACACCCCCGTGACCACTGAAAGCATCTTCAGATATCACCTAACTTCCCCTAGTGGCAAAACCGCCTTGGTTGAGACCCTCTGCCTTAGCCCAAGCTCTTCTCTCTGGTCTTTGAGTCCCAATGATTCCTGATCAACTCCACTGCCCACCCCACTCCCCACCATGCCCATCCCACTGGGCTCCCACTAAAGAAGACCCCAGTTCCTCTAAGCTTTCCCATAACCCTAGAGCAAACCTCTAGGATTTCTAGAAAGAGCTGATGAGGGATTAAGAACAAGAACAAGAAGGTAAAACAGATGGCAGAAAAGCTGATTCTCGGTAATGCCTCCTTGAGGGAGGCAAGAAACGCGAAGCAGAGCCTTGAAATGCTTTTCTATTGGGGGAGGTTGGGGCAGACACAAGTAGATGGTAAAAGCGGGGGCAGATTCTCACCTACAGAGACCACAGCTGCTTCCGGGGTGGAGTGTGGAGACACACTCCCAAGAACACAAGGAGACTGCTCCTTTGGCTTGCTGAGCCAACTGTACTAGAAACAATAAACCACTTCCATCTCCAAATCTGTAATGAAGACTCAGGTCAGTGAATGATGGGAGAAACACCAGGCGATCCTTGGTCCAAGCACTGTTTTGGGGGGGATCAGAACTCCAGTTCTTTTGGGATGACCTAGTCACACTACATCTCTGATGGTACAGAAACTGTTGAATACCAGCCAATGTCCAAAGACTACATTTCTTAGCATCCCTTGCAGCTGGATATGGCCATATGACCATGACTTGACCAAGGAGACATAAAATGAACTTGGGTGGGGTTCTTGCCATAAAGGTTCTATAAAAGGGAAGGTGTGAGGGCCCTTTGGTCCCTCAGTTTTTTCTGCTGTTTTCCTAGAAGGCAGATGTGAAGGCTGGAGCTGAAGCAGCCACTCTGAATCATAAGATGACCTTGAGGATGGAGGCCACATGCTGAAGATGGCAGAACAGAAAGATAGTCATTTGATCTCTGATATTTTTATGAAAGAATAATAAACTTTGACCTTATTTAAGGCATAACGTATTGTGGGGTGGGGTGTGGGGGTTCTGTTATATTTAGTGAAATCTAATCCTAACATATAGTTGGCTATAGATGGAAGTCTGAAGTTGGATTCATTCTCTGAACTTTTTTTAACAAATGCAACCCTACACATTTGGGATTGTTTAGATTTTACCAAACTTAACATTCTTTGTACTAATGGCACATCTTGGGACAAGGAGCAAGAAAGGGAGCCTGCCTGGTATTGCTGTGTAGACAATACCAATTACAGCGACTGTAAGTAACAAACAAAAGTAGTTTCTTGGCTGAGGGTGGGGATGGGGTGAGATCGAGGAGGGCATAAGGTGGGTATGAGCTGGAAATGTATTCCATGGGTGGGGATAAAATTCGTGTTTATGTGATTAGCAGAATTAGATGCAGATCAGCAGGCATAGCTGGAGTTTGTAAATAGCCTTTTGAGTGTTCGCACATTTTTTCTGGTTCGATCAAAACGAAACATCATTAAGAACAGTTCATTGCCAGTTGTCATCTCTGCCAGGGCCTTGGGAGGCATCCTCTGGTCACGTCAGGCTGCATGTAATTGTCTTTGAAGTTTGTATATACCAAGTGCTTTGAGGGCCGCAGGCTAACAGAGCTCTGGCGGGAAGAGGTTTTGAGAGCGTCCATTTACCAAAATGGGTTTAGCCTTAACTACAAAAACTTCAAGCAGTCATAAAATGCAGACTTTGCTGAATGAACCTGAAAATAGGTTCAAGTGGGGTGAGCTCTCAGCCATCCAGAAGGAATGAAGTCATCTTAAGATGAAATGGCTGGGAACCAGACTGTCCCAGGCCTGTGGGTGATGGAATTAGACCGGCCAGTATTAAATCCCTGGCCTATCATCCATCAGCCATTGTCAGCCTGGCCAAGTCCCTTCACCTCTCTGTGCCTCAGTGTCCTCATCTACAAAATGGGAACAAGATTAGAAGCTGACACATACTGACAGATTGCTTAGAACAGCCTAGTTCATAGGAGACATGTGACAGAGATGAACCAATTATTATTATTATTTAGCCACAATTTTTTTTTCTTTTTTTAAAAAAAGATTTTTTTGATGTGGATCATTATCAAAGTCTTTATTGAATTTGTTACAGTATTGCTTCTATTTTATGTTTTGGGTTTTTTGACCCTGATGGACAGGTTCTTAGCTCCTCGACCAGGGGTTGAACCTACAACCCTCTCTATTGGAAGAAGTCAAAACCCCTGGATCACCAGGGAAGTCCCTATTCCACAGTTCCTATTCCAAGTTAGTCCTCCCCCAAAGTTTTTTTTTTTTAATTGCATGATGTTTAGTATGCACACTTTTATTATATTTCTTCCATAAATAACTGAACAAGGAGAAAGTTCAGAGAGTCATTTCTACCTCCTGTTCTTATTTTAAAGCAGATAACACTGGAAGAAGTTTAAAAACATCAAATACAAATGGATTTAAAATTTTAAAACAACTCAGCAAAATAGTTGCCAGCATGTCCAAATCTCTCATTAAAAGAAAAAAAAAAAAAAGAGAGAGAGATTAGGTTTCACCCTGAGTATGCTTTATGATTAACCTGGTTTCATGAGTTTGTTTCCAAGTGAAGGTGAGTTTTACATGCAGAAAGGGAATCCATGGAACTTTTGCTCTACAGATAGGCCAGGAGGTCATTCCAGGGAATAGGTCAATGGGTGGGGTGTGACATCCAGTCGGTATCAGGAAGCAGTTGGCACTGGAGAGACTGCTGGGCCCACCTGGATACAGCCTTCCTGAAGCCTTCCGTTTTTCATGGGAATGGCCCACGTGCTGCCATCTGCTCACCAAAAAAGAGAGCTGGCTGACAGCGCTAACCCAACATTTGGTTAAGTCTGGAGGGACTGGGGACTCCGGCCTTTGGGTTTTAAGCTCAATCAGACGGTGCAGATGGCATCTGTTGTTTGGGTGTTACCTTTTGTAACAGCACCCTGATCTGCTTTTGTGGGGATACCTCCCCTTTCTTATCAACCTAGGTTGTATGGGTGGAGTCTCTCTTATTCCAGACCAGGGGGCAGGCACATGACCCAGGCCTGGCCAATCAAAACACCACCTCTCCATGGCTACACTGGGGTCTCCGTGACCCCGGGTGGGCCAGTCACCCTTGACTTCAGGACTTTTGCTGGAAAGATTTGGAAAGATATGCTTTCTTCCAGCTGAGGTTTATAAACTTGTTTGATGTGACTCCAGAGTCATTGGCAGGGATGGAGAGGGGAGTCTGAGCTAGTGTTTGGGAAGTACTTGCCTGAGAATATAGCCAAGGTAGAAGAACTGAGATCAAGGGAGAGAAATTTCTGGAAACATTGCATCCTGAATCCTGCCATGCCCTGATTTTTCTCTTACATGAGCAGCTGTGTTTTCTTCTTTTGGCTTAAGTGCATTTCCACCGATTTCCTCTGACTTTGACCTAAAGGCTCTTGACTCACCTAGGTAGAGCACTGAGGCCTTAGAGCAGTTTCCCCTGGGGACCTGGCCACAGATGGCAGTGGAAGTTGGCAGTGGGAGAGGAGCAAACCTTACCAGGAGGCCGGAAGCCAGGTGGGGGCCCGTGTAAGGCACTAAGGCGCCAGGACACGAACAATGATCGCCATTCGTCACGGTGCCCCGCAAGGGCCATTGGTGACACAGAGCTCTGTTTGTGCCCTCCCCAGTGGTGACCCGGACCACTCTGTCAAGCCCACTTCCTCTAAGTCACCATCCTTCTCATACCAGCCGCAGGGTCTTGTATTGGCACTTGTAACCAATGACAGTTGCCAGAGATGAAGGGCAGACTTGAAACTAAGGAGTGAGAGCAAGTAGTATTTCTGTTGACCCATGGCAAGGGGGAAGGATGAAGGAAGGAAGGAAGGAAGGAAGGAATGTTATATACGTTTATTGAGCATTTACTGCGGGCCAGGCATGTTCCAGGCCTTTTATATATATCCTCTCATTTGATCCCCACAAATCTGCAAAGTGGGTCCTACGACAATCCCTGTCTTACAGATGAAGAAACTGAGGCAGAGAGAGATGATCTTGCCCAAGAGTGCACAAAGTCTTAATCACGGCGGAATCAGGGAGAGCTCACTGAGCCCTACTCCACACCGAGCACAGTGCTGGGCACCAGGGAAACGACTGTGTGTCAAAACACACATGGGCCCTGTTCTCATGCAGGTTTCATCCTCTGAGGTTGTTTTAGGAAAGACACTAATTTGTACAGTTGGTGCTGTTTAGTCACTAAGTCGTGTCCGACTCTAAGCAACCCCAGGGACTGCAGCCCACCAGGTTCCTCTGTCCATGGGATTCTCCAGGTCAGAATGCTGGAGTGGGTTGCCATGCCCTCTTCCAGGGGATCTTCCCGACCCAGGGATGGAACCCACGTGTCTTGCGTGTCCTGCATTGGCAGGCGGAGTCTTTACTGCTGAGCCAGCCTGGAAGCCCTACTAACTTGTACACCAGTATCTTACCTGCCTTCTCCACCAGAATGCTCACTCCACGTGGGGAAGAAGCTCACGGATCTCACTCACAGTATTTTCTCCAGGGCTGAACAGGACCTGGCGTAGAGCAGGCACCCAGCGTTTGTCTAGCAAACAAGGAGCTCTAGAGCAGAGGTTCTCAGCCTCGTTACTGCTGACATTTGGGGCTGGATCACTCCCTGAGGAGAGGGCTGTTCTCTGCATCGTAGAGTGTTTAGCAGCATCTCTGGCCTCCATCTATTAGGTAACAGGAGCATCCCCTCTGAACTCCAACCTCTATGGTTGTGACAAGCAAAAATGTCTCTGTGCTCAGTCGCTCAGTCGTGTCTGAGTCTTTATAACCCCATGGACAGTCAGGGCCCTCAGACACACAGACAGGGCCCTCTGTCTGTGGGATTCTCTAGGCAAGATAGCCATGCCCTCCTCCAGGGCATCTTCCCAACCCAGGGATCAAACCCAGGTCTCCTGCATTGCAGGCAGATTCTTTACCATCTGAGCCACCAGGGAAGCCCAAAGTATGTCTCTGGATACTGCCAGATGTTATTGGGGAGGAAAAACCCTTATCCGGAGAGTTGGAACGACTGCACGGATGACAGGCATAATCACCTGAGGTTCAGGAACCGAGAGCCTCGGAGGGGCTGACATAACACATATCTGACACACAGGATGGCTGGTACCTACGTCAAGCTCCGGAACCATCTGTTATGTGAGCGACCACGGGGGGGCCTGAAAACTGAGAAATGACTTGAGCCCACAAGTATGCTACAATTCCCTGTTGGCCCTCGACACCCTGAAATCTATACATCTGTAGCGGCGAGACGGAACGTTCAGACCCTGAGTGATGTCAGGAAGCAAGTGGGCCCAAACTTAACCATTCCAAGAGGTGTCCTATTTCAGAGGCTCTGCTGGTTTGAGGAGTGGCCGTTTCTCAGGAGGGTGCCCTTTGCAGATGACAGCAAAAACGTAATGTCATTTGCCTTTGCCACAATTGGCAAAAGTGAGTTTTCATCAAGAGGGTTCTTATTTCCTTTGAGAGGCATGTTTCTTCCAGCAATAGAACTAGAGGAGAAAAAAATTCCCAAAGTGAAATTTTGCTGCCCTCTACGTCATTTCAAACTGCTCCTTCTCCAAGGTTTTAATAGAATACAAAATAAGTAAGATACAAAGATGTCATGTGAAGCACGGGGAACAAAGCCAATATCCTATAAGAACTTTAAATGGCATATAATCTATAAAAATATCAAATCATTCTGTTGTACACCTGAAACTAACCTAACACTATAAATCAACTATACTTCAGAAAATCACATACGTAGTATATAAATCATGTTGCTGCTGCCATTTAGTCGCCAAGTCATGTCCAACTCTCTGTGACCCCATATACTGCAGCCCGCCAGGCTCCTCTGTCCATGGGATTTCTGAGGCAAGAATACTGGAATTGCCATTTCCTTCTCCAGGGGACCTTCCCAATCCAAGAGATCAAACACATGTCTCCTGCTTGGCAGGCAGATTCTTTACCATTGCACCACCTAGGAAGCCCATATAAATCAAATATTACATATAAATTATGCGTGTGTTTTATTCTTTCTTCTTTTTTTCTCCCAGGTGCCTGTAGCTATTATCTCATTTAATTTTTGCAACAGCCCTCCTAGGTAGGAAGTTACTAATCTTACTTTACTGATGATCAAAACTGAGGTAGGCAGAGGTTAAGTGACCTGCCCAAGGTCATGGCTGTAATATTTTCTATCACCAAAAACAACACCCTCATCCACCAGGTCACTCTGATCACAATGGTGTCTTTCGACCTTCCGACTTCCCTCCACTCGCACATCCAATCCAGGGGCAGGTCCCGTGGGCTCTGCCTCCAATAGACGCCCTGGTTGTGTCTCCTCTGGCTGGCCAGCCAGCCTGGTCCAGGCCATCCCTGACCTGCAGGCCTGCATCAACCTCCCCCTCTGCTCCTGCTCCTTGTCCCTGCAGCCCTGACCAGGACCAGGGAGGATGCAACCATATGATGTCACTTCCGTGAGGAATTAAAAATATGACACAAATGAATTCACCGATTACACAGAAACAGACACAGAAAAGACACTTACAGTTGCCCAAGGGTAGGGGAGGGATGAGGTGGGAGTCTGGGGTTAGCGGATGCAAACCATTATCTATAGGATGGATATACACCAAGGCCCTACTGTAGAGCATGGGGAACTGTATCCAATACGCTGTGATAAACCATGGTGGAAAAGAACGTGAAAAAGAATATATATAACTGCACCACTTTGCTGTACAGCAGAAATTAACATTGTAAATCAACTACACTTCAGTAAAACAGATTTTTAAGCATAGTTGACGTTCACTGAACACCTACTATGGGCCAGATATTATTAATACTTTATGTACATAATCTCACTTAATCTGCAAAACACCTGATAAGGTAGGCAATGTTGCTGAGACTCTCATTTTAAAAGTAAGAAAACTGAGAAGCAAAGAGATCGAGTCACTTGTGTAAGTTGAAAGAGGTAAGGATTCAAATCCAGGCTACCTGGGTCCATAGCCCACCTAACACAGCAGGTTATTTTAAGAGTTAAATGAGATTATGCACATACAGGTTTAGCTCAGCGACCAGCATAAGGCAAACACCCAAAAAACATTGCTGTACAAGTTTAACTTCAGCTAAATATAACAGAAGCCCAAATACAGCCTTTAAAAGGTGAGTTTCCTTCTTCTTTCATGAAGAGGGCAGTACAGGTCTGGCACAGCAAGGCTGGCACAGAACCATTAACATCCCAGGCTCCTGCCTTAACCATCTCAGCACAAGCTTCCATGTTCAATGTTGAGCCATGGTCCAAAGTGGCTGCCAGAGCTCCAGCCATTTTGTTGGAGATCCATGCAGGAAAAAGAAGTCAAAGGGAAGTGGGACCAAAAGGGATCACCTTCCAGTGAATGAGCAAACTTTTAAGAGCTTTTTTAAAAGCCCATCTGTTGACTTCAGCTTATATCTCACTGGCTACCTCTATGATAAAGCAGGGCTGGGATGTGGCCCCAGTGCCATACTAAATAACACTGGGGTTTCCTTGTTAGTGAAGAAGGGAAAAATGGATACTGAATAGGCAGACTACGAGCTGGCCTTGTATGCTGCTGCTGCTAAGTCGCTTCAGTCGTGTCCGACTCTGTGTGACCCCACAGACAAATAAACAAGGGAAAGCTTGTTTATTTATACAAATACTATTAATCAGAAGCCCCACATATAAGAACGCAGTGCTCACACTGAAGTGTGAGGGGTGGGTGCCCTTGGTTGCTTCCATGCCCCTCACTGTGACCTTGAATTAACCTCAGAGGTCCCCAGGAGGGTCTCAGCACACAATATGAAAACTCTCTCTTAACCTCAGGTTTGTTCACCTCCCTGTAACCTCCATTTCCTCACTTGGAATTTGGGACTGACAAAGGCACACCCCCATAAGACTGGGATGAGGACTTAATGTGATCGAACAACATACATCACGGTCCAGCATGTTGCACTCAGTCCACATAATGCTGCTGTTCTAACCGGACAGAGAACAGCACAGCGCAACATCTGGGCCTAGGACTTTTCAAAAAGTGCTCTCTTGGCCTTTTTTTTTTTTTTAGAAAACCAGTGTGCTGAATCCCACGTGGTTGGCAGGAGGCCACGGGCAAACTGGGGGCAGCACAGAACACTACCGAATGCCAGGGCGTACCCCACCACAGTATTTTTCCACGGACTCTGCCCGCCTGGCCCCGGCTGCCAGCGGGAGCTGAGGTCCCCGCAGAACGGCGCGTCCCGGGCAGACCGCGCGGTGCTGCCCGTGGTGACTCACGCCTGTCTGTGGGCAGCCAGCACCAAAGCTGGCACGCCCCGCTGCCAAGTGGGCCTCGGCTGGGCCTGCTCCCCCCGGGCTGGAGCCCCTCCAAGCTTCTTTGCTGAGCCTCAGAACCTCAGGCCCATCCCGGATTCCACCCCGATGGGTCATTTATGGCCTGTGCTCAACCCAGGGCCTGAAACATGCACACTTAACCTCCCATGACATGGATTCGGCAGACCCCCGTGGAGACAAAGAGTACCACAGGGGCAGCGAGCCATCAGGGAGACAGACAGAGATCCCCTCTTCCTCCCTCCCCACCCAGATTCTAGCTGGCTATTCAGACCATGGGTTTGAGGACCTGGGTTTGATTCCTGGCTCTCACAGCTTGACTGGGGGGCCTTAAGGAAGTAATATAACTTCTGTGGGCCTCAGTTTCTTCATCTGGCAAATGAAGATGGGGACAGTCCCATGTGGTGAGGATTGGTGGAGGCAATGCATGGGAAGTGCCTTGCCTAGCTCTGAGACAGATCCAGAGTCACAGGCCACTGTGGCCATCACCTTATCACAGAGCTTTCCATGCCTCACCTTTGGGCTCCATATCATCTCTCTGGCCTCATCTTTTTCGCATCACATGGTCCAACCACATCACCCTCCTTGCTGATCCTTCTGTACACTTGAGCTCTGCCTCAGGGCCTTTGCACCTGCTGACCCCTCTGCTTGGAAGACTCTTCCACATGGTGAAATCCTTCATCTCCTTTCAGTCCCCAATCAGTTGTCACCTTCATAGTCTCATCTTCCTTCCCTACCTTTTTTAAAACTGCCACTCCTTCCGCCTCAGGAGTCCTCGTGCCCACTTTATTTTTCTCCATAGCACTTAACCTTATTTGGCATTGTTTTGGGCATCGTCTGTCTCGGCCCATGTATTAGCTACCTATTGCTGCATAACAAATTACTCCAAAACTTAATGGCTTTGGGACTTCCTTGGCGGTCGAATGGTTAAGACTCTGCGCTTCAAAAGCAGGGGGGCACAGGTTTGACCCCTGGGGAACCAGGGAGCCACAAGCCCTGCGATGCAGCCAAACATAAAATAAAAATTAAAAACTTAATGGCTTAAAACAACAAACACTGATTATCTTAGGGTTTTTTGTGGATCAGGAGCATGGGAGCAGCTTAGCTGGGTGGTTCTGGCTCACAGTCTCTCCAAGGTCACAGTCAAGACGTCGCTGGGGCCCTGGTTTGACGCAAAGGCTCGACTGGGGCCGAAGGGTCTGTTTCCAAGCTGGCTCCCCCCACGGCCGAGGGTGGGAGGCCTCGGGGCCTCACTTTGCAGAGCTTGCCACGCTGACGTGCTTCAGCGTCCTCACAACACGGCCGTTGGGTTCCCTTGGGTTCACCTGAGAAAGTCAGGCGGGAGCATGACGGAAGATACCACGTTTTCACACCCTCACCTCGGAGGCCACGGCCATTGCTCCTTTCTGCGTGCATGCGTGCATGCGTGTGACGTAAGTCAGCCCTGTCCACTGTGGGAGGGGACTGCACAGGGTGTGAACACGGGGAGGCGAGGATCACGGGGGCCCCTGGAGGCTGGCTACCGCAGCCTGGAAGCATGTAAATAGCAGGAGATCGTATCTGCTTTGTTCACTGCTGTGTTTTCATTTTCTAGAACAATGCTTGGCACATAAGATGGGCTTAATCCATTTTTTTGGATGATTGAGTCAGTGGATGAACAGGACCAGGTGGAACTGAGCCAAAACAGAATGTACAGGCTCCTCTGCGGGGAGGTGGGGCTTGGCCTCTCCAACAGGCCTTTCCTCTGGGCAGCCTGTGAAGGACTCCAAGCACTCTCCACAACTTCAGAATCAGGGGGAAATAAAAAGCAAAGCAACAGGGTTTGAACACAAAGCCACTTCCTCACAGTATGCCCAGAGGGTTCCAGTATGCAGGATAGACATGAGACTGCGTTGTAAAGGCGCTGGGTTAGATATTAGAAGGTCGGACATCCAGTCCTGGCTAAGACACTTGATTGACAAACTACTGAAGTTTAGTTTGGTATTTTTAAATGGGAGCAACTACACCTATTCTGCCTAGTACCCAGGGACATAGTAGGTTTATTCATTCATGCTGGTTGCCTAATTATCACCCTGGACTTCATGGATTCACAGTTCAGCGAGAGACTCAGGGGCCGGTACAAATCTGAAGATAGCACCAGACACTCTGACATACTGTCCTGTGCCCTGATGAATTCAGAATCTACTAAATCTTGTCTATAACACCTATCTGCAGGAGGTACTTTTAGTCCCCATTTTACAAGGGAAGCAGTGCAGTTTCAGAGAGGTTACGTAACTTGTTCTAGGTCACACAGCTAGTAACTCTAAAAGACAGAAACTAGGCTTTCTGATCTCTGGGCCTTTCCCATGATACTGGAACTGTCTCATAAATGTTGTAAACGTCTACATTTAAACTGACAGTTGGGAAGGACATTTCTAATAAAAGCCCAAGTCAACTCACTTACCGCCACATACTTTTCGATGTCATAATTGTTTGTGGGTTTGGATTGTGTCAACTCAGCGAGGTTGGAATTCCCAGAATTCCTTCCCCTGCAAAGTTTGTGATTAGCATGGGCCACAGGAGACATTTGAGGCAAGATGTGAAGACAGACGTGGAGAAGCAGAGCCGCAGGTTTCATGGCCGGAGGGCGGCTGCTGGGAGCGCTGTTGTGGCCGCCTCCACAGGCGCTTTTCTGCGGGCTCACCTGGCTGGCCTGGGCCAGCAGGAAGCCCCTGCCTCCAGCGCCTGCTCCACCTTCTTTCAGCTTCTCCAAATCCTGGGCAGGTGCCTGTCTGCACTGAACCTTCTCCTGCAGGTCACTTGGGTGGAGTTTTGAGTCTGTCCTGTGGGTTCTGGCTCGTCCCCTTGGGCTTCCAATTCTCATCCATCCTTCCTTTGTGGCAGCTACCCTGCTGACACCCAGACTCACATTGAAAGAAACAGGTCACATATGCTGCTGAACCAGCTCTCACATTTTGCATGAGGTCAAACTCCTAGGGGCAATCTCTCCCATTGACTTTCTTTCTCTGATTAAACCCTTATACTATAGTGTTGAGCTTCCAGATGTTCAAGCTGGTTTTAGAAAATGAGAGGAACCAGAGATCAAATTGCCAACATCCGCTGGATCATTGAAAAAGCAAGAGAGTTCCAGAAAAACATCTATTTCTGCTTTATTGACTATGCCAAAGCCTTTGACTGTGTGGATCACAATAAACTGTGGAAAATTCTGAAAGAGATGGGAATACCAGACCACCTTACCTGCCTCTTGAGAAACCTGTATGCAGGTCAGTTAGAACTGGACATGGAACAACAGACTGGTGCCAAATAGGAAAAGGAGTATGTCAAGGCTGTATATTGTCACCCTGCTTTAACTTATATGCAGAGTACATCACAAGAAACGCTGGGCTGGAAGAAGCACAAGCTGGAATCAAGATTGCCGGGAGAAATATCAATAACCTCAGATATGCAGATGACACCACCCTTATGGCAGAAAGTGAAGAGGAACTAAAGAGCCTCTTGATAAAAGAGAAAGAGGAGAGTGAAAAAGTTGGCTTAAAGCTCAACATTCAGAAAACTAAGATCGTGGCATTCGGTCCCATCACTTCATGGCAAATAGATGGGGAAACAATGGAAACAGTGACAGACTTTATTTTTGGGGGGCTCCAAAATCACTGCAGATGGTTATTGCAGCCATGAAATTAAAAGACGCTTACTCCTTGGAAGGAAAGTTATGACCAACCTTGACAGCATATTAAAAAGCAGAGACATTACTTTGTCAACAAAGGTCCATCTAGTCAAGACTATGGTTTTTCCAGTGGTCACGTATGGATGTGAGAGTTGGACTGAAAGCTGAGCACCGAAGAATTGATGCTTTTCAACTGTGGTGTTGGAGAAGACTCTTGAGAGTCCCTTGGACTGCAAGGAGATCCAACCAGTCCATCCTAAAGGAGATCAGTCCTGGGTGTTCATTGGAAGGGCTGATGTTGAAGCTGAAACTCCAATACTTTGGCCACCTGATGTGAAGAGCTGACTCATTTGAAAAGACCCTGGGAAAGATTGAGGGCAGGAGGAGAAGAGGACGATAGAGGATGAGATGGTTGGATGGCATCACCAACTCGATGGACATGGGTTTGGGTGCACTCTGGGAGTTGGTGATGGACAGGGAGGCCTGGCATGCTGCAGTTCATGGGGTCGCAAAGGGTCGGACACGACTGAGTGACTGAATTGAGCTGAACTGAGTGCTAAGTTGCTTCAGTCATGTCCAACTCTGCGATCCTATGGACCACAGCCCGCCAGGCTCCTCTGTCCATGGGATACTCCAGGCAAGAATACTGCAGAGGGTTGCCATTTCCTTTTCTAGGGGATCTTCCCAACCCAGGGATTGAACCTTCATCTCTTAAGTCTCCTGCATTGGCAGGTGGGTTCTTTATGACTAGCGCCACCTGGGAAGCCCTTATACCAAAATTGGAGGCTAATTCTCATTTCTATACTTTAAAATATAAAAATTGAAGCCTATCTTTGTAGCTCCACTGTTTGCAAATACCTATATCCAAAATCTATGAGCATGTAAATAATACCTACGTATGTTACACATCATGGTTAAAAGCTCTGCTTAAAGTTTTAAAGAAAGACACTCAAGACAACGGGCAGGACTGTGCAGAGAGAAGGAGGGGGCTGGGATGTGAGGAATTCCCTTGCCTGTGACCCAGACTCCTCTCCCTACTCACTAGGTGGTTTTCCCGGGGGCCCTGGACTCGGCTGTGGCTTTGAGGGCAGGAGGATCTCTGAGCTGGCTGTTGGAGCATGCGAATCGGACTGTCTAGTGGAAAATCCTGATGCCAGCTTAAGCCTGGATGGTAAGCACGTGGCTAGACTGAAGGGAAGTGCCCGCTCTCTGGGAAGTGATGTGTCTTGCTCGACAATGCCAGCGGGCACTATTTGATATCCGTAAACTTTTCCAGGCTCTCAGAGCAGAAGATGAGCAACCCCATTTTTACAACCGCAAATAGTACATTCCTAAGCTTGTGCGTGTGTGTACACACATGGCATGAAAAGGACCGAGCTGAGTGTAAATCACAGAAGCAGAAGCTTCTCGCCTCTCACCTCGTCCGTGATTCGGCTTCCATCAGTGTCAAGGAGAAGATAATCATGAGTAAAGAGCTCCCATTGGTTGGAACAGAGCTGAAATATTTATTAAATAATCTCTGAAAACGCTCTTTATTTTGTATTGAAGTATAGACAATTAACAAACGAAATTGTGATAGCTTCAGGTAAACAGCGAAGGAACCCAGCCATACATATACGTGTATTCCTTCTCCCCCAAACACTCCTCCTGTCCAGGCTGCCATGTAACATGGAGCAGAGTTCCCTGTCCTCACTGGTTATCCATTTTAAATACAGCAGTATTTATACAGTACACGTCCATCCCAAACTCCCCAACTATCCCTGCCCCCTCAACCACAACCCCAGCAACCACAGGTTCATTCTCTAAGTCCATGAGTCTCTGTTTTGTAAGTTCATTTGTATCATTTCTTCTTAGATTCCACATGTAAGGGATGTCTTTTAATACAAGTTGCCTGACCTCTGATTTATTCTATACTCTTTGTGAGCAATGAGGTACCCAAATACTTCTCTATTGCTTTCATGTTTTCAGTAAATAAACTGAGCTTCAGTAGCAGGAAATCGAACAGCTCCTGTGAGCCTCTGACTTCCTCACCACTCCCATCGTCTAAGAACTCAGGGATTTACTGGGTCCGAAGGGGGCCAGCCCTTCTTGCGAACAACGGAACTGGTGAGAGGAAGCCACGCACTCCACGCACTGATTCTTCTTGCCACTAGGGGTCACTGTTGAACACAGGCTGTGCACACTCACGCTGGCTCTCCTAGTGATCAGACATGATCAGATCAGATCAGTCGCTCAGTCGTGTCCGACTCTTTGCGACCCCATGAATCGCAGCACGCCAGGCCTCCCTGTCCATCACCAACTCCCGGAGTTCACCGAGACTCATGTCCCATCAAGTCAGTGATGCCATCCAGCCATCTCATCCTCTGTCGTCCCCTTCTCCTCTTGCCCCCAATCCGTCCCAGCATGATAGTAGGCACAATTCTAGGATTGCTGGATCTGGAAGAGATTCCAGCTGGGTCACTGGCCCTGTTGGAAGCAGCCCTCCGCAAAGCTCACCCGGGCTCTGACTTTGGCTCCCAGGTTCCCACCGTGCTGATGATTTCCCAAGTGGGTTTCTTGGCCTTCTCAGGCACCTGCCAGGCACGCGGGTAAGTGCACAGACTGTATGATCGTATTAGAGGCATCCCAAACCACTCGTAAGGTGGCACGCTTAGCTCCAATTTTCAAATGTGGAAACAGACTCCGAGAGGCTGTCTGACTCGCTCAGGCTCACACAGCGGAGAAGGAGCAAGGCTGAGATGGAAACCTGAGTGGTCAGACTCCAGAGACTTCCCTCTTCACGCTTCCCTCTAAAATATCACCTCCTCTGTGGGCAGAGGGGGGCGGTGGGAAACAGCTCTCCCAGGTTCTTCATGCTATCCCCAGCCCCTTCCCTTGGCAGCTTCCCCAACCCAAGGCAAGCACAGCTGTATCTGCCCTGGTGCCCGGCTCATCAGAGCTCCATGAGGTGTTCAGCACTCATTCACACCTTTGTCCTCTCTTTATGGAGCATTTGCTCTGCCAGGCTTTGTTCTTGGCATGAGGACACCCTAGTGAGCAAGACAAGCAAAAATCCCCGCCTTCACCGAGCTGATGTTGTAGAGGGGGAGACAGACTGTCAGTAAACCATCCACCACATGACATCACCAGGTAACTTCAAAGGCTGTGAGGGGAAAAACAGAGTAAGAGGGATGGGACGGAACTGTGGGGATGGCACTGTGGACGCAGTGATCACGGAGGGCTTCCTTGTGGCAGTGACAACTGGGCAGGGACCTGAGGCCAACATTTCAGGCAGGGCCCCGGCAGTGCAGACACCCGAGGCCCAGTGCCGGGAAGGAGCCCGAGGACCTGGGACACAGCAGGGGTGATATTAGGGCTGAGGGGCCCAGAAGGCGGGGGTGGGGTGGGGGGTGCTGGGCAAGGCCCACATGACGCAGGACCTTGTGGGAATTAGGATTCTCTTCTCCGTTCAGATGCAACCAGAGCTCTTTGGCGGGGCTGGGGGCGGGGTGGGCAGGAAGGGGGTCTCGCTATGCTCCCCACACCTGGCCCATGGGAAGGACACGGGTCCCTTTAACTCAGGATGCACCTCTGTCCCCGGGGCAGGCCCTGCCCTCACCCCTCGGAGTAACCACAGCGTGAGACAGCAGACTTGGAGCGGGGACCGTGGTGCTGGAAACAGTGACTCACGGCGGGTCCTGGCAGGGCCCCTCCCACCGCCGTATCTGCTTTCTGTGACTCTGGAAGGCCCGCACCCCCCGGGGACCCAGGCCTGCCCCATCAGAGCATCTTTCCTTCCCCCGCAGGCGAAAAGTCAGGGAAAACCGAGCCCACCACCCTTCACCCGGGACTGGGTTTCCCCAGGGCGTGAATGTTCCAGCCCCAGAGACCGAGGCCCGATCCCCCGCACCCCAGCTGCCCCCAGATGGCTTCCACGGCAGCACTCTCGCAGCCCCGCCTGGTGGGCCACCCCCAGAGCTCCGTGTCCTTCAGGCTCAGAAAATGTTTATTTTTGCATCTGCCAGTTCGCAAGGCAATTATCGGTAACCGAATCCACAGCCCAGGAACTCTGACTTCATCGGGACACCAGATCCTGGGAAGGGCGACACTTCTGGGTCCTGGGCTGACCACAGACACCGCGAGGGGAGCTCTGCACCGTGGAATCAGGTGACATCACGGCGGCTGGGGTCCGAGATGTGACGTGAGGGCAACCCCGAGGGGCCAGACCCTGCGTGTCTGCGGGAGCTTCCCCTCCATCTGCCCACCAAAACCCCAGACGCTGCTATTTCTGGCCTCTAGAGAAGATGGATTCGGTGGTTGTGGGAAGGAATTAGCTGTTAACGGTCTTGCCGTAAACAAAGATCAATTTCCAATTCTATGGATTTTTGAGTGGAGGGGGTTTAAGGTAAAAAAGATTCATAGATTTATAAAATACTTCTAATGGGATTTGCTGGAGCCATCCCTAGCACCCTAGAAGAGTGTGTAACCAAGGAAACGCCGGAAAAATTTCCACACCCCTCTGAGCAAACACTGTTTCAACTCTTCTCTTTAAACACACACACACACACACACACACAGAGCCAGTTCCTCTGAAATGCTTTCAGCTAAAAGTCTGAAATTTTCAAGTTGATTTCCTGGGCCCTTCCATTTCCTAAAATATCAAAAATGAATTGGCAAGGATTTCCATGTCCGAACTGGCCAGAGAGAGGACGAGAGGGACTGAAACGGCTGAGAAGTGAAGGCAGCGTTGTGCAGTAGGGCAGAGCCAGGGACACGTCCAGAGCCCCGAGTTCGAATCCTGCCTCTGCTCCTTTCTACTCGGGCCATGCGGGGGGCAGGTTCCATCTCATTTCCTTAAGGGAAACGGAGATAGAGATGCTTAGCTTTTCACATGTGTTTCGGGGAGGACTGAGTAATGCCCCATGTGTAGACAGATTCTGTAAATAGAGTGATTGTGCGGATCACACATCAGCTCATGCAAAAAAAAAAAACAAAAAAAAACAGCTTTCATCTGCTCTCACTTCCTCTAACTCCTGGCTCAGAGCATGGTGTCCCATTATCCAGACCCTGGAGATTTCGGGCCTGAGGGGTGGTGTCTGTTGAGACGGCTCAGTACTCCTGAGCCTCAGGCCCAAGTTCACGTTTCTTACTGGGGTGTATCCTACAGCTAAAGCCTTGCCTCTTTGCGCCTTGGTTTCCTCCCCAGCCCAGCTGTAAGGACCTAACATGATATTTCTTACTAAAGTATGAAATCAGCCCTCAGGGGGAATGAGAAAGCCAGTGATGGAATTTGTCCCCGGAAGTCCTCGGAGGGGCTCCAGACTGGCCCCCACAACCGGCTCTGACCCTGTGGCAGGCGGCTGGGCTGAGAGATGGCAGCCCTGATAAAAACAGGGGAGCGGGGCTCAGGTATCTCTGCAGACAGAACTGCGGGGAAGCTGACCTTTAGAAGATGCTTCCCATCCGTGACAGCCCATTTGCACATCCTGAATGACATGTCAGCCTCTCTGAGTGGTTTCTAGCCCCTGCCCCTCCTGCGCCCCCTCCTGCTCGGCCCCGCGGGCCTTTGGTTGGAGTTCACTATCCTTGGCTGGGAAGCTGGCCGGGGCACGGCAGGAGGTTTAGCTGCATCCCTGGCCTCCCGCCACTAGATGTCAGTAGCACCTCCTGAATCATTATCCATCAATCCCATAGTTGCCTTTACCTTTATAAAACATATGCTCCTGTATGTAAATGACACACGATTGCTTTTCAAGCTTCGAACTTCACATGAATAAACGGTATACATAAGTAACAATAAAAGACTATGCCTTTCTCATTCTAAAATGATGGGTTGAGATCGGTCCGTATTCATAAACATAGCTGTGGTTCCGTTCCACTGCGGATAGGGCACAAGGCATTTCCCTGTCCTCCCGTTGATGGATACTGCATTTCCCTATTACATGTGTGTGCACACAGTCCTGAGATGAATATCTTCAGCACGGCTCCTGAGGTACGGACCGGGGCTGGAAATAGACTTTCTAGATCCTGGGGAGAAAGAAATGGCTACCTACTCCAGTACTCTTGCCTGGGAAACCCCATGCACAGAGGAGTCTGGTTGGCTGCAGTCCATGGGGTTGCAAAGAGTTGGACACGACTGAGTGACTAACACTTAGGAGTGAGGTCAGCTGCATGCATCTCATTAAACCTCACCCCTGTTTATGACTGCCTCTCTCCCTCTGCCTAAAAAGGACTTTGGGGATCACCCATCATGGTCCCACTCCCCCTTTCTGGATGGTGCACTGAGCCACAGGTGGTGGATCCACGACCCTATTCTCACCCCATGCTCCCACCTTCCTAGAAAATCCACTGCCTCTCGTGTCACCTACATTACCCTAGGACCCGGAGGTCAGGACCAGCATCTCAGTGTCCCCAGGTCGCAAGCACCAGGCGCTCACAGGCCCACCCTCAATGCCAGCTGAACGAACCCCATGTTCTCCTCCAGCTGCCTGGGCAGGGGCTGTTATCAACCCCGCCACAAAGGGGAAGAATCAGAAGCTCGAAGAGGTTAACCCAAAGTCATGCAGCCCCAGAGCGTCAGGAACCCAAACCCAATTCAAAGCCCACACTCCTCCTGTCATTGCTCCAACAGGCGGAGGTTCAAAGTCATTTCTTCCAGTCTTGGAAGGAGCTTCAACGTGTCCTTTGAAGGAGGGCCGGGGGCTTGGAACTAAGCTAAACCTAAGCTCTGAGGCTAGGTGTGGAGAATCCTCCGTGGGGAGACGAGCGGTTTCCTGCTCCTCACCTTCCCCACCCTCACCTGGGCCCTGGTCCCAGGACGCCCCCACCCAGGGGACCTCATTTGTCCAGAGTGGAGGTGGCCTTGCTTCTCCAAAAATTAGAAAACCAGTGGATGCTGTGTTAGCCCTCCTCAAAGCCGGCATCTGGGTTGACACAGTTCACCTACTCGGTGCCCTTTACAGTGTGGGGAGACGGGCCGGGGGCCAACTGGTCTGGGCCGTTTACTCATAGAAGACCCCCATTTAGACTTCTGACAGTACCTGTATCTTGGATGAGTAATCATTGACCTTTATATGAAAAGCATTACCTGAACACAAAAAACTTAAAATCGACCACAATCCTTATAGCCCTTTTAGCTTTACATTTTTTTTTAATTTTAATTTTAGGGGCTTCCCTTGTGGCTCAGTGGTAAAGAATCTGTCTGCTGATGCATGAGAGACCAGTTCGATCCCTCGTCTGGGAAGATCCCACGTGCTGCGAGGCAGCTACGCCCGTGAAACTAAGCCCGTGTGCCGCAGCTATTGATCCTGTGCTCTAGATTCCAGGAGCCACGGATTCCGAAGCCCTTGAGCCCTAGAAGCCTTGCTCCGCAACAAGAGAAGCCACTGCAATGAGAAGCCTGCACCGCAAAGAAGAGGAGCCCCTATCCACTGCAACCAGAGAAAAGCCCGTGTGGCAGCGAAGACCCAGCACAGCCAAAATAAATCAGCAAAATTATTTAAAATTTTTAAAAAATGGTTTTTGCCTTCCTCAGCTTCTGAGAGGCCTTGGCTAGGTGTCAAAATCAAGATGCTTCCAGAGCTAAACAAAAGCCAGTTTATGCAAGACCCAAGCCTGTCACAAGTCAATTAGGGTGCAGACAAGACAAACGTCTTCTAATCAGTTCCATCCCCACCCACCTCCAAAAGTCTCAAAGGAGTAAGCACAACATCAGAACCACATGAAACAGAGGCTCTGTGACTTCTCTGGGTCCCAGTCCTTCTGCCCATCTCATGGCTGCTCGGGGCCTCTCTCCAGGGAGATGTGCAGAAATGCACACAGCATTTCACGTCTGTGAAATGGAGTCTGGATTCCCAAACTCCATCCACGGACCACGTAAGTCCCCCAGAAGCCTCAGACAAGGTTTTTGGAAAAAGCAAGTTAAAAATGATAGACATGTAATTCATGATCCACATGATTGTCCCCCAGCGGTAATAGCTGAGTGTATGCTATAGGCCCCAGACTCACCGGCTGGAGGCACAGCCTCCGTGTGAGATGGATGTGGGTCCAATGCATGTGTGTCTAAGGAAATGACAGCACCATTCAAATGGAAACACAAAAGGACCCGCCTCTCAAAGCTGCCAAGAGGATCCAGTCAGTGTCCGTAAGGCGCATGGAGGTGTGCCCCGAGTGCCCAACAAATGCTGGCTCTCACCAGCACCGTGGGTGCCTCCCCTTCCGGGCTCCCTGAGCCTAGCTGTCAAGCCCAGAGCCGACCTCCCGCTCTGCCCCCTGCAGGACGCCGGGCTAAGCTCCATGCCGCCACGAGAGGGCGCCCGTGCCCCTCCTAACACTAACATTGGACGGCCTGATGCTGAAGCTCCAAAACTGTGGCCACCTGAGAACCAACTCATTGGAAAAGACCCTGATGCTGGGAAAGATTGAGGGCAGGAGAAGAGGGCAACAGAGGATGAGATGGTTGGATGGCATCACGGACTCACTGGGCATGAGTTTGAGCAAGCTCCAGGAGATGGCAAAGGACAGGGAAGCCTGGCGTGCTGCGGTCCATGGGGTTGCAAAGAGTTGGATACAACTGAGCGACTGAACAACTATAATCTTTTAATAGCCCTATAATAGAGCATCTCTTATTGCAGCGCTTTTACAGATGGGGAAACTGAGGCTGAGAGCGGTGAGTGCCTTGCCGTAACGGTGACACCGGCCCTAAGAACACAGCACAGAGCGTCAGACCCAGCTGGGACCCAGGAGGACAGCCCGCCCCAGCATCATGAACGCGCAGCGGCTGGGAAGTGGAGAGAGGAAGCCGCGTGCCCACGGCCACACAGCAGGAAAGGGGCAGCGTGGAATGGGGAGCGTCAGACCCAGCTGGGACCCCGGAGGACAGCCCACCCCAGCATCATGAACACGCAGCGGCTGGGAAGTGGAGAGAGGAAGCCACGTGCCCACGGCCACACAGCAGGAAAGGGGCAGCGTGGAATGGGGACCAGGCCCTCCCCGGCCTGCTCCCAGGCCACGGGGCCTGCAGCGTGTCCTGTGGGGGCAGGTGGGTCAGGGACACCCCAGAGCTGCACTGTTCCACTGAGTGACCTGCCGGTGGCCAGGGGAACCGCGGGACCGGAGGGTCCTCTGGAGGAGTTCCATCAGAGACAGACCACGTAGCCAGGATGGCTGTGCCCCTGGATTAAAAAATACATGTGGCCAGGTCAGCTTAGCAAGCTTTAGCCCCAAGAGGCTGAGATGCAAACTTCTATAAAGTGGGTGCAGGTTCCGGGCCCCATCCCAGGAGAATCTGACACTATGGGTCAGAGACAGGGCCCAGGAGTGTGCATTCTACAAGTAACTCCTTCTCCCATCCATGTCGTTTTTGTGGCAGGTGGCACATGGTTCCGACGGGGAGAAACCCTGGTTGGAGGGAGAGGTGACGAGATGAGACAGAAGTGGTGAAGTCCTGCAGAACCGAGCGTGGTGGCCAGGGCTGCAGGTCGCTGGCTGCCACCTGCCCGCCTTGCTGACACTGTCCTGTCTTGGGGGATCCTCCCACCCCCACAGCCCTGAGCTAGAAAATTCACCCTCCTGAGGTGCAGGAGGCCAGGGGGGTTAGTTAGCTTGTCCAAAGTCATCCGGGAGTAAACAGAACCGCGCAGCTGGATTTGGAGCCAGGCAGACTCACTGCAGAGCCTTTAAATCCAAAGCTTATCATCAAGTGGCTTCTGGGGACACGGCGATTCACAAAGCCATTCTCGAGGCTTCCCAGGTTGCCAACACTTGGAAGGGGAAAAATAGAAACTAAGGTTCTGAGGACGTCCTACAGCTCATGGGCCTCTGACGCAATCTCTGTCAGGCCTCACGACAGCCCCGGGGGAGGGGTGACTGCACCCATTTATCACACGAGGACACCCCAGAAACACAGAGGTTAAGAACTGCCTAAGATCATAAGGTTTGGTGAGTTTAAGATCCTCTGAAGGTCAAGCCGGGTTGGTCTCGGCCCAACGCAGTGCCCTTACCCTGGTGTCACAGAGGCTTATCACTGCCAGTTCCCTGAACCTCAGAAGATCATGATAAGCTCTGTATCTGTCAGCTTCTGCTGTGTAACAACACATCCCAGAACTCAGTGGCATACTGCAAACATTTATCCTCACACAGAAAGGTCTGCAGGAAAACTGACATGGCTTTTCTCCACGTGTGTTTATTCTGGGACGCAGGGTGAAAAGAGAGGCCACGATCCAAGAGTTTGTAATGTCCGCGGGTAAAACCAGAAGCTACCAGAAGGACACGCAGAATTATGAGATCACTCTTACAGTCTAGGCTCAGAACTGGCAAACAGTCACGCTCACTCCCATTCCATTGACTGAAACAAATCATATGGTAGCAGCAAGGGGGCAGGAATATACTCCTTCAGTAGAGGCTTGGGAAAACAGGGAGAAAGAGAGAGTTTGCTAAAAGCCAACCTACAGGCTGCTCTGGAGGATCTGAGTGCTAATGACCCCCTCTTCCCTGAGATGTTTTCAAATACTCTGATACCAGGATGCCAAACGCCTAGTCTCTATGGGGGAGAAGAGGAGACGGCAAGACAGGCACTGTAAGTGAGGCACGCAGACGAGACGGAAGACAATAGGGAGCGGTGGGGACTGCGGCAAACTGGAGCGCACAGACCTCCCAGCTGGCGGCTGCTCCTCCGCTCCTGCAGACTGCTGACGGCAGTGTTACATCTCCACTGAGTCTGGCCACCCTTGCTGGCTTGGGCCTGGCTCCCAGGCATCCTGCCAGCCTTCGTGGCAAAGATAAGGCTCCTGGAAGCAACAGCTAGGAGACATTTGCTGCCGTTTTCTGCTGCGCTGCACACAGACCTTCTCAGCCCTGCTGGCTATCTGCCCCGGGCCCCTCATTATGCCTCGATGGGCTCCTTCCCCCGCAACCCAGGAGGCTCAGGCTGCCTTCCTCCCCTAGAACTCTTCGCTGTGGGGAGGGGCTGTCACCCATTCATTATTAGTGCAAAAATAGTCAGGCTTGATCAAAAGAAATGTGAATTATCACTAATTGGCCTGAAAGTTCAGCAAGATTGCTTTGTGGGAGGAGGAGGCGAGAGTAAATTGTTAACCAGGGATTAAATAGCCTGAAGCAGAAGTAGGTAACGCTGGGGAGGGGGGGTCACAGCTGGGAAAGGACCCAAGTGCCCGCTGCCTCGAAGACCCATGCCAACCTGGGGACGTCAGGCAGGAGACCAGGCCAGAGTCTGGCCCTGCCCCAAGCCTGCTCTCCTACTGTTGGGGTGCAAGCCCTCTGTGTTAGGCTCCCCTGCAGCAGAATTTGTCCCCTTTGCAAGTTTAACGTGCAGCCCTCTTTTTAGAACGGAAGCAGCACCCCAACATCTGGGTGGGCCATCCCACCCCAGCTGTCACTGGATGCGATTGGCTGGGGCTGGCTCCACTCCCAGATCAGTGGGAGGCTCAGGCCCGCTCGTCTGGGTGGGTGGGAACCTGGTTCACAGCTTCTGCTTCCCTCTCACAGAGGAGGATGAAGGCCCGGGGATGGCGTGCCACCTTGGCCACCAGCAGCAGGAGCCTGCCGTCAGCGCGGGGCCACTCACAGCCTGCGCCCAGCCGGCCAGAGTCTGAGCCAAAGAAAAACAATCACCCAGGATGATCCCGGCTTTGTTTCAGAATCTGCTATTTTGCCTTGTGGCTATTTGCCATAGATTTTTTTTGTTGTTTTGGGCATTGATTCTGATGTAAAAAAAATATATATATATATATTGCATTCAAATCTAACTTATCATGATCACTGAACTTCAGGGTGTCCCCTTACATCTTGCGCTCGAGGTGAGTGTCTCACTCTCCTTACCCCATTCCCGGCCCTGGTGCTCGCAGTTGGAAGGGCCGGGTCCCTCTTGGCTCAGCCGCTTACAGATCTGTGTGACCTGGGACTAACTGCATGGCCTCTCTGAACTCCAAGCAGCTCACCTGCGACTCAGAGGTGGTGATACCTGCCAGGCTGGATGAAAGGAGGTGATGGATGTGAGCACTCCTTGCAAACCGTTGTCACTGAATCCAAGGGGTGCTTCTGTCTGCACGTGCCCAATGCTGACCACGAGAGCTCACCTAAGGCTGGGCACTGGGCTGAGAAGATAATGTGCTTTATCCCACTAGAGCCTCACCACAGGCCCTGGGATTTTGGCCAGAGGAAATAAAATTCTACAGTTAGAGTGGCCCCATTTTCCAGATCAGGAAACAGGCACAGACAAGGGCCACTCAGCAGTGAAACGGTCAGATCCCGGTGGAGGGGATAAACGTGGAGCGTCAGGGAGGAAGCCTCACGCCCGAGACCGACTCCAGAGCCGAGCTGAGTGGATTAAGTCCCCATCGCAGCATCCTGAGGCTCGTGAACTTGCTTTTCTTGCGTTGCTTTTGATGAGTTTTACAGCTGTGCATGCTCAGTCGCTCAGTCGTGTCTGACTCTTTCCGACCCCATAGACTGTAGTCCACCAGGGTCCTCTGTCCCTGGGATTTTCCAGGCAAGAAGACTGGGGTAAGTTGCTATTTCCCCCTCCAGGGGATCTTTCTGACAGAGGGATCAAACCCACGTCTCCCGAGTCTGGTTTTACACTTGAAATGACTATAAACTGCCATAATCGCTGCCTGCGTGTGACTGGTGATAGCAGCGTTGACGTTGGCTGCTGCTGACCTCCTGTTCAAATGCAGTGACGGGGCTCGGGCCATCCCGGCCAAACCCAGAGCCGAGGGAGCGATAAAAACAAAGCTTTTCTCAACCGATGGCGAAGCCCCCGTGTGTCTGTGTCATGGAGCAGAGCCTGCCGGCTGCAGGAAGGACCACTGGCCTCTTGTCTAGACCACGAGCTGCTGATGAAGGGCTTGGACTTTCTCACTTGCTTACATCTCGTCTTCAGTAGAAAATTTCATTGCCCAAAACTACGAGTCGGTGCTCAGTCGCCCCAGTCGTGTCTGACTCTTGGTGATCTCACGGACTATAGCCCACCAGGCTCCTCTGGCCATGGGGATTCTCCAGGCAAGAAACTGGAGTGGGTTACCATGCCCTCCTCCAGGGGATCTTCCCACCCCAGGAATCGAACCTGCGTCTCCTGCATCTCCGGCATCGCAGGTGGATCCTTTACTCACTGAGCAAACTTGGGAAGCCAAAAATTCTACATAGTGTCAATAAACTCCCTAACTGGCGTTCAAGTTGAAGACATTAACCTACATGTGAGCTTTAATATAGTTTTATTATTTTTTGTAGTTTACATGTATTAAGTTTTCGTTTAATAATAGAATACTGGACAGTAGTGAAAGGTTTATATTCCAAAGTTTAAAAGTTTATTTTTTAAAAAAGACTGGGATTTGAATACCCGCTTCAGGTATTTCTCGTGTGGTCCTGGGCAAGTCAGCTGACTTCCCAGCTCTTCCGTTCTTTTATCTCTGAAGCCAGCACCATGACAGCCATCCTAGTTACTACCCGGGGATTCTGTGAAAACGAACTGGGATCACGCACGGGAGAGCATTTGGTGAGTGGTCCAGGGCCTTCCCTGGTGGCTCAGAAGGTAAAGAATCTGCCTGCAATGCAGCAGACCCAGGTTCAATGCCTGGCTTGGGAAGATCCCCTGGAGAAAGGAATAGCCACCCGCTCCAGTGTTCTTGCCTGGGAAATCCCATCGACAGAGACTCCTGGTGGGCTACAGTCCATGGGGTCACAAAGAGTCAGACATAACTGAGTGATTAAGTTTCACTTTCCCGGGCCATACACGTATAAAGAACTGGAGAATCAGGTTGATAGCTAAGAGATGGGATTGGTATTTGGGGAGGTAGAAAATAAATAAAATAAGACAACTGATGACCAAGGTGAAACATGTCCAGCTATGGCAGATTGGCTGAGAAGCATGAGGATAACCAGGGGAGAGATGGTGTCAGCATTTAGAGATCCTGGTAAACAACCCATCACTCTATAAGGCACGTGTAACAGGTTTTCAAATCACAGCATAGCAAGGACCAGAGGGAAACTCGGTGCTTAGATGTCCAGTCCAGCTGAGTCCTCCTCCCCTCCTGCCAGGCTCCACCCCTCACCTCCAGACCATCACCTCTGCCTGGAGCTGAACCTCCAGATGCCACCCACAACCTTCCCCCTCAAAGGGCGCCTCTCCCTCCAACCCTCCCCCTGCACAGAGGATGGGGTAGACCTCCTAAAGATCAAACCTGCTCATCTGCTCCGTCGTTAGAAACCCCTCTCAGGACTTGCCAGTGCTCCCAGGCTCTGCCCCAAACGCGTGCTGTCGTCCTTCCCTGCGGTCTTTCCAAGTTCCCCCTTTGTCGCCCGTGTTCCGTCATACTCCGCTGTCTGGTAACGAGACACTGGCCACACTTCCCCTCAGGCCTCACCTCTAAGCATCTGGCCCTCCTGCCTTCTGATTCAGTCCTCAAGACTCAGCTCAGTGTTCACCTGCCCCAGGAAGCCTTCCCTGAAGCCCACCCGTAGGCTGAGCATCTGTCTGTGTAGCTGTGGCTTGTGTTCATCCTACCACCAACCCCACAACTAGAAATAATCCAGCTACATAACTGTCTCTTTAAAATCTGAGCCACCTCTGTCCTCCCATCCGCAGCCCTGACACACACACACACACACACGGGACCAGGATATAACCCTCTTTGGATCAGTCCTGCTGGCAAATGATTGTCAGGTGCTCACTGTTTGCCCAACCCAGGGCTGGACACGGGGCTTCCCCGATGGCCCAGTGGCAAGACATCTACTTGCAATGCAGGAGACTCAGGAGATGTGGGTTTGGGCCCTGGGTAGGGAAGATTCCGTGGAGAAGGAAGTGGCAACCCACTCAGTTAGCGTGTTGGTGCTTAGATGTCTAGTCCACCAACCCCCTCCCAGTACTCCTGCCTGGGAAATTCCATGGACAGAGGAGCCTGGTGGGCTACAGTCCACGGGGTCACAAGAGTTGGACACAACTTACTGGGCACACACGAGGGCTGAACACTGAGTCCTCCTCACTACCCTCTGAAGCAGATGATAGTATTACTCCTGATCTGAGTGGTCAGGGACCCGGTCAACACTACTCAGTCACCAAGGGACAGTCAGAGGAAGTCAGACCCAAGTCCATCAACCCCCAGTGCCTGGCAGAGTTCTTAGCCAACATCTACTGAATCGAAGTGCAGTTCTGGGAGTGAATAAGCACAATGAAGGTCTCTGTGAAAAGTCTCGCTGAGTGTAGCCTGGGAGGCCCTGTGTTAAATCAAGGGAGGGGGCTTGAGCGGCCTCTCCTGCTGCAGTCCCGAGCGCTGCCCTCCCCCACAGCTGCCAGCTCTGTCCTAGCCGGGAGCCCTGCCCTTTATACTTTGAACATCTTTCTCAGGGATCTCCAGGCAGTAGCTGAGCCTTGCAGAGATGGCCCCCGCGGGATCTGCGTGGGCGGGAAGGAAAGGTGTCTGACTTGCTCCTACCCTTGATCCTTGCTATGAGCCATGCCTTTGCAGCAACATGTGAGGGTGGGGCGACTCAGAGATGCTTTATGCAGCCAGGATCACACCAACAGGTATCAGTCAGGACTCTTGCCATCAAACTGAATTTATGAATCTGTACAACCATCTAGTGCAAAATGAACGGCTTCAGGAATGGCTGGATCCAGGTGTTCAAGTGATGCCACTAGAACTCCCATCTTGCCCTCTCTCCCCCTCAGGTTTTAGCCCTGGCTTCCTCTGTGTTGGTCTCAGCATCAAAAAGACTCTCCCAACTCTGGTTGCCAGCAGCTCCCAGTTCGCCTCTTACCCATTCAGCCCATTCCTAGTGGGATTCCTCTTGGCTATTCTTATACAAGTCCCCAAACCAAGTGGCCCGACTTAGGTATCTCGCTCATGCCTGAACCATCAAGGTAGGTCAGAGACGGAGTGACGTCCGCTGGCCAGGCTTGGGCAATTCGGCCACCCCTACGGTGTGCGTGGGCGAGGGGGCCGAGGGGGATTTCGTCCCCACCCAAATTGCCGGATCTGAGGGGAGAGGGGCAGCAGGGAATCCAGGCCTCATTTTCAGCAGTGACCGGGCAGAAAAAAATCAACAGACATTTACGACAAAATGTCTTGGTGAAATAAGAAGTCTTTCTTCTGCAGTAAATTTCTCAAGCCTGAGCCTACGCCAGGGACCCCAGGACCCTAGAATTCAGGATTCTCATGAAGGGCCCCTAAAAAGTGACAATACACAGGACGCCTGGCTCGTTTATGACGGCGACTTTCCACGCGCCCTCTCATGTGTCTGGCTAAGATGATATCAGAATTCAAAGACTCGGGAGAGCAGAAGCTGTAAAAAATAATCTTCTATTAAGCCCCGCGCCGCCCCAAATGCGGGCGGCATTTGGAAGATGAAACCAAGGCCGTTCCTTTGGAGATAGCAGCTATTTTCCAATTGCACTGATAAAAAAGGAAGACATGAAGTAAAGTGACATTTACGTGCTAGGAGAAGCATATTTTCTTTCCTACTCCAAAACCATTTCAGGAGCTGGGGAAGGTGGGGGTCGTTGGTGGATGCCACCCCCACGTCTTTTAGGCTATGGGAGCATCTGGCAGGGGGTGGGGGGCTGCCAGCCTCAGCAGCTGGGGGGGATTCAGCCTCCATGCCTCGTGCTGCCCCCACCCCCACCCCCATCTGCTACTCCGCTCCCCACAGACTGAAATACCAGCCTGTTTCAGCTCAGAAACGTGGAAATCCAGAAAGGCAAGGAGGGGCGGTGGGGAGGAAGGAGAAGCGATGAATCACTTTTGGACGGCTGCCTCATCCGCCTGCCATGGGGGGAGAGGCTGAGCCCGGTGGGAGGGAGAGCTTGGGAGTCACAAGGACCCGAGTTCAAAAGATGCCTCCACTGCAGGCAGGCAAGAGGCCCCGGGCCACTCACCCTGCTGAGCCTCAGTTTCCTCATCTGTACAATGGGGATTGTGCCTCTCATGGGGTCAGTCTAAAGGGTACGCAGCAGCTGGCCCAGGGTGGCCTGAAGTGCGTTGATCTTCTCTTTCTCCTCCTGGAAGGCGGGGCCGCAGTCCCAGGCTCCATCAGCATCGCCCCCTCTGTCTAGACCAGCACCCAGCGGCGCTCAGTTCCTGCCCAGGGGCCCTGAGACCCAGTGGCTCAGCTTCCCAGGCCGATTCCTCCCGCTCCCGCAGGCCCTGCTTTGACCTCCAGCACATTCTCCATCCCCAGGCTCCACCCACGTGGGCGGTTGGCTGTTTCTGCCCTCCCCAGGGCTCTTTGTATTCAAGGCCTTCCCTCTCCCGCCCCTCCTTCTCCCAGGGTCAGCTCCTTCACATCATTCCGCCTCTGCTAAGATGTCACTTCCTCCAAGAAGCGCTCCCTGACCACCCTGGTGAAAGCGGCTGTCCACACCTTAGTTGCTTTCTAGCTCATCTCTCAAAAGATGAGCTTGTTATTTGTTAGCCTGCTTCTCATCCCTCCCCCAGGAGAACACGAGCATTAAGAGGCAGGGGCCGCCCCCGTCGTGCTTATCTCCACGTCCTAGGGTCCAGCGGCCTGCCTGGGAGAGTGAGGGAAGGAAGTTGGAGACTCAGCCCTCATCTGACTCTAGAGCCTCCGCTCCTGACACCCCGGGGCCTGGGTCCCCCGGCCTCCCGCCCCCAGCCCCCTCACACACTCCGCCCTCCCCTGGACTCCAGTGCCCGGTTCTTCCCCCATGTAGACGGCTGCCTAACATAAGGCACTCCACCATAGCTCTTCCTCCTTCCGTGTCGTGGGGGCCGGTCCAGCTCGCAGATAACACTTGCTCGTCACGTTCTGAGAGAGCCAGCAAGCGTAATCTCACCCATCTGTCAGTTCTGCCTGCCCCCCGAACATCCCCTTCTGGGAACAGACCCCTGTGTCCCCTCAGGAGATCCACCCTGCCCCACCCATAGCCCCTCGAGCTCTGATGGCATCATGATGACCCCCAGCTGCAGGGCAGGACATGTCACTGCATCTGGCCGATAACAAGGGAGCATTTTCCGAGCCACAGTGATTGGCTAGAAATGGTCACGTGGCTCCAGCTGACGCCACCGACGTGGAATCCAGGACTATTCCTGCACCTTAATTAGCACAGAGGCACTCTCTGCTGGAAATGCCAGCCCATTTGGCATCAGGTCAGCCATGGACCTCTCTCTGCTGGGGACCAGGCAATCTCTACTGTCCAGGGCACACCTGACCCTCCCTCCTGAGCTCCAGAACCACAGGGCCACCCCCAGCAGGACGTCTCAGCTAAGACATCTAACAGACACCTCAAACACAGCGCTTCCCACACTAACGTCCCCACTCCCACACCAGCTGCCCCTTGTACTCCTCCTGTGTCCCTCAGTGAATGTCATCTCGAAGATAAATATATCTTATACCTCATAGATATAAGTCTGGAGCTGACAGCCGCCTTCCCACCACGGGGGGACAGCCTGACTGAGAATAAAGCCAGCATTCAGGGCAGCAGAGCCCAGAGACAGAGTCTGATGATGCCGCTCGAGCACCTGGATCCAGCTGGACCTGAAGGAGGAAGATTCCACCCCTGAAAATTAAGCCAATAAATCCCCTTTTGTGCTTAAGCCAGCTGGAGCTCTACTTGTCACCCAAATGGTTCTGACCCATACAGCATCAGTCAGTCGTGGGGTAGTCGAGACGTGAGGCAGCCAGGGGGATCGTGGGCCACGTTTGACCCAGAGAAGCAGCACCCCCCCCCCCGCCACACCCCCACCCCCGACACCACCTCCTGAGCAGCTCTCTGCTGGAGGGACCTGGTCTGCCTGGAGTACCCTGCTGCTCTCTCTCCAAGAATCAGACAGCCTTCAAGTCTTTCGAGGGGAAAAATACATCAGAGGGAGTTAGTAGTCATGTCTTTGGAGGAAAAAGACTTGCTCAGCCTTCTTGAAGGTGCAAAGAATTTCCAGCACGCAGGAGGCCTCCCACCTGCCATCCGTTCCCAGGCCTGGATCAGGCATGCCTCTTGGAGGCTGTGTGCACTTAAAATGGTACCCGGGGGGCGGCTGGGGCCTGGTCCAGCTCTCTCCAACAGGCAAGTGCTCACCTGAGCCCACAGCAGTTAGAGCTCCAGAACAAAGCAGCCCCATGGGGGTGCAGCCCAGCTCCCCTGAGCCCTGCCTTGGAGCAGAAGCAATGGCTGGGGGTGCGAGGCCCCAGAAAAGGCCTCCTCAGTGTCAACTGACAGGTGTCAGGCTCTCAGGAAGAGTGACAGCCTCTAATTCTCCTGGGATCTCTGACTGCAGGCAGAGAGACAGTTCTCTCCCTGCTGCTGGGCCCAGGAGGAGGGCCTGGCTGCATGGGGGATGGGCCGGGCGCTGTTTGGCTCTGGACACCCCTCCTGGCTGCAGCGACCCGACGCTCAAGAGGTGGTCTGCGGACAGGAGGAGAAGCACAGTGCTGCAAGAGTGTGGGCTCGCAAAGACCCAGCCCCAGGTCTGAATCTCGCCCGGCGGGTCAACCATGGGCCTCTCTCTGCTGGGGACCAGGCAATCTCTACCGTCCAGGGCACGCCCGGCCTGGCCCTCCCTTCTGAGCTCCAGAGCCACAGGGCCACCGCCCAGCTGGACGTCTCGGCTGAGACATCCATCAGACCCCTCAAACACAATGCTTCCCAGACCAAAGTCCCCGTTCCCCACACCAGCTGCCCCTTGTACTCCTCCTGTGTCCCTCAGTGGATGTCCCATCCAAGCCCTCCCCAAATTGAATTTCTCCCCGATTCCTCTCTCCCCTGCTCACCTCCAGACAACCAGCCTCTCTCCTGTGGGTTCTCCCTCTGAACTCGCTCGCCCCACCAGGACTTTCCAGCCCAGCCTTCTCCTGCCAGGGTTACTTGAGCAGACTCCTGCCAGGCTTCCCTTGCTCACTGCTACCAATTCTCTCCTCAGCAGCCAGACTGATGATCCCCAAACACACGCTAAAACTCCTGTAGGGACAATCCTTTGCCAGCCCAGCAAGGCTCAGTTCCTCACCCAGGCTTACAAAGCCTTTCCTGACCTGATTTCCAGCCTGGCAAGAAGAAAGTATTCACATGTTTCCTCTAAACCAGACCAACTTTTTCAGGAAAGGGCCAGATAGTAAATATTTTAGACTTTGTGGGCCATATGGTCTCTGTCGCAACTACTGCGCCTTTGTAGTGGGAAAGTGGCTGCAGGCATTACATAAATGAATGGCGGTGGCCATGGGCCAATAAAACTTTATTTACAGAAACAGGTGGTGGGCCGGATTTGACCCATGGGCCATAGTTTGCCGATCCCTGCTCTAAAGGGATGAGCTCATTTCTCACCATCTCCACATCTCAGATGCCTCTAGAAAACGGCGACAATAATCCTCACATTGAAGAGCTGGTGAAGGATTTGAAAGAACCCGTCAAGTGCCTGGCATACAGTCTAGAACACAGTAGGCGCTCAGTTGGTGATCACTGTCATTAAAACTTTTCACGGCTTTCCGTTTCTGCATGTTTAAGCATCAGTCAGGCCTGACTCCACAGCAAGGTGGTTTTCAGGGTAGAGACCCTCCTTCTCCAAAAGCCTGATGATACCTGGTGCATTTACACACACGCTGCAAAACCATATAGCTGAGCACCTACTGTGTGCCGGGCACTGGGCTGCATGTTGCTGAGTGATCCCCGTAAATCATGAGGCAATATTCAGCCCCCTGAGGCCAAGCTAAAGAAGCGGAGGGAAAACTTCAAGAAATTATTTGTTCAGGAGCATGCCTACTATGTGTAAGGCCTCATGTAGCACCAGGGCTGCCCAGAGGAATGGGAAGCAAGCTCTGCCTCTAAAAAAGGCACGGCCTAGGGAAGCTATTTCCTCTTGACCTTGAGATTTCTCCCTGGCCTTGAAGCCACATCTCCCACTCAGAGGGAGGAAGAGGCACACTTTGCCTTGGGTCTCTCCAGGGCTCTGCAGGCCAGGCCTGCATCCCCTCCATCTCCTTGATGGGGCCTGGGGATCTGATACTGAGTGAATCTGGCTTCTTCCTTTACCCGGGCGGAGCCTTAGCAGGTCCCAGCACTGAGGGTAAGAGGGGAGGGGTGTCCAGGGTCCTGGCTGACTGAAGATTTCACGTTGGTTCACGAACAAGACCTTCTCTCTGGCCTGCATCTTCCAATGACGCCTCTGTACAAATCCCAGCTCACCTCCCATCCAGGCTCCTTTTCATTCACAAGGCAGAGTTCTGGGCTTCTTCCCTAGACAAATTAAGTGTCTCGTGCAGAGACTGTGCTCCAGTACCCATTCCCCACTCGTCTCTGCGAGAGACAGAACCCCTGCTTCTGGTGGGACACAGGGATGCCCACTTGGCCACCACACTGCCCGTCTCCCTCGCTGGGCAGGACTGTGTGCCCAAGTGTCGTTCAGCAGGATGCCTCTGGAGGAAGTGGTGCGTGCTTCTTTCGTCTCTGTCTCCCTCCTGCTACTGGGGATGGGGCCTTGCAGTTGAGGGGAGCCAATCTTGGTTACCCAAATGCAAGGAATACCCGGGGCCTCACGGAGCCTCACCAGTGAAGGCGCTGGGGTCCCCGAGGCCACTGTCCCGGCTCTGGAGGGCCTCATCTAGACTGCATGTGATAGACAGACTGCCTTGGCCGAGCTACCATTCTCTTGGGTTCTTTGTAACCACAGCTGAGTCTGAATCTTAGCTAACGCGTCACACAGACTGGCCTGACGTCCCAACATCTCACCGGTGGCCACAGCGCTGGACAAACTAAGCAGGAAGTTAGGACTCACTAAACCAACATCCGCAGGACACTTCCTGTGTGCTAGGAACGGAACACTTCCTGTGTGCTGGGAACGGAACACTTCCTGTGTGCTGGGAATGGAACCAGACGCTGGAGGGGCTACTGAGACGAGTCCACATCCTTGGTTGCCAATTAGTAAGAGGAAAAGAAGAGTACCAATAAAGACACACAGGGTACTTTCCATATAACAGACCCATGAGATATGTATGCCCAGTGAGAGCCGCCATTGCACAGATGTGCAAGCTGAGGTCTAGGAAGATTAGATTATTGCTATGGACTCAACTGTGTCCCCCTTAAAATTCACATGTTGAAACGCTAAACCCCGATATGACTACATTTGGGGATAAGATCTTCAGGTTTCTTGTTGTTCAGATGCTAAGTTGCGTCTGACTCTTTGAGACCCCATGGACTGTAGCCCGCCAGGCTCCTCTGTCCTCCGCTATCTCCCGGAGTTTGCTCAGATTTGTGTCCTTTAGGAGGTAATTAAGGTTAAATGAAACAATAGGGCGGGGTCCTACTCTGGTAGAACTGTGACCTTCTAGAAGAGGAAGAGACAGCCGTCTCTCCGGCCCTCCGCGTCCGCCCTGTCCCTTCTCCCCTCCTCTCCATCTCTGTGGTGTCTGTGAGGACTCAAGAAGGCAGCCCTCAGTGGGTCAGGAAGGGAGCACCCGCCAGAACCCAGTCACGCTGGCCCCTGGTCTCAGCCTTCCAGCGTCCAGTGCCGTCTGTTGTTTGAGCCGCTCGGCCTGTGGCTTTTTGTGATGTCAGCCCTCACAACCTGAGACACAAATGCAAAGCCAGGCCATCTGACTCCAATCTCCTCTCCACTCATCCTCCACGAAGACTATAAAGAAGCACATTCCAGGCAGACTAGTCCCAAATGACCGCTGATGTCACCCCAACAAAAGAGAACGGTTCACCTTCACCGGGTCCTCACGGAGAGCCTGTGTTGGGCTCCGTGTTCTCCTGGCATGAGGGCTCTCCTCGCTCGTTACAGCGCCGGGAGGCATGTGCTGCTATAATTGCCGGAGGGCCTGCCCAGCTCTGCGCCACTGCCTCATTCTAAGCCAGACAGGAACAAGCTCTCACTTGTCCTCTGGGCTGTGAGCACCTCAAAGCCACTCCCTGTCCCTCACGTGTCCCCTAGTCTCAGCACAGAGTCTGTGGGATGGTAGGCCTTCCAGGCTGTGCTGGGAAAGTGGCTGAATCTATTCCTTTCTACTGGAGAAGGAAATGGCAACCCACTCCAATATTCTTGCCTAGAGAATCCCAGGGACGGAGGAGCCTGGCAAGTTACAGTCCATGGGGTCGCAAGAGCCAGACACGACTTAGCAACTAAACCAGCATCACCACCATTCCTTTCTACGTTTTTGTCCATTGCCACCGGTCGTGCACACTTCTCGCTTTTGTGTCCAGTGCCCGGCACCCTTTTTCTGACAATATTGCCCTAATAATGTCTTAGGGACTGGCCATCGGAACTCTCCCAAAAAGGTAAAACGTGTGTGTGTGCTAAGGTGCTTCAGTCGTGTCCGACTCTGTGTGACCCCATGGACTGCAGCCCGCCAGGCTCTTCTGTCCATCAGACGCTCCAGGCAAGAACACTGGAGTGGGTTGCCACGCCCTCCTCCAGGGGATCTTCCCAACCCAGGAATCGAACCCAGGTCTCATGTCTCCTGAACTGGAAGACAGGTTCTTTACCACTAGCATCACCTAGGAAGCCCAAAGCGTTGCCCAAAGCCTGAATTAATCAAAGCATAGCCCTCAGCCACCCACACCAGCCACAGGGACAGGTGTCAGGATGAGCCCTTGTGTCAAGGAGGTAGGAGGAGATGCCGCTCTTTGCCACTTTCTGGGAGCCCGTGAGGATGGATCAGGGGCAGGAGCTGTCCTCTTCCTGCTCCCAGGCGGAGCAGGGCCTGAAGCCAACACAGGAAAGCGGCGCGCTGTGACAGCCGTAAGCTAAGGTTCTGCCCACAGGTGTGTCTCTGAAGATGGACGTAGGCCTGGGTTTTTCTTTCATCCACCAATACATTTTCTCGCCCTCCCTCTTTTTCTGCTTAAGTCATTTTTGAGACCAAAAGTGTTGCCTGTCTCCTACTTTCAATAAATTCCAACTTACCTTTTCAGGAAAAAACTCCCCTCATCTCCATGACTCTTTTTCCAAGGCTGGTTGGTCCATACAGATGGTTTCAGCATCCGCTGTCTGTCCCGTTCATTCACAATAGTGTTATAAGGTCGCTTCAAGGAGGAGGATCAAATACGACAGCATTGATTGCCTGAAGAACTGGCGCTAGGACTGGGTCTCAGCTTGTCTCACGCCATATTAAGATTCAGATCTCTGTGTCTCATTATCTCAAGGAGACCACAAGTTCCATGAGGAAAGTATGCCCTTTGAATGTAACAAATGACAGCGAGCTGCCTGAGGGGGCCTGGACTCTGGCGAGAGGCTGTGAATACAGAGGATAAAAGAAGGTCATTGTCTTCTCCAAGGCCAACAGGAAAGCGGAACAACTGCACCGATAAAAGAACATCCTGACAAGGTGCTTCTCGTCGCAGGTTACCGAGAAAGGCGACTCGCACTGGCTGGCACCATCGAGACCTGTTTCCCGCAAGTGGACGTGCAGGTGAGATCCAGCCTCCGGACTGGGAGGTCCCGGGGTTTAACAACACCCCCTGTGACCAGGTGTCTGCTACTTCTCAGCTCTGCCATCTCAGCAATATCTTCAGCAAGGCTGCCTGCATCGCACGGGTGCACCTTTCCACAGCTGCATCCAAGCCGAGGGTCCAGCCCAGACTTGCCCGTGAGTGTCCAGGAGTCTGCGGGGCAGGCGTGGGTCGGCGGCGGCCTGCTGCAGGGCCGGGGCACTGAGTGCAGCAGAGCATCTTGGGGCCTTTTGAAGGAGGCCACCACTGTCTTCATCAGCTCCACCGTAGTTTGGCCTCAGGTCAAACAACAGGGAGGGAACACAGCCCCATCCAGCAACAGAAAACTGGATTAAAGATTTACTGAGCATGGCCCTGCCCATCAGAACAAGACCCAGTTTCCCCCTCAGTCAGTCTCTCCCATCAGGAAACTTCCATAAGCCTCTTATCCTTCTCCATCAGAGGGCAGAAAGACTGAAAATAATCACAGAAAACTAACCAACTGATCACATGGACCACAGCCTCGTATAACTCAATGAAACTATGAGCCATGCCATGTGGGGCCATCCAAGACGGACAGGTCATGGTGGAAGTTCTGACAAAACGTAGTCCACTGGAGAAGGGAATGGCAGACCACTTCAGTATTCTTGCCTTGAGAACCCCATGAATAGTATGAAATGGCAAAAAGATAGGACACTGAAAGATGAACTCCCCAGGTCAGTAGGTGCCCAATATGCTGCTGGAGATCAGTGGAGAAATAACTCCAGAAAGAATGAAGGGATGGAGCCAAAGCAAAAACAATGCCCAGTTGTGGGTGTGACAGCTGATGGAAGTAAAGTCCGATGCTGTAACAAGCAATATTGCATAGGAACCTGGAATGTTAGGTCCATGAATCAAAGCAAATTGGAAGTGGTCAAACAGGAAATGGCAAGAATGAACATCGACATTTTAGGATTCAGCGAACTAAAATGGACTGCAATGGGTGAATTTAACTAAGATGACCATTATATCTACTACTGCGGGCAGGAATCCCTTAGAAGAAATGTAGTGGCCATCATAGTCAACAAAAGAGTCTGAAATACAGTACTTGGATGCAGTCTCAAAAACAACAGAATGATCTCTGTTCGTTTCCAAGACAAACCATTCAATATCACAGTCATCCAAGTCTATGCCCCAACCAGTAATGCTGAAGAAGCTGAAGTTGAATGGTTCTATGAAGACCTACAAGACCTTCTAGAACTAACACCCAAAAAAAGATGCCTTTTCATTATAGGGGACTGGAAAGCAAAAGTAGGAAGTCAAGAAACACCTGGAGTAACAGGCAAATTTGGTCTTGGAATACAAAATGAACCAGGGCAAAGTCTAATACAGTTTTGCCAAGAGAACACACTGGTCATAGCAAACACCCTCTTCCAACAACACAAGAGAAGACTCTACACATGGACATCACCAGATGGTCAATACCAAGATCAGATTGATTATATTCTTTGCAGCCAAAGATGCAGAACCTCTATACAGTCAGCAAAAACAAGACCAGGAGCTGAGTGTGGCTCAGATCATGAACTCCTTATTGCCAAATTCAGACTTAAATTGAAGAAAGTAGGGAAAACCACTAGGCCATTCAGGTATGACATAAATCAAATCCCTTATGATTATACAGTGGAAGTGAGAAACAGATTCAAGGGGTTAGAGCTGATAGACAGAGTGCCTGAAGAACTATGGTCAGAGGTTCATGACATTGTACAGGAGGCAGGGATCAAGACCATCCCCAAGAAAAAGAAATGCAAAAAGGCAAAATGGTTGTCTGAGGAGGCCTTACAAATAGCTGTGAAAAGAAGAGAAGCAAAAGGCAAAGGAGAAAAGGAAAGATATACCCATTTGAATGCAGAGTTCCAAAGAATAGCAAGGAGAGATAAGAAAGTCTTCCTCAGTGATCAATGCAAAGAAATAGAGGAAAACAACAGAATGGGAAAGACTAGAGATCTCTTCAAGAAAGTTAGAGATACCAAGGGAACATTTCATGTAAAGATGGGCACAATAAAGGACAGAAATGGTATGGACCTAACAGAAGCAGAAGATATTAAGAAGAGGTGGCAAGAATACAGAGAAGAACTATACAAAAAAGATCTTCACAATCCAGATAACCATCATGGGGTAATTACTCACCTAGAGCCAGACATCCTGGAATGCAAAGTCAAGTGGGCATTAGGAAGCATCACTATGAACAAAGCTAGTGGAAGTGATGGAATTCCAGTTGAGCTATTTCAAATCCTAAAAGATGATGCTGTGAAAGTGCTGCATTCAATATGCAAGCAAATTTTGAAAACTCAGCAGTGGCCACAGGAAAAGGTCAGTTTTCATCCCAATCTCAAAGAAAGGTAATGCCAAAGAATGTTCAAACTACCACACAATTACACTCATCTCACACGCTAGTAAAGTAATGCTCAAAATTCTCCAAGCCAGGCTTCAGCAATACGTGAACCATGAACTTCCAGATGTTCAAGCTGGATTTTCAAAAGGCAGAGGAACCAGAGATCAAATTGCCAATATCCACTGGATCATCAAGAAAGCAAGAGAGTTCCAGAAGAACATCTGCTTCTGCTTTATTGACTATGCCAAAGCCTTTGACTGTGTGGATCACCACAAACTGTGGAAAATTCTGAAAGAGATGGGAATACCAGATCACCTGACCTATCTCCTGAGAAATCTGTATGCAGGTCAAGAAGCAACAGTTAGAACTGGACATGGAACAACAGACTGGTTCCAAATTGGGAAAGGAGTACGTCAGGGCTGTATATCGTCACCCTGCTTATTTAACTTATATGCAGAGTCCATCATGAGAAATGCTGGGCTGGAAGAAGCACAAGCTGGAATCAAGATTGCCGGGAGAAATATCAATAACCTCAGATATGCAGATGACACCACCTTTATGGCAGAAAGTGAAGAAAAACTAAAGAGCCTCTTGATGAAAGTGAAAGAGGAGAGTGAAAAATTTGGTTTAAAGCTCAACATTCAGAAAACTAAGATCATGGCATCTGGTCCCATCACTTCAAATAGATGGGGAAAGAGTGGAAACAGTGACAGACTTTATTTTTTGGGGCTCCAAAATCACTGCAGATGGTGACTGCAGCTGCCGGGGTCCAGCCCCGGCTGATCCAGGGTATTTGAAGTGGGGACGGCATCGGCGACCTATTTAATTATTTATTCATCAAAGATATAAAGAGTAATAGAATGAGGATAGTTCAATAGGAAAATTCAGTGGAGAAAAGAGGCTGAGTAGCTTGGTTTACGCGGGAGACCAATAAAACTTCAAGACAAGAAGTTTGCACCACTTACGTAGGCCACAGGCGTCCTTCCGTTCTCCCAAAGGAGAGGAGACACTGAGGCCTCCCCGGTCGGATCTTAGAAGCCCAGGCATAATTAGTAAGCATGGTGGGTTCTGCGCTCCAGATGGAGACTCAGCCAGAGTGAGAGAGAGACATGGGGAGACCAGTCTTTCGAGGAACTGATCCCAATTCTTTATTTTCCAGAGTCTGTTTTTATACACTGAGATGTTATACAAAAGTCACACGGGGACAGCAGTCCTGACTTTTATTAAAGTCAGGTGCTTCACACAAATGTATACAGAGGTCTTAGGTGCGTTACATCATCTTCTGGCCAGGGGGGCCTGCTGACAATTTATGACCCTCTCCTTGTGACAGCGGTCAGTCAACACTTATTTCTCCAGGAGTGATTATTCTTAAAACAGACGTCACTCAAATAAAGTTACATTCCTATAGGGTGAGGGTGTAGTGGGTTTTAGTTAAGGAAAGAATTTACTTGGCCTAAGGTCTAACGTGATTTATATCAAAGGTTAATACTTATTTCTTCTATATATTCATTAATGTGTATAAGGGCAGGGGATGTGGAGACTTAGCAGTAAACATTGGCTCAACAAATGAAAAACCCTTCACCAATACAATTTCTAATCAGCCCATTATACTTATACTAATAATTTTCTAACTTCTCTAAAGAACCTGTTTTTAGAAGGTTTAAAGCATCTCGTGCCTCTCACAGTTGGGAGGCTGTGAGCAATCACATGTGGCCGGACAAGCCTGTCAGGCAAGCTAGAGAACCTTCAGAGGAGTTTGTAAGTTGAAACACTCCTGTCACGCCCAGGAATTATTATTAACTGGAGCTCTAAGTTAACTCCTTCTCCGAAAGAGGTGGTGGGGGACAGCCCCCCGTAAAGTCAGAGGTGTAGGTGGGAGCACAAAGTAGTAAAGCAGGCAGGCTCTGGTTATGGGGGTAGATGCTCGAGGATTTCCAGGGGGACTCCTGAGGCTCGATCCCACCTTTGCGTATGTCGAGCCTCCTTCCTCATGACCTTTGCCATGGGCGGAGTGCCTCAGTCTGGCCCCCAACATGCAGCCATGAAATTAAAAGATGCTTGCTCTTTGGAAGAAAAGTTATGACCAACCTAGATAGCATATTCAAAAGCAGAGACATTACTTTGCCATCAAAGGTCCGTCTAGTCAAGGCTATGGTTTTCCTAGTGGTCATGTATGGATGTCAGAGTTGGACTATAAAGAAAGCAGAGCGCCGAAGAATTGATGCTTTTGAACTGTGGTTTTCTAGAAGACTCCTTAGACTGCAAGGAGATCCAACCAGTCAGTCCTAAAGGAGATCAGTCCTGAATATTCGTTGGAAGGACTGATGCTAAAGCTGAAACTCCAATACTTTGGCCACCTGATGCGAAGAGCTGACTCATTTGAAAAGACCCTGATGCTGGGAAAGATTGAAGGCAGGAGGAAAAGGGGACGACAAAGGATGAGATGGTTGGATGGCATCACCGACTCAATGGACATGCGTTTGAGCAAGCTCTGAGAGTTTGGGAGTTGGTGATGAACAGGGAGGCCTAGCCTGCTGCGATACATGAGGTTGCAAAGGGTCGAACATCACTGAGCCACCGAGCTAAAATGAACAGGGTCCAAAGAAGATGCACACTGATTGGACCCCCTAGGTCACATGCTGCCTGAGAACCAATGCCTGGGAACGAAATGGACGGTGCGGATCCTGTAAGCCAATCAGGGCCCAGCATTGGACCCAGGGGGTGGAGTCAGCTTTTTGCAAAGCGCTGGCTGAATGGAGGCAGGTTATGTACCGGAAGGAGCTTCCAGGAGCTCCAGGCAAGTGGAAAGGAAGGAAGGGCTGGTGGCAGACTCTCACTGTCTACTCTCAGAAGTGGGAACCGGAGCAGACTGCCCTGAGCGGATTCGGAAGCCTTTCCTCCTGCCTCCATCACTGGGCTGCACTTGTGTCCAGCGCTCAGTATTTCCCCGTGGACTCCTCGGCAGAAGCCGCGCCTGACGTTTCTGAACCGCTTCCTAGCGCCTGGATCCACAGTGCCCCGTGATTGCTGTTCATTGTCCCATTTAACCACTGCCTCGGGAATGGAAGCCTGGAGAGCCAAAGTGCCCTGCCCAAAGTTGTTGGCCTGAGCTGAAAAGTGAACCGCACCTTGTAGTCCTTAGTTCCCTACTTGGAGAGGTTTAGGCACCCCCGTGTGCTGAGTGCCTGGCTGGGAGATGGGCCTTCAGGGTAGACAGAAAACAGAAGACACCTCTCCACCGAGCATCACATTGTGTTTAAAATAACCCCACACAGTTCACAAGGGCTGCCCCCAAGCCCTCTGCAAATACCCAAGTCGGCGATCTCTGTTGCCTTATTTCATTTCTCTGCAAACTGCAGGAAAACGTAACTGAAGCATCCGCTTCAGGCCTCATGATGCTCTAAATTAAAGTCAATTCTGCCATGAAAAAAACTCGACACTGTGCTACACTGTTACGAGCACAGTGACATTAGCCACTACTTTCTAGAATCTGCAGAATCAACATTGTGACTGATTTTTGGGGAGAAGGGGGCATATTTCACCAACCGGGTCACCCGAGGACCGAAAGAAATACCATCTCTTTCGTGCAGAGCACAGGGGGCTCCGTAGAGCCCGAGGCAGCCCTCTGGCTGGTCCTGTGTCCTCTACTGCGTTCCCCTCTCTCCTATCTGCTGGAAGCACCAGTTAGCTCCCTGGGCTTGGAGAAGCTCTCAGCTGCTCTGCCTCAGCTGGGTCCACACCTTGTCCTCTGCAGTCTGCAGGCAAGGGTTCCAATAAGTCCTTTCTCCACTCGGGTAAGTCCCTCCTCTGATGGGTCGGGGCCAAGGTAGGACAAGGGAAGGTGGGGGAGAGAATGAGGAAGGAGTCACGTGGGGCCCATCGCCACCTAACAGAGCAGGGCACTTGGCATTGGAAGCCCACGGAAGCTTCGAGTCTAGATGTTTCCACTTCTCCCGCCTTCTTGACTGTGTGAGTGAGTTGCCTGGTACTCCCCTGGAAGCAGCTGCCCCACTCTCCTCTGAACCCCTGGAGCCCTTCGTCAGCCTTGCCTCCTGGAACTTTGGTTCTTCCTGTCACATTAGCTCTACTCCATCAAGATTCACCCCCAGTTCACCTTTGCCTACAGAGGCCTCTGAGGAGAAGCAGCCTGGCAAAGCTGGCCGACAGAAGCAGGAGGAATGTGCCTCGGGACTCTGGAGCCGGGGGCCCCATGGGAGCAGTGTGGCTTAGGCATTGAAATTCCTAGTCCTGAGCGTCATCCGTAACCTGGGGACAAAGGTGGCACCTACTCCCCTGGAGGTGCACCCCCCATTCCTCCCTGACACGGACATAAACCTCAAGCCCCCTTGCAGCAAGACTGCCATCCCTAACACCCTCCCACCCCCAATTCTGGAGCTGCCACAGATATATCTCAAAAAGATACCTTGAAGATCCATGAGCATGTAAAATGTTTACCAGGGGCTTCTTGGGTGGCTTAGTGGTTAAAAAAAAAACCAAAAACCTGCCTGCCAATGCAGGAGATGCAGGTTCGATCCCAGGATCAGGAAGACCCCCTGGAGAAGTAAATGGCAACTCACTCCAGTATTCTTGCCTGGGAAATCCCGTGGACAGAGGGGCCTGGCAGGCTATAGGCCATGGGGTTGCAAAAGAGTCAGACACAACTTAGCTACTAAACAACAACAAAATGTTAACCACAGTGTCGACCTCAGAAGCATCCAGCACAGAGTCACAATTACTATGGCCTGATGATGCTCAATTTTCAATATCTCTGTGCCTCAGTTTCCTCATCTGTAAATTGGGAACAGTAATAACACACTCTCAAGAGGTTTAAATGAGCTACTGTAGGAAAAACACTTAGCACAGTGCCTGGCCCATAAAAAAGACTCGGTAACTGTTGGTTACTACACAGTTAAATATTAAAACTAAATAACTGAGAGGCAGTGGGGCATGGTGAGAACAACTGATCTGTAATTTCACTTAGTCCAAGTCCAGTTTTTACCACTTATTAGTTCCTAGTAGAGAAGTTCTCCGCCTGCTCTGAGCCCAGTCTCTTCTTCAAATGGAGATACTGATTGTGTAGGTGCATAGGGTTGCTGGGAGGGTTCATGAATTTTAGATGCCTCACTGTGCAAAACCCAGTTACCGTAGCAGGTCTGCTGCTAGCCTTTAAAATATCACTTACAAAATTGGCCCTCAGCAGCTGGGGAAGGTGTGTTTCAGGAAGGCTTCCACCATTCCCTAGTAAGAAGCGCTAAGCTATTTGTACTGACAGTGTGGTTTCTGCTCAACACCTGCTTCCCTTCTGGGAAACTTGTTACGTGCCAGGCACCGAGGGCCTATTTTCCAGCCCCAGTAAGGACCCTGGGCGCCGAGTCTCTAATGAGTCTCCCTGGTAGGTGACACTGCGCGTGTGTTATCACAGCTCACTGCTGGAGAAGTTCTGCCGGTCCTGTGACTCCCTGGCGGAGGGCTCTGCACACTTCTGCCTGGTTGCCCTTGGACTTCGCTGCATGCGCCTTTTCCCTTGTGGATTTCCCTCTGCATCATTTTGCCATAAGAAGTCATAGCCATGAGTTCATCTATATGCTGAATCCTCTTAGCAAACCATCATTCCTAGGGGTGACCTTTGGGAGACCCGAGCCACAGAGTACCTGCCCCAGGGTTAGTGCTCAGGAAGTAGAGTCCTCAGATATAAGTTCCCTGGGGTAGTCATGGGCTCAATGTCCTTAACTGTAAGAATCAAACAGGAGGGACTCCCCTCATGGCCCAGTGGCTAAGACTCTGAGCTCCCAATGCAGGGGGCTGGGGTTTGATCCCTGGCTAGGGAACTAGATCCTACATGCTGCAACTAAGATTCAGTGTAGCCAAATAAATAATTTAAAAAAAAAAAGAAATAAGAGAGACTCCTCTCCTCAAAAAGTAACTTGTTTTCCATTTTTTAAAAAAAAGTTCAAAAAGATATTTATTGGCATGAACCCAGAACTTACAAGAGTGGCAAGAACAAAGATATGCAGTCAGGAGAGTATTCACAGCCTCTTTCATCTCAAATTCTAAAGAAAATTCTATCAGCTTCGCTTTTGCTCTCTGGGAAGGAAACTTGTCTGATTGGCTATGGGGCTTTTTGATTGGACTAATCAATAAGGGAGATAAAATGAGGAGGGGTGAGTGGGGGTTCCAGTGGGAAAGGAGAGAACTGCCAAGGGGAGAAAGGGATAGATTTGGGAAATCAGGAGAGGGGTCAGAATCAAAGAGCTGGGAGCTTCCCTGGTGGCCCAGTGGTTAAGACTGCACTTCGTCATGCAGGGGATGAGGGTGAACCCTCATCCCCTGAACTCCCCAACTCCCTGGTTGGGGAGTTAAGATCTCATATGCCTGGAAGCCAAAAAAACAAAAGTTAACTCAGAAGCAATATTGTAACAAATTCAATAAAGACTTTAAAAATGGTCCACATCAAAAAATCTTTTTAAAAATTCAAAGAGCCCATGAAGGTTGAATTAGAGATCCTTTTGTTTCTTTCCTTTTGTTTAAATGTGGTAGATAAAGAGAAGAAAATAACTTTTTGGCAGCCATTGCATATTGAAGGACAAAGAATTGGGAACGAACTTACACATGCAAGGCACAAGATCAAATTTTCTTATGGGAAAAGAACCTGCAGCGGATTCTTTGAGGGCAAACATCTCCCAGTAGATTCTGGAATTAAAGACAAATTAATCACATATGCATAAGATGGGCTCCTGCAGACTTCTAAGATTAGAAAAGAATGAACAGCCACACTCTCCAAAGGAGACAGACAACCATCAAGGCAGAAGATTAATTTATGCAAATAAAAGGCATAAAAGATTATTTGAAGAGGTACTTCACAAAGAAGGAATCTGAAATGGCTATAAACATATGAAAGGGAGCTGAGCTGCCATACTTATCAAGGAGACACAAGTTGAAACCACACAGCGATAGCTGTGGGCACCCTCCTGAAAGGTTGATGTGAAAACGTCAAGCATTAGCAAAGAAGTGAAACAGCTGGGATGCCAGATACGGCTGCTTGTAGACAGAGAATAAGTGGGTACAACTACTTTGCAAAACTATTGAGCAGTAGCTTCTGAAGCTAAACATATGCATAACTTACAACCCAGCAATTCTGCTCCTTGGAACATACCCAGCAGAAATGTGAACATATGTTCACCAAACACATGGGCAAGAATGTTCATAGCACTATTCATAAGCAGTCTCAAATGAAAACCCACCCCAAAAACTCATCAACAGAATAGATGATGGTTTCAGGTAGGGCTGGATCCAGTATTATAAACGATGTCATTGAGAATCTGCCTCCTGTATTTTGACATTGCCTTCCCCACCGCCCCTCCTGGGTTTCATCCTTCGAGAGGCTATCTGCCTGTGGCAACCCCAGCAGATCCACACTTGCAACCTTTTAGAAAGAACCATTTTTTCTTTCTAAATGAAAAAAATTTCTCTTCATAATGAAAGAGAAGTTGCAGAAACAAGTCTCCTTTAGCCTCCGTGGGCCACGGGCTAACATCTGACCAAATCCCTGAAATCCAGGGAGGGAATGTGGTACTTATCCAGCCCTGGGTCAGACCTTCCCCCTGGAGCCTGTGATGTGGAAGGTCAGTGCCATCCAAACCTCACATAACCTGAGGATGTGAAGGGAGAAGCCCCCTGCAAAGGAAAACAAGGGTGCTATTACCCTATTACCAGCACAGTGAGGATAGGAAAGTGAGCAGGTCAAAACTATGGCCACGGACTTCCCTGGTGGTCCAGTGGATAAGAATCCGCTTGCAGGTGTAGGGGACCCAGGTTCGACCCTTGGTCTGGGAAGATTCCACATGCTACAGAGCAACTGCTAAGCCCATGTGTCACACGTGCCGGGCCCTTGTTCTAGAGCCTGTGAGATGCAACTGTTGAAGCCCCTAGGCACTCTGGAGCGTGTGCTTCACAAGAGGAGCCACTGCGATGAGAAGCCTGCGCGCTGCAATGAAGCCCTGGCTCACTGCAACCAGAGAAAAGCCCTCACACAGCAACAAAGACCCAGCACAGCCGAAACAAAACAAACCATGGCCGCCCCATGGGCCTGCTTATTAACTGTGACCTAAAAGAATGTTTTCTGGGACGTCCCTGGTGGTCCAGTGGATAAGAATCCACCTGCCGATGCAGGGCACGTGGGTTCGATCCCCGGTCTGGGAAGACGGCACGTGCTGAGGGGTAACTCAGCCCAGGTGCCACAACAATGAGAAGCCCACGCGCCGCAGCTGGAGAGTAGCCCCCAATCTCCGCAACTAGAGAAAGCCCGCACGCAGCAGTGGAGACGCAGCGTGGCCAAAACAAACAAGTAAACCTTAAAAAAAAGAACGGTGTTTTCTGAGCTGTACCAGGGTGTGTGACCTGGCACTTAATGGTGTCTGATAAATGGTGAATGCTCTGTACCATCTTGTCCTACACTCATGCCCGGGGAGGCTGGGGACAAGGGTCAAGAGCACAGGGTCCCCACCTGCAGCCACCACAGAGCTGCTGTGTGTGCAGGGCCCTGCCAATCACAGCCGCTCAGCCCGATAGGAGAATCAGTATTCCTTTTTAATCATGCAATTGAAACAAACAAGAATCAGGTTCAGATTAATTCAGTAGAAAAGTGGTTTTGTGATTTGCAAGTCAAATATGGGCTTTACGCTTTCACTCCAGGTTAAAAATCACCTTCCTGGGATTACTTGGGAAGGCACAGGGTTAGGGGGCAGAAGACCTGGTTTTATACTGTGGTTCTGATGCTGCTGCTGCTAAGTCGCTTCAGTTGTGTCCGACTCTGTGCAACCCCATAGACGGCAGCCCACCAGGCTCCCCCATCCCTGGGATTCTCCAGGCAAGAACACTGGAGTGGGTTGCCATTTCCTTCTCCAATGCATGAAAGTGAAAAGTGAAAGTGAAGTCACTCAGTCGTGTCCGACTCTTCGCAACCCCATGGACTGCAGCCCATCAGGCTCCTCCGTCCATGGGACTTTCCAGGCAAGAGTGCTGGAGTGGGGTGCCATCGCCTTCTCCTCTTCACCTCTGCACAGACCCCTAAACCTCTCACATAATTGGCAAATGGTCACTGAAATGCAGGTATGGAAAAACTGGATGGTTCCAGAAAACCCGAGGCAGCAAGAAGACAGCCTTGGCCTCACCCTCCTCTGCATCTCAGCTGGAAGAGCAGAACTGCATCCCGAGTATCCCAGGTACAAAGGAATTGGGGAAGTGGTTTCTTTTTCCTTCCTTCTAGCCTCTGCGGTACAGGACGACGTAACAGAAGGAAGTTCAATGGGACGATGACAGCTGAGAGCAGTGTGTCGTCAAGCAAGGCCCTGGAGAGTTTGGGGGTCCAGTGGCCAGTCTTGGGGAGCTGCCAGACTCATCTGTGGCCCCCCGGCATCTCCTCTCAAGCTGGCGCTCTGAGCACCGAAGGATGCTGGAGGTCAGTCTCTCAACCGCAGTTCTGCAGGGAAACAATCGTCTGACCTTTCCAGGAAGCCCGCCTCGTTCCCAGCCCCAGGCGGGGAGGGGGGAAGACGGGCAGGGGGTGCGCTTGTTGTCAAGCATTGTTCCTGAGCCCCTGTCCTCTCTGTGCCCCACCCTGCGGTGCTGGGCTGTGTCTCTGAAACCACCCTCTGCCGGCTGGTGGGGCTGGAGGATGGAGGAGCACGCGCTGTACATGTGACACGTGTGGGCTTTGGAGACAGACATAGCACACAGCTCCCCCGTTTAGGAACGGCAGGGCCTGTGACGAGTGGCTGCATCCTTCTCAGCCCCAGGTCTTCATCTCTGTAAGAGGGACAGAAATAGTCTGTCCATGCAGAGGTGAGGCGACAGTTCGTCACGTCCATGGTGTAAAGCACGAAACACTCATATCATCAGAGGCAGCATCCTTCAAGTCAGACTCTCTCCATAGACAGTCCTTATCTGCTTAAAGACCTCTGGAAAGATACCTGGTCCCTCCTGTGAAAGCCCATCATGCAGATGCTACACGCAACCACCTCCATCCCTCTCCTCCCCTATCGGAGTCGCGCCCTCCTAGAAAAGCTGAAAATTGCAGAAGCTCCGTCCCAGGGTTTCTTGCAGTCAAGCGTGGGTGTGTGACCCTTCCCTGGCCAGTGGACATTAAAGGGGAGGGTCTGCTGGGGCTTCTCAAAAATGCTTCTCACTGCGGAGAGAATGAGCTGCATCAAGAGAACATTGCCTCCTCTTCTTTCCTAGTTTGGACCAGTTATTCTCACCTGGGGGTGATTTTGTCCCCCATGGGGCATCTGGCAATGTCTGGAGACATTTTTGGTTGTCACAACTAAGTGGGGGCTGCTACTGGCGTCCGGTGGGTCGAGGTCACATCCTGTGAGGCACAGGGCAGCTGGCATGACAGAGACTGCTGCTGCTGCTGCTGCTATGTCGCTTCAGTTGTGTCTGACTCTGTGCGACCCCATAGATGGCGGCCCACCAGGCTTCCCGTCCCTGGGATTCTCCAGGCAAGAACACTGGAGTGGGTTGCCATTTCCTTCTCCAATGCATGAAAGTGAAAAGGGAAAGTGAAGTCGCTCAGTCGTGTCTGACTCTTAGCGACCCCATGGACTGCAGCCTACCGGGCTCCTCCGTCCATGGGATTTTCCAGGCAAGAGTACTGGAGTCTGCCCCAAACACCAATAGTGCCAAGGTCGAGAAAATGGCTCTGGAGGTGGTGGTATAAATAGATGACATCTGGACGGTGGCAATTTTGAGACCATGCGGAAAGGTTTAGAGAGCCACCGAGTTGACAAGAGTCCTGACACGAATGAGCTGCTGATGGGAACCTGGAAGCCCCATTCTTCAGGCTTCTTGTTGAGCAGCAAAAACTAACTCCTCTTATTCCAGTTACTCTTAATCAGAGATGCTGTTATTTGCAGCCCCAGATAACAAATCACAGTAAGAAACGGGCTGAGACAGAGAAGACGGAGATGAACGGTAGGAATGCTCACTTCTATACAGCACTTGTTACTATGAAGGGTTTCAAACATACAGAAAGCTGCAGAGAATCACAATCGGGTCAACCCCATGTGTACACCGTCCAGATTTAACAAGTGTTAGGGTTTGCTAAATGGGTTTCACACGATGCCCGCTGGCGGCTCCCCTGCCCAGCACACTGGCCTTGTCCCTGCTCTGTCACGCTGACGTCGTTCAGGCTTTGACTTCAGCTCTAGGTCTTTAGGGAAGCCCTTTCTGATTTTGCAATTTCCTCCAGGCACTCTGAGCTCCCCGTGCCCTGCCTGTCTGTTCTTCCAACCCCATCTGTGAGCTCCCTGGTAGAGGGGGATATGGGGAGGGGCAGATTCTGTGCATTACCCACTGCTGAATTTCCAAAGCCAGGATAGCACCTGCCACAGATGGGCTCCAAGGGTTGATGGTGAGAATGAGTGGGCGAGTCCCAGCTTTCCGGGTGATAAAACTGAGGCTCACAGAAGCTTACAGTGACTTGCTTAAGATGAGGCTTGGAATTTGCTCCAGGTCTCCCGAGGTCCCGCTACACCACGCTGCTCTGAAGCAAGTTCAAAGTCTGGAGTTCCCTTGAGATTGACCTTGGGCTGTTACTGGCAGGGAAGGAAAGTTTGATGTCAGATACCACAAAACCAGGTCTGCCAGTCTCCTGCACTGAAGCGACAGCAGGCAGCTTGTGAAAAAGCTGACTTCCACACCGACCGCAGAGCTGTGGGGCTGAAAGCCGTAGGCTGAGCCCCAGGTTCCGTCACTGTCGGCAAACTCCCCACGTGGTGCCAATGTTCGCTGACACCGAGGACCTCTCGCGGTCCTGGAGCATGACCCGGAGGCCACCCGCCCCGCCCTTCTTGCCCGTTTCCCAGTCTCTCTTAACACGTCTCCTCAGGCCGGCCCCTGGGATGCAGGGTGTGAGGCTGTTGTCGGAGGTAAGAACTCAGCTCCCCCTGCACATTCCTCACTTTATTTTTTTTAAGATGATTAATTTAAAAAAGTGCAAAAACCACACTGCCCACGAACAGCATTTTCACCTTGAACATGTGATACTTGAAGCAGTGGCTGTCAAAGGGATTAAAACTGCCGACCCCTTAGTGACAGAGAGGGAACTGGGAAGGGTCCTTGGGTCCAGCTTCTTGGAACGTCAAGGTGAGAGGACCCGAATCTCTCAGGAACCAGGGTGGGTCCCTCACACTGGGGTTGAATCTCTGCCGCTCCCTCTCTGTGGGGTCCTGATCAAGTCCCTTCAGCTCACCTGTAAAACGGGAGCAGTAAGAGCTCTGCCGCAGCGTGGCAAGATCACACAGCTCCGGAAAAGCACTTGGCACAGCTGCGGGAATAACGACAGGGCGACTCTCCCATCTGCTATTCCTACTGTTACGTTCCCCGTGAGATGGAATACTGAGGCTGTCTCGAGGTTCAGCCATCCCAGAATTAACAGCCTTCTCTGAAATCACGTTTTATTTCATAGCAGGTCGAACGTTTGCTAACGTTCTTCTCAGCATTATTACTGTAGGCAGGTGACGTCTTGCTATTAATGCCTGTGATTTGTCATTTCTGGTAAGCCACTTTTGCCTGGAGACATCACCCTCCTCCATGTTTGGGGGCATAAACTGAACTCCCTGCCTCTGCTGGGAGAGGGAAGCAGAGCAACAAGAGAAGTGAAGAGGAGACCATCTGAGCTTCGGAGTCTCTAAGAGTTCCACCAGCGACCAAGGTCAAGAGAAAGGGCAAAAGCCAACGTTTATGTCCTAACATGTCACAAACATAAGCAACATATGAGCCCAAATAATCTTTAGGAATAATGAATGGTGACTTAAGAGGCAGTACATTTCAGCAGAGGGGGAAAAAAATCCTTCTGTGACACGTGTGATGGAGTTGAGTGTGTCTATAGAATGACATGATTCCAGGACTTCCCTGGTGGTCCAGGGGCTAAGACTCTGCTCCCAAATCAGGGGGCCCAAGTTCGATCCTTGGTCAGAGAACGAGACCCCGCGTGCCACAGGAAGGTAGAAGATCCCGCACGCTGCAGCTAAGACTGGCGTGGCCAAATAAATAAAAATAAATAAATATTTTTTTTAAATGACATGATCCCAGAGGCTCTGTGGATAAGGGGAAGCTCAGAGAGAAGATCTAGTTTGTCCTGAATAGGATGCTCCCTTCCCCCTGTCTCCAGTGCAGTAGAGAACGACACCGCCTGAGAGTTTGGGGACACGATTGGAAGTGGCCAGCCAGGTCCTGCGGGCTCCCCTCCCCACAAACGGGGTGGCAGGAGCGAGCACATGAGCTCCCATCTCCCGTGGCCCCAGATAGTGCAGGGGCATCTCGACGTTCCCCAAGCCCTTGAGGGAAGCAAGACGGGTTACAGAGTCAGTCATGCGTGCGTGCTGCTGTTGAACTTCCCAGGTGGCACAGGTGGTAAAGAACTCACCTGCTAACGCAGGAGACGTGAGACACAGGTTCAATCCCTGGGTTGGGAAGATCCCCTGGAGGAGGGCATGGCAACCCACTCCAGTATTCTTGCCCGGAGAATCCCATGGACAGAGGAGCCTGGAGGGCTGTACAGTCCATGGGGTCGCATCAGCAGACAGAAAAGGGCTCATGATGCAACAGGGCTGCTGGCGTTCCATCAGCTGGAGCCTAGTAAGAATCAGTGGCTGTGCGTGGTCATCACGGTGAGGAGGGGTGCTGAGGGCGGAAAAGCAGACGTTACCTCCCTCTCATCTCAACACGAGCACCTCCAAACACACGCACCACCCTGGGGGTGGGGGTGTGTGCGGAGGGAGTCCCCACACAGCTGAGTTTAAACCTGAAATGACCAAGAACAAAACCTGGAAACGACTCCCTTGACTTGATCACAATTTCTACCACTGACAAGAGTGAGAAGTTGAAGTCAACGGTCGGAACAAAGGTGTAAATTGTTTTGCTCGTCTGCACTTGTAGTTTGAGAAACCGGACTCTGCACGAGCATCTTAATAGCAGCGGATGAGATCTGATCTGGCCAGCAGCCTGTGCTGCCCCGCGGCTGAGGCTCAGCCTCTGTTTCCTCACCACTGAGAGCATGTGCACTGCTCCGCTCATGTTTCAAGATCTATTGTGGGGCTCAAATGAGATCATATGTGTGAAACGGCTCTAAAAATATGAAGCTTCGCGGAAGCAGTGTGGTGACCGCGATGACAGCCACAGTGATGATAGCACGGTGGCGGTGACGTTTGCCGGAAAAGCCAGGAGGAAGTCGCGTCTGCCTTCATCACGCCCGACATTTCAGAAATGCGAAGAAGAGCTGGCAGTCCTAGAAACACAGAGCCCCACCATGCTGTAGAAATGTAGCCACGACATGAAGGGAGAAGCTGATCCGTGTGTGATGGACAAGTCTTGTTTGCATGACAAAGCTTGGAAATAACGTCAGTACCCCTTTGAAATCGCAGTGATGGCATTCGGCTTCGACGGCTGTGTCGGGATGTGAAATTCACAGAAAGTGAAAAACGTGGTCTCGTCCCCCAGAGCTCATGTGCTGCTGTGGGTGGTGGGGAGAGAGAATGACTCGTCACCAACTCGGGAGGGAGCAGCTCCCCAGGGCTGACTGTTTCCGGACGGCCGGAGCCGAGTGCCCAGCTGCCTTCACAGGATCTTGCGCACAAAGCCAGGATTCGTGTCTTTGTTTGTTCAGCAACTGGTGTTTCTCTGTGTGATTTACAACATCACGCAGTGGGGGCCCCCCTAAGAGTTAAGAGTCCACCTTCAAAATCCCACAGTTCAAATTCCAACTGTCTACTCTTTGAGCAACACCATGTCCTTCAGTGACATCTCTGCAATGGATTGAGTGTTTGTGACCCCCACCCCGCAGATTCCTACATTGAAATCCTAATCCTGATGTGAGGGTATTTGTAGGTGGGGCCTTTGGGAAATCATTAGGTCATGAGGGTGAAGCCTCCATGAATAGAATTAGCACCCTTATACAAAGGGGAAAGAGAGGAGCTTCCCTGGTGGCCGAGTGGTTAAGAATCCAGCCTGCAATGCAGGGGACGCCTTGTAATGTGGGGCCAGTTCGATGCCTGGTCCAAGAAGATCCCGGATGCCACAGGGCAACTAAGCCCGGGCACCACAACTACGGAGCCCATGCTCTAGAGTCCAGGTCCTGTAACTACGGAAGCCCACATGCCCTCCAGCCTATGCTCTGCAGCGTGAGAAGCCACCTCGATGAGAAGCCTGCACACCACAGCTAGAGAGTGGCCTGCGCCCAGCGATGAAGGAAGGCCCAGTGCAGCAGCAACAACAGAAGGGACTGGACACCTCCCTCTCTTGCTCAGCGCAGGGGTACAGGGAACCAGCCAGGAAGAGGCCACACTGGGGCCTGACCATGCTGGTGGCCTGATCTCAGAGAGCCAGCCTCTAGATCTCTGAGAAAGAAATGTCTGTTCTCTAAGCCAGGGGTCCCCAGCCTCTGGGATCTAATGCCTGATGATCTGAGGTAGAGCTGATGTGATCAGAATAGAAAGTAAAGTCCACAATAAATGCACTTGAATCATCCCCAAATCAACGCCACCCCGCACCCCCCCCCTCCCCCCCGCCCCACTCTGGGTCCATGGAAAAATTGTGTTCCACGAAACCAGTCCCTGGTGCCAAAAAGGTTGGGCCTGCTGGTCAAAGCCACCGAGCCCATGATTATTTGTTGTAGCAGCTTAAACACACGAAGACAGTCCTTTGTTGCTTAAATTAGCCAGAGGCAGTTTCTGTTGCTTGCAACCCAAGAATCCTGAATGCTATGTACCGGCCCCAGTTGTCAATAACATACACCAGCTGGTACATGACTCCTGCCCTGAGATATGAATGCCCTCCTGTCACCCCAGACCTGTCCCTGGTACCCCGTGCCGAGCTTCCTGTGATCCTGTAGGTAAGTGGCTAGTCCCTGGCACAGCTGGGGCCTCCAGGTCCTGCTCCAAACCCTCAGCTGTCTGTGGCTAAGTGCTGAAAACCACGGCTGCACAGACAGCTCAGCAGGCTACCCTCCTCTGCAGCTCCCTCCTCTCCTGATCTCAGTTTAGCCATCTATGAAATGGGCAAACTGAGCACACGGTACTGCCTCCTCCTCCAGATGAATGGGCACAGAGAAGCAGAAACAACGCTTCCCAGATGTGAGGAGTGCTTCTCACTCTCAGATCGCACAACACAGAGGTGACAAAACAAATCTCCCAGCAGAAAACACCGTCTCCCAAAACAAAGCAAGCATTGCTAGAGGCTCTGAAACAGACCCAGAAGTGATAAAAACAGCTTCCAAAGAGTCAGAGGCTTTAAAAAAAAAACACAAAACACTGCATTTCTAAGCTTGAGTGTTGTGCTGCTCTGCCTCCAAAGCATCTCCCCGCTGTTCTTGCTGGGGGTCGGCAGATGAGGATGGGAGAGGGATGGCAAGGCAATTTGCAGGAGGGCCATTGATGGGCTTCTGTTGGTTGGGGAGGCTGCCCAGCTCTGCTGTGAGTCCAGGCTGAGAATCACTCACACTTCCTGTCCTGCAAGAACCCTGGAGAGTCCTCAGATGGGGACCCCCAGGAAGAAGTTACGATGCAAGTGTCGGAAAGAAGTTAGTTCTGCAAGGCAGAGCCTTTTCTCAGAATCCCAGAGCTTAAACAGCTGGTAAGAGCTGGAGAGACCACTCTCTTTCTCACCCCAATGCCCCTGCCTGTTCCAGGGAGGGAGGGAGCCCACGTGGGCAGGAACCGTGTCCCTGCGTGACCCGATCTCAGGATGCACTTAGCGGGGGCTGAGAGCAGGGTCTCCGGCACAGGACGTAGGCAGAGCAACCGCAGCGCCGGGGCAGGAAGCTGCCCGCTCAGGGGCCTTGCGGCAAGGCGCTGCGCTGAGCCTGACTCCTGCTAATCAGCTCATCTAATCTTAACAGTCTTCTCATTGCTACTCACTAAGGCTGGGGAGTCCAAGAGCTCACCCAGCGGGACATGGCTAGGACGCAGCAGAGCTGGGCCTCACAGGCAGGCCCCTGTCTCCAGGGCCCACGTCTGACCCATCTGCCCTTCTGCCTCCCACACGTGGCAGTAGGGGTCCCGCGGGTGTCTCCAGACAGAGGCAGGCCCCCGAGGAAGTCCCCACACAGGGACGAGATGGGAGCCTGTCTTCCCGCTTCCCACACTCGCAATCGAGCATCCCTGATCTTCAGAAAGTACCTGCCTGGGGCCTCTAGGTTTGTCTGTGACAAAGCAGACTCTCTCTAGGCACACAGCTCTGATTTAGAAAAGACTCAAGGCCTGTTGTGGGTGGACACCTGGGGCCTACAGGAGCCTGGCCAGGTGGTTGATATCCTACCATTCCCAGCAAAGCCCCCAGACCAATCCAGGAACACCAGTTCTTTTTACTTATCCAGAAGAAAGCAACTCAAGCAACTAAAAAAAAAAAAAAAAATCCAAGCTTTCTGTTTTCACATGAAATTCCTCAATTTGTAAATGTTGGAAACTTTTAAATTTTTAATCAGAAAAAAAATTCAGCACAATACAGCCCATGGACCACCAGTTGGCCTCTATCTCCAACAAGGGTACAATCTGAGGTCAGAGAAGGGGTTTACATGACGGAGCCTCCACTTGCCTCTTCGGTGAAATGAGTTTACACTAATCCAGTTTAGAAGGAGGGAAAATCAGAACCGGTGAACAACAAGGGTTCATATAGAGGAAGACATGTGTCTTAGTCCCCTCAGGCTGCTCTCATGGAACTCCAGAGACGGGATGTCTAAAACAACAGACGTTTATTTCTCATTGTTCTGAAGCCTGGAAGCCTGAGATCAAGATGCTGGCCAGTTTGGCTTCTGGTTGAGAGCTCTCTTTGTGGTTTGTCGATGATGTCCTTCTCGCTGGGTCCTCACATGGTCTTTCCTAATAGGATGATGGAGGTGGAGGTGGAAATAGAGGTAGCTGCTGCTGCTGCTGCTGCTAAGTCGCTTCAGTCGTGTCCGACTCTGTGTGACCCCATAGATGGCAGCCCACCAGGATCCTCCATCCCTGGGATTCTCCAGGCAAAAATGCTGAAGTGGGTTGCCATTTCCTTCTCCAATGTGTGAAAGTGAAAAGTGAAAGTGAACTCATTCAGTCGTGTCCGACTCTTAGTGACCCCATGGACTGCAGCCTACCAGGCTCCTCTGTCCATGGGATTTTCCAGGCAAGAGTACTGGAGTGGGGTGCCATTGCCTTCTCCGAGAGGTAGAGCTAGAGATTGCTAAAAGCAATCTGAGAGTCACAAGCTGGAGTTCTGAGCTGCTAAAGCACCCAGTGGCTGAGGGAGCAACATGCCCGAAGGGAGAAAGTGCAGGGCAGTGAGCCCATTACTGTAAGGTTTTCCCCCTTGAGGCACGTTCTGAATTCTTAAATTGCATGTGATGAGAGTCCTAAGAAAAGCACCTGGAAAACAAAGCGGTTTAGGGTCATCTCCTAGCGCAGGAGGCAAATTGCTGAGTCCAAACCGCCAAGGAGGATGAGCCCTAGATAATATCACAGGCTGGGTGTCTGCAGGGTGGCACCCTAAAAGGGAAGGTGACCAAAGGCATCCCAGTCCCTCCTACACCAGCTGCCCCCCAGAGGGCAGGGGACGCACCTCTGGAGGCAACTGCAGTCTAGAGATAGTAACTTTTCATACACCATGTCCAACATTCAGTCAAAAGTCACCAGGCATGCCAAGAAACAAGACCTAGGGAAAGGGGGGACTATAGAAACAGACCCACAAATGTTCCAGATATTAAATTTAGCAGATGGGAGTTTTAAAATCACATTGGTAGGATGTTCAAGAAAAACTGTAAATGGTATTTAAAGACCTCTGTTCTCCTCCAATACCCATGTGGTTTTATAGGTTGAGCTCCACCCAACATTTGAGGAAGAGTCAATTCCTGTCTCATATAAGTTCTTCCAAAAGTTGGAAGAAGAATTCCGAGTTTATGGTACATGGCTTGAAGCTGGAAGAAGAATTCCGAGTTTGTGGTACATGGCTTGAGAGGGGAAAGTGTCAGATGGGGAGAGTGGTAAGCCAAGTCAAAGGTAAGAACACGGGAGAGTGCAAAGGTCAGAGGTAGGTTAAACTGGAGACAAGCGAGTAGAGAGGGCATAAGGCTGGACTCAGTGGTCTTTCAGATCAAGGTGAAGCCTTCACAGATTTACACTGTGGATGAGGGGAGGTGACTTGGGGTTCTGACTAAAGGAATGACACAGAGACCTCGGGCATTCCCGTCCTCATCCCATCCCAGATTGCAGATCAGCAGAAAAGCAACCTCTTCCAAAATACATTCCCAACTTGCAAGCAGGCATCTCGTTCATGCTTATGCGTGTTCCAGAAAGAACTTGGCCAGTAGATCACTCAGCATCCCCTCAAACTCCTTAGGAAGATCCCAGCATTGCAGTGATGGCCTCCGTTCCTCCTCCCACCTCCTGTGGAGGTACTGGAAGAGGCACCAAGGGACCGCCACCCTGGCCAGGCCACCATCGTCTCCTCCTTATTGCAGGAGCCTCGCTCCTCCCTGACCCTCCCACCCCACCTTCCCACAGCCAAAGGACCCTGTCCAACTTGAGCCATGTCACACCCTTCTGCTCAGAGCCCTCCAGTGACCTTCCAGCACACCCCGCCTGGCCTTGCTGCCTCTCTAGGGCTCCCAGGGAACCCGGGAGAGATGGAGCCTGCGAAACAGCGCTGGCAGGGCCTGCCTCAGCTGCGTGCATTCTCCGGGCAATTAAACACATGAACTACTCTGTATGCAAACAACCTCCAACAAGCCGTCCTGGCTTGCAGACTCCAGCAGAAAGCGGTACTATCAATGAGCTAAATTAGACTTATAAATAATGTGTTGGGTTCGGTCTGCTTGTGCTCTGCTGGGAATGGGATTTTGGAAGCATGGTTAAGAGCCGATTCATGATTCAAACACAACATCAAGTTCAGCAACACTGCATCCGAGGAATAAGAAATTGGCGAAATGAAGTACGGTAAGCTCTACGAGATAAAAACAACAACAGTAATAATGAATTTGCAATCGTTTCTCACTCCAGAAGGATATATGGGCACAAGAAAGTCACTCAAACTTTCTAGCAGCCTGACAAAATGGGCCCTGGCCCAACTGCCCTCACCACCCTTTCTGGTCAGGGGGCTTCATGGGACATGTAGACTGGGTCTGAGTTTTACGCTGGTAATGGACATGCCCAAGACATGCAACAAAGCTGCAAAGGTGACAACCCGAACACTGGTACTAAACAAGGGTGTGCATCCTGGGTGTGGACTAGATCAGAAATGGCCGAAGGGGATCAACGTGCCTGACGACCCCAGTGTTGAGGGAGCATCTGTTGTAGCACTCCAGGACCGTCCAGCTCTTGAGAGACCGCTCTGGTTAACAAAGTCTGGGTCTTCCCTGGGGGTTCAGGGTTAAAATTTGCCTGCTGATGCAGAAGACCAGAGTTCAGTCCCAAGTCCCCGAGGATCCCACATGCCTCAGGGCGACTAAGCCCACGCACCACAACCACTGAGCCCGAGCACTGCAACTGCGGAAACCCACACACACCTAAAGCGCATGCTCTGCAGCAAGAGAAGCCGCTGCAGTAAGAAGCCCACCCCGCAACAGAGAGAGTAGACCCCGCTCTCCCCAGCTAGAGAGAGCCCACACACAGCGATGAAGACCTGGTGCAGCCAAAAAAAATAAATAATAAATCAATAATAAATCAATTAATGTTTAAAAAGGTCTGCCTTGGGTATTGGAGAAGGGAAGCAGTCACATGCATAACATTTCTATCCACTCAGTCAATCAGCAAATATTGAATACTTACTCTGGGCTGGGACACAGTGTCAAACCACAGAAATAAGGGTCTGCTTTCCTGGAACTTAAATTCTAAAGCTCTGTGGCCCAACATGGAGCCACAAGTCACATGTGACTCTTGAGCACTTAACACGTGGCTGGGTCAAACTGAGATGTGCTCTCAAGTATAAAATACCCCATAGATTTCAAAGACTTGGTAAAATGAGCCATCAATTATCCCATTAATAATGCTCACATGTTGAAATGATAATAGGGGATTAATAAAATGTATTAGATTCATTCCACCTGTTTTGTTGTTTGTTTGTTTGTTTCAATGTGGCAACTAGGAGATTTAAAATTATATACGTGGCAATTTCTGCACATGGAACTCTATTCCCACGGAACAGCACTGGTAGCTGATAAACAATAAGTTATCAAATAATGGGTTAAGGTCATTTCTGAAAGTGATAGATAGATGCTCTGAAGACACAGCAGGATATGGCATAAAGAGAGAGAGGGCAGGATGTTGCTGTGGTTCAGTCGTGCAGTCGTGTCCGACTCTTTGCGACCCCATGGACTGCAGCACGCCAGGCCTCCCTGCCCTTCACCATCTCTCAGAGCTTGCTCAAACTCATGTCTAGTGATCCCATCCAACCATCTCATCCTCTATCGTCACTTTAAATAGAACTGTCAGGGACTTCCCCTGTGGTCCAGTGACTAAGACTCCGAGCTCCCAAGGCAGGAGGCCTGGGTTCCATCCCTGATTAGGAAACAAGATCCTACATGCCCCAACTAAGAGTTCACGCGCTGCAACTAAGGACCCTGCGTGTCCCACCTAAAAGATCCCATACACCGCAGTGAGACCCAGAGCAGCCAAGTAAATAAATAAATGTGTTAAATGAATAAATAAATAGAATGGTCAGTGTTATGGGCCAAACTCTTTCCCCCAAAATTCATATTCTCAAGTCCTGACCTGCAATACCTCAGAATGTGACTGTGTTTTGGAGTCAGATATTTGGTGTCTTCAAAGAGATCACTAAATTAAAGTGAGGTCCCTAGAGGGGGCCCTCGTCCAATATGACAGTGCCTTATAAGAAGAGGGGATCACGACGCAGACACGCACAGAGGAAAGACCATGTAAAGACGCACGGAGAAGACGGCCATCTGCAAGCCAAGGAGAGAGGCCTCCCTCAGAAGGTACCAACGCGGCAGGCACTATGACCTTGGGCTTCCAGCCCTGATAACTCTTAAGACAGTACCTTCTGTTGTTGAAGCCCCGGGTCTGTGTGATGGCAGCCTGAGCTGACTGAGACAGCCAGGAAGGCCTTGCCAGGGCGGTGACGCTGGAGTTGAGTGACAGGAACGACCCACCTCATGTAATCTCTGGGATAATTCTGGGTCCAGGAAACAGCAAGCACAGAGGCCCGGGGAGGGAAACAGGCAGAGTGGACTCTGCGGCTGGCTCAAGGCAAAGGAAGGTGCAGAGGCGGTGGGGGTGGGGGGCGCCGGTAGAGGGGCCAGACCTCAGCACGTTTGCAGGGCAGTCAACCCCGCCCCCCGGGCAGTCAGCCCCGCCCCTCGGGCAGTCAACCCCACCCCCGGGCAGTCAGCCCCGCCCCTCGGGCAGTCAGCCCCGCCCCTCGGGCAGTCAACCCCGCCCCTCGGGCAGTCAACCCCACCCCCGGGCAGTCAGCCCCGCCCCTCGGGCAGTCAGCCCCGCCCCTCGGGCAGTCAACCCCACCCCCGGGCAGTCAACCCCGCCCCCCGGGCAGCCAGCCCCGCCCCCCGGGCAGTCAGCCCCGCCCCTCGGGCAGTCAACCCCGCCCCCCGGGCAGTCAGCCCCGCCCCTCGGGCAGTCAACCCCGCCCCCAGGGCAGTCAACCCCGCCCCCAGTCCCGCTACGATACGTTGAACGTCACTTAATGTAAAACCTCCTCTGTGGAACATTCTTCAGGATGTCTTTAAGAAGCTCCATATCCTGGACTCCACGTATAGCACCCTTCACTTAGAATCTGTCAACCCTGCTGCAAACCAGATGCACCCCGACAGCCGTTTCCCAGGCTCGGCTGGTGAGTCAGTGCGGCTGAGAGCCCCGGGGCCTCCAGGAACTGGGCTCGGCCAGTGAGGACACTCGCAGGCACTTTTAACACCACCTGTGCTGAGGAGCTGGGGGCCAGAAAAGGACTTCACGGGATGAAACAGGAGCATCCAAGAACAGGAGGGCCGACACCGGTCTGAGCTGCGACGACCTCCTTGGGAGGGGGTGGAGAGGAGTGGAGGGCTTGCCGGGTGTCCGTGGGGTTCCCCCAAACTTCCACAGTGTGAGGTGGAATGAGAAACAACAGTGGGGACCAGCAAGCCTGGGACCCCAGAGGAGGGCTGGCTCCCGGCTTCAAGGAAGCCCTGAGCTGGAGGGAAATCTGAAGAACGTCTAGCCCACACCCACTTGATTTCCACTTTTTTTTTTTTTAATTTTTGGGTTTTTTTAGACATGCTGTGTGGCATGGAGGATCCCTCCACTTTATTTATTTTGAAAATTAACATGTGGGACTTCCCTAGTGGTCCAGCAGCCAAGACTCCACACTCTCAATGCAGGGGGGCCCAGGTTCAGGCCCTGGTCAGGGGACTGGATGCCACAAGCTGCAACCAAGAGTTCGCATGTCTCGTCTAAGACCTGATACAGCCAAATAGATAAATAATAAACAAAAATAACATGTAGCTACCTGCTGCAAGAGTCCATTCTCCTTCAGAGCCACAGAACTTTCTGTGTCTTCCTTCCTCCCTAGATACTCATTGTTACCACTTTATATGTATTTGCTTATTTTTGAAAAAAGAAGTGTAGGTCTGACAACCAACGACGAATGAACCCATAGGGGATGGTGAGAGTGTGTAGAGGGGGCTGGGGAGGGGGCGACGCTTTACTGAGCAACTGCTTTACATGGTCTGATCTTCGGGAATCTTGTCCATGTTTTAGATAACAAAAAAATTAAATTATATCCACAAGAATAGGGGAAAATCCTAACACTGAATAAAAACAAAGGCATTAGCTGTATTTCAATCACACAGAGAGGGCTAACCCGAGTAACCTCTAGGCCTAATACTTGGGTCACTAACCCTCAGACTGAAGACAAGAAAGGACTCAAATGCATCTAGAACTCTGTTTAGCAGTCATGTTGCAGTGGTTTGGATACCACAATTCTGAAATGATTTTGTGTGTCTTGTAGGATGAAATACATGGGTGGACACTTTGGTTGTGCTGAAAGCCTGGTTTGCCACCGTGGGAGATGGGAGACCCAATGTGGTAGGCAAAGAGGGGCCTATGGTGTCAGGCTGGAATTAAAGATATGGGTATAAATTCAGATATCAGTACAAACTCAGATTATACACAGTCGTGTCCCCTGAGCAGCTGAGAAGCTGTGACAGCCTGGTAGCAACGGAGCATCCAGAACCTCATGTTGGTTTCTAAGTACCACCCCCTGAAAGAAACCAGGGCCCCTTGAGAAATGGCTGAATCAGGCTCAGAGCAGGAACAGAAGGTAAGCCTGAATACCTTGCTGTGCAGAAGGTGAGGAAGAGTTCAAAAATGACAGGATTGTATAAACAAGATGCAGACGGAAGACAGAAGACAGTTCATTTCAGGGCTGGTAACCGGACAAGAGGAGCTTCCCAGGGGGCTCAGAGGTGGGAATCTGCTTGCCAGTGCTCAGCCCCACCCTCCAGAATTACACAGGCTCGCTCAGGGGAATGCATGTTCCATTGCTGTTTCAATGGAGTGCTGGCTTCTATCAGCAAGAATGTGGTTTAACATGCCCAGGGGACTCCAAACAACACGTGTGCCCCTCTCCAACTGGTTTCATTACAGTCAGGAGTAGGCAAAGCTTTAGACTTGATCAGTCTTCCCCAGCTTGCTTGTACAACATCGGGAGAAGATGGAAGCGATTTCCTGACTCTGAGTGCAAACATTCCACTGGTTTCAGGGTTCAGCGATGGGGGAGTGGGGTCTCTTCCTGGCTCCCCCCACTGATCGGGTGGTTGAGACAGGGGCAGCCACCTCATCTCTGCGCCTCTCAGTTCCCTCGCCCCACTGATTGGCTGGGTGAGACAGGGGCAGCCCCCTCATCTCTGTGCATCTTGGTTCCTCCAAAAGACAGGTGCAGCCAAAGCTGCCCAAGCAGCCGGGAGAAGCCACAGTAGGACTCAAACCCAAGAGCACCTCTGGGCTGCGCCGCGCAGGGGAACAACGGGGAGGAGCGCGCAGGACTTCCCTGCTCGCTCTCAGCAGCGTCCCCCGAAGGGAGAAAACGCGCCTGTCCTGGGGAGGCAGCACTCAACGCCTTTCATGTGAGATCCAGGGGCTTAACACACGTCACAAGTCTTTTAAGAGAACACGCAGCAGCTTGCTAAGTGCCACACACTGTGCCGTGCCCTCCACACATTAGCCTGTTGGACAATCGCAAAGACTCTGTGACCTGGCCACCCGCTCCAGCATGCTTGGGCTTCCCCTGTGGCTCAGCTGGTAAAAAGTCCACCTGCAATGCGGGAGACCTGGGTTTGATCCCTGGGTGGGGAAGATCCCTTGGAGAAGGGAAAGGCTACCCACTCCAGTATTCTGGTCTGGAGAATTCCATGGACTGTATAGTCCATGGGGTCACAAAGAGTCGGACACAACTGAGCGACTTTCACTCTCACTATGAACTGGATTCTTCATCCCATTTTAATGGCAGAGAGTTAAAAGGATAAAATAACTTACTCAAGGTAATGCAACCAAGAATCATCAGAACCTGGATTTGACTCCAATTCTGCCCAGAGGCCTTGTCACCCCCATCTTAAGTGGGCTGAACAGTGGCCCCCCCAAAGACATGCCCCCATCTTCATCCCTAAAACCTGTGAATATTTCCTTAGATGGCACACGAGTAAAAATTACCTGATATGGCAAAAGGCGTGATTAAATTAAGGCTCTCCAGAGGAGGCATTTTGGAGAAGGCACTGGCGCCCCACTCCAGTACTCATGCCTGGAAAATCCCATGGACGGAGGAGCCTGGTGGGCTGCAGTCCATGGGGTCGTGAAGAGTCAGATGCGACTCAGTGACTTCACTTTTACTTTTCACTTTCATGCATTGGAGAAGGAAATGGCAACCCACTCCAGTGTTCTTGCCTGGAAAATCCCAGGGACGGGGGAGCCTGGTGGGCTGCCGTCTATGGGGTTGCACACAGTCAGACACGACTGACGTGACTTAGCAGCAGCAGCAGCCGCAGAGGAGGCACTTATCTCGGAATCTGGGTGGGCCCTGCGTGTAATCACAAGTATCCTTATAAGAGAGACACACACAGGGCTTCCCTGGCGGTCCAGTGGTGAAGAATCCCCCTGCCGACGTAAGGCATACTGTCGGGCAAGATGCTGGTCTGGGATCAATCCTGGTTGATCCCTGGTCTGGGAAGATCTCACACGCTGTGGAGCAACTAAGCCCATGAACCTCAAATACTGAGCCAGCGCTCTAGAGCCCGTGAGCTGCAACCAGGGTGCCCACGCACCACAACTGCTGAAGCCCGCATGTCGAGAAGCAGCGCTCAGCAGCAAGACAAGCCACTGCAATAAGCAGCCCGAGGACCGCAACTCGAGAAAAGCCCTGAGGACCCAGTGCAGCCAAAGATAAGTAAATAAAACAATAAGTCTTTTTTTAAAAAAATAAGAGAGACACACGCAGAGTGGACAGAAGTTGATCCACCAGAGATCAACACGGACAAGGTCTAATGACCAAGCCAGAATGACTAGGAAGCATTTGGGTGTGTAATGCAGGTGAGCTGGTCAGCGGCCATCGTGGCCTGCCTGCTGCCCCTGCCGGCTCATGCCTAGGTGGAAGTGGGTTCTGAGAACTTTCCCTGAAGCCCCAGGTATCCTGGGAAGTCTGGCTGCCACAGTTATGTGGGGTGTGGTGGGCAGCCTAATAGTCCTCCCAAAGTCGTCCATGTCCTAATCCCCCCAACTGGTGAACATGTTACCTTACAAGCAAAAGGGACTTTGCAGATGTGAGTAAGTTAGGGGGTCTTGAGATGGGGAGATGACGCTGGATTGTCTGGACGGGACCAATGTCATCACGTGGGTCCTCACAAGAGGGAGGCTGGAGTCAGAGAAGGAGATGCGAGGACAGCTGCAGAGGCAGCAGTGATGCTGGCCCGGGAGCCAAGAAATTCGGGAAGCTTCTAGAAGTTGGAAGAGGCATGGAGATGGATTCCTCCCTGAGAACCTCCAGAAGGAACACACCTCTGATGATTCACTCGGGACTGGTGACCTCCAAACCTTAAGATAATGAATCCGCGTGGTTTTAGAGCACCAGCTCTGTGCTGAGAGGGCCTGCCTGCTGCTCTTGCCAGCTCACCCCCGAGGGAAAAGGATGCTGAGAACTTTCCCTGGGGCCACAAGACCACTGGGAAACCTGGCTGCCACGGTCAATTATGCGGGGTGACGTGGCAGACGGCGGGCTGCAGGGGTGTGTGTGTGTGAGTGTGTGAGAGTGAGTGTGGCAGGCAGTGAGGCAGAGAACAGGAGCCTGAGACTTGGACACAGAGGTAAAGAGCGGTGTGTGTCTTTCCACACAGGCAGTGTTTCCTTCCGTCTTCCCTTGCTTTACAGAACAAGGGTGGGATCTGGGTCTGTTTGCACTACACACTTTTTCCCAATAATACTGTTGTTGTTCAGTAGCTCAGTCATGTCCAACTCTTTGGGACACCATGAACTGTAGCATGCCAGGCTCCCCTGTCCTTCACTGTCTCCCAGAGTCTGCTTAATCTCATGCCCATGGAGTCGGTGATGCCATCCAACTATCTCACTCCCTGTGGCGCCCCTTCTTCTCTTGCCTTCAGTCTTTCCCAGCATCAGGGTCTTTTCCAGTGAGTCAGCTCTTCGCGTCAGCTGGCCAAAGTATTGGAGCTGCAGCTTCAGCATCTGTCCTTCCAATGAATATTCATGGTTGACTTCGTTTAGGACTGACTGGTTTGATCTCCTTGCTGTCCAGTTCAGATCAGTCGCTCAGTCGTGTCTGACTCTTTGTGATCCCATGGACTGTAGCATGCCAGGCCTCCCTGTCCATAACTAACTCCTGGAGCTTGCTCAAACTCATGTCCATTGAGTCGGTGATGCCATCCAACCATCTCATCCTCTGTCATCCCCTTCTCCTCCCACCTTCAGTCTTTCCCAGCATAAGAATCTTTTCTAATGAGTCAGTTCTTTGCATCAGGTGGCCAAAGTATTGGAGTTTCAGCTTCAACATCAGTCCTTCCAAAGAATATTCAGGACTGATTTCCTTCAGGATTGACTGGTTGGATCTCCTGGCAGTCCAAGGGACTCTCAAGAGTCTTCTCCAACACCACAATTCGAAAGCATCAATTCTTCAGTGCTCAGCCTCCTTTATAGTCCAGCTTTCACATCCATACACGACTACTGGAGAAACCATACCTTTGACTATATAGACCTTTGTTGGCAAAGGTTTTTCCCAATAGTGTCTTCTGAATAACAGGGACCACAATGACAACTGGGCACTGTTCTAAACATTATACATGTTTTCTCATCTTAATTCTTTAAAATTTTTTTTAATTCTTTTTATAATTTTTGAAGACTACTTTCCATTTCCAGTTATAAAATACCTATATTCCCTGTGTTGTACAATTCATCCTTATCGTCTGCTTCATTTCCAATGGTTTGTGCCTTCCACTTCCCCACCCCTGTTTTGCCCCCTCAGCTGGTAACCACCAGTTTGTTCTCCATCTGTGAGTCTGCTTCTTTTTGTCGTATTCACTAATTTGTCATATTTTTTCAGATTCCACAAACAAGTGCTACCGTACGGTATTTGTCTTTCTCTGCCAGACTTAGTTCAGTAGGCACGGTGCCCTCCAAGGCCCTTCATGTGGCTGCAAATGGAAAAATTTTGTTCTTTTTTACGTCTGAGTAGTATTCCATTGCGGAGAAGGGGATAGCACCCCACTCCAGCACTCTTGCCTGGAAAATCCCACAGACGGAGGAGCCTGGTGGGCTGCAGTCCGTGGGGTCGCTGAGAGCTGGACACAACTCAGTGACTTCACTTTCACTTTTCACTTCCATGCATTGGAGAAGGAAATGGCAACCTGCTCCAGCGTTCTTGCCTGGAGAATCCCAGGGATGGGGGAGCCTGGTGGGCTGCCGTCTATGGGGTTGCACAGAGTCGGACATGACTGAAGCGAGTTAGCAGCAGCAGCAGCAGCAGTATTCCATTGTGTGTGTGAACCACATCGTCTTTATCTGTTCATCTGTTGATGGACACCTAGGTTGCCTCCATATCTTGGCCATTGTAAACAATGTTGCTATGAACATCGCATCTAATTGTTTAAAAAGTTTTGGGGGCTGCGTTGGGTCTTAGTTGTGGCATACAGGATCCTCGTTGCATCGTGTGGGTTCCAGGCTCTCCAGCTGTGGCTCATGGGCTCCGGAGTACACAGGCTCGGTAGTTGTACCGTGCAGGCTTATTGCCCCACGGCATGTGGGATTTTAGTTCCTCAACCAGGGATAGAACCCACGTCCCCTGCATTGCAAGGTGCACTGTTAACCACTGGACCACCAGGGAAGTCCCCGTTTCATCTAATTCTTAAGGCTGCCATATCAGTTACAGGCTGTTAATAGCTATAAGAACACAATATTTTTTAAACAAGAAAATTTCTCATACAAAGCTCACTTTTCCATTACCCCCTGCCGAGACGAGTGCCTGCATCATGGTAGGGGTTCAGAAAACATTTGTTGATGAATGCACCTGTGGTCTGGTGGGGGAAGCAGATCAATCACACAGGTACACTGTCATTCTGGGGAGCCCCTGGTACAGTTTAGGGGATGGACCATACTCCAGGGTGAGGGTGGGGTCTGGAAGGTCATTTCTGATAAGGAGAGTGTAATTCTGAAAAGTGAAAGGAGGGTGTCTGTGGTCAAAGCAATGTCAGCGTGGTTGACACTGTTAGGGAGGAGATGGAAAGAACTGGAGCCTGCGAGAGAGTCCTCGTGGCTGAAGCATGAAAGCGATAGGAACGTGGGACAGTGAGCCAGGGGGCTGAGGCTGGAACAGTAGAGTTCCCTTGGCTGCGGGAGCAAGTCCGCACAACCTCAGTGGCTAGCACAGCAGACGCGTGCTCTCCTGCGGGTCTGGTGGCCAGAGTCTGAAGCCACGTGCAGCCAGAGCCACGCTCCCTCCGCACTCCAGGGGAGCATCCTCCCTTCCCTCTTCCCGTTTCTGGCGGCTCCTAGCAGCCCTTGGCTTGTGGCCACATCACCCCAATCTCTGCCTCTGTCTTCACGTGGCCATCTTTCCTCGGTATCCTCTTCTCTTCCTGGAAGGACACCGGTCACTGGATGTAGAGTCCTATCCAGAAAACCACCCTTTCATTTCTTAACCTGATGACATCTGCAGAGACCCAGTCTCCATTGAGCTCACATTCCCAGATAGTAGGGTTTGGATTTGGAAACACGTCTCTTTGGGGGACACTATTCAATCCAATACAAACCAACTCTCTCAATGTTTCCAAAACTCACCTTTTCCAGCCCTGGAAAGCTCCCCCTCCACTGTCACCAGGATTGAACTAATAAAGAGCACCGGTGAATGGACAGAAGCATTCTAGAAACGCCGCTGAGCGCATCAAACAGGCTCCTTCCTGCGTCTGGAGGATATATTTAGGCCAGTGGGAATGCAATTCAGTCAAGGTCCCCCAAACCCAGATGGTGCCCTCCCCCGGTTTCGGGAGTTGTATTTCACTTGGTTGAAAAACTACAGCCAAAATGAGAATCTCAAAATAAGAACCGCCTAAGGATCGAGAATATTTGAATTGGAAAACATCCCCTAGAAGTGTCTGGTCTCTGTCTGTCTTTTGTTACCTTTTCCTTACCACCTAAGCACTTCCCTTGCAGCTCTTCCTGATACCAGCACCCCTCGCAAGTGAGCCGCCACTTGGGGGCTTCGTCCCTGGGGTAGGGGGTCCGGGAGGGAAGGATGGATTAGTGGGAAAGGCAGCCAGTCTGTTCTGAATGGTTCTCAATCACTCGGCGTCTTTTTCCAGCCTCGGCTAGATTTAGACTTCCTCTTCTCCCTTTCTCCTCAAGGACCATGCATTATGGATGAGGACTATTTCTTATTCAGCAGCTGAGAATCACTCTCCTATCAAAAACACCTCTTTCATATGCTCTCAGAAATCAACACCCCCCACTGAACTCTGAGTTTTCTGGCCTGGCTCTGCAGGGGGGCCTGTTGGATGAAACTCTTGAGTGACAAACATTCGAAATGTAAAATGCACACAGACTCCCACTGCAAACACACACGATACTCGTGGTGGGTAAGGACCACCCAAAACGTCGCTAGGGCCCCTTGGGTTTCGATCATTCTAACCTAGGGAGAGGAGGGGGCAATTTCAAACCTTAAGACAAGGGGTCTCTTTTCCAGCTACTGAAATTTTCCAGCTACTGAAATTTTTGCTTTGGATTCTGTGTGGGCATATTTCCTTCACCCTCTTATGCCTTCCTTTTCCTTTATGCTTCTAAGTCCACCCTACGATGGGGCTTCCCACGTGGCTGGGTGGTAATTCAGGCGGTGCGGATCTGATCCCTGGGTGGGGATGATCCCCTGGAGCAGGAAATGGCGACCCACTCCAGTATTCTTGCCTGGGAAATCCCATCAGAGGAGCCTAGCAGACTGCAGTCCACGGGTCGCAAAGAGGTGGACATGACTGAGCACACAGCACCCTGCTCTGATTCAGGGGGGAACCCGGGGCCTGCTTCACCTCCTCGCTCCTCACATGACCGACCCATCTATATACTTGTCCCAGGACCCAGCTAGTGCTGACTCATCCAGGCGGCGGGGAGGGGAGTGCCCCTTTACTGGTTTCCCTGGTAACGAATGAGCCCACCTGACGTCAATTCCCCTGTAACTGATAATCTCCCCACCCCCGGGAGCAAAGACTGTCACCCTCCCTCTGGCTCAGTGCCCACGGTGGGGTGTCCGTCACCCCAGGACCTCGTTTCAGGCGCGTAAGCTCCCCCTCCTCTAAACCGTTGGTGTCTCAAAAAAATGGGGGGGGGCGGTAATCAATCAAAAGCATAAGAGATGCTGCCAAACCTTTCAGTTCTAAGTTCTGAGATCCATTGTACAGCATTATGGCTACAGTAAATATAGAGCTAATAATAACATCTTGTACACTTGGAATTTGCTAAGAGGGTAGTTCTCACCACACACCACAAACAACAACTCTGCCAGGTGATGAATGAGCCAGTTTAGCTTGACTGTGTTATCATTTCACAATATACATACATCACACTGCACATCTTAAATATATACAATTTTTATTTGTCAATCATACTGCAGTAAAGCTGGGGGAAAAAACTTTTTAAAACAGAGAGAGAAGATAAAGGTCTGGATGCAAACTCAGTTTGGTATGACCCTCATTATTCACGCACAGAAATAAAGGCTGATAGAACTTGACCTCGAAAAAAGAGAAAAGGAGAGAAAGAATCGCCACCGGGAACAAACAGTTCAAAGATAATAAAAGTAATTAGGTGGGTAATTTTCTTCTTTCTATTTCTAAAATAGCTATCATTAACATATGTGAGCTAGTTTTCCTACTGGCTAGTTTCTTAAACCTGCTTTCAAGCCCTACTCATGGAGACAGGGAGACAGGAAGTGTGCAAAATGCATTAAGTTTCTGCATTCTGAATTTTTCGTTTTTACAATAAAAAAATTCCCTATACGAATTGTGCTAACTAATACTTAAAGAAAGTGAAGTCACTCAGTCGTGTCCAACTCTTTGCGACCCCATGGACTGTAGCCTACCAGGCTCCTCAGTCCATGGAATTTTCCAGGCAAGAGTACTGGAGTGGGTGCCACTATGGCCCAGATGCTGCTGTACATCCTTTGCATGTATCACCCTTGTTTATCCCCTGTGAGATAAACGTGATGACTATCCCCACGTTACAGATAGCGAACTGAGACACAGAGATGTTGAGTGACTTATCCAAAATCACACAGCTGCAGCTTGGAGTTGAAACAAAAGCTCCTCATGACAGCCTACAGCAAGGGTGGTGCCGAAGTGACACCATCTGACTTTTAAGGCAAAGTCCTCAGAGGCAGCGCGGCGCCTGCGTGGGCCACTGAGCAGCTCCTTGGCTCCCAGCCCCACCTGCGTGGGTCACTGAGCATCTCCTTGGCTCCCAGCCCCACCTGCGTGGGTCACTGAGCAGCCCCTTGGCTCCCAGCCCCGCCTGCGTGGGTCACTGAGCAGCTCCTTGGCTCCCAGCCCCACCTGCGTGGGTCACTGAGCAGCTCCTTGGCTCCCAGCCCCGTGCTATAAGGAAGGCCAGGCCACGTGGGGAGACCATATGAAGAGGACCCAGAGCTCATGGCCCTCCCGAGCCCCCAGCCACATCCAGGACCAGGCTGGCAGCCACATTCTGGAAGCAGATCCTTCAATCCCAGCCAGAAGCCCCCCTGGCTATATGTCCCATGGGAGAGAGATGAGCCTCCCATACTAACCTGGCCCCAGTGGCTGATTCGTGGGCCAAATAAATGACCGCTTTTGCTGACGCTGCTAAGTTTGGGCATTTATTAATGAGCAGCAGAGAACTAGAAAGTAGGGAAAACCACTAGACCATTCAGGTACGACCTAAATCAAATCCCTTATGATTATACAGTGGAAATGAGAAATAGATTTAAGGGCCTAGATCTGATAGACAGAGTGCCTGATGAGCTATGGAATGAGGTTCGTGACATTGTACAGGAGACAGGGAGCAAGACCATTCCCATAGAAAAGAAATGCAAAAAAGCAAAATGGCTGTCTGAGGAGGCCTTACAAATAGCTGTGAAAAGAAGAGAAGCAAAAAGCAAAGGAAAAAAGTAAAGATATTCCCATCTGAATGCAGAGTTCCAAAGAATAGCAAGAAGAGATAAGAAAGCCTTCCTCAGCGATCAATGCAAAGAAATAGAGGAAAACAACAGAATGGGAAAGACTAGAGATCTCTTCAAGAAAATTAGAGATACCAAGGGAACATTTCATGCAAAGATGGGCTCAATAAAGGACAGAAATGGTATGGACCTAACAGAAACAGAAGATATTAAGAAGAGGTGACAAGAATACACAGAAGAACTGTACAAAAAATATCTTCACGACCCAGATAACCATGATGGTGTGATCACTGACCTAGAGCCAGACATCCTGGAATGTGAAGTCAAGTGGGCCTTAGAAAGCATCACTACGAACAAAGCTAGTGGAGGTGATGAAATTCCAGTTGAGAGATTTCAAACCCTGAAAGGTGATGCTGTGAAAGTGCTGCACTCAATATGCCAGCAAATTTGGAAAACTCAGCAGTGGTCACAGGACTGGAAAATGTCAGTTTTCATTCCAATCCCAAAGAAAGACAATGCCAAAGAATGCTCAAACTACTGCACAATTGCACTCATCTCACACGCTAGTAAAGTAATGCTCAAAATTCTCCAAGCCAGGCTTCAGCAATACGTGAACCATTGAACTTCCAGATGTTCAAGCTGGTTTTAGAAAAGGCAGAGGAACCAGAGATCAAATTGCCAACATCCGCTGGATCATGGAAAAAGCAAGAGAGTTCCAGAAAAACATCTATTTCTGCTTTATTGACTATGCCAAAGCCTTTGACTGTGTGGATCACAATAAACTGTGGAAAATTCTGAAAGAGATGGGAATACCAGACCATCTGACCTGTCTCTTGAGAAACCTGTATGCAGGTCAGGAAGCAACAGTTAGAAATGGCCATGGAACAACAGACTGGTTCCAAATAGGAAAAGGAGTACATCAAGGCTGTATATTGTCACCCTGCTTATTTAACTTCTATGCAGAGTACATCATGAGAAACGCTGGGCTGGAAGAAGCACAAGCTGGAATCAAGATTGCCGGGAGAAATATCAATAACCTCAGATATTCAGATGACACCACCCTTATGGCAGAAAGTGAAGAACTAAAGAGCCTGTTGATGAAAGTGAAGGAGGAGAGTGAAGAAGTTGGCTTAAAGCTCAACATTCAGAAAACTAAGATCATGGCATCTGGTCCCATCACTTCATGGGAAATAGATGGGGAAACAGTGGAAATAGTGTCAGACTTTACTTTGGGGGGTTCCAAAATCACTGCAGATGGTGACTGCAGCCATGAAATTAAAAGATGCTTACTCCTTGGAAGGAAAGTTATGACCAACCTAGATAGCATATTGAAAAGCAGAGACATTACTTTGCCAACAAAGGTCCATCTAGTCAAGGCTATGGTTTTTCCTGTGGTCATGTATGGATGTGAGAGTTGGACTGTGAAGAAGGCTGAGCACCGAAAAATTGATGCTTTTGAAGTGTGGTGTTGGAGAAGACTCTTGAGAGTCCCTTGGACTGCAAGGAGATCCAACCAGTCCATTCTGAAGGAGATCAGTCCTGGGTGTTCATTGGAAGGACTGTTGTTGAAGCTGAAACTCCAATACTTTGGCCACCTCATGTGAAGAGCTGACTCACTGGAAAAGACCTGAATGCTGGGAAGGATTGGGGGCAGGGGGAGAAGGGGACAACAGAGGATGAGATGGCATCACTGACTCAATGGACATGGGTTTGGGTAGACTCCTGGAGTTGGTGATGGACAGGGAGGCCTGGCGTGCTGCGATTCATGGGGTCGCAGAGTCAGACACAACTGAGCGACTGAACTGAGAGAATTAGAATGGTGCTAGACCCAACCGGCCCCGGAAATCTTCATCAGTTTCCTGTTGGGGAGGAGACCTCTCTGCCCAGGGCAAGAAGCCTGCCCGCTGCTCTAAATACATCTCTCTTTCTCTCTCTCAACACAGTCTGCCAGCTGCAAATGTCCAGAGCAGCAAAGCACATTTCTCCCGTGGAGGAAATTCAGGCCAGAGCTGGACAGCCATCAGGGAGGCAAGCTGTACAGCAGACATCTCCCAGCAGCACTGTTAGGTGGAGACAGGTGGGAGGAGGAAGATGCAGGTGGTCAGCAGGTACTGAAAGCTGTGTCTCTGCTCCAAGATGTTTCTGGTCCCTGGCTCTGCTGACAAGCCCCTCAGCTGACCGGGCCAAGGTTCCCCCTGACCGTTACATCTTTCCCCATCTCCATCTTGCCAACTCTTTCAAGTCAAACTTACACTGTACTCAACCTCTGTTTCTCTCTCCCCTGGCTGGAACCATCAGCAAATCCTACCTCCCTTCATAGTGTGGCCACCACTGTCCACCCTGGTCCAAACCACCTCTCTCACCTGGACCCCTGCAGTCACTTCCACCCTGGTCTTCCTGCTTCTGCCCCACCACTTGTCCTCCACAGGTAGCCAGAGGATCTATTTGAATGTAGGTTAGGTTGCATCACTCAAAGCTCTCTGATGGCCCACCCCACTCGGAGGAAAACTCAAGTGTCCCCTGAGATGCATCATGATCCAGCCCCCCCCCTTTCCTATCTCACCCCCTCACTCATCCATTCCCACCACCCTGGCTCTCACCATTCCCCGGGTGTATCGGGGCCACTCCAACCTCAGGGCCTTTGCACTTGCTATTTCCCTTTTCCGGAATGATCTTCCCCTAAGTATCTTCACGGTTCATATTCTCACTCTTTTCACATGTTTTCTTAAGTTGACTTTTCAATAAGAGCTTCCTTTCCTCTCATCTCAAAACTGCAACTCACCCCAACACTTCATCTCCCCGCCTTTGCCTTGTATTTTCTCCTTAGTTTTTACCTAATATGCTAGATATTTGCTTAACTTCTTTAACCTCTTCTGTTTTCCCCACTAATACTTCAAGCCTGGGGGGAACGTGATTTTTGTCTGTTTTGTTCCCTGCCAAATCCCTAGCACCTAGAGCAAAGTCTAGTTCATAATAGATCAGATCAGATCAGATCAGTCGCTCCATCATGTCCAACTCTTTGTGACCCCATGAATCGCAGCACGCCAGGCCTCCCTGTCCATCACCAACTCCCGGAGTTCACTCAGACTCACGTCCATCGAGTCAGCGATGCCATCCAGCCATCTCATCCTCTGTCGTCCCCTTCTCCTCCTGCCCCCAATCCTGCCCAGCATCAGAGTCTTTTCCAATGACTCAACTCTTCACATGAGGTGGCCAAAGTACTGGAGTTTCAGCTTTAGCATCAGTCCTTCCAAAGAAATCCCAGGGCTGATCTCCTTCAGAATGGACTGGTTGGATCTCCTTGCAGTCCAAGGGACTCTCAAGAGTCTTCTCCAACACCACAGTTCAAAAGCATCAATTCTTCGGCGCTCTGCCTTCTTCACAGTCCAACTCTCACATCCATACATGACCACTGGAAAAACCGTAGCCTTGACTAGACGAACCTTTGTTGGCAAAGTAATGTCTCTGCTTTTGAATATGCTATCTAGGTTCATAATAAGTGCTCGATAAATCTTTGTTGAATAAATACAGACCTTCGAGACTCAGTCTGACCCTTGATTGCTCTAGGAATCCCTTCTTAGGCATGCCCACCCTGACCCCCGTGGTGGGGGAGGCGCTTACCCGAACACAGTAAAGTCATCAACAGCTGCATCGTTGTCAAAACCACTTACCCTGACTACACACCAACCTCTGTGTCAAGCTCCTCATAGGAGACGTGCCAGGTTAAATACAGCGTACAAATTTGAACTTTATATAAAAATTATTACTATTTTTGAGTATAAGTATGTCCCACACAATACTTGGGAGATGCTTATACTTGAGGAAAATTGTTTATCAGACACGTTAGGCACAAGGGTCCTGCAGTTTTATTTGCTGAATGTGGCAAACTTACTTAAAGACTATTTCATCTTACTGTCGGGAGGTAGGCGTGTTTGCTGTGCCTTAGTGGAGAGGCTGCAGCACAGTGGCTGCTGGGGGCAGGGGAAAAAAGACAGCCAAATAGCTCTCTGTCAAACCGAGAACCAAAAGAAAGATAAAATGTTGGAACCACCTGCTATTTCAAATGAGGAAATAAAGAAGAAGTGACGAGTGGCTTCAATCCAAGCAAAGAGAAATGAGCCTCCGCCTCTGAAAAGTGAATGAAACGGGACTTCGGGAGAAACGGCTTCTCCATTGTGGAACATAAAAGGCACTGTCTCCATCTTCGAGGATGAGCCAGGCTCTGGATAAGACACGGCAGGGATTTCAGCAGGTCAGGAGGACTCTCAGGAGAGCAGAGAAGCAGGCTTTCAGGGTCCAAGGCCGGTCAGCTCCAGGGAGGCAGGTTGCCCTGCAGGAGGTCAGGAGCGCCCCCTGCAGGAGGAGCCGCGGTACTGCTGGGTTATCAGTACATTGCTGTTTAGACATTGTTTAGTCATTAGCGTGGAAAGACTGAAGGCGGGAGGAGAAGGGGACGACAGAGGATGAGACGGTTGGATGGCATCACCGACTCGATGGACGTGAGTTTGAGTGAGCTCCGGGAGTGGGTGATGGACAGGGAGGCCTGGCGTGCTGCAGTCCATGGGGTCGCAAAGATTCGGACACGACTGAGCGACTGAACTGAGCTGAGTCTGTGCACGCTCCGTCGTGTCCAGCTCTTTTGAGACCTCGTGGACGGTAGCCCACCAGGCTCATCTGTCCATGGGATTTTCAAGGTGAGAATTCTGGAGTGGGTTGCCATTTCCTTCTTCAGGGGATCTTCCCAACCCAGGGATGGAACTCGTGTCTCCTGCTTCTTTTCTGGTAGTAAAATTTCCTCTTTTCATGCTATTCATCATATATGCTATATTTTATTTTATTAACATCTTTCTCCCACAAATAGGATGGATACTTCATTCTACCAGGATAAAGGTATACTACTATTTACTAGTCTTGTTCACTGCTGAATTCTCAACATCTAAAACAGTTTCTAGCAGGTGAAAAGTCATCAAGACATGTGTGTTAAATAAATGAATGAATGAGTGGGGCTTCTAGCTGGAGCCTTAAGGGAAGCATTTGGAGAGAAGAGCTCAGAGGCAAGGCTGCTGTGTTCTGCGGGGGGTTGACACCCTGATCAGACCACAGTGACGGGGTCTTGACAAACGGTCAAAGGAAGTGATGGTGGCCCAGAGGAAGAGCTAGAAGGATGAGGGTCACAGCGGAGTCAGGGAATAGCAAGACTGCTGGTGCGCTGGATCACTAGGGCCGAGTGGAGAGGTGAGACACACGGTGGATGCGGGAGGGTCTCATTTGAAGCCCCGAGAATGCTCAGCTTTGGGGGAAATGTTCCCTCTGGTGCCACTCCTCTGGCCTGCGTGCAAGTTCCATGGGCTCTGCCTTGCGTGGGAAACGAATGAACCCTGAGATTCAGGTTTGAGGAAAGGGTCCCACCTGGACCAGCCTCGGTTTCAGAGGAGGACCACAGGCTGAATCCCCCAACCCCTCCATCAGCAGGGCTGTGTCCTATGCCTCTCTCCCAGGAAGTCACAGGCCTGGGTAGGATCCGAGGGCCACAGTGTCACCGGGCCATCCAATCATCAAGTATCATTCTGATCTCCCTCGGTTCAGTTCAGTTCAGTTGCTCACTCATGTCCAACTCTCTGCAGCCCCATGGATTGCAGCATGCCAGGCTTCCCTGGAGTTTACTCAAACTCATGTCCATCGAGTCGGTGATGCCATCCAACCATCTCATCTTGGTCTTTCTCCAATCCATCTAATTTCCAATCCATCTCGGTCAGCCTCTCAGGTGTGCAAACTGCAGAGATCCTCAGCTGACCACGTGTCCTGACTCCGGTTCAGGAAATACAATCACTGTACATGTAATCTCCAAAAAGACACTCTGATGCTCTGAGACAGGGTTGGGGTCCAAGTTCTGGAGCCAAGAGCCCAGGAAGAAGCTAGACTCTGCCCCTAAAAACAAATGACCCAAATAGCCCTGGGAGATGTCACATGAGCAGCCCTTCCCAAAGCATCCTGTGTCCTTTTAAAGAGTGCTTTTCAACGGGCGTTCTGGGGAAAAATTGGCCTGGTTCCTAAAACCCCTAATTGTATGTAATTTTAATAAATACAGTAATTAGGACTCACTCTGACTTACAGGCTAGGTAGAATTGCATTTTTGCGGGAACAAGAGAATTAAGCGGAAAGAATTCTAGAGCATCTCTGAATTCACGGACCTCGCTCCTAATAGGGAAACTGGCTCTTAGGACCTCAAAGTCGTGTCCAGAAACCACTGCTCTTTTGGTGGCCTCTTGGGAGCAGGGAAAAAACAAACAAAACTCCTGCCGCAGCTCTCATCAACCTCCTAAATCTAAACTTAGAGAATAGAAGTTACAAGACGGCGACTTGTAACTTGTAACTTGTAACAGTTCATTGTCTACTGTTTACTGGGCTCTGTTTGTTCAACAATTTAAAAATTCAGAATTTTCACAGAAGAATCTGGCTTTTCAGCATCTCTTAACACCTCAGAGGCCAGGCCATGCAGAGCCTACATTCCCATAGACAGCAATGGGCTGAAAGCAAGTGGCACCTTTGACAAGGCTCGCGCTCCCCACTCTGCTGCAGTGCCCACTCGTCCTTATTGCCTCTGGCACCGCCCATTTTCAATGCCCTTAGCACTCACAAGGTAGGGAAGCCATCCTCTGTACCCATGTTTCTATCAGAGATGGGGAGATGTAAGGCTGATGGCCAAATGGTTCCAAGAAATACGGGATAGGTCATGTGAGTTTATGGATGAGATGAATATGGCCAAATCTTTCTTGACTGAAAATATCACCCCATCACTATCACCCAGCATCTTTACTTGTTTGTGAGGCCTTGCTAGGTCCTGGTAGGCGTGGGAATTCTTAATCCCTTCTCTTGTAGATTGCATTACCGTTCCCAGCTCAGGCCACTCCCCCAGACCATATGACTTTGCCGTTCCCCCGACTAGGGTTAGGATGCAGTTCCCCACCCTTCACCCTTCACTTTCCCACCCTTGGGCTCAAGCAAATGACCTGTTTGGCTCATGGGATTTGGACAGATGTATCACAAACATAGGCTTGTGGGAAATTAGGCTTACGCTCCTGACCTTTGCCATGGCCATGAGAAGTGGCAACATTTCAGGTAGCCTCTGTTTCAAAAAGAATGAAGTTTGGAGCCACGCCCCCAAAGAACCCAGCCCTGATCAGGCAACCCAACACACGTGAGCAATGGGAAATTAGAAATCCTCATGGGTCACAGGATTTGGGAACGGTTTGTTCTGCTGCAGTGCTGTGGCATGAGGTGACTGGCACGTCTGCTGCCGTAGAATCTTATAACACCCTCCTCCTTTTTGTTATTGTTTGGTCACTTAGTCATGTCTGACTCTGCAACCCCATGGACTGTAGCCCACCAGGCTCCTCTGTCTGGGCATTTCCCAGGCAAGAGTACTGGAGTGGGTTGCCATTTCCTTCTCCAGGGGATCTTCCTGACCCAGGGATCAAACCTGCATCTCCTTCATTGGCAGGCAAATTCTTTACCCCTGAGCCACCAGGGAAGCCCATCTCTTCCTTTTTTGAGACCTCACAGTGTTGCAGGTATGGGTTATTTATATGAATAGTGTTTCCCTTCCATGAGGTATGAGATGAATCTGGTTAATTGTAGGTCTTTCTGTCAGAGACCACGGACCCCGAGCAGCTACTCCTCCAGCATCTTAATTTGGAACTCACCCACTTAGTCAGAGTCAGGCAGCTTGTTCAGAATTTCTGAACATCATCGGGCTTGGGGAAATGAATGGCACGCACAGACGGGCTTCATTTGTTTTCAAATACAATATGAAGATGCTCGACGGAATCCATACAGTGTGATTGCTATGCACCTGACAACAGCCGGTTATCCAGGGCACGTGGAGCCCTGAGCGTCTTCAGGGAGAGTGTGCTGGGTGCTTGGCAAGGCGCAGCGGTGTGTTCATCACAGATGCATGTCAGAGCCCAGGAGGAGCCGGGTCCACGGCAGGAGGAGCACGGCCTCGGGGCTCTCTCCCTCCGCCCAGGCGCTGGATGTGGGGTTCGCTGGGGCCCAGGCTGTGCCTTCTTCAACTAGCCCTGTGGACCCTCTTTCCAGGAAACCTCACCCCTCCCCAGGGCTTCAGACTGGGGATCTTTGCCAGTGTCTGGTTTCGAAGCCCAGACTCACATCAAGGACCTATTGGATAGGCCCGCTTCCATCCCTCACGGGCAGCTCACACTTAGCGTGTCCAGGCAGGGCTGTCTGCCCATTCCTCCCTTTCCTCTAGCAGTAACTAGGACCACCCAGCTGCTCCAGGCAGAAACTTGCAAGTCATCCTCAGCATCTTCTTTTCTTCCCCCTCCCGACCCCACACCTGAGCCAAGCCCAACAGACGCTACTTCCAGAACCCATCCACTTCTCTCTCAGTCTCCACGGCCAGCACCTAGTCCAGGCCACTGGGGCGTCTTGCCTGGATTTTCTCGACAGTCTTCCCTGTTCCATCACCACCTGCAGCCTGAATGAGCATCTTGGAAATCTGGAGATGTTTTGGTTGCTCTGGTGGTGGAGACACTCCATCGGTAACAGGGTGGGGGGTGGGGGTGGGGCCAAGGATGCCAGACAACCCACAGGGTGCAGGACCCCCACAGAAAGGAATGTCCCCAAACCAGTCAGGCTTAGAAAGACCCTCTCCCCCCAACCCCCCACCTCTACCCCCAACTTGCGCATAGGAGAAAAATGCGTGTCAAAGTATTCCTCCTAGAATTTAACTCCTGTTTACATATAAAAAAGGACGTTTTTGCATGACTGACAAATCCTGGATTTTCCAGGAAAGCAACTATTGTGTAAATAAAAAAAATTAAGAGAAGTCTGAACCTCTCTATTTTAACCTTATACAAAGAGTTATTCACCATTTTGGAAAATCACTGCTGCTAAGTCGCTTCAGTCGTGTCCGACTCTGTGCGACCCCATAGACAGCAGCCCACTAGGCTCCTGCCGGGAGCCGGCATATTGCATATTGAGTGAGGATCTGTAATAGCTCAACTGGAATTCTATCACTGCCTGGAGCCAGCGTGAGGCACTCCGCCCATGACAAAGGTCATGAGGAAGGAGGCTCGGCATACGCAAAGGCGGGATCGAGCCTCAGGAGTCCCCCTGGAAATTCTCGAGCATCTACCCCCAAAACCAGAGTCTGCCTACTTTCTGCTTTGTGCTTTCACCTACACCTCTGACTTTACGGGGGGCTGTCTCCCACTACCTCTCTCTGAAAAAAGAGTTAGCTTACAGCTCCAGTTAATAATTCCTGGGTGTGACAGTGTTTAACCTACAAACTCCTTTGGAAATCCTCTAGCCTGCCTGAATAGGTTTGTCCGGCCACATGTGATTGCTCACAGCCTCCCAACCATGAGAGGCACAAGATGCTTTAAACCTTCTAAAAACAGGTTCCTTAGAAAAGTTAGAAAATTATTAGTATAAGTATAATGGGCTGATTAGAAATCATATTGGTGAAGGGTTTTTCATTTGTTGAGCCAATGTTTACTGCTAAGTCTCCATATCCCCTGCCCTTACACACATTAATGAATATATAAAAGAAATAAGTATTAACCTTTGATATAAATCACGTTAGACCTTAGGCTAAGTAAATTCTTTCCTTAACTAAAACCCACTACACCCTCACCCTATAGGAATGTAACTTTATTTGGGTGGCGTCTGTTTTAAGAATAATCACCCCTGGAGAAATAAGTGTCCTGGTTGACTGACCGCTGTCACAAGGAGAGGGTCGTAAATTGTCAGCAGGCCCCCCGGCCAGAAGATGATGTAACACCCCTAAGACCTCTGTATACATTTGTATGAAGCACCTGACTTTGATAAAAGTCAGGACTGCTGACCCCGCGTGACTTTTGCATAACACCTCAGTGTATAAAAGTAGACCATGGAAAATAAAGAATTGGGATCAGTTCCTCGAAAGACTGGTCTCCCCATGTCTCTCTCTCTCTCTCACTCTGGTTGAGTCTCCATCTGGAGCGCGGAACCCACCATGCTTACTAATTATGCCTGGGCTTCTAAGATCCGACCGGGGAGGCCTCAGTGTCTCCTCTCCTTCGGGAGAACGGAAGGACGCCTGCGGCCTACGTAAGTGGTGCAAGCTTCTTGTCTTGAAGTTTTATTGGTCCCCCGCGTAAACCAAGCTACTCAGCCTCTTTTCTCCACTGAATTTTCCTACTGAGCTATCCTTATTCCATTACTCTTTATATCCTTAATTAACGTTTAATTAAGCAGTTGTTCCCCGACCCTCGCCTAGCCGTCTCTCCTTCGAATACCCTGGATCAGCTGGGGCTGGACCCCGGCAGGCTCCTCTGTCCCTGGGATTCTCCAGGCAAGAACACTGGAGTGGGTTGCCATTTCCTTCTCCAATGCATGAAAGTGAAACGTGAAAGTGAAGTCGCTCAGTCGTTCCTGACTCTTAGCGACCCCATGGACCACAGCCTACCGGGCTCCTCCGTCCATGGGATTTTCCAGGCAAGAGTACTGGAGTGGGGTGCCATCGCCTTCTCACACGTCACCTGTGGAAATGCCAGGGACCGCTGTATAACCGGGGTCACTCTGCATTTGCAGCTGTTGTCTGCTGTTTCTCTGGGGTTGCATGTAAGTGTCCGCGCACTTTTTCATCTTCTTAGCAGTTACACAGGAGTGTTTGCTTACTGACAATATATAATATTTTACTAGAAATTAATTTCATTTTGGCTTCTCCTAAATAAACTACTAATAAACTAAATCACACTTCGGGCAACACGCACATGCTCACCTAAAACTGTACAGCTAGGTTGTATGACTAGTAATTTTATTTCATGAGGGTGAAGGAGGTGCTGTCAAACACGTTATAAGGGAAATCACTGAATCTGCTAGGATGGGAAACCATTAATTCAATAGAAATCTCTGGAAATAGATATGGAGAGGGTGGGGGCGATGTGGGCTCCTGAGAAGACACATGGGAAGAAACATCCACTGTGAAAAATTGACAGAGAGCTTGCAGCCAGAAGGCGTTTAGAAAATAAGGAAACAGGAAGCACTGGGGAAAAAAATCTTTGATGTTGAAATGATCTTTGTTCAAAAAATTAGAAGGAAGAAATTTCCTTCCAAGTCAGCAGACTTGGGTTTTCATCTTCCTCTTCAAAGGAGAGTTAAACAACCCCTGTGAGCTTTCCGCTCCTGGGAGATTTCAGGACCCTTAGACGCAGCCTTCGGGGTCTGCCTGGGGTCTCCACCCTGCCCTCTTCTCTTCAGGCTGGGAAGGAGCAACAAAGGAACAGATCTAACTTTTTTATGTTTCATCAATGAGTCAGGATAACCTGGAGGCGACGTCCATGGGGGTCTGGGGTGAGCTGGGAGAGCTGGGAGCCTGTGGTTCAAGGAGGGAGTTTTGTAGAGAAACCTGTTCAGAGACTTAAACATGTTCCTTTTATTTCTTTTGCCTCAGGACTGCTGTCTGTAGAAACAAGGTGTTTTGTTTCATTAAAAAATCCACTGAAAACAGAAATGTCTCAATTAATTATCTCCTTATCCAAGACTGTCAAAGAAATGCGGGCACCAAGAGATGCTGACAGCCATAGGTCCTGTCTCGCCCCAAACAGGCAAAACCGCGAGGAGATGAGCTGCAGCCCAGGGAGAAAACATACAGAAAACTATTGACAACGTGGATACAAGGCAAAAGATACTGCATACTCTCTCAAAATCAGAACAATTCTGCCCAAGCTTTGGCTATTGCTCTGGGGCAGTGGTTTTCAAAATATGGTCCCTGGACCAATAGCATCAGTATCCCCTGTGAACTTGTTAGGAAAGCAAATTCTTGGATCCCATCCCAGACCTACTGAATCAGAAACTCTGGGGGTGGGGTCCCGCAGGCCGTGTCTTAACCAGCCCTGTGTTTGAACGAGGGGGTTCTGATGAAGGCCAAAGCTTGAGAACTGCTGTTGAGAACATGTAGCTTTTGTTTGACTTTCCATGTCTTTCTTGATTGAAGCCAAGATTCTGGCTTGAAAGAATACTTACTGTATGACTCCATTATATGAAATTCAAAAACAGGAAAAATGAATCTATGCAATAGAAATCAGAGAAAGGTTGCCCTGGGGGGAAGCATTATAAACTGATGGGGGAGGGAAAGATGGAGCTTTTGGAGTGTTAGACCGTCCACGTCTTATCTACTCAGGGGTATACATATGTAAATACCACCAAGCCATGCGCTTCAGATTTCTGTACTTTTAAAATGTAAAAATATAAAGCTCCACAGGTAATTCTGATGCCCCACTGAGGTTGGCAAAGAGACCTATTTTGCCCACACTGCAAAAAAAAAAGCTTTTTATTCTGAATATTGCTAATTGAAGCTTCCAACAACTCAGCCTACTTTGTTCCAAAACCATACATGCAAAAATCGTGCCTTCTAAAATGGATGAATTAGTTGGCGATTATCTGCTTTGCAGAAGTGTTCACAGTGGGGTTCCTTTAAATGGCGGGCTCCCTTAGGTGCCTTGGGAAAATGGGATCCAAGTTGCCAAAAGGCTATGTATTTGCAAATGTTACTAGACGCACAAAGTCTTGGTGACTTATTGGTTCTGGAGGGGAGTCCAGATGGGAGGTGGGAATTCAGCCATAATACTGTAGACAGAGGTCATCTGCCATCTTCAGTTCTTCATGTTCTGAGCATTGTTTTACGTGGGTGGAGGGCAAACCCTTTAAGAATGGAAAGCAGAGACCACAGAAAACCCAACACCCTAAAAATGTAATGGGGGGACTTCCCTAGTGGTTCAGTGGCTAAGACTCTGTGCTCCCAATGCAGGGAGCTTGGATCTGATCCCTGGTCAGGGAACTAGATCCCATATGCTGCAACAAAGATCAAAGATCCCTTGAGCTGCCACTGAGACCTGGTTGGTGTTGTTCAGTCGCTAAGTCACGTCTGACTCTTTGTGACCCCATGGACTACAGCACGCCAGGCTACCCTGTCCTTCACCATCTCCCAGAGTTTGCTCAGATTCATGTCCACTGAGTCAGTGATGTTATCGAACCAACTCATCCACTGCTAACCTTTCTCCTTTTGCCATCAATCTTTCCCAACTTTGGGGTCTTTCCGCAGTTGGCTCTTCACATCAGGTGGCCAAAGTATTGGAGTTTCAGCTTCAGCATCTGTCCTCTCATTGAATATTCAGGGTTCATTTCCTTTAGGATGGACTGGTTGGATCTCCTTGCAGTCCAAGGGACTCTCAAGAGTCTTCTCCAGCACCACAATTTGAAAGCAACAATTCTTTGGCGCTCAGCTTTCTTTATGGTCCAACTCTCACATCCATACAATGACTACTGGAAAAACCATAGCTCTGACTACACAGACTTTTGTCTCTGCTTTTTAATACACTGTCTAGGTTTGTCATAGCTTTCCTTCCAAGGAGCAAGCATCTTTTCATTTCATGGCTGCAGTCACCATCTGCAATGATTTTGGAAGACCCGGTGCAGCCAACTAAATAAATTTTTTAAAAAATGTAATGAGCTCAGTGTAGGAGGAAGATGGCATCAAGGCAGTGTGGCTCAAACTCCACACACGTTAGAGTCACTGGTGATCTTGTTACGATGCAGAGGCTGGTTAAGGCCTGAGATTCTATATTTTCCCCAAGTTCCCTGCGGAAGACAATGCTGCTGGTCTATGCACCAGACTTCGTGAGAAGCAAGGACAGAGGTACCTTACATGGATCATCTCTCTTCACCCTCACCACCAGGCTCTACACGTGTGTTATTATTCTCATTTTACAGATAGGGAAACTGAGGCAGAGGCCAGCTAAGCTGCCCAGCTAGCAGGCGGGGTCTGAACTCAGGCCTAGTCTGACCCTGGTCTTCTTGCCAACAGTCAGGGATAAAGCAGAGCTGGAGCACACAGGAACTTCCTTCTCCACACTCTTAGCCTCCCCTTTCCCCACCTCACGGCTCTGAAGGTAGACAATGAGCTAGCCTCCAGCCAGCGCTCTGTCTCCAATTATATTCAATTACAAACGGAAAGCTATTTTTGGTGAGGAATATAGATGAGGGCTGTGGTAACGTCCCCTCCCCTCCCTGCCACCCTCTCCACCCTCCCTGAAGCTAAAACTTCAAGAGAATACCAATAATTAGGAATTGGCCGGGGACCAAGGTGCAGAATTTACATTCACTGTTGCAGGCGTGACCTTGGTCCCTATTCCCCAAGTTAGTCTTTCGTGCGTTTCCTGTTAAACCTCGGGAAGCATCTCTTTCCCCTCACAGCCCATTTCGCAGTTACACAGCAGTGGGGTTTATGAAAGAGTTTCTTTTTTTTTTTTATCGAAATTGCATCTCCAGCTAATCACTCTGCCTTTCCCCAAGAGCGCACGCCAAACATCATTTTGAAAGGTGAGTTCCTGGGGGTACCAAGTGCTTCTAACTGTGAAGAGAGATAAATGCAGAATGATGAAACTCCCAAGACAGACCAAGAGAGAGGAGCCCAGGAGGCCGTGGTGGCCTCCCACCATGCCTGAGGAGCCGAGTCACACCCATAGCGCTGTAGGAGGCTGGGGGCTCACGCGGGGACCTGCTCTCCCTCCAGCACTGGGCCTCGCTGGCACTCTCACTCCAGGCTACCGTCTTGCATTGAGCCTGGTTCTGTGCAGATATGTTGACTGCTGAATATTTAGAAAAAGAGATTCTTCCCCCTGTTCCTTTCTGACCCCAGGTGGGTGCCCTCTTTAGTTCCATAAACTCGAACACCAGGCAAAAGCAAGCCTGAGTAGCTATGCTGTGTGTGCTTAGTCGTTCAGTTGTGTCCGACTCTTTGCAACCCCATGCACTGTAGCCCACCGGGCTCCTCTGTCCATGGGATTCTCCAGGCAAGAACACTGGAGTGGGCTGCTGTGCCCTCCTCCAGGGGATCTTCCCAACCCAGGGATCGAACAGAGTCTCTTATGTCTCCTGCATTGGAAGGCGGGTTCTTTACCACTAGCGCCACCTGGGAGGCAAGAGTAGCTATGTGAATTTCAGACAAAGCTGACTTTAGAACAAAGGCTATTTCAAGGATAAAGAAAGGTATTGCATAACGATAAAGGTGCCCATTCTCCAAAAAGACATAGCAATTCTAACTGCATCTGTGTCTAACAACAGGACATCAAAATAGACAAGGCAGAAAGTAACAGAACTAAAAGGGGACATATATTAATATATCGATGTGTTGATAGTTGGACGTTTCAACGTTCCTTTCTCAGTAATTCATTGAACAAGTAAGTGAAAAATCAGTTTGGATACAGAAGGTCGATATATGACTACCCACCACATGGACCCAACCAATATTTATAGAACATTCTAATCCAGCCACAGAAGAATGCATGTTCATCTCAAGTGTGCCTAGAACATTCACCAAGACGCACCATCATCTGGTCAATAAAACCAACCTTAACAAATTTACAAGAACAGCCATCATACCAACTATCTTCTTGCAAAATTAAATTATGATTGTACAAAATTAAACTAGAAGTTGTTGACTGAAAAGATGCACACCCTAAAGTTTGAGGATTGTGTTTTATTTAGTGGACAAGAGCGGAGACTGAAGCCCGGGATACAACCTCTCAGATAGCCCTGAGGAAGTGTTCAGAAGAGGTAAGGGAGGAGCCAGGATCTACATGGTAAAAACCTATAAAACACTGACGAAAGACCTCAAAGAAGGTCTAAAAAAACAGAGAGACATAATGTGTTCATGGATGGAAAGACTCAATATTGTTAAGGTGTTCGTTTACTATAATCTGATCTATAGATTTAAAATCCCACAAACTCTTTTGTAGATATAGACACAAAGTGACGTCGCTCAGTTGTGTTCGACTCTTTGTGACCCCAGGGACTGTAGCCTACCAGGCTTCTCTGTCCATGGGATTTTCCAAGCAAGAGTACTGGAGTGGGTTGCCATTTCCTTCTCCAAGATATAGACAAGCTGATTCCAAATTTTATACGGAAAAGCAAAAGACCTAGAATAGCTAAAACAATTCTGAAAAAGGAGAATGAGGTTGGAGGAATCTCACTGCTTGGTTTCAAGACTCAGGATAAAGCTACAGTGATTAAGCTGATGTGGTATTGATGAAAGGGTAGATACATAGGTCAATGGAGTAGAATAGAGAGCCCAGAAATAGACCCACACAAATATGGTCATCTGGGTTTTGACAAAGATGCAAAGCCAGTTCAACAGAGAAAGACTAATCTTTTACACAGACTGTGCTGGAACAACTGGACATCCGTATCGAGCCATTAGCATCCGTATCGAGCCGTTAGTATCCGTATCGAGCCATTAGCATCCGTATCGAGCCGTCAGCATCCGTATCGAGCCGTTACACGGCTTCCCGCTGCTAGTGATGGCGAGCCATTAGTGCCCATTACAGGTGGCTCAGCAGTCAAGAATCTGCCTGCCCAGGGAGATGTGGCTTTGGTCCCTGGGTCGGGAAGATCCCCCAGAGAAGGACATGGCAACCCACTCCAGTACGCTTGCCTGGAAAATTCCATGGACAGAGGAGTCTGGCAGGCTACAGTCCCTGGGGTCGCAAGAGAGTCAGATACGACATGCATCATAATATTTAATCTGTACAAAACACTGTGAAATCAGTATTGCTAATATTTCCAGTGCTCAGATATGGACACTGAGGCTAAGTATTTGCCCGAAAGCAGTTACTGTGTGATAGAGCCAGATTTCAATCAAAAAGTCTAGCAGCAAAGACAGAGTTCAAAACCACAGCAGCCAATTTGTCTCAGGCAAGTCACTCAGTTTCTCTGAGACTCAGTTTCCTTATCTATAAAATAGGAATGTTAGTGTTTACTTCCAAAGGTTGATGCAAGACTTAGAGAATTTAGAATACCTGGAGCACAGTAGGTATTCATTTGTGTTCAATAAATGTTAGTCCCACCTTCGCCTCATCCCTAAAGGCCTGTCACTGGCAAGGCACACAGCCCTCTGCTTGTGGCTGACATGCTGCTTCTCTGGGTAAATAGTGGGGACTTCCTCCTTTTGTGCCTAGATCAGTCTGTAGAGAAGGGCCTTCAAGGTCCTGGGTCTGAGGACCAGAGATGCCCCAAGGCTTGAGTCATCCTCAACTCTGGAAGGAATGACTGGAGTCTGAAGCCAAGACACTACGTCTCAAAATCACTCAATACATCCTCCTCCAAGATGCCTCGAGATCTTCCTGATGCCAAGAGGTCTTCCCGATTTCAAAAATTCATACCTATTCGTCCACCCCCTTGTTCACTCATTTGCTAAATATCTACTTGCTCGGTAATTACACTGTATCTGCCACACTCTAAGTCCTGAGGATGCAGAAGTAAATTAGACATCTTCCCTGCCCTGGAGGAACTCACAGGAGAAAAAGTTACAGACTGTGTTTTCTGACTGTCCAGCTCCTTTTCAATCCCCTTGCCCTTCTTTGGGGGAATTTCTGCCTTTCCACAGCAGAAGCCAGAGACTCAGTTTCCCAGCATCCCTTGCACCCAGGGCATCGTCATGTGACACAGGCCCCACCAATCAGACATCGTCATGTGAAGTTTCAATTCTGAATTGAGAGACTGAAGACACAAATGCCCAGAGAGTCCAGTTCTGACTGTCTGGCTTTGGGAGGCATCAGGGGCTCTATTCAGTGAGATTTTAGCTTTATTCCTGATTGCATAGCCTCCGAGCTGCCTCCAGCTCTCCTGGAGATTCTTTGAACCACCTCATCTCCTTTAATAAGTTTTCTATTAAAATGTCTAGAGTAGATTCAGTCATTTGCAAGTAAGAAATCAGGCTGATAAGGGAGCAAAGATAGTCAAACAGTTAACTATGGAGTGGAGTGACAGGGGCTGTAAGAAGGAGCTATTCGGCTGGAGGTGAAGAAAACTGTCCCCCTGCAAGCCACCATAGGACAGCAGTCATAGCCCAGTGCCTGGGGTCTGAGTCCGGGGTCAAACTTTAGCTTGTGATGTTAGCTCAGTTGCTCAACCTCTCTGACCCTTAAATTCCTTTTCTTTGAAATGGGGACAATAATATAACTTAGTCAAGGGTTGTGATAATAGAAAACCTCTGTAAGGCAAATGCTATTAAGTATGGTAAAGACTCACTAAACATCAATACTGATCAGCAGCCATCAACCTCGCCAGCCCTGCTCGGGGGAAATCAGGGATGGGATCTTGGAGGAGAGGACATTTAAACCCAACATTAAAGAATCAGCATTAGGAATATACCCACAACTAACACACTTGTTGCACCAGATTGTCTGCGAAGCAGAATCAAAGTTTACCTTAAAAACATAGTATAGATCTCCGGACTTCCTTGGTGGTCCAGTGAGTGAGAATCTGCACTCCTAATGCGGGGGGCCTGGGTTCAATCCTTGATCAGGGAACTAGATCCTGCTTGACACACCCAGTGCAGCCAAATAAATAAATAATTTTTTTAAGTACAGTACTGACTGTGATATGAACGAACAAAACCAGATACAAAAGAGTCTGTCCTGTATGATTCCACTTGTACAAAATTCTAAAATAGGAAAGACCCATCTATAACAACAGGAAGAGGATCACTCATTTCAAAGGGCACGAGCTAGGGGGACTGACTGCCAAAGGGCACAAGGGTGCTTTCTGGAGTGATAGAAAACTTCTATGTCTTGAGAGCAAATGTGTTTACATGTCTGTATGTGTTTGTCAAAACCCAAACTGTACAGGTAAAACAGGTGTATTGTACTGCATATAAATTATACTCCATAAAGTGTCCGACTCTTTGTGACCCCATGGACTGTAGCCCACCAGGCTCCTCTGTCCATGGGATTCTCCAGGCAAGAATACTGGAGTGGGGTGCCATTTCCTCCTCCAGGGGATCTTCCCGACCCAGGAATCGAACCCAGATCTCTTGCATGGCAGGCAGATTCTTTGCCATCCGAGCCACCAGACAAGTAAAGTTTATTTTAAAGATGAGTAATATGGGCATCCAGAAGCACCGGCAAAACCTAGAATCCCTTCCCCTCTGTCCCCTTCTCCTTCTCCCTGTCTCCTTTCTTTGTCTGTCCCAGGGAGCAGACATCTCCCTGTCCTCTGTCTCCTCAGCCCCACCCAACACCCAGTAGTTACTTTTCCACGTCCTGCTTCTCTCTCGGCAAATTGATGGCTCCAAGCTACACAGCTCCCAGCGCGTCATCACAGCTTGTTAACTTGGAGTCACTCAGACAAATTCCTTTCCCTCCCATCCAATTTTGAATTAAGTCAGGAAAAGACAGATTGGCCAAACATTACCAGAGTTGGAATTTATGACAAGCAGCTACTCTTTCCAGAAGCCTCTGCTACCACCTCCCCTGTGCGAAGACTCAACAGAAGCTCTCACCCTCCCTCTGGTTGCCCCCCCGGGGTCTTCCCCGGCAGCTCCCATTATGGTTCCATCCCACAGATGCTTTGTAAGGTGTGCCAGACCCTGGAATCTGGGGATGTGGTGATGACCAGTGGGTGGCCCCTGCTTTCAGAGCGTTTAGGGTCTGGTGGGGCCCCAGACAAGTTAAAACTGAGATGACAGGGCTGCACGGAGGTGCTAAGACAGAGGTGGCACAGAGTACTAAGAAATATGGAAGAGACACGGCGGGAAGAGGAGCGATCAGGAGGGACATCTGGAGGAGGTGTCCCTTGGGATGAGCTTGGAAGGAGGAGGAGGAGCGCCAGAGATCTTGAGTTTTAGCTCATATTAATAACTAGCCTTTGCTGAGCTCCATCAGTGAACCAGGGTCTGGGCTCAGCTTTTTACATGTCTTATCTCATTTCAACAATTGCAACCACTCTCTCCATCTTCCCAATGAGCAATCCAAGACTCAGAGGTAAAATGATTTGCTCATGGTCAGCCAGATAAAGAATAGTAGTAATGAGAGCTACCAGTCCAAACCACTTTCTCTCTGCCAGGCTCTGATTTTACTGCATCTTTTTGACAATCCAACCAACTCGGTTTTAGTATTAGAGCCTGTTTAAACCTTCTCCAATGCATGAAAGTGAAAAGTGAAAGTAAAGTCGCCCAGTCGTGCCTGACTCTTAGCGACCCCATGGACTGCAGCCTACCAGGCTCCTCCGCCCATGGGATTTTCCAGGCAAGAGTACTGGAGTGGGGTGCCATTGCCTACAGATAGTTCAGCTCCAAACCCCACGTTCTCCAGCACGACACTGCACTGCCAGACACGTCCCAAGGTCTGTGCTCTCAGCACAAAAAGGATAGTCTCTTAGGAGGGCAATGTGCAGGGTAAGTGAGATAAACTCTGGAAAGCTCTAAGCATATGTCTGGCACACCACAGGAACCCTGTACTACTGGCCGATCTTTAAAAAAATCATTTCTTCGTTTGAGCACACCAGGTCTTAGTCGCGGCATGTGAGATCTAGTTCCCTGACCAGGGATCGAACCTGGGCCCCCGGCATCCGGATCACGGGGTCTCAGCCACGGGACCATCAGGGAAATCTCGGCTGCTCTTCTTAAGGAGCGACACAAAGGCACAAAAAGTAACCCGTCCTCCCAGCGCATGCTTGCTGAGCTCCAGCTCTGCGCCGGGGGGCATTGCTGGGGATGCAAGGCTGGGAAAGACAAGGGCCCCAGAGCCCACCGGACCTGCAGTTCATATTCAAACTGCAAGGAGATTGCAATCCTGTTCCTCTTAAAGGTGAACCAGTACCCACAGCAGGAGATATGACTGTATTTACTATATGGTCTCAAGTTATACTAAAAAAAAACAAAAAACAAACAAAAAAAAAAACTCAGCCAAGAAAAAAGCTTAGGCAAAGAAATGCCCCCAAATGCTAATAGCAGTTGACTTTGGATGGCGGGACAATGGATGGATTATTTTTTCCTTTTAATGCTTTTCTGCATTAAAGAAAACTTTACGGTTTTCTCTGTGGGGAAAATGTTAAAGAGGTGAGAAGTGGTTATGGTCCCAGGCAAGGACAGCGGCCCATGTGGGCATGTCCCTAAGTCTGCCTGACCCTCTCAGTCCCTACCAGCCCTGCCACCCTGCTACCCGGCCCAGACCCTGGAGGAGCAGAAGGCCCTGCTTGCCCTCCAGAATCCCGTCCTCCAGCATTATGTCCTGGGTCTTCACACCTCTGCAGGCTCCTCCCCACTCCCCCCTCCCCTCAAGTTCCTCCGCCAAGACATTCAATTTCATCCAGAAAAATAATGAGACAAGGGTTCTAAATTGGAACAAAGAAATGACATTCCTATTTATTATTTAATCTGGTCTCAGACTTGAATGAACACTTCCAGGGGTAATTACCGCAAGACTCCAAATTCATTTCTAGGAAGCAGTTGCCAGAGGCATGTGTGGAAGGTAACGACACAATTCAATATTTATGAAGCAACATTTCCCGAGAATATCAGGCCAGCGAGGCGCCTGGAGAAAACTCAGAATGGTTTGCTTGTTTTCAGTGTACACACACGCATGCACACACATGCACGCATGCGCGCGCGTGCACACACACACACACACACACTCACACACACTCACACACACACACACACTCACACACACTCACACACACACACACACACTCACTGATTCTGGCCCTTCATTAGCCTCACCCCTGGGCTGTAAGAGGGTCAGAGGAGTGGGGAGCAGGCTTCCAATACAGACCCCAAACCAGAGAGAGCCCAGGGAAGTCACGTCTTCACAGATTTTCAAGCAACTTCTGCTCTGAAAGAGCTAACCATCCAAACACACACTCCCTGATGATCTATCTATATGGCAGACACATGGCATGTTTACAACATGACACAAAAGCCTCAATCATAATTGAGGCTCATCAAAATTAGGACCTTCTGCCCAACAAAAGACCCCATTAAGAAAACAAAAAGGCAAGCAGTGAACTGGGAGAAAATATTCAAAATACACTATATCAGACAAAGGACTTGTATCCAGAATATATAACGAACACTTGTTGTTGTTGCTGAGTCACTAAGTTGTGTCTGACTCTTTGCGACCCCATGGACTACAGCACACCGGGCTTCCCTGTCCTTCATCTCCCAGAGTTTGCTCAAATTCACATCCATTGAGTCAGTGATGCTATCTAACCGTCTCATCTTCTGCCACCCTTTTCTTCTTTTGCCTTCAATCTTTCCCAGCATCAGGGTCTCTTCCAATGAACTCTTACAACTCAGTAAAAAGACAAAAACCCAATAATAAAATTAACAAAAGGGTCAAACAGACACTTCAAAAAGGTAGATCGAGAAATGGCCAATAAACATGTGCAAAGGGGCTCCACATCTTTTGTCATCAGGGAGATGCAAACTAAAACCACCATGAGATATTACTGCAAATCCATCAGAACAGGGCAAGTTAAAACATAAAACGACCTGATAAAAAGTGTTGGTGAAGGTGTGAAGCACCTGTAACTCACATACAGCTGGTGAAATGTAATATGGTTGATCCACTTTGGAAAACGTGTAGCAATTTATTACTAAGGTAAATGTATACCAAGCATATGACTAAGCAATCCAACTATTATGCATTTATGCAAGAAAATAGAAATCAAAAGACTTGCACATGAATGCCAATAACCGGAAACCACTCACATTCTCCAATCAACAAGTAAATGGGTGAGCAATCCGAGGTCCGGTTGTACAGCAGAATAGTACTTGACAATAAAAAGTAACAAATGAATGCCTTAAGCAATAACATGGATCACACAGAAAAACAAAATGCTGAGCTAAAGAAACCAGACATAAAAGAGCCCAAATGGCGTGATTCCATTCATGTGAAGTTTGAGAACAGGCAAAACTAATATATAATGATCGAAAATGAAGTGGTAACGCCTGGAGTGGGGTGAGAGTTGGAGGCTGGCTCCCAAGGGACAGAAGAGAACTTTCTGAAGTGACGCTGTGTGCTGTGCTCTGTCGCGTCCAACTCTGTGACTGCAGCCCACCAGGCTCCTCTGTCCATAAGATCTTCCAGGCAAGAAACCCGGAGTGGGGTGCCATTCCCTTTTCCTGGGGGTCTTCCTGAGTCAGGGGTCAAACCTACGTCTCCTGTGTCTCCTGCATTGGCAGGCAGATTCTGTGTCACTGAGTCAGCTGGGAAGCCCTTCTGAAATGATGGAAACATTCTATCTTAACCGAGGTGACGGTAGCAAGAGAGTTTACAGGTGTCAAGACTTGTCAAGCAAAAAAAAAAAACAAAACTTGTCAAGCTCCACGCTTAAAACACATGCATTTTATGACATCTGCACCAAATTGAATTAAGTCAGTTAATTTAAAAAGAAGAGAGGCTTCCCTGGTGGTCCAGTGGTTAAGAATCCACCTGCCAATGCAGAGGACATGGGTTTGATCCCCGGTCTGGGAAGATCCCATATGTTGCGGAGCCGCTAAGCGCCTGCGCCACAACTTCTGAGCCCGTGCTCTGAAACCATAGAAGTCACTGCAATGAGAAGAAGCCCTGGCGTTGCAACAAGGGTAGCCGCTGCTCGCTGCAACTAGAGAAAGCCTGCAAGCAGCAATGAAGACCCAGCACCACCAAAACTAAATAAATAAATCTTAAAAAAAAAATAGAAGAAGAACCATTTCCTCCGGTTTCAAATTTTATCAATTCCAATGCTCACCTAACATCCTCCTCTAAGAAAACTACAGAAGCAGCCGGCCTCCCCAGACCCACACTTTCCAAGCACACCCAAACCCACATCCACCTCTCTCCTCTATGAGCGCGTATGAAGGGCTTACTGTGTGTGCTGTTTGTCAGGAAGCAAGGCAGCAAAACTGTTAGGAGCACAGTTTGAGGGGAAAATGATTTGAAATCCAAATCCTGCTTCTATTCATAGTGCTTTTGGCAAAGAACATAAAGACTCCTGGAGACTGCTGGAGGTTCTCGCAGGTATGAGGCGGTGCCTCCTCCCAAGGGCACATGGCTTCCTGGAATGAGAACTCTATTTCCCAGTTTCCTTGCTGCTTGAAAGTGAAAGTGTTAATTGCTCAGTCTTGTCTGATTCTTTGAGACCCCATGGACTGTATAGCCTCTGCCCATGGAATTCTCCAGGCAAGAATACTGGAGTGGGTAACATTCCCTTCTCCAGGAGATCTTCCAGATCCAGGGATTAAACCGGGGCCTCCCGCATTGCAGGCAGATTCTTTACCATCTGAGCCACAATTTCCCAGTTTCCTGGATGCTTAAGGTAGCCTTGTTTCACCCCATTGGCCAGAATGCCATGAGGCCCCTTCCAGGAGCCTCCTTAAGCCACGGTGCTCCTGCCCCCTTGGATCCTGCCTGCCTTCCCCTCTTTGTATGCCACCATAATGGGCCGTGCACCCACACACATCGAGTGACGGGGTATCTGCACCAGCTACACCACCCAGCTGCCATGCCTCTCAGCCCTGGGCACCCACACCCCTCATTTCATGAAAGAGACAAGCATCCCTCTTGCTCGTTTTGAGTTTCTGTCAGCTTTAACCCAATCCCAGACTTAACTGAAATCAGTACATCTCAGGAAAGCTGTACACTTAAGATCTAGGTTCGTAAAGGCACAAAAAAGCTCAACAAGCTGCCTAAGGAATTAGAAGCTCAATGTGGCTGGAATATGGTGTTTGGGGGGCGAGTGGGGAGCAGTGAGGGAGAAAGGCAGTAGGGAGGTGGATGAGACCACTGGAGCCTGCAGGCTGTTATCCAAAAAGAACTGGGAAACAGCCAAGGAGGTGAAGCCCAGCAGTTGCAGGCTAGCTGGGCATTTTGGACCAATTCTTCCATCTGTTCGGAAAGGATCGGCTGCAGGGAGCCCAGTGTGGGAGCAGGGAGGCCACCCCAGAGGCCAGGTGGCCTCAGCCAGGTTGCCCTCATCTTCCATGCACCGTTCAGCTAATGAGATGTATCCTTTGCTGTGTCTTAGGGATACTGATATCTCGAGCCCAGATGCCTTCAGAGGCCCCAGCAGAGGAAGGAGCAGGGATAGGGGAAGACAGAGGTTGGGGGCAGTGGCAACCGGCCAGTGTGGACCTCACCGCAGGCAGCAGCCACCCCAGCCCCTGCCCATCTGTCCAGTGCTGCTGGTAGACACAGTCCTGGAGTCCCTGGAGCTTCCAATTTTTCAGGGGAAGCTCAAAAGGTGGATTTTTGTGTAGGAACCTAATTTTCTTTCAGGCGGGCAGACCCTTCCTGTGAACATCAAAACAAATGTGGCCTCGGGCAGAAGCGGCCTGGCAGGCTGCCAGCGTGTGGCCTCTGAACTGCCTTATCTTCCTTCTCCGGCTTTCTCTCTCCAGGCCCACCACCAACATTTTAAATGGAAATTCTAGGACAGGCACAGGCAGCAGGAGAGGGTTAGCACAGATAACGCTTCTTTCAGATTAACACCACCAGGGTTTCAATCAGCTTGCTGGATGATCTCTGGCCACGTTTTCTTTTTTTTTTCTTTTGTGTTGGATGGACAAGAGAATTTTAGAAAATAAATGCAAGGGAGGGAATGGGATTTCCCTCCAGAATGCTCGGGACCCTTAGGAATCCTGGGGACATGCTGCCCACTCCATTCAAGGCTTGGGCCCCTGCATCTGGGTCTCATCCAGCCTCACCCACTCTCTCACCCTGAGAGTTCATCTTTACTGAGCTTGGTCGTTAGCAGCCCTGCTTCTCTCCCCCGACATGGGTCCCTGAAAGCAGATGGCTGGAGATGAGAGATGGGTGCACTTTGTAGATACTTCATAGTCTCTGGCAACTGCCTCTGGACCTGCCTGCTCCAGCCTCGATGGATAACCCTCTTCTTCATGACGTATAATAAAACTTAGAAACAATGACTCCTAGGAAATTTTGATCCAGTTTTGCAGACAGATGATGTGGCAATCTAACATTTTATGGAGAAAGAACAGGGATTGAGAGCTATGGCCCACAGGCCATCTCTGGCCCACTTGGCTGTGTACATAAAGTTTTATTGGAACAGAGTGATGCCCATTTGTTTTTGTGACTCCCTCTGGCTGTTTTCCTGCTGCAATGGCAGAGCTAAGTATTTGTAATGAGACCCAGAGACTGTATGAACTGCAAAGCCTAAAAGATTGATGATCTGGCCCTTTGTAGGACAAGTTTGTCCAGGTACAGAGAAAAGAACAAGCAGATGTTGAGGGTCTGCTTTGTGCCAAATTACTGTTAGGGACAGCAGGCACATCCGGACATTTTCTCCTCAAGCATTCTTCAGAGGGAAGATCTGTTATCTCCCATTTTAGTAAAAAGAGGCTCCGTGAAGCCAGCTTGCTCAGGGACCCCATGAGGAGATCTTCCCCTGTGTGTAGGGTCCAAACTAAGCCCAGCCCCCACCCCACACCTGTGAGTCTTGCTGGAGTCGGAACCACCCCCAGGAAGGCATTTTGGAAATTTGAAAGGGGCAGTTCAGGAGCACCATTGGCCTTTAGAGGGTGAGGACCAAGGATGCTGGCTGCCCTGCCACACCCGGCGCGTCCTGCAGGGGAAATAACTGTCCCGTGTCCTGCGTGCAACACGACCTGTGGTATTCGAGTCACAACATAACAAAAGTGCCAAAGCAGTTCCGGTGGGTGTTGTTTTATGTACGAGGTGAAAGCATATGACCACTTCATTACGCTTTTCTTCAGTCACAGAACATTCACTTAAATATGCAATATTATATGTTATTTTTCTTTTATTTATTTTATGGTATGGTATTACATTTTTAAAAATTATGCATATAGGTAAGTTGTTTTATCTATGAATATCAGTTTAGGATGGCAAAGGGGATGTTATAAAATAGTTGTTATCAAGACAGAATATTGCCTCTGAGAGTCAAAAATATGCCCCACACGATGGATCAGATAATTAACACAGTGACCTCGAGCCCGCCAGGCTCCTTTGTCTATGGGAATTCTCCAGGCAAGAATACTGGAGTGGGTTGCCATGCCTTCCTCTGGGGGATCTTCCCGACCCTGGGATCGAACCCAGATCTCCTGCATTGCAGGCGGATTCTTTACCAGCTAAGCTTCTAGGAAGCCCCATTATGTAAGCTATTTTCCTTTTACTTATTTTATGTTATAGTATTATACTGTTTTTAATTATATGTATATATGAGTTGCTTTATCTATGAATATCAATTTGGGATGACAAAGGGGATGTTATAAAATAGTTGTTATCAAAACAGCATATTGAGTCAGAGAGTCACAGACACACCCCACACGATGAGTCAGATAATTAACTCAGTGGCCTCTCGCTCCATCGGGCTCCATCGTGGCCCGTCCCGCCACCGTCGTGCTCCACCAGTCAGCACCTGCCTCACTCAGCAGCACGGGGCTGGGAGCTCGGCCCTCCTCTCGCCCTTCCTCATCTGTCAAACGGCGCTGCTAGTGCCTCCCTCACCAGTCTGAGTGCGCACGACAGCAGCGAGTGGGTTTCTCCGGGAGGACCCCAGAGTCACAGACAGCAGGGAGGAGCTGCTTTGGGGATGAACACGGGAGAAGTGAACAACACATATGACGATCCGGGCTGACTTACTGAGTGACCCCATGGATGGGAGCCTGCCAGGCTCCTCTGTCCATGGCATTTCCCAGGCAAGAACACTGGAGTGGATTGCCATCTCCTTCTCCAGGGGATCTTTCCAGCTGCTCTCTTGAGTGCTATCTGTTGAACAACTATATGTGCCCTAAGCATGGGGGACCCAGCAGTGACCATGGAGGGGAAGAGCTCCCACCCTATACAGCTGACAGAGATAAATCAGCAACACCAACTCAGACTGTGGCCGTTTCTATAAAGCAAATAAACAGAGTGACACCACAGGAAATCAGACGGAGGGGCGGGGTAGGAGATCTTGGCAGAAAGGTCGAGAGGTCTTTCCGATGGTGACACGAAAGCTGAAGAGTAAACGAGGTGTGGGCGTGTGAAGGGATGGGACAGAGTATCCAGGTCTGAAGAAAACACAAGTGCGAAGGTCCTGGGGCGGGAAAGTGCTCATTGTTGAGGGCCGGGCTTGTTCGTGTTAGAGAAGTGGGCAGGTGCAGACGACAGCACACGGGCCTGAAGGCCACAGTGAGGAGCTGAGCTTTATCCTCGAGCAGCTGGCAGGCAGGAGGGCAGGAAAGAGTAAAAAGATCCTGGGGTGTTCAGAGGACAGTGAGGTCGGCCTTCTGTGAGCACGGAATGTGTCTTGGGGAAATGAGGTGGGAAATGAGGTGAACTCAGGCCACGTAATTCATATTTTATGCTGCCGAACCTAAGATACTACCATATTTCAGCAGCGTGGGGAAGGCAGTATTTCAATATTTCTGAGCCAAGATGGATAGGGGCCGTGAGAGCCCGGAGTCAGGCAGGCTGGGGAGAAGCTTCTATTAGATCAACTGCATGAACGGCTGGAGAGCTGGGTGGGGGTGCTGGCAAACAGGATGCAAGGCAAGCCAGGAGCAGATCATGAAGACAGACGTGCGGTGAAGGACGTGGAGGAACTCAAACCAAGGGGCAGACGCGATCACACCGCACAGGGGAAGGTCCCAGATCCCCGGGCAGGGGATGGGAGATAGACTCTAACACATCTGAAAACAGAGACCCTCATGTCTCCTTTGGTAACCAAATGCATGCATCCACCCACATGCTAAGGAAACTTAAGGCACGTTGGGATGAAATAAAGATTTTTTTTTTTTAATCTCCCAATTACTTGGAAGCATCCTTTGGTGCCACAGGGGCAACCCTGGATGGAAATGTTTCCTGACATGTTGTGAAATGTGATTTAAAATCCTGGGCAATTCCTTTCTCCAGGTAAAACCTTTGCGCAAGGACCACGATGCTAGACGCCTCTGTGGGCTGCTCCCCTCCTCCCACGAGGACTGGCTCCGGGGCTGCCCCACGCCTCCTCCTCTCTGTCCCCCTCTCAGCTGACGACCTTAGTCACCATTTAGACCCGTCTGCCATCCCACTTCTCTGCTCCCCCTTTACAGATAAACACCTGGACAAAGCTGCCTGTATTGGCTGCTTCCTCTTCCACCCTCCCCATCTCTTGAGCCCGCTCCACTCAGGTACCCCTTCCCAGCATCATGGAGGCAGCTTTTGTGTGGGTCACAGGGGCCTTCATGTAACCAACCCCACTCCATCAGCACGCTGGCACAGGGGGACACTCTTCTCTCTTGAAATCCTGGAGGACGTTTTGCTAAGGGAAATAAGCTGGACGCAGAAGGACAAACACTGCACGGGCTCACTGACACGCAGTATGTAAAACAGCAGGACTCACAGAAGCATGGAGAGGAAAGGCACCTGGGTGGGGGAGGTGGGTAAATGGGGGGATGCTGGTTGGAGGATATAAACTGCAGTTACCCAGGATGAACACCTTCTGGGGATCTAATGTACAGCATGGAGACCATACTCCACCATGTCCTTGAAATTTGCTAAAAGAGTGGATCTTAAAGTGATCTCATCCCACCTACACACACAAATTAGTAACTATGTGAAATGATGGATGTGTTAATTAGCTTGATTGTGGTTATCATTTGACAAGATATACATACATCAAAACAACTAGTTGCACATCTTAAACATATGTAATCTTCATTTCTCAATTACATTTCAGTAAAGGTTAACAAAGAAAAGCAAGTATATGCTGGACTGAAGTGTCTCCTCTAAATTCATGTCAAAGCCCTAATCCTCGATAAGACCATATTTGCTTACCTGTGAGCAGGTGCTAAAGGTTAAAGAAGGTCCTAAATTGTTGTTCTTCGGTCACTAAGTTGTGTCCAACTCCCTGCGATCCCATGGACTGCAGCACAATAGGCTTCCCTGTCCTTCACTATCTCCCGGAGCTTGCTCAAACTCATGTTCATTGAGTCAGTGATGGCATATGACCGTCTCATCCTCTGTCACCCCCTTCTCCTCCTGCCCTCTGTCTTTTGCAGCATCAGGATCTTTTCCAGTGAGTGGGTTCTTCGCATCAGATATCCAAAGTATTGGAGCTTTGGCTTCAGCAAAGTCCTTCCAATGAATACTCAGGGTTGACTGTCTTTAGGGTTGACTGATTTGATCTTCTTTCTGTCCAAGGGACTCTCAAGACTCTCCTCCAGCACCACAGTTTGAAAGCATCAATTCTTCAGCACTCAGCCTTCTTTATAGTCCATACATAAAGAAGTCTGTACATGACTACAAGAAAAACCAAAGCTTTGACTATACGGACATTTGTCAGCAAAGTTATATCTCCGCTTTTTAATATGATGTCATAGCTTTTCTTCCAAGGAGCAAGTGTCTTTTAATTTCATTTAATTTTTTGAAATTGAAATTAAAAGGTCATAAGGGTGAGGCCCTAATCCCAAAGGGTTTGTGTCCTTATAGGAAGAGAAAGAGACACCAGAGCTCTCTCTCCGCCCACAGAAAGACATAGAAAGGAGGAGGCTTGCCGGGGTCCAGCCCCGGCTGATCCAGGGTATTCGAAGGAGAGACGGCATCGGCGACTATTTATTTATTCATCAAAGATATAAAGAGTAATAGAATGAGGATAGCTCAGTAGGAAAATTCAGTGGAGAAAAGAAGCTGATTAGCTTGGTTTACGTGGAAAATCAATATAACCTGTGACACCAGGTTAGCTCTGACCATGGAGGCCGCAGGCGCCCTCTCGAATAGCGGAAGTTGCCCCACCTTAGACACCTTCTTGAGTGGGTCTTAGAAGCCCAGGCAAATAAATGGTCGCAGAGGATATCCGTGCTCCAGATGGAGACTCAGCTGGAAGTTAAGGAGAAAAATGACATGGGGAGACCAAGCTTTGGTGAGCAAAGCCCGTAGCTTTATTTTCAATGGGGGTTTTTATACCCTAAGTTACAGATAGAGGATAATAGGGGATGCAAAGTCAGCAGTCTTTGATCCTTATCAAAAACCAGGGTTTCTTTCCTGCAAATTTATCGTATACAAATGGTTTAGGTGATTTACATCATCTTCTGGCCAGAAGGCCTATTAATATTTTATGACTCTTGACAAAGACTTATCAACAAAGACTTATTTTCTCTAAGAGTAATTATTTTAAGGTTTGGCGCCATCTTCCAAAGATAAAATTGCATTCCTATAGGGCGGATGTGTAATGGGTTTACAACAAAGGAAAGAATTTATTACCTTAAGGGTCTAAAGTTACTAACACCAAGGCCACTACTTATTTTTTCTACATACCAACTATATTAATTAATACACATTCAAGGATACAATTCAGGGGATGTGGAAACTTGGCAACAAGCATTGGTTCATCAATGAAATCTTTTACTAGTTTTATTCTGACAGTTTCTAACTCTCTGAGAGGTTCTAAGCTATTTGAATATCTTAAGCTTCCTGTGCCTCTCGAGGCTGGGAGACTGTAAACAATCGTATGCATAGCTGTAGGTGTCCAGGTAAACTTATCAGGTGAGTTAGAGAGCCATCTGAGGGGTTTGGATTTAAACACTCCTAATTCCCCAGGAACTTTATTAATTGGGGCTGTAAGCTAACTCTTTGACAGAGAGAGCGAGATGGTGGTGGGGGACAGCCCCCAGTAAAGTCAGAGGTGAGAGCACAAAGCAATAAAGTAGGCAGACTCTGGTTTTTTTGGGGGGTAGATGCTTGAGAATATCCAGGGGGACTCCTGAGGCTCGATCCCGCCTTTGCGTATGCCGAGCCTCCTTCCTCATGACCTTTGTCACGAGTGGAATGTCTCTCGCCGGCTCCCGGCAGGGGCTGAATGCAAATCAGAGGAGGATTCTCATGAAAACTCGACCAGCTGACAGCCTGACCTCAGACATCCAGCCTCCAAAACTGTGAGAAAATAAATGTTGTAGTTTAAGCCCCCCAGACTCTGCTATTTTGTTATGGCAGCTGAGCTGAACAGGATGGGTGCCCCCAGAGGGCTATGAACTGGCAAAAAAAGAAAAAGCCTCAGAAGCCAGGAGTGCTCAGTCAGGGCTCTAGATGAAAGGATTATTCAAGTCAAAAACGTTAAGTGCTTGTCAAAGTTAAGTGATTATTAGAATCAAATGATGTCAAGTATAGTGTTTCAACAACCTCAAACCAGTGGGACCCAGGGCCAAAGGTCTTTCTGATGAGCGTGTGATGGGCAAGGTGGACCATTTCCATTTACAGAGTATGTCCTGCACGCACAGCACATCAACAGTGACAATTACACCCATTTTACAGATGAGGAAACTGAGGCAATACAAAGAGAAGAGAAGCCGTTTGCCCGAGATTAGGCGCTTTGGAAGACGAGGAGGGGGAGTGACAAGTGGGGTTAGTTGCAGCCTCTGTCCCCGAAAAGGTTCCTGGCAATCCCGCTGCAGTGCAGGCAGGGGGTAACCCCGTATGGGTCCCCCAACAGTCACACCCCATTCAGGCCCAGCCTGAGCTCCCGCAGGAAAAACAGGAGTCGAAAGAATACGATTCAAGTCCTGGGACCACTCACTGCTTGTCTGCTGCGTGACTCTGAGCAAGTTGCCTCGTGTCTCTCAATCTCAGTTTGATTTGTAAAGTGAGATGTTAGCAGGGGCTCTGCCCCCCATCGAGGGGGCTCCGACAGTCCAGGGAGACGATGCAAGTGAGGAACACTTCGCTTACTACCAAGTGGCAGAATACGACTGTTTCAATAGTGGTCGTATCTGCCCCTGGGCTCGGAACCCACAATACCAGATATGCCGCCTGACGTCCTGTAAAGTCTTGCCACTGGGAATTCCCCCAACACCTGAGCTTTCTTCCTTCTGCAAGTCTGACCACACAGAAGAGGCAGAGCACAGGTTACCCCGGTCCCTACTCCTCTCCAGATAAATCTCCAAGAGTCTCCCTTCACCTCACCGCCCCCCCCAAGTCAACCTCCATGGAATTCCATCTTCTGAAAAAAAGCAAACAGATCACTTAATACTAGAAAACCAGCAGCTGGGGGCAGCCAGACTGTTCTCCATTTCTTCTTTTTTTAAGGTCTTTTAGGAGACAATTAACAAAGGCTAAGATGGAAGGAGGAGACAGAACAGAGAGCCCCAAGACTTTTCTAGGTTTTCTCAACAGACTCGCGGTGACTTAGAACAAGTGCAAGACCTGGATGCCCAGGAGATGTGATGAATGACACTGATGATGTGAGGTTTTAAGTTTTTGTTTTTAACCATTAAGATCTCACCTGTGCCCACAGGGCTTGGCATATAGCAATTGTGTCAACGTCCCCCTGGGACAGGGCACTGAATGATTTAGTAAGTAGCTAAGTCTTCACAGGCTTCCCCAGTGGCTCAAAGGTAAAGAATCCATCTGCAATGCAGAAATCCCAGGAGATGGGGGTTCGATCCCTGGGTTGGGAAGATCCGCTGTAGGAGGGCATGGCAACCCACTCCAATATTCTTGCCTGGAGAATCCCATGGACAGAGGAGTCTAGTGGGCTACGGTGCATAGGGTTGCAAATACTCAGACATGACTGAAGCAACTTAGCACGCATGGAAGCCTTCCCACCAAAGCTGGCCATTTGCTACTGGGTACAGACTGTGCCCCAGAACACTGGTCTCAGTCCATCATGACAAAGAACAGGGCTCACTGAGCACCTGGTGGTCCCAGTGCCATTCTCAGTGGTCAGCACGCGTCACCACAGGGCACGGCCAGCATGCATTGCTGGGTGTGTGAGCTTAGTTGCTCCCTCACGTCCGATTCTTTGTGGCCCCGTGGACTGTAGCCCACCAGGCTCCTCTGTCCATGGAATTTTCCAGGCAAGAATACTGGAGTGGGCTGCCATTCCCTACTCCAGGAGATCTTCCCAACCCAGGGATCCAATTATTTTCTTTAACTCTCACCACTTTGCCTTTCAGGCAGGGATATCTCCATCTTATTGATGGGGAAACTGAGGCTTGGAGAGGCACAGTCAGATGGGGCCCAAGGGCACACAGTCACCACTGATTTAGTGGCGTCATTTGCTTCCAAAAGCCACACTGCCTTTAAGCACTCTGCCAGGGAGACTCAGACTCCTAAGCCCTCTCGGGGACAGGCAGGCAAAGCGAATGCAGGCCTGGTGGGGACTGGGGGCTGGGAACACACAATCCCCTAACGGGAGATGCTCACAACACATGGAGGAGAGATACTTGTAACATGTGCATCAGGCCAGTGGAAGCAGCCGCCTCTAAGTCCACATGCTGGGGGCTTCCCTGGTGGCCCCATGATAAAGCATCTGCCTGTCAATGCAGGAGACACGAGTTCGATCCCTGGTCCAGGAAGATCCCACATGCCGCGGGGTAACTCAGCCCGTGGACCACACCTACCAAGCCTGTGCTCTAGAGTCTGGGAACTGAAACTACTGAGCCCATGTGTTGCAACTCCTGAAGCTCCATCAGCCAGAGCCCACGCTCCCCAACAGCAGAGGCCACCACGATGAAAAGCTGGAGCATCACAGCTAGAGAGCAGCCCCTGCTCGCCACAACGAGAGAAAAGCACAGCAGCAGCAACGACCTGGCGCAGCCAAACACAAGTAAGATAATAGATTGTTTTAAAAGGCCACATGCTGTATGATTCAATTTTATGACATCCTGCCAAGGCAAAGCTACAGGGACAGAAAACAGATGAGTGGGTGCCGGGAGCCGAGGGTGGGGAGGGTTTGACCAAGAAGAGGCAGCAGGGGAAACGTGTTGATGGGGGGATGGAGAAGCTCGGAGTCTCGGTTGTGGTGCAGGTCACACTACTGGGTGTTTGTCAAAGCTCCCAGAACCTAAAACAAGTGACTCTTCAGATCAGATCACATCAAATCAGTCGCTGAGTCGTGTCCGACTCTTTGTGACCCCATGAATCGCAGCACGCCAGGCCTCCCTGTCCATCACCAACTCCCGGAGTTCACTCAGGCTCAGTCCATCGAGTCAGTGATGCCATCCAGTCATCTCATCCTCTGTCGTCCCCTTCTCCTCCTTCCCCCAATCCTGCCCAGCATCAGAGTCTTTTCCAATGAGTCAACTCTTCGCATGAGGTGGCCAAAGTACTGGAGTTTCAGCTTTAGCATCAGTCCTTCCAAAGAAATCCCAGGGCTGATCTCTTTCAGAATGGACTGGTTGGATCTCCTTGCAGTCCAAGGGACTCTCAAGAGTCTTCTCCAACACCACATTTCAAAAGCATCAATTCTTCGGCGCTCAGCCTTCTTCACAGTCCAACTCTCACATCCATACATGACCACAGGAAAAACCATAGCCTTGACTAGACGAACCTTTGTTGGCAAAGTAATGTCTCTGCTTTTGAATATGCTATCTAGGTTGGTCATAACTTTCCTTGCAAGGAGTAAGCATCTTTTAATTTCATGGCTGCAGTCACCATCTGCAGTGATTTTGGAGCCCAGAAAAATAAAGTCTGACACTGTTTCCCCATCTATTTCCCATGAAGTGATGGGACTGGATGCCATGATCTTCATTTTCTGAATGTTGAGCTTTAAGCCAACTTTTTCACTCTCCACTTTCACTTTCATCAAGAGGCTTTTTTTAGTTCCTCTTCACTTTCTGCCATAAGGGTGGTGTCATCTGCATATCTGAGGTTATTGATATTTCTCCCGGCAATCTTGATTCCAGCTTGTGTTTCTTCCAGTCCAGCGTTTCTCATGATGTTCTCTGCATAGAAGTTAAATAAGCAGGGTGACAATATACAGCCTTGACGAACTCCTTTTCCTACTTGGAACCAGTCTGTTGTTCCATGTCCAGTTCTAACTGTTGCTTCCTGACCTGCATACAGATTTCTCAAGAGGCAGATCAGGTGGTCTGGTATTCCCATCTCTTTCAGAATTTTCCACTGTTTATTGTGATCTACACAGTCAAAGGCTTTGGCATAGTCAATAAAGCAGAAATAGATGTTTTTCTGGAACTCTCTTGCTTTTTCCATGATCCAAAGGATGTTGGCAATTTGATCTCTGGTTCCTCTGCCTTTTCTAAAACCAGCTTGAACCTCAGGAAGTTCACGGTTCACATATTGCTGAAGCCTGGCTTGGAGAATTTTGAGCATTACTTTACTAGCGTGTGAGATGAGTGCAATTGTGTGGTAGTTGGAGCATTCTTTGGCATTGCCTTTCTTTGGGATTGGAATGAAAACGGACCTTTTCCAGTCCTGTGGCCACTGCTGAGTTTTCCAAATTTGCTGGCATATTGAGTGCAGCACTTTCACAGCATCATCTTTCAGGATTTGGAATAGCTCAACTGGAATTCTATCACCTCCACTAGCTTTGTTCGTAATGATGCTTTCTAAGGCCCACTTGACTTCACATTCCAGGATGTCTGGCTCTAGGTCAGTGATCACACCATCGTGATTATCTGGGTCGTGAAGATCTTTTTTGTACAGTTCTTCTGTGTATTCTTGACATCTCTTCTTAATATCTTCTGCTTCTGTTAGGTCCATACCATTTCTGTCCTTTATTGAACCCATCTTTGCATGAAATGTTCCTTTGGTATCTCTGATTTTCTTGAAGAGATCTCTAGTCTTTCCCATTCTGTTGTTTTCCTCTATTTCTTTGCATTGATCGCTGAGGAAGGCTTTCTTACCTCTTCTTGCTATTCTTTGGAATTCTGCAATCAGATGTTTATATCTTTCCTTTTCTCCTTTGTTTTTCACTTCTCTTCTTTTCACAGCTATTTGTAAGGCCTCCTCAGACAGCCATTTTGCTTTTTTGCATTTCTTTTCCATGGGGATGGTCTTGATCCCTGTCTCCTGTACAATGTCACGAACCTCATTCCATAGCTCATCAGGCATTCTATCTATCAGATCTAGGCCCTTAAATCTATTTCTCATTTCCACTGTATAATCATAAGGGATTTGATTTAGGTCATACCTGAATGGTCTAGTGGTTTTCCCTACTTTCTTCAATTTAAGTCTGAATTTGGCAATAAGGAGTTCATGGTCTGAGCCACAGTCAGCTCCTGGTCTTGTTTTTGCTGACTGTATAGAGCTTCTCCATCTTTGGCTGCAAAGAATATAATCAATCTGATTTCGGTGTTGACCATCTGGTGATGTCCATGTGTAGAGTCTTCTCTTGTGTTGTTGGAAGAGGGTGTTTGCTATGACCAGTGCGTTCTCTTGGCAAAACTGTATTAGCCTTTGCCCTGCTTCATTCCGTATTCCAAGACCAAATTTGCCTGTTACTCCAGGAGTTTCTTGACTTCCTACTTTTGCATTCCAGTCCCCTATAATGAAAAGGACATCTTTTTTGGGTGTTAGTTCTAAAAGGTCTTGTAGGTCTTCATAGAACCGTTCAACATCAGCTTCTTCAGCATTACTGGTTGGGGCATAGACTTGGATTACTGTGATACTGAAAGGTTTGCCTTGGAAATGAACAGAGATCATTCTGTCGTTTTTGAGTAAATCATACCTTAAACAAGATGGAAAAAACCAACAACAACAAATCTGTGGGCCGGAGTTGAGTGGCAGGCTGCCTTTTTGTGAGCTCTACCCTACGCTGCACTGGAAAACCAGAACGGCCAGCTTCCACGTGACACACACATGGATGATTGTGTGGACTGGTCCTTGCGTGTGGCTGGCAAAGGAAGAGATGAGGCAAAGGAATCAGTGGCTGGGCCTTGAACTTCGCCCTGTTCCTCCACTCACTTGTAGGGTGACCCTGGGCAAGTAGCCTCTCTTCTCTGAGCTACAGTTCTCTCTTAAACTGAGGTGATGACACCTTTCCTAACACTGTTGCTGCCCAAACTAGACAAGATTCTCAAAGTGACGCTGCCGCACAAAGCCTCCTGGCTCAATGGAGTCTCCCATCCTTTCATCCCTCATAGCCTCCGAGGACTCACATGGATCCAGCCATGGTTCCCTTTGGTGGCCAGATTTCCCAAGGGTCCTGGGTCACCCTTAGCCCATGGACCACGCCCACTGGGGAAAAGCAGACTGTGACCTGCTCCTTCTCCAGCAAGCACCCTGAAGTGTCCACCCACACAGACCAGGATGGGGACCCTTAGCCCACGCCCCCGCCACCACAGTATTACAGGTGAGCTTTTCAGAGCAGCTGGGTACGGCATAACCAGGAAGACAGAGCAGCGTAGTGGTTAAGAGCGGGGGCTCTGGGTCCAAGTCTTGGTTCTGCCACGTCTTTACTAGAAGATGTTGAGTAAATTACGTCAGCTCCCTGATCTATAAAAGAAGGATGCCAATAGCACCCAGGTCTCAGGCTTACTGAGAGGCTGAAGAAAGAATGCTGCACTTCCTCGGCACCCAGTGGGGGTTAATCAGACGCTACCTGCTGCTTCCAGATCTAATCTCGATGATCATCACTCTCCCGGTAATCCGTCTCCTGATGACTATTTTGTAAGGAGTAAATAAAATAAAGTTCTCAGTGAGGTACCTAGGGCTTAATAGATGTGTGATAAATTGCCACTATCATTATATCATTAATGTTACTATTGTTGAAAGATCACACCTCAGAGGCCGCCGAGCAGGAACAGACATGCACAGATGGGACAGTGGATTCCCAAATCCAAAATGCCACAAACACTCTTACTGCAGAAACTAAAAGTGTCTGGGCCCCATGGTCTCAGACATGAATCAAAAGAGACCCAGAAGACTCTTTAAACATCCAGAAGAAATTAAACCTTGATCTATCCAGAAGCCAAAGAACAAACCTTTGGAAACAGACTGAAGCACAAAGTGCTCACAAGAGGTCACAGAGTGAGCCTGCAATGGAACCCAAAAGGATCCAGCCCCCAGCTCCTGCCAGATTGCCAAAGCAGACCACCACCCCCATTCATGAAGCCCACAGTCAGACAAGGGGGGATAATGAAGCACTAGCAGGAAGGAACTTGGAGAGAAGAATCAGGTCCTCAACTATGCTGACTGCCAGAAAGGCATGTTTCCGCTTCTCTCTCCAATCATTCAGTGTTCTGTCCCACCGGACATCCAGCAGGAGCCAGTCAAGGCAACAGAACCACGACAGTACCTTTTCTTGCTGGGACATGCAAACTTGGAGAGAAGTTTCCAGGGTCCTTCATGGGGTCAGGACACTGGATGGATTTGGGTCCTGCTACTCCGAGGCTGGCTTTTCTCCTCCTGGACCAGAAGAGGGGAAGCTATTGCCCTCTGCACACTCCTCCTCCTTCGTTGCTGAAGTTATTTCCGTCTTAGCAATCGCTGAGCATCTAGCATTGCTCACGCACACGCGCGCACGTGCACACACACGCACACACAAGGAGGGAGAAGGCAAGAAGCAGACAGGACAGTGACGAAGAGGGGCTCTGGCCGGTGCTCCCCGCATCTGTCATGGTCAGATCGGAAGAAGAGAGACAGTTTGGTTTGAAGCCATCGTCCTCTCTCCCTGACCATCTGAACCCGCCCCCCGCCCCTTTTCTTTCTTGCCCAGCAACCCCGGGATGAGCTGAGCTCAGCTTTCCTTGGACATCTCCTCTGTCCTTTCATCTTGGTCCTGCGCCCGTCATCCAAACTCCATCCCAGAGCTTCCTCCTCTGAGAAGTCCTATTGGACTCTTTCACTGCTGCTGCTGCTGCTAAATCGCTTCAGTTGTGTCCAACTCTGTGTGACCCCATAGACGGCAGCCCACCAAGCTCTGCCGTCCCTGGGATTCTTCAGGCAAGAACACTGGAGTGGGTTGCCATTTCCTTCTCCAATGCATGAAAGTGAAAAGTGAAAGTGAAGTCACTCAGTTGTGTCTGACTCTTAGCAACCCCATGGACTGCAGCCTACCAGGCTCCTCCGTCCATGGGACTTTCCAGGCAAGAGTAATGGAGTGGGGTGCCATCGCCTTCTCCGGACTCTTTCACTACTGATCTCATTTAAAAAATAATTTAAGGAATTTTAAAAAATCATGTTACAGTGCCAGGAGCTCTGTTTAAAGCAGCAAACAACACACATCCCTGCCAATAAGGTGCCTTCTGCAATCTGGGTACCCCTGGGTGCAGCCCCTCCCCTCAGGGTGCCTGATGGTGTCTACATCATGGGGTCTTTGCAGGTGAGCAGGAGAGTCAGAGAGATCACTCTGCTTCCTCCCACCTGTGCAACTGTGAGCAGTCACTTAGGTTCCCTGACCCTCTCTTCCTTCCTGAAAATGGGGTAATAGTATATACCTGGGCTTCCCTGGTGGCCCAGACAGTAAAGAATCTGCTTGCAACACAGGAGACGTAGCTTTGATCCCTGGGTCAGGAAGATCCCCTGAAGGAGGGAATGGCTACCCACTCCAGTGTTCTTGCCTGGAGATTCCTAGAGGAGCCTGGTGGGCTGCAGTCCATGGGGTTGCTAAGAGTCGGACACAACTTGGCGACCAATGCTTACTTATTGAATATATATATATACCTTCCAGGTATGAGGCAGGTCAAGTGTTTAAAATCCTGCCTGATATATTGCAAGTGCTCAACAATAAGTTATACTTTTATTATTAAATTTCAGTGTATTATTAAATGATTCTTTTCATTTACCTTGTCAACTCCTTATCAGCACTAGTGTTTGTCTCCCACGCTCCCTGTGAGCAAAGGACAGAGGAGTTCCTTAGTTCCGTTGAGGAACTCCGTGTTTGGTGATGGTGGATAAAGTTGTTCCAGTTTAAAAGATTAATAGCTGCAAACATTTTCCTAACCGTAGCAGCCAGCCTTTTTTGATGTGGGTCAGTTTATAGTGTGGCTTTTTTGGGTAGGCAGCATGTCACCCAGCCCTCGAAGCCGTCCTGGGCGTTTGGTCCTGGCTCTCTCCCTTCCTCAACCTCAACTGGCTGGGCCTCTCATGCTTCCGGAGCGTTCACGCCTTGCTCCCCCAAGTCCTTAAGAGGTTAGGACCGTGGAGTCAGGCAGACCTGGTCAGAATCCGGGTCTAGTTGTATTGATTTATTTAGCTGCCCCGGGTCTTAGTTGCAGCAGGTGCGATCTTTCGTTGCCACATGTGAACTCTTGGCTGCAGCCTGGGGGATCTAGTTCCCTGCCCGGGGATCAAACCCGGGGCCCCCTGCACTGGGAGAGCAGAGTCTCAGCCACTGGACTGCCAGGGACGCCCCACTAGGCCTCGTTCTCTACTACCTGCGAACAAATCAGATTATCTTTACTGGGCTGTCCAAATGCGTTCTCCAAAGGTCACTGGAGACTGAACATCTTAATGCACGGGGGAGGCCTTGTTTGCAGCAGATGCGGTAACGGCTAACTGCCTGCCACCATCATTGCCCGTGTGGGCAGTGGCAGTGGCTTTAAGACTGTGCCTTAGAGAGAATCTGAGTCTGCGTGTTGACATGGGCCCTGATTTGTGTGAATTTGGGAAGTTCTGACATAAAAAGCCAGGTTGCAAACTCTAATGCCTGCAGTGGATAAAGGCAGCTAGAGAGAATTAACCAACCCGCCAGGGGGGCTTCGAACATATTAACAGTTCCCTCTGATTGGACTAGTGGCAGGCACCTGACCTACAGTCGGAAAACCCATTGGCTGTCCATGAGCCAATCAGATTGGGTCTGTTTTCAAAGGCGGGGGCGGAGAGAGGTGCTCCTGATGGAACCCAGGTGGGCTTTGGGTTGAGATGACTAGATTTGGTTCTGGGCTTCCCCACAGTCTGAGGAACTGAGCCTAAGGGGCAGAAGGAGAGGTGGGCAACCACATGATTCCAGGCAGAGGGGACCTCCAGTCCAGGGATGGGAACATCCAATCCGTAGGAATGTCCCTCTGGCCCATTCAATCAATCCCTCCAAGGTCTTCAAAACTCCCTTCAGGCCTGAGGAGGCGGGGATTAAATAAACCCTTTCAATAGAAAATTATGCAGTGTTTAAAGTAAATGAGGACGATCGACATGAACTGACACGGAAGGATTTAAAAGACATATTAAAAGTGAAAAGCAAGCTATTAATCCATATACATAGCATGATCCCACTTTCAGCTTTGAAAATGTATTTAAAGCAATGAACTACATATGGCACTAAGAATAAATCTTGAAATCTAATGTTGAGTGAAAAAGAAACAGAACAAGGTTTATAAATTAAAAGCACATTCACACTAGAACCATGCTAAATATTTTACAATATATACATGCCTCCAAGTACATAAATCACATCCATGATACCCACGCCGGGGATGGGGGTGGCCGTGAGCTTTGCATGGTAAATGATGGCAGCCTTTGTGGCCGGCAGAATTTTAAGGCAGCCTCGGTGAGTCCTGCCTTTATGTGATCCCCTCCCCTTGAATGCCAGCAGGACCTGTAACTTGCTTCCAGCCAACAGAATATGGCAAAGGTGATGGGCGAGTACCTCCTCTAATTAGAATTCAGTACAAAATACGGCAACGGTGAGTCCCTGACGATGACATGTTACATAAGATTCCCACTCAGCAAACGAGAGTGAAATGCTCCTGCTGGCCTGGAAGACATAAGCTGCCATGCTGTGACTGCCCTGCCACAGGTCATGAGAGGACTTGGCAAGGAGCCACAGAGGCCTCTAGGGACTGATAGTGACCTCTTGACACCATGGAAGTGGGCACCTCAGTCCTGCTACTGCAAGGAACCAAATTCTGCCCAACAGCCACATGCATTTGGAAGTGAGTCCCAAGCCCAAGAAAGCCATGCATCCTGCTGACACTCCAAATCCAGCCTTGTGAGTCACTGAGCAGAGAACCCAGTTAAGCTATGCCAAACTCCTGACCCTACACAAATCGGGCTCCTGAAATTACACTGAGTTAGGGCTTCCCAGGTGGCACTAGTGGTAAAGAAGCCCCCTGCAACGCAGGAGACTCTCCTGGAGAAAGGAACGGCAACCCTCCCCAGTATTCCTGCCTGCAGGATCCCGTGGACAGAGGAGCCTGGCGGACTACAGTCCACAGGGTCCCAAAGAGGCAGACATGACTGAAGCGACTTAGCACACACACACACACAAGCTAAATTTGTGGTCATTTGTTACACAGCAATACATAATTAATATGACATTCTGTGAAACAGGGAATATGACTACCCCAACTGCCTGCCCCTGAGGTAAAAGAGTAAATAAAATTAAATGTATCTTGAAAGTGAAAGTGAAAGTCGCTCAGTCACGTCCAACTCTTTGTGACCCCATAGGCTGTAACAGTTCAGTTCAGTCGCTCAGTCATGTCCGACTCTTTGAGACCCCATGGACTGCAGCACGCCAGGCCTCCCTGTCCATCACCAACTCCTGGAGCTTACTCAAACTCATGTCCATTGAATCGGTGATGTCATCCAACCATCTCATCCTCTGTCATCCCCTTCTCCTCCCGCCTTCAATCATTCCCAGCATCAGGGTTTTTCAAATGAGTTGATTCTTCTTCACATCAGGTAGCCAAAGTATTAGAGTTTCAGCTTCAGCATCAGTCCTTCCAATGAATATTCAGGGCTGATTTCCTTTAGGACGGACTGGATGGATCTCTTCTGTCCAAGGGACTCTCAAGAGTCTTCACCAACACCACAGTTCAAAAGCATCAATTCTTCGGCACTCAGCTTTCTTTATGGTGCAACTCTCACATCCATACATGACTACTGGAAAAACCATAGCTTGGACTGAATGGACCTTTGTCAGCAAAGTAATGTCTCTGCTTTTTAATATGCTGCCTAGGTTGGTCATAACTTTTCTTCCAAGGAGCAAGCGTCTTTTAATTTCATGGCTGTAGTCACCATCTGCAGTGATTTTGGAGCCCAGAAAAAGAAAGTCTCTCACTATTTCCATTGTTTCCCCATCTATTTGCCATGAAGTGATGGGACTGGATGCCATGTTTTTAGTTTTCTGAATGCTGAGTTTTAAGCCAACCGTTTCACTCTCCTCTTTCACTTTCCTCAAGAGGCTCTTTAGTTCTTCGCTTTCTGCCATAAGGGTGGTGAGTGTCATCTGCACATCTGAGGTTATCGATACTTCTCTATAGTTAAGGAATTCTCCAGGTCCGAACACGGAGTGGGTGGCCCATCCCTTCTTTAGTGGAACTTTCCAGCCCAGGATTGAACTGGGGTCTCCTGCATTGCAGGCAAATTCTTTACCAACTGAGCCATGAAAAAATATTCTTAACCTTTTGTTTTGCTTTTGGGGCTCTTTTGGCTGTGCTGCACAGCTTGTAAGATTTTAGTTCCCAGACCAGGGATTAAACCTGGACCCTCAGCAGTGAGCATGAAGTCTTAATCACTGGACGGCCAGGAAATTCCCTAAATGTTTTATTTGACAATTATGCCTCAGAGAAGGTGAGGTTTGGTGCAGGGGACTAGTTTCAAACACAGAAAGAAGACAATGATGTTCTAAGAAACATTAGCACCAAGAAATCATATCACATTCTTTCTTAATGAACATGGTAAGTCACATACTAGCCAACTGTTGACTAAAAATGATGCCTCAGAAAGAAAGCAAAAAATAGGACAAGCGATTGTGTTTTTTCCTTTCAGTTCTTCCTTACTCATCTTTAAAAAAAAAGAAAAAAAAAAAAGTTGAGCAGGAGGATGTGCACGTATCCAGAAGTGAAATAAAAGCAGTTGAGTTAGTTTTGTCCATTCTTCTGGCAAGAATGAAATACCTAGTCCTGCAAACACTATAAAATACAAATCGCATCGTTTCAGAGTTTCCACATATGAGCTAAATGTTTATATTTGCATTCTAAGTAGGCATTGCACGATATAAAGATGAACCATAAAATTCATGCTAATTTAAATTTTGCTTTACTTAGAATGACATTCAATAGCAAGTATAAAACACGATGACAAGTTGAGAGAGATCACAGGGGGAAAAAAAGGAATGAGCTTTATATTTTAGTATCTTTAATGCCACCTTTCCCCCTGCTTTTTGAACTAGGGCCTTACAATTTTTATTTCACACTGAATCCTGCAGATTGTGAAGAAATGCAACAAAGTGCTGTGTCAGGTGTAGCCGGCACAGGGAGGCGAACCTGTGCTCTTTAAGCGTCTCTGAGATGGACGACCTTTATCCTAGCTCCACTCCTATTGCCTGGGCACCAATCCACGTGGGGCGGGATCTTCTCTACAAGAGAAGGTCCTCTCACAAGAGGCTCTTCCACCATTCCCTTTCTCCGGCAAATCCCCGTAGGCAAAGAGTTCCTTCCAGTGCTCCAGGACTTAGGACACCTTCTGGTCAGCTGCTACCAAGACCGCCCCCTTCTGTAAATTCCCTGAGCCCCGAGCTTTTACCCTGCTCCAATCTCAGACATTCCCTCTGCAAACTGCTCTGTGGCAGGGATGGTTCCTGGTGCATTTTTTAAAGTCATAACTGAAAGCTGGACGGTGATATCTGCCAAGTCCATCGAGGAGCCTGGGGAGGAGGCTGGAGTGTCACGACACCATGGTGTCACACTTTCAGCCGTCCGCGTGTCTAGCTACAGCCCCGTTATCAGCTGTCTTCCTGGCTGGGACGTGCTCCAGCAGCTGTCTGTGGCTCGCCTCCCCTGAAGAGACTAAGGCCAGGGAGAGTCCATGCCCAGTCTCGTCCCTGGATGTTATATTCCGCCCCCCACCCCTCCCGGGTGCAAAGGGGCTCCAGTTGCCTCCACTCCCCCATCTGTCTCCCTGCACTGAGGAATGACGTGCTTTGTATTTCTGTCCTCTTCAAACTGCGGCTTTGGCCCTTCTAATCTCACCTCCCCCCTCCCCCCCCCTCCCCCCCTCCCCCCCCTCCCCCCCTTCCCCCCCTCCCCCCTCTTCCCCCCCTCCCCCCCCCCTCCCCAGAGCGGCGCTATTTTGTTACACGCCTTTAGCCAGGCTCCTTTCCCCTTCCCCTGGCATTCTCGTTTGCCCCTAAACTCAGCATCAAGCTCCGGAGTTGGCCAGCCTGCTTGACCTTGCTACCTTCAGACCTGTCTTCCTGCACACGCCTCCTGAGAACCACGTGCCCGCACACACATGCGCACGAGCCTGCACACGCACCAGGTTTTGTACTGGTCACCGCGGCTGTGAGCTGCTGGGTGCTTGGCTCCTCTGCACACATGGTCTAGTTTGACCCTGTGAGGGGAGGGCTTATCCTCCACCCCACTGTCACAAGAGACCCAACTGAGGTACAGAGAGGGGAGGAAGTGACGTTTCCTCGTGAGAGACTGACCCTCTGACCCCAAAGCCCACGCTCTCCCCACCCGGCGCGGATCTGGAGGAGAGACGCGAATGCGGACGGAGCATCCTCTGTGCGCCTGGACGGCGACCTCATTAGCAGCGTCTCCTCCGTCATTACGTGTTCTCCTGTTCTGATCTCACTCTTTACATCCACTAGGGAAGCTTCCCTGATGGCTGAGTCGGTAAAGAATCTGCTTGCAATGCAGGAGACCAGAGTTCGATCCCTGGGTCAGGAAGATTCCCTGGAGAAGGGCATCGCAACCCACTCCAGTATGTTTGCCTGAAGAATCCCATGGACAGAGGAGCCTGGCAGGCTACATACAGTCCATAGGGTCACAAGATTGGAACACGACTTAGCAACTAAACCACAACCATTGACTAGGTTCAGATAGAAGAATTTCTCTCCCTCTGGTTAGATTTTCCTTCTCATCCTATATTTGAAGTGAATCATCTCCAGCACATTCCCAGACCTGGAAATACATTGGGATCATTCAGGAGGTCCTCTCACCCCAATATGGGTCCCTGGAGCCCCAGACCCACTAAGTGGAGACCCCTGGTGATGAGCCCAGCAATCTACATTTTAAAGCATATCCATGAGACTGGCACAGCCAATGCACTCGGGAATCCCCGAATCCTTTACTGGCGTTACCCAAACTTCATTGTAAAAGCAGAGACATTACTTTGCCAACAAAGGTCCATCTAGTCAAAGCTATGGTTTTTCCAGTAGTCATGTACGGATGTGCGAGTTGGACCATAAAGAAGACTGAGGAATCCCATCCCCTCCACACTTCCAGGAGAGAGAGAGAAAAGAGAGAAATAGCTAGTTTGGATAGAAAACTGCCTGGAAACATAATGCCCAGATATTTCTTTTCCCCCAATGCCCTTACTATTTGACTTTTAACCAAGAATATCTAACCCCTCTTAGAATATATAACCAGCATGCACAAGACTCTGGGTCTACAGCTGAGGACCATCACACAGCAATTCAAGAATCATGCAATCAGTAGAAAGGACTTTCCTTCAGCTTTTTACTTTCATTCAAACTACCAAACTGGTCCAGGTTGTAAGAAATATTTCATCCCCAAGATACAAACATCTTTCCTCTTCCAGATCACAAAAGAGGGAATATCAAAATCCAAACACCATGCTTCCCTAAATCTGCAATTAATTTCTTGAGAGTCCCTTGGACTGCAAGGAGATCAAACCAGTCAATCCTGAAGGAAATCAACCCTGAATATTCATTGGAAGGACTGATGCTGAAGCTGAAGCTCCAATACTTTGGCCACCTGATGCAAAGAGCTGACTCATTGGAAGAGACTTTGATGCTGGGAAAGACTGAGGGCAGGAGGAGAAGGGGGCGACAGAGGATGAGATGGTTGGATGGCATCACTGACTCAACAGACACGAGTCTGAGCAAACTCAGGAGATAGTGAAGGGCAAGGAAGCATGACGTGCTGCAGCCCACGGGGCCGCAGAGTTGGACAGGACTGAGCAGCAGCAGCAGAACTATTTGCGCCTCTGACGTCCACTAATGTCACAAATCAAGTTTTTCTTTCCCAGAAAACTGGCTGTTAAACATTTGCAAGTGTACCTGCAGCCCTCAAATACCTGCATGCATCATAATCCCCTGGTGATGGTTTAGTAGATCAGTCGTGTCCAACTCTTTTCGATTCTATGGACTGTAGCCCCATCAGGCTCCTCTGTCCATGGGGTTCTCCAGGCAAGAATACTGGAGTGGGTAGCCATTTTCTTTTCCAGGCGATTTTCCCAACCTAGGGATGGACCTTGTGTCTCCTGTATTTCAGGCAGATTCTTTACTGAGTCACCAGGGAAGCCCCTGGGGGCTTGATAAAAATGCAGACAGCTGGAGACTCCTTAAGACTTCCAGAACCAATTCTCGGTGTGGGACTTGAAGATCTGGGAATTTTTTTCAACTAGAGACCCAGGCAATTTCTCATCCACAATGAAGTTGCCTTAGAATATCAATTAAGTCTTCCTAATTAGCAAAACAAATCAGATGAAGATACTTTCTCACTGGCATTCTTATCTCATTAAGAAATTATTTGCAGTGCATGTTGAAAAGACTTCAATCTGAGATCCAGTGAGTTGCTGTCTCTTACAGCTTCTGGGCAAAGCACTTCTCCCCCAGACCCCATAGAAAGACCATCAGGAAACTCAACGGAGGCTTCGTCCCCTAAATGTGCTGGTTTCTGACCCCACAACCAAAAACATCAGCCTCTGATCTTCTTTTGTATAAAGATGATGCGTTGGTCAGAAATTTCCATCCTCAAATGTCTCATCGGGCCTAGGTTCAAGTTCAGACCCTTTTGAAATGGTTGGAGAAGGTTAAGAATCGAGAAGCTAAACGATTACGAGAACATAAAGAAAATCCTGCTTAATGACATAATCTAAAACTTTATTGAAATTTGCCAAGGTTTGCCTATCCCCGGGGTCATCATGCATGCATGCTCCGTCACTAAGTAATGTTTGACTCTTTGTGACCCCACAGGCTGTAGCCCATCAGGCTCCTCTGTCCTTGAGATTTCCCAGGTAAGAATACTGGAGTGGGTTGCCATTTCCTACTCCAGGGGATCTTCCTGACCCAGGGGACAAACCAGCATCTCCTGTATTTCCTGCATTGGCAGGCAAATTCTTTACCACTGAGCCACCTGGGAAGCCCGCTGGGGTCATGGAACTGGGCAAATACGGTCCTTGTGGGGACTGATTCTACAGCCGCTGTTCCAGTCAACAGCAATTAAGCTTAATATTTCCCTCACATTAGGTAGGAACTTATATTTAGTTCCTCACTTGTTCTTCCAGAAACCCAAGTCTGTATTTCTGTCACCAGGCTACAAACAACGAAACAGTTTGAAATAAGAAACTTGCCCAGGTTGGTGACATTCCTTAAATATAAATCTCTAACCATGTGTATTAATTTCTTATCCCTGCATTGGGGCTTCCCAGGTGGCACAGTGGTAAAGAACCCACCTGCCAATGCAGGAGATGTAAGAGACATGGGTTCGATCCCTGGGTTGGGAAGATCCTCTAGAGAAGAGCTTAGCAACTCACTCCAGTATTCTTGCCTCCAGAATCCCATGGACAGAGGGGCTTTACGGGCATATAGGGTTGCAAAGAGTCAGACATGACTGAAGAGACAGCATGCACACATGCATAACTAATTATCACAAACTTAATGGCTTGAAACAACCCAAATTTATTATCTCACAGTTTCCATCCATGTGTCTGGAGTCCAGGAGAGGATTAACTGGGTCCCCTGCTCAGGGTCTCCCCAGGCTGAAACCAAGGTGTGGCCGGAGCTGTAATTCTCATCTGAGTTTCTGCCAAAGCCAAGTATTATGCAAATTAAAATATTTACTCAGGTGTTTTAAGTAAACTCACTGTATTAAAACGCTGTCCCAAGCAATAAATAATGTCCATACAAGTCCCAGGTTTGATGGTCAAGTTCTCCTTTGTTCCTGATGATATATTTTAAAACAAATGTGATTATTTTTAAATGTTTTAAATGTTCCATCTAAAGTCATCTTGTGCATCTACTGTGCCCACATCACACTTCACAACTCCTCACTGTACCACGTCTGGACCTCCTGACACCATAACCAGCTCTAACAGGGTCCTGGGCACCTGACGCCTCATTTCTCTTGCCAACCAGCCACAGCGAAGCTACAAAGCCCAGGCTGCCAGACCCAGCAAGAGCAAGCCTGGAGACAGGTACCAGCTTTTTCATATGGAGCCCCTACAGATTTGATACACACATTATCAGCGCCAGAAATGAATTTCCACAGCATGTCCCAGAGTGTTCACAGATGTTTTGGGAACCTTAAAAAGTGTCTTCCAATACAATGTATCATTTAACCTTCACAAACTGTGAGGTCGTTCCCATCATCCCCCCTTCACAGCTGAGGAAACTGAGACCCAGGGAAGTGAGAGGGCAGATTAAAAGGCAAATGTAGGTCCTCTGATGCATCAGCAACGTTTTCCAGGCGTCACTGCTCTTTCCCAAACAACCTGCTAGTTCTCCCCCAGGGACCACTGCCCTTTCTCTCTTGGTAACAGAGCTCACATATCTTGTAGCCGAGCACACAGCTACTAGGGATGAAGACTCTATTTCCCAGTCTCCCTTGCAGGTAGGAGCGGCCATGTGACTAAGCACCAGAACATTGGGATGTGAATGGAAGAGACAAGGGTAACTCCTGGAAGAGTCCTCCAAGAAGGTGGGTCTGCCAGCTTTTGTCCTTCCTCCTTCCTGTTGGCCTGAATGCAGCCATCCACCGGCCCTCCTGGACAATGAGACAGCCTTGGGCTGTGGACGCTGTGCACAGGGAAGCCGCAAGCTGGAGGGAGGCTCAATCCCTGGGGATGTCTGGCAGCAGAACGGCCCTCCAGGCATCGGTACTTTCCCTCTGGACTGTTACATAAGAGAGACATCAACCTTTACCTCAGTTAAACCCCTGCTGTGGAGGTCTCAGTTGTTCACAGCTGAGCCTTTTCCGAACTATTAATAATATAAAGTCACAGCAGGGAAGGGAAGGACCGAGGTCTCAATGCCCCCATTTTATAGATCAAGTCCTTGTTTTCTTGGAAACAGAACACCTGGTCTGCAGGAGAGGTAGTGGAGTCCCAGCCCACAGCGGGTCCTCCATGGACACGTAACCACTTGGGTGGAGCCTGAACCGAGTCTTCAGTACCTGCCACCTACAAGCAATCTGGTGCTGCAAAGCCGTTCCTTCCGACAGCTCCCCTTACTGATGTGTTCTGCAAGCCAGCTCCTCGTCAAGAATGGAAAAAAAAAAAAAAAAAAATCAAAGCAGCCCCACCAAGCTTGCCAGGCACTGCCAAATTGCAGATCAAAGCCAACCAGTCTGGCAAAACTCTGACGCCTTCCTCCCTGAGCTCTTCAGAGCACGTGGGAAACAGCAGATGATGATAATAGAGGGGGATCAAAACTTCATTGGGGGTGGAGGGAAAATGCGCCTAAGCTAAATAATGCCCACCCAGAGATGGCAGGGAAAGGAGTAGGTTTTGGCAGGAACGCGCGGACAAGCACAGAAGGCACTGTTGGATGGGGAAGGAAAGACCCATCACGTCTTGAAGCATCTCCAATGTTGACCTAACTCTACTGGGTCCACAGCCCTAGTCCAGCCCCTGGAACCCTGCCACGACGTTTTCTCACTTCTTGAATTGCTTTCTTGCACATCAGTAACAACTGGGGGTGGAATCCTTCCCAATAGCAGCCGCCTCCAGCCCTAATTCCCCGCTGGATTCTCCCCAAGTAGCTTCCAATGGTGCTGCCAATATGCAATTTCTGGGTTATTGATTTTCACTGCCCCTTATCCTTCAGCTCCAGTAAAGACCATGCTGCTGGCCTGGCAGGAGGAAAAAACAATTAATTGGATGTCAGTACACAGAAATGGAGAAATAATGGTAACTGTCACTACGGTTTATTTATTGCCTACAACGCGTCAGCCATTGTGATGGGTAATTCAAGTCTTTAGTAATAATGGCTAATATTGATGGAATATTTACTATATGCTAAACACTGTGTTAAACATTTTCACATGTACTAGCTCATTAATCCTCTCAAAAACTCTAAGAGGTAAATGATGTTCTTATCTCCATGTTACTGATAAGAAAACATGAAGCATGGCGGTGGGGACACTTCTCAAAGCCATGCAGCTAAGAACTGGCCAAAGCTAAGACTGACCCAACACAGAGCGCTTTCTGTCACTGGGAGGAAGAGAAACGTGAGCAGGCACAGAATGTACCAGAAGCAGAGGCCCTAGGACGCCTGCACGTCCCGTCACCATGCATCCACCTGTGGGTGTAAGTCGCTCAGTCGTGTCTGACTCTTTGTGACCCCATGGACTGTAGCCCATCAGGCTCCTCTGTCCATGGGATTCTCCAGGCAAGAATACTGAAGTGAGTAGTCATTCCCTTCTCCAGGGGTCTTCCCGTCCCAGGGATCGAACCCAGGTCTCCCACATTGCAGGCAGATTCTTTGCTGTCTGAGCCACCGTGGCTCAGATGGTAAGTGTATCCCCTTACTCAGCTTTATCTTTCTCCACAAACTCATCGCTGTATTATGAATTGTTCATTGTCACATCCTGAATGTCAGTTCCATGAAGGCGGAGATTTTTTTTTCCCTGATTTCTTTGCTGCTATATTCCCAGCTCCTAGAACAGTGCTGAGCACACAGCAAATGCTCAGATAATATTGGAGAAATGAAGGAAGGAAGGGGGAGTTGGAAGGAAAGAGGAGCAATTCAGTAGCATGGAGCACTGCTTAGAGAAACAGCTGCCGTGAGCACCGTATCACAGAGGAAAGGGGCACAGGCAAGGGGGCTAAAGAGTCAGGCCCTGGACTCAGACTTGGGAGGGGCTGCAAGGAAACTCGGAAACAAAATTTGATTGGAAACTAAGGTCCTCGGGATCACAGTGAGGAGAACACAGAGACAGACAGTCAGCCTTAGTCTGGGCAGACAGGAGGGGGTGGTGGGGCCACCAGCCAACTGGGAAACCCGTGCCCCCTTCAAGGGAGTAATGGGGGAGGGGGGACCGGATTTAACTCCAACCACTTTTTGGCAGACAGGAACACAGCCTGCAAACCAGACTTTTGTGATAGTCCAGCTTCTTCTGTTGACATCAAATTCCAAGTTGTTATCATCACTGGTATTAAAAGCTGTAGTAATGGGAGTGCAGCTTGGTTGGACTAACCCTCCCATACATAATCATAAAATCTAAACAACAAACTTTGAAACAGCTCCAGACACCAACCAGAGAGGAAGCGGTCTCAGCCTTCCCTGCCATGCTGGGCATGGTGAGGTTCAGGCCTGCAACCGCTCCTGGGGAAGGTTCGAAGTTCTTTCAGAAACAAAGAATTATTGTGTAGGAAAGTCCTTCTCTTACACATACTCCACTATTTTCAAGGTGTAAAATCCAAAGGGAGGCTGGGTTTTAAAATACTTAGGATTGGCAAGAAGGTGGAGGAGTTGGAATGCTCATGCTTTGCTGATGGGAACGTAAAATGGTACAGCTGCCGTGGGAAACAGTATGGCGGGTCCTCAAAAACTTAAAAATAGAACTACCATATGATCCAGCAATTCCACGTCTGGGTGTACACCCAAAAGAACTAAAAGTAAGGACTCAGACGTATATTTGTACACCTATATTCACAGCAGCACTCTTCACTATAGCTAAAAGGTAGAAACGACCCAAAGTCCATCAACAGACCAACAAAATGTGGCATATGCATGCAGTGGGATATTGTTCAGCCTTAAAGAGGAAGGAAATTCTGACACAGTCTATTTACCATGTGGATAAACCTAAAGACATTATGCTAAGTAAAGTAAGCCAGACACAAAAGGATTAACAGTGTATGATTCCACTTAGATGAGGTCCCTCGCTGATGCGTCATGCTCAAGGAGACAGGAAGTAGGATACAGGTCACCAGGGGCTGGGGAGGGGTAAGGAAGGTTGTTGTTTCTTGGGTGCAGAGTTTCAGTCTGGGAAGCTGAACAGGGTTTGGAGACGGATGATGGTGATGGAGCCATAATTGTGAGTGTGCTTAATGCAGTGTACACTTAGATGGCTATAATGATAAATTCTATGTATATTTAAACATTAAGTAAAACACTTAGGAGCCCCTAGGACACAGTGAATTTCTTAAACTGAAATACCCATGGAGTGTGGACTCTAGGGTCCCAGATCTCAAGGGACACTGACTCTGCCAAGGTCACGGGAGGCCGTTTCCTTGGCCTAGGGCCGCTCTCTCACCAGCGGGTCTCCCAGGAAGGGTCCCCTTTTGGTGCTTTCCAATGCACCCTTTCCTTCCCACACTGCCTCCCCAGGACTGGGCACACGTGGCGGTAATTTTTATAAATACAGCCACTTCTGGGGCGGATCCGTTTACCCCTCACACCCCGTGAGGTCGGAACCACTGCCTTCTTCTGACAGACGAGGAAACCAAGGCTCCGAAATGTTCAGGCGCTTGCCCGAGGCTTCACCAGTGGTTAGAGACAGAGATAGGATATAAGCACAGGCCAGCTAGCTCTAGAGCCATATTCTTAACCATAACTCCGTTGCCATTCTAAGAGCAGCCATGCCTCTCACTCAGGAGTGAAGGGCCTTCTAAGCACAGATGAGCCTTGTGTTGTTAATTGTTGGGATTGTTCTCATCAGAGAAGCCACCCAGGACCGCGACGCTGATGTCAAGGGCCGCTCCCTGTGCTGGGTCCCTTCCGTGACCCAGGAGCCCCCTCTCTCAGGCCTGACAGCTCTGTCATGGGGGTCGACACTGCCCCGTTTCACAGATGAGGGCGGTGAGGGCTCAGAGTCGCCGGCCAACTCGCCCGAGTCTACACCTGAGCCGGGGTTGAAAGCCAGGTGTGGCTGACTTAGAATGTCTACCCCGAAACCCAGCAACTCTCAGCTGTGGGGGGTCTGTTTAGCCCCTCAGGGGACACTTGGCAATACCTAGAGACATTTGGGGTTGTCTGGACTTGGGGGGGTGGTGCTATCTGGTGGGTAGAGGTCAGAGACGCTGCTATACACCCCACAATGCCCAGGACAGACCCCACAGCAAAGAGCTCTGGCTCCGAATGTCAGCGTAGTGAACAAGAGCCGTGCGAGGATCTCCGTTTTAGGGTTTTAAAAACTTCCCCAAAGTCTTAAAATACACACCTCGGCACGTTGACCACGGCTATCTGTGAGATAGTGGTGGTGAGAATGCTAGTGAGTTTTATTTTCTTCGTTTGGCAAACTGCATTTTCGAAATTATCCTTGATGAATATGCATTAGTCTTGTAATCAAATGAATTCCAGCTTCTTAGAGAAGCCGGCGGGCTCCACGCTGGAGAACCTTCTGGGTCGCCTTTTCGTTACCTGATGCTGAGTTTCAGGAGCTGAGTCATTGGCTCTGCCCCTTCACAGAGGCTCACCCTAAGACTCTGCCTCTCTGAACCTGTTTCCTCGTCAGTGATGTGCAGGCGATAAACTCTTGGGTCAGTGCCAGAGAGGCCGTTGAGATGTCTGGCCAGCTGCTGGCGCTGTTGCTGCTGTTAATCTCTAAGTTGTGTCCAGTTCTTTTGCGACCCCGTGGACTGTAGCCCGCCAGGCTCCTCTGTCCACGGGCTCTCCCAGGCAAGATTACTGGAGTGGGCTGCCATTTCCTTCTCCAGGGGCTCTTCCTGACCCAGGAGTCAAACTCATGTCTCCTGCATTGGCAGGCGGATTCTTTACCACTGAGCCAGGGGAAGCCCGCCAGGTGCTGTAGAGTTAAGCATTTCACATGCATTCTCAGTTCAACTCCCCGCAAGCTTGGGAGATTGGATATTGAATCTCAAGAAGGAGAAATACCTGCCTAAGATCGTGCCCATGTCGGTGCTAAGACTGAGGCTCGAACCAAGATATCATGGACTCCCAGAGCCTGTTCTTGACTCCACTCTGTACAGCCCCACTGCCTGGCTCCACACCAACCAGCAAGTTAACGACTCGAGCAATGGCAGCTTCTGCTATTCCTGCTCCTGGAGCTACTTGGCCAAGACTGCCCTTGTGAGACGGCTGAAGGCTCCGCGGGCAGCTGGGGCCCTGGGACTCCTAGCACCAGGGGTTGTGTTGAATCCATCACAGCCAGCTCAGCAATCAACATGAGACTGACTCGGGAAGCTGCCCTCCTTTAGCCTCCCAGGCAGAGGATAAATGCCAGGTGGGTCAGACTAGTCTCCTGTAGAAGCAGAGTGGGGTGAGGGACATAAACATGGGAAGTGGGGGAAAGACCATCGTGAGGCTCCGAGGAGGCTGGGTGAGGCTCCCCTGACTTTTCTCTGCCTCCATCTTGTTCTGTCTTGGGAAGACGTTATCCTGCCCTCGTCAGGCTAAGGGCTGAGCTCTGGTGAGCCTGAAAGGATGTGGTGCTCCCCCAGATGAGGCCGGGCAGCCCCAGCCTGCAACCCCACAGAGACAGGGCTGCCAGAGCAAGCAGATGTTTTAGCCTAAATAAACATGAACACACGTGTTAGTTGCCCAGTCGTGTCCGACTCTTTGTGACCCCGTGGACTGTAGTCCTCCAGGCTCCTCTGTCCATGGGATCCTCCAGGCAAGAACACTGGGCTGGGTAGCCATGCCCTTCCCCACAGGACTGCCCCACGGGAGAACCTGGGCCTCCTGTGCTGCAGGCAGATTCTTTACCGTCTGAGCCACCAGGGAAGCCCTTTAGTATATGTCCCATGCAGTATTAGAGATATACTTATACTTTAAAAATTATTTGTTCATCTGAACTTCACATTTAATTGGGCATCCCGTATCTTATACGACAACCCTACACAGAGGAAAAGGGCTGAGGACTGCCTTGCTGGCCCCTGTCATGAAAAATCTATTTGGACTGGGCCATGGTGATCCCTTTCGAATCCATGCTGGGATCTGAATTCTCTCTAAGTCAGCCTCTGCATCTTCCTTAAAGGCACATTTTTTAAAAAAATTTTATTTTCCTGCCTAACGTCCTCCCTTGGCTCCCCATTAGCCAGGGCTAAAGGCTAAACTCTTCAGCCAAGTGTTCTCTATGCCCTGTTGTGGCCCCAGGGCCTGGACATAGAGAGGGTCAGTGACCACCAGCAGGATGAGCAGACGCCCGGATCCCGGAGGATGCCCTGGCTCCCCCCAGCCTCCCCGCGTCTCCCTCCCTCTCAGCATCCTGCAGGGCCGCAAAGGCTGCTCCACTCCTGCCTCCCAGCCCCCTGACCCCCAACTCCTCCCAGCTCCTACTCTTTCTTCAAATTTCAGCTTTCTCTTGACCTCCACCCACAGCTTACCTAGTATTGGGCTGGCCAGAAAGTTCATTGGGATTTTCCATAGGATGTTTTTGGCCAACCCAATAAAAAGCCTGCCCACCCAACTAAGCAGGCAGAAGATGCCAGCGCTGCTCTAAGCACTCAGGAGTTTGTCAGTCTCCCCGCATCGAGGTCAGGTGGGTGGTCCCCTTTTTACACCCAGGAAGGGTGAGGCCTGATGCTGGGAAAGACTGAGAACAGGAGGGGGCGACAGAGGATGAGACGGTTAGACAGCATCACCGACTCAGTGGATGTGAGTTTGAGCAAACTCTGGGAGCGAGTGAAGGACAGGGGAGTCTGGCGTGCTCCAGTCCATGAGGTCGCCGAGTCGATGTGACTGAGTGACTGAACACGGGTAAGGCCGAAATCTCAAGCCACAAGGTTAGGCCCCACTTTACCAGCTCCCCACTTGGTTGCCTGTATATGGAACTTTCCGCCCTGGGTGGTAACTGCCTGTTGACTTGCCTGACACCTCTGCTGCCCGTGTGCTCCATAAGCTGGGGCAGGGGTAGACAGGGTCTTGTTAGAACCTAGATCAACATTTATTGAGTGCTTGCCACATTCCAGGCACTTTCAAAAGGTTTTATAAGTTTCACTCAATTCCCACAATAATCCCATGAGTTATAAGTATTGTCTTTATCCCCATTTTACAGATAAAGAAACTGAGGCACAGAGAGGTTAGGTTAGTAGCTCAAGCCTCAAAGCCAGGGGTCAGGTTGGGAGTCAGACTTGAGCCATCGCATCTGAGCAGCATATCTGCCTTTCTCCACCCGACTTACTTCACTCAATCCTCTCAAGGGCCATCCATCTTATTACAAATAGCAGATACTGTATGATTTCACACACGTGGAATATGAGAAGCGACGCAAATAAACAAAATCAAACAGGGATATACAGAGAACAGAGTAGTGGCTACCACAGAGGAAGGGGCAGGAGGGAGGTGGAAGTTGCTCAGTCGTATCCAGCTCTTTGCGACCCCGTGGATGATCCAGTCCCTGGACTTCTCCAGGCCAGAATACTGGAGTGGATAGCCTTTCCCTTCTCCAGGGGATCTTCCCAACCCAGGGATCGAACCCAGGTCTCCCGCATTGCAGGCAGATTCTTTACCAGCTGAGCCACCAGGGAAGCCCCAGGAAGGGCATGGGGAGGTAAAAAGGATGAAAGGGACCCACGGTGCAGTGGCAGACGGAAAGGGAACGTTCGGTAGTGAGCAGCTGATGCAAAGAGCTGACTCACTGGAAAAGACCCTGATGCTGGGAAAGACTGAAGGCGGGAAGAGAAGGGGCACCAGAGGATGAGACGGTTGGATGGCATCACCGACTCAATGGACATGAATTTGAGTGAGCTCCGGGAGATGGTGAAGGACAGGGAGGCCTGGCGTGCTGCGGTTCACGGGGTCGCAGAGTTGGACACGACTGAGCAACTGAACAACAGCAACACTGCAGGGTATACAGAAGAGAAACGTAATGTGTGTGCATGAAACCCACATAGTGCTATAAACCAGCGCTACCTCAACAGAAAATAAAGGAAAACAAGAAACAAGAGTGAGGTGGTTTGCCAGAGGCCCTGCGGCTTCTTGGTGACAGCTGGGATGGGGGTGCTAGGCTGCTAAGGACCACACCCACCACCCTGATTTCACAGCCCTTCGAAACCTAACGTGAGGCATGGAGGAGGAATGGAAACCAGTCCGGAGACGTTGGGGGAGGGGCAGTCAGAGGCGCGGCTCATGCAAAGGGAGGGCGGTGAGCAAGAGGGAACGCCCCCCGCCCCGCCCCGAGGACCCAAAACTCCAGCATCCCTGGAGCACGGACTGTGTGGTGGAGAAATGGGACAGCCGGGGTGGTCAGGTAGGGACTTGACCCCGAGGGCAGTGGGAAGCCACGAAAGGCAGGAGCAGAGACAGATTCACTGTCCCCTGCTCATCCCTCATTTGGGATCATGTGACCACTTCTGGCCGATGGGAGGTCAGACGTACCCTTTCCAGGCTGAGGCATCTAAGACCCAGGGCACAGACCTGCAGGACTCCTCCTGCCACAGGGACGCTGGGCCCACAGGCAGGTAAAGGATGGGGGCTCTGGGAGATGGGAGGCTCCATTCCACAAGGAGCTTCCCTGGAGAGGCCCCGGATCCACAGCCTGCTCTGTGTCAGTGAAAAGCAAACACTCAGTGCAGCCACTGAGACTCTGAAGCCTGCTCACAGCAGCTGGTGCCGCAAGTCCAGCCTGAGTACAGCAGTAGGTGGAGGACGAGACACCTGTGGTGACTCACGGTGGGGGAGAGGCTTTGGTGGAGCGGGCTTAGTGGGTATCAAATTAAAGTTGGATCCGAAATACTGAGGTTTCAGTTCGTGCACATTGGATTTCTGCCTCTGTTCCACAGGCTGAGATCTCTGTCTTGTACACTGTGGGCACATAGTAAGTGGGGAACCAAGGCAGGACTGGGGGCTGGGCTGTCTGCTAGGACTCAGCCCCCCGTGGAGGAGCAGACAGGGGCTTGAGTTCTCACCCTACCACCAGTGGCTGGCCACCCACCCCTGGTCAGCTCCTTTTTTCCTTGTCTCCTGGCACTAGGGCTTTCCCAAAGCTCCTCTGCAGACCCAGGTTGGGGGTGCCCTCATCCTGGCCAGTGAGTTGAAGGAGCAGGTGTTAGTCATTCAGTCGTGTCTGACTCTTTGTGACCCCAAAGACTGTAGCCCACTAGGCTCCTCTGTCCATGGGATTCTCCAGGCAAGAATACTGGAGTGGGTTGCCATTCCCTTCTGCAGGGGATCTTCCTGACACAGGGATTGAACCCAAGTCTCTGGGGTCTCCTGCTTTGCAGGCAGATTCTTTATCAGCTGAGCCATCAGGCAAGCCCCGAATGAGCAGGTGGGTCTTCTCAGATCAGAAGACCTCGGCTGCAAAAGACAGAGCCTCTTGCTCAACCCTGCTTCCTCCCTGGAGAGAAATGACACCCGTCTGAAGCTTCAGCCGCCACACTGTGAATCTGAGACAACAAACCGGGGGCCAAAAGGTCAACTCGGAAAGGGCCCTCTCACCACACGAGGCATCCTTTAACTTCTGCTCTCCAGACCTCTTGTTAAAAGAGCAAATATTCTCTGAAATAATGCCATTTGCAGCAACATGGATGGACCCAGAGAGTGTCATGCTGAGTGAAATAAGTCAGACAGAGGAGGAGAAATATCAAATGACATCCCTTCGATGTGGAATCTGAAAACAAGTGATATAAATGAAATTACTCACAAAACAGAAAGAGACTCACAGACTTAGAGGATGAGATTATGGATGCCAGGGGGAAGGACGGAGGGACGGGATAGTTAGGGAGTTTGGGATGGACATGTACACACTGCTGTATTTAAATTGGATAACCAACAAGGACCCACTGTACAGCACAGGGAACTGCTCAGAGTTATGTGGCAGCCTGGATGGGAGGGGAGTTGGGGGAGAATGGACACGTGTGTGTGGCTGAGAGCCTTCCCTGTGCGCCTGAACCTGTCACAGCATTGTTGGTTATCAACTACACCCCAGTACAAAAGAACAAGATTTTACAAAATAATTGAAAAAAAATAAAAATTACAAAATGTTTTCTATTTCTTTACATTTGTGTCCATATAAAAAAGAGCAAATCTCCTCATCCTTTTAGCTCCAGTTAGAAGGCTTTTTTGCTACCCAGATCCTAATGCTGCTGCTGCTGCTGCTGCTAAGTAGACGGCAGCCCACCAGGCTCCCCCATCCCTGGGATTCTCCAGGCAAGAATACTGGAGCAGGTTGCCATTTCCGTCTCCAATGCATGAAGGTGAAAAGTGAAAGTGAAGTCGCTCAGTCCTGTCCGACTCTGAGCAACCCCATGGACCGCAGCCTACCGGGCTCCTCCGTCCATGGGATTTTCCAGGCAAGAGTACTGGAGTGGGGCGCCATCACCTTCCCCAGATCCTAATACACCCTAACAATTATGCTTTTCTCCTTCGCAACTGCAACCTATCAGTAGTGTAAATGGTTATCTCAGCCCAGGAGGATGAGTCTCACTGCTGAAGCAAGAAAAAAAGCCACCGTCTCTGTGGGCTAATTGTCATATCCACCATTGGCATAGTCTGGAATCTGAGAGCTGGAGCATCCCTTAGTTGGGGATCTTGGCCTCTGATCCTGCAGGTTGTGGACATTCAAGGTCTGTGTTAAAAGCTTTACAGCCCAGGCCTGTATCGGAGGCTGATCGGATGCCAGCTGCTCTCAGGTTTCACATCTCCTTCCCGAAGCTCAGTGTGCAGCCCCACAGCCATCTGTGCGGGGAGCTTTGCAGGCAGGCTTAATCATTAGCGATGCTTTACACGTCTGCAGGAGGCAGCAAGCCTATGTCTGGGCTGCCATGGCCTCCTACAGATAAATCCCTATTTCCCCAACCAATCAGGTCTCCATCAGGCTCCTGTCTGCTTCAGCAAACAGAACTCTGAGCCCAGCGATGCCACACCAGCGTTTACTTCTGTCTCATCACGCACATACCAATCTTAAATTCATAGAAAGTAAGAGTGGAAGGGATTTGAGAGGGCAGTGGGCCCAGTGTATCCATATTACAGATGGGAAGACTGAGGCCTGCAGAGGAGGTGAATTTGGCCCTGGCTCATGCTATGACTTAGAGGCAAAGCCAGAGCTAAAACCCAGGTCCCCGTGGATATCAAAAAAATCTCTTAAACATAAACTGGACACAAATACCTATATGTCCACACAAGTATTACAATAAAGTAGAAAGATGTTCCTCTGGGTTTTGGAATGAGATCACGAAGATCAAGTGGTCAAGTGTATATAAGAAGCCACACTTAAAGTGGGCTGATTATTTTAAATGCGTCTTGTAATCGAGAAGCCCAGAGACGTGCCCGACTTCATCCAGTGAGCTGAGAAATCTCTTCTGGATGCTCCGTCTCACAGCTGTGCCGTGCTCTGCTGACCCGTGCAGGGGGTCCCCATGGGATGGCAGGACAGCCCTGAGCATCCCCAGGCCCACAGCCAATCACTTTTACAAGCCTGGAGGGAAGAAAGTGCCCCCCAAGACCCAGGGCTGACCCTCCTCTGAACAGCTAACTGCGGCCAAAGGACGTGGCGCTCAACCCTCCTACCCAACCACCTGAACGGGAGTGGGCCAGGTCCTCCCAGAGCCCTGTGCTTTCTCAGAGGCAGGGAAGGGGGTTCACCAGATGGCTGCGTCAGCGAGGAGTGTGAACTGTAGTCCCTTTGGTGTCCCTACAGACCCCAAAACACGACTCCCACATGTGAGTGAACACGTGAATGAATGGCGTCTCATGAACACTGGCTTGCCGAACCGTCCGTGCTGAGTGCTTATGCTATAAGGCTGTGAGGACTCTCCCATCTCTCATATTTTCCCCTGTCACAGCCCAAGTCTTCTGCAAGACCCTGGAGAAGCTGGTGAACAGGAAAAGCAAGAAGGGACCTATTTCAATTGTGCCAGTGGATCAGGAAAGGTCCCCACCCGATGCTGATCAAGACCTTTGCCCCCAGGCACTTCCTGCCATGATGGGACCCCTGACCTTCAGCACAAAGGACTGTCACAGAGCACAGAGCAGAGGCTTCAGAATCCAGCAGACCTGGGCTCAAGCCCCAGCGCTGCCCCGTGTCAGCTGAGGGTCCTCTTGCACGTCCCGCCCCGCTCTGAGCTCAGTGTTCTCACCGGTGAGGTGCGCATAGCCAGAGAGCCTGTCCCTGGGAGCCGGAGGCAGAGGGGCCGGGTGACAGGACGGGTCGGGGGCACAGTGCTTGTGACGGGTCCTGGGTGACACCGCTGGCTGTTCGCGTCCCAGGCGCCACTCTTAACCCCTTTGACAGCAAAGCATCCGGTTGGCAGGAACAGAGCCCTCTGGGGCTTTAATAATAAAGGAGGGGGTAGCAAAGCGTCCAGAGTACGAGAATAACAAATACAAGGGGCTGCCATAGTCTACAGAAAAGTTCTGAAAGAATAACTCACTTAATCCCCCAGTAATCCCGCTAGAGATCTGCTATTGCATCCCTTATACAGACGAGGAAAATGGAGGCTCAGAAAGTCTAAGTCATCTGCCCATTTTACACAGCTAGTGTCCAAGATCAGGGCTTTTAAACAGACATAGAGGACAGAGCTATGGAGAGGGGAGGAGAGGGTGAGATGTATGGAGAGAGTAACATGGAAACTTACATTACCATATGTAAAATAGATAGCCAATGGGAATTTGCTGTATGGCTCAGGGAACTCAGAGTTTGTATCAACCTAAAGGGGTGGGATGGGAAGGGAGGTGGGAGGAAGATTCCAGAGGGAGGGGACATGTGTACACCTATACGGTTGATTCATGTTGATCTTGGCAGAAAACAACAAAATTCTGTAAAGTAATTATCCTGCAATTGAAAAAAAAATAAATTAAAAAAAAAAACCAACTGTGATCCAACCCTCCCCTTCATCAGGAAGGTGGCACGTAACCCAGGTTCTCCCAATCAGAGTGCCCTGGCCTCCCTCCCAGAGCGACGGGGGTGTGGATGGACATGTTATCTGAAGACACCAATCCAAGCCTCGCAGAGCTTTTATGGAAAGACCTCTCTCTCTGCAGGAGTGGCTAAGCAGGGGGCCACCAATTCCCATCTGCAGCTGGGAGTAAGGTCAGATCCAACAGAACCGAACGGACTGGGAGTGGGGGAGAGGAAGTTTCCCAGAAGGAAATCAAGATGCTGTTTCCAGGGGAAGAGGGAAGGAGGGCTGTCCAAACAGCAGATGGTCATCACGGTCACAATCACCAGGGGGCTCTGCGAGGCGAGCCACCTGCCAAGTATCAGACCATTGGCTTCCTCGTGACCCCAGATCATCCAGCACATGTACTGATCGGGTCCCAGTCCAGGAGAAGGGTCCAGGTCAGAAAATGATTCAAGGACCCCCTGATGAGCCAGGGAGGCATTGACTTTGCTCCCCAGTTTAAATGCGGGACTCAGATTATCTAAGTTTTATCTGCCACTCACCGCCCTCTCGCTGACACTAATTATTTTGTCAGGATGCTTCTCTAGAGCCAGGCTCTGCTCTTCCCCAGCAGCCTCCCCGGGGCTTGGCTGTAAACAGAAGGGTGGATGTGGATGAGCCTGGAGCGTCAGAACTGCGGTGCTGAGATAACGGGTGCAGCTGTGCGGTGAGAGCGGGATGAAGTTTGAGAGTCTCTCTCTGTTCGTGCATCCCCATCACCTGCTCCCCGCCACCAGCGCTGGTTGAAAATGACGAGACTACCTAGAGGTCATTTATCAACCCCACCACCTGCCAAGCCCACTTAGCACCTGGTCCCATCCATTCCCCCTCCTAACTCTTCTTCAAAATCCACTCTCTGTCATCCATCTTTTCCCTGTATCACCTCTGCCTGACCGTAGCATCCCTCTCACTGATCATACCTCCACCCTTGCCGTGTATACTAAGTCGCTTCAGTCATGCCTGACTCTTTGCGACCCTATGGACTATAACCCGCCAGGCTCCTCTGTCCATGGGATTCTCCAGGCAAGAAGACTAGAGTGGATTGCTCCAGGGCATCTTCCCAACCCACGTCTCCTGTGTCTCCTGCACTGCAAGTAGATTCTTTACCTCCGAGCCACTGGGAAACCCTCCACTGTTGCCATCCAGAAGCAAATACAGCCCTAGAATCCAGTCCCCTCACTCATGAACATCCTGCCAGAGTTCCCTATTGTCCTCAGAATAAAGTCCAGGCTCCTCGGCGTGGCTTGGAGGAACCTGTGTGGCTTCGCCACTAACACTTCTTTGTAGCTTTCTGTCACTATCTCACAATGAACTTTGGGTTCCTCAGATGCACGAAGTTCTCTCCCCTCTCTGAGGTCTTTGCTTTTGCTGTTTCCTCTACTTGCAACACTTCTCTCCCTTTCTTCACTGGCTTAAATCCCAGCCATCCTTCAGTGCTCAGCAGAGAACCCGTTGTCTGGAGAAATGCTAGTTTCCCCTGCTGCAGGCTCCCATAGCACTCTACTCTCTGCCAATCATGAATAAATCGTCATTCTTTATTTGCCATAAAACATGCACACACAGAGTATGTGTGTTGGGCCCGGGAGGGACTTTGGCTAATATATTGTTCAGTTTCTCTAGCACAATGCTTGGTACATAAAAAGCACCTAGTAAATTTTTTGTTGGGGTTCCCTGGTGGCTCAGGGGTAAAGAACGTGCCTGCCAATGCAGGAGATGCAGGTTCGATCCCTGGGTTGGGAAGATCCTCTGGGGAAGGAAATGGCAACCTACTCCAGTGTTCTTGCTGTGAAATCCCAAACAACAGAGGAGCCTGGCGGGCTACAGAACCTTGGGTCGCAAAAGAGTCAGACATGACTTAGCAACTAAACAACAACAATTTTTTTGTTAAATGAAATGACCTTCCCAAATACTTATCATCCCTGTTTGACATTTTTAGCTTTTTTTTGGAGGATAATCGCTTTACAGTGCCGTGCTGGCCTCTGCCATACATCAACATGAACGTTTTTAGCTTTTTATTGAAGCATAATGCACATGTAGAAAAGTGTGCCCATCATCAGTTTACAGATTGACTCCCTTCTCTCGGAGATAACTGTTATCCCTGCTATATATGATCATATACATTGCTTCTTTTTCCCCTAATTTTTGAATAATTTAAAAAAGAAAGGTAAATCTAGCCTCTGTTACTTCATCTTGATTTGAGTAAAACTCTATACAAGTTTTGATACTTAATCTTTTCATTATTGAATTGAAAATATTTTCTAATCTCCCCTGTAATTTCTACACTTGATCTTAGCCAAAAGACTGAAAAGTGATCCACTATAATTTCTTCTTTAACATATCAGTTATTTATTCCAAACACGTGGGAGTTTTCTAGTTATATTTGAATTAATTTCTAGCTTAATTCTACTATAATCATAAAATATATTCTATGTGATTTCAGCCCTTTGAAATTTGTAGAGACTTGCCTTATGGCCTAATGTGTAGTCTATTTTGTTAAATGTTCCATGAGCTCTTGACAAAAACGTGTACTCTGTAGTTCTAGGGTGCAACGTTCTATATATGCCAATTAGGTCAACTTATTAATAATGTTGATTAAATCTTCTAAATCCTTAGCTGTTCTGATTGTTTTTTTCCTACCAGTTACTGATAGAAGCATATTAAAAATCACTTAATAAGATTTAGATTTGTCTATATCGCCTTTTGAAAGTGAGAGTGAAAGTCGATCAGTCGTGTCCAGCTCTTTGGGACCCCATGGACTATACAGTCCATGGAATTCTCCAGGCCAGAATACTGCAATGGGTAGCCATTCCGTTCTCCAAGGGATCGTCCCAACCCAGGGATCGAATCCAGGTCTCCCTCATTGCAGGTGGATTCTTTACCAGCTGAGCCACCATGGAAGCCCAAGAATACTGGAGTAGGTAGCCTATCCTTTCTCCAGGGGATCTTCCCAAACCAGGAATCGAACCAGGGTCTCCTGCATTGGAGGTGGATTCTTTATCAGCTGAGCTTGTCAATTTTAAGACTATGGTATCATACACAAACAAATTTAGAATTGCCATATATTTCTTAGAGAGTGTAATTTTTATCCTTATGGAATATCCTTCTTTACCTCTAGTAATATTTTTACCTAACAGTATATTTTCAGACAACACTAATATCTGAATTTTCTATGGTTCTATTTCTGTTGGCTGTATCTTCTCTTATTTTTTTTTTAATCTTTTTGTCTTTCTGCTTACTTGTTGTTGTATGCTAGACATTGTAGGTGGAAAATGTAGAGGATTTTAACCTCTACATCATATTTTCTTAGAGTGGATTCTCCAGAAAGTAGAAGCTCAGACCTTGACCTGTACATAGACAGTTCATTTAGGGTGGTAATCCAAATGCACAGGCATGGGATTCTGAGTAGAATAAAACAGGGAAAAAGAAAAAAGCAATTTATGGGCACCTCCTTGAGTTGGTTGTTACCTTAAGCTACTGGTGATTGATCCTGCCAAGACCTCCTAAAAAATATAAATATAACTCAGAATTTTCTTCCTGAAGAATGGAAGGGAGATGCACTTACTCTACAACTCACATCTCCCATTGATCAAGAGTTGCTCTGTAAGTGGATAACTCCCTTTTACTTCCAGGCTGCATGTGTATGAAAGGCAGGTTCCCACAGGCAGAGGCACCAGAGAACCCCTGGTCTGGGAAGTTAAGGGATATGCAGGGGTTGACGCAGTGTTCTTGAGTGATACCTGCATAAAGCTAGCTCTGGGAGCTGTGGCTGCAGTGAGATCCAGGGCAGCGGGATGCAAGGAAGAGCAAATGTAAATGTTCCGACCTCTTTCCAAAGATTTACCTTTGCTTCTGGCAGACAACCAGGTTAAGATCAACTTAATCCAATCAGGGACTGAGATGACTCACTGCTGAGCTTCAGTCTTTCTGAGGATCTCAGCTCGTCCTTACTCCTAGGGAGCAGCTCTCCAGGGCTCCAGCTGAAAGCTGAGGCTGTTCCCCAGGTCCCCTCTTTCTTGGCAGGCCCTGAATGCCAGTGTTTGTTGCCCTAGCTCTATAAATCTGCCAAGAGTACGGCTCAGCCCATCAGCCCCTGCTTCCAAATCAGCAAATGCCGCAAAAGGAAAATTGTTTGAAATACTAGACTCAAACCTGGGAGCTTCTCTTTTTTCCTGGGATCTTGGCCCCTCAAACCCTTAGCATCTTTCTAAAACCTTCAAAGGGATTTTTTTTTTTTTTTATCTAGGTTTCCCATTCATCCTCAACAGGAAGACTGGCCCAAGACAAGCTAGACTGCCATTGCCAGAATCAGGACACCCTCGGTTGCCCGTGAAAAGGTTAATGGCGAACATGGCACCATGATGTTAAAAACTGCCTTAGAGAATAGAGTCATCTCAAAAGCCAAGTCTGAGCTCTGCATCCATTAAAGAATGGTTCCATCCTTTGTCATCTCTGCTTTGCAGGATCCTCCTAGGGCTGGCACAACGCCTGGCATTTAACACATACTTAAAATGTACCAATAAATAATCTGCATACCAAGCTGATTTTGTGTCTGTGGAGGATGCCCGTAGGGGCTGGGAAGAGCACGCCCCATCTCAAAGTCTCTCTGCCGCTGCTAAGAAGCTGAGGTGGAGGTTCACAGACTTCCTCAGTCATAAGAACCTCTTGCAAAGACTATGATATCAGCTCATTTCTGGGCTCCTCTCTGCAGATTCTCATTCAGCCCTAAAGCCAGTGTCCATCAAGAGAATCTACCCAGTGTGACAACGACCCCAGCACTGATATCTGCCCAGGACCCGAAATTCTTGATTTAGGGAAGACTCAGTCTAGGGACTCCCCCTTGAAGAGGCCCTCCTGGCTAAGAGGAGCTGGGTTGAAGGTACAGTATCTGCTGGGATGGTATTCTCCAAAATGTAGAACCTTTATGACTTTGGATGGTGGGGAAGAAGGAGCACCATATTAAAAAGCATTGAGTCAGAGAGGGAGCGGCTCCTGATCTGTCGTCCTGTAGGATAAAGGCTCAGGACGGTGCTACGATGTCTCTGAGAGTCCTCTGACACCTGTCATTTCCCCTCCGACAAAAAAGGGGCAGGTGTCAGGTTAAGAACCTTCTTAGGCGGCTGAATCTAGCTGGTATATAATGACATTACTTCCATTGTAGCTCTATTTCCTATAAATCCTATTTTTAGAACATGATCTTGGCTTCCTATTTATGTAAGTTTCCCTTTAAGTAAACTCATGTGAGTTTATGTAAACAAAAATATTAAGTTACTAGTAGCCTGAATCATACATAAATATGGCAAAACTCAGGAAGGTTGTGTGCAAAGAAGTGAAATTTGAGGAAGAGTGTACTTAAGGAGTTCTCCTTCACTTGGAGAAGACAGGTGTGACATGAAGACTCCAGAGAGCAAGAGAACCAAAGCAAATGACTTCTTCTAGGGCGTATCACCTAACCAGGGAGGATCCAGGGTTAGAGGGCCAGATGGTCAGGCTGCCTGAAGTGCCCCTCTCCCCGGGATGCATTCCACTGGGTTCTAATGAGGCATTTACCAGCGATCCTATTTCAGATACAAACATTCTGAGGAATCGAGAGTCCTCAGTAGCATCCCTGATGCCTGCCCTTTGAGACTGAACTGGGACAAGTGTTCACCCACATGAAAGTTCTCAGAGATGGGGGAAGGTGAGAACTTCCGTGTGGGTGCCTGGGACCTGAGAGACCTGGGAAGAATGCTGGGGCAGGCAGGTGCCTTTTTCATAAGCATTCATGAAATGTCATCCATGGGTCCCTGAACCTTCACCACGGTGGACCTAATGCCCACCAACAATGGTGCAGCTCTTCCCACTTCCAGAAGCTTCCGAGTTCCATCAGTGAAGGCCACTGATTGGATCAGTACACATTTGCTGCAAAAAATGTAAGATCCATTCCACTCCTGCATATGTATCTGGAAAAAAAAATGAAAACACTAATTCAAAAAGATACATGCATGCCAACGTTCCAAGTAGCACCATTCACAATGGCCAAGGCATGGAAGCAACCTAAGTGCCCCTCATCAGCAACAACTGGATAAAGAAGATGTGGTGTGTGTATATATATACACACACACGTAATAGAACATGAGCTATAAAAAAAGAATGAAATTCTGCCATTTGCAGCAATGTGGATGGGCCGAGTGAGTATTATGCTTAGTGAAATAAGTCAGAGGAAGACAAATACTGTATATCACTTATATGTGAAATCTAAAAAATAACCCAAAGGAATATATATATGCAAAAGAGAGACAGACTCACAGACATAAAAAAAAAAAATTTGTGGTTACCAAAGGGGAGGGAGAGGGACAAATTAAGAGTGTGAGAGTAACAGATACAGACTATTATACATAAAACAGATGAACAACCAGGATTTACCAATAGCGCAGGGAATTATGGGCTTCCCTGGTAGCTCAGACAGTAAAGAATCTGCCTGCAATGCAGGAGTCCCAGATTCGATCCCTAGATGAGGAAGATCCCCTCGAGAAGGAAATGGCAACCCACTCCAGTACTCTTGCCTGGAGAATCCCATGGACAGAGGAGCCTGGTGGGCTAGAGTCCATGGGGTTGCAGAGTCAGACACAGCTAAGCGACTAACACATACATACACACATACAGGAAATTATACCCCTGATCTTGTAATAACCTACAATGGAGAATAATCGACAAGTACTGAGTCACTATGCTGAACACCTGAATCTAAAATTACATTGTAAATCAACTATACTTCAGTTAAAAAAGAAAAAAGGTCCGCAGATGGCACAGCCATGAGGGAGCAGAGGAAGTCAATGACCCCGCCTGCCACGTGACCTAAGATGAACGACTCTTCTTCCCCCAAACCACCGTGACGGTGACAGAGTCACCCGCGGTGCTCACACCCATGGCTAACTTCTCATCATGCAGCCACGGCGCTCACACCCACGGCTAACTTCTCATCATGCAGCCACGGCGCTCACACCCACGGCTAACTTCTCATCATGCAGCCACGGCGCTCACACCCACGGCTAACTTCTCATCATGCAGCCTTCACACGTGAGTGGTGGGGAAGACATTTACCAGGGAAATCTTTCTGTCGATGCAGCCACCCAGACTACGGAATGTTTTTCTTCTTCAATTTCTGTCTTGTGCGTCCTGCAGAAGCAAATAAGAATGAGTTAAGGAGCCTCTCTGGGAAGGCAGGAGATAAATATACATGTTTCAGAACCAAAAAACATCCTGCCTGTAAGGGATAGAGGCTGAAAAGAGAGGAGTAAGATGTAAAATGGCAGCCCAAGGGTCCAGCAGTGTGGTTGGTTTTTTTTTTTAATGTTTAAAATACGTAAACATTCAGATATCTAAAATAAAAAATCCAGCTATCTGGCTTTTCTGGAAAAATAAGTTCTGACCCCATGGTAGGAAAGTGGCAACTGCCTGGCAGGGTGAGGTGGCCGAGGTGCAAGCTCTCCGGTTTGCCTCCTCCCTCCCAGCCCACCTCACTTGTTCCCTCCCGAGTGATCAGCTCCCCTTGGTTTGCCCCAGATGGTTCTGGTCTTACAACTGAAAGTCCCGTGTCCGAGGCACCCAGTCAGTCCTGGACAAACCAAGACAGTTGCCCGCCTTAGGTATCTGCCTGGTCCCAAGAAACAGAGGCGATAATACTCACATAGTTTGTGTTTCATGCTAAGCAGAGTTCTCGGCTTCTTAACCAAATTAACTCCCTTAATCTTCACAGAATCCTCATAGTATGAGGCAGGTACTAAAACCATCCTCATTATTACAGATGAGATCCTGAGGCACAGATAGCTGAAGTCATGCCCAGCCCAGATGACTCTGCTATGGGCTGGGACTTCAGTTTCATTCCGTGTGTGTGTGTGTGTGTGTGTGTGTGTGTGTGCACGTGTGTGTGTGTTAGTCACTCAGTCGTGTCTGACTCTTTGCGACCCCATGGACTCTAGCCCACCAGGATCCTTTGTCCATGGGATTCTCCAGGCAAGAGTACTGGAGTAGGTTGTCATTTCCTTCTCCAGGATATCTTCCTGACCCAGGGACCAAACCTGGATCTCCCACATTGCAGGCAGATACTTTACCATCTGCCCACTGGGGTCTCTAATCCAGGTGAGCTAAGGCCCCTCATTTTAGGCTGATGTGAAAGGAAGGCACATGGCCTGCTTCTTACCCACTTATCCCCATGGCTCTGTGTGGCAGATGTGTTCCTTGCCTGTGTTAGTCGCTCAACTGAGATTCTATAAAGATGAAATACTGGGGTTGTGGCAGCTACTTTGTGACAAAGGTCAAGCTTAAGGATGGAAAGTCAACAGATTCAGGGTGGTGGAAGAGAAAAGTCCAGCCACCAAGCCTCTTATGGAGTGACCCCACCTCCAGATTCCTATATATACTGACACTGTGAGTTCCTTAACCTGTTATTTCAGCCTTCAACAGTACATGAACCGAGAACTTCCAGATGTTCAAGCTGGATTTAGAAAAAGTAGAGGACTGAGAGATCAAATTGCCAACATCCACTGGGTCATCAAAAAGACAAGAGAGTTCCAGAAAAACATCTACTTCTGCTTCACCGACTACACTAAAGCCTTTGACTGTGTGTCTCACAACAAACTGTGGAAAATTCTTAAAGAGATGGGAATACCAGACCACCTTACCTGCCTCCTGAGAAATCTGTATGCAGGTCAAGAAGCAATAGTTAGAGCCAGACATGGAACAGCAGACTGGTTCCAAATTGGGAAAGGAGTACGTCAAGGCTGTATATTGTCGCCCTGCTCATTTAACTTCTGTGCAGAGTACATCATGAGAAACGCTGGGCTGGAAGAAGCACAAGGTGGAATCAAAATTGCCAGGAGAACTATCAATAACCTCAGATATGCAGATGACACCACCCTCATGGCAGAAAGCGAAGAGGAACTAAAGAGCTTCTGGATGAAGATGAAAGAGGAGACTGAAAAAGTTGGCTTAAGACTCAACATTCAAAAAACTAAGGTCATGGCATCCAGTCCCATCACTTCATAGCAAATAGATGGGGAAACAATGGAAACAGTGACAGACTTTATTTTCTTGGGCTCCAAAATCACTGCATATGGTGACTGCAGTCATGAAACTAAAAGACGCTTACTCCTTGGAAGAAAAGCTATGACATACCTACAAAGCATGTTAAAAAGCAGCGACATTACTTTACCAACAAAGGTCCATCTAGTCAAAGCTATGGTTTCTCCGGTAGTCATGTATGGATATGAGAGTTGGACCATAAAGAATGCTGAGTGCCAAAGATTTGATGCTTTTGAACTGTGGTGTTGGAGAAGACTCTTGAGAGACCCTTGGACTGCAAGATCAAACCAGTCGATCCTAAAGGAAATCAGTCCTGAATGTTCATTGGAAGGACTGATGCTGAGGTTGAAGCTGTAATTCTCTGGCCACTTAATGCGAAGAGCCAGCCCTTTAGAAAAGACCCTGATGCTGGAAAAGATTGAAGACAGGAAGAAAAGGGGACGACAGAGGATGAGATGGTTGGACGGCATCACCAACTCAATGGACATGAGTTTGAGCAAGCTCTGGAGATTGTGAAGGACAGGGAAGCCTGGCGCGCTGCAGTCCATGGGGTTGCAAACAGTCAGACACAACTGAGCGACTGAACAACAGCAAATATCCTAACTTATACACCATGGGACCCTCAAGAATACCTTTGCTTTTCCCATGAAGTCTAGAGCAGCTTGCTCCCTATTTTCCTTCTCTCTGTGCCCCTCATGACCTTATAGAGATTTCCAAGGTTTAGGGGCACCTCGTAAGCATGAGACACCCCAGACCAGTTTCACTATGCCAGGCACATTAAAGAGATCAGTTGGTTGATAAGCCAAAAGTTCACCATATAGAAGGGAACCAATTCAAGAGAAGGGCCAACTTTTCCTGCAATTCACTCAATAAGCAACTCTGTACGCTGGGCTTCCCTGGTGGCTCAGACAGTTAAGAATCTGCCCGAAATGCAGGAGATCCCCTGGAGAAGGGAATGGCTTACCCACTCCAGTATTCTTGCCTGGAGAATTCTATGGACAGAGGAGCCTGGTGGGCTACAGTTCATGGGGTCCCAAAGACTCAGACACAACTAGCAACTAACTTTCACTTCTCTTTGAGTTTCTACCAAAGGCCAAGGACCATCCAGGTTGTGGTCCCTACACGTCTCTCTAGTCACTTCACCCCATCGCAGCGTCCTCAGGTCCTGCTGTGATACTCACTGCCTTTAACAGGACGCTTCACCTTTCTGTGCCTCAGTTTCTCCATCTTTAAAGTGGAGATACAATAATTCCAGCCTCCTGAGGTCACTGGAATGATTTAATAAAACAGTGATGGCAATGTGTTCAACAAAGCACCTGGCATGTAGAGATGCTCCATGAATGTCCGTGATTATCTCTGTTTTGGGGTGGAAAGTGGAATAATTTAGTAAAGCGAGGACACCAGTGTTTCCATTCTGCAAGTAAGGAGCTTAAAACTCCGAGATTCTCTCAAGGCACCCAAATATCTAAATTTGAGTTTAGACCCAGATCTGTCCAAGTACAAAACCTATTCTAGAGAATGGAATATTATTTTGAAGTAGGTAATAAAGGGAAGGAAAAAAAAAAACACAAGAATTTTTATCCACATTTGGGATCCTGATAAAAAAGCAAAGCTGCCTTTTGCATGGCAGCCTAAACATTTTTCAGTGAGACCTTTGATTAAAGACAATTACCCTTGCTTTGGTGACAGAAAAGCTGATCTCAGCGAATCAAGAAAGCTATCCCCAAATGACAAATGGAATTAAATATCCACTCAGCTACTCCAGATGGTCTCTGAAGCCACGGAACCACAAGACTTGATTACAATGACAAGTACCGGGTCATGGGCCCGGCTGGAAGAGAAGAAAATCCACTTTCAAACGATTCTCCAATGACTTCAATTAACTGTGGGCTAAAGCAGACAGTTAGCTGTATAAGCATAGATCTCTGCTTTTAATTAAATTTCCTCTAGTCTAAATGCCGCTTTGAGATTTTCAGAAGGAAAACACAATATCCAGGAAATGCAATTGGATCTGATGTGTCTGTGTTGTGTAGAGTTCAGGTGGACCCTACCCCCCAGAAGCACGTGTAAAAGCTCTTTTGTTTGATGGTATTTATAATTATTATTAGCAACCTTCTCATAAGACCCACACTTCTACTCACTCGGTTCCCATCTGTCCTATTAGGGTCAGCAAACTCCAGCCCCCAGGGCCCAGCGTGGGCACTGCTTGTTTCCCTAAACATAATTCTGGAACAGAGGCTCGCTTGTTCTTTTCTTTACCTACAACTGCCTGCATGCGGCCCCAGCAGAGTGAAGGCCTTAGGTGGCCAGCAAAGCCCAAGACGTTTGCAGAGCCTTGCAGAGGCCGTAGGACCAAGCCCCCCTGAAGAGTCTGTCGGCCGTGCTCAGGAGTCTGGACTTCATCCGGGAGGCGGCAGGGAGCCACTGAAAGATTCGGAGGAGGCTGCAGAGAGGCTGCGGGGAGCGGGGGAGGTTGGGGCCCCAGCCCCACCTGGGGCCACTCACCCCATCTGGATGAGGCTGCTCGTTGCAAACTCCTGTGAGGCTACTTGGGCGCTGTTGCTGGTGTGGCCAGCCCTCCTGCCAGGGAGCAGAACCAGCCCCACGGGCCCAGGGGCAGTGCCCCTCCCCAACCAGGCTGCAGCCCTCAGACAGCTGGAGAGACGCCAGGCTCCCCGTGCCACAAAGCTCCCAGCTGGACAGAGCCCCGGGTGCCCATGAGGCTCCCAGCCGGATGGAGCTCCCAGCCAGACGGAGCCCCGGGTGCCCATGAGGCTCCCAGCTGGACGGAGCCCCGGGTGCCCACGAGGCACCTGCCCCCACAGCAGACCCTTCCGTGTCCTCTTTCCCTTCCCCCACGGCCAATACCAAACCCCTGTCATAAGCTCTGCTTCTGGGGGACCAAACAAGACAGCTGGATCCTCCTCTAAGAAAGATCGCTTGGGTTGTCCCTCAGGCAGTGATGGGATGGGAGTCTGGAAATCTGGTTGCAGAAATGACGGGGCCCTGTGTCTCGGGTACCTGGGCCTCCCCCATCGCCAGTCAAGCACCAGGCCCAGACCGGACCCGCCTCCCTCCTGGGAGCTCAGGAACCCGGCCTCCTCCGCCCACCTGCACGGCGGCCCCGGAACCCCGACACCAGCACCTCTTACCACCTCCCCCTTGACCACCCAGCAGCCAGACGGGTCCTGCTCCTCCCAGCTCAGGCCCTCCTGTGGCTCCACTTTGCTCAGAATAAAGTCAACAACCTTCCTCTGAGCTGCAGGGACCTGCCGTGACTTGTGCCCGCCGCACGGCTCACCCCGAGCCCCCTCCCCCACTGCCCCCAACTCACCAGCCCCGGGCTCTGAGCACAGGCCTCCTCTCCCTGCTCCCGCTTCCTCCAGATGTACGCCACTTGCCCCATGACCCCTTCCGTCCCACTCAAAGATCCCTTTCTCATCGAGACCATTCCTGAGCACCCCATTTTAACGGCATGTCCTTCTCCTGACTCACAACCCTCCTTCCCTGCCCGGCTTGTCCCCATTGCACCAGCCACCATCCGACATCAGCACAGCTCTGACCTGCCGGCTTGGCTGAGGGTTTATCACCCCTTCCCTCATAGCTCAGCTGGTAAAGGATCCGCCTGCCATGCAGGAGACTCCGGTTCGATTCCTGGGTTGGGAAGATCCGCTGCAGGAGGGATAAGCTACCCACTCCAGTGTTTTGAGGCTTCCCTGGTGGCTCAATGGTAAAGAATCTGCCCACAATGCGGGAGACCTGGGTTTGAGCCCTGGAGAAGGGATCGGCTACCCACTCCAGCCTTCTGGCCTGGAGAGTTCCATGGACTGTATCGTCCACGGGGTCGCAAAGAGTCGGACAAGACTGAGCGGCTTTCACTTCACTTATCACCCCTACCAGACCACTAGGGCTTCCCTGGTGGCTCAGTGGTAAACAATCCGCCTGCCAATGCAGGCGACCCGCGTTGGACCCCTGGGTCGGGAAGATCCCCTGGAGAAGGAAATGGCAGCCTTCTCCAGTATTCTTTCCTGGAGAATCCCAAGGACAGAGGAGTCTGGCGAGCTACAGTCCGTGGGGCCTCAGAGACCTGGACATGACTGAGTGACTAAACACGTAGACCATGAGCTCCAGGAGGACAAGTAATGAGCCTGTGTGCTTTCGCTGTATCCACAGCGCCCAGCAGAGCTGTGTATGGGCAGGAAGGTCCTCAATGAATGTTTATGTGGAGGAAAGAAGCAGGTAGGGAGGACTGTTCCTCTATTCCCTAAGCAGAGGCATCCACTTCTCCCCACTATTTCAGGTCCAGACCCGCTCACCCTCTCCCAGGCAGGCAGGCAGCAGAAAGGAATCGGAGAGTGAGTGGCCCCGCCCTGGGTCTCAGCTCTAACAGTGTTTCAAGATGTGACAAAGTGGAATCAGCACGGGCTGGACTTGTGTTCAAATCCCAGCTTCTCCACCGACCTGCTGAGTGACCTCAGGCGAGTTGCTACACCTCGCTGGAGCTGCGGGCGCTAGTGGTGAAGAATCTTCCGGCCAAAGCAGGCGACGCAAGAGACGGGGGCTCAGTCCCTGGGGTGGGAAGATCCCTTGGAGAAGGAAATGGCAACCCCACTCCAGTACTCTTGTCTAGAAGAGCCTATGGACAGAGGAGCCTGGTGGGCTACAGTCCATGGGGGTCACAAGGAGTCGGACGTGACTGAGCACACATCTAGGGCTGGAGAGGTGGGCAGGTCCACTGTTTAGGGCCCCGGGGGCCCTGTGAGGGGGACCGAGTAACTCAGAGTCTGAGTTTAGTGTCCTTGTTTGAAAGACGAGGAGAAAGATCATCAAAAAAGACTGTGCCTACTCACCCAAAGGACAGCTTTAAAAACAGAAGACGGTGCCCCCGACCTCTGAAGTCTTCCTCTAGAGCCGCCAGATCTGAGAACAGAAGTCTGCGGTTTCAGCTTAGCCTTTAGGTTTAAATTAGTTCCACCTGCATCAATTTACTAGTAAACGAGGGTCATTTATATCATGCTTTGAGTAGAGCAAATTATCGTTTTCTTCGGGCAAGTCCACCAGAATGACCAAAGGAAAGGGGCGCAAGCTCAGGGGAGAAAGTCCCATTTTCTTCGAATGACAGAAAACCGCGTGTGAACCTGAGCAAATTTAATTTTCTCCTCCAGCTCAATATTTGCAGCAAAGATTTTGAGAAACCAAATTGGATTTTCGGGAAGGGGGATGTCTTTTAACACGCGCCACTGCAGCTGGGCAGATTCAACTTATTGCAACCAGAGGGCAGTTTCCCCGGCATGCCGAGGGGCTCACAGTTTATGTGAGCCTAAGCAAGGAAATGGGGCTTCCCAGATGGCTCAGCGGTAAAGAACCTGCCTGCAATGCGGGCCGTGCCGGTTCGACCTCTGGGTCAGGAAGATCCCCTGGAGGAGGGCATGGCAACCCACTGCAGTATTCTTGCCATGGAAAAATCCCATAAAGAGAGGAGCTTGATGGGCTACAGTCCAGGGGTTGGGTTGCAAAGAGTCAGATATGACTGAGCACAAAACAGCAAAGAAATAGACCTTTAGCCCTAAGCAGACGGGGAGGATTTTAGTCAAGGTCTTGGAGCACTTTATTCCCAGGGTCTCATAGAATTGGGAGAAATAATGACCCAGCTTTCAGAAATACAGACTTTGAGGAGGAAGACATTTTGGACACCACCTAGGAGATTCACCTACTATGCACCCAGGGCTCTCTAAAACTCTGGCCAGGAGAGAGTTTAAGAGACTTCAGCCATCAGTTACAATGACTCCTCCTAATAAGAAAGGTATTTTTTTTCAATCGATCTTTTTCATTGCATCTCAGAGTCTCTGTTTAGTTCCTTAAGGATTCCTCTTGAACCAACAGACCTTAGGCTCCAGGAAAATAGTTTCCCCCTAGAATTTAAAAACAAAACACTGTATCCTTTCCTTTGTAGACCAAGAAGTCAGCAAGTACTTTCTGTAAAGGGCCTGAGGGTACATCATTTAGTCTTTGATGTGTCTGTTGCAACTAAGCTCTGTTATTTTAGAGCAAAAGCAGACACAGATGGTAAGTAAAACTAATGAGGAGGGTGGGTCTCCACAAATCTTCATCACTTCGTCATGTCTGACTCTTTGTTACCCCATGGACTGTAGCCCACCAGGCTTCTCTGTCCATGGGATTCTCCAGGCAAGAATACTGAAGTGGGTTGCCATTTCCTCCTCCAGGGGATCTTCCCAACCCAGGGATTGAACCCAGGTCTCCTGCATTAGAAGGCTGATTCTTTACCACTGAGCCAGCAGGGACAGAAAAGGGGGACCGAAAGGGGCTCCCAGTGGCCTGGGTCAACCGAATCATCTGTCATCCACCACACCTCTGCCAACTGTTCACCCAGAACCTGCTCGAATACCTCCAGGGATGGGGCTCCCTTTGGAGAGCTGGAAAATTCTTCTTAATTCAGAGTTATAATTGGTCTCCCTGTGACTTCACCTATGGATCCCACCCTCTGGAGTTTCAGAAAACAAGTCCATGCTTCTAGATACAGGACTATGCATGTGTATGTGTGTATTTTGAGAGAAGATAGGGAGAAGGAAGGAAGGAGATTGTTGCATCATTCTATACCAACTCTGCATGCATGCGTTTGTGTTAGTCGCTGAGTTGTGTCCGACTCTCTGCGACCCCATGAACTGCGGCCCACCAGGCTCCTCTGTCCCTGGGATTCTCCAGGCAAGAATACTGGAGTGGGTTGCTGGGCCCTCCTCCAGGGGATCTTCCTGACCCAGGGATGGAACCCAGGTCTCCTGCACTGCAGGTGGATTCTTTACCGTGTGAGCCACCAGGGAAGCCCTGGTGACTATGTATTGATATCTAATTAGGATTTACTGTGTGTTTACTATGCGCCGGGCACTTTACAGATATCACCCGGCTTCATACTCACAGCACCTCTGTATGAGGCAGGGATTGTTGGATGCGCTTCTTCAGATGCCAACACCAAGGTTCAGAGAGCCGGCCGCCCCTTCCAGAGCCCCAGAGATGAAACTTGTCTGACTAGGAGTCACCCCAGGCCCAAGATGGCCTGGGCTCTCGGCCAGCACACGCCCCTCCATGCTCACAGGCCTTGGAGCCTGGTCCTTTGCCTTGAAAGATTTCCCATTTGTGTTATTCAAGTATTGCTTTCCCTTTAAAAAAATTTTAAGCACAGGATTCACCCATAATCCTATCACACACGCAGGTAACGATGATTACTTTCATATATATATGTGCACTCATATTTATACCTATATACATCAATACAGTCATAACTACATTCCTCATACATATATAATCTGCATGTAGACAGATGGTTCGGTTTTTTGCAAAACTGAGATGATACTATGTATGTGATTTTGTAACCTGTATTTTCTACCCAACTGTATATCTGGACCATCTTTCCATAGCAACACATAAAGCTCTGCATCAATTTTATGAGTGCCTGGCAGTCTGTACAGGGATACTCCAACACATTTCTAACTAGCCACCTCTCCTTAGACATTAATCTTCTCCAAATAGAAATGCTCCAACACATCTTTGCACACACATCTTTGTGTGAGTCTATTTCTTGGGTTACTGCCATTGGGGAAAGTGGGTGGGGGCCACAGGTGAAGTGCCGGGAAGCTTCGATGGTAACCCTGGCGCTCCTCGGAGCCGTGTGGAGAGGGCTGGCTCCCCCACCCCCAACCCACATGGGATGCTATCTTTTTCTAATCTTGGCCAAGCTTTCTGGCCAGGGACGAATAATACAACTAACTACATCTTGTTCTAATGTGCTTATCTTTTATTGTGAGATTGAATTTCTTCCAACGCCAGGCAGTTCCAACCTGTCTCAGGCATCCTTATAGTACGACAGGATGCCCAAGGGCAGAGAAGACCCCAGGTTGGGTTCTGACCACACATATTCTGGAGGCATCTGCCCAGGGCGTCTCTGCCTGAGGGAATCACTGGTCCCACGAGGGCGCTGCCCGGCTGCCAGGGCCTCCGAGGATTTCAGGCTCCGGAGGTGGAACAAGACCGTCTGGTCGAAAGCTTGTGTGACCCAGTCACCCCAGGGTGGCATTGGAGACATCCACTGTTTCCACCGGCTCAGCATCCCGCCTCCTTCGCACTAGACGGCACCCCGCCCTCCAGCCCAGCCTCTCCTGCCCTTTGCTGAGCCTGCCTCCAGCCTCGGGAAGAGGCTGGGCTCTGACCCGGGGGGCCTCTGCCTCTCTGTCAGGTGCCAGGTACGTTACTCAGCTTCCCAGAGCCTCAGTTTGTTCATCACTTAGGCGGGGCCACAGTCATACCTTTCTCCCCGTGTCGCTGTGAAAATTAAATGAGAGCAGTTGGCTAACACAACCATATAAACCACCATACCTAGAGCCAACTTCACTTTATTTCACAAGGTCTGATCGAGCAGCTGGTTGCACTCTAGTGTAATTGCTCCTTGAATATAAAGTAGGAGTGGACAGCTTACAGAGAAGTTAAATTGTAGTCATTCGGTTTCGCTGCCCCCACCTCCCGCTCCAGGCCTCAGATCTGGGCCCTTCACAAGGTTCACGATCACTAGTTTGTTAACTTGAATCAAGAGAAGGTGGTTGAGCCCACACCGCTAGGTCTGAACTGTTGAGCGCCTCCCAGCTTGTTGCGGCTCCAGAATTTGGCGGCTGCATGTCATCTTTGGTTCATCCATTCAGCAGGCACTGGTGAGCCCCAAATGTCTAGTCCTGTGTGGAGGAAATCCTCGGAAAGGCAAGAAAGAGGCCCTGTTGTCAAGCTGCTCAGCCAAGGAGGAGACACACACACAGCCTGCACCGCTGCTGTGCAGACAGACAACGGCCAGGCCACCGATGGCTAGAATCCGGACCCGCATTTTTGTGCCACCAGCCCAGAGTGGCCGGGGCTTGCTCAGCGACTGCCAGCTTCCCAAGCCAGTCCTTGGGTTCCCGTTTCACAGTCTCCATATGACATGTGTTTCAATGGACATGCCACCCAGCTGTAAATGAGGTAGGGGGTGGGGAGGGGGAGGAGGGGCGATGCTTGGCGACAAAGCCAGAGAGAGCAGTCTTTCCACTAACAGCTATGCAGCCTGGCCTGAGAGAGAGAGAGAGAATGAGACAGAGATGGAGGGGAGGGAGAAACCTGGAAGTGAAGGGGTTAGTCGCTCAGTCGTGTCCGACTCTTTGCGACCCCACGGACTGTAGCCCGCCAGGCTCCTCTGTCCATGGGATTCTCCAGGCAAGAATACTGGAGTGGGTTGCCATTCCCTTCTCCAGGGGATCTTCCTGACCCAGGGATCGAATCTAATCTGGGTCTTCTGCATCACAGGTGACTTCTTTACCATCTGAGCCACCAGGGTTCATAGGAAGAAACCTAAGCCCAAAATAGAGAACAAAACCTCTCTCCGCACACAGATTTTGAGCAAGCCACACCCACCTTAACAGCGGAATTAACTCCTTCGAGCCAGACCTAGGAGCCTATGAATCAGCTGGAGGCTTGTTCAACACCTGACCCCTGAGCCCAACCCCAGGGTCTGAGCGAGCTGCAGGCTGCCCTAACAACAGACTGCAGGCTGGGACTCCAACAATGGACAGTTACTGCTCCCAGTTCTGGGGCTGGACGCCCAGGGCAGGAGCCGGCGCGGCCTGGCTCTGGTGAGAGCTCTTCTCCTGGCTGGCAGGTGGCCGCCTCCTCACCGTGTTCTCACAGGGCAGGCAGAGAGCGAAGGACTACTCTTTGGGGTCTCTTCTTATAAGGGCGCTGATCCCGCCATGAGGCCCGCACCCTCAGGACCTCATCCAATGCCTCATCAACTCCCAGAGGCCCCGTCTCCAGACACCATCACCGTGGGGCTCCAGCACGTGAATTTCGGGGAGCACAGGCTCCTTCTTCCTCTGCCCCCTCACAGCTCATGTCCTTCTCACTTGTAAAATGCATTCTTTCTATCCCAACAGACCCAAGAATCTTAACTCATTCCAGTATCAACTCTGAAGTCCAAAGTCTTGTCTAAAGAGCATCTAAATCAGACATGGTGAGACTCGGGGGACCATTCGTCCTGAAGCTGGCGTTCTCTATGCCAGCTGTGACCCTGTGAAACACAGGTTATGTGCTTCCAAAACCCACTGCTGGGACAGGCACAAGAGAGACACCCTCAGGGCTCCCCTGGTTTGGCTCAGATGGTAAAGAATCTGCCTGCGGTGCAGGAGACCCAGGCTTGATCCCTGGGTTGGGAAGATCCCCTGGAGAAAGCAATGGCAACCCACTCCAGTATCCTTGCCTGGAGAACCCCATGGACAGAAGAGCCTGGCAGGCTACGGTACATGGGGTCGCAGAGTCGGACAAGATTGAGCAACTAACACTTCTTTTTCACTTTTTCAGACATTCTCATTCCAAAAACGACAGAAAAGAAAGAAGGGTTGACAGGTCCCAAACAAGCCTGAAGCTTAGCAAGGCAAATTCCTTGAGACCTTAGGGCTGAGCCTGAATCCGTGGGTCGGGGCCGGGCCTGGGAATCTGCAATCCTCACCTAAGTTCTCAAGATCCCGTACCTCGGACTGCGGTCTGTGAGCAGCTACTTGGCCGCAGTCTGAACTTGTTGCTGGTGTGACGCTCAGGCCCTACTTACAACCTACTGAATAAGAATCTGTATTTAAACCTACGGTGTTTCTTCCTGGAGGAGGGCATGGCAACCCACTCCAGCATCCTTGCCTGGAGAATCCCCACGGACAGAGGAGCCTGGCGGGCTACCGTCCGTGGGGTTGCAAAGGGTCAGACGGGACTGAGTGACTGAACACACGCAGCAGGGCGTTTCATGCGCACATTAAACCTTGAGAAGCCGTGCTCGAAGCAATTCCCACTGAAAGAATACACATACCACTTGGAAGGACTTCTCTGGTGGCTCAGTGGTAAAGAATCTGCCTACCAATGCAGGAGACGTGGGTCTGATGCCTGGTCTGGGGAGATCCCACCTGCCGCAGAGCAACTAAGTCCGGGCACCGCCACTACTGAGCCCGCGCTCTAGAGCCCGGGGAAGCGCAGTTACTGAAGCCCAAGAGTTCGTGCTCGGCAATGAGAGAAGCCCCCACGATGAGAAGCCTGAGCACTGCAACTAGGGAGTAGCCTCCACGCTCCACAGCTAGAGAAAGCCCACGTGCGGCAGCGAAGACCCAGCACAGCCAAAAATAAATAAAAATTTAAAAAGATACCACTTGTAGTATAATAAATAACAGCAGTGAAACAGGCAGGGTTCAAAGTGCTTCATGCGTAATAATCCATTTATGGGTCAAAATAATCCCGTGAGGTAGAGACTATTATTATCCCCATTTTACAGATGAGAAGTGTGAGGCACAGAACAGTGAAATCACTCGCCAGTGTCTCAAAGCCGGCAGCTGCTGAGGCTGAGATTCAAGACCACGCTGACTGGCACCTGCTGCCCTCCCTGTAGCTGGGGTGCTCACCTGGGAATGTACAGCCCTGAGTCATCCTGCTGCCCTCCTGAACCCAGACACCTCAAACAAGTCTTTCAACCCCTCTGCAAAAATGCCGGAGCTGCACTTACTCCAGCATGTCCTGTAGCTAAATATTAACAACACATACACATCACGTTGATTTTCCGGGAAGAAAATGGTTGTGCAGATTTGGGTATAATCACTAGATTTCTAAGGTCGACCAACTTAGGAGGGAAAAAAAATCAGTGCATGCAAGAAGCCGTGCCCAGGGACTCACAGGAGCCCTGTGATTCAATCAGTTCTCTATCTCAAATCTGCTCTCAGAATTATCAAAACAGTCCAGAAGGTTCTGGGGCAAGCATGGAGAGCAAAGAGGTAGAGTCATTTGCACTGGCCTCCAGCCATAAGGACTTGTTCGGACATTTTTACGTGGTCTGCCCTTTGGACTGAAACTATTTTATAAAACCAAACACTGTTCTTTGAACTTAAAATGACAGAACATGAAAAAGCACATAAAACAGGGCTGAAGCGCTTCATCGTGCCCTGCCGCTGCCAGCGGGGAGCTGTTTATATCTGTATTTAGAGATTCCTTCCTTGCATCATTGCTGCCGCTGAGTTACCAGGTCGTCCTGTACCTAAGTGAGATCAACCCTAGGATTTAGTCCCATTTCCCCAAAGACAAACAGCCATGAGATTATCAGAAGTTCCTCATGCCCTTCTACCCAAGGAGAGGCCAAAAGCAGATTGATACAAGCATCATATGAAGAGGTGGTCTGCCTGAAACTTCCCTGGGCACAAGCCAAAGAACAGAATAACCATTAGCTGGTTACTCATAAATCGGAAGGCTTTATCAACACAGAGAATCAGTGCAGGCAAATCAAGGCTGGTAGGCAGACTCAGCAGTGGGAATTCAAAGTTTTCTGTGTCCTAGAAAAAGATAAGGAGTGATGCTCCAACGGAGACGGGTGATTAAGGATCTGCAGACTTCAGGGCCGTAGGAGATTGTTTTCTCTCCAGTTCCACACAGCAGGAAAGATAAGGGCAATAAATGAAAATGTCACAAGGCAACCAGGAACAGAACAGACCGTGTCTGGAGGCCAAAGAAAGGATTCCCCTTTGATCAAAAAGGACTCTTTGTACATTTCAGCAGAGAGCAGGCCCCGCTCCCAAGAGCTCCCAGAGAGCCCAGGACACGCGCATCCATTTGTCAGTGGCATTGACATAAGCATTCTGACAAAAGCTGGGGCCAGCCAACCAGAAATTCAGCCAGGAGCCCGCCCTTTGGGACTGGCCTCTCAAAGTCTGACCAAGTGCCAACGCAATTTTTAATAAAGGATAAGGAGCTCATGGCAACACTATTTACAAGAGCGACAAAAACTTGCATGATCAACAGGAGGAGACTGGCTGAATAAACGTGTATCCATCCAAACTGTGAGAATTAGATGGTCAAGGAATATCTAACAAAGTGGGGGAAACAGTTAAGAGTCAATGATAAGCAGCGGTGGGGCGGGGGAGCAGGACCCACAGGCTTCTCTGTGCCTGTATCGATCCATCTTCAAGGAGAAAAATAAGCTAGAAGAATAATCACCAAAAGTACTTATCTTTGAATGGTGGAAATGTGGGTGGGTTTTTTCCTTTTGTCTGTCTGCATTTTCTAATTTTCCATAATGAACATGAATTACCCTTCAGTTCAGTTCAGTAGCTCAGTCGTCTCTGACTCTGCGACCCCATGAATCGCACCACGCCAGGCCTCCCTGTCCATCACCAACTCCCAGAGTTCACCCAAACTCATGTCCATTGAGTCGGTGATGCCATCCAGCCATCTCATCCTCTGTCGTCCCCTTCTCCTCCTGCCCCCAATCCCCCCCAGCATCAGAGTCTTTTCCAATGAGTCAACTCTTCACATGAGGTGGCCAAAGTACTGGAGTTTTAGCTTTAGCATCATTCCTTTCAAACAACACCCAGGACCAATCTCCTTTAGAATGGACTGGTTGGATCTCCTTGCAGTCCAAGGGACTCTCAAGAGTCTTCTCCAACACCACAGTTCAAAAGCATCAATTCTTTGGCGCTCAGCCTTCTTCACAGTCCAACTCTCACACCCATACATGACCACTGGAAAAACCATAGCCTTGACTAGACGGACCTTTGTTGGCAAAGTAATGTCTCTGCTTTTGAATATGCTATGTAGGTTGGTCATAACTTTTCTTCCAAGGAGTAAGCGTCTTTTAATTTCATGGCTTAGGATTAGCAAAAATAAAGGTCATGCATTAAAAATAAGTCTCCGATGTTGTTTCCTAATAGCAGTTACTGTTTACTGAGAGCTTAATATTTGCTTTATACATGTTATTTTATTACGTAGTTTTAAAGAGCACACAGGAGGCGGGTGCTGTCATCTGCACTTGCTCCTGGGGAAACAGCAGCTCCCAGCCGTTAGATGCCTGGCCTGCAGCTCGGTCGCCACTAAGGGGCAGAGCTGTTTCCAACGAGGCGTGTCCGGCGCCAACGTCCACGCTCTTAGCCCTGATGTAGGCCCAGAAAGGAAAGTCATAGGCAGGGTTGCCAGATAAACTACAGGATGTCCAGGCAAATTTTAATGCAGGTACACAACAAATGCTATTTTTTTTTTTTTTTTGTAAAGTAGTATGTCTCATGGACTTCCCAGGGGGCTCAGTGGTAAAGAATACACCTGCCAATGCAGGAGACACAGGTTCCATCCCTGGGTCGGGAAGACCCCCTAGAGAAGGAAATGGCAACCCACTCCAGTATTCTTGCCTGGAGAATCCCATGGACAGAGGAGCCTAGTGGGCTACAATTCATGGGGTCACAGAGAGTCGGACACGATTGAGCGACTGAGCACAGTACGTCCCATACAAAATCATTCATCGTAATTGTTCATTATTCAGACCAATCTACAGACACCGAGTTGTGATGGAGGACAGTACAGCGTTTATCGTAAGGCACCAGACAAGGAGCCTGGGCCAGCTAGTGCTCAGAACACCCAATCTCCCTGACGGAATTCAGTAAAGCATTTTTAAAGGCCAGATGAGGAAGGCGAGTCCCAGGGTATCTGCCTCGTGTACAGTCCTCTGATTGGCTGATGGTGGGTAACAGGAAGGGATCACAGGGGTTAACATTATTAATCCCCAGGCTTCGATAGGTCTGGGTACTACGTGCTCGTGGTCATTAAACAGTTAATTTCTTCCATTTGATGGGGGGTTTAGCATCTGTAAAACAACTCAGGAAATGTGCATCAGATACTATTATCTGGGTACTTTAGAATGGAGCAAAAGCAGAAACATGGGACAGGGGTCTGTCCCAGGAAGGCTCCATAGGGTCCTGCTCAGTTACAATCTAATTGGGCATCTTGTTTGTTTTCTATAGGGAAATGACCTCTATCTGCACACTGCCATGGGGGAAGCTTGAAAGCATTGCAGCAATCCTGAGATTCTAGAAAAAGTGAGATTCAGGCCCCAGAGTTCCTCCAACAAGGACCAGGAACCACGTCAGCCCCCAGACAGGCCCAGAGAAAATCACCACGTATCTCGGGATCCCTTTTGTTACACCCCATTATGAAAGAATCTGGGGCTTTGCTGACTGATACAAGTTGGCTGCCTGCTTCAGACAACCCCATAAAAGAGAAGGATGCTGGAATTCATAGGCCGCACCAAGCAATAGAACTGAGCTCTTAAAAACCACCCCTCAGAGCACACCTACGTTTGTCTGGCTTTGCTGTCAGTGGTCAGGGTGAGAAGTGACTCGCAGCCCCCGCCTCGCCCCCTCGCCATGGGGCTCATGGTGAGAACTCCGTGATCTTCAACTCCAAACTCAGACCAACAGTCCTCACTCTGGTTGCCCATTAGGATCATATGGGGAACTTCAAAACATACTGACACTCAGGTCACTCCCAGAAATTCTATTTTCTTTTTTTGGTGGGATCTTAGTTCCCTGACCAGGAATCGAACCTGTGCCCCGTGCATTGGAAGGTGGATTCTTAAGCAGTGGACCACCAGGGAAGTCCCACTCCCAGAAATTCAGAATCCTTTGGCTGAAATGGGCACGAGTGTGGGTATTTTATGTCGCACACCAGGTGACCCCAGTGGCTCAGGCAGGGTTAAACATCACTGTGCTGGACCAACCCTCAAGGAACCAGAGGGTGAGGACAGCGGGCCCCACGGGGATGGATGTCAGATTGCTCTGTCAAATGGAGACACCAGGTAAAACTTGCTAGAATGCTTACACAGGATCAGCTCAGAGGGTGCTTCGCATAGAAAATACTTGGCAAGTGTTACTAAATATTTCTTTCCCTAGAATCAAACAGGCTGGCTAACATGTATTACATACTTGTTATCCAATTTAGTCCTCGGAACAGCTCTCTAAGGTAAACATTACCACTGACCCCGTTTATAAGATGAGAAAGCTGAGGCAGAGAAAGGGGATCTCTTTCTCAAGATTACCAGCTGGCAGTGGTGTGGGGCAGGGTGGGGCTAAGACTTGAACCCAGCTATTCCCACTGCAGAGCCCCTGGCTTTCCATCTCTTCCTTGTACTATTTTCCTGCTTAAAGGGCTACTGAAGGGCAGTGACGTCCTCTGCCTCCCCACTCCTGGCCCTTGCCTGGCTGTCCCCCTGCCTTGAATGCCAGTCTGTTCTCTGCCTACAAGTCATAACCCTCCCAGGAAACAAGTGGTCCTCTCCAGGCTCTTCCGGATGTCACAGGGAGCGTCCATCTATCCGTTCATTTATTCTTCCCGTCCTTAAACAGACATGGAGTGAGCATCTAGGGAGTGCCAGGGACCGTGCTAGACACTGGATAGAAACACTGGGGAGTCCTGGTGGAGCTTGAGGCCCTGTGGGGGAGACAGAAAAAAAATACCAACCCACAAATAAATCACTGCAAACTGCAGCAACTGTTCCAAAAGGAGCTTTCACCTGACCCTGAGCCTGAGAAGGCATCTGCCGGTTTTATGCTGAGGCCGAGTGATTGGTCTTTCTGCCTGTTGAGTGGAGGATGATTGGCTGGGGGCTGAAGGTGAAGGCAGGGAGGTTGGGACGAAGGCTAAGCGAGGAGGCTAAAGGAGGACTCCGGATAAGACAGGAAGGGGCGTGGCCCGGTGAGCCGCCTGCCGCTGCAGCTTGTAATGCGTGGTGACTGCGGCTTGCTTGGGCCCTTGGGACACTCTGCAGTCTTTTTACTGTCTTATTTCATTATTGTATAAATTGCCTCCAGGGTAATATTCTAAATTTTTAACTATTGGGAGCCACCAGGGGCCTGACCAATCAGAAGAGACTGTGACTCCAGGGCCGCTCATCAACGTGGGGGTGGGGGGGGGGGGGTGGTTAGGCGTTAACCCTTTCACTGCTGGATTAATGGGGAGGTCCCAGGGGAGCAACCTGGATGGAGGAAGGGATTTGGAGTATAACAACTTCTTGACCATATTTTAACAACCAGTATTAAAACCAAGCGGTTCAGGACTTCCCAGGTGACCCAGGGGTTAAGAATCCCCTTAGCAATGCAGGGGATGGGGGTTCGACCCCTGGTCACGGAACTAAGACCCCACAGGCCGTGGAGCAACTAAGTCCGTGCAGCACCTACTGAGTCCATGCATCACAACGAGAGAATCTGCAAGCCGCAGCTAAGACCCGATGCAGCCAAATAGATAAATAAAACTTAAAAAAAAAAAAAAAAAAGAATGAAAATAAAATGAGAAAATTATATTAAAAGAAAACACAAAGTGGTTCATATCAGCTAAGGCTGACTTCCTCACTAGGTTTTCAGCTTCTAGTAACAAAGCTAGACTTAATCAAGATGAATTAGCTAGGCAGTAGTCACACAGGTACCCCTTCCCAGGGGAAACGCCCTTGTGAAGCCTCGGCCAGTCTTGCATACTCAAACACTCTACAGGTATTTCCTGATGTTACTATTATTATCCTCCCTTCATGTTTGTTGTTGTTTAGTCATTCAGTCGTGTCCGACTCTCTGTGACCCCATGGACTGTAGCCCACCAGGCTCCTCTGTCCATGAGATTCTGCAGGCAAGAATACTGGAATGGGTTGCCATTCCCTTCTCCAGGGGATCTTCCTGACCCAGGGATCAAATCTGGGTCTCCTGCATTGCAGGCAGATTCTTCACTGTCTGAGCCACCAGGGCGGAATCACTATGAGTTAGAAGTAATTCAAGTTAAATTGTACCTTTCTGGGTTCCACCGAGGGAACAGCTTTCCTTCAAATGGAGCCCCTGGCTCCATGTCACTGGTTCTAACAGCCTTCTTCCAAGGGCTACATTTCTTCCCGTAACTACTTTGCTGTGGGCTTTCCAGGTCTGCCTGTTATGTATAAATACACTTCGCTTTTATGGGGTGTGTAGTGCTCCCATCATAAACCATCTCCTCCAACCACAGGATTAGGGGAAGGGCTGGGGTGGGGTGGGGGGGAGTGTGTACAGCCAAGCCCGGACCTTTGTGGTGAAAACTGATGCCGCCAGGTACCTCCCCAGCTGCTGCTGCTAAGTTGCTCAGTCATGTCCGACTCTCTGTGACCCCACAGACTGTAGCCCATCAGGCTCCTCTGTTCATGGGATTCTCCAGGCGAGAATACTGGAGTGGTTGCCATGCCCTCCTCCAAGGGATCTTCCTGACTCAGGGATCAAACTGGCATCTCTTGTGTCTCCTGCAGGTTCTTTACCACTAGCGCCAGCTGGGAAGCCCGAGCCAAACAATATTACCCTGAAGCCTTTACATCTGGCCCATTGTATTCGTGGGGAGTAAGACAGGATGCTAGAGGGCTTCCCTGAAGGCTCCGATGGTAAAAAGCCCACCTTCAATGCAGGAGCCACAGGAGACACGGGTTCAATCCCTGGGTCAGAAAGACCAAGACCCCCATGGAGGTGGAAATGGCAACCCACCCCAGAATTCTTGCCTGGAAAATTCCACGGACAGAGGAGCCTGATGGGCTATAGTCCAAAGAGTTGGACATGACTGAGCGACGGAGCACACGCAAGGTAGGAGACTGGGGTCCACCACAGGAGCCCCCTCTTAACCTCACATCTCCATCATCCAGGCCACTGCAAGGACCTCCTTGCTCCAATTTCCTCCGAGTTTACTGTGCGTTGCCCATGGCCACTTGGACATTATCTCACATGGTGACCCCAGCTCATCACAGCCCTGCTGCAAAACCTCAGAGGCTCTTGGACTTGCTCTTAGAATAAACCTCCCGCCCTTGCCCAGCCTCTTGGTCTGGTCCTGCCTTTAAAGCTTAATGGACAAGTTGATCTCAGTAATAAATGGTGAGGAGTATTTTATTTCTGTTTTCAGACAAAGTAGCAGCTAAAGCCATCAGCTCTGGAGTCACATGGCTCATTCATTCATCAATTCAGTCAGCCGTCAGATATTTAGGGACGGCCTGCTATGCGCCAGGCTTGTTCCGGGCCCTGGGGGACTGGTGAACAAGACACAGCTCCTTGCTGGGGCTGCTTTCCAGGGCGTGCAGACCTCAGAGCAGCACAGGAGCCAGGGTTTACAAGGGCCCCAGGCCCCTTCATGCTCTGCTGTGGCCCTTGCAAGATTTGCAATCATTTTTGGACACAGTCCTGGCTGCCTCTACAGGGCGCTCACGTTCTCATGGGGAGTCAGGCACTAAATAGAACCCTGATTTCAGGCCATAAGAAGTGCTAGGAAGAAAGTAAGCTATATTAACACATATATATGGAATCTAGAATGGTACTGAAGAATCTATTTGCAGGGCAAGAACAGAAATGCCAGATATAGAGAGCAGACTTGTGGGAGGGGGTGGGGGGGAGGGGGGGCACACTGAGATGGGGGTGTTGACATCCACACACTGCCACGTGAGGAATAGCTGGCTGGTGGGAGGCTGCTGCGGAGCACAGGGAGCTCCACTCGGTGCTCTGTGAGGATCTAGAGGGCGGGGTGAGGGGTGGGGGGTACAGAAGCTCAGAGGGGAGGGGATATATGTATACTTAGAGCTGATTCACGCTGTTGAACAGCAGAAACTAACACAGCGTTGTAGAGCAGTTATCTCCAGATTAAAAAATAAATGTAAGGGACTTCCCTGCTTGTCCAGTGGTTGAGAATTTGCCTTCCAGTTCAGGGGATGCAGGTTCGATCCCTGGTCGGGGAACTAAGACCCTACATACCACAGGGCTTGCGCGTCACAACAACGGTTCCTGAACACCACAACTAAGACCTGACCCAGCCAAATAAATAAATATATGTGTCCGTATATATATTTAAGAAATTCTAAAATGGAAGCTATGGGGTGTACCGGCTGGTGACGGCAGGGAAGTCCTCCTGAGAGGGTGAGCACAGGGAAGTCCTCCTGAGAGGGTGCGAGCAGGGAAGTCCTCCCTGAGAGGGTGGCAGCCAGCCAGAGCCCTCAGTGAGGAGCAGGGGCGGTGGATGGAAAGAACCTTCCAGGCAGGAGAAAGAAGAGCTAACGGTAAGGCCCTGGAGCAGGAACAGACTGCTGAGCTGGGAGAGACAGAGGGCGGGGGAGCCCAGCCAGGTCAGCCCCTGCCACTCCCATTCCACCCCAAGCAAAGCAGGGGCTGCTGAAAGCAGGTGGACCCGAGTCCAGAGCTCCAGGCCCAGCCTGCCAGACCCGAGGCTGATCCCCAACCAGAGAATTTCCTGGCTCCCTCCCAGCGCACCCCCCCCCCACCCCCAGCCCCAGCCCTGCAGTGCAGGGAAGTTTCCAGCCAAGCCCTGAGCTCATACTGGCTGGAGGCTTGCAGCCCAGGAGGGTCACGTGTCCCCACGCTACAGATGGGATGTGGGGGACGTGGGGGCGCTGGCTACATCCTCCAGGGCACGTGGTGAGGGCCCAGCTCACCAGCACAGTGACTGGGAAAGGAACAGCCCCCCAACAGCCCTCGGGTTCGGGGAGCTTGGCTGTGTTTCTGAGAACCCCTCCACTCACTTCTTTGGACACATTTTGTGTCTAATGTGAGGCCCAGCCACATTGCTTCCCCCAATTCTTTCATTCAGGAACCGTGCTCGTAATACAGTACTGTACTATTATTCATTTTTCATGAACTGGATTGTGATTTTTTTCTTAAAGACTTTTAAAAGGAATCATTGTATTGATACCTTATACTTGCCATAAACAAAAGGTAACTACTTTGTAATATCCATGTTATTCAATTCTACCTAGATACTGACCCTGGTCTCCAGCGCACTGACTTTGTTTAAAAGGGAGCATGCTCAGTCACTCAGTCGCATCCTACTGTGTGACCCCACAGACTGGAGCCCGCCAGGCTCCTCTGTCCATGGAATTTTCCCAGCAAGAATACTGGAGTGGGTTGTCATTTCGTTTAAAAGAGAGATCGTACGCATTCCCTGGCGGTCCAGTGGTTAGGGCTCTGCATTCCTACTGCAGGGGACAAAGGTTCAATCCCTGGTTGGGGAACTAAGATTCCACATACTGCTTGGCCTGGTCAAAAATAAATAAATACAAAAGGGAGATCGCATGGGGTGGGGGGAATCCTTTCACAATGAATATGTATATCAAATCGCCACAATATACATTTTAAATATCTTATAATTTTATATGTCAATTGTACCTGAATCAAGCTGGATAAAAAAAGAGAGAGTCACAACTATTAGAAAGAGATTAAAGAGACTAAGGATGCTAGGAGCAGACACCGTCCCCTAAATAACAACAAAAAAAACTGAAAAAGAAGAGAAAAGAGAATATTTCACCCTGTGATGCGATCTTGCCTAGCACCATCTTAAAGTGATTCTCCAGGAAATGAGACCCAGCTCTGTCCAACTTCAGTCAAGACAAGAGCCTGCTATGGAGCTGGTTACCAGGAACCCACCAACGCTCCAGGAGGACCCAGGCAGGGGCGACGGTGCCCAAAGCCTCCCGCAAACCCAGGGCAATTCCAGAGGTCAGCGCTGCCCGGGACTGCCAGCACCATGGAGGCTGGACGGGGCCCAGCAGGAGCCCTGCTACCCTCGCCACCTCTAGGAACAGGACGTAGCTGCCCCTCCTACCAGTGTGGCTACCACTTCTCCACGTCACTTCTTGTTCTTACCCTCAGGCGTCTCCGACTCTTTGTGACCCCATGGACTGTAGCCCGCCAGGCTCCTCTGTCCATGGGATTCTCCAGGCAACAATACTGGAGTGGGTTGCCACGCCCTCCTCTAAGGGATCTTCCCAACCCAGGGATCGAACCCAGGTCTCCCGCATTGCAGGCTGATTCTTTACCATCTGAGCCACCAGGGAAGCCCAAGAATACTGGAGTGGGTAGCCTATCCCTTCTTCAGGAGAACTTCCCAACCTAGGAATCGAACCAGGGTCTGCTGCATTGCAGGCAGATTCTTTACCAGTTGAGCTGCTGCTGCTGCTAAGTCGCTTTAGTCATGTCCGACTCTGTGCGACCCCATAGACGGCAGCCCTCCAGGCTCCTCTGTCCACAGGATTCTCCAAGCAAGAATACTGGAGTGGGTTGCCATTTCCTGCTTCCACCAGCTGAGCTACTAGCTTCTAATTAAGAATCTGGGTGGGTTCGTCTGACTGGCAGGATTGGGCTCATGCCACTGTCCCCTCGCTGCAGAAATGGCTGGGAAAATGAGTACTTGACATTTTCAGCCTCTACCATGAGAGGTGGATTTTTGTCTCAGAAGACAGGAGATTCCCCAGGCACAGAAAGGGGATTTGAATACCAGTGTGGAAGAGGGTTCACACTGCAGCCTGGCCACTCTCCTCTGAAACTCTGCTGACAGGGCTGGCCCTGGGCTTACACTCAGGAACTCAGATGTGGGGAGGGGGTCCCACCCCTATGAACTGATGATGATGGCTCGTTGCACCGAAAGTGTTTGTACATATGATGCGGTTCGTGTTGGACCTCTGCGGTCCTCCTGGGATTCTGAAAATCTGGTGCCAGGCATAGGCTGCCTATGTGAGCAGCCCCCACTACAAACCCTGGGCACTGAGTCTCTAAGGAGCTTCCCTGGTGGGCAACACTCCACAGGCACCGTCGCCCTCGTAGCTGGGGAGCTAACCGCCTCCCAGGGGCTTCCCGGGAAAAGACGCCCAGAGCTTGTGCCTGGTTTCCTCTGGACTCTGCCCCACGTGCCTTCTCCCTTTGCTGGTTTTGCTCTTCATCTTTTTTTTCTTCATCTTTTCACTGGAATGAGTCACAAGCACAGGGAGACCGTGTGCTGAGTCCGATGAGTCCTCCCAGGGGGCGCGGAGGTCTCAGGACCCTACACACCACCAGCATCACAGCCTCCGAGAAACGCCAACTCAGGAAAGTCCCGACATGCTCAGGGTTCCCAACACTCCCAGTGACTCTTCAAGGCAGGGCTGTGACGTAGATACGGCAGTCTGGCTGGCCCTGTTAACAGAGGGGGAAACTGAGGCTCACAGAGGGGAGGGACCTGCCAAGACCTCAGGATCAGCAAACCGAGCTGAGTCCAGTGCTCTTACCCTGGGGGGCTCCCCCCAAAACTCTCTCCAAGCTTAGAAGCCTGGGTTGGATTTTTTCTACCAGCTGAGCCTTCTGTGCAAGAAAAGCATTCCAGGCAGCCTGAGCCTTCTTGCAAATGGAAATGTTATTTCAATCGTGTCTGCACCAAACAGAGCGCAAACAGGACATTTTGCACCATGGCCGTCTAGCAATTAAGTGAGTGTCCCCTCTCCTTGGGCTGCTCAGGCGGTGCTAGTGGTAAAGAACCTGCCTGCCAGTGCAGGAGACATAAGAGACCTGGGTTCGATCCCTGGGTCAGGAAGATTCCCTGGAGGAGGGCATGGCAACCCAATCCAGTGTTCTTGCCTGGACAATCCCCATGGACAGAGGAGCCTGGTCGGCTACAGTCCATGAGGTCACAAAGAGTTGGACACACCTGAGTGACTTGGCACGCACACACCACTCCCCTTACACCTGCATGTCTCCAGGCTGGGACTCCAGAGTGCCTGCATCTGGATCAGAATCAGTTGGTGCCTTGCTTAACAAGCAGATTCTCAGGCCTCAACTAGACTTACTAAAGGAGCATGCCCACCAGGCAAGCCAAACCTGTCGTGAGGAAGCTCCCTGAGGAGTGCGTGTGGTCAGCACAGAGCCACCGCATCATAAGCCCTCTGTAAATAAAAACTGGACTGGAGAAAGCAGAGACTGCGAGGACTTAGAGATAAAGGTCCATACTTCAGTGGGGTATGGGTCCAGCAACGTGTGTACGTGCGTGCTAAGTCCCTTCAGTCATTTCCAACTCTCTGCAACCCTATGGACTATAGCCCACCAGGTTCCTCTGTCCATGGGATTCTCCAGGCAAGAATACTGGAGCGGGTTACCATGCCCTCCTCCAGGGGCTCTTCCCAATTCAGCGATCAAACCTGTGTCTCTTACATCTCTCCACTAGTGCCACCTGGGAGGCCCCCAGCCGTGTATTTGGAGCCAGTTCTGAATATTGAGAAGCTGAAGTTCTCAGAAATAGTTTACATGACTGGAAACTGTTTTCAGCTCAACTTAAAACAGGTGGAGTTTTGCCCCTTTTGTTATTGCTTTTAATGTCTGGAGCCTGACACGTCTTCCTCAGTGGTTGTAGGGGCTGCATGATGCCCCCCCAAAAGATCTGTCCATGTCCTCGTCTCTGGAACCTGTGAATTCTACTGTATTTGGTAAAAGAGTGAATACTGCCGTATAAGGCAAAGGATGTGATTTAAGGATTTTGAGAGGAAGAGTTTATCCTGGACTATCTGCTTGGGCTCCAAATCCAATGACGAAACCACTGTTATAAATCCATGCTCATAAGAGCGGGGCCGAGGCAGGCTTGACAGATGGGAGTACAGACCATGATGTGAGGATGGAGAGACTGGGGGTTGACTCCGCTGCAAGTCAAGAAGTGCTGGCTGCAGCCCGAGCTGGAAAGGGCAAGGAAGAGAGCGTCCCCTCGAGCCTCCAGAAGCAGTGGCCCTGCTGACACCTTGATTTCAGATCTCTTGGCTTCCAGCACTGTGAGGGAATACACCTGTGTTTTATTAAGCCACCTACCGCATAATACATTGTTACAGCAGCCACAGAGAAGCCATACAGCCATGGAAGTTATTCCAGATTTTAAAAAAGGGAAGTCCCTGCGTTTGCTCCCCACACCCCAGGGCCTTTGCACATGCTGACCCTTCTGCTCCTGTGCTCTGTCTCAGCTCATCAGGTCCCAGCTCCCTCTCACGGTTCCTGTCCCTGCCCGAATGTCACCTCCACGCAGAAGCCTTCCCTGAACCCAGGCTCGCAGGAGAAGGTGCTGCCAGTCACTCTCCGGCATCTTACCCGTTTTTACTTACCACAGTATAACTGATCTCTCAACTTGTTTACTTACTGACTGGAACCTAGTCTGTCTGCTTTGTGACCACAGTCCCCGTGCCAAGTAGCTGGAGGGGGTTAAATCCACGTGTTCACTAGGAGGAGTCGATGTTATTTTATACTGAAACGGAGAAATACAAACTCCATATGGTCACATTTAATATTCCAGAGAACTCTTTAGCTACAAGAAACCTCCTCACTATATCCCAGCCCACCAGGCCACACTCTCCCTCCCTTCGGCCATAAGGTCACTTGGATGGGAAGCTGAGGCCTGGAAGGGTTCGCCCTCTGGCTGCATCATGCTAGCTATCGCTGTGTAACCTTGAGTTTAATGTCTCCCTGAGACGAGGTGACCTCCTTAGTAAAGAGAGGAATTTTTTTTTTTTAACTACTGGCACTGGGTCCTATTGATGAAGTCATTTCAAACTGCCCAACCCTGTGCTAAGCCTTTTTTTTTTCCTCTGAAGTATAGTTGACCTATTATATTGATTTCAGGTATACAACATAGTAATTCAATATTTTTATAGATAACACGTCAGTTGTAAAACATTGACAATTTTCCCGTGCTGCACATCCCATCCATGTAACATTTATTTTATACCTAGCGGTTTGTGCCTCTTAATCTCCTCCTATCTTGCCCCTACAGCTAGCTGTTCGCTACTGGTGTGAGTCTGTTTCTCTTTTGTTCTGTTTATTTTTTAGATTCCACATATAAGTGAAAACATACACTATTTGTCTTTGTCTGATTTATTTCACTAAGCACAATACCCTCTGGGCTTCCCTAGTGGCTCAGATGGTGAAGAATCCACTTGCAATGTGGGGGACCTGGGCTCAATCCCTGGGTCTGGAAGATCCCCTGGAGAAGGCAGTGGCAACCCACTCCAGTATTCTCGCCTGGAGAATCCCCATGGACAGAGGAGCCTGGAGGGCTTTAGTCCATGGGATCACAAAGAGTTGGACATGACTGAGCGACTAACACACACACACACACACACACACACAATACCCTCCAGGTCCATCCATGATGTAAGCTAAACTAGTCACATGCATACTCCTTTTGGTCCTTATGATAATCCTATGGGGGAGGGGGTTACTATTATGGACCTCATTAATGGATGCAGAAACCCAGGCATATGAAAGCTTCATCACTGGCCCAGGGTTGCAGAGCCAGTAAGGTAGAATCCAGACTCCGAGTTATATACCAGGATGCTGTTCTGCTCAAGACACCCAGAGCCCTCAACCTTCTAACTCACTTTGAACAGTTGGCTGAGAGAGACTTAAATCGCTGACTAATGCATGCACAATGGCACACACCTGCCAGTCTTTAATCAGAGTCAATGTCTGGGGAAAATGTTTCTTCTTGTTTCCCTTGCTTCTGAAAACTTGTTGCAAGAGTCAGCGTCCTGAAAGTCTGAACTTCTCTACCCCTAAATCAAAGGGCAAGTGCAGAGACTTCCCTGGTGGCTCAAAGGTAAAGAATCCACCTGTCAATGCAGGGGATATAGGTTTGACCCCTGGTCTGGGATGATCCCTTATGGCACAGAGCAACTGTAACTACTGAGTCCTCGCCCAGAGCTCACGAGTCGCAGCTACTGAACCCAGGTGCCTAGAGCCCACACACCACAGCAAGAGTCCACCACAGCTAGAGAGCAGTCCCCGCTCGCCACAACTGGAGAAAGCCTGCATGCAAAAAGCAGGACCCAACACAGCCATAAATGATTTTTTTTTAAAAGGGGCAAGTGCAAATTTTCTCTGTAAACACACACGGGGGAGAACATTCTCATTATCATGGCCCTTGCATTCTTCACTCTCCAACTCCTGCTTCTCTCTCCACAGCAGGAAGACAGACCGATCTACAGGTGGGGGGATGTAAAGGGCCCCTGAATTATTTACTATTAAAAGGCACTGAGCTGCCAGCTTCCTCTCTGAATTATTTAGCACCGCCATGTCAACTGTGCAATCCCAGCATGTCCCATTCACGTTAGCTCTGTGGAAAGTGGCTTTGTTCTAGGCAGTGTGACAAGCTCCCTGTCTCTTTGGTATCAGCTACTCTGTCCATCCTGAAGTCAGGAATAACTGATGTTGTTTGCTAGGGGCCCACAAAGTTCAGAATCAGGTCCATCAGGAAACACAGAGGGGTTTCTGCCTCCCAGCAAAGACGAGATGACCAGGTCCCTCTGCAGGCGGAAAAGGCGGAGCAACACGTGCAGTGAGGTTTCAACGGCTGATTCCCGAGAGCCCACTGGGGCCTCATGTTTTTCCCCCAAAATATGAGACACCGACTTCGGTTTTCTCAGAAGCTGCTACACTGTTTGGTGGATAAGATGCATGTGTTAGACAACTGGAGAAAAAGGGCTCATCCAGCTTCGGCCACTTAAACCTGGTGATCTCTGGCTCTTTCATTTCTCAGAATCTCAGAGCCCCCGTTTGTAAAATGGGAGCAATGTGCCTTCCTTTCAGTGCTGTGAAGACTGAATGTGTTTGTGTAGAATATTAGGGATCTGTTCATCCATTTACACCTGACAGCATAAACATCAATTCCCCAGGGTCTGGGGAATACATGAAACGAATCGATGAAAAAAAAATGCAGCTGGTGTCTGATTGGATAGAAGGATGGAGATGAGCCCATCATGGTCGAGCCTCAGATAATGTGGTTTTAGGAACACGGGGAGCAACTTTCCTTCATACAGTCCTGCCTTTCTCTGCTAAGCCCTGTGCAATGGATGAGCAATGCAGAAATACATTCAGTGAGTATTCATTGAGCACATACTAGGTACGGGGTACTAAGCTGAGGGGAGACAGCAAATGAATAAAATGCAGACAAAAATACCCCTACACTCTAGAATGAAGGAGGTAGAATCACTGCCCTCAAGGAGCGTGGAGAGGAAGAGGGACAGGTGAGCAAGTCAGAGCACAGAGGGTCACGATGCTAAGCGAGGGCTCAGGGCAGCAACAGTGAAACCAAAACAGACACATTGGGGCATTCGAGGGACGTGTCACAAGGGGGTTGTGTCTGAGCTGAAGTTCAGGGCTGTAAAAACGCCAGCAGCACTAGAGAGGCTGGGGGAGGACGCATTGGGATTTGGCTAACGATAGTTTTCCTGACTAGGGTAGGAAAGGAGAGTTTCAAAGATGGGGCTTTATGCTGCCATAACAGATGAATTTCTATGTTAACTTTAGGAGGTAATAAAATTTTTAATTAAACGTCTGCCAGGTTACAAAAGGGCAGCCATCATGAAAAAATAATCCAGGTCATTTCCTCTTGAAAATCGCCAGTTTCAAAGATGGTCTTGGAAAGTAAATGGAGAAAAAAGCCTAATCAAATGTAAGATGGTGTCTCAGCCAGGCTGGGAGAGATTCAGCATGGACAATTAGGGGACATTTTGGCTTTCCCCTCTGCCTCCACTCCCCCTCCCTTGAAGGTATCTGTTTTTTAGCTGTCTTCGAAAAGAACTTGAAGTCAGCCCATTAATAGAATTCAGACAAATGTCAGCACTTCTCATGTACTTGAGAAAAGCTTAAATGCTTGGGGCAGCCACAGGACCCTGAATTAGTCAGGACTTTTTTGATTGCAAGTGATTGAAAGTCAACTCAAAACTTTCCACCTTCAGGCGTGGATGGATCCAGGCGCTCATGATACAATCAATCAGGCCATGTCTGGTCTCCGTCGTCCTCTGTGTTGGCTTCTCTCTCAGAAGGCATGGCCTGTGTCCTTACACAGTGGCCGCTATGGTCCCAGGTGTATTTATTATCAGCTGAGCAACCAGAGCAGAAAGATCATCTCTTTTTTTAGTAACTCCCTAAAACATCTCAGAGTTAGCTCTGATTGCCCTCCTGGGTCACATGCCAATCCCTAAATCAATCTGTGACCAGGGAAACGAGAATTCTCGTTGGTCATGTGTCCACTCTTGGCACCAAGGGTCTGGTTAACCTTTTCTTTTTCATGATCAATCTATGTTATTAATTTTTATTTAAGCTGTTTCTTGCTATGAGCATAGAGACAGAAAATCAGCCTACTGGTCATCATTTGATATACATAAAGAAGGTGAGTCTAAGGTCCCACATACTTTTCTGGTCCGTGTGCAGAGTAGTAGTCCAAACCACGGATGCTGTGGTCCAGGCTCTCCTTTTTCATCTTCGTGGCTGGTTGGAAGCAGATTCACAGGTGGTTGTTGTTCAGTTGCTCAGTCGTGTCTGACTCTTTGTGACCCCCTGGACTGCAGCATGCCAGGCTTCCCTGTCCCTCACCACCTCCTGTCCACTCCTGCCCACTCATGTCCATTGAATCGGTGATGCCATCTAACCATCTTGTCCTCTGTCTTCCCCTTCTCCTCCTGCCTTCTATTTTTCCCAGCATCAAGGTCTTTTCCAATGAGTTGGCACTTTGTATCAGGTGGCCAAAATACAGGAGTTTCAGCTTCAGCATCAGTCCTTCCAATGGATATTCAGGGTTGATTTCCTTTAGGATTGACTGGTTTGATCTCCTTGTAGTCCAAGGAGTCTTCTCCAACACCACTATTCAAAAGCATCAATTCTCTCATGCTCAGCCTTCTTTATGGTCCAGCTCTCACATCCATACATGACTATTGGAAAAACCATAGCTTTGACTTAAAAGACTTTTGTCAGCAAAGTGATGTCTCTGCTTTTTAATACGCTGTCTAGGTTTGTCATAGCTTTTCTTCTAAGGAGCAAGCATCTTTTAATTTCATGGCTGCAGTCACCATCTGCAGTGATTTTGGAACCCAAGAAAAGAAAGTCTGTCACTGTTTCTGTTGTTTCCCCATCTATTTGCCATGAAGTGATGGAACCGGATACAGTGATATTTGTCTTTTGAAAGTTGAGTTTTAAGCCAGCTTTTTCACTCTCCTCTTTCACCTTCATCAAGAGGCTCTTCAGTTCCTCCTCACTTTCTGCCATAAGGGTGGTGTCATCTGTGTATCTGAGGTTATTGATATTTCTCCCGGCAATCTTGATTCCAGCTTGTGCTTCATCCAGCCCAGCATTTCTCATGATGTACTCTGAGTATAAGCTAAATAAGCAGGGTGATAATACACAGCCTTGACATACTCCTTTCGCAATTTGAACCAGTCTGTTGTTCCATGTCCAGTTCTAACTCTTGCTTCTTGACCTGCATACACATTTCTCAGGAAGCAGGTCAGGTGGTCTGGTATTCCCATCTCTTTAAGAATTGTCCAGTTTGTTGTGATCCACACAGTCAAAGGCTTTGGTATAGTCAATAAAGCAGAAGTAGATGTTTTTCTAGGAATGCTCTTGCTTTTTCTATGATCCAACTGATGCTGGCAATTTGATCTCTGGTTCCTCTGCCATTTCTAAATCCAACTTGAACATCTGGAAGTTCTCGGTTCAGGTACTGATGAAGGCTAGCTTGAAAGATTTTGAGCATGTCCTTGCTAGCATGTGAAATGAGTGCAACTGTGTGGTAGTTTGAGCATTCTTTGGCATTGCCTTTCTTTGGGATTGGAAGGAAAACTGACCTTTTCCAGTCCTGTGGCCACTGCTGGGTTTTCCAAATTTGCTGGTATATTGAGTGCGGGGCTTTCACAGCAGTCTTTAGGATTTGAAATAGCTCAACTGGAATTCCATCACCTCCACTAGCTTTGTTCTTGGTGATGCTTCCTAAGGCCCACTTGACTTCACCCTCCGAGATGTCTGGCTCTAGGTGAGTGATCACACCATCGTGGTTATCTGGGTCATGAAGATCTTTTTTGTACAGTTCTTCTGTGTATTCTTGCCACCTCTTCTTAGATATCTTCTCCTTCTGTTAGGTCCAGAATAGAGAGTGGTGACTGACTCCAAGGACAGGGCTTGGACCTAGTGTAGAGAGGGGGTCCCTATGAACTTGGTCCCTCATCCCCTCCATGCTACAAATTCCAAAGGATGACCAGCATGGTCACTTCCACCCCAGGGAGCAAGCTGAGAGCTCCTTGCCACGCATGCTCCTCAACAGAGGCTGCCCCAGCTGTGGCTGGGACCGACCTCACAGTCCAGAAAGCCAGAACCCAGCCTCCACTGCCATCCTCAACCTGGACCGCCCTGGAGCCAACCCCTCTTGAACGGCAGAGACTGATGAAGAACAGGTAGTTCCCCTGTAAAGTACAGGAAAAGCGAGGTTCAGTTACCAAAGTAAGGGCAAAGGATTCTGGGTGGACTAGAATCCCCATCACCCAGGATAGTCCCCTGGGAGAGTTCATCTCAAGGAAAGGCTCTAGCTTGGCAGCTGAACCTGGGACTCCAAGGGAAGGTGTGAATCTTGGGCAGCGTGAGGTCTGGAACTTGACCCCACCTTCGTCAGGTGGCCTTGACCATGTGGGCTTGAAACAGCACATAAAACGCTGACCAGCTTAAACTGGTTTTGCCTCCTTAAATAGGTTCTTGATTAACCGAAATTTGAATTATTTTAGAGACACATGTGCAGGATGGAATCCATGTCTCCAGGACGTCTCTATGTCTGTCTCCATGTCTCCAAGACATCTCTATGTCTCCGCGTCTCCAGGATCCTGGATCCAAAAACCTTCAGTCTATGTTTAAGCTGGTTTTAGAAAAGGCAGAGGAACCAGAGATCAAATTGCCAACATCCGCTGGATCATGGAAAAAGCAAGAGAGTTCCAGAAAAACATCTATTTCTGCTTTATTGACTATGCCAAAGCCTTTGACTATGTGGATCACAATAAACTGTGGAAAATTCTTCAAGAGATGGGAATACCAGACCACCTGATCTGCCTCTTGAGAAACCTATATGCAGGTCAGGAAGCAACAGTTAGAACTGAACATGGAACAACAGATTGGTTCCAAATAGGAAAAGGAGTATGTCAAGGCTGTATATTGTCACCGTTTATTTAACTTATATGCAGAGTACATCATGAGAAACACTGGACTGGAAGAAACACAAGCTGGAATCAAGATTGCCGGGAGAAATATCAATAACCTCAGATATGCAGATGACACCACCCTTATGGCAGAAAGTGAAGAGGAACTAAAAAGCCTCTTGATGAAAGTGAAAGTGGAGAGTGAAAAAGTTGGCTTAAAGATCAACATTCAGAAAATGAAGATCATGGCATCTGGTCCCATCACTTCATGGGAAATAGATGGGGAAACAGGGGAAACAGCGTCAGACTTTATTTTTCTGGGCTCCAAAATCACTGCAGATGGTGACTGCAGCCATGAAATTAAAAGATGCTTACTCCTTGGAAGGAAAGTTATGACCGACCTAGATAGCATATTCAAAAGCAGAGACATTACTTTGCCAACAAAGGTCAGTCTAGTCAAGGCTATGGTTTTTCCTGTGGTCATGTATGGATGTGAGAGTTGGACTGTGAAGAAGGCTGAGCACCGAAGAATTGATGCTTTTGAACTGTGGTGTTGGAGAAGACTCTTGAGAGTCCCTTGGACTGCAAGGAGATCCAACCAGTCCATTCCGAAGGAGATCAGCCCTGGGATTTCTTTGGAAGGAATGATGCTAAAGCTGAAACTTCAGTACTTTGGCCACCTCATGCGAAGAGTTGACTCACTGGAAAAGACTCTGATGCTGGGAGGGATTGGGGGCAAGAGGAGAAGGGGACGACAGAGGATGAGATGGCTGGATGGCATCACTGACTCGATGGACTGAGTCTGAGTGAACTCCGGGAGTTGGTGATGGACAGGCAGGCCGGGTGTGCTGCAATTCATGGGGTCGCAAAGAGTCAGACACGACTGAGCGACTGATCTGACTGATCTGATCTGATGGTAACAATATATATGTTGCCAGCAGCGCCCTTTATGAAGCAAGAAGCCCGTCACTAAGGAAAACCGGACTTCCAGTAGCACGAGTAGCTTATGGGGACTGATTCAAGACTAGCCCATCAGCTTCCAGGCTTGAAATTTCCCTAAACCCTTACATTTTATCCCAGAACCCTGGATCGCAGAGACAGATTTGAGCCCTGCCTCCTTGCCTGTCAACTTGGCAATAAGCTTTCTTTTTCAAAAGCTGGTGCCACAGTATAGGCTCCTCTGTGCATCTGGCAGTGAGCCCGTGATTGGTGACAGGCTTCCCCAAAGAAGAGGGCAACGTCCCCCTCCCCACCCCGAGCACAGCACACATCTCGGGCCCGCAACCCATGTGGTGATCCCCCACCAGAGTACATCTCCAGGGCAGGAGACAGGCCCTCCTTAGCTGCTGGGCTGACCAGTTACATGAAGATGCGAAACTCTGGTGGCAGGAGAGCCCAAAGGGATTTGCTCCCAAGCATGGTAGGACCACAGGGCTTAGAGGCAAGCAGCCCAGAGGATGCATCAAAAACCACGGCCACAGAAGTCACCCACAATGGGGCCTGCCGTGTCCACACGTGAAGCCCAGTTACGATCAGAAGCCTCTGACTAGCCCGCAGATTCAGGCCTGGGTAACAGCCACAGTCATGGCCCATCTCCTCGCGGAAGCCACCCTGAGCATCTTTTATTTTTTGGCCGCGCTGGGTCTTGGCTGCTGCCTGAGGGCGTTCTCCGGTTGAGGCAGGAGGGGCTGGTCTCTGGCTGTGGAGTGGGCTTCTCACTGCGGTGGCTTCTCTTGTCTCAGCACAGGCTCGAGCGTGTGTGTGGGCTCAGTGTTCGTGGTGAACGGGCTTAGTTGCCCCAAGGCATGCGGGGTCTTCCCAGAGCAGGGATCAAACCCGAGCCCCCGGCCCTGGCAGGTGGATTCTCAGTGGCTGGACCACAGGGGAGCCCTGCACTGAGCACCTTAGGGGCACCGTGGCCTTGGATCCTGACGGCAGCCCCAGGACATAGGCATCACCATCTCTCTTTGACAGGTGAAGACACTGAGGCCCAAAGAGATTCATCTACTTGCCCAAAGCCAAACAACCAAAGGTGACGGAGCTGGAATAGAAACCTGGCTCTTCTTGACTGCACAGGCTCGGAACCACCCCTTCGTTATGGGACCCCCTCCCCAGCTAAAGGTTTTGCACACACCCACTGAGGGTAGAGGTACACCAGACCATCCAGGTTAGAGAGAAAACAAAGGATCACCCACAGACCAGAAGTCGACGTTTCCGTGGCGGGCCCCGTGTTCAGATCCCAGCTGCACCTGTTTGGAGCTGCTGGCTTTCGGCAAGTCACTCTGGTCCCTCCAAGCTATCACCCGTCAAAGAGGGGAAAATAGTATCCTGGCCATCCCATAAGAGGCCGCGTGTTAGTGCTCATGGATGTGTTTGAAAACTACAGAGGGCTGCACAGATGTAAATAATCCTAATAATACCCTGCAAGGAGGAGGCCAATGAACGTATTAAATGCTTCTGAGGGAGGAGACGGCGGTGTTGATACCACACTGTCTCAGCCTGAACAATGCCATCTGCCTCCAAATATTGTGATGTGGGAGGGAAGAAACAATCTTTATCCAATTATCTCCCTTATGAAGATGTACTGGAGTACAATTAATTCTCTATGCCATAATATTCTCTTAATTCGGGGTAAAAATAGGCCTTTCTTCCGGAGGCCTCTGCTATGATATGTGAAATGCCGCTTCCCCATTTGTAATATGCTAATACGTTGGTAATTAAAAGCTCCAAGATTCTGTTTAATGACTGTGTTTGGTTCGTTGAGGATAACTGCATCATCTACTCACTTTTCTGGGGTTCCCAGGCAGCATCTAGAGGGAAAAATAAGTGGTTGAGAGACAAGAGGAACCCTCCAGCCTCGCAGTGGTCCGGACACACCTGCTTTAGACTCCGAGGGGCATATATGCCAGGAACTTTCGCCACCTCCTCCAGGAAAGGGAAGCATTCTCATATCACGAGCACTTGCTCCAGTCTTGTGATTTTGGACTTGACACTTCACCCGCTCCCAATTCCCCAGCGCCAACCACAGGCTAGAGGGATCAGCCAGCACATGGCTGACACTGTGGGCTGGGTCATTCTTCCAGGTGGGACCATCCACGTATCATACATTTGCCAACATCCCCAGCCTCCACCCACAAAAGCCAAGAGCATCACCCTCACCAGTGGTAACAACCCCAAATCCCTCCAAACATTGCCAAATTTCTCTTTTCATTGCATAGTCACCCTGAGTGGAGAACCACTTGACCAAATATAAAAATGAAAAATGAAAAAGGCATTTAAAATTCTATTCCAAGGGGATCAATTAAATAAAGCATGGTGCATCCACCCAGTAAAATTTACTCAGCACTTAAGTCAGCCCTATAGGAAGGGACACAGAACCATCTTCAAGCGAAAAGGTCAAGAAGCAGGACGGTATGTGTAGCGAGCTATTTTCTGTTCCCCTTATTTGCATATTTGTTCGTTTGTTTACAGGACATCATTAGCGGGGCACAAGAACAGGTAAATGGGTAAGCCGGACTTTGACATGGAAGAGAGATGCTTCGTGTTCACATTTCTGTATGAATTTTGTGCCCTGGGCATGTATTACTTATTTAAAAAGTAAATAAAGTTTTAAAATAAACACCTAGCTCGTTGTCTGGCTCAGAACAGTCTCATAAATTCTATTTCTGTTCTCTCCTCTCCACGGTCACAGCCACTCTCAGACAGCCTCAGACAGGATATTCTTTATCTGTCCTGTACTGTCTCCTGGAACATTATCAACAATTCACATCTTGAGAGCAGCTGTCCAGCCCTGCAGACTGACGCCCCCTGTGCCAGGAAGGCCATGAGACTCAGGGTTTCAGAGAGAGGAACTGGGCTCCGAGGCGTGGCAAGGTCAGGTCCCTGATTCTGCGCTGGTTTCTCAGGTCCTCTGGGACACTCACAGTCCGGGCTGATCCAAAGGCTGAAACATGAGGTCCAGACACACAAATGCTCCACTGGATCCTTTGCTTTGTAAAAAGAATTTAAATGGGATGCCTTCAAACTGTGAGTCCTTGAGAGAACAAAAGCATGGCTTTCCTGAAAAGGAGCTTGACTGACTTCACCATGTCCAGGAAAGCCTCTCAGATGATAAACATTGAAGTCCTACTTCATACAGGGGTCAGCTTAGGAGTAGTGAGCACGCAGCAAAATGATCTGCCCAGTATCAGATTCTTCATTTGCCAACCAACATACTAATTGCGTCAAACCAGTATTTTCCAGTATGTCTGACACAATTATGCAGAAAATTTTGAAACATTAAGAAAAACTGGGTTAAAAGAGGTTAGACAAGTTTCCAAGTTTCTTTACTGCAGGACTTCTCAGAGCATTTATTGAGAATGACAGAATAATTTTTCTTGAAAAATTAATTTTTTCTTCCTCCCTTTTGCGGGTCCTGTTCCTAGAGGGCACGGAAGCCTATCTGTGCTTCCTGCCCTGGGGCCGGTGGGTTGCAGGGTGGAATAAGAAGAAGCCTGAAACCAAAGTCTTTTTCTGCCTTTAATAAGGTAACATAGCAGGGGAGTGCGGGGGGGTCCTCTAGCAGCAGAGAAAGGGCGATGGGTTTCCAGGGTCTGAATGTTTGTGTCCCTCACCAAAATCCATATGTTAAAATCCTAATTCCCAATGTGATGGCATTAGGAGGCGGGGCCAGGGGTGTGATTAGGTTATGAGGGTGGAGCCCTGGGCAACAGGATTGCTATGTGAAGTTGATTCAGTCATGACAGACCCTTTTGCGACCTCCTGGACTGTAGCCCGCCAGGCTCCTCTGTCCATGGGATTCTCCAGGCAAGAATACTGGAGAGGGTTGCCATACCCTCCTCCAGGGGATCTTCCCGACCCAGGGATCAAACCCGGTGTCATGTCTCCTGCACCGGCAGGGGGGTTCTTTACCACTAGTGCCAGGACTAGTGCTCTTATAAAAGTGACCCAAAGAGCCCTGTTGCCCCTTCCGCCACGCGTGGACACGGTGAGAAGACAGCCATCTGTGAACCAGAAAGCGGGCTCTCACCAGACACTGGATCTGCTGGTGCCTTGAACTTGACTCTGCAGCCTTGAGAACTCGGGAAATAACTGTTATTTAAGGCACCCAGTTATGGCAGTTACCGCAGCTTGGACAGGCTAAACAGAAGGCAAGGAGAGGAAAGAAAGAATGTGCAAAACTAGAGACAGAAAACATCCTGGGGCTTGAGAGCCCTGCACGGCGGCAGTCCCTGCCGCCCTCCAAGTGCACGGCAGGACTCCAGAGAAGCAGGGTCCAGCCAAGAACTCCATCCCGGAGGCTGCAGAGCTTCCAGACCAATGGAGGGATCTCTCCCACGGTCCCTGGTAATCAGGAGCGCCCCCTCCAGACACAGCTCCCGCTGCTGAGGCGCCCCTCCCAAGCCAGTTTACAGAAGCAAGTGAGAAAAAGCCCAAGGCTGAGCAAGATGGATTTCCTACCAGCCCAACAGAATAGCAGCTCAGAGAAAGCAGAGAGTGGTTAAAAGCACATCGATAACAGCAACAAGACGCAGGGCTGGGTGCACAGCTGAAGGCAGAGCCTGGGATTCGTGCTTCCAACAAGGGTTAATGGCAGGAGGAGTCTCCAAAATGGGGCGAGTGATACTTGGCTTCCCAGACGTCATAATGAGGCCCTGAGGATGAGAGGGAGCACGGTGAAGCTGCCGAGCTGACGGCTCACCTGCCGGGCGCACAGCCCCGCTGGGCGCGGTGGAGGACGCAGAAAGAGGAGAGGCGGCCCACTCACTCTCGGGGGGCGAAATTAAGCTGCCTAGATGGTGCCTAGACACTGGAGGTGATTTGGCATTTATATCAAGAGCCTCGAAAAATGTTGTGCCTTTTGGCCTAGTAATTCCCCTTCTGGGAATCCGTGATAAGGATTTCATATAAAACGCTGGGGGCTCTTTAGGTAAAAAGTTAAATTATTCATAATTGGGGAGGAAAGGAAATACACTGAAGTCCAAGGAATGGAGAATGGACAAGTAAATTACAGTACATCCATCAGATGAACTACGAGGCAGCCATTAAAAGTGAGGTTTATGCAAAGGTTTCAGTGATGTGAGAATATTTTGTGTGAGGCAGCAGAGCAGGATGCAGACGTGCACATCTGGAACGTGTGACTAAAATGCATTAGAAAAATAACCCAAAGGAAACACAGTAATGGAGAAGGGGAGTGGAGAAGGATGACAAACTCAGGGGAAATGATTTTATAACAATCTAAGGTAGCATGTTTATTTAACTTATATGCAGAGTGCATCGTGTGAAATGTCGTGCTGGATGAAGCACAAGCTGGAATCAAGATTGCCGGGAGAAAAATCAATGGCCTCAGATATGCAGATGACACCACCCTTATGGCAGAAAGCAAAGAGGAACTAAAGAGCCTCTTAATGAAAGTGAAAGAGGAGAGTGAAAAAGCTGGCTTAAAATTCAGCATTCAGAAAACTAAGATCATGGCATCTGGTCCCATCACTTCATGGAATATAGATAGGGAAACAATGGAAACTGTGACAGACTTTCTTTTCTTGGACTCCAAAATCACTGCAGATGGTGACTGTAGCCATGAAATTAAAAAGGTGCTTGCTCCTTGGAAGAAAAGCTTGATAAACCTAGACAGTGTATTAAAAAGCAGAGACATTACTTTGCCAACTAAGGTCTGTATAGTCAAAGCTATGATTTTTCCACTAGTCATGTATGGATGTGAGAGTTGGACCATAAAGAAGGCTGAGCCAAGGAATTGATGCTTTCAAATTGTGGTGTTGGAGAAGACTCTTGAGAGTCCCTTAGACTGCAAGATCAAACCAATCAATCCTAAAAGAAATCAACTCTGAATAATCATTGGAAGGACTGATGCTGAAGCTCCAGTACTTTGTCCACCTGATGCAGACAACTCATTGGAAAAGTCCCTGATGCTAGGAAAGACTGAAGGCAGGAGGAGAAGGGGGTGGCAGAAGATGAGATGGTTGGATGGCATCACTGACTCCATGGACATGAGTTTGAGCAAACTCCGGGAGATGGTGAAGGACAGGGAGGCCTGGTGTTGTAGTCCGTGGGGTTGCAAAGAGTCAGACACAGCTTAGCGACTGAACAATTGGCAGTTCAAAGAAGATTTCGTTCTGAGTGACTGAACAACAACAAAGGTAGCACGTGAGGTGCAGACGGGACTTTCCTGCACGTTATTACTTCATTCCTTAAGAGCCCCCTGGACAGATGAGCCTGGAGGGTCAAAATGAGATGACGCCGTGGTGAAGGTCCTCTCGTGAATTCAGAAATGGGGCTCTGGTTGGCTTCCTATGGCTGTCATCATGTTGTTAAAACAACACAAATTTACTATCTCGTGGTTCCAGGTGAACTGGACTGGGTCCCCCGCTTGGGGTCTCACAAAGCTAAAATCAAGGTGTTCACAGGACCACATCCCTCACTGAAGGCTCTGGTGAGAATCCACTTCCAGGTTCGCTCAGGTTGCTGGCTGAGTTGAGGTCCTTGTGGTTGTAGGACTGAGATCCCCATTTCTTCCTGCTCCCAGCCAGGGCTGGTCTTCTAGTGTGTGTGTGTGTGTGTGTGTGTGTGTGTGTGTTAGTCTCCCAGTTGTGTCCCACTCTTTGCGACCCCATAAACTGTAGCCCACCAGGCTCCTCCGTCCATGGGATTCTCCAGGCAAGAGTACTGGAGCGGGTAGCCATTCCCTTCTCCAAGGGTCTTCGTGACCTAGAGATTGACCCACTTCTCCTGCACTGCAGACAGATTCTTTACCATCTGAGCCACCAGAGAGGCCCCAGTCTCCCAACAGCTGCCTGCATTACTCCTCATGTTTCTCATGTGCCCTTTCCGGCAGCAACAGCTCAAGCCCCTCTCAGGCCGCATGTCTCGCCAACTGCACCTTCTGCAGCATCTCTCTGATTCCAGCTGCGGACGCTGCTCTGCTTGTCGAGTAATTAGATTGGACCAACCTGGATGATCTACGGTAATCTCTCTCCATTTTAAGGTCTATAACCTTAACAATTGTAGAAGGAAATGGCAACCTACTCCAGTATTATTGCCTGGGAAACCCATGGACAGAGGAGCCTGGCGAGCTACACTCCGTAGGGTTGCAAAGAGTCGGACATGACTCAGCGACCGATCACCAGCCTTAGTAACATCAGCAAAGTGCCTTTTGCCAGGTAATGTAACTCACTGGCAGACTCCAGGGATGAGGGCATGGTTTCCTCTGCACAGCCATTCTGCCTCAGACAGACCCCAAGACTCTTTCCTCCTAATCACTTATTGACTTGACTTCTTGATCCCCAGACACCACACATCAGAATGAGCCTCCAATTCTGCATCCAACTCAGAGGCATCCCAGCTGGCCCCACCTCCAGATGTTGCCAGGTAATGTAACTGGCCCAGGGCTGGAACGCACCCACCAACATCAGCTGCCCGAATTCGGAGCAGTGCAAAGGTGTCTGACTGTTCTCTCCCCGGGAAAACTGCATTCAGAGAGAGTTTCAATGGATTTTTATGCAGCCATCACCATGTGGGCTGCAGCTACTGAAATAAAACATTAATCACGCAGCTGTAAAAAAAATGTGAGAGAGGGAGGAGGGCCACTTCATTTGCCACCCTCATGTCTCTGCCAAACCCTCCCGGCTCGGACGAACACTCTTCCAGGTGCGCTCCCCAGAGGCACCTGGGAGGCTGTCTCCGAGAAAGGCTGACTCTCAGCCCTCTCCTCTGGCCTGCTGTCTCAGAGTCTCCAAGCACGATGGCTCTGGAGTCTGGATGTGAACTGTGCCCGCCCCTTCGCGCAGGTGATCCTTATGCACCTATTTAAAGCAGCAGCGATGTGACTGGACCTAGAGAGCGTCATACAGGCTGAAGTCAGTCAGAAAAACAAATCCCATATATTAACGCATGTATGTAGAATCCAGAAAAATGGTATAGATGATCTTATCTGCAGGGCAGGACTAGAGACACAGACATAGAGAACAACCGTATGGACACTAAGGGGGCAAGGGGGTGAGGGGAAGAATTAGGAGATTGGGATTAATACATTTACACTATTGATACCATGTGCAAAATAGAGAACCTGCTTCATGCACTGTGGTGACCTGAATGGCAAGGAAACTTTTTAAAAATGGGGGCTGTATGTGTACGTAGAGCTGATTCATCTTGCTGTACAGTGGCAACTAACACAACCTCGTAAAGTGAGTATATTCCAATAAAAATTATTTTTAAAAATAGACAAAGGTTTTTTTAAAAGCTATCACACCAGGAAGGCAAGCACTGTTCTCAAAGTGCTGTTCTTATGATGTTACAAGATGACTAAGTTGCTTTCATATGAATGTTTTCACTGATAGTCTACCAAATATAGCACAGCACGGCTAAAAAAATAATAAATAAAGCAATGGTCTCCGACTTTAAATCCTGAAGGTGATAAATGAGAAAAGCTTACATGCCTTGGGTGAGGGGGATCACAGAGTCCTGGACTCTGCCCTGAACTCTGAAACTAGTAACACATCAAGAGGACGCCCTTGGGGAGCCAAAAAGGAGGATTATAGGGAAGAAAAAGGCCAGTGATACAAAGTGAGACAAGTAGGGTACAGCTGCATAGAGACCTGGGCTCAGGGCAAGTGGAAGGATGGTCAGGCCTGTCCGAGGGGCAGCAATGCTCTCTGCAGCGGGCTTAGAGGAAGTGCGTCCAGCAGAGTTACAGTGAGACACAGCACCCCGCTTCAGTGCCCAGGTCGAGGGTTCACCCAGGTCATCAGCTGTCTTACACTGGGAAATAGCACGGGGGTTGTTTCCTTACCTGTAAGAAAGGATAATAACTGTCCTTTCTTCATTCACAGGGCTCTTGGGTAAGTTAGGGTGGTTTTTCACATAAGCCTGTTTAACTTTCAAGCACTTACATCAACTAAGAATACTGCTGGCTGCAAGTAACAGAAAACCCATGACCCAGAACTCAGAGGTTGGTTCTTATTGGCTATAGTTCAACGGCCCACACATCAAGATGGCGGTCTTTGTGGTTCTCCAGGCAGGGCTTCTCAAACCCTAATGTGCACGCATATCACTAGGAGAGCCTGTTAAAACGTACGTTTTGATTCAGCAGATCTGGAGTAGAGTCTAAGAGTCTGCATTTCGAACAACCTGCTCCTCAGAGCACACTTTGAACAACAAGACACTTGGCCTTTATCTCATGGCTACAAAATGACTGCTGCAGCCCCAGCCATCACATCTGCAGGCGAGGCACAAAGAGGCGTCATAGAAGTATATGTCGCCCACATCTACATCTTTCATTTAAGAAAACGAAGCTCCTCCATGAGCCAGCAGAACAGACATCCGCGTAGGATTCACTGGTCTCAAATGGGCCTTACAGCCACCCATGGCTTCATAGGAAGATGGAGAAATGAGAAACTGGATTGTTAAAGTTTAAGCCTTAAACCAAGCACAACTCACCCAGAACTGCCAACTCACCCAGAACTGCACCCTGCCACGCAGCATAACATCCATTTTGCTTAGCAAGGAAGGAAAGGATGGATGTTGGGACGCAAACATGAGCCGAGCAGCACTCCACACCGCTTGTTATGTGAATGAAGCGCTTACCGCAAACTGAACGCCCTCCAAATGGTGGCAGTTTTCTCACCCGCATCAGCATGTATCGAGCAGGCCGGAGGCAGGTTCCCTTCCACACCCCGTCACCCAGACCCCAAACAACCCCACCCAGAGTGGGGGTGGGCAGCTTTCCCAGGGCACAGCGCTCTTGGTGTCCTGAGCTGTGTGGAGTATCCAGGTCCCTGGGAATGGGCTTTATATGTGTGGATACGTAAGCTTCCTGGGACCAGGCAGGCACAGAGGCACATCCTGGAGCAAACGGTTGGGTTTCCCCCCCTTCTTTGTAGCTCACAGCCACCCAAGGGGACGGGTTCCCAACTTCACCAGTTGCCTTCATCCTCAACCCCAGCCTGAGACTCATCAAAAGGCAACATGCGGCCCTCATGACTCTGTTTCAGAGGAGAGGCCACTGCCTTCTTTCGAGTTCTGCAGAGCAAGTGACGCCCAGCAGATGTGCTTTGTGAATTTCACTGAGCAAGCCCCTCTTGGAAAAGCTGCCTTCCTTTTCCAGGGTCAAAAAAGAGGATGCCCGGGAGAACCTGGAAGTTCTGAAAACGGAACTTCACCTGCCGGCTTCTTACCGGAACACACAGGGCGGAGGTCACCTCCTGGAGCAAACCTCCTGACCTTCCAAGCTCAGTGCGCAGCAGCCTGGTTGATTCCCACTTCCCCGCTACTCGTTTCGGTTCCATTTGTAATGGAGCCAGGTCACTTTATTGTCCTCATCACAGAGTTTAGTTTGCAGAGAAAATCGGAGGAGCCGGAAGGCGGGTTTTGCAAGTTCAACCTGCAGTCGTCTAACCATGCGTGTGACTTTGTGTTTAGACCTGGTTACCAAGCTATTAATATCATCAGTGCTGGAGTTTTTCAAAAATAAAATTTTTAAAAGCCCTCCCTCAGGAGGAAGCTGTGGGGCATAAAAAAACGTCAACCAGATTTCAGATCCGAAGGTCTGAGTTTAAATGCTGGGTTTTCCACTTTGCAGTTTGGTCGTGAAGCTGAGCCAGTTTCGCTGACTTCATCTGTTTGGATATTGGTGATGGGAAGAGTTGTAATGACAATAGCCAACATTTAAGAGAGGACTTAGGAGGCACTGGTCTAATTGCTTATAAGCATTAACTCATTTTGCAGCAACTATGAGGCAGGAATATATCATTACCATCCCAGTTTTTCTGGGGAGTTGGGGGCACAGAGAGATTAAGTAACTTGCCCAAGGTCACACAGCTGTTAAGTGGTCGAGTTAAGATTCCAACCCGGGGGCAAAGAATCTTAAAAAAAAAAAAAAGAGTGGATATATGTGTATGTGTAACTGATTCCTTTGCTATTCATCTGAAACTGATACAACATTGTGTATCAACTGTGTGCTAAGTCGCTTCTGTCGTGTCTGACCCTTTGTGACCCCATGGACTGTAGTCCCCGCCAGACTCCTCTGTCCAAGGTATTCTCCAGGCAAGAATACTGGAGTGGGTTGCCATGCCCTTCTTCAGGGGATCTTCCCGACCCAAGGATCGAACATGTGTCTCCTGCGTTGGCAGGAGAACTCTTCACCACCAGCACCACCTGGGAAGCCCACATCAACTATAACATCAACTAATACCCCAGCACAAGTTTTTTTTAAAAGATTCCAACCCTGGCACTTTGACCCTTCTGCCCAGGTTTATTTCCACTCTGCACCAGAACACTTGGAAACCTAGAAAATGACTCTGATTATTAGGTATTACAATCCCCATCTTACACAGAAAGGTTGTGTGACTTACCCAAAGATGCAGAGATTGCCCGCCTTCCAAACCCAGGGAAGCACAAGAGGCCAGCTCCCCTGTGAACCCCATCCTCCCTGCCCTTCTGTAGCCCACTCCTCACAAAGGCCCCCGCGATGGAGCTGTCCATCTGCAGCCCTGGGGGACCCCACACACACCGAGCACAGACCCTGTGGCCGATGACCTCAAACCGGAAGCACAAGCGTCCATTCAGCCCACTGGCAGGGAAACCATCTAAGCGTCTTGCTATTTTCGTTTCTGCCAAGCCACAGGGGTGTTGCAAAGAACCATTTCTTCTTTTTTCTTTCTTCTTTGCGTTTAATAATACATAATCACCTTTCTTCAATCATCCTGGGGGAAATGTGTGCTTGCCAATCTAACATTGAGGCTTAAAGAAAAAAAAAATGGGAAGGAGGAAGGGGTGAGATATATTTTCAGTGCCCAGAAAGAAACTTCCGTGGTCCCTGAAGGGGACAGTGAGCAGAGATGGATACCGTGTCTGTGCTCCTCATGAAAGCCTGTAATGAATAAAGATACGAGGCAAGGGGCGGGGTGGGGAACAAACAGCCGCGTAACTGCTCTTCACCCACTGGAGGAAGCGCCGGCCTGAGCAGCAGCCTTGCACACCTACTTAACCCCTCCCAGCGGGTACAGAGCCTTCAGTGCCAAACTCAACAGCTCCAGCTGCTGTGAACCAACTTGTTCAGTGCTGTCCTGGTCTTTGTTCTAAAATAGCGAGCGTATACAACATCCACAGGAAGAGGGGAAAACACACAAAACAAATACTCCCCAGCGGTCTTAGGGGTAGATCTGACGGAGGCTGGCCCGCACCCCTGAGTTTCAATTGAAGGAGGGTTTTTTTGTTTGTTTTTAAAGGGGGTGGGGCAAGGGAGATTCACAAAGATGAAGGAAGAGAAAACTGCCTATACAATGTCAGTTACAAAACAAGATTAACGATACATAAACCTATGTAGGAACTCTACTCTAGAAGCATTACACAATGATGAGGAGGATTAAGTGAGAAAATATAGAAACCACACTCTGCATACACCCGGCTGAGCGTTAATTATTTCCACCATCACTGTGCCCCCCAGCTAGCTAAGACAACAATTATTGTTACAGTGTAATCAAGTGATTAGAACATGAGAAACACTGGGCTGGAAGAAGCACAAGCTGGAATCAAGACTGCCGGGAGAAATATCAATAACCTCAGATATGCAGATGACACCACCCTTATGGCAGAAAGCCAAGAAGAACTAAAGAGCCTCTTGATCAAAGTGAAAGAGGAGAGTGAAAAAGTTGGCTTAAAGCTCAACATTCAGAAAACTAAGATCATGGCATCCGGTCCCATCACTTCATGGGAAATAGATGGGGAAACAGTGGAAACAGTGGCTGACTTTATTTTGGGGGCTCCAAAATCACTGCAGATGGTGATTGCAGCCATGAAATTAAAAGACACTTACTCCTTGGAAGGAAAGTTATGACCAACCCAGACAGCATATTAAAAAGCAGAGACATTACTTTGCCAACAAAGGTTTGTCTAGTCAAGGCTATGGTTTTTCCAGTAGTCATGTATGGATGTGAGAGTTGGACTGTGAAGAAGGCTGAGCACCGAAGAATTGATGCATTTGAACTGTGATGTTGGAGAAGACTCTTGAGAGTCCCTTGGACTGCTAGGAGATCCAACCAGTTCATCCTAAAGGAGATGTTCATTGGAAGGACTGATATTGAAGCTGAAACTCCAGTACTTTGGCCACCTCACGCAAAGAGTTGACTCATTGGAAAAGACCTTGATGCTGGGAAAGATTGAAGGCAGGAGGAGAAGGTGACGACGAGGATGAAATGGTTGGATGGCATCACCAACTGAATGGACACAAGTTTGGGTAAACTGCGGGAGTTGGTGATGGACAGGGAGGCCTGGCGTGCCGCGGTTCGTGGGGTCACAAAGAGTCAGACACAACTGAGCAATGGAACTGAACTGAACTGAACATTTATGGGAGGAATACACTGCTAGGCGCTCTATATGAGTCTTGTCTTCACTTCTTGTTCCAACAACCTGAGAGGCAGATACAATTGTTGTCTCTATTTATCCAACAAGGAGGCTGAGGCACAGACAGGCACCTTACTTGCCTTGGTGGATCCGCTAGAAATTGGCAGGTTCCAACCCAAGGACTCTGGCTGGAGAGTCCAAGGTCTCAGTAACGATCAGGACAGCAGCAGTTTAGTACTGTGGCTGAAAGGACAGGCTTCAGAGTCAGACCGACCTGGGTCCCAATGCCGGATCTGTGACTCATTTTTGCCCAATAGAATCATAGTTTTTTAAACTTTGAAAACCCCCCGGCGACCATCTACTTAAACTCTCTGATTTCACAGGTACGGAAACTTGGGAGCATAAGGGAAGGCCAGGCTGGGCTCACACAGATGGACCCTCGATGGATTCCTGTGGGCTAAACTGGGCCATCCCCATCGTCTCCAGCTCACCAGTCTGGAGGATGACAGAGAGGACCATCCGCACCCCCAAGGCAGGCTGGTCCTCAGCACTGCGATTCTACATCCTGACCGCTCCCCAGACCCGGGACAGAGCCTGGGCACAGGAGGCTGAGCACAGCCAAGGGCTTCCTGAACATCCCAATCGCCATTTGGGGCCCAAGAAATCTGTGATTATTTGGAATCTCCCAAAGAGCTTCCCCAGGGCTTTCCAGGTGGCCCAGTAGTAAAGAACCCTCTTGCCAATGCAGGAGACACGGGCTCAATCCCTGCATCAGGCAGATCCCCTGGAGAAGAAAATGGCAACGCACTGCAGTATTCTTGCCTGGGCAACACCATGGACAGAGGAGCCTGGCAAGCTATAGTCCATGGGGTCACAAAAGAGTCAGACACCCAAAGGGCTTCCCTGGACCAAACTCAAACTCTAAGCACAAAAGGGTAACTCCCAAAGCCTGCACTTTGATTCTTGGTTTGGTCAATACTATGCCACCAAGGAGGGAACATAAAACAAAGTTACACCCAGCTCAGAGAAGACTACTCATAGATTCCTTAAGCGTTTGATCTTTAAACTTTTTTTTTTTTAAAGTACTCTCTCGACTCTCAAGGGTCTTCTCCAACACCACAGTTCAAAAAAAAATAAAAAATAAAAATAAAGTACTCTCTCTCCTCCAGCCTCAGGAATGATGGCTAATTTTGTAGAGTGCCTACTCCATGCTGAGTAGTCTCCTGCTGCTGCTGCTGCTAAGTCGCTTCAGTCGTGTCCGACTCTGTACGACCCCATAGATGGCAGCCCACCAGGCCCCACCGTCCCTGGGATTCTCCAGGCAAGAACACTGGAGTGGGTTGCCATTTCCTCCTCCAATGCATGAAAGTGAAAAGTGAAAGTGAAGTCGCCTAGTCATGTCTGACTCTTAGCGACCCCATGGACTGCAGCCTACCAGGCTCCTCCATCCATGGGATTTTCCAGGCAAGAGTACTAGAGTGGGGTGCCATTGCCTTCTCCGGAGTAGTCTCCTAAGGACCTAATAAACATACCTTAACCCTCACAGCACACCTGTAGCAAAGATGAACTCATTCCCCCTTCCCATTTACCACTGTGAGAACTAAAGCGCACAGGTGGTCACCTGGAGGAGGTCCACAGCCAGCAAGCAGCAGAGATGGGATCTGAATCCAGGCAATCCAGCCCCAGAGGTCAGGGGCGTAACCACTACACCGCACTGCCTCCCAGAGCCACAAGCAAATTCCCATTTCAGGAAACAGGCGCCAGTGACGTCCCCTCGGTGATGCCTGCATCTCAGCCATCCCCTCCATGTTCGGTGCCTGCTTCCTACCAAACCGATTCCTTTTTCTTCCTTGTTTTCATTATTATACTTGTTTTCCCTGATTTTTTAGAGGAAAAAAAAATTAATCCTGAATGAAACCAAGTTTAGTTGCAAATAAAACTGAATAGTCCACAACGGAAAGCCTGTAATTAGAGAATGCTAATCTCTGGATGGTTTTCCACCCCCCTCCCCCAACCCCAAAATACACTAACATTTGCAAAAGAGGATTCATCTTTACCTAAAACTATAATTAAGCGGCTGCCGGCGGTTACCTTGGTGACATTAAAAAAAAAAAAAAATCCTCCACCATAGCTCTCCACACTGGATAATACAAACTCGGCAACCAAATAAGTCAACAGGTTGTCCAGGAAACTGTTTCCTTGACAACCAGGAAGATGGAGGGGGACAGAGAGTTGGGGGAAATGTCAGAGCAGCGATGCTATATTAAAGAAGCAAAAGCCCCTTTGGCACGGCTGAGCGAGCTCCCCAACTGGTACCAAGCAGCAGAGCAGAGAACAAAAATGGCTCTTTGTTGCATGAGGAAGGCTGCTGGGAGGAATGTCAAAACTCACATCTCAGCGATCGGATGAATTTCCACTTGAGGGTATGGAACACGGGAGACTGGGGCTGCAGACCCTTCTAACTTAGAGAACAAGCTCCATTCATTCTCTCCCTCTCTCACCAAACGTGCACTGAGCACCAGCTAGGTGCCAGCAAGTGCACGCCTCCCGGCTCCAGCCTGGGGTGGTTTTCCGTGCTTTGAAACCTTGGGCCACTGGGCCAAGAATTCAGGAGATGACAAATAAATTGTAAGACCAACTTTGGAATTTTAATGTCTGGGTTTCTCCTTGTACGTTCTTCCTGTCCTCCCGCTCCCCGCCCCCCACTTCTAAGCAAGGCCAGTTCTGTGCTTCCTTGTTTGCGCTTGTGGGGAGAAGGGAGCTCAGGGGGTTGCAGGAGAGTGAAAGTAAGAAGGGTCTGCATGAGGATCTTACCTCCGGCTTTGCTTTAAAGGACAAACAGCTTGCGGATGGGATTCAGTCACATGACCTGTAAAATCTGGACAGGACATGAGTGCCCTGGAGGAATGCAAGAGCAGGAGAGACAACCGTGGGGCCTGAAAAGATTTCTTGAGACTGTGAGCCTTTGACAGAGCGAGGGTCTTAGCCACGCTGCAGGTGGGTGGGAGTGTGCCATGCCCTTGGAAAGGAATGGTCACAGGGTCTGAGTCTGACCAAGAGTAGCTGGAAGGAGGCAGCAGACCTGGGGTTGGCTGAGCTAACACGTGCGGACAGATGATCAGGAGCTCTGCCCAGGGCTTCAGGGCTTGATAAGGCCCCCAAAGCTTTCTCCACCCTGGGGATGGAGCTGCGGGTGGATCAGAGAGTCCCAAGAATCAGCGAAATATCAGAGCTGGAAATAAAAATATTTTTAAATAAAGAAATGCTCTATTTCTTGCCTCGTGCGTCCATGGATAGAGAGCTATACCTGACAAGCGTCATTTTCAATGCTGCATTTTCCAAACTACTGAAAAGTTCCTGCAGCTGAATTCTGCAGAGAAAAGAAGGAAGAAAGAAAGCACACTCCAGAGGCATCTAGACCTGGAAACCCCAAATCTATTTTCCCTTTCACAAAACGTCTTTCACCTCTGGCTAGCCTCACCAAATGTTTTGCTTTGTTCCTTGTCCAAATGTGCTTTTAATCAAATTATTCTCTTATCATAAACGAGATTCCCTGGTGGCTCAGACGGTAAAGCGTCTGCCCGCAATGCAGGAGACCGGGGTTCGATCCCCAGGTCGGGAAGATCCCCTGGAGAAGGAAATGGCAACCCACTCCAGTATTCTTGCCTAGAAAATCCCATGGATGCAGGAGCCTGGTGGGCTACAGTCCATGGGGTCACAAAGAGTCAGACATGACTGAGCAACTTCACTCACTCACTCATCATAAGCGAGAAAGTAATGCTGGAGTACTAATCATCAGAGGGTGGACAGGAAACACAGGAGTCTCCTCGCTCCAAAGCCTAGTTGATTCTGACAGAAAGGCAAAACTGACCTGAGTCTATGACCTGACCCCATGTCATCACCACATGCAGCAGTAATAACTCGGATCTGCCTCGCGCTTTCACAACAGGCAATTTATTTGCTCTTTACAACCAGTCCTGTGCTGTAGACGCCCACTTTACAGATGAGAAAACAAAGGCACAGGAAAAGCAGACTTACCCAGGGTACCCACAACCAGTTGGGTCGTGGTGCCAAGAACCAAGGCCAACTCTTGGGATCCCGTCTCTTAACACCACCCTCTCCTGCGCACTCCTCGCCTTCCCCCTGGGTTGGCTGCACTCCGATGTCCTGATCCCTCCCTCCCCTACTGTCTTTCTATTTTTTGGTGTCACCTCAAACAAACTCCAGTGGTTCTCAACTGCAGGTGACCCCGTCCCCCCGTTTGGGGACATTTGATAATGTCTGAAGAATTCGTGGTTGTTATTCCAGAGGGAGGTGCTTCTGGAATAGAGGCCAGGGGTGCTGTCAACACCTTACAGGAGCTAGGACAGCCCTGCACAACACAGGCTGACCCGACCCTGAATGTCCACGGTGCTGAGGGGGAGCAACCTGCCGCCAGAGGAAGATGAAGGAGTCTGTACACGGAAGCGCATGCAATAGCACCTGCTGTGGAATTAGCTGAGATCACTTGGGTTCATGAGGTTCACAACACGGCTGCAATTTGGGAAGTCCAGGTTACTTTCAATAAGGAAAGAAGAAAAACCACTCTGTGTACTCAGACGCCTTGCTTCTGAAGTTTATTCATTTACTAAGTGGTCATTAGGGCTTCCCAGGTGGCACAGTGGTGAAGAATCCGCCTGCAATGCAGGAGACTTCAGGAGACAGGGGTTCGATCCCTGGGTCAGGAAGATCCCCTGGAGAAGGAAATGGCAACCCGCTCCAGGATCCTGCCTGGGGAATCCCATGGACAGAGGAGCCTGGCGGGCTACAATGCAAAGGGTCATAAAGAGTTGGATGAGACTGAGCACGACTGCACACTAGCAGTCATCGACTTCCTTCCTTAGGAAGAGGCCTGCTGTCCACAAAGGAAGAAGTGTTTTGTGGACAAGGCCAAACACAGGCCTTTAAGTCTAAATGTACAATCCCGGATACAACACTCAAGGGCAGTGGGATGAGGATCCCAGAAGACCTTTCCTGAGTCTTGAGAGGGGGCCTACCACTGGGTCTTTTCCTAGTGGAGGGAGGGACTGGACTTTGCTGAAATTCTTTCTTCCCAAATGCCAAATGGATTCACTGTCAAAAAAATAAAAAGCATCCAGGAAATACAAATACACCCACAGGGCACTGCTAACAAATCGAAGAATCTCAAGCCCCCAAAACAACCAAGGATAAATTATTTTGCTCAACCACCTTTTTTTTTTCTTTTACACCCATCACCACAGAACAAAGAAAAGGTCTGGAAGCTGAAGGAGATGAACAGGATTTGCATATTTAATAGCCCCAAGGAAGGTGAAACTAACGGCAGCCGAGATTATCACAGGAGAAGTGTAACACAGAGAGGCTCGGGGTGGGGGGTGGGGGGGACTGTTTCCCGTCTAAATAACAAGAGCTAAAAATACCCCGCCACATGTCATTCACAAATTCAAAAGGTGTTTAGACAATACTATGATCAGACTGCAACTGATATATATTTTCCCCCCAGTGATTGAACACAGCCTGATTTTTAAGTACCAAGCAGCTGCCTCCAGGTTGGTCCGGAAAAACTACTCTTAAGTTTCTATTTTTGATTGACACACTAGGGGGTCCCAATCACTGCTCCTTCATCCTGGTGCCTAAAATCAGATGTTAGTGGAAGAGGAGAGGGAGCAGCTGAAAGGAGGCAGAGGGAATAACCAAAGAGAGGAAAAGCTTTAACAAAAGTGGCTTCTCATCAGAGGCGAAGACAGCCCAGAGCCCTGCCTATACCTACGCCTGCTTTCTCCCCAAACCAAAGAAGACTAGGGTGGTGGGGGGAACTGGGGGGATGACAAGGCAATGAAATGAGAACAGCCTGTGGCCCTGGAAATAATTAAATATTCCCCATTCACATTGGGAGGGAGGGGGGCTGAATAGCTCAGTATAATCAGGTGAAGCTTTCTGGGACCTCAGATGTGAGCATGAACGCCCTCCCCACCCCACCCCAGCCTCCCCCTCCCTTACTTACCCCAGCCCCCCTCCCCTCCTCTCTCCACCCAAGCCCGTCCTCCCCACCCACACACATATTCCCCTGAGCCCAGTTGGCTGAAGGGAAGGTGGTTTCTGCGGAAGCACAGAGATACATCCAATGTCTTTGAGTATTCTTTGGGAGAAGAAGGGGCGTCTGGGTTTTCTTTTCAGGGGAATGGAAATGTTCTAAAATTTGATCATCCTGATGGTTGCACAGCCCTGTGAATATACCGAAAATTCAGTTGCAAACTTTAAAAGGTGACAGTTATGCATGGAAATTAACTTTCAACGAAGCTGCTCTAAAAAAAGATAAGAAGAGAGACGATCAGGAAATTACTCTAAATAAAAGCTAAGTTTGATGAGCCTGTGCTTTGCATAATAGAAAGACAATACATGTTTTGTGAGTGGATGAATGAATGAATGGAATCGCCCCTCGGGTCTTTAGATATTTATAGGTTCAAGCTTTAAATCAGGGCTGACCAGGTGGTTAATGTTACCACTGGCCCCAATTAAAGGCCTCCCTGCAGCCATGCGCTTTGCTCCAACTTTGCTGTCCCTCCCTCTCTGAGGCTGGGCTGGGATATATGACTTGCTCTGGCCAGTGGGACAGATTAATGAATGCGATGCCAGCAGAGCCTGAAAAGCATGGTTATTGCCGCCTGTCCTCCTGCATGACTGGGACATTAGCTCTCTCTTGGACCGCTGCCACCACCATGAGAACATGCCCGAACTGTTGGGAACGTGGACAGACACAGAGGAAGCAGAGTCTGAGTCATCCTAGCCCAGGCCATGCTAGACCACCAGCCCCTAACCTACCCACCTGCTGACCACAAACACATCTGCAAGACCAGCTGGGATCAGCACAACTGCCCAGCTTATTCCTAAACTCATGAGAAATAATAACAAGCTGCTGTCTAAAACCACTGAGTTTGGGGGTGGCTTGTTATGCAGCAGTAGCTACCTGATGGCACCCCACTCCAGTACTCTTGCCTGGAAAATCCCATGGGTGGAGGAGCCTGGTGGGCTGCAGTCCATGGGGTTGCGAAGAGTCGGACACGACTGAGTGACTTCACTTTCACTTTTCACTTTCATGCTTTGGAGAAGGAAATGGCAACCCACTCCAGTGTTCTTGCCTGGAGAATCCCAAGGACGGGGGAGCCTGGTGGGCTGCCGTCTATGGGGTCGCACAGAGTCGGACACGACTGAAGCGACTTAGCAGCAGCAGCAGCAGCACCTACCTGATACCGGCTGCCTGACTTGAGATTTACCCAAAAGCTCAGGGGTGCCTGCTGCCTTCTCCCCTCCAAACCTGCCATCAAGAACTCTAATGAAAAGCTCCACCAAGGCTTCCTCTTAACTAGAGTCAGGTACACGATCATCCCCAATAAGGAGAACAGAGAAATCTGCCTTCAGCTAAATGAACAAAGACATCACCAAACATCTCCATTCCCTCGGGGAATACAGCCCCCTTAGCTGAAAAAGATTCTTAAAGAAATTCGGTAGGAGCAACAGCCTTCATTTCCATTCCTGCTTTGAAAGATGAGTTTTGTCTGAGTCACTGCTGAGCTGTTCTCTCTCTTCTCTATCCATTTGCAGCCTGATTCTCTGCCAGGATTAAGACATCGTCTCGCCTTCTGATGTAGATGGAGATTGGGCTTTACCCTTCCAAAGGGATTCTTTTTCTGGTGTGACATCAAGTCCCAAGATACACCAGAGCCAGCACTGCTAAGAGATGGTAGAATCCAAAATATGATCTTCAGACTCTCTTCCAATTGAGGCAAAATGATGACGCAGTCTACCATCTCCCTACTCAAAGTGAGGTCCACCAACCAGCCACAGAGGGGTCACCCGGCAGTCTGCTACCAATGCAGAATCTCAGGCCCCACCCCAGACCTACTGCTTCAGAACGTGGATGTGAATGAAGTGCTGTGCATCCGGCTCTGTGACGCACTGGTCCCTGCTGCTCTGGGTGGACCTGAATCTCCCCTGATGCCAAGGCCTCTGGAGGGGCCCTGCAGGGGGCTTTCAAGCCGAACCTTGGCCTTCATTGTTATTACAAGTGACACATTCACCTAGAAGAAGACAAATTCCTCCAACCTCCAGTGCATGCGTGCACTTGCTCACACACACACACACACACACACGCGCACGCACACGCACGCACGCACACGCGCATGCACGCACACACACACACACACACAAGCATACTTCCTACAGCCACGCTTAGCAAACCCTTCACTTGTGAGCCCTGCTTGGAAGGTTTTCTCCTCTGAAACACAAGCCTTTCTATCCTGAAGGGCCTTTCAAATGTCCCACTGAAACCCAGAGATTCATCCATAGGAAATACTTAGTCTTGAGATTAAAGGTTCCAAATGATTCCCTTCTGATGCCAACAGGATAGCTCCTTGCCTAAAATACAAGGGCTTTGTTGGAAGCAGTCTCCATGGAAATCATTAACCCAATTTATTAATGAGGAAAAAAATTCTATTTTAAACTTTTAAACATCTTTGTGAGCTAATGACAATGAAAAAGGAAAGAACCCCTATAGCAGAAATTACACTCAAAGTAAATGCTCTCTGAATTTTAACAATTTTATTTTAAGCTCTTAATAAGCCCTGGAAATCCAGTTAATTTAAATTACTGGCCACACACCAATTTCTTCCCTGAAATAACTCACAGCTTCAATCATCTCAGGGAATATTGCCCCCACCAAAAAAAAAAAAAAAAACCAGGGGATTGTTTATGTGCTACTTCTGCTGACATAAGAATTTCTAGAAATCTCTGAACTTTGGGATGAAAAGCAACTGAAAAACAGACATAGGCTGTGTTTCCAAATGAATTCTTGTCCCCTGTCCACAATAACCTTTTCAAGAAGGAAATGGTGAGGCTGAAGATGACTGTAATAATATAGCTACCAGCACTGAAAGGAAGAGGCTGTGCAGTGACAAAGACAAGACACGGGTTTCGAATGTTTTAGGTGACATGCAAATGTATTTTGGTTTTTTTCAACTTCAGAAGAGGGGGGAAAGTCTTATTTGAAAGATGTTCTCGAGTTGTAGCTGGTAGCCGGTTAATTAGAAAAATGAAATGATTGGGAAAGGGAAAATCTAGCTGGCTCTCTCTCTTTGCCCAAGCTGGGAAGAAGTGGGATTTTAGGGTCCAGCCCTCTCATTTCAGAATGCGGGGAAGTGAGTCTGCTCCAGCAATGTGCACTCGCCCACTGGAGTGCCTGATGGGCCCCCACCCCTTTTTCTAGCTCCAGCTCCTGATTTTCCTCTGTAGAAGAGTTCTTCCTCTCTTTGTGGGGACTGGGCAGTACTGACCTCACCTCTCACTCCACAGGTAAGCACCGGAGCCAGGTCTGGCCAATCAGCTCATTTCATTTCCCCAAGTCCTCACTGATGGGTTCAGGGTTGGGCATGTGACCTCAGTCAGTCCAGTTGGAGTCCTCCCCGAGCTTTTTCCAGGAACTATTGGAAAAGCAGCGTTCCCTTTCCACTGGAGACACGTAGCTGGAAGCTGCCAAGGGTATGGCTGGAGCTGCTGGAACCTCATGAGAAGAGCTGGCCTGGGAATAAAGACAACACAGTGGAAAGTAGAGCTGAGTGAGGGAAGCATTCAGGCTTTGGTGAGCCCTGGATCCAGCCATACCCGAAACCTCCAGACTTCTAAAATATGAGAGCTGATAGATACCACCCTTTTTGCTTAACCAATTTTGAGTTAGATTTCTGTCATTTGCAACCAAAACCATCTATCTGATTCTAGCAAAAAAAAAAAACAAAACACCTTAGGGCTTTCATAAGAAAGTGGAGAGAAATAGCAAAGTGCTACACCAAAAGAAAAAGTCTCACGAAAATATTTAATATATTCCCTTGCACATGAGCCTGCTAGTGCTCCAAATTTTTTTAAATCTTATTTTATATTCTTACTAAAAATCCCCAGGGACTACGACTCTGTAACCTCCCTCCTAAATCTATATGAGAACACACTATGAAATGAAGATTTGAGCTTAAAGATGCAACATACGTCTGTAGGTGGCTCAGGAAATATTCTTTTGACTGACAAAAAAAAAAAAATGCACCAACCAAACCAAAATCCTAATATTAGATTTCCTGTGCTACCAAGTAAACTTTGTCTCTTATAGAATAAATTGTTTCTATAGAAACGAATGCTTTTCTAGCAACCCAATCCCTATTAGGGTTGCTATAGGAACAGATTGAGAAAATTAGGAAAGTGTAGGAAAAGGTAAATGACTGCTCTGTCTCTTTTTTCCTGGAAACCCACAGAGGGCAAATGCCTTTTCGTTTCTGAATGCCTTGGTACTTGGAGCAGGCCACGGGAACACTTGAGAGTATAATTCCCACTCTGCTGCATGCCTGTTTCCCAGCAAGGGTTTTATCAAGTCATTAAATTTAATTCTGAATAGGAGAAGTTTTACAAGAACCACGTCGTGAAGACTGTTTGCAAGGACCAGGGGTAGGCAGGAGCGTGAAATAAGGTATAGGGGTGTGAAAAATGTAACAATAAGGACAGAAAACCGCACACGTACTACAGATACTGTCTTTTAGAGAGAAACCCTTCACTTCGGGAAACGTTTAGGTGCTCACATTTTGTAAAAGCTTTGTTGTGAGCAGTAGCACCGTGCAGCGTGGGTCTTGTAGTGCAAATGACAAGCACAGAGGTGAATGTTTTCCTTTCTTTACTGGAGAGGGGGAAAAGAATACAAACACTGGCCCTCGTCTACTACTCAGCTTCTGGAATCATCTACTCATAGATAGGGTGTGACATCTGTCTACGGAGAATTCTCTCTCAACATTCACCGGCTACAAAGCCAGTAGATGGAAATGGAGAGATTTGAAGCCAAGAGTTGTAGTCAGCAAGCAAGAACCACATGGCCTCAGGTGAGTTATTTCATTGCTCTGCATCAGTTTATCTACCACCGTCTGTAAAATGGAGCTAACACGATGTACCTGGCAGGAGGAACCTGTCTACCCAGCTCTCTCCTGTCTCCCTCTTGGTCCCTCAAGGTATTCCCCATGAGACAGAGCTACGGTCCCCTCACTTCTGAGCTGTGCACCCTGGCCCTATTTTTCCCTTCTTTGGTATAAACTTTGTGTTTGCAAAAGCAATTGTTGTTCAGTCACTAAGTCACATCCAACTCTTTGTGATCCCATGGACTGCAGCACACCAGGCTTCCCTGTCCTCCACTATCTTCTGGGGTTTGCTCAGATTCATGTCCATTGAGTCGGTGATGCTGTCCAACCATCTCGTTCTCTTCTGCCCTCTTCTCCTTTTGCCCTCAATCTTTCCCAGCATCAGGGTCTTTTCCAATGAGTCAGTTCTTTGCATCAGGTGGCCAAAGTATTGGAGCTTCAGCTTCAGCGTCAGTCCTTCCAATGAATATTCGGGATTGATTTCCTTTAGGATTGACTAGTTTGATCAATGGAAAGGCAATAAATCCAACCAAAACTCGACATTTCCCAGCCTCCTTCCTTGCCCTCTGCAGCTAAGCTGTGGCATTGTGATCACAGTTCCGCGTGTTGTGCAAAAATTCCTCGAATGTTCCTCAGCTGCCCCAGCTGAGAAGTGGGCTCCCTCTGTCTTTTGGGCTTTTTACCTGATCCTTGGAACGCAGACATGATGGCTCAAGCTCCAGCAGCCGTTTTGCACCATGAGGCACACTTGGAGGCAGTGCTGCAGGAAAACACAAAAAGTCCCAGGCCCTGAAGACCAAGGAGTTGCCAATCCAGATGGCTGATTTCTAAAGGAAAATATACTTCCCTTGTTTGAAGCTACTGTCACTGCATAATCTGACTCCAATGGATACACATCAGGGCTGCATTATGACTCACAGATCCTCGGTACCTGTAATTCATGAGCTCCTTCCTCCATAAAAAAAATTAAAATTATATTGTATGACTGCTGCTGCTGCTGCTGCTAAGTCACATCAGTCGTGTCTGACTCTGTGCGACCCCACAGATGGCAGCCCAACAGGCTCCTCTGCCCCTGGGATTCTCCAGGCAAGAACACTGGAGTGGGTTGCCATTTCTTTCTCCAATGCACGAAAGTGAAAAGTGAAAGGGAAGTCGCTCAGTCGTGTCCGACTCTTAGTGATCCCACGGACTGCAGCCCACCAGGCTCCTCCGCCCATGGGATTCTCCAGGAGTGGGGTACTGGAGTGGGGTGCCATTGCCTTCTCCGATATTGTATGACTATGTAGGTACAAAGACAGATAGAATCTTGGCTAGATTCATTATTATGTATTCATTATTAGCATTATATTCATGTTTTCCTTATGATTTAAAAAAATTAAAACGGAAATGTTTTGTGGTTCCTAAAAGGATCATGGGTCCCGTTCGTTCTGCACCTAATGGAGGCATCCATCCATCCTGGTATTCGTGCCTTATCATGCTTTACCCCTAATAGAACCCGACAGTGAAGGTGCTATAAGTCTTCCTGCTTTTTAGATCAGGAAATTGAAGCCAGAGAACTTAAGTAACTTGCCCAGATTTGACTCCAGGTTCGTCCAACTCCAACCCTAGGAAAGTAGCTATTTTTAGCACCCAAAGGCAACCAATTATTGCTAGAGCTATTATTATTATGACTACTTAAGAAAACAGACCTGATAGATGGTAACAAAGCATAATGGACATGCTGACCTTCTGGTAGCTTCTTTTTATTTTAATCCACAAGATAAACCCAGCGACGAGCCCCCGTCTCTGCAGGACATGTTTTAAAGCCCCATCTTTTAGCACTGAATTTACTCATCCAACTCCACAAGAAAAATAACTCCACTTAGCTTGACAGACTGCACAATGAAAAGTAAATTATTTTTCTGGAAATGACCCTAAAAATAGCATGGAATGGGTCTGCTTATAGATACCGGAGGCAATAAGACTGAATATGCTAGTTTTAAAGGCACAGATGTGTTTTGAAACACAGAGATTCTTCTGTGGTCTCGAGAAGAAAAAACATTATTCTCCAGAGAGGACGATAAATCACACAGGGCAAGAACTTTGGAGTAAAAACAGCATGAACTTCGAGGGGATGGCAGGGCCCTCTATCCGTCTTACATGCCTCACCTTAACTGGGAGCCAAGAAGTCATCACCCCGCGGGCCATCATCGCTCTGCTTATTTCTTTTCGTGCTCTGTTACCACAAATTAAATGACAAGGAAATGTTGATGACACCAGAGGAAAGGATCGCTCAGCCTTACAATCCACTGCTACCGAGGGAGAGGTGTTCAAAGGGCTGGTTTTTAGAAAAGAGCTACAAGTTACTGCCTTTTAGGCAGGATCTGAGTAGACAAATTATGCCTCAAACAACTGCATTCATTCATCCAGCGCTTATTAAACGCCTTCTGGATGTATTGCACCATATCAGACACCGAAGGCCACTACAAGACCCTACCTTTGGAAAGTGAAGTCAGCATTCAGCGATGGCTTGGAACATACCCAGAAGAATCAAGCGCGTGACAGATGATACCTTCCCAAACTAAAGGTTAAGAATCGGGATGCTGGAGCCAGGCAGCCCCAGGTTCAAATACTGAATCTACCACTTATCTGCAAAACAAAATTGAGGCAAAATAACCTGAGCCTCAATTCCCTGACCTTTCTCTTAGGAAATTCCCTGGTGGTCCAGTGGTTAAGACTCCATGCTTCCACTGCAGGAGGCACGGGTTCCATCTCTGGTCACGGAAACAGGGTCCCGCCTGCTATACTGTGGGCTAAAAGAACAAATGCACCTCTCTCTTAGAGTAAATGGGAAAATTTAAATGAGGTGTGTGTGTAAAGTGTTGGAGACACAGCCAATGTTCTTTCAATACTAGCTACGCTTTATGAGGGAGGCGCTTCTTGCTCTGAGCGCTGGTTACATGATCGAGTTCACTTTGAAAATTCACGAAGCTGTACATGTGTGACTTACCCACTTTCTGTGGGTACTGGAATAAAAAGTTTACATACAACTGGATACCTAATGTTCAGCTGAAGACTGTTGAAATTGCAGTCCCATAAAAACCAGCTCTTTATTTCCCCATTTCCTCTAAAGCCTGCTTTATGCAAAAATCCCTGGTGGGGTGGGCTTTTTCTGTGGGAAGTGGGGGGAAAGACTGACTGTTCCTTCTGAGTCAACCTCAAACTGGGACCACATGGAACAAGGGGCAGCGGACAGAGTCAGCCGGAAAGGCCAGAACCAACCCAACACAACAGACAAGAAAGCCTCCAGAGACTTCTCAGAAACCTGGGGCCAAGCACCAAACTGCTGCTGGCATAAAATGGGGTTTGAGACAAACTCTAACTAGACAGGAAGAGGAGGGGACACCAGAGACCGGAGCCGGGCTATTTGGAACACGTGTTGTCAGGTTGACTCGAGAGGAGACATAAGGCACAGATTCAGATTTCCTGTAGACCCTGGCTGCAACTGACCAAACATATGACCTTGGGCAAGTCCCCATGACCTTCAAGGCTCAGTTTCCCAGCCTGTAAAATGGGAGACAACAACACCTTCCATGTAGGTGAGAATTACAGAAAGTGCCTGGCGCACCAGAAATATGCCTTCCAAGGTAGCTGTTACTATGGAATTGAATTGAATCTGGCGGAAGACAGCTCTGCAGGAGCAGGGAAAGGCTGCAGCCTGTTGAAACAACTTTGCTCTTTTCCTATATTTCTGCAGACGTGTCCACAAGCAAAGACATGGCATTTAAGTTCATAGTTTGAGCAGAGGAGCTGCTCCCACACATCCCTGAGACGTTGGCTTTGGCCAAGGGGATTTAATAAACCCAGGGCCACGGCTGCCTGGGGCTGGAGCACATCGGGGTGTGTAATGGAAACATGGATATAATTAAGAGGCGGTTCATTTGCAATAATTATGCACTGGTTGGTTAATTCTCTCAAGATGCTAAACAGCCCTTCCCTGGGGCTGTGGTAATTGACTCTGTCATCTGCCTCGCACACTGCTGTCTAGAGAATTCTGCTTGGACAACCTGCTGACTCATTTTAACACACACTCATGCTCATTTTCTAAGCTCCCCAACAGACAGGTCTGAGCAGAAGTGCCAGGGTAGAGACTCTGCTTGGGAGGGGAGGAGAAGGAGAGAGGGCTGGGGAAGGACTTAGCTGGGAAGAAGTGCTGGCTGCAGGGAGAGGGATGGAAGGAGAAAGAGCAAGTGAGCCGGGCACCCGTGGTGAAGTCTCGGTGAGAGACAGACGGGCCCCTACCGAGGAGCTGCAGGCAGTCTGCTGCTGCTGGGGCTGCTGTTGTTTAGTCGCTTAGACCTGGCTGACTCTTTGCAACCCCAGGGACTATAGCCCACCAGCATCTCTGTCCATGGGACTTTCCAGGCAAGAATACTGGAGTGGGTTGCCACTGCTTTCTCCAGGGGATCTCCCCCACCCAGGGACTGAACCTGCATCTCCTGCCTTGGCAGGTGGATTCTTTGCCTCTGAGCCTCCAGGGAAGCCCCGCCCTGCTGATGTGCTAAGTCGTGTCTGACTCTTTCCGACCCCATGGACCCCCAGGCTTCTCTGACCAAGGGATCTCCCAGGCAAGAATACTGGAGTGGCATGCCATTTCCTACTCCAGGGGATCTCCCCAACCCAGGGATGGAGCCCAGGTCTCCTTAGTCTCCTGCATTGGTAGGTAGATTCTTTATCATTGCACCACCCGGGAAACCCTGGGCATCCTGCTGATACCTGGAGATAAAAGGCCAGCAGGAGACCCCTGACTGGGTAGAAGACAAAGCGCCCACATTTTCCTCATTGTTGTGGTCATGTGTCACACATGTCACAAGGGTGACATTTTCCAGAATGACAGTTGTAGAGAAGATCCTCAGTCTAGGGAGGGGCCAAGGGAAGGAGGGGCTGCCAGCCCATAGTATGTCCTGTCGACTCCCAGAAACCTTCGAGCTGGAGTCCGTCTTGACTGAGGGATGCATGTGCAAGCACCAGCAAGGGCCCTGAGTCGGGCCAGATTCGGGCACAAGCAAGATGAGCGGCCGAGGGCACCCGGAAGCCCGCTCCACGCACGTGATGAAAGCCGTCCACGCTGGGCGCAACTCACTCCCCAAGCTCACCAGGGTGTTGCTTCACACGCACTCTGCTTCTAACAAACACTTCATCTGCTTCACAATCTTTGTCTCTTTACTGATTTTTTTCTTCAAAGAAGACAGGGACTGAGGTCCCCTTCAAGTTGGCACACCCCTTGCCCCTGCCCCCAGATCACTCAGGCCAGCTAGATTCAAACTTGCATTCATCGCTTTCCAGTTCTGTGACCTTGACCAAGCTCTTGGAGCCTCAGCTCCTTGTGAGTGGGGATAAAAACCTTCATCTTGAACAAACTGTCGCAAGAATTTGAAACAACATAATGGACGGTGCCTACGCCGTGAGGCTGTTTAATGAGCGCTGGCTCTTTCGCTTGCAGAAGGACTGGGCTGAGCTCTGACACCATGTTTGAGACAAAATCAGAAAAGCTGGCAGCCGGTCCAGGGGAACCAGCACAGGCTCTGCCCGCCACTCAAGGAACCTGCTGTGCGGCCTCAGGCAAGGCTCTTGACCTCTCTGAACCTCGGTTCTGCTTTGGAAAGTTGGAGTTACCCTTCCCCGGGAGGGTTGCCCGAGGATGAAATGGAACAACAGCTGGCACGTGATTGATCCTCAAGAAATGGGTCCAGGACCGTGTCCACCTACAAGATGGGCTCCCCTTGAAAGCCTGATCTCCAGGCACAAGTGGCCAGGCAGCATCTTCCTATGGATTTCACAGGGACTGAAACTAGCTGGATTCCCGGAGGAGCCCCAACCTACTCTGAAGGCTTAATAAACTCCAGTGACTGCCCTTCCTGGGTCCGTCCAGATGGCTCCAGTCCTGGCTCAGCCCATCCTGGAGGTCAGACAGGAGAACAGAGCCTCAGTCAGGAGCCACCCCCTAGGCACTGGGAGCAGGGGTTTATGTGTTAGTCGCTCGTTCATGTCCGACTCTTTGCAACCCTATGGACTGTAACCCACCAGGCTCCTCCATCTATGGGATTCTCAAGGAAAAAGACCAGAGTGGGTTGCCATTCCCTTCTCCAAGGGATCTTCCCAACCCAGGGATCGAACCCAGGTCTCCTGCATTCTGGGCAGATTCTCTACCATCTGAGCCACGAGGCAAGCCCAGGAGTAGGGGAGATTTCCCCAAATGCGCCCCCTTCCAGCCACCTGGATGGCAGCCAGGGGCATGGAGAACCCCTCTCATTTCACTGGTCCATACCGACCCCAGCTGCCGTTTCTCATGCTGCCCTCATGATGGAGAGAGGGCCGGTGTAGCGGTGGGGGCCACCATCCAGCTTCCTGTCCCTGAAGCTGGGACAAAGGACAGGAGTTAGCTTCCGGATCTATCACAATGAGCATCGATACCTTCTCAGCCCCGCCTCCCTGACTCCACAACCCCCGTCATCTTTCTGCAACAGAAACGTCACCATGCCGTCCACTCACAAACAAGCAGTAACTCCCACCGAGCCTCGGGGCAAAGCCCACGGTCAAACACAGCTCACAAGGTCCTTCGTACTGTGACCTCTGCTGACCGCCTCAGATTCACTGACCCCGCTCCCTGCCCCTCCTGACATCCTTCCCCAGACTCGGTACGCAAATGGCTCTGCGAGCAGACTGCGCGGTTCCGCACCTCCACGCGCCTGCACCTGCTCTCCCGTCTCCCTGGAACGCGCAGCCTCGCACTCCACCTGGAACATGCCTACTCGCCCTCAGCGCGGAACTGACATCAGCTCCCCGCGTGACGCTTTCCTCCACCTCCCGAGGCCGCCACTGCCTCTGTGTCTCCCTTATGCTTTATGACCATCCTTTCTTTCCTTCTCTCTCTCTTGAGCCCCTGCCTGTAGGATGTTCCAGAGGACAGGGAAGGGCAGCTACTGCGCCAATAGCCTCCGGTAGCTGTGAAGCCACCGTCCAGCTGCTAGAGTCTAACTGAAATGACAGGCGCGCCAGAAAGTCACAGGGGTACATGGTGGTGATGGAAAAGCGCAGGGAGCTGAGCAATCCTGGGAAGAGGGTTTCAGTCTAGTCTGCGTGCTGAGTCGCTTCAGCGGTGTCTGACTCTGTGTGATCCTATGGACCGTAGCCTAGCAGGTGCCTCTGTGCATGGGATTCTCCAGGCAAGAATACTGGGGTGGGTTACCAGGCCCTCCTCCAAAGGATGTTCCCGACCCAGGGATCGAACCTGCATCTTTTAGATCTCCTGCATTGACAGACAGGTTCTTCACCACTAGCGCCACCTGGGAAGCCCCTCAACCTAGTCTGGGAAACAGCGAACCCCCTCCCCAGCCCCGAGAATGTGCTGTTTAAACTAGGGTGTACAGTATGAATAAGCATTAGTCAGAGGAAGAGGAGGACAACCAGAGAGAGCAGATGAAGACCTCGCAGAGCAGCTATGCCAGGGTGGACTCCACGCTGAGGCCATCCCCTCCTTCTCCCCACTACTGCCCTGCTCCATGAGGAAGTCTTCAGGGACCGAGAGTCCCAAAGTCACTGTGACATATCCATTCCACCCCACTCCCGCCAGATTTTAATCAGCCATCCTGATCTCCTGACAGTGGCCTGGCTTCCGGTCAGTACCCATCAGTCGGGCAGTGGGTATGTCTGTGGAGCCAGCAGGATGTGTTACCTCCTCTGCCCTCCTCACCCACTGTCTGCCTTTCTCCCCAGCTATATGTTGCTCCTTAGCACTTATCACACTCTAGGGTACATCTGTTTATTAATTATTATCTTTAATTAATAATTAAAGTCTATGCTTCCTACCCCTAAACCCAGAAGGTAAGTTTAGGGATTCTTATCACTTTGTCCTCTGCTGTATCTCAGCATTTGGAACATGGACTGTAGCCCGCCAGGCTCCTCTGTCCATGGGATTCTCCAGGCAAGAATGCTGGAGTGGGTTGCCATGCCCTCCTCCAGGGGATCTTCCTGACCCAGGGATTGAACCCAGGTCTCCTGCATTGGCAGGCGGATTCTTTACCACTGAGCCACCTGGGGAGCCCCAGTAGCCATCCTGGGACCAGGTAATACACATCTACTGAACTGAGTCCTGATTTGAATGAATGGAGAGAGTGTCCCCAGAAATCGTCCATAAGCATTTGGGTCTAGTCAGCGTCTGGGGATCTTGAGTGAAAGCCGATTCCCATCGTGTGCCCAGCACTGTGCTTGTGGTTAGAGGAGAAAGTTCCCGTTCACAACAGTGGGACAGGTGGACCTGACCACCAGTGGGGGCTGGAGGGGGGCTAAAGGTTCGTAACCCACGTCTCCCTCCCGTGGATGAGTCTGTTTAATCAGTACAGGCACAAAGCCTTAATGAAATAAACAGCGTCGCCAGTATTTTAAAAACGGACTTGGGGAAGTGATGCGTGGCATGCTGCACTGGGAGCTCATCACAGCCTGGGCGGCGGCTGAGCGAGATTGGGTTTGTCAGCCAAATTTTCAAAGCAGTTAGATTCATGTCATGGAATCAGATAAACAGACGGAGGTTTGCAAAAATCAAATAAACTTGGAATCACCACAAATAATGACCACCCCCACACACACACACACAAACACACACACATGCACATGTGCACACGTGCACGCACACACCCACGCACACCCACGCACACACGCATGCACACTCACGCACGCTCGCCTTCTTGGCTGCTAAGCTCGCTGAACTCTGAATTATTCAGCAAGGAAAGAGATGGGACAATGTGTTGTGGTGTCACTGGAAAGTGTTAATAGTTAACTCGAGGTTTCCTGAAGCCGCTTGCAAGGTCTAAGTCAGTTCGAAAGCGACGGCAGAAATGCCCCCTCCACCCTCCCTCCCGCTCTTCCGGAAGGCTCTCTGAAACAAGCGCCTTCTCACAGCCCTGTTGGCTCCTGCCGGCAGCCTCACAGCCCTTCCACGAACAAAGGAACGGGCTACCACACTGCAGCTCCCACGCTTCAGTTTACTCTTCATTCACATCGAGAGGCATTCCAAGGAGAACATGTAAATGCCACGTGAATCTGGGGGGCTTTCTGACTCCTGACTCCTCACTCCGTCTTCGTCTGTCAATTTCCCTCCCCGGCCCGCCCCCCTCCCCGAGTGAGTTCAATCTGGGCTCACAGACCCTTGCTTCCCCTCCAGTGGAGCCAAGGGTCATCAGATGGATGACGCCCTCATCGGGCCGCAGTGCCCAGGCTCCGTTTCGGTTGCCAGGTGCTTGCTTTCTAGCAGGGAGTCTCTTTCAGGGAAGGCGGGACAGAGGACTAACACGGGCCAGCGTCTCCGAGGAGACAGCCACGTTGGCCCGTGCTCGTTTAATGATCACAGGAACCCCCTGGTGTGGACAAAACTCGATCCTCGCTTTACAAACAGGGAAACTCAGGCTCAGAGGCGTGAACCCTGTTACTGGGATACAGATGCAGGGGTGCATTCTGTCTAACACCTGAATCCATCCTTTCTCATCCAGCAGGCAGCCTCTGAGGACTTGGGCCTCGCCCAGCTTGCCTTTCTGAGATTGGCAGAGTACAGATAAGAATCCCCTCCTAGGAATTTAACAGCAGATATAACTCTACTAGTGGACAGACGCGTGAGTACAGGTACCACTGGAAAATGACTATACCTGCATTTTGTACTAAATACAGCAGTCTTATCAAAAAGTGTACGAAATGAATAAACTTACTTTAAGCCACCGAAATGAATCATCCACTGTAACTTGAATACATAAATGTATAAACGCTATGAAACGTTGAGCACAACAATCAGCACAGAAAGTACAGGGCACACACTGCACATTTAATGCAAATTATTAGCATGTAAAACCCAACAAAGTGTTAGGAAAGTAACATATTCAACACTGAATAAAAATAAAAGGAAGCTTTAATAACTGGAAAATTTTTAAAAATATTGATTCATTAAATGCAATTGTTAAAAAATAAGTGTGTATCAATGATGTCTCACAGTTGATTCCTGAGCATTTTGTCATGAAAAATTGTCAAGATGTTAAAAAAAAAATCTACTCAGAAGAGTGGAGAGGAGAGCGTTAGCTAATCCAGGTATTTCCTTCTGACACTTCAATATTCAAGTAACTTTGAGACCCTTTGGAATAGCTGATTTTTTCACAGAGAGTATGATTTTTTACTGATAGGAGCCTGGGGTTTTCCTTTAAGGAAACTGTTGCCCGCTCACCTTCGAGCGTTCTCATGGTTTTCATAAACGGTTGCAGAATCACTGGGTTCAGCGGCGGCTGCAGAAGTCCCCACCTCAGCTCCAATATGGTCATGTTCTCATTACACTTACGCAGAGAACTTTCATTAGTGGCAGCTCTGAAACACACGCTTTGCCTTGTCAAATACATGTTATTTTTTCCTTCTCTTGAGGTTCATGGAGATGAGAAAGACATTTTCTAAACAGGTGATCTTTTGTTCAATTAAAACTCTCAAGGAAGCATAAAGCTCTCTTGAAGTCTCGAGATGTAAATGATTCAGCTTCAGATTTCTTAAAATACCAAAATAACAGTATTACCTTTTTTAAAGGCAGTATTTTGGTACTTAAAAATAGCATAGTATACCGGAATACAAAATTCATTAGCCCAGTTGCTAGGAAACCTGTGAGCAAGCGGAAAGTTAAGGTATAGATAGGTAAAAGGGTATTTCTTCAAGCAAAATGGGAAAAACCAGAGTTAATTTTAGCAACTATGGGTAAGAGAGAATGCAAGATGATAAGACGATACTTAATTGTATTGAGGGGTTTGTATTCCTTTAGAACATGCTCTTAATTACACCCTCCACTGAGTAAGTATAAATACTAATCATTAGAAATAATTAGACATGTTTGCTATTCTTCTAAATATCATCTTTATTTTCAAACAGCACATTGACATTTTCATTCTCCGTGGTTAAATAAAGACTCTGTGACTGGATCCACTGCACAGTAAAGGCACCGGCAGACAGACGAACGGACAACTTGAACTGCAAGTATTTTGCCACGTGCATCTTGACCTTTAACACGTGACAAGTAAGAGGAGCCAGTTCTTGACAAAGAGGGAAAGGCTGAAAATGCTTTTGACAAATTAATCAGAGTTCTGCTTCCTGCTGAGTAAGCTCCTACTGAACTGACTCTCCCACAAATAACAGCAACAAACTCAGGGGGCAGAGGGAGCCACCGCAAGAAGGCCCTGGAAAGTCAGCCAAAGCAGGTGGGCTTTACAGAGGCAGGGGCCCTGGAAGAAGGGAAAGGCAGGAGGTAGCTGTCCTGACTTTTTACACTTTCTTAGCCTGAGGTCAGGGCATAGTCAGTGCTGCACAGGAAGCTAAAACTCTGATAGAAAACCCACAACCTTTCCGGCCTGAATAACTGGAAGTCAGAGTTTGGAGCAACTGCAGCCGCAAGAAAGTGAGGGACGTGGGGAATCCTAAAAAGGAAAGACAGAGAGGAAAGGCTCCCAAAGTCTGTGTATAAACTTTGCCCAAATCTCGCTCTGCTTCCCTTGCGGCTCAGCTGGTAAAGAATCCATCTGCAATGCAGGAGACCCTGGTTCAATTCCTGGGTCACGAAGATCCCCTGGAGAAGAGATAGGCTACCCACTCCAGTATTCTTGGGCTTCCCTGGTGGCTCAGCTGGTAAAAAATCCCCCTGCAATGCAGAAGACCCATCTATCCCCTGAATAGCATGAGGAAGACTCCAAGAAGCTTAGATAAGGGTTAAAAAAAACACTAAACTAAGATATTACCCACCACTCAAAAGACAGATTTTACAATTTTATTTAAGGGTTAAAAAAAACCCACTAAGATATTAGCCACCATTCAAGAGACAGATTTTATGATTTTATTTCAATCAACTCAACTGCCTACAAAAAAAAAAATCCAAAAACCAAACACAAAAAGCAAATTTAGAAATGTAAAACAATCTTAAGTCTCTATGGTATGATATTCACAATGTTTAAGATAAAAACAAAATTATTCATCATACAAGGAAATGGGAAAATGTAGCTCATTTTCAAGAGCTACTATAACTGCCCAAAGATTTAAAGGAATACCTGATCATAATGAACATGATAGAACACTTCAACAGGAAAAGAAGATGCAAAAAGAAACCAAATAGAAATTCTAGGTCTGAAAAACACAGTATATGAAATAAAACTCAATGGGCAAGAATAACGGCAGAGTGGAAATGACAGAGGAAAGACTTGCTCACCTAGAATACAGGTCAACAGAAATTATCCAGTCTGAAGATCAGATGGAAAAAATTTTTTTCCAAAAGTAAATAAAACCTCTGAAACTTTCAGGGCAATATTAAGAGGTCTAAGAAGATTATTCAGGCCGCTTAGGAGCAGAAAATCTGGATCCAGGAGAATGGATCTCATGGCCACGTGGACACAGTCACTAAGATATTAATCATGGTCTGTGAAAGGGAAATAACAGATTCAAGAAATATTCAGAAGAAAGAACATCAAGTCTTGGTAGTTAGTTAAATAAAGACATACAAAAGAAAGAGAAATCTCAGATTTAAACCTAGAGTTATGAGACTATAAAAATACATGAATTAAAATGAAGAATTAAGACATTTTTAAAATAAGAAAACTCAAAAAACAAGTGAGAAGCCAATAGAATATATCTGCAACTAATTTTTCAGCTAATGATATATTACAGCCATATCATAGGCATATATATATAAAGGATTAATCTCTTAACTATATGAAGAACTCTTAAAAAGAGAGGGGGGGGGGAAGACCAAAAATCTGTTCGAAAAATAGGCAAAGGACATGAACAGTTAACAGAAAATAAAAGAGACAAACATAAGAAGATGCTCAACTTTACTCATAATAAGAGAAATGGAAATTAAAACTACATGAGTTATTTCTCCCCTACCAAATTGGTAAATTTACATATGCTTTTACTCTTTGACCCGCCAAATTCCACTGTTAGGAATTTATTTGCAGATATATAACTCCATGAATATGGAAAATATGCACATGACTATTCACTGCAGCATTATTTGTGAAAAATCATCTAAATTTAAATGATCATCCATGGGAGAGTGATTGAATAAAATATGGTACCACCACACTTAGAATAATAAGAAAGTGTTGAAAAAAGAAAAAAGGAGAAGAGGAATCAGCCCGTGACCTGATATCAGTTATTTCTTGGATATACTGTCACTGTCAAGGGGAAAAAGCGAGTGTGGGGTGGGGGGTGTGTGTGATGGTTTCATCGAAACAAAGCATGGGAAGAAAACCCAGAAACAAAGCATGGGAAGAAAACCCAGAAACAAAGCATGGGGAGAAAACCCAGAAACAAAGCATGGGGAGAAAACCCAGAAACAAAGCATGGGAAGAAAACCCAGAAACAAAGCATGGGGAGAAAACCCAGAAACAAAGCATGGGGAGAAAACCCAGAAACAAAGCATGGGCAGAAAAACCCAGAAATTCATGAACACTGTTTGCCACAGTGTGTAGATGAGGATGGGGTCAAAGGTCGAGAAGGGAGGCATATCCCTTTGAGTATAACTTTTGATATAGTTTTGCTTTTGAACCATGTAAATTAAATAAAAAGGAATAGAGGGATGCAAACCCTAACATTGAAAACAAGCAGAAACAACTCTGCTGCTGCTGCTAAGTCGCTTCAGTTGTGTCTGACTCTGTGCGACCCCATAGACAGCAGCTCACCAGGCTCCACCGTCCCCGGGATTCTCCAGGCAAGAACACTGGAGTGGGTTGCCATTTCCTTCTCCAACGCATGAAAATGAAAAGTGAAAGTGAATTCGCTCAGTTCTGTCCGACTCTGAGCGACCCCATGGACTGCAGCCTATCAGGCTCCTGTGTCCATGGGATTTTCCAGGCAGAAGTACTGGAGTGGGGTGCCATTGCCTTCTCCAGAAACAACTCTATCTTACAGCAAATAAATAATGTCATTCACAGAGAAAATAATTGATTCAAGTAATTTTTAGATGCATATTCTAACTGGACACCCTCAGTGGACGGGACAAAAAGAACTGCAAAGAAACTCTGAGCTTGATTTAGTAGATTTGTGATAAAAGAACAGTAATTCTGAAAGTATTCTGTGTGTTCATAGATTAAATGAGTAACTATACTACATTTTTTTTTTTTTTTTGGAAATTAGGACTCTCACTATGGGAGAATGAAGATACAAATATGGAATGAGGAGAGGTGAGGAAAAATTGGCAGGAAAAATCACTATGAACTCATGATCTAAATACAAACGTATCCTAGCTCTGCACTCAAAAGAGCTAGAATAACAAAAAAGCACACCCAGCATCAATCATTTCCCCTAGCATGCCCATGCTCCGCAACAAGAGAGGTCCCTGTGATGAGGAGCTGGAGAACCGCAACTACAGAGAAGCCCCTGCTGGTTCCAACTAAAGAAAGCCCGTGCAGAGCAACGCAGACCCAGCTCAGTCAAATAAACAACTAAATAAATAAATACCATGCCTCTTCTAAAAGGGGAAATGACTGATTCCATTTCTGGGGGAACATTCTGTTGTGTAAGCGAGTAAGTGATGCTCAAAACTGATGGAGATTTGTGAGAAGGCCAAAGAAGCCAGCTTGGAGGGACTGCACCTGGCCAAATCTTGTGGGAAGTGGAGAGGCTCTGTAAGACCCCAATGATACTGAAAATACGAAACTTACAGGTGAGGGGGAGACACAGGCGGATGGAGCCCTTCTTGACACAAGAACGCCAGATAAGGGCTTCTCAGGTGATGCTGGTGCTAAAGAACCCTGCTGGTTTCTTTGCAGGAGATGTAAGAGACATGGGTTCGATCTCTGAGTCAGAAGATCCCCTGGAGGAGGGCTTGGCAACCCTCTCCATTATTCTTGCCTGGAGCATCCTATGGACAGAGGAGCCTAGCAGGCTATGGTCCATAGGACTGCACAGAGTTGGACACGACTAACGCGATTTAGCACGCATGTGAGCACCAGATAACAAATGTAGAATGAAAGACAAAATTAGAGATTGTAACTGCCAATATAATAATGGATTTCGGCAAGGATCATCAGTGGATGTTAAAACCATTGAAGAAAGGCTGTTTGGAACAGAACTGTCAGCCTCGACTGTTCCTTATAAAAGGAAAGAAATCCCTTTACTAGCAAATACCACCTTGAACAGTGCTCAAAAGCAGCATTACCAGTGGTGGAAAGTGACTGACGTGATGTGCCTCCCAAAGGGACCCGGTGGTAAGTGAAAAACATCCCCTGTGTATGACATTTGCCAAAGAGAATTATTCTATATCTAGTCAGAAGGCAATAACTAAACACATCCAAGTTATTGAACACTCAAGGAGACAGCTGGATGGTTCTTCAAAAATTGCCAGGGTTGGGATTCCTGGTGGTCCAGTGCTCAAAACTCCATCTTCCAATCCAGGGTTCAGTCCCTGGTCAGGGATCCACGGTCCCACGCGCTGTGGTATGTGGGCAAAAAAAAAAAAAAATTAATCCCAGCGTCATGTGGAGCAGAAAGAACCAAGTCGATGGAAAGGGGGTGTGGGGAACATTCTAGGCAAGAGCCCTAAGAGACATGACAACTGAGTGTAATGTATAACCCTTGACTGGATCAGAAAAGAAAAGTAGCTTCAAAGAACAAGAAGAAGGTAATTGCAAACTCTGAATATGAATTTTACGTTAGATAAAACAATCGTACCAATTATTAAGTGTTTGAGCATGATGACAATATTGTAGCTACATAAGAGAATGTCCTAGTTCTTAGGAGATGCAGACTCCCAAGAGATGAAGGATCATGATGTCCACAATCTAATTTCAAACGGTTTGGGGAAAAAAATGAAAAATGTGGCAAAAAAATGAAAAATATGGCAAAAAAAATGTCAAATGCCAATAATTGGTGAAGGGAAAAGGTTGTCTGGTCATTGTATTATTTTTTACCTTTTCTATAGATTTGAAAAGTCAGGGAAAATGAAGAATTGGGCATGAAAATCCAGTTTACATGTGTGGATAAAGGGAGCCCTCTTTCAGCAATAGGTATGAACGTTGCTAGAATAACAACAGGTAATTTGTTCACGCCTTTGTTGTGGAAAATTGGTTACTCAGCAACATCAGTGGGAAAAGCCCTGTTAGTTTATTTGGGGGGTTGGAAAAGTAGCAAAGAAAACCATTTAATGTCAAGTACTGCAGATGAATGAAACTCCAGCTGTCCCTACTCAGACAGAAAGTGAAAAATTAGATCTTACTGATGTTCAATTTCTGGGAAGCCACTTGGCAGAACTTTTCAAAGCCTGGGTCTACAATTCTCTGCACTCACCCTGGTTCCTGAAACATACGTGGCACACCCTGAGCTTGCCCAAGCTGACATAGTTGCCATCTGTGTCTTAAAGACACGCTAAAAGAGCAAGGCATAGAATACAGTTTTCTGCCATTTGTACACACTGATACATTTGTGTGACTGCAAAATGTTTCTGGAAGGAACCAAAAGAAACTGGTAACTTATTCTCTAGGGAGGAAAACCAAGTTGCTACTGTTGTTACCTTTTACTCCATTGTTCTATTTGAATTTTTCCATGTGAATGCATGAACTGTTCAACAGAAATCTTTTAATTAGTGGTGAAGAATGGGTGGAAGGATGGATGACGGGTGGATGATGGCTGGATGAATATAGATGGATGAATGGATAGACGATGGATGGATGGATGATGGAAGGGCAGACAGAAAAATGAGTGTATGCACAGCTCCCATCCCACACACCTGCTCCACAATGCCTCCCCCGGGCTTCACACTCCAATCACAAGGATGGGCTGCTCCCAGGCTAATCTCAGATTTGAGGCTGGCTGACTCTGTGCTGTGTCTTAGGTCTTTAGTTTATGAAACACAGCTTCTCTGAGCCCTGCCTCTCCCCTGATTCTAGGACTCGCCCCCCAACCTCCTACAGCCCTTAGACACTGTCCCCTAGCCCACTGTGGTTACGTCCCTAGCCAAGGGGACTTCATCTGTCAAATCCTAACACCCATCCACTTTATCTGCAAGGACAGAACCGAATTGCAGCAAATTTCATGGCCTGGAATTGCTCAGCCTCTAGCACAGGGAAGAATTCTATTCACACCCCTGGGAAGCCTTCTGATGACTGGCCAAGGTACCTCACTTCCCCAGGGACTGCCTGCTACCATCCTTCTCTCCATCGCTGCGGTAACGTGCTTTTTACAGCAATTTCTCTCACATCAAGCAGCCCCCAGGATCTCATCTCTCTGGCCTCTGAGGTGGCAATGTTTCTGGCTGCTTTCATTTCCAGCACAGGGAGAGAAGGACCGTGCAAAGGGCTCAGACACCTTCCCATCTCCGCTGCCGGGTAGCGCCAGGGCAGTGGAGATGAAGCATGGAGTCCAGGTAGACGACACCACCAGCAAGCGTGAGTCAGCCAGCCAGCAGTCCCCGTCCCCGGCCGTGATCCCATGAAAGTCTGCGTGGCAAGAGCGAGGACTGTGGTGTCTCCATCTTTTAGGGGCAGAAGGTCCTGCGGGTGCCATCCCCCACCCCTTACCAGGCGCGCACCCAGCCCGGCCTACGGTGCATGAGTGAGGACTGGCATCCCCTGGCTCCCAGCTCCTCCCAACCCAGCAAATGACCTTCCTGTGCAAGGAAGCCCCCACCTGCCCCCCTCTACCCCGGGAGCATCAGCCGGCTGACACAGGGTCCCAGGGTCTAGCCTCTTGCTGCATGGTGGGACCAGTTCTGTGCAGTTCACACGCCAGAGCCCCCCTCACCCGCCCACCACCGGGAACAGGCCGAAGCTGAGACCCCAGGCTGACTCAGTTCCTCTCCTGCCCCATCCTGCTTGCCTCAGCCCCTCTGTCATGCGGGTGCCCACCAGCAAAGCACAGGCTCAGGCTCCGTCCTCGAGGAGCCCCCCTCCAAGGACGCTCCTCCAGCAGCCCCTCTCAGCCGACTCCTACCGCGTGCCAGGCACCTGCGGAGGGGAGGCACATCCGCAGCCGTAACCTCACAACAGTCCCACGAGCTGGGGCGATTATCAGCCCCGTTTCACAAGTGACATCAAAGGCGGAGACTGCTAAGCCCACTTGCCCCAAGGCACACAAACAGAGCGGGAGGGACCACCACATGGTTAGAGACGCCGGCTGCTGCTGAGCCAAGAGGGCGCTAGAACACGCGTCAGCCTCAGACCAGACGTCCAGAGCGCTACAGGGCTCCTTCCATCACATCAGACCTTTTAGCCTCTAGTCAGGATTATGTCTTTAATCAAAAAACCAAAACAAACCAAAAAAAATGTCTTGTTAACACACACACATCAATTGGATCTTTTATTTCAAACAACCCGAGACAAATACAAACCCATCTGTGGAATCCTTAATCCCTAACATGATTAACCTGTTTCCCATCTTTAATAACCTGATTACCATCAACGACTACGGCCCCTCACGGACAACAAGCAGGACAGCAAAGCTCCGAGTTTTAGGGAGTCCCCAGAGCTGGTGCTCCTGGAGGACATCAAGCTTTTCTTTTAAACGGTTACTTTTTGGGGGGCGGCCACGCCATGCAACCTGTGGGGTCTGAATTCCCCGACTGGGGATTGAACCTGTATCCCCTGCATTGAAAGCTCAGAATCTTAACCACTGAACCACCAGGAAGTTCCAGGAAATGCTGCTTCAACTAAGCAGCATCAGGTCCACGGGTATGATCTTCGGGGGCTGCAGGCTGGCCCTTTCCTACCCTCCAAACTCTCCCAACCCCCCGACCCCCACTAGCATCAATACCTTGCTAAGATTTTGGATCACTTCATATCTGCCAGGTGCCAGGCCACGTGCTTTCCCTGCATCTTCCCTTTTCAGCCTCACGATCTCCTGTCTGGTAGGTACAACCAGTTGACTGGTCAGAAACCCGAGGCTCAGAAAATTGAAGTAATTTGCCCAAGTCTACACAGCTAGAGAATGCCAGAACCACTGCTGGCTTCTGGGGCAATCCGAGTGCAAAGCCCGCACTCTCACACCCTACTTCTAAGGCCTGGGCCTTGCCTAGGTCCGCGTGGACCCCTGCAGCTGACCCTGAGGCGTGTTCTAACAACATGGCCCCAGGAAGCCAAAGACAGAACCGATGGGGCCTTTGGGTCCATGTAGAATCAGAAACCAAACTAAAACTCTCAGCCTGCGAAGAAAAACAGAGGAGAGATAAACAGCTGAGGCTGTTCCCAAACCCGTCAGCTATTTCCACTTCAACACAAAGACACTGAAGGGAGTGAGGCTATTTTTATATTTTTTCCTTTTTCTGAAAGGCCATTGGTAGACGCTTCTGCCCTTGCTGGCGATAAAGCGTTCCTTTAATTATCAGTTTGGGGCCAAGTCCAGAAAGCTATTTTCCAACACTATTGTTACAAGGAAATGAAAGGCTCCAGCCTCCTGAGCGGCTCTCGCCGGGACAACGGGTGGTCGCAGATACGCTGCCCGCCAGAGAGCGTGGGGCAAGCGTCCAGAGGGAGGCCACTGTGGTGACAGCCCAAACGCAGAGAACATGACCCTCAGGAGTCCGTGACTGTCCCGGGGAACAGAGCCAGCACCTGGATTCAGCTGTGCACTTCTGCCTGCCTTCCTTCTGAACACAGGTGTCTTCAGGAAACCATGATGGGAAGGAGACCAAGCGGGTATTTCTTTTGCTACTTCTGACCCTCAGCTTCATTCCTGAGAACATTCCAAGGTCTTGCTGGCATGATCCCATGTCCCCAGCTCCCAGGCTAGCCACTTCCAGCTGGAATCCAGATATTCAACTCAAGAAGACACAAGCTTTCCCCCAACCCCACGTCACTCCCCACCAAAACCTTCCCTGGCTTCCCATCACCTTCATGAAAGGGGCCCCACTCCTGCACCAAGCATTTAAGGCCACCATGATCTAGACTCTAGAGGCACAGGGGGGATGATAAAGAGAATTGAGCATTAGTAGCCCAGGTCTGGGATCATAGCTGTGTGACCTTGGACCAGTGCCTTTACTTCTCTGAGCCTGTTTCTTTATTATATATTGCTGCATTTTAAAATTACCACCTGGGACTTCCCTGGTGGTCTAGAGGTTAAGACTCTGTGCTTCTAATGCAGGAGGCACGGTTTCGATCCCTGGTCTGGGAACTAAGATTCCACATGCCAGATAGTGTGGCCAAAAAATTCAAAATAATAAAATAACTTCAAAAGTTAGAGGCTTAAAACAACACACTTTTATTACCTCACAGTTTCCAGGGATCAGGAATCCAGGCATAGCTCCCCTAGCTCCTCTGTTCAGAGTCTCTTATGGGTTGCAAAGTGTCAGGCTAGCCTGCGGTCTCATCTGAAAGTTCCACTGATGAAGGATCCACTTCCAAGTTCACACCTCTGGTGTTTGAAGCATTCAGCACCTCGGGAGCTTCTGGAGTAAGTGCCTCAGATCCTTGCTGACAGATGGCAGGAGCCGCCTGAGTTCGCTGCCACCTGGATCTCTCCTGCTTCATCAGAGCAACCACATGAGAAGAGCTGAAAGAGAGAAAGTGACAGAGGAGTGTCACTTACATGATTCAGTTCAGTTCAGTTCAGTCGCTCAATCATGTCCAACCCTTTGAGACCCCATGGACTGCAGCACACCAGGCCTCCCTGTCTGTCACCAACTCCCAGAGTTTACCCAAACTCATATCCATTGAGTCAGGGATGCCATCCAAGATCTCATCCTCTGTTGTTCCCTTCTCCTCCCACCTTCAATCTTTCTCAGACTCAGGGTCTTTTCAAATGAGTCAGTTCTTCGCATTAGGTGGCCAAAGTATTGGAGTTTCAGCTTCAACATCAGGCCTTCCAATGAATATTCAGCACTAATTTCCTCTAGGATGGACTGTTTAGATCTCCTTGCAGTCCAAGGGTTAAGTGGTTATAAAGAAATCCATCCTTATAGCCTAATCACAGGCATGACATCTTACACCTTCTGCCCTACTCTGTTAGAAGGTAGTCACTAGGTCCAGACCACATTAAAGGGGAAAGGATTACACAGACATGTGAACACCAGAGGATGAGGATCTCTGGGGGCCAGGTCAGAAGCTGCCCACCCCAGTTTCCTTCTCCCTCAGGTGCAAATTGGGTTTTCCCTGGTGGCTCAGTCTGTAAAGAATCCACCTGCAATGCTGGAGACCTGGGTTCAATTCCTGGGTTGGGAGGATCCCCTGGAGGAGGGCATGGCAACCCACTCCAGTATCCTTGCCTGGCGAATCGCCATGGACAGAGGAGCCTGGCAGGCTGCAGTCCATGGAGTCGCAGAGAGTCGGACACGACTGAGCGACTAAGCACAGTACAAGGTGCAAACTATAGAGAGTTGTTGCAAAACTGAATTAGAAAACATAGAAAATGCTTAACACAATGTCTGATGGATTATCAGTATCTAGTAACTGCTCCTCTCGCTTTTCTTATATCAGAATTTCTTGACCTTTATTTCATCATCACTCGCATTGCAAGGCTCCTTTTGGACAGTGTTTTCCGATTGACCCTCTCTTCTAACACCTCAGATATACTACACAGGGTTGAGTTCTGGAGGACTGTTTACCACTGTAATATCTAAGATTTTTCACTCCCTGCAAGAACTAATTTTTTTCCCTGTTGGTGATACTGCCTCTGCAGCAAATATGTGCTCTAGCTTCGTCTCATGCCTCCCCATAACTACAGGTGTGTTCACACGTGTGTCCATGCATGCTAAGTTGCTTCAGTCATGTCTGACTCTTTGCAACCCCAAGGACTGTAGCCTGCCAGGCTCCTCCATCCATGGGATTCTCCAGGCAAGAATGCTGGAGTGGGTTGCTGAGGCGTCCTCCAGGGGGTCTTCCCAATCCAGGGATGGAACCCACGTCTCTATGTCTACCTGCCTTGCCAGGTGGGTTCTTTACCACTAGCGCCACCTGGGAAGCCTGTGTGTACATGCATGTGCATGCAAACACACGTGTGTGCAAGCACACATATAAGCTAATGCCAGATACACGGGCACTGCTTTCTCCTGATGCCGTGGGCTTTCTTCTCTCTCTGTGCTTCTGCCCACTGGTTCTCTCTGCCTACAGCACCCTCTGACCCTTAGTCACCTGATTAACTCCGGGTCACCCTTAAAGGCTCGACCAGAGCAAATGTGTGACAGGCAGCCTCCAGGATCACTCAATGATTTCTGCCTCCTGGTGTTCACACTCTTGTGTAAGCCCCTCCCCCTTGAGTGTAGGCTGGATCCTCTGACGCACTTCTAGCAAATAGAAAGTGGCAGAAGTGATGAAATCACTGTTACTTTTGAAATTAGGTGACAGGATTTCCCTGGTGGTCCAGTGGTTCAGAATACACTTTGCAATGCAGGGGGATGCAGGTTCAATCCCTGGTCGGTGAATGAAGATCACATATCCCCCTGGGCAACCGAGCCCGTGAGCCGCAACTAGAGAGCTGCAAGCTGCAGCTCCTGAAACCCGCGTGCTCTGGAACCTGTGTGCGGCAACCACCCTCACCTAGGCAGTCCGTGTGCCTCAACGAAAAGATCCCGCATGACGTAACAGAGGACCCACGTGACATAATAAAGGCCCAGCGTGACGTAACAGAGGACCCAGTGACATAATAAAGGCCCAGAGTGACGTAACAGAGGACCCACGTGACATAATAAAGGCCCAGAGTGACATAACAGAGGACCCACGTGACATAATAAAGGCCCAGAGTGACGTAACAGAGGACCCACGTGACATAATAAAGGCCCAGAGTGACGTAACAGAGGACCCACGTGACATAATAAAGGCCCAGCGTGACGTAACAGAGGACCCATGTGACATAATAAAGGTCCCCGTGTGACGTAACAGAGGCCTCACGTGACGTAACAGAGTCCCCACGTGATGTAACAGAGGACCCACGTGACATAATAAAGGCCCCACATGACATAACAGAGGCCCCGCGTGACGTGACAGAGGACCCATGTGACATAATAAAGGCCCCACGTGACGTAACAGAGCCCCCACATGACATAACAGAGGTCCCGCGTGACGTAACAGAGGACCCATGTGACATAATAAAGGCCCAGCGTGACGTAACAGAGGACCAACGTGACATAATAAAGGCCCAGCGTGACGTAACAGAGGCCCCGCGTGACGTAACAGAGGCCCTGCGTGACGTAACAGAGTCCCCACATGACCTAACAGAGGACCCACGTGACATAATAAAGGCCCCCGCGTGACATAACAGAGACATAACAGAGGCCCAGCATGACGTAACAGAGGACCCACGTGACATAATAAAGGCCCAGCGTGACATAACAGAGGCCCCGCATGACGTAACAGAGGACCCACATGCCGCAACTAAGACCTGTGCAGCCAAATAAAAGACAAAAAGAAATTAGGTAACAGAAGACTCCAGTCTCCATCTTGCTCACTGCCAGCTTGCTAGCTCATTTGCTCAGTTGGAAGCCACCTGCCAAGTGGTGAGTGTCCCACACAGAGGCTCCTGTGACAAGGAACTGAGGGGGGCTCAGTCCCACAGCCCACGAGGAACCGAGTCCTTCCCACCACCTGTGTGACGGAGCTTGCAAGCTGATCTGTCCCCAGCTGAGCCTTCAGATGAAACCCCACCTGATGACAGGCAGCTCCTAAGCCCTGATTTCGGACCCACAGAAACTGTGAGCCCATACTTACTGTTTAAGCCACTGTTTTGTCACTTGTTACACAGCAATACCTAGTGAATACAACCAGCTTCTTTAGGAAGACTTAGCTTCCTGGGTGGCACAACAGTAAAGAAGCTGCCTGCCAACGCAGGAGACATAAGAAATGCAGGTTTGATCCCTGGGTCAGGAAGATCCCCTGGAGTAGGAAATGGCAACCCACTCCAGTATTCTTGCCTGGGAAATGCCATGGACAGAGGAGTCTAGAGACTACAGTCCATGGGGTCCCAAAGACTCAGACACGACTGAGCACACACACACACACCTAGCATCTACCATTCAACCACAGACATACACATTCACTTAAACAGATATTCCCATACACATAATCACACACACACACCTACTCACTTTCTCACACACACTCATGTACTCCCAAGTATTCCCGCATATCCATGAATGCCTGTGTCCTTATACATTCTCACGTATGCACGTGCACACACACACACACACACACTCACACACCAGTAAGCATGAAGCATCCGTTCTCCATGATGCCTTGTTCTTAGGATTGATCCCGCTTCCTTGTCGCTGCATCTTGACCACCCAGTCTGGCTCCACTGTGAACCCCTGAAATCAGGGACTGAGGTTTTGTTTGCCTATTTTTAGGGTCTAATATCTACAAGCATCAGTACATTTTAACACGTTAATGTTGTTCATCGCTCCCCTCTGGAAGTGAGGGTCAGTGACTCACTCTGCTTCTTGAGTTGGCTGTGTCTCCTTTGCTCTTTTTCACAAACAGAAAGACTTTTCTTTTTAAGAATCCTTTGCCATCGGCCTGCTTCCACTGATGACAGGAAATCACTTCCCGTCTTTCCTGGAAAACAGCCTGCAGACTGACTCACAGATGATAATGAGACAAAGATAAGAAGGACCAAGCCCCTGCATCCACCTAGAACACCAGGAGAGGAAAAGACGCAGCGTTCTCAGGAAGGGCATCAGCCTAGCTGTGCGTGAGAGGTGATGCCAGGGGGTTCCCGGTTTCTGATGGTGTGACAAAGCAGAGTTCAGACAGAAATGTGGCAAAAAAGGGATGCATGAGGTTCATGCTGCGAATTTCAAAACTCTGAAGCCCGACTGCTTGAGCTTGGAACCAGCTCTGCCAAACCTGACAGCATGGCGACCTGGAGCAAGTTACTTCATCTCTCTGCGCTTGTTTCCTCCTCTTAAAATGTATAGCCACAGTGCTTTTCCCCAAAGAGCTTGTGTAAGGAGTTTGAAAGGTAATATATGGATTGTACCAGAAACTACCATTATCATTGTTAAGTTCGGAAAAGAAAGAGATAAGGAGTAGGAGTAAGCAGGGAAGGCTTCCTGGAAGAGGCAGAGTCAAAGTAGGAATAACCAAATGGATGGGATGAATTAAGCAGGAACTACTTAGGGTAGTAACTCAGGCAGATGAAACTGCACAGACGGAATGGAAAGATGACCGCTGAATTGCTGGTAATCCCCAAAAGGAGGGCACTTTCAAGAGGTACAGATGGCGGAGCTGGAGGGTCACACAGCCTCGGGACAGACAGACAGACAAAGCTGAAGGCCAGGTCACCAGGGCTGTGTTTCTGCCTTTCAGTAGATGGAGGCAGCAGGTGGCTCTGCCATGTCTTAGGGGGAGTTACTGGGCACAGCTGCAGCAACAGAAGAGGTGGTCGTAGGTAATCATGGACTTGGCAAAGGAGACTGAACCCCTACTCCAGTGAAATAAACGTGTTAATTAAGTCTAACCTCAACCCAACAGCATTGATTTGGTCAGAGATTACCTTTGATACACATTCCTGTGTGCGCAAGAAGACACATCCAAAGACGGTCCCTGCAGCATTGACTGTAAATGAAACCAAACGCACTGGATTTCTATAAAGCAGCATAGAAAGAATGAGATGAGGAGACAGCACGGTGGCCCCCCAGCAAAGCGAACACAGATCGACCAAAAGACGCGGCAATTGTACTTCCAGGCATATGCCCCAAAGGACTGAAAGCAAAGACTCAAAAAGCTATTTGTACACCCACATTTCTAGCAACATCACATCATTCATGGCTGCCAAAAGGTGGAAGCAACTCAAGCGTCCATCAGCAGATGAGTGGATAAACAAATGTTGGTATATCCATGCAACAGAATATTATTCAGCCTTAAAAACAAATGAAATTGAGAGACACACTGCAGCCTGGATGAACCTTGGAGACACTGTGCTAAGGGAAGTAAGCCCGACACAGAAGAGCACGGGGCTTTGGGCTCTACTTCGATGACGTACTTAGAATCGTCTCACTCATAGAAACAGCTGGAGGTTGCCTGGGGCTGGGGGTTGGGCGGGGTCAGGGGTTAGTGTTTAATGGGTATAGGATTTCAGTTTGGGGTAATGAAGAAGTTCTGGAGATGGATGGTGGTGATGGTCATCCAACAAGTGTGAATGGAATGTCACTGAGATATCCACTTAGAAATGGGTAACGTGGCAAACTTTATATTACACATACGTTTCACCACTAGCACCACCACAAAAAAAGACTAAAACAGACCTGTAATTAACACACCAATTTACTTTAAAGAGAGGATTCGTATTTTTTATAATTTACTTATTTTTGGCTGCGCTGGCTCTTCATCGCTGTGTCGGCTTCTCCCTAGTTGTGGTAGACAGGCTTCTTAGGTGGCTTTTCTTGCTGTGGAACAGGGGCTGTAGGGCGTGCGGGCTTCAGTAGTGTGGCACGTGGGCTCAGTCACTGCGGCTCCCAGGCTCTAGAGCGCAGGCTCAGGAGTCAGGCCCACGGGCTTAGCCGCTTCGCAGCATGTGGGATCTTCCCAGACCAGGGATCAAACCCATGTCTCCTGCGCCGGCAGGCAGATTCTTTACCACTGAGCCACCAGAAAGAAAGCGAAAGCCACTCAGTCGTGTCCAGCTCTTTGTGACCATAGACTGTAGCCAGGCTCCTCTGTCCATGGAATCCTCCAGGCAAGAACACTGAAGAGGGTAGCCATGCCCTTCTCCAGGGGATCTTCCCAGCCCAGAGATCGAACCCAGGTCTCCTGCATTGCAGGCAGGTTCTTTACCGTCTGAGCCACCAGGGAAGCCCCTACAGAGAGGAACAGAGGGCTTAAGTAGCGCATGGTGCCACTGTAGACACAGCCAAAGGGCCAGGGCACAACACCCATGCCTGACGGTGGTCATTCCCTGGGAGGACGAGACTGCGAGCCACGGACGGGGGCCAGCAGGGGGCCCGGTGAGCCAAGGGCCGCCCTCCACAGCCGGGAAGCAAGAGCAAGGCCTTCACGCCACGCTGCCTGGATTCAGACCCCACCGAGTAACTTTCACCTCTCTGCCTCCTGTTTCTTCATCCGTTCCTTATTAAAAAGGAAACAATAGATCAACGTCATACGTTGCTAGGGTTATTACATGAATTAAAACGTGTAAAGCCCTGGAAATAGTGCCAGGCACATAATCCTTTAAAGATGGCTAGCCATCATTACCATTGTTGTTATTATTATTACTCTGAGTCCAAATAGTGGGAAGAATAAAGCAAGATGTTCCAGAGACTGAGTTTGCCTGGCACAGGGGCCGGTAACGTTGGTCCCCAAATGCCAGACGTGCAGGACTTTTTCCTCCAGGACACGAAGCTGAGGCAGGGGCCCAATTGTGATCCATCTCGCAGACTGGTCGCCTCAGGACAGCAGCAGTCTCACGGTCTGGGGTCTTCCGCTCCAACCTAATTACCTATCCTCACATCACCATCACTCGCTCGCCCTTCAAGACCCTCTAATGGTGCTTAACCGTGCTTACCTCGCCTCTCCCCAGCCTCTCCTAGGCAAGGCCCCCCACTTCCCTGAGTGTGAAACAAAGCTGGAATTCAGATGGCGTAAGGCACTCTTGGAATGGCTGGGCCCAGAGAAGGGGGCCAAAATGGGGCAAAGTCTGCACAGTTACAGACATTGGCATGAAGACAGCTCTGTGCTCCCTGCCCCCGACCGCCTGTCCTCTGGGGTGTGACTCCTCACCTTGGGCTCAGTCCTGGCTCCAACGTGATGCACCAGGTTCAAATCTTACCTCGGCCCCATGCAAGCCCCGTCTGCCGCCTTTCCACGCACGGCATCATTCCAGGCATGATAATCGTGCCTGCTTCACAGCTGTCAGGATGATGAAATGAGCATGCTCCCCCAGAGCACCTAGAACCTGGCCCCTCAGAGTAAGCACCCCATAAACTACAGCTACATTACAGCCATATTCATATGGGTGAAAAAAAACACCAGCAAACCAGTGTTTTCGCAGGACAGATAAAGTAGCTAGTGGGGCAAGCTGGTTTTCCATTTCTAAATTATTCAGTATACAGTTAATCATTTGTCAACTGAAAAAAAAGCAGCACCGAAAATTTGAGGATTGCGCTTTTTCTGGCAGCTATAGATCAGGATCACAGCCTTTCAGAGAGCTCTGAGGGACTGTTCTAAAGAGGTAATGGAGGAGCCAGGATACATAGGAGTTTTTGCTGAAAAAAAAAAAAATGTAAAGATCAAAAATTACTGTTTATCATAAAAAACAGGTATCTCAAGTTAACAATTGTAGTGTTTTTCCATGTATGGGAGGATACAAGAGTTTGGACTCATTGGAATTACACCTCTGGTATGATAAGCAGCATAGCTATGGAGGCCAGAATCCTGGTTTTCTCTATCCTGAGTCCCCTCGGGGCAAAGAGTCTGGGGTGGCTGCGGTGGCTGACGGCTTGATGGCCACAGCATCCTTTGTTTACTGAAACGTAGGCGACCTTCTCTGTCCACATGCTCCATAATGTGCCCTGAAGGCAGGTAGCAGGCTAGTGTATCAACAGGGTTAAACCAGAGACCCTGTGCGGAATGGCCCATTGGATGAGGTTTCTCATCAAACTCCAGATTTCAGTCTCCTCCTCTTGGAAAAACAGCGACCCCGCAGGTCACTGGAAAAGGCTCTGATGCTGGGGAAGATTGAAGGCGGGAGGAGAAGGGGATGGCAGAGGATGCGATGGTTGGACGGCATCACTGACTCGATGAACATGAGTTTGAACAAACTCCGGGAGATGGTGATGGACAGGGAATTCTGGCATGCTGCGGTCCATGGGGTCACAGAGAGTCAGACACGACTGAGCACCTGCACAATTGCAGGTCTGAGCTGTAGTCTCTTGTGGCAACAACTGGCTGAATCTCTTCTCCCCACCAGGGGCAGCTAGCCATACCCGCACTGTATCTCCATCAGACCCCTACCCACTCACATTACTGTCTTTCCCCCGTTGTCATCCCAATTTGCCAGCCCTGTAATCACGACCAGATACACAGAAATGAATCACAAGTGCTTCCTTAGTCAGGAAGCTTGGAAACAGGCTGGAGAAGCTCTCAGAGGGACACAAATAATAAACTACAGCACAGCAGGTGATGCTCAAGATAGCAGGTGGTGCTGCTTTTGATCAAGGGCAGTAATCAGACAAGGAATCCAGGAGCCTTCCTGGAGGAGGTGACTACTAACTCAGTCTGGAGGGATGGAGAAGGTTGAGAAAGGAGGATCTGGGAGGAAGGGGTAACAAGGACAAAGAGGCCAGACACGAGTGGAGATGTATGCAGAGACAGCTCATCCAGTTGGTGGCCAGGTGCAGAAGACAAGGAGGCCAAGCTTAGGGAGGCAGGTGAGAGTCATACTGTGGAGCACCCTGAATGCTAAACTGAGTTCAGACTGTTTTCAAAGGGAAATACAGAATGACAGCGTCCAGGAGAAGAATCTGAACGTATGGTGAGAAGTGCGTTTGGTTCAGGGCCGGAGGCAGCATCAGAAGAGCAGTTACAGGACTTCCCTGGTGGTCCATTGGTTAAGAATCTGCCTGCCAATGCAGGGGACACGAGTTCAATCCCTGGCTCAGGCGGATCCCACATGCATCGGCGCAACTAAGCCCTCGAGCCACAGCTACAGAAGTCCATGTGCCCTCGAGCCCCTGCTTGGCAACAAGCAAAGCCTGTCGATGAGAAGCCCACAGACCACAACGAGAAGGTAGCCCCCTCTCTCACTGCAGCTAAAAAAGGCCCGAGCGCAGCAACAAAGACCCAGCACAGCAAGCATGAACAAATAAATAAGCACTGGCAGTAATTCAACAGCAAGTTCAAGGGGCCTGAACATTTGGGGGACCAACAGCATCAGAGAAATACACCCCCAAATCCCAGGGCAGAAGGAGAGTGGGGGGTGACCTTTTCGCCAACAACTTGCAAAGGTGTTGGAATATTAGGCTGCATTTTACAGGAAACTGTAGTGTTTTTCCAGCACAAGAAAGAAAAAAAGAGTTTATAACTTCAGGCATAAACAGGCTGATTAGGTACCATTGATTTTTCACAAAGTCCATAACCTGCAAAACTTAAGTAAATGTGATGCTGAATGCAGAGTAAATTACTATTGAAAGGGATTACTGGATCCCTACATTCACAGTGAAATATCTGGGGGATTATGATAGAGAAATGTTTCATAAAGTTAATAAGGAGAGGAAGAATATTGCTAACCGGAAAGCCACACTGTATTTCATAGTGATTTTCCTCTAAATATGTTGAACTGCCGAGGAATAATTAGGCACAATAATCATATTACTATGTCTAACTAACATCTCTATCAAGACCCACTGCAGCATTTATGAATCTTAGTTGGTTTTTAAATGTTTTCACTAATTGTGAGTATTCCCTTCAGTGTTTTCTAAGTGGTTCGATTGTGGTGCAGAAGGTGATTTTAGGTACCACATAAATGACTATTTTGTTTTAATTTAATAACATTAGGGAATCTCTTATTGCATTTTTATTTTGTTTATTTTTTACTTATGCCAATTGATGTTAGTTTTTTCGTTTACCATAGTAATGATACAAAGCTTCTTCATAAAATAAATCCATTTAGCCAAAAAGAATGAGTTAGTTTAAAATTTTTTTCAGTAATAGTATAGGTATATGTACTATGGTATGGACGTGATAAATGGATATGACAAATACAAGGAATGCAGAAAACTTAAGTGTGAAAAATATTGTTCTTAAATAAAATGGAATTTTGATGGAATCTGATAAACAACTTCTTGGGTATTGTTTCCCTCTCATTTTGTTCTTTTTAAATAGTTTCCTATCATTTCCAGAATATTAGCATGGCAGGCTCTCATACATATTCATTGGATAACTAAGTGAGAATTAATCAATAGAAGAAACTTACCATAAGACCTACAATTAACTGATTAATTCAGTGAACTGTGACAGTAACAAAGGCATTTATAATACACTGAATATTTATTATATTCCAGACACTTAGATGTTTTACATATATTATCTCATTAAATGTCTACACTAACTTTATGCAGTATTCATTCTTTGCTTCTTACACAAAAAGTGAGGCAGAGACTAGTTAAGTTGCTTGTCCAAGGGTATCAAGTCTAAACTCTAAGGATATTTGAGTGTGGCCTAAACTCATAAGGATGTTTCTGAGGTTTCTTCAGTGGCTCACTAAAGTCTGACTCACTAATCTCTGTGAGTCTCCTGACTTACCTCATGGTCACAAGATGGCTGCCACAGCCCTAACACCACATCCCTACATGGGTGCTCAGGCCAGGAGGCTTTAGGGTCTGACATCAAACAGCTCTCCTCTCCAGAACACCTCATGAAAGGAGAAATTTCTTTCTCAGAAGCCCCCAGCACATCTCCCCTTACATCTCATTGGCCAGAACTGTGTCACATGGCAACCTCAAGCTGCAAGAGATGCAAGATGTGTCTATCACTGGGGCGTGCATACGACTGGCTTAGACCTGTCATAGTTCATTTCTGTGGCTGGTAAAAGACTAAGCTTTTTGAAGGGTGAGTTACTTTAGAAGACAACAAGGAGGAAGCTCCATTCAGAACAACAAGAAGAGAAAGAAAAGAGAGGTTCCCAGACTGTGAAGTGGTCAGAAGTCAGAAACCTGGGAAAACAGAGGCTCATGAATCTTTAAAGCAGGCTTTCTCAATGTCAGCATGAGCGGAGGCAAGATATTTCTCTGTTTTGTGGGAAGCTGTCCTGTGCACTGCGGTGTTTAGCAGCGTGTGTGGACTCTACCCACCAGGTGCCAGTTGTGAAGCCAAAAATGTCTCCAGAAAAGTATCCCCCAGGGAGGGAGGAAGAGGAGCGAAGCGAAATTGCCTCCTGGGGCATTTCCCGACGTCACCTGGGCACATCAGGGTTCTGGGCCAGCCTGAGTCACGTGTAAAGAGTTCATGCAGACACGGTGATGCTCTTTGTGGACCTAAGGGCAGCCAGGAAGACTTTCAGGGTTCGTGTTGGGGGCCACGGAGCCAATCTCAGGGTTTCCTTTGGGCCTTTGGAGAAGTTAGGAGGCTGGCAAGGCGTCTGAGGGATCTCCGGAGCAGGTAGGGTGCAGCCAGCCAGCCCAGAGTCTGCTGCGAGGCACAGCCCCACCCAGACCACCAGGGTGGGCTGCCTGGGAGTGCGACCCCCTTTCAGAAGGGCCCGGTGCCCGGGTGAATGCTCTGCTGTCGCCAGCTTAAAATGCTGAATATTTTAAAAATAAGGGCCCACATTTTCATTTTGCACTGGACCCTGCAAACTCCCCAGCCAGTCTGGAAAACCACCCACCAGGAGGTGGCCAGGTTCAGTAGCCTCCAGGTGAGGCTGGGGCGTGGTCTGCAGAGTCAGCTGCTGAGAGCAAGGCAGGTAAGCACCCTGGCTTGGGAGGCGATCTACCTGGATTCACTCGCTGCTTCTGCCAGTCGGTCGCTCTGAGACCTTGGGCCACTGCCAGAACTCTGCCCTTCAGTTTCCTCATCTGAGTCAGCAGAATGACGATGCAGTGGCCTCACAGGGTTACCGTGAGGAATACAGCAGATGATAGGTAAAAGCACAAAGCGCCGGGCTTCACTGGTGGCTCCATGGTAAAGAACTCACCTGCCAATGCAGGAGACACGGGTGCAATCCCTGGGCCTGGTCTCCCAGGGGCCACTGGGCAACCAAGCCCGGCACCACAACTGCTTAGCCTGTGCTCTAGAGCCCGGGAGCTGAAAGTACTGTAGCCCACCTGCTCTCGAGCCCGTCCTCTGCAACGAGAGAAGCGACTGCAATGAGAAGCCCAGGTACCCGGTAACCAGACAGCAGCCCCGGCTCGTGCAGCTAGAGAAAAGCTCGCGCAGCAATAGACACCCAGCACAGCCAAAGATAAACCAGTACATCTAAAAAACATACACCAAGTACCAGCTCTCATTTACACTAGGTGTATGATAGTTGACCATACTTATTGGCATAACCATCACCGCTAGATACCATGTGCTTCACAAATACAATTTCATACGTTTTCTTAAATGACGCTGAAGGTACAATTATCCTCATTTTCCACGAAGCGGGTTAACCAGCTCCCCCAAGTCCTCAGAGCTAAGGGCATGTCAGAGCCAGGATTTGAACCCAGCACTACCAGGCTCAAAGCCAGCCATGTTTCCACCATGCTACCCTGCCTTGTATCCCCCTTATCCATCCAACAGCTCCCACTCCCTGAATGCAGAGAGCCGGGTCAGGCCAGAGGCTGTAGAACAGCTGTGTGGAGGGTGAGACAGTGGGCACAGGAGTGGCCAGGGGTGACGCAGCACGAGGGTCCATCCCAACCTGCCGCTGCTCGGCAGTTTCCCAGCTCTAACGACCCACGGCACAGTCTGGTCCAGGGGCCCCCCAGTGCTCATATTCACAAGCCTGCTCTTGCCGCTCCCTTCACGGAAGCGAAAGGCTAGCAGATTTGACTTTCCAGCCTGATAAAAGTAATGTATACCAAGCACGGGAGAATCAATGCTTTTGAATTGTTGGGCTGGAGAAGAGTCTTGAGAGTCCCTTGGACTGCAAGGAGATCAAACCAGTCCATCTTAAAGGGAATCAACCCTGAATATTCATTGGAAGGACTGATGCTGAAGCTGAAGCTCCAAAATCTTGGCCATCTGATGCAAATAACTGATTCACTGGAAAAGACCCATCAAAGACAAAAGGAGAAGAGGTGGCAGAGGATGAGATGGTTAGACGGCATCACTGACTTGATGGACATGAATCGGAGCAAACTCCAGGAGACAGTGAAGGAAAGGGGGGCCTGGCGTGCTGCGGTCCATGGGGCCACAGAGAGTCAGACACGACTGAGCGACTGAACAACAAGGACTGCTGAGGTGCCCAGCATGGGGCTGGGCGTCTGAAGGAGTGGTAGTGGCTAGGGAACAAAGAAATGGGAGATTTTTAGCTCTTCCTCAGAGAACTCATCTTCTTCCTGGAAATTCTGATATACTTAATTGTTTACTCGTTCATTCATTCATTCGATGTATTCAATACTAATGTAATTGGAACAACTCACAAAAGAGAAATGTAAACATCTATGAACCATAAAAAAAAAAGGTGTTCAATCTCACTTATAACAAGAAAAATGCAAATTAAAACTACACTGGCCCACCTGAAACTAACACAACATTGTGAATCGCCCACAGTCCAACATGAAATAGAGATGAAAGAAAAAAATAACACTGGTAAAGCGTCTTTCCTCTACCATATTGGCTATAATCCAGAGACTTATACACAAGGTTTGGGGCAAAAATAAAGCCTCCTGTACATTGCAGGTGGTGATGCAAAATGCTATCCGCTCTGTTAAGGGCATTGACAATATCTGCAGAATTGCACATGCATTTACTCTTTGATGCAGCAATTCTACTTCCAAGAATCCATCCCAAAGATATGCTGGCAAAAATATAGAAGGATATATGCACTGCAGCACTATTTGTATCAGCAAAAGACTAGAAACAATCCACTGTCATCAAAAGGAGACCACTAAATAAAGTACGGTGCTTCCACTCAGGGGGATGGTCTGCAGCTGTAAACTGCTGCTGCTACTGCTGCTAAGTCGCTTCAGTCGTGTCTGACTCTGTGCGACCCCATAGACGGCAGCCCACCAGCCTCCCCCGTCCATGAGATTTTCCAGGCAAGAACACTGGAGTGGGGTGCCATTGCCTTCTCCGGCAGCGGTAAAAGGAAAGAGGAATAACTCTTCATGCTGCTACAGAGTAAGCTCCAGAATATACGGTTAAGTGAAAGAAGCAAGGAAAAGAAGAATATGTATAGAACTTACTGATTTAGGAAGGGCATACAAAGATATGCGCATTTGGTTGTGTATTTATATGGCCGATTACATGTGTGCTGTTTGCACACTCAGTCATGTCTGACTCTCTGCGGCCCTTTAGACTGTAACCCACCAGGCTCCTCTGTCCATGGGATTTTCCAGGGAGTGGGTTGCCATTTCCTCCTCCAGGGGATCTTCCAGACCCAAGGATCGAACCTGCGTCTCCTGCATTGCAGGCAGATTCTTTACTACTGAGCCACCAGGGACTAGTTGATGACATAAGTGTGCATATTTTTTAAAGATGGAAGGATAGGCCCTAAATACACATTAAAGATTATCAGGGAGGGTGGAATAGGGTGGAGGCAGCAGGAGTAAATGCTAGACCTAGTCTTGGGAAGTGTGTGTGTTTCCTATGGCTGCTATAACAAATTACCCCAACGGGCTCAAAACAACACAGACTTACTCTCTTAGAGTGCAGGGCGGGGGCCCTGGGTTAAAGTCAAGGTGCTGGTGGGGTTGTGCTCTTTGGGGGGCTCTCAGAGAGATCCAGTCCCAGACCTCGCCAGTCTTGCAGGCCACTCGATTTTCTTGGCTTGCAGCTTCTGCTCTCCTCTCCAACCTCTGCTCTCACTGCCAGTTTCACTTGCCACCCCCTCTCCCACTTCCCTCTATAAGGACCCTTATGATTCCATTGGGCTTCCCAGGTGGCTCAGTGGTAAAGAATCCACCTGCCAATGCAGGAGACACAGGTTCAATCCCTGGGTGGGAAAGATCCCCTGGAGAAGGAAGTGGCAACCCACTCCAGTGTTCTTGCCTGGAGAATTCCAAGAACAGAGGATCCTGGCAGGCTACAGTCCATGGGGTCGCAAAGAGCTGGACACGACTAAGGAAGCACGCACAAGCACTGGGCCCACCTGATTATCACGGATAATCTTCTCATCTCAAGGTCCTCAACCTCATCTGCGGTAATCCCTTGGCCATGTAAAGTAACATATTCACAGCTTCCAGTCCAGAGATTAGATTGTGGACATCTGGGAGCAGTGGCAGGAGAATTAATCAATATGAAAACCATAAAAATATTTTACATATTCATAAACAAAGTTGAATTTTTCACAAAGCAATACTTGGGAAATGACAACAAATTAAAGCAGAAGACGCTATGTGTCCAGCCAGTACCATCACCTCACAGAGAGGAGCTGTGCCAAGTGACTTTACCTTTTTAAAAAACTTTTTTATGTGGACCATTTTTTAAGTCTGAGTTGAATTTGTTACAATATTGCTTCTGTTTTATGTTTTGGTTTTTTGGCTGTGAGGCATGTGGGATCTTAGCTTCCCGACCAGGGATCAGTCCTGCACCCCCTGCATTGGAAGACAAAGTCTTAACCACTGGACCACCAGGGAAGTCCCCCCCATCAAGTGACTTTAACTGACAGTATTTTAACTTGCATTATCCCAAGGGCAAGGGCTTCCCTCATATCTCAGTTGGTAAAGAATCCACCTGCAATGCAGGAGACACCGGTTCGATTCCTGGGTCAGGAAGATCCTCTGAAGAAGTGATGGGCTACCCACTCCAGTAATCTTGGGCTTCTCTTGTGGCTCAGCTGGTAAAGAATCTGCCTGCAATGTGAGAGACCTGAGTTCGATTTGTGGATTGGGAAGATCCCCTAGAGAAGGGAAAGGCTACCCACTCCAGTATTCTGGCCTGGAGAATTCCATGGATTGTATAGTTCATAGGGTCACAAAGAGTTGGACACGATTGAGTGACTTTCGCTTTCACTTTTCATCCCAAGGGAAAAAAGGACTGCAAGTAAATCTTAAACTGCTTTAGTTCATCATGTTGTTGACGGTAACATTGATATTTTGCTATTCTGAGACTGCTGTGTGTGTGTAATGGAATAAAGAAGATAAGCAATTATGCTTTTGTTGAAAGAATGAAGGTTTTGGTGTGAGGAAAAGGAAACAGAATGTACAATCAGTGAAATTAAGTAAAAACCCTTTGGTTCCTGAATTCGAATTATGAAATCGTGATTTATTGTATACATTTTAAGTCCTATTTACTGATGCTACAGTGGGCTTCCCTGGTGGCTCAGCAGGAAGGAATCCGCCTGCCACTGCAGGTTCAGTCTCTGATTTGGGAAGATGCCCTGGAGGAGGAAATGGCAACTCACTCCAGTATTCTTGCCTGGGAAACCCCATGGACAGTGGGGCCTGGTGGCCTATAGTCCATGGTGTTGCAAAGAGGTGGACATGATTTAGGGACTAAAATAACAACATCAACCTAATGCTATCTTTTGAAAATACCTAGGATGAATAACCAATCCAGTAGCAATGAACACCCTAGTACCTAGATTATGGTCTCTACGTGTCATTTCCCAATAAAGGAACCAGAGCCCCCTGGAGGAATGACTGATTCCAGGCCTGGGGCAGGAAGTACACAGCATGAGTCTGGGACATCTTCTCATATCAGAAATCGCAGAAGCTACCAAAGACTGCTAGGCATCAACCACCAGGAAAAGCCTCTGAGGAGACTTCTAAGAAGGCAAGAACAGCAGCAAAGAGCCCAGTTAAAAGGCTGCCACATCCCTCCAGGCAGGACATGATGGTGGCCTGGCTCAGAGGAGGGACCATGAACGGTTGACAAGTTGGATTCAGGATTCGTTTTGAAGGGAAGACCAATGTGACTGGCTGATGGACTGGATGTGGGATGGAGGAGGGGGAGCTGAAATAAAGGAAGACTCTGAGGGCTTTAGGCTGATAACATTAGGGTGAGGAAGAGGTGAGGAAGATGGGGCAAGAGTGATCTGCTGAACATTGGGAGGGGATTAGTGGAACTTCTCCTTAAGTGGAGTTGTTGAATACATAGCTACATGAGTTTGGAGATCAAAAGAGAATCAATGCTGTAGATATAAACTTAGGATTCATCCCAGTATAGATGGTATTCTAAGACTTGGGAAAGAATATGATCACATAGGGTCTGTATGGGCTTCCCTGGTAGCTGAGCTAGCAAAGAATCTGCCTGCAATGTGGGAGACCCTGGTTCAATTCCTGGGTCAGGAAGATCCCCTGGAGAAAGGATAGGCTACCCACTCCAGTATTCTTGGGCTTCCCTGGTGGCTCAGATGGTAAAGAATCCCCCTGCAATGTGGGAGACCTGGATTCAATCCCTGGGTCAGGAAGATCCCCTGGAGGAGGGCATGGCTACCCACTCCAGTATTCTTGCCTAGAGAATTCATGGACGGAGGAGCCTGGTGGGCTACAGTCCATGAGATCGCAAAGAGTTGGACATGACTTAACGACTAACACACACACATTTAAGGGTTACCCAGAAAAGGAAATGGCAATCCACTTCAGTATTCCTGCCTGGAGAATCTCCATGGACAGAGGAGCCTGGCGGGCTACAGTCCATGGGGTCACAAAGAGTTGGACACGACTGAGCAACTAAGCACAGCACAGCACAGGATCTGTATGCAGACCGGGGAGGTGAGAGAGACAAAAGCTAAGTCATGATTTAGTCCAGTATTCAAAAGTCAGGAGCAAGAGGAGGAGGCGGCAAAGAAGGCTGGGGAAGAGGCATCAGGGAGGAAGGTGGGAAGCCAGGAGCATGCGAGGCCCCCAAAGCCGAGAAGGATGTAGCTGAATGACAAGACCAACCGTGCCAGGGCTTCCCTGGTGGCCCAGTGCTTAAGGATTAGCCTTCCAGTGTTGAGGATGCAGGTTCGATCCCTGGCCAGGGAGCTAAGATCCCACGTGCCGTAGGTCCGCCAAGCCCCTGTGCCACAAGCACGGGGTCCACGCACCGTGGAGCCCACTCCCCACAACTAGAGACTCTAAGCCCACATGCCCAAATGAAGACCCAGTGCAGCCAGAATAAAAATCGACTAAAAATAAATTTTAAAAAATGTTAGAAAGCTCACCTGTGTCAAATGCTGCTGAGAGTTTGCAATTCTCTTGAGACAATGCGTGGGGAAGGAATGGAGACCCAGGTGTCCACTCAAAGGTAGGAAATGAAGGAAGGACTCTCGCCTGGAGGCGCTGGAGGGGCCGCAGCCCCGCTAACACACTGGTCTCAGACGTCTGGCCTCCAGAATTATGCGAGTCCATTCTTATTGTTTCGTTCCACCTGTCTTGTGGCACTTTGTTACTGCAGTCATGAGAAACAATCCAGACTTCTAATAAGATTGCTTCCTCCTCAATAAGGGGCTTCCCAGATGGCTCAGTGGTAAAGAATCTGCCTTCCAGTGAAGGAGAGATGGGTCTGATCCCTGGGTGGGGAAGATCCCCTGGAGGAGGGCATGGCAGCCACTCCAGTATTCTTGCCTGGGAAACCCATGGACAGAGGGGCCTGGTGGGCTGCAGTCCATGGGGCTGCAAAACAATCGGACACGACTTAGTGACTAAACACACGCACACGCACACACGTGCATGCACACGTGCACACGCATGCACACACACGCACACACACACACAAGCACACACGCATGCACGCGCACACACTCCTCAATAAATTACGCAAAACTTATTACTTATCCCTGGTCAGGGAACTAAGATCTTGAATGCCACAAGGTGAGACCCCAAAATAAATTAATTTAATTGATAATAGAAAAAAATGCTATGTATAAATTACCCAAAGCTTAGGAATTCAAAGGATTTTTCCCACCTAGCCTTTATCTATTCTGAAGCCAATATATATATATATATATATATTTTCTAGTCTTATCTCTGAATATGTTACCTAATGCTTAATAAAGTCTGATTATACTACTTAATTACTTAAAACTTAACATGCAAATTTCAGAATTGTTAAAGAAGAAAATTAATTAGGCACCACGGAACACTCCATCCATCACTTTTTTAGGGGTGAGATTTGAAAATGCCTTATCACTTATGTGGTTACCTGAATATCATCTCCTTCTCCCCAAGCTCCCTCTAGAATATGGTTTTGTGTGTGGGCAGGGACAGGTCTTTCTGGTTCAACTTTATATTCCCAATATCCAGCCCATAGTATATTGTCATACAGTATGTGACCAAAACCTCCCAGCGAGAATTCTTCCTTCATTTTCCAGCAACGAGGATTTTTGGAATGGCAAATGAGCAGTGGCTGTAGCTTAAAATCACCAGCTGCATTCGTCCCTAACAAGAGAGGCAGCTTGTCCTTTAAAGACTTCAAGCACTGCCTTCTCCCATCTAGCCATGAAAGTCCTAGATGGTATCTTTTTCCAATTTTGTTCTTGTTCAGTTGCTCAGTCATGTCTAACTCTTTTCAACTCCATGGACAGCAACATGCAGGCTCCCCTGTCCTTAACTATCTCCCAGAGTTTGCTCAAATTCATGTACACTGAGTCAGTGGTGATGCTATCTAACCATCTCAGCCTCTGTCGCTCCCGTCTCCTCCTGACCTCAATCTTTTCCCAGCATCAGTCTTTTCCAATGAGTTGTCCTTCACATCAGGTGGCTAAAGTATTGGAGCTTCAGCTTCAGCATCAGTCCTTCCAATGAATATTCAGGACTGATTTCCTTTAGGATGGACTGGTTTGATCTCCTTGCAGTCCAAGGGACTCTCAAGAGCTTTCTCCAGCACATTTCAAAAGCCTCAATTCTCTGGTGCTCAGTCTTCTTTATGGTCCAACTCTCACATCCCTACATGACTACTGGAAAAACCATCACTGTGACTATATCGATCTTTGTCAACAAAATGATGTCTCTTGCAATAGAAGGCTGTTTTTATGCTGAAACTCCGTTGTTTAGTGTAGCCACCTTCGTGAATCATCTCACCTTGATTGTCTGGATAACTTGCTGCAGCTTCTCTGGCAGCATTTGCTGCTGCTTAACCTTGCATTTATCTCTGATGGAAATGGCTTCTTTCCCTAAACTCCATGAGCCTCTGCCAGCTTCAACCCTTCCTCCTTCAGCCCTCTCCCCTCCCTCAGCCTCACAGAACTGAGGAGAGCTGGGGCCTCGCTCTAGGTCAGCTCTGGGCTTAAAGGAATGCTGTGGCTGGCTTCGTCTTCCATCCAGACCACTCAGACCCTCTCTACATCGGCAATAAGGCAGATTCATTGTATTATCCTTCATGTGTTCACTGAAGTAGTGTTTTTAATTTCCTTCAAGAACCTTTCCTTTGAATTCGCAACTTGGCCAACCATGATACAGAAAAGGAACTAGCTTTTGGCCTCTCTCAGCTTTGGACATGCCTTTCTCTCTAAGCCTAACCATTTCCAGCTTCCTGATTAAAGTGAGAATCACGCAACTCCGTCTGCCTTTCACGTGAACAGCTGGAGGTCACTGTAGGGCTATTAACTGGCCCAGTTTCAGTGCTGCTATGTCTCAGGGAACAGGGAGGCCACGACAGAAGGAGGGCTGGGGGAACAGCCCGTCGTGTGGGGCGGTCACAACACACACAACAGTCATCAATTAACTTCTTCTTCTTACGTGGGTATGATTTGTGGAACCCCAAAACAATGAACAAGAGTAACAGCAAAGATCACTGACCACAGATCACCATAACAAATACTGATCAACAACGGTGAAAGTTTGAAATGTGGCGAGAATAACCAGAAGGTGACCCAGAGACTCAAGAAAATCACAGATACCAAGGGAACATTTCAAGCAAAGATGGGCACAAAAAGGACAGAGATGGTATGGACCCAACAGAAGGAGAAAATATTAAAAGAGGTGGCAAGAATACACAGAACTACATAAAACAGATCTTCATGACCTAGATAACCACCATGGTGTGATCACTCACCTAGAGCCAGACATCCTGGAATGCGAAGTCAAGTGGGCCTTAGGAAGCATCACTACGAACAAAGCTAGTGGAGGTGATGGAATTCCAGTTGAGCTATTTCAAATCCTAAACGTGGTGCTGTGAAAGTGCTGCACTCAATATGCCAGCAAATTTGAAAAACTCAGCAGTGGCCACAGGAATGGAGAAGGTCAGTTTTCGTTCCAATCCCAAAGAAAGACAATCCCAAAGAATGTTCAAACTACCACACAATTGCACTCATTTCACACATTAGCAAAGTAATGCTTCAACAGTACGTGAACCAAGAACTTCCAGATGTTCAAGCTGGATTTAGAAGAGGCAGAGGAACCAGAGATCTAATTGCCAACATCTGTTGGATCATAGAAAAAGCAAGAGAGTTCCAGAAAAACAACTATTTCTGCTTTACTGACTACACCAAAGCCTTTAACTGTGTGGATCACTACAAACTCTGGAAAATTATTCAAGAGATGGGAATACCAAACCATCTTACCTGCCTCCTGAGAAACCTATATGCAGGTCAAGAAGGAATAGTTAAAACCAGACATGGAACAACAGACTGGTTCCAAATCAGGAAAGGAGCACGTCAAGGCTGTATATTGTCACCCTGCTTATTTAACTTATATGCAAAGTACATCATGTGAAATGCTAGGCTGGATGAAGCACAGGCTGGAATCAAGAATCCCGGGAGAGATATCAATAATCTCAGATATGCAGAAGACACCACCCTATGGCAGAAAGCAAGGAGAAACTAAAGAACCTCTTGATAAAGGTGAAAGAGGAGAGTGAAAAAGCTGGCTTAAAACTCAACATTCAAAAGACAAAGATCATGGTATCCAATCCCATCACTTCATGGCAAATAGATGGGGAAACAATGGAAACAGTGACAGACTTTTTTGTGTGTGTGGGCTCCAAAATCATTGCAGATGGTGACTGCAGCCATGAAATTAAAAGACGCTTGCTCCTTGGAAGAAAAGCTATGACAAACCTAGACAGGATATTAAAAAGCAGAGACATTACTTGGCTGACAAAGGTCCGTCTAGTCAAAGCTATGGTTTTTCCAGTAGTCATGTATGGATGTGAAAGTTGGACCATAAAGAAAGCTGAGCGCTGAAGAATTGATGCTTTTGAACTATAGTGTTGGAGAAGACTCTTGCGAGTCCCTTGGACTGCAAAATCAAACCAGTCCATCCTAAAGGAGATCAGTCCTGAATATTCATTGGAAGGACTGATGCTGAAGCTGAAACTCCAATACGTTGGCTACCTGATGGGAAGAACTGACTCATTGGAAAAGATCCTGATGCTGGGAAAGATTGAAGGCAGGAAGAAAAGGGGGCAACAGAGGATGAGATGGTTGGATGGCATCACCAACTCAATGGACATGAGTTTAAGTAAGCTCCAGGAGTTGGCAATGGACATGGAGGCCTGGCGTGCTGCAGTCCATGGGGTCACAAAGAGTCGGACATGACTGAGCAACTGAACTGACTGATGACCCAGAGACGTGAAGTGAGAGGATACTGCTGGAAAAACGGCGCCAAGAGAATTGCCAGGTGCGGGGTTGCCTCAAACCTTCCATTTGCAAAAAAACAAAAAAACACAGTATCTGTGAAGTGCAATAAGACGACACAAACAGGAAGGATCCTGTGGTTTCTGGGCTGAGCAACCCCACCCAGAAACACCAGGCGTTCAAACTGGAAGGAAGCTCACACATCACAATACAACTCTCTCGCTTTATTAATGGGTAAACTGAGGCCCAGAAAACGAAGCAACTTGTTCACAGATGGAATAAGGAAGTGGCAGCGCTGAATACTCGGAGTTCCCCTGCCAAGGCTGGAGTTCGGGCTGCTGAACCCTGAGGCCCCACAGCAGGAAAGCAGGATGGATTCAATAAGCTGCCAAGGTGAGAGAAAGAGGGCCTCTCTCCCCACCCCTGACAACAAACACAATCACCATCATCAAAGCCAGAGAGTGACAGCGGGCAGCGGCGGCTGGCTGAGAACCGCCTCTAACGCTGGCACTCAGGACAATGCCTGTTCCCAGCACCGAATGCCAAATCACTGCAATTAGCCGTGCCGTGCCCACCAGCCGACTTCACGCTGGGCTAGTGGCCCAGATTGCTGAGCGAGCGTCGTCTGCCTCTAAACGCCTTGGCATCCACAGCAGCGTCCCCTGCTCTCCCTGGAGCAGGGCACCCCGGGCTCTGGCCGCGGGGTGTATACCTGCCATCATCTGGCCTGAGAGTTCAGGAACAAAGAGATGGGGGCGGGCAGTGTTCCCCACCCTCTTCCTGCAGCTCTGCCCATGACCCTGCCACCCTCTCTCACCCCCAGAGGGGCGCTCCCCTTGAGTGGAGCGACGGAGGGAGGAGGGGGACATACCGATCACTACCTGAAGCGTTTATTAAAAGCTGGAATCAAGAGCTTGTCTACAGGGCCCCCGCAGAGACTGGGCCTCTTGCATACTGATGGGTTAACAGAACTGCTACCCACACCTGGGAATTTAAGCATTTTGTGGATTTTTCCATCAGAAACCAATTTCAGGGAATCAGTTGAGTTGGAAACATCTGTCATTCCCAGGTCCTCGTGGTGACCAGGAACCCATTCTGCATCTAGACTTGGAATTCCCAAGTCAACAAAAGCAATGTGCTTTAAGGAAAAAAAAAAAAAAAAAGCAATGTGCTAGGCGGCTGGAATTAGAGCAACCAATTTTGTCCAAGACTCTGGCATTTGCAGAGCATTCCCCAATCTTCACTGAAACTGCACAACCGTCCAGAGAGGGATGGAGAAGAGAGGTTTTTTCCTTAATTCTTTCTGATTTGCAGGTGCTTTTTAAGAAACATTTATTTCTGTGACTGTGTCGGGTCTTAATCCCGGCACTCGGGATCTTCCATCTTCACTGTGACAGGTGGGATTGTTAGTCGCAGCATGTGGAATCTAGCTCCCTGACCAGAGATGGAACCCAGGCCCCCTGAATTGGAAGTTTAGAGTCTCAGCCACTGAACCACCAGGGAAATCCCAAGCAAGGATTTTTAACTGCATTTAACAAATGAGAATGTGCACTCTAAGGGCATGGTGATTTATCCGAAATCACCCACCTGGTCAGGCGGAAAGCTGAAGTTCCAATTCAGGCCTTGTAATTCTCTGCACACATCCTGGTGGAAATGCTGCCGGCCTGACCAAGGTCCAGCCCACGGGGTTACTCCTGGCCCACTGTGACAGCCAATAAACTCTTTAGTAAAAGCTCAGGGCTTCAAACAAGAGTTCGAAGTCCACCCCATCCAAATCAACTTCTCCGCCCTTCTTTGGGCCCTTAGAGGCCAACAAGTGCCTGCCTCCATCCTCTGACTGGGCCTGGCCGACGGGAAGCCTACGGAGGAGCGAGGAGAGAGCATGTTCACCAGGCGGCCTGGCCCCTCAACCCAAGGTCAGTGGTTCTCCCCAGACAGCTCTCTGTCTCCACCCCACTCTCCCTAGGATTCTGGTAACTGCTCCCTCACCTCATCCCAGATGATCAAAATCTGCAGTTTGTCAAAAGGTGATAAATGCTCAAGAGGGAAAGGAGACAGGACAGAGGATGGGGAGGCCCTGGGGGCGGAGGTGGGGGGCAGCACTTTTAAAGAGGGGGACCGGGAGAGACTTCACTATGAAGGTGATGTCTGGGCCAAGACCTAAAAACAAGTCAGTGATCAAGCCGTGCAGGTATCTTAGGGAAGAATTTTCCTGACGCCTGGTGAGTTGGAGCAACTCCAAGGGAAGCTGGAGCGGATGAGCCGGGGGTGGTCCAGGCACGAGTGGACTGCTGTCCCAGGTGATGGACTGGATATAGGAGAATGCAGGCGGGGCAGGAGCCAGAGACAGCGGGATGAGGGTGATCGTGGCTCGGCACAGAGAATCCCTGACTCATAGAAAAAGAGCACAAGGGACAGACTCTGGAGGAAGGCTCTGGCTCAGCTCTCTGATCGTGAGTGGACTCAGCCCCGGACGTCACTTCCCCAGAGCTGCCCCCACTGCTCTGGAACCCTCACCGCTTGACTAGTCCGCCCTTCCTTAACCATTGTCTCTCAGTCCATATGTATTTATTACGCACTGCCTCTCTCACTTGCTAATATTTAAAGGGCATGAAGGGGACTCCCCTGGAGATTCAGCGGTTAAGACTTCACCCTCCAGTGCTGGGGGGTGTGGGTTGGATCCCTGGTCCGGGAGCTAAGCTCCCATATGCCTTGTGGCCAAAACACCAAAACATAAAACAGAAACAATATTGTGACAAATTCAACAAAGGCTTTTAAAAAACATTATCTGCATCAAAAAATATCTTTAAAAAAAAATTAAAAAGTAAAAAATAACGTGCATGGAGACAGAGATCTTACTGGTCATGACCAAAGCCACAGCCCCAAGATCCAGTAGAAGGCTTGCCTCAAAGCAGGCACTCAATAAATGTTTGTTTCAAGATGCATAAAAGAGTGGACCAATGAAAGCACAAACCACTATTAAGGCTGACGGCTAATTTTTTTTCTTTTCCCCCAAAGATTTTTCATTCCCGTCCCGATGAAATTAAAGGCAAGAACTACCACTCTACCCCTGAGAAGAAAGCATATCTTTTAAGCATTCAGGGTCCAGGAGTCAACAAAGCGTTTGGCACACAGTAGGTGCTTTATAAATATTCAATGACTTGACCAGTAGCCTGAAGTGACGAGAAAGCATTCCCCTCCAAACCCACCCCACACTGTGTAAATGCCACAACAGATGCTCTTGAAATAGGAGGCTATGTTTCAGCTGCCTTCTCTGCCCATTCCTTCCCGTCCAAGACTCTGCCCCATATGTCAGAAGAATCCACATTGTGTGAAAGAGGATTAAACCTGTTTCAGCAGAAATGAAAGGAGAAATGGATAAGGTTCCTTTTTCTCTTACTTCAAAAGGAAGCTCTTGAAAATAAATGGGAGGCCCTGAGGGGGTGAGCATGAAGCAAGCGCCATAACAAGGGTACGAAGAGAGGACAGAGAAGGTACCGGAACCTCCATCCCAGGATGGCCGAGGGGACTCAGCAAGACTGGGAGTCCAGACCTGGGGGCTCCAAGAACAGGATCTGCGTCAGCAGCAAGAGGGCCGTGAAAGCCAAGCCCACCCCTGCAGACCACCCACCGCCAGCAGCCTTAGCCACAGAAGCCCCTCACAGGAACAGACACCGAATGCCCATCAACAAGGGTGCAGAGCAGCCAGCTGTGGTGTTTCCACACAGTGGAGTACTTGTCTGTTGCTGTTTAGTTGCTAAGTCGTGTCCGACTCTTTGAGACCCCCATGGACTATAGCCCACCAGGCTCCTCTGTCCATGGAATTTCCCAGGCAAGAATACTGCAGTGGGTTGCCATCTCCTTCTCCAGGGGATCTCCCCGACCCAGGGATCAAACCTGCATCTCTCGCATTGGCAGACAGATTCTTTTTCGCTGAGCCACCAGGGAAGCCCACCACGGAATACCACTCAGCAATGAAAACAAACCAGCGACATGTGCAACGATAAGCCAGGTTTAAAGCTGAGCACTGAACTTTACACTGAGCCAAAGAAGGCAGACGCCAAAAAAAGTACACTCAGTAGGGTTCCACTCTCGTGAAATTCCAGAAGACACAAAGCTAATCTATGGTGAAAGAAATGGGAACGGTGGTGGCCCCTGGGATGGCAGGTTTGGGGAAGGAAGGCCTCACAGGAAAGGAGGGGGAACTTCCTGGGATAATGGAAATGCTCTGAACCTCGACAAGTGTGTGTTACACAAGCGCATGCCTTTGTCAAGACTGATCAGTCCACACACTTAGGGCCTGTGCATTTCACTGTATGTAAATGACACCGTAATTTTTTAAGTAGCTGTTTTTAAATGCTTATTTATTTGGCTCTCCCGGGTCTTAGCTAGTGAGTGTGCAATCTTTAGTTCCAGCATGCAAACTCTCAGATGTACGGCACGTGGAATCTAGTTCCCTGACCAGGGATGGAACCCAGGCCCCCTGCCTTGGGAGCGTGGAGTCTTAGCCTATGGAGCACCAGGGAAGTCCCTAGGTTTTTTAAAAACATGGGCTTTGGAGTCAGGCAGATGAGCCCCTCCATTTTTCAACCACATGAGCCAATGGCTTCTCCTTTGTGCTGAGACCCAGTCTGAGAAGAATCCTGGTGAACGCCAGCTCCTCCTCGTCTCTGCACACCCAGCACCTTGCAGAGGGTGTGGCACGGACCCGGAGCTCAGTAAACGGTATCAAATGAACCAATCAAAGTGAGGCTAGATGTATGGCCTTGAAGCATTTTTAGGAGTGAACTTTATTTCCACCAATAAATTCTGACCTAAAGCAAATGAAGGACTGATGCTGAAGCTCCAATACCTGGAGCCACCTAATGGAAACAGCCAACTCGTTGGGAAAGATTCTGATGCAGGGAAAGACTGACAGGAGAAGGGGACGACAGAGGCTGAGATGGTTGGAGGGCATCACCGACTCGATGGACATGAGTTTGAGTAAGCCCCAGGAGACAGTAAAGGACAGGAAAGCCTGGGGCGCTGCCATCCATGGGGTTGCAAAGAGTCAGACACGACTTAAGTGACTGAACAACAGAGCAAATGAAAGGGATTCCACAGACGTTTAGATGTTCATCGCTTACAGAAAACTGTTTCCCAACCTAAGGATAAGCTGAAGTCCCTGAAATCCACCTGGATTATTTCTTTGTTCTGTATATAGTCATGGAGCACCACAGGTGTGCCAGCTGCTTGAGAAAGAGGGGTAAATAAAGCAGACACCAGACCTGGTCCCTGCCCCCACGGAGCTTGCGTTCTGGTCGGGGAGATAATAAACATGTAAATGAAACTCGGATAGGAGATTATTTGGGGGACTGATTAGAGCTCTGAGGACAAGAAAGTAGAAGCTGCGAAAGAACGTGATGTGGGGGAAGGGTTGCTCTGGATGCAGGCGTCCGAGGCCGCCTGAGGAAGATACACCTGAGCCAAGACCGAAGGAGGAAGAGGGCTGGCGGTAGAGCTTTCCAGACGGCTGGTGCATAAGCAAGAGGTGTTGAGGCTGAGCCTTCTGAGATTCTGAAGAGCCCAGCTTGTATAATTAATGAAAAGAGCTGGAGCCCTTCAGCCTTGCTCTGTTGCTCACTTGCTGTGCAATCTCCACAAATCTCTTGCCCTCACTGGGCTTTATCTCCTTATCTGAACTCGCAGAGAGGGTCTGCAAATAGTCTCCAGGTGTCTTCCCAATTAGGATGATCCAAGGGTATCTGATAGGACACTTGCAAAGCACCTCCTGTGCCCTCTCAAGGTTCTGAGTCCAAAAGGACAAAAGACAGGGGGGACTGAGTCCACCAAGGCGGTGGCCTCTGGGGCCAAAGGGATTAGCTCTGAGGCTCTGACAGCTTTGCTGCTGCAAAATGAAGACATCCTCCTGCCTACCACCCCTGTCCACAGGGAGAAAACCGGGTGGCAGAAACCCAGAGGCCTCCGTGCAGCTGTCGGCCACCCTCCGCCCGGCTGCAGCCTTGGAAATAAATGGTCCCGTCAGCTCCGAAGAGGGTGAGCTCAGGATTTCAAATGAAAATGAAATAAGAGGGAACGCAGCCCAGAAGCAATGCAAAGTAACAAGGGCACGGAAATCTTCCACTGCAGCAAGACGGATGCAGAGAGCTGAGCAACGGGGCGCTGACCTCGGACGTGGGGACACAGGGGAAACGAGCTGATGCCCCGGGCTGGCTGGGGGCCCCTGAGTTTCGGGGATCCATGGGCTGGCTGGGGGGATCCGGTCCCGGCTTGCAGGGCCGCTGCTTTCCTGCCCCATCCCCACCCCATCCTCCTCTTGCTGAAGCCTTATTATCCTCCTGTGTGTCTGCAGAGCAAAGACCTCCAGGGCGTGACCTGCAGGGCGCCTAACCCCCAACCCTGTGCCAGGGCAAGGGAGCCTCAAGACGCACAGACTCCCAGCAGGAGAGCGGCAGGTTCCCGTGCCAGGAAACGAGACAACACAGACAAATGACCCAGGCGACACGGATGACTTTAAAAACCACCCTCTACCGGCACCTCCAGTCCTGCTGAGCCCCAGGCTGCAGAGTCATTCTGTGGACACGGCGGTCATGGCTTCTTGTGTTCTGGCTGCGTCCTATCCTGAGAAGTGACTTACCTGTTCCCTCGTCTCTAAATCGGAGGAAATAATAGCATCGACCATGCAAGGTCATTGTGAGAATTTAATGTAAAAAAAAAAAAATCTGAGAACAGTTTCTGGCACACGGTCAGCGCTCTCAACAAGTTGGTGTATTTTAATTTTTGTACTGTTTATAGTCGCATTAAGTATGTTGCTACACATACCAGGAAAGCAACATAGCACCAGCCAAGTTCAAAGAGCCATCTAAGTTCACTGATATTAAGAAACTACAGCCTGGATTCATGGCAATCGCCTGACGCTCCCCTCCCCCACCGACCCAACAATCTTGAGCAACGACACCAGCCTCCCATTGAGCCTTGCTGAGGCTCTGCCAGTGCACAGCGCTCTGATGAGCTGTCTCTCCTCTCAGAAGAGAAAACACTGAAGGCAATGGTTAAAATCTGATGCCTGCGGGGCCAGGAAGGTAAAGCAGATGCCTAAAGGGAGTCCAGCGTTAGCCATCAAGGAGCAGCGGCGACTGCGGCCAACTGGAGAACCCACGTCTCATCGGAAGGAAAAAGCTGCTACCGTCTCAAGCCAGCTTTTGCCAGGGAGGAATGTAGGTCCAGGGTTGGCACATCTTTTAGTTTTCAAGGGAAGCCAGAAATCCAGATTTTTGTGTGAGATCTCCCAATGTTAAATATTGGCACATAGTTCCTTATTTTTAAAAACATGGAAGCCCTAGCAAGATTCATCTGTTTGCACCCAGTTATGTTGAGGGGCAGAGCCCTCCCAGCTGTTACTGGCTGCTGGGCAAGTGCCATCTCCCTGCAAAGAAATCAGAACATTCTGGCTGGGCTGGAGACAGATCTTAATTAAGCTCCAGGCGGAGTGCCTATTAGCTGATAAAGGCTTTGGGAAAGAGTTAGGGCAAGAGTCCCCCGAGAGCTGGAGTGGTGGAGGAAAGCTAAAAGAAGGGGGTGGGCTTTGAAGTGGGCTTTGGGGGCGTCAGACCAGGAAAAGACAAAGCACAATCCAGAGGAGGGAAGGGACATGGAGGGAGGGTGGCGGGGAGGGGGTGGAGATGGGGAGTCGGGAGGAACTGAACACTCCAACTCAGAGGTTTGCCCGTTCAAGTGTGGATGCAAGATGTCACACTGCAGCACTCTTGAGAGGATTCTATTAGGAAGGTGATAATCCGCTGCTCTGGGCTGGGGGCCCTTGGAGACAGCACCAAGGACGCAGGCTCCTCCCAGGAGGAAAGGCCATGCTCAGATCTCCGGACGAAGAAGGCAATGGCACCCCACTCCAGTACTCTTGCCTGGAAAATCCCATGGATGGAGGACGCTGGTAGGCTGCAGTCCATGGGGTCGCTAGCAGTCAGACACGACTAAGCAACTTCACTTTCCCTTTTCACTTTCATGCATCGGAGAAGGAAATGGCAACCCACTCCAGTGTTCTTGCCTGGAGAATCCCAGGGACGGGGGAGCCTGGTGGGCTGCCGTCTATGGGGTCGCACAGAGTCGGACATAACTGAAGTGACTTAGCATAGCATAGCCTCTACCACGAGCAGACCCCGCTCACACTAGGATCGGCTACGTGCAGCCTCCTTTTCTGGAACTAAGCTCTTCCAAAGCCAGAAACATGTCTTCTATGCGCTGGGCGTGTAGAAGATCCTTAATGAATGTGTGTCATGTGAGCCAGTGAATGAAACCAAAGAACAAAAAAAGTGAAATTTCCTCAGTTGTGTCCGACGCTTGGTGACCCCATAGACCGTACAGTCCATGGAATTCTCCAGGCCAGAATACTGGAATGGGTAGCCTTTCCCTTCTCCAGGGGATCTTCCCAACCCAGGGATCAAACCCAGGTCTCCTGCACTGCGGGCAGATTCTTTACCAGCTGAGCTACAAGAGAAGCCCAAGAACAAGAAACAAGACATCAAAGAAGAGGGTGCATGCCCACACTTCCAGAACTGAGCATCTCCCTCGGGGGGATAATGAACAAATTCATCAGAGACCACTCCACTCGACAGCCACAGAGACCTGGTGTTTGTCCAGAGAAACACCTCGAGTGGGGCGGCGGGAAGATGACAGCGGCACCCCATAACGATCAGTCAGGGAGGCGGCCTACGCCCCAAAGCCCCAGGGAATGGAGACGATGCACGGCCTCAGTGGGTGTCTTGGATCATTTTAGAATCGATATATTATAATAAAAACTACCGTATCGTTTTAAGCCCTTTCCGGGCTAGGTGGTGCAGCTGGGAGGCTCAGGGCATGGACGGGCCTTGGTCCAGTCACACAGCGAGTCAAGGGGCACAGGCTGGACTGGGGCCCAGCTCTCCTGACTCCCAGTTCAGAACACTCGAGACTCAGAGCAGAGCTGGGGCTAGGAGAGGCAGCTGAGGCCCTCGCCTAGGGAGCCAAATGTAAGGAGGGGCCACAAAGCTTCGTGATCAAGTTAACATTTTGATGCAATATCTTTTAAAAATCAAAGTTAGTGCAAGACAAACCCAAGATAAGAGAGATAGCAACTTAAAAAATAAAGACATAAAGTTGTGCTCCTGTGGCCCTCAGCCTCCCCCAATCCAGCTTGCCGCTGTGGTTCCGTCACTAAGTCGCGTCTGACTCTTTGCGACCCCGTGGACTGCAGCACGCCAGGCCTCCCTGTCCTTCACCATCTCCCGGAGCTTACTCAAACTCATGTCCATTGAGTTGGTGACGCCATCCAACCATCTCATCCTCTGCCGCCCTCTTCTCCTTTTGCCTTCAATCTTTCCCAGCATCAGGGTCCTTTCCAATGAGTCAGTTCTTGGCATCACAAACCTCCACCCTGATCCTGGCCCAAACAGGAGTCCCGAGGTGACAATTGCCCAAGACATGGAGAAAACTGTTGTGTGGAAATCTATGGGAATATCACTCTAGGAAGAGGGCAGGAAAGCAGCAGAGTGCCAGGAGAGGTGGCAGATGAATGCCACCCCGACTCCCATCCCCACCCCAACTCGCAGGGCTGCATTTTTCCTGCAACAAGCCGTGCTCCAGGGACACTCAGCAAGACCCACCAGGAGAGCTCATGGAGCAAATGGCACCTCCAGCCCCCTCCCTGACATCCCCCTCCTAACTCCAACCAGTTGTCTTGCAAATCTTCGCCTTTTCATCTCAAGGGGCAAGATGGATTAAAAAGTTTGGCCAGCTCTGGACAACTCTTCTTGCCATGGAAAAACAACCCAGAACTTTATGACTTACTGACGGTGGGTTATGAACGGGAGGGAAAGCATATCCTTAAACCGCTGACAGTAACTCCTTTTAAGGTATTTCCTTGGGGCCAGAGACAACACGTCTTCCTCCTGCCCCCGATTCTAAGAGCAGCTTGTCTTTCAGAGACAGACTTGGGCTTTTAGGTCAGCCAGGCTTGGATTCAGATCCGGCTTTGCCATTTATTGTGAGGCCCCTGACGATATACCAAGACGAGACACAGCAACTCATGCTGCCGGGGGGTCCAACTTAGAGGACGTGACTGCGGCTGAGGGGCAAACCACAGGCAAACGGGTGGGCACAACCCAGTACCAGCACACCACTCACAAGGGGGATGCCAGCCAGATCTCCCTGTGTTTCTAAAGAAAAAAAAAAATGTGAAATCTTCTGATTTTTAAAAGTTGGCCAACTAATTCAAATTAGTTGGAAATTTAAGAAATTTAATATTGAAGAAAATGCTAATCCAGCAGGGTCAAATAAAACAGGTCTGGGAGCCAGAGCCCACCACCAGGCCTGACATGTGCCGCCGACATCCACAAATGCCCCGGCAACCTGCCTGGCACTTAGCGGGTGTTCAGCAAACACGGACCGTTCCCATCTTTCCCAGAAACTCTCCAAGCATCATCAACATCCATTTCCACACAACAGCTTGGGAAGGAATGCTTCTCGGGGTGGGACATGGAGATATGAAAAGAAGAGCTGAAAATCTGGAAGGCTCCAAAGGGAGGTGGGAACCGCTGAGGGAATTCCTTAAAAGGATTTAAAAGAATTTTATTGGGCATAGTTTACCACGAGTCAGGGATAAGATCAGGCAGTAATTTAGCTCCTGGGCCCTGAAAGCAAGCCTGAGCCTATAGGGTGGATGGGGGCTGGGAGGGAGGATCCGGCCTTACTGAGGTCTCCACCACCGTTTCAGGGGCTCTGTCCACAGGTCACCCCAGTACTGGACTCAGCACACGGGGTTCTGATAGGCCCAGCCTCCAGGCACAGCCCCTCCACAGAGATGCTCCTAAGGTCCAGCTGATCCTACCCAATCAGAAGCAAGGCCCAGGGGATCTGGTAGCTCACATGAACTTTGAAGTCAGACTCAGCTGGGCTGTGTTTCAAATCGACAACATCAGAGGCTCTCTGATGTGATCCCCCCAGACCACCAGCAATCATGCCATCAGGCAGCAGCAGCAGGGAACTCATTTGAAGGGCCCCACCCTAAACCCACGGAGACAGAAATTCAGGGGGTAGGGTCAACCATCCGGATTTGAACAAGCGGATTCGGATGCACAATATGTTTAAGAACTCCTGCTCTCCACCTTTGCCCTGTGGTCATCAGCAAGTCCTGGGCCTCACTGAGATGATCAACTCTGTCCTATAGAATGGTCCCTTCAGCATCCTTCCACCGACGATTTCAGAAGCCTGGTCTGTTTGTGCCAGACAGTGTGGAAGATACTAGGAGGACAGCACATAATCCTGACCCTGATGGAGCATGGGGTCTAGCTCTCAATGGAGACAGATGATGAGCGAGGAAAAAAGATATAAATGCCAATTTTCAGAAACGAGAGGAGGCAGGGCGTGACCCACCACATAAAGCTGCTTCTCACAGTGCGTTCTAGGGACCACCAGAGCGCTAGAGCCCCCAAAGTCAGGTGGATTTCCTTTCCTACATCCCCCAACCCCCTCTCTGATGTCCCTGCTGTTCCTCAAACACACCTCCTCGCTCCAACTTCAGGGCCGAAGGCCTTCACCATTCCATCTACGGGGAAAGCCCTCTTACCAGATCTTCCAAAGACAGGCTCCTTCTTCTTGTCCAGGCTTCCGTGTCACCTCCCCTGAGGTCGAGCTGAAGCAGTCTCTCCCCTTACTCTGTACCCCCACCAGTCTGCTCTGGCTTCCTCCCTGCCTTTTTCTGAGCCTCCAATCCTGTGCCTCCCCGTGGCCTTCCTAGTCCTGCCTCTCTCCCAGAAGAACATGACTTCTTGGGGGCAATTTCTTGTCGTGGTCACCTCAACAGCATCAGCGAGCAACCGTCTACCTAATAAGAGACACTCTAACCCTATTCCCAGGCTTCCCTGGTAGCTCTGTAGTCGAGTCCGCCTGCCAATGCAGGAGACGCATGTTCGATCCCTAGGTCGGGAAGATCCCCTGGAGAAGGAAATGGCAACCCACTCCAGTACTCTTGCTTGGAGAATCCCATGGACAGAGGAGCTTGGCAGGCTAGTCCATGGGGTCGCAAAGAGTCAGACAGACTGAGCGACTCAACAGCAAAAACAAACCCTATTCCCAGAAAGAGGGGGCGCTTCCCATCCTTGAGGAGGAGGAGGCCACAGGCTGTGCCCAGGGCAGGTTCTTCACGACCTTGCTTGGTTCTCTGATGGTGGAAAAGGGCTTAGAGACTGGAAGGAAAAGAGGAAGGGGGCGACGGGGGTGCTCTTGCGAGGCCAGCGACCCTGAAACGCCGGCTGCGCGGGGGCGCACCCGCTCTGGCAGAACCCTCCAACCCAACCCCCCTCCCCCGGGCAAAAGCGCGACTCCTACCCATTCCGAGGCGAGGCGTCGCTCTCAGGCGGCTCGGGACTCCAGGGCCCAGTCCGAGTGTCCCGTGTCGGCCAGGGGTGCGGGCAGCTGGGCCTCGCGGACTCTGGGACTTGGAGGGAAAGACACCTAGCGTGGCACGTGCCGTCCTAGGAAGTTGACGCCGCCGGGAGCCTGTGGTCCCTGCCCCGAGGCGGCACGAGGCCCCCAGGGGCAGCGGCTCACTGGGACCTCCCGGGAAAGACACAGGACCCGGCCTGCGAGGCGTGCGCCCCGGGGCAGCGGAGCGGGAGCGCTTCACGTGGCACGTTGGAGCCCCGGGCAGCGCGCGGGGGGTCCGCGACCTGCGGGGCCGGGGAAGCACGTGACCCCAGCAGGCCGGCGCGCCGCGGGGCACTTGCAGCCCGAGCGCAGCGGAGCGCTGGGATCCCGAGGGCGGGAGGGCGGGGGACGCGGGGAAAGGCGGAGAGGGCGGCGGCCGGGCGCTCGGCGCGGGCGGCCCGGGCGGAGACTCGGAGGGAGCCCGGCGCCGCGCGCTGCACCCGAGGGCGGAGGCCCGGCGCTGGGCCGCCCGGACACCCGGGCGGGCGCCGCGTGCCCCCCGTGCTCCCCGCCGCCGCCCGCGCTCCCCGCCCAGCGCCCCGCCCCTCCCTCCGGCCCGCCTCCCGCCCCGCTCCCTCCCTCCCTCGGCGGCGGCCGCGCGGCGCTCCCGGCGCACTCGGAACCCGGCGGGGACCGGGAGGCACAGGCGGGTGGCCCTCGATCCGGGTGCTGGAGCCGAGCGGGGCCCGGGGGCCGAAGTTGGCCGGCCGCTCCGGGAGGCGGCGCCGGCGGCTTCCAGCCCCTGGTCGCGTCCTCGCCGGGACCCGCCGGCCGCCGGGGGACGCGAGCCGCGGCCCGGCCAACTCCGCGGCGGGGACGCCTTGCAGAGAACTTGAGGTGGGACCCTGGCGCGCTGCAGCCCCGCCGGGCGCCGCCGGGCGGGCGGACTCGGGCCCGGGCGGGGGGAGCCGCACGTAGCTGTGGCCCCTACGGGGACCCGGAAGGACGCCGAGGGGGGCGGTCTGGGGCAACAGGGGACCCGGGAGCAGCTGCGCGCGGCGGTCACCGTGCGGGTCCGGCTTCTGCGCTTCCCTGGGGTCCCCCGGCGCGCGAAGTGACAGGGCGGGGGCCGCACCCCAGCTGTGGCCGAGGTTTCTCGCCGTCTCGCAGGAGGATCCGGGGAGGAGGGGGTGTTGATGGAGGGGGGCGGGGGGGGGGGGCGTCCGTCTGTACCCGCTCATTCACTCCGTCCTTAGGTACAGAGTGAGGCCTCGGTCAGCGGGCCTCATTGAGTTGTTCATCAGGGCCAGGAGCTTTTATTGAGAACCCACTATGAGCTAGGCGCTGGGGACTCTTGAGACAACTCTTCCTTGGAGGGGAAGGTGGCCTCCTCACCCTCCGGGGGCGCTCCCTACCCAGAAGGGGCTCAGCCTGGATGGAATTTTTGGGTGAGGAGAGAAAGGAGGGAAGCTCCTTCATTCATTCACGGGTTGGCTGGGAGACGGGTTGAGCGCCTACTGTGTGCATCTCACCTTGGCAAATCTCAGGGGTTCGTTATTTCACTAACAGTTACTGAGGCGCTGTGCTAGGGAGAGAGCCTGGCAGGAGAGGGATGGGATGTGGGGCAGGAGAGGACGGAGCCGGCTTGCAGCTTGGAGAGAACACCCCTCGCCCCGCTGTGTACAAGCAGGTCACTGGACAGCTTGCAGAATGGCCTTTCCTTGGTTCATCTACTGCATTCATTCTCAGGGGGAGGGGGGAGGCTGGAATAGGCTGTTGGATAAGAAGAAAAGGCGTTTAGAAAGCTCCTTAGGGGGAGGGTTTTAATGGGGAGGAGGATTGAGAAAAGCCCATCTAACCGTACTGATGAAGGCAGGCTCCCACCAACGGGGTGTGCTACGGAAGTTGTCCATTCAGCAGGCGTCTCCTGAAGCACTTGCTGTCCATAAGCACATCCAGGGTGCCAGGCATCAGAGTCAGCAAGGTGAACGAGGCAGTTGCAGAGACCCCCTTTGCTGACCCCTCAAGATAAATGCAGGGGAGGTGAGAGAAGGGAGCCGGAACCGCTCTGATTCATCGCGTGTGTTGAGGAGGGTGGCTTCTTCTGACTCCGTGAATCTGAGCCGAGGTTTATTCACTAGGGTGTGTTTGATACCCACACGCATGACAGCACAGTCAGAGTCGCTCCGGGGAGCCTCACCCGCTCACGTTTCCAAGGCAGGTTTGGCACGGCTGGCGACCCGGCCCAAGGGCCAGAGCCAGGGCGTGTGCCGGCTTTCTTGGGTGGACTTCTCAGGAGCTGTCAGACCTGAGCTTGACCCTGTATCCTCCGTCCTGGAGCTCTGCAGAGGTACCCACCAAGCGGGAAGGGAGGGAAGGCGCGTCTGAAAGGCAGGCGATGACGGCTCCTGGGGACTGCCTTCATCCGTCATTCCCTAAGAGCCCATTCCAGTGGAAAGATGTCTGTCATGGGACACACTCAAACCCACAGGGGCCGTGAGAATACAGCCTTGGTCCCCGTCCCGAGCCTTGAGGGCCAGGCGAGGGGAGCCCTGGAGTCTTGAAGGGGGCAGATCTGGGAGTCAGGCTCCCGTCCCGCCGCCACTTTGAGCCCCCTGCACCCCACACAGCTGGGCTGTGGCGAGGGTGAGGACGATGCCCCAGAGAACAGAAGGGCCCAGAGACGTGGCCTGGACGCAGGCCTGAGAGACTCCAACCAGGTCTGAGGAGTCAACCCCCAGGGTACTCTGAGGCGTCTTGACCTGGCCGTCTTTTCTCCACGTCCCCTTTCCGAATATGTGAGGCAGAGTCAACGTTTCCAGTGGCCGGAGATAGAGGGTCTGGAAATCCACCCTTGGTTGGCTCACTAAACCCAAAGATGGAGCCCCATGGTTGGAAAATCGTGGCTAGAAAAGCCACTCTAAAAGAGAGTTGATACAAAGGCGGAGGCAAGGGAGTCTGGCTGCCAGCACTAGTCCCTCCTGGCCATTTTTGTTTCCTAGCAGACAGTATCTGACTGACAGAATCCACGCACGGAGTCACGGTGGTCCAGGTAGGAGCCAAATGACGGCCTCACAGGGCCCACCGCCCCTCCTTCCCCACTCCGTCCCGCCGCCCCTTCTTCCCCGCTCCGCCCCACCACCCCTCCTTCCCCACTCTGTCCCACTGCAGCTGACCACAGACACGTGGCCTCAACACTTACTGAGGAAAGAGAAGCGAAGGATTGCTTAAGTAGGTGTCCCCGCCCCACTGCTCCCCAAGCCTGTGCCTCCACTTACCCCTGTGCTCCCGAATCAGAGGCCGCCAAGGGTCAAACACAGAAGGACCACCCAGCTCCTGCCCCAGAGCTCCTGGTAGAAGGCAAGCGTGTGTGTTTTTATTTTGCCAGAGGAACATTGTAGGGAGGCTCCAGAGGCTGCCTCTGTCTGGGGGTAGGGGATGGGGGTCTCTGGATGTTCCCTCTTAGGGGGCAGGTGGGATGGAGGAGAGAGCCCAGCTCCCAGCAAGTATCCCCCAACCCCAGTGACTGAGGCCCCCGCTCACTGGAAGCAGGGCTGGGGGCCAGCCCACTTGGACTGGAATGAGCATGGACAGGAGAGCATCAGAGAAGATGAATTTCCCATGCAGGCACAGCATTTCACAGGGATCCGGTGTGCCAGGGCCTGGGCCAGCCTAACGGCTGGATCCGTTTTGATTAATGGTCTAATTGAGGATTAATGCAGCATGATCCGCCTCTGAGTCAGCCCAGCCAGGAACCCTGACCATGACAGATGAAACTCCCCCGGTAGGGGAAGGACTGCAGGGAGAGACCGCTGGAGTCCCCTCGAAACCCGCTCGGGATTAAGGAATGACACGGGTTGGCAAGTGTGGGGAGGAGAGACAGAAACCAAAGCCTGAGGAGCTCAGGGAAAAAATGCTTTTTTGTTTTTTTAAAGAAAGTTGCACTGTGCTTGGTTTGTTTTCTTCCTGCCACATGCTCCTTACAGTGTAGCAGCTTAAAGCAGCACAAACTTGTTATCTTACGGTTTGGGGGGATCAAAAGTCCAGATGGACCTCAGTGGGCTGACACCAAGCGGGCAGCAAGGCCGTGTTCCTGCAGGGAGAGGCCCTCCCTTTGCCTTTCCTAGCTTCTGGGGGCTCCCCGCGTCCTTGGCTTTACAACATTCCGGCCTCAGCGTCTGCCATCATGTCTCTTTCATCTCTGACTCTGATCCCCTTGAGCGACAGCTGCTCGGTCACGCCTGACTCTCTGCGACCCCGTGGACTTGCCTCCCTGTGATAAGGACTCTCGTGGCGATGCTGGGCCCACCGGTCGATCCGGGGCCATGTCCCCATCTCCAGCTCCTCAGTTTAATCGCAGTAACACCCGCCCTTTCACCACGTAAGGTTACACTCCCAGGTTCCATCCAGGGCCTGGGACGTGGGCCTCTTCGGGAGGCCACCCTTCTGCCGACCGCAGGCCTGTGCAGCCAGTTTCTGTTGGCTGACGGGGAAGCGGAGGCCCACGGAGCAAGGCACTTGGCTTCAGCCAGGTGAGGAGAGCGGGCACTGGGGTCCCACCCTCTGGAAGGCGATGTTGGCTTCACACTGCTCCTCTGAGGAAAGAAATGCCCGGGTGGGGTCGGGGGAGCAGGCAGGTGAGGTGCCAGGCATGCTGCCCAGAAGCCATTCTGGCAAACGGGGCCCTTCTAACGCACCAGGCATGGCTCCAAGCACTTAGAAGGCAAGTGGACGACACCCCAGTTTACAGCTAAGGAACCAGGCACAGAGAGGTGAAGGTATTTGCAGAAGGCTGCACAGCTGGTGAACGGTTGACCAGGCATCATGGTCCAGAGGCCACACCCTCAGCCCTGCTTGGTGCCTGCTACCCCACAGGAGAGTTCTGCCCAGAGACTGAAATGGCAACCCAGAACTCGATGAAACCAGTTTTGTTGATTCCTTACTCTGCTCTTGTGCAAATATCTGGTAGGACCAAGGATGTTTCCCCAGCTATGGGCAGTTGCCTGCTTCTCCCCATCCCCAAAGACTCTTCAAAAGCTTGTGCCTAGAAAATAGAGGCGAGGTGCTGAACACCCTTCCGCCACCAGGAACCAGCAATGCAGGGAGACAGTAGAATGCAGTCAAAGAGGTTTGCTCAGGGTCCCACAGACCTAGTTAGACCCTGGCTTCATCACTTGCCACCAGAGTCATGAGTTTTCACCGTTCAAAGCCTCAGTTTCCTCATCTGTAAAATGGGCGTGCAACCTCCATTCACCAGCCTGGTGAGGTCAACATGCTTGTCCCTGCTGTATGGGGAAACGGGCCTGGAAGAGGGCCGGTGACTTGGTGGGTATAGATGGCTGTATCAGGCCGAAAGGTTAACAGCAGAAGCAGCAGCAATAGCCAGACAAGCCTGATGGAGACCTTCCTCCCACCCTGACAGAGACCTTCCTTCCGCCCTGCTCCCCGCTCCAGAGTCCTACCCCTGCCCCTGGGTCCTGCACCCCACCCCCAGTCACACACTGGCCACAGAGCAGCCTCCAGGTGGGGGTGCTGCCCTTCAGAACTCCTTCTGGCTTCAGTGATCATCTCTCTTTGGAAACGTACACTCAGCCCTCTGTCACAGCTTCTGAACGTCATCTTTCTCCCAGGAGGAAGAGAAGCTGCCTGGGGAGAATCCGCGGAGCTGTGGGCTCATGAATGGGCGTTCGATTAAGGCAGCCCCAGAACGGACAGATTTTCTCATGAACCAGAGAATCTCCACTTTTCCAGTGAGGCTCCCCTCGCACAGGACCCACAGAGCCTTCCAGAACTCCAGGGAGGCTGGGAAGTCAGGCAGAGGGCTCCCAGCCGAAGCCCAGAGCACCTGGAAGGCCTGCCAGCTTTCCTGGCCCCTGCCTTTCCTCTCTCAAACATCAGCAGGCTCTCAGGGAGCCTTCAGAAATGCCAGTTCCTGGCCCCCCCACTTAAGGATTCTGATGAGACGGTCTTGGGAGGGACCTGGGGGTCTGTATCTCAGCTGAGTCCGGGGAGATGCAAAACCCACTGGCGTGACAGTTTTTGTGCTCTTCTTTTTCTCTAACCTGGATGAAAACCGAGGGTGGTGCTAACCACACTCTTTAATTCATATCGCTCTGCATCACCAGGCTGTCTTAGTCACTGTTCCCTTCGTTCCAATCCCCAAGCTTATTCCCTCCCCCTGCCCTCCCAGGCACCCTCCCTGTGGTTGACAGAGATCCTTACATGTGCTCTAGTCTTTGTAAGATATGTAATGTTGTGTGTGTGCCCATTTACATAAACAGCAAAGTGCTATAAACTTCTGTTGTTTTTTTTTTTTCCCACTTGGGACCATGTTTTTAAGATCTAAATGTGTTGTTAAACCCACATCTAGTCCATTGCTTCCAGTTCCTGCGGAATCTACAGGCTTTTGCCATCTGGATCACTTGTTCATTTCCCCCACCGCCGGGAGGGACACTGGGAGACCTCCTAGCGCCAAAGCAACACGAGATATATTCTTGTGCCTTGTTCCTTGCTTGCATCTGAGTCCCCAGAAGCGGATCCTGAGTCAAGAGTTGGAGTGCAAATACATTACAGACAATGTCTGTCATAAGCCCTGTGGATCCAAGTCTGAGGGATATACCCAAGAGTGGGATTCCCAGGTCATCAGACACCAGCGTCCATCATTCCCCCTTGATACCCCTCAGGCTTTCCCAGAGGCCATATGAGTACATTCCCTTCAGCAACGGGCTCTGGGGGGTCAGACAATGCTGGGGTCCAGTCCTGCCTAATCAGGTCAAGAAAGGAGTCATCCTTGTCTGGAAGAGGGGAGAATGACAGATCCCCCTCATAGCTGGTAATAATACAGCAGGCCCATTGAGGATCCCCTGCAGGTCAGGCGTTGGGCCAAGCACCTGCGTTATCTGTGTCCTCTGCTTTAGTCCTGACCATAACTCCAAGAGGTCAGAGCAACAAATATCCCCATTTTACAGATAAGGAAACTGTATCTCAGAGGCAGAACATGACTTGTTCAAAGTCACGGGAGACCTTGAACCCAGGTCTCCTGACTTCAGAGCTAGCAGGCTCTTCTGCTTCCCCACCTTGAGGTCGTCAGCAAATTGCCCCCCACCCCCACTCCCAAGCTGGAGTCTAACCAGCTTCTTCTCAACACTGGCTGTATCTGTTTCCAGTTGTCACTGTGACACGTCACCACAAGCTGCGTGGATTAACACAAAACAAACATCGCCTCACATTCTGGAGAACGGAGGTCTGCAGTGGGTGTTGCAGGGCTAAAATAAAGGCCTGGAAAGGCTGCGTTCCTTTCTGGAGAGCCAGAGGAGAGTGTTCTCCGTCTGTCTCAGCTTCTAGACGCTGCCCACTTTCCTTGGCTCGTGGCCCCTTCCATCGTCAAAGCCAGCACTGGCCAGTCGGGTCTTTCTCAGCGTTTCATCACTCTGATGCACCCTCCTGCCTTTCTCTTCCATCTTTTAAGGACTCTGGTGGTTGCATGGGGCCCCCAGAGAGTCCAGGAAAATCTTCCCACCTCAAAGGAAGCTGGTTAGCAACCTCATTTCCATCTGTAACCTTGATTCCTGCTTGCCAGAGAAGCTAACATAGTCACTGCTTCCAGGAATCAGAAAAAGGATACAGACATCTTTTGGCCAGGGCTGGGTAGGGGCGGAGGAGTGTCTACCCGCACCGACACTCAGGGCTGGCGCGATGTGCAGTGTCAGCAAGGGGGTGGGTGCTGGGCGCTGAGCACAGGGAATACCAGCCCCCGGGGTTTGCTATGTCCCTGCTCGCCGGGCCCTCCCATCCCGTCCAGCCCAGCCAGGTCAGAGCTCCCCCTCCTCTTCCCCAATGATCGTCAGGTCGGCCTTGGTGCTCTGATACCACCCATCACCCACGTGGGAGGCCCCATCCCTGACCTCTCTGTCTCTGATTGGCCCACAATTTCTCCTTCCATTATCCTGTAGCCGGAAGGCTCTCTAACTTGGGCCTCCTAGCGCCACCTATCGGCCACCTGGGTGAATGGCACCCCTGGGATCTCCCTACGTCCTTGTCCTTCCCCTTCACCACACTCCAGTCCCACAAGCAAGAGTCCCCTCAGCTCTCTCTCTCCAAAGCCCACCCCAAATCCTTCCGATTCTCCAGACCCCTCCACTGGTCCAAACCTCGGTGGTCTCTTTCCAGAGACAGAGGTGGTCTCCCCAGCCCAGCCTGGGACTTCTCCAGAGGATGCCCCGCCCACGAAGAACAAACCCCAGCCCGTCTGTCACCTGCTGACCCCACACGCACTCATCTTCCTCCACCTCCCCTCGCTCACTCTGCCTGGCCACTTGGCCTTTACTTCGGTGTCTGACCATCCAGCCCCATTCCCAGGTCAGGAGCAAGCTCTTCTAATTCCATCCGAGACACTGCTCCCCAGGTCCTCCCAGGGCTGGCTCTGCCCCAGCGTCCCCTCCCCTGAGAAGCCCTCCTGGGTCCCTCCAGCTAGCGTTGACCCCCCACCCCAGTCATTTCCCATTGGTCACCTAGTTCTGTTTCCATCACAACACTCATCAGGGCCTGAAATGATCTGTGTATTTATTTAGAGGCTGTGTCCCCCACTAGAACGCCTCCTCTATAAGGACAGGACTGGCTCTGTCTGGTCCTCCGCTGTGCCTCCAGGCCTGGCCCAGTCCCACACGTGGTAATGTTGGACGAATGAATGAATGAGAGCTCCCTCAGGACTCCTCCTTCTCATTCCCACCATTGGAGCCCCTTTCTCAAACAGCTTCCTCTTCCTAAGTAGACATATAGACCCTAAGAGGCAGAATCACTAGATCCCACCATGCTCTAGAACTCACAGACCTAACACCGAAATTTTTAAAAATCAGCTTTTTCGTGAGGGTAATACCAGACTGAGTGAAAAGTAGATTTATATTCCAGAAGCAGGACTTTGGCGCCTGTTTGATCTATGAACCTTACCAGAGACTCTAGCAGGCAGAACTGTCACCTGCACCCCATCAGACGGGACAACCCTAAGACCAAAGGCTCAGGGCAAGCGTGCCCTCCCTTGTTGAGCAAATTCAGCATCGGAGCCTCCCCAGGGCCCTCTGGCCCTCCGTGTACAAGCAGCCTGCACAAAGCAACTTTTTCTCTCCTCTCCATACTTGTCTCTGAGACAGGACAACTTTCCATGCAGGAGGCTGAGGCTTTGACTCACGGCTGATATAGATCACGAGAGAAAAAATGAGGAATTGCTAATTGGGGGAGCTTTCAGCTGGAGGGAAAGCGAGGAGGGTTGAAAAAAAAAATTCTGCAAGAAAAGAGGTGATTACAGACGTGGAGTTTCACAAGCGCTCTCCAGGGTTTGCAGGATGAGAGGAAGGCTCCCGTGCCTCCATCACTATTCTTGCCAAACGGAATGTCGTTTTCCCTCTTGTCTTTAGTGGCAAAGATAAAGCAGCATAGCTGAAAAGCTGTGGTACTAAAAGCCATCTTCCTCCTCCAAGGGATTCTGGCAGGCTCTGCCTAAGGAAACGAGTTCCAATTTTAGGTGAAGTTAAAAACACTCTTAACGCTTTAAAGTCAGATCAAACACAGGTGTACCCTAGTTTTCCAAAACTTGAGCTGAGAAACGATAGTTTGCCCCAGAGATAAGTGCGTGGAGTGATGATTTGCATTTGTGAAAGAATTTTTGTTAGGAAGGTGCCCCTCTCAGATGTGGAAACGTCCGTGGCTCCTGTTAAACACTGCTCCACACCCACGCGGGGCTGTGTGTATATGTGTGCAACCGCGTGTGTTTCCGCTGAACATGCCCATAGCATGGATGAACACTCAGGTATCAGAAATGGATCTCCATTTGGAATTGATAGACTTGGCTGGTACCACTTGCATCCATGGGTGATTGAGCTGGGGTGGGCGGGGGGAGTGATGGTGAATCTTAAAAGCAAAGTATTGGAACTTCCCTGGCGATCCAGTGCTCAAGACCCTGCACTCTCAATGTGGGCAGCCCAGGTTCCATCCCTGGTCGGGGAACTAGATCCCCCATGCCGCAAATAAGACCTGGTGCAGTCCGAGTAAAAAGAAAAACTATAACATCCAAGTATTATAGACTCGTACTACACTACTTTTCCCAGATCAGCTTAATTCTGGAGAGCTCTGTTGCTGTGATCTAGGGATGTCAAACTCAAGTGCCTACAGTGACCAGGAAGGAAACATACATAAGGGAAGTAAAGTGGGTGTCCGGAAGACAATAAGGAGGGGTGGGGATGACAGTGGATCGTAGCATGCCTGCCCTGCCTAAAGAGGGACAGGCATTTCTCAGCTGGAATTTGAAGCGAAGGTTGCCAGATAATCTGATTTTCCCCAAAAAACATATATGAATTTTTAAATGAAATGTCTCCATGTTTCAAAATCTTCTCCAAGCCAGGCAAAATATTTGTAAACCAAATGCAGCCCATGAGCTATCACTGCATAAGCAATCTGATTCTAATGGCACAAACCCTTAGCTTTGAGGACGGGGAAGGAAGAAGTCTGTGTAAGCTGAGATTTTGACCTCAGTTTCTCAGAAGTGCCCTCATCGGACTGGCCTCACCAACAGGAAATGTACTTATTTGTTGAGCATTTCTTGGAGCGTTTACGTTGCTGAATACAGAGGTTCAGAAATGAGTAGAGCACGTTCTTCCCCCAGGGAGCAAGCAGTCTACTGAAGGAACCAGGCTTGCACACAGATCCTTCTAAAACAGGTGGCAAGTGTGGTGACAATAAATGGGGGTGGGTGGGGATGACACTTGATTTAGCTGGAAGAGCCAAGGAGGGCTTCCTGGAGGAGTGAGCAAGCCTGTCCAGTTCAGTCCTGGGTCCTCAAGATGACGTTTGCTGACACACGAGCAATTGTGACAATTGTGCATTGTTTGGACATTGCCTCTGATTTATGGCAAGGGATATGTTTTCCATGCATGGAACGAATACGGGCGGTCCCTTTTGAGTTTAATACTTGTAATAGCAGTAAACAGGGGGAGTTCCCTGGTTGCGTAGTGGTTAGGATTCCACGCTTTCATTGCCATGGCCCGGGTTCGATCCCTGGTCAGGAAACTGAGATCCCAGAAGCCACATGGTGCAGCCAAAAAATAAAATAAAACAGAATAATAAAGTAATAAAAAAAATAGTAGACAGGAAGTATTGAGTACCTACCATGTCCCACATACTGTGTTCAGTGGTCTTGGGTACGTAATTCCCTGAATCTTCTCAGTAATCCTATAAGGTAGATTGTATGGTTATACCCATTTTGCAGATGAGAACATTCAACAGCAAAATCTACGCTCATAACCACCACAGCAGAGCCCCTCCTCCTCACACTATGGACATGGTGGGCAGGATAATTCTCTGTTGTGGGATCTGACCATAGGACTTTTAGCAGCATCCTTGCTCGATGCCAGTAGCATCCCCTAGTCATGACAATCAAAAATGCCTCCAGACATTGCCGTCTGTCCCCCGGTGACAAAATCAGGCCTGGTTGAGAACCTCTGGTCCACACTAAACTACTTTTCCAAACTAAATAAATATCCCCCAAAGTTGGACAAACTTGAAACGTTAAGTAAATAACAGTACCAATGTAGGCTGTCAGCTCTGTGGGGTTGGGGGCCACAGCTGATTATATGCATGGCTGCAAACTCCCAGTGCTTGAAGCCACTCCTGGCTTACAGTAGCATTCAGTGCATTTTTATGGTGTAAAAAATGTGGATATGGAGGAATGGCAAAGTTTAGGAGGTGCTGAACAATAGAGTGGCTCTTCTGACTCGTGAGTATCTTCCCTCAAGCTGCTGTAACAGAGTATCTAGACCAGGGGGCTTAAATAACAGACGTTGGTTGCTCTCCATGGGGTGGGGGGGAGGGGGCCTGGGAGTCTGAGATCCGGTCGGGTTCTGACGAGGGCTGACTTCCTAACTTGCAGGTTGGCTGCCTTCTTACCAGGCCCTGACTGGGTGGAGAGAAAGGAGACCCTGCTGTCTCTTCCTCTCCTTATCAGGGCACTAATCTCACCCTGGGGGCTCCACCCTCCTGACCTCATCTACGCCTGATGACCTAAAGACCTCACCTCTTAACACCATCCACTTGGAGGTTAGGGCTTTCCCCCTGTGAATCTGGGGAAACGCAGTGCAGCCCATATCAGCAATTAGCTGCAGGGTCCACATTGTCCCCAGAGACTCGGGAGTCGCTAAGGCTCTTTCCTCCCTTCTCCCCCCCACCCCAGGCCCGAGAGGGATGTGAAAGCTCAAAATGACCCTCCTACCGGGAGACAATTCTGATTACGACTACAGCGCTCTGAGCTGCACGTCGGATGCCTCCTTCCATCCGGCCTTCTTCCCCCAAAGCCAATCACTCAAAGGCGTCTTCTACCGCCGGGCCCAGCGGCTGCGGCCGCAGGACGAGCCCCGCCAAGGCGGCCAGCCCGAGGACCGCAGGCGGCAGATCATCATCAACGTGGGCGGCATCAAGTACTCGCTGCCCTGGACCACGCTGGAGGAGTTCCCGCTGACGCGGCTGGGCCAGCTCAAGGCCTGCACCAACTTCGACGACATCCTCAACGTGTGCGACGACTATGATGTCACCTGCAACGAGTTCTTCTTCGACCGCAACCCGGGCGCCTTCGGCACCATCCTGACCTTCCTGCGGGCGGGCAAGCTGCGGCTGCTGCGGGAGATGTGCGCCCTGTCCTTCCAGGAGGAGCTGCTCTACTGGGGCATCGCCGAGGACCACCTGGACGGCTGCTGCAAGCGCCGCTACCTGCAGAAGATCCAGGAGTTCGCCGAGACGGTGGAGCGGGAGGACGAGGACGACGCACTGGACAGCGAAGACCCCGGCAGCGAGGGCCCCGCGGAGGAAGAGGGCCGCCTGGGCCGCTGCATGCGGCGGCTGCGCGACATGGTGGAAAGGCCGCACTCGGGGCTGCCCGGCAAGGTGTTCGCCTTCCTGTCGGTGCTCTTTGTCACGGTCACAGCTGTCAACCTCTCCATCAGCACCCTGCCCAGCCTGAGGGAGGAGGAGGAGCAGGTAAGGGCCCCGCCCCTGCCCCCGGGGGAGGACGGGGCTGCTGCTGCAGGGACCACTCTCTGCCTGCCCTGTCGCCTCCTCCAGGAAGCCTTCCCTGACCGCACTGGCTCAGTAGCATCCCAGTCCGTCGTTGTGTTTATGTGTGTTTACAAATGTGTCTCCGTGTGTGTCGTCCTCCTCCACATGCAGACCTGAGCTCCACAGCCTGTTCAGGTCCGCGCTGTGCCCCCTGCCCACCACAACAATGTCCAGCATGGGAGAGGCACTCAGCCACTCTGTTGAATGAACGGATGGATGGATGGAAGGATGACGCGATGTTTGATGTGCCTGGCCCCAAGCTGAGCACGTGACGTGCACCACCAAAATTTATTTCACCAACTTGCATCCTTTGTCAGCCTTCCCAATTCCCTTACATGAAAAGATCCCAGAAAGCTCTTTGGGGTCCTGAATATGATGTTCATTGATAGATGTGTGTGTGTGCAGGCAACCTCAATTAGCCAGCATTGCTTTCTGTTAAAGAAGGGAGTTCCCGTAAGTGTTTACTCCAGGGCATGATGGGGTGCATGCCCAGTTCTCAGGGATACCACTTACTTACCGGCAGTTAATGGGAGCGAGAGGCTGGGCTGCCACTCTGCCTGTATCTTATTTCCCCAATGAATTTCCCAGCATCTGAGTATGGGAGGTGTTCCCAAAACCACTTGACAGCTGAGAACACTGAGGAAAAGCAGCTTGCCCAAATCCAGGTCTAACTGAGTCTGAAGTCTGGGTCCCTAAGTATGGAAGTATGGGTCCCACGTGGCAGCCTGGGACCTCATGTAGCCCCTCAGCTCAGCCTCCGTCTGTATGAGACCCATCTCTGGGACCTTCTCCCCACACGTAGGGGTTCCAGAAGCAAGGCTCAAGACAGACTGAAAAGTTCAGACAGGTGCAAATTGTGTAGGCACTGGAGAAATAGGTATGGCAGTATGAACTAAACATAAATATCATGCCAGCCAGCATTTATTGAGCACTGGCTGTGTACCATGCATGTGCTAAGGGTTTTACGTGAACCCTCTGATTTAACATTAAAACCACTCACCACGTGAGGGTTTTTCCATACACAAGTATTGTGGGGAAAGTAGCAATAGTGTTACATTTATAACTCTCAGGGAGTTTCTGACACTTCTTTTTGAATACATTGAATTTTAAAAGCCAGTGTTAAGAAAATACTCAACCAGTAAAATGAACACTCAATCAGTAAAGTGAACCTTTGAGATCCATGAGGGGTAGTGATGAACCAGGCAGGTTCATCACTACCTGAATTTGAATCCCACCTCGTCCACTCTGGCTGTGCTTCTGTAGACAAGTCACTCAGCCTCTCTGCGCCTCTGTTTCCTGACATGTCGAAGAGGTTGTGAACAGGCCCACCTCATAGCGCTGGGGGGATTCAGTGAATGAGAAGCGACTGGAACAGCGCCTGGCATCGCACATTCAGGAATTACTCACTGTGAGGATTATACGCCCCTCCCAAAAAGAGCAGTGCTTGTCCCCCGAGACCCGTCTGGAAGCACCTGTGCTTAGCGCTGATTTCTTCTTGGCCCCAACACACGCAATGCTGATTTTATCAGGAAAATACTAATAAAGCCACAGTTTTATTCAACTTATGATACCTGCTTAAAAAAAAAAAAGATACCCAGCCTTTTTCATGACTCAGTAAAAATGTCGTTCTTCAGTTTCATTTGGGGGACCAGTGGGGTTCACTGTCTCACCCGAGCAGGTGTTTGAGTGCCTCCTGTATTCAGGCTCCAGGGGGCAGTCAGGGTGACCAGAGCTTCAGGGTGCTCCAAGCCTTGGTGACAGCCCCGTAACCATAAGTATGGGGCACAAGCCAAGAGGGCTCTTGTGAGAGGCCCATCAACTGTGCTGGGGATACTTGAAGGGACGTACTCCAGGAAGGCTTCCCAGAGGAGGGGGCTTCCTGTCCAGAAGTCTGAGACCTCACAGCCTCACCAAGTATCAGCTCATCTCTCCAGCTTCTCACGTATTCCCAGAGACAGAGCTAGTACGGCGAGTCTGATAGACCCAGCTGTGCCCCAGAACCAGCAAGATGCCCAGGTAGAACCACATGTGCCCCCCTCTCTGCCAAGCCCCTTTGACGTTGAGGTCTAAACTGGGCACGGTCCCCCATGCTGCAGATCAGAGCAGTAACCTGACAGCCTGCGTGGCAAAGGCACAGATGTGTCTGAATGAAATGTGGAGTGCTTTCTTTGTATCGAATTGTCACAACATTTAAAACCCAGGAGATTTCATGTAAAACTCCAAATTTCCAGCTTCTCTTAAAAAAATGAATGAGGCAGCCTCAAGACTGAGTTCATCTGGGACAGCCCTCAGGCGGTGCCAGGCAGGATGGCCAGGCTCCCCAGGGCCTCCACCCAACTTGGGCCACCTCCCCTGGTTTCGCTTTGCCTGCCTGGCCTTCACTTGGCACGCTGTCTAAAGACAGGCCAGTGCTCTGCCATCCATCCTGGTAACAGATCATCCTGGTAACTGATCACCTGCCGTGTGCCAGGCCTTTCCAGGCACTGGGGCCTGAGAGTGAGCAATACACAAAGCATCCTGTCCTGTAGGGCTACAGTCTTCTGGGGCAGGGTGGACAGGTGAGCAGGGCTGAGACAGACAGTAAAAACGGTAAATAAGTAACTTATAAAACATATTTTGGAGGCGGGCATGGCAACCCACTCCAGTATTCTTGCCTGGAGAATCCCACAGACAGGGGGGTCTGGCGGGCTACAGTCATTAGGGTTGCAAAGAGTCAGAGATGACGGAAGCGACAGAGCACATGTGCCCCTTGGTATTCGTATCGCAATACGTAAATGTGTCAGATCAACTCGCCCTATGCCTTGTGTTTGTTATATGTCAATTACATCTTAATAAAAATAAATTTTAAGAAGAGAAAAGTCAGGCGCTCATTTGGGGACATGATGACTTTGAGACACCTGTCAGACCCCCCTAGGAGGCAGCTCCTTTGAAGTCTGGATTTCAGGGGCGAGGTCTGGGCTGCAGAGAGATTAGGGGTAGTCAGTGTTGAGAAGATGCTTCAAGCTCCAGGCTTGCACAGGATTGCCCAGGGAGTGGGTATAACCAGAGAGAGGGGACCCAGGGACAGGCACAGCGCCCAGACCACCCTGGCCCAGGTAGCACCGCCCCAGGACCGAGCCCCGTGCTCCTCGCGGTGGAACCGCTGACCTCCCCCACTTCTCACTCTCCCAGGGCCGGTGCTCCCAGATGTGCCGCAACATCTTCATCGTGGAGTCGGTGTGCGTGGGCTGGTTCTCCCTCGAGTTCCTCCTGCGGCTCATCCAGGCGCCCAACAAGTTCGTCTTCCTGCGGAGCCCGCTGACGCTGATCGACATGGTAGCCATCCTGCCCTACTACGTCACCCTGCTGGTGGACGGCGCCTCCGCGGGCCGCCGCAAGCCCGGCACGGGCAACAGCTACCTGGACAAGGTGGGGCTGGTACTGCGAGTCCTGCGGGCGCTGCGCATCCTGTACGTCATGCGCCTGGCCCGCCACTCGCTGGGGCTGCAGACGCTGGGGCTCACGGCCCGCCGCTGCACCCGTGAGTTCGGGCTCCTGCTGCTCTTCCTCTGCGTGGCCATCGCGCTCTTCGCCCCGCTCCTCTACGTCATCGAGAACGAGATGGCCGAGAGCCCTGAGTTCACCAGCATCCCTGCCTGCTACTGGTGGGCCGTCATCACCATGACGACCGTGGGCTACGGCGACATGGTGCCCCGGAGCACGCCCGGCCAGGTGGTGGCGCTCAGCAGCATCCTCAGCGGCATCCTCCTCATGGCCTTCCCCGTGACCTCCATCTTCCACACCTTCTCCCGCTCCTACCTGGAGCTCAAGCAGGAGCAGGAGAGGGTGATGTTCCGCAGGACCCAGTTTCTCATCAAGACCAAGTCGCAGCTGAGCAGCATGTCCCATGACAGTGACATCTTGTTTGGAAGTGCCTCCTCGGACACCAGAGACAATAACTGAGTCCAGAGGTCGCACCTCGCCACCGCCACCGCCAGGATGCGCCCCCCGCCCCCCAGCCCTGCCCACCCTCTGAGGCTTGACGCTACCACCATCGCTGCAGAAGCCTCCAAAGGCACGTGCTGCTTCTGAGCGCAGCCCTGGCCTGGGACGGACCAAGCCACGCCCCAGGGAAGATGGCCCCACCCCGGCAGGGGGTCCCTGGTCCCCCAAGTCCAGATGTGAAGCCCAGCACACAGTCCTGACAGTACCCCCCGCCCCAGCCCCCACGCCCTTCCCTAGTGAGGAGATGGCTTGTTCTTTCCACCATGTAAATAACATGCCCAGCAAAGACTCGCTTTGTGGGGCTGCCTAGGGAACAATACAAACAGCAGCTACAAGTCTGTCTTGAGTGTGGATCGCGTGCAATTAAAGAAAACCGGTGAAAAACAGAAGAAAGCCTTCCCTGGGGCTCTGTTAAGAGAGGAAATGGCACTTTCCAGTAAGCCAGCCAGTGTGGTACCAGAAGTATTGGGTTAGCCTTTTTCCTTGGGTCCTTCATACCCGGTGAGGCCCCGTGAGGTTGGGGGAAAGAGACAGGGTAGACACCTTTGGGAAACTGCTGGTAAATAGCCCCTCACTCTTCTATCTCGTCGATTCTTCCCCTCTCCGAGGCTTTCCTCCCCACCTTTTCCTTCTCTCCCATCTCCTCTTCTCCTCTGTTGCACCTTAAGGCCTGTTTCTCAAACTTTCCGCCTAAGGCACCCCCAACAGTGAAGTGGATACCGAGTCAGCCCTGCTGACTACAAAGGTGAAGTCACTTCATTTTATCTTTAAAAATTAGTGTGCATTTTTTATTCTATGCCACATTTATCTTAATTTTTTTTGGGGGGGGGGTGGAAATGCTTCAAACCATTTACCTAAATCTAAATGTAAACCTAGATTGCATTGCATTGATGCTTTGGGAAAACGGACCTCAGTTTTCTGGGCCACCTGAGAGCACAGTCTGAAGCCCCCAAGGGTCTCTCTGGGCCCCTCAGAGACCCGCAGAGCACTCACCCGACCGGAACATCTCCCGACCTCATGTAGTGTGGAAGATTCGGGGTAGGGCCTGAGCCCCAGGCCAGCCCACCAGGTCTGCTCTGCTCTCAGGGTTCAGAGGCCTCTGGTGCCCATCTGGGGAGGGGCTTCCCATCCAGGCTGCGGTTACACGCCTGCCTCCACCCTCAGATGCTGCAGCAGCGTCGCTGTCTTATTCACCCCCTCCCCTGGGCCAGCTACAGAAGGCAAGCTCTAAAATAAACCCGAGACTTCCCTGACAGTCCAGTGGTTAAGACTCTGCGCTTCCAGCGCAAGGGACAGCATGTTCAATCCCTGGTCAAGGAACTAAGATCCCACGTGCGGCACAACACAGCCAAAAAAATAAGAAAGTAAACAAAGCAAATCTGGCCCCATCACTGTCCCGCCTAAACCCACAGAGGTGTATCCATCGTGCTGAGAATGACGCCCAAATGCCTAGCATTGCCTGGGCCCGCCTCGCCTCTCACTCACTCCACTCAGTCACAGCGGCCTCCACGCTGCGGTGTAGAAGCACCCAGCCCCTGCCCACCGCGGGCCTTCACACATCACGTCCCTCTGCGGGGAGCAGCCTTCCTGACACACTGCGCTGGCTCCTCCCACCGTACAGGGTCCGCCCCAGCGGCCCCACCGCTGTCTCCCTCACCCAGTGCGTCCTCACACCCGCTGATGGGCCCTGGAGCCGCTCCTTCACTTCTCTGCTCCTCCCTCCAGGTCTGTCTCCGCCCGGGGAGCCCCGTGCGCACATGGCAGGGACTCAGCCACAGGGCTCACAGCGACTCCCCGCACCCAACGCAGGGCCCGGCACCCAGCCGGCGCTCAGCAAACACTCGTACAGTGAGTGAAAGAGGAAGGGGAAACAGGAAGGCCACCCTAAAGCAGAAAGGCCTTCGCTGTTAACGCTGGATACTGGGGCTTCTGGGCGCCTCTCGCGCTCCCCATCCCCATGTCTCTCTCTCGCTCTCTCTGTCTCTCTCTCATTCCCCGGCGGGGAGGTAGGACGAGGGCTTCCTCTGCACAGTAGACACGCAGGCTGGAAATATCACACAAGTCACGAGAGCCTCGTTAAAGTCTCCCCTGACACCTGCTTCCAGTGACGCACGCCTGAAAAGTAAGTTTTCCGACTAATTGGCTCTACAGTCCCCAGCCCGGCGGGTGTCTCAGCGATCGGGCCCAGCCGTCACAGTAAGAAAACCTTAGATTTATGGATGACCTTTCTCCCCACTCCAGAGTGGCTAAGAGACATGGGAGACAGCTGAAAATGCTAAACAGACAGAAATGGGACATGAAGAGATTTAAGACAGAGCCTTTAAAAACTCCAGGGAGAAGCTGATAAATGGCAGAAACCGTCACAATATTATAAAGCCGTTATCCTCCAATTAAAAATAAATAAATTTAAATTTTAAAGAAAGATTCCAGGGAGGAGAAATGGTGGGGTTTGGGGGAGCCTTGAACGGGTCTCGCTGGGAGGAGAGCTGTGCCTCCACCACACCAAGGACAGAAGAGGAGCCGGGGTCCCTGAGGGTCCAGGCTTCTGGCATCTTCTTGCCCAGATTCTGGTCTGTGCCAGTGGCCAAGGTGGAGACCCAAACACGGGCACCTCTCAAGGCCTCCCTTGAGGGACAAATACTCGAGATACTGACCTTCATGCCCAGAGTGGGGCTTAAGGATCCTTGGTTCAAATTAAGAATCCCAAGGCCTCAGGACAGCTAACTAGCCACTTCTAACACCATCATCAACTTGACCATCGTGGCTTTTCCACTCTTTTTTTTAGAAATATGAAATCTGATGCAGAAAGCCAGCTATAAATCAGATTAAATGAAAGCCATTCTGATTGAAGTAGGGGCCCAATTCTTCCCCTGGCCCTAATGGGGCCTTCCTTTTGACCCCCATACAGGCAACTAGCTCCATACAGCCAGGGACAGCGAGTGGAGACAGTCACTGCTCTGGAGGAAATGGCAAATCACCACTTTCCCCAATTTGTCTTAGTTTTTTAGGACACGTGGACATTCCCCCACCTCCAGTTGAGCCCGGCACTGCCCTAAGACTCACAGTGGGAGTTGGGGAAGGTTGATTTCACAACACAGATTCTCAGGCCCACACTGTAAGCAGGGCTGGGATCTCTCACCTTGGGCACAGAATTCAGGGGAAGCAAAAAAAAAAGGAAAAAAAACACTTGGTCATCAAGATAAATCATATTTTAATGCAGTAATTTTTAAATCAAGATTCTGTTCAGTTCAGTCGCTCAGTTGTGTCTGACTCTTTGCGACCCGATAAACCACAGCACGCCAGGCCTCCCTGTCCATCACCAACTCCCAGAGTCCACCCAAACCCATGTCCATTGAGTTGGTGATGCCATCCAACCATCTCACCCTCTGTCGTCCCCTTCTCCTGCCCTCAGTCTTTCCCAGCATCAGAGTCTTTTCAAATGAGTCAGCTCTTTGCATCAGGTGGCCAAAGTATTCAATGTTCTGCAAACTCACAGTGACCACCACGAAGATAGGATCTGCCTTTGCACTTGTGTAACTCAGACCCACATGCCTCACTTCCTGTCTGGACCCCCAGGATGTCCTGCAGCACAGCTCCGGCCACCCAAGCCCATGTCCCAAGAAGCGCAGGCGGAAGCCCATAGCCCCTGGCACCGCACTGCTGGGCACAGGCCCCTTCCCCTTGGAGGGGATCAGAATGGCCCCCAACCCCTCTCCCTACCAGAGTGAACCTTCCAGAACCAGGCCCCCCGTCCTCACGGGGCCCGCATAGCAATGGGGAGAGCGAGCGAAACAGTGAAATGAGAATTAAAAAAAACACTTGCTGATGGTGAGCACAGGATGAGCCGGCAGACAGTGACTGGGGCCAGAGAACAGGCGGATAGTGGGCCCTGAAGACAGTCGGGAGGGACTCTCAGGGGAGGTAACCTCGCACTGAGGACCTGGAGGAGTGGGCGGGGCAGCCTTCCCAGCAGGCAAAGCCCGGAGGTGGGAGGCCCCAGGCATGTCACCAGCTGTCGAGGGAGCCTGTGGGCCCGGAAACACGGCCCCCCGGGAGCAGCCTTCCTCCTGGGGAGGAGACTCAGGTCTGCACAGCGGACACTCTGAACAAACATTTCCAGAGACCTCACTCTGAGCCGGGCCCTCTCAGAGCAGCTGGGGACAAAACAAGCAAGCAAATAGCAGAGCTGGACTCGGCGCCCACCACAGAGGGGCTGGCAAGTCGCTGGGGAAAGGACACGCGAAAAAGACGTCTGCACATGTGGGATGATCGGGTGCAGGGGCCCAGGGCAGCACGAGCACGGTGAAAGACAAGAGCTGGGAATTCCCTGGCATTCCAGTGCTTAAGGCTCAGATTTCACTGCTGGGGCCCGGAATCAAGCTCTAGTTGGGGAACTAAGATCCTGTAAGCTGCTTGATGTGGCAAAAAAAAAAAAGACATCAACTAAAGGAGGCATGGTTTACATTCAGATTTGCATTTGCTGTTAATAAAATGGCCTTACTTATATTTTCTTCCAGAAAAAAAAAGACAGTGTTCCTCCTAAAAAAAAGACAGTGTTCTCCTGTCTTCCCATCCAGTCCTGTTAACGTGTATGGGGAGTTCGGCCACTTAACCGCTCCAGTGGGCCGGCCCCCAGCCCCTCTCACATGGACTGCTGCCTGAACCCCCTCCTCAGTTTCTCCACTCGCCTGCCTCCCCTCCCAACTGTTTTCAGCACAGCAGCAGAGGGGCCCTGTCGGAATGCAAGTCAGATCACACTCACCCACTGTTCAGAGTGTCCCCCCAACCAGCTGATGTCCCATCCCACTCAGTCAAAGCCGGAGTCTCCCTCAGCCCCATCTCCCTGACCTGGTCTCCTGGTCTCCTTATCTCTCCTTTTACAGCAACCTCTTTACTCAGTGAACAGGCCAAACATGGTCCGACCTCAGGGCCTTTGCACTTGCTGTTTCCTCTGCCTGTTTGGCTCTCCACTAAGGTACATCCACGTGCCCCATCTCTCCTCATTAGGGTCTCTGCTCAGACATCACTTAAACAGAGAGGCCTTATCTGACCTCCTGCCAGCAGCCTGCTCAAAAGACCATGCTGCCAGCATGCCCCAGGGTACTGACCACGGCTCTTCTGTATTCTGATGCATGGACACCCAGGGCCTGGCAGACCCAGGGATGCTCCTCCCAGGGATGGCCAGTTCCTAGAGATGGTGAACCACACACCCACAAGTGTGCTTTTCAAATACAAGGCAGCCAACCTGGATGCCATACCCTCGACCACCTCTTTCCACCTCCCTTCTCGGGGTCTCACACACCAGGCCACTCTCCACCTGTCCTAATCACCCCAGCGCCAGATCAGACCACCAAGCACAGCCCTGTGACCAGAGCTCACTGAAACTGTTCAGACTGGCCCGTCCTGAGCCTGCTCACCCTGCCTTGCCCTCTCCTCTCGAAACCACAGCAAAGCTCTGGCCCACAGTTTCCCCTCCCTCTGCCTCTGACCAGAAACTGGTTCTTCCCCACGTGGCCCCCTCACAATGTGGGACATACCCTTCTTTGGGGAACTATGTGTATAATAAACTCTCTTTTCAGTGGCAATTGTCTCCTGACCTGTGGGCCTCACCATACCTGAATAATAATAAAATCTGTACTTTAAAACACCCAGCCTCTTAACCAGCTTCATCCTCCTCGAAGAGCCTAGTTATCATCCAATACCTTATGTATTTATTGCTCTTGGGCTTTGTCTCTCCACCAGATGACCATCTCCAGGAGGGCTAGGACCTCACAACAGTATCAACAATCTGTGATAGCTCTCGGCACCTGGTAGGTACTCAATAAATATTTGCTGACTAAACGAATCTGTGAATCCCTTACTCTATACAGAGGCCTACAAAATACATACACACATCAACCACATTTGTCCATACCTACAGTGGCATGAGTCTCATTATAATCTATTCCTGTTTACCGGCACCACGACTAAGCAAATAACCCACCCCCTCCCAAGGTCACCTGATGATTTCCTCCTGGAAATCACCTCCACCTGTGAATGCAGTCCTCCACCAACATCCATGTATTATAACAAGATACTGTGGGAGTTAGTCTGAAAACATAAAACAGAACCCACAATATTTTTTCATTTTCTTTTCTGAAAAGAACATGCTACTTACCCAAAGAACCAGTAAATGTGCAAATAAATAAATTTGTTGGAATAAATTTAAAGCCACCAACTAGCCTTGCCTTTAAAAATGCAGGGGAACGCCTAATAGGATTACATCCCAGGTCTGAATTATTGGGTAGCTATTGGCACTCCACCATGTTATTACTCTATATACATGTGACCCCATAAAGAAGTCCTTAGAATCATTCTCTAAATGATACAGCTATTTAATAAGGACAAGCCCAAGGAGGTGGGTGTGTGACCCCATTTAACAGAATCACTGCTAAATAGATAGAAGCTGTTTTTCCATAAGTATGATTAAATGGGAAATGTCTCATTTTAGAAGCTCAGGGGTTTTTGAAATAGGCATAAAATTTACTCAGCAGTGAGAGTTAACCAAGGTTTCTGGGGACAGTTGTGGGGAAAGGAGAGGCACTGGCAGAAGAGAAGCGACACCTTTATTCTGTTGCCCTCAGTTATTCAGTCTTATGCATCCAAGGCTGCTGGGCTGGGCTTTGCTTTCTGCTACTAAGTCACTTCAGTCGTGTCCGACTCTGTGCGACCCCATAGACGGCAGCCCACCAGGCTCCCCCATCCCTGGGATTCTCCAGGCAAGAACACTGGAGTGGGTTGCCATTTCCTTCTCCAATGCATGAAAGTGAAAAGTGAAAGTGAAGTCACTCAGTTGTGTCCGACTCCTAGCGACCCCATGAACTGCAGCTCACCAGGCTCCTCCGTCCATGGGATTTTCCAGGCAAGAGTACTGGAGTGGGTTCCCATTGCTTTCTCCTGGGCTTTGCTTTCAGAGAATAAACTGGAAGGCCCAGCTGAAAGTACATCCCCAAACACCAAGATTTATGGTATCTAGCAAAGTCTTGGGGTGGAGTCTTAACCACTGACCCGCCAGGGAAGTCCCAAAAATGCCCTTCTGATTTAAGTTACTGCTACTTAGGTGAACCAACCATCCCAGTTTGCTTAGAACTCAGGCTTTCCCAGGACGCTGCATTTGGCATTCAGTACTAAAGGCTTCCCAGGTGGCGCTAGTGGTAAAGAACCTGCCTGCCAATGCAGGAGACATAAGAGATGCAGCTCTGATCCCTGGGTGGGAAGATGCCCTGGAGGAGGGCATGGCAACTCACTCCAGTATTCTTGCCTGGGAAATTCCATGGATAGAGCCTGGCAGGGGAGCCTGACAGTCCATGGGGACACAAAGAGTTGGACACGACTGAGCGCGCATACACACACACACACACACACACACACACTCAGTGCTAAACTCAGAAAAGTCCCAGGAAAAGCAGGATGAGCTGGTCACCTTACTGCTCATCAGGCATTCTCTGCTTGCAATCAGAGGCAGATCCAGCTGATGTGCATACTGTTCCCATTTTACAGGTGGAGAAAGCAAGATACGAGAGGCAAGATGAGGTGTATGTGACCACATGGCCAGTTAGTGGCAGAGCTGAAATCAGCGATCAGAACTTTTGACCTCTAATCCAGAACTATTTCAAAAATATCATTTTTGAGGAGGAGTTATTAGACTCAGGACAACACTAACTGCCCAGTTGGGTGGGCACCTGTGGTTTGCCTCCCCAGCATCCACCCCCAGCCTCTGGCAATGGCCACTGGGACAGAAAGTCTAGTGGCTCATCTACCGCCCATTCTCCCTTTCCTCCTTACTAACAAGCCCCGTTCTATCCAAGTGCACTGCCTCTGAGAGATGCTGCACTTGCCAGCCTCCTTTGCAGCTAGATATGGCCAAGTGAAAACAGTTCTGGCCAGTAAGATAAAAGCAAAGACTTGTAGGGGCTTTGAAAAGGCTCTTAACGAGGGAGAAAATGATCCTTCTTCTGTTCTCTCTGTTCCTGGAATGCAGATGTGATTGTTGGGTCTCTTGCAGCCCTATTGGACAGTGAGGTGACTCTAAAGGTATAAGCCACGTACCAAGGATGACAGAACAGGAACTTGGCACCTGGGTCCTTGGGGGCATCTTAGGGCTGCCACATCCTGGACTCCATTCTCCAAATCAGTGTTGGGATTTATATAAGCCCTATCATCAAAGACCCTCTCTCTTCCTCGCTGGACACAAACCTGAATGGTTTATATACAGGAGCCTAGGAATGGAGCCAACAGAGAAGAAACAGAACCAAGACATGGAAAGAGGGAAACTAGGTTCTAATGTCCACTAGAAACCCCTGGATCCAGCAGTGCCTGAAGCCATCCCTTCCCCTGGGTTTTTCATTCATGTGATCCAATAAATTAGGTTTCTGTCATTTTTAACTGACTGATACATACTGGAATTGAATTAGAAGTCCAGGAACGATTCTGTGACATTTAGCGTCGATCAAGACACCTTTATCAATAAAAGCATCTTCAAGCTGAGGTTAACACACTGGTCTTCAGAGGAGTCAGTCCACATAACTTTCTTAATTTGAATCACACCGAATAGACACATACTATTATGTGAGCGGGACACCCTGAAGGAGCAGGAAGGATTCCAAGTCCCAGGACAAACAGGAGGAACTTGGGCTCTGAAGCCAGAGAATCTCAAGTTCAACTCCGTGATAAGTCACTACCTTGCTGTGTGTCCCTGGGCAAGTTGTTGAACATCTAGTTCGCCCTCTGTTTAAAAAATAAAAAGGAAAGAACAGTCACCCCCACCACACTGGGACGACATGAGGATTAAATGAAGCGAAGAAGACAAAGCATCAGTAACAGAAGCTGGCCCACCCCCAGTGCTCACAAATAGGAGCTATTGCTATGACGGTTTACTAGTCTCTCCAAACTCAGCCAGAAACAATGAAAAGGGTCTGATAAAGTAATAGCATACACAAGGTAACGGAAGCAGGCTTTGGCCTGACTTTCTATAACATTTCAAGGGACTTTGGCATATTTCCCATTTGTCTGCACACTGGCTGCTAATTACAAATGCGTGCTCGCGCTTCGTTCCAAAAGACTTGGCAGAGCCACAATCTGGGGCTCTTTTCATTAGCAGAGAGTGAATGTGGGGGGCTGCATTCCTCTACAGTTACTTGGGGAGCTGGACTTCAGCCCTGCCTCCTCCGCAGCCAGGGTGGACCCCCTCTGCTGTGGCGCACGGCTCTGGCCACGTAAGAAGGAGGACTACTGCCTGCCACCCTGCTGGGTCCACCACCTGCATCCATCACTGGCCATCCGGGTGGCCTTGAGCTAGTTACCTGTCTTCTCTGAGCACTGTTTCCCTCCACTGCAGAATGAGGACTGCACACCGTCCTTCCTCCCTGCAAGGGCTGCGAGGGGATGGGGAGAGGATTAAATGAGATAATGCAGTGAAGTGCTTGGCAAAGAGTAGATACTTAGTGATAGTATTTTTTTTTCCCTAAAGCCATTTTGAAAAAAAAAAAATGAAACAGATATTCTGTCAGGCAGGATTGCTATGTTTCTAAATAGCAGAAAATCCAACTCAAACTGGCTTAAGTAGCAGTGATGGGTGAGTGGGAAGGAATGTGGTAGTGGAGAAAGGAATGTATAGAGAGGACACTTATACACTCACATCACTGAAAAGTCCCAAGGACATAACGCAGTGTCATGAGGCATGCTTCTCCCATCTGGTGGTCCCCACCCTGTCATGTTCCCATGGTGAACACTCCTGCTCCACCAGGCAGCTCAAGACTCTCCCTTCCTGGTGACAACATGGCTGCAGCAGCCTAGCCCCGCATCTTCTCAAGTGTCGAACAGGAAAAAGCAAGCCATCTTTGGGGTAGCTCCTCCTGCCTTAAGCCCAGAGATTCACTCTGATTGGTACCCAGACCACCTGCACATCTCTGAGTCAATCAGTGAGGCCCTGAGGAGGCAGTGTTCCGATGGGCAGGGTCCTGGAAACATGCTTCAACTCCTGGACTGCAAATTGCTGTTGTTCAGTCGCTCAGTCGTGTCTGACTCTTTGTGACCCCATGGACTGCAGCACGCCAGGCCTCCCTGTCCATCACCAACTCCTGGAGCTTACTCAAACTCACGTCCATCGAGTCGGTGATGCCATCCAACCATCTCGTCCTCTGTCGTCCCCTTCTCCTCCTGCCTTCAATCTTTCCCAGCATCAGGGTTTTTTCTAATGAATCAGCTCTTTGCATCAGGTGGCCAAAGTATTGGAGCTTCAGCTTCAACATCAGTCCTTCCAATAAATATTCAGGACTGATTTCCTTTAGGATGGACTGGTTGGATCTCCTTGCAGCCCAAAGGACTCTCAAGAATCTTCTCCAACACCACAGGTCAAAAGCATCAATTCTTCGGTGCTCAGCTTTCTTTTTGGTACAACTCTCACATCCATACATGACTACTGGATAAACCATAGCTTTGACTAGACAGACTTTTGTCAGCAAAGTAATGTCTCTGTCTTTTTTTTTTTTTTGCTTCTGGAAGCTTTGTTCTTTAATGAGCCATGGAGTGATCTGTCCATTAAACTGCTCTTGTGTAGCCACACAGTGCATGTTTTGAGTGGCACAAACTGCACTTTATACAACTGATGGCCCCAGCCCCACCCCCTGCCAAAAAAAAAAAAAGGAAATCACAAAGTGCCTGCTGATTGCATCAGGAATGTAATCAGTTCTGTGGGTGAGACAAATCATTCTTTGTATAGAATTATTCTGTTAAACAGTAAAATGATATTATATTTCACAGGCTATGTCCTTTTACAATAGTCTTTTATAAATTTACACTCAGTGTATTTATATAAATTACTTTAAATCCATTAATATAATACTTATCTGTAGTCCACACCTTTCCCTTATTAAATACAATTACTTGGTTCCAAAGGTGCAACTTTTACATGACCTAAGAGGGATGGTAAGGAGGCATTCAGTATGGATGGAAAGCAAGGTGATGGACCCCTTGGTGGGGCTTTTTTGACAACAGTTTCAACCAAGAGACCAACAAGACCTAATAGATCCACCTCCATAGTCACTATTTTGCCCTTTACCACCAGATAAGATGTGGGAGCAGCTCCAGAGAAAAGTGAGTAACAGTATTTTAGGGGCATGCTGCTGCTGCTGCTAAGTCGCTTCAGTCATGTCCGACTCCGTGCGACCCCACAGACGGCAGCCCACCAGGCTCCCCCGTCCCTGGGATTCTCCAGGCAAGAACACTGGAGTGGGTTGCCATTTCCTTCTCCTGTCTCTGCTTTTTAATATGCTATCTAGGTTGGTCATAGCTTTTCTTCCAAGGAGCAAGCGTCTTTTAATTTCATGGCTGCAGTCACCATCTGCAGTGATTTTGGAGCCCCCAAAAATAAAGTCTGACACTGTTTCCCCTGTTTCCCCATCTATTTACCATGAAGTAATGGGACCAGACGCCATGATCTTCAGTTTTTGAATATTGAATTTTAAACCACCTTTTTCACTCTCCTCTTTCACTTTCATCAAGAGGCTCTTTAGTTCCTCTTGCTTTCTGCCATAAGGGTGGTGTCATCTGCATATCTGAGGTTATTGATATTTCTCCCAGCAATCTTGATTCCAGCTTGTGCTTCAAACAGCGCAGCGTTTCTCACGATGTACTCTACATACAAGTTAAATAAGCAGGGTGACAATATACAGCTTTGATGTACTCCTTTCCCAGTTTGGAACCAGTCCGTTCTTCCGTGTCTGGATCTAACTGTTGCTTCCTGACCTGCATACGGGTTTCTCAGCAGGCAGGTCAGGTGGTCTGTTACTCCCATCTCTTCAAGAAAGTGAAGGAAAAAAAAAAAAGAAAGTGAAGGAGGCTAAAAACAGAAGCCGCCAAGCAGCGTTCCTCTAGCGCCCTCTACTGAGAAACCTTTGCACTCGATGCAAAGGAAAGATGCTGAAAATAAACTGGCCATGGCAGAGCTGGCATTGAAGGGTTGAATCTGGAGCTGAAAAGCAATAATTAGTAATTAGCAAACATTTCAGGGCTGGAGCTGTAGAAGCATCTTCCTGGCAGGAGCGGTGGCAGAGAGAAATGCACAATTGCCGCCTATAGTAAGGATGGAACAGATAATAAATAACAGCACGTGCCTTCTGCAGGTACCTCCCATTGCAAACCCAACCCAAAGCCAGAAGACAGAACGTTCAAAGGGTTCAGTCTGTGATCAGCCTCTCAGGGCAGAGGATGGGTCTGGGGGGACAACAGGGTATGTCCAGCCCAGCAAGCAGTCACTATCCCCGTTTTACAGCTAGGAAAAGAAACTTGCCAAAATCACATACCACCCTGCTCCACCGTGCTGAACTGCCCAGGCCTGGAGCCATTCGACGTAAGCGGCAGTAGGAGGGGACAGAGGCTGTTGGCTGCTATTGCAGCGATTTGAGATACTCTTCAAAAAAAGCATTCCTAGAAGCTCAAAGTTCAGTGTCATCCCTTCCAGCAATTTCAACAAATCTGTCTCTACTTGCCGCAGGAGGAGAGAGAGAAAATAACTTTTATTTCAATCTCTTTCCAATAAGGCTGCCCAGCAAGAGTTGTCATTTTCCAGAAGACGGTCTTTCATTTGCACAGTGACCCAGGGTTCCGTGGAGTGAAAAGAGAATGAAGAGAGAAGGGAAGAGAAAGATGCGAAATGTAGCCCCACTGCACCCAAGGAGGAGGGATCCAATAATTGGAAAGCAAACCGGATAGATAGTGCCTGTGATGGGTGTGGCCTGCAAGAGGTGTGCGTTGGCTTTTGAGCAAAAATATATTCAGCAGCTAATTTTTGCTGCAAACCTGGGGCCTGGGCGACCTGGTAGAGAGGGGACTGGACTGCATTTGCCTCAGCAGACACAGATGTGCTTTTTGGGTGATCATAGCCTCTCTCGGCTCATAGTTTTGGGGTGACCATAGAGGCTGTTTCCAGTTAACCTGAGTGTGCTTTGAACCCTTGCCACCCAAACATGGACCTGTGTCCCCCGGACACCTGTTGGAAATGCAGTTTCTACAAACTTTCAGCTGCCGGGAGGAAGGGTGGGGGGCAGGGACAGTTAGGGAGTCTGGCGACAGAGGGTAAGGTGGCTGGATGGCGGCACCGACTCGATGGACACGAGTCTGAGCAAGCTCCGGGAGGTGGTGATGGACAGGGAGGCCTGGCGTGCTGCAGTCCATGGGGTCGCAAAGGGACACGACTGAACGACTGAACTGAACTTGGGGTGAACACGTAGACACTGCTGTTTTTAAATAGTTAACCATTAAGGACCTGCTGAATAGCACATGGGACTCTGCTCAGTGTTATGCAGCAGCCTGGAGGGGACGGGGGTTTGGGGGAGAGTGGATTCATGTATATGCATGGCTGAGTCTCCGCTGTCCACCTGAAACTGTCACTACATTGTTTGTTAATCAGCTATACCCCAATGCAAAGAGCTTTTTGTTTTTTTTTTTAAAGAAAGAAATGCAGGTTCTTAAAAAGTGCAGATTGTCAGGCCCCAACCCAGACTTGTGGAATCAGAGTCTGCATTTCAACAAGAATCTAGGTGATTTGAGTACACGTTGGAGTTTGAGAAACGCTGGTCTAAACCTACACAGGTGGGACCAGTGTCCTGCGGAGACAAAGGTGAAGGGTCGCCCAGCTTCGTTCACGTTTGCAAAGAGGCACAGCCAATCCACACCCTGAACAGCATGGAGTCAGAACCCGTCACACATGGCCAACCTAAGATTCTTTCTTAAGCTATCCAGAGGTTCTCAGCCCTGCTCACACTAGAATCTCCTGGGGCTTTGAAACATAAAAAATATTTCAAGATATCTACAGCAAGTGTAATGGAATATGAAATATTTGGGATTTTCTCTGTGGTAGATGTAAGGGAGGGGAAATAAAAAGCTTTATCCTTCTACCCTCTAGGTTCTCAATTGGGCTTGGTTACCAAAGATAAACAGGAGAAAAGTATAAAAATTGATTTAATAAAGCTTTTCTGTGATATTTCCTCATAAGGACAAAGACCCAAAGAAATGATGAGGCTTTAGGGCTTATATACTAGGCTGAAGAAAGAGTAGGGGGTTTCCCTGGTGGCTCAGCGTAGAGAATCCACCTGCCAATTCAGGAGACACAGGTTTGATCCCAGGGTCAGGAAGATCCCCTGGAGGAGGAAATGGCAACCCACTCCAGTATTCTTGCCTGGGAAATCCCATGGACAGAGGAGCCTGGCGGGCTACAGGCCATGGGGTCCCAAAACAGTCAGACATGACTTAGCGACTAAAGAACAACAAGGAACCCTCAGCATTCAAAATGAGGTCCAAGGACCTGAGTACAGCATCAGCCTTACCTGAGGGCCTGTAGAAATGCAGACACTCAGGCTCCAACCAGACTGACTGCACCAGGAGCTGCAGTTTAATGAGCTTTCCAGGTGACCGGTGTGCGTGGGAAATTTTGAGACGCACTGTCTACACCTCATGGCTGTGGAATCAGGATGAAAAGAACTTAGAACTGAGCCTGACTTACACAGTACTAGGAAGGAAGAGAGGGGAAAAGATTTACCAGCAAATAAGCCTGAGGTCCTGGGAACAAATGCTACATAAATGCTCATTGACGCCGCTCTTTTGGAGCTCGCGTGTATTCAGACATTAATGCACCAGAAGCTGGCATTCCTGTATTCCTGAACTTCAACCTGAAGGGCAACCAACTAGAGGCTACAGTTTGGTCTGTTTCTTGTCCTTCACCCCCACCTACTGGTTCATCTAAGAACTACAACCTGGAGTCCAGACAGCTCTTCCCAATGACCCTCCTTGTAAAGGTCTAAGTCTGTAAATTTCCATAAAAGAGGTTGTTGTTGTTCAGTCACTCAGTCATGTCCAACTCTTTGTGACCCCATGAACTGCAGCACGCCAGGCTTCCCTGTCCTTCACCAACTCCTGGAGCTTGCTCAAACTCACATCCATTGAGTCAGTGATGCTATCCAACCATCTTATCCTCTGTCATCCTTTTCTCCTTCTAAAAGGAGGTAAAAACCCTAAAATGTCTATGCATCTGGAAGACATTCTCTCCAAGGCTTCCTTTTCTTCTCCATGTTCTTCTAGACCCTTTCTATTGGCACAGGAAAATCATTCAAGCCAAGATCATGATATCCTGTCCCATCATTTCATGGAAAATAGATGGGGAAATGATTAAAACAGTGACGGACTTTATTTTCTTGGGCTCCAGAATCACTGCAGATGGTGACTGCAGCCATGAAAAGATGCTTGCTCCTTGGAAGAAAAGCTATGACCAACCTGCTGCTGCTGCTGCTGCTAAGTCGCTTCAGTCGTGTCCGACTCTGTGTGACCCCATAGAGGGCAGCCCACCAGGCTGCCCCATCCCTGGGATTCTCCAGGCAAGAACACTGGGGTGGGTTGCCATTTCCTTCTCCAATGCATGAAAGTGAAAACTGAAAGTGAAGTCGCTCAGTCATGTCCGACTCATCGAAACCCCATGGACTGCAGCCCACCAGGCTCCTCCATCCATGGGATTTTCCAGGCAAGAGTGCTGGAGTGGGGTGCCATTACCTTCTCCAACCTAGACAGCATATTAAAAAGCAGAGACATTACTTTGGCGACAAACGTCCGAATAGTCAAAGCTATGGTTTTTCCAGTAGTCATGTATGGATGTGAGAATTGGACCAAAAAGAAAGACGAGCACCAAAGAATTGATGATTTTGAACTGTGGTATTTGGGAAGACTTTTGAGAGTGCTTTGGGCTGCAAGGAGATCCAACCAGTCAATCCTACAGGAAATCAATTGTGAACACTCCTTCGAAGGTCTGATGTTGAAGCAGAAGCTCCAATACTTTGGCCCCCTGATACGAAGAACTGACTCATTGGAAAAGACCCTGATTCTGAGAAGAATTGAAGGTGGGAGGTGAACAGGAAGTGAAGATGGTTGGATGGCATCACTGACTCGATGGACATGAGTTTGAGGAAGCTCGGGAGATGGTGAAGGACAGGGAGGCCTGGCGTGCTGCAGTCCATGGGGTCACAAAGAGTCAGACACAACAGAGCAGCAACATCTCTTCCATGTCATGCAGGCATTTGATAGGTCGTTTTTCATGGAAAGTTGAGATCTTTGCCCTGATGCCGAGAAGGACCCCATGGGGCTGGGCACGGAGGCCTTTTGGTCCCCCATTCCTTGTAGGCAATACTTCCGCCTCCATGACCCTCTCTGAGTTCCAAAGGGCAGAAGGCTGCTAATCAAACGAGAAGCAACAATGGAACCACCTGAGGCAAGATTAAAGGACCAGAAAGACTTCTCAAGATTAGGAGAGGACCGCCTAGGAGACTGTTACTGTTCAATTGCTCAGTTGGATCGTAGAAAAAGTAAGAGAATTCCAGAAAAATATCTACTGCTTCACTGACTACTCTAAAGCCTTTGACTGTGTAGATCACAGCAAACTGTGGAAAATTTTTAAAGAGATGGGAATACCAGACCACCTGACCTGCCTCCTGAGAAATCTGTATGCAGGTCAAGAAGCAACAGTTAGAACTGGACATGGAACAACAGACTGGTTCCAAATTGGGAAAGGAGTACGTCAAGGCTGTATATTGTCACCCTGCTTATTTAACTTCTATGCAGAGTACATCATGAGAAATGCCGGGCTGGATGAAGCACAAGCTGGAATCAAGATTGCCGGGAGAAATATCAATAACCTCAGATATGCAGATGACACCACCCTTATGGCAGAAAGCAAGGAGGCACTAAAGAGCCTCTTGATGAAAGTGAAAGAGGAGAGTAAAAAAGCTGGCTAAAAACTCAACATTCAGCAAACTAAGATCATGGCATCCAGTCCCATCGCTTCACAGCAAATAGATGGGTAAACAGCGAAACTTTGCAGAAGAAGGAATGACGACTGTGGCTGCCCCTGTCCTGATCGCATTCCCCTGCCTGACTGTGTGACCTCTCTCTAATTACCAGGGGGATGGGTGGAAGGAGGCAGTGGTCTTGAGGCGCTAGCCGACTGTGCTCCCCTTTGCCCAGCCAAGTAATAAAGCCACTTTTCTCCGTAACTCTGTCTCCATATTGCTGTTTAACATTGGGGCACAGAGAGCCAAGATTTTGGCACCAGCCCCAGCAATTCCACTTCTGGAAAGTTATTTCACGGCAATAAGTAGGTATAAGTGTGAGAAGTTCACTGAGGCAGTTTTTAGGAGGAAAAAGACTGGGAATCTGGGGGTCCTCACTGCAGGATCCGCAGACTGAGGCAGAGCTGTGTCTTCACGCAGTCAGCTCCCCTTGCGTTACTGTTGTTCAGTCCCTCGGTCGTGTCCAACTGTGCACACCAGGCTTTCTTGTCCTTCACTATTGGTTTCCCTTCTGTTCCTATGGATTTTACTTTATGCTCTTAAAAACATTTCTTTCTGAGATGTCCTTTAGTTTTACCGGCTGCCAAAGGAAGCTATGGTGGAACGGAGCAGGGTCTTGTGAGGCCCTCCTGGGCACATTTCTTTCTGGGTTCCTTTTTGTCTTAAACGCAGGATAAAGGTTTCAGCCTCTCAGACCACACCCCGCCCCCCCCCCGGCCAAGTATCAAAGTGCAGATTCAATCAGTTACTAATCGGGGACCTAAGGGAATGCTGGGAAAGATTGAAGGCAGGAGGAGAAGGGATAACAGAAGATGAGATGGTTGGATGGCATCACCAACTCGGTGGACCTGAGTCTGAGTAAGCTCTGGGAGTTGGTGATGGACAGGGCAGCCTGGTGTGCTGCAGTCCGTGGGGTCGCGAAGAGACTCAAATGAGTGACAGAACAGCAACAAAGGGAAGGCAGAAACAAAGAGGGAGCGACCAAGAAATGATACTGCAGCAACGAAAGGAGGGTCCTGGTTCCTCCGCGAGGGACACATAGGAGCTGAGGCCGCCACCTGGGTGGAGGACAGTAACTTCAGGCTGAGCACAAGTTTCCTGGAGCGCCGCCCTGTTACCTCACCACCAACAAACCAGAAGAAAGTTACTGCCTTCATCCCAGATTTTGCCTATAAAAATTTCTCCCCCCAAATCTCCGGGAGTTCAGGGTCTTTGAGCACCAGCCACGGGTTCTGTAGCTGAGCAGGGCCCTCTGGGTCCTTGACGGTCCTTGATGACCATGAGCATGTAGCCCCAGGCCTCCTGGAGCCTCCTGTTGTTGTTCAGTAGCCTAGTTGGTTCCTATCCAACTCTTTGTGACCCCAGGGACTGCAGCACGCCAGGCTTCCCCATCCTTCACTATCTCCCAGAGTTTCCTCAAATTCAAGTCCATTGAGTCAATGATGACCTCCAACCACCTCATCCTCTGTCGCCCCCTTCTCCTCCTGCCCTCAATCTTTTCCCAGCATCAGACTCTTTTCCAATAAGTTGGCTCTTCACATCAGGTGCCAAAATATTGGAGCTTCAGCTTCAGCATCAGTCCTTCCAGTGAGTATTCAGAGTTTATTTCCTTTAGAATTGACTGGTGTGAGCTCCTTACAGTCCAAGGAACTTTCAAGGGTCCTCTCCAGCACCACATTTCAAAAGCATTGATTTTTCAGCACTCTGCTTTCTTTATGGTCCAACTCTCACATCCATGCATGACTACTGGAAAAACCATAGCTTTGACTGTACGGACCTTTGTCAGAAAAGTGATATCTCTGCTTTTCATATGCTGTCTAGGTTTGTCATAGCTTTTCTTCCGAGGAGCAAGCCCTAAGGACTGTTAAGTTAACCTTGGTGACACCACCCTGTGCCCTCATCATCAGCCAAACAGAACTGTGCTCGACCTGATCACGTACCCTGCCATCCCCCAAGTATACACCTGGCCTTTAAAAATTCCTTGCCAAAATCTTTCAGGGAGTCTGCGGCTTTTTAGGGCCTGAGCCACTCTGTCTCCTTGCACGCCTCTGCCATAAACCACCCTCTGCTCCAAACCCTGACGTTTCAATTCGTCCGACCTCACTGTGTATCAGGCACGTGAAGCTGTGTTCAGTGACAAGGACACACAAAAAAAAGATGCAGAGCCCCTGCACCCAAAGAGACTGGTTGATTTGGCTGTGGTACGAGCATAGCTTATTTAACTTCTATGCAGAGTACATCATGAGAAACGCTGGGCTGGAAGAAGCACAAGCTGGAATCAAGATTGCCGGGAGAAATATCAATAACCTCAGATATGCAGATGACACCACCCTTATGGCAGAAAGTGAAGAGGAACTAAAAAGCCTCTTGATGAAAGTGAAAGAGGAGAGTGAAAAAGGTGGCTTAAAGCTCAACATTCAGAAAACTAAGATCGTGGCATCTGGTCCCATCACTTCATGGGAAATAGATTGGGAAACAGTGGAAACAGTGTCAGACTTTATTTTTGGGGGCTCCAAAATCACTACAGATGGTGATTGCAGCCATGAAATTAAAAGACACTTACTCCTTGGAAGGAAAGTTATGACCAACCTAGATAGCATATTCAAAAGCAGAAACAGTACTTTGCTAACAAAGGTCCATCTAATCACAGCTATGGTTTTTCTAGTGGTCATGTATGGATGTGAGAGTTGGACTGTGAAGAAAGCTGAGCACCACAGAATTGATGCTTTTGAACTGTAGTGTTGGAGAAGACTCTTGAGGGTCCCTTGGACTGCAAGGAGATCCAACCAGTCCATTCTAAAGGAAATCAGTCCTGGGTGTTCATTGGAAGGACTGATGCTAAAGCTAAAACCCCAATACTTTGGCCACCTCATGCAAAGAGTTGATTCATTGGAAAAGACTCTGATGCTGGGAGGGACTGGGGGCAGGTGAAGGGGATGACAGAGGATGAGATGGCTGAATGGCATCACCAACTCGATGGACATGAGTTTGAGTGAACTCCGGGAGTTGGTGATGGACAGGGAGGCCTGGCGTGCTGCGATTCATGGGGCAAAGAGTTGGACACGACTAAGCGACTGAACTGAACTCAACTGAACTGAACGAGCATAGTGTGGGATAGTCACTGAGCTGTTTAAGAGAAATAGGCTATCTATGTGTACTGATCTAGAACAATCCCAAAAGGACATTGTTAAAGGTGTAGAATGGTATGTATTATGGTCATATTTACATTTCAGAGAAGGACGTTTTTACATCTATACTTGTTCACACACTTAACATCTCAGGAAGGAGACGCAGGACACTGATAACCATGGCTGCTCTGAGCCAGGGAACTGGAGGTCTGAGAGTTGGGCTGAATAATAGTTCCTTTTTTCTCTTTATCTTTTTGTATTGTTTGGATTTTGTCAAACATTACAAACATCTTTTTAAAAAGTTCAAAATGCAAGGTTTAACTAAATATGAGGCTTAATCCTTGAAACCACAACATTTAATAGTCTCATGACATTTGTTGGAAAAAGGTGAATACGTGATAAAATGAGTACAAACTTAATTTAAAAAAAAAAAAAAAAAGCCTTACTAGGTCAAGTGCATGGTCCACGATGCTCGGGGTCCTCTCCCAGGAAAGGGCCCTTGGGGTGACCCCAGGGGAGCCGGCGGTCACATGGTGGATGGGGGGTCCCCAATCTCTGTGTTTTTTTAGGGACCCCTGCTGTGGGGCCTCCCACACACACCTTTCTTCCTATTGTCCTTGAATCTTTATTATATGGTGGAGAATATGTAAGTGGCAGGACCTTGAAGAAGAAAAAATATTTATCCTGTCTACTTTAAAAATATATATATTTTTTAATTTGGTTTAATAAAAAGCCACATATCATAAAATGTGCCACCTGAACTGTTTTTATATGCACAGTTCATTAGTATTAAGTACAATCACAGTATGCAACGGACCTTCAGAACTTGCAAAACTGAAACTCTATACCCACAGAAAGACTCCCCATTTGCCGCACTCACCGCCCCAGCCCCTGGAAACCACCATTCATTTCTATGATTTTATCTACTCTGTGCTGTGCTAAGTCGCTTCAGACATGTCGGACTCTTTGTGACCCCATGCACTGTAGCCCCCCAGGTTCCTCCATCCCTGGCATTCTCCAGGCAAGAATACTGGAGCGGGTTGCCATGCCCTCCTCCAGGGGATCTTCCTGACCCAGGGATCGAACCCATGACTCTCAGGTCTCCTGCACTGGCAGGCGGGTTCTTTACCACTAGCGCCACCTGGGAAGAAGTGCCTCTTGTCCGCCTTGGGTGGGACCCAGAGCAAGTCAGGTAAACTTGTCTCCGGTTCTTCATCCTCAAAGCAGGGATGAAAGTAGCAGTCACTTCACAAGGTCGTGTGCATCCAGGGAAGCCCTGTTTTAAAGCTGTTTGAACAATACCCGGCTCACAGGAAGTGCTGTGTGAAGGTATGAAGGTCTGCGATAGTTCTGACGGTTGGGATGTATTTTCATGTCTGTTAGGACAAAGATTAAACCAGAACAGCAAACCTATGACTTCATGAATGGTACTGCTTAAAATGAGACTAAAGTATGTTTTTAATTTTTAAAAGTTGATTTAAAGAAAGTTCCGTTTTTTCCAAAGTTCAAGCATACAAAACGACAAATTTTCCCAAGGCGATCTGGCGCCCCCTCCTGGTACTGGGGAGGCAGCGTCGTGCGGGTTCCCTACTTAGGAAGCCCAAAATGAGAACAGTGGGCATCAGTTCTGTGGCTCCCTTTACTTAGACCCTGCAGTTCACCGGCCATCAAGGGCTCGATGTGGCCCAAGGTGAAGGTGACCAGGCTCAGCCAGCCACCCGCCACCCACTCCAGGACCCACCTCTGGTTCCCCAGGGTGGCACGGTCCTGGCCGGCCTGGTTTTCTCTGGGGAAGGTCTACAGGTGTGAGGAAGCCCAGGGAAAGTCCAGCAGGTCTTTCCGCTCTAACGTGGGTCTGGGCCCTGCCAGCCAAGACACACATCAAAAGGAAGGACTCGTCTTCCCTGCCCTGCTGCCCTTTGCACATCATGGCAGGTAGCAGTTGGTAGGTCCATAGGACACACCCCGATTTTTCCCAGTGCCTACATCCTCTGAGCCTGAACTTATCCTCTCCCCCACCTCACCTGCCAGAGGAGGGCATGGAATTCCACTCCAGTATTCTTACCTGGGAGTCCCATGGACAGAGGAGCCTGGTGCGCCACAGTCCATGGGCCCGCAAAGAGTCAGACGCGACTGAAGCGACTACGCGCACTCTCCTCAACCCCTTGTTAACACACGTTCCTGTGCCTGACCACAGTGACGCCAAACTGAAACGTCAGATTTTGGAGCAGAGAAAGGTTTCTTGCAGGCCATACAAGCCATGGTGGCTTCTGCCCTAAAAATGGCTTCCCTGGTAGCTCAGACAGTAAAGAATCCGCCTGCAGTGCAGGTGACCTGGGTTCGATCCCTGGGTTGGGAAGACCCCGTGGAGAAGGAAATGGCAAGCCACTCCAGTATCCTTGCCTGGAAAATCCCATGGACAGAGGAGCCTGGTGGGCTGCAGTCCACGGGATCTCAAAGAGTCCAGCATGACTGAGCGACTAACACTTTCACTTTCATGCCCTAAAAAGCCTCCAGCTCCTCAAGGGTTTCCGCAAAGCATTTTTAAAGGCCAGGTAAGGGAGGAGGGGGTTGCTGGGCACCAGACCAGCTCGTGCACAGGTCTCTGACAGGCTGATGCTGAAAGACTCAGGGTTAACTTTAACAGTCCTTAGACTCCAGAAGGCCAGGGGCTACATGCTGTTGGTTGTCAAGTAGTTAACATCTTCCATTTGTGTGTGTGTGTGGGGGGGGGGGTGCTTCATTTGTGCAAAACAGCTCAAGAAATTTGCATCAAATACTATTCTCTAGGTACTTCAGAAAGGAACTAAAGCAGAGGACATTGAGAAGTCCCGGGAAGCCTCGGTTTTCCCCTCCCACCTCTAGTCACACCAGCCTCTGTTCTCAATGCACAGACACTTCTCCCCCTAGATCCTTTGCCTCTGTGGTTTCTCCACCCAGATTTCCACGCGGCTGGCTCCCCACCTTCAGGTCTCTGCCTCATGCCATCTCCTCCTGAATGGCCTGCGGACACTGGCTCCCTACCCAGCTGACCCCCCGACTCTTGATGCCACTATCCTGTTTTATTTCCCTCGTGACACTCTCAACAGAGCAGGTGCTGCTCTTCTTTCCGTTCCTGTTCATCATCTACATGTCTCACCAGCCGTGAGCTCCTAGGAAACAGATCTGTCTGGCTCACTCCCTCAGCATCTCCAGCCCCTACTCAGTGTTGGCTGAAGACTGGTGGAAAGAATGAGTATTATCTTCACTTTACACACGAGAAGACTTCAAGAAGACGGGTGACTTGCCAGACAGCAGTGTTCTTGGAGGCCACACCTTTGACGGCAGCCACGCTGCCCAGGTCGGGTCAGGCCTCCCCAGTGAAAATGCTTTTCCCCTCTGGCGAAGGCTGGGGGCTCATTCCGACTCTGGTGACATCACGTGGGGGAGATTTAGTCATCGAGCAGCCTCCTGGTCCATGACTCACCCCCACTGACATTTTCAGAGCATGTGCAGACACAGTATCAATGGAACTTTTCACTCACGAGGAAGGGTAATTGGTTGCCTCCATCCCCCAGCCACCAAATTGGCAAGTGAGACGCTGTGGACAAAACAGAACCCTCATGCATTCCCCAAGACAGACACATCACGCAGATTTTTTCTTTAAGAGTCATCGGCAATCCCAAAGCCTTATTCAGACTGTACGATGAGTCAGAGTGAGTCAATTAATCATTTGACAAATCCTTATTGAGCACCTACTGTGTTCTCAGCACCGGGATACAGCAGGGAACAAAACAGACCCAAGTTCCCGCCTTACAGAGCTGACGTTCTGGTGACGGAGACAGATGTCAACAAATGAACAAGGAAAAACATGTAAGATGTCAGAGGGTGACGTATGACATGCCATGGAGAAAATCAAAGCATGGAAGCCCAAGAGGAGATACAATTTAACATTTCTTTTGGCCAGGGTGGGGGGAGGGGGAAGGGGAGGCACTTGATCGCACGGCTTATGGGATCTTAGTTCCCTGACCCAGCAATCAAACCCAGGCCCTTGGTAGAGAATGCTTGGAGTCCTAACCACTGGACAGCCAGGGAATTCCCTAAAGCTGCATGTAAAATTTTTAATTTAATTCAGTAAATGAAGACTCCCTGAGAAGGAGACATTTGGGCAAAGCAGAAGGTATAGCCTATGCAAAGGCCCTGAGGCACACGCCTGGTGTGCTGGCCGTGCAGCTGTGAGGCCTTGTGGCTGAAGCATGGTGAGCAGGAGAGATGCAGGACGCCAGGCCACGGAACTGAGAGGGCAGCTGGCAGTCGTCCGGGCAACTTGGCTTTCACTCTGAGTGAGATGGGAGCCTGGGGAGGGGCCCGGCCACGGGCGCGGCAGGACACCACCGAGGTTAGACTGCCTTTGTTTGCTTTGGGAGATCAGATTGAGATGGGCAAGGTGGGAGCAGAGACCAGGGATGGGCTTGTTCGGGCTCAAAGTGACAGTGCCTGAGGATTTCCCTGATGGTCCAGTGGTTAAGAATCTGCCTTGCAATGCAGGGGACATGGGTTCGATCCCTGGTCCAGGATGATCCCACATGATGCAGGGCAACGAAGCCTGTGCTCCACAACTACCGAGCCTGTGCTCTGGAGCCTGAGAGCCGCAGCTACTGAGGTTTCCACGCCCTAGAACCCGTGCTCCCCAACAAGAGAAGCCACCACAATGAGAAGCCCTCCTACCACAAGGAGAGAGGAGCCCCGCTCTCCACAACTAGAGGAAGCCTGCATGCAGCAACCAAGACCCAGTGGGGCCAAAAATAAATGAATAAATAAATATTTTAATTAAAAAAAATATCCGCCTTTAGATAGTTAGGAAGTTTGCAATGGACATGTACACACTGCCATATTTAAAATGGATTACCAACAAGGACCTACTGCATAGCACAGGGAACTCTGCCCAATGTTATGTGGCAGCCTGGATGGGAGGGGAGCTTGCGAGAGATTGGATACATGCATATGTATGGCTGAGTCCCTTCACTGTGCACCTGAAATTGTTAATCGACTAAACCCCAAAACAAAATAAAGTGTTTTTAAAAAAGAGAGAGAGAGAGAAATATTGAAGGGGAAAAAATACCTTTGAGCCATGCCTGAGTAAATGTGGGAATTAAAGGTTAAAAAAAAAAAAGAATATGCCTTCCAATGCAGGGGACGTGGGTTCGATCCCTGGTCACAGAACTAACATCCCACATGCCTCAGAGCAACTAAACCCGTGCGATGCAACTCCTGAGCCCACAGGATGCACCAAAGTTCTCAAGCGCTGCAACGAAGACCCACGCCAGCCAAACAAATAAGTATTTCAGAAGGAAGAAGGTGTGATGGTGCTTGGACCAGCGGAGGTGCTGAGAAATGGGCAGATTCTGGGCGTATTTTGCAGGTAGAGCCTAAAGGGTTGAGGGCAGGTGGGAGGAAGAGAAGAGGCAGCGTGTTCACAAAGCCCATCGCCTCCGCACCTGGAAGCCGGGTGTCACTTCCAGAGCTGGGGACTCTGCTGTGGGAAGGCTGGGTCTGGGAGAAGATCATGGCCATAGACCAGACCTGTTTGCACTCACACAGACCAAGACGAGACCCAAACATCAGTCCAGCACCAGGGAAACTGCTCAGCTCAGTTTACAAGCTGCAGAGGCAACTGTTGAACGAGTCTGCAGAGCTCCCGCTGACGGAGCTGAGAAGTAAGACGGGGCTGCTGGGGAAAAGAGAAGGATGATTGCTGAGCACAAAGACCTCCTGCTGGAGGAAGGGGGTGCCCTGAGCCCCTCCCCAAACAGAATCCAGGCCCCAGGCTCCCTGGATCCTTGGTTTATCAGCTCCCATTTCCAATGTGGCTCAACCTCTGAACCCCAAAGGAGATGCTTCCTAATCTGCAGCTTTGAATGAATGCCCAGCTCCCCTGGGAAAGAGCTCAACACAGAAGGGGGTGGGAACAAAAAGGGGCCAAGTCTCTTAAACAGCCCAAAGTGTCTCAAAATGAATAGCAAGTGCCCGGATGGTGCGTCTCTCACTTTGGCCAGCAGTCGTGGCTCTGAGGAAGTCTAACAAGGCCATTACTGCCTGAAGACAAGCATCTCACATGGCTCAGATCACCCCCTGCTCCTGGCGACAGCAGGCGCCGTTTCTGGGTGGCTTTAAATAAAACAAGAGGGCCTGGTGCCAGGGGAAGTGAGAACTGCAGCCTCTGGCAACTGTCAGCCTCTCCCCACAGAGATCCGGGATGAATGGCAGTAGCAGGTGCGGCCCGAGGACCTGGCGACCCAGCGCGGAGAGGCCTGACATTTTGTCAGGGATCCCTACACAGGGCTAGCCGGGAGGCTCGAGGCTGTGGTGAATCCCAGGGACAAAGAAGAGAGCGCCCCTCTGGGAGTGGGAGGGTGAACAACCAACAAGCTAAGCAGTGTCCCAAATTGGGTTGAGAACTAGAATATTATTTCTGCAGTAGGATCTTTTGTTTCTGCCTGCCCAGCACCTGTCTGTCTCCACTTCTGGCCACAGAAATAAGTTATTTATTTGGAGAACTGTATTAATCACATCTTTTTATTATGCAGATCTGATATTGTGATGTTTGAAGAGACTCTAACCTTCCCAGGAAATCAGTCCTGAATATTCGTTGGAAGGACTGATGCTGAAGCTGAAACTCCAATACTTTGGCCACCTGATGCAAAGAACTGACTCATTGGAAAAGACTCTGATGCTGGGAAAGACTGAAGGCGGGAGAAGGGGGTGACAGAGGATGAAATGGTTGGATGGCATCACCGACTCAATGGACGTGAGTTTAAGCAATCTCCGGGAGATGGTGAAGGACAAGGAAGCCTGGTGTGCTGCAGTCCATGGGGTCGTGAAGAGTCTGACACGACTGAGCGACTGAGCAACAACCTTCCCAGGTGGTACTAGTGGTAAAGAATCCGCCTGCCAATGCAGGAGACGGAAGAGACTCAGGTTCTATCCCTGGGTAGGGAAGATGCCCCAGAGGAGGAAATGGCAACCCACTCTAGTAGTCTTGCCTGGAGAATCCCTTGGACAAAGGAACCTGCCGGGCTATGGTCCATGGGGTGGCAAAGAGTTGGACCCACTTGAAGTGACTTAGCACACACATCCTTCTCAGGGTTAGTCAGTTCCTAAAGATGATGGTAAATTTCTTGCCTGGAGCTCGCTTTTTATATTCAAACCAACCAATTCGGAGCCACACCCCCATCACCTCCTCTATTGGTTTGGTACTCACACTCCAGGCCACTATCCAGTGGCCCTAATCACTCCAGACCCAGGGACCAAGCAACGAGGGGAGCCCCTCTGCTCCAGAGCCCACTGAAATTGTTCAAACCAGCCAGTCCCAGGGCTACTTACCCTGTTTCCTTGTCCCGGCTCATGGAAACCACAAGGAAGCCTGCTGTCTCCCTCACGCTGACCAACCCTAGCGCTTCTGTTGTAGGTCCCCCATGGTACACGCCTACCTCGTAGAATCTGTGGGTATAAAACCATCTTTTATTTTTTAAAGATAGTTATTTATTTTGCTGGGCTGAGTCTTAGTTGCAGCATGCAGGATCTTTAATTGAGGCACGTGGGATCTAGTTCCCTGACCAGGGATCGAACCCCAGGCCCCCTGCACTGGGGAGCTCATAGTCATAGCCACCGAATCACCAGCGAAGTCTCTCAAACCATCTTTGCAATGGCAGCCACCTCCTGAGCTGATAGCCTCACCCTTTCTGAGTATATATACAAAACCTGCATTTTTAAACAATAATGACCTCTCTCCGTGCAAGTCCATGGGACTGGAGGCAGCTTACCCCACCTCTAGCCCCGTTTCAGGGGTGGGTATGTGACCCAGATCTGTCCAATCAGAGTATCCTATCCCTGCTTGCCTTTGTTAAATGTCCAATGAGTGTCCGTCTTGATATTTTAGCTAGACCAATCGGGAAAGAGTGGCTGAGAGGATCTCCTCTCTGCTTTGCTCCTCTGGCTCAGTTCTCAAGCAGGCTCTTCCCAGTGGGAAACCCAAGGACCCACTGGACTGAACAGCAACATTTATCAGCATCGTAGTTTTTTCTCCTGCTACGTTGAGCTTCACAGGGGCAGGAGTCGACCAGAAAGCCGGATTCAGTGACGGCTGTGATTTTGCCAATAAAATACGTAACGGCAGCAGGGGCAAGGGTGCGGAGTATGTTGGAAAGTGATAACAGCAATGGACAACAGAATCTAAAATGGTTTGGAGGGGAATTAAAATACGGGGAGGGAGGAGCCAGGGAGCGGAAAGAAAAGGTTGCAGGGTCGGGGATTTATAAGGCCTGGCAGGCCAAGGCATTGTTGGAATTGAGGCACTAGAGGAAATGAGTTGAAAGGTGAGGAACAGAGTGGAGCCAGGCTTTGGGGCCCTGATGTTTATGTAATTTAGGGACTCTCTTGAGTGTTATATGAGAGATATCCACCCCCCTGCAATATGCTACATTATAGTCAAAAAGGATTTTTGTGGTTGTAAATAATATACCGAATCATTTGAGATCATCAAAAGGAAGATTATCTTTGGTGAGCCTGACCTAATCAGGTGAGCCCTTTCAAGGGTATCTAGATGTCTGAAACAAAAACCAGACGAATGTGTTCTTCCTGGCCTGGAGAAAAGCAAGTGGCCAGGTCCTGAACTGCTTCTGGGGGTGCATGGCAAGGAACCACGGGGCAGCTTCAAGGAGCAGCCTGGAAGATTCTGCTGACAGCAGGGGGAGGACAGGGACCTGGGTCTAGAGCAGAATGCAAGCTGCGGGAGGTGAGCTCACACCCTGACCGCTTGGATTTGACAACGCATAAGGGCGCTGGAATCAAGACTGCCGGGAGAAATATCAATAACCTCAGATATGCAGATGACACCACCCTTATGGCAGAAAGTGAAGAGGAACTCAAAAGCCTCTTGATGAAAGTGAAAGTGGAGAGTGAAAAAGTGGGCTTAAAGCTCAACATTCAGAAAACGAAGATCATGGCATCCGGTCCCATCACTTCATGGGAAATAGATGGGGAAACAGTGGAAACAGTGTCAGACTTTATTTTTGGGGGCTCCAAAATTACTACAGATGGTGACTGCAGCCATGAAATTAAAAGACGCTTACTCCTTGGAAGGAAAGTTATGACCAACCTAGACAGCATATTCAAAAGCAGAGACGTTACTTTGCCAACAAAGGTCCGTCTAGTCAAGGCTATGGTTTTTCCTGTGGTCATGTATGGATGTGAGAGTTGGACTGTGAAGAAGGCTGAGCACCGAAGAATTGGTGCTTTTGAACTGTGGTGTTGGAGAAGACTCTTGAGAGTCCCTTGGACTGCAAGGAGATCCAACCAGTCCATTCTGAAGGAGATCAGCCCTGGGATTTCTTTGGAAGGACTGATGCTAAAGCTGAAACTCCAGTACTTTGGCCACCTCATGCGAAGAGTTGACTCATTAGAAAAGACTCTGATGCTGGGAGGGATTGGGGGCAGGAGGAGAAGGGGACGACAGAGGATGAGATGGCTGGATGGCATCACTGACTCGATGGACATGAGTCTGAGTGAACTCCAGGAGTTTGTGATGGACAGGGAGGCCTGGCGTGCTGCGATTCATGGGGTCGAAAAGAGTCGGACATGACTGAGCAACTGAACTGAACTGAAGGGCTGGGGGATTTGACCTCAGCCTTCCTTTCAACTTCAATCTATTTGCACCTTCAGCTTCAGGGAATCTTTGGGTGTTAATTTGTCCAGAGACTGTTGTAAAGACTTTCTATTCGAATGCAAGACAATGTACCGTTGGCTTGTATTATGGGAATATATATATGTGCAATCTATATGCACCTCTGATAAGCTATATTAGATAACAATGCTATTGTGGTTTAGGTGCTAAGTCGTGTCCAACTCTTTTGCAACCCCGTGGACTGTAGCCAGCCAGGCTCCTCTGTCCATGGGATTTCCCAGGCAAGAATGCTAGAGTGGGTTGCCATTTCCTTCTCTGGGGGATCTTCCTAACCCAGGGATTGAACCCAGCATCTTGCGTCTTCGGCATCGGCAGGCAGATTCTTTACTACTGAGCCATCTGGGAAGCCCATTGGATTATTAAGTCGGACACAATTTGAGATGGGAAAATAACAGAGCTCATTTTGAGTGGAGAGTACTGGGTAGGCCTGTGTTGACTCAAAGAAGGAGTTTTTCCCAGCCCCCTGCTGAGTCATTGTTCCAGGAGGACCCACAGGAGCACTGGCTGATTCTGGGGTTCAGGAAGGCAGGCCCAGGACTGGGCTGAGAGACTGCAGTCCCGCCATGGGGACAGCCCGCCCCTGGTTGCCCACAGGCCTCCCTGTATGCTTTACAGTCAGAAGAACCAACGGTGGGAGGACGTGGGAGCACGATGCCTGTCCCCACTCCTCCCTCTCCCTGTGTCCGTGGGTCTCAACCCTGGCTGCAGGTGGGAATCACCTGGGCTCACAGGCTTTCCAGGTCCCACAGATAAAAACCCAAGACGTCTCAGTTCACTCTGTATTTCAGATCAGCCCCTTAAGGTGCTCAGTAGCTCAGCCCTATCCAACTTTTTGCGGCTCCATGGACTATAGCCTGCCAAGCTGCTCTGTCCATGGAATTCTCCAGGCAAGAATAGTGGAGTGGGGCTTCCCTGGTGGCTCGGGGGGTAAAGAATCCGCCTGCTTTTGTAGGAGATACTGGCTCGTTCCCTGGTCCGGGAAGATCCCCCATGCCACCGAGCATCTAAGCCCGGGCACCACAACCGCTGAGCCTGTGCCGTAGAGCCGGGAGCCGCAACTACTGCGCGTGCGCGCGCTGCAACCGCAGAAGCGCGCACGCCCTCGAGCCCGTGCCAAAGAGAAGGCGCCGCAATGAGACGCTCCTGCTTCACAACTGGAGCGCAGCGGCCGCTCTCCACAACCAGAGAAAAGCCTGTGCAGCAACAGAGACCAAGCACAGCCAGAAAATTAATTAATTAAAAAAAAAAAAGAATACCAGAGTGAGTTGCCATTTCCTTCTCCCAGGGACCTTTCCAACTCAGGGATCGAACCTGAGTCTCTTGCATCCCCTACCTTGGCAGGCGGGTTCTTTACCTCTAGTGCCACCTGGGAAGCCCCTCAAATAACAAATACATTTGTAATGTATCAATAAGTGTATCCATGCAATCTTTGAGACGTTACTTGAACTGAAAAGTTATATTTGTCGTTTAGCTGAAATACAAAGTTAATTAGGCCTCCTGTAGTTTATCAGATGACGCTGGGAGGTGGAGTTTTAAAAAAATACTGAGACCTGACCTCATCAACCCCGTCATCCCTGGCTGCCTCTACAGGGAGGATGAATGATTTCTACAGCTGATAAACTGGGGGAAGGGAAGTGGGTGGGCATATGTGCCTTGTCCCCTCCTGGCCCTTTTCTGAGACTGGTGGGCGTGTGAGGGGTACTCTGAGCGGTAGGGCACCTCTGTCCCTTGCGCAGAGCCTACCCACCAGCGCCCTGAGTGCATGGCGGGGGTCCGAGGGGGGTCGGGTGGAGGGGGGGCGGAGGACGGTGTATTAGCAAGGTTGGCTGAACCTAAGCACAGTCCCCAAGTAGCTCTTCTCGTTATTAAGGTAGAATCTCTTTCTCACTTGGTTGTGAACCTCCCTAGGGAGGGAAAGGATGTTAAGAATTGACACCCCCCCCCCAAAACTCCGACATCTTCCCCCTCCTCTCCTCCTTCAGGGCTTGGCTAATTCATACGCAGTCATCACCTATTAGCTAAAAAGAAGCCTTGCTCCAAGAAGCCTTCCCCAGACCACAGCAGATCCTCTGGCTGTGTGTTTTCATAAACCCCTCTGGATTTTCTTTCTCTCGGAAGTGAAGTGAAAGTCGCTCAATCCTGTCTGACTCTTTGCGACCCTGTACGCTATACAGTCCATGGAATTCTCCAGGCCAGAATACTGGAGTGGGTAGCCTTTCCCTTCTCCAAGGGATCTTCCCAACCCACGGACCAAACCCAGGTCTCCCGCATTGCAGGTGGATTCTTTACCAGCTGAACCGCAGGGGAAGCCCAAGAATACTGGAGTGGGTAGCCTATCCCTTCTCCAGGGGATCTTCCTGACCCTGGAATTGAATTGCTGTCTCCTGCATTGCAGCCTGCCCTTCTCTCTGGCCCATATCAAAATTGTCATTGACTGAAGCCGGATTTCTTGACCTCGACACAACTGAAATTTAGGGTCACAGAAATCGTTGTTGTATCTCTCCTGTGGATCTTAGACTGCTTAACAGCATCCTTGCCCTTCACTCACTAGAAGCTGGACCTACTCCCCTGCCCATCTCCAGGGGGACAACTAAATGTCTCCAGACATTGCCAAATATCCCATGCATGCTTTAATGTTCTGCTATTTCCATTATAATATCCTTAATAGTATCTAAACAAGGGACCCTGCAAATTGTGTGGCTGGATTCTGTTTGTGTACCTCATTTTAAGTTTTTTCTTTTTTTTTTAATGTGGACTATTTTTAAAGTCTTTATTGAATTTGTTACAATATTGCTTCTGTTTCCCGCTTTGGTTTTTTGAACACAAGGCATATGGGATCCTAGCTCCCCAACCATGGATCAAACTTGCCCTCCTTGTGTTGGACGCTTTAACCACTGGACTGCCAGGGAAGTCCTTACCATTTTTTTTTTTTTTTAATGCTTCTCTCTCTTAACACTGAGCAACTAACACTTTGCCAACACTGGCCTTGGGAGCAAAGAATGCGTCTACCTCATTTACTGCGGCACCCTCTGCGCCAGCACAGAGAAGTGCTTGAAAAATATGTGCAAATAAGGATCAAGCAAGAAGCTGAATCCAGGCCCTGGGGCTGCCATTCCCACCCCACACCCAACCCCCACCCCCCACTGCTCCCCCCGCTGAGGAACAGAAGGAAATATAACCTCAGCCGACCTGCCTAAGTCGCTCTATTCAATAGCCTTCCTTCCCCAGGCTGCCGGAACATTCTTCCAAACTCCTCAAGCGTGTCAAGCGGCAAATGTACCCTGTGTGGTCTGTGGGCCTTTCTCGAAGGCTCCATATGCCATGTCAGCTGGACAGAGCGGTAATCCCCAGATGTAAGCAGATAAGGGCCAGGGGAGAGCCTTCACACTGCATTTCCGAGCTCCACCCACTCAGGGCAGACCTTCGTTTTGGATTAATTCTGGCCAATTTAGCTTGCCCTCCCTTCCACAAAACGGGAGTCCAGTCGACCTGCTGGGAAATCTTAAAGCCAGCTGAGCTGAGGACAGCAGGCCCTGGGAGGCCAATATAACCCGCTCTAGAACAAAGCAAGTCTACTTAGAATGGAGACCCAGATTTCAGGACACAGCAGTGAAGGGGAGATTTCTCAGAGTTATCTTGAAAAACGATAATTTGCAGCAGCTTTCTTCATAATAGCCAAAAACTGGAAATCACTCTGATCGATGATTAAATAAAATGCCATGCAATCCACACCAGGACATTACTCAGCAACAGAAAGGAACAAACTCCTGAAACACTCGGCAACAATTTGGATAGACCTTGTATCAGATTCCTAGGATGGCTGTAACAAAGTACCATGAATTGACTGGCTTAAAAAAAAAAAAAGAAATTTAGAGGACTTCCCTGGTGGTCCAGTGTTTTAAGACTGTGCTCCCAATGCAGGGTCCCGGATTGGATCCTTCATCAGAGAACCAGATGCCCCATGCTGCAAGTAAAGATCTCACGTGACTCAACGAAGATCAAAGATCCCCCAGGCAACAACTAGGACCTGGCGCAGCCAAATAAAAGAATAAATATTTTTAAAAATTCAACCAAGGGAAAACAGTTCCCATGAAATCCTTGCTTCCAGATCAGGAAACTCAAGTGTGAAACTGTATCCTAAATATGCACACAGAGAATCTTAAATGAAGCAGTTTATGCAACCCATCCATTGGGAATAAAGAATGTGTCAGAAATATCTGTGCTTTGCTAAGGGTCTAGGTGTTCCAAGTGCCCTGACTCCAACCAGGCAGTCTGAAAAGAAGACCAAAGTCTGTGCGGAAATGAGTCTAACCCTGTCCGGAGACCAACAGAGAACCAACAGGAGACAAGCTTCACAGCGGCCATCCATCACACTCACCGCGTCCCACTACGGCTCCAAGTTTGGTGATGATGAAGACACAATACTTGGGAAGAGCTGAAAAATTCATCCAGTCTACAAGAGAAACTTTTCTAAAAGGCTACACAGGGACAAGACAGCCTGATCTTGTTAGTGACAGGATTCCACTTTGAGAACCCGGCTCCCTGCCAACTATGTTATTTCGGGGTAATCTATTCACTTCAATGGGTATGAGTTTGAGCAAACTCCGGGAGATAGTGAAGGACAGGGAAGCCTGATGCGCTGCAGTCCATGGGGTCAAAAGAGTCGGACCCGACTAAGCGACTCAACAACAATGACAGTCTATCGTTGGTAAAAATATACAAGCGAGTCTATGAACAAAGGAGAGTTACCTTGATCTCTGAGTTGTTGAAGGATTAAAGGAAGCAACGTAAGTGGGGAAGTGCTCTGTAAGTCAATTACACGTATATAGTTGAGACATGAACTCCTGGAAGGCAAGCCCCACATTCTCATTATCTTGTATCCCTAGAGCCTGGCCAGTGCCTGGTACACAGTAGACTTTCAATAAGTGTCTGTAGAAGGAATAAATTCAAAACTCTTTTGCTAAGGAATACAGATTTTTTTTCCCTCCTAGGGAGTCTTTCTTCTTCTTTTTTTTTCTTTTTATGGCCACGAGGCATATGGGATCTTAGTTCTGCAATCAGAGATCAAACCCATGCCTCTTGCACTAGAAGTGCAGAGTCTTAACTATTGGATCACCAGGGAAGTCCCCCTAAATGGTCTTTTCTTAACTGTATATATCAATAAGAACACACAGATCAAAAAAAAAAAAAAAAGAATACACAGCTCATGGAAAAAAGTAAGCAAAGAATAAACAGAATTTTTTGTTTGAGAAGACTTTTGAACACATGAAAAACTGCTCAAACTTACTTACAATAAAAAATCTAAAATAACACAATAAGATTTTTAAAAGCTATTAGATTGACTAAGATCTAAACGTTCAAAAAGACTAGGCAAGGATGTTGGGAAACAGCCTTTCTTAAGCATACTGGTATGTATTAATATAGCCGTTGGAAAGGGAATTTGGTGCTGCCTACCCAGCAGGAAATGGCAACCACTCCAGTATTCTTGCCTAGAGAATTCCATGGACGGAGGAGCCTGGTGGGCTGCTGTCCATGGGGTCCCACAGAGTCAGACATGACTGAAGCGACTTAGCATGCATGCATGCATTGGAGAAGGAAATGGCAACCCACACCAGAATTCTTGCCTGGAGAATCCCAGGGATGGAGGAGCCTGGTGGGCTGGCATCTATGGGGTCGCACAGAGTCGGACGTGACTGAATCGACTTAGCAGCAGCAGCAGCAGCAGCAGCACCCAGCACTAGGACTGGACATACTCTTCGCCACAATTCTATTTTGAGGGTGGAGCACTGGTTTGATTCCTGGCTGGGGGACTAAGTTCCCACATGCCATGTGGTCTGGCCAAAAAATTTGAAAATAAAAATAAAACACTGAAGCTGATCCTTGTGAAGTGAGAGGGACTGGAACAGTGGACAATATACACTACTTTTTAAAAAATGAAGTAAATGAATGGTGTAAATATCATTTGTCTTAAAAAGGTATATCTGCAAAAAGCACTTCTATGAGGCTTGTAACACAGCCTGTCCTTAGGCGGGGAACCGAAAGTATGGGAAATAGCAGCGGGAAGGAAGGGTTGCACTTTCTTTACACACTATTTTCTGTTTTGTTTTAAAGAACTTTAAAGCGCAACGTTAGTAAACCGAGTTCCTGTGTACCATTCACCCAGTCTCTCCTAAAGTTAATATCGTGGGTGTCCCTGGTGCATGTGTCAAAACCAAGAAATTAACTATTGATTTTATTCCAATTGCCCCAGTTTTTCCACTGATACCCTTTTTCTGCTCCAGGATTCAATCCAGGATCCTATACTACATTTAGTATGTATCCCTTTAAGCTGCTCAAATTTTACCATGAGCATGAATTACTTTGTAAAAACCAAGCATTTTTTAAAATGAAATGTATGATCATAACAGTCATGGGATATTGATGCTTTGACGACATAGTGCTTCTTTAAATTAGAGGCAAATGTTTTTGAGGATAATAAAACCTCTTTTTTAGGTAATCATTGTGAATCATTTCTCTCAACAATGTTTTTAAACAAAAACTCTTTTTCTTGCTATTATTAGAGGTTCATTCATGGGTCTCATTCAGTCCCAAACATTACAGGCGCAAAGTTTCCAAGTATCAAGTGCAAACTCTCATTTCCATCACTACGCTCTTCCACCTTCTCTCTGATTTTCTATTTGTCATTGCTCAGTCGCTCAGTCATGTGACCCCATGGATTGCCGCATGCCAGGCTTCCCTGTCCTTCACTATCTCCTGGAGTTTGCTCAAACTCATGTCCACTGAGTCAATGATGCCATCCAATCATCTCATCCTCTGTCATCCCCTTTATGCAGGTATATTTTTCTAAAAAATTACATTCAATCACCAATTCACCAAAATAGCAGGAAAAATAAAAGATATTGACTACTAGCGCATGCAGCTCCCCAATTCCAATTTTTCAGCCTTTGGAATAATTACTTTATAATTTTACATATTAATATACATGACATTAAAATGAATGAAAACTGTACTTCCCTTCAAAACTTTAACCATCTAAGATGATTAGCTTCTAAATACGAAAACAATGAAAAACGTAAAAAACAGGTGTTAACAAATTGTTAACACTGCTTTAGGCTTCTCCCATCACTCAGTAAGTAACCTCCATGACCACCAAATTAAATAAGATAAATCATGTGTTTCTGGGCTTTTTGTTTGTCGGTTCATTTGGTTTTTCCTATTTAAGCCTAAAGGCTCTCTCCAGCCTCCTATGGGTATATTTCAATGGCAAAAGAGTTTTGGAATATTAAAATTTATTTTCAACAATCTAAATTAGGAGATTTCAAGAAAACTCCAAATGTTCAGATTTTCTTTAAAAACAAATTTAAAAAAAATTAATTTATTTATTTTGATTGGAGGCTAATTACAATATTGCAGTGGTTTTTGCCATACATTGACATAAATCAGCCTTGGGTGTACATGTGTTCCCCATCCTGAACTCCCCTCCCACCTCCGTCCCCCTCCCCGCATATTTTTTCTTTTTAACTTTTGGTCGCACTGGGTCTTTGCTGTTGCTAGGCTTTTCTCTGGTTGCCGAGAGCAGGGGCTACTCTTCCTCGCCGGGCTGGGGTCTCTCCTCGCGGTGGCGTCTCTTCGTGCTGAGCTCAGGCTCCAGGCTCAGCTCGGGCTCACTAGCTGCGGCACAGGGGCTGTAGGCTGTGGCTCACGGGCCCTAGAGCTCCTGTAGTTGTGGGGGCTGCTGTGGCTGGCGGGCTTAGCTGTTCCACGGCATGTGCCATCTTCCTGGATCAGGGATCGAACCCGTGTCCCCTGCATTGGCAGGCAGATTCTTATCCACTGGGCCACAAGGGAAATCCTCAGATTTTGTTAAAACACTGGAGATTCATCACACTGTACCCACATTCCTGCCTGGCACGGTGAGCTAGCTGTGTGGTGGCTTTCAAGTGGCTGTTTCTACTTCACCAGGGAACCTGGCTGACCACCTTTGCTCATTTCTTTATTTGCCTAGCCCCTGGCATTATTGAGTTGGCAAATCCCTCTGAGCTCTGTGCTAAATAGATGTCTTATTCATTATGTCATAAAGAGAAAGGTGATCTAAAAGTCAAGTTTTAGTATATCAATGCATATATATATGGAATTTAGGAAGATGATAACAATGAGCCTATATTCAAGACAGCAAAAGAGACACAGATGTAAAGAACAGACTTTTGGACTCCGTGGGAGAAGGTGAGGGTGGGGTGATTTGAGAGAATAACACTGAAACATGTATATTACCATATGTGAAATAGATGATCACTGCAAGTCCAATGCATGAAGCAGGGCATCCAAAGCCAATGCTCTGGGACAACCGAGAGGGATGGCGTGGGGCGGGAAGTGGGAGGGGGTTCAGGATGCGGCACACACGTGCACCCGTGGGTGATTCATGTCGATGTATGGCAAAAGCCACCACAACATTGTTAAGTAATTAGCCTCCAGTTAAAATAAATAAATTTTTTTAAAGTCCTGTTTTCTTTCACAGGTCTCGAGACTGCCAAAAGGACATTTATAGGCTGATAGTCCCTGCTGCGGAGAAGGCAATGGCACCCCACTCCAGTACTCTTGCCTGGAAAATCCCATGGATGGAGGAGCCTGGTGGGCTGCAGTCCATGGGGTCGAGAAGAGTCAGATATGACTGAGCGACTTCACTTTCACTTTTCACTTTCATGCATTGGAGAAGGAAATGGCAACCCACTCCAGGGTTCTTGCCTGGAGAATCCCAGGGACGGGGGAGCCTGGTGGGCTGCCGTCTATGGGGTCGCACAGAGTCGGACGTGACTGATGCAACTTAGCAGCAGTAGCAGCAGCAGTCCCCGCTGTCCACAGCTGCCTCTTCTGTTATCTTAAGACCTAAGACCAATACTTGGTTCTTGGTAACCCATGATTGGTGGTGTGTGTTCCTAAAAAATGATACATTTGATGGAAAGATGGCTCCATTGGGGTGGCAGCACTGGAGAGAGAAAACTGTATTTGACGGAATGAATTGTTTAGAAGTGCAGGTTCTTCCAAAGCCGCAGGGGAGGCTGGGAAAGGAGCCTGACATTTTCAGCACTGCCAGCAAGAAAGATGGTGGGAGTTGGGAGGCTTTGGGGTGGACAACTAAGTTTGCCCCAGGTGACTGAGTCGAGGTTGTGGAAGCACTGCTTCCCTTGGCTCCGACTAAATGAGCAAGGCTTGCTTGGGAGATTTCTTCTACTTGAGAGTCAGCTGTTTCAACTCACCTGAACTTTGGTCTGTTAAATTCCGACTGGTTTGGGGGCTCCCTAACCAGGAAGCACTGAGTAAGGAAAATACTGCTAATTAAAAATAATGCCCCAAACATCTTCCATCAATGTCACCCTACTCTGGCACCTTCTCAACCAAAGTGCCACCAAGAAGGGAAATTTTAAGATATAAACCTTTTCTTTATCTTCAGCAAGCTATCCAACAATTGGCATTAAATGTCAGGAACAAAACACCTGAATAAGTCAAATTTTTTTTTCAATTGTGAATAACTGGACTAAAATTAGAAACAAGAATCAGTGTCAGTATGTAGGACCTCATAGTTGGTGGTGGCGGTGGTGTTCAGTCACTAAATTGTGCCTGACTCCTTGCGACCCCATGGACTGCAGCACACCAGGCTCCCCTGTCCTTCACTATCTCCCAGAATTTGCTCAAATTCATGTCCATTAGTCAGTGATGTTATCTAACCATCTCATCTTCTGCCGCCCCATTCTTTTGTCTTCAATCTTTTCCAGGATCGGGGTCTTTTCCAATGAGTCAGTTTCATAGTAAATTATAGTAAACTGTATACATATTACTTATCACCCAAATTCTGGGATGATTTAATTAGCTTTCTCCCACATCCTGAGTGCTCTGGAAACCAGACTTCATCAAAGGTATAATTAACCCTCTTTACCATTTTTATTTGCAAATTGCTTTCCCACTCCTGCACCATACTTGTTTCCCTAATATTCCCAACTGACTCCAGAATTATCTGAACCTAAAGGCAGATGCATGATTTCAAGTGATGAGATGTTACTCTTACCTGGACAGGGTTACCTCAGGGTATATATGGGACCCTGGGAAAACACAACCTGTGAAAGAAATCTTCTCCTGAGCAAACTGAGCCACTTACCTGACCCCAGGCTCTGAGGGAACCCTCTGCTGCTGTGGGAGGGAGCAGCTAATTAAACACAAACAAGCTTAAAAAACAAAACAACTCCTCTTCTGTGGGAACGCTCTCAGGGGACTTACTGCCCTGTGTTGGCCCCTCTCCTTGGAAACCATTGCATTTACCGGCTGTGACTTCTACATTGAGACTGTATTTCTCTCTCCCTGACCCAAGTGGCTCCTTCATACCAAAGGATGCGATGCAACAGCGGACACCGCGTAGATGACACATCAATATCAGACGGTTCCCAGGGATTTCGCTCTGCGGCTCCTTCCCCAGAGAGAGGTCTGCAGACCAAGTGCAGCAGAGCACAATCCTGCTGCATCTGAAACACAAGCTCTTTCCCTTCCCTGATGAACAGGGCATAGACTGCGTTTCAAAAGTGAACACACACACAGTCACACAGCCGAGCACAGCATACTGCTTAGGGCCCAGGCTCCCTGCTCAGACCATCTGGTTTCAAATCCCAAGTCACCAGTAAGTGCTCAGCAAATGTTAGTTGTCATTTTACTTTGAATAAAAATCTCCTGTTATGGTCCATAACCTGCAGATGTTCCCTATCTCCCTAAACTTCTCCCCAGCTGTTCACAACCCAACTCGCTTCTTCAGTGTCTCCAACATTACAAGTGTATTTGTCTCAGGGTCTTCTCACTTGTTTGTCTTCTCGTATGAGCTATTTTACCGGGTCTAATCGGCTTCTTCTCACCCCTCAGCTTTTGGGTTTCATATCAACCCCTCTCTGAATCTATTCAAAATAGCTCCTTCTTCCCCAACCTAAAACATCACCATTTCATTTATTTTATGACACTTATCACTGACCTGGACAGGGTTACCTCATGTTACTTGTTGACTAGTGTCTCCCTGCCCCCATTTAAATATAAGCTCCATAGCAATAGGAAATCTCTTGGTCTTTGTTTTTTAGATCGAACCTAGGCCCTGGCAGTAAAAGCTCTGAGTCCTAACCACTGGACCACCAGGCAATTCCCTCTTGTTCATCCTTACCCCAGAGCTCAGAATAGTACTGGTACACTTGATGTTAAATGAAAAGGGGAAAAGTTATGTAGTTCAAATCCCATCTGACTGTAAAAACCTAGCTACAAGAGAAAAGTGAATTTCAAAGACTAAAAAGATCTGAGTCCTGTAATGGCATGGGTGGACACCTGTCATATTCTCAACAGCCCATTTGCTGAAAAATCTTTCCCTAATTTGAAAAAAAACTTGGGTTAAGAGTTCTGCCTCCCTGCTGTAGACGTCAGAATTCAAAATCCCAGTGTCTCTTGCAACTAGGATAAAGGCATGTGACCCGGCTCTGCTCACCAGACACACCCTCCTAAGACTGACTCAGAACACAGCCAGTGCCAGAGCCAAGTCGCTTCCGTTGTGTCTCTTTGCAACCCTATGGACTGTAGATCGCGTCTGTCCACGGGATTCTCCAGGCAGACTACTGGAACGGATTGCCATGCGCTCCTCCAGGGGCTCTTCCTACCCAGGGATCGAGTCCACGCCTCCTCAGTTCAATTCAGTTCAGTTCAACCCCATGGACTGCAGCACACCAGGCCTCCCTGTCCATCGCCAACTCCGAGTTTACTCAAACTCATGTCCATTGAGTTGGTGATGCCATCCAACCATCTCATCCTCTGTTGTCCTGACGACGAGATGTCATCTTCATCTCTTCCATGTCCCTTAGGTCTCCTGAATTGGCAGGCGGGTTATCACTACCACCACCTGGGAAGAGTGATGTAAGGCAACTTTGTTTTCTGGCCTCTGAGCTGTGGCTGAGAAAAACATCTTACTCTGCTTTATTGACTACGCCAAAGCCGTTGACTGTGTGGATCACAACAAAACTCTGGAAAATTCTTCAAGAGATGGGAATACCAGATCATCTTACCTGCCTCCTGAGAAATCTGTATGCAGGTTCAAAACCAACAGTTAGAACCAGACATGAACAATGGACTGGCTCCAAATTGGGAAAGAGGTACATCAAGATTGTATATTGTCACCCTGCTTATTTAATTTATATGCAGAGGATATCATGAGAAATGCTAGGCTGGATGAAGCACAAGCTGGAATCAAGATTGCCCAGAGAAATATCAATAACCTCAGATACGCAGACACCACCCTCATGGCCAAAAGCGAAGAGGAACTAAGGAGCCTCTTGATGAAAGAGGCTGAAAAAGCTGGCTTAAAACTCAACATTCAAAAAACTAAGATCATGGCATCCAGTACTATCACTTCATGGCAAACAGATAGGGAAATAATGGAAAACAGTGACAGACTTTTATTTTCTTGGGCTCCAAAGTCACTGCAGATGGTGACTACAGCCATTAAATCAAGATGCTTGCTCCTTGGAAGAACAGTTATGACCAGCCTAGATAGCATATTAAAAAGCAGACATTACTTCACTGACAAAGGTCTGTCTAGTCAAAGCTATGGTTTTCCCAGTAGTCATGTATGGATGTCAGAGTTGGATCATAAAGAAAACTGAGCACCGAGGAATTGATGCTTTTGAGCTGTGGTGCTGGAGAAGACTCTTGAGAGTCCTTGGACCACAAGGCCTTTCTTACATTAATAAGCTGTCTTTGGCTGTGCTGGGGGGCCTCATCCTGGTGGTGTCTCCCGGTGTGGAGCGTGCGCTGTAGGGAGCGCGGGCTCTGTGAGTAGATGCCTAAGCTTAGCTGCCCCAAGACACGTGGGATCTTCCCAGACCAGGGATCGAACTTGTGACCCCTGCATTGGCCGGCAGATTTTTAACCACCGGACCACCATAGAAGTCCTGGCCCACAATGCTTTTAAACTTTAAAAGTTGTACTCAGAGATGTAAACATTTTACTTTTATATCTGTGATTTCTGACAATTATAAGCTTGCATACAACAATCAGCTGGAGAAGAGAGGCTCCCTTTGGATATGTGGGTTGACTCTAATATATACTCATATGCCACATGTTCGCTTTTAATTTTGTTGTATATGTTGGAAGTTGGGCAGACTACCTGCCATTTCATGAAAATGCTGTTGCATAAGAAAACCAACATAAAATGCTGGAATAGATTAAAAGATAGAAAAGGTAAATTAAAGGGGAGTGATGGGGAGATGCTCTGTAGGTGTAAAGTCTCAGTCATGAAGGATGGGGGCTTCTGGAATGTGGTTTTGTACCCATGGAGACTGTCAGGAGGGTGAAGTTTATGTGTTTGTTTGCCATGATTTAAAAAAAAAAAAGGAATTCACAATGTTAACAGAAGAGAAAAAACACATAAGAATGTAGAAAAAGCATTTGATGAATTCAATGAAAACTCTTAGCAAACTGTAAATAGAAATTTAATCAGAGAGAGGTTATTTACCTACAGTAAAGCAATAACAGGTAATATTGGTCAAATATTCAAAGTTTTTCACCCAAAATTGTGGAGAGAAGAAATGTTTATTATTTCACTTTAATTCAATATTGTATTTGGCATCCTGGCCACACAGTAAAGTCAAAAATAAAAATAATAGATTGAACACAGAAAAAAGGACAGGGGAGGGCAGAAAGTTGGGACTTGGACCTGAAGATTTCAAAGCAAGCCACACAACAGTTTAGAAATTTCTATTTGCACAACAGAAGGTGGAACCTGAAACTAAATCTAGAAAAAAAATCAGTGATTTATAAAAGAAACTGACAAACCACAAAGATGGTTTCTATCTTACTAGACTGTAAGTATCTTATTTGGCTATTAATTTGAAACTTAATAAAGTGACCACGTCCCAGGTAATTTTAATGTCTAAATAATTTATATTTTAAATATTGATTTCTCTATAAAAGGCGTCCAGAACCCCAGTCCTGGTTGGTGGCTTGTTACGTACAGGACTACAACTACAAAGTGGAAAGGTGGGTGATGGAAACCGAAATTATCTGCCCCCACTCCTCCACCGCCAAACATGTCTTCCATGAAATCAGTCCCTGGTGCCAAAATGGTTGGGGACCACTGCTCTAGAACGTATTTTAGCATTTGAAGTAGAAATAACACCCCCAAAAATGTCTTCAGTTCAGTTCAGTCGCTCAGTCGTGTCCAACTCTTTGCGACCCCATGAATCGCAGCACGCCAGGCCTTCCTGTCCATCATCAACTCCCGGAGTTCACTCAGACTCACGTCCATCGAGTCAGTGATGCCATCCAGCCATCTCATCCTCTGGTGTCCCCTTCTCCTCCTACCCCCAATCCCTCCCAGCATCACAGTCTTTTCCAATGAGTCAACTCTTCGCATGAGGTGGCCAAAGTACTGGAGTTTCAGCTTCAGCATCATTCCCTCCAAAGAAATCCCAGGGCTGATCTCCTTCAGAATGGACTGGTTGGATCTCCTTGCAGTCCAAGGGACTCTCAAGAGTCTTCTCCAACACCACAGTTCAAAAGCATCAATTCTTTGGCGCTCAGCCTTCTTCACAATCCAACTCGCACATCCATACATGACCACAGGAAAAACCATAGCCTTGACTAGACGGACCTTTGTTGGCAAAGTAATGTCTCTACTTTTGAATATGCTATCTAGGTTGGTCATAACTTTCCTTCCAAGGAGTAAGCGTCTTTTAATTTCATGGCTGTAGTCACCATCTGCAGTGATTTTGGAGCCCCAAAAAATAAAGTCTGAATGTCTTAGTAAACAATAAACTGAGCTTAACTATTTTATCTGTAATCAATTAAGTTTACTACACTTTTCCAAGCATTAAAATGTACAATTTAAAGAGAGTAAACTTAGGAGCTTGCTTGGAAGTTCTATGGGGAAAGCACAGCTACTCCTAGGCCCTTTATTGAAGACCCATCCTCCTCCACCAGGGATGGCTGTCCGATTTCACTGAGGGCACAGCTTCGGGAGAAACGCTCATGGGAGCAGTGAAGGAGGAAGGAAACACCCGCCTAGCTAGCCAGGTCGGTCACATCAACCCTGGGGATCAAAGGGGCAAGTGTTACAACCAGATCGCCCTCACATCCTGAAAAGCTTTTTATTTTGGCGGGGGGAGGGGCGCAGGGCAGGCAAATGACCTCAATTTAAAACACACTACTTGCAACAAGTGCTGCAAACATAAGACAGGTCACAGGAACACTGTCATAACCCCAATAACTACATTATTCGATAAATTACAATTTAAAAGATTCTTATAAAAAGTAGTCCACCTAATCACAGGTACTGTAGAATCTCAGGCTCCTCCATACATTACTGGGAAAAAAATGCAAATAAATAAAGGTCAAAAAACTTTAGGTAACATGGCAACCCACACCCTTCGCTGGTCAGACTCCACGGGCCACCTCAGTACTGCGGAAACGTTCCATCGATTTTGGCAGCCCAGGCCATGAGCCCCCCCACAACGTCCTTAACTGTTACCGAGTCCAAGTCTGCCAAGGACTGCAAGATCTTCACGGCTTTCTGGGAGTCATTGCCCAGTTTGCAAATTACATAAATGGGGACAGACGCCCCTTCCTGTGCGCCCTGCTTCCCTTCCCGGATGGCTTCTCCCAAGACTTTCAGGCTCTCCGCATCCCTCCGTTCCAAACTTTTCAAAGGGATGTGCAGGGCGTGAGGCAGACGACAGATGTCCACCTCAACTTGAGGCCTTACGTCCAGCAACAGGTGGGGTGACCTAGAATCCAGAAGTCGCTTATAGTCCATAACGGAAATCCGCTCCTCCGGGCTCAGCAACCGGAGGGAGCGGCACTTATCCGTGGCCGACGAACCGCAGAAGCTTTCGTAGTCCTGCAAGTCGGTCACGGTGGGCCGCTCCCCGCAGGCGGCACAGTCGGGCCTGCGCCTCCGCAGCCGGATACAGCGGAAATCGCCTCGGAGTGCGTCAAAAAGCAACATGCGGCCGCTGTAAGAGGGGCCCAGGCCCGCAGCGGTCTTCAGCACTTCCAACGCCTGCAGGCAGCCCAGGACCCCGGTGACCGCGCCGAGCACCCCGCCATCCGCGCAGCTAGTCACCGTCTCCGCCGGGGGTGGCCGGGGGAACACGCAGCGATAGCAAGGCCCCCCGCCGTAGTGGTAGACCGTGAGCTGGCCCTCGAAACGCAACGCGCTGGCGGACACCAGGGGCCGGCCGGCGAGCACACAGGCGTCGCTCACCAGGTAGCGGGTGGGCGCGTTGTCGGAGCAGTCGGCCACCACGTCGTAGCGGCGGACGAGGTCCAGCGCCGTGGCCGGCGTCAGCGCCTGGGCGTAGGGCACGCACTCCACCGCCGAATTGAGGCGGCGCAGGGCGGCGGCCGCCGAAAAGACCTTGGCTTGGCCGGCCAGGGCCTCGCCGTGCAGCACCTGGCGGGCCAGGTTGCTCGCTTCGACCACGTCGTAGTCCACGAGGCCCAGGCGGCCGACGCCGGCTGCGGCCAGGTACTGCGCCAGTGGGCAGCCGAGCCCCCCGCAGCCTACTACGAGTACGGCCGCGGCCGCCAGGCGCAGCTGCCCTTGCATGCCCAGCTCCGGCAGCACGAGCTGCCGGCTGTAGCGCCGGATCTCCTCTCGGGACAGGGCGGCCCTGGGAGGCAGGGGCGACATCGGAACCGAGCGCGCTGACTCCTGCCCCGCCGAAAGGGCCGCCGCCAGCCTCTGCTTCAGGGAACTCAGCTCCTCCTCACGCTGCGCGACTTCGGCCTGTAGGGCCAGTACCTCCTCCCTGGCGGCCATGCCGGGCCTCTTTCCGGAAGTCGTCGTGAAAGACATTTCCGTTTCCGGCTTTTCTTCGTCGCGAGGCCGGAGTAAACCAAAACAAAAACTTTATGGAGCTTGAGCCAGGTGATAAATAGATCTGCATTTCTTGCGCCACCCTCAGACTCAGTGAAAGACTCACAAGTTCTTACTATTTCCAAAGGAACCGCGAAACGATCTTTAGGAAGACTAGAACTCGTCCACATAGACCACCCCACCTTCTCGGGATTTGGTCCAGTCCAACCCGTCGCCTTCCGCTCCGCGTGACGTCTTTCCGTTTCCGACCTGTCGCGCAGTTCCGCCATGGCTGCCGAGGAAGCAAGTCGTAGCTCTCCTAGGTCTCGGCGGGAGCCGAAGGGGCGCGCCTCGCGGCAAGACAAGTATTCGGTGCTTTTGCCCACGTACAACGAGCGCGAGAACTTACCGTTCATCGTGTGGCTGCTGGTGAAGAGCTTCTCCGAGAGGTAGCGCGCCGGGCCGCCCTCCCCGAGGAATGAGATGAGCTGGCTTTCCGGGCCTGGGTGTCGGCCGTTGGCGGCTGCGCGAGGCGGCCCTGCCCGGCCTCTCTTCGGCCCCCGCGGGAGACCCTGGGGAGGACGCCACCCTGCGAGGAAAGCAGAGGAGGATTCCTCTGCGCTTCTCTTCGTCTCTCGGATTCTTAGTCCCGCCCTTGGGTTTTATGAAGCACTTCTTTATTGTACACTCTCCGACGGCCCTCCGCCCGCCTTTTCTTAGAAGGGCTGGCCACCCTTTTTAATGCCTGCGGGTCCGAAAACCTGACTTCGCTTCTCCCTCATCTAGACGATCGGGCGCTGTGGCCGGAGCCGGGACTCTGAGCGAGCCCGCTGTCTCCCGCCCCCGTTCCGAGGGCTTATGTAAGCAGGAGGTTTGGGCCCTGTGGGTTAGGGAGCTGCTGCTGGGCTGGGCAACCCTTCTGGAGAAGGAAGAAGGGCACACTCGCAGGTGGATGATTGATGTGATTGTTAAAAAAAAAAAAAAAAAAACTGGGCGGTGTTGATGTTGAGTTTGAAAATGTTTAAAGTTTTTCTTTTTTCTGTCTTCAGAAAATGCTGATATTAGTACGAATTACCTTGTTTTGGGGATCGTGTATAAATCTTTGATCTTTAGGTATCAGCACATACAAACTTCTCAAATTACAGTGCTTTGAAAATTAGATAATATCATATAGCTTATATTTTTCCAACCGAGTCTTCTCAATCGAGAACGAGTTATTTCCAGACTTTTTTTGTTTTTCCTCTTTTGACGTTTTTTTAACAAATGAGAACGGAGACTTTGTTCACGACGTATTTGTAGTAAGTGCCCTTTACACATTCGTTCTTTTACTAGTATAGCCGAGGTAAAGTCTTCGCGGTCTAATTGCTGAGTCGGCAGACATGTGCTTAAGATTGGTAGTTAATGCCAAATTGCTGTCAAAAAAAAATTGTACCAGCTTAGAATTCTGCAGCGTTCATCAGAGGGGGCCTTTATCCTCACGAACCAGCTAGCTTTATTAAACCTACATTGTGGGAAATACTGATAAGTAAAAAACACTGCTGTTTGATTATAATTATTTGAATCAAATCATTATCTTCACATTCATGGGTTTTCAAAGTTTTTATTCATGGCTCTTAACTTTTTAAAAAAATTTCTATTTTGATTTCTCAAACTCTTTTCCCAGTTAGAGAAACTGTCGTGTAGCTGATCTTGTCCTGGCTTGTTTCATAATTATACGGTGTTTTTTTGCTCTGTTCTTTGATGTAGTGCAGTTTATCTTTAGTGATTTCTGGGTGGAGAATGAAGTTTAATGGGGAACAACTGTTTTCTTTTCAGGGGCAGTCAAATTACCTACAGTCCGCTCAGCTTGATTCCTTTAAGCTACCTCTTCCTCAGGTGGTCTTGGTGCTTTGAAGTGTAGAGGGGAGTAATTTTGCTTATGAATGAAGTATCTCAGCACCACAAATAGAATCAACATCTTAACTGGTTTTGACTTGCAAAGCGCATGCCCAGATTTAGTGCCCTGTGGGGAACTGAAGTCGTCTTTGCTGTTAGAGAATAGATAGGCTGGGTTTTGCTTTCTTCCATGTGTGCTGGGGGGCTGACTTTTGTTTTTTTTAAAAGCATTGTAACAGTGGAATGTGTTTTCTGGTGGTTTTCCATGCATTTGTTTCTTAAAGCAGGACCAGAGGAAACATAATGTTGTGTTATGGGGGTTTATCTGTACCTCCTCTTTCCCCACAAGTTTACCAGTAAAGTTAACAAAAAGAATGTCTTCTTTAAGGGGGTGGTGGAAGATGTGATGGTGAGCACAGGTGCAGCCAAGTATTCTGCTGACTTGTTTTTTGAGTGCAAACTATCACGTGAAGTTAATGAGAACTATAGAAAGACCTTAATTCAGAAGCACTGACATCTTTTGTAGTTCTGTGCTTTTTATTTGATAGTGTGGGGTAATGGGTACAATTATTTGAAGTAGTGGTATCAAAGACTGTCACCATCCTCAAGTGGGGTTTTTTTAAGGGTGAAATAAAATCAGATTCCTGATTCGTTATTTAAATCTGTTGGGGGTTAAAAAGAATAATCATCCAGAGCCACTCAGCTGACTTTGATACCTTTTAAATGTATTTTTGAAATAAAATTTCCCAAGTGGATAAGTAAGATTTGATACTTTTTAAATGTATTTTTGAAATAAAATTTCCCAAGTGGATAAGTAAGATTTCATATGATATCCTGTCATATATAAATACATGATCACTAATTTTTTTTAACAGAAGAATATGTTTCATGTGTGAGGATTTTAACATCTCAGGATTGTATTGGAGAAGGCAGTGGCACCCCACTCCAGTACTCTTGTCTGGAAAATGCCATGGACGGAGGAGCCTGGTAGGCTGCAGTCCGTGGGGTCGCTGGGAGTCGGACACTGAGCAACTTCACTTTCACTTTTCACTTTCATGCATTGGAGAAGGAAATGGCAACCCACTCCAGTATTCTTGCCTGGAGAATCCCAGGGACAGGGGAGCCTGTGGGGTCGCACCGAGTCGGACATGACTGAAGCGACTTAGCAGCAGCAGGACTGTATAGTAGCATTTTCCAGCAGCCGGGCCCAGCGATAGGCAAGAGTTGCTCTTGCTGGCCCCAGGGCACCTGGCGGGCTTCCCTTGTGGTTCAGCTGATAAAGAATCCGCCTGGAATGTGGGAGACCTGGGTCCAATCCCTGGATTGGGAAGATCCCCTGGAGAAGGGAAAGGCTACCCATTCCAGTATTTTGGCCTAGAGAATTCCATGGACTCTATAGTCCATGGGGTTGCAAAGACTCAGACACGACTGAGCGACTTTCACTTACATAGTTTGGAAGTGACATTCTGAATATTTGACATTTATTTCAATTGATAATTGAAGTTTTCCTTGTTAATTAACATGGCAATAAATTACCACTTACACTAGGGAGGAGTTAGTGACTTTTAAATTGTTTTTTCATTTCAGACTACTGTCTCCAAGCAATACAAATTTAATTTTTTTTTTAATTTTAGTGGCTTCAACTATGAAATTATAATCATAGATGATGGAAGCCCAGATGGAACAAGGGACATTGCTGAGCAGTTGGAGAAGATCTATGGGTCAGACAGAATTGTAAGTCATTTTTCTATCATATCAATTATCTTTATATGGGGGAAAGATGATAAATGAACAGTGCTTAGATTCCATCTGTCTAGAAACTGAAAAGATAAAGAGCACTGATATATGCTTGGGATTTAGATACATTTTCATTGTGCTTGAGGTTTTACATACCTTTGGTATGTTGAGTCATTGGTAGATTTACAGCAGAACAGTGGGCCTTTGGATGAACTCTTTATGTCTGACTCTGCAAATCAGTTTCCTTGAAGGGCAGAATTAAAGCATGATACTGAATTCAGAAGTATTATAGAACTGGGGACTTCCCTGCTGACTCAGTGGTAAAGAATCCTCCTGCCAGTGCAGGAAGACTTGGGTTTGAACCCTGCGTCAGGAAGATCCCCTGGAGAAGAAAATGGCAAGCCACTCCAGTATTCTTGTCTGGAAAATCCCATGGACAGAGGAGCCTCGTGAGCTGCAGTCCGTGGCGTATCAAAAGAGTTGGACACAACTCAGTAACTAAACAAGTTTTAAAGCTAGGTTGCAGTTAGGAATGCGTGCCTTGATCTCTCTTGCTCACTTTCTCTAGGTGTTCTCGTCCTTTCAGTAGAGAATGCTGTCTGCAGCTAAAAGCTTGTAGCTGGGAAAGGTGACTGACTGTTTTCATGTGAAACATGATTTTTCAAAGAACCTGGCAGTTTTATCTGTAGGATAGTCTTGTGAAATAGACTGAGTTTCTAAGTCTTAAACTTTCTCACTGTACCTTAAAGCCTGTTGTTCTACAGGAGTAACTTGGGCATTCTTATTTTTGATCAATGGTTTGGCTTTATGAATGCTGGAGTAGATTTTTTAGTTTACTTCAGCCAGTTCTTGGGCCAAAAACAGCTAAATCCAGATTTAATTAGAAAACACGTTTTAGACAGTATTTTATAATTTGCATAGATGAGAATTTCTCAGTCTTGGCACTACTGACCTTGGGACCTAAGGGGTCTTTGCTGTGAGGGACTGTCCTGTATGTTACAGGATGTTCAGCATCAGCCCTGGACTCTACCCACAAGAGGCAGCAGTGACCCCCGCAGTGCAGCAACCAGAAATACCTCTGGGCATCGTCAGACGTCCCTTTGCCAGCAAAATTACCACCTCGTGCCAAAGAGAGCCCATTGGTATATGCATAAAGAAGTCTCTTGGAGAACCTTTATTGATACTTGCACTTCAAGAAGCAGCAATTAAGCATCAAACAAAATAGACTCTGAGTTCACATATTCTTGATTAATCCCAATAATGAAATAATTTCTATGCAGTCACAGGAGAGCTTAGTTAATGAGAAGAGTTTAAAGGAAATGTGTTACACTCTCTTTTTTTGAATTTATTTGGCTGTGACAGGTCTTAGTTATGAAATAATTTCTATGCAGTCACAGGAGAGCTTAGTTAATGAGAAGAGTTTAAAGGAAATGTGTTACACTCTCTTTTTTTGAATTTATTTGGCTGTAACAGGTCTTAGTTGTGGTATGCAGGTTCTAGTTCCCAGACCAAGGATTGATCCTGGGCCCCCTGCATTGGAAGGTCAGAGTCCTAGCCACTGGACCATCAGCAAAGTCCCAGGAAATATGTTACGTTTATGTACAGTGTAAATCTATCCTGTGATGGAGCTTCCTTCCATCTCACAGGCACAATTCACAGAACTGTCACACCTCAGTCCTCTCTGAATATTTCCAGATGTACAAGCTTACAGAGGAGATAAAAGCTTAGATTTTCATCCTTTTAGCAGTGACTTTCAATAATGGTTGATTCATGTTTTTGGCCAACAGTTCCTCAGTTCCTCTTTTATAGGTTTAGGGCCAACTGCACTTATTGACATAATGCATAGAGTATTCTTGCTATGTACTTCCATTTAACCTGGAAACATCAGCCTGACAGTGTTTTGAATCCTTTTATCTTTGAACCTCAACCTTGAGGTGTGATTTGATTGTACCTGCTGAATTGACCTCAAATTCTAAAACAACATGGTCTTCAAAGAATTCTGCTTTCCTCATCAATCTAATAAAATTTAAAAGGATGAGGGAAAAAATAGCATTTACTGTCACGATTTCTGAGTGGTACCAGGGAAATTGCCTACTCATTATTTTATCACTTTAGGTCATTTAAGAAAATTACTGGGGGTGTGTGTGCATGTGTGACCAATAAGAAGCTATGCCGAAGATGGTACTTGCTTGCTTTTTAGGTCACACAAGTATATTCAGTTGGGGGGAAATTGAAGAAAAATTAGGAACCACCGTACAAAATCTCAGATAAAATATTCATAGATGCTTTGTTAGCTAGCCTTTCAAACTGACTGGAAGTAATATTTCAGGGGGGGGAAAAGATGGAGCTATTTAATATAAACCTTTGAAAATCTGAAAATTATAAATAATAAAATTATTCTTTGAAAATGAGTTTTTTTGTTTTTTTTTTTTAAAGCTAAAACACAGGGTTATAGAAAATCTAAGATAAACTGTAAAGAATTTGAGTTTTCAGTGCAAATACCAGATGAGGTCAGTATTCTGATGGTAACCGTCAAGCACAACATCAGATAAAACCTGACACGCCATTTGATTTTGCTTAGTGAATGGTAACTATCATGGATCACTGACTGAATGTCTGGCTCTCCTGTATACGAGCTCACCAGGCAGGAATGTACTTTGTCTTTGTTCCTCCTCTAGACCTAACAGCAGCTTGCGTGTAGTTAAAAAGTGTAACCTGTTTGAATTAAATTGAAAATCCTTTGTTTGGAGGTTTGCAGTCTGAGGCCGTCTGCCTACATACTGCCCAGTGTCGGGAGTGGATAGGAAATGCTCAGTGGTGAATCTTCATCCCCCTACCTCAGAAACTTGGTGTCAAACACTGGCATTCTACTTTTCCAGAAATTTAGAGAAAAAAGGAAAGACCTAAATAAGTCAGGGTTTATATGTGAACCAGAAAGTGTAGAAAGACTTAATTGACAAGCAATAAGAGAGAGAAAGAAAATCTTTTAGGAATATAACCTGAAGTCATGTGAGTGGACCAATAGAGAGTGAAATAAGGTCATCTAAGCATAAAATCAAGATAAGTTGATGGAATAGCAACATTTAAAATCAAAGACGGAATTGAGAAAACAAGTATGGTTATCAAATATTCCAAAAAGGTATAAGTGAGTTAAATCCTCAGTTTTCTTAGGAAGGAATCAATAGATAGATTGAGAGAAGACATCAAAAGGAATCAAAAGATAGATTGAGAGAATGGCATCCCACTCAAGTACTCTTGCTTGGAAAATCCCATGGATGGAGGAGCCTGGTGGGCTGCAGTCCATGGGGTCGCTGGGAGTCAGACATGACTGAGCAACTTCACTTTTACTTTTCACTTTCATGCACTGGAGAAGGAAATGGCAACCCACTCCGGTGTTCTTGCCTGGAGAATCCCAGGGACGGGGGAGTCTGGTGGGCTGCCGTCTCTGTGGTCACACAGAGTCGGACACGACTAAAGTGACTTAACAGCAGACCAAAAAAATACATTGTTTTTTGGTGGGTAAAAACTCTAGCCCTTCCTCCACTGAGGAGGAAGGGCTAGAGTTTAAGATTTTGTCTGGGGTGGGGGGATTTGGGTAAAAGAATGTTACTTTTCCTTAAAAGCTGTTAAATTACTTGTTACTAAATGCATTTTTTATTTTGGCAAAAAAAGTTAGGCATATTCTGCTGTAAGTTCTAATAAATGCAGCAGTGTTTCTGTTAAAATGAGTGAGCACTTATTTCAAAAGAGTTTTTATTCGATTTTCGATTATTTGTGTTAAAATGCCATTTCTTATCCTTACAGCTTCTAAGGCCACGGGAGAAGAAGTTGGGGCTAGGTAAGCAGACCCTCTCACCCGCCCCCATACCTGCTCCTTAAATTGGTAAGATTCCCATGTGTAGTGTCCCAGTTTGGAACAGGGCCAAAATGCAGTGACCTCCTGTGATGATTTTTAATAATCTTAATGACATGTAGTTGGTTTAACTTGAATTGCCTGTATCAACCAAGGCCCTCTTAGGAAAACAGAGACTATTGTAAGTCTTTCAATATAAGGAATTTAATATAGAGAATCTGGTTACACCAGTGAAGGAATTCCTGAGAAGCCAAATGGAAGAGTGAGGTTACTCAGATTAGTAGCTACTGGAGGTCACTGCTACTCCCCCGGGGCTGGAGCAGCGATGGAAGAACTGGTGTTTTTAGAGCCGGGGACCCGGGCTACGTGCCCAGAGGAGCTCTAATGGTAGAGTCAGGGATACCTGGTGGAAGCGGGAGCTGAGGAGGGAATCTGGTCCATGCTGAGAGGCGGAGTAAGGGGGAGGACTCTTGGACTTTTCCCCTTCTGCTTGAAATCTCTCTTCCTGTGCTTCCCAAAGCTGTTTGGAAATCAGTTGACAAGAGAACAAATATAGTGCCCTGCGATATATTTAGAACAGAGAAGGGATCTAAGGGCAAACGTTTGGACCAGCACACTGCCTTAGCTGTAAGTCCTTGAACATTTCTTTAAACGTTTTTAAAAGGTATTTGTTTTTTTTTTTTAAAAGAAAGCTGTTCTGGTTTTACAATGTAAGAGGTTATAGAAAAATCTCGAACTCAATCTCGTTCTGAGATAAAAATCTTGAATGCCTTTATTTCTGTTGTCGGTCACAGTTGTTTTATGTTGAAAAGTGTTATTACTGAAAAATTGGGGGAGTGTGGAGGAAACACATTACTTGGAAATTGAGTATCTGCTGTCCTGAAGATGCTTGATTTCATGGCATGATCAAATGTTCTGAATATCTGAATCCAGAAGGTTCTTCGAGATGGAAGTAATCTTGAAACTGCCCTGAAAGCCACCAAGAATTATTAACCAGTCAGTGGCAATCTAAAAACCTATAGTCACTTCTTAACAGAAGTCAGAAGAGTTCAGCCTTGCTAATTAGATACGTGTTGGATTGGGGCTAGAGAACACAGGAATTCGCACCTCCTGTTCCTGACCAGTCACCCTTACCTGCCAAGTCCTTGAGGAACGTGAGGCATAAGCGTGGCTGAGTACTTGCTGGTTGCACCTGCGGCCCCAGATGCAGGCTTCTTGTGTACCGGCTTAAGGGGTGGGAGGCAGCCCCTGGGTAACTTTTGTGGGGCAGCGGTGATGGGAAGAGCAGAAGGAGAGAGACAGGTTAGGTGGGGGTCCAGGCATCACAAGATGGTGCCTAGGACTAAAGGGAGATGATAGTTCACTGTCAGCTGTGGAGGACTTTTCAGCGATGCTTAGCGGTTTCTTCCCTGTTTAGATGTGGACCTCAGCATTTCTGGTGACTTCCTTTAATGGGTACAGATGTTTTCATTTTAGGAACTGCATATATTCACGGGATGAAACATGCCACAGGCAACTACATAATTATCATGGATGCTGACCTCTCACACCATGTGAGTGCTATGCTTCTTTATTAGCTATTTATTATAGTCTTAGCCTATTTTACTGACCTGTTTATTCTTAATTTCAGCCAAAATTTATTCCTGAATTCATTAGGTAGGTATTTCTAATATTTGAAAGAATTATGATTCAAGTCATTTATCTTATATTGATTTTTTACTTCATTTTTCATTCATTAAAATGCTCATGCTGTTTTAAGTTTGCTATCAAAAATAAAACCAGTGTACAGATTTGAGGCATGTGAATATAGTTACAAGACTAAATGAAGTATTTTAGGGGCCCTGAGAGGACTAACTGAAAAATAATCCCTTTATTACCTAATTCTGTAAACACTAGAGAAAATTTCTATAAACCATTGTTAATTTCTGTAAATGCTATAGAAAAAGGTGAAAAACACCTTCCCTGTTAAATGGAATTAAACCCTGCATCAAAAGGATAAAATCCTATGAATAGATGGGTTTTATTTTAGGAATGAATGCCAAAATCAGGAATCGGTCAAAATAATTCATTTATCACATTAACAAAGGAGGCAGTCTGATGACGTCTATAGGTGCTAAAGGATATGTCATAAAATTCACTATCCATTTCTTAAAATTTTAGTATAGAAATAGAAGGAAACCACTTAAACATACTGAAGACAACCTAGTGCTAAGTTAGAGGTGTCTTACCTTTTTACTTTTTGCTGCACCGCATGGCTTGGCCACCCACTCCAGTATTCTTGCTTGGAGAATCCCATGGACAGAGGAGCCTGGCAGGCTACAGCCCATGGGGTCACAAGAATTGGACGCGACTTAGCGACTAAACCACCACAGCTTGTGGGATCTTAGTTCCCTGACCAGGGATTGAACCTGGGCCCTCAGCGGTGAAAGCAGGAGTCCTAACCACCAGTGGATTTCCCCATGAAACTTACCAAGTGATGAAATGTTGAATTAATTTTCAATAAACTCATCGGTGACTGTAGGTATACCAGATGTCATTAAACATGGAAATTTTAAGTAATGTTATAACATAAGAATTTAGCATATATCGGTAAAGGGTACACAATTCTATTTATTTACAGGTAATGTAAAAACATTTTTAGAAAATCTAAGAGACCTTGACACCTTTCAGAAAAAGAACCTGGGAGCTGTTCTGAACATAAACTAAACAGAAAAACAGAGTCGGGTCGTGTCACCAGCCTGTTTAGAATGCTTCCAGGAACTCCTGTGAACACATGAAGAATCCACACTCCTTTACTTGCATTCAAACCACTCTGTGAAGTGGTCCCTGCCTTGCGATCTGAACTCATCCTCTGCCCCCGCTTGTCTGAAGTGCCGTGTCACAGCTCCTTAATGTCAACTACTTCTCTTTTGATCTTTGCATAGTCACCTCAAAAATACCTTCTCTGCTTAGATCACCAGTACCCCAAAACTCCTTTGACCTGATAAGGCAGTGGAACCAGTGGACTAGAAAATGGGTGAAAGATGCAAACAGGCCATATGTAGAAGAAATCCAAATGGCTAATAAAAACCTAAGAGAAGATACTCACCCTGGGATGTAGTCAGAGAAATGCAATTAAAATAACCATGTGTTACATGTTTACTACCCATTCGTTTTTCAAAATTAAAAACCTATGAAGCAATACACCCAGCACCAATAAGATGGTAGAAAATGGACACAAGTGTTGGCTGGAAGAAGTGTGAGTTACTGCAGCCTTTTCAGAAAGGAATTTCTTGTGATATCTGTTGGAATCAAAAATACGAGCTTTGCTTTAGCAATTTCATTGAAAGCTCAGCAGCTTTTTTAAATTGACAGCTAATTTATTTTTTCTACAGGAAGCAAAAGGAGGGTAATTTTGACATTGTCTCCGGAACTCGCTACAAAGGAAATGGCGGTGTATATGGCTGGGATTTGAAAAGAAAAATAATCAGGTATATACATATAGAAAGTATTTGGATTAAATTACCATGTGGGGTTTGTGAAATCAGATTGTGATTTCCAAAAAATATTCCCAGGTAGCTTCTTACCTATAATCTTTCCTGTGTTAGAGTATTTTATTTTGGATGCTTTTCACTTGGAGAAAATCTGCATAAACCCTTGAACCTTTCATAGAAATTATCTAATTCAGCAAAATTTATTCTGTGTGAACCTTCAGCTCTAAGTGAATTATTCATCTATTTTTGGATTAAATATATAACTTTTCAATATATATTTTTCTAATAATTTAAGATACATCATGATTTCAGCTTTTACTAAGAAACATAAAGTGGTGAACCTTTGGAGGCAGACTTGGGTTAAACTCCTGATTCTGTCATTTAAATTATCTGTGTCCCCTTGCATATCTTGCCTTTTCTAAGCTTCATTTTCCTCATGATAAAATGGAAGTAAAACAAGCTGTTTCAGTTTTTTGTTACAGCGTAACAGACCATCCCAAAGCTAAGTGACTTAAAACAAATTTATTATTTCTCTAAATTGTTTGGTTTGGCTACTGGTTCCTCTGCTGACTTCACCTGGGCTCATTTATGCAGTTTCTTTCGGCTTGAGGGTGAGCTGTGCTGGTAGCTCCAAGATGGCCTCATTCATATGTTGAGCACACGGTACTGGTTGTTGACTGGGCCCACCTCAGTTCTCCTGCACGTAGCGGCTCGCCTGGAAGGCTGGGTCGGCTGCCTTAGGTGCCTCCTGCGGGCCCCACCCGGAGGCACCACGGCTGCAGCTGCAAGCACTCCTGGGTGCTCCGCTCTGGGGCTGACACCACTTGAAACTTTGGTCAGAGCAAGCGCGTAATCAAGGGATGCGGAAATAGAATCCCCCTCTTGATGGGAAGACCCACAAACAATTTTTGACATTTAGTCTATCTCACCTAGGTTGTTGGACAGTGATGTTTCAATCTCTAAAAGATCTACTTAGCTTATTGCTTTTTTGTGTAACAACATAACTAAATTCTTACTAATAGTATAAATTCTTACTAATAGTACTTTTTATCACTCACTCCATTCCTATCAAAGGTTCTCTTAGGTTCAGTTTTGCCTCTTAACTGTGAAACTTAAAACGTGTAAAAGCCTCAATCTTCAGTGAAATGAAGGGGTTAGATAAATGAGCAGTTTTCATTCTTTCTGAGGATCAGAATCATGTAGGAGGAAATTATATACGTCTGCTCCCTATTCATCCTCCCCTCCTTTGTGCATACACACTTTGGAGACCATTTGAATGGATCTCCAGGGATGGTACGAAAGCCTCAGTAGTTTTCACAGGTTCCCAGAGGATTCTGTTGTGCAGCCATGGTTGAGACCAGCAAGTCAGTGAGATCACTGACTCAGGCCTCTCTGAATTTGGTCATTAAAACTAATATTTAAAATCAGGGAGTCCCAGTGAGAGACAGTCTACAACTTTTGGTTGGATCATTTAGTTGTATTGAGTTGTATCCGTCATGACTTCTTAATGTCTTCACTGACTTTGTAGTAAAAACTGGTGAGAAAGATTATGTATCACTTGCTCAAGGTCTCATTTTTATGGTCCGGAACCTGAATTTGAACCCAAGTCTGTGACTCTAGCTGTTATTTTCATTGTTGTTGTTCAGTCATGTCCAGCTGTTTGGGACCCCGTGGACTTGCAGCATTTTGGTTAAAGACCCCAATTTTAAAATGCATTACCTTGAATAGATGTATAAATATATCCATACATATGCACCACATACACATAAATACTCTCACATTCCTTGGGTCAAATTCATTTTGTGGGATAAATTATGTCTTAAAATGTTTTTGTAACGATCAGAAGCAAATTGAAGGGGGTGGGGATGAGTATGTTTTTGTTAGCCATTATCCCAACTATATCCCTAGCTGTGTATTTTATATGAAATAGGCTCTCCTGAGGAGCACCTTGATGGTTCCCCTGGCCTTGGAGAGAAACTTTTTTCCACCCTGCTTCCCTGCCACCTTCCCTCCCTCCAGAACTAGTTTTCTGAATCTGAGCACACTAAAACAGCTGCAGTACCAAAGTCATTTTTTCCAAGTGTACTTTACATCTTTTTGAAATGTTAATAATAGCTATTCATCAGTAATAGCTTATAATTGATTGATACTTAGTTGTGCTTGAAGCACAGACCCTGAAGTCATTGCTACGGGCTGAATGTTTCCGAATTCATGTGTGCCTTACCCTGGGAGTGTTGGTGTTTGGAAATGGGGTTTCGGAGAGGTAAGTGGGTTTAGATGAGGTCCTGAATGTGGGTGGGGCACTGTTGGTGGAATTAGTGCCCTTTCAAGAAAAAAGCGGGAAAGCCTGGCCCTTCCCCTCCTCCACCCTCCATGTGAGCACACACCAAGAAGGCACCATTTGGAGGCTAGGGACAGGATCCTCACCAGGAACCAAGTTTACAGCACCTTTATCTTGGACACTTCAGCCTGCAGAACTGAGAATTGAGTATCTGTTGTTTAAGTCACCCAGTCTGTGGGTTACAGAAGCCCAAGCAGAATGGATAATCTCAGAGTAGAGGTCAGTTTCCAGAGATGGCCAAAACCCCAAACCCTTTCCCACCTTCACCCTTAAAAAAAAATAACTGTTTTAATGCAAACTGAGATTGGAAACAGCCCTCCTTTGGTGATTTGAATCTGAAAAAGAAGCTTAAAATCCCTGATAGATCACTTTTCCTGTCTTGACAGATGTTTGTAATCCTAAGTTCTGACTATTGGCAGATATGCGAGTGGAGTTAAAACTCTATTACCATTCTTACCGAGTGTTTGGAAAATGATTGTTTTATAGGTCATCTCCACATGTCACATTCAAAGAATAAAAAAATACCTATTCAAAGAGTAAAAAACGAGAACTATCAGATCTCCTTTCACTGACAAATCCTTACTTTGTTCCATAGAGTTAACATTTTTCTTGCATTTTTGAAATTAGTATAGCATTTTTAGCACTCTGCATTTGGCTGTATTTCTTTTGTGTAGGAACTGTATTTTATAAAGAAAACCTTTTCTTTGACAGCCGTGTGGCCAATTTTATAACTCAGATTTTGCTGCGACCAGGAGCATCTGATTTAACAGGAAGTTTCAGGTACAGTGAAAACTTGTAACTGTATATTTTCTACTATTTACAATTTCTTGCCTAAATCTTTTGCTTTATAATGACTTACTTAAAACCTTTTCATTTCTACCCCATTTTTGTTCTGGAATACTAAAAAAGGCAGATTGAAGTTGTTAGAGGTGCTAATGAATCCTAAACATCTTCTTAAGGGAAATACTGTACTTTTTAAAGAGCAGGAACGACACGCCGGTGTGCTGACAGTGAGTGTCACCGCCCAGCCCTTGAGGGGCCTGAGGTGACCACTGACCGCTCATTCAGAACATCACTTCTTATCTAAGTGGTGCAAAGCCTCCTGCTAGATCCTTGGGATTTTTAAATTTTTGCTTGTTTATTGGTGTTTGTGTAATTTTAGACTTGATACAGTAGGTTATTTTGTATGATGGTGCCAGAGGACTGCCAGATTTTTTTTAATCTCTGAGACTAAAATGTCTCCTCATCTCCTTTAAGATCCAGACTCCATGCACTAGTTACTACATTATATTACCTGGTATATGCTTCTATCCATTAAGTGTTGATTCTTTTGACCTTTGATAGAACACATGTGCGCATGCTCAGTCACTTCAGTCGTGTCCAATTCCTTGTGACCCCATGGGACATAGCCCAGCAGGCTCCTCTGTCCAAGGGATTCTCTAGGCAAGAATACTGGAGTGGGTTACCATGCCCTCTTCCAGAGATCTTCCCAACCCAGGGATCAAACCTGCATCTCCTGCATTGGGAAGCCCTTGTTAAAACACACAAATACAGAAATTAGGAGCCTGCTGTTGAAGGTAATGAATACTTCAAATGCAGCTGCAAGTCTGTTGGATAGCAGTTCAGAAACAGTAAAAGAGAGTCAGAAGTGAAGAGAGGAGCCATCACAAATTAGAGGTCAGATAATGAAAATGAAACCTCTCTAGAATTAAGATGTAAGTTGTTTTGAAAGCACAGTTTAGTGTATGAAAGATAGCTACAGACCCATATATACATCCTTCAGTTCCACACTTCGAGGCAGATGAATATATGAAGCCCATATGTGTTACAGTGATTTTGAATGAAGACCCAGGGTAGCTTAGTTGGTTGTGGAGATGGGGACTTTGCTTTGGGCCCTAGTTCCCCTAGTCACTTCATCACCTAGCTCTTTCTCTCATAGCTTTCTCAAAAACTAAAAGAAAAAAGGTAGAAATTGCTGCCTTTGTATACACTGAGGCTCAGGGGGAATTGTTTTTTTAACCTCAGTGACTGAAAACAGAGCTCCCGAAGAAGATTGAGTTCACCCATAGGACTTCCCCGCTCTTGTCTCTCTTTGTAAACCTGATGAGCTTTGCCTTTGGCCTGCAGTCCCTCTAAAGTTAGGGTGTGCATTCATCTGTCTTAATTGTCTGACTGTGACCTCAGTCACTGATAGCTGGTTCCCGCCAGTACTGCCTCAATCTTGTGATCCCTACTTCCTGTCTCTAACTTAACCAGGCTCCACCTAGAGGGACTTAGTTTATCCCAGGAATTTATTTAGATCTCAGGAAATAGAAACTTCATAGATACTTATGAGGAAACACCTGATAATTACTTCTTTCTTGTCATCGAGTTTATATTGTACTTCATTATCTATCAACTCTGTTGTCCCAGTATTTGAAACAGTTTCTTCCTTTTCAACTTTAAATTTCAAGAAAAATATTGAAACTGCAAACAATGGGCGGTTTTGCTCCACATGATTCACTTTACCATATTTTAATAATTTCTAATAGTGTGATAGGAAGATAACTCTTTAAAAGATACTACGGATTCATTTTCACAATTGTCCTAAATTATTTACCAAATATTTTTATGGCCTTTCCAGTTCAAGATAAATGTATCATAATCATCAACTGTGAGAACTTTTCTGTAGACAAATGGCCAGTGAAAGTTAAGTTTTTATAAATACCAGTGAACTTTTGGAAAGGTCAGGATACATGTAGGCATGTATATTTATCGAGGTGTTCATATACATTTTAATTTCTTATAGGTTATACAGAAAAGAAGTTTTACAGAAATTAATAGGAAAATGTATTTCTAAAGGCTACGTCTTCCAGATGGAGATGATTGTTCGAGCAAGACAGCTGAATTATACTATTGGCGAGGTATGTAAAGAGTGTCAATTCCTCATAAAGAAACAAGGTTTAGACTTTTTATAATAAAAGGTTAATTTTCATAAACTACTGAGTAAATGTGGAAGGCTTCCAGGTGTCCATGCAAAAGAGTGAAAATTCACATTCTTTTAAAATTAATATATTTGACATACCAAGATCTAAAGCTTAACAGAAGGCAGTGTCCCCTTTAAATAAATAAAAGTGACGGTATCTTCATCCTTGCTTTTTCTTCTGACCGCTCAGCATTATGGGGTGAGTCTGTTTTCTGCTTTCCCCTAGTCTTGGCCGTCAGCCACCTACTCAAGTTAAAAATGAACGGGTGGGACCTCCCTGGTGGGCCAGTGGCTAAGACTCCCGTTTCCACTGCAGGGTGCACAAGTTTGATCCCTGGTAGGGGTACTAAGATCCCACATGGCACGTGGCCAAAATTAGTTAATTTAAAAAAAAAAAAATGCCTGGTGAATCCCTTTTGCCCTATGGTCTATGAGTAAATGCAAAGGGCAGGGATTGGAGGAGCAGTTTAACACTCTTATTCAGAGCAAGAAAATAGCTAACTGGAATGCTACTGCTCTTGTGGAAGTTGTAAGATTTTTTAGCTTAGTGCTAAAATAGGGACAGCTGAACTTGATGGTGGAGAAGGGGATGGCAACCCACTCCAGTATTCTTGCCTGGGAAATCCCATGGACATAGGAGTGTGGTGGGCTAGAGTCCATGGGCCGCAAAGAGTCGGGCATGACTGAGCAACTAACACTAAACTTGATGGACTACTGGAAAAATTCAGGCCATTTTACTTTTGGAGGATAATTTTTCCTTGAAGTTTGAGTAAACCAACTTAATATTCAGGATCAGTGCCTTTCAAAACAGTAGATTTGGTTCATATGACCTATTTTAAGATAATAAAATGCATATTATGTTTAATTTTGAAGACTTGGAGATGCAGGTGGTTACTGTAAGAATCCCATAATTTGTACTTACCTTGAAGGACTTGCTAGCAGAGGAACAATCTTGTTTCTGTTGTATGAGTAATTGTTGTACGCCTGCTATACTTCTTTTCTCATATTTTTGAAGACTCACTTAACATATATTTTTTTAACTAGGTTCCAATATCATTTGTGGATCGTGTTTATGGTGAATCCAAGTTGGGAGGAAATGAAATAGTCTCTTTCTTGAAAGGATTACTGACTCTTTTTGCTACTACATAAAAGAAAGTTATTCATTTATACTTAATCATGTTCAATTCAGTTTAAACATGGAAAAAGCCTGGTTGCTGATTTTTATAAAATGTACTCTTAGAACATAAATCATAAGGTAAGGCAAGTCTATTTTCTGGAGAAACTCCATTTTATATGTCAAATTAAATTAGAAAAATGAGCAGTGTTCTCAGTTTTCGTTTACATGTTGCTGTATTAAGACCTATAAATAAAGGTATATGGAATTTCTGCATAAAAATACTGCTGCTTTCATTAAAGTATACAAATGCAGGATTTCTTACCTGGGGAAGATTTTGAAAAAGACTGGATTCATACCTAATACATGTCAGAAGTAAGATGAGTGCTAATCATATTCATGAAATATACATATGGCTGTTTCTATATGAACTGAAAAATACACACCTCTCCTGCTCTTTTAAAGTGTACCCCAAATTTCTTAAACCAGATAATACATTTAGAACACAATTTAAATTTGGGTCTTTGTAGCTGTTGACTTGATAGAGCATTTTACCTGTCTGAGCAAGTCTGTTTAAAATACATATTGTGCATTGGAAGCAACAACATTTTATTGCATAGTTGTTTTTTTCTCTTCTGGGCACAAACTTCTTTCAGTAAAGATAAACATTGATGACATTAAGGCATAAATCTAGCTGCTGTAATAATTTTTATTTTTTGGCCAAGTCATGAGGCCTGTGGGATCCTACTTCCCCAACTAGGGCTTGAACTGGAGTCCCTGGCAGTGAAAGCACCACGTGCTAACCACTGGACTGCCAGGGAATTACCACCAGTAGTAATTTTTAAACAACTGTTTTTTCCCTCAAAATAATTTGTTTCCATGTTATTTCAGGACCCTTAACAAAGCATACATAATATGAGTGAATCCCCTAGATGTCTTCTTTTGAGGAAACTGTTCTGCAAGTTAAAAGGTTGTTCAGTAAAGCCAGCACAGATACTCTGTTTACCCATTTTAAGTAGGTATTGCAAATAAGATCTTACTGCAAATAAGTTTCCGATTATAACATAGCTTTTAGATCATGTAGTATCTTTTAAAATTTTGAGTGCGACATACTTTAAGCAAATAAGCTTAAAATCAAGTTGACTTTTCCTTTACAAGTAAAAGGGAGAGAGGTGTCTCTAAATGAGATAAACATATTTAGTGGACAGTATTTCTCTGACTACATTTTCCTAGTTTAATTTGGCTGCTAAAGCAATTTAAAATCTGATTTTTTCATTTGCATTCCCAACAGATCTTAGCAGAAATGAATACCAGAGTATACAACCTTTGGTGTCATTTTGAACATTACCTGTTCCGAGGTTGAATACACAGGACATGTTCTAAGAAGGGCCAGTACTATTCTGTCTCCCTTTTGTGCAGAGCCCACCATGGACCCCTCGGGGAAATAACTTCTCTCATCACTGATAACAGCTAGAAAATTTATCATCACTGATGTGAAATTAGTTTTAAGATAACAACTACTTTTTTGTATGTTTTCTTTTTCATCTAAACCCAAAGTTAAATCTTTATTGTCAGCTATGTGGAGCAGCGATTAAATAACCACCTCAGAGATCTCACTACTAAAGTATTGCCTTCTCAGATGTCGCTGGCGTAGGTTAGGTACCTTTTGCCTTTTTTAGTCTTTTGATTCTTATTCCTACAATCATTCCAACAGTATCACTGTTGGAATTTACAGTAAAGTATTTGGGCAGTGAAAACTTTGACCATTTGGAAGTTATTAGAAAAGAATCTGGACTATTTAGATGCATTTTTGTAGTAAGTCTAGTGACTTAAACACTGGAAAATCTATTTAAACATTTACATGTGAATCCAGCATCCCTTTTTACTTCGTAAATGGGGCCAAGGATGAAATCCAGATGTTCTCCCTTTGTATTGGTATTATCTCTGTATGAATCTAAGTATGGTATCTAAAAAAAACCTAAAAATTATTTTGCTTATTTCATATTGTTGCTAGTGTCTTCTGCAACATGTAATTAGATTCTTCATCTTTGTCTCTGTAAAATCAAACTGTTTTCAGTGTCCCCCCTCTTTTTTTTTACAACTTTTTCCAGCTATTGTTTTCCCTTGAAGTACTGATTTGGCTTTTAAAGATATATTTTATCACAATTTCAGAAATGAATGGAATACTGAGTTGGATGAAACAGCTTGTTAAACCTGCTAACTGAAGCCTTAGACAGTAAGCTCTATGTAACCATAATTTGTAGTATTTTCAATTAAGTCAGCTTCTTTGGGGATGTTACCTATTGTTTGAAACTTAACTTGAAATTTAGAGAAACAGCAAAGTAAGTGTAAGATGTACAGAGCACATCTTAACGGGTTTGGTTAATTCTCCACAATAGACATCATTGTTCAGTATGTTTAGCCAATGATAGACACTCAACTATAAAAGATGGGTTCAAGAATGTTGAGATGATGTGTTGGCTGGGGTTGACCTAACTCGTCAAAGGCCTCCGTTACGTTGTGCTATCCAAATTGTGGGAGCACTTAAAAGTGACTGTCTTGGGGACTAGTCTGTGGTTTTCTTGGATCTTATGGAGGCCCACTGGCAACATCATTTCTCATCCTTGGCTCACCAGGCCAATGGCCTCAAAAAACTAGGGATCCCATTTGTTTTCTTCAGGCCAAAGAGAAGAGCCCATCACTGATTTGGAAGAGTGCCCTGTCCCCGGGTAACAGCCGGCCTTCTGTAAAACGCAGGCCTGTCCACTGAATAGCCCACCCCACCCGCAAGGGGTCAAGCACCCATGAGGTGGGTCGCATCTCTGGTCGGTGTGTGAAGCACGAGGCCCTCACGCCTCCTCTAAAGCAGGAAGTGTCGGCCATGGCCGGCCAGGTGTCTTGAGCTTCCTTCTGCCGAGCCCGGGAGCGCGGGCTGCCCAGCACGTGGAGCCGCGGGGCTGCCCACACGCCCCTCCCGCCAGATGTAGTCCAGGCCCAGCCGGGCCCGCGCAGGGATCCCCAGCACGGCCACCTGACTGAGTGCAGGGCGTGCTGCGGCCCGCTGCTTGTACCTCCGCCGTCGGCGCTGTGACCAGAGGAAGGCGCCCGCCGTGCACAAGGGCCATGGAAGCGCACTGCGGCCATTATCCGCGGCGCCTCCTAGTGGGTCAATGGCAAATCCTTTTGGTTCTCGCGAGAGCTCCCCCTCAGTGGGGATTATATAATTTCCCTTAGGCGGGGATAGGGGTGCTGATGCCACCCTCCCTCAGAAAAAGTTACGTGCAGGCACATATGGAAGTGAGAGTTGTCTTTGGGGGGCATGGGGGGAAGGGGTACTGGCCCCCACTGCCCCCCCCTACTTAGCTGGACAATGAGTCCTCTTATGCTAATGAGGTACTTACGTCACTTCCGCTCTTTCTCGGCCGCCATTTTGGCTAGGGCAGGTTCGGGGAGTCGCTCCGAGGCGCTTGTATTGTCTGCCGAGGGGAGACGCGGGATCAGCCCCCTCCCCCGCCCGTTGCCGCCGCCGCCTCCGCCGGCCCGGTCTCCCCTCCGCCGCCCGCCGGGATCCATGAACTGAACTCCCGCCCCCCCCCCCGGCCGCCGCCATCTTGTGCCCCCTCCCCCTCCCGCAGGCAGCGCTAAGGGGGATTTTGGCGTCTCCTCAGACACAGCTCCCTCTCTCGGTCCCCGCTGCTGAGGAGCGAGAGGAGCGCGGCCGCCGCCGCCGCCCGCCTGCCCGCGCCGGTGAAGCCGCCTCTCCCACACCCTCCGTCTCCTCCCTCCGCCCCTCCTTTGTCTGCACCGCTCGACGACGCTGCCGCCGCCGCCGCCCGCGCGGGGACTGGAGGGATCCGCTCGCGCCGCCGCCGCCGCCCGCCGCTCTGCTGCGCCCGCCGCGCCCCCCGGCAGCAGCCGCGGCCGCGGCGCGAGCCGGAGCCTACCGAGGCCGCCGAGCCGGAGCGCGACGAGGCCCCGGGCGCGCCCTCGCCGCCGCCAGCGCCGTGCCGCCGCCATCCGCCCGCCGCCGCCGCTGCCGCCCGGCCCCCGAGCACGCCGGCCCCGCGCGCGCCTCGAGGCCGAGTCAAGGTAAGCCCGGCGGCCGCCGCGCGCGCGGACCCGCGGCCGCCCCGGCCCCCGACCCTCGGCCCGCGCGGCTCCCGCCCGCCGGCCCCGCGGGCGCATTGTTGTTGGGACCGCACGCGCTCCCTTTGCGCACTCGGTGCCGACGGAGCGCCCGCCCTGGCGCGGACCGCTACCCGGGCTCTGCTCCGGGGTCCGGGCGCCTCCTCCTGCAGCCCGACCCCTCTTCCCCGCCCCGCGAACCCGCGGAGGCCGGCAGCCGCCCCGGCCGCCAGAGCTTTTGCCGCTAGTGGCATCTCCCTCCACCCCGCCCCCAGCGAGAACCGAGCTGCTCCCATCCTTGGAACCAATCCCTCTCTCCCGCCCCCCGCCCCAAACGAGCCCCCCACGCACACCCCCAATCCCTGGGACGAGCCTTCTGCCGGGTCTCCCCACCTTTAGCTGGGGGAGGGGGGACAGGTTGGGGGGGCGGGGAGCATGCAGGGCACGAAGTGAAAGTCTTTGCCTCCCCTGTGCGGTCCTTCCTCCCCAACATGCCAGCTCCCTTCTATCCTGACCACGGAGTCCTCCACCACCCCCTTTTCTCAATCGCAGCTGCCTGGTCAGCACGACCTCTTGCGAGCATTCTGAGCCCCAACTTTGCAATAAGATGGTGAAAAATGGAAATCCAGAAAGCTGCGAGTTTGGTTTGGGTTTTTTGTTTTTTTTAGTGCAATGAATGGGAATAGTTCTTTGAGCACCCATTTATTCACATCTTCTCTTCCCCTGGACTGCCTCCCTGCCCTCCCCTCCCCCCCCCCCAAATCTGGATGCCTATCTGCTGGAAAAGGCGCGATTACCTCTCTTCCTCTTCTGCCCAAGTCCAAGTGCTAAGACCTAATATTCTTTTCAGCCACACACATACCACACTAAGTCTTCTTGATGTTCTTGCATTCCCCCGTTCCTCTGGACAGTTCTTGCCATAACCCCATTTCTCAGACAAAGGCTTAGGAGGGAAAAAGAACCAAACTGTTTCCTGTGTTTGCCATTTTAATGCTGTCCATCCCCACAGACCCAAGCCCTTTCCCTCATGCTTCTTGTGCCAATGTCTTGAACCTTCAAAACGAAAGGGGGAAAAAAAAAATCTCCTGGGTAGCTTGATAGAGTTTCTTTATAAATCTGCATTGTTGCTTCTGGTTTATGGCCATGAAGAAAATACCAGCCCCCACCCAAAATGCACCGCAGCCAAGTCGGCTAAAGGCGATGAGTGTTGGAGTCAGTAGGGGGCGCATTCCCTGCACTGGGTAAGGCTGCAGAGGGGGGAAGGGCCCCAGAGCTAGAGCAGGATGAGCTTCACAGCGCCTTCTACAGACCATGGGAAAATGGACCCAGCAAGACACTCTGACACTCTTAGTTGGTGAGCTGACAGCAACATGGTGAAGGATCAAGTGAGTCAAGAGCAGTGATTTTATTTCTGTTAAAGAATCCACCCTGCACTTTAGAAGTTTTCTCTTTTGACTTTTTCAAAGTGTTGACCCTTAGATAATCCACATTTGTTCTTGACGAATCACCTTGGCACATCCTTGGTACACAGATTCCCCCTTCTCTGGAATTCTTCCTCCTCAAGCTTTGAATGTGTCACCATATCTTTCCAAGGTCAGATGGTAAAGGGAAAAGTTCAAAACCTGAGAGTAACAGGTTTGGGGGAGTATTGTTGATTTCATTCCTTCTTCATGGCCCCACGTCTTTTCAACTCTTTGAGAGTTCAAAATCCTTGAGGGATGTTAGATTTTAGTGGGGGAGTAATTTTCATAAGCATGTAGATGGGTGTCATGATTTGCAAAGCCTTGTTGGTAAACGTCAAGCCCATGTTGAGTTCTCCACTGTTAAACTCAACCGAGTTGATTGTAAAATTTTGCTTCTTTCCAACTTTGGACTTGAAATTGCCGTTCATTATCCCACCGCCATTAGCCATTAGCCAACCGCCTTTGCAAAAGTGTTGACACCAGTCTTCTGTGAGCACCCACCTTCTTAGGGTGTGTTGATTTCTGTAGATTTTACTCCTCTTGTTATTTCCATAGGTGTGAGATGCACAATGCGAAACCTAGGCCCCAGCTTTTGCACCATGATGCGCAGGGTTGTACTTTTTGTACTGAACTGATAGGTGGCCTAGTGGTTATGCCCTGTCCTACCATTTTGAGGATCTGGACTCCGTTCCTGCCTTGCTCTTTGGACCACATTGTCAATTCACACCGGTGGGTATATTCATTTTGGAGGGTGGGAACTGCAGCAACAGGGAAGCCAGAGATTTCTTCCTCTTTGGTCACCACCAAAGCCAACACTTCGAAAATTTCAGCCTAGCCACATTCCTCAAGGAACCAGTTAGAGCTGGTTGGTTAGAGCTGGTTGCTGACGTGGGTTCTGAACAGAGAAATGACTTGTGGCTTGTTTAAGAGAAAATTTTAAAGTTGCTAATATTGTTTTAATGATTTTCATTCTGCACTCTTGTGTATGAAGTACCTTAAGTTTTCAATTACTGTTATTTTGATGACCCAATCTCAAGAGTTGCTGAGCTTTTAGAAACCGTAAAGATTCTCTGATCAGAACAGGCCTTTCCATGAACATGTACTTGCTACCAAAGATTGACAGTGTTTATTGACCCTCGGGGTACTTTTAAGACCTTGATACAAGTATTTTATAAAGATTCACCAAGGTAAATCTTTGGGAAAATAAATGTTGTAGTCTTTGAAACATAGTTAACCAGTTGATGCTTAAGGGAGAATTTGCGTTGGACATTTGCTACCAAGTAACATTTTGGTGAGTGAAAAGGAGGCAGCTTGCTTCAGGTATTCCATTAGAGACTTAACTATAATTGCTTTTATAATTTGTTTAGTAATTAGAAGAATCAGATATATAATCTAAGTGTATTACTTGTAATTTTTAAATACTGTTTAGTATTTGTTAAGTAGATAAAATTTTGACCTGAATTTGTGTTTGATATAGAGTTGTACAACTTGTTAAATGACTAATTTGAATAAAGTTTCTTCTTTGAGGGTTATGTTGGAGTCGAAGTTTGTGAAGGTGTTTCTGTTTGAGTAAATTACGCATAAGATACAATGTTAACTGATGTCCTTAGTGGTAATAGCCATTTTCCCCCTACAGGAAAACTTGCTGTGACCTCTTAAAAAGCATAAATTCTGCAATTTCAAAGGTTTCCTGATTTTGGCGTTCAAAAAAAAAGGTGAAACAGTTGGCCTTGAAGGGCTGAAATTTAGGTACTGTGAGGGTTTATTAAAAAGCCTCAATTAACTAGAGGGTGGGGAATGGGTATTCTATTTAATTGAACTGTAGGTAAATATTCCTTTGTCTTTGGCCCTTTTTGAAAATTTCCTAACACTGCCTTACTAGAGACTGCTTTACTTTGAACTAACTAAATCTTTGGTTTTTGGTTCTTATAGTCTCTGTGTAGGAAATAGAGGAAGTTGGACTGTGAATCTCTAAAGATCCTTGGTCCTCCTTATTCTGAAAGTCATTGGTTTTAAACATACCTATAATGAATTTGTTTTACTTCAGTTTGTCTTTTTTCCCTTAAACCGGAGTGCAGGAAAAGTTATAATACTGTTTATATTAAGAATAGAATGCCACCAAGTTGGATAGATTAAATGGCAAGTAAGTTCTAGATTATTATTATTTTGATGACCCCGTCTCAAGCGTTGCTAAGCTTCTAAAAACCTGAAACAGTCTCTGATCAGAACAAACCTTTCCATGAATGTGTACTTGTTTGCAAATAATCAATAGGCTTTTATCAAATAAAAACGGCTTTTGATTTTATTAGTGACATACACTCCTACATGTGTTTATTACTTATATTTGATTGCTAGAAGTATAATTACATTAGGTGCATTATGTATTGAAGTGTAACTACTGGTAAGTTTTAGAAAATATTAAAAGTAGTTTTTAGTATTTAAGTAGCAATCTGGTGGTTAATGTACACATTCTGACTGCACATTTAATTGTGAAAAATACAGTTTAATAAGGAAGATAGGGCTGTTCTGTTATAAAGGAACAAGTAGGGATCCCTCCTTGGGTAGGGGAAAAATAAAAAGGAAACTTGAGAATTTATTCTGAAAGTAGTATTTTATCTTTTGAGAACCATGTGTAAATAACAAATTGCATAAGTTGTCGTAGACCTTGGCAGATTGATTTTCTTAATAGATGGGTGGATATATATATACACACAAACACACATTATACTTTTTTAGTGTTGAAATGATATATACAAATAAAATACAGATAAAAGGTCCGAATATCAGAAGTAATGTTTAAAAACGATATATTTAAGTGTACGGGGGGAGAAAATCAATTAAATGTCAGGGTGGTTTGTTTTTTTTTTTTTTTTTTTTTAATCTGTTTAAATCTTAAACATTTTTTTTAATGTGAAAATACAAAAATTTAATTCTTGTTTTATAAGATTAGAAACTAATTCATAGCTTACATCAAGGTGCTCAAGTACTGTTATGTAATAAACTACTTGTTCAACCTAGACTTCCAAAGGACTTTCACTTTTAAAAAACCTCATAGAGTGTGTTATATCTTCAGAAGGTGAAATATTTTCCATGAGAGTGTAATTTTCATTTATTTGCCTAAGAGGCATGAACATGAAGAGAAATGTTACTCACTGTGTATTATAGTTAAATTCACAGACCTTGATGTGTTGCTAGCATCATGTAAACTGACATGGTTCTATAAGAACTTGCGGCGTTAAGTCTGGAGTGAATGCCAGGTTTTGCTGATGTGCATCTCCGTTGGTTACACGTTTTGTGTTGTTAGTTTGGAAACTTGGTGTTTGAACCTGGTATGAGCCAAACCCCACACTAATTAAGTGAATTGATATTTTGAATGTCGAGGCTGTTTCTTGTTTACACATTGGCACCTTCCACCTGGATTGCTGAGTGGCCACTGCTCCACGTGACTGTATTTTTTTGTTTGTTTGCCTGATTCAGTTCATTGGAAAGTGAGGGGATGGAGGATAGGGTTCCCTCAGTCTCCTAGGGTCTCAGTATCCCCTTATACCTTTGTTTTGATCACAACCTGTCTTTGATAATCTGCCAGTTGAGGGGTTGGTGGAAATGAGAATTCATCCTCTGCTTCACTGGAAGGAGAAGGCTCTCTGCATATTAGCAGGCTTCTCAAACTGGGAGATACATATCTCTCTCTCACCTTGATTGTGTAGGGATATGCTTGTATACAGGAAGTCACAGGTAAAATGTGAGCCAGCTATGTAAAGTGAGTTTTGATGAGGGGGTGCACATTTGTGTTCTAATAAGTGTAAAATGCAGAATTCTTTTCACTGTTACAGTCCTTGGTTACAGTTTCTCTCCTTGTACGTGTTCCTGTCCTCTGCCTTCAGATGCAGTCACAGGCCTCCTTGGTTTTATTGATCCCTAGCTTAGTTCCAAGACAGCAGCTAGAGAAATCCTGATTATCTCAAGAATTTTAGCAGTGTTCCAGAAATAAAGGCTTGAAAATTAAAGAGAAGAGCATGAAAGACTTCGAATAGAATTACCAGGGGAAGACCGCCCTGAACGTATGCCACAGTTTAAGACTGCGTTGTAGCTAAAAACACGCACGGAATCTGTAAGAGACTCCTGCGTGGACCATCTCTTAGAATTAAGAGCAAATCCTTCCACATCCTAATTGCTTCACCAGTAAGGGTGTAGATTGTAATTGAGTCTCTTAGCTTTGAGCTGTTTGTATGTCATTTCACATACGATTTGGTCAAAGCCTTTAATATTGGTATCATTTTCTTAGCACTTTATAAACCATTCTCAATTCTCTGAGGACTGTCCTTGTTTCACAAGTAGGGAAATCAAGGCACTGCGGTGTGCAGCAGTGAAGTGAGCTTTGGAATGTGTCCAGCCCGGCTCCCAGGCCTGTGTTTGGAGCACAGGCTTTTATAGTGCCCCTGTGAGCTGTTGGGCTAATGAGGGCCCAGATGAGTGCTTCATAACTCCATAGTAATGTTGTGTGTTTGGATGTCAGCTAACACCCAAGGATCCCAGGTAGGCCATGCAGTTAAAGCATCTGGCTGTACACTAGCTTCTTGATGGATGAGAGTTGTGCCAGTGGCAGTTGAAGAAGTAGCAACTGTGTAAGGTTTGAAGTTGCCTGTATAAGGATCTGAAAAGAAAGTTTGTTTATAGTCTATTGCTTTTCCCAGTGTTTTGTTTTAGGACAGTCTTGTTCCTTCTCTCCTCTGAGCAGTAATTTTTGCTTAGACAGATAATTGCTGTCTTTTGCCCTTCTGCCTTTTCTGTCTTTTTCTGAACCCTCTATGCTCCCATTTAAGAGCTTATGGAAACTTGAGCTTCCCTTGAAAATTTGTAAGGCTTTCGTTTTCTGGTGGGAGCTGGCAACAATTGAGGACCTGTATGAGTGGTCTCTTGAAACCTAATGTATCTAAAGAAACCTCTATCTAGTGGAAATGTGGTGGGATTTATTAAAATTTTACATATTGTACATTTTAAGTCAGCAATTAAGAATTCTTGCTCTGGTGAAGAAGACGAAGCGAGACTCACTGTGTTCAAATGCAGGGAGTGCTTAAGAATCCTGATTTGAGATCAGAAAAATAAAGCTTTTGTGGAAAGTGTAAGGATTGAGTCATCAAGTGGCAAAACCTGCTGTAAGAATAATGCTTTTGCTAAGCCTTGACTGTAGGAGATAGCTTAAGGTAATTCAAGAAAATTATGTATTTTGTTATTCAAGAATAGTAAGAAAAACATGTCCCATTACTATGGGGAAATTATTTTGACTAGTTTTGATAGAGCATGGAAAACTTACTAAGGAATTGAAAATAACTTTCTTTCTATCTTAGGCTATTGAATGCACATTTATAAATGGACACATCTGGGTGTCCTCTTAGGCCTGCCTGTGAATTCATTTGATTTCCCTCTGTCACATCTCTGAAGCCTGGCTGTCCACTGACAGCAAGCCGTTCCGAGGCTGTGCAGTGCGTGCGGGCGGCGTGGTGCCAGGGTCACTCGCCACGGTGTGTCCCTGCCTTGCTGGGGCTCCTGTTAAAGTGGAGGAAGCGTGGAAATGCTTCCCATCTCACACCCTCCCTGAAGCTAGATTGGGATGTAAGACATGTTCTCAGTCATTTTCTCTAGGGTTCTTGTCTGAAATCTGAATACTCAAAAGTGACAGTTTCTGGTTGTAGGCACTAGTCTTTTTGCCTGAAAGCCTTTTAACAGGAGTAGCCCGAATTTTATATTATAAGTACACATGTATTTTATAAGCAAATTCTAGATCACACCTTTGTATTTCTAAGTCACCTAGGTTTCTTTTGGGTACTTGTGGATACTCTGTTGCATAACTATTATAAGTGCCACAGAACTTGTGAGGTTAATAGGCTGACTCTAGCATAAATGGCTCACAGTGATGTCCAGAAACACTATTCTGTGGAAGTATAAATGCACATTATAACGCATTCAGGAACATGTATAGCAACCACATCTGATTCTCAGTATTAACAATAGTCTGTGCTTTTTAAAAGACTATATCCTGGTATGAACTCATAATTTGCAGTTATTGTTGTAGCTTCTGATCTAGTTTAAGGTAATAACTGCTCTAAGCATTAATTGGCTTCATCTTGATTCTTGTGACATTTGAACAGTGAAATGGTGTTATACTGGTTATGGCCTAGGAAACAGACCTCCAGAGGTTAAGTAACATTTTTAGAGTCACAAACCTAGTAAGCCGCAGAGCAAGGATTTAAACAGATCTCTAGATCTGTCGAGCTCTAGAGCTGTATTTTTCACTACGTTGTACCATCTTTTCTAGCAGGGCAAAATTTTACTGTACTATGTCGCCCTACTTATTATATTACAGGAGTTTAAAGGTATGAAGGGGAGAGATTTTTTACACGTGGCTGATAGGAAACTGAATTTTTGTCCATAAAACCAATATAGTTTTGCTGGAAAACAAATTTTGAGGTCGGCTATAGTTTTACGCTTCAACTTTTTACCTCTGCCCTTCTGCCATCACTTCTGTATATTGTTATCTTACACCTAAGGCTTTGGCTGTTTTGCAGACTGTCCAGATCGAGCAGGCAGCTCTGCAGTGTGTGCACTCCCTCAGATCTCAGAAGCTCGGGGAGCAGCCATGCAGTAAATGCAGGTTTTTCTCTGAACATGGTGGCCACAGTGCAGGAGTTTCTTCCACCCTCTCCTGACCACCCCTGTCCCTCTTAGCCTCAGAACGTTTAATCTGTGACGCATCTGAACACATTTCTTTTTTCCATATACGTATGTTTGTGTGTGTGTGTGCATATAGGAAGTCACCTCTGTAAGCCCTTTGTAGACAGGGACTGTTGGTTCATTCTATGCTTACTGAGTACATGCCATGTGCCAGCCACTGACGAGCATGTTGAAACTTTGTGAGTCACAATGTGATTATAGTTTTGGTGACTGACAATGTGGTGAACTAGGTGGTTTATTTCCCGTTAGATTCTGGTTCAGTACTAATGAACCACACCAACACTAAAGAAAACAATACTTGTTTAAGCTGTTAAATTTTTCAGCATTCTGTTACCTTTGGAAAGGCTTCCTGTTTTGTTTTTCCTAGGGCCTCTCCTTTTGTCCAGTTCTATCCTGTAACTGTTTGAAAGAAACTTAAGGTGATTTGAAAGTTTAATACATGAAAATTATGTGAAAATTTCTGTACTACTGCTACCTGCTGTAGAATCATTTCAATTATTTGCAAAATAAAAATATAATTGAACTTCTCATTAAAGTAACCCTAACTAGGTTAAACTGTTAGTTAAGGCAGAGTGAATTTTACAATCTTGGACAAAAGTGATATAGTCCTCTGTTTCTGGCCTCTTGAAATTAAAAATATAATTGAACTTCTCATTAAAGTAACCCTAACTGGGTTAAACTGTTAGTTAAGACAGAGTGAATTTTACAATCTTGGACAAAAGTGATACAGTCCTCTGTTCCTGGCCTCTTGGAGTGAAGCAGTTTTGCCAGGAAAGGGAACTCTCTACTAAGGTTTTTCTTTTTAAGTACTTAACAGTTTGGAGGCCATTCATGTATTACCAGAGAAGCGCTCATTTAATATAGTCCAAAATAGTCTAGAAATTTGTAAAGGCCTTCAGAGTTCTTTTATTACATCCAGGACTTGCTCTAAAGGATCTATCCTGTTCAAAGGAAGCTTTAAACAGTCTTAACAGATACTTAATAACAGCCTTATCTGCTTCTGTATTCACTACTGTTTGTCTTGTATTTTCTGATAGTCACTTTTTTTTTTTAACTTGAATTGTGGTAAAATATACAGGACATAAAATTGATGCATCACGTTAACCAGCCACTTGTAAGTGTACAGTTCTGTGCCGTTAAGTACACTCAGATTATTGTGCAGCAATTACCACCATCCATCTCCAGAACTTTTACATCTTGCAAAGTGCAAACTCTGTCCCTGTTAAACAGTAAATCCTCACTCTCCCCTCCCTGCCAGTCCTTGGCAGCCACCTTCTACTTTCTATCTCTGAATTTCACTACTCTTGGTGTCTCAAGTGAGTGGAATCATGTAATATTTGTCTTTTGTGACAGGTTTATTTTGCTTAGCAAAATATCTTTGAGGTTTTTGCATGTTTCCAGTAGCTACTTTTTAAAAAATAAAAAGTGAAATGAATAATTTTCAATCCAGCATATCCAAAGCATTGTCATTTCAACATGCAGTCTATTTTTGGAAGGTTATTTATGAGATACTTTGCGTTTTTTTCATACTAAGCATTGGGAATCTCAAATATATGTTATGCTTAAAAGCAAATCTAGATGGGTAAAGAAGATATATTAATTGCCAAAAAGTGCATGGAAAGCTGCTCAACATCGCTAATCTTTAGGGAAAAGCAAATTTAAATTATGATGAAAGTAATAACCTCACACCCATTAAGATGCTTACTGTCAAAAAGAGAAAAACAAGTGTTGGTGAGGAGGTGAAGAAATTAGAACCTGTACACTTGGGAGTGTAAATGGCAGAGCCACAGGGTTACCACGTGATGTAGCAACACACACGTTTGTCTGTGAGAGCTGCTTGTACACCCATGTTCCCAGCAGTGTTATTCACAGTAGCTGAAAGAGCAAGTGTCCACCAGCAGGTGAATGGATAAATGTGATGCATACATAGCATGGAATGTTATCCAGCCCGAAAGGGAAAGAAAATCTGACGTGATGCTACAGCTGGGTAAACCTTACAGGCATTTATGCTGAGTAGAATAAGTAGCCACAAAAGGACAGGTATTTATGATTCCACTTCTGTGAAGTACTTCGAGTGGTCAGAACCATAGAGGCCACCAGCGTGGTGGTTGCCAGGTGCATATGGGAGGGGAGAGATGGAGCGTTGCTGTTTGATGCAGATGGAGTTTCGGTTCTGCAAGGTGAAGGAGTTGTGGAGATGGATAGTGGTGATGGTAGCGTGGCGGAAGTTTAAAGCATCTCAGCTCAGTTCAGACTAGCCTCATTTTAAGGGCATAGGAGCCATGTGTGGCTAGTATCTGCTATATTGGAATGCATAATTCTTAAAAATTAATTTAGAAAATTTTCAAGCAATATGGGTTTTCTTGCTGTGTGAGTAAATGCTGAATAAAACACATTGATTCCCTTTTTTTTGTGTGTGGTTTGTTGTTGTTGTTGTTTTTTAAGAAAAATTATACGTGCATAAAATCTGGAAGGATAAGTATACCCCAGTATTTACTGTTGTCTTGTCTTTGGGTAAAAATTGTTTGTGTTCGTCACCTTATCTACATTTTGTAATCTTAGGCCTGTTAACAGCTTAAAATACTTTTTGTGTTTCCTACAGTTGACCCGTTTAAAGTATATGGTTCCGTGTTTTCTAGTATATTCAGAGTTGTGCAGCTATCACCACAATTAATTTTTAAATATTTTCTTCACCCCACCAAGAACCTAGTTAGTACCCATTAGCAGGCACCTTCTGTTCCCTCCCTGCCCTCACAACTCCTCCAACCTTAGGCAACTTTAATCTCCTGTCTCTGAGATTTGCCTTTTCTAGATACTTCATGTAAATGGAATCATACAATAAGTGGCCTTTTGTGACTTTTCATTTGGCATGGTATTTTCAGGGTTCATTGTGTTAAGCATATATCAGCATTTCACTCCTTTTTATGGCTAAATCATATCCCCCCATTGTATCGATATTACCGCATTTTACTTAACCATTTATCAGTTGATGGAAATTTGGGTTGATTTTCCTTCTTGGATATTATGAATAATGTGGAGAACATGCGTGTGCAAGCTTTTGCCTGGATGTGTGTTTTCATTTCTCAGTTGCCTTTGTAACAGTAATGAACAGGATTTGGCAGGGGAAAGGAACCTGAGCTTTAGAGGCAGTTGAGAACAGACTAGTCCCCTGCCTGCCCTTGCCCTTAGAGGAAGAAAAAAGATGGCTAAAGCCTCTGCTTTTTCTAGGCAGTTCTCAGAACACTGTGAGCATGATAATGGTTAACTGGTTCATCATCATAAGGGAGACCTAGAATATACATCTGGCTTTTTAAAAGCTATTGTTTTATTTAAGGATTCTAAGATTGTGGTTCTCATTTTGCAAGATGCTGCCATTACAACTTGGATAGAAAGCTGTTTCTCAAATGTGACCATCTAGTAACTGTCGGCATCCATAGTGATGTTTAAAGCGCTGTAGGGCAAGTGGTCTCAGTCAGAGCTTAGTTCATGTCTCACTTCTTTGAAGGTAATGGGACCATCTGATCTGAGATGTATGTATGCATTCTTAATCTTGTATCTCTGTTTGAGCTGGTTTGACTGAATTATTTATGGTTATTTCATCCTTGGATATTAAAGTCTTGACACTTTCAGATGTGTGTATATCATATGCATTGTTTACTTTTAATTAATGTCAGTGATCAGAGCTTCCTCTGCATGGATAATATGAAGAACACTGCATCCTAGGTCTGGAGATGACCTTGAGACCCAGCTCTGTGAGTGACACGCTCGTTGCCCTTAAGCCGGGTGCTTCTCAGTTGCTTCTCTGTAAAACAAGAAGAGTTTAGATTAAGTAAAACCCTAGATTCTTCTCAGTGATTCAGAGTGCTGCATTTTCATAATTGATTTTAGTTGATACTATGATTTGAAATATGAATCTTAATCTTTTGTCCTTCTTAAGGCCTGTATGTCCATGCCCCTTCAATGAGAAGATGCCTAAAGATTGTTGATAGTTATTTCTTTTGTAACCAGACATGTATTCAGAATAGAGTATCTTTTTCTCATCAGCTAAACCAGCTAATGCTGAAAACTATGGCACATGATGCCAAAATGAAAAAGGCTGTTTGTAGTCGTGTGTGTGAAGTGGGTGCAGCCAATACAGATGCACCTTTTAGGAGCATTAGTTTAAAAATCATATTGAGAACTACAGAAGCGTTGTCCCGCTTGGCCTGATCATGTCACGCCTGAAGTAACCATGTTTTAACAGGGCACCAGAGATTGGCCAGCTGGAGCCCATTTGCTGGAGACTGGCTGAGGTGAGGAGGGAAGGGGCTGTGAGAAGCACTGAGCGTGGGAGCTTGGAAAGGGGGCTCCTGGGAGGGGAGCAGGGAGGGTCTGAACACCTGGAAAGGCTGTTGGGCAGCTCAGTGTTTAGACTTACGCAGCTGAACCGAGAGTCGTGGGCTGCTTTCAGAGCGTGTCGAGTAAACTCGTGAACACAACTGTCCCGCGCGGGACAAGCTGCCTGGTGGGGTTTGTGCTTCGCTCTCACTAAGCAGTCAGGCAGACAGTCTCTTAGAGCAGAGCTGTGTGTGGGAGAGTCACACACTGTTGATAGAGAGGGGACAGAAGTGTCCCTGTGATAAAACATTTCTGTACAGGATGCTGTATCTAGAGAATACAGGCATTTTGCCTTGCATAAATACAGTCTACCTATCAAAGAAATAGTTATGAAAACTTAGTTATAATGGGTTTAATAACTGATTTGGTTAAAAACTTGAAAATGTTTTTTTAATTGGGTTTCTTTTATTATCAAACTGAAAGAATAGTGGAAAAAATTCAGTTAGTAGTTAAGAACAGAAGAAAAATTAGTTACATTTCCTATTTGGGTCTTGTCTTTATTAACAGTGTTCTAATATGATTATCCTAAGCAACGTAATTGATGTTTAGTATTTAAATTTACCTTTGGTGCAAGTGTATCTTCATTGGCGAAGTAGTTTCTTTTTCTGATCCCTCTGGGCTTTCCAAATTCCTCAGCACTACTGAACATTTTCTGGTGAAAAGGAGACTGAACTTTCTTTTATGCTGCACAGTTTTATCCACTAATCCAGAGTAGCAGTCTATTCTTGGATAGTCAGTTACTTGTTTTGTGGTGTTTGAGATTGAGGAAGAGAGGAAAAGGAGGAGACCCAGCTGCCTTTTATGTGAAGAGCCTGTGGCATCTGGAAGGTCTTTTGCCCACAGTTATAGGAAATTGAAAGATAAGCTGCTTCTGTTCAGGTCTGTGTTTTAGAAAAAGATTGAGTGCAGTGATTGCTTCCAGACTGGATGTAGGCTCTACACTCCCGATGTGTTCACTCATCAGAGGGTTGTTCTAGAAAGGCTTTACAAGGTTCATTTCCTTAAAATACAAATGTATAAACCTTTTTACATCTGGCTTAATTTAAATGTAGGACTAGTGACAACCTGAAAAGCATGTAAGGTGTCTGTGTTCACCACTTGGGATCCCAGAATAGTCAGGAAAGATAAACACTTAATTGGTTATAAAAAGAAAGTGTTTTATAGTGACCACACTTTTACTCAGTGAGTGATATTTACAGTATTAAATGTGTTGCTGAGGGGTGACAGAAATATGGAAATGAAGTTTTCCTTCTGCCTGAGTAGTTTTTAACTTAACAGGTCCAAAATGTTTCCACAAAGACATCACACACATATTTTTAAGTGCCATCATGGGTAGCAGTGGAGTAACTGATGCTTTGATTCTCTTCCTGTGACTCTTCAAATGCCTACGCCTCTTAGAAAATAGCATAACTTTAAATATTATTTAGTTAAATCAGTGGTTTAAAGAAATTTCAAATACTGACTTAAAAACCCCAGTTTGGGTTATGTAAATACTTGTACCAACATTAAGTGGAATATTGTTTTAAGTATTTAGGATCTGAATTTCTTACATATTAATTTGGGTTGATGAGGTACCAGAACTGAAATTGTTTATACTGTAGTATATTTGAATGTAGTATATATTGTAGTATGTATTTGAATGTCTTCCTGATTTTTTTTATTAACTTAGAATATATTGCTGCCTTTTTTTTTTTCTTCACTAGTAATGGCATCATTTCTGGCCTTTGATTCTCCCCCACTCCTTACCAAAAAGATGTTTCCAGAGAGGTGTTTTTTTTTGTTGTTTTTGTTTTTAACAACTTTAATGTAGAAATGTTTAAAAAAACAGAGGAGTATAAACTGTCCTAATTCTTAAGCTTACTGTGGGCTTCCTATAACTGTATTCTGATAAGACTGTAATTTTATTCAGGGGAGATTTTCAGTAAACCACTGGAATTCTGCTCTAGCCATAAGATTTAATGCTTAGGGTGACCTTGGCATAAATTTGCATATTGAGCTTAGTTTAGACAAGTTGCTATTTCAATGACAGACTTGGAGAACTTTTCCTTCTTCCTCTATCAACCTGAGCCCCTCTCTCCACTTTTTATCCTTTTCATATTTCAAGTAAGATTTCTTTTTTTTTTTTTTAATTTATTATTTATTTGGTGCCCTGGATCTTGGTTGCAGCACACAGAATCTTTGATCTTAGTTGTGGCATGTGGGATCTAGTTCCCTGACCAGGAATCGAACCCAGGCTCTCCGCGTTGGGAGTGAGGAGTCTTAGCCACTGGACCACCAGGGAAGTCCCCAAGTAAGATTTCTTTAAAAACAAGGATTTCACCTCTTTAAGGTCAGGTGGGGGCAGTGGAAACCACTGGTTTAGACTAAGCAACTTAAGTTCAGGTTTTACCAAAAACTTGGTGTGGTCTGCCTCTCAATACAGTGTTAGAAATGTTTTTTTCCGTGAAAAATGTAGATTTGCATTCACTAGTATAACTGATACAGTACTTGTCATTCTAGTGTATGTTCAGATTTCACTTCCCACATAAAGTATCAGAGTTACGCCTGCAGGTGCTAGAGACCAGGACACACTACTGTACTTCCTTCTGTATTTTCTGGCCTGTTAAATTAGCACCATATATTTTTATTAGCAACTTGAAACATGTAAGAATGCACATAAAAATATGAAGAATTTGTATACTGGAAAATGCTGTACTAGATCCATACTTGCAGTTATTTAAAATATAATCTGTAGAAGTTTGATTTGGAGGTTGTTTTTTTTTTTCTTTCCTGACTCAAGTATGTATGGCTAGTCAAAGGTTTCGGAGAAGGCAATGGCACCCCACTACAGTACTCTTGCCTGGAAGATCCCATGGAAGGACGAGCCTGGTGGGCTGCAGTCCATGAGGTCGCTAAGAGTTGGACACGACTGAGCGACTTCACTTTCACTTTTCACTTTCATGCATTGGAGAAGGAAATGGCAACCCGCTCCAGTGTTCTTGCCCGGAGAATCCCAGGGACGAGGGAGCCTGGTGGGCTGCCGTCTATGGGGTTGCACAGAGTCAGACACGACTGAAGCGACTTAGCAGCAGCAGCAGACAAAGGTTTAAATTGGGTTTCATGGGGGTTCTTTTTGTTTTGTTTTTACTTTGATGGTGCGATTATAAATGCTTTTCTTCTAAAAACAGGGACAAAATGATGCTGTCCTTGATACGGTGTCTTTGCTGAGGGACTGCGGTGTACAGACAAGCCCTGCTGTCTGTTGGTCCTACACGTCTTGCCTTCAGCCTCCTGAACCAGCACTGTCGTCTGTTGGGCTCCTCTCCGTGTTCTTGGCCCAGATGAGCCTGAGTGCAGCCCCGGACAAGGTTTAAGCCTCCTGGCAGAGCTCGTTTCTGAAACGATGGTTATTGTGTTTGTCATTTAATGACCTCTTTGCCTAAATAAAGTTCACAGTCATTGATGTGTCATGATCCTTCTGTCAAGATTTGACCTGTAGATACTTTGTCGTGAGGCAGGCTCTTTCTGCTTTTATTTACCTCTTTGTAGTTGGTGTGAGGGAGTATTTTTGCTTTTGAGATAAGAGGTTCATGCATCTGAACAGTCTTATGTATAGTTATAATTCATATGGTTTTAAATCATCTGTACCCTACGGCCTCAGATCACATATTTTCATTTCAATCATCTGACTCTTGCTTTCTGAGGAAGGAATTACTTTCTGAGAGGGAATATGGCCAGGATTATTAGTAAAACTTTAGTGTTTTGGCCCTAAGTAGGTGTGGGTATATTTTGCAGAGATTGATAAGAAGGAATATGGCTGAAATATTCAATAGTGAATTTAAATCATTCTCAAAAATTGAAGATTTAAGTGTAGTTCATCAGATGGCATATGCTTAACCAAAATTCACTTCAGTTAATAAAAGACTTAGTAATGTTAACTCCATTATTAATGAGTTTGAGCTTTTCCCAAAATCTTTAGAATTTACCAGGTGTTTTACTCTTCCCATAAAGTGTTTTTGTTTTTACTTAATGAAACCAGGGGCCGATGCCTCTTTCAGAATAATTGTATCTTCCTGACAAATCCCTATTCTTCCTACTACTCCCAATTCATGAATGTAATTATTTTGCATAGAATTCCCAATCTTCCCTCTTACTTACTCACTTCCTCTTCTGTTTCCCACTACCAAAACTTTTGGTTGCAAGCACCATGAACTAAAACTTAAGCAAAAGTGATCATGTGCTTGTACTTGTTTATGAAAAGTTTGGGGGAGGAATGGTGAAATCAAGAGGACTGTCTTTCGGGCACAGCTGGATTGAGAATCTAGCAGCAGGAGAGTTTTCTGTTCTGTGCTTTTCTCATGCTCACTGTTAGCCCTGTTTGGGGCACATGTCAAAGTCTGTACTTAATCAGAGTCTTCAGAGAGAGAACACTAATTGGTTAACCAGAATCATATACTCTATGCTCTGACGGTTCCAAGAGGAAGCTGGACAGGGAGGGGAACGAGTGTCTCCTTTACTCCAGTGACCCAGTGCCTACTGTATACCCGAGAAGCAAGATGGGCTGTTGAAGGGGAAGAACTGTATCCTGTTCAGTTCTCTATATTTAGCACATTAATGGATAAAGTGCTCCAAATGATTGATGAACAGATGAACAGTGGTTTCATTCTGTTAAATTGGATATTTTCCCCTTTTTTATGCTGTGAGCCCAGAAGTGTATGGTTTGGCTAAAGGAAGCTTTCCTTAGTATTCGGATAGTGGTGCTGACCTGCTGAAAGTGTCCATTCTGATAGCCAAGGAGGCTCATGAGAATGGTTAGCCACTTGGGGGCAAATCTGGAGAGCACGCCCATCCCTCTGTACTCCTTTCAGTGCCCACCTCTAGACAGTTGGATGTTATCGTAAGACACCTTCCTCCCTAAGAGCAATGATGGTGAATATTTTCAGCTCTATTCAGAAGTGAGGAGTTCCCCTTAACCTCAGGCAGTCCACTGCCTATTTACTCTGTCCTTCTCCCTTCCCAGTTAAGAACAGAATAAATAGGAAGCTGTGGGCCCTTTGATTCAGTTTCTGATTCAAAAGGCTTTTAAGGGGTGAAGCAGAGGCCAGTGTCTTTTAAATGTTTTTAAACAAGAATCAAATAGATAACATCAATGAACCCCAAAGGAAGCTGTTGATTTGAAGTTGTTTCTTAACAGCAAGCATTGAGCTGGGAAAAAAATAAAAACATAGGGCCCTTGAGTTCTTTTTCTAATCACCCATAATAATTCTAACATTAGCTGATAGTGGTTGTTGGAGACTTTCTTTCAAGGAATCTTTGGCTTGTTGTCGGCATAGAAAAACTGAAGAAATACACACAGGAAATGGAAGATAGGAGTAGGAGGGAGCCTTCCTTACTCATTGTATTTCTATACCATGTACCTGCTTTATATCTGAGAAGTGTTTTATTCAGTAAGTGAAAAGCTAGAGGAAGTTTTAATTGTTTTTGAGGGTGCTAACACATATGAATGTGTTATTCTAGCTCCAGATGGACAAAATTTTGGAGATGGTCTCCGTGAAGGGTACCTTCATCCAGGAAAAGGGGCAGATGATAGAATTCCCAAGATGATCAGAAATGTCAGAAATCTGCTTATGAAGACAGTTACCATCTTAACCGAGGAGATTTTTCATCTTTCAGTGTAAACTTGAACTTGGATTCCTCCTAGCTAATTGTAGAATAAGCATTTTCTGTACAGCATTTTCCAGTAAGCAGTGTCATTATTTATAAGACTGTTTCATTCAACTCAAGTAAACTGAAGAAATTTACTTTATGGCTGAAATAATCATCTTTTATATGTAAGATTTTGTAGCTAAGCTCCCTTATGAGCATATTCTAACTTTTTCACAGCTGTAGGTAGATAACATTGGGTACCATGGAGCAATGAGGTGTGCCTCACTTGGAAATCTTACACCAACTTTGTTAGCTGTTGTGGGGCGGGCACTTAGAACACTGGTGTTCTCCGTAGGAAATGGGGTTTTCTTTCATCCTGAGCTGCAGTTTGACTCCCCAGGATGTTTTCTGTATGTGGTGACATTTCCAATCTTTCTGTATTTGTTTTACTAAGATGTTGAGCTGCTTTTCCAGGAGGCAGGGAAAACCAGAAAGGGCTGTCTTTGGGTCACATCTCTGCTCTGAAGTGGAATGGGATTAACATGGAAGTTCCAAAAGAATTGGATTTGGGCCCATGGAGAGTTTATGAAATGAATGGAGAAACAAGATGTCTCTTCTCAGAATTCATTGTGATGCTTGGTCTCCTCAGAACTCGCCTAGAGCACCTCCTTTATTTCTGAAACGCTTCTGTCAGGTGGTTCTCTCTAAACGACCTCGTTTGTGGGAACCTATTTTTTTTTTCTTTTTAATCAGTTTATTAAGCAACAGATTTTTTGAATCAAAAAGATAGTTCAAAACAATTTAGCGATAAAATTTCCATAAGGGATAGTGAATTTGGCCTTTAATGCAAATCAGTTTGCACCAGAACTGACTTCCCGGTCTGTTGGCTAAAATACTGGGCAGAATGAGATGGCAGAGTGTGCAGAGGACGCCAAAACCGTGCTTTATGACTAACTAGGGTTCCATCGTGAGGACGTTTGTCTCAGTGAGCTGCATGCTGCTTTTGGCCTCAGGTATACCAAGTTCTGGTAATGTATCCAGATTTAGGATTTCTGGAAGTTGCTGGGGGTTTTGGTAAGATTCATTTTCCCCCTCATTTTTCATAGTTAATATTGATTTCTAGAATAGTAAGTGCAGTAACTTATCTTACCACAGTTGAATTAGTTGACTTTATGATCATGGTTTACAAATGGTAGTGGTATAACAGAGTGACAGCCTTTATTAATTAGAAAGCCAGATTTGCATGTACTGAATTTTAAATCCTGATGTATCGGCTTTTGTTTCTGCCTGGTTTTGGTCTTTAGAGTTACTTTATAGCCTATAAATTTAATTTAAATTATTAAGTCAATGATAAATTTTTACCCTGCTGTGTAGGGAACATTCATGGTCACTTTGCAAGCCATACAAATTATCAGTTGCCCAAGTTTTGTTTTATTTTCTTAACCATTGTTTTTAAGGAACTTGGAAAAGTGGATCTAAATTTCTGCTTTTATGTATTGGGTCATTTAAATAATTTTTCAGTTCCCTCATATACACAGAAGCTTTTCCTTTCTCAAAAGGCTCCCCTGATTCTGTCAGTTAACCGTTTGCTCTGACGCCTAGTGCTGGCTTTCCCCGACTCCGCACTGACTCCGCGGCACGAGAGCGCCTTTGTCCAGGAGTGGTGCTGACTGTGGGGCGGGATACACGGCCATCTGTGTCTCGTTTGGGTAGTGTGCAGAGACTCCCAGTCCCATCACAGTCTGCAGGATAGTTCCCAGGCAACACAAACTTACTTTCTCTGGCGCTCAAGATTATGTGGTAATGACACTGAAATGGTGAACATTTTTCTGTTTTCAGAGGTTCAACATCACAAGGAGAAAAACATTCACATTTGATTTTAAAGTAATCGGTTGGGATATAATCCTAATTCTCAACTTTAAATATTTCATCCCAAACTAGTTTTTTAAAGGTCTGATCAGAACTCTGCCGCACTGGATTCATGTCATCTGCAGCATAAAGTGTCCTGTTAGAGGTAGAGAAGGTCAGGCTGTGCTTCCTTTAAGGGTTCAGAACATACTGGATAAGGATATCTACTCACCTTTTTTTGTCATACTGGGCCAGGGTTTGTGATCCTACCATCAGTGGAATTAGTAAATATTGCAAGTTGCTCGTGTTTTGACTTGACTTAAATTTTTTTTTCCAATAGAAACTATGTTCCAACTTCCTGTCAACAATCTTGGCAGTTTAAGAAAAGCCCGGAAAACTGTGAAAAAAATACTTAGTGACATTGGGTTGGAATACTGTAAAGAACACATAGAAGTAAGTAGCATGCCGTTTTCTAATTTTCACACGACTCAGCTTCTGCTCCCTTACTTTGTGTCGGTGGCCAGGATCGTTCATTTTTAGGTGTGATTCTGAAGTTTAACTGCAGCATTAGCTTTGCTAGAACTTTCTCAATTAGCCTAACTTGTTCCCTTGTCCCTAAAGTGGGCTTTTTCTTCTTTGCGTCCTGAAGCAAAAGCAGTTACCACTGAGAACGTGCCATGTCGGACGTTTTCTACTAGGTGCTTTAAAATGGTCTCTAAATTCAAATCCTTTAAAACAGCCCCTAGGGGGATATAGGAATTCTTCTCTCAAATACGCACGTAAAGAACCAGTGAAGGACTAGGTCCACCTCACAGCTGAGCATGTGGCAGGTCTGTCTGTGAGACTCCAGAGCCTGTTCTCATTCTGATGTGCCTGAATGTTTTGGTTGGCCTTCTGATTGTTGAGGCGCAGTAGTTGGGGTGCTTGTTGTCTCTTTCCTTGGGATTTGAGCGTTTGTTGGCCCTTTTGACCCATCATAGACTATTGTCTTTCCCTCGGTAACAGTTTGGACTTTACAAACTGTTTTTCTCGCCTTTTATTCTGTGAGCTTTCTACCAGCCCTGTGGGATAACCAGTGCAGTGCTCTCCTCTTCTAGATCTCATTACTCTGATCTTGTGGTTAGTGGATCAGAAACCTCTGATTGGAAAGAAATATTTAAAGCTGTTTTTCCCACTAGCCTTTTATGTTCCAGCTGGCCAGGGACTGTAACTACCTTGCCCATCTGTGTCTCCTCAGCACCTAGCACAGTGCTGGGCGCGCAACAGGCACTTGGTAAATGTTTGGAAGAAATTGAAAGTGAAAAAGCAATTTCCTTCATGCAACAGGTTTTCTTTTCCTGGTTCCCTTACCTACTCTAGGGGCATATCATGAAGACTAAAGCTTCTCAGAATTGGATTTCTCTAGCTATGTCATCCCCAGTGTGGAAGTTCACTCCACACCCTCTCCAATACTTCAAGTACAGGTAGATCTACCTGATGAAATAGTCCATTTACTTCCCATGCAGTGGGGTAATCTTCACAAGAATAAATAGTGCAAATATTAAAGGTTACTTTTCCTATCCTACATTTGGTTTGTTCATCCCTATTACACCCACTACATACTCTGGAATATATTTATGTATACTTGATATTCCACACTGAACTGTGAACCTTTTGGGAACAAGAGGAATTTTACCATAAAACTTAATATTCCTATCTCAAGCTTGGGGGGGTCAAATTTTTACACAAGAGTAATTTAACATAATATCACATGCTTTCTTTGAGTAGCTGTCCTCCTTTGGGGGTTCAGAAATCCTGAGTTTTCCTTCTAGTCCAATCCCACCCCACCCCCATCTCCATAGAACATTTTTCTTGCACGGAACCAGAATACCACATTTGTAGTGCTAAGACTGAGTGAATGTTGCTGTCTTACACTCTGGTCTAATACTACGGCTGATGAGTTACAACTCTTAAGAGGGGTGCTTTGGTATCAATACATGGCTTAATTTTTTACTTAATTAGAGCTTCCAGTGGTTTCTTTGGAAACCTGGTGACCCTGAGGGGAATGTTCAGTTGGTGCACCATGTTCACTGTAACATCCACGTGCCCTTTTGTTTTTCCTCAGAACCTTACGACTCCTCGTCTCATTCTGGGTGGGGTTGACTTTCCTGTTCATCTCCCCAGCCCTAGTAAGAGATAGGATTTATATGTCAAGTTGGGCTAGAATTAATACCATGTTTTTGAAACTTCTTTCACTGTTTTCTAGGACTTTAAACAGTTTGAACCTAATGACTTTTATTTGAAAAACACTACATGGGAGGATGTAGGACTGTGGGACCCCTCGCTTACGAAAAACCAGGTGAGTGGCGCAGGAGGCTTGCCCCAAAGCCGCGTTTCCCCTTTTCAGTTCTGGGCCTTTCATAGTGTTACATTATTTGTAGACAACCTAATGTGGAAAGTGTTAAAAATTTATTATTTCATATTTTCCTAAGAGATAGAGAAAAATAGGAAGAACTTTGGTCTAGTTTTTTTCATTGTCCTGAAACTATATGTAAGAAGAATAGCAAAGTTTGTTACTTAAAAGTTGTGATGCCCAATGTATACCAGAATTCCCCTCTCCTCCTCTCACCCTGCCAAAAGTATTCTGGTTCTTCTGATTCTAAAATGTTCCGTCCAGTGTTCAGTTTATCTAGGGTATCCATCATTTTTCTGTGTTGCAGTTCTTGTTTTTTCTATAAAGGGGAGGTCAGGACTCTTTATTCGATTTAGGTTTTCTTGCTCGTCTGTGTCGTCACCCAGCCTCTGTGGGGTAGTCTGAGCCAGCACTCGGGCTGTGGGACAGGTGGCTCTGTAGGGTGGTAGCGGTGGGCAGCTTAACTGTTACTGATTGGAATTAAAAACAGTATTAGGTGATCAAAGGCACCAGCGGTGCCAACAAATAACAATAGGTGATGTTACAACAAAAAATAGAGGGCCATGGGTGATACGTCTTTCCCACAGGGAGAAGTGATTATCAATTCAAACTGTACCGTTATTTATTTCAGTGGTGATTGTAATTCTGGATTATTTATCTGTTCATCCGTTGGAACATACTTGGCAGGGAGTTAGTACTTTTAAACTCCACCTCAGAAATGTGAAGTCATCTGGTTCTTTTCTTATTAATAACCCAGGAAAGGGTATTAACCAGCAGCCTTAAAATAGGAAAGCCTTCCAGTAGGACACATCACTTAGTTAATTCAGTTTTACCAATACCAGAGAAGGAAAAGCACAGTACTTCATTTTGGTTGTAACCAGTGTCTGAAACAAGGTAGATTTTTTACAAGGAAAAAATGATCACCTCTCACCAAACTTGTGTTTCCCCTATCATGAAAGGACCCAACTGCACAGATGTTAATGAACTGTTTCTGTAAGTTGCTCTTTGACACTAGTAAATTGTGCAGTGCTTGTTTTATTGGCTTTTTAATATCCTGCATTCCCCACATTCTGTAGGAATTTTTACTTAATTTCTTAATTTGAATCAGAGCAGCTGTCACTTCATTACTTCTTTTGAAACTGCTCTTGCTTGAGAAGAAGGAACAGCATGGCTTGCAGAAGAAAGCTGACGTTTCAGATCCGTGGGGTTTTGATCTCAGTGAAATCCGAATACTACACTCTGCTTAGATCAGAGGGGGGAAATGTTTGAAATTTTTGAAAATGTGCCCTTTTTTTTCTATGAAAATTTTTCCATGATGGAAAGGATCAAAGGTGTGTCTTTATGTTGTATGGCCTAATTGCACTAGAATACTTTGGGGCCTGAGTTTTAGTGTATAGTGAGTCTGGAACCTTCAGCAACTTACCAGCTGTACTTACAGAGTAATTGTAGTGATTCGCCTCTTTGTCCTTCCTAACTATAAAATGTTTATCTTGAAGCCATTTGTCTTTGGGTTTCTCTAAACCAGTGAGCCGATGTGACTGAATGTGACTGTTCTTTTCTAAAAACACTGAGGAAAAATTCTGAATGGAGTTTTTATTTGTAACACCAAAATAAGTGTTTATTAGTTTTCAACAGCGTTTTCATTTGGGTTTATATTAGGTTGGTACAAAAGTAATTGCGGTTTTTCTATTTTGAAATTTACCTTTGCTGTTGGAATACACTTAAATAACTGTAGTTATGTTATACATTTTAACACACGTGTCTCACTTGATGTTTTTTTGTGAATGACTTATTACTTGCTGTTTATATTTATTTTAGACTATGGAAAGGATGTTAGACAAAAAGCAAATTCAAGTGATTTTCTTATTCGTGTTCAAAATGGGTTGTAAAGCAGCGGAGTCAACTAGCAGCACAGTGCATTTGGCCCCGGAGCTGCTAACGAGCGTACGTGCACTGGTGCTTCAAGAAGTTTTGCGAAAGAGACGAGAGCCTTGGAGGAACGTAGTGATCACTCATCGGAAGTTGACAGTGACTGGGTGAGAGCCATCATCGAAGCTGATCTTCTTACTGCATGAGAAGTTGCCAAAGAGCTGAACATTGCCCATTCTACAGTTGTTCACGATTTGAAGCAAATTGGAAAAGTGAAAAAACGCGATAAGTGGGTGTCTCATGATAAGCTAACCGAAAATCAAAAAGTCGTTTTGAAGTGTCTTCTCTTATTCTGCACAACAACAAGGAACCATTTCTCTGTCGGATTGTGACGCAAGAAGAAGCGGATTTTATATGACAAACGGTGACAACCAGCTCAGTGGTTGGACTGAGAGGAAGCTCCACAGCACTTCCCAAAGCCGTGCTGGCACCAAAGAAAGAACGTGGTCACAGTCTGGTGGTCTGCTGCCTGTCTGATCCACTGTAGCTTTCTGAATCCTGACGAAACCATTACAAGAAGTACGCTCAGCAAATCGATGAGACGCATCAAAAACTCGCCCGCCTGCAGCCGGCGCTGGTCAGCAGAAAGGGCCTGGTTCTTGGGCACAGCAGCACCCAGCACACGTGGCACAGCGGCGCTCACAGGCTGCACACGCCGGAAGGTCCGCCTCGGCCGCCATATCCACCTGGACTCTTGCCAGCCAACTGCCACTTCTTCAAGCATCTTGACAGCTTTTTGCAGTGAAAACGCTTCCACAGCCAGCAGGAGGCAGAAATGCTTTCCAAGAGTTTGTTGACTCCTGAAGCACAGATTTTCACCACGCTGCAGGAATAAACAAACTTATTTCTCATTGGCAAAAATGTGCTGATTGTCATGGTTCCTATTTTGATTTATAAAAATGTGTTTGAGCCTAGTTATAATGATTTAAAATTCAGTCCAAAACCGCAATTACCTTTGCACCAACCTAATGTTTTATAAATTATGCATTTTGCAAAAGGAAGTTTTACTCAGATCAATGCATTACAGTTTCAGTTCTAAAAATTGCATTGTCTCTTCAACACTATCTTGGGGAAAAAAATCTAGAACCTGTTAATGCTTATCTGAAGTGGCATTCTGATTCCAGTTTTTGTCTTTTCTTTAGGACTATCGGACAAAACCTTTTTGCTGCAGTGCTTGCCCATTTTCTTCAAAATTTTTCTCTGCCTACAAAAGTCATTTCCGGAATGTCCATAGTGAAGACTTTGAAAATAGGATTCTCCTTAATTGCCCCTACTGTACGTTCAATGCAGACAAAAAGACTTTGGAAACACACATTAAAATATTTCATGCTCCAAACGCCAGCGCACCAAGTAGCAGCCTCAGCACTTTCAAAGATAAAAGCAAAAGTGACGGCCTTAAACCTAAGCAGGCTGACAGTGTAGAGCAAGCCGTTTATTACTGTAAGAAGTGCACTTACCGAGATCCTCTTTATGAAATAGTTAGGAAGCACATTTACAGGGAACATTTTCAGCATGTGGCAGCACCTTACATAGCAAAGGCAGGAGAAAAATCACTCAATGGTGCAGTCCCCTTAGGCACAAATGCCCGGGAGGAAAGTAGTATTCACTGCAAGCGATGCCTTTTTATGCCAAAGTCTTACGAAGCTTTGGTACAACATGTCATTGAAGACCATGAACGCATAGGCTATCAGGTCACTGCCATGATTGGTCACACAAATGTGGTGGTTCCCCGATCCAAACCCCTGATGCTAATTGCTCCCAAACCTCAAGAGAAGAAGGGCATGGGACTCCAGTCAAGAATTGGTTCCCTCGCTTCTGGAAACGTACGGTCTTTGCCATCACAGCAGATGGTGAATCGACTCTCAATACCAAAGCCTAACTTAAATTCCACAGGTGTCAACATGATGTCCAATGTTCACCTGCAGCAGAACAACTATGGAGTCAAATCTGTAGGCCAGGGCTATGGCGTTGGTCAGTCAATGAGACTGGGGCTAGGTGGCAACGCACCGGTTTCCATCCCTCAACAGTCTCAGTCTGTGAAGCAGTTACTTCCAAGTGGAAATGGAAGATCTTACGGTCTTGGGTCAGAGCAGAGGACCCAGGCGCCAGCAAGATACTCACTGCAGTCTCCGAATGCCCCGTCTCTCTCTTCAGGCCAGCTAAAGTCTCCATCCCTCTCTCAGTCACAGGCATCCAGAGTATTAGGTCAGTCCAGCTCCAAGCCAACTGCCGCTGCCACTGGCCCTCCACCACCCAATACTTCCTCAACTCAGAAGTGGAAAATATGTACCATCTGTAATGAGCTGTTTCCTGAAAATGTATATAGCGTGCACTTCGAAAAAGAACATAAAGCTGAGAAAGTCCCAGCAGTAGCCAACTACATTATGAAAATACACAATTTCACTAGCAAATGCCTTTACTGTAATCGCTATTTGCCCACAGACACTCTGCTCAACCATATGCTAATTCATGGTCTGTCATGTCCGTATTGCCGGTCAACCTTCAATGACGTGGAAAAGATGGCGGCTCACATGCGGATGGTTCACGTGGACGAAGAGATGGGACCTAAAACAGATTCTACTCTGAGTTTTGATTTGACATTGCAGCAGGGTAGTCACACTAACATCCATCTCCTTGTAACCACGTATAACCTGAGGGATGCTCCTGCTGAGTCTGTTGCTTACCATGCCCAAAATAACCCACCCATCCCTCCAAAGCCACAGCCAAAAGTTCAGGAAAAGGCAGATATTCCTGTTAAAAGCTCACCTCAAGCTGCAGTGCCCTATAAAAAAGATGTCGGGAAAACCCTCTGCCCTCTTTGCTTTTCAATCCTGAAAGGACCCATATCCGACGCACTTGCACATCACTTACGAGAGAGACACCAGGTGATTCAGACGGTTCACCCAGTGGAGAAAAAGCTCACCTACAAGTGCATCCACTGCCTTGGTGTGTATACCAGCAACATGACCGCCTCCACCATCACTCTGCATCTGGTTCACTGCAGGGGTGTGGGAAAGACCCAGAACGGCCAAGACAAGACAAATGCACCTTCGCGGCTTAACCAGTCCCCAGGCCTGGCACCTGTGAAGCGCACTTACGAGCAAATGGAGTTCCCCTTGCTGAAGAAGCGAAAGTTAGATGAAGATAGCGATTCACCCGGCTTCTTTGAAGAGAAGCCTGAGGAGCCTGTTGTTTTAGCTTTAGACCCTAAGGGTCATGAAGATGATTCCTATGAAGCCAGGAAAAGCTTCCTAACAAAATACTTCAACAAACAACCTTATCCCACCAGGAGAGAAATTGAGAAGCTGGCAGCAAGCTTATGGTTGTGGAAGAGTGACATTGCTTCCCATTTTAGTAACAAGAGGAAGAAGTGTGTCAGAGACTGTGAAAAGTACAAGCCTGGTGTGTTACTGGGCTTCAACATGAAAGAGCTAAACAAAGTTAAGCATGAGATGGATTTTGATGCTGAGTGGCTATTTGAAAATCACGATGAGAAGGATTCCAGAGTCAATGCTAGTAAAACAGCAGACAAAAAGCTCAATCTTGGGAAGGAAGATGACAGTTCCTCAGACAGTTTTGAAAATTTGGAGGAAGAATCCAATGGAAGTGATAGCCCTTTTGACCCTGTTTTTGAAGTTGAGCCTAAAATCCCTAATGATAACCCAGAGGAACACATACCGAAGGTAATTTCTGAAGATGCTTTAGAATCTGAGAAGCTAGACCAAAAAGAGGAGGATGGTTCAAAATATGAAACTATTCATTTGACTGAGGAGCCAACCAAACTAATGCATGATGCCTCTGATAGTGAGGTTGACCAAGATGATGTTGTTGAGTGGAAAGATGGTGCTTCTCCATCTGAGAGCGGCCCTGGTTCCCAACAGGTGTCAGACTTTGAGGACAACACGTGTGAGATGAAAGCAGGAACCTGGTCCGATGAGTCTTCCCAGAGTGAAGACGCGAGGAGCAGTAAGCCAGCTGCCAAAAAAAAGGCTACCGTGCAAGGAGACAGAGAGCAGTTGAAGTGGAAGAATAGTTCCTATGGAAAAGTTGAAGGGTTTTGGTCCAAGGACCAGTCACAGTGGAAGAACGCCACTGAAAACGATGAGCGCTTATCCACCCCACAGATCGAGTGGCAGAACAGCACAATTGACAGTGAGGATGGGGAGCAGTTTGACAGCATGGCTGACGGGGTGGCTGACCCGATGCACGGCAGCTTGACGGGGGTCAAACTGAGCAGCCAGCAGGCTTAAGGGCCGGCCTCTCGGGCATTGGTGACAAATGCTGCGGCCTGGAACTCTGTTCTCCTTTCAGTTACGACTGCAAAGCTGTGTTCTAACTGGTACTGCCTTTTGAGTGCCGGGTCATCAGGCGGTGGGGACATGTGGCCACTCCAATCCCAGTGGTTATTTCTAAGTCTGTGACACATGATTGGCTGATCTTGCTTTAGAACGCTCTGTGACAGACACAGTAACTAAATGTGAAAAACCAATAAGCTGGTGGCTCATGAACGCACACGAGAAAAAGCAGAGGTTTGTTCTATCTGCCGTCTCAACATTTCTTTCCCTCTGTAAAACAGTGTCTGGTTGGACGTCCTGGAGAAGCGTCCTCCTGATCACAATGGTAGCGCAGGGCCAGCACACAAGCTGCCAGTCCAGTGTGCACAGGAGACTGCGGGGAATCAGTTTTTTCTCATGTATTCATTCTGAATAGTTGAAATGTATATTATTTGTACAGTCTTTTAGACCTATTCGAGTGAAGCTTACGATACTGTTACTGTGTACCCATCATAGACTCGTTTCTTTTTTAGTGTTGCCCTTGCTGTGTAATAAGCGCTGTATCTAGCTGACCTAGCAAAAGCCTGAAACTACGCTAGTGTGGACTTCGGGACAGACTTAGTTTTTGCACATAACCTTGTACAATCTCGCGACAGAGGCCAGCCACGTAAGATATATATCTGGACTCTCTTGTATTATAGAATTTTTCTTGTTCTGAATATCCTTGACATTACAGCTGACAAAAACAAAAACTGGTATTTCAGATGTTTTCTGAAATCTTTTAAGCTAAAAATCACATGCAAGAATTGACTTTGCAGCGACTAATTTTGACACCTTTTAGATCTGTATGGAAGTGTGTTGTGTTGAAGCAGCAGGCCAATGAGTGCTGCTTTTTGGATATTTAGTTTTATCTTTAGTTAAACACCACCCTGGTGTATTCATTTATACCATCTAATATATGACACACGGTTGTAGTATGTATAATTTTGTGATCTTTATTTCCCTTTGTATTCATTTTAAGCATCTAAATAAATTGCTGTATTGTGCTTAATGTAGATACTTACTCGCGTTATTACACCTCCAGTCCTCTGTGTCCGTCACGTCTTGTACCAGTTGATGCTACGGCTTCCTCATCAGAGAAGGAGGCACAGCCACTGAGGAAGCTTGTGGAAGACCAGGAATGGCATAAAGAACGCTTTCTCTCAAGGCTCTTGTTACAGATTCTTTGGTTCGGTTTGGCTTTTGTCTGTTACCTTTTTAATCACTAAAATAAACATCCTTGAATTTTTTCAGGTCCCCTGTTGTTAAGGATCAGAACCTGCTTAGATATGTAAATGTCTCAGTGATAAAGGATGTAAACATAAATAAGCATTGATTTGCAAGCAGAATCTTAATACCCTGGTGTTCTTTCTTCTAAATGAAGTCCATATTAGTTTTCACCTCATAATGGGAACAGTTGTACTAACCAGGCAACTACTCTCTTTTAACTCTGGATCATCTTGCTATTAAGAGAAAAGCTTTTTTTTTTTTTTTTTTTTTTTTTAAGAGAAAGGCTTTGGAGAGCACACGTTCTGGGGGCTATCAAGATGCAGGAGCTGGTAGGGCGCGAGCGACCCCGTACCAAAGAACAGGGAGTTAGGAGGTGGCAGAAGTGGTCCAGTGTGTTTGGTGGTGGTAACGTGACGGGATGGATGCTCTTTTAGTCCATGCGGAGGCTGGTCAGTCACCTTTCAGGGACGTTGGCCTAAAGAGTTCTGAAGTGGGCTAGTTTCCATGATTTCTAAGACTCCAGAAAGTTCAGCTTAACGCTTTTGTTACCTGAGAGCAAAAGTTTGACTAGCCTCCCCCCAAAATGTAAAGCCGTGCCTCTCAGAACAATACAGGAGAAAGCACAAGAATGGACTAGAACCTTTAGGGTGTTTGGAGCTGGCATGGAGCTTTTTTTTTTTTTTTTTTTTAGCTATTTTAAACTGTCACACAGATAGATTATAAATTCTGTGGACATCCAAGATGCTGCAGATGACCTAATCAGAAAAGGTGGCATTGAGAACATGTCTTACCTGCATTTAAGCCATCTCACATTTGCTTTGAAATTACTCTGCCTAATAGGAAGAATTTAGCCTGATCTTGTGAGTCCTACATGAAATACTAGTGAGACTTGTGCAGTATAGGGGTTGAGGGTGGGGAGGTGCGCTCCGGGCTGGACATTTGAGCAGAGAGATGAGGACGCTTCTGTGCTGCGGTGGTGTGAGTGGGCCTTGTCAGCATGGGGAAAAGAGTTTAGCCACCTAAGGACTGGAAATAAAGATTCCCCAGTAAGAACTGTTGGAGAAGTCCTGAAAGTGTCTCAATAAAAGCCATTTTAAAACAATGCCGTTGCTACTGTTTGCTTTTGGAATAATCTGGAAAGAAAAGCTGGCTTTCTGCCATCTTCTAATTAGAGAAGATCTATAACTGTAGACTGAATAATCCTGTAGATTTTCTTTTGAACAAGGAAAAACAAAATTCCAGAGCACTTTTTGCCCTCTGTGGCCAGAAGTTCCAGACTCAAACTGAGTAAGCACTGTGGTTTCTCTCCCGTTTGAGCACGTAGAAGCATTTTCTTGTCCCATCTTTGGTTCCTTACCATTCAGTAGTATGTGGGTCTTCAGCAAACAGCTCTTTGTTCCCTCTTAAATTCCAAGCAGAAAAGGAAATGCCCCTTCCTCCCCCTCCCAACCCCCATGGCTGTGTCTGTCTAGCCACTTGTAAAGATGCACACTTCTTCAGAAGGGAGCAAAAAGATTTGAAAATGATCTATATCAAAGACTGAGGACTGCCCCACCTGAAACACTTCTCTAGGGGCCATTCACCTTGCTTTTGCCAAATGAGTACCGCCATAGGGTGTCTCCCTGCTCTGAGGACTAAATCTTGAGGTGGGGCTCCCAGATCATCTTGCCACTACAGCTTGAGAGCCACTTAGCCTGAGTGATGGATCTGATTTTTACCAAGAGGTTAGGTAGAGCATGCTGAATCTGGATTCCACAGAGCAGCTGGTCAGCCTTCTGCCCCTCCCTTAGGCAATGGTCTTTTCAACCCATTTGACACTTATTTCTAACCCACCCAGTAGCTTATTGGCCTGGCACCAGTTGCAGGCATGTTTCACCAAAGTGTCATGTAGGAACGTAACTCCTAAATGCCCAGAGGACCAAAAATAAAGGCAGGAGACTGCTCTCACCAAACTGAAATGCATTCCAACATACCAGTTATTAAAGGGCCGCCTTGACGTGATCTAGAAAAAGACTGAGATAAACCAGTCAGGCAAGTTAAAAGATAAAAAGGTGTTTTCTACCAACTGCTACTGGGTTAGCTCAAAAATGGATCAAAACTTTCACAAAAGGAAGATTATTTGGAAAAGTATTGGCAATTCTTTGCATCCTGCTATTTCCATCAACAAACTAAAAAAATTAATATTCACTAGAACTTGAATCCTAGAGGGATTACGACTTAGTGGAGTTGTATTTAAAAATGTGCATGTAAGGCATAGCTGCAGGTACCCTGAAAATCCTTGAGTCGTGTTTTCAAAGGGCTCCAGCTAAGAGGATACAGGAGGGACGGGCCCCAGTATTTCCAGGACACATGCTCTGCACCATGTAAATGAGGTGTTGCGGGTGTCTGTTTTTTTCAGCATATGTACAATGTGCATCTGTGATGCAAACCAACCCCCACACTCGCAGCAGGACACCATCAGTACTCCCTAGAAAGGCGTAAAGGCATTCAAACCTAAACTGGTTGTTGCAAAAATTTGGCTGTACCTTTAATTAATGTCTTCTTACTACCAAGTGAAACAAAATGGATATCCTGATAAGCAAATTGTTCACCTGGAAGCTGATAAAGCAAGAGGCGAGAAATAAAGACCTTTTCCAATGCACACACGTGACCTGTCGCCATCAGGCCTGAAGCAGAAGGCAGCAGCTGTGGAAGAGGGACAGCCATCTGGGAGTCAAAACTTTGAAGACCCCGCGTTGAGGATGGCAGGTGAAAAGATGCCTGCACGGCTGCATCTGCTGGGCTGGCTCTATTGGCTTCCCCTGGGGGAGAGGACTCCAGAGGCTTAAATACAGAGTCCTCCAAGGGGGGAACCTCCAGGCCAGGGGTGAGAGTCCACCTTTCCCAGGAGTTTGACACTGTTCATAAAATCGCCCCAAGCTCAGCACACATCCTGAGCACATATTGACTCAACAAGAACTCCAAACATCGCAGAAGTGTTTAGGACTAGTTGTAGGGCACTAGATGCCAAGATAATTTGAATCCTCAAAACAGTCCTGCCCCAATTCCCTAAATCCACCCCCACCCCCTCAAAAAAAGTCTTGTAAAAGGAGTGTTAATACCCAGGACATGATGCTTGAGCGAAGCCAATTTGTCCCAAGACTCCACCTGGCAGAGAGGAGATGCTTATTTGGACCCAGGCTATAGGAGTCCACAGCCCCTGGGTTTCCCAGCCACACCATTCAGCCCTGATTCTGGCTGAAGACTACCCTCTCGAGAAGGGCTTTCCCTGCTGTGAACGCAGAGACACGTGAGCCCCGGGTTTTAAACCAACACCTACTTTCCCCAGCACAGTGTCTCCCAAACGACTCATTCACACTGCCATCTTCGTCATTTTTGCCACATCTGCCTAACAGCTGCTTTACATACTGAGTATGTTTCAAGCCCCCTTTTTAGAAGGGAAAATTATTTTTGCAAGAAGAGTCCAGCCAGCGTGCTTGGCTATTAATGGTACCAGCCCTAAAACACAAGGCAAAACGTTAAGACCGAAACTGTGCCACCTGCCATTGCTTGCCGAGGGCTGTGAGCCCGAGACTTGCTTTGTGGGTTAAAAAGGAAAATCAGAGGGATCCAGGGCAGACTAGCACCAAGATGAGACCTTTTCCTTGACCCAGGCAAGACGGGAAAAATTAGATATGTCTCTGTGGACTCGTGTTACCTAATGCATGCCAGATGGCACCAAACCCATTTGTCAACAGATGGCTCTGGTTCAGTGTTTCCCAGGGAAGTCTCTGCCCATCAGTGAGTACTCAACTCTTCTTACCTGGTTTTAGACTCCTTTTTATGACATAGGACTCTCAGTGGCAGTAATGGGAACTCCAACTCAGATTGGGCTTTTCACAAAGGAAAACACAAGCAACCGTGGTGCCCAAGGAAGGCAGGCTGCTCAGTGATGCGGGCAGGGCCTCCGGGCCTCTTGTCTTCTGGTCCTGCCACCCGCACGGTCAGCTTCATTCTAAGCAGGCACCCTGGCGTTGCTGTTGCTTCCCATTCACCTGCCCTGAGAGAGGGCATCCCCTCCCTCGCTACTGAGCAAGGGTCCTGAACTTGGGGCCAATTGGACCATTCCAGAACCAGTTTCCATGCTGGTAGGCTTAAGATGGGCTTCTCTGGTGGCTCAGTGGTTTAAAAAAAAAAAAAAAAAAAGCCTGCCAGTGCAGGAGACTTGGATTCAATCCATGGGAAGGAAAGAGCCCCTGGAAAAGGAAATGACCACCCACTCCAGTATTTCTGCCTGGGAAATCCCATAGCCAGAGGAGTCTGGCGGGCTGCAGTCCATGGGGTCACAAAAGAGTCAGGCACTGCTTAGTGACTGCTGCTGCTAAGTCGCTTCAGTCGTGTCCGACTCTGTGCGACCCCATAGACGGCAGCCCACCAGGCTCCCCTGTCCTTGGGATTCTCCAGGCAAGAACACGAGTGGGTTGCCATTTCCTTCTCCAATGCGTGAAAGTGAAAAGTGAAACTGAAGTCGCTCAGTCGTGTCCAACTCTTCACAACCCCATGGACCGCAGCCTACCAGGCTCCTCTGTCCATGGGATCTTCCAGACAAGAGTACTGGAGTGGGGTGCCATTGCCTTCTCTGACTTAGTGACTAAACACCACCAAACAAGGCTTAGACCAGAACTACCTCGGTGACTCACTGTGAGCTAGGTTCACCTGGATGGGCTTAGATCAGGCAATACCCATCTCTGGAGCTGGGGTGGAATCAGTTCAACTCAAGCCAGAAACCAACTCAAACCCAATTCCACCCATTACACTCGGGAGGATGTGAAACGGATATTGAGGTCTCGACACTCTTCAAAGGAAACCTTGAGATTTTTCTTGACAGCTCTTCTTGGAAAACATGTCCCAGAATCGGCTGCGTCTCCAAATCACCTGGGGAGTTTTAACACTTAACAGATCCTGAGGACCCTCCCCCAGAGATTCTGATGCAGTTGGTCACAGGCTATGGCCCAGCTGACTCCAAAGGACAAGTAAGCCGGAGAACCACCATTCTTTTCTTTTTTATTCGGTCGTGCCTTCTGGCATGTGGGATCTTAGTCCCCGACCAGGAATCAAACTTGTGCCCCCCTGCAGTGGAAGTGCAAAATCCTAACCGCTGGACCACCAGGGAAGTTCCTTTTTTAAATTATTTTAAATTTTTCCCCACCATTCTAAAGACACGAGTGAATGATGCTACAGCATGAACCTTCCCCAGTTCATCTCTTTGCTACCAGGGGTCTCCTGGGTAAGACCACTGATTTTATTTCTCTCCATTCAACAAACATACCCTCGCCGGACCGCCTAAGAACCCCCGTCTCTACACCCAGGGGTGCAGTTGGTGTGTAGAAAACAGCACGTGTCCAACTGATGCCCTGATGTCGCCACGGTTCCCTGGGAGCCATGAGGAGACCGTGGGCATACACAGGGCACCCTTACTGCGGGAGCGGTCACCGCTGCAGCCACCCCAGCCCTGGTGCCCACAAGAAAAGCACAGACCTCATCATCCGGGGTGCTCCTCCAGGTCTTCTATGCCCGCTCGGGCACATCTCCCCCTGGAAGAGGCTTGCTGATGAAACACTGACCGTTTGCATGTATGATGGTGCTGCTCCCTGGATGACCCCATGAGGAAGTCCTTCTGGTTGAGGGGCCGACCTCCAGCAGTCAGGCTTGGCTTGACTTGGTGCCTTGAGGGAATCCTGCCATTCTCCTGACGGAGTACACATGCCCCCAGCAGCCATCTCTCTACCTCCTTCCTCAAACTCGGCATCATGGGCCGACAGCAAAGCACGGTCGTCAGGAGTCCCAGTAAAGAAAGCAGAAGCAAGGCTCCGGCCACCCGCCCTGCCCAGCTGCTTGCGAGGCTAAAATGCATCCAGATGGTGCTTCCTGATAAGATGAATTCTGACGCTTTTATGTCTACAGCGAACACACGGGGCTCAGAGAGGAAATTCTGTGGCAGCTGCTCAGTCGTAATCGCTTTGAATTCTTGTAAAACCCAAAGATGGCTGTGCTCCTGACCAGGACACAAAGCACAAAGTGGGATTTTATTTTAAGATGGAGAGGGAGATGCCCTGAGGCCTCCAGGTGCCTCGGTCAACAGGTTGTCTTGAAAGAACTGATAGTCCTGGAAACAGACCCCTCTGGGGGTGTCTGCCCTGCTTCTCACCTCTTCTCTGGAACTCCCCTTTTGACCCCAAGAAGGAGCGCTTTTATGATGAATGGACATTGAGTTTTGTCAAATGCTTTTTCATGCATCTATGGAGATGACCATAAACATCTATGTGAAGTTTTTTTTACTTTGTTAATCCAAGTGTGTTGCACTGATTGATTTTAAGGTGTTAAACCCACCTTGTATCCCTTGGAGATAGTCCACTTGGTCATGGTGTATAATCCTCTATGTTTCTGGATTCAGTCTGCTAATAATTTGTTGAGGACTTCTGCAAATGCAAATACCAGTGAGTCCAGGCATGTAAAGAAATTAGTGAGATAATCTGGACACAAGAGAAACATGGAGAGTGAGGCCCTTCTAAAGGGACTCAACTTTATTGTCCGGCAAGAATATGAACCCAATACTGCCATATTTTAGTTTCTGAGTAGAAGCTGGAAATCCAGTTCTTTATGAGAAATGTCCTGATTTTTAATTGCTAGCAACTTATTTTAATCAAATTTTTTGAATATGGAAACATCAAAATATCAAAAAGTATAAAATAAAAATGGAAAGCCCACATCTCACCAAAAGCAGAATGTTCACCATTTTCAAATATTTGTTTATCCTCCCAGAGAACTTTAGCGCTTTCCTTTCTTACACAGATGATAGCATATCGTGTCCTTCTTCTTCCACTTTGGTTTTGGGGATTCTCCACACCAAATTGTAAAGAACTCCTAATCCAACTTTTACATCTTCACAGGATTCCCCCCACCCACGCATGTGTGGAGGTACTATAACTGAGCTAATCCCTAGTTGATGGACACTTAGATTCTGTCCCATCTCTTGCTATTTCAATGTGCAGTACATTGTGTGTGTGTGTATTGGGAGGCTAGATCTCTAGGGATGGAACTGGGTATGTACATTGTCTAAGGGCACATACATTTCTAACTTTGATAGGCACTGCCCATGGACCTCAATGAGAATCGTATCCCACTACCAATGTATAAGAATGCACCTTTCTTCAAGATTTCACCAATAGTATCATCAAAAACATTTTACTTTTGCCAGCATGATAAATGAAAACTGAGTATTCAATATTCTTTCATACTTGCAGATTGAGGTTCATATCTTTTCATATTTTGAAAATGCCTTTTGCATAGTCTTCTGTGAAACACATATTCATATTCTTTGCTATTTTGGGGGGTTTCTTTCCTCTTATTTATTTGTAGGAGATGTTTATATATTAGGGGGATTATCCCTTTGTAGTACAAGCTGCAAATATATTTTCCTAGTTTGTCATTTGGCTTTTGCATTTGGTTAGAATTCTGTTGTTTTGTTTTGATTTTTTTTGGGGGGGGGGGGTTGGATTTTCTGCTGTTTCTGCCATGCAGAAAATTTAAACTTTTTAAATCTCACAATTTTCTTTTATGGCTCCTGGATTCTTTTATGATTCTCCAATGTTTCTGCCTCCTTATTCTATAAATTCACTTTACACATTGAACTCCTCCTTAATCCATTTGGAATTTTGGAACTGTTCCTGGTGTACAGAGTGAGGTATGGAACTCACTTTATTTTTTCCAGATGGTAACCGCATTGTCTCAACATGAAAACAATTTTGAAACAGTTTAGGGCAAACCACACGGTTCTGCCAACCTGTGGGCCACCGTTCTGAAACCTCTTGCTCTGGACAGATGTGAAGTTCACATCCATGGGGAGCGTGGGAATGATCAAAGGACCTAGCTCTTCTGAAGACTCACAATGGCCTAGGTTCTGGCACCCCTGCCCGAAAACAGCCACCAAAGAAAGAAAAAGACGAAGATCACCCTTTCCCTGGCTGCAAAGTGACCCTTGCCGTGGGCTTTGGGTTTGACCCTCCAAGGGGTTTGACCCTTGGTGGGTTTGACCCACCAGGGCTTTCGTCGACTTGCTAGGAGACATCCGACACTTGTTCTGAAGATGACGCCTGTCAGGGTACCTGGCCCCAGGCCAGCACCTCAGCTGCTCAGAGGACCAAGGTCAGCGATTCCTAGCAGGCCCTGTGCCCTGGCTCGCCCTCCTGCTCAATGTCTCCAAGCGTCCCTAAAATTTCATTGTTTGGCACTGCAACTCCAGGAAACTTGGGAAACCAATTCTAGCTCATGAGTCACTGTCTCCCCATAGATGCTGTCAAGGAAACTCACCCCTCCTCACTGCCCTGGGGGTGAGGGGGTGACCCCACAAAGAGTCCCCGGACAGCAGAGTCGGCTAGGCGGAGTAGGACTCTGCAGCTCTCACTCGCCATTGCCTCCTTCTTATTCTGAAAGGTAGGGCCCGGGCCTTAGGAACGGCCCGGATGCCAAGAGCCCACCGAGAAACACAGGCCAGTCGGCCCTTCCCCGGCCCAGCCCCATCACCGTCACAGCCACCTGCTGCCCAGCACCCATAGCCAGGCCCCGACACAGGTCATCGCTCCCTCATTGCAGCCCCAGAGGCAGGTGCCCTTATTCTCTGCCTCTTACTGGGCTCAGAGAGGGCAAACCACGAGCCCAGAGCCACTGGCCCAGAGCTGCACGAGGCGAGGGCTCTGAGCCCTGGGCCTGCAGGTCTCTACTTCAGGACACTTTGCGGCTGTGGCTTGATCACGTGACCCCCACCCGCCTCTCCCGAGCCCTCGGTCCAGGCTTTGGAAGGAGAAAGAAGCCTGGACGTCTCCAGCCATCAACATATGCCTGGTTTTCCAGAAGCGTGTGCCCTCGCCGCTTGTCTGAAAAACGAACTTCCCATCAACTCTCCGCTCTCCCTCAGCAGACCGGGGCACCGGGAAGGGGTCTAAGCTTCTCTCTTCGTTAAAAACAGTCCTGCTCAATATAGCGCAGCCATGACAACGAACGGTCAGCAGCCACAGGGACGCTGCCCACAGACTCGGCGGCGGCCGCGGGAGCGGGCACAAAGCCGCCACGCTGAGCCTGCACACGCCAGTCCACCTCCAGGGACAGAACAGAAGCCCAGACAGCAGCCCCGTGTGCGCTGTGAGATGTCAGGATGCTGTTAGCTCGGGGCGGGGGCGGGGCGGTGGGGGGGTGCCGGGGGCGGGGGGGGGGTAGTTGGAAGGGAGCAGGAGGGGCTTCGGACAAGGAGTGCGCGCTTCGAGATGGGGTGAGGGCCAGGCAGATGTGTTCAGTGTGCGAAGGTTCAGTGACCTCAACACTGGATTTATATACTTCAATAATGGATAATAAGGTCTCAACGTTTTAAAATGTTTACAAAAATTATCTGTATACAAAAACACTGACTCTACTTGAAGCAAGGGCTTCACGTAATAGCTTTTTATTTTAAAAAGTATCCTAAAATTGACAAGGCTCAACTTTTTTTTTTTTTTTTTTGGCCTTGCTACTACTGCTCTTGCCTGATTCATGATATCAGATTTCCTTGAAACTTGAATGCAGGTCTGCAGTACAGGGTGTGTGTGTGTGTGTGTGTGTGTTGAAATTTGAATGCAGGTCTGCAGTACAGGGTGTGTGTGTGTGTGTGTGTGTGTGTGTGTGTGTGTTGAAATTTGAATGCAGGTCTGCAGAACAGGGTGTGTGTGTGTGTGTTGAAATCTGAATGCAGGTCTGCAGAACAGGGTGTGTGTGTGTGTGGTATATGTGTGTTGAAATCTGAATGCAGGTCTGTAGTACAGGGTGTGTGTGTGTGTTCTTAGCTCTGGGAAGGATTCCAGAAACTAGAAATATCCATCACCAAAGTGAGGAACCCAACATTTTGGGACGATAGCTCAAAACCCATCTACATGAGAAGTTAAAGCCAACACCCCTTGGGAGACCTCAGGAAATCCTAATGGTCTCGGCATTCTGTGGGCACCTGAAGGCCAGAGCCGTGTACTCCCCTCAGGTGAGGAGCTTTAGAATAAGCAGCTTCTGAGGATCTGGCTTGACTTGGTAGCAGGAGCACCCATCAAGGAAACACTTACACCAGGTGACCTCTTGATACTTTATTGAGATGGTTCACAGGGCCAGTGGGCACTGGGGTTCAGACAAACCAGCCAAATCAGATGGACCTGAAGCCACGCACCCCGGTGACACCTCCCAAGACCCCAACAATTCCTGTGCAAAGATATCCATGTCCCCACAGCCCGTCACCTGGGGTGACCAGCTATCCCCAGGGGTGACCACCTCGTCCAGACCACCAGGCAAGCCACAGCTGGTGCAGGAGGCCTTCCCAGCTCATCACCGAGGCACTGCCCACCCCCTGGGTCCCAAGCGCTTCTCCAAACCCCATGCGCCCCCATGAAGCAAGGGGGAAAACTCAGAAAACGAACCCACAACAATAAAAGAAAAGAAGAAAACCACATCTGCTCTGCACACAGATTTCACTTCCCAACGCCCGGATGGCAGGACCAAAGTGCTCACAGACGCCTTTGGCAGCTGGGGGCTCGGGGCATCACCTTCCCCACGTCCACGGGAAAATAGTCCTCCGTTCTGTACAACGCGGGCAGCTCAAACGTCGGGGCCACCGGTGCCCATCGCTTCTGGAAAGACAGAAAACCAGGTGCCCGGTCAGTCACGTGAAGCCACTTGTTCTGAGACCCAAGAACTCCAGTAGCAGGAGTTCACCCCGCAGGGAGGGTGGTCCAGGTGAGCAGAGTCCATGATTCTTCACCAAGAATCATGGTGAAGAATGAAGAATCAATGTCACAGTGCCTGCGACAGCCAAAGCCAGCCCGCCTGACACCTGATGGGGACCGGCAGGGCTGGTCCGTGTGCCCAGAGCTCCGCAGTGTTTGAGAGGACAGGCGGAAGAGGGTTCTGGGAGGATGGCTGAGAACGCGGCTGCACCTCAGGCCACCGAGTGCGAGGAAGCGGCATTTAGGACCCGCAGCAGCGGGAGTCTAGACCGCACCTCAGGCCGCCGCTGGGGGATCTGGGGTCGGCGATAGTTCTGTGAGCGCCCATCTGTGCTCCTGAAGGCCTTGCCATATGCATTTTTTTCTTTTAATTGAACCATTTTAAGAAGGGCTTACTTATGTCTCGTGTGGGTCTTTGTGGCAGGGAGATTGAGGAGGGGAGATTTTCCATCAAGCAATGATCTCCAAGCTCTCCTAACCCTACAGGTTACATAGGCATCTCTGGGTCAAACCGGTTTCACAGAGGACCGCCCCAAACACGGCTTCTCAAACGCGGCTGCACAAGGGACCCCCTGCGAGAGTCCTGGATGCTTATACCCAGGCCCCGCCCCCAGAGCCTGACGTCATCGGTCTGGGGTGTGGCCGGGCACCTGAGTATTGCAAAGCTCTCAGGTGATTCTCAGTTAGAGCCGGGGCTGATCCCGTGACCTGCTCGGAGGAGGGAAGTCCTGCAAGGCTCCCAGGTGTACCTGGCAGGCAGATACGGGCATTAATGGGGGGGGTCCGGGGGGCAGAGGGAGGAGGTTCTGCACGTCTCCACCTGGGGTCCCTCTGACCACCTTCTGGTCCTCCCACCCCCACCCGCAGCTCCCTCTGCTGTGTGATCTACAGGCCACCTCCGCCCCCAGGTCCTAGCTCCGCCCCCGAACCCCAGCCCAGCCTCGGGCCATAGCTCCGCCCCCAGGCCCCAGGCCCGCCCCCTGGGCCCAGCTCTGCCCCAGCCTTCAGCGGCCCTCACAGGTGCCAGCGAGTGGTGTGGGGCTCCGGTCCACGGTTAATAACAGCGCCACCAAAACTCAGCCCCCCATGAGCCCCACACTGCCCTGAGTGTACCCTCACTTGCCCCATGCTTGTCCCTGCAGCAACACCAGGACCGCCCTCCCCACTGTGGCGGGGGGCGAGGGAGACAAAGCCCAGGAAGGTGCTTTACCCGCCACCCCCCCCCGACCTGCAACTCCGAGCACCTGTCCCCTCAACTCCTACCTTACACGTGCTCGCACCCGGCCAAGGGCACCGCCGTAAACACGACGCAGCCCCAGTCATCAGGGCTCCCTGCTTATCCGCAGACAAGGGAGCCCTGGGAACACACTCCCAGTGTGTGATGGGGAATACGGGAGGGGGCACCGGGGCCCTCGGCGCCCAGCTCCTGCAGGGCTCAGAGGTTCCCAGGGGCTGAGGACCTAGGAAGGGCTGTGTGGGGGGCGGTGGGGAGGTGGTGGCCAGGCTGCAGACACCCCGTGTCCGTGTGGACAGTGCTGGGGGGTGTGCTGGGCCACGGGCACCAAGGTGGGTCCATCTGGAGTCAGGCCGGGTCAGCGTGTGGACAGGAAGTTGTAAACCAGGGCCAGATGACGTGGGCTCTTGGAGGTGGTACTAAGAACTTTATCCTAAGAGATCAGGAGCGAGACAGAGCGGGGCAGGGAGTGTGTGTAACGAGATGTGTTTTAGAAAGAGCAGAAAGCAGACTGGAGGGGAAAGAGGGGACCAGAGCGGAAGCTGTTACAGGCAGGTGTCCCTTCAAAGTGAGAGTGGCAGGATTTGGGGTGAGAGAGAACAGACTCTAATGTCTGAGCCCTGAACTCCCCACTCCCCACCAGAGCTTGTCTCTGCTGCAGAAAGAAACCACCAAAGAACACCTTATCTACCTGATTTCAGATGAGGTAGAACGCACCTGGGGTCCAGGGACTGCCTACCTCCCTGAGTCACCACCACCCACGTCTGGAAAGCTGGGACTAGCAAGCAAGTCACCTTGGCCAAGGGTCTGCCTCACAAAAGGGAACATTTAACCAGCAAACGCCGGGTCAGCTGCTCTGGGCTCAGCCCGCATGGTGGAGTGGGGGTGGGGGTGGGGGTGGTACTTGGGCAGCATCTTCCTAGGCTGCCCCCCACCCCTGCGACTGGACTCGAGTCTTCCCATAGCACCACGACCCAAACACAGCTGGGAAAGGAGCCCCAAGATTGTCTCACAGCCTCAAGGATGCCGTCCGTGGATAAGCCATCGTTTTAGATAATCCTCACCCTCTTTCTCCTGAGATCTGACCGCTGTGGTATCTAGAAAACGCAACAGGCAAGTAATGACAGTTAAAAGACCAGCTCCCTTGTCCTGACACATGGCATGGGGGCTAAAGTGCACCTTCCTCTCCTGATCTCGGGACCCAGGGCAAGGGGCCAGGCCAGAGCTGGTATCCCTGTCCTGGGGATGCCGGGCCTCTTGACCCCCTGTTCTTTTCGTATTTTTAAGCATATTTATTTATTTATCGTATGTATCTGGATGTGCTGGGTCTTAGTTGTGGCATGCGAGGTCTTCAGTTGTAGCTCATGAACTCTTAGCTGCGGCACGTGGGATCTAGTTCCCTGACCAGGGATCAAACCCCAGCCCCCTTGCACTGCGAGCTTGGAGTCTTAGGCAGTGGACCCCCAGGGAAGTCCCTCCATGTTCCTTCTGAAATGGTTCTCCCAACAGGGATGGGGCTTCTGCCTCCTCTCTCAAGGAGACAGGCTCCTGGAAGAAGGAGAAAATCCATATAACGATGAAGGAACCAAGGAGAAGGAGGCCTGAGAGACTGCGAGCAGCTTTAAATAAAATCGTATCTTTAGTTCCAGCAAGGTCTAGTGCAAAAAGTGGTGGCACTTTTGCTGGTGATGGAGCGGAAGCATCCTTCCTGCATTCAGGAGGGAGCAGACGCCCGGAGAGGTGAGCCTTCTGCTGGCACCGTGGGTTATTAGAGAATGGCCACGTGTGCGCTCGCAAGAGGAAGTCCCTTCACCCGGACCCCACAGGGGCTCACGAGGACGAGACATCCCAGACGAGCTTGCTCCCCTTTTCCACCGGGGGCCCCCAGCCTGGGAGATGGCGAGAGACACCCCGGAGGCCAGTTCACCCCTCCACACTGGCCCTGGGCCCAGCCCCTGACAACTTCTTGGGGCACGTGGGAAATTTCTGGGAAAGTGACTCACAGCTCATCGGAGCTCTGGGCCTGCAGTCAGCCGGGGGGCGGGGGGGCCCAAGCTGAGCCGGGGGCTCCGAAGGTGGCCGCTTCAGCCCTCGATGCTGCTCTTGGAGGGCGGGTGGGCACGGGATGCTAGCTCAGCCTGTCTAGCCTCCATGTCCCATATGGGTATCAGTGCCTTGATGGTCTTGAGGGGTCCCTGGTGTCAGTTCCCCATCCCTGCTGCCCTCCCCAGCCCCCCAGCCGAAGGAGGGGTGAGAGGAGGCCCGACCCACCCGGGCTGTGACTGGTCCAGGGGTGAGCAGGTGACCCAGGCTCGTCCAGTTGAGAAACAGGCTTGGGGCTCTGGCTACTGGGAGAGGCATGTTTTCTGCCCCCGTCGCCCTTCCTGGGTTCCTGTGAGGATGGGCCATGAGCCTGGCGGTCACTTCTGCCCCCACGCTGGCAGTCGATTCGGCCCAAGAAAGAAGCCAACACAGGGGAGCAGGGGAGCAGAGCTGGGAGGTGAAGCAGCACAGAATCCTGACAGGATCACTGGAGCACCTGAATTACATTTTGCCCGAGGTTAGTGTTAGCTCGGCAGTGTTGGGCTCCCCTGGTGGCCCAGACAGTGAAGAATCCGCCTGCAATGCAGGAGACCGGGGTTCGATTCCTGGGTCGGGAAGATCCCCTGGAGAAGGGCGTGGCAACCCACTCCAGTATTCTCGCCTGAAGAATCCCATGGACAGAGACCATAGGATTCTCTTCTTTTCTTAAACCAGGTTGACCTGAATAGTTGCCACTTGCAACGAAGCATCCTGCCTAAAGCAAATAATAAATCTGCAGGAGTGCAGGGAAGTGCCTGGAAACCAGCAGGGAAAGCGGCAGGTGAAGGCTGGTGCGCAAAGTTGCAAACAGCCGGGCACCCCAGATGCTGTCCGGCTGAGCAGGACCACACCCTGGAGGCCCGGCCCCAGTCCCGGGCCCCCCAGGATGCCAAGGAAACCCAGCTCTCACGCCCATGCTTTCTTGGATTCTCAGGACGACCTGCAACAGGAGGGGCAGTCCCCAACTCAGAGGTCACATGAGCCAGGGAACCACGGAGCTGGGGTCCACTCAGGCCTCTCTGGCTCCAGGTCACCCCTGCCCACTGCCCCACAAGGCTCCGGCCTCAAACCCAAATCCTGGAGAATCTCGGAGGGGACTTCTGAGAGCATCCCTGCCCATCCCTGGCCTGCAGCTGATGCTAAGATGGTTCTCCAGGGGCGGCCAGGTTTGCAAGGAGGCTTCCTCCCTGCCCCCAGCCTGTGGGCGGGAAGGTTCCAGCAGGGGGGAACCGGATGGGAGGAAACCTGAGACCACAGGTCCAGGGCTCTGCCACCCTCCCCCCAGCCCCCAGCTGGAGGAGGGCCTCTGGAGCCGGGGCACTGGGCCTAGCAGGCCCTCCTGGGTCTGCCCAGCCTCCCACGTCTTCCTCACTTCCACCCGGGACCCCCGCGTTCCCAAACCCGCAGCCCACACACCAGACACACACACGCACACACTTGGTTGGCTACATGATTTTTAAAAACTGGAATTAATTTCAAACATGTTGAAAAAAATCAGACTTCTCAGAAAAACCAGCCTGCCAGCTAGCTTCTCTTGGAAAATCAGATGATCTGGAAGCTCCCGGTGGCTAGGCCGAGGCGCCCCTTGTGGGCGGCCCCAGGCCCCTGGCGGCCGCGTTGCCTTTCCAGAACCCACTGCTTCTGGTGGGGGATGCTTCGGGGTTGGCCCCCCTTGGTGGGTTGCACCCCTGACAAGTTCCTCTTCTGACAAACCCCCCACTAGGTCACTGCAGCATGTGGCAAAGGAAAGCCTCAGGCCAGCCTGGGTTCGGGGCCTCTCCTGTGAAGCCCCCCACCACCCCAAGTCAGAGCACCGTCTGCTGAAGCTGGGCCCACCCGCCTCAGGGCTTCATCTGCCCAGTCCCGCTCCCAGAAATCCCCCACGGCCCCCTGTGAGTCCCAGCCCCCTTCTGTCTCCCTCCTGGAAGCCCCAGCTGCACATTCCCGAGCCTGGACTGCTTTCTGTGCAGGCCAGGCTCAGCACATTTGTTTTGCAAAGAGCCAGACAGTAACTGTTCACAAGCCCCATGGTCAGGGTCACAGCTACTCAGCTCTGCCCTTCCAGCACCAAAGCAGCCATGGGTGATGGTAAAGTAATGGTGTGGCTGTGTGCCAATAAAACTTTATTTACAAAGATGGGGGCAGGCCCCATGGACTTTCCTGGTGGTCCAGAGGGTAAGACTCCACGCCCCCAATGCTGGGGGCCCCAGGTTCAGTCCCTAGTCAGGGAGTTAGATCCCACATCCTAAAGCTAAGAAATTCACATGCCACAACTGAGACCCAGCGCAGCCAAAAAAAAAAAAAGATGGGGGCAGGCCAGGTTTGGTATTTTTAGTTTGCCCCTAAATTAAATCTGCCTTCCTAAGTAGAACAGGCATAACAAAGCCATCCCTGTATCTCCCATGCAAGTGGGCACCGAGCAAGAGGCCGCCAGACACAGGCTGCAGGGTCAGGGCCGGGCCCACTCACCCCAGGCCAGAGTGATGCCTGGCCGGCTGCTCTTGAGACGCCACTGCAACTCCATCCGGTCCCAACTCACTAAGCATCCTCCACTTCAAAAGAAACACCGCACCTCCATCCCACACGTAGGCCGGGTTCTGAGGCTCCAAGGTGTGGTCAACCTCTGGGAGGCAGAGGCGTCAGGCTGACCATGGATGCAAGTGCAGGCAGCCAGAGACTCACCCTCGCCCGCCAAGTGACCAGGCACCTCCAGCCCAGGGGACTTGGAAGAGGCCCAACCTACTGGGTAAGCAACAACCTCACCTCCTGTGACCCTGTTCAGTATGCTCATCTCTAACCCTCACAGCCCTGCTTCAAGGCTGAGCTTTCCCTCCTCTGGAGCCTCACTTTCCTCTCTGTCAAATGAGGATAATGCCACTGACTTCATGGAGTCCTGCCTGGAGCACAGCAGTGATTCTGGAGGTGCTGCAGCCACCTTGGCACTGTGAGGACAAACGCCACAGGCTTGAGGATGATAGTCAACTGGCCATTCAGGACTTCCTGTCACACAAGGAAGAAGCACAAACCCTACTTGGTTAAACCACGTCAGTCAGGTTTCTGTTGCGCAGCCTGACGGACGTATGCCATTCCGCTCACCATCACTCCAGCGAGTAGCGAGCTGCCCACGGTCATGCAGCTATAAATGGGTGGAGCCAAGACTCAACCCAGGTCGTTCGTATGATGAATGGAATGATCACCAAAACAGTGAAGACTTCTGGATCTCAAAATTGTCCCAAAAGGTAAAATGGAATTCCAAATAACTGATGTACGCATTGCCCCCAGCTGCAGAGGCTCCACTCCCCTTGCGTGGGGGCTGCACGTGGTGACTTGCTTCCGCAGAACAGAGCAGGGGAGAGAGCGGGGTGGAAATAACTGCCCAGGAGAGACACCTGGCAAACACTGCCTCGGCAAGATAGTCAAGGGCAACATCATCCGTGCTACGTCATGTTGAGAGCAGGGGCCCTGGATCTGATGTGACGAGAAGGGCACTTCACCTCTGTGGTCTCCCTCCCCAAAACCCACAACCCCAACCTAACCACGAGAAAAACATCAGATCAGCCCTAATTGAGGGACGGTGTACAAAATACCTAACCAATAATCCTCAAAACTGTCAAGGTCATCAAAAATAAGCAGAGCCTGAGAAGCTGTCATAAACCAGAGGTGGCTAAGGAGACACATGACTATCTCTAATACCGAACAGAAAAGGGCGCTGGGGAAAGCTAGCGAAATCGGAATAAAGCTTCGGAGGTTAGTTAGATAGCAGTGCATCGAGGAGGGTCCTTTAGCTGTGGCAGGGCACCCGGTCAGGCAGGACGCCAACAATAAGGGAAGCTGGGTGAGGGGTACACGAGGACTCTGTATCATCACAGCAGCTTGTCTCTAATTCTAACATACAAAATTGTACTGGGTGGAGGCAGGGCGAAACAGGCAGACAGCAGAAACATCCCGGTCCATCAGGACAGACCAAGCCCCCAGGCTTTCTCATCTCAACCACAGTGATGAGTAATGAGCTCTTCCTGAGTGCCCAGCCCACAGCGGAACCTACAGGCCCACAGCCCGTTCACGTCCAGCTGCTGAGACAGACGGGTGTTCCTACTCCCATTTTCCAGAAGAGGAAACGAAGGTTCACAGACACACCTGCCCAGGATCGCCCACCGGGAACTGGAAGAGAGCGGAATGCAAACCCAGGCCCGCCCGGGCCTAGCACAGCCAGGACCCAGGGGCCCTGGGGCTGACTGGGGCAGGGAGCTGTGCTCTCGCCCAGGACTTGAGACATCCCTCCAGGATCTGCTTTCCAACCTTGGACCCTCAGGTGCCCCCCCTCTAGCCTATTCAGAAACAGCAAATCATGGCCTTTGGGTAGCATCCGGCCCACACACTTGACAGAATCAGTTCAGTTCAGTTCAGTCGCTCACTCATGTCCAACTCTTTGCGAGCCCATGGACCGCAGCACGCCAGGCTTCCCTGTCCATCACCAACTCTCAGAGTTTACTTAAATTCATATCCATTGAGTTGGTGATACCATCCAACCATCTCATTCTCTGTCATGCCCTTCTCCTCTTGCTCTCAATCTTTCCCAGCATCAGGGTCTTTTACAATGAGTTAGCTCTTCACATCATCAGGTGGCCAAAATATTGGAGTTTCAGCTTCAGCATCAGTCCTTCCAATGAACATTCAGGACTGATTTCCTTTAGGATGGACTGGTTGGATCTCCTTGCAGTCCAAAGGACTCTCAAGAGTCCTCTCTAACACCACAGTTCAAAAGCATCAATTCCTCGGTGCTCAGCTTTCTTCACAGTCCAACTCTCACATCCATACATGACCACTGGAAAAACCACAGCCTTGACTAGACAGACCTTTGTTGACAAAGTAATGTCTCTGCTTTTGAATATGCTATCTAGGTTGGTCATAACTTTTCTTCCAAGGAGTAAGCAAGCGTCTTAATTTCATGGCTGCAGTCACCATCTGCAGTGATTTTGGAGCCCCCCAAAATAGTCTGCCACTTCACAGGATGGGCTGGTGCAAATTGTAAAATGCGTTACCTGCCACCGTGGAGGCACCAGGATGGTTCAAGTAAACACTGTGCCCCTGTTTCTCCTGAACAATGCAGCCACCTGGCCGCGCTGGGCCCGTTTCCTGCGGGCTGTGGCGACTTAGACCCCCTAGATGGGGCATGTGCCGTCTGGTCTGCCACGGGCCTGCCTCACTCGCCCTCAGGACTCGCCAAGCCCGTGGGCATCTGGGTCAGCAGTGGCTCCAGGCTCACATCACCATGGGGCCGTGGATGCTTCCAGTCCTGCGGCCTGGTCCCCTGGGGGCAGGGGGAACGGCCAGCCTGGGCCGCTGCTGGGACCAGTGGCTGCGCCCTCAACCCGGGGGCCCCCCAGGGCACGCCAGCGCCCAGAGTCAGGTGCGGCCCAGGGGCTGTTCTGTGGCGAAGACCGCCGGCTGGGAGAGGGCAGGGCAGGGCGTGTGCCCAGGGTCACACAGCCGCTAAACGGCAGAGCCGAGCGCCAAACGGGCTCTCCTGAGCTCCTGGCAGCGGCCTCCACCTCGGCCAGCCCGCAGGCCCTTCACCCCCGGGCCCAGCCTCCCTTCTCAGCCCCCATCAAGGCCTCCTCAGGCCCCGCCCACCTGCCCTGCCGGCCACGCCTGTGAATGCTGCAGGGCCCCCAGCCTTCCAGAACACTCTGACAGCTGTGAGCAGAGCCCCTCTCATCCCTCTTGAGCAGCCTCTGCGTGTCCAATCCTTCCCACAGGGTGGGCTGGCCGGCCCCATGGTGGCCGCACGGACCAGCGCCCCTGCCCCCCAGCCCCCGGCTCCGCCAGCCCCGCCAGCCCGTTCAGCACGGCGGCGGCAGAGGCCGCTGCGGCCGCAGTGACAGGGACAGGCCTGGGGGCCCCCAGCTGGGACAGCTCCGGTGCAAGGGGGACCCCAGAAGCAGGGACGAGCTGGTGTAGGCTCGTGAGAGGCCACGCTGGCCCTGGCGGCTTCCAGAGCCCTGTGGATCCCGCTTTTAGCTGGAGGAAAAGCATTAACGTGGAAACCAGCAGAGGAGGAGCCCCTGAAAGTTCTGCCAAGACACTGGCGAGCAACTGCAAACTCACACGGGGTCTGGGAGGCAAGACAGGACAGCGGGTAGACGGAGTCACAGCACGGCCCCTCCAGCGCTGGGTCTCTGGGGGCTCCCTGACCCCTCCAGCTGTGGCCCCTCCGCCCTCCCCGGCCATCTCCTGGAGGAGGCGGGTGTCTGACCTGGGCTTTGCTTCTCATCAGACGGCCACTGAGGCTAACCGTCTAACTACTGTACACTTACATGTATATATGTTAACTGGGCACCTGCTACATTTCAGAGACTTAAATCTGCAGATCACAAAGGCCCTTCACAGATGAGGAAACAGGCTTTTGGGAATCCCCTGGCAGTCCAGTGGTTAGGACTTGGTGCTTTCACTGCATAAGGCATAGGTTCAGTCCCTGGTGACGGAACTAAGATCCCACATGCTGTTTGGTACGGCCAAATAAATCAAAGCACACAGTAAAAGCAACGCATGGCTCTGGAGGGGAGCCTGGAACAGAAAACGGATGAGAAGGGAAAATCTGGTAAAATCCAAAGTTCCGTGAATAACACCGGACCAGTGTGGGAGGTCTTGGTTTTGACAACTCTCCCGGTGGTTGTCAACCCACCTGTCACGTGAGGTGACGGGAGATGGGGAGACGGAACAAGGGGAGCCCGGAAGCTCTCAGGAGTACCGTCTTTATAAAAGGTTTTCTGCAAATCTAAAATTACTCAAAATAAAAAGGTCATTTAAAAATAAACACACATGAAGGGCACAACACAGGTGACAAGCTATCAAACAATCATACTAATATCCTAAAGATGACAGCGAGGAAGATGGCAGTTAGACCTTCCCTTATCTCAGTCACTGCTCAGGACAGTCCTGGACAGGGGCTAGGCCTGGGTGTCCACCCCATTTTACTGAGATGCTGCAAGCTTAAGCTCCATGCAAAGCATGACACTTGCAAGTGACGGGCAGGCCCGGCCAAATGGCTTGATCTGATGCTCTGCTATCACTATCTTGAAATTCTCAGTAAGCTGAATATTTTAGAAAACTTTTACTCGCTTATTTCTGGCTGTGCTGGGCGCTCCGTGCTGTGCTTGGCCTTCTCACTGCAGTGGCTCCTCTTGTTGGGGAGCCTGGGCTCCAGGGCACGTGGGCTTCCGTTGTTGCATCACTTGGGCTCACAGCTGTGGCTCCTGGTTGCTCTGTGGCGTGTGGACCCCTCCTCCCAGAGCAGGGGCCAAGCCCATGTCTCCGGCATTGGTAGGCGGACTCTACCACTGAGCAGCCAAGGGGAAGCCCCTCTCAGTTAAGTCTTCACAAACGGGCCCCAGGTTTTCATCTTGCACGGCCCCCGCCAATTCTGCAGCGGGCTGCAGTCACAGAGCCGGATTACAAACTGGGATCTGCGTTCTCCATCCTTAGGACAGTCACACGCGGTCAGCTCCATGCACAGCGTGGGCCCAGAGCTCCTGGTTGAGAAAACCTCATGGGGCCAAGGGTGGCTTGTGGCAGCAAAGGTAGAGTTTGGGGAGGACCTCAGTGGATGGATTTGGCTGCAGCTAGGGCTATCCCAGAACAGATCAGGTAAAAGAAGATGCTTTTCCAGGCCAAGGCACCAAACCAGCTGCCCACGGTCAGTGGCCTCCTGTCCCACTGGGGTTCTCCACGTCCACATCCATGAGCCCAAACCAACAGCTGGTCAGGGCCCAGCAGCTGGTCACAGTCTCATCAGAGCCATCCTTGTTTCACTCTGATGCTGATTTTCAACAGAATCCTCAAGGCTTCAATGGCTGACCTCGAAGGTGGTTGACTCCATGAAAGGATGTTGGAAACAGCAGCAGTTAGCTCTGGGAAGCAGAGAGCAAACACACACACACTCGACCGTTTTGTTGGCATCCCGCACGTGGGCAGCTGTTCTCCGTTAAACAAACAAGCCGTCAGGGTGAAAACAGAGGCAGCCACCAGGACCGGCAGGCACCGAGCAGCTGCCCACAGGCCCGCCTCGCACCCCTGCTCTTTGCCCAGCACTGCAAGAACCTGCTGCAAGGCCGTCCCAGGCCGGCACTGGGCTCCCACCCCCCGACCCCAGGAGACTGGGTGGCCTGGGAGCCTCCGACGGTCACTGTCAGCATCCCGTCCCCGTGGCCCCAGAGGCGCAGACGCGGGTCTCATGAGGCACTTTCACAGAACTCAGCTCGCACACTGTCCTGGTCGGATGAGGACACTTTATCCATTGGGCCCCCTGAGCGTGAAAAAGGACGTTTTCCAAAGTCTGCAACATAACATTTGAGAGCAAGAGAAAGGAAAAGAGGGAGAGACAGAGCTTGGTGGAAACAGAGAGGAACATAATTAGAGATGGGGGCTTCCCTGGTGGTTCAGACAGTAAAGAATCCGTGTGCAATGTGGGAGACCTGGGATCGTTCCCTGGGTTGGGAAGATCCCCTGGAGGAGGGCATGGCAACCCACTCCAGTGTTCTTGCCAGGAAAATCCCATAGACAGAGGAGCCTGGCGGGCTACAGTCCATGTGGTTGAAAAGAGTCGGACACGACTGAGCGACTAAGCACAGCACACAGCCCAGAGACGGAGACTCAGACAAAGGGAGGTAGAGACATAAACAAGAAACAAAGGAGAGAAAAACATGAAAGAGCCAAAACAAGAGAGAGAGAAGATGCAAAGACGAGAAACAGGAGAGTTCAGAAAGAAGAAATAGATGGGAAGGAGGAGGGAGAAGATGGGGGGGTTGGTGAGAAAATGAGAGGGAGGAGGAGAGGGAAGTGCCGAGAAGCCTCGACAGGAAATGGGGGGCTGAGGGGGGCGGGGGACTCGGGCAAGGACTAGGGAGCAGATGTGAAGGGAGCTGGAGAGTCGGTCCTGGGATATGGGGCCTCCCCAATCCCAAACCCAGGTGGTGTGCCCGGCAGGGACACAAGAAACTCCCACGTCACCCCACCCTAAACCCCATCCCTTTGTCCAAGAAATAATAGTATTCTGAAAGGACAAAGGCCGGTGCAGAAGACAGGGAGGTCTGGGTGCAGCAGACTCCATCTGGCCTGAGGGACAGCACCAGGTTCTTCTCTCATCTGACTCAGGACCCGGGAGAAACCTCTGGGCTCCCCCTTCCACCCAGGGGCGGTGCCCCGTCCCAGGCTGCAAAGCCAGAAAGAGGAAGAGAGATTCCGGGCCGCCCCCCGCCCCCCACCCCCCACAGCCAGCCCAGGCCTCCAGTCCCGCATCAGGGGCGTCTTCCTTCTCCTCTCTTCCGTGACTGCATCCACTGCGCCCAGGAGCGCCTGGTCCACGGCAGATGCTTAATCAGCAAGTGCTCGCTCTGCCTCCAGGCTAAGCCCTCAGGCTCCTGTTAGACTCCTCCAGCCCTGAGCCCCACCATCGCATCTCCAACCCTGGTTCCGCCTGCCAGTGCACCCAGAAGGACCCCCGACTCACGGCCACCTGGATGAAATCTCCGGGAAATTATGCTGAGCGAGAAAAGCCAGTCCCCAAAGGTGACCCGCTGTATGATTCCATTCATAGAACACTTCTGAAATGGCCAAATTTTTGACATGGAGGACAGAGTGGCGGCTGCCAGGAGCTGGGGAGAAGGCTGGGGGAGGGAAGGTGAAGGTGGTCACAGAAGGACATGAGAAACCCCTCCGGGGCTGGGACCGTTCAGCCTGCGCTGTGGTGGAGACAGGAACCTCAACACAACAGGACTGTACAGGACAGATCCAACTGTACAGAACTTAAAACGAGTGAGTACAGGTAAACCTGGGGAAACCCAAGGGACTTCCCTGACTTCCAGTGGTTAAGACTCCCTCCAAGGCAGGGGGGCGAGGCGGGTTTGGGGCTTCCCAGGTGGTGCTAGCGGTAAAGAACCCGCCTGCCAACGCAGGAAACAAGAGACGCGGGTTCCATCCCTGGGTCGGGAAGATCCCCTGGAGGAGGGCATGACGACCCACTCCAGTATTCTTGCCTGGAGAGTCTCATAGACAGAGGAGTCTGGCGGGCTGCAGTCCATGGGGTCGCAAAGAGTCAGATACAACTGAAGCGACTGAGCATGAACGCAACCACGCAGGGAACTAGAATCCCACATGTCATGTGATGTAGCCTCCCAAAAAACCCAGGGAGATCCGAGAGCAGCAACAGATTGTATCAAGGTCGAAATCTCAGATGTGATGTACCACAGTTCTGGAAAATGTTACCATTTGGGGAAAACTGGGCAAAGTGTACAAGGGCGCTTTCTATTCTATAAATTCTTATAACTGCATGTGAATCTCTGTGTCAATGAAGAACTTCAATTAAACACACACAACGTTTCCCCACCTCCACTCTCCAGGCCCCCAGTGTCTCCCTATGGACCACCCCAGCAGTTCCAGCCTCCTGATCTCCACCCTTGCCCTTCCAGCATCTCCCTCCGTATCTCGAAACCCTCCAGGGCCCGGTCCTTGGACGATCCCAGGACCTGCTCCATCCACTCCCCTACCTTCACCTCCAGCTCCAACACACCGCCCACCAGGCCTCGCCTCCCCGCCCCTGCCTGAGACGCCTGCACACTCCCCTCCTTACCTCCTCCGGGGCCTCGTTGTGCTCCATGTCTCCTTCTCAGGGAGGCCTTCTCTGACCACCTCCTGCCCCCAGACCCACATCACCCCCTCCCTCACCTCCTTCTCGCCCAGGAGGCACTTCATATGCTACACTAGACTATCGGCTGTCTAGGGCGGGAACGTCCTCTGTCCTCCCCAGGTTCCCAGGATATGAAACAGCATCTGGCTCGGATAGGTGGGGGATGATAAGTACTTGTTGAATGAATGAATGAAAAAGGAGGTGGTTGGCAGAGATCTGGCATCAAAGGAGTTAAGCCCGGCCCAGGGGCTGCGGAAGAACGGGGTAAAGGGCTGGGGTTGCCCACGAGGTGGCTCCTGGAGCAGCCAAGGCCTTCAGGGGAACAGAAGTGGAGACTTAAGGGGAGGAAGAGCCCAGCACAGAGGGGGATGGGCGGGCTGGCCTCCAGGCAGAAGCTCTCTAGGTCTACCGGAGCAGAAGCCCGGGGTACGAAGAGACAGCAGCCAGGACAATACCGGCAGGCCGGGCCACGCTGTCCAACCCACCCCACCCACAGGCTCTTGAGAACAACAAACCGGGGTGGGTTGGAGGCTGAGCTCCCTTTCTGGGGCCTCTTGGGGGGCCCGAGGACAAGCCGTAAAGGCTTCCCACCACCTGCCCATTGCCTCTGAAGTAGCTCAAGCCGCCAGTGGGAATGGGGTTGGGAGTGAAGGCAGGGGTCACAGAGGACCTCCGACTGGCACTTTTTTTTTTAATTGAAGGATAATTACTTTACCATATTGTGATGGTTTTTGCCATCAACACGAACTGGCAATGGGTACACGTGTCTCCTCCCTTTGGAACCTCCTCCTGCCTCCCTCCCCACCCCATCTCTCTCGGTTGGCACAGAGCGCCAGCTCTGGCTTCCTGCATCACACATCAAACTCCCACAGCCGGCTTCACCTCTGGCAATGCACACGTTTCAGTGGTATTCTCTCAGATCATGCCACCCTCCCCTTCTCCCACTGTGTCCAAAAGTCTGTTCTTCCTGTCAGTGTCTTGTTTGATGTCCCACACATAGGACTGTCAGTACGGTCTTTCTAGATTCCATGTATATATATATATATAAATATACGATATTTGTCTTTTTCATACTTCACTCTGTATAATAGGCTCTAGGTTCATCCACCTTATTAGAACTGCCTCAAAAAAGTGTTCCTTTTTATATCTGAGTAATATTCCACTGAGTACATGTACCACAACTTCCTTATCCATCCGTCGATGGACAGCTAGGTTGCTTCCATGTCCAAGCTATTGTAAACAGTGCTGCCGTGAGCACTGGGGTACATGTGTCTGTCTCGATTATGGTTTTCTCAGGGTATATGCCCAGAAGGGGGGTTGCTGGCTCATGTGGTAGTTTTATTCCTAGTTTTTTAAGGGGTCTCCATACTGTTCTCCATAATGGTGGCACCAATCTGCACTCCCACCCACAGTGTAAGACAGCTCCCTTTTCTCCACACCCTCTCCAGCACGTATCGTCTGTAGACTTTGCGATGCTCTCAACATCCCCTCGAGAGCCCTACCTGGAGCTGCCAGTGCTGAGAGCAAGACCCCTCCCCCGGCACGGTAAATGAGGCCCCGTTTCCGAGTCCTCCGATGGCTGCAGAGCCTCTGTCGAGCTGTGTGACCTTGGCCAAGGCGCTGAACCTCTCTGTGCCTCATTCTTCTCATCTGCCAACAGGGCTAATAATAGTTTCTACCTCAAAGGGCGTTTTACCCAAATCCTCCCAAAGTGCTTAGAAAACAGTAACTCCTCAATGAATGCTGGAGAATGGCATTATTTATTACTGCCCTCTGAATTTTTTTTTCTTTTCAAATTGGACTATACTTGATTTTCAGTGTTGTCTTTGTTTCTGCTGTACAGCAAAGTGAATCAGTTATACTATAGCTGTATCCATTTTTTGTTGTTTTATTCTTTTCCCATATAGGTCATTACAGAGTATGGAGTCGAGTTCCTTGTGCTATACAGCAGGTGCTTATTAGTTATCTATTTTACATACAGCAGGGTGTATATGTCAGTCCCAATCTCCCAATTTATCCCTCCTCACCTTATCCCCTGGTAACCATAGATTTGTTTTCTACACCCACGACTCTACTTCTGTTTTATAAATACATTCATCTGTACCTCACCTGTTTTTTTAGATTCCACACATAAGTGATATAATGATGCGTCTATCCATGTGTCACTTATTCACTCAGTATAACAGTTTCCAGGCCTGTCCATCTTGCTGCAAATGTCAGGCCCCTCAATTTTCTTAAACGATGTCATTAGCTTGTGAACAGCCCAAGTGTACAGTTGTACAACACTGCGTTTTTTTCAGTGTTCAATGCATTCAGTTTCAAAACATGAGTATTTAAACTAAACCACAACTGTGGAAGCCAGTTCTGGTTTGATTTTTAATTCCCAGCGATCCTCAGAAACTATCCAGCATACTTCTCAGCCCCTAACACGCGTGGCTTATCATCACCCAGGTGACCAGGCTCAGTGGAGATGCTCAGGAATGCCTCCTGGCCAGATAGGGACAGATCTCTGGGGCCACACTGGGCACCGGCCCTGAGACCAGGCCCCTGGCCCACAGCCTCCCGATTCTCCCCAGCGACTGCTGTCGCCTGCGTCCTGCCTGCCCACCACCCCTCCTCATGCACACTCCTGGGAGCGGTGCCCGGGGCCTCTGGAGCCAGGTCCAGCCAGCCAGGAGCTGCCAGACACAGGAGGGGACACGGCAGAGCTGGGCCACAGTGCTGAGACCCCCGGCCCAGGTCACCAGGGGATGCCTCCCACGCGGGGGCTCAGTTAGGTCCATCCCTGCACTGGCCACCTCCCTGCTCTGACTCCTCACTCCATTGAAAAGCCAGGACTCCCCACTCCTCAACTAAGTTTCCCCGGTTACTTATTAGGACTCTCCAAGTAACAGGAACTTTGGCCTTGACATTACAACATGACAAGGTGTGATGGTATCAGCCAGAACAGGCACCTGGGTGAATTTACTGCTTAATGAGACGTGGCTTATTTTCCTGGCAGAAAGCTGACCATGAATGGAGCCAAGTTCAAGAACTTCCCAGGCTCCTTAGGTATTACAGGATCACACTTTCTGCAGATGCCTCAACCCCAGCTACAGGCAGCACAGGGGTTCCCGCAGCAGGAGGGGCTCACCCACTCCACCCATCACATCACCTGCAACCTGCACTCATGGATGGGAGCTGCTGGTGCTCTGCTGGGGCCTGCCTCGCTCAGGACCACCGTGCCACCAAGTGCCAGGCTGATGCCACACATAGGGCACCATTCCCTCCCACAGCCCTTTCCTGGCCCCTCTTCCCCTGCTTTCTGCCATGCACAGGAGCCCGAAGCACACACCCCACTCATAATTCTCTGCTGTAACGCCCACCTCTGGGTTCACTCTCCAAGGTGAGTGTGAGCTGGGGCAGGGACCAGTGGCATCACTTCTGCACCCGTTAGTGCCCAGCTCACCCCCAATATCACTAACAGCGCCCCCACCAGAGTCTCCCGCACACTAAGCACATCTCTGCAGGACCACCTCCCCCCCCACCTCCAACTGTGGCCCCGCTTCAGTCCAACAAGAAGCCCCGGGCTCTGAGGACAGGAGGCGTCCTTGGGGCTGCCCAGGCAGCAGACGCAGACCAGACGCACAGCCGGCCTGCCCCTCCAGTCCCCACCGGGAGCCCTCTCGGGCCCACAGCCTTTCTCTTTCCAGCTGAGGAGGGAGGGTCCCAGTGAGAGCCCTAGGGAAGCTGGACAGACACCAAGGCTGGGAGGGGCTGGGGACAGGGGCAGGGTGCGGGCTTGTGTGTTGGCGCAAGGAGAGACACGGGCGGCGGGCTGGAGACCGGGCTCCATCCCGGGGTCAGGAGGACCCCCAGAGGAGGGAATGGCAACCCACCCACTCCAGTATTCTTGCCTGGACAATCCCATGGACAGAGGAACCTGGCAGGCTACAGGCCACAGGGTCACACAGAGTCAGACACGACTGAGCGACGGAACACATGGAACAGGTGGATGGACATGAAGATGAACCGAGCCACGGCCGGCAGGGGAAGATCAGGGGACTGGGGAGCCCAGAGGAACGCTGCCTGGGGCAATCTAGATGGCTTCCCAGAGGTGCTGATGCTCCACTTATCCTTGAACGACAAACAAACAGCACCCCGCAGGGAGCAGGCAGGGTCTTCCAGGCAGGGGACCAGCATGAGCCAAGACCAGAGACAGTGTCCACCAGGCCCAGGGAGGGCCACGAGGCAGCACTGGGCTCAAGAATGTTCACAGGGGGCAGCCCCGATGGCGGTGCTGTTAGGAGACAGGGCACTGTGTCCTGCCGACCACGGAGAAGTTGGGGTGCTCCCACGTGGGCCTCATCAGTAAGCCCTGCCCCAAATAAACACTCCTTTTTGTGGAAAGGAACTTCCTCCCCGCTCAAATGCGAAAACAAAAATGTAACACTTAAAAAAAAAAATCTGATTCCCAAAGCAGCCAGCCAGGAGCCCTCTGTCCCTCCCTGGCACACTTGCCACCAAATATCTGTACTCAAGATCCGTTAACGTGTGAGTGCTGAGGAGCTCGTGGACAACAAGCTGCTGGGGGGACTAACCCAGCCCCCCTCGCCTCCATTGCTGCATTAATGTCTGCCATCTGCTCGGGCTGCATTTTTCCCCCCACCCCGCAATGGACGACGGGGCAGAGGAGGCGAGGCCGCTCCAGGGCCGGGAGAAGGCGCCAGGGGATCTCCTCTACCTTCTTTGTGCGGCCCCGAGATAGAGGCCCAGCCAGGCCGGGCCTCCTTCCGGGAATCACCCCTCCAGGGGGACTGGGCACAGCGAGAGGGCGGGGCAGGGGGCCCCTGCCTCCCCGGGGCGGGCGGGGCGGACGAGCTGGGGGCGGAGTGGGGGGAACGGCGGGGGGCGGGGCAGCGCCAAGCCTGGCACCGAGGCCGCCTGCAGGCGGGCCTGGCAGGGCAGCTCCGCCCACAGCCTCCACCACCTCCAGAGAAGCCCAGGAGGCGGCCCCAGGCCGCTGGGCAGACGAGGGCTCTGTCCGGCCCAGCTCTCCACTGCCTGGGGACCACCCCAGGGCGGACCCAGGGGGAGGGGGCCTCCAAGGGCCATGGACGCCTTCAGAGCATCCACTGATTAACGTTTATTAAACACCTACTAGGCGCTCGACCCAGTAGGAAACTCAAGTGCCCACAGGCAGGTAAGGACAAAGGGTGATGTGGGCCAGTCGGTGGCTCAGCGGGGATGCTGCTCGCGGGCCCAGACCTCTGCTTTTTCTTTTTTATATTTTTATTTATATTTTATTTGGCTGCACCAGGTCTCAGTCATGGCACGTGGGATCTAGTTCCCTGCCGAGCGATCAAACCTGGGCACCTCTGCATTGGGGGTGCAGAATCTTAGCCACCAGACCACCAGGGAAGTCCCCCTTCTGTTTTCTCAAGAGAAGCCAGAGGTCTACATTCTCATGTAAAATTTCCTTTTTTAGATGCTGGCAGCCAATTGAAATTTAACATGTACATATACCAAGCTGGCCAAAGAACACATGTTGGTGAGGCAGACTGGGGGCCCAGGGACCTCCAGTTTGCAACCTCCACCATCTAGGCTGTGGTTCCTGCACTTGGGAAGATCACAGAGAGAAGGGAGACACCCTGAACAAGGTCAAAGCTGGGTCATATCTTGTCTCTGCTGCCTACGCTGTCTGACCCTGGGCAAGTGAACAGCCCTCTCTGAGCCTCAGGTCCCTTTCTCAGACGATACCCTTTACCTCTGGGGCTATTATGGGAAGTTGAGACAAGGCACAGAAAGTCCTTCATGAAAGTACTCAACGCGCTGTGCTGTGCTTAGTCGCTCAGTTGTCTGACTCTGTGCGACCCCATGGACTGCAGCCCGCCAGGCTCCTCTGTCCATGGGATTCTCCATGAGAACGCTGGAGTGGGCTGCCATGGCCTCCTCCAGGGGATCTTCCCAACCCAGGGACCAACCCAGGTCTCCCACATTGCAGGCGGATTCTTTACCATCTGAGCCACCAGGGAAGCCCGAAAGAACTCAATACAACTACCATGGTTTGGAGCTGGAGTAGACGCCCAATAAAACTCCAGGTTGCTCATCATGCTGCTGCAGAAAGCTGAGGGCCCCTGCTGGGGCTGGCGCAGAGTGAAGGAAGACGCCACGAGCTTTCCCCTCATCCCTGGTCCCAAATGCCTCTGAAGTGGGGGGGGGGGGGTGCCAGGGGACCTCTGGGATACCGGCCATCAGCCCCAAATCCAGAGCTGGGGAGTGTGCTGGGTGTGACCCAGGGCACAACACATTTTTTTCCCCCTCAAATGTTTAACAGTGAGAAAAATTAGTTGCTGACTTTTAGACATTACAAGATTCATATAAAACTCCACATGCCCAGCGTCTGCCCCCAAATAGGAAAATCTGGCCCTCCTTGATCCCGTTTCTGCAAAAGCTGCTTCTGAAATTCGCTACCTCTATCATTAAGGCACAGGCTCTGCAATTCGCCACAGTCTACACCATTCCCTACTGTGTCACACCTGGCGGAACACACCCATTTGTGTTACAGATCGCCCCGTGGGCAGGCGCGGGGCGAACAGGTGCGTCGGGCAGCCCCAAGTCGCGCCCAGGCCACAGTCCACCCCGGCAGCCTGCTCTGTGTTGCGTCAGGACTTGGCCCCAAGTGGTTTCGCTCTTAGCCAGACAGCCTTCTTTGGAAAACGCTATACTGTTATCCATCGGGAAATTAATCAAAATGACACCTCGTGAACAAGATGTTTTGGTTTGGCGGAGAACAAACAGTGGCTGACAACAAATTAGTGAGGCTGCTCTGTGCCTCTGGGTGCGGGCGCTGAGCGGAAGGCCTGGCGTGGTCAGGACACCATGATGGGCGCTCGGCCATCACCAGGACCTGGACCTGGGGGGCACGGCGACCCCTGGCATGCTCTCCACGTCCCCTCCAAGGCCACACGCCTGCAGCTCCGTCTCACTTTCACTCCCACATGTGCCTGAAACGATCTCCAGATGTGAGGGGCCCTGTGTGCGCAGGCAGGGGGGCCGCCTCCTCAGGCAGGGTCTCTGGGATCATACACATGCCGGGAGACCTGTGCGCCTCCCCCGAGAGCCCCTGTTCTCTTCCAATTGGACAAAGGCCCCGAGACCCGGCAAGGCAAGGGTCTCAGGGAGCTCCGGGCACAGCATGCAGGGTTTCCAGGCCAAGGAACTGCAGTCCTAACAGCTGAACTCTGAAGCTTGGAGGGCATGCCTGTGCCCGGCTCAGCTCTTGTGGTCAAGTCTAAACAAGACAGCGCTGACCCCGAATGCCAGCCTGAGCTCAGGGTAGAGAATGAGCCCTGGAAACTCCCTAAAGCAGCGCACATCTACCCAGTCACTCCCTGGCTCCGAGCCCTCCCAAGGCTCCCTGCCGCCGCTGGACTAGTGCTCGGGCCCCCTGTGTGGCCCGAGACCCCTGCTTTTGTCCAGGCTGCCCCCCACCTCGTCTCCTACACCCTTCCCGGCTCCCCACACGGGACTCACTGCTGTTCCTCGGGACCCAAGCTCATCCCACCCCAGAGCCTCCAGGCCTGCCATCCCACTGCTGGGAACATCCCTGCTTTTGACTTCAGCCTTCTCTCACTCACCATCCGGGTCTCAGTTTACGTGGCCCTTCCTTAGAGGTCATCCCTCAGAACGAAATGTCCGGTTACTGAAGTTTCTGAGGATTTGGTCATTGCCTCTATTCTCCCACTGGACATGTGCTTCCTGAAGTAAGAGGTCACGGCTCTCTCCCAAGATAACGAGGGACAGATTCAAGCAGATTCCTATCCTGATGCTCAGCTGTGTAGCCCTGGCTAAGGGACTAAACTGCTCTGTGCCTTGGTTCCCTGGCCGGGGTTAACACTAGCACCTCCCTTGTGGGGTACTGGGGCTGAGAACAGCAGCTGGCATTGCAGGGCCTGCTCTCTGTCACCACCATGAAACCTGCTCACCCCGGAGGGCCCAGGCAGTCTGTCCTGAACCATTATTTAAAGGCGCAGCTGACTTCGCAGACCCACCAATGCTCGGAACCCTCCGTCTGAGAGTTCTGGACTCTTTCTTCTTTTTCTTCCCACTGCTTTAGTGGAGGAGGCCCTCTTCATCGCACATCAAATCGAAACCAGTTCTCTAGCAGGCAGACTGTTTCATGATCAAGACCATGATAACCGACAGGTAAGCGATCTGAGGCCTGCAGAGGCTAAGAGACTCACCCACGGTCACACAGCTAAAAATTGCCATAGCCAAAGAGAGGCGTGATTCTGAGTTAGAGGTTTGCAGCATTCTAAGAATCAACATAAAAGCTCAATGGGAAACTTCCCTGCCATACAGCATGGAAACACGAACCTCTGTACCACGAAAATAGTCATGTGTGCGTTAGCATGAAAACTGAAGCCTAGAAGTGTGTACATTCTTACGTCTGGGCACAGAGGGCTCAGGGCACCAGGCCAGCCCTCACCCCGGTCTGGGCACTGACCACATACTTATCCGGTAGTTCAAGTCGGAGACCAAAGGCCCAGCCTTAGGGGGGAGTGGGTGACGAGGAGGGACACTCAGCTGGCATCCCTGGGCTGGCCCAGGCCTTGGCCAGCACCGAGTCACACAGGCAGGGGTGCAGTGGGGCTTTCTGGCCCCACTGCTAGTGTGTTGGGAGACCCTGGCCCCGTGCCCTGCGCCCTCCCTGACCTCCCCACTGTAGCTGCAGAGTGAGGGAGAGAAAAGATGCAGAAAGGAGGCCAGGAGGGCAGGTGGCGCTGGCAGAGTTAGCAGAACTGCAGACCCAGCCACTCCCCACCCCTCTCCTTCCCCAGGACGTCTGCTCCAGCGGATGGCCAAGCAGGGAGGGGGCAACCCCCCGCCCCAAAAGCCCCTGCCCAGCTCCAGGGGTGAGGGCGGAGGGCCTCCTGCCTGAGCCCCTGGAGGGAGGCCCCCCGCTGATGACCCTGCCTCTGGGAGGGCCTGGGGGCAGCAATGAGCAGCCCATTTCCTTTGAGGGGGTGGGCTTCCAAAGGAGTTTGGGCAGGACCCTCAGCCCAAGAGCCCCTGCCCCGCGTCAGCCCCTCACTGCATGGGGCAAGGAGGGTGAGTTGGGGCAGGAAGGCAGAATTTGGAGGGCTCCTCGCTGCCGGGGCGGGGGGGGCCATGTGGCCTCCAAGGGTGAGGGCAGTGGTCAGTGAGGCATCCACCTCGGCAGGAATGGAGGGGAACCAGCTGGACATAGCGTGAAACCCTGGCTGGGTGGGTTCTTCCAGACAGAAGAAACAGGGACCCACGTGGGGGCTCTTCAAGGACCCCCACCCCAGACCGCAGCTGCAGCGGTCGGAACCGGGCTCAGAGAGACCCAGTAGGACCAGGCGCTGCAGTGCACCAGCTCCGCAGGTTCAAATCGCAGCTCCACCACGTTCTGGGTGGGCAAGCGGTTTGACCCTTCGGGGCCTCAGCTTCCTCATCTGATGACTAGCCCTCCCTCACAGGATGGGCTGTGAGATCCCGGCAGGTCTGGGCCCCAGGGCGAGCTGTGACGACTCTGTATCTAGAAGAGCCCCTGCAGCTGGCGCCTCAGGTGCAGATGCAGCCCTGGAAACCCTCGGCTTTGCACTCGCGTGTGAGCACACCCGCCCGCATCCCCTGGACCACACAAAGCCCTCCCGGGGCCAAGATCAACACGCCAGGGTCGCTGAATGACTCACCAGCCCTGGCTGGGACGCGTTTCCTGGAACAAGTCACCACAGGTAGGGCTAGGGGGCCCCCCGACTCTGGCAGAGATGAGAGGGTGCAGGTCCCAGCGTGTGTGGCCACACCCCGATGGGATCCCGCAGCAGAAGTGGGCACGGGACCCCATCCCACAGCCCCTCGGGCGTGGGTTCCAACCCCAGCACTGACTTCAGCTGCCTGACCCTCCCCTCCAAGCCTTGCCACTAAAGGAAGACACTGGTGCCAACCACAAAGGGAAGCCCCGCGGGTTACAGAAAAAGACCGTAAGGCACAGAGACCAAGGACCCGGCAGGCCCCAGGTTAGGGCACCTGCTGCAGGCAGCAGGCAGCCAGGGACCTCTGCCCTCCCTCCTCCGTGGTGCTTCTGAGCCATCAGTGGGCAGAGCACCGTGTGAGTGGGGGGCCCTGGTGCCCTGCAATAGTCACCATAACTTAAGGGAGGGGAGGACCAAGGAGGCTGCTCCCGACTTCACTGTCATTGGCAGGCAGAAGAGAAGCATTTGTCCAGAGAGTGCACAATCCCAGAGGGCTTCTCAGAGGAGGTGACATTAACTTGGGCTCTAAGGGATCAGTAAGAATTTTGAGACCATGAACTCGGATGCCACAATCCAACTGCTACTGGCTTTGGGCCAGTCCCTCACCTGGAGGCAAGCAGGTAAGCAGCACATAGCAGTTTTCCCACCAGTATAAGGGGCACAGTGACCCTTCCTTTTGCATAGGGAGGAATCCAAGGAAGTAGCAGTGTGGGAGGGAGAGGCCTTGGCCAGCTGTGGGCTCGATGCCCCTCCCACTGTGCCCCGCCCTTCTGGTCTGCTGGAGGGTGATTTGTGCCCTGGGAAGGGGAACCCCACCTGAATGCTGGAAATGGCCCTGAGCCTCATTTGCGGAAGGAAGGGCCAGGAGCTGTTTCTAACCAGCATGGGAACTCCAGACAGACCCGTGCTTAGCAAACAGCAGCATTTACTAAACGGTGGATGAGGGGGCGGGCAGCCATGGCACCACCAATCAGGGAACACGGGGGCACCCCAGGGAGGGTCTGCGATGCCCCAGCCAGACGCCGCTTCCTGTCTGCAGAAGCCAGCCGTGCCCTTTGAACTCCCGTTTCCGGTGCCCCTCTCCCGGCTCCGGGGTCTGGGAGGGGGCGGGGAGGTGGCGATACTCACGTTCCCGAGTGCTGGGAGCCCCGAGGAGCCCAGCCACTTCCGCAGGGCCTGCGAGAGGGCCCCGTGGTCCCGCTCGGCCTGGAGCACGTGGGCCTCCAGGAAGGAGACGTGTCGTCTGACCATCTTGACAAAGGCCTGTCGGGGGAGCGGAGAGACTAGATGCCACGGCTGCCTCCCTCGGCCGCCAGCAGCTACTGCCTCCAGCCTCCCTCTGGCCTGACCAACGGGCGCCAGGCTCTGGGAGACCTCAGGCTCGCTGGTGCCTTGCTGGGAGCACCTTCAGAAACCCTGACGGTAACCGTGACGCCCCCTCCGCCCCGGCCAGGCCGAGCCTCCACTCCTATCCTTTCCCCTTCTCCCCCTAGTGACCCTCTGTTGAGACTATTTTACAGAGGGGAGAAACCAACGGTCAGAGAGGTCGGACCACCTACCCAAAGTCACACAGCCAGGCAGCAGCAGAGAGGAGACTCAGGCTGCACGGCCTTCTTTATGAAAAATGAAGTTTTCCGAAATGGCTCTCTTTTGGTTTTTTAGTCACACCCATGAAGCTTGCAGGCTCTTGGTTCCCCGACCAGAGATCAAACCTGTGCCCCCAGCAGAGTTAGCGTGTAATCCTAACCCCTGGGCCACCAGGGAATTCCCCAAAATTGCTCGGCTTAATATTTGATGGGTATTGGGGAGTCTCACATTCAGAAACCGCCAAGGGGTAGGCAGATGACAAGCGAGTGAAACAGGCTGAGAACAGGCTGGGCGAGCTGAAATACCAGGTCCCTGGCCCCTGGGGGTCACTCAGCTTGGGGCTCTACTGCAGAACCTCCAACGTTGAGAAAAGAGAAGGCCGGGGTCAGACCCGCTGGACTAGGCCCAGGGTCTACCACTCACTGGTCGTATGCCTTTTGCCAGGTTACTTCATTTCTGTTACCCCCAATTTTTTTATCTGTGAAGCAGGAATCATAACAGTATCAACCCTGCTCAGCAGTTTAGTGCTCAGCGCATATTAAGAGGTCAATTAATGCCAGATAACATCCTTTAAAAAGAAAAAACAGGACATTCAGATTTCATGAAACATGTCTAGTTTTTAACAACGTTAGCAATAACTCCAGAGTGTCTAAGACAAGGCTGTGCGGCCCACTCGTTTGCAACTCCTGGTGTGCCTGTGTGCCGGGTGCACGGGCATTGGCATCTGTGCCTGCGTTTGTGTGCCTGTGTGCCGGGTGTGTTCACGTGTCACGTGTGCGTGCACTGCTCGTACACCTGCGAAGGCCGCCGAATGTGGTGACTCCAGGTCCATCTCAGACAAGCCTCCCCTCTGTGGGCCTCTCTGCTCCCAAAGGAAAATGTAGAAGGTTTTCTTGCACCAGGAAGAGGCAGGAGACCCTCTCGGCGCCAGGCCCCATGGGGCAGCCTTCCTTCCGCAGACGGAAAGCCCCAGGCCCGCCCGCCCAGCAAGGCCCAGCACCGCTCTGCCCTCTCTCCCTGTGTCCCACCCAGGCCTCCCTCTGGTTCCTCAAAAACTCCAGCCTCACTCTCCTCGGGGCCTTTGCAGCAGCTCCCTCCATGCCCGGGCACCTCTCTCTTCTCCATGGGTGAACCCTGCTTGTCTCCCAGGCCCGGGGTCCGTTGGGCCCTCCACAGAGGGGCCGTCCCCGACCACCTAGGCTAACGCGGCCCCACCGCAGAGCTGCCCAGGCCCGTCTTCTTAGCTCTCCTCTCCCTCTCAACTTCCTGTCTGCCGGTTCGGGGGCCATCTCCTTCCAGAGTGAGTTCTGGGAGAGCAGGTGCTGAGTCACTGCTGTTCACAAGGCCACGACCGGGGCCTGCTCAGCTGGATGGCGGAGGCAGGAATGCATGCGCGCGAGTGCATGAATGCGCACAGGAGAATGCACGTATGCACGGATGAAGGCGTGCACACGTGAATGAAGGCACACACACGCGTAATGCATGTACATATGAATGAATGCGCACATGCATGAAGGTGTGCACACATGAATAATGCACGCATGTATGAATGCACACACAGGAATGAATGCGTGCATGAGTAAATGAATGAATGACTGCATCCTTAGCAAAAAGACACTGGACGAGCCCAGGATGGCAGCAGTGTTGTGTGGCTGCTGCCCTGTGGTTCTGGCAAGGGCAGAGCTGAAAGGCTCTGAATAAGGCACTTCAAGTGTGGGTGTGTGTGCTGGGTGGAGGGGGAGAGAGGAGCCCTGGGCCGGGCCGCTTCCCCTGGCCTCACCGGCTGGCACATCTGGCTGTAAAGCAAAGAAGAAGTCCTGCAGTCCCTCCCTGCAGCCGATTCCAATTTTACGCTCCCTGCGTTAATGCCGCTGTGGTGGGGAGTGTGAGGGACGCGGAGGAATGTGCGCTCACGAGGTCTGATCCGCCTCCAAAACGCCTGCCAGGGAGGGCAGGCCGGCCAGGCCGCGGCCAGGGAGAGACCGAACCTGGCCAGGAAAGCTGACAGGGGCAGTGGGACGACCCTGCCAGGCATCCACACGGAGTGGGGAGGAGAGGGCACAGGAGGAGGCAGCTGGGGACTGTGGCCACCCCTGGGAGCAGAGGTGACTTCCATGTGATTGTCTCCACTGTGAAAATGAGCCACTTTTATTATCAGAAGCGTGGGAAGGAAGAAAGGAAGGGAAGGAGGAGGGGGAGGGGTGAGAGAGACGGGACAGTCACATGGTCTAAAACACAGGTGTGTGAGTTCGGCTGTGCCTGAATCCTTGTGACAAAGGCCCCCGGGTTCAGAGCAGGGCCAGGTCCAGAGGGGGGCCAGCGCCCAGCATTGAGGAGGGGTCCGGAGCAGACTTCTGTAATCCCAACTCCGCCACTCCCCAGCTGTGTGACCCTGGGCAAGTCCCATCACCTCTGTGCCGTAGCCACTCTATAGAACAGGACCAATACCAGGACCTCGCTCTGCCACAAAGGGTAGGCAAGCTCTTTCATCTAAAGCACTTAAGAGTCCCTGGCTCACAGCGGTGGCTCAGTAACTTGGTTTTTTCTGGCCTGAGAAGTCACCCCCACGGTTCTCAAGCCTCCCGGCCCTCAGTGGGTCACAGTGATATGGGAGCAGAGTGGTCCTGGGCTCCCTGGAGCCCCCAGCTGCTGGGCAGAGTGATGAGCAGGCACTGGATCCCGGCTCTCAGCCTGTGGGCACCCCCGCAGTGACAGCCTGCCTTCCCCGAGCACCTGCAGGATGCCAGGGGCCAACCTCACACCCTCACGACGACACACCCCACCTAGAGGAGGAAACTGATGCGAGAGGGGAGTGAGTGACCCGCGTCACAGACCTAGGACGTCCCCGGGGGCCCGGCGGATAAGGCTCTGCGCTCCCAGGGCAGTGGGCACAGCTCTGATGCCGGGTCAGGCCACTAAGATTCCACATGGCGCAGTCAAAAAAAAAAAAAAAAACCCCAAACAAAAACCCGTCTCCAAGGGGCAGATCTGAGCCCCAGGCGGTCCAGCTCTGGAATCCATCTGCCTCAGCACAACACTGGGTTCTGATCAGGTCCTATGTCTTATATCGCACATAGCTCAGCGGGAAATACGGAGTCTCCCATTTGCCTTGAAATCCATGACCCTATTGGACCAAGGTAGTTTTTCTTCTTTTTAACTAGGGCCCAGTTGCAGAGAAATCTCTGTATGCTCTAAGGAAAACAGCAGCCCAGAGGGCTGACAGGAGGCAAATGCCACCGGGCCTCGATGGTAGCAGACTCTAGGTCAGAGTGGGGGCTGTGGCGGCCTGAAGATTCACACCTCATGGGAGGGGAGAGTTGCTTCTCAGCTCCAGCTGTTCCCAGAGGATAAGGAGGAGTGGCTTGCGGTTGGTCTTCTCATCCCTGGCTGTCCAGGGCAGTCCTGGGCCCTGCTGGCATCTCCCAGGCTCCTGCGGCTCAATTTCTCCAGCCCCGCTCTGGTCATCACCCGCCTCGCCCCTGTAACCTGGCCTTCCCAGATCCTTCTGGTCCATCATCTTGCTGCCCAGAGCCCGGAGCCTCCCACCGCCGAGCCTCTACCCCGGCTGTGCCCCCCAGCTCCTTCCACTCACCCTCCAGGGCCTGTAGCATCCACTGCCCATTCCCTACTGCCCTCCAGAGCACGTGCCTCTGAAGTCACCCTTGGTGAATGTGGCCAGCAGAGTAATGACCCCACCCAAAGGTCCCCAGCCTCATTCCCAGAGCCTGTGAACATATCACCTTCCATGGCCAAAGGGACTTGGCAGGTGTGAAAAAGATCCTGAGCCAGGGAAACTGTCCTGGTAATCGTGGAGGTCCTTATAAGACGGCATCAGGAGACTCAGGGGAGGACAGAGCCTGGAAGATGCTGTGCTATGGCTCTGAAGTTGGAGGAAGGCGCCATGAGCTGGGAGATGCAAGCTGGCAAAGGCCAGGATGGGAATTCTCCCCCAGAGGGAGCCGGCCCTGCCGACTCCTGCTGCCACGGTTCAGACTTCTGACCTCTGGACTGTGAGATGCTTAATTCGTGCTGTTTTAAGCCGCTCCGTTTGTGACAACTTGTCACAGAAGCCCCAGGAAACACAGTGGTCATGCTCCTGCTGTTTCTCCTGGCGGGAACCACAGCCTTGAACTCTGTCTTTCCCACTGTGAGGGCCCGCAGCGGCATCTAGTAGGTCCTCAGTAAGCGTCAGAAGACTGAATACTAAAGGAAAATGGGGCTCGAGCGGTGGGGTGGCCCAAGAAAGGCCAGAACCAGGGCTGCACATCTTTGCATTTTTCTGTCCTCCTTCAAACGTGTGGAATAAAATCCAAATGAATCAGCTATTCCAAGGGCAAAGTTTTAATTATATTCCTGCCTCCTTCTCTGCTGACAAGAATGTTAATTCTCCGCGAACTCCAGGGCCCACTGCTGGCTCCCTTCCTGGGCAGACTGGAGGGGCTCACGTCCAGTCCAGGCACCTCTGCTACACTGCAGGCTCTTCCAGCCTTCCGGTCTTTCACTGCACAAGGAGCCAGGAGCCTGAGCCAAGGGCCCCAGTTTGAGGAAAAGCCTGGGCTCTCATGGATGTGAACTGAAGCCCCTGCTTCCTGGAATCAGCTGTGTGATCCCTGGGAAGTGGGTGACCTCACGGAAGTCCTGCTCCTCCTCTGGGAGACGGCAAGGGGAAGGTGCGGACTCGCAGTGCAGCCAGGAGCCACTGAGACACCACGCACCTTGGCCCGGTGCCCACAGATAAAAGGCAGGTGAACTACGCCCGCAGTGAGGCAATAGGGCAGGGTGGGGACTATGGGGAAATACAGAGCGCGTGCCCTGTCTGAGGGGCAGCTGCACCAGTTCTACCAGAATGCAGCCTAGGGAGTGGAAAGGTTCAGTTTCTCAACCTGGGTCATCTTCATGTGGGTGTTTATGCGTGTGTGTGCTCGGTCGCTTCAGTCGTGTCTGGCTCTTTGCAACCCCATGGACCCCACCAGGCTCCTCTGTCCATAGGATTCTCCAGGCAAGAGTACTGGAGTGGGTTGCCATGCCCTCTGCCAGGGAATCTTCCCAACCCAGGGATAGAACCTGCGTCTCTTGCGACTCTTGCATTGCAGGCAGATTCTTTACCACTGAGCCACGGGGGAGGCCTCCAAGGGGGTTGATACATGTTAAAATTCACTGAATTGTACACTTATGATGTGTACACTTTATGTATTTATACCTTAAAAAGTAAACAGAACAAACTATTTAAAGAAATACAGAGTACTGAGAACTTCTACATTTCCGAAAGCCGCTTAGGGATGTTTCTTGCGTTCCAGTCGTTAGGACTCCGCACTTTCACAGCCGTGGCTCAGGTTCAATCCCTGGTCTCACAAGCTGTGTGGCAAGGCCAAAAATAAATAAATAACAAAAAGCAGCTTGAAATTTAGGTTTTTATAGAAAGTACCCCAATTTTAAAATGAGATTCCTTATATAAATTCATATTTTTTATATTTTAAAAATACAATGTAGGTCCCTTTTTGCCACCCACCCCCTCCATTGGGTTTAAGGCCTAACACTATCAACGCCAGATCAGCATCTTGGGAGAGAGGACGGGAAGAGCCAGAACAAGTCCACAGACTCACAAAGAAAGTTAATTACCCTCTACTCACCTCCAGCTGGTCCACTTTGGCGTAGATGCCACGCATTTCCACCACCTTGGCCTTAAGGAGGGGAATGTTTTCTTCCAGGATCTGTGAGGTGTCGCTCCTGATCTGCATGGAACAGGACAGCTCGTGAGCCCCTCTGCCCCGGCCCCTGCTTCTGCCTGCTCTGGGGGTGGCCAGGCTCTGTAGAGACCTTGCCAGTGGCCGAGACACCGAGTGCCACCCTGCCCAGGGACAGGCTCAGGAATGACCCTGAGTCCCAGGTGGGGACTGATGTCACTGCCCCTGGGGACCCAGACCCAACCAGGTATGATTTACTGAGCTACAAATTAATTGGGCTTCCCTGGTGGCTCAGATAGTAAAGAATCTGCCTGCAATGCAGGAGACTGAGGTTCGATCCGTGGGTTGGGAAGATCCCCTGGAGAAGGGAATTAATTGGTTCCTGCAAACATCTAAAACAGCACCAGCTTCAAACTAAGTATCTTTATTTTATTAACCACTGAACTGAACCAAATGGAAAGAATCAAAATCTTTCCCCTAAATTAAAGTTGAGCAAAGTCAAGTTTTTGTTCCACTGAAACTAATACTGGAGAGGCTTGCCATTCCCTTTTCCAGGGGATCTTCCCGACCCAGGGGTCAAACTCAGGTCTCCTGCATTACAGGCAGATTCTTTACTGTCTGAGCCACTGGGGAAGCCCTAATGAGAATTAATAATAATCATTAACTGCTTCCAACATGTAGCCACTGTGTGAAGTATTTCCTGCACATCATGTATCTCATTTAAGTTTCTTCTGCTTGGAAGGACCCCAAAAGTGACTGTGAAGTTTGGGAAGCTGTATTTCTTGAGCACTGAGATTGGACACTTAAGCCTCCATTTTCCTTCAGAGCCAAGAGGACAAGTCTAATCCTTAAGTGTGTGTGTATGTATATGTGTGTGTGTGTGTTAGAGAGAGATACAATTTCCATGTTACCACGACCTCATCACGCAGAGGCAGTATACATATGACTCTCAGGTGCTAAGCAGCATCCAGATCCCCTGCTGCTGCTGCTGCTAAGTCGCTTCAGTCATGTCCAACTCTGGAGGAAGCCTAATGCTGATTCCCAGGCCCCTCCAAGTCTGGTCTAGCTTGTGTGGGGTCAGCTGGCAACCTGTTTTCAGCCAAGTTCCAAGCCTACATTGGAGCTTCCGTAGGCACCTGCATTTGTCAGCTGGAATAGGCAAAAATGCTCAATATCTTCCTTTGTTCCCCCAGGCTGAATGTCTAGAGAGAAGTCTCTCCCTCAGCAAGACTAGTTCAGTCCAGTTCAGTCGCTCATTCGTGTCTGACTCTTTTCGACCCCATAGACTGCAGCATGCCAGGTTTCCCTGTCCATCACCAACTCCCAGAGCTTGCTCAAACTTATGTCCATTGAGTTGGTGATTTCACCACCCATCTCATCCTCTGTCATCCCCTTCTCGTCCCTCCTTCAATCTTTCCCAGCATCACGGTCTTTTCAAATGAGTCAGTTCTTTGCATCTGGTGGCCAAAGTATTGGAGTTTCAGCTTCAGCATCAGTCCTTCCAATGAATAGTCAGGACTGATCTCCTTTAGGATGGACTGGTTGGATCTCCTTGCAATCCAAGGGACTCTCAATAGCCTTCTCCAACACCACAGTTCAAAAGCATCAATTCTCTGGCACTCAGCTTTCTTTATAGTCCAATTCTCACACCCATACATGACTACTGGAAAAACCATAGCTTTAACTAGACGGACTTTTGTCAGCAAACAAGGCTAACCTCAGGAGAAGTTGCTAAGACACAACGAAGAACAGGAAACTCATGGCAATCAGGAGCACCAGGATCAAAGGCAGATCTTTTTTTTTCTGCTGATTTCTAAAGAGGGGAAACATGTGAGCATCAGGAGGGACTGGTCCTAGCAACCCATGGGGTGAAGGGAACGTGGCAGAGAGGAGATTCAGGGACCGCTCCCTGCCTTCCTCCGGATCTGCAGGAACTGGAGGGTCGAGGGTCTGTGGGCGGAGCAGGAAGACCCCTGTCCGCAGAGGCCTCTCCACTGGCTGAGAATGAGGGCAGCGGGGAACTGTCCACTCCTGCCTGAAAGGCAGACTGCAGGTCCTTGAGGAGGAAATGGAGGGCGTCTGAAACAACCCCAAGTCTTCCCCTGGGCTCCCCAGTAAGCTGGGAACCAAAAGGCAAAAACCAGGGAGGGCGGGACACCAATACCCAGGAGCATTCATCACATGAATGATGAACAGCAGGAACTGTTCACTCTTCAACCTCATTGCACAGGTGATGAAACAGAAAAACCACATCATCTGGGCAAGGTCACAAAGCTGCAAAGTGGGAGATGGTCGATTCTTTGGGTCTGAGGCCACCCGCTTATACCAGACATCTGCAGATGTGTTCCAGTGGGCCCATGCAGAGCCAGCCTGTGTCACGCTTAAAGCCCCAGAAGTACAACCAAGCTAGGTGCCAAGATCTAGAGTTGCAGGCATTCGCCTTAGAAACTCAGATTTCTAGCTTCTTGTGAAAAACCAGAGGCCCCAGCCACACTGAGCCCATGTCCCACGTGGCAACAATCAGCTGGAGCCAGGTAACAATGGCCTCCTTGGGTTAACCACAGTCCCCACCACTCCCTAAAGTCTCCCCAACATGGTGTCCGTGGCCACACCCCACACTGTATCATCTTCTAGGGGAGCGGGAGAAAAGGAACACATTTCTTTCCTTACATCCAACCCACTTCATATCATCACGTCACAGACATCTGAGTTCATGCTTGGGCCTACTGCTCAGAAGAACAAAGATGGCAGGGAAGAATCTGAGCCTCTGCTGGGATGAACCTCCAGCCAGGATTATGGACCTGGGAGCCTGTCATCTCCACTCCCCAGAGCTGGTCTCCGGAGCCTAGAAGTCTGGGCAGCGGATGCAGGGGGTTATCACAGAGCAAACGCGGCTGTCCTGGACGAGGCAGGGCCCAGAAAGGAGAGCCAAATGCACTTGACCTAAGAACACACGCCAATGCCAAATGCAGCTGCTGGGCCGAGGCCAACAGGAAGTTTTCTCTATTTACGTGAGAGAGGGGAGAGTCCGCTCCCTGCCAGAAGGTGGGCCCAAGGCCACTGGGGTTTCGGAGGGCCCAGACAAGCTGCCTAAGCCCCCGAGGGCACTGAGCTGAGCAGCCTCACAAATCTAGTTTCTGTGGATAAACTCATCAGTGGCATGACCCTCTGGTGCTTTGAAATTGACGACGCCGATGACCTCAGTAGCTGCTATTCATGGGTCACTTAAGACATAGTAGGCACCGTGCTAAGCAATTATTATTAATTGAGTGCAAATGATACACAGTAGAGAGCCCAGGCCTTAGCCAACAGCTTGACGAATTGGTACATGTGTTTACATCTGTGGAACCAGACCAATGCATGGAACACCCCTTGCTCCATAAGACTCCCTCTAGCCTCCTCCCAGTCATGAGCACCCTCCCAAAGCTAACCTCTATCTGACTTCCATCACAGGGAGTGGTTCTGCCTGTTTTTGAACTTCAGATTACGAAGCTCCACACAGAAAGTACTCCTGTGTCCGGCTTCTTTCTCTCAACAGCATGTCTGTGAGAATCACCCGTGTTGTTGTATATGGCTGCTCATTCTCTTCCATGGCTGTGCATCCCAGTGTATGAATAAACAACAGCTTATTTACTCAATTCTTTTTACTTTTCAGCAATGCCACAAAGCTTGTGGGATCCTAGTTCCCCAACCAGAGATTAAACCCGAGCCCTTGGCAGTGGGAACACCGGGTGCTAACCTTTGGACTGCCAGGGAATTCCCTATTTACTGGTTTCTACTGCTGACTGGGGCTTCCCTGATGGCTCAGTGGTCAAGAATCTGCCTGCCAATGCGAGACACATGGGTTCCATCCCTGGGTCAGGAAGATCCCCTGGACAAGGAAATGGCAACCCGCTCCAGTATTCTTGCCTGGAAAATTCCATGGACAAAGTATCCACGGGCTACAGTCTATGGGGTCACAAAAGACTCGAACAACTAAACAACAGCTGCTGACAGATACTAGGGTTGTTTCCAGTTTAGAGTACAATGGACAAAGCTGCCATGAACATTTATCTGCAAGTCTCCGAACGCTTGTTTTCACTTTTCTTGGGTTATTATCTAGGACTAGAACTGCTGGGATGCAGGGTAAGTGTATGTCTGACTTTATAAGAAATGGCTATGTGTTCCATGTGACTGTCCCTTTGCGTATTTCCACCAGCCAGTGAAGGGGAGTTTCAGCTTCCCCACACCCTCATCCACAGGTGCTACTGTCTTTTGCATTCTGGTCATTCTAGTGGATGTGAAGGGCACACCCCTGCCTTGTCTATTCCTCATGATAACTCTTTGGAGATGGGTACCATCTGCAGTGGATGAAAGATGGCCACACATTCTGCACGTTCCTTCCATGAAGAAGAGGGGTCTATGTCCTTTCCCTTTGGATCTGGGTAGGCTATGTGGCTCCTTTGATCAATAAGATATGACAGAAGTCACACTGTGTCAATTGCCATACCCAAGGCTTCAGAGACGTCTATGTTCTGTTTGTTGGAATGCTGGCTCTGGAAGGCCAGACTGCCATGCCACGAGAAAGCCCATGTGGCCACGAGGAGAGGCTGTATGGAAGAGACTTGAGCCAACTAGTCCCCGGCCACCCAGCCCTCCCAGCTAAGACATCAGACAAGTGAGGGAAGGAGGCCACCCTGGACGGCCTCACCCCAGCAGGTGCCACTTGGCTCAGACCAACCATACCCTCTGTGCCCTGTCCTGGCCCACGTGATAAACTGGTGGGTGTTTCACATCATGAAGTTTTGGGGCAGTCTGATGCTACCACAGATACTCAGAACCAACCACCATCTCCATTTTACAGAGGAGGGAATCAAGGTACAGAGAGGTGACATACCGTGGCCACGGCCTCACACTGGGAGGAGTCAGAGCTTGGGGTGAAGCCAAGAGGCCTTATATCCCAGGTCAGAAAAGGTGGTGAGCACACGTGTGAACGCTGGTTATTTAAGAGTGATCCGGGACAGACTGGCGGAGAACTTAATACAACAGACTGGAAGCTGGACTCTCATTTCCAGGAGGCTGATTTCATCAGAAATGAAGTGTTTCTCTCTGGACTGCCACCAGGGAGACCAGCCTCTCTGGGACCTCTAACCTGATCGGTGTTCGCAAAGGCCCAAGCAGGGGACAGCACTCCACGCTGGGACATCGCCTGCCTCCCACAGGTCCCCACTCGTCCGAAGCTTGGATCAGAAGAAAGGAGGTCCCAAGCCAGGGCCACTAGCTGGATAGATCTCTTTCTGTACCATAGAGTCCACGACACCTGAGCACAGACACACTGGATAAGCTAACCATCAGCTGGTGGGACTGAGAGGATCTCTATAATCTAAGTATCATCAGTGCAGAGCCTCCTCGTAGGGACTGCAAACTAAACAAAAACAATGCCTCCAAGGGCCACAAAGGCATCATTCTATTATGATGTAAACATGCTTATTTGCATATAAGCACATGGAAATAGTATTCACTTTGAAAGAAGTGCACTCTATTCCATTTCTTAAAACACAGGACTCTCTTGGTCTGTTTTCTATGTGCCTGCTTTCAGTAGGGCCCGAAGTACAGAGAAATTTTCTCTACCACAGAAGACACACACACAGGATGGATGCCGCTGGCAGGTGGCAGGGGAGTCAGGAAGGCTCCCATGGGGACGGTGACGAGCTGCAGAGCACGTGTGCTCTCCACAGGGGGCAGCCACTACCCGGCTTGGCTGATGCTGGCCAGGTGAGGAAAAGCACCCAAGGGGTGGGGGGATGCGAGTGGAAGACAGATCTTTGCTTTTCCAAGAGAAGCTGGAAATCCACATTTTTTTTTTGCATGACATTCTATAAATGTCAGCCGCTTAGTCCTCCTTTCTTTTTTCCCAGAAGCATCCAACACATCTGCAGGCAGGATTGGGCCCACGGGTCATCCTGTGACCTCTGTATTTAAAACCTTTGCGTCGATGCATCTCTAGACTTTGAGTACAGAAAGGACCTTCTCCATGCTGCATGCAACCTTGGGTCTCCTGGCAAGACAAACGCAGGCTTTGGGAAGCCTTTATGTTTTTAAGGCTAGTAAGGCTAGTAAGGCCTGGGCCCCTCTCTGTCTATCCAAGCAGGCTTTCATCCAGAGCTCTCATCATGGGTGGAGAGTGGGTCTCTCATCACAGGAGGAAGATGGGCTGGGATTTGAGATCAAAGGTGTCTCAGGATCACCCGTCCCTACCACCTTCGCAATCCCCCTGCTGCGAGGGCCCACATTGGTCCGCTGCGCCCAGCACACCGCCCCCACAGACCAGTCCCTCTGCCTGAATGCCTGCCACCCCCACCCCCCACTCCCAGCAACTGAACTCTTCTCCTTCTTCTTTCAACCCCCAAATTAATCACCACCTGTTCTGCAAAGCCTCCCCAATTTTCCAGGCAGAATTTAACACCTCTGCTCCTCATATATTTTTTTTTTTAAAGCAAACTGAGTCTTGGGATTATGTGCCTGGTTCCTTCTAGAACCTCTTTCCCTTTATAAAGCCTCCTGTTTGCACCTGGAACACACGTCCAGGCCAGCGCTGATACACAGATCGGTTTCCCCAGTAACCTAGGGGATCAGAGGCAGGGGGTGGGGGGAGGGAGACAGCTTGGTCTCTCTTTGCATTCTCAGCCTCTTCACGGGACCAGTCGGAGAAGGTGAACGATGTTCCGATGAAGAAACGACTACTCGGGCTGTTCAAAGTCGGTCTCGTTACCTGGTTTCCACCTGGACCCACACCTGAACTAAAAAATCGGCCCTCGAGAGAAACACACACACAGGTCCTCGTGGGAACGTCTGTTGCCTGGCTCACTGCAGCGTCCGCAGCGGCTGGCGCAGGGAGGCGCTGAGACGTGTGCTGAGCGGCGGGGGATAGAGCTGCGCCCATCGTGGAGGGCTGCTCTGAGGTGAGACGAGAGGACACGGGAAGCACGCTCCGGACACAAAGCAGGTGCTCAACAAACGTGGCTCCCTGGGCTCTCACCGCCGCACCTCCGGACACCCGGAGCCCTTCCCCACGGCCGCGCCCAGCTGGGCTTCCAGTGCTCGGGGAGAAGCAGGCCTGCTCCCAATATGGAGCTCAAGCCTTTGGGCCTCCAGGCAGAAGCCACGAACCCTGGCTGCTGGTGTGCCTTTAATAAGCTTGGGAACTTCCAGAACATTCTGTCAGTGCTCCCCAGGGCCCCACATCTATCTGGCAACAATCTGGAGACCTTGTCTTCCTGGCCGAGGGCACCATCTTCCCTCCAGCCAGGAGGATCCGTCCCCACACAACAGGGGAGGCGGCCACCGTGCAGCCAGCAAAGGCTTCAGGAAGGCACTCCATGCCCGGCCCCGCCAGGGCCAGGGCCCGGCCGGGAGGCTCCCCCTGGGCCTCCCAGGCCTGAAGCCATTTCCTGGCTGTCTCCACGTTTGGCTGGTGAACGGCGCCGAGCGAGGCAAGTTAAATATAGGCTTCGCATCCCCGCCGGCCGGCGCCCGCAGCGGGGCCGAGAGCGCCACCTGGCGGCCCACTCCCGCCGCCTCCGGGAGGGAAAGCGCCCGCGGAGGGCGCTGCAAGATGGCCGCCTCGGGGAGCCTCGTGGGGAGAGGGAGGGAGACAGGGCGGCCTCCCCGGGCCGGCCGCCGCCCACGCCTCCTGCTCGCTCAGCCACCTCCAAGATGGCTCCCCAGGGAGGCCCAGGAGGGCCCTGAAGCCTGGCCTGGGCCTCGACCCGCGCCTCCCAGCCAGGCCCTCACTCACCATGTCAGCCAGGCTGCAAAACTCTTCCAGCCCGAGGAGCAACCCCTCGATGGTCTCCTCCACCTCCTTCGCCTGAAAAGAGACAATATCCTGGAGATTAGCAAGTGGTTTCCAGGGAGACAAACGCCCTTCATTTTCTTTCCTTTTTTTTTTTAAAGCAAACTAAATCTTAGGATTATCTGCCCAGTTCCCTCCAGACCTCCTTTCCCTTTTCAAAACCTCTCTAGCCTCATTTGAAAGCTGGAACTGCTGGTGGCAGTCTCGACGCCTGTGGACGCCTCTGTGTAACTGCTCTGGTTAAAGCCACTTCGGACCATCCGCTCTATGCGGTTCTCAAAAGAGAGGAGATAAATACCCACAGGAGATAACAAAGTGACCCTTATCACCACCCATGGTCCAGATAAGGAAACTGAGGCTCAGAGAAGTAAGGGAACCTGCTCAAGGTCACACAGTTAACAAGCATTGGGGCCCACATTCTCAGGTAGGTTTGAGTCCCCAGCCTCAAAGCCTGCTCTTATCAACACCGAAAAATGCCTACTGAGAAACACCATGGAGAGAAACAGTGAGCTGCAAGAGAGGCAGAATATAAAACTATCCTTGTATGAACACCGAGAAATGTGTATGTTTCAACAATGGAATTTCATTCCATCTCATTTCAACTGGAATGACATGTGTGTGCATGCTAAGTCGATTCAGTCGTGTCCAACTCTTTGCGACCCTATGGACTATAGCCTGCCAGGCTCCTCTGTCCGTGGGATTCTCCAGGCAAGGATACTGGAGTGGGTTGCCATTTCCTTCACCAGGGGCTCTTCACGACCCAGAGACCCAACCCGAGTCTCATTATGTCTCCTGCATTGCAGGCGGGTTCTTCACCACTACAGCCACCTGAATGACATGTACCAAACTGCAAACAGTTAGGGGGTTAGCCCGTGCAGGAGACACCAGAGATGCAGGTTTGATCCCCGGGTCGGGAAGATCCCTTGGAATAGGAAATGGCAACCCACTCCAGCATTCTTGCCTGGAAAATCCCATGGACAGAGGACCCTGGTGGGCTACAGTCTATGGGGTCGCAGAGTCGGACACAACTGAGCACGCACACAAGGAAGCACACTTACACTGGGCTTCCCCGGTGGCTCAGTGGTAAAGAACCCGCCTACCCCTGCAGGAGACGCAGGTTCAATCCCTGGGTTGGAAAGATCCCTGGAGAAGGAAATGGCTACCCACACCAGTATTCTTGCCTGGGAAATCCCATGGACAGAGGACCCTGGCGGGCAACAGTCCATGGGGTCACAAGGAGTTGGACACAACTTAGAGACTAAACAACAACAAACACTAAAAAAGTACTTGTTGTTTACCTGAAATTCATATTTGACGGGGGATCCTGTAGTTTATCTGGAGACCCTATTAATAGTGTTTGTTTAGCCCTGGGGAGTAGGAACTGGAGAATACGGCCTGACATGGGAGCTTTGAATATTTTATGTCATGTGAAGGGTCCAAAACTCAAAAGTTACCAAGACCATGCAGTAAGGCAAATAAATGAAGCAGGCCACTGGGGCTCAGAGTGACTCGAGAAGCACTTGCCTAGTTCAAGAGCAGCCAGCCACTCAGAGAAATCAGGAAACGTGAGGCCAGGGTTGCCAGAATCTTCCATTTTCAAGAGAAGCCAGAAATTTTAACTTTATAGAAAATGTCCCGATTTTTAAATAGTGGCACATATATTTTTAAAAATTATTTTTCCTTTTTAATGCTTCATGGGCCAAGCAAAACAGAACATGAAGGGTCTACTTTAATCACTTGCATAAAGGAGTAGTTTGAACCCTTTTTCCCCTCAAGCATGTACTATTTTCATGACAAATAAAATACCTGCTTTTTTGTCTTTTTTCCCCCTAATAACCAGGCATCTCGGAAGGAAGTTCAGTTGGAACATGAAGTACTTTCTCTGGCTTAAGAGGCCGAATTGCTCGCTGCAGGGAGGTGTTCCCAGCCGTTTCTGGGCAGGCCTGGCACTGCCCCCTCACCTGAAGGCTACCCTCAGCGCCCACTTGTCCCCAGAGAAATGTTTATACAGTGCAGAAGCTGCCGCCTGCAGCCTAGGCTGTCGCTACCACAACCAAATAAACGGCTGCGCAAAAAAACCTCTTTCCAGCTGGAGTATAAATAGTACAGAGCTGCAATTTTAAACTCTGGAGCCTTCATCTCACAACTGGGACTATTTCTGTGCCTGACTTGGGGAGGCTTGACAGGGGAAGGGGACCACAGTGGAAGGGGGGCTGGAAACACACAGGAAGCCCCCCCCACCCCCCAAAAACAAAAGCATGGTTTTAAAAAAATGTCCTTAATGCACTAAGGGAGAAAGGAGCCAAGAGGCCACTGAGCTGGGAGCGGGGAGGTTGGTGGTTCCTTCGGACCCAGAGGAAAGCACGCGAGACGGGAGAGGGCACAGATCCGTGAAGGAGCACAGTCTAGATGAGTCAAGTCGGGTCTGTAGCCCGCTAGGCTCCTCTGTCCATGGGATTCTCCAGGCAAGAATACTGGAGTGGGTGGCCATTCCCTTCTCCAGGGGATCTTCCCAACCCAGGGATCAAACCCAGGTCTCCTGCATTGCAGGCAGATTCTTTACCATCTGAGCCACTAGGGAAGCCCCAGAAGTGAAAGTGTTAGTTGCTCTGTCGTGTCCGACTCTTTGCCATCCCATGGACTGTAGCCTGCCAGGCTCCTCTGTCTATGGGATTCTCCAGGCAAGAATACTGCAGTGGGTTGCCATTCCCTTCTCCAGGAGATCTTCCCGGCCCAGGGATCAAACCCAAGTTTCCTGCATTGCAGGCAGATCCTTTAGTGTCTGAGCCACCAGGGAAACCCCAGATGATCTACACCCCCAGTCCAAACATGCCTGGGAGGACGGAACCCTGGAGGGACACAAAGGATCACTGGCTGGATGGCCTCTTCCCAAGACACACGTACAGTTCTTTGCTAGCAGGAAGAGCTCTGGACCTCTCCGAGCATGTTCAGGAAGGAAGTCAGTCCTTAGTTCCAACCCCATCTTCCCTCTGCCACCTGGGGGACCTTAACCCAGTGGCTTCCGCTGGGCATCTGGGTTGGCTCACCCAGGACAAGAAGGGCCACACCCACTTGGCAGGGTTGCTAGGTTAACCTCACACTGGGGCTACATCCTTTAGCAGGGTGTGGGCACACAGTAAGCATGAATAAATCTCTCACTAGATAACAGAAGAAGTGGCAAATCACTACACATGAATTATCTCCTTTGATTCTCACAAGAACTCTCTTCTGCAGGTGCCATAATTTCCCCCTTTCTATGAATTGAGAAGCAGAGGATCAGAGAGCTTAAGTCACCTGCTCAAGGTCACGCAGCTAATACATCCTGAAGCCAGCGTCTGACCTCTCTGACTTCAGAAGCTGGTAAGGACCAAGGTGCTCTCTGGGGAGGGGGAAGGTGTGCCCGCTTTATGCTTCCTGTCAACTACAGCCACGCTCACCCCCCACCATCTCCACCTGGTGCCCAGGGCGGTCACAAAGCAGCAGGAGGGGAGTGAAGAAATGATCTGCTGACTGCCTGGTCAGCTGAGCGAAGAACAGGCCCTAAGACAGTCCCAACCAACAGGGGAGGATCAGCCACCCCACCGTGCCCCACAAATCATTCACCGGACAATTTTCTTCCAGAAAGTGGCCCCAGAAATACGATTCCTGCAGGCTGCAACCCACATGCCTTTTTAACCCAGCCCATAAGCAATATGAATGCCCTCACCATCCTTTGCAACTCCCCAGGCAGAAACTGTCCCACTCTGAGGGGAGGGAAGCAAGTGGTTCCTCTTGAAGTGACATTCAGGGCTTGACCAGTGGGGATGGCAGGTGGGCATTTTTTAATAAGTGTGAATTACAGCATTTACTGCCTTCTCCCACACCCCCTGATTTCTCCCAAAGTGCCAAGCCAAGCTTCCCAGCCGAGTGTGCCAAAAACCGAAAAGGGGCTGGCCCTGTCCACCAGTGACTGGCACAAGAAACACAAAAAGATCCTCCGCCATCTGTTCTTCTCCAGCGCCACAAGTGGAAACTCCACTGTCCAGGTGCTCAGGCCAAATACCTGGGAGGATCCTTGGCTCATTTTTCTTTCCCACCCACCCTCACCCTATCCATCCTCTATGCAAAAACCCTCTCAGTTCCGCCTTCACAATACACCCGAGATCCAACCCCTCTGATGCAAGGCACCACTCTCCCCTGCTGGGACCATTGCAGTAGCCTGTTACTCACTAGTTCCCTCCTTCCTCTTTTGCTCTCCTTCAATCTGTTCCTCAGAGATTCTGTTAAAGCCAAAGCCCTCTTCAGCTCAGAATCTTCCACTCTACCATTCTCAGCCACTAGGATGGCCACGATCACAAAAATGGCAAGTGACAAATGTTGGTGAGGATGTGAAGCAACCCTTAGCACCTGCTGGTGGGACTGTGAAATTGTGCAGCTATTTTGGTAACAAGCCTGGTTGGGAGACCAACCTCTAAAAGTTTATTAGAGTTACCCTATGACCCAGCAATGTACCCAAAAGAACCGAAAACAGAGGTTCTTACAAAAAAAAAAAAAAAAAAACCTTTTACATTATTCCTAATAGCCCACAAGTAGAAACAACTTGATGTTCATAAACTGATGGATGGGCAAACAAGATGTGACATGGGCACAGGGTGGAGTACTGTTCAGCCATGAAAAAGAATGAAGCTCTAATACATGCTACAATGTTGATAATCCTTGAAAATAATCCTTACACGATTCCTTTTACATGAAATGTCCAGAGGTGGCAAATCCACAGAGACAGAAAGTGCGTTAGTGGTTGTCTCCCCATGGAATCGGTGGGGGGTCGGGGGGGGGAGCAGGGAATAGTTGCTAATGGCTATGAGATTTCTTTTTTGGGTGATGGAGATGTTCTGGAATTAGGTTGTGGTGATGTCTGCACAACCATAGTGAATATACTAAAAACACTGAACTGTATGCTCTAAAATGGTAAATTTTATATTGCATGGATTACATCTTAACTTTGACTGTATCTTCCACCTCAGTCAGCAAACACCTACTGGAGGCCTCCCCAGCCCCATACCATCATGACCTCATCACTGACTGCTCACTCCCCACCAACCACGCCAACCGTGGTCCTCACCCCAGGGCCTTTGCACTTGCTGTTGCCGTCACTGGCAAAGCTCATCTCACCCTTCCTTCCAGCCTGTGCCCATATGCTTCTCCTTCTTGAGGCCTTCCCTGGTCTGTGGCTTTCCTGCCATGCCCCATCCTGCACCAGTTTCTCTCTCTCTTTAGCCTGTATCACCATTTACTACATATTTCACTTGTTTGTTGTCATCTTCCCTCAACAGAATGAAAGCTCCTGGTGAACAGGGGTTTTCATCTCATTTACCTGGGTGCCCCTAGGGCCTAAAATAATGCCTGGCACATAGTAGGTACTTGTGTTTCCTAAGATAGCCTTCCAACTCTCTCCATGTCTTTTCGCAATACGACCTTGCCCCTCTGCCCATGGGGAGGCAGCATCATTCCTTTCCACCCCTGAACTAGCCTGCAACTTGCTTTGACCAATGAAATGTGGAAGCAATGCACTGCTCTACATTTGACTTCCGAGACTAGAGGCCTGGCAGCTTCTGGCTCACCCTCTTGGAAGACAACAGCAGGCAGTTCTGGTCTTCTGAGAGGCCTCGGGGGAGAGCAGTCCCGGAGAGTGAGAGGCCGTGGAGAACTGAGGCGCCCTGGCTACCAGCACGAGTGAGGCACAACCGCCCGACACGAGTGAGGCCATGTTGGACCTTCGGCTGCCACGGACCCCCAGCTGTCTGCAGCCACGTGAGGCAGCCCACCCAAGGCCACAGGACAGAATGGCTCAGAGGAGCCCGCCAACCCACACAATCATGCACTCTAAACTGGGGGTCGTTTTTATCCACTGAAGTTGGGGGTGGTTTATTACCTGGCAACTGGTAACCAATACAATGCTCAATGAATATTTGTTGCAAGAAAGAGGGGAGGGAGGAGAAAAGAAAAAGGCCAGAGGAAGGAGGAAAAGAGCTCTCTTGGAAGAGGGACAGCCCAAGAACCATGGCCTCGATGAGCGGTGCCTGAGTCCCGCTCTCCCATTCCTGCTGCGAGGTCCTAACTATGCCTCTGACCATCCCTGTGCCTCAGTTTCCCCATGTGAAAGGGTGTGTGTGTGGGGAACTCCTCAGACTTTCTCTGTCTTGAGCTGGAAGCTGAAGAGGGTCTGATAAGTTCTTTCTCTAGGCTACACTTGGCAAGATGCTCCACCCACACAGGGGAGGACTGTGACCCACTAGGGTCTCCAAACTCAGAAAGAGACGGAAGCCAGGCAGGAAATGAATACTAGGGAAGGAAGCCAAGCTTACGATGGTATTTTCCTCACATTGCTTATTTCAGTTTCCCACTTTTGACAGAGGCTTTTTAGTTTTCTCTAAGAAACAGCAGCATCACCAGGATAATAAATGGCAGCTGACACTCAGGCAGGAAGACAAAAGGGACAGGTGGAGACCGTGGCAAACAGAGGCCCCTGACCCCACCTAAAGAGGACAGCTGCCGCTTCGTTTGAGCGGGTCATTCCAGGTGGGAATGCACCAAAACTGGTTTTATTCAAGATGAACGGTGATAGAGGTCTTTATACAAACTCTCCCAATTTGCAAATGTTGACAACTAACCTAAAAAGCTAAAAAACACTATGACAGTCAAGCTCTGGGAGATGGCAAAGGACAGGGAAGCCTGGTGCGCTGCAGTTCAGGGCGTCGCAAAAAGAAGGGCACGACTGAGCGGCTGAACAGCAATGTTGGCCAAGCAAGCCTCACTGCAAGTTGAATGTGGCCTTCACCCCGCTGGCTTATCAGTCTTTAAAACGCAAATATCTATGAAATGTCCAGAAGAGGCACATCTTTAGAAACAGAAAGTCAGCTAGGGGCTTCCTGGTGGTGTGAGAGTGAAGAGGGCCAGGGTTTCTTCTGGGGATAACAAAAGTGTTTAAAGGTTGATTGTGGTTGACGGTTGTGCAACCCTATGAATAAACCAAAAGCAGTGAAATTAACTGAAGCCTTTAACCATGTGGGTCACAACAAACTGTGGAAAATTCTTAAAGACATGGGAATATCAGACCAACTTACCTGCCTCCTGAGAAATCTGTATGCAGGTCGAGAAGCAACAGTTAGAACTGGTCATGGAACAACGGACTGGTTCAAAATTGGAAAAGGAGTACGTCAAGGCTGTATATTGTCACCCTGCTCATTTAACTTATATGCAGAGTACATCATGTGAACTGCCGGGCTGGATGAAGCACAAGCTGGAATCAAGATTGCCGGGAGAAATATCAATAACCCCAGATACAAAGATGATACCACCCTTATGGCAGAAAGCGAAGAGGAACTAAAGAGCCTTTTGATGAAAGTGAAAGAGAAGAGTGAAAAAGCTAGCTTAAAACTCAACATTCAAAAAACTAAGATCATGGCATCCGGTCCCATCACTTCATGGCAAATAGATGGGGAAACAATGGAAGCAGTGACAGATTATTTTCTTGGCCTCCAAAATCACTGCAGATGGTGACTGCAGCCATGAAATTAAGATGCTTGCTCCTTGGAAGAAAAGCTGTGACAAGCCTAGATAGTAATAAAAAGCAGAGACTTTGGCAACGAAAGTCCATCTAGTCAAAGCTATGTTTTTTCCAGTAGTCTTTGTATGGATATGAGATTTGGACCATAAAGAAAGCTGAGCGCTGAAGAATTGATGCTTTTGAACTATGGTGTTGGAGAAGACTCTTGAGAGTCTCTTGGACAGCAGGGAGATCCAACCAGTCCATCCTAAGGGAGATCAGTCCTGGGTGTTCATTGGTAGGACTGAAAGTCCAATACTTTGGCTACCTGATGTGAAGAACTGACTCGTTAGAAAAGATCCTGATGCTGGGAAAGGTTGAGGGCGGGAGGAGAAGGGGATGACAGAGGATGAGATGGTTGGATGGCATCACTGACTTGACAGACATGAGTTTGAGCAAGCTCCAAGAGTTGGTGATGGACAGGGAGGCCTGGCGTGCTGCGGTCCATGGGGTCGCAAAGAGTCAGACACGACTGAGCGGCTGAACTGAACTGAATGAAATTGTATACTTTAAATGGGTGGACTGCACATTTTGTGAATTATATCACAATAACACTGCTTACACACACTCTCTCTCTCTGTGAGAATGCTTCCAGAAAGCACAAGGTCCGCTCGCCCAGGACAAGGCCACTGAAGATCTACACCTTTTGTCACAACATTTTTAGAAAAGCCAGATGTTAGGATTTTTATGTGAAAACTCCACTTTTTTTAGGGCTGGCGTCTACTTAGCATTTTACAAATCAGATCACTGGGCCAACCAGGGGACACCCACGTGCAGCCAGACCAAGTCTGGGGGGTGGGGGTGGGTTCAGCTTTTGCTTGACACTTGGTGCTTCGGCCTGACCTTGTCCTCTGTCCCCCAGCCAGGCTGGGCCACGGTCCACGAGTACAGGATGGGGGTGAAAGTGAGCCCGGCCCAAGGACTGTGAGGCCTGCCCACACCCAGGACAGGCAAATTAGGAACGCCGCCTCTTCTCCAAAGGCACTCGTGGTGGCCCCCTCAGACGGCAGTGAAAGCAAAGGTCTTTAGCAGAAGCAGTCTCGTCTCTGTGCACAGGATGAAAGGGCTGGACTGATGTCAGAAAGATCCTGGGAGCTGGGGCCAGCCACGAGTGAAGGCCTGGAAAGAGCAAAGGAAGGAACTCTCCTTCCTTGTGCTGGAATCCCAAACCCGGAGGGGCTGGCCCATCAGGTGATAATCCACTTCCCAAAGAGGAGACGCGGGCCCCCTTCCTCCAGGCCCCCAAAGCAGCCCAAGTAAGTGTTCCCATCCCCGAGGGACCCTTGACCTTGAGGTCTAAATGTCCAGAAGGGCTATTATTGCCCTGACCCTGACAAGAAGGTTAATTTGGCAACAGCAACTAAAAAAAAAATTTTTTTTATATTTATTTATTGATCTTTAGCTGCATTGGGTGTTAGCTGTGGCACACGGGCTCAGTTGCCCCGCGGCATGTAGGATCTTAGCTCCCTAACCAGGGATCCAACCCAAGTACCCTGTGTCGGAAGGCAGACTCTCCAACGCTGGACCACCAAGGACGTTCCCCTTAAATTTTAGAAGCATGTATCCTTGGACCTTGTAAATCCCCCATTGAGGTATTTATCCTCCAGACATATTTGCACAAACGCAGAATGATGTAAGTACAGAGATACTCATTGTAATAGACTTTGTGACGGCAAAAGGAGAGGAACGGTTACCTAAATTACCATTCAGACCGACAATGAGATTGTTTGGCGGCTAGAAGCAATTGGCGCGCTCGCTGTGCACTCGCATGTAAAGCTAAGGCACAGCGAGTGAAGACAGCAAGATGCCGATGGGGGCGGGGACGTGGGCGGGGCCGCGGGCGGGGACATGGGGCGGGGCCTCGTGCAGCCCCCAGGCCAAGCCCGGCAGGGCGGGGCCTCACGCATCCCTACTCGGTCACAGGGACCTTTGGATTCTGTACCATGTGCGCACATTTTTTATTTTTAAACAAAAGCTATTTAAAGAGAATCAACTCCGGGCTTCTCTAGTGGCTCAGTGGTAAAGAATGCACCTGCCAATGCACGAGTGAAGTGAAAGTTTCTCAGTCGTGTCCGACTCTTTGTGACCCTATGGACCATACAGTCCATGGGATTCTCCAGGCCAGAATACTGGGGTGGGTAGCCTTTCCCTTCTCCAGGGGATCTTCCCAACCCAGGGATCGAACCCAGGTCTCCCGCATTGCAGGCGGATTCTTTACCAGCTGAGCCACCAGGGAAGCCTGATCCAGGAAGATCCCACATGCCGAGGAGCAATGAAGCCCGTGTGTCACAAGTGCTGAGTCCGTGCTCTGGAGTCTGGGAGCCGCAACTGTTGAAGCCCACGCACCCTAGAATCCGTGATCTGCAACAGAGAAGCCACCGCAACGAGAAGCCCGCACACCACAGCCCGAGAGGAGTTCCTGCTCGCCACAGGCCGAGAAAAGCCTGTGGGGGCAATGAAAACCCAGCACAGCCAAAAATAAAAAAATAAATACAATTATTTAAAAATCAAATCAACTCCAATCCACTTAGAGGAACCCACAGGCCAAATGTCCACCACATTTGCCCCAAGGAATCAATTCAGATCCTGAAACAGTTTAAGAGAACCGGGGGCTCATGTGGACCATGCAAGGAGCAACTATATTTTGCAAATCAAAAATTGGGATCTACGGTTGGCCTCATGTGCACAGACAGAGAGAGTTAGCCCTGGACTTCCAGGCCTCCAGGAGGTCATGCTAGTGAGAAGAACTCACCATCTTCTGCACAAGTGGAGGCTGAAACCGCCCTCCTGCAAACACGAAGTAGAATTATCAGTGCGTGTCCCACCCCCCTCCCACCTGTTCGGAGAGCCCTGCGGGCGGGCACGCCTCCCTTGCACTCTTACTTCCCAGCACCTGGTTCGGAGTCCACACCCAATACCGGTTCCAGAAACACCTACAGAATGAATCAATGGATAATCGCAGCTAATGCCACAGACCACTTACTGTGGGCCAGACTCCGAGCCAAGCATCACCCGCACATCACCTCACCCAACCCCACAGCTCGGGAGGACGGGCAGAGCGGGCGCAGGGCTGAGATCCGAACCCAGGCCCTGTGGCTCTGGAGCTGACCTCCCACCACGCAGCCTGACCAGGGCAGGGGTGCTGGTGGGGTTGGGGGGGCACACATCTGCAAAGGATGCTGCTTCAGTGGATACGCAAGGAGTCAGTAACCGGTGCTGTAGACACGGCAGCAGGCAGGATCGAAGGGTTTTCTGCCCTCTGCGATGGTGGGGAGCCAGCACTCCAGGCCTGTGGCAGGTCCCGCTTGCAGGGAGGCGAGCTGTGAGCTACCCAGCAGGCTGACCATCAGAATCTCCGGAGAGGGCTTACAAGTCCAGATCCCCAGGCCTGGGGTGCCTCCCGGGTGCCCCCAACAGTCAGCAGCCACGGGGACTTTCCAACAGACAAATCAGTCTTGGTCACCCCGGGCTTTTCAATCCTGCGGGAAAGCTTTCAGTATTCCAGTGCCCAGGAGGTGCCCACTCCAATGAAATGAGGGTGTCAGGGGTGGGAGGCAGGTAGCAGTTCTTCTCATTGTTGGTGGAGATCACAGATGAGGCCGATGTGAGGCACAGGTTGGGGACCACGCCCTACACCAGGGCTCACACCTTGGCCATACTCCACCCCACCCCCTAGAGACGGGTCTATCTTCATCTCTTATTTATAGGTGCATGAAATAAGTGGTTTCCTTAAAGTTTTTATTTACACCACACACACCTCTGGGCATCTTCTTTTCTCCCCTGGCTCCAGAATGGTGTGTTCAGAGCGGCTCCTGCTGCAACCATGAGGTCTGCTGTGCAGAAGCATCCCTACATGACCAGCCTGCACGGGTGGGTACCAGGGTTACTTCCCACCTTTGGGACTCTGTTTCCAAGCTTCTTGGTTAGTGCTGAGAATCAGCAGACTGGGAGCTTTTAGCCACGGTTCCAAGGTGACCCACCCCCAAAGCCCAGATGTCCTGTGATAAGAGACTGTTCAGAGTCGGGAATGGGTCCTTCCGCTGCTGGACAGTTCAGCCCGGGGAAACACAGACTTTCTTCTGAGAAACACTATCCTTCTCCAAGCGCCCACTTTGGCCTTGACTCTCACACCCCCGAAGGCTCTGATTCAGGGAGCCCGGCCAGCTCATCCACCTGGATGTCCACATCTGTGATCCCCCTGCGGCTGCGCCAGCCCCTCCAACTCGTTCTGGCACTGCACTAAGTCCACAGACCTGATCCTGTCTTTCTCCTGCTCACACCCAGCTCGGCTCTGCTCACAGCTTCTATCCATGACCCCCTAGAATTGAATTCCAGACTCCTCCCTTTGGGCCCTGCCCACTCTCTCCTTGATCACTGAGGTCCACCCACTCGGGCACCTCCTGAGTCATCATCCTTCCTTGCTTCTAGCCGCACACACAATGCCAGATCTCTGCCTGGTGGTTCCTTCCAGTCCTCCCTGTGTGTCTCCATCACAGCCCCCAGGTGTCTCCGCTGGGGCATATACCACCGTTCGTTCGCTACTCTGTAGGATCATTCCTCGCCGGCTCATCTCCTGTGCTTGAGGGCAGGCACTGCATCTATCTCACTGGCCTCTCCCCTGTGCCTAGCACACTGTCTGGCCCGCAGCAAGCCCACCATAAGGATCAGAGGAATAAACTAACCCAGAACTATATCTCGAAACACAGTAGACTGTGCCCTGGAACCCACCCACAGAGTTCTAATCTGAACATCCAAAATTTGAAAACAGAAAGGGGACTAGTAGATCAAAAGAATAAGACACATGCCAGGGTTCCCAGAGGCACGTGGTGTCTACAGGTTGGACCCAATAAACAGTCTCTGCTTCCACACAGAAACGGTCTCTCCTACATTTTGTCTTGAGACCCAAGGGCATTTGGGGCTAACTCATGTCTTCCTATTTCAGTCCAGACTCCTGGTTTGGAGAAACAGTTTCCTCTCCCCTTAACGTGACTATAGAACGTCACAGCTTCAAGCACACAGTAAGTGGTAACTGATACCAGCTTCAGTAGAGGGAGACAACAAGGAGAGGTGGGGAGCGTGGCAAACGGGGACCACGACTAGGAAACAGGGACCGAGGATTTCCAGACTGTCCATTATCTTCGACAAACAAGAAACTCAGATTTTCTTTTCATGAGTATTCTCCATTTAAGAACCCCTTTGTGAAAAAAGGATTAAACAACAACAAAAAAAGAGTCCCTACGTGAAGCAAACCAATTATATCAGAGTTCTGGATTCAGCCCCTGGGCCACCAGTTTGCAGCCCAGGACCTCATCCATTGGTTAACTCTCCCCTCTCATCTCTGCCCACTTAGGCAGAGGAAGTGTGAGCAAGTGAAGTCCTTTACTTCCCTCCAGGCAGATCATGAACCCCATCTGTGGGCCAAACCTGTCCTGCATCCCAGCACAGGAACCAAATGGAACTCTGAGTCTTGTCAGGAAGTCCCCCCTGGGTCGGTATCAGGACTCAGCCATCTAGGAGAGCCCCCAAGAGGCAAACATCTCTTTCTCTCCCTGCCATCTTGAAGCAGCTTCCGGAGACCCTGCCTGAAAGTTCCCCCAAAAGAGGAAGTTCAAATCAGAAAGAGAGAGAAAGTAAACCACAAAAAAGTTGGTCGGACAGAAAAACCCAAAGGCCCTAGAAAGAGTGAAATGTTCCCCAGTCAACTGGTCAACACGCAGCCCTTCAGTGGCTCCTCCATCCAGGGAGGCAGTGCAAAGTCCTCTTTCTGGTCCTCTCACTGGCCCCACCCTGCCCCACTGCCCCACCTTCTACCTGCTGCTCTTCTCCCCTCAGGATTACCCTGCTTCATCCCACCCCAGGGCCTTTGCAAGTTCTGTTTCCTCTGCCTGGGACATTTTTCTCCTCCCTCTCAGGCTGGTCAACTCCTATTCATGCTTCAGAGCTCAGCCTAAACTGATGTCGCCTCCGGGAAGCCCTCCCTGACCGCTCCCAGACAAAGTGGGGGTCTCTCTGCTACTCAGCCTCCTGGATCTCTGTGCTCCCTCTTCCCTGCACATTCCTCAGGGGTTTGGAGAGGCTTTCCCCACCCAAGTCTCCCAGACACTCTCTACCACATCACCCATGCTGCATTCCCCATGGCATTCATCACAACCCAGAGGTTTTGTGTGTTACACGTTTACTGAGAGTAGGGCCATGAAAGTGGGGGGCCCTTGTGTGGTTCACTCCCAGCACACAGCAGGGGTTTGAGGTGTTGAAGGACCCACCTCCCTAGGAACTCCAGGGCACCCCCAGGACTAGAGTCTGAGACTCTGACCACTCCATTTAAAAGCCCAAAGTGGCCCGAGGACATGGGCTGCTACAGGAGGCTCCAGGCACCCAGGCCTGATCCCAAACCAGGCTTCCCTTTCCCAGCTCATTTGCCCATCTCTACAAACAGCTGCAGCACGGGGGAACTGCTAATGAATTAAGCTTTAAGTAGACACTGCAAGTGACTCCACCCGGGCCGTTTTTGCTTCTTTTGGTAAATAAACTTCAGCAAGAGCTTGAAGTGCCTTTATTGCCGTGTGGAGCTACGGGGAGTTCGGCTCTTCATTACAGCCCTTACAAATGAGCATGAGCCAGCTTATGTCTGAGTTAGAGAGAGCCCCGAGTGAGCAAATGAAGTGAATGCATGCAGCTTCTCCTGGAGGCTGTCCCTAATCAGACAAAATGAGGCTGAGCCCCTGGGCACAATGACATCTTGCTGCTGAGAGTAAGGTGGAGAAAGAACAAGAAAGACGCTCAGGTTACTTAAACCCTTAAGCAGGTACACAGCCTCAATGCCCATGTCTGGGGGCGTGGTTCAGAAATTACCAGACATCCACAGGATGTTGCTTATTTGGTGAGGGCCTCAGGTTTCACACTTATGAGGCTGACATAGCAACATCCTAGCCACTGGGTCACTGCCAGGATGCCATGACACAGTCCATGAACAGAGTTCAGCATGCCGCTGGCACATAGAATATGCTCAGAAAATAGGAGGGATTATTATGTAATGGTAGTCATGTATGGATGTGAGAATTGGACCATAAAGAAGGCTGAGTGCCAAAGAATTGATGTTTTCAAACTGTGGTGCTGGAGAAGACCCTTGAGAGTCTCTTGGACAGCAAGGAGACCAAACCAGTCAATCCTAAAGGAAATCAGCCCTGAATACTAATTGGAAGGACTGATCCTGAAGGGTGACAGAGATGGTTGGATGGCATCACTGACTCAGTGGACACGAGTTTGAGCAAACTCTGGGAGATGGTGAGGGACAGGGAGGCCTGGCATGCTGCAGTTTATGGGGTCACAAAGAGCTGGACACGACTTGCCAACTAAACAACATTATGTAATGGCAGGACACTAGGAAGGTGAAGAACGATGAAGACCTACACTCTTCAACATGGAAGCCACCAGCCTCTTTCGACTACTGAAAGTGAAAGACGCTCAGTCGTGTCCGACTCTTTGCAACACCATGGACTACACAGTCCGTGGAATTCTCCAGGCCAGGGTACTGGAGTGGGTAGCCTTTCCTTCTCCAGAGGATCTTCCCAATCCAGGGATCGAACCTAGATCTCCCACATTGCAGGCGGATTCTTTATGAGCTGAGCCACTAGGGAAGACTGTTATGACTATTAAATGCTTAAAATGTGGCTGGTCCACGCCTAGGTGTGTTGTAAGCTTAATAGTCCAAGCCCGGTTTTGAAAACTTAGTCCAAAGAAGAAAATGTAAAAATCTCATTGATGGAGAAGGAAATGGCAACCCACTCCAGTACTCGTGTGGAAAATTCCATGGATGGCGAAGTCTGGTAGGCTACAGTCCATGGGATCGCAAAGAGTCGGACATGACTGAGCAACTTCACTGGCACTATAGTTTACTCATTATTCAGACTGTCCCCAGCAAATAAGTGTATCTTGAATTAAAAAAAAAAATTAAAAAAAACAAAAATATCATTGAATTCTTTTTACATTTATGACATGCTGAAAGGACATTTTGGATAGTTATTTTACATATATTGAAACTTGTACATCTTAATCTTATAGCATTGTATGTCAATTAGATCGCCATAAAACTGGGGAAAATATATTACAATTTCACCTGTTTCTTCTCCCTTTTTGTACGGCTCCTAGAATATTTAAAATGTTAAATAAAATTATTGGCTCATATTTGAACTCAAATTATATTTCTATTGGACAGCTCTTACATTCTGACATGGAAATATGTTCATACTATTTTTTAAACTGAGATAGAATTCACATACTATAAAATTTAACCTTTTAAAGTGTACAATTCTGTGGTTTTCAGTGAATTCGCAAAGTTGTGCAACCATAGGCAGTAATTCCAGAACATTCTCATCACCCTGAAAAGATGCCTTGTGCCTTATCATTAAGTCACTTCCTATTTGTCCATGCTATTTTGAATAACGAAAAGCAAGTTGTAGAACAGTATTCTAGTACCAAGCGGGGTTTTTGTAAAAACTAATTAGGTATAATTGTTAGTATACATGCCTGCCTACATTTGTAAATGCATCTTTAATATGCTTGGCATGATGTACACCAAACTGTGGAAGATGATTATCTCTGGGAACCAGAACTGGGGTGAGAAAGACAAAAGGTGCTTCCTCTTTATTTTAAATACTTGCGTAACACTTCTGAGATTTTAAGAGAGAATGGGTTGACTCTCTGGCCCTAAATAACTCCGGGTGAACTTGGGTGAATAACTTTTTCATGGCACTGTCAACATACTGGCTTCAGCTGGAAAATAAAGACTCCAGCGTTAGATCTACTTTTTATTCTGTGCTTTTAAAACAGCAAGAACAGCCAGAGATGAGGTATTTTTCCTCCTAGCAACAGAAGCGGACCGAGGCCGGGTGCATCCTCACAGACGCAGCCTGCCTGCCTCCTGCGGGTATCTGGCGTCAGCTCAGAGCCGAGCAGGCCGAGCGCGCGGGCAGAGGCGGGACCAGGGCTCGGCCGCCCCGAGGGCCCGGGTTTGAGAAAGGCATCAGCTCTCAGCGCGCCTCTCTCTGGCATCCCGGCGGATACCGGTGAGGGCCGGGGCGGGGGGAGGGGGGGTGTTCGGGGAGAGGGCATGCTCAGGTAAGGATGGGAGGCGAGTCTGGGCCCCTGAGAGCCGTGTTGGCTGGAGGACGGGGCGGGAGCGACCTGACGCGCATCTCTGGGTGACCCTGGGCAGCCACCGCGCCGCCGAGGAGGGACCCCGGGGCCCCCCGTGCGTCCCCGGAGCCCCAGCGCCAGGTACGAGAAAAAGCTGCGGGGAAGCCGAGGGTCCGGGCTCAGCGCTCAGGGGTCCCCCCACCCCTATTCGTCCACTCCCCCGCTGGGGCGCGCGGCCCAGGACCCTCCCAACCCCGAGACCCGCCTCCCCCACTTCCAGCCGCGTCCCCTACCTCGGCCCCGGGCTCGGGGGTCAGGAAGACCGCGAGCTCGCGCGCCCCGCCGCGCACGGGCTCCGGCCGATCGGCGTCCACGAGCAGCATCACGAGCGCGGCAGGGTCCAGCCGGCGGAGGCTGCCCTGGAGCCCGACGCCGTGTCCCGGCCTCGGAGCCCCGCCCCCGGCCCTGCACGCCCCGGGGCCCGCCTGGCGGAGGCGGGGCCGCTGCGCGCGGAGCGGAGCGCCGGGCCGAGTGGGCAGCGCCGCCCAGTGGCGCGCGCGCTCCCTGCGCCGGGCCCCCGCACCACCTGGCAAACCAGCGTCTCAAACTCGCTTCCAGACGGCGATCACCGGGGGCTCCTTTAAAACGCCCCACGTCCAGGCCACACACAGTCTCTAGGGCTGGAACCTGGACATCTGCATGGTTTCATGCTCGCCAGGTGATTCTAACACACCGCTGAGTTTGAGAACCGTGGGTACAGACTACCCCGTTGCATTGAAATCCGGTGGAGCAGCGGGTCCCAGCTCCCATAGCACTTTCGAGTGGACCGGGGAGTTTGTTGAAGGAAGGAGAAGGGGACAGAGGATGAGACAGTTGGAGGGCATCACCGATTCCTTAGAGTTTGAGTTTGAGCAAGCTCCGGGAGTTGGTGAAGGACAGGGAAGCCTGGCGTGGTGCAGTTCATTGGGTCGCAGAGCGTCAGATACAACTGAGCGACTGAACTGAACTGGGAAGTTTCTAAAAGCCCGGAAGTCAGACCTCACCCCAGGCCTATTCAGGCAGAATCTCTGGAGGTGGAGCTTGGGCATCAGTAGTTTGTAAAGCTCCCCGGGTGGTTTCAGCGTGCATTCAGGATAGAGAACAGCTATCTTAGAGGAGCCTTTCATTTAAAGACCACCCCTCCCCCATCACCCCGCCCACCAGGCCTCTCCTAGGACAGCAGCTTGTTTGCGCCTGGCTGACAGTCCTAAAAGTTAGGGAAGCTGGGTGTAGCGATCCTTTTCCTCCCTGGGGCAGATTTTAAAGTAAACTCCACATGGAATCCTTAAGCACCCTAAATTTGACCCCCACCCCCTAAGAGGCTAGTCTAGACTCCTTAGAGGCTGAAGAGGGTAGGGTCCAAAGCAATGCTAAAATTGTTCAGTCGCTCAGTCTTTGCGACCCCATGGACTGCAGCACGCCAGGCCTCCCTGTCCATCACCAACTACTGGAGCTTGCTCAAAACTCATGTCCATTGATTCGGTGATGCCATCCAACCATCTCATCCGCTGTCGTCCCCTTCTCCTCCCGCCTTCAATCTTTCCCAGCATCAGCATCTTTTCCAGCTCTTTGCATCAGGTGGCCAAAGTATTGGAGCTTCAGCTTCAGTTCTTCCAGTGAATATTCAGGGTTGATTTCTTTTAGGATTGACTGGTTGGACCTCCTTGCTGTCCATGGGACTCTCAAGAGTCTTCTCCAGCACGACAGTTCAGAAGCATCTTGTCTTCAGCGCTCAGCCTTCTTTATGGTCCAACTCTCACATCCACACATGATTACTGGAAAAACCATAGCTTTGACTAGACGGACGTGCAAGTGAGTCAAGTTTTTTTAAATGTAACGAGGTATCCGGAGGTCTAGCAGTCTAATTTATCCTATGATTATTTTTCTTTTAAAGTGTTAATTGTTGTTGTTGTTGTTTTTTAATCGGGCTTGGCTTAGGGCTAAAATAAGTATACAGGACTCCCCTTATCCCCATCCTGTTAAATCTGAATTTGTATTTTATCCGACAAGCTTAGGTAGGGGGGGCGTGAGCGTACGCTTGGTGTGTCTTTTGGGTAATCCATCTTCCCCCTTCCACAGCTGTCCACTGCTAATTGCTTTACACCGCCGCCCAAATATCCAGGCTTTCGGGCCAGAGGAATATTCTGGAAAATTCTTGGCCAAGACTTGGGCCTCAGGTGCTAAGGAAAAGGATTTAATAGAAACTCACTGAACCTGCACTTGGACATTCACTGCTGTCCTAAGGCGTCTGATGGCCAGAGCTCTTCTGCATCATACAAGACAGCCAGGAGCCCAGCTCTGACCCTCACTCACCCCTGCGCACGGAACCGGCTTCAGATTAGCCAAACAGGCTAAGAGCAGCAAACTTCCCCTGATGGAGGAATCTCAAAAACATAATGTTAAGAAAAAGAGAAGGAAAGGGGGGGAGGGGGGCGGGGAGCAAGTCGCAGAAGGCTCTGTAGGGCACGCTGCCATTAACATAAAGTTTTTAAAACACGCGAAACCGCACTATATATTGTTTATGGATATAGACATATGGAGTCAAAGTATAAAGCTGTGCACGGGGGTGCGGCGCCACATTCAGGAAACTGGTTACTTTGGGGTGGCGGAGAGGAAACGGGAGGGTACGAGAGGGGTTTCAATTATGTATTCCTAGTGTTCTGTTTTTTCCGCTGATGCTTGTTACAGTATTTAAACTTTAAAGATGCCCAATATGACTCATTGGAGAGGGAAAAAAAAATAGAAAAACCAAAACCCTAGGGTGTTAGCTAAAAATGCTGCCTACCCCGACCCCCTTTTCCTGGAGATGGGGTGTCGGGGGAAGAGATCTTCGCTCTGCACAAGCGTCAAGGGGATGCCTACCCGGGGCCAAGTTGGCTTGCCAACAGGCACTTTTGCTTCCAGTCTTCCCCCCGCACCCCCCCCCCCACCATGTAATGATGCCTTAGAAACATTTTGCTTAAAATGCAGCTGCCCGGAGCCCCACCCCAACTTTCGGAGTCGGAGTCTTTGGGGAGAAGGGGCGCTGGGCGGGGCCACTCTGGAAAGCTCTGCGGTTGCCTGTGATGCACGCAGGATACCCAGGATAGCCCAGGGTGTGTCGGCGGGCTCAGGAGCCCCCGTAGGGGGCCAAATGAATGATTTGAAACAAAGAAGACAATTACAAACAAGTCTCCCCGGCCCCCCGGAGGCGCTCGGGGCGACCCCGGAGCCGGCGGCGCGCCCGCGGCCTGGAATGCAGCCCGCCGGGCCGCACCCTGCCCGAACCAGTCTGAACCAGCTGCGGGGACAGGGGCGCGGCGCGCCCGCGAGCTCCCCCTGGCGCCCGAGCCGCGCTCCGAGCCGCTCCGGCCTCCTGCCCGCCGGCTCCCTCCCCGCCCGGGCTGAGGGCGCCCTGGCCGCCGGGCCCCGCGACCCCCGAGGGAGCGCCGCAGCCGCCCCCGGGCTGGGCCCCGAGGCCCCCCAGCCTCCCACCCCCCACCCCGTCTGGCTTCACCTCCAGCTGCAAAATGGTTGCCTGTGTGTGTCTTTTCAAGGTCACCTCTGTCCACTCAGGCCTCAGGCACCCGAAGTTCTAGATGAGCGTGGTTGCCAGACTCAGCTGCGCGTTGAAAACTCCTGGAGACGTCCAGAAAAATACCGATGCCCAGACCGCTCCCCAGAGACTGGGATTTAATCGGGCTGGGGACCGTGGCCTGGGTTGGGGAGGTTGGAAGGATTCCCCAGGTGATTCTATCTGTGCGGATCCAGCGCTGGTTAGCTCTGTGGGCCTGTGAGTCTGCAGCTACCCGTTTCTAAGGTCCGCTGTCCTCACTGAGAATGTGAAAACTTCCTGGGGGCCAGACTGTGTTCTAAACTCTTCACATAGATGCTTGCCTTGAATCTCCACCGCACCCTGGGAGACAGGGCCACTCTGCTGATACCCATTTTCGAGATGAAGAAACTGAGACCCAGAGAGGTTAAATCACTTGCCGGGGATTATAATTAGCTCCGAAGAATTGATTGCTTTCCAGTTGTGCTGGAGAAGACTCTTGAGAGTCCCTTGGATAGCAAGCAGGTTAAACCAGTCAATCGTAAAGAACATCAACCCTGAATATGCGTTGGAAGGACTAAAGCTGAAGCTCCAATACTTTGGGCTCCTGTTGCAAAGAGGCAACAGGAGCCAGTCTTTTCCGTGGAAAAGACTGATGCGGGAAAGACTGAAGGCAAAAGGAGAAGGAGGCTGCCAAGGAGAGGATGAGATGGTTAGATAGCATCACTGACTCAGTGGACCTGAATTTGAGCAACCGCTAGGAGATAATGAGGGACAGGGAGGCCAGGCACTCTGCAGCCCATGGGGTCACAAAGAGGTGGACACGATTTAGCGACTGAACAACACAACATATTGATGATTAGCAAATGGAAGAACCCAGGTGCCTGCCTGCTGCTCCCGTCCTGCCTCCTACACGGTGGCCCTGCTGTTGGTCCTGGGGCTGCCGCCTCAGCCCAGCCTGGCCTGCTGGGAAGGTGGGCGGCTGCCCTGCCCCCTGTGCACACCCCACCCCCCTTTTCACTGCCCTCCCAAAGGAGCAGCCAGCAATGTCCTCCTGCTCTCAGTTCCCCAAGTGAACTTCAGGCTCAATGGTGCAGTTCAGACCCCACGCCCAGCCCTCCCTTGCCAGTGTCATCTCTGAACCCTAAGATGCCAATGGGGACCCACAGAGCAGAGCTCGGACCTGCAGGAGGCAAGAGAGACCCCTGGAAGACAGACTGTTAAGGGGCCTCCTGCTCAGGAGCAGCCCCCGGGAGCGAGGGTCTCCCTTTGCTGGCGGGTGTGTCCTGGGCTTCCCTCCTGCCTCACCTGAGTGCTGGCCCTGCCATGGAGCCTGACCCTGTGGGCTGAATGTGTGTGTCCCGAGTTCATACGTTGAAATCCTAACCCCAAGGTGATGGTCTCGGGAGGTGGGGACTTGGGGAGGTGGTTAGATCATGAGGGTGGAGCCCTTCCCTGCTGTAGCGCACTCACAGAGGTGAGCCAGGAAGCCCAGGCTGGGGCGTCTAGTGCACAGGGAGATCTGCACTGCATCACCTCCACATCGTTGACACCAAGATGCAGGAGCTCTGGAGGCAGATACACACACACACACACACACACACACGTACGTGTGAAAAGTGAAAGTGTTAGTTGCTCAGTCCTGTCCGACTTTTTGTGACCCCATGGACTGTATACCCCGCCAGGTTCCTTTGTCCATGGAATTCTCCAGGCAAGAATCCTGGAACGCATAGCCATTCTCTTCTGCAGGGCATCTTCCTGGGGATCGAACCAGGGGTTGCACCTGCGACTCCCCCATTGCAGGCAGACTCTTCACCCCTGAGCCACCAGGAAAGCCTCACATAGGCTGTGTATTGTCACCCTGCTTATTTAACTTCTATGCAGAGTGCATCTTGAGAAATGCTGGGCTGGATGAAGCAGAAGCTGGAACCAAATTGCTGGAAGAAATATTAATAACTTCAGATACGCAGATGACACCACCCTTATGGCAGAAAGCGAAGAGGAACTAAAGAGCCTCTTGATGAAAGTGAAAGAGGCGAGTGAAAAACCTGGTTTAAAACTCAACATTCAGAAAACTAAGATCATGGCATCTGGTCCCATTACTTCATGGCAAATATATGGGGAAACAATGGAAACAGTGACAGACTTTATTTTTTGGGCTCCAAAATCACTGCAGATGGTGACTGCAGCCATGAAATTAAAAGACACTTGCTCCTTGGAAGAAAAGCTATGACCAACCTCGACAGCGTACTAAAAAGCAGAGACATTACTTTGCCAATAAAGATTCATCTAGTGAAAGCTATGGTTTTTTCAGTAGTCATGTATGGATGTGAGAGTGGGACTACAAAGAAAGTTAAGCACTGAAGAACTGATGGTTTTGAACTGTGGTGCTGGAAAAGACTCTTGAGAGTCCCTTGGACGGACTGCAAGGAGATCCGACCAGTCCATCCTAAAGGAAATCAGTCCCGAATATTCATTGGAATGACTAATGCTGAAGCTCAGTACTTTGGCCACCTGATGTGAAGAAATGACTCATTAGAAAAGACCCTGATGCTGGGGAAGATTGAAGGCGGGAGGAGAAGGAGACGACAGAGGATGAGATGGTTGGATGGCATCACCAACTCGATGGACATGAGTTGGAGCAAGCTCCGGGAGTTGGTGATGAGCAGGGAAGCCTGGCGTGCTGCAGTCCATGGGGTCGCAGAGAGTCGGACACGACTGAGCGACTGAACTGAACTATGCTTAAATGTCTGTATCTTTCAATATGGTGCCCTTTGACAGTCTGCACAGACATTCAGCTGCGGCTTCTCTCGATAGGAAAGGAAAGCTTAGGAAGCCATGGGCCTGCACTGTGACATGGCAGTTAATGAGATGCCCTCATTGGCACACTCTTCCTCACTTGACCTCAGTCTCTCTCTGACCTCTCGGTCCGTGAAGGTTCTGGGTTCTGCCCCCGGGGTCCCCTGAACACGCCCCACGTCTTCCAGGCTCCACATCAGAGTCCCGTGTGTCTATGTTGGAGGCCTCAGCTGCCCCGGGGCCGACTACCCTCCCTGCGTTTCCGCCTAGTCTTCGAGGCCGTTCTCCCATGGCCCGTTTTCTGACCCCCAAACAGATGGGCCTTTTAAGCTTACCTTCTGCTACCCCGTACCTTCTGCTAAGTTGTAAGGCCACCATCAGACAGGAAGTTCCCGAGGCAGAGCCCACGTCGGCCATTTGGGGGGCTTACCGTAGGAATCTAGTGACTGCCTTTGCACATACAAGTCCATCCTCAATAAGCACGTTTCTCTAAAATTTGAAGTCGCTCTCCTGCTCAGCATCTCTGCCTCCCCACCAGCAAAATGATTTAGAACACAACCCCTCTTGAGAGAAGAACAGTGAAAAGCCAGGCTTTAAAAGCATTTTTTCGAACACAGTTTTGAAATGATCTCTCTATAGTAATGGAAGACAGCACATCCCATTCTTTCTCTGTGAAAGAAGGCTTCTAATTCTCCCCAGGAATTTGATCCGTTTTTCACTGTGGCTTTTCTTTCCGCAACAGAGCTACACAAAGGGTCTTGTAGTTTTGGAGGCAAGAGGCCAAGGGTCAAGGTTCAAAGTGCTCCCTAAGCGTCGTTTGGCTTTCTGGCTAGCACTGCATGTGTCCTGGGAAGTGAGAGGAGAATCACGGGTTTAGAGGAAAGAGGAGATTTTACCCCTCTAGCTACTGAAATATAAGGCTTCTCTGGTGGCTCAGTGGTTAAAAAAAAAAAAAAAAAAAAAATCTGCCTGCCAATTCAGGAGACCAGGGTTCAATCCCTGGGTCATAAAGATCCTCTGGAGAAGGAAATGGCCACCCACTCCAGTATTCTTGCCTGGGAAATCCCATGCACGGAAGAGCCTAGTCGTTATTGTCTGTGGAGTCACAAGGAGTCAGACATGATTTAACAATTGAACAAGTTACTGAAATGTGGGTCCCAGGCTGTTTGTTCTGCCTCCATCTAAACAGACGCTGGAGGGAAGATGCTGCCCAGGAAAGTGTGAAGGGGCAGGACTCAGGTGACCCAGGCATGAGCTTAGGGCCTTCTGCAAATTCTCCTGCTGGCCAGAGGCCGAACTGGGTATTACAGGCCCACCATTCCTAATGCAAACCCCTTGGGGCCAGCGGGTTTCAGCATCAGGGCTCCCAGGTTTTGGAGGGGTCAACACCCTGTTATCAAGCTTTGTATTTCTCAGCAGAATGTGTCAACATTCACCTTCCATGAGCTAATTGGAGGTCTTAAATAAGTCTCATGCCAGTTCGGCTCAGGTTTTGCTGGTCATCGCATTTCTGCTGACCCGATGGAGAAAAAAGCAAATGGTTTTGTTCCCTGGATTTTGCTATGCTATGCTAAGTCACTTCAGTCGTGTCCGACTCTGTGTGACCCCACAGATGGCAGCCCACCAGGCTTCCCCGTCCCTGGGATTCTCCAGGCAAGAACACTGGAGTGGGTTGCCATTTCCTTCTCCAATGCATGAAAGTGAAAAGAGAAAGTGAAGTTGCTCAGTCGTGTCCGACTCTTAGCGACCCCATGGACTGCAGCCTACCAGGCTCCTCCATCCATGGGATTTTCCAGGCAAGAGTACTAGGGTAGGGTGCCATTGTCTTCTCCGTCCCTGGATTTTAAAAGTATCAAAAAAAAAAAAAAAAAAAAAAAAAGGAATTGTGGACTTGATTTTCTGTTTTGCAGCTGGAAAAACTGAGGCTCAGGAAACTGTGGCCCGGGCCCATGCATATAACTAAGTGGGGTTGGGTTTCAAGCCCATTGCTCTTTCTCTTGTATCGCATCGAGATAGATCTGAAGTTAGAAAATGAAGTGCCCTGGTAAAACAATATTCGTCAGACTATTTGGGACGTGGGAGTATATTTGTTTTTCTGCTTTAGGAGCCTGTGTCTCTTTTCACTAGGGTTCAGAGGCCCTTTGCTGTCCTTGGCGTTACATGGTACAGCATTGTCTACACAGTAGGCTCTAGGTAAATGAGATTCTGCTCTAAATGAAGCCTGCAGGCATACCAGCAGTGGAAAATGAGCCAAGAGGGGCCTCTGGCTGTAACAATGAAGTTTAGCAAAGAATAAAGAAGAAGCATTTACTTTTTTGGAGATTATTGAGGATATGAGAAACCTCATCTATAGCGTGACAGAATTTTTTTTAGACTTCTTAAAAAATAATAATTTTGTTTGTTTACTTTTGGCTCTGCTGGGTCTTCACCACGAGGGCTTTTCTCTGGTTGCAGTGAGGAGGCGCCACTCTCGTGGTGCAAGGGGTTCTCATTTGGCGGCTTCTCTTGTAGCGGAGCAGCGGCTCGAGGTGTGTGGGCCCCAGTAGTTGCGGTTCCCGGGCTCTAGAGCACAGGCTGAGCAGTTGTGGCGCATGGGCTCAGCTGCTCCGCAGCATGTGGGATCTTCCCAGACCAGGGATCGAACCGGTGTCCCTTGCATTGCAAGGTGGATTCTTAACCACTGGACCACCAGGGAAGCCCAAAAGATAGGTTTTTAATCTCTCTTGATCAGGGATCAAACCCTTGTCTCCTGTATTGGCAGGCAGATTCTTTACCACTGTGCCACCAGGGAAGCCCGACAGAATTTTTTTTTTTCCCCCGACAGAATTTTTTAATTGATTTTAAATATAACTTAAAAACACAAGAAACAAAGGGAGAAAAATCAAATCAATAAAATTAGAAATGAAAATGGAGAGATCACAACAGACAACACAGAAATACAAAGGATCATAAGAGACTACTATCAACAATTATATGCCAATAAAATGGACAACGTGGAAGAAATGGACAAATTCTTAGAAAAGTACAACTTTCCAAAACTCGACCAGGAAGAAATAGAAAATCTTAACAGACCCATCACAAGCACGGAAATTGAAACTGTAATCAAAAATCTTCCAGCAAACAAAAGCCCAGGTCCAGACGGCTTCACAGCTGAATTCTACCAAAAATTTAGAGAAGAGCTAACACCTATCCTGCTCAAACTCTTCCAGAAAATTGCAGAGGAAGGTAAACTTCCAAACTCATTCTATGAGGCCACCATCACCCTAATACCAAAACCTGACAAAGATGCCACAAAAAAAGAAAACTACAGGCCAATATCACTGATGAACATAGATGCAAAAATCCTTAACAAAATTCTAGCAATCAGAATCCAACAACACATTAAAAAGATCATACACCATGACCAAGTGGGCTTTATCCCAGGGATGCAAGGATTCTTCAATATCCGCAAATCAATCAATGTAATACACCACATTAACAAATTGAAAAATAAAAACCACATGATTATCTCAATAGATGCAGAGAAAGCCTTTGACAAAATTCAACATCCATTTATGATAAAAACTCTCCAGAAAGCAGGAATAGAAGGAACATACCTCAACATAATCAAAGCTATATATGACAAACCCACAGCAAACATTATCCTCAATGGTGAAAAATTGAAAGCATTTCCTCTGAAGTCAGGAACAAGACAAGGGTGCCCACTTTCACCATTACTATTCAACATAGTTTTGGAAGTTTTGGCCACAGCAATCAGAGCAGAAAAAGAAATAAAAGGAATCCAAATTGGAAAAGAAGAAGTAAAACTCTCACTATTTGCAGATGACATGATCCTCTACATAGAAAACCCTAAAGACTCCACCAGAAAATTACTAGAACTAATCAATGACTATAGTAAAGTTGCAGGATATAAAATCAACACCCAGAAATCCCTTGCATTCCTATACACTAATAATGAGAAAACAGAAAGAGAAATTAAGGAAACAATTCCATTCACCATTGCAACGGAAAGAATAAAATACTTAGGAATATATCTACCTAAAGAAACTAAAGACCTATATATAGAAAACTATAAAACACTGGTGAAAGAAATCAAAGAGGACACTAATAGATGGAGAAATATACCATGTTCATGGATTGGAAGAATCAATATAGTGAAAATGAGTATACTACCCAAAGCAATCTATAGATTCAATGCAATCCCTATCAAGCTACCAACAGTATTCTTCACAGAACTAGAACAAATAATTTCACAATTTGTATGGAAATACAAAAAACCTCGAATAGCCAAAGCGATCTTAAGAAAGAAGAATGGAACTGGAGGAATCAACCTACCTGACTTCAGGCTCTACTACAAAGCCACAGTTATCAAGACAGTATGGTACTGGCACAAAGACAGAAAGATAGATCAATGGAACAAAATAGAAAGCCCAGAGATAAATCCACGCACATATGGACACCTTATCTTTGACAAAGGAGGCAAGAATATACAATGGAGAAAAGACAATCTCTTTAACAAGTGGTGCTGGGAAATCTGGTCAACCACTTGTAAAAGAATGAAACTAGAACACTTTCTAACACCATACACAAAAATAAACTCAAAATGGATTAAAGATCTAAACGTAAGACCAGAAACTATAAAACTCCTAGAGGAGAACATAGGCAAAACACTCTCTGACATACATCACAGCAGGATCCTCTATGACCCACCTCCCAGAATATTGGAAATAAAAGCAAAAATAAACAAATGGGACCTAATTAACCTTAAAAGCTTCTGCACATCAAAGGAAACTATTAGCAAGGTGAAAAGACAGCCTTCAGAATGGGAGAAGATAATAGCAAATGAAGCAACTGACAAACAACTAATCTCAAAAATATACAAGCAACGCCTACAGCTCAACTCCAGAAAAATAAATGACCCAATCAAAAGATGGGCCAGAGAACTAAATAGACATTTCTCCAAAGAAGACATACAGATGGCTAACAAACACATGAAAAGATGTTCAACATCACTCATTATCAGAGAAATGCAAATCAAAACCATGAGGTACCATTTTACACCAGTCAGAATGGCTGCGATCCAAAAGTCTACAAGTAATAAATGCTGGAGAGGGTGTGGAAAAAAGGGAACCCTATTACACTGTTGGTGGGAATGCAAACGAGTACAGCCACTATGGAGAACAGTGTGGAGATTCCTTAAAAAACTGGAAATAGAACCGCCTTATGATCCAGCAATCCCACTGCTGGGCATACACACTGAGGAAACCAGAAGGGAAAGAGACACGTGTACCCCAATGTTCATCGCAGCACTGTTTATAATAGCCAGGACATGGAGGCAACCTAGATGTCCATCAGCAGATGAATGGATAAGAAAGCTGTGGTACATATACACAATGGAGTATTACTCAGCCATTAAAAAGAATACATTTGAATCAGTTCTAATGAGGTGGATGAAACTGGAGCCTATTATACAGAGTGAAGTAAGCCAGAAAGAAAAACACCAATACAGTATACTAACACATATATATGGAATTTAGAAAGATGGTAACAATAACCCTGTGTACGAGACAGCAAAAGAGACACTGATGTATAGAACAGTCTTATGGACTCTGTGGGAGAGGGAGAGGGTGGGAAGATTTGGGAGAATGGCATTGAAACATGTAAAATATCATGTATGAAACGAGTTGCCAGTCCAGGTTCGATGCACGATACTGGATGCTTGGGGCTAGTGCACTGGGACGACCCAGAGGGATGGTATGGGGAGGGAGGAGGGTTCAGGGTGGGGAACACATGTATACCTGTGGCGGATTCATTTTGATATTTGGCAAAACTAATACAATTATGTAAAGTTTTAAAAATAAAATAAAATTAAAAAAAAAAAAGAAAAAAACCCTTAAAAACAGTGAAATAACACAGTTGCTATAAAGGCAATGAGAATGAGGATGCTTTAATTAAAACATACAGAATGCAGGACCAAGAGTGAGACGTGGACAGTCTTCTGGCTCCTGAAGGGCCCCTGCCAGGTTCAGAGTGAGCCTCTGGGACAGTGACGGACAGCACAGGCTCTGGAGTCAGGCTGTCTGCGTGCCAGCCTCCAAAAGCTGTGTGACCTCGGTGGGGTTACGTAACTTCTCTGTGCCTGAATTTCCTCATCAATAAAGTGACATGACACAACTTCATGGTGCTGCTGACATGATTCAATGAGACAGTCTACATCAACTGCTTTAAGCACTGGATGGCATACAGTAATTGCTCAATAAATCCTACATTATAAGTGGAATATCGACAAACTAGAGTGTTTTCCAGGGAGGACAGAGAAAATGGCCAGATAGGTAACATAGCTGATGGTGACAAGGATTTGATCACCAAGAACGCATTTAATAAATGTCTGTCCAGGCAAGGGCTTCCTGGTAGGTCAGTGGTAATGAACGTACCTGCAGTGCAGGAGACCCAGGTTCGATCCCTGGTCAGGAAGATCCTGCAGAAGGAAATGGAAACCCACTCCAGTATTCTTGCTTGGAAAATCCCATGGACAGAGGAGCATGGTGGGCTACAGTCCATGGGGTTGCAAAAGAGTCAGACACAACTTAGCGACTAAACAACAACTGTTGAGACAAACTGAACATAAAGTCAGTTTATGACCGATGTGACGTTCATGGGACTTCTCAGCTGGCACTAGTAGTAAAGAACCCGCCTGCCAATGCAGGAGATGTAAGAGATGTGGGCTCAGTCCCTGGGTTGGAAAGATGCCCTGGAGGAGGAAATGGCAACCTACTCCAGATTTCTTGCCCAGAGAATCCCATAGACAGAGGAACCTGTGGCCTACTGTTTATCAGGTCATTTTCAAGGCCAGAGTACTGGAATGGGTTGCCATTTCCTTCTCTAGGGAATCTTCCCAACCCAGGGATTGAGTCCAGGTCTCTCGCATTGTAGACAGACACTTTACCGTCTGAGCCACCAGGGAAGTCCCATCAGGTCATCACTTCATGGCAAATAGATGGGGAAACAATGGAAACAGTGACAGACTTTATTTTCTTGGGCTCTAAAATCACTGCAGATCTTGACTGCAGCCATGAAATTAAAAGACACTTGATCCTTGGAAGAAAAGCTATGACAAACCTAGACAGCATATTGAAAAGCAGAGACATTACTTTGCGACAAAGGTCTGTCTAGTCAAAGCTATGGTTTTTCCAGTGGTCATGCATGGATATGAGAGTTGCACCGTAAAGAAAGCTGAGCACCAAAAAAATTGATGCTTTTGAACTGTGGTGTTTGAGAAGACTCTTGAGAGTCCCTTGGACTGCAAGGAGATCCAACCAGTCCATCCTAAAGGAAATCAGTCCTGAATATTCATTGGAAGGACTGATGCTGAAGCTTAATACTTTGGCCACCTAATGTGAAGAACTGACTCATTAAAAAAGACCCTGATGTTGGGAAAGATTGAAGGCAGGAAGAGAAGGGGGCGACAGAGGATGAGATGGTTGGATGGCATCACTGACTCGATGGACATGAGTTTGAGCAAGCTCCAGGAGTTGGTAATGGACAGGGAAGCCTAGCGTGCTGCAGTCCATGAGGTCGCAGAGAGTCGGACACGACTAAGCAACTGAACTGAACTGATATCATGTGATGGTCATGTGACTTTATGACATGTGATGACAGTTTGAAGGGGCTGGAGCTCTTTTGCCAGGAGAAAGTTTGGATTATCTAAAGGAATATTGCCAGGAAGGCGTCAAGGAGTTCTGTGGGGCTTCTGAGAAAAGAACAACTGAGCCAGGAACATGAAAGTTCAGAGCACTCCCACCTGCCTGGCTGTGCAGGCTGGTCATTGCAAAACTCCAGGATGCCACTCACAGACGATAGTGTTTATGGCACGCTCTGGAGTTGTGTGGAATTCCAGCCCACCGGTGGACCGCACCTCATCCCCACGTATGGGTGGAACCAGAGGAGATAGTGGGCTAGCCTTCCTGTGATGAGGTTACTGGTTAGTTGACTTGCTAAAGAAGTAGGTGAAAGTCATTCAGTCATGTTCCACTCTTTGTGACCCCATGGACTGTAGCCCTCCAGGTTCCTCTGTCCATGGGATTTCCCAGACAAGAATACTGGAGTGGGCTGCCCTTTCCTACTCCAGGCGAATGGACCTGGGTCTCTGGCATTGCAGGCAGATTCTGTGCCATCTGAGCCACCAGGGAAGCCCTGTTCTCTAAGGTGTCTTGGTAGTTAATCAAAAAGGAACTTATCTTGGGTGGACCTCACCTAATCAGAGGCGCCCTTAAAGCGGCTTTAGAGGTCAGAGCTGGAACGACTCAGGGAGGCATTCTCCCGCTGGCCTGGAGGAAGGCTAGCAGCCATGTTGTGCTCCACCCCCTGGGGCCTACGGGCAGGAAAGGCTGGTGCCTCCAGAGTCCAGGGCCTCAGTCCTACAGAAGCAGAAAATGAATATTCTACCACAAGTGACCTGGATGTGTAACTGTACCTAGACTTCTGACCCCCAGAAACTCAGATGACACATGTGTGTTGATTGTAGGCCTCGGAGTTTGTGGGAATGTGTTACACAGCAAGCGGAAACACGTACAAAGGTATTACTAAAGGGAAGAGAATTTCATCGCAAAGTGAGGGGAAAGTATCTGAAGTTGAGCTGTATGTGAATCAGCAGATAGGGTCCAGGAGTGGTGAACCCCACCCCTTGGGGGCAATTCAAGCAGAGCTGGGCACCACCTCCCAGACTGTACCCCAATACTCAGGGACTGTACAGATGGGGTTTCTGCTCTGGTTGGAACTCACCTCTAGATCACTGCTTCCTAAACTTCAGTGTATCAGGTGAATGATACATCTCCTGGGGATTTTGGTAAAATGCAGATTCTGGTTCAGCCAATCTGTCCAATGACTTGGAACCACTATTCCTCAAGAAATGTGAATTAGAAGCCAGAAGAATCTCTTTTTTATTTTTTAAAAAATGTTTTTGGCTACACCACGCAGCATGTGGGATCTTAGTTCCCCAAACCAGGGTTCAAAACATGAATGGAGATTAAATGCAGTGTAGTATCCTGGACTAGATCCTGGAACAGAAAGGAGATATTATTGGAAAAATGGTGAAATTCAAATAAAGTCTAAAGTTCAGTGAGTAGTAATGTCCTGGTATAGACTGAATAGTTGATCCTCTTCCCCTTTCCCAAGTTCATATATTGAAGCTCTAACCCCTAGTGTGGGTGTATCTGGAGACGAGGCCTCTAAGGAAATAACCGCCATGAAATTAAACAATGCTTACTCCTTGGAAGGGAAGTTATGACCAACCTAGATAGCATATTCAAAAGCAGAGACGTTACTTTGCCAACAAAGGTCTGTCTAGTCAAGGCTATGGTTTTTCCTGTGGTCATGTATGGATGTGAGAGTTGGACTATGAAGAAGGCTGAGCGTCAAAGAATTGATGCTTTTGAACTCAAACACACGACTGAGCGGCTGAACTGAACTGAACTGAAATAAGATCATAAGGGTGTGACCCTGATCCTATAAGATCTGTGCCTTTAGGTCTTTATGAGAAGACATGCCCGCAAGCTCGAGCCCCCTCTCTCTTGCACAGAGGAGAGGCCACGTGAGGGCACAGAGAGAAGCAGCCCTCCTGAAGTAAGCCAAGCCAGCACCTTGATCTTGGACGTCCAAACTCCACAACTGTGAGGCAATACACTTCTATTGTTCAAGCCACCCAGCCTGTGGTATTTTGTTATGGCAACCACAGTAGATGAAGACACGTACCAATGTTAATTTCTAGTTTTGACAAATGTACCGTGGTGGTGTAACATGTTTGCATCAGAGGGAGCTGGGTGATGCTGTGAAACCTTCCTGTGACTCTAATATGATGCCACAATTTAAAGTTTGTCTTTAGAAAAAAGAATAGAGATAAAACGAATGGGGAAGATTTTTATCTAGTGATGTGGGAAGATTACCAAAATACATTAAATGAGAGAAGCAAAGGGTGGAAAATGCTATTTTTATATAATAAGAAGAGGAAACATAACGCATTTCTGTACTGTGTGGTTTATGTTAAAAAAAGTCTATGGAGAGATAAGCAAGAAACAAATCGTAAGTGTTACCTGAGGGAAGGGAAACTGTTGGGTAAACTGGGAACCAAAGGAGGTGAAAGTGTTTTCACCATGTAGTTTTTTTTTTTTTTTTTTTTTAAGCAAAAAAGAAATTTACTGGAAGGATTTCTGGGACCTCATAGAACTGAGAAGAAAGCTGAAGCACCAGGCATGAAAGATGTGCAAGAGTGAAGAGGTCAGGCAGCTGAGAGCATAGCCCAGGGTCAGGCCGCAGGAGCGGCATGAATGGGAAACCTCCTGGTTCTGCTGCTGCTGCCATAAACATCTCCAAATGTTTCAGGTTCTTTCAGTCACCTTCAGGTGGCAGGTGGGGGCATCCAGTTGGCTAAACTTAAAACATCCCCACAGCCAGGGAGGAGGAGAGAGAAGACATCCTCTATTTAGCCTTCAATTTTTTTTATTGGGCAGTAGTGAACTGTGGTGTTGCAGAAGACTCTTGAGAGTCCCTTGGACTGCAAGGAGATCCAGCCAGTCCATCCTAAAGGAAATTAGTCCTGAATATTCACTGGAAGGACTGATGCTGAAGCTGAAGCTCCAATAGCTTGACCACCTGATGTGAAGAGCTGACTCATTGAAAAAGACCCTGATGCTGGGAAAGATTGAAGGCAGGAGGATGAGATAGTTGGATGGCATCCCCGACTCAATGGACATGGGTTTGGGGGGACTCCGGGAGTTGGTGATGGACAGGGAGGCCTGGCGTGCTGCAGTCCATGGGGTCGCAAAGAGTCGGACACGACTGAGCGACTGACTGAACTGGGTGTCCTTCCATTCACTTCATGGGTGACTCATTTCAAGTAGCAGAAGTGTTCCTATGCCAGGTAATCCTCCCCCGTTTTGGAATAGTAGATTAGTTTCCACTTGGTAATGAGGATCAACTATGCCAGCTCACACCGCAATTCCTTCCTTTGCCTGTTGTTCCAGAGGCATGAGGAATCTGATTTTTTAAATAATTTAATATTTATTCGTTTATTATTGGCCGCACTGGGTCCTCACCGCTGCGAGCCGGCTTTCTCTAGCTGGGTGAGCAGGGCCACTCTCTAGCTGGGGTCCACGGGCCTCTCACTGCGGCGGCGTCTCTCACAGCACAGCACAGGCTCTAGAGCGGGCGGGCTCCACGGTTTCGGCTCCCGGGGCCTGGACTGCAGCTGCGTGGCTGCGGTGCAGGGGTGTAGTTGCCGTGTGGCGTGTGGGGTCTTCTCAGATCAGGGGTGGAGCTTGTGCCCCCTGCATTGGCAGGTGGATTCTTACTCACTGAGCCACCAGGAAAGCCCCGAATCTGAAGTGCTTGAGTGGCAGCTCTAACTCCCCGTTCAGTGGAATCACGGTTGTATCATCCCCTGATACTGGGGGGTCTCCTGCAGAGGCTGGGTGGGGAGGCGCAGCTGGGGCTCGCGGCGTGGACAGACGCGGGCAGCAGCAGCTCTGGGCAGGTCTTGCTGGTGGGAGCCCTTTGGAGGCTGCCATTTTCTCTAGACCATAAACTTTTAAAAACTTTTTTGGTTGTTTGACTCATGTGCATTTATTTTTCATCCGAATAACTGATTTTGTAAAAAGTAAATTCTTGAGGAGGAAGAAGAGGATTTGCTCTGTAGACACTAAAATGTATTTTGAAGCTTCAATAATCAAAACAGCATGAAACAGCCCCAGAGAAGACAGAGAAACAAGTCAGTGATTTGGCCAAAACAAACCCAAGGACATCTAAGAAATCAGCAAATGATTAAAGTGGAATTACAGTTCAGTAAAAAGCAGCGTCTCATTCAGCACATTATGTGAGAATAATCAATGGAGCATTTCAAAAAAAACCTCAGATCCTTACTTTTGCCTGATGGCCAGATAATTATCATATGGATTAAATATTTAAAGGTAAGAACAGTCATAGAAGGATAGAACTTAGGATAAAAGTTGGGTAAACATTTATATAATTTGTGAGGAAAACTACTAGAAAAACGAATCAAGGATTTTACCATGGAAAATAATAAATTCCTACAGGATAAATACAAAAGCCAATGATAAACATGAGGCTACTGTTTAGTCCTAAGTCGTCTCCATCTCTTTGCGACCCCGTGGACTTCAGCCCACCAGGCTCCTCTGTCCACGGAATTCTCCAGGCAAGATTACTGGAGTGGGCTGTCACACCCTCCTCCAGGGATTCTTCCTGACCCAGGGATCGAACCTGCATCTCCTGCTTGGCAGGTGATTCTTACTATGATAAACATAGTAAGGAGCAAATGTCTAGTTAGGAAAAAATGATGACCAAAAGGTTTACTTCCTTAATCTATAAAACATGTTAAGGAAAGACCAATAACTCATTTTTAATTTTTTAAAAAATATTTTTATTTATTTATTTGGTTGCACTGGGTCTTAGTCTTGGCATGCAGGATCTTTAGTGGCAGCTCTTATTTGTGGCATGTGGGTTCTTATTTCCCCAACCAGGGATCAAACCTAGGTCCCCTGCATTGGGAGCATGGAGTCTTATCCTACCTTACCTAGACTACCAAAAAAATTCCCTGATATCTCAGTTTTTAAAATGTTTTGTAAATGACCCAAATAGAGAAGCTAATAAAAGAAGAAATACCAATAAACAATTTTTTAAAAGTCCTTCCGATTAATAGCCAAAGATATTCAAAGTAAAATAAAGACATGCTTTTCCCCCCTACTAAGTTAGGAAAGAAAGGCAATGCCAAAGAATGTTCAAACTACCGCACAATTGCACTCATCTCACATGCTAGTAAAGTAATGCTCAAAATTCTCCAAGCCAGGCTTCAGCAATACGTGAACTGTGAACTTCCAGATGTTCAAGCTGGTTTTAGAAAAGGCAGAGGAACCAGAGATCAAATTGCCAACATCTGCTGGATCATGGAAAAAGCAAGAGAATTCCAGAAAAACATCTATTTCTGCTTTATTGACTATGCCAAAGCCTTTGACTGTGTGGATCACAATAAACTGTGGAAAATTCTTCAAGAGATGGGAATACCAGACCTCCTGACCTGCCTCTTGAGAAATCTGTATGCAGGTCAGGAAGCAACAGTTAGAACTGGACATGGAACAACAGACTGGTTCCAAATAGGAAAAATAATACATCAAGGCTCTATATTGTCACCCTGCTTATCTAACTTCTATGCAGAGTACATCATAAGAAACGCTGGACTGGAAGAAGCACAAGCTGGAATCAAGATTGCCGGGAGAAATATCAATAACCTCAGATATGCAGATGACACCACCCTTATGGCAGAAAGTGAAGAGGAACTCAAAAGCCTCTTGATGAAAGTGAAAGAAGAGAGTGAAAAAGTTGGCTTAAAGCTCAACATTCAGAAAACGAAGATCATGGCATCCGGTCCCATCACTTCATGGGAAATAGATGGGGAAACAGTGGAAACAGTGTCAGACTTTATTGTTTTGGGCTCCAAAATCACTGCAGATGGTGACTGCACCATGAAATTAAAAGACGCTTACTCCTTGCAAGGAAAGTTATGACCAACCTAGATAGCATATTCAAAAGCAAAGACATCACTTTGCCAACAAAGGTCCATCTAGTCAAGGCTATGGTTTTTCCTGTGGTCATGTATGGATGTGAGAGTTGGACTGTGAAGAAGGCTGAGCACCGAAGAACTGATGCTTTTGAACTGTGGTGTTGGAGAAGACTCTTGAGAGTCCCTTGGACTGTAAGGAGATCCAACCAGGCCATTCTGAAGGAGATCAGCCCTGGGATTTCATTGGAGGGAATGATGCTAAAGCTGAAACTCCAGTACTTTGGCCACCTCATGCGAAGAGTTGACTCATTGGAAAAGTCTCTGATTCTGGGAAGGATTGGGGGCAGGAGAAGGGGATGACAGAGGATGAGATGGCTGGATGGCATCACTGACTCAATGGACGTGAGTCTGAGTGAACTCCGGGAGTTGGTGATGGACAGGGAGGCCTGGCGTGCTGTGATTCATGGGGGTGCAAAGAGTTGGACATGACTGAGCGACTAAACTGAACTGAACTGAAGTTAGGAAGAGCATAAAAATAATAAATCAGGTGTTTTGGAGTGGGAAAACAACTCACACATATCTCTGGTGAGGATGTAAATTAGAACAACCTTCCCAGAAGGGAATTGGATATATTCAGGAACCAATGGCCCCCACCTCCAAAAAAAAAAATACATATGTGTTGATCTAATGATCTAATTAGATTCCATGTCCAGATTTCCTCTTCTAGAAATCTATCCTAAGGAACTAATTGAACAAATAATAAAAAGATGTATTTACAAAGCTGTTTACCACAACACTGTTTATAATTGTGAAAAAATAGAAGCAGCAAATGATAGGGAATTGGGTTTTATAAAATGAAAGTTCATCTATATAACAAAGAACGAGGAAGCCATTATAAGTGATGCAGAGCTGTACTGACAGAACAAAGACATTCACAATATATTGTCCTCTGAAGAAAGCAAACTGCAGAATAATTTATATGTATGCAACATCCTATTTCCATCGAAACACACATTAGGTAATAAGCATATATTGATGTGCATATGTGCCAAAACACTTGAGTGGTTATTTCTGAATAGTGCTTTTTTTAGGGAGAGGGGACAGATTATTTTTTTATATGCCTTTTTCCCTAAAATTTCTTCTGAAGTCATATGTTACTTCACTGGACACACAGCTTCCTTAGCCGGTCTTGAGTCCATAATTTCATTCCCTGATAGCTCAGACAGTAAAGAATCCATGTGCAATGCAGGAGACCTGGGTTCGATCCCTGGGTTGGGAAGATCCCCTGGAGCAGGGAATGGCTACCCACTCCGGTATTCTTGCCTGGAGAATCCCAGGGTCAGAGGAGCCTGGTGGGCTACAGCCAATGGGTCTCAGAGTCGGACACAGCTGAGCTGCTAAGCACACAGAAGAGGCAGTTATATATGCAAGTATACTTTTGTCTTTCCCCGATTGTCTCTGAAGCTCTGAGTAAGCTGAGTCAGACCCAGGAATAAATATTAAAAAAAAAAAAAAAAAAAAAACTTTGCCTCCAGTTTTGATTTTTGTTATTGATAAAAAGAACATCTAGGAATGAGTACTTCAACAACCACAACAAAGATTAAAAACAATTAGCCTTAGGAAGAAAAGAGTGAAAATAAGCCTAATGTCAGTTTGTCAAGGAGACATGGCGGTTCTGAGAAGTCCTAATTGAGAGCAAACTATTCAGCTGGAAATAAGCAACAACTCAGGAATAAATTATGCATGGTCACTGTTAAATATTTTATCCATCCTTAACCATTATTTGTCTTTGCAAGGCTAAAAGAGGAAAGGGAAAGAAAACCCCCCAATCCGATCGTAAGCATTATCAGTCTTGTATCTTGCCTCCCTCCTAGAAGTCTTCGACATTCAAGCGTAAACCCTGCAAAAGAGGAAAAACGCTAACCATGATTAAAACAAGAAGTTGGCAGGCTGAACTTGAACTTCACAACTTGATTAAGAGACGTCAAGGTAACCTCACCTTCTGTCTCCAGCTTTTCATCCTTCAAAATCATGAACATTTTGCTCTGCTAAATGTGCTGTTTTAAAAAGCAACATTTATGAATTCTTGGTGATGACCAGGCAGAGGGGTTTTGTGTTCCCCTGACATTCACACAGCAGCGGGACAGGACATCAGGGATATCTGAGGCGCTGTCAGAAGCTGATGTAGCCCATTCAGCCCTTTGCCATTTGGCCAGCTTCCCGGCCACTCGGCCTCCTCTCCTGGCTCTCTCCCTTCCCTGTTTACTTCCTCTCCCTCCCCTGTCGGCTTGGCTGGTGGAGGCACACGCCAGCCCCACTGGGCATGGGCCCTGGGAGCACCAGCCAAGGCCCCGCGGGGGCGGAGGGAGCCGTGGAGGCCAGCTCGCTAGAAGAACCTTCATGGGCAGCAACGAAACTGTGACGATTTTATTGCAAAGGTTTTACTCTTGTTTTCCACAGGGGACTGGAAAATTATTACAATGGCCATTTCGGGGTGAGATTTGTTTGAAGTTATTTTTCAAGTATTGCGTAGCATTTTGTGGGCTTCCCCGGTGGCTCAGATGGTAAAGAATTACCCTGCCAATGCAGGAGACCCGGGTTTGATCCCTGGCTTGGGAAGATCCCCCGGAGAAGGGAATGGCAACCCACTCCAGTATGCTTGCCTGCAGAATTCTGTGGACAGAGGAGACTGGGGGCTACAGTCCATGAGGTCACAGAGTCAGACATGACTGAGCAACTAACATTTCCACTTCTGGCATTTTGTATGGCATTTTGTGCCAGAAGTGTACATTATGTTAATGTTATAGATTTAAAAATTTTTTTATTTAGGGCCACACCAGGTGGGCTGCAAGATCCTAGTTCCCCAACCCAACCAGGGATCGAACTGTGCCCCTTGCAGTGGAAATGCAGAGTCTTATCTACTGGACTCCCAGGAAGTCCCTTTTAATCTTTTTTTTTCAGTACGTTAATGTTAATTCCACGTGCCAGCAGACTAGATCTGTGTGTGTGTGTAAATGCATGTACTCAGTTTAAAAATCAACTAGTTAAAAGCTGTCTGTGTGTGTCTGACAGACTCGCTCGGTTTGTCTCAAGTCTGAAGTCAAGGGGAGATTCTGTCAGCAGCCAAGGACTTCTGTTCAGGCCTGAATGGTGGGTTTTCCGTTTAATTCCAGGGCTTTTCCCTGTACCTGTGCTCCTAAGTGTACGGTTACGTCACCCCACGATTGTCCAGTTGGTTAATATATGTTGTGCAGTGTTCAACATATTGCACCATTAAAGCTGTTAGTCCATTTTATCTTCATTTCAAATATCTGAACATAAGCCTAGCATCCACTTGAATTCCTGGTGAGGGTTTTGAATGCTAATAAAACAGTAGACTTGCCTCCACCCAGCAAAAGTTACCTGTGTGTGTGTTTCTAAACCAAGAATCCTTTCCCACACTTTCCTGCTTTACCAGATAGAGATTCACACAGATGAAATCTGCATTCTTGGTAAGATACCTGGTGCGGATTGTTCCTCCTGAGAGTGACTGATTGGAGCTTCTTTCTGGTCCCAGATGATTCTGGGGTGAGTCACCGGTCCGCCCGAGAAGCAACACTGACCAGGACTGCTGTTCCCATGCCGTCACCATCACGGCATTATTGGAAGGCCCACATTCTAAAGCCCTCTTTTTCAAGGTCCCTCTACCCAGGCTTGGCAGGTAACATTTCACCAAGTTAATGATTTCGTTTCTGAGTCACTAAGCATACAGAGTTTTACCTGAGTCACCCCGGGCACATACCTGAGACAGCAGCTGCAGGCTTCTGGGAATGTTGGGGAAAACCTGATTTGCAGCTGACTACCCAGCACAGATTTAAAGCTAGCACAGGACAGAGAGCCTGGGAACAGGACTCCTATGTTCCATTAGAACAGCACCTTGTTCTTTCATCGAGTGGAACCTGCTCCAGGTTGGCGTGGAACAATGCCGTGAATGCTATTCAACTGTCGTCTCAGGCGTTGCTGGGGGATGGGACGGGAAAGGAATGCTGTACTGATACCATCTGCGGGTGGGACTGTTCATCAGATTCTAGCCTTTTTCGTCTTCCCTTTTGCTGGATAGCCCGACACAAAAATCCAGCCCGGAGTTTTCCAAGGCTTGTTTCTGCACGCCTCTAATGATTTCTATGGGGAGTTACTATATTTGATCAACGCTGCAATTCTGGAAAGTCAGATTATACTAATTTAAGGAAGTGGGATCCCTTGCACAGGGGGCTGGAGACCGAAGCTTGCTTTTGCCAAGTTAACAGCACGGTATACGCCAGACGAGAAAATGAAGGTTTCTGTACATCTTTATGAATTTTAGAAGCGTTTATAAGCCGTGTTCCTTAAAGCAGTTCTGCTAAGACTGATACAGATGGATTTCAGAACTTTTCAGACTGTCGTGTACACAGGAAGCACCTGGGGAGAGCTTGTTAAAATGTAGACTCCGGGCCCCACCAGCAGAGAGTCTGTTCTGCAGAACAGAGGTGGGGCCTGAGCGTGGGCAGCTCTAACCTGCATCCCAGTGATGCTGGAGCTGCTGTCTGGGGGCCTCGCTGGAGTCACACGGTTGGAGGACCGCTCTGGGCTGGTCACCAAATCCCTCTGGGCCTCAGCCATCTCCCTGAGAACGGATGGAACCGCCAACATCCAGTGGCGGCTTATTAATCCCTGGGCACTGTCCTCAACCCTCTGCACACACTACCTCATTCAGTCCTCAGGAGACGGTTTCACGGTGAAGGAATGAGAGCCGTCGATGGTCTACGGTTCTGAGCCTCTGAGGTGGCGCTGGCCACGGGCAGCCTGCAGGCACCTGGGGCCGGCTGGTCCGTGTGGTCTCTCTCACGAGTTGTTTTAAAAATCAGGATGTCTCATGGGACATTCTGGATTTCTGATATCTTCTTTTTTAAAATATCTATTTTTATTTATCCGGTTGTGCCAGGTCTTAGTTGCAGCATGCAGGATCTTCAGTTGCTGCATGTGAGATCTAGTTCCCTGACCAGGGATCAAACCTGGGTCCCCTGCATTGGGAGCATGCAGTCTTTGCCACTGGACCACCAGGGAAGTCCCTCTGGTATCTCCTTAAAAGTTTGAAGAGCTGGCAACAGTGGGCATATATGTGCCAAAGTGGTAACATGGTAACAACGCCACTATGTGGCTGTGTGTCTGTGTCTAAAGGGAGACTCTGGTTTACCAGCCCCACCCACCCTACCCCGCACCAGCCCCTTGGGCATCCCATTTACCCATTGCTACACTCAATATGCCAGCAAATTTGGAAAACTCAGCAGTGGCCACAGGACTGGAAAAGGTCAGTTTTCATTCCAATCCCAAAGAAAGGCAATGCCAAATAACGCTCAAACTACCACACAATTGCACTCATCTCACATGCTAGTAAAGTAATGCTCAAAATTCTCCAAGCCAGGCTTTAGCAATACGTGAACCGTGAACTTCCTGATGTTCAAGCTGGTTTTAGAAAAGGCAGAGGAACCAGAGATCAAATTGCCAACATCTGCTGGATCATGGAAAAAGCAAGAGAGTTCCAGAAAAACATCTATTTCTGCTTTCTTGACTATGCCAAAGCCTTTGACTGTGTGGATCACAATAAACTGTGGAAAATTCTTCAAGAGATGGGAATACCAGACCACCTGACCTGCCTCTTGAGAAATCTGTATGCAGGTCAGGAAGCAACAGTTAAAACTGGACATGGAACAACAGACTGGTTCCAAATAGGAAAAAGAGTACGTCAAGGCTGTATATTATCACCCTGCTTATTTAACTTCTATGCAGAGTACATCATGAGAAACGCTGGACTGGAAGAAACACAAGCTGGAATCAAGATTGCCGGGAGAAATATCAATAACCTCAGATATGCAGATGACACCACCCTTATGGCAGAAAGTGAAGAGGAACTCAAAAGCCTCTTGATGAAAGTGAAAGAAGAGAGTGAAAAAGTTGGCTTAAAGCTCAACATTCAGAAAACGAAGATCATGGCATCCGGTCCCATCACTTCATGGGAAATAGATGGGGAAACAGTGGAAACAGTATCAGACTTTATTTTCCTGGGCTCCAAAATCACTGCAGATGGTGACTGCAGCCATGAAATTAAAAGACACTTACTCCTTGGAAGGACAGTTATGACCAACCTAGATAGCATATTCAAAAGCAGAGACATTACTTTGCCAACAAAGGGCTGTCTAGTCAAGGCTATGGTTTTTCCTGTGGTCATGTACGGATGTGAGAGTTGGACTGTGAAGAAGGCTGAGCACCGAAGAACTGATGCTTTTGAACTGTGGTGTTGGAGAAGACTCTTGAGAGTCCCTTGGACTGCAAGGAGATCCAACCAGTCCATTCTGAAGGAGATCAGCCCTGGAATTCTTTGGAGGGAATGATGCTAAAGCTGAAACTCCAGTACTTTGGCCACCTCATGTAAAGAGTTGACTCATTGGAAAAGAGTCTGATGCTGGCAGGGATTGGGGGCAGGAGGAGAAGGGGACGTCAGAGGATGAGATGGCTGGATGGCATCACTGACTCCATGGACGTGAGTCTGGGTGAACTCTGGGAGTTGGTGATGGAGGCCTGGCGTGCTGTGATTCATGGGGTCGCAGAGTCAGACACGACTGAGCGACTGAACTGAACTGAACTGAACTAAGACCACGATTCTCTCCTGGTGTTATATTTCAAAAGTAGTAAACTTTGAACTTTCTGCCATTTCTTTCTTTTCTCCCGATGTGCCATGGGCCTTGCATGATCTTAGTTCCCTGAGCAAGGATGGAACCCAGGGTCCCAACAGTGAGAGCACTGATTCCTAAACCCTGGACTTCCAGGGGCCCTGAAGTCCCTCTGCCACGTCAGACTGAAGCTTCTATTGGGTTCATGTCCTCTTTGTACACTGGATTTGTATCCGATTTCGTTATGGTCAATGCAGGCCAAATAAACAATAATACCTGAACCCCCCCCCCAAAATGTTGTCACTATTATGAGATTTAAACCTTTCTTTCAAATTCAGAACACCCCATTGGACCCCCAAATTTCGTTTCTACTTTTACCATGTTCCTTGGCGAGGGCTGCTGTCTGTCCCCATGCACCTTTTGCACAGCAGCTTATGCTTTTAACTCTCCCCTTTATGAGAAACGTGCGCCCAAACACTCGTGAACAAAGGTGCAAGTGACGTGCCGCGCTATCCTTTCACAGGCTCCTTCTGTTGAGACTTCCCTGGTGGCTCAGACGGGAAAGAATCCACCCACAACGCAGGAGACCCAGCTCGATCCCTGGGTCGTAAGATCCCCTGGAGAAGGGAATGGGCTTCCGTGAATGGGGTTGCAAAGAGCCGGACACGACTGCGTGCCTAACAGTATTCTCCCATGAACCGGACACGACTGCGTGACTGACAGTATTCTTCCGTGAGGTGACAGAACCCTGAGTCCCTGACTATTGGAGGTACCGCCGCTCACCGAGCCCGCCCAGACGTGGGTCTGGAACTGGACGGGGCCACGGAGAGTGGGCTTTGAGGCCTCGACTGCCATTAGCGGGAAGGGGAGGCTCCCTTCCGGGCGGGTGGTTAATGGCAGAGGGTATGCCAGAGTTGCTGCAGAAGATTTTTGTCACCACAAAGGGGTCATTTGCCTGAGAAAAGTAGCAAACAGGATAGCAAAGCCAGAAACAGAGATTCTAATAAGGCATCTATATGCCAATAAAAATTAATTTAAAAAGAAAAAAAAATGGAGATTCTAGTCTGTGTTGTAAAATACAGCAGCCACTCGCTCCATGTGGCTACTTTAAATAAATTAATTAAAACTGCACAGAGTTAAGGGCTTCCCAGGTGGCCCTAGTGGTGAAGAACCAGGCTGCCAACGCGGGAGACTTTGAGACGTGGGTTCGATCCCTGGGTCAGGAACCCACTCCAGGATTCTTGCCTGGAGAGCCCCGTGGACAGAGGAGCCTGGCGGGCTGCAGTCCTCGAGTAGAGCTGGACACGACTGAGCGGCCAACACACATGCGCTCATTAAACATTCAGTTTCTCGGTTGCACCAGCCACACCTCGGACACCTGTGGCTTCGTGGCTCCCGTTTGGATCAAGCAAATACAAGCCGTTCCCCTCACTGTATTAGGTTCTCCCAGCCGCACTGTTAATATATCTGTGCTGAAGTTCTAGCCCTGACTGTTCAGCTCTGTGAACCAATAAATCTTTTTTTTAGTGAAGCAATTGGAGCTGGGTTTACGGTATTCATAATCAGAAGACTCCAAAGGTGGGAGTCTCCAGTTAGCTCTCTGGAGAACATGACCACAGGATTTCAGTTTCACTGGGGTGGTTTCTTTCCACTCAGGTCAGTGCCAGAAAAAATAATCACTGGGGTCCACAAAAGTGCTTAAGCAAATGGCACTCAAGAACATCCATGCCATTTCACCATTTTTCTATTGTTTCCCCAATTAGAAAACAATTAAGAACGTGGATTGAATAGATCTGAAAACACATGCCTTTCCTAAGTCCCGTGGGTGTTTATCAGCCTAAGAGTAATTAGAATAATGGAAACACACAAGAATAGAAGTTTTTTAAGTGTTTTAACGTCAACAATATTGAAATAAAATGACATGATGTGCCTCCTGGCATAGTAATATGAGGATATAACATCGCATTCGTAGTGTTCTTGCCAGATACTTGAATCTAATTATGAGGAAACAGACAAACTCGAATTGAGGGACAGTCTACAAAACAATTTGTCTCTACTTTTTGAAAAAGGTCAGAAAGCTGAGCAACTGTTTCAGACTAAAGGAGACCAGAGATGTGACGTGTGAATGCAATGCCTGGTTCGGATTAGATGCTGGATGGAGGGAGGAGTTTTCTGTAGAGGACATTATGGGGGCAACCGTTGAGAGTCTAGTACGGCTTTTGTGTAATCCATGACTGTCTCAGTTAGATTTTTTGAATTTGATAACCAAACTGCGATTGTATAAAGGAATGCGTAGGATAACATCCTTGTTCTCTCATGCTTGTCTTCAGGGGCTCAGGGGCTCTGATCTCTGCAACCAGTTCTCAGATGTTTCAGGAAAAACAGAGATAAAACAAGTGTGGTATGATCTGGGTGACGGGTATAGGCTGTACTTTTCATGCAGCTCTGTTCTACGTTTGAAATTATTTCAAAATAGGAAAGCAAGCAAGCCATCAACGCAGTGCTTTTTTCCCCACCTGGAAAAAAAATAGCCTAGTATTTTCCATGGCAAATTTCTCAACTGGAAAACAAAGTGCTTCACAAGTGCTTTTCAAAGCCTTTATACTACAGTATCTTTAATACAGAGACTCACATTACACTTAGCCTAACACAGTTTGTGTCTGCTGTTCTGGCATAATTAATAGCAAATCCGTTCACTCTCAAAAATGTCCCAATGTCAATTATAGACACTCTTATTTTCAGCCACTTTCTTTTTTGTAACAAAGTGTCGTATGAGTCAGTATGCTTCGTGGAAAAAAGGAACTTTAGCATTTTTTAAAAAGTGAATGAATTTACGTATTATTTGTATAATGGAAAAAATGTTATCTTTACTAATAATATCTTAAATAACTTTGCTATCCATCCCTGGGGATTACAGCAAACTAGATAATTATAATGAACTAGAAAAAAAGATTTCCTATTACACGGAGAACTGAGAGCTTTTTAAAACGGGAAGGCACCTAAATACAGCTTGTAAATAAAATACAAACTCGTAACATTAATTTATAAAATACACATCAAATGTTGTAAAGCAACTAGATGAATACATTAGCTTTTAAATGTCAAGACTTTCCACGTCTTCTAAGGTGCTCCCCAATCTGTTGAGACCTCAGCCACCAAAGTCACTGACACACACATATAACTCTTAAAGTTTGGTCACCCATACTTAAAGCTTTCATCAGTCTAAAAGACGGGAAAAGCAGAGCAGATGGCATCACTAGTTGCTGCTGACCATGAACTCAAGCATGTTACGGCAAATGACCAGAAACGGGTTGGCTTTTCCTTGCACATTTTTTTTCCTGGTCCACACCAATGGATGATGTGTGGGGTCTACGTACATGATGTTGAATTTTTACCTAGCGGATTTGCTGTTTTTAAACTGGGGGAAGGAATTGGTTGTCATCCTGCATGCTGCCTGGCAGAGAAGTTAGTGCAGAGATCAAGCTAGCCAATTACAGGGTGACTAATTCAGAATTAGAAACGGCTCAGGAAGAGGGTGTGTTTTATTTCGGGCCTTTTATGATGTTTAGTATAAGTTGAATCCAATCCATATAGGCAATACCTATACCTAGGGTGGTGATAAAAGGTGTAACCAAGTGAATTTGAATTTGGAAGAGAAACTGTCACTTTAGAAACAACTTTTGTCTAATTTCAAACAATCAAACATCTAAGTGATAATTCTGGGATGGGTATCATGTATAACCTCTTACATTCTCTGAATTTAACCACATTTTAAATGCCCCAACCCTAAGCTGGGTGTCGGCAGTTACAGTGAGGAGTCCTAACCACTGAAATTCTAGGTGTTGAGCTTTTAAAATTAAGAAAGCTAGGATCTTGTTATAACGTAGCAATTTTCTCCCTTTTCATTTTCTATTTCAGGTGCTTGCTAAATACTCGTTGGGTGACTTTTCATGTATTTTTGCAAACAAGAAAGCAGCCTTTACACAAGTCTATCTTTATTTGTAAAAAATAATATACAACTAAAGCTAATTTGATTTTTAAAATCAAAGTTCATTTAGTGATAATGTACATTTTATAATAAAATTGTAGTAAAATACTGACATTTGATAGTTTAAACAAAGTATCATTCATGTAAAAATCATGTTGCATGTAAAATTTAATTAGAAAATTCATAGTTCACAAAAGTACATATATTTTGTTGATAGCTCATGAGGACATTATCATAAACTGACTTAAGATACAGAACAAAATTCACAGTTAGCTTGACATTTAGTACTATAAAATCTTAAGGTGAATCCACTGATATTTTTGTTAATAAGGTACACTTGAAACAATTCAGACTACCAATGAATGGACATTTTATTGTATAACCAAGATCTGTTGGTTTTACAATATGTCTAGTAATCAATCACTTCACCAATAATTTCAATGAGAGATCCAGTTGGAAAGACCACTGACATATACTTCTGGGGGGACAGTTAAAATAAGAAGCACTAGCAGCTTTGATTTCCATTTTCATGAATACATACAAGACAGATCTATATTTTTACAGTTAAAAGTTGTTCAAAAAGTCAAGCCCTGAAGTATTTCTTTTCCTAAGAGAACAGTTCTGATGTTAAAACTTTGTTAAAAAAAAGAGAGAGAGAGAGAGAAAGAGAGGTAGTATGTGAAAGTATTTTTACTTAAAATGTTGAACCCCTGCACCGCTCGTAATATAAATGAAATGTAACCTTCTACTTACTAACATTTTGCCATTCAAGAGTTAAGTTTGTAAAACTCAACAGAATGTTAAACCTGGAATGCCATTAAAAAATAGTGGTTAAATAAGTGGAAGAATTTCTATGAATTCAACAAAAAGTACACTGTGTTACATAACATTGTGCAGTTAATGGTTTAGTGATAATATGTTTAGTGGTACAATGTGAACAAAATACGTTGAAGTATTCTGAGTCAAGTGATCTTCATTTAATCAACTTTACTTCATATACTTTTACCATAGAAAATATCCTTCAAAACGGAGTCATTCGATTCTTCATTGTTTTACTAGCACACAATTGTTATAAGGTATCCATTCTAGCCCTACCATAAAATTAATCAATAAATAACTCTGAGCGCAGCATCTGTAAGCCGGGAACTCGTGTAGCTCACACTATTCTCAGTCTTTACATACAAGCTGCCGCAGTGCCTGGGCACCTCATACGACGAAGCCAGGCAAGGAGCGCAAGTCAGCAGCCTTACTCTTACCTTGTTCTAAGTGGATGCATCACAAAGTAATAAATAGCCTCTTAACATTAATCGAGATATGCTCTACCTGTCAAAGGTGAATACTACATGCTTTCCATCAAGTGTAGGCAGTGTTCCTACAAACCCCACTAAGGAAAACCCAGAACTTTCATATAAAAAGTGCACAAGGCTGTCCTGTGTATAAAAATCTCTTAGTTTGGGTGTTTTTTTGTTTTTTTTTTTTTTTTAAATGAAAATCATTCACACTACTCAAACACATTAAAAGGGTATAAAAGCAGACCAACAAAATACACAAACAAGAAAGGAATGATTTCCAATGAGATTCGGAATGAGGACAAGAAGACATGGGAGAGAGTCTCCCACATCAGCAGGGGCGATGGAACTGCCTTTCACGACATCTAAGGGATGCCTGAATGGAATGAGTTTGTAAATGTGGAAGTCACAGGAGGGACAAACCCAGATCTGATCGATTGTTAAGAGTTTCTTAATTCAGGAACATTGCTTCAGTGCTTTATAAGTTGAAGCAGCCCCTAAAAAACAGTTGGTTTGATTTCTTGGAAATTGAGGGGAGGGGGGAGCATTTGGAAAACCTGTTACAATTAGCAACAGAGGAACAACATTTAAGTCAAAATAAAATACTGGCATATAGGAGCCAAGGTCCCCAAAGTACCGAATTGACAGACTTCTTCACATTAGAAATTAAAAAATATAATTAAGGGAAAAATTAGCCAGGCTCTGCACAGCAGGTTAAATACGCAACCACTTCAAACGGAAATGATCTAGTCCTTAGGGTGTTTAGTTCTGGGAAATGTGCTAACATCCAGTTCTCTATAGACAAAATAGCAAAAGCACATCATTTCAGTAGCAAAGGCCCCTTTGTTTTAGACTTGAATTTACCTCTAACCCACCAAAGTTTATATGAATCATCAAACTATTTCAATAACATTTTAAGCTTGCGAGATATATATATTTATTTTTTTTTTTTCATGCCTATCCCAGATCACTTGTTCAGAGGTATATAATGCTTTCAACTAGCCAAATTTACAAAGAGTCTCCGTGGCATCCTCGTTTAGAAGACATTCAAGCCGTGATGGTCTCATAGTGTGATGACTGTTCCATCTTCCTCTAAGAGTTTCTGATCTGGAGCACGCGTTTCGAACTCGGTGCGGGCGCCACTCGCTACCGGTGCTAAGCTCACTTCGTTGGCAGGGATGAAACCGTTCTGCCCAGATTCAAAACTGAGCTCTACCTGCGTGAGCGACTGCAGGCTCTCGGCGCTGGGCGCTGCCCTGGGGATCTGCCGCGGCTCCCCGCTGTCCTCGATGACGATGTCCTCCTCCTCGTCGCTGTCGTCCTCCCCCGGCTCCAGGCTGGGCTCCGGCGGCGGCGCGCAGCTGGGGAGGCTGGTGTCGGTCGACTGGCCGGAGCTGCCCGAAGTCCGACTGTTCCGGACGACGTTGTTCCTCTGGTTGGCCGGCCGCACGGTGATGATGAGGTTGCGGCTGTTGGCGATCATCATGTCGGTGACCTGGTCGAGGCTCTTCCCGGAGACTTCGATGCCGTTCACCTCCAGGACTTCGTCATTGACAGCCAGCAGCCCCGTGCTCTGAGCCAGGCCCCCCGGCACGAGTCTAGAGATGAAGATGCCCGGGACCTTCTCCAGGCCGTGCGGGGTCACCCGGACGCTGGCCCCATCCCGGATGTAGAAGCCCAGCGGTTTCTCTGTGCCGTACTTGTAGAGACGCACCCGGCGGTGCGTTTCCGGGAGAATGTCCACGTCGATGATGGAAGACACGGGTCGGAAGTCCTGGGGCAGGCTAATGACGATGTGCGGCTTTTTTCTGTGGTTGTCTGGCCGCAACACGTTGGTTAGGACATTCTTCTTCTTGATTAGTGTGTCTGTACCAAAGGCACTGTAGTCTGCTTCTTCTGTTCAAACAAATAAAATAATTATAGGAATGCTATGAAAATACGTTTATCTATGATGGAATCTGTACAGAAAGGGCAACTCAAAACATATTTGGTACAGAAACAAAACTCGTTAAATATTAGCCCGTTGAGTGAACTCCAGGAGTTGGTGATGGACAGGGAGGCCTGGCGTGCTGCAATTCATGGGGTTGCAAAGAGTCGGACACGACTGAGCGACTGATGTGATCTGATCTGATCAGATAAAAAACGGAGTGCAGTAGGAAGACATGCTGTGCCAGGAAAAACCACTAGGGGGCCCTCTCAAGTATTCCCCGTGAAATTACCAGAAGTTGACGTTAGATTTTATGAAGTTCAAGGACTGAAACATTAAATACGGCAAATGAAACTCCGATAAGCCTCACACACACACATTCTCGACACCATTTATAACAAGTTATTTACACTGTTTTCCCTACATTTGTTCAAAACCCTCCAATTTGCATGTTTATATTTGACTTAATGACATGAAATTGGACACTTTTGAAGCTCAAGTACCTGTTTTAGAGGTTGGACAGACTGTACAGGCAGATCTCTTCTGTGGTGCCTCACAGATAATTTTTTTTTGTAAACAAGGTCTGTGGCAACCCTGCATCGAGCAAGTCTATCAATGCCATTTTTTTCAACAGCATTTGTTCATTTCATGTCTCTGGGTCAGTTTGTTAACTCTTTCGGTATTTCAAACTTGTGATCGTTGATGTCACTACACAAAAAGACGATGACTCACTGAAGGCTCGTTACATTTTTTTTTTTTAAGCAAAAAGGTATTTTAAAATGAAGGGGTTTTTTTAGACATAATGCACTTATTTGTGCCAACATTCATGTGACTCAGTCCATTGAGATAATCGCTTTATTGAACCCACAATATATCCAAGGTCCGCCTGTAATTAAGTGTAATGGATAATACACATAAAATCATAATGAAATTAAACGAACGTGTATCAAACACAGAATTCTGGTCTTCTGCAAGTACACTCTCCCTCAGTTTTCTGGGCAAGTTCTTAATCTTTCATTTTCCCACTTTTCAAAGAAGCTGAGCCGAGACAGACACAACAGGTAGGGGGCTCTGGCAAAGCTGAGCGTGCCTGCCCCGATAACGGGTGTGGCTTCTCTTGCTCCAGGCAGATTCTCTTCAAGGACTGTAGGAATCTGTGTGGCCAGTCCAGCTTGTCAGAGAGTCTTGTATTTTTACGTTTAAAAAAATCTTCCCATTTTAAAATGCTGCACCCAGTTAAATAACAACAATAACCTGTTTAAACTAAGTAACACCTGGGAGTGGGAAGTGACTTACTCTTCAAGTCAGCCATTGATTATTTCTGAGGTCAAACAGGGAGAACGGGGCACTAAAACGCAATCTTCTTAAATCACGCAGCTGGAGGCAGACAGCCTACAAACTACATGCCTCATCAGAGGATGAGGAAACAGAATTAACAGCAGGCACAGAAGGTGAAACCATGTGTCAAAAATAACTACAGTGAGGATAAACTAAAAAGAATCTCCAAGGATTAAAAAAATTAATACAAATTTAAAAAGACAAAAGTACCCCCAAGATCCCAAGAACTAAAGTCCTAGTCTCCACCAACGCTACAGAATGACAGGAACATCACCAGCCTGTGTCTGCAACACGGCTTCCATCTCCAGTTTCTTGTTCCCTGACTCTCAGCCTCCTTATTGATGACTATTATTACCTTTACTTCATAGGAAATTAAGGGTACAAATAGGAGTACAAGTTGGAGAAGACTCTTGAGAGTCCCTTGGACTGCAAGGAGATCAAACCAGTCAATCCTAAAGGAAATCAGTCCTGAATATTCATTGGAAGGACTGATGCTGAAGCTGAAGCTCCAAAACTCTGGCCACCTGATGCGAAGAGCTGATTCATTTGAAAAGACCCTGATGCTGGGAAAGACTGAAGGCAGGAGGAGAAGGGGACGACAGAGGATGAGATGGCTGGATGGCATCACCGACTCAATGGACATGAGTTTGAGTAAACTCTGGGAGTTGGTGATGGACAGGGAGGCCTTGCGTGCTGCAGTCCATGGGGTCGCAAAGAGTCGGACACGACTTGAGTGAACTGAACTGAAGGGTACAAAATACGTTACAGACAGAAGACGGGCCTGGTTTTCTGACTAGACCAGCAGTGTGCACACTCACGTCACACAGTGAATGCTAAGTGTACACTGAGAACGTCAGCGATGTTTTCTCAGGGTGCCTGAACACGCCTCAAAAGCTAGTTTCACAGAAATGTACAAGACCAGGGGTACTTAATTTGGGGGCACTTTTACCACCCGGGGATAATTTTGCTTCATTTATGGAGAAAGTACTTACACTGTGTTCTTACAAAGACAGAAATTTACTTATAATTTGGCTTGGGAAATAAATCCACTGACAAAACAATCTTTTGGGCAAAATGTGGCCAAAAATCTATCAACAACCTTCTCCTGACTGTGTTCATTCAGAACTGGATGTGTCATTTTATAATCAGTTAAGAAAGCTCACACAATTTTTATGTGGGAAATTTCAGACGATACAAACAGAGAACAAAACCAAGTTGCCTACATACCTACTCATGGGAAACCTGACCAAAAGACCCCCCCAATCTGCATAATTTGGCATCGCCTCCAGACTCTGTTTGAATGCTCTCTGCTAAATTCTCAAAAGCAATATGCCCCAGTACAAAGGCACCTTTGTTCCCCCATCTAGCTAATCAGTTTCCAGCCACTGGGAAAAGAAATATTTTGGCGGAAAGCCAGGGTGCAGGGTGTCGGTTTAAAGTGTAAAGGTGAACATGTACAGGGCTCAGGGCTGGCGCTCCACCTGAGCATGTCTGTCAAAGTACAAAACTCGGAACGGGACCGGGGGTTGGAAACCTGGCTCATAGCAACCTTTCACTTGCATAAACCCAGGCTGACGCAACAGCGCGTGATACAGGCTCGTGCAGCAACACCTCACCTATCTCGAGCCTGACAAGCTCAGCTCACCGAGATGGATGAGGGCCTCCACCTGGAATGCCACCGAACAGCCGGGCTGGATGTCTCACTTCCTTACACACAGAAAGTTCCTGTGCTTCAGTCACCGAGAGGGAGCCCTGTGGGCCCTCCCTCTGAGCCTCTTATTATTTAAACATTAATCCCCAAACCCCTGGTTATCTCATTCCTCAGCTCAGAGTCATGAGTCAGGACTGAGGGTCCACTAGTGAGTGGCAGGCACAGATACAAAAATAGAAGCCTACAGCGAATATAAAGCAAACCTCAAAACGAACAAAGTATTTCTATAAATCCCAGAAACGTCCCTGCACAGTTAACAAAACAGGGACCATTCCTGGGAGAGTCATCAAGAAAGTTAAAGACTATGATCCGTTTCAAGTTCTGCTGGAAGACAGGGAAGAATGAAATAGTTGGGGAACTGTTCTAGTCAAGGGGTGGACAACGTTTTTCTGCAAAGAGTTGTACCATAAATATTTCAGGGTCCTGTAAGTCACACAATCTCTGTTGTAAAAGCAGCTGCAGGCAATACAGAGGGGACTGAGCATGGGTGTTTCCAGGAAAACTGTTATAAGACAGCCAGCGAGCCCGAGTTTGCCAGCGTTTGTTCTCATCCAAAATGGTTAAAATGAAATAGATGTGGCAGCTTTTTAAAAGGATTAAACGTCACTCAAAGCAGTATTCACGTTCTGCAGATCCCTTCAGTTTCTAATATAAAGGAAAATCAACCACCAGCTACTTAAGAAGCACCTAGTGCCGCGTGGCCAAGCCTTGCGCTCTGTGCCACAGATCCGACACAAGTTGTGCAGAGGCCCTTTGCTTTCCAGGCGTTTACAGACTAACAGAGCCGGCAATTAACCGAGAACCGGAAACCACCATGATTACAGAGATGCCAGGAGCTGTGAAGTACCCTGGGTTGAGGGAGCCTGTCAGTGGGTGTACAAGGGCCACGCCCGCCTTGCTCAGGGAAGCGAGGCTTATGCTGAGACTGGAAAAGAAATAGCAGCTCACCCGGTGGGAGGGAGGGAAGAACTTGCAGGTGCGGCCAGCCTCCAGAGAAGATAGGCTGGGAGGGGAGGAGCTAGAGCCAAGTCAGCAGACAGGGCCCTGCAGACACCAGCCCCCCGGGGAAGAGGGGAGGGTTCCAGACTTCAGCCTAAGGCCAAAGGGAAGAAACCCCAAGGATTTTCTGGCTGCAAGTTGGAGAAGGGACCTGCAGGGCAAGGTAGGAGGTTACTGTGGGTGATTCAGGATGGCACCTGGCCTGGAGCAGATGCAATGGGGATGGGAGATAAGCCTGAAAAATAATTAGAGCACAGTTTCAATAGGCTTGGTGACAGACTGATTGAAAAAAAAAAAGTATGTGTCAAAGGTGACAGCCAGGTTTCTGACATAAGCAACTGGTGTCATACTGTGAGATGTTTCTCTACAGTTTCTTTTTATTTTACTTAATTTTATTTCTTTTGTTAAACTATTTTTTTTTAAAACTATTAAAATGTATTTTCCTTAGGCCATTTCTGAATTAAACCCAACTCATTAAAAGATAACCTTAAAACACATCTCCCAAGTCACATCTACTGCACGGCAGAGTTCTAAGAGATGGCTGAAGGGCCACCCGGTTCCAGGTATCTGGGCCATAAGGCCATGTCCTAAGGCAGATGAGGCTTAAAGCAAGACCAGAAGTGTCCCCAGCATGCTCCTTTGATGAAACCTGCAGTACACACGTGTTTGTCTGATGGCATACAAAAACAGTCGGCGGCAGTGTGGCAAGAAGCTGTGGTGCAGGTATCCTGATCAGATCTGGCGAGGAGTCCACATGTGTCAGTGGGGCTCAGACCTGGCTGAACATCATCAGGACGGGCTGGGAGGCTTTTGAAAAAATACACATTTCCCTGGCCATCCTCCAAACCTACAGGGATGACCTGAGTACTTTTACTGTATTTTTTTTTTAATTGGAATACAGTTGTTTTTCTTTTAAAGGTGTAACCTTTAAATATTGTCTAAGACTGTTTTCCATACAACCACCTGTACAAAAGAAGGAAAACTCTTTTTCCCTCAAAAAAATGAGGAAATTCTAAACTCCAACAGGGCAAAGGGGGCTGGCAAAAGACCTGGGAATCCTCTCTGAAAATAACTTTTAAGATATCAGGTTTTTCTGTTTTGATTCTTGCTTCCATGATAACAGCCCTAGAAACAGTGCCTAGGGTTTTTCGCCTCTAATGATAAACTACTGTAAAACATAAAACTTTTCAAGATATGCAACAATGTGACCTCCAAAATCATGCTATGAAGTGGTTTATGCCTTCAATCGTGAGCTTTCACTTCAAAGAAACCTTATTTGATAGAGTGTACCACATTCTAACAGGTCGCGTGCTTTCAAATTTTAAACTGTGTTTCTGTCTGTCTTTTTGGTGCCGCATCAAGTGCAACCCACTGCCCTGCCGATTCCTAAACTGGAGGCCGCAGACCAGAAAAACAGAAACCATGTTATCATTAAGCGATAAAATGTAACCATACTTAATATCATGTTTTATATTAGCTTCCAAAATTTAATGTTCATTAAAGATTACGTAGAATCAGCGTTCTACTTAAGCATCTGTCCAGCTTTGTTTAGAAAAAAAAAAGTATCGCCACGAACTACAGGGCACTGCATAACTCTGTAAGACCACAAACACCTTAACGCTGCCTAAGTAAGGTGATTCCAGGTCTCCAGGGGGCAATCTGGTAAACGTGGGCGGTGGGGGCCCTAGCTGGGGCGGTCGGAAGAGGCCCCTCTGAGACAGTCACCCATACTGAGGCCTGAGGGCAAGGAGGCAGCCTCCGGCTGAGCTGCAGGAAAAGCGTTCCTTACAGAAGGAACAGCACGCGCAGAAGCACGGAGGCGGCAGCAAGCCCACCCAGGCCGGTGGGGTCGGAAATCAAGGGGGCTGTCGTGGTTCTGGAGAGAAGGACAGGGGAAGGGGAGGCTGTGGGGCGGGGCTGTCGTGGTTCTGGAGAGGAGGACGGGGGGAGGGGAGGCTGTGGGCCCAGATCAGGAAGGTTCTTGCTCTGCGTGCGACGGGAGCCACTGGAGGGTTTTAAGTGGGAATGAATTGACTGACTGACTTCACATTTTTTGCTTAAGTCATATCTGTATTAAACGTAACTCTTTTAAAAACAAAACTCTTCTGCTGAACACACCGCGTTTTTCTAAATCCAACTCTAAGGGCTATGAATCCTACTGACATTTGCCTCTACTGCACAGAAAACTTCTGTTGACTGTGTTTACTTCAAAAGTCCCTTTTTGAAGAAGGGACCAGCAGAAGATAACCACCCTTCAAAGAGGTTAGGATTAATCCTATGAGTGTTACAATGCCAGTAACATAAACATGTGATCGTATAATCCACAGCCTATAATCTTTCTAACAAAGGGGATAATCCAACAAGTTTGTCAGATGGCAGTAGTTTAAAAATAGTCATTCTACATTTAAATACACTTCCAAATAGCAAGTAAATTTGTAATGAAAATTACAACCGCTAACAAGGAAGGCCTTTTATTCAACAATAATGATTTAAATCATTCCGTTTAAAATGACGAGTTCCACTCACATGTGCCGTCTTTCCTTCTCCAACATTCTATGCATAGCTCTCTAATAACCAGCCCTGGTCTTCGTCTCTGCTAGCTTTTCTGTCTACTCCCAAAAATTTCAACTATCGCTTTCTGTAGACTTTCAACTCTTTGCCCACCATTTCTGATTTTGTGCATGACAAGGCTGAAACTCACTGGCCAGATAAGCTTTTTTTCTGGCCTAAGACGAAACCAGTTTTCTTTCCAAGTCAATCTCTCTTCCAAACTATGCCTGTTTTATGGCCCTGTCCCAGCGATCAGGCTCGAGTCCAGGAAGCTATCTTCTGCTGGACTCCTCCTCAACTCTCTGACATCTGGTGAGGAGCGTGGTGCCTCTCAAGTCCTCCCCTTTACCTCACCTCGTCTCCCGCTGGGATGGAAGTGGGCAGCATCTCTCAGCTGCCTGCTCCTCACTCAGATTCATTCCGAGTATTCCAGAAGTAACATCCTAGCTGTACCAGGCTCCTGTCACTTACTGAGGAAACCTGTCTCAGGTGTCTCTGGGAAAACGAATTTGTGTGATTCTATTTTGTAAATAGTCAAGTGGTACAGACATAAGTTACCCTACCTACCCTCGGAGGTTTATTTTGTTGGTGGACTTGAGTTCCTCCAAACCCAGAAGCAAAGATACACAATCAGTGGAATTTCAGAGCCCTGGGAGTGGTCCAACGCTTATCAACTGGTTTGAAATAAAGTTTCACCTTCAAGGGTAATCTCGGCCCACTCTCTCACACTGCTGGCTAGGTCGGTTTCCAAGCACAGCCAGGCTTGAATCACCCACCAGGACTGGGCTGGAGGCTGTCAAGCTGCCTTTCCAAACCTCCTCATTTTCCAACGACAAGAGCAGCAGCAGCATGCATGGCGCCCAGCCACAGGCCGACATAGATACACACACATGCAAGAGGCCACAAAGTTAAAAAAACTTTTTAGGACTTTTTAAAGTCAAAATACATTGCAGTGCTTGCCATATACAGTGGTTATTTATTTATTTTTTTTTACAGTGGTCATTTAAAACGTTCTTCTGCAAGACCAATTATCAATGTTTACATTCCTCCAAAATAATGACTTACTAATTTTCCAGATAATTAACTGATTGTATTTTCTGTGAGAAACACCTTAGAGGAAAGTGAACATTTAGCGGAGGCCTAGTGCATGCCAAGGCACTGCACTGAGCTCTATTAAACCCCCGAGCAATGCTATGAGATGGTATGTTCATTCTACAGATAAAGACATAGCAACCCAGAAGAGTAAACAGCTTTCTTTCAAGTACCTAGTAAGTCCAGTACTATTGCCTGGAAAATCCCATGGACAGAGGAGCCTGGTAGGCTACAGTCTATGGGGTCGTAAAGAGTCGGACACGACAGAGCGACTTCACTTTCACTTTCATTTTCAAGTAGTAAACACAGTATTTCAAAGTCGTGACCGACTCTTTGTGGCCCCATGAATTGTAGCCCTCCAGGCTCCTCTGTCCACGGGATTTTCCAGGCAAGAATACTGGAGTGGGTTGCCATTTCCTCCTCCAGGGGATCTTCCCGACCCAGGGATCCAATTCATGTCTGTTGCATCGGCAGGTGGGTTCTTTACCACCAGTCACCTTAGTTGCCACCAAAAAGGGAGAATGTTTCTCTGACTCCAAAGCCACACTCTTCCTACCACGTCTTTCTGAATGGACAAAATCACATTCAACATAAAGATTCAATATGTTCCTAATTTCCATTAAGAAAAAGAATCTAAGGGTTTACAAAGTAATCAAAACTTTCTAAAGTACACTTAATTAAGTGTAAAGATGTTAATAAACCAATAATATCACAGACGTCTTAACTCGTTAGTTAATTTGGTAATAAGATTCACACAAAATGTCTAATTCCTTAAATTTGTGGCAAACTCTGTATATCCTATCAATGAGGAATTAACAACTTCTAATTCTCAAACAATTTCTCTGGATGTTGGTACTTACCCTTTTTCTGTATAAAGATCCTAAGCAGTGGGTTGGCCGTTGAAACAGCTTTGTGATAATTGTCGTCATTATTTATAGGTAGTAAATCGCCGTGGATGTCTGCATAGCCTACTAAAACATCAACATTGGGTATTTTATGAACATGTTGCAGTAATCCATAAAACTCCTCAAACTTTCCAGGTTTTGACCTTTCCAGCGAAAACCGACGAAATTCAGCTCCAAACTACAAACAAACATATTAATTTTAAAAAAGGTAACAGGATCCAATCTTATAATGCATGACATAGAAAAATTCACAGATACAAGTTTCCTTTAATAAAGAAGACAGTTTCAGCCACACGGTTTATAGTCAGAAACCTCACTGAAAGTGGAAGTCTCAGTCGTGTCTGACTCTTCTCGACCCCATGGACTACACAGTCCATGGAACTCTCCAGGCCAGAATACTGGAGTGGGTAGCCTTTCTCTTCTCCAGGGGATCTTCCCAACCCAGGGATCGAACCAGGTTTCCAGCATTGCAGGCAGATTCGTTACCAGCTGAGCCACCAGGGAAGCCCCTAGAAACCTAATTATCTGGAGATAAAACAGCCTAGGGAAGACACAGAAATGTGCCTGCTCACTGCTGCATCTCTGAAGGGCATTCCCTTCAAGAGACGCAGGCTCATCTGAATCCCCGGGGTACCCAGGCCTCACTGGGGACTGTCCTGCAGAGTGAGTCAGCTCAAATAAGCCCTGTCTGGAGTCCAGATCCTGACAACAGTCTTCCCTCCTCACTCAGGCCTCGGGGTAACAAGGATGTGCCTAAGTTTCTATTCTGACTGTCAGCAAAAAGCATCTAGGTTTCCTCCCCCATAAAAGGAGTAACGACTTCACAGAAAGTGGCAGGAATTAACTGCAGCATACCCAAGTAGGACTTTGAACTTCTTGGCATTAAGGTACCATATGAATGGAGGCATACTATAGTAGAAATGTCTAAAGATAAGAAGTGTCTACCCTATGTTAATCTTAAAAGAAAAAAAAAGGCAGTTTTATTAATACATTAAATATATGTCGTACAACCATCCAATTAATGCAGAAGTGTTTATGTGCTTGGCACAGTGCTAGGCCCTAGAGAATGAAAGGCTCAGGCCTGCACCCGAGCTCAGCAATTAGTGGGTAAAGAGAATAATTATATGAGCGGTATTAAGGAACCACACAAACAGGGAGGCCGGCACTTCCATCATACCCAGTATTTATCTTCACAATTCTGATACTCACGTCTGCTTCCCTACTCTAGAATCCAGATGCCACGTGATTTCAGTGGTTCTTATCTGACACGAAGGACTGGCTTCATCCAGTCCATAATGAACAGGATCTGTGACTTACTCTGGAACTAGCACAGCATTTCCTCAAATGTGGAAACCTAAGAAAGATTCATCAGCCTTCCTCAAAAAGTGCCCCAGTCACACAAGTTTGGGAAATGCTATATAACTATAATCACACTCTTGGGAATCACTGGGTAGACCAGTTATTAAAGGCAAGGTGAAGCCCTGGGGTTGATAAAAACAGAAAAAAATTTTTAAACTGTTTGCCAAATGTGTTTGACCACTGAATTCCTTTTTCCTCTAAGTATCTATTATTGGATAGTAACACTTGTACTACCAACAGGGCTTAGACATCATGCAGACCAAGTCCCTACTGGAATCATTTGGTTACAAATGTGTCCATTCACTTCCCCAGGGATCCCATGGGCTCCCTGGATTCAGGCTTCTGCCTTGCTTATATCCATACTATTTGTTAGTTTTCAATTAAAATGAAAACTCAGTAAAACCACCTCTTACTTCTAATACATTAAAAGTTTCCAAAACATATTCCTCAAACGTAAACACTAACATTTGTCAAGAAAATAAGGTGACTCACACCTAAAACGCTCAAAAAGTTTAGTCACACCTTCACGTTTCAAAGTAAATAAAAACTGGGGAACACCCTTCATATCAGAGTCAGTCTTATGATGTTATCAAAAGTCATAGTTTCTCCTCCAATTTCTTTATTCTGGTATCCCAACATCCCAGTGCATTTGGATTCATCCCCAGGTTTTACTACTTCCCCTGGTGAATGGGAGTAACAGCTAATGATTGAATATTTTAGGGCTGCAATGTTTTTGCTAAAGCTTGTGGATAAAAATTCTTTGCTCGACTTTTTTTTCTCTTGCTTAAATGTTATGATAAAAACAATGGGAAATTGTAAGGCTTCACAGTAGATGTGCCCTTTTGCAAAGTTAGCAGAAAAAAAAAAAAAGAGAAATTGTTATGCTTCTTGCAGCAGAACAACAGGATTAAGAGAACTTTTTACTACATGAAGAAAAATGCAAAAATAGAGATAAAATTAAGACCCAATCAACAACTATTAAAACTTTTTTTAGCCTGGTCTAGTTTGGCCTGGTCATGGGGATGGACACCAGCCACCCAGCATCTTTTGGTACAACACTCTAGAAATGTAAACTTGATTTTAGGACTGGTTCCCCATGAATCATAACCAGGAAATGTACAGCTCAATGACTATTCCAGGTTTTTGATATCTAAGGCTGTTGGAGGACATCACCTTGATTATTATCAGAGCTCTCTCAACTCCACCGATACAGGAAGATAAATGTTACCAAAATGTTACCATAAAGGAAAGTCACATGGTAACTGGTATCACAACTTAACTATACTTATATTTGCAGGATCCATTACTTATTTGTACCATTTTCCCCTTCCAGGAGCAAAGATATGACACTGACAACTTGCTTTTAATGCAGAAGAAAAAGAAATCCTGAAATGTGGATCTGCATACCACAGAGTTGGGGTCACAACCTCTTCATTATCAACTTTGTAAAAAGCTGTAATACCACCAAAGCAGTGAAAATGGATGCATTGTTTCACCCATCTGTCCAAATATTGTTTAAATGGTGAAGATGTCAAGTGCTTTTCTTTAACCCCTTAAAAATAAGTGTACAGTTAAAACACAAGGTGTCAGAGACACACTAGAAACCGTACCTCCCCTGGGCCTGTTGATCAGCGGCTAGAACACGAGTGGGACCCTTGACTCTGTTTAAGAGATACGGTTCACCAGAAGCGCAGTAGAGCAGGCCAAATATATAATGGGCAGTGTGGGAAAGATTCACAAGCCAGTTGACAGAAGAGACGCACGGAAAGCCTGAAATTCTAGTCCCTACACGCTCAAGGTTTCCTAATCTGAAAGATAAATTACCATTTGACTGTATTTATCAGAGCACCTAGAATCTCCACTCATTTTCTTCCTATGATAAAAAGTTACAGACTTGCTACCAAGATTAGGACCATGAACTGAATTTTAAGATTGCGCAATATCGTGTTTTTCTTTTCTTAACCTCAACTCCCACAAACCCAAACTAGATTTATAACAGAAATGCTGAGAGAAGGTTCAACCATTGGGCTCGGAACCACGACTACCACTATATGCCAGAGGAAAAACTCTCTATATTTTGTTATCTTAACTCTTAGTTCAAGCATGTCACTTCAATTCGCTATGGCAATTCCATGGAGGACACAGGAGACAGTGTATTCCTGAACCTGCTATATTTCTGTTCTTATTAAGCAGAAGGGCTTTTAAAATTAGTACCTACTGTGATACGAGTTAAGTTGAAAATAATGTTTTAAAATGTTTAAAATGAATGCAGATCTCAGTTATGGCAACTTACAGGACCTCGCTTATCAACTCCAGATAATAAAAACCCTTCTACCCCAGAGAGCCTTCCTTACTCTACTTCACTGAAAATCACTCCTTGATTTTGCATTCTCCCTTCTACCCTATCCCCGTAATCTTATACTCGGTAAGGTTTCATTATTTTTTAAGTTGATACGCTTTTCCTTTTCTCCTATTCTTCCCTGTGTTTTTGATCTTCCCAACTCTTATTTTAAATGTTCACGGGCTCAGCTCCATGTGCTCTCTTTGGTATTCCAGAAGGCCTAAAACTTATCTTGTAAAAAGGGCTTTAAGGTTTTGTCATAAAAAGCAGAGCTTGTTGAAGTCAAAACCTTTCTGAGCCCCTGTCTTCTCCGAGAATCAGACTAGATTATCTAAGTCCCTTCTGGCTCTTCAATTCATGAAATGCTTGCTTGAGAATGTTCTTGGGGCTGCCGATCATCTTCAAATTCCAGCTTAAAACCTCCTTTAGAAAGCATTCCCTCACTAATCCCGATACACTGTCCTGCTCAGGGAGCCTTGCAATTTAGGAATTCACAGGATACCCACACGTTGTCATCAGCGTTGGTCAAGAGGAAAAACACTTGACTTGAAAGAGTAGCAGGATGGAATGAGAAGGGTATCCGAACTCAAAACTGTGAAGTGCCACTCACACGAAAGGTGACAGCGTTCATTTTACAAGATTCAATGCATACCAAAGTTCGCGCTAGAAAAATCCCTACTGGAAGCAAAAGCTAACTTTTACATTTGGGTGAGTACGGGTGTTTCAAACACTCTTTACTCACACGCCAGAAGGCAGAATTCCTCCAAACCTTTCGTACCACGCTGCGCTCGCTCAAATGCCCCCCCATCCTCGGGTATGTCTTGGGCCTGACTCTCATCCTTGAAGGGGAATGATTTCTTACGGAAGGGGATTAATCGCTCGGCGGGGCTCCTGCCTTACCTGGGGGCGGGAGCGGACACAAGGCCCCCCATCCTCGGCAAGTTCATTCCCCACCGTCTCCAGCCCCCAAGTCCCCCCAGAGCGGCCCCGGCGGTCCCAGACACCCGGCCAGCCCTTGGGGGCCCCAGGCGCAGTCACTGCGGCCCCCCGTCCCCGGGCTCCTCCAGCTTGCCCGGGCCCGCGCACCTTGCTCTTCACCTCCATGGTGCCCAGGCAGCCGCTGCCTGCCCCGTGCCGGTGGCCGCGGTTCATCCTGAGGCCGGGCCCGCGGCGGCCTCCTCCAGTCGGGCCGCCCCTCGGGGGCGCGCGGGGCGAGTGCGCGGCCGGCGGGCTCGGGACGCGGCGGCGGCGGCGGCCCGGGCTCCTCCTCACAGGCACCTGCAGAGGCGCGGCCGCGGCTCGCGTCTCCGCGCCGGGCCCCGCTCGGCTGGCTCCTCACGCGGCGGGACCGAGGGTCGGACTGGCGGCGCGGCGGGCGGGGACGCGGAGCCCGCCCTCCCGGCCTCAGCGGCGGCCGCGACGGCGGAGGCGGCGGAGGGGGCGGAGCGGCGGGGACACGCGCCGCAGCCTCGCTCTCGGCCGCCAGCCCCGCGCGCGCGCGCTCCCTCACCTCGGGCCGGGCCGCCGCCGCGGCGCGTGTGCGCGCTCACCTGCAGCCTCCGCCGAAGCTTCGGCGGCCCGCGCTCCGCCCCCACCCAATGGGAAGCGCGCACCTGCGCCCTCGGCGCCAACCAATCGGTACCCGCCTCGCGCCGCGCGAGGGCGGGGCCTCCTGCTCGAAAAGCCCGCCTGCCGCCGTTCGATTGGTCCCGCGCGGCGAGGGAGGGGTGGGATCACCTGAAGCCGAGAGGGGCCCTCTGGACCCCGCAGGCGAGCTCCAAAGCGCATGCGCAGGCCCTGTAGTTTCCGCCCAGCGAAGGCCGGCCGGAAGCGCGAGCGCACCTGGAGACGCGCTGGGATGGGTGGGCCTTTTGCGCGCGCGCGGGTGCGCGCCTGGTTGCTCTGGACCCGGCCTGAGCTCGCGCTCCGCCGGGGCGTGGAGCACGCTTCCCGGCTGGTTGCCGGGCGCCGCGGGGCTGCCGGCTTTCTGCACCCTCTTCCGTCCCTTCCACTTTGGGATGCTGCAGCCTCCAACAACGCCCCTCCATCACCCATTTGCGTCCTTTAGTCGTCTGGCTTCAACTCGGTTGCAAAATTCCAGTTTTCGCGCCTCTGCAACAGTAACTGGAGAAAAATCTCAGGGCTCTACTGGCTTAATGTCGTTGGTACAGACTTTCTGCAGTCCAGTCAGGTCCCATGGGGTCGAGTGGGCGCTGGGAGGGAGGGGAAGTGGGCAAAGGCCAGGAATGTCTCCTCGAAGGTCTGTACTTTTAGATTGGCCCTCCAGGGATTCCCCGCCCCCTTTGTCTTTTAAATTTATTTTTAACCTTTGAGGATCTTCCTCTCCCTCCAGCCATTTCTGGGCTATTCGCCGTGTCCACCAGTGACAGCCGCCAGATTGTGTTTGTCTCTGTCCCTCCAGTGGAATGACCAAGCTATGTTCTTGATAACAAGACTGAATCCTTCTCTTTAAATGCCCAGAGCCGGGTTTCTCCTTTGCAGCACTGCCAGTGCTGGGGTGGTGAGGAGAAGACCCCCAGGGCCCCCCACCCACCTGCAGAGGGGCTCATCACAGAGCTGTGGAACTCGCCTGTGAGCTGGACCTGGGCCTGCGGGGGGCCGTTCTAACCTGAAATGGCCAAGAACAGCTGGCTAGGTTGCCGCATTCAGCCGGAGCGCTCTGGGCCTTCCTCACCCTGTCTCTGCCTTCATCCGTCCTCACGCGGGCACCCCTCCTTCCCAGCACTTTTGTCTAGTTCCAGGTTCCCCATGTATTTCGGAGAAGGACGGCTGTGAAAGGCAGCGACCCCTATGCTTTGCTCACTATGACTCCGAGTAGTAGCATCTGCCTGAGTGCCCGCAGGTACTCAGATCTGTCTCTGCTGGGTGCTGGACCTGGGGAGGATAGTTTCTCCATATTTACATAGCCTCACCTGAGTTCAAAGGTGGGCTTCTCATCTTCCCTCTCTGAAGGGTTCAGTTCACCAAGTATTCGTGGGGGAATTCAAAGTTGTTCTGGCCATTTTTGGTGGAAGTCCAGAGGGAAGGGGCACCATCCCAAGCCGAATCATTGTAAAATCTGCCTTCTCTACCTCCTGTTCAAAAGCACCTGCTGTGTGACTCAGGCTACACTGGACATGAAGTGTGGTGCTGGGATGGGGCAGCATGGCAGTTTGGTCTCAAGACCTCTTAATACTCTTAAAAATTATGAAGGGCCTCCAGTATTGTGTTTATGTGTAGATTTGTCTTTCAACAGTCATTGTATTAAAATGAAAACTGTTGGGACTTCTCTGGCAGTTGAGTGATTAAGATGCCTGGCTTCCAACACAGGGAACGTGGGTTCAATCCTTGGTTGGGGAACTGTTTAATAAGATCCCATATGCTGCACAAGCGTCAAAAAAAAATACAATTACATTTAGAAAACAAAGTTAAGTTAAAACTGAGAAATGTTTAAAACACAAGGGTGCACAAGCACGGGGACTTCCCTGGTGGTCCAGTGGCTAAGACTCCAGGTTCCCAGTGCAGGGGGTCTGGGTTCAATCTCTGGTCAGGGAACTAGATTCCACATGCTGCAATTAAGACCCTGGTGCAGCCAAATAAGTAAATAAAAAGAAATACTAAGAAAAATACACAAGCACACATTCCAGTAGTCATCAGGGAGATGACATCGTCACAGGTCACGTCCCTTCTGGAAAATTCCATCATATACCTGTGTGACAAGGAGAGTGAGAAGAGCAAGTGACATCTTAGTGTTGTGAAAATAGTTTCGGCTTTGAGAATCCCCTGTAAAGGTCTCAGGGACTCCAGGGACCACTGGGATGTCTGTACTTGGCTGTTACCCCCTCTCCCTGGCTCCCAGGGCCAGGTGCTGGGCCTGTTGCTGTGGGAGGGAGTGTTGAGTGGCTGAGCTTTATCACTGTTATCGGTAGTGATTTATCAAGCCCTTTTAAAAAGGAAGTTCGTGGGTGCCAACACACCTGCGTGGGCCCTGCATTCCTGGAGGTGTCGTCATGTCCTCTCTGCCCTCCCCCCGGGGTGTGGCACCCCTGTTGGACTTTCCTTTCTAGAAGGAAGCGTCAGGCCCGAGATTTCTGGATCTCCTAAGCGGAATTTGCTCTGAGGCCTGCGTCACACACACGCCTGGGCTGTGTAAGGAAGGAATGTGGAAAAGAGTTTGATTTTGATAAAGGTGTCATGGAGGAGGGGAGCCCTCTCATTCCGAGAGTGCTGTTCCGGGCACAAGTTTGTTTGCAGGGCCTGAAATTCAGCTTATCTCCAGAAGCATGAAGCCCAGAGAAACAGCAGAAATGGAGAAGGGTTTATAATCCTGTTCCTTTGGTTTGTTTTTTTGTTGTTGTTGTTGGTTTTGTTCCTTTGGTTTGAAGAACTGAACTCTAATCTCATTTCCCGCCACCCCTCCCTCCCCACCCCCAAATCCTCAAGCTAAAGCTGATCAAGACCTACGTGGGGAATGAAAAGCTAGTCCCACACCTGGGAGAATTACTACTCAGTGAGCTGGGGAGATAAGCAAGGTGAGTGGATGGCACGAACTCTTTAAATTACAGGTTCACAAAGGCATTATTCAGGAATGGCGACCACACCCGTGTGCTGTCCTCTCTCCAGCCCACCTCCGCCGCCTGGAAGAAGCTAGTAAGGGCTCCATTTCTGCTTCAGCCCTCTTTCCGACACTGTCTGTCTTTAATTCTACAACTTCACACGACTGCTGTCTGTTTAAATGTACCTTGTGAGGTGGGAAGAGTTTGTAATTTTCCACAATTCATTTTATTGATTTACATCTTGCCTAACGGGGCTTTTTTGTTTCCTTCCTCCTCTTAGGAAAAAAAAATTTTTTTAAAGAGGTGACAAGAAGTCACATATAAGGGTGGTGAGATTTTTTTTCAAGCAGTTTCTCTTGCCAGTTCTTTTTCTCCTTGATTGCTCAAGTGCCAGTTTTGATGGAGCTGGTTAATAATTCTTTGAGAGAGAGGTGAAGTGTACACTTAGTAGTCTCAGACGACTCACCAAAGCATTTTAAGCCCTTTAGCAGAGGTGGAATTAAGTCATGTGATCTATTTTCTGGTTAATAGCTTATAACTCTCAGAAATGAATTAATTATTTTCCTGTAATGTAAGAAACATTACTGTCTTAGGTAAAAACCCGTCTTCGTGGGAGGCAGGCTGTGCCAGGCACAGTGCATGGTCCCTATCCTCGAGGAGCTTGCTTTCTGACCCTTTCCCTTGGTGGGACTCAGTTTCTTTATCTGCAAATGCAGGCATCAGATGAGATCATCTTCACAGTCCCTTCCAGCTCTCAACATTCTGTGGTACCTAGGGGATAATGGAAACTCATCATTATTTCAACATCACCAGGGATGAACTAGGAATGAAAAGAGCAATCTTTCCATCAGGGTCAACAGGCAGGCAGCAGTCATCAGCTAAACTATTCCACTTCCTGGGAGGTGTTGATGAAGATGATGATAACTAACATTTATGAGGGTCCACTCTAGGGGCTTCCCTGGTGGCTAAAGAATCTGCCTGCAATGCAGGAGGCCTGGGTTTGATCCCTGGGTCAGGAAGATCCCCTGGAGAAGGGACTGGCTGCCTACTCCAGTATTCTTGCCTGGAGAATCCCACCGCAGAAGAAGCCTGGTGGACTACAGTCCATGGGATCCCAAAGAGCTGGACATGACTGAGTGACTAACACTTTCACTCTGGTGCCAGGAACTGTGCTAAGTGCCTTCCCTATGAATTATCGTACTTTTTAAAAAAAATATGCATGTATTCATGTATTTGACAGTGTTTGGTCTTAGCTGTGACGAGTGAGATCTTCAGGCTTCACGGTGGCATGCAGAGTCATAGTTGTGACATGTGGGATCTCAATCCCTGACCAGGGTTAGAACCTGGGCCCCCCAAGTTGGGAGGGTGGAGTCTTAGGCACTGAGCCACCAGGCAAGTCCCTATCTCATTTACTCTGAAGGTACAGGAAGAGCTTTATACTTGGAGGCACTGAGATCTTAACTTTCCGTAAGTGGTAGCTGTTAATTTGAGCCCTTGCTCTGCCCCTTGCTGGCTGGGTGACCTTGATCCTGTCCATCCAACTTACTCAGAGCCTCAGAGCCTCTCCTCAGATGAGAAACTAAATGGGAAACTGCTCTGCAAACCTCAGGTTTGGTGAGAACTCTAGTGGTTATTATTTAACACATAATATTACCTACCAAAGCCTTTGGTAGAATTTCAAGAAATTCTTAGAAATAAAATATAAATATGTAATAAACCATTCTTCTTGTTTTCACACAAGAAGAAAGAAACAAGAAAACAAGAAGTTTTAGTGGCCATCTCTTAGAGAGGTTGAGAGGCAGCCTGGAGGAGTCATTAAGGATGTGACTCCCAGATGCCTGCATTCTGTGCTGCCTCTGCTGTTTCCTACTGTGCGACCCGGGTCGAGTTCTTGAGCTCTCTGAACCTCAGTATCCTCACCTGTAAAATGAGGATAGTTCAGTCGCTCAGTCATGTCCGACTCTTTGCGACCCCATGAATCGCACCACGCCAGGACTCTGTCCATCACCAACTCCCGGAGTTCACTCAGACTCACGTCCATTGAGTCAGTGATGCCATCCAGCCATCTCATCCTCTGTCTTCCTCTTCTCCTCCTGCCCCCAGTCCCTCCCAGCATCAGAGTCTTTTCCAATGAGTCAACTCTTTGCATGAGGTGGCCAAAGTACTGGAGTTTCAGCTTTAGCATCATTCCCTCCAAAGAAATCCCAGGGCTGATCTCCTTCAGAATGGACTGGTTGGATCTCCTTGCAGTCCAAGGGACTCTCAGGAGTCTTCTCCAACACCACAGTTCAAAAGCATCAGTCAGTCTTCAGCCTTCTTCACAGTCCAACTCTCACATCCATACATGACCACAGGAAAAACCATAGCCTTGACTAGACGGACCTTTGTTGGCAAAGTAATGTCTCTGCTTTTGAATATGCTATCTAGGTTGGACATAACTTTCCTTCCAAGGAGTAAGTGTCTTTTAATTTCATGGCTGCAGTCACCATCTGCAGTGATTTTGGAGCCCAGAAAAATAAAGTGTGACACTGTTTCCACTCTTTCTCCATCTATTCCCCATGAACTGAGGATAAGAGGAGCGTTATTTGCCTTCACTCATGTACAGAGCATTTAGGCTACGACCCAGCACAGAGTAAGGACTCCTGAAGTGTTATCGATTATTGTCCTTATTGCTGTCGAATTATTATTACCTACTGTCATAATAGAATTCATTGATGTAATTAAGTATTAAGCCTCAACTGTGTATACAATATGGTCCTTGACATGAGATAAAGAAGAAGAAGAATAAAAAGGATGAAGATATGATTTCTACCAGGGGCTTCCCTGGTGGCTCAGATAGTAAAGAATCTGCCCGCAATTCAGGGGATCTGGGTTCGATTCCTGGGTCTAGAAGATCCCCTGAAGGAGGGCGTGGCAACCCACTCCAGTATTCTTGCCTGGACAATCCCCATGGACAGAGAGGAGCCTGGTGGGCTACCATCTGTAGGGTTGCAAAGAGTCGGACATGACTGAGCAACCAAGCACGTGATTTCTACCATCTAGAACCTCACAGTTCACATATGCATTGGCTCAGCAAGTATCCTTGGATGCCTACTGAGGATCAGGCAAGGAGACAGTAGTATGAATACGATCGAATTCTTGTCTCCAAGGAACATGTGTCTAGCTGAGATGTCAGACCCTTGGAGAGATACCTTCTGGAAGTGATGTGTGGAGTAGTTAAGGCAGGGAGGTTTGTTGGAGTTGACATCCTGGAGCTCACATCTGGCTCCATCACTCACCAGCTGTGGAACAGTCGCACACACCTCGGTCTCCCTAAAGACCACCTCTCTCTGGAGTGAAATGAAGAGAGTGATAATATCTACCTTCTTTGAACTAGTAAATATTTATTGAGCGTCTATGATGTGGCAGGCACTTTTCTAGATGGTTAAGGGTACAGGAGTAGAAAAGACAGAACGCAATCCCTGCCCTCCTGGGGCTGACATTCCAAGGGAGGAGAGACATAGATAGGCAAATTAAATACTTAGAAGATAGTGTTAAGTGATGAAAGCTATGGAGGGAGAAAGCAGGGAAAGAGGATGGGGAGGCCTAGGGAGCTTGGGGGTGGGGTGAGGGCTAGAAGGGAAAAGAAAATTCCAAATAGGGTGGCAAGGGGGGCCCGTCTGGGAAACTGCAGAGGAGAAAGCCATCCTGGGAGCTTCTCGGGCTGGTGGGGGCAGGGTGGCAGGTCGAGGATCGGGGGAAGCCTTCCAGGCAGGGGCTCAGCGCGGCCCTGATGATCCGAGGAGATAAAGCTCTCGGTGCCTGGCACACAGCTAGGGCTCAGAAGACACCAGCTGCTATTTTGAGCCATTACTCAGCGCAAAGGCCAGGGTAGGAAAGAGGGGGTGGGAGCAGAAAAGTGAGAATGACTAAGTCAGCCTCGGGGGTGGGGGGTCTGGAGTGTTTCACAGATGAAGAGGCTTCGCTTGCAGCCAGGGCAGAGGAATGAGTAGGAGTTTGCTAGGGTCGTGGTGGTGGTGGGGCGGGGGGGTTGCTGAGGGGGGCCAGCGGGGGAGGAGGCATTCCAGCCCGAGGGAGCTTGGCGATGGGGGCCGGCGGAGTAGGTGGCGAGCAGATTCGATGGGTCTCAAAGGCCGTGGTGGGGAGTGTCTGCTATCTCCAGTTGCTGCCGGGAGACTCCTAACATCTTTAAAACTGGGCACTGGAAGGAACAGACTTGTGTTTTAATAAGCTCTCCGGAGGAGGCAGGCACTGGGGCAGCGAGTTAATGAGTCTTACAGGGACCAGTGTAATTAAATGGCAAAGCGAGTTGTGCAGCCTGTGGGACTTCAGGAGGAGGCATGCCGTCCAGCCCTCAGTTACTCATTCATTCATTCAGCACATTTTTATTGAGGCCCCGCTACGTGCCAGGCACCGCCCGCCTGGATGTTACGGCTGCGGCAGGGGTGGGGGGCGGGGAATAAGACCATCTCTTCCCTAGAGAGACAGATGATGAGCAATGAACGCAATTTGGGGGTGGGGGCACAAACAGGATTGCTTTATGGCCCAGGCAGGAGGCAGGGAGAGCAGGGTTTGCAGAAGAGGGAGCTGCCCCTAAATCAAGGGCTCACCCAGCCCCTGGGTCTGTATGAAGGTGGGCTGCGTAGGAGCAGGTCTCCTGGTTCTTTAAGAGAGGCTGAACATTTTTTTTGTTGTTTTAATTTCCCTGGTGGTTCAGTGGTAAAGAACCCACCTGCCAATGCAGGAGATGCGGGTTCAGTCCCGGGCTGGGGAAGATCCCCTAGAGAAGGAAATGGCAGCCCACTCCAGTATTCTTGCCTGGGAAATACTGGGGGTGGACAGAGGAGCCTGGCAGACTTCAGTCCCTGGGGTCACAAAGAGTTGGATAGGACTTAGTGAGTAAAACAGTAGCAACAATCCTTCCCTTACAGCGTGGTGTTAGCTTCTGCTGTTCAGCCAAGTGAATGAGCCACACATATACATACATCCCCTTGTCCCTGAGTTTCCTTCCCATTTAGGTCCCCACTGGGCACTGAGTAGGTGTCCCTGTGCTGGACAGTGGGTCTCGTCACTTATGTATTGTATACAGAGCAGCGTGTATATCGCAACCCCAGTCTCCAATCCGTCCCACCCTCCCTTCCCGCTCGATGTCCATATATTTGTTCTCCACATCCATGTCTCTGTTTCTGCTTTCAAGTAAGTTCACCTACACCATTTTTCTAGGTGCCACATAAATGAGTTAATAGTAGTACACAACTGTTTCTCTCTCTCTGACTTACTTCACTCTACAGGACAATCTCTAGGTCCGTCCACATCTGCAAATGGCTCAGTTCAAGAGAGGCTGGGCATTTTCATGTGAGATTCCTGATTCCAGTAATTGTTGGCAACTGATCAGAAAGAATGGAGTGACTGAGGATAAGAGGAGTGTGTGTGTGTGTGTGTGTGTGTGTGTGGGTGGGTGGTGTGCATGAGTTCTGCTTAGGATGGGTTGTGAGAAGAGCTCTGAGGAGGTGGCGCTGCAGGGATGAGAGGGGAGAGCCTGTGCCGAGGATGCAGGGGAAAAGCTTGATGTGTTCGAGGAGCTCAAAGGAAGCCGTGCCTGGAGCTTGAGGAACGAGGGAGAATGGCGGGGAAAGGACGGCGGGGCAGGTCGTGCCGGTCTTGTGATGACTTCGGGTTTTCTTCTGTGTGTGTATGCTAAGTCACTTCAGTCATGTCTGACTCTTTGAGACTCTGCGAACCGAAGCCTGCCAGGCTCCTTTCCCAGGTCCTTTGAAAAGACGTCTCTGAACCTTGAGAATTCCAGAAAACCCCTCAGTCCCCGGCAAGCCCTTGTTCATCTTCACAAACATATATGGATTTAGGTACTGTTATCACTTTTATTTTGCAGATGAGGAAACTGAGGAACAGAAAAGTTAAGTAATTCACCCGGCGTCACACAGATAAGCATCAGAGCTGGTGCTCAAATCCCAACTGTTGGATTCCAGAGGCTTCTAGGTTGCCCTTCATAGGGTCGAGTGAATTTCAGAGATGGGTTTAAATGTCTTTCTTCCTTGATGAAATACATCATTTTATCTGGAAACAGAAAGTTCTGCCTGTGTCCTTTACCCCTTCCCCAAGACAATCCTACGGGTGAAAAGTCAGCTAAGAGTCAGGTTGCAAGACTTGTTGCCTTCTAGGAGCCTTCTAGAAACCCAATAGCCTCCAGGGGATTGGCCCCACGGCCCCAGCATCTGATCAGAATCCCCCATGAGATTTTTTTTTCAGGGGGAGGGAGAGTGTGGTTCACTATGGAGAGGAGTTTCCAAAATGAAAATAAACCAGCAAACAACCCAACTTGTTACTGGAGATCCAGTGACTTAGCCTTATTAATTTCAGCGTTAAGGAGAAGAGAACAAAATCGTTTATAGAAACCCTCTTCTCCCTCAGGAGATATTTAAGAACTGAATGTATTTTTTAAAAAAATTTTAAGGCATGCCAAGTTTATGTAAAATTATACCAATGATGAAAGAGGCTAGAGAACAACAACAACAACGCCAGCCAGAGTCGGTGCCCACGTCTTAGGCTCTTAGGAAACACAGAGGCAAACAAGAAAAAGGAAACTGGGAGCGTGAGAACAGAGTGAGCCGGGGGACTGCTGGGGAGCCCGGTGCGACAGGCGGCTGCCGCGCCCGAACTGGCACCTCACCCCCCGAGCCTCGTCTTTTCAAAGGGGATCCAGAGTAGCTGCCTCAGACAGTAAAGAATTCCACCAGATGACAAATATGTCTCTGAACACTCTTTCCGGCATGTGTCATGTATTGAATCCATAGTACCAGTCACTGTTCCAAGACCCTTTGGGGTTGTCCGTTTGGTTTGTGAGCAAGAACCCCCAAGCTAGTGTTTGAAGGCTCAGGCCGGGTCAAGCCTGAGCTAAGTGTGCTGCACACATGGTGGTATTTATTTATTTAAATATTTGGTTTTATTTTATGTGTTTGTTTGGCTGTGCCATCTCTTACTTGCAGCATGTGGGATCTTTGGCTGTAGCATGTGGGATGTTAGTTCCCCAACCAGGGGTCTGAACGTGGACCTCTAGGTAGTCTCCATCCTGTGATACTTAATCCTCACCTTAACTCGGGTACGGGGCTTCTCAGGTGGCACTAGTGTTAAAGAATCCGCCTGCCACTGCAGAAGACCTGAGACAGGAGGGGTTCGATCCCTGGGTTGGGAAGATCCCCTGGAGGAGGAAATGGCAATCCATTCCAGTATCCTTGCCTGGAAAATCCCACGGACCAAAGAGCCTGGCTGGGGTCCCAAGAGTCACAACTGAGCGATGAAACCACCAGCACCTGACTTAGAGACTGTTATTATCATTCTCTTTGCAGATGGGAGATAGGTGGAGGTGGGGAGGAGAAATGGTTTGCCTGTAAGCTTTAGGACCCAGGTCTCTTCTGACTCTGCTGTCTGCTATAACTCTACAGGGAAAATTACCAAAAAAAAAAGTAGATACCATTTTTCAAGTTCCAGGTCTCCTTAAGTATAAAGAAGATCTAAGTATTTCAGGAAAGTGCCAGTGGGGCATTTTAAAATGGAACAAGGTATACCCTGCAGCCTTCCAGATTGGGGGTGGGGTTTGCTTATGTTCAGAGGTGAAATTTTCAGGCTCTGGGTGTTTCCCTCACAGTTGAAGAGCTCCAGGCAGACTTAACCCCATGCTCCAGGGCGGATCCCTGCCTACCATCCAGTTCATCACCCCGGAGGTGAATGTGCCCTAAAGCGTCTACTCAGATCCTTAAAATAGAATCCTGTGCGCCGGCCTGCGTTTCCTATTACTGGGTTCAGGATGATGAGGAGGTGGTTATCTGGGTTACTAACCTCTGACTTTTGTAGTTACGAACAGTAAATGTTACTTCTTATTTGTATGTGAGCCTCATTGGTGAGTCAGTCCCATGACCTGGGAGGAAAGGTCTCCCAGCTCCATCTTCAAAGTCAAGAGGATGAACGCTTCAGTTCAGTTCAGTTCAGTTCAGTCGCTCAGTCGTGTCCGACTCTTTGCAACCCCATGAATTGCAGCACACCAGGCCTCCCTGTCCATCACCAACTCCCAGAGTTCACTCAGACTCACGTCCATCGAGTCAGTGATGCCATCCAGCCACCTCATCCTCTGTCGTCCCCTTTTCCTCCTGCCCCCAATCCCTCCCAGCATCAGAGTCTTTTCCAATGAGTCAACTCTTCGCATGAGGTTGGCCAAAGTACTGGAGTTTCAGCTTCAGCATCATTCCCTCCAAAGAAATCCCAGGGCTGATCTCCTTTAGAATGGACTGGTTGGATCTCCTTGCAGTCCAACGGACTCTCAGGAGTCTTCTCCAACACCACAGTTCAAAAGCATCAATTAGTCAGTGTTCAGCCTTCTTCACAGTCCAACTCTCACATCTGTACATGACCACAGGAAAAACCATAGCCTTGACTAGATGGACCTTTGCTGGCAAAGTAATGTCTCTGCTTTTGAATATGCTATCTAGGTTGGACATAACTTTCCTTCCAAGGAGTAAGCATCTTTTAATTTCATGGCTGCAGTCACCATCTGCAGTGATTTTGGAGCCCAGAAAAATAAAGTCTGACACTGTTTCCACTGTTTCCCCATCTATTTCCCATGAAGTGATGGGACCGGATGGCATGATCTTCGTTTTCTGAATGTTGAGCTTTAAGCCAACTTTTTCACTCTCCACTTTCAATTTCATCAAGAGGCTTTTGAGTTCCTCTTCACTTTCTGCCATAAGGGTGGTGTCATCTGCATATCTGAGGTTATTGATATTTATTCCGGCAATCTTGATTCCAGCTTGTGTTTCTTCCAGTCCAGCGTTTCTCATGATGTACCCTGCTTATAAGTTAAATAAGCAGGGTGACAATATAGAGCCTCGACATACTCCTTTTCCTATTTGGAACCAGTCTGTTGTTCCATGTGCAGTTTTACCTGTTGCTTCCTGACCTGCATACAGATTTCTCAAGAGGCAGGTCAGGAGGTCTGGTATTCCCATCTCTTGAAGAATTTTCCACAGTTTATTGTGATCCACACAGTCAAAGGCTTTGGCATAGTCAATAAAGCAGAAATAGATGTTTTTCTGGAACTCTCTTGCTTTTTCCATGATCCAGCGGATGTTGGCAATTTGACCTCTGGTTCCTCTGCCTTTTCTAAAACCAGCTTGAACATCAGGAAGTTCATGGTTCACATATTGCTGAAGCCTGGCTTGGAGAATTTTGAACATTACTAGCATGTGAGATGAGTGCAATTGTGCGGTAGTTTGAGCATTCTTTGGAATTGCCTTTCTTTGGGATTGGAATGAAAACTGACCTTTTCCAGTCCTGTGGCCACCGCTGAGTTTTCCAAATTTGCTGGCATATTGAGTGCAGCACTTTCACAGCATCATCTTTCAGGATTTGGAATAGCTCACCTGGAATTCCATCACCTCCACTAGCTTTGTTCGTAGTGATGCTTTCTAAGGCCCACTTGACTTCACATTCCAGGATGTCTGGCTCTAGGTCAGTGATCACACCATCGTGATTGTCTGGGTCATGAAGATCTTTTTTGTACAGTTCTTCTGTGTATTCTTGCCATCTCTTCTTAATATCTTCTGCTTCTGTTAGGTCCATACCATTTCTGTCCTTTATCGAGCCCATCTTTGCATGAAATGTTTCCTTGGTATCTCTAATTTTCTTGAAGAGATCTCTAGTCTTTCCCATTCTGTTGTTTTCCTCTATTTCTTTGCATTGATTGCTGAGGAAGGCTTTCTTATCTCTTCTTGCTATTCTTTGGAACTCTGCATTCAGATGCTTATATCTTTCCTTTTCTCCTTTGCTTTTCACTTCTCTTCTTTTTCACAGCTATTTGTAAGGCCTCCCCAGACAGCCATTTTGCTTTTTTGCATTTCTTTTCCATGGGGATGGTCTTGATCCGTCTCCTGTACAATGTCACGAACCTCATTCCATAGTTCATCAGGCACTCTATCTATCAGATCTAGTGGCCAGGAACTTGGAAGTCCTGAGCGCCCGCCCTAAATGAGGAACCTGCATCCCGGGCACTTCCTGTGGCTTCCTCTTTGTCCCTCCTACCATCTGTCACTCGATGGTGCGCTCTTTCATACAGCGAACTGGAAGAGCCTGCTGTCCTTTAGACAAATGTCTTCTCTCCGAGGACCCCGTGCTTTTCAAACAGGAGTGCCGAAGGATCTGTTTTTCAAAAATTTCCCCATTGTCACGGATGGACCCTTTTGTAAAAATAGGGTAAAAATGATCTACTTGAAAATAAATGAACTTTAAAAATACCAGCGACATGTAAAAAACAAGCCCCAATTTTTTAAGCCCCGGTTCTTTAATTTAATTAATTTATTTTTATATTTATTTATTTGGCTGAGCCAGGTCTTAGTATGTGGCACATGGCTACTTGAGTTGTAGCATGTGGGATCTAGTTCCCTCACCAGGGATTGAACCCAGGCCCCCAGCGTGATGAGCGCAAAGTCTTAGCCACTGAACCACCAGGGGAGTCCCTACACCCCAGTTTTTTAGGGTAAGATTCAATAGCCCACATTTTCAGTAGACTTGTGCTTGAGGGCAGACTCACAATCCAGGGTGACAAATATCTTCATGGGTCTGCGATTCCCCGAAGAGAGGGACAGAAATCATTTTGCAGGAACCCAGAGGGTTCAATCATACGACTAACCGAAGCAGTCTTGACCATCGGGGTCTCCAGCTTGAATGTCCCCATGCGTCCCGTTGTCTGCGGCTTCAGATTATGGGGTGGAGCTGGAGCACAAAGTTCTAGATGCAGCCACGTCTTAGGAATAGTGAACGAAAAAAAAAGTGCAACAAACCAGTGGCCATAGCATAACAAGCCGACTCAGGATGTAAACGACAAAGCAGCGGGTACAGTGGAGGGGGCAGCGTGGGGGAGAGTCGGGGTACCAGCTACCGGGTGTCAGGGAGGCTCAAGCACGTGGCATGCAACATGGGGAATAGAGCCAGTATTTTGTAATCACTGTAAATGGAGAGTAACCTTTAAAAAATGTATAAAAGTAATTTTTTTATAGTCCAGCCTTTTGGAGGGGGAAAATGTCTCCCTTTTACCTTATCTTTTAGCTCTTTCATTACACACACATACATTTAAGAATGGGCCCAGTTGCTGTTGTTTAGTCACTAAGTCATATCTGATTCTCTGCGACCCCAAGGGCTATAGCCTGCCAGGCTCCTCTGTCCATGGGATTTCCCAGGCAAGAGTGCTGGAGTGAGTTGCCATTTCCTTCTCCAGGGGATTTCCTAACCTAGGTATCAAACCCAGGTCTCCTGCATTGGCAGGCTGATTCTTTACTCCTGAGCCATCAGGGATTATATATATATATATGCACACAGACATTATACATATTTTTACAAGTCTTGCTTGTTTCACTCAACAACATATCTCGTTGTTGATACTTCCACTTACCACTTTCATGCCTTCCCCATTCTTTTCCCCTGACTGTTTTAGCTCCGTGTAGGTACGTCATGCCTTATTTAGGGAGTCTTGTGATGGCCGACCCTTAGGTCATGATTACTCAGTTGCAGTGAACATCCTGTGCTTGTGTCCTGTGCACTGAGGCGTGTGCTCCTCTAGGATAGATTCCAGCAGATCTATCAGTGGGTGTGCACACTTGAAATGTTTAGGTACTGCCAAGTTCATCCTCCTGAAAGATAGTACGTGTTATCAACAGATTTTAGAGTTGAAGGAAGTGCGGTTGGACTCATCCCTCCTTAGAGGATCAAGGGGCTGAAACGATGGGCAGAGCCTGGTCGAGGTCACATGTGACTGAAGACAGCCTCCTGCTTCTCTTTCCAGGGAGGCTGCAGAGTTTTCATCAACCTTTGACCCCCCGATGGCCATTTACCTTCACTGGAGGTGTGTCCTGCACAGAACCAGGAATAAAAGCTTTGAATACTTATGTTGATGTCAAATTTGAACCTCGATCCTTAAGACTGCGTCTTAAGACCCTTAAGAAAGGGATTGTGACTTGAGGTAACTTTGCAGCCTCTCTCGGAGGAATATCTGATTTCCGTTGCACCAAATCACCCTTATTGTGTACAGGGACAGCTGAGTAGAGTGGGCGAGGGACTGAACCTGGCCTCCAAACTCAGCTGTGCTCTGACTTTGTGATTTGGGGCACGGTACCAGCCTCTCCCGGCCTCTCTGTACCCGTTTCCCCACCTTGGAAGAGGTAGCCCTCTTGCAGAGTAACGATGATGACTAAGTCAGAATAACGTATGGGAAACGCTTGGGATGCTCCCAGGGAATGTTGGTTTCCTCCTCTTACCCTTCTCTTGAGGAATTTAATAAAAGGATCAGGATTTGCGTCCAACAGAGGGCACTGTCTGAGCTGGAGTGGGAGTCTTCTCAGCACAGAGAGCAGCTTAGTGAGATGCTCCCGTGGTGCCAATTTACTCCTGGAGTTTAGATTTCATTAAGGTCAGAGTCATTTTCACTTACCAGCGCAGAGCTGCTCTGAAGAGGTTATTTAAGGACGGGAAGCGGCCATATCCCCAAATTCCACGGACACTCCCTTCCATCTAATCCCTCTCTGAAGCTTCAGCCTCCTGAGTATCATCGTCTGTCTTCACTCCCCATCTTCCATGTAATTCGTCTCTGTTAACGGCATCACGAGCTCTTGGGCCATCTAGGACCGTGACCTTATTTTAGACCCTCTGTCTCTCTCACTCCCTGTATCCAGGTAGTTGCCTGATTCAGAATATCTAACACATTGGTCCTTCCCTGTTGCCACACAGCAGCGCCTGGGGACAGACCCTCATGACCTCCTGCCAGGACTAGTCTCCACATCCAGACAGGTCTGGGAAACCCCAATCAGAGCGTCACAGCCAGAGCCATCTGACCTGTGTCTCTGGAGCCCAGCGGGCGAGTGACCCCTCTCCCCTCTGCTAGCAAAGCGCTCAGGGCTCAGCAGGGCCTGGTGGCCCCAGCCCTCCCCTTTGGCTGCCATATCCGGAGAGCTGACTGTGTAAAGCTAAGGCCATGGGCCTGGTGTCATTTACCCTCAGGAGATAGGAAATATTATTGTCCCCTGGTTTTTTTTTTTTTTTTGGCTGCGTCACATGTGGGATCTTAGTTCCTTGACCAGGGATCAAACCCACGTCCCATACATTAGAAGAGCAAAGTGTTAGCCACTGGACTGCCAGAGAAGTCCCATATTATCCTGTTTGGGACAGGGAAAGTTGGAGTCAGCAGAGTATAGAGACTTGCTTAAGGTCACATAGCCGGAAAGTGGTGATGCCAGTCTTTCAAGCCCTTTGTGTCTTAACTGTGCTTCCCAATGGTGGTCCTCACACCCCAGGGGTATGTCAAGAGGGTCCCTTGAAATGTCAAAAACGGCAGTGGTGCCTGGCTAATGTCTAACTTTAAAAAGATGAGTGGAGTCATTATTTTTAAATTTCTCTTAAAACACCAGGCAGTATAGGACTTGGTTCCCCACCCCGCCCCCGCCCCCCCACCCCCTGCAAAAAAAAGGAATAAGCCTGAGGCTCAGTCACTTGCTCGGTTTTAGTGACACTCCTTGAGGACCGTGCAGTCACTTGGTAGTAAATTGCTTTAGTTCTTAGACTACATTTTGTCATTTATACCCTGGTGGAACTCTTGCTGCTGTTTTCATCTGATAAATTAACGAAAAGCCCATATTACTGAAAAATCAACATTAAAAAGAAAAATACATACAAAATAGCTATTTGGGTATATGTATAAGTATATTGTGTGTGCATTGTGTGTATTTATGAATAAAGTTACATGATTAAGGGGAAAAAAAGAAAAATTACATAGCAATGATTCTGTACACACCTGTACTTTCTTAGGGAAGGCAGTGCTAATTAAAATCTGAAACGATCTCTCCTCACCTCTTAGAAACAAATACAAAAATTAAAAAACAATAATAAACTTTTCAGAACACAAAATGCAAGGATTCTGAGAGAAGTAAGATTCAACAACAGGTGGCTGTTATGACCATGCCCTTTGACTAGAAAAGAAGCTTTGTGAAGTCAGGGACTGTGTCTTTTGTGGCTGGGTGACCAATTCCTGGCACATAGGAGACTGTCAGGGACTGTTTGTTGAGTGAATGAACAGCCACGATATGCTTGCGCAAGCCCAGGACGAAATGAGAATTTCCGCACTTGGGCCGTTTAGGGAGAACTGAGGAGTGCCCGGGGTTTCTGCACCTTACAGCGTGTGGCGCTCTCGTCATCGTCTCATCTGATCCTTACAGTCACCTGTGCAGCAGTGTTTCCACGTTTTCAGAAGTGGTTGGGAGAAGTGACGTGCTGAGCTCAAGGTCCACGGTAAGGAAGAGGGGCCAGGTCTTTTGAATCTAAATTTGGTTCTCTTTCCACTGTCCTCCCACCCTAACTGGGCCGAAGGAGATCAGAGATGGGTGACTAAATTAATCAAGGTCTATATTTCTCATTTGTAGGGTGGAAGTTCTTTTTTAAATGTAATTTGCAGCCTATATTCCTATTAATCCTTGACCATCTTCTTTTTAATATTTGTTTGTTTATTTTTGGCTGCATCAGGTCTTACTTGCAGGCTTCTCTCTAGTTGTGGCTTGCAGGCTTGGTTGCCTATGGTATGCGGGACTAGTTCTCTGACCAGGGATTGAGCCCAGTCCCCTGCATTGGAAGGTGGATTCTTCACCACTGGACCATCAGGGAAGTTCCAGAAAGGAAGTTTCGATTGTCATTCGTGTGTGCTCTGTTCTTGGACCTCTCCTTTCTATGACTTCTTCCCCAGGTGATCACTAACATCTCCTGCATTGACAAGTGAGTTCTTTACCACTAGCACCACCTGGAAAGCCCAAGAGCTAACGCAGGAGACATAAGAGACACAGGTTCAATCTCTGGGTTGAGAAGATCCCGTGGAGGAGGGCATGGCAACCCACTTCAGTATTCTTGCCTGGAGAATCCCATGGACAGAGGAGCCAGTGGGCTACAGTCCATGGGGTTGCAAAGAGTCGGACACAACTCAGCAACTAAGCACAGCACAGGACAGGCATCCCAAGGGGCGCAGTGATAAAGAGCCCACCTGCCGATGCAAGAGACTCGGGTTGGATCCCTGAATGGTTAGAGCCCCTGGGAGAAGGAAATGGCAACCTGCTCCAGTATTCTTCCCTGGAAAATTCCATGGACAGTGAAGCCTGGCAGGTTACAGTCTATGAGGTCTCAAAGAGCCAGACACAACTGAGCGACCGAGCACGCAGGCAGGCAGGCATCTCAGATTGACATGGTCCAAACTGAGCTCTTGATGTCTCCATCCCCTTCTCATCAAACAGTTTCTTCCATCTCAGCAGATGCAACCCCATCCTTGATCTTGTGTTTTCCAAACGGCCATTGGTATTATCCTTGACTGCTCTGCTTCTCTCATACCCCACATCCAGTCCTACTGGCTTGATCTCCAAAGTATATCCAGTTACCTCTCATCACCTGCACACCCCCTACCCTGGACCGCGTCACCATCGTCTCTCGCTTGGACTATTGCAGTAGCCTGCAGCCTGATTTCTCCGCTTCTGCCCTTGCGCCTGTGCAGTCTGTTTTCCATACCACATCAGAAGGATCTCAGAAGGCCGAGGTACACCCTTGCCCTTCAGACAAGCGTCCTCTGCTTATCACAGGTTGCATACACACTGAGGTGGAAAGCAAGCTGGTGGCTGCACCATCCCCCTTTTATTTTCCGCCTTTTCAGAATTCCTATCTGTCGCCAGCTAGGTTTGTTTGCACTGGGTCTTAAATTCTGACAATTGTATCTTACATCCCTCCCTCCTGCCCCACCTCTTTCTCTTTAAAAATATTTTAAAGCTTTTTCCATGGCTGCTAAAAACCATAAGGTAAAGATTCAAGTATATACTTTAAAAATCCATTACACAAAAGAACTGATTATATCTCAACAGTCGGAATCCAAATAGAATTCAACAAAAATTCAGCAAATATGCATTTATTTTTGTTGCTTATTGCTCAGAGCAAAGCCAGGGAGTTTAAGTGGCAGAAAGAACACACGTCTGCTATTTGATATCAGACAGCTGTCATCGCTCCCGATACAGCGTTCACAGGTTATGGTTCGTCTGGCACTGAAATATACACACCCTACCTCTCTGCACAGAGGTGTCAGGAGTCCTCAGTCATCTCCTATGCTATGGTGGATTACATTTTCCAAACGACAACCACAATCTCTCCCTTAAGGAAACGTTATCGAAAGATGCGAGGGATTGGAATGTGTAATACAAAGCAGACACACAGAGAAGAATGAGTTTCATGGCGCAGGAAGAGAAGGACTGACTTTACTGCCTATAAAATAAAGTCCACGTGCTACAAGTTGGCCTGACCCACCTGGTGCATCTTTTTTTTTTTTTCCTCCAAATCGACCTGAGGTTAGAAAGCCCTTTCTTAGCTGGAGGACTTTAGGGTGAAGCCCCTTCAAGCTCTTTCAATCTCAGTCTCCTATGAAGAGGGGTTAATGCCTCCCAGGGAAGTTCTGAGAAACAGGGGGACACACTCTGCTGGCCCGTATCAGTGTGCTCTGGGTTACAGGCAGGAGAGTTGTATTGTGTTGGACAGAGTTAAAAAGTTGTCGTCTCCACGAGGACATGAAGAATGGTTCTGGGGAGATGCATGTGGGCGATGGGAGATACAGGCTGACAAAGGAGTGGACTCCTGGTGAATCAATGTGATGGACTAATGGATTCCCAGATAACTGGCTAAACATTATCTGGGGGATATTTCTGGAAGAGATTACCATCTGAACCAGTCCTCTGAGTAAAGATAAAGATGATCACCCTCACCAATGCTAATGGGCATCATCCAAGAAGGAGGGGTGAATTTGTCCCCCTGGTTTGAGCTGGAACACCCATCTTCTCTTGTCCTTGGTCACAGGTGCTCCTGGTCCTCTGGCCTTCAGACTCAGGTTGAGATGAGCCCCGCCAGCTTGCCTGTCCTCAGGCCTTTGGTATGTAAGTGTACATGTTAGTCACTCACTTATGTCTGACTCTTTGTGACCCCATGGATTGTGGCCCGCCAGGCTCCTCTGTCCATGGGTTGCCATTTCCTTGTCCAGGGGATCTTTCTAACCCAGGGATTGAACCAGGGTCTCCTGCACTGCAGGCAGATTCTTTACCACTGAGCCCCCTGGGAAGCCCCCAGTCTTTGGACTCAGGCAGAATTATATCACGAGCTTTTCTGGTTCTCCAGCTTATAGAGGACAGATCAAGGGACTTCCTAGTCTCCGTAGTCACATAAACCAATTTCTGCCATAAATCTCCTCTTGTATATCTATTGTCTATCTATCTATCTCCTACTGGTTCTGTTTCTCTGGAGAGCCCTGACTAATGCATTACCATAATTTTTGTTCTTCTGACTGAGCTAAACAGAACTCTGTCAAACCTGAGCACTGCTGGGATCCATACCTTTGCTTATATGACCCCTTCTTCCTAGCAGACTCTTAGAACCTTCAGTTCAGTTCAGTTCAGTCTCTCAGTCGTGTCCGACTCTGCGACCCCATGAATTGCAGCACGCCAGGCCTCCCTGTCCATCACCAACTCCCGGAGTTCACTCAAAAATCACGTCCATTGAGTCAGTGATGCCATCCAGCCATCTCATCCTCTGTCGTCCCCTTCTCCTCCTGCCCCCAGTCCCTCCCAGCATCAGAGTCTTTTCCAATGAGTCAACTCTTTGCATGAGGTGGCCAAAGTACTGCAGTTTCAGCTTCAGCATCATTCCCTCCAAAGAAATCCCAGGGCTGATCTCCTTCAGAATGGACTGGTTGGATCTCCTTGCAGTCCAAGGGACTCTCAAGAGTCTTCTCCAACACCACAGTTCAAAAGCATCAATTCTTCGGTGCTCAGCTTTCTTCACAGTCCAACTCTCACATCCATACATGAACACTGGAAAAACCGTAGCCTTGACTAGATGGACCTTTGTTGGCAAAGTAATGTCTCTGCTTTTCAATATGCTATCTGGGTTGGTCATAACTTTCCTTCCAAGGAATAAGCGTCTTTTAATTTCATGGCTTAGCCTGCCCTAAACCAACTGCAACGTTCTGCTCAAAGACCACCTCTTCCAAAACGCCTTCCCAAATGCCACCAGTCAGACGCAATTTCTCCTAGCTCTTGTCTCCTCAAGCATGATTTTGCCTCTGTGACGGCCATTCTAGAAAATGGCTGTCAACATGGCAGATTCCAGCACCCCCAAGAGGGGTTCCGACTCCTCAGTTTGCTCAGGTCCCAAGCCAGGTGTGACTCCAGATACCCGACTCCTCCTTGGCTCCAAAACCATTCGTCTTTGAACATCCCTGGTGGTCTAGTGGTGAAGAATCTGCCTGCCAACGCAGGGAGCACAGCCTTGATCCCTGGTCCAGGAGGATCCCGTGTGCCTCAGAACAACTAAGCCCCTGCATCTCAACTACCGAGCCCACGCCCCTAGAGCCCATGCGTCCCAACAGGAGAAGCCACCTCGATGAGACGCTCACGCACTGCAACTAGAGAGTAGCCCCCGTTCTCACAACTAGAGAAAGCCCACACGAGCCACAAAGACCCCACATAGCCAAAAATAAATCAAATAAATAAATCTTAAAAAAGAAGGCCATCCACCTTTGCCCATCTCCCGTCCACTCTTCACCAGATGTCATTCTCAAATGCACACCTATATTGTCATTTTTTCGTTGCTCGTTCGCTAAGTCACGTCCAACTCTTTGTGACCCCGTGGACTGTAGCTTGCCAGGCTTCTCTGTCCTCTACTGTCTCCCAGAGTTTGCTCCAATTCCTGTCCATTGAGTTGGTGATGCCGTCTAACCATCTTATTGGACTTGACTTTCACCATCAGACACATCAACTGAGCTGATGTTGTTTCCACTTTGGCCTGGCCACCTCCTTCTTTCTGGAGCTCCTAGTAATTGCCTTTCTCCTCCCCCGGAGCATATTGGACATCCTGTGACCTGGGGAGGGATGCTTATCCTCGGGCATCATATCTTTCTGTTTTTCACACTGTCCATGGGGTTCTCCAGGCAAGAATACAGGAAAGTGTTAGTCACTCTGTTGTGCCCGACTCCTTTGCGACCCCATGAACTGTAGCCCTACCAGGCTCCTCTGTCCATGGGATTTCTCAGGCAGGAATACTAGAGTGGGTTGCCATTTCCTTCTCCAGGGGATCTTCCTGACCCAGGGATTGAACCCTCATCTCTTGCAAGAGATCCTGCATTGGCAGGCAGGTTCTTTACCATTGAGCCACTTGGGAAGACAAGAATACAGGAGTGGGTTGTTATTTCTTTCTCCAGGGGACCACGTTTTGTCAGAACTCTTCGCAATGACCCATCTGTCTTGGGTGGCCCTGCATGGCATGGCTCATAGCTTTAGCGATTTACACAAGCCCCTTCGCCACAACGAGGCTGTGATCCATGTAGCAGTTACTGCTGCCTAAAGCCCTCAGTGACGGGACAGTGATGCCTTGGATGGGGCGACCCTGTCTATCTCTGAAGCTTGTCCTTTTGTTTTATTTGAGATGTAATTCAAACGCCATAAAATTCCCCCCTTTAACGTATACAATTCAGTATTTTTTTGTTTTTACTGTATTAACAGAATTGTACAATCGTCACCACTATTTAATTCCAGAATATTTGCATCACGCTCCAAAGAAACCCCAGACCTACTGGCAGTCACTTTCCATTACCTCCTTAGCCCCCGCCTCTGGCAACCTTGAGTCTTCTTCCTGTCTCTATGGATTCACTTATTCTGATATTTCAAATCAATTGTGCAATGTGTGGCTTCGTATGTCTGGCTTCTTTTGCTTAGCATGCGGTTTTCAGGGTTCATCAACGTCACAACACGGACCAGTATCTCATCCCTTTCTACGGCCGAGTAACACTCCACCACGTGAACGCAGCGCATTTTTGTTCACGCGTTCTCCAGCTGATGGACGTTTGGCTGCTCCTGCTCTTTGGCTAAATGAATAACGCTGCTGAGAACATCTGTTTTTACTGTATTAACAGAGCTGTACAATCGTCACCACTATTTAATTCCAGAATATTTGCATCAATATTTCAGGTGTTTGGCTGACCTTGTATTTTGTAGAGCTTATGCCTGGGAGTAGAATGCTCATTCGGATGACTTTCCACGTTTCACCTTCGAGGGACTGCCGGACTCTACCGTCTCCCATCCCCCAGCAGTGTCTGAGGATTCTTATCTCCCCACATCCTAGCCTAGTCTCATCTGGGACCATGCTGCTCCTGGGTCTCCAGGCTCTAACCTCTGACGCCTGTGGGATTTTCCCGGACCAGGGATCAAACCCATGTCCCCTGCATTGGCAGGCAGATTCCTTACCGGTGAGCCACCAAGACCACCAAATGGAAGGTCTTAAAGGTGCCTGTGATTCTAACCTTAATCAGATCCAGTGTCTCATTGTCTATCCTGAAATGAAATTCACGAATAATATAACCTGCTCATAGAGTGAAAACACATACAGGTAATTCTCAAACTCTGAAACAGAGGAGAATAAGTGAAAAGTAATTTATAAGAAAGTTATGTGTATTATAGTGCTGGAAGTCCCAGTGAAGTAGCCCGGGGCTTGAACTGAACAGGTGGACGCTCTGTGAAGGTGACGGCTGGTAGAGCTAGGTGTGGGGTGTTGACCCCTTGTGTGCCACCCGCACGGTGAGTGGAGATGCTGCCGGTACTGATGCTCCAGAAGAATGACCAACGGGAACGCCCACGCAGAGTCCAGCTCAGTCTTCTCTCAGTTTACACGGTCGCTGCATTCCAGGAAAGTTCAGTGTATGTTTAAACCATGCAAAAACCAGTCTGAGTTTAAATGTAAAATAGAGTTGTTTTCTAGGTTGACCGAACTGCTCCTGGGAAGAACCACCAGGATATACTCTTGCCTCGGGCTGAAACGTTCTTCCTCCACCCTTTGACCACGTGCTTCACCTATTCTTGTTTTAAAAAATATTTATTTATGTATTTGGCTGTGTTAGGTCTTAGCTGAGGCACACAAGATCTTCGCTGCAACTTGCTGGATCTTTTGTTGCAGTGCACGGTCTCGCTAGCTTGGCACGAGGGCTTAGCTGCTCTGTGGCGCACGTGGGATCCTAGTTCCCTGACCAGGGACTGAACCTGAGTTCCTTACATTGCAAAGCAAACTCTTAACCACCAGACCACCAGGGAAGTCCCTCAAGTCCAACTTGGAAGGTGCTTCCTCAAGTGAACCTTTCTAACTTCTGCTCCTTCTTCATTGTATTTAATATATTTAAGACCATTTGCAAGTGTATGTTTATCCGTTTTCTTTCTATTCATGTCTGCCTCCCAGCTGGACTCTAACACCATGAGGTCTGGACTTGAGACTTTCCTATCATTGTATCCCCAGCCCTTAACTCATGCCTGGTATGCAAATATTTGCTGCACGAATACAATAGTGCTCCTGTCTACCTCCTTTGTTGTCCTGGGACTTCTTAGAAGACATTATTGTGCCAAATTTATTTGTGTCCTCAGTGCTAAAGATAGTTCTTCCTTTTATGTGGAAAACAGTGGTTAAATATTTAATGAGCAAATAAAAGCAAAAGCACAATTGGGCTTCCAACGCCCTAATGAATGAGCTGAGGACACAGTACGAGGTGTTTCGGTAAATCCTCCAGAAAATGCTGTCATCCCGGGTCATGCTGAAGTCCTCTTTATAGCTGTGGTTTCAATAGGGAACCTTCGTTTTAACTGTGTTAATAATTATTTGAGCTCTAGCGGTTGTATAACAAACCACCCCACACCTTAGTGGCTGCGTGTAACGGAGAGCTGGTTGTGTCTTATGATTCTGTGGGTTGGCAATCTGGTGGGTGTACTGGCCTCTCTTGTGACCAGTCATCTGACAGTTTGATGAGGACTTGAGGGTCCAGGTGGCCACACTCAGGCACCCGGTAGTGATCTGGTGTTAGCTTGGGTGCCATGGTTCTCGTTCACATGGACATCCATCTTCTAGGAGGCTAACCTGGGCCCCTTCACCATTTGAGGGTCCAAGAAGGTGAAAGCAAAGACAGAAGGTGCAAGGTGAAGGCTGCTTCCCAAGCTGGGCAGCCATCACCTCTGCCTCGATCTGTTGGTCAAAGCAGGTCATAGATTCACGTAGCTACAGCAGTTCATCACAGGGGCTCTGGATCCAGGGGACACATTCACCGGGACGCATAAGAAGCAAACCACCACGGCAATCTCTCTGGAGGACACTCTTCCAGTTCTTCATTCTGGATTCTACAGAGCAGCTCTGGGTCTTTCTTGTAGATGGAGGGTCCTCCTTGTAGATGGAGGGTCCTCAGGGACCCTGAGTCTCCCCTCCAAATGTGGCATCTCCCTGTCTGGTCCTGGAGACGGAGTTGGAAAAGATGGAGGAGATTATGTTGAATCTGTTCTTTTCCAGATTTTGTTTGGTTTCATCTGGGGAGCAGGATCTCAGTTTTGCTTTGGTGAAGTCATGATCTCATTTTATTTTCCTGCCATTTGCCTTGTTTCTCTTCCAACTCAACTGCAATAAAAAGTCAAGTTAATGGAGCATTCTGGCTAATTCTGCAAATTGTACTGCAAAAAGACCTCGGGGTGGAGAGCACTGATTCTGGACCAAGACTCCTTGAGTTAGAATCCTAGCTTTGTTGCTCGCCTGCTATATGACCTCGGGAAGCGACTTCACCTTCCTGTGCCTCAGTTTCCACCTCTTAACATGGGGATCGTGATGCTCAGAAGAGTGTGGTGAGGATGGAGTAAGGAAAGCATCGCAAAGCACTCAGAGTGGGCACGGGACAGTCACCACCCCAGACAGCTGGGGAGGAGCCAGGTCAGGCAGATGCTCTATGGCTCCTACTAAAGATGTGTCTCGGGGTGGGGGAGGGGGAGGGTATGGGGATGGAAAAGGAGAGATGGCTTCACTAAAAAGCAGCGTGCGATCTCTCTTAATGTATCTGTGAAACAGCGAAGCCTCCTTGTGTGGTTACTTTTGTTCATAACCGCCTCTCACTGCGGCCCTATTACGAGGTATTTGTGCTTTCAGTATAAATTATAAATCTAAACACATGCAGAGTTTGTTTTCCCCCCAAAGCAGATTCCAACCAGCATGAAACCAGCCAATCCAAATAAATTGTGCGCTTCAGCCCATTGTTTCCAGCACCATGTAAACTGATGGGCTGTAAAGACTTGCTTTGAAGAAGGCACCCCCTTAGTCCCCCAAGCATCAGGGTTCAATTTAGGCTGCGTGTTTCTTTTGAAGAGTTTACTAGAAATCTGTGGCAAAGAAAGACACGCATGGGGTTGGGGGTGTGGTGGGGAAGGTTTTCTTATCAAATTATACAAGATGCATTTACAGGATGTTGTCATAAAAGTGCAAACTAAAGCCACAACCCTGAACTCCAGGAGAAATGCAGAATTCCTCAGCTGGGGAAGTCATTCAGGGAATGCGAAGACTGCTTCCAAGGTTGTGTTTGTAAGGAAATGACAGTCACTAAGTGGAGAATGTCAGGTCCTCTGAGAAGCCCCGTGGGCACTCACGTGCGGGAGAAGTATTTACTTAACTGGAGTTGGTTCGGAAAATATTTGACTCCGGAGGGTCCCTCAGGGAGGGTGGAGGGTGTCCGGGATTTTCCTTCAGGTCAGGACAAGGCCTTTGCTAATCCCCCCAACTGATAAGGTGCCCTGATTTTTAGGGTGGATTCATTCCTCCGCTGAAGCAAGCTTTATGGCCCGGCCGAGGCCAGAGGGGGAACCTGTCATTTCAGAGCCTTGCCCAGCTCTAGAGAGCCAGCCTCTAGCTGACGAATCCGTTGAGCTTGTCACTGCGGACCAGAGGTGCCAGGAACTGGACTCTGAGCAAGATGGGAGAGGAGAAGACACTTGCGCAATGACAGATCGGAATATTTACCTCCAGGAAGAGTCAGCAACTGGATGTTCTCTTTGGTGCCAAAGGCTTGATAAAAGAGGAGAGCTGTGATCCTACGACCTGCAGGAAAATGACGGGTTTTACCAAGTGGGACGAATTTCCTCCCATCCAGCTCACCCCCATGCCTTTCCGAATGGGAGACCCTTTCACCATCCTAGACTCCGTTCCTTGTGTCTGCAAAGGAAAGGGGTGAGTTCAAAAAAGCTCAGCTAGGAGTGAGACTCCTGGGTTCCAGGCGGGCTTTTCCATGAAAATTAGACAAAAGGACTTGATCCAGCCATCATTCATAAAGTCCCTTCTCTGCTCTGGCCTCTGAGTGTGCAATGGTGTGCGAGGCAGCCGGGGAAGAAGGAGATGCTGTTGACAACGACAACCATGTCTACGCAACAGGAGCCGGCCGCACGCCCGGCAGGGCCTACACACTTTACAGATAACATTTCAGTGCATCTCAGTATTAAAGTGCGTGTGAATCACTTTGGGATCCTGTGAATCTGGTTCAGAAGGTTGGGGGTGAGACCTGGGGCTCTGTACTAACAGGCTCCCAGGTGATGCCCCATCCTCTGGTCCATAAGACTGAGCAACAAGATTTTGTCTCATCTAATCCTCACAACAACCCAGTGAGGCTCTGTAGAGTTATTCCCATTTTACAGATGAGGAAATGGAGATGTCAGGTGACTTGCCCGAGGTCATTCACGTGCCAAGGAGAGGAGCCAGGACCGGACACCGGGGCCTGTGTGCTCACCCAGCTCTGCCGTGATGAGGCAGCGGGGCTGCCGGGCAGAGGGACTCCCCGACAGACTAGGGCTTCAGAGAACGTTTTGGAGAATGTGGCTCCTTAGGGGGTTCCAGCAGGTTAACGGTTAAGGTATCAACCAGGTAAAATCCAGGAGGGCAGGGGGAGATGGCCCAGGGGTGAGAGTTCTGCTGGGGGAACCACAGGAGAGGGACGGGGCGGGGTTGCCGAGGAGAAGAGGGGTAGAGTCCCAGGCGCTGCGGGGCCTCCAGGGCACAGCTCTGACGTTCCCCCAGGGCTGGAAAACAGAGGTTCTCTAGAAGGATCGGTAACCTTTCCGTTGACTCATCCTGCCCTGGTGACACTTCCCTGGGCGTCCCCTTCATTCTCAAGGCGGGCGGTGGGCGAGGAAGGGCCCTGCCTCAATGCCCTGCCCACCTGGTACTTGCTACCCGGCTGAATTAGCACTTGGCAGTATAGGCTTCCGTTTGCATGTCTGTCTCCCGCTGGAACGTTTCCTCCTTCTTCATCTCTGTCCCTGAAAGCCTCAGCCTGGCATGGGGGGTGAGAGCACCTGCCCTGCTGACTCAGAGGGGTTGGGACTTTGGAAAAATGGTTTGACAGCCTGACGAACATGGCGCCCTGGAAGGTGGGTGCCTGTGGGGGGCTGCAGAGGGGATTCTGGGGCAACGGGGAGGAGTGTGGTCGCTCTTGGGACTTGGGAGGGTCCTTTAGAGTCATCATAGGTCTCCCTGCCAGACTACCTCTGAGCCCAGGGTCTCCTAAATGCCAGTAACTCAGCACCACCTTGGCAACCTGGTCATATCCATTTGCCACCTGGGCCCTTGTGTACTAAATATTTTTCTTTCCATCGATTTACTTTATCACCTAACATTTTTTTTCTGAGTTCATAGTGTTAGTCACTCAATCAGGTCCAACTCTTTGCAACCCCATGGACTGTAGCCCACCAGGCTCCTCTGTCCATAGAATGCTCCTGGCAAGGATACTGGAGCAGGTGACCATTTCCTTCTCCAGGGGCTCTTCCTGACCCAACGATCGAACCCGGGTCTCCTGCCTTGCAGGCAGATTCTTTACCAGCTAAGCCACCAGGGAAGCCCTTGAGTTCATAAAACATATTTAAATGAACTTTCAATTTTATTTACTTGTTTGTCTTTCAGTTTTATTGAGATGTAATTTACACATAGCATCGTATAAGTTTAAGGTGCACAGCATAAGGCTTGACCTACATACATCATTAAATAATGACGCAACAATGAGGTGAGAATTCATCACCTCATATAAATACAAAATAAAGAAAAATAAAAAAAAATACTTTTTTGCTTGTGATGAGAACTCCTAGGATTCACTCTCTTAACAACCTTCTCAGGAACGTGTAGCAGTGATTATATTAATTGTGTTCTACGTTACATCCCTAGGACTTATTTATCTTTTTTTTTTTTAAGGGTCTCTAGTTGAGGAGCACTGGCTCTAGGGCTCGTGGGCATCTATAGTCGCGTCTCCCGGGCTCCAGAGCCTGTGCTCTGGAGGACACGTGCTGCACAGCATGTGGGATCTTCCGGGATCAGAGATCGAACCTGTATCTTCTGCCTTGATGGACGGATTCTTTACCACTGAGCCACCAGGGGAGCCCCCTTATTTATCTTACAACTGGAAGCTTGTACCTCTTGACCACCTTCATCCAATTCCTCCCTCCTCCAAACCCCCACCTCCGGTATCCACAAACCAGACCTTTCTTCTATGACTTTGTCCGTTTTTTGAAGTGTAATTGACTTACAATGTTATGTTAGTTCCTGTTATATGACACAATGCTTCGGTATCTCTACACATTACAACATGATCACCACTCATCTCTCAATCGTAGGCTAGTTTGAAATTTTCAGAAAAGTTGCGAGGATAGTACAGAGAACTCTTACATAGTTTGCACCCAATTTCTCATCGTCCCCCTTGTTGTTGTCTTACACTGCTACGGTTCATTTGTCATAACTAACGACCCAGTGTTGATGCAGCATCATTAACTGACATCTGTGTCTTATTAAGGTTTTGTTAGATTTTCCCTTATCTGATGGACTCCCTTTTAAACTTAAAAAAGTTAAAAATAGGAAAATGAAAGACAGTGGAAAACCATGCTCACTTGGGAAATGGGATTCTAGCTGGACGCTGTTGGCTCATGGCTGCTTAAGCTCGAGGCCCTGGACGCTGTTGCCTCGTGGCTGACTTAAACTTGAGGCCTGCTTTCTCTTGGTCCAAAAGGGATGTTAGTAGAGGGCAGAGGTGTTAAAGATGGGTTAGCATGAAGCTGAGACTCTCCCAGGCCAAACGGGATGCCAAGAGAATTGCCACGGAAGTAAAATGACATTGGCACTGGATGCCAAGAGAATTGCCACGGAAGTAAAATGACATTGGCACTGGATGCCAAGAGAATTGCCACGGAAGTAAAGTGACATTGGCACTGTAGAGTCAGTGGGACTGCTCCATGCCCACTCTGGGTGCCGCCCGGAGTCATCTCCGTCACTGCCCCGTGTGAGCCTCCCCTTGGGAACTGCCAACCCTCACATGGTTGGAAACCCCAAGTCTGAGGCTGCAGACTTCCCAACCTGGGGGCTCCTTTCTGCCCTGGAGGACAAGGCGGAGGGGCTGGAGCCTCCACTGGCCCAGGGCTGTGGGGACATCATCTGTCTTCTTCATAGTAATGCCCCAGCTGAATCCCCAAAGCCTGCAGGCCCTGGACAAGGAGGGCATAGAGAGCTTTCTGGAGGATTCCATCGCGTCACAGCCTGTGGGAAGGAAACACCTTGCGTGGCCTCAGGCCTGCTTGCCCGTCGTGTGTGAGACAGCTGGTGTGAGTGGACGATGAGCCGGAGGGCTGAACCGAAACTGGGCTTCTCAGCAGCCCTTGTCTCGGTGAAACGTCTGAACTCATTCACGCTCATTCCTTTAGAAGGCTTCACACTGGTTTTCGTGTTTCATGACTTAGAGTAGGTGACATTGTTTCCTGAAACCAAGTCATCACTTTCCAATCCAGCACTTTGCTTTCAGATAGAGATCTGCTGGCCTCCTTTCTGGGAGACCAAAGCCCACTCCGGAGTAATTCGGACAGCTCCCTGGCTCTTAAGGAATTTTACTCGGTGGAAAGTCACTTTCAGCTCTGGGTCCCAACACCTGACTGCATGAGTGTATGCTAAGTTGCCTCAGTCATGTCTGACTCTGTGACCATGTGGACTGTGGCCCACCAGGCTCCTCTCCACGGGATTCTCCAGGCAAGCATACTGGAGTGGGTTGCCATGCCCTCCTCCAGGGGGTCTACCTGACCCAGGGATCGAACCCGCATCTCTTACATCCCCTGCGCTGGCAGGCGGACGCTTTACCACTACTGCCACCTGGGAGAGGTGATCAAAGCGGACTGTTTGCAGGATTTCTGGGTTCACTCCTCACGGCTGACATTTAGTTCTTGGCTGACAGATTGCAGAATTCTTTGAGTTAGTCCAAGGAGGCCCATGGATGGATGAAATTTTCTCCGAGTACGGGGTGCCGTGTTGCTGGGGAAGGAAGCTGGTTGGGACGGAGATAACTGATAAATCCACCTCCCTTTTTGAAATGAAGCTACTACACGTAGGAGCAGCACCCTTAAAATGTGCCTCTCCCCTTTCCCAGAGGTAGTGACTCAGTGAAGTGTACATTCTTCCAGACTATTTTCCTGGCTTTATATGTGTTTCCATAGCATTTCATCTTATGTGTGTGTAAGGGCGGAGGGTTGCACAACCAAGATTATATTTATTGACTGTACCATGCTGATCCCCTTTTCACTCACTAATACGTCTTGAAGACCCATCTCCATTGTAACATACAGACGCAGCTCACCCTTTAAATCCCTGCCTTGGATTCTTGCACATTCCATTTAATCAGTCTTTTTTTTTTGGATGGATATTTCTGATGTTTCTTATGATAAACGTTTTTTTTCCTTTTTAAGCAGACGTCAATGTGCACGCCTCTTTATGGATGCGCATTAAGTGATGCTCTGGCTGGCAGTCTATGCTTATTTCTGGTTTTCCAAGTTATCACCAACTTACCTGTCAGACTACCTGTGTGTGTCGCTGTGGAGAGGGGTGTCAGTGTCTCTTCTTTGAGGTTGTTTATTCCCAGTGTCTTGTCTGCAGTGGCTGCAGGGTGGCAGGGAGCCAAGGGGTGCAGAGAGAAATTCATCTCTAGGTGTTACAGGCTGGGAGGCACCACAGGGGTGGGGACGGGTGTGAGGGGGCAGTCTCCCTAGTGGCGTCACTGGGGGCTTTGTTCCCAGGTCCATCCCTGAGCAGGATCCCAAACCGAGGTGCATCCAGGTGACCAAACCAGCCGTGGATTGTGTCTGGACCCCACTCTTGACTGGCAGACACTGTCAACTTCATAGGAATTCCACATACATGTAACAGGGGTGGGGCGGGGTCCAAACCCTGAAATAATTAGGTTGTAAATAAGGAAAAGAGGAAGTAAAAGAGGCTGACCACTAAGTGCAAAGACGTGAAGGGAAAAGGCCAAGCTAATTCCCACCCCAGGGGAAGTGGGAGGTGTGAAGGGGGATGAGGCTTGAGGCGGGAAGCTGGACCCGGGGATGGGGAGTGCGCAGGGTCGGATCCAGGACAGAGGCGGGGGAGGGGGACTGACGGGAAAGAGGGGAGAAAGGAGAGAGACTGGGTGGGGGGACCGAAAGTGGCAAGGTGAGGGGGACGAGGAGAGAGCGAGAGGGGGAGCCTGCGTCGGGTCTGTTTGCGATTAGCACCGAAGCTGGTGCCGAATGAGTAAGCAGAAACTTCCAGGCGTCCCCACATCCCCCTCCGAGGCCAAGCAGAAATCAGATGCTCCGGTGATTAATCGTGGAGAGTTCAGGACACGACCACAAACGCCGTGCAGACTTGAAATTAGCTGCCTTCTCCAGGCCCCCTTGCCAAGATGGGAGTGAGGGCCGGGCCGTGAGGGGTGGGGGCCCCGCCTGCTGGGGGCCAGCATGGGACTCTCCCCGGCGGAGCTCAGAGTGACACCGTCGGGCGATCGGCCGCGGCCAGAGCCGCAGGCGGCATCCGGGGGGGACCGGGCCGGCCCGGGGGCCCCAGGCGGGCTTCCTGGAACCCTGCTCCGAGGCCGCCTGCACCCTGACCGGGCCCGATAAGAGCCCGGTCGCTCTATCCGAGCCCGGGGAGCGCCGGCCCCGCGAGGGAGGCCGGGCCGGGGGGTCCTCCGAGGCCATGTTCCGAGCGCACAGCCTCGTCTCCTGAGCCCCGCGCCGGTGGGAGCCGCCGCTCGCTCGTCTCAGCGATAAAGAAAGTCGAGCTTCCTCCAGGGGGACGGGGCGACTCCGGCAGAGAATGTTCGGACCTGCCGGGTGGTGAGTGTGGACCAGACTCTGGGGTGGGAGAGCGGCGTGTCCAGCACATCCCACCTGGAGCTCCGCGAACCCTGAGGCTGAGATGGGATCGTAGGAGGACCTCGCTGTGTGGCCTTGGGCAAGTTCTTTCCCCCACTCCGGGCCTCCCTTTGTCCATCCCTAAAATGGGTGGTTGAAGGAGGTCGTCTTTAAGGGGGTCTTACTATGACTACTATTTTTTTATTTTTCTTGTTTTTGACTGTGCGGCAGGCTTGCAGGATCTTAGTTCCCCGTCCAGAGATTGAACCCTGGGCCCTTTCAGTGGAAGTACAGAGTCCTAACCACTGGATGCCAGGGAATTCCCTATGACTAATATGTTTTGTGGGTCTGCTGCACCAGCCATTGATGAAGCTTCAGCTTGGACAATCCCCTCCAGCCCCCGGGCGGGATAGAGATTCTTTTTACTATTATCCTCATCCTACACTGACAAAGGGAGGCTCAGAGAAATGAAGTGACTTGCCCGAGGTCACGCAGCTGGTTGGCAGCAGAGATGGGAATCAGATCTCGATCTTTCTAACTTGCCTCTTGCTAAGCTCTGCACCTCCAGGAGTAGTTGGGACTTGTGTCCTCTGAGTCTGTGATGATCCCAGAAAGCAGAAGTGAAGGAGGAGAGGAAGTGTTGTGTGTAGGAGGCAGGCAGAGGGACTGGACAGGCAAAGCCATAGGCCGAGCAGCCTTTGACTCTTGGGAGGGTCTGTCAGCCCGGGGATGGGCAGGGACTCCTGGCTTGAATGCAGAGGGCCTGATGCCCCTTGAGGTATTTGCTGCCCTGTTACAGGAGGCTCCCAGGGCAGTGAGAGAAGAGGGTTAATGTCAGGCAGGGGTGGAGAGAGCTGGGGGTGGGGAGGGTGGCACACGTCTGTATGAGGTTGTGTTCCAATTTTATTTTGCCTTTTCAAAAATCTGTTTTGAATCATTCTGGGCTCCCACTGCTCCTCTGGCCCAAACAGAATTGTGAAACACATACAGTGCTTTCCACATGCCTCCCTTGGGGGAATCACGTATTCACATCATCAGAGGCTATTTGCATATGCATCCCTGCAGCTGTTGATAGCAGCAGCCAAGAGATAAGCTGCAGATAAAGCCAGCGAGTGTCTCTCTGGCACCTACAAGGAGGAAGCACGTTACATCAACGAGGGCTGGGAAATCCACGGCCAGGCCGTGGCAGGTGGGAAGTCCCTTGGGTGTCCGGCATCTGGGCAGAGCTGGAAGTCCCAGCACCCAGATGTGGCCTCCTCTTTCTTCTTTTCTGGGAAAATTCCACCCCATGGCAGCTGTGTACTCACTCCTTTCTTTCTGGGTCTGGCCCAAGCCCTCTGCCCTGGGCTTGACTGGAGACCCGACTGGCGGTCCTTGCTCAAGAGTGACCAGCTTGTCCCAGGAGATTCCCCTCAGTCCTGGGCAAACCCAGATGGTTGGTCACCCTACGCAGTTCTGCCCTTGATTTCTTCTTTTTTTTTTTTTCCTTTGCAACTTTGAGCTAGTGACTCGCTTTCTTCCATCTGTAAAACAAAAGGATTATTTTAGGAAATCTTTACAATCTCTTTGCAACTCTAAAATGCTGTGACTCTGGCTAGAGAGAGTCAGAGCACTCAAGTTCTAAATGCGGGTGAGACACAAGCTTAAAGAGGAGGAAAACCTCCCCGTGAGTCCCCCAGTGCATCTGGGAATGTGCTGGAGGAGGCTGGAATTCGGTCGAGCTTGAAGAAGTGACTGCTGGCCTGCAGCGCCCAGTGACTGCTGTCAGTGAGAACAGCCCTGGGTATCCACAGGCTTCAGAAAGGTGTGCGTTCAGTTGCTCAATCGTGTCTGACTTTTTGCAACCCCATGGAGTGTAGCCCGCCAGGCTCCTCTGTCCATGGGATTCTTGAGGCAGGAATACCAGTGGGTTGCCATTTCCCGCTATTCCCAGGAGTCTGGGAATCTTTCAGACCCAGAGATTGAACCTTCAACTCTTGTATCTCCTGTAGGCAGAGTCTTTACCAGTAACACCACCTGGGCAACTCTGTTGCCAACACCCATCTGGTGGGGCCAAACTCCATCGCTTAGTGCCTGACCTGCTGTGGGTTCCTGCCCCACCTGGGACGTTCTCAGCTGTGTGGCCCTTGCACGTGGTGCGCTGGAGCCAGCTTGGACCGACTCGTGAAAACCAGTTGTCAGATTTTTAGGAACTTGGTGAATTCATTGGTAAACAGAGCCATTATTAAAAATTAAACTATGTAGATTTATAATTAAATAAATGATATTAAAAACAAAGGTCGTAGGTACTCAAAACTCATCACTTTCCATTTTTAAAAAAGCTACCTAGTTACTGATACTGGTGTTCCTGGGGATATTTACATCCTGTGGGTCTGTCTGGTGGAAATATCCAGTGCACTATTGCAGATCTCTTCCCGATTCCATTTTTTTTGTGACTTCAGGTTGGTAGCCTGAAGTTGGCCATGGGTGGGAGGAATGACACTAAGAGAAATCGCAAACAGTGCAACTCAGGGCTTGATTTATTGTTTTGTTGATTATCTAGCTCAACAGACAAAATGACCTAGACAAAGGAAGGGAGAAAAGGTTGATGCAGATTGAACACAGACGTGTGTTATCTCTCTGCTTGGTACAGTGGGAATAGCACCAAAAACCGAGGAAGTTGCTCACTTTGTGGACAAGCCAGGAAAGCGCCGACCTGCTCTCTGCTGTATCCTTTTTTCTCACTCCTTAGTGTGAAAGCAGATATCAGCCTGTGTTCTGGAAGGAACTACAGTCGCTCATCAATTATAACCATAGGTTGACAATAGATACAAGAGTTGAGGGGCAAAAATCGATAACAACGTCCTGTGTGAATCACTGGAGTATATGAAATTTACGGAAAGGGGGTCATCGTACATTTTATGTTTATCTGTAAGTTGTGTGTTACATAGCCTTTGTGTCAATACAATCTATAGCAAACCTGAGTATATATGTGTTCGAGAGTGTGTGTAAATGCATAGATTTACACACGTGTGCATGTGCTTACACACATACACGTTCCCCTGGAAAACTGGTTGTTAAAGCCTTTACCCACACACCGCTCGCCACAGCTTGTGCCCAGAGTCTTAGAAATCTTATGGACCGCCCGAGAGACTGTGCTCAGCTCTCACCCAGAGGGATTCAAACTCCAGGCAGCGGGCCTTGGATACAATTCCTCAGCTTCTTCCTCTGGCCTCAAGCAGACCAACAGCCAAACTCCTCTCTCCTGCCCTAAGCGCTGGAATGGATGCAGAGACTGGGAGGGGCAGAGGGTGTCGTTGGCACCAGCTGCCTCCAGGGGCCCAGCTCGGGCAGCAGGAAGGCCCCGCTCCCCTCGTCCCTTGGTTCCCTCATTCATGCCCTCCCATGTCTGCTGGGTGTTTCCAGGTCACCTCGGGGGCAGCTCCGTGGAAATCCCACCCCATTTCAGGTCTCGCTCCTTCCATCCTTGTTGTTAATGCACAATACATGATTCTGTAATCAAAACGGCGTCTTGGATCGCGGAGGAGGAACAGCTAAGCCAAACCTGTAGGGAAGTTCAGACCACCTTCTATTTTTAGAAAGCCTCGGAGCCAGGTGGGCTCTTTCCAGTCTCCCAGGCCAGCAAGCACGAGAGGAAAATATTTCTCATTCCCCTGCTCCGCCTTCTTAGGGTCCCGGCCAAGGAGGAGGCCCAGGTGGGGACACTGGCCGCCTCAGAGAAGCGAGGCTCAGATGGCAGGAAGTGAGCCCTGCCCACAGCAATTTTAAAAAGAGCTAAAACCAGTTTTTTTTTTTTTTTTAATTTTAATTTTGCATGTAGTAACAGCAATCCTGAGTTTAAATCTCAGTGGGTCCCACTCCAGGCAACCTTTTCCAGACCGTTCATTCACTCACATGCGTGTGAGTGTGTATGTTAGTTGCTCAGTCGTGTCCGACTCTTTGTGACCCCCATGGATTGTAGCCCCCAGGCTCCTCTGTCCATGGGGATTCTCCAGGCAGGAATACTGGAGTGGGTTTGCCATTTCCTCCTCCCAGGGACCTTCCTGACCCAGGGATTGAACCCAGGTTCCCTGCATTGCAGGTGCATTCTTTACCTGCACCTCCTGGGAAGCCTATATTCACTCGCATATGTAATTTTAATTTTCAAAAATGAGATCATTCTTACATTTTATTCTGCATTTTTCTTTTTTCACTTGATGATACACCTTGGGTGTTTTTCCCTGTTAGCACAGGAAGACCTAAAGCTTTCCATGCCTGCCTCCAGGAGGACTGTGAGAGGGGAGCTATGGTGACAACCATATCTCTGTTTTCACATCAGGTCTCAGATTTTCTATTTAAAAATTTTTAAATATATTTTTATTATTTATCTGGTTGTGCTGGGTCTCAGCTGCAGCCTACAGCTTGCAGGATCTTCAGTCTTTGCCAGGGCATGCAGAACTCTTTTTTAAACTAGTTAATTTGGCTGCGTTGGGTCTTAGCTGCTTTTGTTGTGGCTCGTGGGTGCTGCATGTGGGATCTTAGTTCCCCAACCAGGGACTGAACCTGTGTCCCCTGCCCTGCAAGGCGGATTCTTAAGCACTGGACCACCAGGGAAGTCCCAAGTCTGGAACTTTCTTGACCGCCGAACACACAAATAGAGCCCAGGGGCTTCCAATTCTCAGTTAAAGGACACTCTGTTGGCTCCACTGTCCGCCTGTCTCTGGAAGTTGACCGTTCCCCTCTGCCCCCGCGGCTGCAGTCTCTTTCCGCTCTGCTGTGGTCGCCTCCTCCCTGATGTCTCTGCCGCTCTGCCTGCCTCTCTGACGGTCTGTTGTGCACCTGCAGCCAGGGGGGTCTTGTTCAAAGGAGACCGGATCCCGCCCCTCCTCTGCTCAGGGCACCTCCTCCCCGCCAGCCTGGCAGTCCTAACCACAGCCGCCAGGCCCCACAGAACCTGGACCTCATCTCCCCTGCCCGCCCCGTCACTGAACTCGCTGCTGAGTACAGTCCTGAGCACAGTGCGGCCTCAGGACCTTCGCCCTTTGCCCTTGCCGCCCCCTCTGCCTGGGACACTCATTCTCCAGATCGCCACATGGCTCCCTCCGTACCTCTTGCCATCATCTAACACATGATACGTTATTTTTCTTTTTCAAAGTATCTTCTGCTTGAGGGGCTTCCCTGGTGGCTCCGTGGTAAAGAATCCACCTGCCAGTGCAGGAGACACGGGTTTGCTCCCTGATCCGGGAAGATCCCATGTGCCGCGGAGCAACTAAGCCCGTGCACCATGACTCCTGAGCCTGTGCTCTCGAGCCGGGCAGCCTCGACTACCAAAGCTCGGCAACAAGAGAAGCCGCGGCAACGAGAAGGCCGCACGCCGCATCTAGAGGGTAACCCCTGCTCGCTGCAACTGGAGAAAGCTGGAGCGCAGCAACGAAGACCCAGCACCGCCAAACAGACACGATTATTTTTTAAAATAAAATGAGAGTTTCCTGAGGGCAGGATTCTCTCTGTTTTTTTCCTGTTTTCTTCAGTGCTGTATCTATCCCATAGCACGCACTCAGTTAAGTCTTATGGAAATATTCGCTTGCTTCTGCGTTGACCAGCAGAGTCTTTACCACTGAGCCCCCAGGGAAGGCCTCAGTCCTCCAGATTTGAGTTCAAATCCTGGATCCCCTGTCAATGTGCTGTGTGACTCTGGGCAAATTACTCCACCTCTCTGCACCTCTAGAATGCAAGAGCGCTCTCTTCCAGAAGCCGTGTGAAGCGTTCCATGGTTCTTCTCCTGCTGTGGTGTTTCCTGTTGGGTTGTGTGCTCATTCCTGAAGTATCCCTGGAGTTGTCTCATTGGCATAAGGAACCGACAAGGCTCATCCTTGGAGCTGAATGGGAATCAATTCCACCCAAACCAGTGTCGGCGAATCCGGACATGAGGTGGCCCCCAAAATGAAAGTCGCTCAGTCGTGTCCTGCTCTTTGCGACCCCATGGACTATACAGTCCATGGAATTCTCCAGGCCAGAATACTGGAGTGGGTAGCCTTTCCCTTCTCCAGGGGATCTTCCCAACCCAGGGATCGAACCCAGGTCTCCCGCATTGCAGGCAGATTCTTTACCAGCTGAGCCACCAGGGAAGCCCTGAGCTGCCCCAAAGCCAGCGGCAACTCTTGGGGGGAGCAAGCAGGGGCTGGGCCACACGAGGGCAGATGTCCACTCCAGGCTCGGCTGGTTTGGCCATTGACCTTGGTGACCATCTTATGGCCAGAGAGACTGTCCGGGACGAGTGGTGACCAGCACTGGTCTCTGGCCTCATCCACGTGAGGCTGATGCTGTGCTCAGGCCGTTGCACACACACGTCTGGAATACCTATTCCGAAGGGTAATTCCCAGGGAGAAAGCGTGTTTATACTTTTCTTGGGGGGAAAATTCCACTTCTGTTGCCAATCAGTTCCGCTTGAGAACAGCTTTTCTCAACACCAGCATGTTGGCCGCCCAGGCTCGTGTTCTGCGGATGAGCTCAAGGTGGGGGGGGAAAAGTGACTTTTCTTTCCTTCTTGCACCCCCCAACCGTGATACCCGGCTGCTAGTGTTGAAAGGGGTCCTGTAGCTCACTTAGTTTTCCTTGTCATGCTGACTCCAGGAAAGGCTATAAAAACCATCAGTGGGCCCCACTGGCCGTAACTGGCTGGAGCGGAAGTTAGCTACCCCAGAGGCCGAGTTATCAGAAGCCGGTTGAGATGAAGATGCTTCAGTCAAGCCTCTTCTCCTTGCACCTGGGCCCCAGGCCAGTGCAGGGCGGGGGCTGCTGAAGGGAGTTTGTCTGTCTATCTTCCTTCCCGGCTCCCAAGAGCTGCAGGGGCTCTTGGCAAGATGGAGCAGCTGGGAGGCCATGCGGTAGGCTGGTCCCCTGAGGGCCTCCGACGCCCCCTGCCCACACCAGAGCCCAGCTCTGCTGTAGCCACGAGCCGTGGACTTGAGGTCCTATGGCCTCAGTTTCCTCATTTTTAAAGTGATGGTCGTGGTCCTTCCTCCTGAGATTGCTGTCAGGACCACACAAGTGGATCCACTTGGAGGAGCCCCTGACTGCACGTAAAGTCCTTCCTAAACGTCAGCTTTCAAGTTTAAAATTTATTTACCTGTGGCCACACTGGGTCTTTGCTGCGGCGCAGGAGCTCTTTGTTGCTGCACACGGGCTTTCTCGAGTTGCTCTCTAGTTGCAGTGTGTGGACTTCTTGTTGTGGTGGCTTCTCTATTTGCGGAGCTTGAGCTCTAGGGAGCGAGGGCTTCGTGGGTGCCGTGCACAGGTTCGGCTGCCTCGAGGCACGTGGGATCTTAGTTCCTGGACCGGGGATCAATCCAGTGGCCCCTGTATTGGCAGGTGGATGCTTAACCACTGGACCGCCAGGGAAGTCCCTAAACGTCAGTTTTTATTACTGACTCAGGACCCTCCCGTTCCTACTCCGCTGACACTCGAGGCGTTTGTGGTTGTGCCACGGTATCTTAACCCAGCCCCCTGTTGATAGACCTGTGATCGGTTCCAGTCTTTTGTGATTTCAAATCATGCGGCATCGAATCACCTGTATTGAATCCACCGCTCCCCTAAGATATGTGAACCCCATGATAACCTTGTCTCCGCACTTTCCTTCCCAGGGCCTGTAGAACGAGGAGAGGTATGTGGACGAAGGGCCAGCCCCGGCCTGGCATGCAGACAGGCCTGTGGGACAGGGCAGGGTTGGGCCCTTCTGAGCCATCCAGCCCCCGTGATCCTGGCCAATGTCCAAGGTGGCCTGGAGAGAATAAAGCTGTGCCATGCAGCTCTGCCCATCTTTTGCGATCCTCTTCCTCCAGGAAGCCTCCTGGGATCTATGTTCTGACACTCGTGACTGTCTCTGCATGGATTTAGTACCGTGGTGTCCTGCTCCCTTTTGAGGAGGGCAAGGCCTTAAGATGAGGAGTCAGGAAGGCCTGACTTCTTAGTCCTCCACCCACGTAACCCCTGGGGCCTCCATGTCCTCTTCTGTGTGAACCAGATAATAACAATAATGATAGCAACTCCTCAGAAAGGTCTTGGGAGGTCTCAGCAACATAACATTGGTGGAATGTTTGACCCTGCGTTGGTCCTGAGAAACAAGCTTGGACTAGGAATGTCGCCTGTGGGAGGGTCCAGCTGCCTGCCTGCTGGGCTGTGGGCACAGGTCCAGCTGCCTGCCCGCTGGGCTGTGGGCACTTACAGGCAGTGGTGTCCGGTCTGGAATCGAATAAACGGAGCCCAACCTAACGGTGTGGCCTTGGGCTAGTCGTTCTCTTTCTGGACTGAGTTTTCTCTCGAAAATGGGGGTCCCGATGATACCTATGTAACGGGTTTGTTTGGGGAATTCAGTGAGGCCAGAGCAAATAATGCTTTGGACCTGGCAGATGCTCAATAAACGCTGGCTATTACTGGTATCATGCATGTTGTGTTACTAATTGTAAAACATCCTCCCAGAACCTGGCACAGCGTTGTACATGCCCTGGGTACTTTGTGAATCAAACGCACTGACTGTCAGGGCCAAGTGCGCTGGTTATAAGGTAGGGTCTGCGGGAGGCATTGATGGAAGGCTCCGTTTCTCCTGTGGTTGATGCCCTTAGAGAGAAGACGACCTGACCTGTGGTTCATGCCATCTGCCGGCACCTAGCTCTGTGGGATGCTGGAGCCGGCGTCAGCAGCCCCATTTTACAGATGAGGAAAAGGGGCTCAAGACGGGAGAGCCTCTCGCCGTGTTCCACAGCCAGCTCACAGCGTAGCAGGGGCCGACCCACTTTTCCTGACCCTCAGAGCAGTGGTCCTCACCCCGCCTTGCACAGGAAATGGACCGCGGGGGCGAGATACAGAGTCCCTCGTTGAGCATGGCCCTTGCACATATCTGTCATTTTTGCATCTGGGGACACGGGGTGAAGAAACTCAGATGAACCGTTCTGGTTTCCTGGTGGACAAACACTGCTGACCCGGGGTGAGGGATGTTTGTTGTTGGACTGGGTCGGTCAGAAGCGTGGTTTTGTCTGGGTTTTTCCCTTCTCCCCTGCACCCGACTGCAGAAGATCCAGAGAGGGCGAATGTGCTGAAAACCTCAGGAGCTGTTCCAGGGTATCTGAAGGGCAGGAGGCCCCTGAACTGTGGATGCTGGAGGCCCCAGTCCCACCTGGCCTGCTGTGGGACCTGCCTTGAATGAGAGAGCCCAGGAAGGAGCAGGGGGTCACTGCCCTCCCCTGGCCTGCATCCGTGTGCCCTCTCCTCTCATGAGGACACCAGCCACGGGATTCGGGGCCCCCCTAATCCAGTGTGACCTCAGTGGAACTAATTACATCTGTGATACACCATTTCTAAATAAGGTTGTGTCCTGTGTCTCTGTGTAGACACGACTTTTGGGGGGACACTGTCCAACTCGCGACAGCAGCTGACAGCCACCATGGTTATCACCTCCGCCACCGCCCACCGAAGCAGCACACACAAGTGTCGGTGCTTCTCTGAGCGCCTTTCTTTTTTTTTCATTTTTAATAAAGCTTTTTATTTTGTAATGGAGTATAGCCAATTAGGGCTTCCCAGGTGGCACCCTTGGTAAAGAATCCACCTGCCAGTGCAGGAGACATAAGAAACACAGGTTTGATCCCTGGGTTGGGAAGATTCCCCTGGAGAAGGACATGGCAACCCACTCCAGTATTCTTTCCTGGAGAATCCCATGGACAGAGGAGCCTTGTGGGTTACAGCCCGTAGGATTGCACAGTTGGACACAACTGAAGTGACTTAGCACGCGTGAAGATTAACAATGCTGCGATAGTTCCAGGTGGACAGGAAAGGGCCTCAGTTATACGTGTACATGTGTCCATTCTTCCCCCAAACCCCGCTTCCATCCATGCTGCCACGTCACACTGAGCAGAGTTCCCTGTGCTATACGTAGGTCCTTGCTGGTTATCCATTTTAAATACAGCAGTGTGTCCATGTCCATCCCAAACTCCCTAACTATCCCTTCCCCCCGAGCTTCTTGCATTCCTTCTCTCTTTATTCCTCTGGCCCCCTCCGAAGCTGTGCAAAGTGGTTTCATGGTTATCTATGAGACTCAGAGGGGTGGACTGACTTGCCCCAGCTCACACAGCTGGTAAACAACAAACCTGACTTTCGGACCCTTTTTTCTCTAACTGCAAAGCTGACAAGGTTTCGAGCAGCTCAGATCCCACCCCAAGAGCTTGGGGTCACCGTACTTTTCCTCCCAGGATCCCGCCATCTGAGACAGGCTCGCTCCTGGCCCACACGTCTCTCCAGAAACATCTCCCCCAGAGAGGCTATAAAAGGGCAGGGGGTAGGATTCTTTATTCGGGAAACATGAAGTTGTGCTCTGCCACGGGTCGCTGGTGCCCGGGTCTCCTGTGGGCAGGAAGCTGGCGTGGCCCCCATGCGTGTGAGAGCATGCCAGAGGCACTCACGTCATCCCTCACATCTGGGAACGTTTTCGGAGTCTTGACTGGGGGCTACAAATTGCAAAGGGGTCCTTTAAGGTGGGATTTACTCATCATCGAGACTGTGCTATTAAATGCTCGCGCAGAGTCCATTCACTCTGTCGGACCCACAGCCCTGACTTCTCAGGCCGGGCCCGGCCATGGCCTGGCAGCAAAAGTGGGGCTGGTTTTTTGATGTCAGCAGAGAGGGGAGAGTGGGGCCTGGGGGCCGGGATGGGCCTGATGGAGACAAATGAGCGCCAGCCAGATGGTGCCTGGCAGGTCAGCTTTCATCATGCTTGCCGAGGAAAGAACATGCTTTGGCTGATGGGAGGTGTGGGCAATTAGGAGTCGGGAAAGAAAAATTGTCATTTCCAACAACTGGGGCTTTGGGGCCAGGAAATATTGGCTCTGTCAGCCCAGAGAAAGTGAATGGATTGGACATCCCTGGAAGATCGGGGTCCCCAGAGGTCCCAGCCGGCCTGCAGCACTTGGTGGGGGCCACAGGACCGAGAGCTCAGTAGGCTGTCTGCGTCCAGGTCCTGTCTCCTTCCGAACACCCTGGTCAGCCCCTCTGTTGGACAGGGATTATCGCAGAGCCTCCCCTGGGGGCTTGCGGGAAGCCCTGAGCTAACAGCATGGTCGAGTTCTCACTAACCCCAGCCAGTGTCCTCAGGACCCGGGTCCAGCGCGGGGCTGCCTGCAGATGGAGAGGAGCCGAGACAGCGGACTTCTCGCTGTGGCTCCAGGGCCAGACTCCTAACCCGCCCACCAAAGCCGGGCAGGAGCTTCCTCCCTCAGGGTAACTGGGAGACGAGTGTCGAGGTGGTCTCACCCGGCCTGGGTGGTCCGTGTGCTCAGCATCCAAGAAGCCAGGCCTGTGGACGTCAAGGGTCTGATTCACATTCCCAGCTTAGGGCCGGTGGAAGGGCAGATGGTGACCACGTGGTCCCTGCGGTCCTTCTCAGGTGGCTCCAACCCCGGAGGAGAGGCGGGGAGGGACCCATGTCTTTATGGGCAGCCAGCCTGGGGTGGGGGGTGGGCTGCATGGCAGGTCCAGCTCAGGGGTGGGGATCACACAGACCTGGGGTGGGGAGCACCTGACATCAGAGCCATCAAGGCGCCCAGGTCCTGTGAGCTGCATCTGGGCTACAAGTCTGTTCTCCAGACCTGGAGTCAGGTATCTGTCAGCACGTGAAGGCTGAGGCCTGACCCTTCCCTGACGTCCCCATCACCTCCAGGTCTGACTGCCTGGGGGTCATGGCTAGGCCGTGCCAGCTGGCTACAACTCTCCCATGAAGGCCAGTTTCTGGAGCTCTCAGATGTGTGGCTCTTGGCTTGTTTATCTCCATGGCTCCAAGCCTGGCCAGCTTTTGGGCAACAGGAGCCCCAAAGTCTGTGAAGACGGGACTGTAGAACCCACCATGGGGGTAGCCGGGGGGGGAGGCACAGGATGCTGGGTGCCCCGGCTGCAGGCAGCTCTGAGCATAGTCCTTTGGAGCCCAGGAGGCCAGCAAAGTGAGGATGGAGGGGAGGCTTCTCCAGGGCGGGGGACCATCCCTGGAGGGCCGCTGGACCCTGACCTTGTCACAGCTGCTCAGTGAGGGACCTTCCTGGCTCCATTCTTATTTACATATGTATTTAACTTCATTTTTGGGTTGCCCTGGGTCTTGATCGCTGTGCACGGGCTTTCCCTAGTTGTGGCAGGTGGGAGATACTCCCTGTTGCAATGCTTGGGCTTCCTGCTGTGGTGGTTTGGTGGTTTCTCCCGTCGCGGGGCACAGGCTTTGGGCACGCGGGCTCTAGCTGTGGCCGCGCGTGGGCCCTGGTTGTGGCCGCGCGTGGGCCCTAGCGCACACGGCTCAGTAGTCGTGGCTCATGGGCTTAGCTGCTCTATGCCATGAGGAATCTTCCCGGACCAGGGGTCCAACCCTTGTCCCCTGTAGATTCTCATCCACTGTACCACCAGGGAAGTCCCACAGCTCCATTCCGAAGGGCTTTATTTCCTGATTCTAATTCCTGATTCTTCATTTCACTGCTCCAGCCAGAGGTCCCATTCATTCATTTTCTTAGTCTTCACAACGAACCCATAAGGCAGGGAGGTGCTATTATTTTACGCACATTTTTAGATGGGGGAATACACATAGAGCTTAAGTAACTAGTTCTTGGGCACAGAGCTAAGGAGGGGCTGTATTAGTTGTGTGTAGCTCCGTGACACACGACTCCAAAGTTTAGCGGCTTAGAACGCTGCGTGTTTATAATCTCATTGCTTCTGCGGATTGGAGGTCCAGGCCTGGCTCAGCTAGGTCCTCTGCTTCAGGGTCTCTCACAGGCGACAGTCAAGGGGTGAGAGGCTCCAGTCACTTCAGGGTCTGACGGGGGAGGATCCTTTCCCATATTCTCGTGGCAGTGCCGGCAGGGTGCAGTTCCTCCACAGCTGTTGGTGGGAAGCCCTCGGTTTCCTGGCCCCGTGGCCCTCTCCAGCACAGCAGCTTGCTCTGTCAAAGTGGGCAAGCCAGGAAGGGGCATGTGTGTGTGTGTGTGTGTGTGTGTGTGTGTGTACTTGAGTCACTGTCTTTTATAACCTAATCTTGGAGATGACATCCATCCCCTTCACTTTTGCCATATTCCATTCATTAGAAGCAAGTCACTGGGCCAACTCATACTTAAGAGCAGAGGGTGGGCGCCAGCAGGGGTGGGTGGTTGCGGGCCACTTTGGAAGCTGCCCAGCCTCAGAATGTTAACCCAGTTGGGTCTGACTCCAAAGCCTGCTCCCCCAACCCCCTGCCCTGCCAAAGAAAGCTGAGCAAAGAGTTCTTTCCTCCCCAGTCCTAGAGACTGGCCACCTGTCTGCTACCCGCCAGGTCAGAGTTGGGCCGCCCGTTCACGTACTCAGGGAGCATTTACTGAGCACCCACTATGTTTCAGGCCCTGCACAGCTGTGGTTCACACCCACGGGAAGGTCCATCCCAGGGACTGACCTTGGGTAGCTAGCTGCACATCTCCTCACACTGTCACGTGTGTGTGGCGAGAAACATGTCCTGTGACTGATCTGAGATTTCTCAGAAGCCCCGGTCATAGGGCAACATGGGAAAGCGCTCAGTTTAGTCTAAGCTGGCAAGCATAATCTGACGGAGGCCTGGAGGTAAGGCTCCCGCTCCCCCTGAGCCTCTCTCTAAGCGCGTCTGAGTCTGTGCACTGGGCAGGGATGCCGCGGGCCAGGCTCCCTGCCGAGGGGAGGAGGCGGGTCTGCAGCCACGTCTGATGCCTGGATCACCGCTTGCCTCTCTGGCACTTGTGGCTGCAGCTGGCGGCTGGAAGAACTCACGCTCTGGGCCCAGAGCCCTGCCTGGCTGGCTTGTCTCTACCTTGGCTCACACCCCCCTCCATCACCCCTGCATTTGGCCCCCTGCCTCAGCTGTCCACTGCCAGCCTCTGCTGCGGTCACTTGGCCCCTGCCCCGAAAACATGTCCCCCCCCCCCAACCCCAGAAGGGATGTGTTGAGCCCCATCTTGGTCATGGGGGGACCCCGTGTAGCCGGGGAGAGTGGACCGTGGGGCTTCTTTCTCTTCAACCTGCTGCATGTCTGGGTTCCCCAACCCTAAGTGGTGGGCAGTGGTTTCAAGGCAGCTAATTCCTTGAGCCTCCGGAAGATGAAGTTGCCTTTGGAGCTGACCCCGCCTGTATGAAAACACCAATAAATAGAAGTAGCTGACACACAGGGTGCCTGTTATACACTGGGGTCTCTTCTCAGCACTTCACGCATGAGCTCACTTAATACAGCAACTCTGTGAAGAAGTACTGTTAGTCCCATTTTACAGATGGGGAGACTGAGGCACAGAGGAGGGAAATGGCTTGCTTGTGGTCACAGAGCCAGTAAGTGGTGGAGCTGGGATGTGGGCCCAGGTGCCCCAGAGTCCACGCTCTTCACCACTGGCATTCTCCATCTGTGTCCTCTCTGGGCTGAGGCAGAGGCGGGCAGCGGGGTCCTCACTTCCTCTGCATATGTTCCTTTGGGGGTAGTTGGCCAGCCCGGGGTCATGGCTGAAGGGAGGCCTTCTTACTTTCTTGGTAATTTGGGAATTGCTGTGTTCATGGAGAGCTAAGGGCCTTTCAAAGAATGTTTTCTCACAGTGGAGGCTTTTAAGAGGCTTTTAAGTCTCCTGTCTTGTGGCAGAATCTATTTGGATTGTCGGGAACTGAGCCTGGCCATGGTCCTGCTCTTTCTGCCTTTGTAGGAATCTCCCTCTACCCGGGCAAGTCGAGGATTGAGTTCAGGAGGGGAGGGCGGTTCCCCACAAAGCAGAGAGGAAAGTGCACAATATTTTTCCAACCTGTTACAGAAGTGGCCGTACACTTCATCAGTCACAGTCGTGACAAATGTGCTGAAGGAGAAACACACAGAGCAACGCGGCTGTGCTGCAATCGTCTGAGCCCATTTAGGCTGCGGGGGCAAAGCTCCAGAGACCCGGCGGTCAGAGCCGCCATCCAGCTTCAGTTCTGGGACCCAGCAGAGGCCCAGCTTTAGTCTCCCCACCTGGGAACAAGGAGGTCAGCCCGTCAGCCCGAAAAGGTGGAGCAGCTTTCCTGGGAGTGGCCTGGGATGCTGAAACCAGGGTGACCAGGGAGAGCAGGTCGGGACCGCCCAGGGCAGAAGGATACAGGAGTCCCGTGGGCATTCCAGACCCTCCCCTCTCTCAGTTGCCTCCATCCTCTGTCCTCCCTGCCCCCACCTAGGCCGATCTCAATGAGAAGGCCCCTGTGCCAACCACTGGGCAAGCGTTATAGCCACGAATTCTCATTGACAGAGAGTAGTGTCATCGTCCCCATTTTACGTGAAGGAAAACTGAGGCTCAGCCAGCTTGAGCAACTCGCCTTGATGATGCTGCGAGAACGTGGCAGGCTGGGATTTGTCCCCCAGGGCTGTCTGACTCCACACCCTTCACTGTCCTCCCATGCCTGTGGGGCCATTCAGGTCCCTGGATGGGGGACAGAGTGGAGGAGAGAAGAATTTGCCCAGGGGGAAAAAAAACTTCAAGTGCCAGACTCCAGAAATGCCCAGAGCTGTGAGCTGTGTTGTGGCCATGCCTTCCCCTCACTGTGAAGGAGCCAAGCTGTGGGAGCAGATGTCAGGAACTTTGAGCAGAAACCCAGTTCTGAAATGTTCTAGGACAAGGCGGGGAAGGGTCCTTTGGGGAAGGGGTGGAGGTTCTGGTCCATGTCACTGGAGGAGACGGGGTGGGGGGTGGGGGGACACTGATTTTGCTGGTTGATGGTTAATGTTCCCTCCCAAGGATATGCATGATTTATGCCCGTGTTTTGAAACAAAATTCAACCAAGCTAGACTCAGTGCCCCAGGAAGCTAAGGAGATAGCCGTCCTGGAAACTGTTCAGGGTGGGGGAATAAAAGGATATGCCAGACAATTTGCCTCCTTTCTGACTCTACCCATCCAAAGCAGAGGGGCCCCCCCCCACCCCCCCATCACTGAGACCCCTCGGGAGGCACCTTCCAGGCACCAACAGCTGAAGAAGGTGGTGTCCCCTGTCTGATTGCCTTTTGTCTTGGCTGGATCAAAGAGTAAAAACAAAAACAACCCCCTAGACATATTCGCTAAACCTGCTTTGGTCCCCATTCTGGGGCCTTCCTGGGAAAAATAACCTCTGCATTAGGAGTCTGAGTTACATGTGATGAAACCCCAAGTCATACTGGCTCAAGCTGAAAAGAGAGTGGGGATTTCTCTGGTGGTCCAGTGGCTAAGATTCTGTGCTCCCAAAGCAGAGGCCCTGGGTTCAGTCCCTGGTCAGGGAACTAGATCCCACGTGCTGAAACTAAGAGCTTAAATAAACAAATAAATAAATTTAAAAATAAATAAATCTGTTGATGAATGTTTTTTAAAAAATAAAAAGAGAATGTATTGGCTCACATTTAAGTCTAGGATTAGGTACAGCTTCAGGTGTGGCTGGATCCAGTGGAGCAGTTAGGGGTGGAAGATCTTAAGGTTGCTTTTCAGTGGCCTAGAGCAGGAGCGATTTCTTTGGCTGAACCAATCATGGCAGCTGTGAGAATGTGATGGTCTGAATGGGTGTCAGTGGTGTGTACTGGAAAGTGGTGACGAGGTCACTGGTTGGGAGAAACCTTTGGTGCTGTTGGAAGAAAAGTCACATCGACAGAGAGATCTTCTTAAGTTCCTGTGTGGTCAAATGAGATCTTAAGTCTCTGAGCCATTCCAAGCTCTGAGGACCTTATAGAGCAGCTGGATTGGCATGGCAAGCATGTGCCACGTAAATACTCCTCTTTCCCCTCCTTCAATTCATGGCAGGCATGAATGTTAATGGATCACAGCTCCCTTTCGCAGTGAGCTGCAGACTCCAACTCAGTACTGATTTGGAAGCACCCCATATCCGTCAGTCGGTGTTAGAACAGGGGTCGAAACGATGTGCAATTTCTGTTCTAAGCCGATGGAGTAAAGGAAACCAAAGCTCTGAGAGTTACGTGATTTGCCGAGTTCACGCAGGAACTCGGACTGAACCCGAATGACTCTGGCTGGCTGCCTTTCCTGTGGGATTCTGCCTGATTTGAGCCTTGAGAGGAGGTCTGTCCCTCAGTGGAGATTTCCATTCCAGACAACTGCTGCACGTGGTAAAGAAATAGACTTGGGGTCAGAGGAAAGCCAGAAAGCCCAGCCACTGACCCAGCTCAGGCTGAGAACGTTCCCTGGGGCTGAGTGTGATTCGGCGGGCAGGGCAATTCATGTGGAAACCACCAGTCAAACCATTCGTGCACCCACAGAGCTCTCAATGGGCATTTGCGTGCCCTACCTTAAATATAATAAAACCCGGGTGCTCTACCTCAAATATAATAAAACGTGCTCTACTAGACACACTCTATTCACGGGAGATGATGCTGAATTTACTTCCTCCTGGGGACTGGGGTCAGAGTTGTCTTAGAGGGAAGGAGAAAGGGCTGGGAAGCCAGAAAGCAGAGACTGAGTCCTAACATAGTCTTTATGTTAGCCTTTATCCCAGCTCAGCCTCACCCAGTCTGAGGAAGAAAGTGCGTGCCGAACGACCAGCTGGTTATCTGGCCATAGGAAGGTACCGGAGGGGATCCTGACCTTAAGGAGCCTGTGTCAAGTATGCGACATGAATTCACTAATAACTTTGGAGGACTGACATTGGGCTCACCATGCGCCTCTCACAAAGGCAAAAGATTTGTCTGTATCATCTTAGGGGACTTCCCTGGTGGCTCAGTGTTTAAGACTATGCCTTCCAATATCTGGGATGCGAGTTTAATCCCCGGCTAGGGGGCTAAGATCCCACATGCTATATGCCCCAAAAATCAAAAAATATAGAACAGAAGCAACATTGTAACAAATTCAACAAAGACTTTAAAAATGGTCCCCATGGACAAAAACAAAATCTTAAAAAAAAAAAAAAAGGAAGTGTGGGGGCTTTGCTTGCACTGCGTGCTAAATCACATCCGACTCTTTGCAACCCTATGGACTATAGCCCACCAGGCTCCTCTGTCCATGGGATTCTCCAGGCAAGGATACTGGAGTGGGTTGCCATGCCCTCCTCCAGGGATTTTCTCAATGCAGGGATTGAACCTGCGTCTCTTACATCTCCTGCGTTAGCAGGCAGGTGTGTTCTTTACCACTAGGGCCACCTGAGAAGCCCTTTGCCTGCACTGTGAATCCCTGGGATTCTGCAGGCAAGAATACTAGAGTGGGTTGCCGGTTGCTTCTCCAGGGGGATCTTCCTGACTCAGGCAGGGATCGAATCTGGGGCTCCTGCATTGTAGGCAGATTCCTCCCCATCTGAGCTAGCAGGGAAGCCCTGCATTATCTTAAATCAAATTCACACAACCCTAAAGAGGAGGTGGAGTTTGCCCCTATGAACAGAGGCTGAACTGGAGGCTTGGAGAGAAGCCACACTGCCCCTGGCCACCCGTGAGAGAGGGCAGAGCTGGGCTCCCAGTCGGACCTGCCCGACCCTGGTCCTGACCAAGCGCCATGCCATGGGCTGGCAGACATGGTGAGGAGGGGCAGAAGGGAACGTGTGAGCCCCTGGAGAGCCATTCAGTCCATCACCCCCAGCAGCAGGTTGCGAGCTGCTGCTGGGCTCAGAGAAACACATGGTCGTTCCCAGAAAGCACAGGGTGTGCCTTTGGGACGAACATCTCTGGGGACGCTAATAATGTAATAAGTGCCCTCTGTGACATTTAAGCTCGTGGCCCACAGAGAGACACAATCAGTTTGAAAGCTTCTGGTCTAGAACAAGTCCCCCTCCCCGCCCATTGTACAGGTGAGAAAACTGAGGTTCAAGAAGGCAAACTGACTTCCCCCAAGTTGCACAGCGGGGAGCCGTGGGGCCAGGACTCGAATCCGTATCGGGGTCCCAGTTCAGCTGACTCCGTTGGAGACCCATGAGAAATGATAGGGACCAAACCGTGGCGGGGCAGTGCTGGAGCATCCAAGAGGAGGGTGCTGGGGGTGCCCCGGACGGAGAAACACCCAAGGGTGCCGTGCGCGGCGGGCGTGGGACGGCCGTGATGACGGCAGCGCCCGTGACGTCCACCGCCTGGGCTCAAACCCAGGCCCGGGACCTGGCACTTAACAAGCTGCCGATTTCACAGATGTGGCCAATTATTTCTGCTTCTTGATTTCCTTTGGAAATTCACTTCTAATACGTTTTGGCTCTCCCCGTCCTCAGGGGGGCCTGGCCCTAATCAAGGCAGCCTGACTGATGACAAAAGCAGAGGCTCCCAGGTAGGCTGGAGACGCCCGCGCCTCCGGTGGGTCCGGCAGCCGCCGGAGGGAGAGCCGAGTGCGCGGCTGATCCTCTGCTCATGCGCAGTCAGCGCCTCGGCGCCTCTGCGGGGGCTGCTGATGGCGGAAGCAGCCGGAAGGGAAGTGCGAGGGCAGATGTGGCTACAGCCAAAGGCCCACGGTAAGCAGGGCTTCGCTGCAGCTTTTTTGGAAAAGACTCCACTCCTGGAGCCCACGAGATGCAGGTTCGCGTCCCAGAACCACACGGACCGCTGATGAGACTGGGTTCACCCCCAGGAGTGCCCGCCGAGCGCTGGGGCGCGGCCCGCAGCGTGCCTGCGATCGTCCCCGTGGTCCACTAGACCCTGTGCACAGCAGCTGTGCTGCGGGGGCCCTAGCGAAACGGAAGGCCTATTTCTGCCCCTTCTCTCCCAGGCCCCTGACCTGCCCCTTGGCCTCAGGAGGTCCTGGCTTCACCCTTTGTCCAGGACCTCCAGAGCGACGCTGATAACAGCAGTGCTGAGGCTGAGAAGGGGCCGCCGTGAGGACAGCGTGTTCCTGCAGCAAAGCCCCAACCTCCTGCTGCCTTCTCCAAGTGCTTCAGCGCAGAGCAAGGAGCTTGTCCTTAGGGACATGCAAGGACAGGGCTTTGAATCCTGACTCTCTCAAAGGGCTTCTCCCCACTTTGGCGTGGTGTGTTAGGGTTCAGGGGGTCATAAATCTGCTCTAACAATTCCAGGTAAAAGGAGGGTGCCTTGGAAGATTACAGAAATGTTCTTTTTGATTATACAAAAATAACAAACAAACACCAAATCCTAGAAAACCCAGTAAAACCAATTTGAAGAAAGCTTTGTTGATTCAGGTAATGGAAATTTCCAGCAGTAGGGTGGGTTTCAGGTGAGGTTTGATCCAGCCACTCAGCAACATCGTGGGGATTCAGACTGCCACGGCCCCTGTCCCTCCTCCATATATATCTGTTTGCATGTGCTCCCAGAATGGCTGTTCCAACTTCAAACATTCATGACCCTTCAGTTCAAGGACCTAAAACAACCACAGTGTCCTTCTGCGTCTCTTCATTTATATTCCTGAGGGAGGGAATCAGATGTTTAGACTCATTCTCTCAGGCCAAGTACCGGAAGTTGTGTGTTTCAGGCCAGTGAGTGGATGGTCTCTCCTGGGTTTGGTCACGAATGGCCAGACCACAAAGGTCACGTGGTTGCTGAGGAGGCAGGATGTCTGAGAAGTGGTCACGGACCAGTCAGTCTCCCTGATACCTTCCCAGAGAAGTGGGGATCCACAGGCTGAGTGCCACAAGTCCCCAGGGACTCTGCAAGTCCTCCCTGGCCTGAAGACTATCTGAAGAGTCCTCATTTGTTCTAATTAGTAATTTTAGGGAAATTTTAAGATTGGTTCTGGTTACTTTTTTTTTTTTCCCCGCATAGCTATTTCTCTAGGCTCTGTTAATGATTCATTCAGGAGAAGAAATTCAGACATAGTTCAGGAGATGGTGTTGATCACAGTTCCTGAGAAACTGATCAGTAACTGCGTGTGTCCACCGTGAACAAGCCCAGGGTTATCCTCAGGTGGCTTTGACAGGCAGCCTGGCTGCCTCATCAAACACACTCTGCCTTATTTTCTTACTTTCATACCAGGAAAAAGGTTTGGTCTTCAAAACAAAGCACAGACGTCATCAATTAGACTGGAAGAACTTGTTTGGTCAAATGTAGAAGCCACAAGAAGGTCAGAGAATAAATTTAGAACTGACCTCTGATCCCTGAGCACCAGCAGCTCTGTCTGGCCCTGGCTGCCTGCTAACTCCACCTGCTACCTTGAGTTTGGTTGACTTTTCACCTCTGATTCTGCATCTATTCTCGCAGGATAACGTGGTCTTTAAGGGTATGACCTGGTGTCTAAAATGCCTCTCTACTACTTCATAGGCTGTGTGACTCTGGGAATGTGCATCATCATCTGGGCCTTAGTTTCATCATATGGTTTTTTTGTGTTTTTTTTTTACTCTTTATTGAATTTGTTACAATATGGCTTCTGTTTTATGTTTGTTTGTTTGTTTGTTTTTGACCACAAGGCATGTGAGATCTCAGCTCCCCGACCAGGGATCAAACCCACATCCCCTGCATTGGAAGGTGAAGTCTTAATTACTGGACCGCCAGGGAAAGCCCTCGTCATTTTTAAAGAAGAGGGGAGGGTAATAATAGCATCTGCCTCATCGGGTGTGGGGCTTCCCTGGTAGCTCAGCTGGTAAAGAATCTGCCTGCAATGCAAGAGACCCCTGTTTGATTCTTGGGTCAGGAAGATCCCCTGGAGAAGGGATAGGCTACCCACTCCAGTATTCCTGGGCTTCCCTGGTGGCTCAGATGGTAAAGAATCTGCCTGCAATGCAGGAGACCCGGGTTTAATTCCTGGGTCGGGAAGATCCCCTGGAGGAGGGTATGGCAACCCACGCCAGTATTCTTGCTTGGAGAATCCCCGTGGACAGAGGAGCCTGGTGGGTTACAGTTCATGGGGTCACAGAGTCAGACACGACTGAGCAGCTCAGCACAGCGCATTGGTTGTTATGAGAATTGATTAAGCCATTTCTATGTGCTAAAATATATATCACACAGAATTTACCATTTTGATCATATTTCAGTGCACAGTTCTGTGGGATCACGTACATTCACACTGTTGTGCGTGGTCATCACGGCCGTTCATCTTCAGAATCATTTCGTCTTCGCCCCCTGAAACCCTGCACCCATTAAACAATAGCTCCTCATCCCCTCTCCCCAGCCCTTGGTAACCACCATTCTCATTTCTGTCTCTCTGAATCCGATTACTTTAGGAACCTCGTGTAAGTGGAATCAAACCAGACTTGTCCTTTTTGACTGGTTTATTTCACTCAGTACAATGTCTTAAGCGTTCACCCATCCTGTAGCATGTGTCAGAATTTCTTACATTTTTAAAGCTGAAGAATATTCTGTTGTTTGGATAGACAGCATTTTGTTTATCCATTCATCTGTCAATAGACACTGGAGTTGCTTCTACCTTTTGGGGATTGTGAACAAATGCTGCTGTGAACACAGGTGTATAAACATCTGATCAAGCCCCAGCTTCCACTTCTTACCTAGAGTGTGATTGAGATAATTTAAAAAGAGCCCTTAGCCCATGTTTGGTGTTTAGTAAGCACTCAACATATTGTAGCTGATTTTAAAAAATCAGTATTAGAAAAATAGTGGGTAAAATTTTAAAAAATGCAAATGAAAGAATGAGATGACATTTTCCCCTGCCATCTTAGCAACAGTGAAAAAATAATGCAGTTGCGACATGGTGAGATGGATTCTCTCATAGACATCCGTGGGTAATCTTTCTGGAAATGACTTGCAGTGCTCAATATGATGCATTGAGGTTCTTGGAAGTGTTCATACCATTTGACTCAATAATTCCACTTCTGAGAACTCATCCTAAAGAACATCAATTGCAGGCTGATATTTGACTCTGGAGAAGTCTGTCACAGCTAGCTTTCTAATATTGTGGAGGCATCCTCTATTTCCATCCATTGGGGACAATGAAGAAAATAAGGCTGGTGTAGTCCTGTCATGGCCTGGAGGAAGAAATGGCAACCCACTCCAGTTATTCTTGCCTAGGAAATCCCATGGACAGAGGAGCCTGGCGGGATACACTTCATAGGGGTTGCAAAGGAGTCAGACACGACTGAACAGCAAGTCCTGCAATGGATTATTTTGTCGTCAGTAAAAATGCTGATGAGAACAGTGAAATGAGAAACTGTACGTGCTCCACCCTTTCATGCAAAAGAAGGTATAAATATTGACTATATTGATCCTATAAAAATATGTAACATTTATTGAGCGTTTACTCTGTGCCAGAAACTCTGCTAAGTTCTTTTTTACTTACTCCTCCCAACAACCCGAAGAGGTGGGTACTATTATTACCCCATTTTACAGATGAGAAGACAGAGGATCCAAGGGGTGACTTTCAGTGTCACGCAGCCAGAAAGTGGCAGATCTGAGATTCTAACCCAGGCCCCTGGGCTCCAAAGAGTAGAAGAGGAATGGAAAGAACACGGTGCACTAGAAAATAGCCATGCTCCTTGGAAGAGCAGGAGGGAGTTAATTTTATTTTCTTCCCTATGCTTGTCTGTATTTTTCCCTCCAAAGCCGGGGGTGGGGAGAGCACATATCAGATAAACAGGAAAAGAAACAGGCAGTTGCCTGTTGCAAGCAGGCATCTTTGAAGATGAACCCTCCAGGTCTTGTGTCTCCTGCCACGAACTCAGTTTGTGTTCATTTTTTTTTTTCTGGTTAGAGCAGAGTGTCCTAGCTGTGCGTTCTGGCTGATTGCTTAATAATCATGGACACACACACACACACACACACACACACAACAGAAGAGAAGACAAAACCCAGCAGTAGCCAAAACTCTGCTAGATCGATGCAGACTGTTACAGGCACAGCTTCCAAAAAGCAGAGCTCAGTGAAATAAATATTTTTCCTGTGAGGAGAGGCTTAAATCGGTGATCTTAACAACCCCCCAATTCATTCCAGATCCTCTCCAAGTGGCTCGCATCAATGCACCCATCTTGATGTACTTAGGATCACTTAGTAACTGCAGCGTGCCTGAATGTCTGGCTGGCTTCTCCAGCTCGGCAGGGTGCCAGGGGCACTGGGCAGCGGGGCATGGAGGGCTTTGGCTCTGGGGAAGGCTCTCCAGATCTCCCCACAACTTCTTGGGGTCCCCAACTTTCTTTTCCCAGTAAACCATCTCTATTTAATATAAACTGGAGGCCTCAGAATTCAAATTCTGTTCTTGGCAAAGCCGCCCCATTCCTTGAGTCCTGGAGACAATCTGCAGGAAGAATTTAGAATCAGGGACTTTGAAAACATATACACACAAAGAAGTCTGGATTATCTCAAAAACTGAGAGCTTTACTCTCCAGGCAAAAATGTGTCAATTGATGAATTCATTCATTCACTGGCTCACTCAACAATTGTTTACTGGGCCATCTCCTGTGTGTAAGATTTGATACAAAGCTAGTGTTAAGATAGTAGAAAGCCACTGGAGATACCAGATCCATCCATCTGGCAGATTCTTACTGAAGCCTCCTAGGAGCCAGGCACCTTCTGGGGAGGCTGGGCTGTTAGCAGGAAACTGCTTCTTAGGGCCTGGATTCTAGCTGGGGTGACAGAGAAGGAAGATGAAGCATGTAGGAATATCAGATGGTGTTAAATGCTAAGCAGATGAAGTAAAGCTGGGATGGGTGGTTAGGAAAAGGGGAGCAGGGGTGGTCCCACTTAGATGAGGGGCCAGGAAAGGAGATGTTAAGTAACAGCTTGCAGGAGATGAGTGGAGATGGTTCAAGAGGCACAGAAATTCAGTAACAGTGACTCATGGATCATGCCTAAGTCCCCTTTCAAGTATCTTTCAGTTCTGATAATGCCAATCAGAAAGTCTCTACTTATTGTCAATATGTCTTTGATGCCTCCCTAAGACCCTGAAATCTTCCCTGCTTCCCCTTGAAAGCTCAGAGGCTTGGTAGGTAAGCGTGCCTATCAGTGCCTGAACTTGACATTGTGTTCAGTATGACTGTTTTGCAGTTCCTGTTTAATATTACTATTGATGGCAAAGGATACTAACTCTTCACTTACAGTTATGAAAAGCATCTTTATAATTTTTTCTAGTTTTTGAAGAGGGAGTTGATTTGAAAAAGTATTAAGGAACTTGAAATACAGGTGGTCCTCAAACATGGGGGAAATTGTAAAGGTGATCAATGAATGAAATTTGGGATATGCGAAAATCAGACATGACCCTTCACCTAGAGTTGCCCAGAGCCTGGCTCGGGAGATGAAAGCTCATCCCTGTGACTCAGTCTTCGCTCATCGGTTCCCTTTAAGGGCTTCCGGAAGGGGGCAGCGTTTTCCGAGGCTCTGATGGGTCAGGGGGATCTGGTTGGAGGGGAGGCTGCTGGTTGGGGCACCGCTGATGGCAGGGGCGAGTCTGGACCTGCCGAGTGTGGCCGAGCAGGACATTCCAGGCAGCGGGAACAGGGAGCCAGGCAGCGGGGGTGGAAAGGTGGGGACAGCCACCAGGCAGCAAGTGTGTCAGGGGCCGCGTTGCTGGGGGAGGCGGCCCCTTGGGAGACCACCCCAAGTTTGCGCTTGTCCCAGGACTCATCCTAACACGAGTTCCATTCATCTTGAGCACAGCCTGCCTGCCTTTTCTTCTGTGATGTCAGTGGACCCACAAGGCAGCGTTGTGGTTAGTCCTGTTTCTCAGATTGGGAGTTGCAGGCTTGGCCAGGTCACCCAGGCAAGGTGATGCATGGTAGGCTGCTCTCGGGACCTTAAAAAAGAATCTCTGTTAAAAAAATTCAGTCATAATTCACATACCATAAAGCGCACCGTTTAAAGTGTACAATTCAGGGGCTTTTAGCCTTTTCATGAAGTCCTCCAACCATTGCGCAGATGTGTTGCTCAGTCATGTCCACTCTTTGTGACTCCCTGGACTGTAACCCGACAGGCTCCTCTGTCCACGGGATTCCCCAGGCAAGAATACTGGTGTGGGTTGCCATTTCCTAATCCTGAGGGATCTTCCAATTGAGCTATTTCAAATCCTGAAAGATGATGCTGTGAAAGTGCTGCACTCAATATGCCAGCAAATTTGGAAAACTCAGCAGTGGCTACAGGACTGGAAAAGGTCAGTTTTCATTCCAATCCCAAAGAAAGGCAATGCCAAAGAATGCTCAAACTACTGCACAATTGCACTCATCTCACACGCTAGTAAAGTAATGCTCAAAATTCTCCAAGCCAGGCTTTAGCAATACGTGAACCGTGAACTTCCTGATGTTCAAGCTGGTTTTAGAAAAGGCAGAGGAACCAGAGATCAAATTGCCAACATCCGCTGGATCATGGAAAAAGCAAGAGAGTTCCAGAAAAACATCTATTTCTGCTTTATTGACTATGCCAAAGCCTTTGACTGTGTGGATCACAATAAACTGGAAAATTCTGAAGGAGATGGGAATACCAGACCACCTGACCTGCCTCTTGAGAAATTTGTATGCAGGTCAAGAAGCAACAGTTAGAACTGAACATGGAACAACAGACTGGTTCCAATTAGGAAAAGGAGTACGCCAAGGCTGTATATTATCACCCTGCTTATTTAACTTCTATGCAGAGTACATCATGAGAAACGCTGGACTGGAAGAAACACAAGCTGGAATCAAGATTCCCGGGAGAAATATCAATAACCTCAGATACGCAGATGACACCACCCTTATGGCAGAAAGTGAAGAGAACTCAAAAGCCTCTTGATGAAAGTGAAAGAAGAGAGTGAAAAAGTTGGCTTAAAGCTCAATATTCAGAAAATGAAGATCATGGCATCCAGTCCCATCACTTCATGGGAAATAGATGGGGAAACAGTGTCAGACTTTATTTTTCTGGGCTCCAAAATCACTGCAGATGGTGATTGCAGCCATGAAATTAAAAGACGCTTACTCCTTGGAAGGTAAGTTATGTCCAACCTAGATAGCATATTCAAAAGCAAAGACATCACTTTGCCAACAAAGGTCCATCTAGTCAAGGCTATGGTTTTTCCTGTGGTCATGTATGGATGTGAGAGTTGGACTGTGAAAAAGGCTGAGCACTGAAGAATTGATGCTTTTGAACTGTGGTGTTGGAGAAGACTCTTGAGAGTCCCTTGGACTGCAAGGAGATCCAACCAGTCCATGCTGAAGGAGATCAGCCCTAGGATTTCTTTGGAGGGAATGATGCTGAAGCTGAAACTGCAGTACTTTGGCCACCTCATGCGAAGAGTTGACTCATTGGAAAAGACTCTGATGCTGGGAGGGATTGGGGGCAGGAGGAGAAGGGGACGACAGAGGATGAGATGGCTGGATGGCATCGCTGACTCGATGGATGTGAGTCTGAGTGAACTCCGGGAGTTGGTGATGGACAGGGAGGCCTGGCGTGCTGTGATTCATGGGGTCGCAAAGAGTCAGACACGACTGAGCGACTGAACTGAACTGAACTGGGGGATCTTCCCAACCATTGCCACCATCCAACTCCAGAACAGTTGTTTTTTTTTTTTTTAAATCAAAGGTTCTTTTTTTTCCCCAGTGTGGACCATTTTTAAAGTCTTTATTGAATTTGTTACTACTTCTGCATAATGTTTTGGTTTTTTGCCCAAGAGGCATGTGAATTGACCAGGGATCCAGCCCACACTCCCTGCATTGGAAAGGTGAAGTCTTAACCGCAGGACTGGCAGGAAAGTCCGCAGGACAGTTTCAGCATCCCCAGAAGACACCCTGGACAAGTGAGCAGTCATGCCCACGCTCCTCTGGTTCCGACTGTAGCAACCACTAGTCTATAGTTTCTGTCTCCCTGGATTTGCCTGTTCTGGACTCTTCATATAAATGGAATCGTATAATACGTTGCCTTTTGTGTCTGGCTTCTTTTCGTCAGCATAATGTCTTCTAGCTTCATCTGTGTTGTAACATATATCTGTGCTGCATTCCTTTAGATGGCTGGAAAATATCCCATTGTGTCAACGTACCACACTCTGTTTATCTTTCATCAGTTGATGAACATTTGGATGGTTTTTACTTCTTGGCTCTTAGGAATAACGCCACTGCGAACATTTGCGTACAGGCTTTGTGAGGACATATGTTTTCGTTCCTTTGGGGATATATCTGGGCGTGGGATTGCTGGGTCATGTGTTAAGTCTGTGTTTAACTCTTTGAGGGGAAATGCCAGACGGTCTTCCTAGGCGCCTGCACCGTCCTGCGTGTCCACTAGCAGTGTCCGAGGGCTCCGGTGTCTCCACTCTTGCTATTTTCCATCTCTTGGGTTATGGCCATCTTAGTGGATGTCAGATGGTACCTCACTATATCGACTGGCATCCCTAGCAGGCAAATTATGATTGTTTGTTTTTCATCTAAAGCCACGGTGGAAAGGAAGGGCTAAGTTAGCAGTCCTTCTCCTTGACTGTCTTCTTTTTCTCAAATTTTATTTATTCATTTATTGGCTGTGCTGGGTCGTCGTTGCCGCTCGCAGCCTTCCTCCAGTTGCGGCGAGTCGGGGCTGCTCTCAGCTGCGGTGGCTTCTCTCGTTGTGGAGCACAGGCTCTGGGCATATCGTGGCCCTCGGGCTTTGTTGCCCCGAGGCCCCATGGGATCTTCCCGGACCAGGAATCAAACCACTGTCCCCTGCCTTGGCAGACAAATTCTTAACCATTGGACCGCCAAGGAAGTCCGCAGCTGTGATTAATTGGAAACTTACCGTCTCCACAGCTCAAGCCTCAACCTGGTGTGGCTGGAACTGGGGTCAGTGGGCGCAGGAGAGGGAGGGCTGATGGAGGCTGGGTGGGGGCGGCCAGGCTTCGCGGCTACTCTGAGGACTGCAGGGAGCTGGAAGGGCTGTCAGAGGGTCCCTGGGGTCTGGAGGCTGGAGAATTGGGGGGGTGATGTGCTGGCGAGGACTCGTGCCAGGAACGGAGCTGGGAGATGGCACCCACCTCTCCTCCGGGGCCCAGGGTGAGCTGTGTCCTCACAAGCACGGGCCTTGGACTTCAGCTTCACTGAGACCCAGGGGGCCAGAGTGAGGCCACAGACTCCACTCACGGAAGCTGGAGCAAAGGGGGTCTTGAGGCGGGCAGCACCCCCCGCTGTGCGCCAGGCTCTGAGCTCCAGGCCTGGCCTGCAGCCCACGAATAACACTGGGCACCTACCGCCCTCTGTCTCCAAGGTTTTGGCCTTCAGTCCTGCCCCCCAGGACCTGGCTGGGGCTCATTCCTGTGCTCGTGGGGTGGGGGCAGGGCTCTCACGACCCCAGACTCAACGCTCTTTGTCAGCGGCTGGCTCATTTCTTTTGAGGGGGCGGGTAGAGTAGAAAATAATACTTTTTTTGCTTTGCCAAAATGGGCCACAGTGGGCCAAGGCTTTCAAGACGGCGTGTCCCTGCCGGCTGATGTCTGTCACTAACATGCACAGTGTTCGTGTTTCTTGGGCATCTGCTGTGTGTCCTTGTGACCTGGTCCGCTCTGATGCTTTCCATTCCCTATGCTCCTGCTCCGTCGTGTCCCACTCTCTGTGACCCCCTGGACTGTAGCCCACTAGGGCCTCTGTCCATGGGATCTTCCCAGGCAAGAACACTGAAGTGAGTTGCCATTTCTTCCTCCAGGGGATCTTCCCAACCCAGGGATGGAACCTGTGTCTCCTGTGTCTCCTGCATCGCAGGTGGGTTCTTTACCCACTGAGCCACCAGGGGAGCTCTGATGTTTTACTTGCATTTAATTTCCATCCCCATTCCAGAGATGAGCCAGCTGAGGTCCCGAGCCCTGAGGGAGGTCTTGCAGCTCACTATACACAGCCGATGAGAGGTCTAGTCAGGAATCCAACCCCGTCTCTACTGACCAGGCCACACTAGGAGGGAGATGGTGTAGGAGCCTTCTGCTTTAAGGCCTCCTTCACAAGGGAAAGGGGCCTCAGTCCATGGGGTTGAAAGAGATGGACGTGACTGAGCAACTACCACTCACTTTCACGGGGGGCAGATGGGTTTCTATTGCCATGGAACAAACTGCCAGAAACCCAGCAGCACAACGCAGTCCCCATGACGGGCTCCCAGCTCTGGAGAACAGAAGTTGGTATTGGAGATAGTGGGTAGACCGAGTTCTTGTTTGGACGGTCCAAGGACAAATTTGCTTCCAAGACTGTTCTTGTTGACATCATGCAATTCCATGTGGTCATAGGACTATGGGCTTCCCCAGTGGATCAGTGGTAAAGAATCCGCCTGCAATGCAGGAGACCCAGATTCGATCCCTGGGTCGGGAAAATCCCCTGGAAAAGGGAATGCCAACTCTAGTACTCTTGCCTGGAGAATCCCATGGACAGAGGAGCCTAGTGGGCTACAGTCCATGGGGTCGCAAAGAGTCGGACACAACTGAGCGACTGAGCAGGCACGCACACCCATGGAGGACTGAAGTTCTGCTTCCTCCCCAGCTGTCAGCCGGCAGCTTCCAGGGGCCTCTGGTGTCCCTGCCACGTGGCCTCCCATCTTCAAACCCATCAATAGAGACTCTCACACCGATTCTCTCTCTTGCTTTAAACCTCTTCTGGCTGGAAGGGCCAGTCCTGCCTCAGGGCTCCCCTGAGAAGGCCAGGCCTGCCCAGGATAACCCCCTCTTTGTCACAGACACTGACACACTCACAGGAGTAGAGTCTCCTGGTATTCCCAGGTTCTGCCCACACTCAAAGGGCAGAGGATTTCATTCAAGCTCAAAGTCCCCTGGGATCGTCCGTCATGGAAGATCTTAGGTTTGGGGGTGTTTTTTTTTAAGATTTTTTGATGTGGACCATTTTTAAAATCTTTGCTAAATTGGTTACAGCATCGCTTTGGTTTTATGTTTTGGCTTTTTGGCCGCAAGGCATGTAGGATCTAGTTTCTTGACCTGGGGTCGAACGCACATCCACTGCAGTGGAAGGCAAGGTCTGAACCACTGGACCACCAGGGAAGTCCCCTTAGGTTCTAATAATAACCAAATTACAGCCACAGGAACAGTGGTACTTCCTGTTACTCACTCAGAGCGTCATGGTTTTCAGACTGACTACATCTGTGATCTGGTTGGAGCCTGACAGCGATGCTGTGAGGTGTGTGCATTATCTCCGTTTTATCCAGGAGAGAGATGGATGCCTCCTTAGCGTGTCTGGGGCTGGAGCCCAGATCTTCTGACCCCAAGCCAGCTGGGGGCCCTTGGCGCCCACAGCTCCCCCGCCTGCCATCAGAACCCTCAGACCTCATTACTGTCCTTGGAAAGGATGAAGCATCTGTTTCCAGCCAGCCCAGCCCTCGGGGAGTGCTTCCCTGCGCACTCACCCCGTTGGGTCATCGAAGCTGCGTTTACAGGAACTGCCCCTGGGCTGGGTGAAGCTCACCTCATTAGGCAGGAAAGCTAGGCAAGACTGAGGGGGCGCAGAATCAAAACAGCATGTGTGCAGGAAGGGACCCGCAGCGGGGGAGGGCGTCCGCCCAGGCTGCGATGCTCTGGCCGAAAGAGGGGGCCATGCAGTCCAGAGGGCTCTGTGTCAAGGAGCGGTCATCACTGACCCTCATCTGCACACACCACGCCCAGGACTCGTGGATGCCCTGGGTGCCCACATCCTCCAGGTGCTCCACCCCTTAATACTAACCAGAGCCTGAGACCCCAGCGAGCAATCCCTGCCCCCCACCCCCATGCACTATCCCCAAGGATTCTCAAGGGTCTTAACATTTCTTCTAGACACATTTGTGCTGATAGATCAAGGTTTTAAAAATTTCCGTTCTTCTCCTAAAATTGCTGTCTTGTCCCCTTTCATCCCATGCTGGATACTGCTCCAGTTCTTTCCTTTTTCCCAGTTTTGCTGACACAAGTCTGCTGGGAGAGCAGACTTTGGCCATCTCTGTTATGAGCTGGTGCAAAAGAATCCGGTTAATTTAAGCTGAGGGGGGTCTCCTGGAAGGCCATCTGGGGTGGGGTGGGGCGGGGGGCTCCCTGAATGGATCCAGAAAAGCAGGCCTGGAAATGGCCTGAACCACAGGCTCAGGAACCCGAGGTGAGCTCGTGACAGACCTCGCAGTTGGGGGCTCTCCGCAGCCCGAGTAAACGACTCCTGCGTGTTGTCTCCGGTCCCTCTACTTGAGTTTCCTTCCCCGGGGAGGCCGTGTCTGCTTAGCCTGTGCTTCTCTCCTTAGTGAGGGGGTGGTGAGGCTGGAGAAGCAGACCGACGGAAACCGGGGTGCCGTAGGGAAGAACGGAAGTCCACAGAATCGGGGGTGATGGGATCCCGGGGGGGATCCTGCGCGCTGCCCTCCCCTCCCCCACAGCCTCCCCAGTTCCAGCTGTCAATCATCAACACTCGCAGGCCTGTGCCTTCTTACTGAGAAAGATCAGCATCTCTCCTCCCACCGCCCTCGGCAATGATCAGAGCCCAGCTTAGCGTGTTCCAAACCTGAATACACCCCCCAGCTAAACAACGTATTTTTGACCTGTTATGGATTGAATTCCAGTTGAGCTATTCCAAATCCTGAAAGATGATGCTGTGAAAGTGCTGCACTCAATATGCCAGCAAATTTGGAAAACTCAGCAGTGGCTACAGGACTGGAAAAGGTCAGTTTTCATTCCAATCCCAAAGAAAGGCAATGCCAAAGAATGCTCAAACTACCGCACAATTGCGCTCATCTCACACGCTAGTAAAGTAATGCTCAAAATTCTCCAAGCCAGGCTTCAGCAATACGTGAACCGTGAACTTCCTGATGTTCAAGCTGGTTTTAGAAAAGGCAGAGGAACCAGAGATCAAATTGCCAACATCCGCTGGATCATGGAAAAAGCAAGAGAGTTCCAGAAAAACATCTATTTCTGCTTTATTGACTATGCCAAAGCCTTTGACTGTGTGGATCACAATAAACTGGAAAATTCTGAAGGAGATGGGAATACCAGACCACCTGATCTGCCTCTTGAGAAATTTGTATGCAGGTCAGGAAGCAATAGTTAGAACTGGACAAGGAACAACAGACTGGTTCCAAATAGGAAAAGGAGTTCATCAAGGCTGTATATTATCACCCTGCTTATTTAACTTATATGCAGAATACATCATGAGAAACGCTGGACTGGAAGAAACACAAGCTGGAATCAAGATTCCCGGGAGAAATATCCATAACCTCAGATATGCAGATGACACCACCCTTATTGCAGAAAGTGAAGAGGAACTCAAAAGCCTCTTGATGAGAGTGAAAGAAGAGAGTGAAAAAGTTGGCTTAAAGCTCAACATTCAGAAAATGAAGATCATGGCATCCGGTCCCATCACTTCATGGGAAATAGATGGGGAAACAGTGGAAACAGTGTCAGACTTTATTGTTTTGGGCTCCAAAATCACTGCAGATGGTGACTGCACCATGAAATTAAAAGATGCTTACTCCTTGGAAGGAAAGTTACGACCAACCTAGATAGCATATTCAAAAGCAGAGACATTACTTTGCCAACAAAGGTTTGTCTAGTCAAGGCTATGGTTTTTCCTGTGGTCATGTATGGATGTGAGAGTTGGACTGTGAAGAAGGCTGAGCACTGAAGAATTGATGCTTTTGAACTGTGGTGTTGGAGAAGACTCTTGAGAGTCCCTTGGACTGCAAGGAGATCCAACCAGCCCATTCTGAAGGAGATCAGCCCTGGGATTTCTTTGGAGGGAATGATGCTAAAGCTGAAACTCCAGTACTTTGGCCACCTCATGCGAAGAGTTGACTCATTGGAAAAGACTCTGATGCTGGGAGGGATTGGGGGCAGGAGGAGAAGGGGACGACAGAGGCTGAGATGGCTGGATGGCATCACTGACTCAATGGACTTGAGTCTGAGTGAACTCCGGGAGTTGGTGATGGACAGGGAGGCCTGGCATGCTGCGATTCATGGGGTCGCAAAGAGTCAGACATGACTAAGCGACTGATTTGATCTGATGGATTGAATGTGCGTTCTCCCTGCAAAATATATGCCAAATTCCTACCCCCTCATACCTGCGAACGTGACCTTGTTCAGAAATAGGGTCTTGGCAAGACTTCCCTGGTGGTCCAGTGGTTGGGAATCCTCCTGCCAATGCAGGCGACAGGGGTTCGATTCCTGGTCCCAGAAGATCCCACGTGCCACGGAGCAACTGAGCCCATGAGCCCTGGAGCTGGTGCTCCGCAGCAGGAGAAGCCACTGCCATGAGGAGCCCCCGCTCACCACAACTAGAGGAAGCTGGCATGTAGCAACGAAGACCCAGTGCAGCCAAAAATAAATAAATCGAAAAAAAGAAGTAGGGTCTTTGTGGATGAATCAAGTTCAGGTGAGGCCTTTGGGGTGGGCCTCGACCTAGTGATGGCATGCTTGCTTATAACTAGAGGGAATGCTTGTGAAGACAGAACACAGGTGAAGAGGCCATGTCGCCCTTGAGGCAGGACTGAAGGGTGTGGCTGAAAACCAAGGAAGGTGGGGGACTGGTGGCCACCATCAGAAGCTGGACTCGGCAAGCAAGGACTCTTTCCTAGAGGCTTTAGAGGGGACAGGGCCCTGCTGACGCCTTGATTGGACTACTGCTTCCAGAACTGTGAGACGATACATTCTACCCTTGTTGTTTAATAATAGGAAGAGCCACTTCATGTTTTGGTTTTTTTTGGCCCAACTGCAAGGCATGTGGGATGTTAGTTCCCCAACCAGGGATCGAACCTGAGCCCTCTGCACTGGAAGCATGGAGTCCTAGCCACTGGGCCACCAGGCAAGTCCCACATTTCTGTTGTGTTAATGGTACTTTGTTAACAGCAGCCACAGAAAACTAAGATACTACCTCAGGTCTCTGACCTCAGCAGCACAAAGCAGTAGGAAAAGCCATAAATGATGGTTTGGTTTTTCCTTTTAATAAGGAGAAAAAAAAAGAAAAGCACCTCCTGGAAACTGTACAGAAAAGGAACTAATTTTAACAGTTTCTGTTTTACAGACGAGGAAACTGAGGCTCAGAGTGTGTGACTTGTCCAAGTCACGTAGTTAGAAGGAGGCAGAGGCTGGACTTGAACACAAGTTTTTTGGACCCCAAGGCTTGTACTCACCACCCTCCCTGAGAATGTGTGGACGTTGCTCTCATGGGTCATTGCAGAGTCCCCAGATCCTAGTTCCCAGATGTCCTTTTTCTTTATTGCGAAACTTAGTGCTAGCTTTGTCCTTAAGGGAACTACCTGTTCCGACCACATTTTCTGGAATCCGAGCCTCTGCAGATCGAGCCCTCTTTCCCGGGTGATTTTCATTACAAAACAGGAGATGCATTCCCACCAAAATCATCTCCCAATAGACCCAAGTAAGAATGTTTGGCAAAGAAGGAATTAATTGGTAAACAGCTTGTAGTATCCCAACTCCAGTGTCTGCCTGGAATGTTTTGCAACACTTTCGGGTTCTGATTTCAGCACAATTTGTTTATTTCAGGCTATTAAACCACATGCATATTCTTCATGCTTGGGAATCCACTGGCCACACGCTGAATGGCAAGAATGGAGACCATCTCTCACTTCCCGCGGGCATTTGTAGTGGTTGGTAGAGCAGGGCTGCAATCCCTGGGGAGACCAGTAGGGGTTTTCCTCCAACAGGAAATAAATTTAAGGGTGAAGATTCTTGCCGGTCAAGGCTTTGGGTGCTAGAAAATAAGGCTGTTCATTTGGGAGCAAATCCTCACAATGTGAGTTAACCAGCTGGCATGAAGTCACCCAGTCCTGAGAATTGGGCAAGAAAATGTGTGAACAAAATCTGACTTTTCCTGCCTTCTTGCCTACCCCTACCCCCTACCCCCGGGGGGCATTGGAGCTGAAGCCAGGGTGCCTGGGACAGTCTCTGTCTACTCACACTGTCGAAAGAAAAACCAGAAGAACAGGCTGGCTTGACTTTTCTCTTGTAAATTGTTTACCTCGGGACAACCAGATGGCTCCTTTCTTGCTGACCCCTTGACCATTTCTCGTGCTGTTAACAGCATCTATTAGCAAACAGTCCTGCTCCACCAGCCCACATGCAGGAGTCCCAGGCCTGCGGGCTGGGGAAGCCTCTGGTATTCCAGGAGGCTGACTCAGCACCCCTGGGCTAAGGAGCTTCATGGGGCGCAGGGTCCAGGCACTTTGGCTCTAAGTGGGGTGAGGGGCTGCCTCACAGGGTGGGACTAGGAGGGGTGATGTAAAGGCTTTGCAGTCCCTGCCCCCTCCCAGGCCCTCCCCCTTCACCCCCACCCTGCCCCCGCCTTTACCATGAGAATACCCGGTTGTGATTAATGTTTGAGGGGTAGGAAGGTAGGAAGGAGACTGCTCAGAAGGTAAAGAATCTGCCTGCAATGCAGGAGACCTGGGTTCAATCCCAGAGTCGGGAAGATCCCCTGGAGAAGAAATGGCAAGCCACTCCAGTATTCTGGCCTGGGAAATCCCATGGACAGCGGAGCCTAGTAGGCTACAGTCCATGGGGCTGCAAGAATCAGACATGACTGAGTGGCTGAGCACCAAGGGGGCTCTTGAATTCCTGGGTGGTCAGCAGGGAGCTCTCTGCCATCCCTGCCTGGGTTCCATCCTTAGGCACCGCCTCCTTTGGGGCTTTGTGGGTGCAGTAAGGGGTGACATTTTTAATCCTTAGAGTTTCCAGAAGCCCCGAACTTGCGGTGGGGTATAAGAAGCTGATAGACATTTTTAAAGGCTTGCTCTGGTTTTCAGGTTGGGGCAGAGGGCAAGTGGAGGCGGAGAGACCAGTGGAGACCAGTGAGGGGATGGGGGCTTGTCCGTGGGGTCCAGGGTGGGAAGAGGGGACAGACTCGGGGTGTTTCTGAGAAGTGGGGCGCGCGGTGACCAAGGAGGAGGAAAGAGATGCCCCGGGGGTCTTCCAGCCTGGCTGCCAGGAAGACAAAACTCTCTCCCGGGGACCTAGACTTCGGTGGTCAACAGTTCTGAAACAATTTCAGAGGTGGAAAAGTAGGTTCTTAACTCGGAAACACAGAAGGAATGTTCACAGAGCCAGTCACATAAATATTTGAAGCTTCTGTTACACATGCACACGCATGCAAGCACACCCCGTTACGTAGAAAGTAAGTGAGGGGCTGGAAGAAAATCAAGAAAAGATCACCATCCAGGATTTATAAACAGCCCCTGGAAATCAAGTAGATCAAGCTAGATAACTGTACAAGGGAGGATGAATCTGTGAGTCCCAGAAGAAGAGACTCTAAGGACAAGGCACAAATGGAAATACACGCGCTCTCACTAGGAATCAGGTCCATACGTGACTTCTGTTGAAGGGCACGTCAGCCCATTTTAGAGACCTAGCAGGTAAGACCTTGGTTGAGAGAAGGCTGGCAGCCTGTGCTTGCCTTCCTCAAACTCAAAGGCCAGAATCGGATGAGATGAAACACCCAGCTCCAGGTTTTGCTGAAATTCCCAGGTGGCTCGGTGGTAAAGCATCCGCCCACCAGTGCAGAAGACACAGGAAATGAGGGTTTGACCCCCGGGTCGGGAAGATCCCTGGAGGAGGGCGTGGCAACCCATTCCAATATTCTTGCCTGGAGAATCCCATGGACAGAGGAGCCTGGTGGGTTACAGTCCATGGAGTCGCAAGAGAGTCGGACACGCTTTCAAATGAGCTGATTTGGGTCAAGTGCAAGGTCTGATGTGGCTATCTTAGCTCTTGCATCTTGGGGGGCCAGGCCCAGTGGAACTGGGAGGAGGGAGGAGGGAGATAAAACTTAGCGGGAAGGATGAATCCGATTTGCATAATAAAGGCTTGGTGGGAGGGAGCTGGAGAGGGGGCCCTGGGCTGGAGGAGGAAGGGTTGGTCTGCAGGCTGACAGATTGGAGTAGGGACTAGGAGGGGGCCAAGGACACGGCCATGTGAAGGCTTTCATCCCTACCCCACCCCCACCGCAAAAAATATTAAATAGTACAGTATTTTATGACTGGTATAAAGAGGAATGTATTATGTGATAAAATACATCCTATTAGTAAGTAATGTAATTTTATAATTTTATAGTAAAGCATTCCCTTTGACCTGAAAGTTCATTTTCAGTCTTCTGATTTTAAAAATAATCCTCTTATTTTCGTGGAGCCTGTGCCCTGTGACCCCATCCCTGGTGGAGAAATTGGCCCTAAATGTTCTTCACAGACCGCAGCCAGGAACAGAATTCTTTCCCAGACCTTTGGGCTGGTTTGGAGAGAGACTCCTGGTCGCTGATGTCCAGCTGTCTGGTGAGGGGATGCTCTGTGTCTCCAGGATACCAAGAATTCCGGTCGATTTCATCCAGGGCAGAGTGGTTGGCCCATGTGGCCATCAGAGCTCTGCCCGCCTGGCTTTGAATCCAAACCTGGCCTGGGTTGGGCTGCCCAGACCAGGATGTGCGTTCCGTCAGCAGTCAGGTTCCTTGGGATTAAAAAGCTGCGTAGCCTCTGGGTCTCTCCTGGCTGCAGGTGGGGGTCTACAGTGAAGGGAGACGTCTTGCAGAGCTCAGGTACCACAGCCAGCACCCCCGAGGAGCTGAGCTGTCGTTGAGCTCGGGCTTCCAGGTTCTCATCCGCGCCCGGGTGTGTGTACACGTGTGCATGTGAGTGTGAAGGGTGGTGGTGGCCCAGGCCCAGTGGGGGCCGTAGGCCCAGGGCCCCTTCTGAAGACGTCAGGATGCAAGGACCCCCTGCGTCCCCCTCCCTTTTCAGGTCAGGAGAAGAAGCCTGAACAACATGTGTCGCCCACAGAACACTGCATCTCCTCCACCACTCCTCTCGCCCGTGAGAACTCATTCCTGACCCCCAGCACGCCAATCCCGGCCTCGCCGTGCAGATCTGGCCAGCGGCCTCTACCCTGGCTGTTCCCCTCGGGCACCGTGGTCACCATTCTGCCCCCCACTCGCCCCAAGGAACAGTGCAGTGCCTGTGGATAATCTTGGTTATCGCAACTGGAGGGTGGAGAGCTCCTGGTGTGTGTGGGGGGGGTACTGTAAATACAGAGGGCAATGCTCGCGGTGAAGATGAGCCTGCCCCAGATGGCAGCCGTGCTGAGCTAGAGACCCTCCCATGGCTGCTTCTGGATGGGACCCTAATTAGCACCCTCCACCTGACACCCACGGGATACCTATTCACCCCTAGGATGAGGGTTAGGTCTACGCACAGCTGGGCCATGCCTGCCCACCTGCAAGAATTTTACAGTGAATTTTTTTTTTTAATTTGGCCATGCCAAGGGGCATGTAGGATCTTAGTTTCCTGACCAGGGATTGAACCCTCGCTCCTGGGATTGGAGACATGGAGTCTTAGCCGCTGGACCAGCAGGGAAGTGGCTTAAGGTGAACTATTGAAGACCTCTTGCTGCCACTTGTTAGTTCAGGCCATTTCAGTTCTACCAGCCTGTTTCCCAGTCTGCAAAATGGGGGTAGTCACAGTGCCCACCTCAGAAGGGTGCTGTGGCGAGATGCCCCGTTCCTTTTGCCTGGTCCTATTTTTATTCCTGGTCCTAAGTGGACCAGGGTGGGGGTGGTGTTCCCAGAGGCCCAGCTTCATCACCCCTACCTCCCCGGGTACCCGAGCTCCCTGCCCTGCCCACCTCCGCAGCCACACACACTCCCCTCCATGGACCTCAGGAGGCTGCTTCTGCTAAGACTTGCTGGCTCTTCCGGAAGACCCCTGGTTGACCCGCCAACGGAGTGTGTCAGTGGTGATCGGGGGCCATTTAAATTAAAACACCCTCCGAATATTTCACAGAAATTCATGAATCATCTTTGCCTCGTAAAACCCCAGTGGAGTTAGCTGGGCATGTAGATGATATCTGCGGACCTTTGGAAAAAAATTGTTTTTTAAAGAGGGAAGTCTCTCCTTAGACCCCAGATTCACCCTGAAAAACAGGGTTCTCTAGGTTGGCGGACATACAGTCAGCTTGGCCACTTGATTACTGCCTGACCAAGGGCAGCTTAATCAACCTCTTGATTTTCTTCAAATTAATACTTTTTTCCAATTACGTTAAGGAAATGGAAATCCACTCCAGTGCTCTTGCCTGGAAAATCCCGTGGACAGAGGAGCATGGTAGGCTACAGCCCATGGGGTCACAAAGAGTTGGACACGACTGAGTGACTTCACTTCACTTCATTGTTTCACAAGTAAAACATGCTGTATATAGTTTACATCTTGCTCTGGTTTTTTTGTTCAATAGCTTCAGTCGAGTCGGACTCTTTGCAACCCCATGGACTGCAGCACGCCAGCCTCCTCTGTCCTCCACTATCTCCCATAGTTTGCTCAAACTCATGTCCATTGAGTCAATGATGCCTTTCAACCGTCTTGTCCTCTGATGCCCCTTTCTCCTCTTGCCTTCAATCTTCCCCAGCATCAGGGTCTTTTCCAATGAGTTGGCTCTTCAATTCAGGTGGCCAAAGGACTAGAGTTTTAGCTTCAGCCCTTCCAGTGAATATTCAGGGTTGATTTCCTTTAGGAAAATTTACTTACATCTTATTTCAAAAATTTCTCATGTCATTCTTCCTCAAAATCATATTCCTAACAGCCACACAAATGGGTTATTGACCCTGGGTCTTGTACTTGGCCACTTGTAGCCATGCCCCAGTGTTCCCATCTGTGAAATGGGCACAGGTGTGCTGAGAAGGCCAATGAGAGGGCCTGCCTGCCCTGTCCTGTGACTGGTCCTTGACGGGGTACAGCTGGAGTTGGAGCAGGACAGGAACTCTTCCAGGCCTGCCCTGGGCAGGAAGGACACAGGGGGCCATGGACTGCATGATACATGGTGGCAAGGGGCCCTCTTGCAGCAGGGATCCTGACACCAGCGTCTGGTCGTGAACCGTCAGGAAGTTTCTGTTTGCCCTGCAGCCAAGGGACAGTGAACTATGAGGTCCAGCTGGGCTCCCCAAGAGCTACTTGCTCTTGTCTTACAGCAGAAGCTGGAACTGTCAGCTGATCTGTCCCCATGAGGCTGTCTGTCTGTCTGCAGAGACACACCCAGGGTGTCCCCTCCTGGCTCCGGGTGCCCGTTCCACGATGGCCCCTGAGAGCTGGTGGGGACCCAGGAATGTGACCTGCTGGGCAGGGGGGTTTCTACTTGCTGTCTTTAAACCAAGTGTCCTTCAAGTCCATACTCTCTTCATTTAAACACAGCATTAAAACAAAAACAAAAACAAAAACAAAAACACCCACTTTAAATCATACAGAAGACGTCGGCTCTAAATGGAGGGTTACCTTAAATGAAATTCAGCAAAAACAAAACAACTGACTGCATTCCAGCTCCTCCTCTGCTGCCCCTGGCTCTGTCGCGGGGCCAGCTCTGTGCTCTGTTGAACAGGAAGGGTGACAAGTGTCAGGGAGCCAGGGAGCCGGGATGAAAGGGGGACTGAAGACTGAGATAACCCTTCAGCGGAGAGGCCCGGGCCGCGGTGCGTCCCTCATTGGCCCAGAGTGTGCCTGCGTTCTAGCCCAGTCCTCCCGGTTTACAGACCGCGAGACAGAGGTTTAGAGGGCAGCGAACTTGTTCAAGATCGAGTGCGGCTGGAACCACCTTCTCCTGTTTCCCTGGCCACGCCTCCCCGGTCCCAGGCAACCTGGCTTGGGAGGGGCTCGGCGGAGACTGGGGGAGCCCGAGCTGGCGGCCCTGGGGGTCTCCGCGGCTCCCATCCGGGGCGGGGGTCAGCAACTGGGCTTTACGGGGTGAGGAGAGGCGCGAAGAGGGGGGCGGTGGGTTTGGGCAGGGAGGGGGAGTTTTGGCTCTTCTGGCCCCTCCATTCCCCTGAGGGTGATCTGGGCAGGTCGTCTGACCCCTCTGGGCTGGGTCTGGCCATCGAGAAGACGAGGGAGCTGGACTGTGTCCGGCACAGACGGTCTGGTTCCTGGGCAGCCCTTCCCTCTTCGGTATAAACTCACACCCCTCATCCTGGGCTATTTTGCCATTTCCTTTCCTGCTAAACCAAGGGCTATTTTGGAAACTCCTATAAGCAAACTAATCCCTGGCTGGCATTTGAGCGGATCTAAAAGAGCCCCAAGTGAGGGACACGGGCATAAACGCTGCCCAGCCCAGAGAGCCCACGCCGTTAAATTTAGAAGCATCACCTCCAAATGAGGTGAAATTGCAGGTTCCTGCGGCCGGCGGGCAGCTTTGGGCAGCACTGAACGGGACAGATTTAGCGGGGGCAGGGGCCGGCCCCCTCCGGCTGCACCTGGCAGGGAAGGCCCAGGACGGTCCCTTCAGTGTCTGGGGAGCTGCTGCTGGGTGAGGAGCCCCTTCATCCGCCCCTCCGGCCCCGCGCTCCCCAAGCCTCGGGCGCCGGGCGGCAGAGAGGCAGCGAGGGACACGTCCTGTCTGCCAACGGAGGTTTGGTGTCTGCATGACTTCTGTGTCTCTCTCCTCTGCCCAGGGGCCCCCATGAGATCCCTGCCAGTTTCTCAAGCCCTGCAGAGTGCCAGCGGCCGCCGACCTGCCCACAGCCCAGCCGCTAAAGGATCAGGCTGGCGGGGGAAGAGGGCGGAGGAGGGGGACGGTCGTGCGGGGAAGAGAGGGGGCTCCAGGGAGCCCGGTCTCTGCTCTGAGTGGTCAGTTCTGCTGTCGTGTCAACAGTGGAGCATCGTTACGAGGATGACCCTTGGTTAAAGGTGACAGACATCCGTTGGGGGCCGTCGGGAGCCCACTGGGGGCTCCTGGGAACCCAGGGGTCTCAGCTCGGCCAGCTCACGGCCAGTCCACCAGATGGGGGCGGTCCTGCAGTCCGCTAGGTGCGATCCCAAGGGTCCGCGACCAAGGATCGGCCCTACCAGGGGCCGGTCAGGAGGGGGCGCTGCTGAGACCAGGCGCTGGTCCGAAGGGACCTGGGCTCCACACCCCACTGAAGCCTACCGGGGATGGCGCTGGGTTTCTCAGCCACCTCCAGTGCCGCATCCTAGCCTGGCAGGTCTCGATCATGAGCTTGCTTACCTTCTGGGCCCCCTTTCCCCGCTTCAGGCTCATGTTGGGTGTGGGGGGCGGTTGTGTTATGTCAGCGCAGACCCCATAGAAGCAGGGGTAGCCTAGCATGAAGCAGCCAGGCTTTGAAGCCTGTCAGGTTCAAGTTCAACCCAGCTCTAAAGGTTCCGACCTGTGTGACCTTGGATGACTTATTTTCCCTCGTCTCTGAGCCTCGGTTTCTTCATATGCAAAATGGGAACGATAATAATGATACTTGACTCCTATAGTGATGAAAGAGTGAAATGAGATTTTAAGCTTTTGGAGCAGGTAGCAGGCACAGAGCTGGCCAGGGGTCATCTGTCAAAAGCTGCTGCATTTGTAAGTAAAGTTTAGGCGGAACTTAGCCAGGCTCATTTATTTGCATATTGTCGGTGACTGCTTTCTTTCTAAAACGATAGAGCTGCGTAGCTGTGATAAAGACTACAAGGCCTGCCTGCAGAGCCAAGAACTTGCACTATCTGGCCCTGACAGCAGATGCTTGTCCCCCACTCCCTGGAGTCCAGCACACAGTCGAAGTTCTTATCTGTATCCTGTTCTTCCATGGCCTCCATCTTGAGCTGCACAGCCTGGTGAAGTTGGGGAAGCACGTGGCCTCTGGTCCCAAAAAGATGTGCCGTGAATCCTCCAGGCCCCAGAGAACATCCCTGGCCCTGCCTGCTGGCAACTGTCTAGTGGAGGAGACAAAAAAACTCACCTTTCACAGTTCACCATAATTAGAGGGAGTTGGGGACTGGGGGGAGGTCCAGGAAGGCTTCCTGGGGGAGGTGACATCTGGGCTGGAGGCAGAGGGCAGAGGTATCAGTCAGGGAATCAGCCCCCACGTGGCAGCCAGACCTTGAATCGTTGTTCAGTCACTCAGTCGTGTCCGACTCTTTGCGACCCTGTGGACCGCAGCATGCCAGGCTCCCCTGTCCATCACCATCTTCCGGAGCTTGCTCAAACTCATGTCCATTGAGTCGGTGATGCCATCCAACCATCTCATCCTCTGTGCTCACATGGAAAACACAGAAACCTGAGCCAGCCTCTTCACCTCTTAGCGCCTCTTTCCTCACACGAAACGTGGGGTCATTGGCCCTCACGGCCCTGCCATGAATTGTTAGTCCACAGCCAGGGGCTGATACCTCGTGTGGGTCTGCACCGAACCTTAGATCTCCTCCTCCTTGGCCCTCCTTTCCTGGCTCTGGGCAGGAAGATGGTGGGTTTGTTCTAGCGAACTGCATGCAGAGGAACTGTTGAGCGGTTGAGCAATTGTCTTTCTCTTTTATCCTGAAGCGGAGGACTAGAGGGAGGCTGGAGGAAGGCCCCAGAAGGCCAGGGAGGGAGGGTGGTGGGGGGCAGAGGGGAAGGGTGGCAGGAAGGCATTCCGGTCCCAACCCTCAGGGTGGGCATGCCCCAGCTGCTGACCTTGGGGGTCCCCTTGCCTGCTCCCTCCTGTTCCCTCACCCAGCTTGGTTGAGGTGGAGGGAGTGGGTGTTTGGCAGTTTGAGGAGGTTCCAGTGCCACCCAGAGCCTGTGCTGATAGGAGTGGGGGCAGCGGCGTGAAGATAAAAGTTTAACAACTAGCAAGGGAAAAAAAAAAACCCTCAAAACCTAATTTGTAGCACTTGCCCAGTTCCACGCTGCACTTAATTCTATCGCGGCTGATTTCAAGCTACCAACATTCCTGACAGTTTAACCTTCGACTCTTGTGAGCTGGTCCGGGCTGGCACCTGTGCAGTCCAGGTAGGGACTGTGGGGGTCATGGGGGTCCCCCCACGGGGCTGGGTGAGCCCCCAGAGTGGGGGATGCCTGACCGCGTACCTGAGAGGTGCTGGCATCCGCGTCTGTGTCTGAGAACTCTTGGGTCCTCAGCCTGGCTCTGCTGCTTCCTAGCTGGGTCCCTGGGCTCCCTTGTTGTCTCTCTGAGCCTCAGTTTCCTCATCTACTGAGCTAGGTAGCTCCTACGCCAAGGGGGTTGTGTGGAGCTAATAAGATAATTCACTTAGGCACTTCGTGCACTTATGAGCACTCAATAAATTGCCTCCGCCTCCAGATTGCATCCACCTCCCCGTCCGTACACCTGGCTGCGGGTCACGGGTCTATAGGGTGGGACAGCCCTGGGCACTGGGGCTCGCCATGCAGTGGGTGCTCAGCAAACCGTCGCTGCTTCCCCCGTCAGGGCCAGGGGTTGTTCCTTGGCTCACCTGCCCAGCATCGGGGTCTCCAGGCTGGGGTCTTGGTCAGCCGACCGCCACACAAACAACCAGCTCTTCCCAGTGTCTACTTCACATTATGTGCTGTTCAGTCTGTTGTCTCCTTGAGCCTTTCCTGAATTCCCATTTTACAGATGTGATCACTGAGGCCCAGAGCCAGGGAGTGGCCCAGCTGCAGCTGGGATTTGAGCCCAGGTCTGGCTTTTTGGTTTCCAGCGCTCACCTATGCACAGTGGGTGTGGGGCTGAGGGGTGTGAGGGGTGTTGGAGAAGGAGGAAGCTTGTGGGGCTACACTGATCTTCCAGGGGGTTCACAGTGAGGGCTCTGGAGCCTCTGTCAGGGGCTACAAACACAGTGCAGGGCTAGACACTGGACAGACATGGCCCCAAGGAGAGTGTTATTCCAGCCAGAGGCCCCAGGGTGGGCAGAGGCGTGGAGTCTGGACTCAGCCTCTGGGTTGGGGGGCTGTGGGAAGCAGGGGCCTCACCGAGGGGGAGCAGGAAGGAGATGACGTGGTGGGGCAGACCCCCCGCAGGCCAGGGGGGTCTCTGAAACCCTAGCACTGACCCCACCCTGGTCGAGGAGTGAGGAATGAAACTGTAGCAGCAGAGATTTAGGTTAGATATGCAGGAGAACTTTCCGATTGCTGGAAGAGAGTTGGCGTTATTCCCAAGGGATGTAGTGGCATTTTTTTTCCAGTCTCAAGATGGTTTGGAAAAAGGAAAAGACAGTCAGGGTTCTAGGCCGGCCTCGCTGCAGCTGGGTCAGAGATGAGAGAGTGGACCGGGAGCTTCTGGGAGCCTCCGATGCCAGTGGCCTGGCATCCTGTGAACTGGGCTTCGTCACCTCCTGGTCAAAACCTCACATGGCTCCCAGTTACCCTCAGCCAACTGCAAGGCTAGAGCCCTCCCTGGGGCCGCTGAGGCCCCCCTGGCCTGTGCTCTGCTGGCCTCTCCAGCCTCACCTGGGGCCACACCCCCACCCACTGAGCTGCCCGTCCCTGGGTTGTACCTGGTCCTCTGCGCCTCCAGGCCTTTGCCTGTGCTGTTCCCCTGCCTCAGATGCCCTTCCCCCCCCTCTTTGTCCTTCTTCCCTCCTCAGCCTTGCCTTCTCAGCTCTTGGTCGCCTTTTCCATGGGTGGGTCCGGTACCCCTATCACTCTGCTAGGGACACCCTCCTGTCCCTGGTGGCTCATTAGCCTCCAGCTGGACCGGGAGCCCCAGAGGGCGAGGGCTTGGCCCACCTTGCTCGGTGTCTGGCTCACAGGAGATGCTCTATAGGAGTTTGTGGAGGGGGTCGGGATTCCTGGCAGAGGGATGGTGAGAAGAGCTGGCTCAGGACTTGCTGGACCCCCCTGCACGAGGACTCAGCATTGCATAGGTGCTGAGAACCCAAGCGCAGAGTGCAGAGAGAGACCCGGTTCCCATCTTGCTCCTGCTCCGGCAAACTCACCGAGCCTCAGTGTTCTCATCTGTGAGCTGAGCACAGCATGGCCGTCCCCCCGGTCCCTTGGGCGCCCTGGTGGAGGGTGGTCGGCCTGCAGTCAGCACTTGCCAGGTGCCACTGCAAGGCTGACTGTCCCGCCCTCTCCCCGCAGGTGACCACCATGTCGGTGAGGGTGCGGTTCCTGTCCTCCGGGGACACGGGGACCGTGGGGGTCATGGGCCGGAGCGCCTCCTTCGCGGGCTTCAGCAGCACCCAGAGCCGGAGGATCGCGTAAGTTCTGCCCACGCCACGTGGGGGAGGCTTGTCTGAAGGCCAAGGACTGGGGAGGAGGGTGGTGAGGGTGTTCTTCTCTGCTGCCAGTGGCCCTGAGGCTCTCACTCCTGCCAGCCCTGCAGCCCAGGGCAGTGTGTGTATGTGTGTGTGTGTGTGTGTGCGTGCGTGCGTGCGTGAGACTCAGTGCTAGGAGAAACCTCTAATTTGCTTCGGATCCAAACAGGTGTCATCTCACATATTCCTGGCTGTTGATCCTGTAAGCTGATCTGCCTGAATTTATCAGGCCCACTTGGCAGATCAGAAAACTGAGGCTCAGAGAGGTGGAGCCACTTACCCAAGGCCACACAGCAAGACAGATTCAGAGTTGGAACTTAGTCTCCTGGAGGTGGGATTGGGATAGAATGTCCTTCCTGGGTGACAGAACAGGAAATAGGGCCACCTGTGACCTGGGGCAAGTGACTTCACCTCCCTGAGCCTGGCTTCCTCGTGTGCCCAGTGGGGAGGCCCAGTGTCCTTCCCTTGCGGGCTTGCCATGTGTGTACAGGGAGGCGACACGTGGTGACTACTGGGGCATGCTGGCACACAGTAGGTGCTCGTGGGAGGTTTCCAGGGAGGCGGAGCGGCCTCTGCAGAGACAGACCTGGTCGGCACTCACCCCCAGAATTGGGTTCACGACGGCTCCGTCACGTCTCCTCTAACCTCAGGGAGTGCCCGGGAGCAAGGTGCGTTCCCGCTCCTGGGGCCACGGCCCTGCCGGCCCTGGCATCCTGAGGGGCCCGCCAACCGCCGGCCGAGCGGCTGTGACGGCAGCTGAGCAGGGCGCAGGGCCTGGTGGGCCACTGACTCCGTCAGTGACCCGAGCTCACCACGGCGCTCCCCTCCCGAGACCCTCCAGGGGCTCCCGTCCCACCCAGAGTCCAGTCCTGCCCCCCAGGCCTGGCCGGCCTGCTGCTCTGTGAGCCCCCGCTGGCGTCTCTGCCCCCTCCGGGCCTTTGTTCAGCCCCACGCCCACCTCCACCCAGAACTCTCCCCACCCTCCTTCACCTGGCCCGGTCCTGCTGAGTTTCAGGGGCCTGAGCTTCACTGCCGCATCCTGGGGTGGGGAAGGGGGCCCCCGCCGCTGTGAGGCTGGGCCCCTCAGTCAGGCCCTCCCAGCTCCCTCACCCCGCTCAGCTCCTCAGTTCCGAGGTGCGCCAGCTTTGAAATCCTGGAAGCACCCTTAGGAAAGCTGTTCAGTTAGTGTCTGACTCTTTGCGACCCCGTGGACTGTAGCCTGCCCGACTCCTCTGTCCGTGGAATTCTCCAGGCCAGAATGCCGGAGCAGGTAGCCATTCCCTTCTCCAGTGGATCTTCCCGACCCAGGAATCACACTGGGGTCTCCTGCATTGCAGGCAGATTCTTTTACCAACTGAGGTCCGGTGAAACCCTAAGGAACCTGTAATTCATTCCCTACGTATTTCTGGACACTGACTCTGGTCAGGCCCTGTTCCAGGCTGCACCCTCTAAGCCAATGACACTCGGGTTGGGTGCAGCTGGAGGCAGGTGTCATGACGGAGTTGGAGCAGGGCAGGCAAGCGGGCAGCGGGGGCTACAGGGAGGAGGGACCCAGTTCAGTGAAGCTGGAGGGGAGAGGAGTCGAGTACTGCAGAGAGGGCATGGGGGTGGGGAGGCCTTCCAGGCGGCGGGACAGCGGTGCAAAGGCCCTTGGGCGGGAATGAGCTTTGAGGGGCAGAAAGTGTGGCCGGCCGGGGAGACAGTGCTCAGGAAGGGAGGGGACCCGATGGGGGCTCTTGGGACATGCACAGCATGAGGGGAGCCATGGACAGGCTGGCACAGAGGAAACTGAGGCCCCAAGATGGGGAGAAATTTGGCCAAAGCCTCAAAGAGAGTTAGCATCAGCACCCCTGATGCTAAGCCTCTGAGGAGGGACCATGTGGGTGCCTCTATGAGGAAGGCACACAGTGGGCACTCCATAAATGCTGCAGAGAGGGGCTAGGGATGATGAGGAAAGCATACAGTGGGCGCTCCATAAATGCTGCGGAGAGGTGCTAGGGGCGATGAGGGAGGCACACAGTGGGCACTCCGTAAATGCTGCGGAGAGGGGCTGGTGCGATGAGGAAGGCACACAGTAGGCACTCCATAAATGCTGCGGAGAGGAGCTAGGGGCGATGAGGAAAGCACACAGTGGGTGCTCCATAAATGCTGCAGAGAGGGGCTGGGGCGATGAGGGAGGTGCACAGTGGGTGCTCCGTAAATGCTGCGGAGAGGGGCTACATCCAAACTGGCCAGGGAACGACGTTGTTTCTGCACCCAGTCATTTCTGAGCTGCCTCTTCTTGGGCTTCACCGGGCCCCCACCCCTTCGGGTCTGTACAGGGCTGCCAAGGACAGCTGTGCCTGTCCCCGGGGGCCTCCCGCCCGTGGGACCTGCCCTGGCTGAATGCGCGTGGAGCCAAGTGTGCGGCTGGGCCTCCGGGAGGGCGCCTTCCTCTGACTTCTATGGAAGAACTCCGGGCTCTGTCCCTGGGCTCTGCAGCAGGGAGGGGTCTGTGGACCCTGCCCGCGTTCACAGTCCACACTCTGCTGTCACGATCCCAAAATCCTTAGCAAGTGTTGACCAAAGGGTCCTGCGCTTTCTCTTGCCCTGCCTCATCACTGATTCTGCCTCCCATCCTGCCGTCAGCTCTCCTCCTGCGAGGCTTCTGGGGGCCTCCGGACTCCCTGTATACATGGCAAATGTCCCCACTGGGAGCTCTGCACAAAGAGTGTGCCAAGGGGGATCCCCGGGCTCTTGCTGGCCTCTCCTGGATTCCTGGGGTCTCTGGGCAGAAAGAGAACTGAGCAGATCTGACCTGTTGACCCTAGAGCTCAGTGGTCATCAGCAAGCCTGTCTTGACCAGATGCCTGCAGAGTCTGTATCCCAGTCTGAGAGAGATGGCCTCGGTGGCTGTAAATGTCCCAGGCCCCTCCTGGGGATCCTCGTCCAGCCCCTCTCAACCCCACAGGGAGTTCCAGAGGAGATGTACCCTGGATGGGGTCTGAGGTTCCTGAGTGGCCACCATCGGGCCTCACCCTCTGCAGTCCCCTCGCCAGGGGTGGGGGAGACGCTGCCCGCAACCGCAGGAAGCAGCAGGTCTATCTTTAACTTCCTGTCCCTGTCCCGCGCCCAGGGGTCCGGACCCTTGGCTCTGGGGATTGGGTTTCAGGCCTCACCTTCTGGCTTAATGGCCCAGGTAATCCAACCAGGCTGAAACAGAGCCGCTCGCCAAGGCGCTCGGCAGTGGGGGCGGGTCAGGCAAAAATAACCTTAGACGGGACAACAGGAGAGCCAGGCTCCACTTAGGTGTCCCCAGCCCACATTCCTGCTCTGGCACCCTTTGACTCTGGACATTTTTTCTTTTTAATTGCATAATCAAAGAATTTACTTGGGGAAGTAATCTGGAAATTTTCCACTAAGGCATGAAGGACTGTTATTAATATAACCAGGCCATGAGTAATAAATATTGATACATAATAATATATTATAACATAAGGCATATATACTAAGGTGGAGAGGTGAAGAAGAAGGCCAGGTCTTGACACTGTCCCCTTTCTGCCCTGATTAACAGGCAGGGCCGCTCTTAACCCCTTCCTGCCGTTCCTCAGCCAGGTCTCCCCTCCCCCAGGCTGTGGGGCAGGGACACTCCCGAGCCAGGATCTGCTGCGATGTCCCCTTCGCCTTGGGAATTCCTCCGCTGACATGCCTGGGAAATGTCAGTGTGAAAACTAAGCATCAGCCCTTGATTTCCAAGGAGAGGAGACTAGAGAAAGGACAGATGGGGGCTAGAGCTCAGAGATGTCAGGAGACACGTGCTAGCACCCAGGGAGCCCCCAGAGCAGACCCGACCGTGGCAGGTGTGTGGGTGTCTGTCCTCATCCTGGGCATTGAACCACCGATGCAGGAGGAAAGGTGAGCTTGCAGCCAGCTCTGAGTCTTCACCTGAAACACGTCCGGTTGATACTATTATTTATTGCCCCATCGCCAGCCCCGCCCGCCTCTGGATCCCGCACCTGCCGCTGTCATGCACCCGGGGCCACTGATGTTTCTCAACGACCCTAGGCAGACCGACCGGCCCGGCAGCCTCCTGTGAGGGATGGGTCCAGTGGGTCGCACGTGCCCATCTGGAAGCTTGTCTGGCATGCCGAGGGTGTTTAATATTTACTGAGTCCTCCCAGGGCTAGTGTAACATCCGCCCCTGGAGGGTGCTCCCTGCCCTGGCTGTCGTGACACTGGGCCAGACGTGCAACCTGATTTCACCATCCGGAGGCTGCATTGCTGACCCTGGAGTGGCCACCACGCCGGCTCCGAGTGGCCGCCACACCTGCTCCGTGGGACCTCAGACAGGCGCACAGGGCACAGAGCTTCCCCGGGAGACCGTGCTTTCAGGCACAGCTGGAGACCAAGGGCAGGGAAGCCTCCAGGTAGATGGAAGTGGGGCCAGCCAGGGTGCGCACCCGCTGGGGACCGTGGGGCCCCGGGAGCTGGCAGGTGAGGGGGGCTCCTGCAGCCCCCCCTCCTAGCGGCGTGCCCACTGCACCTGCCTCCCTGCCCATCTGCCGGGGGCCCTGCTGCTGCTGCTAAGTCTCGTCAGTCGTGTCCGACTCTGTGTGACCCCATAGACGGCAGCCCAACAGGCTCCTCTGTCCCTGGGATTCTCCAGGCAAGCATACTGGAGTGGGTTGCTATTGCCTTCTCCGGCCGGGGGCCCTAGCCTGTCTGAAACCTGCTTCTCTCGAGGCTACAGTCCTGCCTGTCCCTGCCGGCCTGGAGATGGCAACTTTGCGGAGGCTGTGTGCTAAGAGGTGGGTGACGGGGCGTCCGGGAGGGTGGGAGAGCGAGGCACAGAGCCCCTTCCTGGGCTGTGCAAAGTGTCACTTGACATACAGTATGTGGATAACAGCGACAACAGGTGCAGGGGTGAGCGCTACTGATGTGACAGGCTTTATGCCAGGGCTCCATGCACGTTACCTGGTCAAGCACAGCCTGAATGGAGGAGCCTTCCCTAGTCAACCTATTGAAATTCATTATCCGGCCTTTGTTTTTTCTGGCCTCTAGGTACTATCTGATTATAACTTTTGAATTGGAGTATAGTTGTTGTGGGCTTTCCAGGTGGCTCAGTGATAAAGAATCCCCTGCCAATGCAGGAGACGCAGGTTCCATCCCTGGGTCAGATAGACCTTCTGCAGAAGGAAATGGCAACCCACTCCAGTGTTCTTGCCTGGGCAATCCCGTGGACAGAGGAGCCTGGAGGCAAAAGAGTCTGCTGGGCTAAGTCGTGCTAAGACATGACCTAGCAACTAAACAATGAAAATAAATAGTTGCTGTATGATATAAATGATGTATGCACTTTAAAAAGTCACCTTATTAACTCCAGCATATATATAGCACTCACTCTTTCCTGGGAGCTGCTTGAATCTCTTTACATTTACTCACTCTCACAGCAACCCTTCCTCTGGTCCTCATTTTACACATGAGAAAGCTGATGTACAGACAGACCCAGTGATTTACCCAAGGTCACACAGCTTAAAACTGGGGGAGCCAGATCGTATCCCTGGCTCCAGAGTCTCTGCTTGCTACCGCCTCCCACGACCTCCCCCCAGCTGGCAGGGCAGCTCACAGGGTGGAGGTTTTGTCACTGTTTTGGTCACTGTCCTAGTCCCGGCTCCTGGAATGGCATCTGGTGCGTAATAGGAGCTCAGTAAATATTTCCTGAGTGAATGACCATCTCATGACAACTCTGTGGGACGTGCCTTCTCATCATCCCTCTTTTACAGATGGGAAAACTGAGGCTCCAGCAGATTAAGTACCCGTGATCTCTGGGGTTAGGATTTGGACATGGGCAGCTGACCAGGAGCTGTGTCCCAAGAGATGATATGAGTTTCTAGCTTGGCGAGGCCCCGAGGTTTCCAGGGCGGGGTTCCAGATCCTTCTTTCCCACACCATCCTTGGGACGGAGTTCTCAGCATGCCTAGGCAAGGCTTGGATCTGAATCTCTGGCACGCTGGTTTGTGATGTGGCATCCATGCTGGGGAAGCATGGGGCTCGGGGCTTGGTCCCCGTCGGCAGGGGGGCAGGACAGCGCTCCTGAGTCAACCGCAGGTCTCTGTGACCGTCCATGGAGCGGGCAGTGTCCTGACTAGACTGGAAAGGCAGCCCAGCACCCTGCCAGCCCTTGCGGGGACCAGGGCTCATCGGTGGCCCAGTGGCCTGCTCCCAGGCCTGGTGAAGGAGCTGGAACTCTGTCCTGCTGGCCTCCTGCCTGCTCTCCGGACCCCAAGTCCCGACCCCATTCCCTGAGGACCTTGAGCCTCCAAGATTAGGCCTCTGGCCCCTTGGCTCCCATCAAGGTGCCTGGCTCATAGAAAGCCCCACTCAGGGTGGCTGTGCACGTCGCTATTTATACAAAGCCTTTAGCAAGCGCCGGGCAACAGCGGATGCTCAGTGTGTACCCTTCTGCCGCATCTTATCACTCCGCTCCCTGGGCCGTCGGGGGGATGGTGTCGGAGAATCCAGCGGCCCAGGACCTGTGGGCTAGGGCTTCATTTTCTCTGCTCTGTGGAAATCTTAGTTGTCACTGTTAAGGTCTTTGAGGCTGGAACTTTGCTAGGACCTGACGCTCTCCTCCCCACACTCGTCCCGGGGTCCCCAAGGCAGGTAGGGCCCTGTGTCCAGCACCTCCCAGCATCTTCCTGCTTCTGCTTCAGTCAAGCCTTGCCCCGCAGGACCACCGCCCCCATCACACACAACTCCGCCGGCTCCTCTCCACCCTTGTTCAGTCTGTCCGCTCACCTGGAACACCCTTCTTGGGGGTGGAAGTACCTTTGTTCCTGCTCTTCCTTCAAGGTCCAGCCAAGGGCCCTTGACATGTGGCATTTCCCTTGTTCAGCTTAGCTCAGTATTTACTGAGCCCCTACTATCTTCCAGGCTGTGTTACAGGGAAGGCTACAGATAGGATACCATTACTTTAACAGTAATGGACATTTATTAAGCACCTACTAACTGACCCCACCCTGCCAAACCTTTGATTTGGTATCTGGGAGAATTGTTAGCATTACGCTCTGATTCAGGTTCTGCTGTATTTCCCATTTTACAGATGAAAAAAACTGAGGCTCGGTAGTGTATTAGTGTAGAAGTGAAGTTGCTTTGACACAGAAACCTCCCAAGATATAGAGTCTTAGATGAGACCAGTTGCTCCTTCCTCCTTCTCCTGAGCGCATGGAGCCGGTGGATGGTCCGCTCCAGGGGCGGCCTCTCCCAGCTCTTGTTGCTCAGCGGTCCCCTGAGTGGGTCCCAGTGCACGGGGCTGGAGCCTGCTGCTCAGCGCACCGAGAAAGCCCAGGAAGGGGGAGAAGTTCTCTTTCGGGGGGAGGGATGTGTTGGCTAATCCAGGCGTGGGACAGCGGTTTGCCTCAGAATGCCTATGGATGTGCGTGCGTGTTCATGCGTGCAGCAGTTTGTCGCTCTACCTCTCGCCAGACTACATGAATAAAGAGCAGGGCTGGGGACATGCCCCAGAGGCAAACTGAGGCGCTGTTAACAGAGGGAGGGGGGTGGATGCTGGGCCGCCGAAGCCAACAGGTGCCCGGCCTGGGAACGCCACTGGACTAGGGTTTGGTCTTCATGTTGCTTGGCCTGCACAGAGCTTACTGAAGAGCGCAGACAGACAGACAGCATTGGCATTCAGGCTGCTGGATTGTATTGCTCACTCTAAGCTAATTTCTCATATCAGGTTAGTGTTACTGGTCTTTTCATCTTCAAATTCAAGCGCTCATTTTGCAGATGAGGAAGCTGAGTCCCAGGGAGTCTTGACAACCTTCTTGAGACCATGCAGCTTGGGGGCATGACTCAGCGAGGTCTCCTGACTGCCTGGGGCTCTGGCCACCATTCCCAAAGGGCTTGTCCCCGAGAAGGGCCATGCCCAGACCCCCACCCTGATCCTCCCATCCTTCTCACAGAAAGTCCGTCCACAGGAACTCAGTGAGATCTCGGATGCCTGCGAAATCCTCCAAGACGTACGGCACGCTGAGGAAGGGGTGCGTCTGTTCAGACCCCAAGCCCCAGCAAGTAAAGAAGATCTTCGAAGCACTGAAGAGGGGGCTCAAGTAAGGGGGCAGCATGCTGCCCGCTGCATCCTCTGGCCTCGTCTGCTCGCTCCTCTCTGCCTCTCCCTGGGCATCGGGGGTGGGTCTTGTCTGTGCGCGGCCACAGAGTGAGCTCCTGGTTATCCGTTTAATCAACAAGCATGTCCCGGGTGCAGCCACATGCTCGGCCCCTTCCTTGGGCGCCGGGATGAGGGAATAATGGCAGGGGCCCCTGTAGCCATGGAGAACACCCACGGTGGGCAGGAGCTGATGGCCATAAAGGAGTAGTGTGGTCAACACCGTAACTTCCACGCACCCTGAGGGCAGTGACAAGCGGACGTGATGGAGAGGCGGCACCTGGAGGGCCCGTCACACAGGGTGTTCCGGAGGCCTCCCTGAGGATGTCCTGGCTGTTTCTGAGAAGGACCCATGATGCTAGCCTCTGGGCGACAAACATCCCGGGCAGAGGGAAAGCACATGCAAAGGCCCTGTGGTAGGAGCTTGCAGAGGAGCCGGAGGTCAGGGCCAGGGCGGCTGGGCTTGAGTGAGGGAGAGAGCGACTGATTGACTGAGCAGAGGCTGGGACAGAGGAGTCAGTCACTTGTTCCCCATATTTTTATTGGAGGCTTATCAAGTGCCAGCCGCAGAGTTCAGTTCAGTTCAGCCTCTCAGTCGTGTCTGACTCTTTGCGACCCCAGGGCTTGCAGCATGCCAGGCCTCCCTGTCCATCACCATCTCCCAGAGTTTACTCAAACTCATGTCCATTGAGTCGGTGATGCCATCTAACCATCTCATCTCTGTCGACCCCTTTTCCTCCTGCCTTCAGTCTTTCCCAGCCTCAGTCTTTTCAAATGAGTCAGCTCTTCGCATCAGGTGGCCAAAGTATTGGAGCTTCAGCCTCAGCATCAGTCCTTCCAGTGAATATTCAGGGCTGATTTCCTTTAGGATGGGCTGGTTTGGTCTCCTTGCAGTCCAAGGGACTCTTAAGAGTCTCATTGGCTGCAAAACACAATGTGAAAAGTCCCCCTTGGACCCACGGCTTTTTCTGTGTTTTCCAAAATAGGGGTTCGCTAAGACCCATTCTGGTCCCGGCCATCCAGAGAGCAGGACAGCCAGCCTTTGTCTGTGAGGAAGGCGTGTCCTTCCCCCTCCCTGCCCCCCACAGCTCCCATGGCTGTGGGGAGGATATTGGCCTCTGGAAGCCATCACGTGTTTTCAGATCTGGGTTCAGACTCTTCCCTGCCTTGTGGACCCTGTACTGGGTAGCTTCCGAGTCATTTTGCCCATCTCTAAAATGGGTATAATAACAGCAGCTCCCTCCTGTTGGCAGGGCTGTTTGGGGAATTCCTGCTAGGCACAGTGCAGGGCACACAGTGTGTGGGATGTGGAGGCAGAGCTGGCGGGGGGCCGGGTTCTCGGCAGGGGGTCTGGCTTTGCCCTCTGACCCTTGAGCCTGCTGAGCACCCCGCTTCTCCCCAGGCCCGGCCATGGCTGCCTCCTCTGCGGAGCACCGTGCCCCCGCCCATTTTGTTCCTTCCTCTTCTCCTTCCCAAACTCCTCTCCCTCGCCCTCCCCGCAGGGAGCATCTGTGCGCCCAGCAGGCCGAGCTGGATTACCTGACGGGACGCCACAAGGACACTCTCAGGAACTCCAGGCTGGTGAGACCCCTCCCCGGCCCCTCCCAGCCACGTGCCCGGGTGCACGCCCTTGCCTGCCTCGTGGGTGTGAACCTTAGTCTTGGGAACGCAGAGGCCGACAGAGTAGGCTTTATTTTTAATGAATGAACCTCACTTGGACCCAAAACAAAAAACAAAACTCCAGAAAAGCACAATACCAAAAACAAACCAAAAAAAATACGATGCCAGTTAAATCTGATTTTCAGATAAATAACAAATCATTTTTCAGTGTAAGTATGTCCCCTGCCATCTTCAGGACATAGTTACACTAAAAAAGAAACTTAATCCATTGTTCATTTGAAATTTAAATGGAACTGGCTGTCTTGTCATTTATCTGCTGGCATTTCCAGGACCCCCCGCGGGGGACCTGTGTCTCTCCAGCACTCAGGTTTTTCCGTCCTGGGGAGTCCCTCTCGGCCCCCTCGTCTCTATCTGGCTGCACTTGTCACACCTCCCTCTCCAACAGCTGCGGCTGTTCAGCTGTCTCTGTCTCTCCCTTCCAGAAGTAACTCTGAGGAAGGCGAGGCTTGTGTAGAGTTCTGTATGTTTTAGCTGCTCCCATTTCATAGGTGGGTACACTGAGGCCGCAAAGGGGCCACCCAGAGGGACGAAGCACATGGGGCCGGATTCCCAGTCTCTGAGAAATTGCTGTACAGTTACTGTTCTTTCCAAAGCCTTGGGAACTTTCCCAGTTGTTAATTTCTTACATAGGGTTTTCATCTCATAATCCCACATATACGATGTCACAGATGCACACCTAGGAAAGCAGAGCCCCTCTGGGGGGTGGTCAACCATCTTTTCCCTCTTGCTTGACCGACCCCCCTCCCCGATCTTCTCTGTCCCATCCTGTTTAACCCTTGAGGATCATCTAGTATTTATCTTTCCATAGTTTCCTCCCTCGCCACCTTACTGCAAGTACGCAGACTGTGTATATATATATAGAGGTATCTGTAAGGGTCACCTTACAAAGTGAAGTCACAACTTGCAAACTCTCCCTTGTCTTACTTCTTTTCGTTGGTGGTCGCCAACTTTGTGGAAATTCATCCAGGCTCAGATATAGTGACCCTAACCCACGCGGGCAAAGCAAGGCCTGTTTTGGAAATAACTTTCACGTGATCACAGGCACACCCATCGTGGGCACACTGTTTGTGGCTGCTTTTCACGCTCCAGAGGTAGGAACCACGTGGCAGGCCCAAGCTGCGCTATTTACTCTCTGGCCCTTTGCACAGAGACCCCCTCGCCCTGACAATAGATTCTTTTCACTGGCTGTACCATGGCGCCTGGTGGGGACGCCCAGTCTCCTTCCATCTGAACTCCTGGTGCTGCCGGCTGCCTTTTCCGAGTCTCTGGTCGTGGCTGAAGTCGCCCCTTAAATAAGCAAATCACAGTGGTTCCCCTCTCGAGTTTTCACCGTCCTTTTCATAACAACGCTGTGGGGTAGGCGCAATGGTGTCTCCTCTTTCAAAAGGAGATGGAGGCTCAGAGAGGCAGAGAAGCTTGCCTGGGATACGCAGCTGGCACGTAGAGTCAGGCCTTAGCTGCATCCCCCAAAGCCCATGTGTTCGCTCATTCTTCTTGCGCGGTCTGGACCGCAGCTTGCTGACTGCAGGCCTTGGAGGACGGAGCGGCCGCTGGCTTTTTGTCCTCTGAGCTCGGGTGCCCCTGGGATGGAGGCTCACGGGTCTCGGAGGAACGCTGGAGCCCTGACACCTCTCCCCCCAACAGGCTTTCTATTACGATCTGGACAAGGTGAGGGAAACTTCTTTCCGCATGGGGTAAGCAAGGCGGGCTGCGGCTAGGCCTGGCTGGATGGGAATAACGTCTTCGTGGGTCTTCCATCCCCCGGCCATCCTATGGGAGGAATACTTGGGTTTCCTCCCCACTTGACAGATGGGGAAACTGAGGCTCGGCGATGAGCCTTCCTCAGGGATAGTGAGGGGCTGGCCTGACTTCGAGCCCAGTTCTGTGTCAGGACCTGCAGGAGAGTGGTGTGGGCTTGGGGTGGGGGGTGGCCCAGGCTCTTTTTAAAGCACCTTCTCTTCTTCTGGGAGAAGCAAACACGCTCAGTGGAGAGGCACATTCGGAAGATGGAGTTTCACATCAGCAAGGTCAGCCTGGTTTCGGGGGCGCCTCTCTGCTTGAGGGGGGGACCTCTGTCCCATCAGTGGAGGAGGGCTCTCTGGGTGCCAGGTGGCTGCAGAAAGCCAAGGGGGTGCAGAGACCGTGGGGGCTGAGCCCAGAGGTGGGGATCAGGGGGTGGGGTTAGAGGGCAAAGTGATGAGTCCAACCACCCGGTTGTACGCACGGGGCTGTAGAGGCCCGGAGAGGGACACGACGGGCTCAAGGTCACACAGCAAGTCCCTCAAGCTTTATGTGGGCAAACCCCTCCATGAACTCGCTCTGCTCCCTGGGAGCCCCGCGGGTGGACGGAACATCACACACGGAGCTTCCCTGTTTGACCGCTGAAAACCACATCCACCCATCCAGCTCACTAGTTTTTATCGTGCCTGAGCTGTGCGCCAGCCGCTGCCAGGTGCTGGGGATGTGGAGTGGATGGGACAGACGCGGTCCCTACCCGCGAGGGCGCACGTTCGCCGGGGGCGGGGCCAGCACGACGTGGGGTGTGGCCTCCTGAGGGGCTGGGGTGGGGAGACAGTCCCCGATGCGTGCGCCCCGCAGGTGGACGAGCTCTACGAAGGCTACTGCATCCAGTGCCGCCTGCGCGACGGCGCCTCCAACATGCAGCGGGCCTTCTCCCGGTGCCCGCCCAGCCGTGCATCCAGAGAGAGCCTGCAGGAGCTGGGCCGCAGCCTGCAGGAATGCGCCGAGGTGGGTGGGGGAGGGCCGGTGCGGGGGCTCACTGGGTCCTGAGGCAGCCTCTGTTTCTGCCCCCGGGGGTGGGGGGTCTCTGTCTGGCAGGGTCCGTGCCTGCCCCGTGGTCCATCCCAGGGCAGGTGGTGAGCCGCCTTCTGTGGGGCTTTGCAGGACATGTGGCTCATCGAGGGGGCCCTGGAGGTTCACCTGGGCGAGTTCCACGTCAGGATGAAAGGTGACAGGGCTGGGCTGGGGTGGGGGCAGTCTGGGTGGAGCCTTGGGCCTTCTCCGGGACCTGGGGCTTGTGCTGAGGGTGGGGGGTGATGGTCAGAACCCCAGGGTTCCAGGCCCAGCCCGGGTTTCCACTCCTGTGACTTGTGACCTCGGGCAAGTCCCGCCCGCTCTCTGAGTTGAAAGTGAGGGCCCTGGTCTGCCCCTTGTCATCCTGATGGCCTAGCTCACTGCCCGCCCCCCCGAAGCTGATGACCCCCAGTGTGGCGGGGGTCTCCCCACTTGAGAGCCTGTGACCCACGGGGTAAGGACAGTGGACAGCGGAGAGATGAGCCCGTCTCTGTGTTCCAGGCTTGGTGGGCTACGCACGTCTTTGTCCTGGAGACCTGTACGAGGTACGCGCGCCCTCTGGGATCCGTCCTCAGGGCTCCCCGCCAGGCCTTCGGAAGTGGGGTTTCTGGGAACCAGGGTCTCCGCTGGGTTCCTGTCCCCCGCCCCAGTTGGCAGGGAGGGCCCCCAGGGGGTGGCAAGGGGGCGCGGCTGACTGCTCCTTTCTCGGCCCGGGCGCACAGGTGCTCCTGCGTCTGGGCCGCCAACGCTGGAAGCTGCGGGGCCGCATCGAGTCGGACGACAGCCAGACCTGGGACGAGGAGGAGAAGGCCTTTATCCCCACCCTGCACGAGAACTTCGAGATCAAGGTGGGTGGGGCCGGGGGCGGAGAGCGGACCGGGAGGGAGTGGGGGCGCGGCGCCCACACCCACCACTCCGCCCTCCCCCAGGTGACGGAGCTGCGCGGCCTGAGCTCGCTGGCGGTGGGCGCGGTGACCTGCGACATCACCGACTTCTTCACCACCCGGCCGCAGGTCATCGTGGTGGACATCACAGAGCTGGGCACCATCAAGCTGCAGCTGGAGGTGCTGTGGAAGTGAGTGCGGGCGGCCGCTTCCCCGCTGCCCCTCCGGAGGGGTGGGGGGTGAGCGGGGGGGTGGTGGGGGCAGGGGCCTAGGGAGAGTGGGGTCGGCCCCAAACCCGCCCCCTCCAGGACCGCGGAGAGGCCTCTCCGGCTCCCCCTGGTGGCCTGACCTCACCCCAGCATCCGCCCCGGGGCGGCCCGCCCTCAGGCTGCCCCCTAGACAAGCAGGGGCTCAGACCAGACCCCTTTCTGCAGCCCTGTCCATGCTGCGGCCTGAGCCCCGCCCCGCGTTTAAATTCTCTCTTTTTTTTTTTTCACTTTTGAATTAGTGGCTATTAAAGACTGGGCCGGCCAGGACCCTTTATGGCAGCCTCCTGGGCTGGATTCCCAGGAGAAACCCACTTCCGCCTTCCTACACCCACCATCTCCTTACCTGCTGACCCCAGCGCCCACCAGGCACAGGGGTGAGCGGTCACCCTGTGGTCCCCCTGGGCCACTGCCACAGATGGGGGACGCTCGTGGGAAGCACCCCTGCCTAGTGTGGGGCTTTCCACTGAGCATCCCATCCTGGTGGTTTCCACAGGTTTTGGTTTTTGGCAGCAGAGATCTTTTTTTTTTTATCGCTAAATGAAACCTTGTGTTTCGAGGAAATTCCCTTTTCCTGATTCCCCAGGGCAGGTGCTGCAGGAGCAAAGGGGCAGACACACGCTTCCTCTACTCTGGTGCCCGTTCTGACCAGTTGGGGCCAGTCTGTCTTTTCTCCCTGGGGGTGAACTGGGTGGACTTGGAGGAGTGACACCCCTGCTTCAGTGCCTGCATTTGTCTAGTGGGGGTGAGCACACCGCTCAAGCGGTCAGGGCAGGGGGTGGCCCTGCAGCGCCCTGCAACCCCAGGTCGGGAAGGTCCAAGGACGCGGGCGTCCGGCTGGCCCATAAGTGCCCTGGGCAGGCAGGACAGGCATCCAGGCAGGGCCCTTGGGCTGTGGGCCCTCGTGGCTGAGCTGGGCTCTAGACGCTGTGAGCAGGGCCAGCGTGCAGACAGGTAAGCCAGTGTCCACGAGGCAGGGAGGGCTGACCCAGCTCTGGTAGCTCCAAGGACAGGCAAGGGCCTGGCTGGAGCGTCGCTTCTCATGCTTCCCCTGCAGGTCTGTATCTTCCCCCGGGACTGTGACGGGAGCCCCCTGACCGGGAGGAACCTGTGGGGGGCGGTGATGTGGTTTACGCAGAAGACGGCAGCTCTGAGTGTCCGCTGCTGCTCTGCTGAGCTTCTCGAAGGGCCTCCAAAGGGGGGTCATTCATTGGCCCCTCCAAAGGGGCCAATCGCTGCCCCTCCCCATTTGGCTAAGGATCCTCGGGGCAATGGATATCTGAGACGTTTCCAGGAGGCTTCAGAGCGGGGACCTGGAGTCCCTCCACTATGCCTGTCCGCAGCCCCCCACACCGAGCCTCTGTCTCAAGTCCCCTGGTCCTGTCTGTGGTCCGATGTCCTCCGGCCGTCGATGACACCCTGGCCTCTGCTCTCCTCCAGCCCATTTGATACCGAGAGCTTCCTGGTGTCGCCCAGCCCCCCGGGCAAGTTCTCCATAGGCAGCAGGAAGGGCTCCTTGTACAACTGGACACCCCCAAACACCCCCAGCTTCCGGGAGAGATACTACCTGGTGAGTGAGCCTCCCTGGTTGGGGATGTGGTGGGCGGGCTGGGATTGGGGGTGGGGGGTGTGACTCCCCAGGGGTCAGCACGTGGTCAGCACGTGCACCTCCAGCTGCAGCAAGCTTTGGGCTCAGCCTCCCTTGTTTGGGGGTGTTTTGGGGTACCTTTTCTTTTTCACTGCCTGCCCTCTGTTCTGCGGCCTCTGGACTTGGTTCTGGCCTTGACTGGGTGGGGTTCTCCAGATGGTTCTACCATCCCGGCCACAGCCTTGGGCTCTTTCGTTTCGCACTTTGGAATGTGTTTCCAGTAGGTAATAGCTTGACTTCGTGTATGGTGAGATAGATACCTCTTTCCTGTGACCTCCAGGGGCCTGGGTCCCCTCCTTAGCACCCCTACTCTTCTCAGCTTCCTCCGTGGTCCTCCAGAGAGGCTCTGGGCCATCTGGGAGCAGATGCAGCCTCTCTAGCCTGTGTCCCTCAGCAGCCCTTGCCCTGGTGACGCCCTGGAGACCTTCTCTGTCATGTTGGCGCCATGCAGCATCTCCCGTATTTGGCTAAAAACCGCACTTGACTTAACAAGATACTGAGGCTCAGTTTTTGCTGTGACCAACAAGCGGGCAGTAAATGACCTGGTACACATGTCACCCTGTGTGTGTCGATGCCCAGGGAGGGTCCAGGCATGCGGAGCGGGACCACCCTGCCGCCCTCCTCCGGACCTTAGGTGGGGAAGGCAGCTTTAGATGAGCCAGGCAGCTTGTGCATTTAAAGGAAACTGGTTGTCCGGCCGGGGTGGTCCCAGCGTACTTTGCTTACAAAGTCATCTACGGTCAAGAGCATGGACTCTGAAGCCAGATGGCCTGGGCTCCAAATTCTATCTCTGCCTTTCATCTGCCATGTGACCTTGAGCAAGTCACTCAACCTCTCTGAACTTCCGTTTCTGTATCGGAGAAATGAAACTCACAGCTCTGCCCCTATGGGGCTTTGTGAGGGTTAAATAAGTGACTTTGTAACTGAGGAGTGCTTCCTGGAAGGCCTGGCAATTACAGGCGGTGCTGTAGGAACGTCAGCCACTGGTCTGGGTGATGAGGGGGAGGGCACAGCAGAGGGGCTCAAAGTTCGTGTCTGCTGGCCTGGATTAAAATGCCCGCGCATCCATCCTTCCTTGCGCGCACCTCGCTTCTCCGGGGGCAGAAGAGTGCCACCCTCAGGGAGGTGTGGTGAGGGTTCACTGCGAGCTGACTCGGGGGCTGGGGATGGAAAGGAGTGAGCGAGCGGGATAGGAGAGGTGCCTGGCTCTCACCGGCGCTTCTGGGTGCCAGGCACCTTGGTGGACCCGGTCATCCCGCGGCTGTGGGTATACAGAGCAGACGTCTGGGGGCCACCCTCGGGGGTCTGACTCTGATCCCCAGGGCAGCTGCTGAGGCTGGCTGGCCTGTCTGTCTGTCTGTCTGTCTCCAGTCTGTCCTGCAGCCGCGGGCACAGCAGGCCTTGCTGCTGGACAGGCCGAGGGCCCCCTCCGTCCTCAGCTGCCTGTCCGATGGCGACCTTCGGGGCCCCGGCCTGCGGAGCCGCAGTCAGGAGCTGCCCGAGATGGACTCCTTCAGCTCCGAGGACCCCCGAGACACGGAGACCAGCACATCGGCATCCACTTCGGACGTGGGCTTCCTGCCCTCAGCCATGGGCCCCAACACCTCCATCGAAGAGGAGGCCCAAGAGGAACCCCCGCCCCTGGGCCTCCTGCCAGACATGCTGCACCTGGCGGAGGGTTCGTTCGTGGAGCAGCCGGGCTGGAGAGACTTGGGGGTGGGAACCCCCGACCTGTCACGGGGCTCCCCCTTCCACAACGACGTGCTCCCGGGGAGCCAGGGAGGCCCTGACGAAGGAGACCCCGAGGACACGGCAAGTGGGCCTGGGCTGTCCCTCGAGAGGCCTCTGCAGGAGGTGCTGGACTTACTGAGGTCCGTGGACCCTGCCCTGCCGCAGCTCCGGGAGCTGGAGTACCAGATCCTCGCCTTCAGGGACCGGCTGAAGGTATGTGGGCTCTCTGCGGGGGGGCACACCCTGCTTGCTGATGGTGCCGTGACTGGCAGTGGGACAGGGAGCCTGGCATGTTAGGGAAAAACTGAAATGAACTTTTGGCCCACAAAGTACTTAGGTTTGGTGACTTTGCTGTTTGAAACAGCCCCCAAGGGCTGGGCTGAGATGCTGGCCAGTGTTCCTGGTGCACCTTGTGGAGGAAATCTGTGTGCTGGATAAGCCTTGTTCAGCCTTGGCTGAACAGCCTTTGAGTTCAGTGTTAAGTCAGTGATATGTCTATATTAAATGAGATGCCTTTAAGCAGACATAGGCATCCCAGGTGGCACAGTGGGAAAGAATCTGCCTGCCAGTACAGGAGACACAAGAGATGAGGGTTCCATCCCTGGGTCGGGAAGATTCCCTGGAGAAGGAAATGGCAGCCCACATGAGTATTCTTGCCTGGAAAATTCCATGGACAGAGGAATCTGGCAGGCTACAGCCCTTGGGGTTACAGAGTCAAACACGACTGAGCACACGCACACACACACAGAGACACATACAACAAGGTTCTGTATTGACGGGCAGATAAAAAGCGTTGACCCGAGACTCATGGCCTCTGCATTTCCCGTGCGAGCAGACTGGTTCAGTTTCAAATCCCAGGGGTCACGGTGACTTCATGCATCGTAACTGCTGTGAATAATGGGGGCCGTGTGTGTGTATGCCTGTGCGTGTGTGCATACATACATGTGCACACATTTTTTCCCCATCAAGCAAGGAAGCATCTGCAAGTAGCCTTATTCTTGTCTTGTTGCTCAAGATGTTCTCCCTGGGATCAACCTTCGGGAGCCCAGTTCTGACTCATGGGGTCTGAGCCAGCCCTGTGTACTCTGTGGGACTCAGCCACAGGGGAGCGGCCCCTGGGAGGCTTTGATGACTTGACCCTTCCCGTCCCGCAGGCAGGGGCTGCCTCCAAACTCCTCCCCTTCCACGCTTTCCTGGGAGAGGAGACATCTGCAATCCAGAGGCTCACCTGGTGGCCTTTGGCCTGGGTTGTCGGGCCTGACCCACGCTGTCTTAACAAAATAATTTACAATTAGTTGTCGATAGTTGAAAACTGGGCAGCTCCCCACAAAGTCGAGGTTTCAGGTTTTTCTTGGAAATGTTAACAGTCCGCCTCAGGCCCCACACCCCGGGTGGCAGGGACCCTTGGGGAGGGCCCTGGGGACGTGACCCCCAGCCCGGGCGCCCCTGAGGCCTGGCCGTCCATCCGTCCGTCCACCTGCAGCCCCGCAGAGCTCGCCGGGAGCATGCATCCACTGAGAGTCTGATGGAGTGCATCCTGGAGAGCTTCTCCTTCCTCAACGCCCACATCGCCCCCCATGAGCTGGCCCTGTTTGGGGGCTCCCAGGGCCTGCGGTGAGTGCGCCCCTCCCAGCACTGACCTGGAGTCCAGCCTCGGGCCCAGCGGCCTACCGGCCCCTCACCCCCAACTCTGCGTCTGTCTTCTTTATTATGGCCCTGGCCCTGCCTGGCATGTGACCAGCGGAGCAAACAAGGATCACTCAGCTGGCCTTGAGCGTCTGCTCTGAGCAGTGGGCTTTCTTTTTAAATCTTATAAAATGACGCCGGCACACGCAGTAGAACCTCAGACCTCTGCGGAGCAATCTTGCAGCCCCGCCCCCACGAGCACGGCGGGCACCCACAGCTCAGCAGCACAGAAGTACACGAATGGGTTACATTTCTCCCCACCTCTCGGGACCCCCCGGGGAGGGGGTGCCACGTCCACCCCCTCAGGGCTCGGGCTCAGCCCGTCATGGAGCAGACACAGTGCCGGGTGCGCTGGTGTCTTACTCAACCCCCCTGTGGCCCAAGCTTGGGGTTCCTGCCCCCACTTTCCAGATGAGTAAACTGAGGCTCCAGGAGGCAGACTCATCCAGAGTCCCAGAGCTAGGGATTCGTCTGAACCTCAGGCTTCTGCACACCCCGGAAAGTGGGCGGGGCGGGGGCGGCCTTTCCAGCCTCTGCTTTGTGAGAGTTGTTGCTCCCATTTGCCGCGTCTCCGTTTCTTAGTTTTCTCCCCAGTTTAACTTCACCTTCCTGGGACCCGGAGTCGGCCCCCGTGATCAGAGCTCTCCAGGGAGGGAGGGTTTCCTCTGTCCTTGGAGGCAGCTGAATGCTAACGGACCAGTCACCCAGTTCTCACTTCTACTCAGAAAGAACAAGAGCCCACCTCCAACACCGCCGCTGAAAGCGCCGTCCAGGGAGCTCACGGCTGGCGCCCCAGAGCTCGACGTGCTGCTCACGGTTCACCTCCAGGTCTGCACAGCGCTGCTGCAGGTGGGCGAGGACCTGGGGGCGGGGCGGGTGGAAGATTCAAGGCGGGAGGGGTCAGTAGTCCTGTGGTCCTCAGGCAGCCCAGGCCACAAACCAAAGGCAGTGGTGGTGACTCTTTAGGTGGCAGATGCTGGAGCTCCAATCCAAACTGGTTCGGAAGGAAATGATCTGGTTCACAGACTTGAAAGGCCCAGAGGTGGGCTTCAGGTCCAGCTGGATCCAGGGTTGCAAACAACATCACGATTGGGTCTCACCCTCTCTTGGCTCTGCTTGCCTGTGCTGGTTGGCCTCACGCTCTGGCAGGCTCCTGGCAGCTCCAGCCTGCATCCTGTCCTCTCCGCTGCTCTGGCGAGGAGGAATCCCCAGACGACAGGGCGCTACCGTAGGGATAGGAGGGACGGGGAAGGGGCAGATGGGGAAGGGGTGGGTGGGGGTCACGGGCATGGTAGCTGACCTCAGAGGGCATGTTCTGGGCTAACCTGGCACACCGTGGGCTGCTTCCCAGAAACTGGGCTCCCCTAATCTGTCGAGGATGGTCCAGGAGTGCCTTCTGGAAGAAGCTGCGCAGCAGAAGCAGGTTCTAGAGACGCTTTCCGTGCTTGACTTTGAGAAGGTCAGCAAAGCGATGTCCATTGAGGAGAGTAAGTACCTGCTGGCCGGCCGTGTGAATGGCAGGAAGTGATGAGGATGAGAGCCCGTGGGGGATGGGGGGCTCCTCTCCCTTCCCGACACTTGTCAGTCAGTGGCACCCAGGGGACGCGAGTGGGGAGTGTCTGGGCTGGGACCAGAGCCACACCGTGGGGGCGGGAAGGGAGGCCAGCTATCCTCGGTCAGCCGGGTGACCCTGGACGAGGGTCACTGCTCTGAGCAAACGAGTCGCTGCTCCGAGCCTCAGCTTCCCCATCTGTATAATGGGGAGGCCCCTGGAATGTCAATGAAGGAATCCCCAGCACACATTCAAGGCACACACGGCGTGCTGCCCAATAGGGGCAGGGACCCCAGCCCTGTGGGACCTGCCCTTGTCCGTCAGGGGAGACTGGGAGCAGCAGTCCCGGGGGTGTCGTGGGGCCGGCGGGCGGTTACCGGATGAGGCTCAGGGCCGAAGCTGCTCGTCTCTGCAGGTGACGCCTGCGCGTGGGGAAGGGGCCTGCCTTAGGCCAGGCCGTGCCCCGCTCCCCGAGCCCTTGGGTCCCAGGGGCAGGGACCCCCCGGGCCTCCTCGTTGCTCACCCTTCCCCCCATGCCGGGCGGCTCTCTGAGCCCGGCCCTTCAGTCCTCCCACAGGCCACGCGGAGGAAGGGCTGCCTGAAGCTCTGGAGGGGCTGCACGGGGCCTGGTGCCACCCTGTCCTGCCCAGGGACGGCGCTGCTGGACCAACTCAAGAAGACGTTCCTGCACAGAGTCAGGGGGAAATACCCGGGACAGCTAGAGATAGGTAGCCCCTTCCCTCCCCATGATCCCTGGGAAACGCTGTGTGGAGCCCCCAGGGTCTGGAGCATCACTACCACAGGCCTCCCTTTTGCCCCTTCCGTACCCGCCTCTGCTGCAGATGCCCGCGTGGCATCGAAGGGAGGCGTCGCTCACTTGACCACAAAGCACCTCCTCTTCCCTGGGGGAGGAGGGCGGAGCCAGTGAACCCCGGGAGTGGCCTGCGTCCATCTGTGGGCTGGTGCTTCTGGGGACTGGTTGATTGCATAGCTTCCACCAGAACCTTAGAGAAGGGCCCCCCGGGGAAGGTAGGCAGGACCCTCTCTGCTCGACAGCAGCATCGTGAATCTTGGCTGGACTCTTCCCCGGAACGTAGAGCTGTGGCCTCTTTGTGTTGACCACTGAAGGGTGGCTCGCGTACTCCAGGCAGTGGCTCTGGACCTCAAGCAGTTCTAACCACCCGCCCTGCCGCTGGGATTCAGACTGAGGGGCCTCAGCTGGAGTGTGTCCTCGTGGGAATGGGGGGTGCCCCAGAGATCCCATGCATGGGCTGTCACGGAGCCTCCAGACTGACCTGGCTGGGCTCCCAGGGTGTAGCCCAGGGGTTGAGACCCCCATCTCCCCCTCACCCTCTCTCTGTGTCGCCAGCCTGTCGCAGGCTCCTGGAGCAGGTGGTCAGCTGCAGCGGGCTGCTGCCTGGAGCGGGGCTCCCCGAGGAACAGACCATCACCTGGTTCCAGTTTCACAGCTACCTGCGGAGGCAGAGCGTCTCTGACCTGGAGAAGCACTTCGCCGAGCTCATCAAGGAAGGTAGGGGCTGGGGCGGCGGGCCGGCGCCCCGTGTTGGGGACAGCCCATTGCGGAGCCCTCTGTCTCAGCTCTGCGAAGCCAGTTTTTCAGAATGCCTTTCCCCTCCGGCTGTTCTTTTGAGAACCGGATTTAATTACATTCCCTGTTGACTCCATGTAGAAATGAGCTCCAAGGGCAGGAGGTTGTACGAAGCACAGAGCAGAGGTCGGAAGTGGACAGGAGGGTGCGCTGGGCTGGCCCGAGTCCCTGAAATAGGGGCTGGCGTTGATTCATCTTCAGGGTGTATTTGACCCCTAGCTAGAACGCCTTCCTGGAGATTCCAGGAGGCCTCTGCGGGACCAGTTTGGGCGGGGCCTCGGTGAGCACATGGACACGTCTTGGGATTTGCTCCTCCATAGCTGCTGTTCAGCCTGCAGCTGCCTGGACCAGCCTCAGTCAGCGGGGACCCCAGCTGCCACCTTCTGTCTCTTCCAGTAACGCTCGCGGAGGAGCTGCAATGCAGGGCTCAGGCCAGGACAGTCAGGAGGCTGCAGGGGAAGCGGCTGGGCCAGCTCCAGCCCCTGCCACAGACGCTGAGGGCCTGGGCGCTGCTTCAGCTGGACGGACCCCCCCGGGCCTGCAGAGCGGCCAGCGCCCGCCTGGCCGGCGCGGCCAGAAACAAGAGCTTTCGGGAAAAGGTGCGTGGGGCTGGCGGCGGCCTCTGTGGGCCTGTGAGCCGGGGGCAGGTGGGCTTCGTCTCGGAGAAACGGGGGGTGATGGGGGTGCTGCATTTGTGAGATGGTCCCGGCATGACCAGTCTCGTGCGTGGCCGTCCTCACCAAGGGTGGCCCTGGTCCTGGGGGCGGGGCCGGGGTTGCCAAGCTGTCATGACTGCGTGCCCCATGCGTACCAGCTCACTCAGCTCAGTGTTTCTACAGCCACGTTGTCTATTCGGTCTCTGAGACGTCACCTGCGTGTAGGGTGTTCCTTCTTCAGAATTCTGACAGTTGCCCTCCTTTACTTTCGACTAACACATGTGGCTGGCTGGCTCGTTGTTTGGTTCACTTGAAAAACCAAGAGACGGGACCCCTCCGCCTTTTAGGTTCCTGGCCCTGTGACTATTCTAGATTTAGGGGACCAGCCCACCAGGGTCGGAGGACAATACTGGGCAATACTTACCGTAGTCTTGGGCGCATCCTAGTGCCAGGCACATCCCCCATCCCCCCTGCCCCCGCCTGCTTCCTATGAGCCCCTAAAGCAATATTGCAAAGGAAGCACCAGCTTATTTTCCAGCTGGACGGACATGGCCATGGTCACGTGACTGATGGGGCGGGGTCAGAGCTATGACTGGAAAGGGTGATGAAATGCTTTTCCTTCCAGCGGCCTCACCAAAGCTCCGTGTTCAGTTCTGCTGTCCCCCGTGGACAGCGGGTCTCTCTGATGTCGCGTTTTATCTAGATGGTAGTTTCAGAATGCATTTTGTAAACATTAGATGAGTTTTCAAAAAACTATGTATTTGGCCGCACTGGGTCTTAGCTGTGGCATGTGGCATCCAGCTCCCTGATGGGGGATGGGACCCAGGCTCCCCGCATTGCGAGTGGTCATAGCCACTGGACCCCCAGGGAAGTCCTGAGACCAGTGCTTGCAGATGAGCTGAGTACCACAGCCTCCAACTCCATGCTGTGTACGCAGGCTGTGAGCATACTGGAAGGCGGGTGGTGGGTAGTACCAAGGGTTATGCTCTCACCAGCCCCCCGTTCACAGCCACCTTATTTCCCAGGCCTTGCTCTTCTACACCAACGCCCTGACCGAAAATGATGCAAAACTACAGCAAGCTGCGTGCGTGGCGCTAAGACATCTCCGGGTGAGTCTAACCTGCCCTTGCTGGTGATGGAGAGAATCCTGGTTGTGATTAATGCTGAAGTTAGTGCATTTCGAAATGATTCCACTGGGACCAAAAAAAAAAAAAAAAATCACTGCAGTGGAAAAGCACCGGAAAGAGCTGGCTGTAGAGCAACGGCCTCAGCTCCGCCAGCAGCTCTGTGGGCAGAGGCCCCTCAGCAGTGGCCTGGGGCACGTCCGCTCTGGCTCTGTGTGAGCAAGCAGGTAGCCCCAAAAGACTCACTTCTGTGCTCTTGGATTATATGGTTGAATAGCCTCAATTTAAGATTTTCTAAAAGCACGATAAGCTCATTGTAGAAAAACAGCGTAGAGCTTCTCTGGTGGCTCAGGAGCAAAGAATCCACCTGCTAATGCAGGAGACATGGGGTTTGATCCCTGGTCCAGGAAGATCCCACATACCTCGAAGCAAGCAATTCTGTGCACCGTAACTATCGAGGCTGTGCTCTAGAGCCCTGAACTCCCACCAGCGAGCCCACGTGTCACGTCTGCAGACTCCCACGTGCTCCAGAGCCCAGACTCCGCAACAAGTCACTGCAGCGAGAGGCCCAGCACCTCAGCCAGAGCGGCCCCGGCTCGTCGCAACTGGAGAAAAGCCTGTGCGGCAATGAAGAGCCAAAACAGCCAAAAATAAACGAAAAAAGTGTAAAATGCAGAAATGCAAAAGTTACTCATCTATTTTTTTGGTCACACCTCGAGGCACATGGGATTTTAGTTCCCCAACGAGGTTTCGAACCAGTGCCCCCTTAAGCGGAAGTGTGGAGCCCTGACCACTGATCCACAGGGAATTCCCCCAAAGTTATCCCTCTCTGTGCATAAAGTTTTAAAATTTATATGGAGTTCTGAATTACTTTCTTACGCTAGACTTAGTGCTAAGTGTTATCCCAGGGCCAGAAAATATAAATAAAAAAAAATAACATATGTTTGGTTGCCCTGGGTCTCTGTGGCTGTGTCCAGGCTTTCTCTAGTTGTGACAAGTGCGGGCTCCTCTTTGTTGCAGAGCGTAGGCTTCTCCTCTCATGGAGCAAAGGCTCTAGGCGCACGGGCTTCGGCTGTCGCAGCATGCTGGCTCAGTGGCCGTGGCCATGGGGTGAGCTGCTCCGCAGCATGTGGGATCCTCCCGGACCAGGAATTGAACCCGTGTCCTCTGCATTGACAGATGGATTCTTATCCAGTGAACCACCAGGGAAGCCCCTCAATGCTTTTGAGACTCTTGAGACAACACACCACTTTACACTCATTTGTGTAAAGATACAGATACCAGGGGGTGCTGGTTTTACTATTTGTGTTTGTAACTCTTATTTTAAAAAAACTCATTGCCATTTTGCTAGATGAAAAATGGTCCGAACAGTCTAAATTATTTCTGGAAGGAACCGACAGGAAATTCTATGAGGTCCATCTGGTTATGATCAAATAACCAGGAGTGGCCAGGTCAGCGGGTGGGCAGCCGTGCCTGGACCAGGACACTGGTCACTCCTCTCCTGGTCTGACCTGGAGGGTGGGGTTGGGTGAGGCAGAGGAGGTAGAAAGGTCCAGAAGAAAGCAGGTCTTATTCCAACATGGGCCTTTCAGAAGGTGTCAGGGTGGAAAAGATGATGTTTGCCAATGGCACTTCAGTGAACCCGAGGCCTCGTGAGAAGCATGGAAGCCTTCAGAGAAGGAAGGGGCTGAGGTCGCAGAAGCCACGCTAGGGCTGGTCATGCAGGGGTTTATGAAAGCGGACACTTGTTCCTTAAAATGTCGCCTGAGGGGTCTGCTTTCCCCAACCTCGAACAGGGCGTGGAAAGCATAGATCAGATCGCCAGCCTGTGCCAGTCTGACGTGGAGGCCGTGCGTGCAGCCGCCCGGGAAACCACGCTGTCATTTGGTGAGGTCCAGCGTCCCGTACTCCCAACTGTGGGCAGGGGCTGGGGGGTGCCGGGGCCCATGGAGAGGTTGTGCTGGGGAGGCCACGGTCAGCTCCCCAAAGACGCAAACCTGCACACAGCACGGGCACCGCCAGCGACCCACTTCACCGCGCCTGGCGGGGGCAGGTTTCCTTCACGGTTGAGGAGGCAGGAGGCGCTCTGTTAACATCTCAACCTGCCCCGTTTATGATCCGTGGGGACAAAGGCCAGATGTAAGGTGGGACTAAGGTTCGGCAGACCGTGCTGGACACAGGCAGGTCACGGGGTCCACGTGAGCCAGGCCCTCGGGCTCCAGCGGCCCCGGAGGCCCAGGCGTCTGGAAGCACTGAGGCCACCGTGGCTCACCAGAGATGAGAGCGAGGTGGGGGGACAGTCCCCTGACAGACAACCTTGATATTTCAGGAGAGAAAGGCCGCTTGGCTTTTGAGAAGATGGACAGACTCTGCTCAGAACAGAGAGATGCGGCCTTTGGCCAGGAGGCAGATGTTGAAATCACAATCTTTTAAAAAGCCTCAGCTGATGGGCTCACATCCGGGGTCCTTGTCTGTGCTGTAGCCTGGCCCCAACACACGGAGGGTTTTGGGAGGGTGCGGCGGGGGGCAGGCTGAGCACTCCCCGAAAAGCATCAACTGGCCAAGCTGCTTCCTGACCGTCCAGGCAGTTACGAAGCCCTGGGGCGTATGTGGGACTTCCGTCCCGGGGCAGAGCAAGCACGGCACTTTGAGGGCTGCACTCCGGTCCGCCTTTGGCTTTGAGCATCTGCCTGACTTTCCGCAGGTTGCAGAGCCGGGTCAGTGTCGGCTGGTCCTGCTATGGGGAGGCTGAGGCTGGGAGTCAGGGCAGCCGACTCGGCGCCATCTGGTTCCCTCACGCCCCGGACTGAGGCGGCGAGTGGGCTGGCTGACCCTGCTAAGGAGGTGGTGTGGGTCGCAGGGCATGCGGGAGGGCCCAGCCAGGGTGTCCACTGTTCACTTCAGCCAGACACGCAGCCCAGATGTCTGTGGAGCCGGGCGGCAGCCTGCCAACCACGGACCTTGATCTCACTGTGGTTCTACGACACGAGGAAACAAGGACGGGGCCTCTGCTGGGAAGTCCAAGTGTCCTTTGCCTTGACCTTCACCAGTCAGAATAGAGGGGCTTCCCCGATGGCTCATCAGTAATCAATCTGCCTGCACTGCGGGAGACTCGGGGTTCGATCCCTGGGTCGGGAACATCCCCGGGAGGAGGAGATGGCAACCCCACTCCAGTGTTCTTGCCTGGAGAATTCCATGGACAGAGGAGCCTGGCAGGCTGCCGTCCATGGGGTCGCAAGTGTGACGACTAAGCGCAATGAAGCACAAATCCAAATGGAGTTCTGAAGCAAGTCCACTTAGGGCTTGTTAAATACACTGCTTCAGAGGCCACGCGCTGGTCTGAAGAAAGATTTCACTGAACATCACGTTTAAAGAAAGAAAATCAGTTTCCTATTTAAGTCTTAAGAAAACCCCAGAGTGTCCTGGGATGTTTCTGGGTTAATACAGAGGCACCCTGGGTTCTGGATGTGGAATCCACAGTGGAATTGGTAAAGCTCTGTAATTTAAACATGCTCATTTACATTTCATGTATATATTTTGTGCTCTTTGGTTTAATTCAGTATTTATTGCCTTGCCGATATGTTGTTTTCTGAAATATCAATAAAAATAACTTTTTATTGGTGTTTCGCTCTACCTGACACACGAGGAAGGCAGTGGTGGTTTTCTCAAATATCCTGAAGGAAGAAGCCACCCTCACCCGACCCCATTCCCCAGGGCCCTTTCCAACGAGACTTTCTGTGAAGTGACTGCTGCCATACACGTGGCGGCAGCGGAGGGCGGTGTTGGGGCAGGGCGCCCCTTGGAGTCTCCCCAGGCACCCTGGGTCCTCTCTCCTTAGACACCAGGAGGCCATCCTTCTCGGGCCCTAGGCCCTGTCTAATTTCTCCTCAAGGTTACAAATTTGTTTTTCACACTGGAATCCCACCTCCTCAGGAATGCTCAGCTGCCTTTTTTTGTACCTGAGACGACCGTGACGGTCCCCACTGTCCTCGCTGGGCGCTCAGGGGCCCCATGACCACGGGCTATCTGCCCTGCTGGGCTCCACGCTCTCACGGGGAGGCCACAGCACCTGCAGCTTACTCAGCAGCCAGCTTTGAAACAACCATAAAACCTTAAAGGCCGTAAGGGAACTCTCTGTACTATTTCCTCAACATTTTGCAAATCTGAAATTATTCAGAATAAGAAGTTAAAAGAAAAAAAAACACCTTAGGGGAGAGTCCCATTTGATTTCAGACGACATGAACCCGTTCACTATTACGGCTCCATCAGTCCCGCGTCAGTGCGACTCGGGAAATGGGCTGAGAGGCGGCCCCGGCGCGGGCACACGCCTGTCAGGTTGGGTGGTTCTTCAAACAACTTGTATAAACTCGTCAAGTCATCCAAGGGCCCTAATACACTGAAATGGTGAGTTTTATTACCGTTACTGAGGGATAAGAAGAAGAAGAGGCCCCGAAGCTCCGAGTAAACGCACCAGGCGGGGAACGTTCTCGCAGGCCAAAGACACCCACGACCCCAGGAGGCTGTCGTAATCCTCAGACGTGGAAAAGCTGCAGCCCCTCCTGAACGACAGCATCTGCTTCGCAGCAGCAGGCATGGAAAGAGACACGAGTTGCCCAGCCTGGTTTAGGCCCATTAAGTGAAGAAATGAGAAGCACCCCAAATCCATGTTCTTTAGAAAAAGAGATTTTTATTGTTGCAACTAAAATGCAAACCATCATTGATATGGCAAATTGGAAAACTGTACAGTTTGACAGTTCTGTGAGGTCACAGAAGACCCTGAGACGCGCCCCCCACCCCCGTCATGCACCCACGTATACACACACCTGGAAAGGTATTATACCAAAACACCTGGCTGTTTGTTTTGTTTTTATTTTTGTAAAAATGGTTTATTCTATGGCCATTGTAAAAAATAATGACCTGATGAGTAAATGTTGGCTTAAGGCATATAGCAGAGCAGCTCACTACTTCTCTAACATACGGGCGACAGGACGCAGAGCCATCTGTTTTCCAAGGACAGGAGGTTAAACCAGTATATCCACTTTGAAATGCTACTGTATATACACACCCAAACTACTACATACACATACGGGACCTAACAGAACAGACGCACAAGCCCAGCTCACACACGCTTACAGCCTGGCCCCCAGCCTCATCCGCACCTCACCAAGGCCTGCGGGCAACACCGCAGATGCCCCCCCATGGTAACTTCTTGCAGAGCTTCTAACACGTGAAAGGCAAAAATGTGAAAATGCTGGCAAAAGAGCAGCTCGTGAGCTACAGCTGCCTTTTTTTTCTTGGTAAAAAAAGCTATTGAACGTGGAGGTCATAGGTTCCCCCCACGCAGGCGGAGTCCTGAGCACCATCAGTCCCCAGAGTTCGAGGTGGGGGCAGACGCCTCGTGCAGCAAGGCCCCTGGCCCTAGAGGGCCACAGGCCAACTTGAAGGGACCGTCGTCCAGGCTGTCTCAGGAAGGGCAGTTTCCGACAGTTGCCTTGGTTCCAAATCACGGTCCGCTCAAGGTGAGTGTGAACTTGGGTGCAGTGGAGGCCGATCCCACAGCTGTGTGTGTGTGTGTGTGTGGGGGGGGGGGGGCGGGTGGGAGGGCCCTGCTTCTCTACATGTCCAGATCCCACAGCTGTGTGTGTGTGTGTGGGTGTGCGGGCGGGAGGGAGGACCCTGCTTCCCTACATGTCCAGACTGCAGGTGTCGCCATGGCTCCCACACCCTCGGAATGTCTGAGCTGCAGTGGACCCTGCTGGAGCAGGACGGGCTGGGCCTCACTAGGAAGTCACCCGAGTGTCGCGCCAGGAATTACACAACTATCTGTTACTGGAAAACGTCATTCCACTGCTGAATGGCGACTATTTCAGCAACAGTCTTAGGAACCACAGCCACGTAATGATCAGACCGTGCAAAGGGAAACTGGACTTGTACACGGGGCACGCTAGTCAGCAGAGCGCTAAGTATTCCAAGCACGTTGTATCTGATGGGGACACAGGAAGACGGGACATGCATCCTAATACACACAGGGGGAGTGGTGGCTGAGATCAAGGTTGAACAGATAACTGGGGAGGTGAGGAACCGGGACAAAGGAACCTCACACCATGTCTTAAATAGCCAAGTGTCCATTATCATTATCCCCTTGCTCTATGAACACACGCAGACTTCCTCTCAAGCTCCCCGCAGCATCGCGACACGACAGCTCCCAGCCATCCTCCCACTGGGCACTGGTCTATGCAGAGGCTCACAGCAAAGTCCTCCATTCCCAGCCCGACCTGAGGGTCCACTGCTGTACTTCTGGATAAAGCCCTTGGTGCAAGGCTGACATCAAAAAACTGGAACCTATTATTGGTTTAAGAATTTGCTAGTGCACTGTGGATGCCCTTGGGGAAACAATGTAAAAATAAACATGGAGTGGAGAGGGGCTCACACGGGCAGTCTCCCAGGAGGGCGGTGGCAAGGACTCTGTGTGCCACCCACTGAAGGCCCCATGTGAGGCTCGTCCCGCTGCCCATCCAGGCTGCCCTGCCCCGTGCCACGGGCACACCCTCCTGTGCCCTCTCAGAACTGGGCTGTGGGTCTGGTCGTCCAAGCAGGGGAGGGGGAGGAAGGGGGGACGGTGGAGCCGAGGCCAAGTGCCCAGGAGGGCCGCTTCAGTGCAGACCCGCGGCTCAAGGGCAGCTGCGGCCCTGCCCGCTGCCTCACTCACGGCAACTGCCCACCAGGCGGACGAGCCTGGCACTGGGTCAGGCTGTATGTTGCTGCTGAATAGGAACTGAAAAGAAACCAAGCATTTCCAGACGAGCCCGGCGCTGCAGAGCTGCAGACGCACGCACACCCTGGCCACCCCCACCTCCCACGAAGAGTTTGATTTTTCACAGGAGCTCTGCCTTTCCAAAAATCACCTCCAAAGAAAAAATTGTTTGCATGCTGCTAAACCGCGGGATGCAAAGACGGTTACTTAGAAAAGAAGTAAAAGGTGAAAAACCAACAAAGAATGAATCACCTCCTTGACGTTTTCCCTAACTTCAACAGCAACACATTCCAACAGGGGGATTTCTGCCGAGACGGCATTCCTATTCTGGGCCGAGCGGAACCTGCTCCGTCTGGGTCTCGAGGCCTGGGTGGAGGGCCGGCGGCCGCCCTGTGGCGACCTCTGGCCCCAGGGGACCCTGAGTGGGGATGGAGCGAGGCGGGCAGGGCGGGCAGGCCGGCCGAGAGGGGAGGGCTGTGTGGGGAAACAGACGGTGGGACACAGCGGGACACCCTGAGCAGAAGCAGAAGCCAGGTTCTGATTTCTAGAGATGGCCTTTGCTGCTCTCCTTCTCCCAGTGGGGAAGCCCGCAGCAGGGGCCGCGCCCAAGCCAGACAGGGTCCGACCCTCAACCCTCTTCTCCAAAGGAGTTTACATTCGTACACGTGTGGGAGTCTTTCCCTGGGAAATCAAATAAAAATTGTATCTGGTGACGCCACCTAAGGGCACAAGACAGTCTCTTAAGTGCCTAGTCTTTTCTCCCCACCACGCCAGAAATAACAAAAAGCTGCTTTTTATAAAGGTTAAAAACAACAATGTGTTGTAATTCTATTATTTTTTTTTCAAAAACAAATGAGCAAAAAAAAGGAAAAGAGAGAGAGACGTATTTGGCATTTCCTCTACTTACTCCTGAATAGGTTAAGGCCCTGAGATTAGACTCTTCTACTCCTGGGACCACAGCGCCTCCAGACCCCAGTGCACCAATCCCCAGTCCTCTCTCGTTAGCCCTTCACAGTTCCAGACTCTGAAAACCTCTGGCCTGCTTCTTCTGGGACAGGCTCAGCGCGCCCCCTGCACTGAGCGCCGCCGCCGGGCAAAGGCCAGGCTCTCTGCAGGCGGTCCGGCCAGCACGTCCGTCAGTGGAAACAGACCCTGTAGCAGAGGTACGCGCCGGCCGTGAGGACCGTGGCCACGCACACGTTGACCAGGAAGGGCTTCCAGTGGCTCAGCGGCTGGTCTCGCTCCTCTGCAGGCAGCAACGGCTCCCCCTGCGCAGGGTCTGCGCCCACGACCCGCCTTCTGACTTCAGTGTCTTGACTCGCGCTGAGGAGTGAGGGGGCAGAGAAGGGTTACTCATCCGGGAAGACAATGGCAAGGATGCTATTACCATGGGAAGAGCTGTAGGGAAGGGGAGCCCCCTGGAAACGGCCTGACGACGCGGACACTGGCCAGAAGCCTGCCTGTCACCACCTCCTTCCCAGGGCCCGACTGCAGGGCCAGGGCAGGGGTCCGGGGCGAGGCCTGGGTGCATGTGGGCTCCCCCCGGTGCAGGTGCTCAGGGTCTCGGCCCGCTCCACGGTCTCCTAGCATCCTCTGGCTTTCAGCGCCCAGATCCACGCTTCCCTGCTCCTCACTTTCACCCACGGAGTGTGGAGGGCCCCTCTGCCCACGGTCTTCATGAATACAGCAACGGGACACATGACACTGACGTGACACAAGCTGTGTGCTGGCTCCCGCCTCTCACGTGGCCCATGATGAGCCCTCGGGGGGAGCACACCGGTCCACCCGCGAATGTCAGCGGAGGCCCAGGAAGCCGGGCACAGCCTCCTGCACTCAGGATCTGCTCTGGGAGGCTCCACCGGACAAGTGTCTCTAGAGCCCCAGAACCAGAGGTGCACGAAAGGTCCTGGGAGTAGGTTCATGGGTGGGGACTCAGGTCTGGAAGCCAGCATTTGGCAAAGTAACCAGGGAAGATCTGGATGGTGAGCTTAGCCGGAGGACCTGGCGGGGCACACACCATGTGTAACCTGCTCTCTCACGCATGATGTTCCCAAGCCCGGCCACAAGAATACACTCTGATCTCGTCTTTCAACAGCTGCAGAACATTCAGCACAGGGAGAAAGCCCTCCCGATACACTCCCTGGATACAGAATCAACCCACCTCTAGTTTTTCAACATTACAGGTGATGCCAGCATGAACACCTCTGCCTACACACCTCTGCACTCCACACGCCCGCTGAGAACTGCGGCAGGCTGAATTTCAAGGTGCAGACAAACGTGAGGTCAGAGTGGGAGCTAATCTTAAGCTGCCCTCTAAAACAGCAGGCACTGAGGGCGCTGCTTCCACGGGCTCAGGCTGACCCCTGTCCATCCTTCGAGCTCCTGCACAACGCCACCTCCTGCAGGCAGCCCTCCCTGACCTCCCAGGCAAGGCTGGGTGGCTCTTCTCTAAGGCTGACCGCCTCAGCATGCACCTCCATCACGTCCCGTCCATGGGGCCCCCACCACAACCTACTGTTCCCTTCCCAACAAGGTGGTCCAGAACACAGAGCAGGGGCCCTGATCTAATTATCTCATTTCTCACAGACATCAGTAGGTGCTCAGTAATCTTTCTCAAACTGTAAGGAAGCAAAATGACAATCAAAGCTACATGAAAAGGTTAAGTTCTGGGGGCTGAAGGTACGTGGTCAAGCCTGGACATCAGTTTTAGGACCTGCCCGAAGCCCGGCTCCTGTTTTCTGTCGCTGTCAACGCTGGGCCACCTGACTGTCGTGCCGGAGCCCCGGTTCCGACAGGCACCACCAGGTGGCGCCAGACCCCTGCTGCAGTCCGTCCCTCTCCCCGGCCAACCTGTGCTCAGTCCAGAGGCTCCGCCAACCAGCGGTGGCGGAGGTGCAGAGCTGGTCCAGGGCCCGTCTCCCCAAGGACACAGAAGTACCAGTTGCCAAGAGGAGGCTGCCCGCCCCCGCCCCCTCCAGTAAGCCAGGACCCTCTTCCTTTACCTCTCCAGGCTGCAGGGGGCGTTTAACGGGGCTCTGGTTGCTTCCTGGATGGGGCCGTCTTCTTTATCCTCCTCCTCAGTGTCATCCTTTACCCACTGATGGTTGGGGAAGAATTCTTTGCACTTCCCGTTGTGTGGCTCCAGGACTCGCTTGGGGGGCCGGGGAGGTGGGGGGACGTGCTCAGGTGGGGGCTCCAGATCCTCGTGGGAGAGCTCTTTCCATTGCTCCTTGAAAAAGCAGTAAGAGGAAGATTTCACAGTTGGTGATTTGTCAGGAAATCTGCTCCCTTTCAAGTGAGGAGAGGCGAGGGCTAGATGAGGGGCCTTTCAGCTTCTCGGGTCTCCAACCATGTGCTTAGAACATGAGATCTTTGGAAAATAAAGTCTATTCTCCCTATTAATGCTCTCCGTGTGAGCACTTCAAAGAAACTGGAACATGGTGACAATTTCCACGACTTTCTAGCTAAACAGATTAAACATGAAGTCTAGCTATTTCCCCTGACACGTGACATCATTTCAACTTCGACAGTGAACAGCCTCCTTTAGGGGCAAAAGTTTAAACCAGCACACCCGGATTAAAGCGGAAGGGATGCCGACCTGCACCGAAGAGTCTCCCATGATGAACTTGGCGCCCTCGATCACAGCCAGGTAGGAGAAGCGGAGCTGGTCTGCTGTCTGGATCAGTCCCATCCGAAATTTCCGCATCTCTAACAAAACTTTCTTGATATCAACAGAAGAAGGGTCTTTCCTTTTGTCCATCTGAAAGCCAGAGAGGAGACACAGCTGAGTGAGGTCTGGGTGTCAGGTACAACATGACTGTACACGTCCTAGGGGAGCGTGAGAGGGAAAAGTGTGAGGGAAGGGGATTCTTTGGCTTCCACATCAAAATTAAGAGCACTGCTCCAAATGAAGCTGTTTAGGGTAAAGCTCCCTTGATGGGAGGGAAGCTGCTAGAAAGTCAAGACCAAAGCTGGCTGACTGCAGACAGTGACGGAGGGCCACGGCCAGGCCAGCCTGGAGGTCACTGCATGCTCCCTCTGCTTCCTGCGGTCTTGAGGGCCGTCTTACCAGCAAGAGGCAGGTGTCAGCCAGGCAGAAGGTGCCTGACCTGCCGATGCCAGCGCTGCAGTGAACCACGATGGGGCCGTGCTCACGGCTGAGCGAGCCCGACTCTCGGACTTTGAAGAGAAAGTTCAGAAACGAGGCCGGCGATTCGGGGACTCCGAAGTCAGGCCACGTGGTGTAGTGGAAATGTAAGATCTCTCGGGTTTCTCGAGACTGAAAGAGAAATACACACGTGACGACTCTCAAAGAATCTCCTGTGTGAGAACCACTGACTTCAAGTAAGCGTGAAGCGCCTTTCAACACGCCTGCCTCCATGAGGAGTCTTTGTTCCCGGATTCTCTCCTCAGGACCACAGACTCAGCGGACAAGATCTGAGCCCCAGGCAGGCGCCAGGCTGCTCCTGCCAGCTGCAACACTTTCGCCTCCAGGAGCCCTCATCTCGACGCCCCTCTCCCTTCTGCTGTCTTCCAGGTCACAATGACTTCTCTCCGTAAGTCAAAGTGATGCTGCACTACCGCCCACAGCAGTCTTGTCATCAGCGCCTCAGGCTTTCACATGAGAGTAGAAATGTAACCACACATGTGGGGCGCCAGCTCTGGGGAACTCAGGGCTTTACAAGGCGATCTGGATGTCTCAGAGGACTGTCATTTTACAGAAAAAGGTTACTAACTCGGTCCCCGAAGACTGGAGACTGTATGTGTGGCTCAATCCCTTCTGAACAGGCGGTCAGTGAGGAAGGGGTGCGATAAGACCAGCTGGCCCGGCCCCACAGTGAGCGTCTACGTGCTCCCGCGCTGGGTGCCCGGGCTCCCGGAGCTCTCGCATGCAACCCCACTAGTCCAGTTACTCCCATGCTCCAGATGAGAAGCCTGAGGCTTGGCAGGCACCCCTCTACTAGGTAGGGGGCAGGACTTGCAATCTGAGTTGCCTGACTCCAGAGCCCGCGTTCACAGCCTGCTGCAGGGACCCTTGAAGGTGGATCCTGACACTTGTCCCCAAGTGTTTCTCCTCGTGGCCCCATCAGCTCCCAGGGGACCTGTGAGGACGGCCTCTGGGGCTGATTCCAGCTCTGCTCCTCTGAGACTCCACTCCCAGGGCAGACAGCGGGCTGCCAGGGGCGATGGTCAAACCGTGGTTCTCACTGAGGAGAGCCCTCACGCTAAGAGCCCACAGTCACGGGGCAAGTAAGGCCTGAGACAGGAACCCCACCAGCGGCGCGGAGCCAAGAGCCACGCCAGCACCCAGGTTGCCTGCAGAGCAGCTGATGGGGAAACACTGGGCCAGAGACCTGGTGGCCAACAGTGCCCCTCCCCTCATTTAGCGAATGTCCACCACGTGCCTCCTGGGTGCCAGGTGCCACGAGGGAGCGACTCGGCCCTGCCCTCTTCCCAGAGCTCATGCCTCCGGTACAACCACCCTCTCTGACCTGAGGGTGACAGAAACGTGGGAAAGGACCCACAACAAACAGCAAGGACCTGACACCCGCAGAGAACACACACGGGTCACCCCGCACCAGCCATGACACATGCTGGTATCTTCCTGCAGAACTGGAACCAATCTGCTGGTCACATCAGGATAACTTCGAGAACCACGCAGACAGCTCCACGCCTTTCTCCCTAGAAAACGACCTCCTTACATACTTTAATGGTTTAAAAGACAAACGTGTCTTCCTTTTTGGGGGGGGGGGGCGGTAAGAAAAGCACTTAAAAACAGATTTTTAAAAAATGGAATAAGAAAACAGGCCAAAAGCAAGTTCCTTCCTTAAATTCTTGAAAAGGTGTGGGTCATCTGTTTACTCCCTCCCTCATGCCTACCCACCTCTTTCTCAAGGAATTCATTCCAGACGTACGCGCGAACAGATCCACAAGGCTCAGAACAGATTTTTTTTTTGAAAACCACATTCTGTTAGAGCAAACAGATCTCCCCCAAACCTCTCTGCTCTGCCGCCCAGACAGCGCGAGCCTCTTCTGCTCAGGTTGAATTCCATTCTCTTCAACGAGCGAAAGAAATTTTCTCAAGAGTTTACCAGAAGTCATTCGTAACGCCAGGCTCGCAAGTGCTCAAAAGCATTAAAAAAAAAAGTCTACCACACAATCCTCCAGGCACATTCCAACCCTCCGCCAAGATTACTCCTGAAAACCACCCGTCTCAGCCCCTCCATTGGTCAGCGCGGGAGCCTGTGTGCGCCTCCCAACCCTCCCCCTGCCATCCTGCCCCGGCTGCAGCGCTCAGCAGGGCAGGGCCTGGACCGGCACGGTTCCCCGGAGCCGCACGGTTTCCACCTCTCCTCCACTCCCAGGCACCTGCGCGGAGCTCTCCATCTCACTCCCACTCTGAACCCACCCCAGGAGTCACAGCGACTACAGAGCAGAAGTCGAAAGTTAAGCTGAGAATAAAGACAAGGCCGGAGCAGACCCTGCCCGTCAGCCCGCCCGCAGCCCTGGGGGTCCGTGCTCCTTTGGCTCCGCTGGAGCCCGCGAGCCCCTCACGGCGCGCTCTGGGCCTGCGTTGCTCACACCCACACGACCACTGCAGGAAGCCTTCCAAAAGCCCGGGCTGGGGGCAGACTGACCTGTGGGGACGCAGCGCCCTTGGCTCAGGGCCGACAGTGTGAGGAGGTGGGCCGTGGGACTGCACAAGGCTGGGGTGCCTGCGTCTGAGGGAGACCCCCGGAGCTCCCCTCCGCGGTCTCTGTCACCAGCGGGGGTGCAGGTGAGCTCTGTAGCCTCCCCGTGAACGGGTCCTCAGCGGGGCTGCCTCCAGCAGAGCCAAGAGGTGGTCCAAGGCCATTATTTAATGAGAGCTGGCCCCTGGTGTTATAAACTCCCTGCCACCCCCGCCAGAAGCCCGGGACTTCATCTAGAAACTTTACACTGACCACAAACTGGGCCTTTCTTCCGTCACTGCCGACTAGTGACTGTGGATGAGAGGCCCGCGTGCTCCGCTGGTGTTAACTCCCAGGCTATCATGTTAGACCCTCTGCAGTTGGTCTGAGGTAAGAACCTATCCTTTCCCCTAAGAACTGGTGTTAGCTGGGGCTGAGAGAGAGTTCTGTGGAAAGGGAGGTACTAAGACGTGTCTGCCCCCCAGACACTGCTGGTCACCTGGCAGGTAAGCAGGTAGGCGCTGCTCACCATGGTGTGAAAACCGCATCTTGCTCAGAGCTCAGAAAACCACTGGTGCTAAGTAAATCACGACTGAAACAACACCTCAAGGAGACGTCACCAACAGGCCCGCCCCGGCACTCAGGTGCGGGTCGTACTCACCAAGAGGTTTTCCAATTCCAGCTGTCGTACTGTGTAATAGGACTTAATGTCTTCCGAGATCAATGTCAATTTCAAATTTGTGTCTTCAAAGACCATCTCTCTCTCTTCTTTCTGAGGCCAGTACTGTGCACATTTTAACTAGGACAGAAAACAGCGCCGTTACTGTGAGCAATGGACTGTCTTCCTATGGAGTGTGGAGTACTGTCCACGAGCTTCATGGTAACCACCAAACCGAGGGTTTTCTGACCTTGGAAGCTGACATCAGTGTAAGCTGCCTGCCTCCTGGGGAGATGGGGCGGGGCCTGTGAAGACCTAGGCCAGGGTGAGGCGGGCAGACAGGACATGCACTCCACGCCCAGCCGCCCTGGTTATCCGCACAGAGATGTGCTCCAGGCGTCGCATCCCCTCCCTGTCACCCAGGAGAGGAGCCAGCCTGCACACAAGGTTGTCTCTCAGGAATGACTTCATGTAGCCATTTCAAAGATTATCAAGAACCTGACTGGTGCCCTTGGCACAGCGCCAACTCCTTACCTTGGGGACGATAACAAGACTAGACCGTGAAAAGCTTGAGGGGTTGTGCATGCTAATTTGCTTCAGTGGTGTCCACAAATTTTGGCAACCCCATGACTGTAGCCCACCAGGCTCCTCTGTTCATGGGATTCTCCAGGCAAGGATACTGGAGTGGGTTGCCATGCCGTCCTCCAGGGGATCTTCCCGACCAGGGATGGAACCCACGCCTCCTGAGGCTCCTGCACTGCAGGTGGATTCCTTACTGCTGAGCCACCAGGGAGCCCCTTGAAGGCTGTAATCAAATGCAAACCAGGATCTAGAAGGCTTGAGAGAGGTCCTCCAAGGCTGGGGATCACCTCCTGCCCCATCCCACCCTTTTATTCTGGTCTGGTTCAATTCAGAAAAGTCCTTTTGATGTTCAAGTTTAAAAATCCCAGGAACTACTTAATAGTCTTGATTTAAATGTAGCTCATTAACATTTTCCTTAAAGCAAGCAAGCTCCCACAGACTTGGTTTCATTTAGAGGTCAAGAAAGAAAATTTGGGTCAAATTCAGTGCCAATGCTTTGTGTGAACCAAGTTTTTACACCAGACATTTCTGGTTGCTGATGACTATTCTGGACAAAACCAGCAGGTAGATGGGGAGAAGCTGCCGGGTCCATAAGCCAGAAGAACTGACACATCCCCAGACAGAGGCCCTCAGAGGCAGTATGACTTCCATCAAATGAAGTATCAGTGCGTGTCAACAGCTCTTTGGGAAACAGTACAAGTTCAAGACACTTACAATTCAACACGCACTGACTCAGAGGAGCCAGGAGGCTCCTGAAGTGGCTGAAGACAGAACAACAAATGCCCATTGATCCTGCTTTAATGAAAACCAAAGCCACAGAAAAAAGAGAGGGAAACAAATTAAGAAACACCACATTGTGAAGCCACCAAAGCATCCAACTTTATGGTCCCCAAACAGAAGGCCAGTAAGGTTTTCTAAAGAGCCTGGACACGGAAGTTTTGGACAGTTTCACCCATGTCATCTCCCTGCACCGATGTGCACGTGTGCGTGCTAAGTCGCTTCAGTCGCGTCTGACTCTTTGACATCCTATGGACTGTAGCCCTCCAGGCTCCTCTGTCCATGGGGTTCTCCAGGCAAGAACACTGGAGTGGGCTGCCATGCCCTCCTCCAGGGATCTTCCCAACCTAGGGATCAAGCTTGCATCTCTTCAGTCTCCTGCACTGGGCAGGCGGGTTCTTTATAACTAGCGCCACCTGGGAAGCCCAGCTGCCAGAATGAACCCCTGGAACAGAGCCCAACTATCAGCATCAAAATGATCCTGCCACTCAGGACACAGAAGCATTGATGGCATCGCACGATCACAACTGCATGCTTAGCCACAGTGGACGAGGCAGGTGAGAGTAAGACTTTAGAGGATGTTTAAAGGAGGCATTTATTCCTATACTTCTAATAATCAGATCTGTGCAATGCCTTGAGACACCAGAAACAAAGAAACCACCTTGGTAGGCCCAGAGCGACGAGTGCTGGAGTGGGCACCCAAGGCAGTGAGCAGACAAGAGGGTAGAGCCAAGCAGCAGAAACGCAGAACGGCCAGTTGCTCTCAGAGAAAGGACCAGTGTTTTCATATCTCATGGGCAGGAGAGGCAAGTCTTTTAAATCTCATCTCCACACAGCAAGCACTCACTTTCAAAAGTGAATATAAAGCCTCACAAATCTCTGTTATCTGGATAAAGACCAAGACTCTGAAACTTTATCGCTGAGGAATTTTGGCACACACTAAGTGTCAATCAACCAATACTTATTTAAAAATAGGAGTTCTTCAAAGAACTCTTAGGCATCTCCAGCAACATGCCACAGTCTGCTCTCTGTCATTTCCTGTAGAAGTTTTTTGCTGTAAACACATAAAATAAAACAAAACAGAAGCAGCACAAGATCACCATTTCCTACGACCCTATTAAGCTGATCCACAGGGCCCGGAAAAGGGGATTATCTTGTTGGAAAGCAGTCCTTTACTGAGTTAAACTGAGGCGTGTCTTGAGGGGGCAGAAGCAGCCACAGGCCAGGCCAGCGCTGCACCTGTCAGAGGTGCTGTCACCACCAGGAGGCGGTGTGAGAGCTCTCGGGTTCTGCTAAAACAGCTAGGGCATGCTGAGAAAAACCCACAAAGTCATCTGAGGTGACCCTCTGATGGGTGATCTGGCTGAAAGAATGATGAACACGGAGAACTAAAAGTGGAGTGTGAGAGAGACGGACAAAGCCTAAAGCACCCGTGATATACAACTCAGGGTCCCAAGGCTGAAAGTCCTTGAAATCAAACAGCATCTCTAGTGGGGACTTCAGGAGAGAGATTCGGGCGACGCTTCTGGGTGAACATGGCCTGGCTTATTCCCCCTGCCTAGACAACTTGCGTTCCCGGCCCCTGCACACATATGCACGCTAGCTTATCATGTCTAAATGCAATGTCTACATAGAATGAATGAGAACTTTGGCCACCTGGACGAACTTGGTCTAACACACACAATCATTTTTTGCACAACTGTCTTCCAGGAAGTATATCAGGTCCCAAAAGGGTAATGGGTAGTTCTGCCAAAACATACGAGGGGGGCCACTGGACACTACTTGGTGAAAGAAACCAGAAAACAAACATGCATTACACGGAGACGCTCTGCAAGCTGGTTTTTAGCCACAGGCTGTAGTGGAGAAATTACAATTAGATTAGTTGAGCAAACAAGACACTGCAATTTCTTATAATTTCCCCCGATCAGCTCTGATGGGGGTGATAACTGAGAACGCTGATGCAGAATTTAAAATGTTTATACCAAGGAAGGTTTAAGAACCATAAACCATACACTGCTTTCCATGCCAATTTGCATGCCCAAGTGCCCTAGGGTAAAAAGGAGAGCTACAGAGGCAAACAGGGACTGCGCCACACCACCACAGTAAACCACATGTAAGAATCACTCATGTGTCTCTCAACGGCCAGCACAGCAGTCCAAGGGGAAGGACGGCACAGTGGATCTGGGGTCTGTTTACACTCAGCCCTGGTGGGAGGCCACCGAGGGCAGGGCCTGCTGAGGAGCACGCGGCCTGAGTACCTGGATCCCCTTCCTGGTGTCCTCCGACCACAGCAGCTGGAGCAAACCGTGTGCAAACAGTGACGAGGTTTCACCTCAACTTTTAGTGACAAACAAATAAAAGGCAAATGCTACCTTCTCTGATGAATTTTGAATAAGTCAGTCTTGATTTAAAATTCTCAACCCTCCACACCACGATAGAGTGAGTCGCAAATGCGGGCAAGTCTGCCTCCCCAGGGACACCGGACAGTGTCTGGGGACGCTTTTACAGGCTTTGGCCGCGGGCAGGGTGCTCCCAGCAGCTGGTGGGTGGAGACCATGATGCCCCAAGGCACAGGCCGGGCCTTCCCGCCCCTCGGCAGAGTGCGACCCGGAGCGGCAGCAGCACTGGGGCTGGGAGACCCTGACGCTTCTCTGCGCTCAGCACCCGCGCCAGCCACCACGGTTTGCTTTCCCTTGCGGAGCGCCTGCATGGCAGGAATCTGATGTTTTGTTCCTTTATTCAAAGTTGCTGACAAGAAAGGTGGTGGAGAGGGCTTACTTCATGTTTGCAACTTTGTGTTTTACTAATCAAGCCACTGCAGAGAAAATTAAAAAACCACTTTCACTGAAGACTTTTTTTTTCTCAGACAAAACACACTGCTGCAGCAGTTGAACATTCAGGTAAGCGCTTTATCTGTTTCTGTAGAGCAAATGAATCCTTTCTTCTCAGAGAAGGAGGCAGAGGCAAAAAGACGACTCTAAACAGGAACTGTCCTAAGAGCGCCGTTTGCTGTCGCCAAGCCCGTCCCTTCTGGGGGACGGACGAGTCCATGAGGGGGTGCGTTACCCCTTCAGGTTGTCGCCGTTCAAGTTTCCTTTGACACATTACTGCTTCACACTTGTACTTTTCCCGAGGGCCACGATGGTCCTTTCTCCGGAGGCGGGCTTCTCTGGAGCGTTCACGTCCTTCTGGAAGCCGGGACAGCGACATCCCCGCTGAGTCCGAGCACGGTGCCAGTGCCAGCCCCGCCTGGGCCCCCCTTCCCACTGGCCTCCACGCTCCTCGGCTCTCTTCCCCTGGGGCCTCCACCTCGGAGGCTGCGGAGCCCCGCGCGGCTGGCAGTGGGCATCAGGGAGAGGGCAGGAGCCTGGGAGGAGGACATGGCACCTATACCCTGCGGTGAAGACCACACTGTGCCCTCAGACGTGAGGGGAGGTCAGAGGCCACGCGGTGCTGAGGGCAGCCATGCGCGCCTGGAGGGGGTGAGTGCGATTTGGGTCATTAGTCCAGAGAAGGGGCAAAAGACTAAAAAAAAAAAAAGTTTTTTAAATAAAATACAAGTCTGTTATGGCTGGAGTCGGCTGATGAAGGGAGAGAGCGGGGCCCAGCTGTATCCGGTCCAGCAGTCACACGGCGTATGTCCTGGGAGGCAGTGGGAGCCCCAGAAAGGTTTCAGCTGGCAAGAGGTGTGGGAGACCTGGTTTAGAAAGAGTGCTCTGGATGTAGGGGCAGAAGAGACTGAGGAGAGGCAGGAGTGGCCTGAACAAACAGGCTCACGTTGCAGAGTACTCAGAAGAGAGGCTCACACTCCTGAAGGGAAGCGCAAGTGGACACCGTCCCTGTGAAAGGAGTGGCCAGGGGCCCAGCGTCTGTGGGTCTGACAGGGCTGAATCTGCGTCCAGCTGCTCCCACCGCTTGGCTGTGCAAAGGGACACTTCACCAGAGAAAGCACGCACGATCAAGGCACAGTAGGAACTTGCTTTTCAAAGTGAAACTCTGCTCGCACCGCTCCACGAGGCCAGCAGAGCAGCACCAGAGGCACCGGGGAGAGGAAAGCGGGGCTCACGCACCAGGCGCTGGGAGGCCGGCTGACAGGGTGGGGTGGAGACCAGGGCAAGGGCTGTCTGACCTTTCTCTCCTTTAAATTCACCTGTTTATCTGACTTGTTTACAATAAACATGTGATTATATACTGCTTCGTTGGATTTTTCTAACAGAAATCTAAGGCAACTTGAGGAGAGGAACAGACAGATGTCACCCTTACGGACTGGCGCCGCAGGAGGCGGCGTGAGGCTCACTCACCGATCCTTTCTCCATCACTCTGTTGAGCATGACGACGCCCCGGCTCTTCTGCTCCCACACCATCTCCCAGAAGTGGCCACAGGTGTTGGGTAGAGGGCCCTGCAAACACAATCCACAGTGTGCATCTTACGTACAAACCCGCCCTGGCGCGAGGCGCCCTCAGGCAGCATGGAAGCCGGGGCTATGGCCGGGGCCCGCCTCTCCCTGCCTGGTGGTCAGTAACCACAGTTCTATTTTCTACCATGTAGTGAAAGGTCATTTCCGTATCTAAGAGCTGGTTCAGACCGAATGATAGAGGAGAGAAAACACTGATTCTGCTCTCTGGTTTGGGCTGGCCGGAGCAAGGGCGCCAGAGATCTCTGCATCAGGGCGGGGGGTCAGCGAGCAACACCGCTGGCTGCAGGTGAGCGGCCCCAACCGCACGGCCTGGGACGAGCCGCCCACCTCTCTTCCGGCAGCTTCCCCACCTAGCTCGCTACCCATTAGGGTGCCTGTTCACAGGGCTGTAAAGGTGGGCAGACTTACTATACCTTTCCACAGGACCCGGGACACAGCGAATACCCAACACAGTGTGAGCTCTCATCATTAATATTAACGGCTAACCCGACCATGGGCTCCCCTCATCCTCGGAGCATGGAACCTAAGAGATGAGGGCACAGACGGGGTGGGCAAGGGCCGTGGTGCCACTGGCCCACAGCCAGGGTTCTCGTCACGGCCCCAAACACCACTCCAGCCCAGAACGGGTCTGAGGGACTAAAGTCATGGAAGATCTGACAGGGCACACACCAAACAGCCAATACTTGAAGGTGGGCGTGAAGGCCAGTATCCGTGACATTACTCTCCCTACAGGTTTAAAAAGTGAGACGAGAGCCTTGCATTATTTGTTTAATGAACAACATTTTAAAAATAGGCACCGTGTTCTTGGCTTTGTGGCATGGAAATGAGTTCAGTCCCTGCCCAGCAGTGCAACTTGGGGCCAGGCTGCTTGAACCCCTTACGTCAATCTCAGGGCAGAGGGAGACCACGTCAGCAAGCAGCTGGATACATCTGGGGAGCGATCTGACGGACAGACAGAACTTCAGATGTGCCAAGCAACTGCGAGGGTGTGAGCGTGGGGAGGACAGCGGGGTAAAAGTTTTCACGGTGATTTCCTAATGCCCGTTTGACTTTATATACCCTATCTTTGCTTTGGGCTTGCTGACCCCAGACCAAAGTTGAATGGCTGAAATCAGAAGTAAGAAACTTGACTACTTCTAAAAGAGAAGTTCCCAAGAAGCCACTTTGCCACAACATCTTCCCACCAGCTTGCCACCAAGGTCTCCCTGCCCCTCACCCCAACCCCAGAAGGGCTGGGAGGATCACGGGCTGAGGGCCTGGGGACTGATGTTCCGTACAATGACTGGGGGGGGGTGGTGGGCCAACTCTGGTCATGTGTGGAGAGGAACCCGGATAGAACAAAAGAGACAGTCAAGAAGGGCCACCAGGAAGACGCCCGCCCCAAAGCAGACTTTCGTCATCATGCTTCCTAGCTTCACTGTCATTTTAGCCTCCAAATATTAGACAGGGTGATGATGTTCACAGTCACCCTAGGACCCAAACCTAATGTAAGACTGAGAAACTGACATGGAAAGAGAAAAGAGGAAACCAGGATTTAAAGAGAGAGAGAGAGATTTAGACTGTGTATATCAATGTACCAGTAATAGATGAAGACTTGAGAAAATCGGTTAAAAGAGACCCCTTCACTCTTCCCCAGGCTCCCGTGGTCTTTGGGTCATATACCAGTGTTTCACAAAAGGCCAATTATGAAACTACTGTTGTGCTTTCTTTTTCCATAAAGATGCCAAAAACCAATGGGAGTTTCAAGTGAGTTTGCATGCTTCTCCACATAACCTAACTCACCCCTCCACCCCCAAGGAATGAGGACCATGCAGAGGAATTCTGAAAGGCCATCTGGATAAAGATTTCTGGTCTATTACCAACCCTCTTACGTGTCCATAAGCAGCCCTGATGCCCTGAGGCAAATACTTAGGGACCCAACACAGGCGCCGTCTTCTCTAGCTGCTGCCTCAACAAGCAAGACAACCCTGGCTTTTTACTGCTGCTGTCTACAAACCCGGCAGCGCCACACTTCCCAGAAAAGATTCATGTCATGACCAGACTGAATCTCTGAAGGAAGACTTCTCCCTTCCATGTTGCTTTTTTGGGTTAGAAACCTGATCTTCTAAAAGATGTGGCAGACTTTATCTGAGGCGTGGATAACGGCGCTGTCAGGCTCTTAGGCTGACATCGAGAGAGGTGAAGCCCACTAGTGAAAAATTCAGACTCTGTTTACCTGGGTGAGAATGTAACTCCTTTGGGCTTCTTCCATTTTTATCAAACTAGCATTGATATAGTCGTTATCTTCTTGATGAAGTTTAATCCGACTGTGATCAACTGAAAGGCAAACCAGAATGCAAGGTTAATCCAGGGGGACTTAAGTGCTTGCACAGGTGATGTGCCCTAAGGGGAAAGCAGAGAAGGCGAGTGAGGCGCTCAGGGTGTTCACACTGGCTGAGTCCAAACTGTTCTGAGATTAATTTAGTGTCTCCAATAATGGGAACCGCTAGTACTTTCAGAAGGTTTCTGAAAGTATCTGAAACTTAATACAAAATAGCAAAAGAGACAAATTACACTAAAGCATAGATGATTAATTCTTGTTTGGGAAATCTGGTTTTAGGCTTTATCGTCTTATGATATTTATTACCGTCCTCACACCTCAGAAGACTGGGGCGGAGGGGATGTCAAGGAATCTGTTCTCTGAGGCCTAAACATACTTTAATGAGTGAAAAATGCAATGGCTTTGATCTTTAAAAGGGAACAAAATCCACCAATATTCCACCCAGTCCCCAGAGTTCAAGTTGGTACAATGAACCAAGTTGGTAAGATTTATGATCACGTCTCAGCCTCACCTGTGCCTAATACTTCCAAGATTAAACGGCTGAAGTCTACAACAGGGTGAAAACTCACACCTTGAACTCCATGATACAAGGTTGTCTTTAGAAAAGCTAAAGTACAACATAAATGTCACAATCAGAGACACTTAAAAGAGCGTTTAACAGGAAAACATAGACTCTGAATCCAAAACACAACACCGAAAATACATTAAAGTAACTTTCAGAATAGTTTTTAGAAATACACTTGCATTTGAAAGGTCTATCCCAGGTTACAGAAAAAGCACAACCGCTTCTTTTCCTCTTTACCACACTGTCACAAAAGCCCTGCTTTCCCGAAGGCAACTTTCCTTATCTTGCCAGGGCCATTAACAAGCGCGGGTGGGTGTTTTTATTTCCGGTACCACACAAGGGACGGTAAACTCAGGTGACGGCCCATAAACAGTTCTCCCCTTGCCCAGAGAGAAAGGAAAACTTAGCAGGGATAAGCAGTTAGGGGCTTTCTATTCGAAAGCATTCCAAAGAGATGTTTTAGTGAATTAGCCATTGTTTGGAATAACGTTTCTCATCATAGAGGGTTAGTACACACTGAAATACTCGGGTGATACTGAAATGGGCCATGGAGATAAGAGGTCTCACAGCACTGGGTGGTGACCTTGGACAGACAACTTATCTTCTGAGTGCTGAGTTTTTCACCTGCCAAATGGAAGATAATAGGATCACCTTCTACCTTGAAACATTCTCCCCATTTCCTTCATAACTTTAAAAGCAAATTACCTTCTCTAGTGAAGAGTGGAGGTAGGGGAGAAAAATGCAAGGAGTTAAGACTGGTTAAAAAGTTTGGGAATTCTATCCCTGGAAGAATATTTCAAATGCTGGGTTTTTTTCCTCTGTAAAGCTGGTTTACAAACTTATTTAGATGAATACTGATCGAAAACACAGAAAAGAAATATGAAAGATAATACTGTTGCCTAATTCAGAGCGAGTACAGCAAAGGCTACAGACCAAGGGCTCGGTGGGCACCGTGTGCATGATGTGAACTGCGATGGTGATTCTAGCGCAGGGCAGCTGGCCAGGGCCTCATGGCAGAATTCCCTGAGAAGAGGCCATTAGTATTATTTTTAAATAAAATCTATGTGCAGCCATAGCCTGGAAGTGCTAAATCAAGACAATCAGACACTGGGGCAAAATCCTGTGTCACCTGACCTAGACCCACGTGGTGGACGTGCCCAGTGGGCACTTCAGTTCCTGGCCGTCTCAACCACAGCCGACACTGAGAGTGAGACTCGGGGCTAAGCACTGATATGCCCTGACTTCAGTCTGCGCCCCGTCCTGAGATCCCTGTGACTCCTGTGTGACTGAAGATCAGGGGAGAGGGCAACCCGCCTGAGGCCACGCAGCTCAGAGGGGCAGAGCGCCGCGGCAGCCGTCGGAGGCAGACTGCTTAGCGCCAGCCCAGGTCTGGTTCACTCCGCCCCCCTACGGCCTGGGGCACTGCGCCATCCGGCAGGAGGCACTGCCACTCTCCTGTGGAGGGCACCGGGAGCCGCCCCTGCAGCAGGCTTCGGTAGGACGGGCCTGCCCGGGGGCCTGGCGGCATCGTCACACCCCTGGCAGAGGGCACTGCTATGGAGCCGCTGCAGCCACGGCCCTCGCTGCTGGGTGACACCACGTGGAGGTGAGTCCCAAGGCTCTCTGTGACCCAGAGGAGGTGGTGAAGTTCCTGTCCTTCCCTCCTCTCCAGTTTTTCTCACTTTACACAGATTCTAACACAGTTCATTCACTTTCGAGATATCAGCAGACTGAAAGCCAATTACTCGGAAGGCAGAGGAGGCTGCCAGCGGGCACACTGAGAGCTAAGGATAGGAAAGAGCCAGAAAAACAGTGATGGCGGAGGGGGAGGACTGGGGGAGGTGTGGTCAGCGAGCAGAGCCGACCGCGTCTCTAGCTGAGGCGGCAGGTGAGTGCCTCCCCGACCCTGGCCCATGCCCGGGCAGGGCATCACTACCGGTCAGTACAATGCTTGGGGCCCAACAATACTGTCGCCGAGTCACCCAGAAGGGGTTATATTACACCTGCCATTACACACACTCAGCTGGTAGGAAAATGAATCATCATTAAAATAGTCAAAGCTAAGAAAAGCGCTTTGAACTTTGCTGAATTTTCTAGAAACTGAAACCTAATCCCTCCATGGGCGGAAAAGTGAGCCATTACACAAGCCTCTAATGCCTTCATCGTAGGAAACAATCAAGGCATAAACCTCAACTGCTACTGATTTATTACCAAACCCCAGGGCTAAAGGAGTCTGAGAGGCCCGCAGCCTCGGAGGGGCCGGCTGGATGGGAGCAGGTAACTGTGGTGTGTGAATACTTACAGGGACTGACGTCTCTGTACCTGTTTCGGTTTTTGTTCTTAGGAAGCTTGGCCACTCTGCATGGGAAGTCACTGGCTTCATGTCGGATATCCTACAAAATAAGAGATAAAAGAGTTCTCTCTTGAAATCTCTGGCACCAGAAACACAGCTGACTGCGTGCGGGCCATGCGCCAAGCACTGAGGAAGACGCGGCGCAGAAACAAACAGCAAAGGGGGCCAGGGAGTGCGGGAAAGGCAAGTGCTACTTCAAGAGGCACGTCCAAGATCACGGGAGGGAGACAGAAGGACACCTGCGTGCCGCGGGCAGGAGGCGGCGGTGTGGGGCCGGGAGCTAGAACGACGCGGAAGAGGGCAAGGAGACGGGAACGGGGCGCAGTACTCAGAACACCCAGCACAGCAGAGGCACAGGGGCTGGGGTTCACACTTTGTGCGGGGATGCTGAGTGGGCTGGTGGAGGAACGACAGGGCTGGAGTACACAGGTGGGTAGAGATCAGATCTTGGAGAGCCTTCTGTGTCAGGCCTGGGAATTCCATCCTCAACCTCCTGTAAAGCTACAGTTTATCAAGAGCAGATAAAAGGCCCCTTTCTGCCAAACAACTATCTGAACACTTTCCCGCGTGTGTGTGTGCGCGCACACAAATGCCATCAGTTATATCCAACTTTTGCAGCCCCATGAACTACAGCCTGCCAGGCTCCTCTGTCCATGGAATTTTCCAGGCAAAAATACTGGAGTGGGTTGCCATTTCCTACTTCAGTGGATCTTTCCAACCCAGGGATCAAACCTGCATCTCTGAAGTCTCCTGCATTGACAGGTGGCTTCTTTACCACTAGCACTACCTGGGAAGCCCCAAATGCTTTCCTAGGGGATGGTAAACAAATCCCATTAAATCAAACTGTCAGAAGGAGAGCAAGCGCCTGAACTCACAGAAGACTGCAGCGTGTGTCCTGCCAGACAGACCACACACATCTCATTCTGCTCTTCTACATCAACACCACTATAATCCCACGTGGAGATCTTTTCCTTTACGTCTGTATTTTACTAGTACTACCATGAAAAGACAAGCTTGCACAACTATGTGCATATACTCAATGCCACTGAACTGTACACCTAAAAATGGTTATGATGGTAAATTTATGTTATGTATGTTTTACCAGAACTTCTTAAAAAAAGGGAAAGGCTGCAGTGAGAGAACAGGAGAGCAGACAACAGCAGCACAGCTTTGCAGGCTGGCAATCAGACTGATGAGCAGCTGGCGGGGGGGAGCAGGCTCAGTCACAAGCCGGTGGCGGGGAGAGCAGAGCGCCGGCCTGGTTTCCACCACAGAACCCTCCAGAAGGCCAGGAAGCCTGCTTCTGGAACGAGGGGTGGGATTCACCGCAGGGCGGGGCAGGGCTGGACCAGAGGAACTGCATCTCCACTCCCACCTCTCCCTTCCTGCTGCTGGGTGCCTGCTGCCTCACACCTCTGCTGAAATCTGGAGATTTACTTTTTGGAAAATGTGAATCAGGGGGCAGAGCGCCGTCCAGGTGATATGAGCAAACAAGAGGAAAGACCAAAAGGTACCATCATGAGGGTATACAAATAACAGCCCACCTGCACCCAGAGGCCTGGAGGCAGATGTGTGCCGACCAGCCCCGTGCACCTGCTGGGAGCCTGCAGTGGACCCCGGAAGCCCCCATCTTCATCACGCTCAGACCACTGGTCAAGAGACGTCAGAGGAAGGAACACCTGTAGTATGAAAGAGATCTAAAGGAAAAATAAAATGGGAAAAACAAGCCCCTTGGAGGAAATAAGAGTGCAGAGAAACCAAAGCTTAAAAATATATTTATCATTAATATACTCAGAAAGATAAGACCCATACATTCATGGATTAAGAACAGGATGTTGGATAAAAATGTCTCTTGGAACTTGAAAACAAGATGGCAGAAATGGTAAGCTTAACAGAAGAGTCAGAAGATAAAGGTAGAAGAAACTCTGCTTTTCCAGAAGGCAAAAATAAATAACAACAGAAAATTAAGCAGAATAAAATACAAGGAAAGAAAACATTAAAAAATAGTTCAAGGAAATCTACCAGACACATCAGATGCTCAGCAAAATGATAAAAACAGACCTACACTGGAGCACAGTAACGTGCAGGTCGAGGGTCTCGTCAACAAAGAGAAGATTCTGTAAGTTTCCAGGAAGAAAAAATAGTTCACTTTCAAAAGGTAAGGGGATCTGAATGGCTTCAGATTTTGCAAGAACACTGAAAGCTGAATGGCAACAGAGCAATGCCTTCAAAATTCTGAAGAAAAATGATGTCCAACCTAGAATTCTATACACAGCCCCAATAATCATCAGGCAAGAAGGAACGAGAGACACCGCTCAGATCTGTAGGGCCTCAGAGACCCCACCACCTCTGCTCCCTTTCTCAGCATCCACTGGTGTTTCTACCTGAGTGAAGGAAAAAACCAAGGAAGAGAAAGATATAAGGTGCCCAGGGGAGAGACAAACAAAAAAGGACGCACCACAAGAGCAAAGGCGCAGGAGGTTCCCGCGAGGCTGCAGTGGGGCCAGGGTGGCAGCGCACCAGCCCCAGGAGGCAAGCGCTCAGGCCGCGCCAGCAGGGCTCAGGAGGTGGGCACGCCAGACCGCGCCAGCGGGGCTCAGGAGGTGGGCACGCCAGACCGCGCCAGCGGGGCTCAGGAGGTGGGCACGCCAACAGCACGCCTCTGTCCAGCATACCCGCCGTGACTGAGTAAGACCACCAGAGGGAAACGAGAATACCCGCAGTCCAGAAAACAGGGACGCCAACTGAGAAAGAAGCAAAGCAAAGCGGTCTCAAGATGGGCGCCGTGGGGCAGTCTTCAGAGCAAGCGACCCAGACAGAGGGACGGAGGTGTCCAGGAGGGATGCCTCCTCCGAGACCAGGGCTGCAGCTGCCGAATCACCTGAACCTGCTCTGTCTCATACAGTAGCCATAAGCCACCCGAGATGTGGCGAGTCTGAAAAGAGATGCTGCGCAAGTGTAAAAAACACACATCGGGTTTTGATAACTTAGTACTAAGAAAAGAAATTAAAATATCTCAAATACTTGAAACATTGACTATGGGTTGAAATGACACTTTGAACATGCTGGATTAAGCAAACTATATTGTTACTTTCATCTGCTTCCTTTTACCTTTCTTGCTGCATGCTAAGTCATTTCAGTCGTGTCTGACCCTTTGCGACCCCATGGACTGTAGCTGCCAGGCTCCTCTGCCCATGGGATTCTCCAGGCAAGAATACGGGAGTGGGTTGCCATGCCCTCCTCCAGGGGATCTTCCTGACCCAGGGATCGAACCCAGGTCTCCTACGTCTCTTGCACTGGCAGGCGGGTTCTTTACCACTAGCGCCACCTGGGAAGCCCCTTTCTTACTGCAGCTACTAGAAAAAGCAGAATTACATACATAGCTGGTACTTATTTCTATTGCATAGTGCTAACTGAGCTGGTGGAAAATTGTTGTGAGAGGTTCTCAGAAGGTATGAGAAGAGTTAACAACAGGTAGGGGCTTCCCTGGTGACTCAGGCAGAAAGGAAACTATGCAAATGAAGAAAAGGCAATTCTTAACTACAAGAAAATCTATTAAAAAGGAAAGCATGACAGCACAGCACCACTGTGACGGTGTGCGAGGCAACAATGCAAACACTGCACACGGCTTTCACCTAAAGTATCACACGCGCGGGACGGGGTAGCGGAAGGGACGGCTGCCTAAGAAAGCGACACCCTGCATCTCCTGGAAGATCTAAACTCATGAATCAAAGGACAGACATTTTCCTTAAAAACTGGAAACAAATGCAAGCTCGAAGCAGGCTCAGAGTTCAAAAGCCATTCATAAAGAGAAAGACTGGGAATGGGGAGATGTGGGCAGCAAATAACTGGATTGTAAGACCACGGTGGTAGTATTTAACTTCTTAAACCATGTATACATTCAACTTGTATTTAAAGAGGAAGTCCACATTCTGCTATTTAAAAGAAAAACCTACAAAATGGCAAGGTTTTTGACTCATACGAGCAAGAGAGATAGCAACTGAAAAGTATGATAATATAAACTCACTTGAGATTAAACAAATTGGTCTAGTAGTAATGTATCCATCACATCTTTTACGGATGAGATTAAGCTTTTGGGGAAATGCTACAGAGCACAGAAAAATGACTTGAAGGGGGAAAAAAATCTCATTTTTAAATTTCTTACTCTAGTTGTTATTTGGAAGTGTTCACCAATAGGTGCAAATCTGCCTTATGACATGAAACAATCTTGATCAGTCCAGCTGGTGTGACTGAAAGAAGATGGAAGCAACAGTTGATATGAATAAACCACTGAAAAAATATTCATTCTGAGGAAATAAGGGCCAAAATAACAACAGTGTGCGACTGATTCTATGCAACCGAAGGATCTAGTAATCTGTACTTTTTTGGTTGAAGAGAACACACCAAAACAGCTAATAAAAATATTGGGAAAATAGAAGCTATCCACACAATACTTTTAAAAGAAGAGTCTAAAATTAAGGTAGACTCAAACAGTCAAATGCACAGATCTTAAATACGTAGTTCAGTTAGTTTTTCTAACCAATTTCTTTTTGTTTCCTGATTTATTTTTTCTCCAAATGTCATACTTTTTATTCTGTACTGGGGTATAGCCAATTAACAATGTTGTGACCGTTTCGGGTGAGTGGAGAAGGGACTCAGCCACACACAGACCTGTATCCATTCTCCCCCAAACCCCCCTCCCATCCAGGCTGGCACAGAACATTAAGCAGAGTTCCATGTGCTACACAACAGGTCCCTGTTGTCTAATCAATTTTGAGGTATAATTTACAAATAATAAAACAAACCCGGTTTAAGTGTTTCTCTATTTCAGAACTGCACATGAGAAATACATGCAGGCTCTAAATATGAGTTTACATTTCACTCAGAAAAATAAAATGCCAGGATTATAGTATTAATATTGAGGAGTGATAAAAGCACCTATAAAATTATAAGTTAACTACCAATAGTGGTTTAGAAAAAAAGTAGATGAACCACTGTACCTCGAAATGTGACAGAACTACAGCAAAACAAGCTTTCTGCATTCTAAAAGGGCATCACAGGTGAGCTGACCTCCCAACAGCTGGAGAAAGCAGACACTGACTACGGCTCAAGTTTAAGGGGACTGCCATCACAAGCTCGTGGCATCCCTAGATCTTGTACTACTTTGACCAAAGATTAAAGAATGCACCGAGGCGTGCAAAACATCCACACAGAGAAAATAAAACAGAATAAAGGTCTTAAAGCTGATGATGATAAGATGACTGTTGGGTAAATTTAGGAGCCAAGCCAAGAAGGAAATAGTAAACTTGCCATGAAACATATTCTCAGAAGCATCCCCTAAAAAAACCCCATTCAACATTTCAAGCACCATTCAAAGTGCACCTCACCCTTTCAGGGATGAGATCACATTGAATGAGAACTGGGAACAGTGAAATGGCCCACACCAACAAACAGATAAGCTGCCCATCTCCTTCCCTCGGACGGTGCTTCACTGGCTTTTCTGGAGTCTACTTCCTATTCTTGGTACAGGTTTCTTCAGAAATGTGACAGAAGAAAGCAGCACGTGTAACAGACATCAAACGTTCACGCTCTCCTAGAGAACACATCTGATGGTGTGTGGCCAAAGGAGAGCTCACATTCAGTCACAGCTTACTGGTGAGTGGTTTAAATTACACCGTGTCATTTTATAGAGGTACTGGGTACCCAAAATGATCTGCCTCATTTCTACAGTGAATCATTTTCATGGGACAGAAAAAAAAAAAAAAAAGTTCTTTTAAAATTATGACTGACCTGGGCTAGAAAGTTGGGATAAAGATGTCTGATAAAAATTTTTTTTTTCTTTTTATTTATTTATTTATTTATTTTATTTTATTTTTAAACTTTACATAATTGTATTAGTTTTGCCAAATATCAAAATGAATCCACCACAGGTATACATAAAATTTAAACAAAACATCTGAACTGAAAATCGATCTTAAGAGGCAAGGTAGGGCAGAAACCATCATTACTTGAAGCATTTCTGAAGCTAGTTCTGACTCCCCATCCTTCCACACTCACTTAACAAGATGACTGATGACCTCCCAGCGAGCACCCACTGAGCTCCTCATAAGGCTCTGGGAACGGAAGGAATCAGGGCCCAGAGTCAGTCAGTCTCTCTACTTACAAGAAAGCTCATTATCCATTATTTAAATACCTCCCAAATCCAATTAGGCAAAAGTCAAACATGGGGTAAAGCTGATAATGTTTTACGTGAGAGCTCTAATTTTTGAAAACACATAGGCATAAAAGCCAGGCTTGCAGAAATATTCTAATGTTTATAGCACTTTGTTAAGTTAAACCTAGCAATTTTGGTTTGAACATCCTTCTCTCTTCAGTCCCACAAGAGGGCGAATGTCTCTGGCTCCACTGTAAAACGCGCTACTTCTCTTAAAACTATGCAAGAGTGATGAGGTGGAGCCAGTGTCTCATTATGGCTGGGAGTCTACTAGGAAGGTCCTAGACTCGCAACCTTCCTAGCACCAGCCTGGGCCCAGAGTGGGCATTCAACCTAATTCTAATGACTGAATTACGGAGTGGTTCTAAAGGTGCTCAAAGAGTCCTTAACTGTATACCAGTCTGATTCATATTATGGACTAGAAAAGTTCTTGAAAGGGAATGTGTTTAAACAAATGTCTGGTCCACTCCTGCTTTCCAATAATAACAATAATTAGTATTACTACTATTTTGCTTTGCAATTGAGTCACACAGCCTCTCAACAAGATAGTACTAAAAGAGCTACTAAAACACGAATTCAAAGCATAGACAGTTGTTTTTAGATGATTTAGACAGCCATCTGTTTTAAATGAAGGAAGAAAACACCCCAGCGGCACCCTGTATTTGCTAGAACTGCAGCGAACTGCAGCTCCTCAATATCTTCAGCATTTTCTCTACTCCCCACACCCTCTTTTTACAAATGGTTGCCTAATTTGACTGTTCTAGCTGCTACCTAGTACTTTAAGGAAACTACTGGCTCTCAGAAATAGAGCTAGATCAAAGGGAAATACAGAAGTACAGTAAAGGCAATAATTTAAAATAAGAAGTGAACATATAGGGCATACATTTCCTGGAACTCTTGCAAGTAGTCACCACTGAATAGGAAGATATATATAGAAGTGGGGAGGGGGGCGGGGATGGCTAGACTAGAATTTGAGGAAGCAAATCTTCAAAGTGACATTTGTGTTGAACAACTTTGTTACTCATAAATCTCATTATAAATGACAATATAAAATTACGGTATAGTAAAGCATACTGAGAAATACACAACTTTCAAAATCAGAAATTCAACGTCTTTCATGGTGAAAGCAATGCTGTGCTCTGTCTATACTGGTTAATGGAACAATGTAATTTACTACAAAGATCTTTGTTGTGGTTTAGTTGCTAAGTCATCACTAAGTCACGTCCAATTCTTTGCCACCCCATGGACTGCAGCACGCCAGGCTTCCCTGTTCTTCACTATCTCCCAGAGTTTGCTCAAATTCATGTCCAGTGAGTCAATGATGCTACCTAACCATCGCACCCTCTGCCACCTCTTTCTCCTTTTGCCTTCAGTCTTTCCCAGCATCAGGGTCTTTCCCAGGGAGTCGGATCTTCATATCAGGTGGCCAAAGTATTGGAGCTTCATTCAGCCCTTCCAATAAACCTTAGGAAACGATTATATTTATCCATTTATATAATCAATATGCCAGAAGTCATAGTCAATACTGCTAAACTGTAAGATAATCTACAATGCTTAGATAATAAACAGTTTAAAATTTAGTTAACGAGTAGCAAGCTTGCTTTGGCTTAAAGATTAAAATGATTATGTACTGAATAGAAAAAGATGCTGAAAAGTAAACCCAGAGCCTCAGAATCTAATGTGGTAAGCTGAGAGAGGAAGGAGAAATGAGCACAACCAGCCTGCGTTCAAAAGACAGCAGATCTGCAGTGATCAGCCTCGCCAGAGCCTGCGGAGACGCTGGGTCATCCTGTCCACTGGTCGGGGGGAGGTTCAAAGATAATGGAGTTACAAATCACTACCAGAACAATTATGTGCATTTGGAAAATGACATGGAAAAAAGCAGAATCAAATTGTTTTACAAATTCCCCACAAATGAGATGATGAGGGCAGGCATGGGAAGTGTGGAGTACCCTCCACAAAGTTGGCAAGGGGAACCGGGGAACCAACCGGTGGAGGTGGTGGGGCTGATTTCAGCTCTGAACTACACCCTCTGCTCTGAACGCAAAGTGAGGGTCGATTAAACACAGAGAAGAACACAAAGGCACAGTCAGTTCAGTCGCTCAGTCATGTCCGACTCTGCGACCCCATGAATCGCAGCACGCCAGGCTTCCCTGTCGATCACCACAAAGGCACAGCTAGGCTCAAACACAAAACAAGAACAAACGAAAACGACAGGCCCCCCACTCAAAATCATCTGTAAGCACAATACCAAAAAAAGAAAAACACACACCACCACAAAAGACTCGTTCTGAAAAAGATAATCAACTAGAAAAATAACTATTTCACATGAAATTTACTGTTGGCTTGTCAGGCACTTTAAAGATAAATGTATTTGAGATCAGGGATAAATAAAGAAATTGTGTATAAAAAAGATGTTACATATACATCTAGGAAGGAATAAATGAAGCCACAATAAGCAGATAGGAAAGAATAAATGAGAAATCTTGAAATGAAATTGACAACCACTGACATTTAAACAACAACAGACCTTAACAGATGAAGATAAACTCTGCACTGAACACAAAGGACAGGCACTTTGGAAGCGAGTGCAGAGGGACGCAGCATGGACAACAGGAGACAGGACAGAGCGGCCCCAGCGAGCCTCCAAGACAAAAGTCAGTGCCCGCACGCTAGCATCAGAGTGAAGCTGCAGGATACTAGGGGTAAAAAAAAATCTGCAAAGTAAATTGTATTATCCTTTGGATGCTTAATATGACGTTAACATTATCATTTATTTTTAACAACTCTATGGTTACACAGTCAAATAGTTAACAGAGAAATATGAAAATTGTGTTTTCAAGGGTCACTGACTTTAAACCTTATTTTTACAATCCTTAAAGTAGCTGGTTTTTGTTTTTGTTGCTTTTTAACATCACTTACGTTTTCTGTTAAATGTCATAAATTTCACCTTGGGCAGAAATCAATAGGCAGAAAATGAATCAGACTTACAGTAACTGATGTCAGTGAAGCATATTGGAACAAGTTTTTTTTTTGAATGCTGAGAACCACAAAACCGTTCCTGTAAGAGAACAGTCTAAAAACTGAATCCACTTTCACTTCTGTTTTGTTTACCTTCTGCTTTCCATAAGGACAGCTGGCGTGTTCAGGCCCTGGGGTTCTGCCACTTTGCCAAGGACAGTGGCACAGCTGACTAGGGACACAAGTAGCTGGCAGACATCTGAGAGTGGAAGGTTCACAGCTTGCTTTACAAGGAACCAGACTGCCAACCACCAGCTTCCTCCCTCCACGCTTAATTTCCCTACAGGGACCTTAGGAACCCACACAATATGCCTACTTTGAAATAACTGAAAACCATATTTATGAAACTGATGGTATTCTGTGGATAATCTGGGAGTGTGAATGGGAGGGAAACAGAATGTCAAAATGAAATCAGCTTTGGTTAAGAATTTGTTTAACATTCCAAGAGTAGTACAAGATTCTGTTACCATAACCAAAGAAAAGGCTTTTGTATTATTGTTACCAAACAAGTGAATTTTCTAAATACCTTCTCGATATAAATGTACTTTTCTACACACCATTTGGGGATTAGAGATGATGAAGGAAGATGTGCCCAATGCTCAAAAGCATTCTAAAGTGATAGTTCTTTAGTGAAGCCACAAAAGTAAAATCACAATTCGGGGAAGAGAGGAAGCGGTGACCAAGCTCTTCTGCCTGGCTTTGCAAAGAACTCAGCGCATGCGGATCAAGGAAGCAAGGTTTACATTCAATGTTTGAATCTCTTCAATTCATCCAAATATTTACTTAGCACTGACTATGTGGAAAGCAAGAAGGACAGGAGGGTGAACAAGGGAGGCAAAGTCCTGTCACTGTGGACCTTGTGCTCCAGTGCGGAAGATGGCCAGACAGACAGACACGAGGTTCTGAGCTAGGCGCTGCCACACAGAACTCACACAAATATGCCCATGACTATTCATCAGGGACTGATGTTAAACAGAAGGATTAGAGCTCTGAGCAAGCGGATACTCTACCTACACCCTCTCCCACCACCTGGGACCTGATCCCTCCTGGAGAAGCAGAACGAGCAGTTCCGAAGCCCTGACCTCCATCCGCACATGCATTCCTTTCGCTTCCTCCTGGGTTTTAGCGCTGAACTGTGCCTGAGAACAATGAGGGACACCAGGCACCATGCATAGAAGCACACGCACCACGTCACAGGTAAATGAAGGATACGCTGATCTATGCGCAGGTCACTTCTGCAGACAACCCAACGTCGACGGTGTCTTTCGACAAAGAAGTTCTTCATGTCAACACAGTTCAATTTATGAATCTTTTCCTTTATTGTTAGTTTTTGTGGGGAGTCTTAAGAAACGGGTTTCCATCTGAAGTTTTTACACACACTCGCCTACATTATTTTTGAAAGTTTAAAGAAAAATGTTTCCCATATAGTTTCACTTATATCTTGATTATGACTCAGAACGCTGGAATAAAACACACAGACGACAAAACGCCATGTCTGGCCCTTCTAACAGCTGTGTGTGACAGGACGCACTCAACATCTGCTGAACAACGTACAATGGAACAGATGCCTGTCTTTGCCTTGAGAATATAAACATTTTTCTTAAGCTCTTTACATATTTTAAAGCCATCAATTCTTTGTCTGTACTGGAAACCACTTTTCCAATTTATTTGTTTGCACATTTAATTTCCCTTACATAAAAAATTTTTTAAGTGTGGGAGGATGATTGTAAAATGTCATTATAGCTAGAGCTGCCAATTGGGAGAATGATTGAGGGAATTTTTATTTTCTATTGTTTTCCGATGGTTTTCTAAGCACATATGCATTATCTAAGTAATAAAAAGTTTTAAAATAGTTCTAAATTTTTAAGTAGTCAAAGCCTATTGACCTTTTCCTCTGCGATTTCCTTTATTGCTTCTAATGGTAGAACGTCGTCATCTTCTTCAGTATGTAGTAACACTTTAGTAACACAAAAAAAAAACAAAAAAAAACTTAATCCATCTGGTTTATTTTCCTTCTACAATTTTCACCTATATCCACTCTACTGTCTCTAAATCTTAAACTAGGCAAAGAATAGGTGTTTCTTCTTCTTCTGTCAACCTAACAGTTACTCTAATCTCTGTGTCCCTTCAGAGTGCTCCACCTCCCTCTCCCTAAACTCAAATAGCAACAAAAACGCAGCTGCATCTGATCATTCAGATTTCAGAAAGAACAAATCACTACTTTTCAGAGAAAGAAAAACCATTAAAACTAGGTAGAATTAAAAAAAAAAAGATTAATGAAGGCTCGACTCATTCTTTGAAACTATTTAGCAAAGATCAAGAGGAACACAGATTAAAATAGTAGGAAATTAAAAAAACCCACAATAACATCCCTGCACTTCGGATGACACTGCTCCTCTGCTCTTCCGTGAGGAGAGGGCAGGCAGCACGGCTCTGCCCGGAGTTCTGCCCCGTGTCTATCTGGTGTGTATTATTATGTGTCTGAACTTGTAGTGAAATACATGGAAAAAATGAAAACGTTAAATTATTTCCGTTCACCATGTCAATAAGCAGATTGTTTTGTAAAAAGCATACTTCTCCATGTTACCTGACGTCTAAGTTTTTAACTTCTGTCAAAGCAAATTTTACTTTATTGAGTCAGTCAGTTCAGTTGCTCAGTCGTGTCCGACTCTTTGCGACCCCATGAATTGCAGCACGCCAGGCCTCCATCACCAACTCCCAGAGTTCACTCAGACTCATGTCCATCGAGTCAGTGATGCCATCCAGCCATCTCATCCTCTATCGTCCCCTTCTCCTCCTGCCCCCAATCCCTCCCAGCATCAAGGTCTTTTCCAATGAGTCACCTCTTCGCATGAGGTGGCCAAAGTACTGGAGTTTCAGCTTTAGCATCATTCCCTCCAAAGAAATCCCAGGGCTGATCTCCTTCAGAATGGACTGGTTGGATCTCCTTGCAGTCCAAGGGACTCTCAAAGAGTCTTCTCCAACACCACAGTTCAAAAGCATCAATTCTTCGGTGCTCAGCTTTCTTCACAGTCCAACTCTCACATCCATACACGACCACTGGAAAAACCATAACCTTGACTAGATGGACCTTTGTTGGCAAAGTAATCTCTGCTTTTCAATATGCTATCTAGGTTGGTCATGACTTCCTTCCAAGGAGTAAGCGTCTTTTAATTTCATGGCTGCAGTCACAATCTGCAGTGATTTTGGAGCCCAGAAAAATAAAGTCTGACACTGTTTCCACTGTTTCCCCATCTATTTCCCATGAAGTGATGGGACCGGATGCCATGATCTTCGTTTTCTGAATGTTGAGCTTTAAGCCAACTTTTTCTCCCTCCTCTTTCATTTTCATCAAGAGGCTTTTGAGTTCCTCTTCACTTTCTGCCATAAGGGTGGTGTCATATGCATATCTGAGGTTATTGATATTTCTCTCGGCAATCTTGATTCCAGCTTGTGCTTCTTCCAGCCCAGTGTTTCTCATGATGTACTCTGCATAGAAGTGAAATAAGCAGGGTGACAATATACAGCCTTGATGTACTCCTTTCCCTATTTGGAACCAGTCTGTTGTTCCACGTCCAGTTCTAACTGTTGCTTCCTGACCTGCATATAGGTTTCTCAAGAGGCAGATCAGGTGGTCTGGGATTCCCATCTCTTGAAGAACTTCCCACAGTCTATTGTGATCCACACAGCAAAGGCTTTGGCATAGTCAATAAAGCAGAAATAGATGTTTTTCTGGTACTCTCTTGCTTTTTCCATGATCCAGCGAATGTTGGCAATTTGATCTCTGGTTCCTCTGCCTTTTCTAAAACCAGCTTGAACATCTGGAAGTTCACGGTTCATGTATTGCTGAAGCCTGGCTTGGAGAATTTTGAGCATTACTTTACTAGCGTGTGAAATGAGTGCAATTGTGTGGTAGTTTGAGCATTCTTTGGCACTGCCTTTCTTTGGGATATTTAATTAAAAAGCAACTTTCTGAGTAACTACTTCAAACAAGATCCAGCATAAAATAGCTGTGTTGTTGTTGCTTGGTCGCCCAGTCGTGTCCGACTCTTTGCGACCCTGTGGACTGTAGCCCGCCAGGCTCCTCTGTCCATGGAATTTTCCAGGCAAGAATACTGCAGTGGGTTGCCATTTCCTTCTCCAAAAATAGCTGTACCTCAACAAATTAAATCAGAACATCTTTCCACCTCCTTCAACATATTCAGATGCAATTGTTTAAAGAAGATGCCTGTCAATGCAGGAGCCACAGGTTCAATCCCTGGGTTGGGAAGATGCCCTGGAGAAGGAAATGGCAACCCACTCCCGTATTGTTGCCTGGGAAATCCCATGGACAGACAGGTCTGGTGACCTGCAGTCCATGAGGTCGCAAAGAGTCAGACACGACTTAGTGGCTAAACCACCACCACCACCACAAACTGCTTTAAAAGGGTTCTGTGCCCTCGTCCTCTCTAGTCATAAGCCATGGGCAACAGCTGCATGATCTTTCGGTCATCTGGCTTCTTAGAATTGGATACATAAAAAATACATTTTCTATGGGATGGAAAGAGGCAGTAAACCTCTTCTAATAATATATGATCAATTTTTAGAAGCTTTTGAAAGCTGATGCATGCCAAATCTTTCCTCAAGAGGATTTGCTCAATATCTCAAAGCTATAACTAAAACTATATAGGAACTAAAAATCCATATTCATATTGCTAGATACAGACTAGGGTCACTATTATTACATAAATAACTGAAGCTACTGCAGAAGCAATATCCCTTAAGATATTACAATAATAGCCAAACACTCTTCTTCCCAAGGCTCACAAAATGAAGACATTTATGCTGGTTTAGCAGGAAAATAAATCCCTAGGACCAAATAAAACAAATTTTTGCAAAAACCAGGATAAATAAAGAACTTTAGAGACACTAAGTCTAGTGACATTTTCATGGAACAAGCAACGCCTAAACTTGAAAAAAAGCTCAGCATTAGAACGTTTGCTTTCTTACTGCCCTGAGAAGCAATCTTCACAAGATTACTCAGAGCAAACAGTGTGTAGCTTCAATAAGGTATGTTCATTAGAGAACAGGATAGTTAAAAAGCCAGAGTTGTAACATTCTTAAAAGTAATTAGTCTTAACACCCAAGTGTATTTTCTAAAGCAAAGCCTTACATATGATGCCAAAGTCAAGTTTTGAGAATCACTTTCAGAACCCAGAGCACAATATATCATTGTACTTGCAGCCAATTTTTGGCCTTGCATTTCATGCTGCGCCAGTGTTGTGGGGCAGGTGGCTCTGTCATGATCCCTGTCCTCACTGAGTTCCCACTCAGTGGGGAAGACCAGCTGTGGCCAAACACAGCACTACTGAGTGGAGTCCTGCTCGGAGGGGACATCTATTCACAGGAAGAAGGGAGAGGCATCGAGACGAGCCAGTGACAGTGAGAACAGCACACTCAGGAGCACCTGGGGAGCAGCGACATCGATGCAGAGCAGAGCTCTTCTGGCGCTGCTGACCTGCTGTGTCTCCTTGCCCATGCTGGCTGGCGCTAAGCGGAGAAAAGAAGTCAGACGGCTGACACCCAAGCTGTTTTGCCTAGTCTGTTCTGACACTGTTGATTCAAAGGAAGCCTGAGCAATGAGGGCTGGGGAGGAGAAAGGATGGCCATCCATGACTGGAGCAACCCCAGCAGCCTGCCGCCTGGGCCTCTCCAGGCCCATGGTCAGAGAGGAGAGAGTGGGCCCGCAACTCATCCAGGCCTGCGACCCGGGTCTGTGACCCCCAGAGGCGTACCGGGCACAGCTACCATGTCCTAAACCTGCCTGTGCTCCACAGGCTTCCCCAGAGACTGTGATCTGAGCCTCCTCAGCTCCAAGGAGCAGACACGCCAGGTTGTGTGTTTCCCCGCAGAGCACAACTCCTGCAGACGCATGGCCCTCATCAACGATCCCGAGTTGATTCGGCTAAACAGGACAAACCAAGCCGAGAGGGAGGAACGTGGAGTGAAGAAATCCGAGAAAGCGTGAGGATGGTGCTGGAAAACAAACAGTGGCTGTAAGAAGCGAGCACCAGTGACCCCACTATCTCTGAGCACTCTGCTCTCGGACTTCCTCAACAGAAAGGTCGGGGTGATTTTCCAGTAATGAGTAACTTCCTGCCATGATGCCCAGGGAACGGCTGGGTGTGAGAGCAGCATTTCTTGGAAGGATGTGCCGCTTCCTGTCCACTGTTCCTGCAGGCGGTACGGCTCTCTGATGTGCTACATTCCTGAAGAAGGCTTCACTCCATCTGAGATGGGATCCGGGCTCTCTGAACCCCACCCCTACAGACCAGCGGAGGAGCAGGTCAGCAGTTGGAGTATCAAGAAGGCTTTTCTGGAGCCCGGAGCCGGGCTGAGGAGAACTCAGCCTGGTAGAAAGCACACCCCCCACCCCCGGGGCCCTCTGCAGCAAACAATATTCAGGCAGGAAGGGCAAGTGCTGTCTTTCCAGCTCCCTGCCTAGCAGAGCATGCCATGATGTTCAGCTCCCTAGAGGCCGCACTCTGAATTTCTGTCCATGTATGACCGGGCTGACAGTGCCTCAGCCCAGACCCTGGACATTAACGTCAGCTTTCCCTGACATTTCCCTTTCCTTCTCAAGTCCAAAGGCGATGTGGCTCTGGCTCCTCTGATCCCTGAGTGTTCAATTTTTCTTTTTTAAGTATTTATTATGATGCTAGGACATACTTCAAAATAAATGAGCTGGGAGGGGTTAATGGGTAGGGGCTACAGAGGAAAAAAGATGAGCCATGAGCTTATAATGACTGAAACTGGGTGACAAATACAAAGGGGTCCGTTACACTCATCTATTTCTATATGTTTGCAAGTTTGCATGAAGGGCTCTTGCAACTCAATTCTTTTAAGCAGGGAGGAACACTACAATCGGACGCGTGTTTCTGAGAGACTACGCTGGTTTCACGGTTCTGGGAAGTCAGTGGCAGCAGCACAGGTTTCCCCCCCAAACTCCCCCATAAAAGTAAACAGGACGGCAAAACTGACAAACAACCCTCAGACAACAACGCAAACAAACCCCTTAGGGTTTTGAAAGTGCAAGGAAGTGGGGGACAGCCAGTGATTAAGACCTATGTGGCACTGCACTGTATGGCAGGAAGGAGGATCAAGACATGGGGGATTCTGACGGCTGTGATCAGGAGAACCCTGAAGCATCAGGCCTCACGGGGAGGTGTGACAGGCCGACCGTGTGTGCAGCCAAACCCGGAGCAGATCCTGCAGGCTCCCCCTCCCCCAGGTACCTGGAGGCCCTCCAGACTCTCCCGACTAAGACCTTCCTAGACAAAGCCTGTACCGAGAGGCTTCTGGGAGTAGACCACATCGAGCACGGTAAGGACAAAAGGGGCAGAGGAGAGAGAAGGTTGAGATAATAGGTAACAACAGGAGGAACAGGGGAAGCAGATCCTGGAGACACAGAAGTCACTTCACAAAGGCAGCTGAAGAGGGAGCCCGAGAGCCCTGAGCTAGACCGTCCACGGGATCCACCCCTTCCTCCTCAAAACTGCTGGGAAACTGTTCGCTTAAAGATGGCCAACACACAAGGAACAGCTAAGTTCCACATAACATTACTATACGAGAGAACAAGGGACAAAAGATGCCCCTAGGGAAAAGAAGAGCAAGCCAGAAAGAGGCCCACAAAAGATGAAACTAACCCAAGTTGAGAAGACCCTAAGAACATGGTAGAAGCTCAGGAAGAACAGCATGAATGAGGATGAGAACGCACGAACAAAGTGACCGGAAAACAGAAGGGTTCGAAAGGTTAGTGCAAGAAAGCAGGGACAAAGTAAAAAGAAAAGAAGGAAGTATTTTCAGAAATGAAGATAAAACAAGGACAACCCAAGAGCAAACATACATGTTTAATGCCTTCGAGGAAACAGATATAGTGGAGTTAAAAAAAAAAAAAAATTCCAAAAAATATAACCAAAGAGAAATAGGTTCTCTGTACTGTTTTAATTGTGTAAGTTTGAAATTGTATTTTTTAAACGTGCAATTATATTTAACAATTTTTCTTTTACTTTAAAAGCTAATTAGATTTAAAAATTTTTTTGAGGAAGTGAAAGAAACAGATGATAGAACAAGAAAATCAAACAAACACACAACAGGCTGAGTCCCTGAGAAGGAAATCAAAACAATGGAACAAAAGAAAATACTGCAACTTTGAATTTAAGACTCTCCTGAAATTAAAAAAAAGAAGATTTGAAACTATATATTAAAAGAACACAGATTTGGGAGGAGAATGACCCAAGATGACCAAGAGCAAGATACAGTTTAATAAATGATTACACTTTGATACAAAAGGTTAAGAAAAAACTCTTCTGCGCATCTAGCAAAAGGACCAAATCACTTTAAAGGCAAAAAAAACCAGACCGTCAAACGCCCACAGCAGCGCTCTACACCGTGAGACACACAGTGGGGCAACATTTAAATTACTGAAGGAAATAACATGTGATCTAAAGATTTTTATATAGATAAAATGGCCTTCAAATAGTAAAGCTGCAAACTGTTAGGAATATGCATTGATAATTCACAGAATATTTCTATAAACCATTCCCAAGGAACCTAGTAGAGAAGGAGCATCAGGCAACCGAAATGACAAGAAAGGTTTAAGGAGAAATGACCGTGAGCATTGAGGAGAGTTGGATACGACTTAGTGACTGAACAACAACAGAGCAGGCGGGCAGCATGCATACAACGTGGAGGACAACGCCAGAGGGGACGGAGGGCGGAACAGGAAGGGCAATCGGCGGGCGGATACTAACTGAGGGTCTCTCAGACGCCAACCAAAAATACTTCCCATTGGATGCTGGGGGAGAGGGAAGGCGAGAACGGCTGATTACTACTTAACTTCAACAGTGCTCACAGAAGGGAATCGCAGGGACAGTCCCAAACTGAGGGCATCAAGGGTACAGAACAGCAACATGAGTGTCGAAGGAGTCATCAGAAAATGCAAACATCCCTAAATACTCAAAGACTTACTTACAAAATCCCTCCACAGGAATTATGCAAACATGTCCAGTGTATACAATATAAAGGTAATGGAAAACTTCACCAGCGTTAACAGTCTAGCACTATCTACTCCTCCAAACATACAAAACAATGAACTCTTAAATAATGAATTCATTATTTTTGAATTTTTACTACTTGTTTTTACATAGACGGGCCCACAATATATGTATTAGTCTATAATATAATCTCGTTATCCAGCCATCTAACCTACCTTCATTTACTCAGGTAATTTTTCTAAAACTGCATTTTCTGGGTTTATCAATCACATTGCAAATAGAAGAAATCACACTGTCAGCATCCACTGGTTCACAGAAAAAGTAAGAGAATTCTAGAAGAATATCTGCTTCACTGATTAGGCTAAAAGCCTTTGACTTGTGAATCACAACTGTGGAAAATTCTTAGAGAGATAGGAATATCAGACCACCTTACAAAAAGATGCTTGCTCCTTGGAAGAAAAGCTGTGACAAATCTAGACAATGTATTAAAGAGCAGAGATACTGCTTTGCCGACAAAGGTCCGTCTAGTCAAAGCAGTGGCTTTTTCAATAGTCTCACATCCATGCACAGATGTGAGAGCTGGACCATAAAGAAGGCGGCTGCTAAGTCACTTCAGTCATGTCTGACTCTGTGTGACCCCACAGACGGCAGCCCACCAGGCTCCCCCGTCCCTGGGATTCTCCAAGCAAGAACACTGGAGTGGGTTGCCATTTCCTTCTCCAACATAAAGAAGGTGGAGCACCAAAGAATTAACGCTTTTGAACCGTGGTGCTGGAGAAGACTCTTGAGAGTCCCCTGGACAGCAAGCAGATCAAACCAGTCAATCCTAAAGGAAATCAACCCTGAATATTCACCAGAAGGACTGATGCTGAAGCTGAAACTCCAATACTTTGGCCACCTGATGCAAAGAGCTGACCCACTGGAAAAGACCCTGATGCTGGGAAAGATTGAAAGTGGGAGGAGATGGGGATGACAGAGGATGAGACGGTTAGATGGCATCACTGACTCAAGGGACATGACTGTGAGCAAACTCCAGGAAGTAGTGAAAGGGAAGCCTGGCGTACTGCAGTTCAGGGCTCGAAAAGAGTCAGACACAACTTAGTGACTAAACAATAAGTTAAAAAAAACTTCACCACTTTACCAGGTTTGAGAGACAGATTCTCTTGTTGAAGTACCTTCCACACATTCTTACGTTATTAAATCTTAATTATTAAGAGTTGCTGAACAAGGTTAGCCAGAACCGAACAGTTCTTTTTCATCAGTGGGAGCCTAACCTCCACTGAGATCCTATTCTGGACAAGAAGGCGCTCTCTTCTCTCACTCTCCAAACTCTAAACTAACACTCACGCCTCGTGTTCCTTCTGGGGTCCTTTCTATTTGCATGCCCTTGGCAGTTACCTCCTCCTGTGAAATTTCTCCAAGCGGACTGTCTGGTCACCGAGCTTTCAGCGACCTTTTGCAGCTTCATGACTGGCATCAATCATCTTGGCTTCTCTCCCACTTCTATTCATGCTTCCTGAACTCAGATACTTTAAACCAATTACCTTCTTACTTTTCACATGTCTACTGTTTCTTTTTACTCCAAAATTGAAAACTGGGGGTATTTTTTGATTATTAAGATAATATATTCCCATTGAGAAAACTCAAACAATACCAAAAACCAGACCACATATGAAAATCATATGACTAATGAAAAATCAACTGACCACACATGCAGCAAGCAAGTGGTTATTAGCTTAATGAGAAGACTATTCACTCAAGAAATAAGAGCAAAATTCTCAAAGCCTCCTTTGTTACCTGTACTTTCCCTGTATATGTTTATTCTACTTACTCTGCTCTGCTTAAATTACAGGCAACTTGGCATTTACACATCCCTGTCAGGCTTTTTTTCAGACATACTTTGGTCTGTTTTGAATGGCACTAAATGGTTCTCCTTTCGTTACAAACCACCCAGAGGATCTTTCAGTAGCAGGGCCAGAAACTGTAAACTGGCTAACCTGTCTACAGACAATCAGTAAGCTGGTAAAGTACATTCAGACTGACAATTCTGTTCTCAATGTACTTATTTCCCTTATGGGCAGTTGCTTTTTAACACAAGTTGCGACAAAACACATAAGGACATGAGAGGGATATATGATTAGGAGAGGAGATGCTTTTTGAGGGCAAAAAAAAAACCAAAAACCTGGAATGAAATCACACCACAAAACAGCATTACTAATACAAGAATCTATGGAAAACAGCACACACACAAATGAGCACAAGTAAAGTCGAGGAAACCTGATAAGATGGACAAACTGCTATCAATATCAGTATCCTGGTTGCGACAGTGCCTTACACTTTTGCATAATATCATCAAGGTGGAGGAAACTGGGCAAAGAGTACAAGGGATCTTTCTATTATTTCTCACATGAATCTAATTATCTCAATAAAAATTTCAATTAAAAATGATTGGCAGAAAATAGATAAAATGGTTATAGTACCTACACTGTGCAGTGATAGGGATAAAGAAAACTTTCATTCTTTTTTGCTTTCCATAGTAAACATATCACTGTATAATGAAATACAGTATAAATTAGAACTTAATAAGGGTTAAAAGGGTAAGATCAATACTTTAGGTATTCTCAAAATATTATATAAAATCTCAAGCAATGTGAGTAAAGTGAATAGAGGACTCTTCAATAAATCATGGGATTCTAGTATAAGACAAATCCGTAATTTTAAAATGTCTATAAACAAAGAGGAGGTCCTACTTTCTGCAAGTGAATAATTAACTTCCGGGAGTCATTATCTCAGGAGGTGACATACTCTGGAGACCAGTGCTTAGGCCATGCATGTCTTCCCTGCTTTCTTGAAAACTGCTAAGCCCTTGCTGTTCAAAAGGCTGTCCCACCCCACCTTGTAAGCCTCGCGGAGGCACTCACTGACCTCTTCACACCAGCTTAAAGCCCTTTCTTCAATACTCTCCTTGCACCTTTTCGTTTTCTTTCATGGCACTTTCCTCCGCAAGTCCTAGCCTGCGTGACCGTTCATGTCATCGCCCTGCTGTGATGTTACAGAGACCACAGGCCGTGCTTCCGATCACCCGCACCTGTGCACGTGTCACTGCCTAGCGTCCTGCCTGGTATCCACGGGCACCCGATCAAGTTGGAATGAATTAAGTGTCAACATAATTTATATGAATTTATAGATGACCAGCATAATGGTTTGTAGGGAAAATTACAACTTTCTGTTAGTGAATAATTGTTAGGTAGCTTACCCTTAAGTGCTGAGTCCTTAATGTGGTTTCTTTAATTCCATAAACATTTCTGAAGGGTGTACAGAGGTATCCATCTTACATGGCAACTAAATTCTATAATTTGCGATGAGGCAAAAATTACATGCAACTGAGATTAAAACATTGGGGAAAAAAATCTTGAATTGTCAACAGTGAAGCCTGAGATATTTTAAAGCCCAGCTCTTAACTTCTTTTGTTTCTCTTTCACCTGCAGTCTCCCCTTCCTTGCAGAGGATATCAAGACGTGGTCAGATAGGACAATGTGGTACTTAGAGGAATTGCTCTTTTTGCCTGTGGCACTATGTACAGTGTAACTGAGCATGACTAAACACGTGTGCGATACAGGTCCACAAGGTGACAGTAAGCCAGACACCACAATACACTTGGTCCTGAGGATACAAAGGTCTGAAAGGCACGATCCCATATTCTTGGAGGGTTCATGTTCTAGCTAAGAAGAAAATAATATATAAGCAATAGAAGAAAAATATTAATTCACATAAAATGGAATTGTTAAAAAGGAGCAACATGCTGTAAAAAAAAAAAAAATGCTATTTGGCATGTTAGAGGCAGAATACATGCTTTCTCAGTGGCTTTCTTCCTGGGACCAAATACTAACTTTCCTCCAGGGAGATGGATTCCTCAGGTGGATAAGGGAAAATTACTGCATTCACAGAGGTAACAGAGAAAGCATACTCATAATATTTGCCATAGTTTTTTTAAAAAAGGGAACTTAACAGGACAGTCAGCTCGGCGTTGGGAGCAGGAGGCATGTGCTCCACGGAGGTGGGGCTTGTGAGCCGAAAGGAGGCTCTCAGCAGACAGGAGATCCAGCACCCACGATGACTCGGTCTGAAGTGCAAAGGGAACAGGGTGAGTGGGGTTTGAGGGGGTGGGGTGGTGGGGGAGGCTAACCAGCAGACAGGGCCACACCCTCCGCAGACCAGCTTTAAGCACCTGTGTTAGGTGAGGCCAAGGAATCTGGAGACGCCAGACCCAGCACAGGGAGCCACTGGAAGTCTTCAAGTAGGACAAGGATATCCCTTCTCGTCCCATGAAAGACAGGCTGGAAGCGAAGGGCCCAAACCAGTTGAAGGGGACCGTAACGGCCAGAGAGGAGGGGGCCTGAATGGAGGCAAGGGGAGAAGATGAGGAAAGAAGAGGGTCAGACGCGCACTTCAAGAAGGAAGCCGGAAGACTTGGCAATCAGCTGGAAGAAAGGGAAAACTAAAGAACTGAAGGTTACTTTAGGTTTTTAGTGCAACTAGGAACACGACTGGAGTGACTTAGCAGCAGCAGCAGCAGGAATAGATACATATGTTAACGTGTAAACAAATGTCTGCTGATTTTATAATTACTCAGGGGATTTCACAATATACAAAAAAATGTTTAGTAGCTAAAAAATTTATCAAGCTTATTAAGACAAGATAAAGCAGTGCTTTATGTTACAAAATACATCTTTCAAATAAGAGCATAAGAAAGTCTACAGAAATGTATCTAATATAAAAAGAATGCATTAGAAAATATATAAAATCTTACAGGTAACCCATTTCTGTCTGATCTATTTTAAAAGAATGCAACATATTTGCATAGGTTAAAAAAAAGGGCTGTCCTTGAGTGATTTTCTGGCAAAATAATTAGATGTTTTCAGAAAAACTGCCAGTAAATTTGAGAGAGAAAGCCTAAAGTCTCATTTGGATAAAACTTGTTAAAAGCCAAAAGTGCTGTTTAATATGACAGCTTCCACAGCCAGACAAGCCCACTCCCCCATCCCCTTCTGTGCTATGATTATTAAGAGGAATAAGATGCCAGAAACTTCCATCACACTATGCCAGAGTGCACTTGTGGAACAATGTGTAATTCTAGGGAGCAGCCACATTCCACCTCCAGCCCCGCCTGACCCCACCCCACTCTTGTTTACGATGATGCTAGACCCAATCTTTCAGGAGTGGTACATCACACCTTCCTTTCCGAGTGCGTGGGTAGGCCCAGTGTCCCTTTCTGCTGAGAAGTGAAACAGCAGCCGTCCAGTCAGGGACAAAAAGCTGGACGTGAGCTAGCAGGGAACCTGCACCCTGCAGCTCTCCACGAGCCAGTTCAAAAGCAGCCAGCTGCAAAATGGAAACACCCAGGGCGACTACGCCGTCAGCCTGCAGCCCAAGGCCCCCGCATCTCAGCACTGCTTGGTTGAGCATGAAGATGAAGTGCAAGCTGGCTATTTGTGGGTTCAGGGAGGGGAACGTGACATTTATGGGAGATGATAGCCCCAGAGGCAAACTGTTTCTCCAAGGCAGCGAGGGCCAGGCCTGCGGAGCCGTTCAGACACTCTCTAGGCCCCGCCTGCTGGGCCTGGCTTGCGCTGCCCGTCCTTGCCCGTGAAGATCTCTGTGCATCAGGTGGGGAGGCCACAGAGGTCGCCTGCCTGGAGGTTTACCCAGGCGCCTGCGGGACTCATCTTGGACTCTGTGGACAGTTTCCAAAGGTTTACGTAGGAAGTGCGTTGTACAGCTTCATGTACGGTCATGAAAAGGTCTTACCTGAAAACAAGTCTTAAATAAGAAATATAATCAAGGGAAATGTTTCAGTATTAACTATAAAAGCTCTTCTTTTCTGCAATGTGATAAACGTCAGGGGAGAATGAACTTGAAATACAGGTATAGTTTATACAGTTTGGTCACCTGGGATTCCACAATTTCTCACAGCAAAATTAACAGGTGACAACTCTGCTACAACATTTGATTTTGAAAACCTCAAAAAGACTACATATTTATCTCAAAAACAGGAGCCTCGGATAGGAAATTCAGGTGCAGATCAGAAGCAAAAATCCTGGTCCAAGCAAAAAAAAAAGGTAACCAAGGAAAAAAGGCCAATGTCTGGAGACCCCAGAAGACATTGAAGAGCTGGCCGGCCCGAGAAGTGCTGCGGTAGCTGCCACTGTTCTCCAGCCCCAGAAGCACCAGCCTCATCAATTCCTCAAGCTCCGGTCTACCCCCTGCATCCCTGAATCCAGCCTCTCCCCTAAAATCCATGGGAGTCCACACTTACCTGGAGGGGAGGAGAAAAACTACTTCCAGTGCCAAGGCTGCATGAGAACAGGATACGTTAATACACACCCATCCCACCCCTCCCCCAGAGACACACACACACACATACACTCTACCTCCCAGATGGAACCCGGAATGGTTTTTATTAATAAAATCACTATTACGCATAATATTAAATATTATATATAGTAATCATCATATATAATAATTGTACGGGAAAAGCACATATTAATATGGGCACTTCAGGGATACTACAGATTAAATAGGTACCAGGGTAAGTCTGGACCTTAACCACCACATTGATTCCATAGAAACAACGTTCTGTGTCACGAACAATGAACTTTCCACCTTCTGTACTGGACACGTTTACATATTAGGGACTGTCTGTACTTTCATGCTTGGTTACCGTTCTAGAATCTGCCAGCCGGAAAAGCCCATCTGAACACTGTTCCCGTGAACTGACCCAAGTAAGATTTAAGGGACGCTCCGGGCAGTCATAAACTTTGAGCCTCACACCCAGGTACTCCACGACACATGAGACCGCCCACAGCTTTTTATCTGAGGCCTGTCAATTTAAAAAAGACAAAACAGGGAGATTAAAACTCAGACAAAAAACAAAACCTGTGGACACCGAACTTGGCCACTCGGAGCCTGTTCTGTTACAGGCTGCTGCACCCAGCTTTCCGGCTGTTCATAAACACCTCTCCCAATCTGCTGAAAGTGAAGGTGAAGCCGCTCGGTCGTGCCCGACTCTTTGCGACCCCGTGGACTGTAGCCCGCCAGGCTCCTCTGTCCATGGGATTCTCCAGGCAAGAACACTGGAGTGGGGTGCCATTTCCTTCTCCAGAGTGCTGCAGGCTTGCTTAGGCAAGCCTAACACAGGCTTGCTTCTATCATCCATCCTCTTCAACCGGCCTTAAACACAGAGGCAGAAAACAACTACAGAGTAAACGGTGGAAGTATCATTTGTTGCTAGTTTGCAGCCAGTCAAATGTCCCAATGCCACAGCGCGAGAACCCGCAGAGCTTGGTTCCGACGCCCATAGCCAACGCCACTGTCCCCGTGTCCTCAGGGAAGCAGCCTCGAGATCCAACATGGGGCTAATTGCTACCGGTGGCTGTGGTGGCCTTGGGGGAAGAGGCTGGTGAGGAGGAGAAGCAAGGAAGGGGGAAACAAGACAAAGAATGTGATGCTGAGTGGGGACTTGGTAACGGAGACTACAACCCGGGACTGTGTTAGTATGCCTGAACCCAACCTATTGGGATAGAAATGCTTCCTGCTTCCCATAACCATCTTCAACACATTTTACAAGACTTCTGCCAACAGCTCTGGCTTTAATGCTATTTCGACTTTGTTCTCAACTGGTCTACCTCTGGCCTTCAAACTTGTTTAAAGGTACTTTCATGTAGAAAAACAATTTCTGTAAGGAGCAATGAGGGTTCAAAGGTTAGCAGGTTGAAGGCAGGAGAGTGCAGCAGTCCCAATGGGAAACCTCTACTCCGCTGCTCTGACAGAAGGCATCCCCGGGCTCCGGGAAAGGCGCACATCTGGACGAAAGGGCGCTGGACCAGGAAGACAAGAACTCTCTGGTCACAAGTCTGCTTTACGACCACTTAATCATGCCAGGCCTCGGTTCATTTGAAAAAACAACCCTGCCTCACACCATTCACCACAATGACTTGTGTTTAATACAGGTAACAGAAATGTGTGACGCCAACTGTGAAACTAAGGGTGTTGATACACATTTGATTACATTCACATAAAAATTCCAGTTTAAAAGACAAACCTTCAAAAAAAAAAATAAAATCCAACAAGAAGCCAAACCAATCCAGAACACCCCTTCTTCACCAGATTAGACACGTCATTCCGCTCCAAGCCGTAAAGCGAAGCCTGCCTAGGCAAGAATAAGGCCTTTACGTTTATTTTTATTCCTCTCCTCCATTCAAACAATACCACTCCTTTCGAAAGAACCAGAAGATGAGGGAAAAGTTGAGAGTCACAAAAAACAGAATAACCTTCAGGGTTGAACCAAGGATAATATGTTAAGAAAAGAGTTAAAAAAAAAAACAACAATGATTTCGTTTCACATGCAAATTCTTCACCTGCCCAGAATTTTGTTTTGCTGGAAATTTTCTGGCAAGATCAAAATCTCAGGAAATTCCAAACAAATGAAACTCTAAAGGCAAATTACTTAGGAAAAAGGATCTAACTTTAGAGACCCAAGCACGCTGCTCCCATTTTTGCCCAATTCTTTACTTTTATAGAGGAGCACCAAACCAACCACAAAATCATATGCTAATAGGAGCTCTGCATCCTGTAAGTGGACAACTCTGGCTTTCAATAAATGCCTCTATTTCCTGTCAGCACTGGTCAGTCGCAGCTATCAAACCTAAGGAGTTTCAATGAGGGAAGACTCCCCCCCTCTCCGGCTGACGTCGCTCGTACTTGGCCAGCACGCGGGACTGAAAAGCCACAGGGCAAAGGCCCCTCCCGAGCGGCGAGGGCTGTGCACCGCCCGAGGCAGGACCTGCTGAGGAGGACAAAGGCGGTTTACAGGCGAGACCCAGTTCCGGCGGGTGTATTTACGTGTGTCTGTGTCTATCTACCTGAGATGCGGACCACTGGAACGAAGCCCCCCTACATGCAGCGCACCGAGGGACACCAAGAATTCGACGCGGATCCGGCTCAGAAGGGCTTCTCATCTCAGTGGAGCAGGGGGTGGCTTCACACACATTCTCAAAGGTCAGAGAGAAAACAAAGTGTGTGCTAAACCGACGATGGGTCGGTAACACATGGTCTGCACAACGCGTAAATGCCAAGTCAATGCCTCCCTATCAACCAGTCTCCAGTTCACGGACCCAAAGAGCACAGCTCATCGACTCAGGCAGGAACTACGTATTAGGTTCTTTTATGTGCCCGGCACCATACCGGGTACTAAGGGACAGAAATGACTCAAACAAAAGCAATCCCGCCAGTCCTGCCCTTTTGAAGACTTCTAAGACGGGTCAGCAGGCGATACGTACGCAAACAGGCAATTACAGGACAATGGGTGTCATTGCAGTCTCACCACACAGAGCGCTGTGGAAGCGGAAGTACAGGGATGGGGGAGTCGGGGAAGTCTGAGAAAGCCTCCTGAGATGCCCACGCTGGCACTGGAAGGCAGAACAAGACTTGGTGAGGGAGAATGTTCCAGGCAGACCAAACAGCAGACACAAAGGCCCTGTGGGAGACAGCGAGCTGACGTTTCAGGAGTGAAGCTCATTCTGGAAGCTGTGCCTGACTCCAAGGCCGTCTGGGAGCCACTCTGAATTCAGGGGCTGTTACGACTTCTGGGTGAACACCTGAAACAGCGAAGAACAGAGAGGCGGATGAAAGCAGCAGTGTGGGAGGACGCACGGGGGCTCCCCCAGCAGAGGAGCCCAGGAGCGCAGGAGGGCGGCTGGGACTAACCAGCTAGAAAGGGAGGAGACATAAGGGAAAGGGAGAGGAAAGGAGCGTGGTGGAGACTGCGGTTACAGAATATTCAAGAAGCAAACGGGTCGACCGTGTTAAGTGCTGTTATGATAAGGATGCAAAGAATCCGTTGGATTTAGCAACAAGGAAGCGAACAGTGGCCTTGTGAACAATTATTTTCACGGTGTGGCAGGGTGGGGCGTAGCTTCCCCGGGTCGGGGAGTGACCAGGAGGTGAACAATGGACACAGCGACCTATTTATTTCAAACATTTCAACTGGGAAGCGCTGATGGTGCGGGAGCTGCTGCCAGAGAAAGCGTGCAATGTTTAAGTGGTTCAAAAAAGATGGCAAAATAGACAGAGGGCTAAGGACACACACCTAAGTGTCACAAAGCTGTCAGAACAAGACACCTTGCAGAGGCAGGATGGAAAGGCGTGGAGAGCACAGATATAAGGGCTGTCTTAGGAACAAAAGCTCCTTTTTCCCGTCAAGAGAAATAAGGCTTGAAGGATGGCTGGCAAACTTCAGACCTGACAGCCAGGAGCTGGGGGAGACAGATCTGAGGTTACTGACCAGATTCCTAGGGGGTCCATCTGCACAAGTGGAAGATTTTCTCCAGCAGCACTTAGGAGCAGGGGCCCAGGGAAAGACGAGCAGGTGGCTGGCTTGGTCCAGAGTGGAGCTGGTCAGGTGTGCTGAGGGCAAGAAGACGGGCAGTGGCAATACTAAAGAGGCAGCATTTCAGGGGACTGACCACTGCCTAAGGAGGGAAGCGGGCTTGGGCTGGAAACGAGCAGCTGAAAATCTGGCTGAAGGAGTAAACCCAGAGGAGGGAAGTAACTGAGGGAGGGGGTGTGGAGGCACAGGGTGCTGTGACCGGAGAGTGGAAGGTCTAAGTCTAACGAGACAGCAAAGACAGAGATGACCCTAAGGGCCAGAGCATGCCTATGGGAGTCGGACCGAAAGGAGAGACACGAACCCTACAAGGTGAGGATGGCAGGAGGCCGGCCCTAGCGAACACTGACGTGGTCCACACGGACCGCAGCCGTGGGACAGAGGACACGCTGGGAGCCAGGAAAATTAGGGGGGATGGAGGGATGCAGAGGGGCCTACTTAAAACATAAGCAACACAATGCAGGCGAGTAATTAAACCAGTCCCCAAAGGCGATTTACTGACTAGGAGATGAATCCCTGCTGGGGTCCTCTCTAAGATATACCCCCCCACCTACACCTCCCTTCCAGCCCTAACTGTTCTCACTGTCTTCAGTAAATCTAAAGACACAGCAAAATCAACGAAATGGAGTCTTGTCCAGAGTTTGGACTTCTATTGAAGGTCTATTTTTATGATGCTTTCCTATCCACTTCCATCTTAAAATAGCTGTTCCCTCACTCCACGCCTGGCGATATTCTGCCCGTTTAACTGCTGTGCTTAGTGGTTCTGCGAAAGGCCTGTGAACTAGTGGTTTTCTACTCCATGAGTCTCCTGCTATGGATGTTCTATAGTACATCCATCCAGTGACATGCAGGTGGCTCCAAAATACAACTGGAAGGAGGACAAACAAAACCAAAAGCACACGTAAACATCCTCCTTCACTATTAAAAGAAAATTAGTCAAAGCCTGCTTTACTCTACTTCATCGCCCATTAGTAAGAAAAACTCTCCCCTTTTCAAATCTCTGACAACTAGTAATCAACAATTATTCTTTAAAAAATAAAATCCAGTGTTACTCTGATACATGATCTTCATAGCCAGAATTAGAAAAAGGGAAAAATAGATGTTTCACAACCTTAATGGTTTGCAGATATCTAATTCTGACTGTTCCTACACTGCAAGGAATGAGTTTAGTAAGTATGTGAATGGAAAACAGACAACATTCAGCAACTCATTCAGAATTGCTCAAGATGGTAATTTGTATGTTTAAATTTAAGTAATCATAAAGTCTCAGAATCTGTAATCATATCCAAAATGTTAAAATGCCTAAGAATTAAAGCCCATCGCTTAGTCATTTGAATCTAGGATAAATTATCGGCAAACTTATTTTACAAGGTACTAGACATGAAAGAATCACTCAAACAAAGCCATCTATTTATAGAGAACCGCTAACACAGACCACATAATGGCATGAGCTGGCCAACACCATTAAAAATATCCTTTAAAGTTCACAATGAATAAATGAGACCTTTATTCTTAAAGTATCATCTGCAAATCAGGGGGATAGCCACATATTTTCAATTTGCTCTTAGTGAGTCAAGTTTGTATTTAAAGAGTCTTTTAAAAACGACTTTACATGTTAAAATGTAACGCTGTTTTCTGTACAGACTGCAGAATGTCTGCAGGGCTTCTTGCCGCGGCGGCTGCTGTCGCTGCGATGCACAGGTTGTAGCGCACTCAGGCTTCGGAAGGTGCGGTTCCTGGCTCCACAGCGCAGGCTCAGTGGTTGTGGTGTACGGGCTTAGGTGCTCCGGGGCATGGAGGATCCTCCCGGGGATGGGGGATCCTCCCTGATCAGGGATCGAACCTGTGTCTCTGGCACTGGCAGGTGGATTCTTGGCCACTGAGGCGCCAGGGAAGCCCAGATGTGACGCATATAAACTGTTTCTCCAGAGAGCGCCTCTGCCTGCCGTTCCTTCTCCTGAATGCCCCAGGGCCCAGGCCTATGCCAAGAGTGCTCTCATTACTGAACTGGGATTGTCTCTCTTAGGCCAGCGCTAGCTGCACTGCTAAGCTTCTTAAGAGCAAGGACCGACTGTGTCTTTCTCGCGCACCACTTATCCTCACTGCCTCCCAGAGCCTGGCACCTAGCTCACATACTTGAATGAGTGAATGGGCTCTGCCTGAGAGGAGTGTGCAACTAGAGAACAGAAGAGGAAATAAAGGGTAGCTAAAAGCTTCATGGAGAAACTGATCTTCAGTTATTGACTTTAACTGCACGCATACAAAAAAGTATTAAATGAGCAGTGCCATCATGTCACAGATTCAGGGCTGTTGGAACACTGAGTCAGTTCTGTCCTTCTGGGATTCAGCTTTAGGAAGGGAAAACGTATAAACCCTAGAACAAAGATCCTGATTGTTTTATAATGGTAAAGAATCTGCCCTACCTAGTGCTTGTACTTATTAAAAAACCTTTATTTTTAACTAATAAATGCATTTATTTTTGGCTGCGCCATGCAGCCTGCAAGATCTTAGTTCCCTGACCAGGGACTGAACCCACGTCAGTGGGGGGTGAAAGCACAAGTCCTAACCACTGGGCCACCAGGGATTCCCCTCTATTGCTTGTTCTGACTTATTACATAGAACACAGCTCTACGGAAGAACAGATGTTCGAGAGAGATCAAAGAAACAGCATCTCTTACAATAAAATATGAACTTCTGTTGCTAAACAGGTATAGAGACCTCTCACATCTAGTCTTTGTTATATATATATATATATATTTTCTTATCATGGCTATCATTTTTTTCATCTCTTGCTAGAGTATACAAGGTAGAGAAAGAAACTTCATGAATTGAGACCCAAAACAAATGGTATCATTCCTAACCAGGTCACAAAGCAAGTCATTAAAAACCTTAGTTCTTAGATTTCTCAGTGCAAATACATTTGGGCAAGTCATTTGCTTTTTAATGACTTGTTATCAAGTCCCACATGGACTATCCAATTTAATTTCCAAGTTGATCATCAAAAATAGTTCATGGAAATAATTGAACATGGGACAAAAATATAGTCACACTCAGTTGCTCGAGGTGGAAAAACATGGCGGCAGCTCCCAGCTTCCTCAAAATAGCAGAAGGGGGCAGAGGATGAGAGGGAGGGGAAGGGCAGGGAGGAAAGCAGCCCTGCTTAAGGGCCCGCCCTCGGGCACTTTGACACCAGCCACCACATCTCAGGCTCTGATTTTATCTAATGACAGCACTAACTACTTACAAGCGGAAACATCGTCTTAAAAATCATCTTAATTCTAATGCTGATAGCAAACTCTAAGGAAAAAACCCAGCCTGGAGTAGAGGCTCAAATCCAAGGGTCCAAGGGCTGGGTAGTTCATACAAGAGAGGACAGGCTGACCCACTGGAGAGCTGTGGTAAATGAAGGATACACATTTACTAGTGTTAGATTACTAGTGTGGAGTTAGCAGGAGTGGTGCCCCTGGGCCCACCAGACCACTATCACGCTGGGTTCAGACCGTATGATCTGCAGATGATTTTCAAGAGAAGTCAGAAACCCAGATTTGTATGTGATTCCTCCTGATTTACCAACAACGACAAAAGTTCAAGCTCCTCTTGTTTTTAAAACACTGTGTGGACCAAGTCCAATATAACTGGGTGGTCACCTCGTGACCGAGTAACAGGTCAGAAATACGGACAGTGGTCCCAATCTTGACCTTCTCTTTCCAGGTGCTGATCGCCCAGGAGGCACAGCACAATCCCCTGCCTGCAGTGGTGCGTAGGTGTGAGCACGGCCACCAGGTCGTTGTAAAGCTGGATCTAGGACACGGGAGACCTCAGGCAGGGAAGAACATAGACGCTCTGACACCTAATTGTCCTCCTAAAGCATTTCCTGCTATTAAAGACCAATTTATGGTGTGTAATAAGTGGCACTGCATGTAAAGTGCTTTGCCCAGTGCCTGGGGCATACAGCAGACTTCAGTAAATGTTAGCTATGCCGGGTTTCATTATGAATGAGCGCAGAACATGGATCAGACCGTGTGTTTCTCCCTTGAATGGGAAATATTAGTCCAATTACAAAAATCTAATAATCCTCTTTAGACATGAGAAGGATTTCAGAAGAAACTGCATTCGTCAGCGTGGCAGTGGGTCATTTTATAAAATAATCAATTTATGCCTACATAGAGTGAGTTCTTTATTTTTAAAGACATAATGAGGTCTTTGAGTTTTGATTTGAGCTAATATGAAAATTTGAAGTTCTGTCTCACTGTTAGATAAGGGGGGAGCACGGAACACAGAAGGCTCCTGAATCTAGCAGCCGTAGGACATGAAGCCCCGCTTTTCCCAGCAAAGTTGTCCCACTCTCCTGGCTCCTAATCTGACCACGGAGGTGCAGATTGTTAGATTCCAGTCATGCTGTAAGGTTATCTGGTCTAATCACTACATTTTTCCTGATCCTGAATGTTAACTCCTTTGAGGTCCCACAATAGTTGAAGGCAGACCCAGAACCCAAACCCCATGATCTCCCTTCCATCACCTCACAAGTCCCTGGGTTAGGTATATCAGGGTGGTTCCTTAAGGGTGGGGAGCAGGGCAGCTTGGAACTAATGCTTTGAATCAAAACTCCTGTGTGAACCTAACCAGTACTGGAAAGAGACAAAAGCCCAGTCTTTAGGAGTACAGGCTCCATTAATGAAGGGGACAGGGTGGGAAAGGTTTCCTATGCACAGTTACATCCCAGGATCAGACAGACTCTTTTTAAAAATACCCTCTTAGCTGCTGTCCTGGAGCAACAGTTCCACGCCTGGAGGAAAGAATCTAATTGACCTGCTGGAAAAGGACAGACATTAACTCAGCAAAGGAATCGATGATTTCAAAAGAAAGCTGCTATGCTTCAAAGTGTCCAGCTACCAAAGTACTGAGAAAAATATGCTTTTGAAATGTAGCCAAGTGCAGAATATAGACTGAGTCCTACATTCAAAATTTGTCTTTCTAAGAAAGCATGTTTTAATGTCAGAGGATACAAAGCAAGCTGTGAACAGGAGACTAAAATTAGCTCAAACCACAAATAACCTAACACACTTATCACTTCCTTATGATCAACCTACAAAAATCAAACATTAAAAGCATTTATAAAACTAAAGGAGTGATGCCAATTGAATCCTTTAACTTCAGCTGTATCCTTTCTTCCTTCTAAAGTGGACCTGACGTGGAAACATTACCAAAGAATGACATTTTATTACTTTGAAGGCAAGTACAGGGGAAACCACTAGAGCCAAGTTTCGCCCTGTAAATAAAATAGCATGTACTGTGCAGCTCTTCAGTGGTTAGAAGGGTAACCACCTCCTCAAACTGAAGATAGGAAATTTTAGATGATGGACCACACCCATCTCCAGCTGCACTTCACATAAAGAGCCACGGACACACCAGGCTCCTACTGCAAACCAAACCTTGCCTCCATCTCCTCCAGCCATTTATCTCTTACGTTCAAAAGGAACATAGTCCTCCAATGAACAAAGTCTGTTGGGAAACAATAACAAGTAGTGGAACATGTTGCAAAAGGAAGCTTAGTTGACAAATATGGGTTCCTGGCCGGGGGAGGGGAGGAGGTACCAGTTTGTTAAACTTCAACTATTTTTTTTTACAGTTATTCTGAGTGATGACTACGTTTTGGTAAGTTTTCGGCGGCAAGTTCAAGCTCAAAAAGGATGGAAACAAGTGGTTAAGAAAAGATGAGCATAAAACTTACCAACTGCTACTGTGCATTCTTCAAAACTACTACTAAAATTATCAAAAACATTCTTACCAGTAAGTAGGAAACCAAGGCACAGGAGCAGACCTGGATACTATGATGAGAATAGATGAGATAAAACTCTGCTAATGGCACTAATATTCCTAGGATGCATTAAGAAAAACTGTCAGCAGGACATGAAGGAGTATTTAAATACACCTAGAAACAGTACCATGATAGGCACATGAAGGGCCCCTGAGAGCACAGCACACATCCTGGGGATGTGGATTCTCAACCAACAGTCAAGAGACATGTGGCCTGGCTGGCCCTCCAGCACGGCCACCTCACCCCGTGCACTGAGGGTTGCTCCAGAGATGGGCTTTGCGCCTGTCAACCCGATGGGGCTTAATGCAACTTCCTGATCTTGCACCACTCTGCTTCACCCCTTCACCCCACCTCTTAGGATGATGATCTGAAAGACCCTGGCAATAAGGAAGTGGCATCCAGGCAGTAGGGGAAGATCCAAGAAGTGGCATCCAGGCTGGGAAGATCCCCTGGAGAAGGGACAGGCTACCCACTCTAGTATTCTTGGGCTTGCCTGGTGGCTAAGACAGTAAAGGAGCTGTCTGCAATGTGGGAGACCTGGGTTTGATCCCTGGGTTGGAAAGATCCCCTGGAGGAGGGCATGGCAACCCACTCCAGTATTCTTGCCTGGAGAATCCCCATGGACAGAGGAGCCTAGTGGGCTACAGTCCACAGGGTCGCCAAGAGTCAGACACGACTGAGCAACTACACATACACAGCACATCCACATGACAGAGAAAAACACTGGCGACGCTCAACTCTAAGATGCTGTCAAGAAACAGTTCAAATTAGGATAAAAATAAAGCAGAACAAGAACAACAAAAAACAAAACTCCCTCCAATACACCTCTGAATATCTTCTGAGAGGCCTCTTCTCTCTGTGCGAAGGCCACACAAATATTGACTAGCCACTGAAGCATACTTCACCTTTATCCCTGCAGAAGCAAACTCAGGCCTGACTCTGAATAGTGAAGCAATACAAGGTCTAAGAGAGATAAATATAACAGCGACAAATGTTTCACCACCAAAGGAATTTAAAGCTAATTTACCCTATTATGACAAATGCAGCTTGCCTATTTGTTCTCCTGAGTGAAGTTATATTCAGAAGTGATTTCATGTGCAGACATTTTTAAGTGACCCCCTGTTCTTCAGAGAACTCCAACTATTTGGAGTGATTACTTGATGTTCACCTTCCTGTAAGCAATTCACAGCAGTGCATAATTCTCTGAGTAATCAGTACTCATCAGAATAAAAATTAGCTAAGCTGTTCCCTGGGACTCAGTGTGGCAATTTTTAAATGTGATTCTTCAAAAGGAAGAGTTGTACCAATAACAAAGCCATTAGGTGAGAAGAAAAAAGTCAGGGGGGAGAACATTTAATAACAGAGTAATAGAGCTTATAAGGGAGAGTTTTCCCTCTCCAATCACTAATAAACCAGAAAAGCGCAGTCTTGGAGCCCTAGTTTTGCCATGCTCATCTTATCTTTGCAAGTCGTGCTGCTGGCCCACAAAAGCCACAAACACAACTGAGGCTTTTCCTTCTTCATCTGTCAAAGAAAGCATGCCTCACTCCGTCTTTGGGAAGACTGCTCTGAAAGTAAAAGAGCCCAGGACACAAGGTTACTTGGGCCCAAAGGTTTGCTTCAACAAGTGGTTAACCTTCTTCAATAAGGACTCACAATTTCCTGGCACAGTACTAGATTAAGAGTAGTAGGGAATATGTGTATTTTTCCGAGAAAAATACAATCCTTAAGGGTCCCTTTGCTAATAAGCCATGTTGACTGTGTGATTCTGTGCTGCAGAACTCCTTAAGTACTAAATCTAATTACCATGGGGTATCCATAAAACTTTTGGAGAAAGAAATGGCAACCCACTCCAGTACTCTTGCCTGGAGAATCCCATGGACAGAGGAGTCTGGCGGGCTATGGTCCAGAGTCACAAAGAGTCAGACACGACTTAGTGAGTAAACCACAACAACCACCCGTAAAACTTTACATACAGCCTGGGTAGAATCATAAGCATTTGGAACTGCAAATTAAATCAGGTCACAAATTTAAAAAGAAGAAAACTGAAAATCATGTATCAGTAGTTATTTTTATCTGCAGTGTGACTTGCACCACAGTCTCAAGACTGATTGATGGGGGCGGGGGGAGTGTCTGTGTGTGCGCTTGATTTTCCTTTGGCTATTTATTTCGGTAAAGAAAAGATCTTACGTGGGAAATGGTCTTGTTCCTAGCTTTCAGACATTCAGAATTTACAGGCTGTCAGTAAGTCACTTGTGATTACATCAAGCTGCCTTGAGAAAGGGGAGGGCGGCTGTTAGGCAACCCTGAAGCCCAAAGTGAAGCATTCTTTCTCAAATGCTGGAGCCTCAGGTACTTTGTTCGCAAACATGGCAGCTGTGTATACTAACATACTCTTCAAATGAATTTAGACCAGATGTAGGTTTCTTTCTAAAAGTACAACATACAGGGCAGCGACTCTTCGTGTGCCTAGCCGGGGCTGAGTCTTTCGTAAATTCTCAAGAATCAGTTCCTCTATCTTTACAGGAAAAACCACCAATTGCTACTTCGAGAAACATTGCAAGCGTAGCTCACATGTCAGTGCCACTCATTTTCCCACATTACTGAACCAAGGAAGCCCACTTATTAAAAAGGTTTCAATACCTCTTGGGGAAAAAAGCTTCAATTCTTTTGAATCTTGAACTATACTCACAAAACTTTCATGCATTTTTGAGCCTAATTGTATCCACTGACACCCACACACCTTACAAAACTAAGTAACCACTGCAGTGTTTACAAGGATTACTTCAAGAACATTCAACTCTCTTTGTGAGTACATTAAAGACTTTTATTACTTGATGAGAACTTAGCGGTCAGTTAGGTCGAGGATTATTTTTACAAAGGAAGGGACTGGACTGAAGCTCAAAGCAGGGAAGGGACCCCGTCAGCCTAGTTAGTGTTAGAACTGACTAGAGAAAAAGCAAAAGATTCAACTACTCTCTTGGCCAGAAGTGTGGTCTGATCAAAGGCCAAATATGTTTGCCTTTAATACTTTGGGGAAAAAAAAGAAAAATCACAGATTTTAAAAGGGTTGCTTTATGGAGAACCATATTTTTAATCCCACCACAGTCAAAACGTATTTTACAAACCAGGTACATGTGAAGCCCTTCTAGAAGGCATGTGAGAATAAGTCAAGAGTGATGAGAAGAGAGTAATTCAAAAATTTTTAGAGAGACAAATATACTACCTCCAAGTTTCCTATTAAGTTCACCCCAGGCCAATGACAAATCTGTTGTTAAACTGAAAGTTCCTGTGAAACACACTGGTGGTGTGAACTCCTACTGGGTAAGAACCCAAGCTTTTCTTCCAAGCCACCACAGTGGGCAGGACCAAAGTGCCTCATCAAGCCATGGCTCCCACCGTGCTGGTTTTCTCTGCGTGGCTCTGCTATCAGTACCAACACAGGCTAATCTATTAATGTGTGTGTCTACCATTCCTCCTCCCAGAGAATGTGAGATGGGAACCGTGACTCGTCTATTGTCAGGGCCCAGAGCAAAGTGATGACAACCCATTCAACCCCAACATTTCTTAAGGCACTCTGTGGCCGGTGCAAAGCACACCAAGATGAATGAGAAAGATGGATGAGCTGACTTCCATAGCTTGGACTCTACAGGAGATGAGCCCAGATACAAAGAAACCACTCCAGTGAGAGCACGGGGCTTCGAGAGAGATGGGTGTGAAGGTGTACAGATGCAGACAAATGAGAAGGCCAAAATCTAGTGTGAGGGGCATGTGTCTGAGCCAGAAAGAGTGGGACTGGCAGCCTAAACAGAGTGCTGAGCCAAGGGACAGAGAGAAGGGTGTCAACATATTTTCCTCACAGGATTTAGCTGTTCCTAATGAGAGAGAAGGGTGTCTGAGAAGACGGCACCTTCCAGGGTGGCCAGAATAAAAGGTATGTGGGAGGGAGGGGAAGGCTGGAGCCTGGCTGCCACGCCAAGGAGTCTGGACCTCACAGATAAACGACAGCGTAGAAGTAAACAGAGGAGGGACAGGCTCAGGTCTGTTTTTAACACAATTACTCTAGAGACAATGTGAAGACTACATCCGGTAGGGCGGGGGAAGATGTGGAGAGATTGTTGAGGGACCTTATTAGTATGTTTCTGGTTTCACTAATTTCTGTCATGTGAAACCAGAAATGGTAGCAGCATAGGCAAAATCTGAGAACTGAGACCAATGGATGGTAGGAAGCATGTCATGGTGATCAGTCAATGAGATGTGGCAGAACAATCTAGAACCACTGCAAAGTTCTCAGCACTCTTGGATATTCAAAACGTGCACCCAATGACTGGTACCAAACTCCACTGTCTTGGACACAAAGACCCAGCTGGACTTCCCATTGTTCCCAGCACAAGGAAACATGCCCAGCCTCTCTGCAGTCAGTATCAGCCCGTTACCATGAATGAATTCACAGAAACACTGTAGGGAGGGGTGCCAGCTTGAGCAAAACTCACACGCCGTCAGGTAGGCTGATGGAAAATGCATGCCATTAAGAGCACAGCATTGGACGAAAACTGCCAAAAGGACTCCGCGATCTAAATGATCAAAAAACGGACAACTCAAAAAAAGAAAAAAGGCGAGGCGGGGGGAAGGCATGGGACGGACACAGTTATTTCAGCCGTTTAGAGACTGAAAAAAAACCCTACAGGAAATTTAAAGATTTATCATGAAATTCAATATACATTAATTACGTTACTCAATACCAGAATTAAAAAAAAAATAGATCTGGGAGAGCTATTTGTGCTAAAATGCAAAATGTACTGGAGAGACCTTGGAGCCCAATGGTAGGTAACTGAAAATCCCTGCATTACTGGAGGGATACAGTCCATGGGGTCGCACAGAGTTGGACACGACTAAGCACATACGTGCGCGTGTGCGCGCACACACATTATCTGCCAGCTGACTTTTTAGAACCATCTGGTATGGTTTATGATGTACTTCCAAAAGAACCAAAGTATTCCTATAAATACGTCAGTGATGTCAAACAAATAATGACAGCAAAACATTCTTCCTTTCACTATTTCTACTTGTGCCCCCTGTTAATCTAAGAGGAGTCCAGACAATTACAAGTGCCTTTGCATGTTTCCAAAGTGGGGATCAGACACCTAAATTTACTGCACTCAAACCAGGGCTACAAGAGAACATTTAGATCTAATGGATCACTCAAGATGACGAGGGCTTCCCAAGCTCTCCATGTCATTTCCGTTTGTCTTTTTTTTTTTTTAAACTGAAGTGAGTCATAGTATATAGATCTCTTCCTCTGCACAAAGCACAGTTTTTGTCTGAAGAGCATAGATTTATATAAAAAATTATTAGGAAATTTTAATATTCACCTTAGACTATAATGACACAAGTATAGAACAGTAAGGAATTTTAGTGGACTATTGCTATAACATGGTTTTAACACAGTCAGGCATTAAGTCGTATTTCACAATGAAAGCAGCTATAAAAACAAATGTCAATTGGAAGAGTGGCCCATTTTACAAAGCCTGCCTCTAACACAGAATAAATCTTGCCTTCGAGTCACAAGCTATTGTTCAACCTCTTTTATCTGAGACAATCAAATCATTCATACTGAGAAGTAGTGAACAGTGTCACAGAATCAAAGAATTAGAGATGAGAGAAATAGTGAAAATACCTGACCCCAACTTTAAATTACAAGTGCGTAGTTTTTCCGATTTTCATTCATTCAAGCCCACTCTTCTCATTCTAGCTCCAAAACCAATCCCTTTCCCCTGTCTCTTCTCTCTTGAGCACTCAAGGCCCGCTATGTATTACTTCCACTTTTCAAACCAGACATACAACCGTTTAAGTGATAGAAAACAACTTTTAAAGCCATCTGCACATGCTTTCAGAGCTGACTTTTTAGAGACCTAAATGCTTATTAATGTCTATGCTGTTTATTAGCATTAACGACTAAAACCAGTTATACTCACTTTATCAAATTGACAAACAGAATCTTTGCTTGAAACATTTGTTTCCTAAGCCGCCACATTCCTCAGCATGTAAAAGTCTACTTCATCCTTTGTTCTTTTCCCATTGTTTCCGAGTTTCTACATCTTTTTGTTCTAGTTAGAAGTTAGTATAGTGAGAAATAACTGCACTGCTTTGTTTACAAAAATTATGTATTATTTTAAAAATCACAATAGACTAAGCAAGCTCAAAGTGGCTTGGTAGAAAGTTGCCTTCATTGTGACATAACACAAAATATTTTTAACTTCCATTTTCTACCAACCATAAACACATTTCTTTGAATTTCTGAATAATGGTTTCGGTAAATTGACACATACTTTGGAAAATCTGCCACCTTAAACTCAAGGTCATTTGAATTCTACATTGTTTTAAAGTGCCACAGTTGGCTGTTAACACCTTTAACGATAAGAAGGAAAAGAGCTTCTAATTTCGATTTTGTAAAAGAGAAATATCTGTACTGCAAAGGTGAGAAAGCCTGAGTGGATAATTCTCTAAGATAAAAGAAACCACCTCCAGAAATGTGGCAATCCATTATGAGTCTAGAGAAATCTCAACATGTAACTCATGGGACTTCAAGGTGGTAGACAAACTTAAAACAATGAGGGAAATTTAATTGAAGACCATGCTCCATGCTAGTGGCTTGCTTAACACAGTTTTAACAATGTTTGGGTGGCAGGTCTCTCACTCTGCCCTAAAACAAATCAAATTCAACCAAAGGCTTTTTACAATATGAATTTGTTGTTGCCAACTGAGTCAGTTTCCATATAAAAGATTTTCCTCCAAAACTCCTAGAGGCCACCCCTACTTGAAACAGGGTACATCATAATCAACTTCAACACTTCAGACCAAGAATTTTTTCTTTTAAAATCACTTTAGTGTATTAAATTTGATGCAGAAAACTTGTCTACACATTCTCAGAGTCACTCGTGGAATTCATTCAACTCACTCAGAGACCAGACATGCAATAAAATTTTATATATTGATCGACCGTACTTAGACAGATTAGAGTGGTTATAAACATTAGTCTATCAGAAGCTAATATACATTACAGTGCAAGTAAAAAGAATCCTGTCAAATAAGCTTGATGCAAATCCACATGAAACCAAGCCTGCCAAAAAAAGGCTTCTGTTAGTCGAGCATACCAAAGAACTGCTTAAAGCTTTCTTCCTTTTTAAGTGGAGCTCAAAATAGATTTTAATACTACCAGCTGATGGGTCTCACAATTTGCCTTTTGAGCCTATAAGCCGAAAACAGCCTTCTCCCTTTACACAAGTAACAACATCTCTCTATTCTGTACATCGCTTATTTAAAATACCCAGTGTGGTTTTGGTTAATCCTCACAACCCCCGCAATGACATTTAATCAGGAGCAACATATTTTCCTCTCAGGATTTAGCTGTTCCTGAAAGCAGACCTCTTCATCTTTTCTATCTGATGATGCAGACATATGGGAGAAACCCCACCTCCCTAAGTTTTTATTCATGAACCACCGTAGCCCACAAGGAGATGAGGACTGGGAAGACATCATCATCTGTACCCTGACCAAAGGGTCAGATGCTCGCCGGAGGAAAAGATGCTGTTTTCGAGAGGGTAACAACGCTAACCTCCCCCGGCGCTACCTGCCTGACACGGGGTAACCCTCTGGCCCCAGTGGAGTGGGTGCTACAGGCCTCCTGGCTGGAAAGCGCTTGAGTTTGATCCTCTCAGGGCTGAGCGCACGTAGCAAATGCCTCTTCGTCTGACAGATCTTCCCTGATCCCCTTCTCTGAGACAGCCCCTCTCCCCTGAAGTCACTCTCGACCCGCTGATATTGTTTTCTTCGTCGCCCCTGTCACCATTTGAAATCATCTGTTCACGTGTTTGACTGCCCCCGTTCGACTCTAAGCTACCGGGGTGGATAGGATCTCGCGGGTCTCGTTCAGCAAACACTACCTCCAGCGCCTCCGCGGTGCCTAGCACGGTAAGAGGCACGCGGATGCAGATCCATCAAATGAATGAACAGGAAAGGGGAAAGGACTGTCATCCTTGGGACTCGACGCAGCACGGCGGCGACTAGGGGGAGAGGAAATGTAAAAGAGGGAGGGCGGGAGTCCCCCTCTCCCCCCGGGGAGACAAAGGAAGGCAGTCCGCGGTGGTCCGGTCTAGGAAGGGAAGTGGGGGGCGGGGGGCGTTCTGCCCACCACCCCAAGGGACAAAGAGTGGCCGGGCAGGGGGGCGGGGTCGGGGTGGGAGGCTTCGCGCCGAGAGCGGAGGCCGGCGGCTTCCAGGCTCGCGAGGTCGGTCAGCCGGGGCTGGAGGACCTGAGGAAAGTGGGGGGGTCAACGGGGGGCTGCGAGGCCCGGGAGAGACGCAGGCCCGCCGGGGGACAAAGACACAGGGCGCCAGCCGCGGCCGCCGTCCGATCGGGTTCTCAAGCAGCAGGAGCCGAGGCGGAGGGCGGGACGCACAAGGAGACCGGGGCCGGGGGCGGTGTGTGTGAGGGGAAGGCTCTCGAGGCCTCAGGAAAGGCCTGCAGCGCTCCGGGGCGCTCCCGCACCTGGTAAATGGCCGCCCAGCTCCCAGCTCTGTCGATCTGCTCGAACTCCTTCTCCATCTCCATGACGGGCAGGGGCGGCTGCCGCGCCTCTCCCTCGGCCCCACTGCGCCGTCTGCCGCTCTAGGCCGCGTCGCGCTCGCCGCCCCGAGTCCCGCCGCAAGCCTCGGCTCCGTCGCTACCGCCGCCTCAGCCGCCGCTGCCGCCGCCGCCGCCGCTTCTTCATGTCAACCCGGCAACCGGAAGTACGCACCGCGCTGCCACGAGCTCCGCCCCTCAGCCGGGAGAGCCAATCAGCTCTCGTAGGTGTCGGCGAGCACTTCCGCGGGGCGGGGCCGGGGGCGGGGCCTGGACAGACATCTTGCCGCGCGCGTTCCCCTCTCCTTTCCCGGACTCCGGGCTTGGGCGTGGCGCGCGCCCGTTGCCTAGGCGACCCCTGGCGCCCCGCCCACGGCGCATGGGTTTACCAGCCTCCCCGCCACCCCGCCCACGCGTCTTGAGTGCCCGCAGTGACGCGGTGCGTTGGATTCAAGTGACCTTGAAGCAGTGATGCTTCTTTCCTGCAGCGCCAGGGCCGAAGTCTCTGGGCTCAAAGCTGGAGGAGGCGCGAGGAGCAAGGGAGCGTTACGTGCTCCCCTTCCAGGCTCCCTTCTCTGACCCGATGTCTGCCCTGGTTTCTTGAAACTTAGCGCTTCGTGGTTTACCGGACTGTTGGGAAAGGCCCCGCTATTCTCTGAATGTATTTTCCGTTTTGGAGTCTCCTGGGCGCTGCGGAAATGAATGGATTGGGATCTTGAAATGATTTTCAATATTTCCCAAAATAGCAAGGAAGTCCTGGTCAGACTGGATTCACTGTAGCACACATTCCACGGTGCAATAGTGTTGAATAATGGCAGGTTTCCGGGCCGACCTCCAAAAGATTCGGAAACGGGAATGTGTATTTTTCACCCGCCAACCCAGCTAATTCTGTACCTGTGGTCCTTGAAGCGCACGTGAAAAGAGCTGGTCAAGTTGCCTTCCCGCAGGTTCTACTTTAAGCCATCCACCTTTGGCTCTAGCACCTTATTTGGATTTTGTGAACTTCGTGGGGTCAGAGACCCTACAGGAGGGAATCATCTCTCTTCACTGTTCCCATCTCAAGCCTCCCCAAGAGTTATGTTGAATTCCAGCTCATTCCTTGAGTGCTTACGGTGGGTACTGTGCCTGGCATTTCAAGTACATTTTCTCATTTAATCTCTACAACCATCCTACAATATAGGCACTTTTATTATTCTCATTTTATAGATGAGGAAACTGAGGTGCTGGGAGGCAAAATCACTTGGCCAAGGTACCTTTACATATGGGTATGGAAGCCAGGATTCTAACCCGTCTCCAGGAGAGAACACCCTTTGGAGCCAGGCTGCCTAAGTCCAAATTGCAGCTCTATTAAATATAATACTGGCTGTGCAACCTTGGGCAAATTACCTAACCCGTCTCTGCCTCTGTCCCCTCCTTTGTAAAATGAAGATAATAAAAGTACCCACCTCGTAGGGTGGTGTGAAGGTTGAAAGAATATGTATAGTCTTTTGGGGTCTTCCCTGGTGCCTCAGCGGTAAAGAATCTGCCTGCAATGCAGGAGACACAGGAGAGTGGAGTTCAATGCCTGGGTGGGGAGGATTCCCCTGGAGGAAGGCATGGCAACCCACTCCAGTATTCTTGCCTGGAGAATCCCATGGACACAGGAGCCTGGCAGGCTGTGGTCCATGGGGTCGCGAAAAGTCAGACACAACTGAAGCAACTGAACACACACACAGCACAGTGCTTTTAGTCTAGTGGGTGGATCAATAGATATGAGCCCCCGTTAATATATTCCATCAAATAATAGCAAATGGGAGGTAAATTATTATTGGGTAAATGCAATTGGTTTGCTAGGCAGTGTCTTCAGAAACTATTTCATGGAGGGGGAAATTAACAAAAGATGTCCCTTCAAGTGAAAAGTTTGGGAACCCCACACTTGGCAGTTGCCTAATTTAAGTCTTAGCTATTTGACTCTCCAGGTCCGTGAACTCTTCCTGCCCTTGTTTCTTTAAGTGCTTGTTTGTCTGGAACTCACAGAAGAGCTCCTTGAAGGGGACAGAGAACAAGGCTGGTTCATTCCTCTCACAGGGGCTGAGCTAAGTAAGTAAATAAATCAAATGCCCATATGGAGCCCAGTGGCCTCGTGCCTTCAGGGAGCGCCGCCCAGCGCGTGGCGCGGCTTTTGGGTGCCGCCAGTGCTACGCACAGGTGTTGGTGCAGGAGTGTGGTGGGAGCAGGCTCTGTGTGTGCTTAGTGGACGGACTCGTTACCTAGGGTGACCCTAACAAATTACCAGAAATGTGTTGGCTTAAAGCAACAGAAATAAATTTTTTGAACAGTACTGGAGGCCAGACATCTGAAGTCAACGTGTTGACAGGGCCACACTCCCTCTGAAATCTCTAGGGGAGAATCTTTCTTGGCTTCTTCCAGCTCCTGGTGGCTTCAGTTGTTCCTCAGCTTGTGGCAGCATAAATCTGGTCTCTGTCTTGTCTTTACTCAGTTTTCTTCTCTGTCTCCTCTTCTGGCTGTCTAATCTCCCTCTGCCTTACTCTTTGAAGGGTATCTGTCATTGGGTCTGCTGCTGCTGCTGCTGCTAAGTTGCTTCAGTCGTGTCCGACTCTGTGCGACCCCATAGACGGCAACCCACCAGGCTCCCCCGTCCCTGGGATTCTCCAGGCAAGAACACTGGAGTGGGTTGCCATTTCCTTCTCCAGTGCATGAAAGTGAAAGTGAAAGAGTCCTGGAGTGGGGTGCCATTGCCTTCTCTGGTCATTGGGTCTAGGACCTACTCGAATGCAGGGTGACTTTGCATGGCCAGGTGATCCAAGATGATCTCATGTTGAGATCCATGAATTAATTACATCTGCAAAGACTCTTTTTCTGAATAAGGTTGCATTCTAGCTTCTAGGGGATAGGACTCAGGTATATCTTTTTGAGGCCCCCCATTCAACCTACCACAATGGCTGAGGGTAAAACTTTGTCACAATATAGATCCTGAATGAAACCCCTCATTTCAGATTTCAGCTAGTCACTATGATATCCATTCTTCACATAGCAGCCAGAAAGTGCTCTTAACTTTTAGATCATGAAAACTTATATGTAAAATCCTCTGGTAGTTACCCATCCTTATTAGAATGAAACCCAAATAACTCCTAACCTTGGTGTGCACTTCACCAAGCTCTCTCCTTTTTTTGTACTCTAGTCCAATTCTCTAATCCACTGAATGAGTTTCAACCTCAGGACCTTTGCACCAGCTTTTCCTGCTGCCCGGATCTTCTTGCAGTTCTTCTCACCCTTTAAATCCCAGGTAAAATGTCCTCTGCACACAGGTCTCTAACCACCATCTCTAAAATAGACCCCAGTCACTCTCTAACAGTGAGCTTGTATTTTTTCATTTTTTTGCATCACAGAGTTCATCTCTGTGTTAAATCCCCCTCTTTATTCGTGGGCTTGTTTGCTTTTCCTGCCCCCCACCTCCCACTAAAGCATTCCATGAGGGTAGGGACCTCGACCTCTTGGGCCGTGTCCCAAGCCCCTGATATTGGGTTGGGAGGAGAGACTTGAGTTGCTGGAATCCTCTGCAGCTCTCTGAGGCTTGGCTCTTGTCCATAACACTCTGCCAGTTCCCTGCCAAAGCCTGGCCTAGAACTAGCTAAGGCTTGATATCCCCTAGAGATGTGATGGTGATGTTGGGGAATCTTTTAGTGATGACCGGTTAGAAAATAAACAAATGACCATGTGTCATGATAGCTAAAACCTTTTCCTGGCAGGCCTGCCTAAGGGATGGTCTCACGCGATTTCCTAGGTCTTTCCTTCACAGATTTAGCTAATGGAGGAAATCAATGACCCATTAAACTTTTAAAAATGTCCTAAAGAGTTGTCAGTAGAGAAGGATGGGTATTTACCAAGCCTCGGACAGATCATTGACTCCTGACTTAGCAGTGTCAGCAAGTTTCCTGGTAAAAATCCATCCCAGTCTTTTTTTCTCGGAGGTAGACCAGTGTTAGGAGCTTGGGATTCAGGGGGAGAGCAAACTAGTTTCCGATGTGATGTCGCTTCCTCAGAGAGGCCCCTTCTAATGCCCCTGAGTAAACAGTGCCCCGAATCCGCCTTTGAGGACATATTTTCTCCCTACTGTTACCACGTGGTGTTATCTCATACATTTTTCTGTTTTCGTCTACCACTGCATGTAAACTGCATGAAGAAAAGAGACAAAGTCGATCTGATTTAGTGTTGTCTTCCTTGAGCTACAGGTCATTCCCAGATGGGCCCACCAGACCTTGGAAGGTTCCAGAAATCAAGACAACAGGGCTTTTTCCTACCTCATAGAGTCGGACCCCTAGAATCCTCGGGGGCCCCCAACTCCTTCTGTCTGCCAGTGAGGATACACAGCCAAGAAGGGACATAGCCCTTCTCTCTGAGATTCACAGCTGCTCTCCTGAAGAGGTTTGGGCATCTGGACCAGTTGGCTGATTTGGTGACAGCCAAACACATCCCTGAAATGGGATAACTGAGATGAGTTATCTCCATCCCCGAGATGGGATAACTGACTCGGGACAAAACCCAGGCCCACAGCACGGAAACTGGATGCGTAGAGAGAGCTTCAGCCATGGGTTACAGACATGCTAGCTGTGATGTTGCATTTTATTTTTTTAAAATAGTTTATTTTGGCTTTTTATTAAAAAAAAAAAAGAATTGTTTTTTTGGCTGTGTGGCACATAGCATCTTAGTTCTCTGACCAGCATTTGAGCCTGCACCCCCTGCAGAGGAAGTGTGGAGTCTTAACCACTGACTGCCAGGGAAGTCCTGATCTCGCATTTTATATTTTCCAACAGTCCTAAAAGTCTGGTTTGATGCCATTTTGTGATGAGAAAACGGGTAAAAAGAGGTGAAATCAGTGAACACCCCAATATAGAATGTTGGTCTGACTGCAGTTGGTTAGAAGCTTCTAAACCCTAGGTCTGCTGCTTGCTGCCTTTCAGGCTTTGGGCAAGTTGCTTAACCTTCTAGTGGCAGCCTGGATGCTTTCCAGTGAGAAAAGCTCAACTGAAAGTAAGCTTTCACAAAATGGGGAATTCACTGGCGCATGAAGCTGGAAAGTCCAAAAGTGGCTTCAGGCACAGCCGCGTCCAGGAGCTCAAACCTCACCACTGTGACTCTCTTCCACTCCTGCTGTCTCAGTGCTTCCCTCTGTGTTAGCTTCGGTCTCCTCTCCAGGTACCCGGGATGGCCCTGGCAGCTCCAGGCTCACTTCTTGCCGACTCAGCAACCGCAGCAGAAATAGTGCTTTTCTTCCCCTGTGGTCCCAGCTCCAGTCTTGGCCTTGAATCTCATGGGTCCACTTGAGTCTCATATGCCATCTCTAAGCCAGTCACTTTGTCTAAGGGAAATATTGGCAAATAAGTAAACTGAGGCCCAGAAAGGTCAATTTCTTACAAGGTCACACAGCTATAAGTATGGAAGTAGGATTTAGATAAGAGGCAATCTGGTTTCAGCACCTGTGCTCTCAGCCACAGTCTCTCCAAGAACTCCCATGATCTCTTAACAAATAATATCCATGTGTGCATGCTAAGTCATGTCTGACCCCATGGGCTGTAGCCCGCCAGGCTCCTTTGTCCAGGGGATTCTCCAGTCAAGAATAATGGAGTGGGTAACCATTCCCTTCTCCGGGGGATCTTCCTGACCTAGGGCTCCACCCCAGGTCTCCTGCATTACAGGAAGATTCTTTACCATCTGAGCCATCAGGAAAGCCTTAATAATAAACCATGGATACATGATAATCCTGAGAATAATTATCACAACAGCATGGTGTAGCTACTATTATTATTATCCCACATTTGAACGGAAGCACAGAAAGTTTCACAGCTTGCTTGTAGTTACACGGCTAAGAAATGGTGGTGTCAGGATTTGAACCCAGTTCAGCTCTAGATGCTGTTTCTAATTCTGAAATTCTATGACTACATTTGAGTTCTGCACTGTTTCAGAACTCACAAGAAGGTTAGCAGCACAGAAGCTCCTCCCTCACCTCCTCCCAGGACCTTCCCCATCCTTGTGAAGACTCTCCCACCTCCCTCCCACCCCGCCCCACCACCCCCACAAAATATTTCAGACTTGACTCCAAGCCGTTAAAAATAAAAACAAAAATAAATACATAAATCTAATCTGGAGCTGCCTCTCTTGCAAGGGTGAGTTCCCAGGGACTGGAGGGGCAGGCGCTCAGGGGAACTAGGGGAATCACGTGTCTTCTGAGAAAGGAGGGTGTGGGGCAGTGATTGAAGCAGGGAACCTTCAAGCAGGGAAGTTTGACTCAAGGATGGAAACTAGACCTGGCCCCATGCTTTCAGCAAAGGAAGGTTTCCAGAGGCCACCCCACTACAGTGGTTCTGGGCGTAGATTCTGCAATCTGGCTGACTTGGGCTTATGTGCCCTTGGACAGGTTACTTACCCTCTCTGATTGTCAGTTTTCTGTCTTTTAGGTTAAGACAGGGATGTGATGGTTGAATGAGTTGGTGTCTGAGCCTTGTCTCTGGTTCAAGGACAGGACTTCATAAAGATGGCTGTTATTATTGCGATTGCGTAGGTTGCTGAGTGAAAAAAGCTACCACCTGCTTCCAGATGTTTTCATGGTATATGTTGCCACCTCCTATTTTACATCTCTAATTTTTGGCATGCTGCTGGAGGTGAGAAGGGCTGGCTTTGTGGGTGTGTCTCTCATCTGGTGGCTCAGGGGTAAAGAACCTGCCTGCTAATGCAGGAAACACAAGAGATGCAGGTTCGACCCCTGGGTCAGAAGATCCCCTGGAGGAGGAAATGGCAACCCACTCCGGTATTCTTGTCTGGGAAATCCCTTGGACAGAGCAGCCTGGTGGGCTACAGCCCACAGGGTTGCAAAGAGTCAGACACGACTGAGTGAGCACACACGCACTGTGATCTCTGCAGCTGCACAGGGCCCCGGGCTTAGGGCTTTTTGATTAAGTATCTGCTTCAGCAGTTTTTGTGTTTGAAGATGGAAATAGCTTCCATTTGAGAACTGTCTGTGCAGACAGGGAGGGACTGACCTGAACGTTCTCTCCTTGTGCTGGAGGGAGACCTGTGGAGAGGTCCCACACTTGGAGTGACTGAGCAGAGGGACCCAGGCTTGGGGAAATGGGTTCACAACTCTTTTGCTATCCTCACCTGAGCCATGCGGAACAGTGGGTGGAGCTTTCCTTCAAATAACCAGGATCTCCCCACTGCCCACATCTGGCGTAGGCAAGGGAGAGTAAGGGTCCACAGTCTAGAGGGAGAGGCAGGAAGGCCCCCTCCGTGGCAGGTAGACTGCCTCCCACAACACAGTCACAGGCTGGAGAGAAATGAGGAAGGAGACCAGCATGAGCGAAAGTAGGATGCAGGTGCACGGCCTGTAGAAACTCTGTGCTTGCAATTTCATTTTATGTTTTCCTTTTCTGCGTATAATTCCCACCTGTTACACTCAAGGCTTCACTAAAATGTTGTTCACTGCTACAAGCTCATCTTATGTTGGGGGTTAGATGCTAATCGTTACCAACATCAATTCTCTTCTTCTTTCATAGGAACAGGATTGTACCTTGGCAATGGCTGCCCAACTAAAGACTACATTTCCCATGTTCCCTTGCAGGTAACTATGCCATGTGACTACATACTGGCCAATAGGATGTGGGTGTTAGTGATGTGGTCCACTTCTAAATTGTGCCCTCAAAGCAGTTCTGGGCAGGGGGACAGGTAAGTTCTTTCTTTTGCTTTTTTACTTCATCCCTCTGCCTGGAGTGTAGGATGTAGCGAGTTCCAACTTGAACTGTGCAGGCAAAGGCAACATACACGGGTGGAAGAGAAAAAGAGCCCGGCCCATCACCCTAGACTGGTCATGCATGGATTGTTCTATGAGAGAGACATAAAGGAGGCTGATACTCAGCTGATACATACAGGTCTAGTCATCATGGTTGCTTACAGACATTCTTACTGTTAAAAATAAACTTCTGCTTTGTTTAAGCCACTGTTTGTGGGAGTCTCATTTACAGTAATTGAATCTGTTTTCTGGTTAACTCAGCCATGTTTTAAGGGGCTGATAAGGAAGAGGGCTGGGTAGTGCCTCCAGATTCAGATGGTGTTGGGGACAGGAGTGGCACCCTGTGGCAGGCAGTTAAGAGAAGGCAGACAAGGGCCGTAGAAGTCCTGGGACAGACAGCTCAGTGTGGTTGCCAAGCAACAACAGGGATGGTCCATGGGACATGTGAACATCCCCCAGAGATTCTGAGTAATATCCGCAGAAAGAACCTGATAAAGTTTAGTCTTGTTCATGTCATGGGGTCTGATCGTTAGTTAGACATTAAAGGGGAAGCTGGAAATTTCGGGGACAGCTGGGGTTAGAAACCATGCTCAAAGAATGTTAATTCCCTTCTGAGGCAGATACTTTTTGGTTGCCTATCTCCCCACCATTCCTTCCCCCACCCTTCTTCTTGGCTGACTGAGCCCACCCAATATAACGGAGGCAAAAAAAAGTGAGCTGTTCTTTTTCCAAGCTGTCTTGGCAGTTAGAGCATGGACATATAACTCAAATGCAGCTAATTCGATGTCAGGCAAAGTCCGCCCAGGAGCTCCTGGGAAAGGTTTCTCCCTCTTGTAAGAGACACGTGGAAGGAATTATGCTTCTTCCTTGACAGGCTAAGGCTGGAGGAGTACAGAGAGAGAGAGCCCTGAGTCCTTGACAAAGTCAGTGAGTTACTGAGCTGTCCCTGGAACCACCTGGCTCTGAACTTCTTTGTAATGACAAGCTTTTTTGTTTTATTGTTGAAGCTGCTTTTTTGTTCCTTGCCGCCAGAAGCATGCTAACTGATACACTGTCTTTGTCTTGTGTCTCAAGCTTCCTCCAGCCCTGTGGGTCTCAAGTGTAACCTTATTCCTTCTGCAAAGCCCTCATTGCTTTGGAAGTCAAGTTCTTCTGGAAACCACCTGCATCCACTTGTCACTGCTTTTCTTCTAAATAAGAATCTCCCTCATCATGTCTTACTTCTTCTTTTCAAACCAAGATCTGTATCTGGGTGGGGTGGGGTGAAAGCAGAACTTCAACCTTTGTGCAACCCTCTCTTTTGGCACAGATCAGTCCTCTTGTATTGGCTTTATCCGTCCGGATGTGTGTCTCTCTCAGCTGACCAGGAGCTTGTCTCATGCATGGGCTGAGGAGTGTTCATCTTGGTATACCTTTGGGTAGCTCAGGACTGGGCAAAGGAGGTGCTCCCTGAATGCTTGTTGAATGACTATATGAAAGAATGAATCATCTAAACCCAATTTTATCACCTCCCTAAACAGAGCCAATTTCCCTCCCCACTGCCCTCCTACACTACTCTGGGACAAGACAGTTCTTGCAGAGGTAGGGACAGGAAGAAGTTAATTCAGTTCTCAGTTCCAAAGCAGCTTCCAATCCTTCTCTCCTTAAATTACCTTTAATCCACCCACTGTCAGCCTTAGCTCTGGTTCAGCTCTGAGCTGACTCTGACCCAGAGCATCTCAAAAAAAAAAAAAAAAAAAAAAAGGAAGGAATGAGAGAGAGAAGAAAGGAAACTATGTTTGTATTTAAATCATTTCAAGAAACATGGACGAACTAGAGACAGAAATGATTCGCAGTGGGCATGCGCTCCACTGAGGGTTGTCAATTTCAGACCTTCCCCACCCCCCTCAGTTCTTCTAATTACAACAGTGATACACGTTTAGTGAAGAAAGCTTGGAAAGCACATATGAAAGAGAGGAAACTTAGTCTTTTAGTCTGACCACTTATGATGGTGACTGAACGTTTTGGTATGTGCATTTCCACATTTCTTTGGTTTGTCCCTGTTTCTTCCCCTCTGTCTCCATCTCCCTCTTTCCCTCAGCTCCTCTTGACTCACTCACTCTCTCTCCAAGTAGCTTTCTTTCCTTCTCAAATTTAAATACTTCCAGGTTCTTCACCCTCCAGACTGGGTCGTCCCCCGCCCTCCTTAATAAACAACTCAGCTTGATCTAATTCCCGTCTCAGCAGGAAATTCAGTGCCCTGGCCTCCGCAACACTTTCTGAGAAGTCTGAGTACCTTTTCCTCGAACTCAGCTTATCGCTTGTCTCTTCTCGCTCTCAATGGTTACTTCAGCCTGCTCTCCAGCTTCCCTTGCTCTTCCTGCATCGGTGGGGAATGCTTCGGCCCTAAGTCACACTCCAGCTGAGGCAGGTCAGAGCTTCGTTTCCCCACAGGATGAGAAACCCGGGGACAGGTGTCCCCTGGTCAGGCTCCTGGCCTGCGCATCCCCTCGGCCCGCCGTGTTCACACCTGCAAGCTTCCTCCAGTCACTGGAGTGGGCTCAGTGGCCCTCGGGGTCTGGTCGCGAGTGCCCAGGAGTGCACGCCTTTGGGAGCAGCCCTCAGCCAAGGACGAGGGGAAGCTCTTGCGCAAACACCTCGACTCCCTGCTCCTCAGAGCGGGGCCTCTCAGGGACTGGTTGTTCCTGGACTCTTGGGTGTCCCCTCGGGGGCGGAGTCCTCCTTGCCCACACTGGTGACCGGCTCCTGAGTGCCCTTCTTGTTTCCTTAACCCTGGACCAGTCCTCCCTAAGATCTCCTCTCAGGTCACTCAGTTGCATTCAGAGCTTTGCCTCCGTATTGGCTTCTGGAGGAACTCTGCCCAAGACGGTATACTTGGGCTTTTCCTTCTAACTAAAGGGCCATGAATAGACGCATCGTCTTCAACCAGGTGTGATCCACAGCTTCCTGGCATCTTCAAAAGAGCAGAGCATCCCCACTGCTAGTCCTCGAGACATCAAATATATTGGGTTTCATCTAGGCCCCCCCATTACATATGCTTTGCAGCCACTACATATATACAATAAAATGATGAGGGGCCCTCTGGGTTACTCAGTCTAAATTCAGAGCTCCTCTAGCAGGTGGGGGCAGTCGCTTCTCTTCTGGGCTCCCTGTGAAGCCATTTCAGCGGGAAAGCACCCGACTTCCTCTCCTACTTCCCCTCCCCTCCGTTTCCAAGCCCATAAGAGCCAGAAGTCTCACTTGAACTGGATGATGGAAGTGAGGAAGGTGTAGAAGAACTTTGCATCGAATTCTAATTTTATTTTCTTCTTTTGACTGCACCATGTGACCTGTGGGATATTTGTTCCCTGACCAGGGATTGAACCTGGGCCCTCAGCACTGGGAGCCCAGAGTCCTAACTACTGCACTGCAAGGGAAGTCCCTTTGCTAGTTTTTTTTTTAAATCAAATTCTAGATTGAAGGTTTTTTTTCCGAGCAAATTTTTACAGAAATATAACATATATACAGAATAAGTATACCGTTTAAAGTACACAGTCTTAAGTACGCAGTTTAAAGAACTTCTCCCAGCTGAACACGCTCATGTAGCCAGCGTTCAGAGACACAGAGCCCGACCAGCCCCCCGAGAACCACCTGGTACCCTTTCCAGCCACATCCCTTCCTCAAGGACGACCACCATCCTGACACCGAACACTCTGAGTTGGTTTTGCCTGTTTTGAACTTTGCATCAGTGGACTCACTCCGAGTGTGCTCTTTCATGCCTGCCTTGCCTTCTTCCCATCGACATTGTGGCCATGAGATTCATCCGTGCTGGGTCTAGCTGTGGCTCACTGGTTGAGACCAACATTTTAATTTGAGGAGTTTCGAGTTTTAAGAGCTGAAAGGAGATAGTTTCGGTAACTAAAAGAGTCCCCAAAATTATAGAATTGGAGAGAGGTGGGTTGAGGACGCCACATGTCTTGGGGCAAGTGATCAAACTTCTTGTTTCTCTATTTCTGTAACATGGGGCTAATACAAGTTCCTACTTCACAAGGTTCCTGTGAGGACCCACTGAATTAATGTCTGCAAGGTGTGCAGCGGCTTCCCTGGTGGCTCAGACGTTAAAAAAAATCTGCCTGCAATGCAGGAGACCGGGCTTCCATCCCTGGATCGGGAAGATCCCCTGGGGAAGGGAATGGCTACCAGCTCCAGTATTCTTGCCCGGAGGACTCCATGGACAAGACTCACACACAAGGTGTGTAGAGCAGGGCCTGGCCTGTGAGGGGCGCTCCATGGAAGCCTGCTGCTGCCTCCGTTCCTGTCTCTGCCATGAATCCTACCTTTATTCTAGATTTTTATTATTACCCAGAGGGAACACGGAGGTTTCAACACAGGATATTTGGTAGTAATTATTATAAAAATGATTTCATAGTAACACCTCAACTAGTTGAGACATATCCCTAGACTGGTTAGGTGTGTGTCTCAGGTAAAGCGCACGTCAAGCCTGAGAAGTTAGTACGGCTCATGCTTGTTTAACAGATGAGGCAACTGAGGCTCAGAGGACGAAGCAACTCCTTCGGGGTCACAGAGGGGGTTGGTGGTGGAGCCAGGGCCTCTCTAACCAGGGAATCCTGTTCTTCTCTTCACCCTTCCACCTCCTTCTCATCTCCTGCTAGATGTAGCAGCCCTTAGGATGCCCTGGGGTGGTCCTGCCTGGCTGCCCCTTGGCCTGACCCCCTCCCCAACCCCGGCAGCCGGGCGGTCCTGCCTTAGGACTTACGGAAATGTTTTCTGTCTTGGTTTTCTCATTGACCTGTTCGCATGAGGCTCCATGTTTCTCGCGGGGCTTATAAGCGGCACTTTGTGAAATACCGGGTGAGTCAGTCATCCTCAGCAAACAGGTTCTCAGGTAGCCTCATGGTCGTGGTGCGGTGGCTGGGGATGTCGGTTTCTATGGAGCCGAAATTAGTCAACTGCAGTTATAGAATTCTCCTACTGCCAAATCATGAAATTGGTTCAGGCCAGCAGGCATGGTAAAGGAATTTGTGAGAAGGAGGTAGGCACTTTATAGAAATGGAGAAAATGCCAGAAGCAAGTTCAATAAAGGCTTGAGAACAGGATGGCCTGAGGGAGCCTTGGTTACACACGCGGGCAAGTCAGCTCTGATCATGTGTCTCTTAGGGTGTTTGGCCGCAAGCAACAGAGAGCAGGGCTTCACACGGGCTTAAGCAGTACAGGAGCTGGGAGGCAGGGCAGCTCTCAAGTCGCTTGACTTGGGGGCTCAAGAATGTAACTGAGAACCCAGGCTCTCTCTCTCTTCCCTCTGCCATCCACACGCTGGCTTCAGCTCATAGCTGGTTCCCTCTGTGGCTGCAAAGTTGTGGCCTGTAGTAATCAGGCTAAAATATGGTCAGCATCCAATGGGGAGAAAAGAAAGAGTGGCTTTCTTGGACTCTCTCTTAAGAGTAAGGAAGTGTTGCTGCCCAAAGTCCTCAGGATATCTATCCTGGTGTCTTGTGGGTTAAGGTGGCTTGGGGCCGTTCACCCCTGAACCAGTCATTGGCAAGAGGCATATTTGAAGGACATGTTTTGGCAACATTGGTAGACATCTGAAAGTATTAGTGGTATCTCACGGTAGAAATCAGAAGTTTAGTCACTAAGTTATGTCCCACTCTTTTGCAACCTGTCAGACTGTAACCTGACAGGCTCCTCTGTCCATGGGATTTCCCAGGCAAGAATACTGGTGTGGACTGCTGTTTCCTTCTCTAGGAGATCTTCCTGACCCAGGAACCAAACCCACATTTCCTACATTGGCAGGCGAATTTTTACCACTGAGCCAACAGGGAAGCCTGTAGAAATCAGAGATGCAGCTAAATACCCTTCAGTGCCAGGCTGGTGCCTCCCCCGTTCACACACTACAGAGAAATGTCAACACTGCAGAGGCTGAAAATCCCTGGCTTAGACTAATCAGGCCCTCTCTGCATTGGGGTGTAATAGTTGGTGGGGAGTCACCTACAGTGTCCACTGCAAACTTTTTTTTTCAGACTTTGTCACTCTGTTAGGGACACTGTGTTAGGGATTCAAATTTCAGGGAGGGTTTGTTTGGCTTGGCCTGGACCACTTGCCCACTCATAAGCTTATAGAGTGTAAGGCACCGTGGTTGACCAGTAGTTCCCCCACAGGAAGCTCCTGGTACAGGAAGCGGGAAGGGATGTTAAACTAGCAGAACAAAGCAAAAAAAAAGCCCACCTCAACTTCTCTAAGAAGCTTAAGCTCTTGATACTGCTGGAGGGGACAAGTTTTAGGTCTTAACTGAGAACCTGTGAAACTGTGATCTCCCCCCAGAGAAGTGACACTCCCCTCAAAGAAGGAGAGGGAGATGTCCCAGGATGAAATAGGGAAGTGGGGGAAGCAGGCAACATCCTGGAATGATGTTGGGGAGGAGGGGGGAGAGAAAGAGTACATGTTAACTGGACTTCAGAGATGGCTGCCATTCATTCTTTCCCTTCAGGTATGGGGTCTAACCTTCCACTCCCTTGAATCTGAACTGGCCTAGACTTTGTGTCTGTTTTGACCAGTAGAACATGGTGAAAGTGATCCTGGGCCAGTTCTGGGCTTCCTGCCTCATGGTGCCCGGAGCAACCATGGAAGAAGTCAAGGCTACTCCAGTGGGAGGGCGCTGAGGTGCCATCTTGGAGGTCCAGCCCAAGTCAAGATGCATCAAGCCCTGTAGCCATCTGCTTGCAACGGCCTGAGAGAGTCCAAGTGAGAACCACTCAGGCCTGAGAGAGTCCAAGTGAGAACCACTCAGCCAAGCCCAGTCAACCCATTAACTGTGAGTGAGATTAATAAACCGTTGTTTTTAAGCCTCTAAATTTGGAGGTGGTTTGTCATGCATCAATTGATCATGAGAACAATATATATAAAAATAATATATATGTAGTTAAGGTTTTCAATTTTAATATTTACTAATATTTTCATTAAAATATTTTATTATAAAAGTGTTACCAAAAATGGAGAATAACCCCTAGTTATTCTGATTTAACTCCAGTCACAACCATTATTAGCATTTAAGTGTGCATTCTCCCAGTCTTCTTTCCTATGGAAGGTTTTCATAGGGCAATTTGAGAGCATATTTTTTCCCCTTTACCAACATGTCATCATCAATATTCTACGTTGCCACAGAGTTCTTGCAGCCAGCAAACTATATTAATAATGCCCTTAACAGCCGCTTATAGTAGATAGAATGACGGTCCCCTTAAAGATGTCTAAGGGCTTTCCAGGTGGCACAGTGGTAAAGAATCGGCCTTCCCAGTGCAGGAGATGCAGGAGTCGTGAATTTGATCCCTGGGTCGGGAGTATCCGCTGGAGAAGGAAATGGTAACCCACTCCAGTATTCTTTTTTTTTTTTTTTTCACTCCAGTATTCTTGCCTGGAAAATTCTGTGGACAGAGGAGCCTGGTGGGCTACAGCCCATGTGGTTGTAAAGAGTCAGCTGAGCACACACACACACCGCCAAAGATGTCTATGCCCTAATCCCCTGAACCTGTAAATGTGTTACTTTATGTGGCAAAAGGGACTCAGCGGGTGTGATTTAGGTTGAGGATGTTGAGATGGGGAGATTATCCTGGATTATTTCAATGGACTTAGTGTAACCACAAGGGTCTTTATAAAAGGGAGGCAGCTGGGTTGAAGTCAGAGAAGATAATGTGGGTAAGGAATCAGGGTCCAAGAGAGTGAGCAGAATATGCAAAGTTGTTTGCTTGGAAGATGGAAGATGTGCTGCAAGCCAAGGGATTCAGCAGCCATCTAGAAGCTGGAAAAGGCAGGGAAACAGATTCTCCTCTGGAGTTTGTAGAAGGAACACAGCTCTGCCAGCACCTGGTTTTAGCTCCATAAGACCCATTGTTTTGGACTTCTGACCTCAGGACTATAAGATAGTAACTAAGCCACTAAGCTTGTGATCATTTGTTATAGCAGCTATCATAAACTAGTACATTGCCTTATCAATCATTTAACACTCAGTATCTTATTTAATTCCCACAACAGCCTATGAGGCAGGTCCTGTTACCATCTCTGCATTTTAGAAATGAGGAAGCTGGTGCTCAGAGGGACAAAGGGACTTCCTCAGGCCACAGAGTATTAAATGGCAGAGCCCAAGCTGGCCCACCATTTATGGTTATATTTATAAAACCCACTGGTATAGGATTTATTTGGACTTGGGTAAACATACAGATGTTGGTTTAAGCCTTTGTCATATTGCCATCTTTTTTTCCATTGTTTGTTCCTGTATTAAGTTAACATTGTGACTTCTGTGGAAGTCCCCACCAGCCATAAGATGAAAACCACAGTTTTGAAATCGCATGAGCCTTTGACTCATTGGCTTTTATTGTCATTGGCACTGAAGTGTCTCATTTGAGAAGACAAAATCCCAATTCACTTTGGGGTTTGGTGGACCAGATGTAATTTTGAAGGTTGCTTAAATCTTAACCACTGTGTCAATCTTTTGCTTTTGAGACTGAGTTTTAATGACCTTTAAAGAAGCTCTGCAGGGTCTCTGAAATGGAGCCTGAATGTATCTATAATCTGAACATAGACAAAAGTTTGTGCAAAGAAGATTCTTCTCTACTCAGCGAAGTTTCCTCATCTTGCAGCAAGGTCGGTCAATCCATGAGCTAAGTTCACACAGACTGGCATGAAATCCAGTAGTGTTCCCCCAGACTGCTTTTGCATTGATCTGTTTGGAACAATCTTTTTTAAAATTTATTTTTAATTAAAAAAAATTTATTTTTAATTGAAGGATAATTACTTTACAATGTTGTGGTGGTTTTAGCCATACATCAACATGAAACCAGCCACAAGCATGCACATGGCCTCTCCCTCTTGAAGCCCCTCCCACCTCCCACCCCGTCCCCCGCTCCCACCTCCCACCCCGTCCCACCCCTCAGGTTGTCACAGAGCCCCAGGCTGAGCTCCCTACTATACAGCGATTTCCCGTTCGCTCCCTGTATTACACATGGTAATGTATATGTTTCAATGCTGCTCTCTCACTTTGTCCCACCCTCTCCTGCTGCTGTGTCCATAAGTCTGTTCTCTATCTCTGTGTCTCTATTCCTGCCCTGCAAATAGGTTCATCAGTACCATTTTTCTAGATTCAATACAATATTTGTTTTTCTCTTTCTGACTAACTTCACTCTGTATAAGAGGCTCTCGGTTCATCCACTTCACTAGAACTGACTCACGGTCGTTCCTTTTTATGGCTGCTTAATATTCCATTGTGTTTATATACCACAACCTCTTTATCCATTCCTCTCTCAGCAGATATCTAGGTTGCTTCAATGTCCTGGCTATTGTTCATAGTGCTGCAATGAGCTTTTTAAAAATTTTTTAATGTGTGGAAAATAGTCATTCCCCACATCTAACACCAAATGTCTGCATTTCCATAAAGATCTCCCAGTTTCTTACATGTAGATTGGTTCCAATGATCCTGGGTTCTTACTCCCTCTCACACAGTCCCCCACTGGGGTCAAAATTTGCTTCAGAGTTCTCACCAAGCTTGATTTTCCCCCAAACATCCAACTGATAGTCCTGCGTGCTTTTTTTGGCCACACCCACAACATGTGGGATCTTAACTCCCTGACCAGGGAGCGAACTCTCACCCCTGCATTGGAAGCATGGAGTCTTAACCACTGGACTGCCAGGGAAGTCCTGATAGTCCTATTGTAGAGTCTTCTAAATAATTTACTTTTTTTTTAAAATTAAGACATTATTTACTGTAAGATTTACCCTATTTAGGGTCAAGTTCTACAAGATGAAACATCCTATAATGCACAGGACAATCCCCAACACTGAAGCAATTCTGCCCAAGGTATCAATAGGCTGAGGTTGACAGCCTGCATCACAGCTGTGATTTCAAGTAATTTCCCTTTACTGTCAGCCTTCCCTTCCTTGTCTCACTTCCCCACTCTGGGATCCATATTTCTGTTGCTTCTCATCTGTGTATTTATTTGTTTAATGTCTCCTTTCCCTCCTGTAATATAAACTCTAAGGGGCAAGGATTTTGTCTCTTGTTCTCACCATATAGTAGTTGCTTAATAAATGTGTTGAATGTATGAAAAGTGCAAACAAAAACTATATTTCATAAAGCATTTTTAAAATTTGAGGATATGGGTGGTACAGTAGTTAAGACTCTAGGCTCCCAATTCAGGGGGCCTGGGATCGATCCCTGATCAGGGAACTAGATACCACCTGCCACAGATAAGAGTTTGCATGCTGCAACTAAGACCCAGTACAGCCAAATAAGTAAGTAAATTAATAAATAGTTAAAAAATAGAAGAATAAATTTTGAGGACGCCAGGAGGCTTCTCTGGACTTCAGTCTTGGTGACTCTCTAAACATCATTCAGGAAAAAAAAATGTATGAGCAAGACAGAGAGAGAGAGAGAGACATTGTCTTCATAGACTAAATCTGAGCTGAAATTCTAGCACTGCCACTTAACTGCCACATTGCCAGAAACAAGTCACATTCCCTCATCTGTAAAATGGGAATTATAAAAAGGAGATTAGATGTGCTCATGGATGTCAGCACCCTGCACTTTGTAAATGTGGGCTTTGACCTTCTTCTCTGTTTCTTCCTCCTCTTGAGTTCCCGGGCCAGCACCGGTGCCCATGGTCATCCTCGTCAGCCCATGCTGGAGGACTGCCTGCAGCGTGGTGGACAGCTCCATACATGCCTATGGCAGCTGCATCACTGCCCAGGGCCCGTGTGATTGGCATGTTCACAGCAGGTCAACAAGGGAAGTGCCTGGCAGTTGACAGCCCCAGGCGGTACCGTCAACCACTGGGAGATGGGCATTGTGGATAAATGTCGCAGCTTCCTGACCCCTTCCCGGGACAGTTCTGAAGTGTCCTCTACCTCATCTCCCAGAGGTCCTCCGTGAGGTTGAGCCCCATGCTCATTGACACGCCTGCCATTCTCCCTTCCCTGTCTCACCTCCCACTTCCTCATTATCCTTCCTGAGGTTGTTTCCCAGATAAACTACTTGTATCAGGGAGTAGCAGTCGCTATCTGTCGGCCTCGGATTTTATCATTTGCTCAGCTTCGTCTGCCCATCTTCTAGCTGTTAGCATCTTCATCTTTTTGCATGAGTTTGTTTGGTGTCTTTTTTTCCTGGCTGTAGGAGTCAAGCAGGCTAGAAGTACTGAAGAATTAATGCTTTGTCCCTTCTGCCCAGCAGCCGTCAACCTGTGCATGGAAGGAAGCGGTGTATAAATGCCCCCAGCTTCCTGGTCCTTCAGGTAGAATAACTCTGAGACACATGTTCTGCCCTGGGGGTGGGACGTGGGGTTAAGCTCCAGTTGCCCAGAGTAGTAACTGCCTTGATAACTTGCTTAACCCTGGCTGTTCTTCCTTCCCTCCCTCACTTTCCTTTTCACTGTTGGTGTGTCTTTTGCCTTCCAACTAAATTACTTGTCCTTGAATCTTTGTCTCAGGGTCTGCCTCTGGGGAAACCCAAATGACCATACAAGCTCTACTGTGGGGGGTTTCCAAACTAAGATATCCGTTAGATCCAATTGTAGTTTCTCTTTAAATCTCTGAAGAATAGGAGGGAACATACTATTGTCCAATGAAGCAGCACTCTTCTAATAATTCCACCTGGAGCCGAAGCAGATGACTCCTATTCACTGAGTGGAAGGACCTCATCCTTCCCGTGGCTTTAACAAGCCTCACACCCCACCCTTGGGTACATAGTCACCCCCTGTATTTCACACGGATTCCTTTGTTGTCTGAAACACAGAGGATGCTCTGTTGGTAGCCCTGGAAACGTCCCTTGGGTCTCCAGTGGGGGGGGGGGCGTCTCCTGTTCCTATTTATTTAGTTACTTTCTGGGGATAGGCACACATGTTGAATGTTGGCAGCAAACGGTCTGGCTCAATACTTTCATTTGTTTAAAATAAAAAAATGTCAGAGTGGCTGATTGGAAATCCCACAGCAACTAGTCCCCCCACTCCCATGACACTTTGTTATTTTTCTAAAAATTTTCCCCCCTATTTTCTTTCTTTTCATAGTGGTGAGTACAAAGGGTGTTTGCTATTTCAGGGCCCTGCTGCCTTGGGGGCCCATCTCTCAAGGGTTGACGGTACCGCCTGGGGCTGTCAGCTCCCAGGCACTTGCCCTGTTGACCTGCTGCGAACATGCTGAGCTCACGGGCCCTGGGCGGTGACGCAGCTGCCACGGGCAAGTACGGAGCTGTGCACCACGCTGCAGGCAGTCCTCCACGGTGGGCTGACGAGGATGACCATGGGCACCAGTGCAGGCCCGGAAACTCAAGAGGAGGAGGAAACAGAGAAGGTCAGACCAAGTTGCATCCTCTTCTATGCCAAGAGCTCTGTGTTTCTGTTGGCACCAGCCCTTATGCAAGTTCTCTGTCCAGAAGGTTCCTGTGACGCTCCTCCCAACAAAGAACGTGTGACTTAGCACCAGCCAATCAGAGCAGCTGAAGTACAAGGGCCGCCATGACATGTGGTGCAGATTGGTCCAATCAGAGTTCATCTCAGGATTTGTTTGGTAGCAGCCAGGAAGCAGGGCTGTCTTGCCGTCCCTTGGGAGTTTAGTGTGGTTGGGTTGCTGACAAACAACTCGGCTTACTGAACGTCTCAATTCCAGAGGAATTTCAGATGCTAAAAAATATTTTTTTTTCACCAAACACTGCTCATTATCGTATTATGTTCAATCTCCCTGGAGAGCGGATTCCTTACCAGTATTTTTGAGCAGCATCTGTCACTTTCTAGTCACTTCTGCTTGTTTTAAAAAGCTCAGTCTAAAATAGATCCAAAAAATCTGAGCAAATACCTGATTTAAATCTTGTGTTGGTCAGAATATCAGTCCCACTGCAGTAAATAAAAGGTGAAATAATTGGCTTAAAAAATGAAAGTTGAATCTTCTCTCATGGAATAGCCCAGCGGTTAGCGTCCAGTTCGCCATGGTGGCTCCACCTTGTCTGGGGTGCAGACTCTGTCTCGTTGCTGGGCACTCTTAACGTGTGACTTCCACTTCCTGGTCTGGGAGGGCTGTTTTAGCTCCTATCGTATTTCCTCCTGCCGGTGGGAAGAGGGAAAGGGAGGAAGAGGGCCCTCTGTTCCCTCCAAGGGCACAATCCGGAAGCTTGTCGTCCCAGGGCTGGGGACATGAGCCCTGGTCTCCAGCCTCCTCCTCCTTCCCTCCAGTCCTTCCCACTCTGCTCTGTGACCCCTGTGTGCAGCATCAGAGGGCTCTCTTGCCCTCTGGCTTCTGGTTGGGTTTGATCGATGAGAGACACTGGCAGGAGACGGGAGGAGAGGAGCAGCATGGGTCTGGTTATTCCCCCAGCTCTCCTGTTGGGATCCTGGGCCACCGTGTCCCTTGACTGAAGGTCACAGGTCCTTCAGACACCCTCTTCAGAGGTCTTCTCTCCAGATCTGGCAACCGCTTCCATCTTTGCCCTTTTCGCCTCCACTGTTACCCTAGGGGTTGGGATGCACCCCCACCCCGCCCCGTTACGACTGCTTACTGGTAACACGCTCTCTGTTATTAGCCCTGGGAGCGTTGTAGCGTCCATGGGGGCTGCACCCTGCCCAGCGCCTGGTAAACAGTCCATTCATAGCACTGCCCTCCTGCTGGGTCTCTGACCGGTAGGAATCCTCCTAACAGTCAAAGGCCATAGACGCCTTTATTATCATCCCTGTTGCACAGATGAGAAACGGAGGGACAGAGTGGTTACGTCAGCTGCCTGAAGTCGCAGGGCTAGGAAATGGTGGCACCGGTGTTTGAACCAGGGCGGTCTGGCTCCGGAAACTGCATTCTTTATCACTACACTGGACTTAGCTTCTCGAAATATGAGGCAAGAAGGACAAGGTTGTGGATTATCCTCCAAGTCATCATTAACTTGCTGGGGGCCTCAGTTCCTCATGTGTTTGGTGAAGGAGTGGGCTAGTCCGAGAGTTACGAGTCCCAGTGCCTGTGGAAGCCGAAAACTGACAGAAACAAGGGACACGGACTGCGTCACTGCCACCAAGAAACACGCTTTCTCTTGCTTTCCTGCAACGATCTGGCCCTCCTGTCTATCTTCCCTTCCCCACTAGCATAGAGAACCAGGCACCCAGAGAAGTCATTTAGAAATTACACTTGGCTGACAGTAACCGTTATCAATACTTGACCGTAGCAGTTTAAACCAATTAGAGGTTCCTTCCTTTTACTCAAAGCCAGTCTGGAAGTCAGCATTCCAAGGGGGTTGCTCCGTGGTGTGGACAGAGATTCTGTTTCCTTCCATCTTTTGTACAGAAGCTCTCTCAGGTCACAACAGGGCTACTTAAGCTCCAGCCATCACGGTTGCATTGCAGGGAAAATGCAGGAGAATGGCAAGGCACCAAGAAGCATTCTTGGAAGCCCCACCGTCAGCTTTCACTTGCAACGCACGGGCCACTCAGCACGAATGAGGTTTGGACTGAAGGATTCTTGGTGGTGGGATCCGTCCCGGGCGCTGCGCCCACAGGATGTTCAGCGGCATCGCCTCCTCTGCCCACTAGATGTCAGTAGTGCTCCCCGCCGGTAGCCGTGACAACCAGAAACATCTCCGGGGACGAAACTTCCTAGACTGGGAAACATTAGAGCACTCTCGCATTCGAGAAAAGCTGGAAAATGTGATTCTTGAATATATCACCACCCCCAGCAGTGTAGTGGTGTAAGTACGAGGGAAATAGAGCTTAGACGTGTGGATGCCAAACAGCAGTCCTTGCTCCAGGAGGTCTCATTCAATTTCCTCTTATTTCTACTGATAGAGAAACAGAGACCTCAGGGCAATGATGAACATCGTCAGTGTCAGGAGCGATAGAGAACGGTGGGCACTGTGGCAAACTTCAAGCGAAGGCCCTATAGAGGGGGTGATTTCCAGCTGCTTCCCAGTAGGTAAGCCTTTGTGACCCAAAAGGGTTATGTGGGCCTTCCCTGGTGCTCCCAACGCAGGGGGCCCAGCCTCGATGTCTGATCAGGGTGCTAGATCCCATATGCCGCAACTAAGAGTCCGTATGGCACAACTAGAAAGAGAGAGAGAGAGAAGAAGAAAGAAAGGGAGGAAGGGAGGAAAGAAGAAGAAAAGATCCTGCATGCTGCAACTAAGAAGATCCCACATGCAGCAACTGGGACTCGGCGCAGCCACATAAATTTATGAATTAAAAAAAGGATCATGGGACTGGAGTTATGAGAGCTTCTGATTTTTCAAGAAAAACTAGAAACCAAGCCTTTAATTTGCAATCTGCCATTTCTAAGTATTGGCAACTATTCGCTTTTTATAAAGATTTTTATGAATAGTGTTTGTCCCATAGGATGCTAGTTTGCAGTGAGTAGCCGACAAGATTGAAAAACTTTTTATTTTTAAACATATAGAAAAAATAGATAATACTTGGGTATCCATCTTCCAACAATTATCCACATTTTGCCAAACTCATTTGGTCATCATCCTTCAAATTACCCTTTCTTTGCCAGAGTTCTTCTAAAAGCAACTGGTTGGCCTCGTGTCATTTCACCAGTGAATACTTGATAACCACTTTAAAAATTAAGTCACCACACTGTTACCATACCTACCAAAGTTAGCAATGAGACCTTAGACGGGACCAGATGCTTCTTAAGGGGGCAGCTGGCTTTGCCATTCTAAACTTTACTAACTGGTTCTCCTTCCTGTCTCCTGATCACCCTCGGTCTCTCACCTCTGTCCCTCCTTCTACACACCTAGACAGACAGACAGATACATAGATAGATACACACATGGAAGCACCAACACTGGAGTACACACAGACACACAAACACACAACTCGCAGGACACCCATGCACACATTCCACACACATGAACTCCGCAGCCACCTCTTTAAGAATAAAGCACACGTCCTGAACTTAGACCTGCAAGCTTTTCACACTGGGCTAGAGCCGCTGCCTGCCCCGTCCCCACCCACATCCTGCATCTCCCTTGTGCTGCCTAGTTTTTGACCCTGGACTGGTTCACTCACCCAGGCCTTCATTTTCCTTTGTGCAAAACAGGGACAACAATTCCAGCTCTCCCCCAACAATGGGGCAGGGAGGAATGTAATTGCAGGATTGCACACTCCTTGTCCAAGTATTAAGGTGCTTAATCATCACTGCCACCACGGCAGCAGTGATGAGGTGATCAGAAGCCCCAGCGGAAGCAGACAGTAAACGAAGAAGTCCAGAAAGGGCTCTGATGGTCTGAACCTTCCGATTCCAGACAGTTTAAGACCCACGGCCCTTCTGTCCCTCAAGTCTTCTATTCGCCTTCTATCAGTTCATGAAGAATTTTTGGCAGCCTGGCAAGAGAAAAGTTTCAAAATCCAAATTCCCAACTCAAGCCGTTAAGGGAGAAAAATATTTTGCAGCTTGGTTCCTAAATTAGAAGATGATTTCTGGGTGTTTAAATATCTCCCTTTATCTCTGTGCCACGTAGGGCTGCTGACACAGCTCTGGGGCCTGGGTGGGGCTTGGGGTCAAGGGGAGGGCGGGTGATGCATGCTTTAGGTGTGTCCTTGGAGGAGATGTCCAAACAGGCCCCTGGTTCCTGCCATGCTCTGCCAAGGACACTCCCAAAATATCCAGGGGACAAATGCTATTTTTGAGGTTCAGCAGCCCAGCTGGTAAAGAATCTGCCTGCAATGCAGGAGCCCCCGGTTTGATTCCTGGGTTGGGGAGATCCACTGGAGAACGGATAGGCTACCCACTCCAGTGTTCTTGGGCTTCCCTGGTGGCTCAGCTGGTAAAGAATCCGCCTGCAGTGTGGGAGACCTGGGTTCAATCCCTGGGTTGGGAAGATCCCCTAGAAAAGGGAACGGCTGCCCACTGCAGTATTCTGGCCTGGAGAATTCCATAGACTGTATAGTCCTTGTGGTCACAAAGAGTCAGATACAACTGAGCAACTTTCACTTTCATTTAAAAGGCTACCATGCCCCCCCCCACCCTCCGACCCCCATAATTTGATTTTACTCAGAGTTTGCTTTTAAACAGAACCTGCCTTGCCTTTTGATCTTCCAGGAAATTTGGTTTCTCTTGGGGTCACTGGAGTAAAATGTGAATTGGCCTCAGTGCGTCTAGCCTTCTCGGAACTAAACTCTCTTAATGTTTAAAATTTTTTCTCTTAATCTTTTGCTGTTTCTTTCCTATTATCACATAGAGAGGATGCCAGTTAAGTGCCTGATGTTAAAATTTAAGATGCCAGGTCTTTAAATCCAGTTCTTCCTGAAAAGGTACAAATTTATCATTCCTAAGGGCAGTTTCTGGCCTAGAGTCAACAGAAGATGTGGATTTTTTGGTTCCTGTTGTTCTGCTTTTTAAATACGTATTGGAGGTCAACACCCTTTGAAGATGAGTTCATTTAAAAAATATTATAAAGTTGAGAAGTGGCCATTTTAATTTCTGCAAAATGGTCGAGATGATGATGATGTAATGATCATAGTAGCATAAGAGCTGCTTTAATTTGAGCATCACTGTGTGCCAGGCACTGTGCTAAGCTCGTCAGTAGCAGACCTCCTTTATAGTAGATATATAGCATATCTCATGTACAGTAGATATATAGAGAGACACATATATCTCATATATGTGAGATATATAGCATATCTCATGTATAGCGGGTACAGCTATTATTCTTATGATGACTTTTCCACCTCTTCCAGGAAGCCCTCCCTGCCTCTAGCCTCATGCCCTCACCCCAGGCTGAGTGTTCTATCGTTTGGACCATTAGACTTAGTGCTTTTTGAAATTACTTGATTTCATGTCCTTGAGAGCAGAGCTTATGTCTTATTCAGCATTTGTATCCTAAGGGGCCAGAGCATGGTAGGTATATAGGTATATAGTTAAGAGTTGTTCAATGAATTGAATAAAAAATCTTAGGCAAATTGCCCAGTTTCTCTGAGCTTCCTTTTTCCCCTCTCAAAAACTGGGTTAGCAACAATAATACTAACAGCTGATATTTATTGAGTCCGCATGTGGCAGAGATGACTGGCTGCTCTCCCAATATCTATTCCTTATTAACAGACCCTGATCTGGGCAGCAATGTGCCTCCCATGCAGCTAGGGGAGAAGCTAGCAGAAGTTGCTGGGTGGAGCTGATAGTTATCAAGTACACACCTTTCATCCCTCTTCATGCCCTCCTTCTTCGGGCCTAGAATGTGGACACAATGGCTGGCACTCTGGCAACTGTTTTGATCCTTGAGGCAACCTCAAGGATGGTGGAGCAAAATGATAGAAATCTAGGACCCCTGTGATTATCTATTCATCGTTCTAACCCTGGATGTCACACCTTTTGATTTCTTAAGTCCATACAGGGAAAGGAGGAGTTGGCGATGGGAGAAAAAGGAAAAGAGCTCTATCTTAAGTCACTTACTTGGGTTTTTTGTTTTATAAAGCCAAATGTAATTCTCACTGACAAGACTTGGCCAGGCCCATGAACAGTGCTTTTACTATGCACCTCAGTTAATCCTCCCACTAGCACTTCTAAGCAGGCATCATCATTATCACTTCTATTTCACGAGGAGACAGAGACTCTGAGGGATGAAGTGACTGGGATTTGAAGCAGGCAGTCTGTGTCCAGAGCCAGCGCTACATTCTGCTGCCTGCTGTACCGCGATCTCATGGAGGGTGTGGAAGTATACAGACACTGCAAATCACTGGATTCACAGTCACTGTTCATTCACTTATTAATTCATTTATTTAGTCAACAAGCATTTATGGAGAGCCAACTCATAGGCTTTATTAGACTTGGGGCTATGAAAACAACCAAGATGGTTGTCTGCCCTCCAGAAGTCCCCCCACTGGGAGGTTCTTTTGCTGTACTTCCCAGGGGCAGATAATGGGTCAGGGCCCCAAATACGGTGATGCACGCACTGTACAGCCCCCGGACACCATCTACATGGACCTCAGTATGAAGGGTGCCTCCTAGATTTGGGCAGTCCACAACCCACACGACTGTATGTGGCGGCCCAGCCACAGACAGAATTGCGATACAAAGCCTAGTCTCCAGTCTCCTACTTGGATGCCTTTCCATCTATTCCCTGTAATGTCTTCATCTGTTCCCAGATGCCTCTTACTGCTTGTCGATTCCAGTCTCTGTCTTTTCATGTTAGAAATGTTTCTAAGATGTCGGGGGCTCTTTACCTCCATTCATGTGGGAGAGGGAGGCATAAACAACTCTTTGGAAGCTCCATGTGTTTCTCTGCAGTGTGGCTGAGCAGTGAGCCAGCTCTTTCATTCTGGGACCCAAATATCGTTATTATCAGTGTTTTTGTCAAGGAGGTTCACTTCTACTTCTCTGTGGAGGACTCTCCCAGAGTCCTGCCCAGGAATCCTGCCTGCCAGGCTGCCTGTGTTCTGGAAGCCGAGGCAGGGAAGGGAGCTGGGTCTGACCATTTTGGCTCCTTGTTTCATCCCCAGCCTCTCTGTCTCAGTGTCTCCGGAAAGTAACTCCCAGACCCCTGCCGAGGGGGCGGGGCAGTCACCTGGCTACACAGTGGGGCAGAGGGGATTGAGAGCCTTCCACCAGCCTCTGGTCGAGGTTCCTGTGCTCATCCCCTCCTGTTCCTTCACCCTCAGGAGCATCTGGCACCACCATGAAATTTTTTAAAATGGTAGGTGTGACTGATTGAATAGTTAATAAAATTAAGTTTAATTTTACTTAAATTTGGGACTTCTACTCCCCAACCCGATATAAAGTCTGGTGTGACTTTTATCACTATAAGTTAGTTCTGCCAATCAAGGACCCTGTATAAATGGAATTATACAGCATGCATTCTTTGCTGTCTGGCTTCGGTTTTTTGTGGGGGTTTTTTGGCGGTGAGAAAGGCCTGAGTGGTTTATTGCTGCTGATTTCAGGCAGCCGCCCCTCACGGCCACCAGCCAGTCATCCATTCCTGTCCTGGCGACCGAGCTCATGTCCAGAAACTGCAGAGGCTCCAGTGGGAATCACGGTGCGGAAGGTGGGAGGCTGGCCACACGGGCCCTGCCTCGGGTGGCACAGACTCAGACCAGATCCCGAAGCAGGAGACGGCAGGCCCGGTGGAGATTCCGGGGAGGCCAGGCTGCACCCCACCTCATGCAGCCGGCATCCTGACAACTCCTGTCTCTGCAGGAACCTCAGCTGGAGCCTTAGAGTGGGGGTAGCCGGCCAGGACTGCGGCCAGTGAGGCCCTCGCTCTGCGGCCCGTCCAGGCTTCCGGCGGTGGGACAGGTAAAGGGGGCGCTGGGTGGACACGCCCCTGGGGGGCCTCGGCCTCCAGCAATTTCAGGCCAGTGTCCACCCCCAGGTGGACAAGGACCTGCGGTGCCCCGGGCTGTGTCTGGCGTCTTTGATTCAGGGACAATGTCTGTGAGATTCACTCAGGTTGTTGGGTGTATCCATGCTTCATTCTTTTTCATTACTTTAGCTTGTACCTTCTATCCATCTATCTGTCTGTCATCTAATTTATCACAATTTATTTATCCACCTGCTGTTGAAGAACACTTGAGCCATTTCCAGTAATGGATAAAGCCGCCATGAATGTTCTTGAACATGACTTTTGGTGGACATGTGAACCCAGCTCTCCAGGTAGGCCTAGGGCTCTAATTTGGAATCCACACAGGACCTGTCCTTGTTATTATGTGTACGCTGTCTCAGTCCTTACTGGCCTCCTCCACTGCAGGCTCAAGCACCCAGCCATCTACTTGATGCTGCCGCTTGGATGTTTTACCGACCTCTTGACCTTACCATGCCTGATCTGGAGTGCACCCCATCCTGAGCCAACCCCAGTCTGCTTTCCCCCGTGCCCCCGGCTCAGTCAACACCATCACTGCCCCCACAGTGCCTCCAGAAGTCAGCCCCCAGTCTTCTCTTCATTTGAATCCCTGCTCCTCCTGGGGCCACATCAGCCTGTGGATTCCAAGTTCAAACTCCCCTTTCAAACCCATCTTCTCCTCCCCGTCTCCACTGCCTCCTCCGGGTCTGACCACCTCATCTCTCTCTTAGATAGCTGCCCAGCCTCCTAATGGGCCTCCCTGTTTCCATCTTGCTTTCCTCTAACAGCTTCTCCAAATGGCAGCAAGATGCTCTTAAAATGTGAATCGGATCATATTCTTCTTTTGAATGTCTTCCCACTGCACTTGGACTCAAGACCAGACTCCTAAAGGGCAGTTTACAAGCATCTGGCCACCACCTGTCACATGTCATCTCTCCCAGGCACTCTCCTAGTCCTTGGGATTTACCACCTCCGCCCCCCCTTCTTTTTTTAACCTTGGGGACTTTTGAGTTTGCTGTTCCCTCCACCATTGTGTTATTAGTCCCTTGCATAACCTTTAAAATATCTTTTGCATATAAGCAAATATGAAAATATATTCTTTTCCTTTCCACCCCCTGAAAATGTCACAAATGAGTATATGCTGTACACATGGTTCGTTACATTTTGTGTGTGTGTGTGTTTTGCTTAAGAAGTCCTGGCATGAACTTTACTTACCTATTCACACAAACCTGCCTCCTTGCTTTTTAAAAATGATTTTTGTTTATTTGTGTGGGGCTGTGCTGGGTCTTTGTCACTGTGTGGGCGTTTTTCTACAGTCGCAATGGGCAGGGGTGCTCTCCAGTTATAGCCCACAGGCTTCTGATTGCAGTGCCTTCCCCTGTGGCGCACTGGGGCACGTGGGCTTCAGCAGCTGTGGCTCCCGGGCTGTGGAGCACAGGCTCAATAATTGTGGTGCACGGGCTTAGCTGCTCTGCAGCATGTGGGATCTTCCCAGATCAGGAATTGAACCCATGTCTCCTACATCAGCAGGCAGATTCTTTACCACTGAGCCACCAGGGAAGCCCCTGCCTCCTTGTTTCGTATCACTGAATTTTATTTCACTGTAGGGATGGACTGCCATTTATTCATCCGGTCCTTTGTCAGTAGATACTGTTTTCATTTTTTTTTGCTATTATAAACAATGTGATAATGCATAACTCTGTATATGCCATTTAGCATATGTATGAATAAACCTGTAGAATAACTGTCTATTATTTATTCATTGGCCACACCGTGGGCTTGTGGGATCTTAGTTCTCCAACCAGGGATGGATCCTGTATGGTGAATGCCTGGAGTCTTAACAACTGGACTGCTGGGGAATTCTCTGGTCATCAGTTTCTACTCACCAACTCAGTAGATTGTCAGACTGGGATTTCTGTTGATTTGATGGGGAGGTAAATGATATCTCTTATTATGCATGATGTTGATCATTTCTTTACATACTTAAAAGCCATTTGCTTTTCCTCCTCTTAGAACTACCTCTTTTTGCCTGTTTTCCCACTGAATTGTTGATACTTTTCTTTTGATTTGTTGAAACACTTTGTATGTTAGGTAAATTAGCCTTTTGTGATTAGCCCAATTTGCCTCTTGTCATTGAATTTGGTAAATCTTTTTAACCATAAAGAGTGTTTTCAACATCTTTATGTTGTCAAACATATTTATATTTCATTTTAGGATATTTCAGGCTTCTCTGGTGGCTTAGATGGTAAAGAATCTACCTGCAATGCAGGAGACCTGGGTTCGATCACTAGGTCGGGAAGATTCCCCTGGAGAAGGGAATGGCAACCCGCTCCAGTATTGTTGCATGGGGAATCTGATTCCATGGACAGAAGTCTGGCAAGCCCCAGTCCATGGGGTCACAAAGAGTCAGACACAACTGAGAGACTTCACTTCGGGCATTTCAGTTTTGCTTCATTATTCAAAAGGTCTTTCAGAGTCTGAAGTTATAATAGATTTATACCCATCATATTTTACTACATTTACAATTTCACTATATACATTTAAACCCATGATCTTTTTGGAATTTGTCCTGGTTTAGGTGTGAAGGAGGTGTCCAACTAGATTTCCCCTCCCAGTGACTACCTGAATTGTTTCTTCTCATGTTCAGTTCAGTTCAGTCGCTCAGTCATGTCCGACTCTTTGCGACCCCATGAATCTCAGCACACCAGGCCTCCCTGTCCATCACCAACTCCCGGAGTTCACTCAGACTCACATCCATCGAGTCAGTGATGCCATGCATCCTCTGTCATCCCCTTCTCCTCCTGCTCCCAATCTCTCCCAGCATCAGAGTCTTTTCCAATGAGTCAACTCTTTGCATGAGGTGGCCAAAGTACTGGAGTTTCAGCTTTAGTGTCAGTCCTTCCAAAGAAATCCCAGGGCTGATCTCCTTTAGAATGGACTGGTTGGATCTCCTTGCAGTCCAAGGGACTCTCAGGAGTCTTCTCCAACACCACAGTTCAAAAGCATTAATTCTTCGGTGCTCAGCTTTCTTCACAGTCCAACTCTCACATCCATACATGACCACTGGAAAAAATAGCTGTTGACTCTGTTTAAATGTTGCCTCCTCTCTGACTATCCGGTTCAAAGTATTTCCTATCTCAGTCCATTGTCTGTATCTTTCATAGAACTTAGTGCAATTTGTAGTTCTAAAAGCGTTTGTTAGCTTGCTCTTTTTGGTCTCTCCCACTATGCCAGTTCCTTGAGGGCTGGGATAGCTCTTTTTCACCATCATATACCCCACAGCGTGCGCAGCGCCTTGTACATAGAAGGTGTTTGTGGAGGACATGTGATGTTGCTTCTGCCTTCTGGCATCTGTTTTTCCTTCTAGTATTTGCATTCCAATTTTCCTTTGACAAAACCACACCTCCATTGCTGCCGGTCCAAGGAGTTTGAATAGTGTGGACTCCACCCACTGGCTTCAGGTGTGGGGCGTGATCAATCTGTGGTCCACCCCTGGCAACGGTGATTGGCTGAGATGGGCGCATGACCTAAACTCAACCAATGAGATACGATCTCCCTACAGAGAGGTGTTACTGAGAGAGGGTGGGGCATTCCCCATACAGATTTTCCGAGGCCCTTGGCTCTGGGACAGAGGGACCAGCCTTCTCACGTAAAAATGAAAGGAAAAAATAAATAAAAAAGGAATCCTGATAAGGCAACTATGGTCTCTCTCTTGTTGATCTTGAAAACAAAAAGAATATTGTAATTCTGCATCTGGGGTCTTTTGATGATCAAATCCTTCTTGAGCGCTTATAAACTGTGTGAGACTTGAGCTGAATTCTGGGACTGGGCTCAGATCCTATTGGTGATGTGTTCAGATACAGTTCAGATACAGTGGGCTTCTAAAATATTTTTGAATTAAAACAACATATGTCAGAGTTTATAAAATATATAAAATATAAAAGCAAAAAGGCCAAAAGACCTTTACTGACATAAAAAAACAACAACAAGTAATACTTGTACGTGGTTAGAAAAGTGAAGTCCTTCAGAAAGGCTTGAAAGGTAGCACACAGGTGTAATAAACCACCCCCACATTCAGGGGTTTAAAAACTGACATTTTTTAAAAAGCTCACAGGCAAAAAAATGGCGCTGAGTCTACTCCCCGTTAACAGTTTCTTGTGGTTGCTTTCAGAAAACCTTTATACATACATAAGACTATTTATATGTATATACCAAAATATTGTTCTGCTTTTAATTTACAAAAGTGAATATAATATGCATCCTGTTCTTCCCCTGCATTTTTCATTTAAAAACGTCAGTAGAAAAATAGATGAGGGATATGAACACACAGTTCTCAGAAAAGGAAATACAAACAGCTCATAAATATAGGAGAGGATGTTCACCCTTCTTTGTAATAAAAAAAAAAAGGCAAATTAAAAGTCCACACAGAGAGCATTTCTCATCTATCAGATTGGCAAAAATCCAAAGTCTGATAGCACTCGAGTCTGCACGAAAAGACACACTCTCGTACCCTGCTGGTGGAAGTGGAAACCGGCACAGTCCTTCGGAGAGCAATTTGACCACATCTATCACAGTGACGAACGCATATACTCTTTCATGCAACAGCCCTAACTGCTGCAAACGAAACCTTCAGATGGTCTTGCTCAGGCGTAAAATGACATACACCTGGGATCATGTTTCAAGTAGAAGTTTATTATCAGGGAAGCTCTGAGAGCCAGACCTTGTTGGTCTTGCTCACCTCTGGGGCTCCAGGTCCTAGAACAGTCCCTGAATGTAGCAGATCTCACAGGGACAAATGGACAGTATCCATTTGCTCTTCTGCCTTCGTCACCTTCTTTTGCAATCAGGTTGTAACTATGCTCATTTCTGCCCAATGGGATGTGCAAAAATCATGGAAACCACTTCCAGCCTAGTCCTTAAAAAAATCCATGCGACCTTCTAGCTGTCTCTTTGCCTGCCAAGTCCACCTCCAAGACCACCTATTCCAGACGGCACAGCAACAAGATGCAGAAGGGCTCTCCCTCTGGGTCATAATGTGAAAGTAAGGAACCAACCTTTCCTGTCTTAAGTCACTGCCACTTGGGAGGTTGTTATGCAGCATAGCCTGTCTTATTCTGACTAAAATGTAGGTGCTCTGTGTGTGTGTGTGTGTGTGTGTGTGTGTGTTAGTCGCTCAGTCGTGTCTGACTCTTTGTCACCCCATGGACTGTAGCCCACCAGGCTCCTCCATCCATGGGATTCTCCAGGCAAGAGTACTGGAGTGGGTTGCCATTTCCTTCTCCAGATGCTTAGTAAACACTTTCAAAGAACATTATTGCACACGTTGCTGGATGAATAAGGGCAATCTTAGGCAAAGTTTTTCAGCCACCATGTTTCTGGGTCAAGGCAGACATACTGAACATCTTGGTGTGTGCTCACACTCAGTCACTAAGCTGTGTCCGACTCTTTGCAACCCAGTGAACTGTAGCCCGCCAGGCTCCTCTGTCCATGGGATTTCCCAAGCAAGAATACTGGAGTGGGTTGTCATTTCTTTCTCCGGGAGATCTTCCCAACCCAGGGATTGAACCAGTGTCTCCTGCATGGGCAGGTGGATTCTTTACCACTGAGGTACCAGGGAAACCCATCATCTTGGTAGATAGTGCAAATTGTTCTCCTGAGAGTTTGCATTCATTTATAATGGCAACACACTCCAGTACTCTTGCCTGGAGAACCCCATGGACGGAGGAGCCTGGTAGGCTGCAGTCCATGGGGTCGCTAAGAGTTGAGCACAACTGAGTGACTTCACTTTGACTTTTCACTTTCATGCATTGGAGAAGGAAATGGCAACCCACTCCAGTGTTCTTGCCTGGAGAATCCCAGGGACGGGGGAGCCTAGTGGGCTCCCGTCTATGGGGTCATACAGAGTCGGACACGACTGAAGCAACTTAGCAGCAGCAGCAGCATACCCTTACCAGGACTTCCCTGGTGGTCCAGTGGTTAAAACCACGCTTCTACTGTGGGGTGTGTGGGTTTGATCCCTGGTTGGGGAACTTATCCTGCATGCCGCTCGATGTGGCCAAAAGGAAAAACAAAATTATACTCCTGCCCACAGGCGTGAGGAGAACTAACACGGATCTCACTGTGTCCCGGGCGCTGTGCTAGCGCTTCATACACGTGGAACCAGCTCACCCTCACGGCAGCCCTGTCGTGGCTCCTGCTATTACTGCCCTCATCATTGGGGAGAGGGAACGGCAGCACAGGGAAGTGAAGTAACTTGCCCAAGGTCACGCAGCTGGTAAGGCGAGCTTACCAGCTATAATTTACTGTCTAAATTATAAATTCCTCATCTCCGACTTCTTCGAATGAACTGGCCAAGGCCCAGGAATCTGTATTTTAGAACGACTCTACATATGCTCCTGATAGTCAGCCAGGTTTGGGAATTCAGAGTCTGAGGGACTTCAGTTAAAGGTGCCGGAGCGATTGTTACCAACCAGGGTTTTTGGCCTCCTACATCAATAGAAATTGATCCGAGGCCAGACAAGAAATGCAGGCAAGGCTTTATTGGGGTCCCTGCTGCAGCAGGGCGGGGGGAGGTGAGAACAAACAGGTTTCCTTGCTTCCTTGCTTGCTCCCTCGGCTGAGGGGGCAGCAAGCTTGTTTCTTATAGGGGTGAGGGGTAGGGCATGTCCATGGGTCAGCCTGGAGGGGTGGCTTAGGTGTTTTGCCCACCCCTAGGTGGTAGTGTGTGTAGGGGTTTGCTTTTGCTCCTGACGCTCTGTTTTTGCTCCAGGATCCTCAAAAATGGCAGGTGGGCTCTTTGGCCTCTTTGTATCTTTGAGGTCCAGAATTTGCCCCAGCTGTGCAGGCACGCAGTTATTTTTAGGCCCATGCAGTTTCTTTGAATTCCGTTACTGGAGGAGAGGTGTGTCCAGGTCCAAGGATTGCAGCACTGCAGCAAAGTGTCCCAGGTCCCAGCCTGTCTCAGTTTTGTTAAAGCAGCTAAAATATCAGGGCCCCTGGGCAAGGTGTCTTCCTTGACATAGTCTTCAGTATTTGTAGAACAGGAATAAACTGATAAGAGTGAATCAAAACTGTGTACTTCTTTTCGTTTGTTCTTTTTTTTTTTTTTTTAAGGATTTACTCCGTGCATATACTGTACGCAGTTTTCCAAGTCAGACCCACTTCTTTAGAAATGTGGGACTGATGTTGAAGCTGAAGCTCCAATACTTTGGCCACCTAATGCGAAGAACTGACTCATTGGAAAAGACCCTGATGCTGGGAAAGATTGAAGGCAGGAGGCGAAGGGGACGACACAGGACAAGATGGTTGGACAGCACCACCGAGTCGATGGACATGCGTTTGAGCAAGCTCTGGGTGTTGGTGATGGACAGAGAAGCCTGGCGTGCTGCAGTCCGTGGGGTTGCAAAGAGTTAGACACGACTGAATGACTGAACAACAATATTTTGAATATAACTTCATCTGTGGGGTTCAGAGACATAACAGATGGAAATATGATAAAATTTCCCTTTTGCACAGAAGCCTGAGCTGGGATGGTGACTCTCCACCATGAAGTTGTCGGAGGCTCGGGTCCCATTAGCAGCATGTTGTCCCCATCCCGAAACCCAAGTGGCTGACCACCACGTTTGCTTCCCCTGTTCACACCCCTTTGTCCATCCCTCAGTCACATGGCCACTTCCCACTGCAAAGGACTCTGGGAAATGTAGTATTTATTCCAACCAGCCATAAGCTTTTATGGAGCTTCTATCATTATAGGAAGGGGAAGACTGATATTGGGGGACTACTTTCAGACTCTACCACTGAAGAGTATGGACTTTAGATTCTGGAACAAAATAGATTACTCATTCCCAATAACAGCACTACACCATATGGTTTCAGAATTTCAGCTGACCATGACTGCCAATTTCAGGAGGCCCCACTTGGCTGGTTGTTGGGATTTGTGGGCTGCCTTATGGTTGTATCATGCAATAAGCACATGTGGCTCCTCAAACTCATCAACAGTAATAGATTAGAGCCAACAAAATTTATTTTTAAATTTCTTCTCAAGGGTGTCATCCTCAGCATCAGAAGAGAGATTAATATTTTGCTGATTATGTAAGAAGTTGCATGTAGAAACTGAAGATTTCTTTTGCTTCCCAACTTCTGATTTCTTCCAGCATTGTTAATGCCATGGATACATTGGGGTCTAGGCTCTGCCTGAATCACCTGCTCCTTATTCTAGCTCTCTCTCTGGTGTTAGCAGAGTTCTCCCTACTTCACCTCCCACCTGTATTCAGCTTGATCCCAAATAAGGCTCCTGTTTCATAGAGTGCATGCTAAGTTCCTAGGCACTCAGCTAGGTGAATAATCTACTTTGGGGAGTTTGCCTACCTGACATTTATTTCCTCTTTTTCTGATATGAGCATCACAGTTTTGTTGCAGAACACCCTGTCTGACTCAGTGCATGTAGCTACCAAGAGCTGAGCCTGCTCCTGGCCTTAGCTATGGGTGTATGATCTCGGCCTGGCCGACCAGTGTTCCATTTCCCCGGCCTGATTGGGTCAGAGAGACATGTAATCTGGGGAAGCCAGTGAGATCCAGGTGATCCAAACCATTGGGAATGAGAAGTTCTTTATCAGCTGGACTTAAAGATAGTATGATGTTCAATAAAAAAATAAAATAAAATTTAAAATTAAATAAATAGGTTCAAGAGGGAGGGGACATATGTATACCTATGGCTGATTCATGTTGATGAATGGCAGAAACCAAAACATCAAGCAATTATCCTTTAATTAAAAATAAATAAAATTTTAAAAAGTAACGTAGAAGACATAAATAAATAGTGGGGGAAAAAAGATACTATTATGTCCTGGCCTAAAGCTTCTGGGGTTTACCTTTGCCATCTTGTACTCATCCCTTCACTCAGCAAAAGCTTCCTGGGCACCTATTGTGTGCCAGGTGGTGTCGTCAGCACGGGGGCCACCGTAGTGAGCAAACAAAAACTTTGCCTTCAGGGAGCTAACATTCTAATGGAGGATTCAGATTATAAACAGATATTTAATGTGGTCGGAGCGTCATAGGTGACAGGGAACGAAAAACCAGGATAAAGGGGCAGGAGAATAGAGGGCTGCTGTTTTATACAGCGTGGTCTGAGGAGAACTCTTCGAGAAAGTACTATTTAAGCAGAGACCTCAGGGAGTGAGGAACGGCCATGTTCCTACCTTTGGGAGCGGCGTTATGATGGGAGGATTTCAAATTTGAAGCAAAGCTCTGAAGCAAGAGCGTGCTTGCCTTGTTCAAAGAACAACAAAGAAGTCAGTGTGGCTGGAACCGAGAACACAACGGGGAGAGGAGACGGGATGAGGGGACAGCCTGGGAAGGCCTGTGGCCGTGATGAAGACCCCGGCCTTTGTCCTGAGGGTGCAGGGGGGCCCCCAGAGAGGTTAGGGCAGGGGAGCATCTGGTCAAATGTATATGCTAGGAAACCCACTCTGGCTGCGTGAGGGGAGGCAGAGACTGGAGAACTGGAAATGTGAACTGAGAAGTATTTTGGGGGCTCTGAGATGAGCCGTGTGCAACCTAGAGCAAGAGTCTCCACATTTAAAACTCGGCACCAGTGTTCGCAGCTCCAGTCACCCAGCCACTACCTTGGTTATGTCTGTCCCCTACTGCCTACAATCTATCAACCTGTAACATGTCCCTGCCTCCTTACTCAGTGTGTGTCTTTAAACAAACACATTTATTTTACTAAAGTATATTTATTTTTAAAGGCAATATGTTATTTCTACTCTATCAGTCAACTCAGCCAGATTCTGCTGCGATAACGAACAACCCAAGAATCCCAGTGGGCTGTCGACCACAAAGCTTTGTTTCTCATTCATGTTTCATGCTGTTTGCAGGTTGACTGCAGCTCTGGTCCAGGTGTCCTCTTTACTCTGGAATGCAGGTCGAAGAAGCAGCCCACCCCCTGCATCTGACTCACAGCAGAGAAAGAAGAGCAAGTGGCAGGACCACAAGCTGGCTCTTAAAGCTCCTGCTTGGAAGCTTGACTCAGATCAGATCAGATCAGTCGCTCAGTTGTGTCTGACTCTTTGCAACCCCATGAATCGCAGCACGCCAGGCCTCCCTGTCCATCACCAACTCCCGGAGTTCACTCAGACTCACGTCCATCGAGTCTGTGATGCCATCCAGCCATCTCATCCTCTGTCGTCCCCTTCTCCTCCTGCCCCCAATCCCTCCCAGCATCAGAGTCTTTCCCAATGAGTCAACTCTTCGCATGAGGTGGCCAAAGTACTGGAGTTTCAGCTTTAGCATCATTCCTTCCAAAGAAATCCCAGAGCTGATCTCTTTCAGAATGGGCTGGTTGGATCTCCTTGTAGTCCAAGGGACTCTCAAGAGTCTTCTCCAACACCACAGTTCAAAAGCATCAATTCTTCGGTGCTCAGCCTTCTTCACAGTCCAACTCTCACATCACTACTTGACCACTGGAAAAACCATAGCCTTGACTAGACGAACCTTTGTTGGCAAAGTAATGTCTCTGCCTTTCAATATGCTATCTAAGTTGGTCATAACTTTCCTTCCAAGGAGTAAGCGTCTTTGAATTTCATGGCTGCAATCACCATCTGTAGTGATTTTGGAGCCCAGAAAAATAAAGTCTGACACTGTTTCCACTGTTTCCCCATCTATTTCCCATGAAGTGGTGAGACTATATGCCATGATCTTTGTTTTCTCAATGTTGAGCTTTAAGCCAACTTTTTCACTCTCCTCTTTCACTTTCATCAAGAGGCTTTTTAGTTCCTCTTCATTTTCTGCCATAAGGGTGGTGTCATCTGCATATCTGAGGTTATTGATATTTCTCCCGGCAATCTTGATTCCAGCTTGTGTTTCTTCCAGTCCAGTGTTTCTCATAATGTACTCTGCATGTAAGTTAAATAAACAGGGTGACAATATACAGCCTTGACGTACTCCTTTTCCTATTTGGAACCAGTCTGTTGTTCCATGTCCAGTTCTAACTGTTGCTTCCTGACCTGCATACAGATTTCTCAAGAGGCAGATCAGGTGGTCTGGTATTCCCATCTCCTGAAGAATTTTCCACAGTTTATTGTGATCCACACAGTCAAAGGCTTTGGCATAGTCAAGAAAGCAGAAATAGATGTTTTTCTGGAACTCTCTTGCTTTTTCCATGATCCAGCAGATGTTGGCAATTTGATCTCTGGTTCCTCTGCCTTTTCTAAAACCAGCTTGAACATCTGGAAGTTCACGGTTCACGTATTGCTGAAGCCTGGCTTGGAGAATTTTGAGCATTACTTTACTAGCGTGTGAGATGAGTGCAATTGTGTGGTAGTTTGAGCATTCTTTGGAATTGCCTTTCTTTGGGATTGGAATGAAAACTGACCTTTTCCAGTCCTGTGGCCACTGCTGAGTTTTCCAAATTTGCTGGCATATTGAGTGCAGCACTTTCACAGCATCATCTTTCAGGATTTGGAATAGCTCCACTGGAATTCCATCACCTCCACTAGCTTTGTTCGTGGTGATGCTTTCTAAGGCCCACTTGACTTCACATTCCAGGATGTCTGGCTCTAGGTGAGTGATCACACCATCGTGATTATCTGGGTTGTGAAGATCTTTTTTATATAGTTCTTCTGTGTATTCTTTCCACCTCTTCTTAATATCTTCTGCTTCTGTTAGGTCCATACCATTTCTGTCCTTTATCGAGCCCATCTTTGCATGAAATGTTCCTTTGGTATCTCTAATTTTCTTGAAGAGATCCCTAGTCTTTCCCATTCTGTTGTTTTCCTCTATTTCTTTGCATTGGTTGCTGAAGAAGGCTTTCTTATCTCTTCTTGCTATTCTTTGGAACTCTGCATTTAGATGTTTATATCTTTCCTTTTCTCCTTTGCTTTTCACTTCTCTTCTTTTCACGGCTATTTGTAAGGCCTCCCCAGACAGCCATTTTGCTTTTTCGCATTTCTTTTCCATGGGGATGGTCTTGATCCCTGTCTCCTGTACAATGTCACGAACCTCATTCCATAGTTCATCAGGCACTCTGTCTATCAGATTTAGGCCCTTAAATCTATTTCTCACTTCCACTGTGTAATCATAAGGGATTTGATTTAGGTCATACCTGAATGGTCTAGTGGTTTTCCCTACTTTCTTCAATTTCAGTCTGAATTTGGCAATAAGGAGTTCATGGTCTGAGCCACAGTCAGCTCCTGGTCTTGTTTTTGCTGACTGTATAGAGCTTCTCCATCTTTGGCTGCAAAGAATATAATCAATCTGATTTCGGTGTTGACCATCTGGTGATGTCCATGTGTAGAGTCTTCTCTTGTGTTGTTGGAAGAGGGTGTTTGTTATGACCAGTGCATTTTCTTGGCAAAACTCTATTAGTCTTTGCCCTGCTTCATTCCGTATTCCAAGGCCAAATTTGCCTGTTACTCCAGGTGTTTCTTGACTTCCTACTTTTGTATTCCAGTCCCGGAGCCGTGGCTGCGTGGGCGCAGGAGGGCCTAGAGGAGCTATCCCACATTGAAGGTCAGGAAGGGCAGTGGTGAGGAGATACCCCTTGTCCAAGGTAAGAAGCAATGGCTGCGCTTTGCTGGAGCAGCCGTGAAGAGATACCCCACGCCCAAGGTAAGAGAAACCCAAGTAAGACGGTAGGTGTTGCAAGAGGGCATCAGAGGGCAAACACAGTGAAACCATACTCACAGAAAACTAGTCAATCTAATCACACTAGGACCACAGCCTTGTCTGACTCAATGAAACTAAGCCATGCCCCTGGGGCAACCCAAGACGGGCGGGTCATGGTGGAGAGATTTGACAGAATGTGGTCCACTGGAGAAGGGAATGGCAAACCACTTCAGTATTCTTGCCTTGAGAATCCCATGAACAGTATGAAAAGGCAAAATGATAGGATACTGAAAGAGAAACTCCCCAGGTCAGTAGGTGCCCAATAGGCTACTGGAGATCAGTGGAGAAATAACTCCAGAAAGAATGAAGGGATGGAGCCAAAGCAAAAAGAATACCCAGCTGTGGATGTGACTGGTGATAGAAGCAAGGTCCGATGCTGTAAAGAGCAATATTGCATAGGAACCTGGAATGTCAGGTCCATGAATCAAGGCAAATTGGAAGTGGTTAAACAAGAGATGGCAAGAGTGAATGTCGACATTCTAGGAATCATCAAACTGAAATGGACTGGAATGGGTGAATTTAACTCAGATGACCATTATATCTACTACTGCGGGCAGGAATCCCTCAGAAGAAATGGAGTGGCCATCATGGTCAACAAAAGAGTCCGAAATGCAGTACTTGGATGCAATCTCAAAGACGACAGAATGATCTCTGTTCGTTTCCAAGGCAAACCATTCAATATCAGAGTAATCCAAGTCTATGCCCAAACCAGTAACGCTGAAGAAGCTGAAGTTGAACGCTTCTATGAAGACCTACAAGACCTTTTAGAACTAACGCCCCCCCCCCAAAAAAAAGTCCTTTTGACTCAGATGCTATTGGTCAAAGGAAGTCACACCGCCAAGGCTGACATCAGTGGGGAGAGTTACCAGTGAAGTGCCAGTAGGAAGGACCGATAAACATCGAGAATAACACGATCCGCTACATCTACTGTAAATGGAAAACCAGCACCACTTGCCTTCAACAAAAGGCGATCACAAAGTGTGAACATGAAAAAATTTAAATTTATTAAATTATGGCCAAATAACTTTGCCTTTTGAAGGCTCTAAGCCTAAGGCCCACTTGCATTTTGTTCTAAAGGAAGATGGGTGAGCGTTAGAAAGGCATTGAAGACGTATCAGTACCAACCTGTTTTTGTTCCGTTGCCCAGTCCTGTTCGACTCTTTGCGACCCCATGAATCGCAGCACGCCAGGCCTCCCTGTCCATCACCAACTCCTGGAGTTCACTCAGACTCACGTCCATCGAGTCCGTGATGCCATCCAGCCATCTCATCCTCTGTCGTCCCCTTCTCCTCCTGCCCCCAATCCCGCCCAGCATCAGAGTCTTTTCCAATGAGTCAACTCTTCGCATGAGGTGGCCAAAGTACTGGAGTTTCAGCTTTAGCATCATTCCTTCCAAAGAAATCCCAGGGCTGATCTCCTTCAGAATGGACTGGTTGGATCTCCTTGCAGTCCAAGGGACTCTCAAGAGTCTTCTCCAATACCACAGTTCAAAAGCATCAATTCTGCGGCGCTCAGCTTTCTTCACAGTCCAACTTTCACATCCATAAATGACTACCGGAAAAACCATAGCCTTGACTAGACGAACCTTTGTTGGCAAAGTAATGTCTCTGCCTTTCAATATGCTATCAAGGTTGGTCGTAACTTTCCTTCCAAGGAGTAAGCGTCTTTTAATTTCATGGCTGTAATCACCATCTGCAGTGATTTTGGAGCCCAAAACAATAAAGTCTGACACTGTTTCCACTGTTTCCCCATCTATTTCCCATGAAGTGATGGGACCGGATGCCATGATCTTCGTTTTCTGAATGTTGAGCTTTAAGCCAACTTTTTCACTCTCCTCTTTCACTTTCATCAAGAGGCTTTTGAGTTCCTCTTCACTTTCTGCCATAAGGGTGGTGTCATCTGCATATCTGAGGTTATTGATATTTCTCCCGGCAATCTTGATTCCAGCTTGAGCTTCTTCCAGCCCAGTGTTTCAGATAAGTTAAATAAGCAGGGTGACAATTTACAGCCTTGACGTACTCTTTTTCCTATTTAGAACCAGTCTGTTGTTCCAGATCAGATCAGAGATCAGATCAGTCGCTCAGTCGTGTCCGACTCTTTGCGACCCCATGAATTGCAGCATGCCAGGCCTCCCTGTCCATCACCAACTCCTGGAGTTCACTCAGACTCATGTCCATCGAGTTAGTGATGCCATCCAGCCATCTCATCCTCTGTCATCCCCTTCTCCTCCTGCCCCCAATCCCTCCCAGCATCAGAGTCTTTTCCGATGAGTCAACTCTTCGCATGAGGTGGCCAAAGTACTGGAGTTTCAGCTTTAGCATCATTCCTTCCAAAGAAATCCCAGGGCTGATCTCCTTCAGAATGGACTGGTTGGATCTCCTTGCAGTCCAAGGGACTCTCAAGAGTCTTCTCCAACACCACAGTTCAAAAGCATCAATTCTTCAGTGCTCAGCCTTCTTCACAGTCCAACTCTCACATCCATACATGACCACAGGAAAAACCATAGCCTTGACTGGACGAACCTTTGTTGGCAAAGTAATGTCTCTGCTTTTGAATATGCTATCTAGGTTGGTCATAACTTTCCTTCCAAGGAGTAAGCGTCTTTGAATTTCATGGCTGTAATCACCATCTGCAGTGATTTTGGAGCCCAGAAAAATAAAGTCTGACACTGTTTCCACTGTTTCCCCATCTATTTCCCATGAAGTGATGGGACCGGATGCCATGATCTTCGTTTTCTGAATGTTGAGCTTTAAGCCAACTTTTTCACTCTCCTCTTTCATTTTCATCAAGAGGCTTTTGAGTTCCTCTTCACTTTCTGCCATAGGGGTGGTGTCATCTGCATATCTGAGGTTATTGATATTTCTCCCGGCAATCTTGATTCCAGCTTGTGTTTCTTCCAGTCTAGCATTTCTTATGATGTACTCTGCATAGAAGTGAAATAAGCAGGGTGACAATATACAGCCTTGATGTACTCCTTTTCCTATTTGGAACCAGTCTGTTGTTCCATGTCCAGTTCTAACTGTTGGTTCCTGACCTGCATACAAATTTCTCAAGAGGCAGATCAGGTGGTCTGGTATTCCCATCTCCTGAAGAATTTTCCAGTTTATTGTGATCCACACAGTCAAAGGCTTTGGCATAGTCAATAAAGCAGAAATAGATGTTTTTCTGGAACTCTCTTGCCTTTTCCACCATCCAGCAGATGTTGGCAATTTGATCTCTGGTTCCTCTGCCTTTTCTAAAACCAGCTTGAACATCAGGAAGTTCATGGTTCACATATTGCTGAAGCCTGGCTTGGAGAATTTTGAGCATTCTCAAAGAAATAGAGGAAAACAACAAAATGGGAAAGACTAGAGATCTCTTCAAGAAAATCAGAGATACCAAAGGAACATTTCATGCAAAGATGGGCTCAATAAAGGATAGAAATGGTGTGGATGTTGGCAATTTGATCTCTGGTTCCTCTGCCTTTTCTAAAATCAGCTTGAACATCTGGAAGTTTATGGTTTGCGTATTGCTGAAGCCTGGCTTGGAGAATTTTGAGCATTACTTTACTAGCGTGTGAGATGAGTGCAATTGTGCAGTAGTTTGAGCATTCTTTGGCATTGCCCTCTTCCAACAACACAAGAGAAAACTCTACACATAGACATCACCAGATGGTCAATACCGAAATCAGATTGATTATATTCTTTGCAGCCAAAGATGGAGAAGCTCTATACAGTCAGCAAAAACAAGACCAGGAGCTGACTGTGGCTCAGATCATGAACTCCTTATTGCCAAATTCAGACTGAAATTGAAGAAAGTAGGGAAAACCACTAGACCATCAGGTATGACCTAAATCAAACTGTTACCTAGATGTAATACGAACATTCAAAAGAAAATGGAGTGTTATTGGAAGGAGCAGCCCTGTACCTACTAAAATCTTTCCTTGAAGCATCACTGGTATTTGGTCTATACTTTGGGAGATTCTGATTTAGAATCACTCTGGAGGAGGACGTAGGAGACTAGAAGCTTGAGGGAGTGATCATAATGAGAACTGCGTTCTCCCAGGTGTTTGCGGTATAATAGAGTGGCCTGGAGATGATGTCCCTGGATTACCCTATTTACACCTCAGTTCTGCCCTACCACAAAAGCACATTTATCTCCACTTTACAGCTGAGAAAAATGAGATCCGGAGAGGTTCAGCACCTTGCTCAAGACCACCGGCGGAGGGGATGAGGAGACACTCCCAGGTTCGCAATAGGCCTGAGGCCTGAAGGTGTAGTTTCAGTCTTGGCCACTTGGTGTCACTCTTTCCAAGCTGTAGGAAGACTGCCCAGCAGAGATGGGCCAAGTACTGGGGACTCTGGGCAGAGTTATTTACAAACTAATCCTGAAGAAGGCAAAGGGCCCCTATCCTGTCCTTCCTGTGAGTGTGCATAATTCCTGCCTGTTTTGTTTTTCTGAAATAAAAACTAGGTGTCACTGTTTGCACCCTGAGCCAGGAGAGGAGCTCGACGGGCATCATCTCAGCCAAGTCCGCTAGCAGCTGGGGTGTTCCCACGTTGTGGATGAGCAAAGTGAGGCCAAGAGAGTTGAGCTCATGTGCTCAGCTAATAAGTGACAGATCTGAAGCTGATTCAAGCCCCAGTATGAGTTGGAAGCTTACGAGTTTTGATGGTACAGAATCCCCCTGCAATGCAGGAGACCCGGGTTCGATCCCTGGGTCGGGAAGATCCCCTGGAGAAGGAAATGGCAACTGCCTCCAGTATTCTTGCCTGGAGAATTCCATGGACAGAGGAGCCTGGTGGGCTACAGTCCACGGGGTCACAAACAGCTGGACGTGACTGAGCGACACACACACACGAGTAGGATGACTCTATTAATCCTCACTTTTCGTGGGATGTAACTCCATGATGTTCTTGGCAGTGAAGATAACTGGACTCTTTAGGGGCAGGCACATATTCCGTTGCTGCTTTTCAATGTAGAGGTTAGTTTCCCCCTGGCTACCAAAAGGACACGAAGAGTCTACTTTTAAAGAATCTTTGAAGTTATTAATACCAAATATCCTTTGATAATTATTTTTTAAAAATCAGAAAATCCATCTGAGTAAAAATGAGATAATAAAAGTCACTCCAAATCCTTATCAGTCACCCACGGGTAAGTGCTGCAGACATTTTGGAGCATATCCTTGCGGGTATTTCTCCCTCTCGTCTAATTTAAAGGATGAAAAACTTTAAAAATATTCATAAGAAAACATATTTGCATGAAAAGTAGTTGAAAAGATACCACGAGATTTACAGTGGATATTCCCTGTCTAATCCGTAACCCCTGTCTTCCCTGGTGGCCCAGTGGTAAAGAATCCACCTGCCAATGATCCCTGGGTTGGGAAAGTTCCTTGGAGGAGGAAATGGTAACCCTCTCCAGTATTCTTGCCTGGGAAATCCCACGGACAGAGGGGCCTGGCAGGGTGGAGTCCATGGGGTCGCAGAGTCGGAGCACAACTTAGCGACTAAGCAGCAACAATCCTTTAGCCCTGCTCTCCAGCTCCAAATCTCCAAGCTTCTCTGTCAGGAAGTCATCCTGGCTATCGTTTCTTGGGGATCATTGCACAGATATCCAGAGTGTAGATAAGCAAATGTGTACATGGATTCCTGTAGCTGTTTCTCTAAAGAGAAGCATACTGCACACCCTGCTCTGCGCTGGTTTCGTTTTTTACTTAATAATGTACCTTGGAGATCTTTCCCGATCAGCGCTAGGAGAGCATTCTTCACACATTCCATTGTCTGAATATCATAATTTTTCTAACCAGTCCCCGATGATACCATGTAGCTGATTCCAGTGTTTGGCTGCGGCAAACAATGCTGCGATTAGTATTCCTTTCACAGGAGTCTTTCCGTGTATGCGGACCTATTTCCGTAGGGATGAATTCTTAGCCCCTGAACCGCCCAGTCATAGGGCAGGTGCATTTTTAAATTTTAACATTTATTGTCTAAATGCTTTCTGAGGTCATGCCTTCCAACTGACATTCAGGGCAATGACTGACGTGAGCCCTGGTTTCCCCACACTCCAGCTAACGCCAACTATTATCTGACCGCTCCATCTTGGCCTTGCCGATCGGGGAAAAACGTGTTCACCGTGGTTGTAATCCCCATAGTCTTCCTTTAGGCTGGGAATTAAAACACATATCTAAAGGCCATTTGTGTCTCTTTTCTGGTAATAAAGCATTCCCATCCTTTGCCTATATTTCTGTCAGATAATTGTCTCTTCATCTGCAAGAGCTCTTTATATACTAAGAAAATTAGGTCTTTGTTTCTCACAGATGTTACACATGTATGTATTCTGAAATCCAGATATGTCACCAGAAATCCCCTTCTGCACCATGTTTTTCAGGCCTGAGGTTATTTGACACTATGTTGTGGATCCCGTTCCGTATAGTAAATGTGCCTGTGAAGCAAAATTATTTTTTAAATTTATTTTTAATTGGAAGACAATTCCTTTATAATGTTGAGCTGATTTCTGTTAACGACAGTGTGAATCAGCATAAGTATACATGTCTCCCTTCCCTCTTGAAGCTCCCACCCCGCTTCACATCCCACCCCTCTAGCAAAACTATTTGTTTGAGAATTATTTAAAAATCATTCTGGTATATTGGAAGCTCATCCCCATGGCTCTGGATCTAGGTGAACACCCGTGTCAGAGAGGAGGATTATGAAGCATCCAGTAGGCGCCATCTGTTTATGCATGTTACGTAATATAATCCTACCCACAACACTGGTGTAACATCATCCCCATTTTACAGCTGAGGAAACTGAGGTCCAGAGGGGTCATAGATTTGTTCAAGGTCTCCCTGCTGCTCTGTAGGAGAGCTGGGATCCAAACCCATATCATTTTGTCTCCTAAGCCTTTGCTACCATCTTTCATGACCTTAAATCTCCACATTCCCACTGAGTCTGGATGAAGACGGCCCTGGGGTCAGTCCCTATTCCCCACCACCACCCCAGGCTGGAGAGCTTCATGCAGTTTCGGTATGAAGCCACTGGGAGGCGCTAGGGACACACCCCTTGTCTAACTGGCCGCAGCCTGGAAGGGACGCACTGTGGCAGCCTAAGTCGTTAGGCATTGCCAAATGGCCCTGGGTCTAGAACCCCTGTTGTACAGGTCACACAAAACAACCAAAGTTAGTCCTGGCTCACACACAGAGAGTTTCACATGTGGGAACTCATTAATACCCGGAGGTGGGAACTGACTCCATCTCTGCCTTAGAGACGGGAGACTGAAGCACAGAGAGGCTCGGTGACCTGCCCAAGGCTGTGCAGCCAGCAGCCAGCAGCCCTGGGGCTGGGACCCGGTCCTCAAGCCCCAGCACCTGTGCCCTCAAGCACTGTATTCTACGGTCCCTCAGGAAAGCATGCATTGTGTACGCATCAGATCCATAGGGACATTCTCTCCTTCCACAAACAAGTAATGTCTCTCCCAGTTTTCTTTCTACGTGTTTTCATTTTCCCACTTTTGATGGAAACTCAGGTACACGAGATTTTTCATTTTCATTTGCAATTATACTATGAGAAGAACACCAGCCTGAAGTGCCGTAATAAATGGCAGCCAACACCCACCCTCAACATCAGAGGTGCGCTGGGGAGCTGTGGAGACTGTGGTCCCAGGTGGCTCAGCTCTGTCAGTCCTGGCACATTGCTTCCTGGCACGTGAGCTGGCCCAATTTTGCAAGGATGGTATCCTTGCTCAGGTGTGTCCAACTCTTGGCGACTCCATGGACTATAGCCCTCCAGGCTCCTGTATCCATGGGATTCTCCAGGCAAGAATACTGGAGTGTGTTGCCATGCCCTCCTCCAAGGGATCTTCCCAACTCAGGAATTGAATCCAGGTCTCCTGTATTTGCAGGCAGATTCTTTGCCATTTATTACGGCACTTCAGGCTAGTGTTCATCTGAGCCACCAGGGAAGCCCAAGCATACTGGAGTAGGTAGCCTGTCCCTTCTCCAGGGGATCTTCCTGTTCCAGGAATTGAACAGGGGTCTCCTGCATTGCAGGCAGATTCTTTACCAGCTGAGCTGTCAGGGAAACCAGAGATCCAGATTTCTAATGTGAAATTTCCTAATTTTAAAATAGTGAAAGTGAAAGTCGCCCAGTCGTTGCTGACTCTTTGCAACCCCATGGACTATAGACCATGGAGTTCTCCAGGCCAGAATACTGGAGTGGGTAGCCTTTCCCTTTTCTAGAATTTTAAAATAATGACAATTAATTAAAAAATTAAAAACCCTGGGATGGCCAAAACAAAACATGTTTGAAGCCTGATTTGGCTTGAGAGCGGCCGGTCTGCAAGCTTCCTGAAGGGTACATTCAAGGTCCAGGAACAAACAGGCATCCTCTTAGCGCCCTTGGCCTCTCATGATCATTTAATTAATTCTTTTACCTATTCAGCCATACATTCATTCCCTGCATGCATTCCACCCACCCATTCATCCATCGATATCCACGCATCCATCATCCATCCTTTTATTCATTCATTTCGCCCACCTACTCACCCATCCATTCATCCATCCATCCATCTATTCATCCTCCATAGGTTAATTCATTTATCCAACCATCATTATTGTCCTAGACCTCATGTGCTAGACTCTGGCCAAGCCCCGGGGACACAGTGAAGCCTGCGAACCCATCCTTTTCTTCTAGAAACTCATCATTTGGTTTCGTAGAAATGAGAAGAAGGAGACCGTTCATAGACAAGGATGGAACCAAATGGTGATAAATTTAGACGCCGCCATTTTCCAGCTCGGCAACCTTGGGCAAATCACCACATCTTTCAAGACTTGGTTTCCTTCTCTGTGAAGTGAGGCTGACACCGTGACCCCCAGCTGGCTCACAGGCAGGCTGTCAAGACCAGGTTAAGCTAGGTAACGCGTGTGAAGAGGGGCAGGGACACAGTGGGGCGACCCCCGTTAGGCTGTAGGGACACGTGGGGCTGTAGTGTGAGGTGGGGTCGCCAGCCCGGGCTGGGGTCTGCGGAGGCTCTGGGGCGTGGCGGCGTCCACATGTCCGCCAGGCCCCACGCTGGGAGAGGGCGTGCTGGGTCATTGTCCGCACAACTTCCCCCTGGTCGGCTGACACCTTCAGCCGGCCCAGAGTGCGCCGGGGTTCCCACTCTTGCTTCACTTCTAAAGGGCAGTTCTTTCTCTGACCACGCCGCCCCGCCCCACCCTGCCCCAGTTTGTGGGAAAACGCTATGGAACAGAAAGGGCTTGTGGGCTCCCCCTTTGCTAGATTCGTTGTTATTTTTTTCCCTTTTAAATTGAAACCATGCTTATTAAAAAAGATTAGAAAAAAACACATCAAACAAGAAAGAAGAAAAATTATTCTTTGTCCCATTCTTCTAATGCAACCACACTAAACAGTCTGGTTTTCTTTTTTCTTTTTCCTCTTTCTCCTAACCTAAAGTGTGTGTGTGTGTGTGTGTGTGTGTGTGCACGTGTGTGTGTGTGTGTGTGTGCACATGTGTGTCTGTGTGTTTGCAGGGTTATAAATGATACTGCTCAACTATTTAGTGTTGTGCTTTAGAAAGCTTTCCCATTATATCACAAGCATTTCCCCCACTGCTCATCTTCACGAACACATTTGAAGGGCTGCATGAATTTATCCAGCAGATGTTAAGTGAGCACCTACCAAAGCCTTTGACTGTGTGGATCACAATAAACTGTGGAAAATTCTTCAAGAGATGGGAATACCAGACCACCTGATCTGCCTCTTGAGAAATTTGTATGTAGGTCAGGAAGCAACAGTTAGAACTGGACCTGAAACAACAGACTGGTTCCAAATAGGAAAAGGAGTACGTCAAGCTGTATATTGTCGCCCTGTTTATTTAACTTCTATGCAGTGTACATCATGAGAAACGCTGGACTGGAAGAAACACAAGCTGGAATCAAGATTGCCGGGAGAAATATCAATAACCTCAGATATGCAGATGACACCACCCTTATGGCAGAAAGTGAAGAGGAACTCAAAAGCCTCTTGATGAAGGTGAAAGAGGAGAGTGAAACAGTTGGCTTAAAGCTCAACATTCAGAAAACGAAGATCATGGCATCCGGTCCCATCACTTCATGGGAAATAGATGGGGAAACAGTGGAAACAGTGTCAGACTTTATTTTTCTGGGCTCCAAAATCACTTCAGATGGTGACTGCAGCCATGAAATTAAAAGACGCTTACTCCTTGGAAGGAAAGTTATGACCAACCTAGATAGCATATTCAAAAGCAGAGACATTACTTTGCCAACAAAGGTCCGTCTAGTCAAGGCTATGGTTTTTTCAGTGGTCATGTATGGATGTGAGAGTTGGACTGTGAAGAAGGCTGAGCACCGAAGAATTGATGCATTTGAACCGTGATGTTGGAGAAGACTCTTGAGAGTCCCTTGGACTGCAAGGAGATCCAACCAGTCCATGCTGAAAGAGATCAGCCCTGGGATTTCTTTGGAAGGAATGATGCTAAAGCTGAAACTCCAGTACTTTGGCCACCTCATGCGAAGAGTTGACTCATTGGAAAAGACTCTGATGCTGGGCGGGATTGGGGGCAAGAGGAGAAGGGACGACAGAGGCTGAGATGGCTGGATGGCATCACTGACTCGATGGACATGAGTCTGAGTGAACTCCGGGAGTTGGTGGTGGACAGGGAGGCCTGGCGTGCTGCGATTCGTGGGGTCGCAAAGAGTCGGAGACGACTGAGCGACTGATCTGATCTGATCTGATGGTCTGCAGAAGAGAAATGATGGAATAATGATGAGCAACATTCTGTTCCAGACACTGCTCTTAGCCCTTCAATTAAACCGCTTCTTCCTCGCAACCATCCTGTGAGGTGGTGCCATCCTAAGGCCCACTTTCTAGAGGAGAAAACTGAGGCCCAAGGTTGCACAGCTAATAGCGGAGCCGGCAGGTGCGTGCCGGCGGGTCAGACGCACAGCCTGGACTCCGGCCGTGCTGGGTACTTTGTGTTTAGTTGCTCAGTCATGTTCGGCTCTGCAACCCCATGGACTGCAGCCTGCCAGTCTCCTTTGTCCATGGGGATTCTCCAGGCAAGAATACTGGAGTGGGTTGCCATGCCCGCCTCCAGGGGATCTTCCTAATCCAGGGACTGAACCCAGGTTTCCTGCATTCTTTGCCATCTGAGCTACCAGGGAAGCCCTATGGCCACCCACAAATGGTGACCTGAATCCAGATGAGTTGGAGCTGAGACAGAGAATATACAGGAACATGAGACAGCCCCGAGGGGGCTCCAGACCCACCCTGGGCCTCATGGAAGGCTTCCTGGAGGAGGAGGTGTCTTCTTGGCTGAGGAAGTGAAAGGTGAGAGTGCTGCAGACAGAGGAGCGGCACTTATGAGGGTCTGAGGTAAGAGCAGTGTGGGGTGTTGACAGGCTGTCAACGAATCTGGCTGAGGTTGGGGAGGTGGGTGGGGCCAGATCGTGCAGGGGCTGTGGGTCCTGGGAATCTTGGGGAGTCCTGGGGAGCCCCAGGGAGTCGTCCAGCTGGGACGTGTCGTGACTGAGGAGGCTTTCCCTGCCCTGGCCAGGCAGGGCCCCTGCTCAGTCCCCACAGGGTGTCTGAGGCCCCCTGGGAGCTCCCGGACAGTTTGCTACCTCCCTGTTATTCTAGATGGAAGAAGGTTCTGGAAGGTGGGATCTGGACTGATTCATTCCCTTCTGTGGCCTGGCACCTAGATGGGTGCGGGCAGGTAAGACTCCTGGAATGAGGTAACAGCTGCCAGCCTGGGGTGGCTCTGTGTCAGGACCGTGCCACGGCCGGGGAGACTGGGCCCCTTCATGGCCCCTCGGGCCCCTCAGGGTGCACGGCCGCTGGAGGTGGGCCCGAGGCCGGAGCTTCGCCAGGACTTTGCTCTCACTTGTCCGCGGTGTCTTGTTTGGTTTCCAAGAGGCCCCGGTAAACAGGTCGACCCTGATGGGGGCCCTCTCAGAGCTGATCTGAAGGTCGTGAGGAGTCGGTGAGGAGCAGCATGCATGCAGCCGCCCCCGAACCCATCTCCCCCCACTTCCTGGCCTGGCTGGGACCCAGCGCGGCGTCCCCCTCCTCTGCTCGGCCGAGGGCCTCCAAGGTAACTATTTGCTCCCACCCCCTCCACCAAGCCCACTATCTTATCAGCTCAAACACTTCAGGGTTCAGGCCAAGAAGCCAAAGTCAACTTTGAAAAAGTCTTTAAAAGGCCAAAACACAAACACCAGGGAGGGCATTTGAAGGGGGGTTGGAGAGGAGGGCGGGGAGAGAAGAGTGCTTGGCTTCCTCCAACAGACTTGAGACGACGCTCGTGACTCTCTGGGCCCCCAGAGGTACGTTGGAGGAGAGTCACTGTTCTCAGTAGCAAACGACTGAATTCACCCACGTCCATCGATCGGAGAATGGATAAGTCATGATGCGCTCTACAGGCTCTAAAAAGAGCAAAGCCAATTCCTATGCAGTGATAGGGAAATAGATTGTAAAGTGAAAAAAAGGAAAAGCAGAGATACAAAGCTGGTTTGTGAATAATCGATCAGATCCTTTCTGTGTAAATAGAAAAGGTGTGTGGGGGGTATATCTCCCTACATGCCTGTTGATGTGTAGAAATTTTCTAGAATCATTGCCTGGTGTCTGGAACTGTTAGCTGCTTCTGGGTCAGGAGTCAGGGGGAGACAGGTTTCTCATTATCCTCCTGGTACCTTCCGAATGACTTCATATCATGTTAAAGTATTATTCTAGAAATAAATAAGCTAAATAAGAACATCAATGATTTTGTTCCAGGCAAATGGCTGTAAAAGGTAAAGTGACTTTTAGCACAGGTCAGATTATTGAAGGTCTAGCTTAAGGGGAAAACCTAAGCCTAACTAGAGAGTCCTCCTAGTAACTGACCATATTCGACCAGGGCTTTCAAAGTTCTCTTGTGTTTTATAAACCTGGATGCTTAAAATGCGCTTTCAAGACATCATCTCCTTGAACCTCTTGAATATTCTACACAGTAGGATCAGATCACTGGGTAGATTGATTCATTCCTACAACAAATAGTTACTGTTTTAGGTGGTGAGGTTAGCAATCAACAAGACTGGCAAGATCCCTGATTTCAAGACTTTCCCCTGATGGTCCAGTGGCCAAGACTCTGTGCTTCTAATGCAGGGGGACTGGGTTCAATGGTCAGGGAACTAAGATCTTATATGTTGCAACTAAAGATCTTGCATGCTGCAGCAAAGATGAAAGTTCCCGCTGCTGCGACTATGACCCGGCGAAGCCAAACAAATAAATATTAAAAAAAAAAAAAAGATCCCTGATTTCATGGAGCCCGTGGGACCAGAGGGAATGCTGAACAAATAACAAGCAAACAACAACAGTGCAAAAAGCAAGTATGGTCATTGCAGGTGGAAGGGCCGGGAGGGGAATGAGACCAGGGAATAGGACTGATGATGGGTGGTGTGGGTAGTGGTCAGAAAAGGGGCCTCCAGGGGGTGATACTTGAACTGAGACACGAATGAGAAAAAAAGCACCGATCACAAGAAAATCAGGGAGGGGAAAGTAGCAGGAGTAGCTAGTGTAAAGGCCCTGTGGCTATGCTAAGCTTTGCTTGCAGGTGAAACAGAGCAGTGGCCAGCGTGGCTGGCGCTTAGAGAGCCAAAGAGGGCTGGTAGGCCCACCCTGGATAGGGTGGCAGGGGCTGATCCTGGGGGCCTCGTGAACTTGGAATCCAGATGAGGAAACTGAGGCTCAGAAAGGTTATTTGCCCAAGTGAAAGTGAAAGTGTTAGTCACTCGGTTGTGTCTGACTCTTTGCGACCCCATGGACTGCAGCCTCCCAGGCTCCTGTTTATGGAATTCTCTAGGCAAGAACACTGGAGCGGGCAGCCATTCCTTTCTCCACAGGATCTTTCCAACCCAGGGATCGAACCTGCCTCTCCTGCATTGCAGGCTGATTCTTTACTGTCTGAGCCACCAGGGAAGCCCAATCTGCCCAAGGAGACACAGTTATCAGTGGCCAAGCCAGGATTCAGGCCCAGGTTTCCTGCTTCACATCCAATCCTTTAAAGAGTCGTGTACATCTACATGTAGCAAAAACATGAAGCATGTATTTCCATACGGCACAGCCCATGTTCTGAAAACTTTGGTGTTTTTTGTTATCTTTTGCACAGAAAAGTGTGCACATCCTACAGAGGCTTCTCACCAAGGGACAAACTCATCGAGTCAGCATCCAAATGAATGTTCCAGAATGAAACAGAACATCCCCAAAGCCCCCTGTATGTCTCCTCCCAGTAAATCTTCCCATGGTTAACGAACCCCTGTGCAGAGTTCTAACCCTAGAGCTTAATTTTACTGCTTCTGGACTTTATACAAATGGAATCACACAGCATGGGCTCTTCCTTGTCTGGTTTCTTTCACTCAGCATTACGACTGGAAGATTCATGGTGTTTCAGTAGACTTTCACTGTGTTACTGCCCAGATCAAGCTATCACATGAAGCACGCAAAAGTTTCCCTCCTCCAAAAAAAAGGCCATGAGGAAGGAGCTTACATGGGAAACCGTTCAAGGGATGTCGTTCCATGAAAAAGGCAGGGACAAAACAACACATGTAAAGCAATCCCTGTTTTGTTGGGGGAAAGCGTTTTCCTTTTATGTGGAGCCAAAATGATTCTAGAAAATAAGTTATATTTTCTCTTGGCCACAGTGTACTATGCTGCTGCTGCTGCTAAGTCACTTCAGTCGTGTCCGACTCTGTGTGACCCCATAGACGGCAGCCCACCAGGCTCCCCCGTCCCTGGGATTCTCCAGGCAAGAACACCGGAGTGGGTTGCCATTTCCTTCTCCAATGCATGAAAGTGAAAAGTGAAAGTGAAGTCGCTCAGTCGTGTCTGACTCTTAGCGACCCCATGGACTGCAGCCCACCAGGCTCCTCCATCCATGGGATTTTCTAGGCAAGAGTACTGGAGTGGGGTGCCATTGCCTTCTCCGAGTGTACTATGAACTCTCTGTAAATCGAAGTAGCCACTGGATGGAGGGACTTGCCCAGTATTTGAGGATGTGCTGAAGAAAAGATAGGATCTGCCCACTGGGCTCACCTGAGCTATTTAGGTCATGTCTCTCTCCCTCCTATCCCCACTTTAGCCCTGTGTTCATGGCGAACTGTCAAGTTAAATGCCTGTATCATGTGACTCAACCCTGGAGTCAAGGTTTCATGGAGAGTCTCCCTGCATGCTGGGGATGACAGGTGGATTTTATTTTTCCTTATTTGTTTATTCTAATTTGTGTAGAAAGAATAAGAAATCTTGTGTGTTAAATAATAGCCGTGGCAGCGGCAACAATCTGACAGACAGAAAGGAAGCCTTTTCCATCCGTAGTTGATGCTGCTGGTCAGGCTGAGAAAGGGGATGTCACCTGACGTGCCGAGTCAAATGGGACCGGGGATGGAGCCTCGATCCGCCTCGTCATGGCCGGAGGTGTGGTGGAGCAGCACTCATGGGGTCATAACGGAAGGACTCTGTCACCAGACAGACTAAGATTTGAATTCTGACCTTGCCCCTTGCTAGCTGGGGAGTTTGGCTGCTACTGCTGCATAACGAGCACCCCCAAACTTAGTGGCAGAAGACAGCCATTATATTCTTTTGGATTTATATCCCTTAGATCCTGTGGGTCAGGAATTCAGACAAGACACAGAGAGATGTATTTCTCCATTCTATGATGTTGGCAGTCTCAGCTGGGATGACTTGAAGACGGGGGGCGACTTGGTGCCTAGAGAGCACTGGTATCACGGGAAGTCTTCATTCGTACAGTTGGCAGCTGGTTCCTCTGCAGGGCTGGCGGGAGGACACCCTGTGTGTGACTTCTCCATGGAGTCTCTTCACTTGGGCTGGTTGGGCTTCCATATAACATGGATGGCGGTGGGGCTCCCAGAGCAAGTGTTCCAGGAGATCACGCTGGAAGTGCAGGGCGTTTCAGTGATCTGGGCTCAGACGTCACCAAGGATCATTTGTGTTCTGTCCGTTGATGCAGTCATAAAGGTCATCCAAGATTCAAGGGGAAGGGACAGGAGAGGTTGGCGAGACCTCCCTACTCAATGGGAGGGGAGTCAAAGTCAGTTTGTAAGAAGAGCCTGAGGAGGATATCCAGAACCTGGAACCTCACCCATGGCTGGGCAGAGTTTAGCATGAGGCAGACATTTTGGAAAACAGTTTGGAAAACCACTTCCTCAAAAGGTCAAACATGGAATTTCACCAGTCATTCTTCTCCTACATAAAATATATACTCAAGAGAAGTGCAGACATACGTCACACAAAAAGAGAAGTCTGTCAGAAGATGCATGGATAAACAAAGCGTGCCGTATCCACTCAGTGGAGTATGATTCAGCCCTGAAAAGGGACGCAGTACAGATACAGGCTACATCCTGGGGAAACCACAAAGACATGCCAAGTGGAAGAAGCCAGGCACCAAACCCCACAGACCGTACGATTCCATTTATACGAAACATCCAGAAGAGGCATGTTCACAGAGACAGAAAGTGGGTTACTTACAGCCAGAGTCTGGGGAGGGGTGAATGGGGAGTGTCTGCTAACAGGCAGGGTTTCTTCCGGGGGCAAGGACCATGTTCTAAATTAGTAGTGATTTTTGTACAACTCTCTGAATATACCAAAATCCACTGGTTTGTCCACTTTAAAAGGATTCTGTGGTGTACGAAGTATATCTCAGTAAAGCTGTTTCTCAAAGAAAAAGCAAGAAAAATCATGAGGGTGGGCGACGCGGCTGTGAACCTCTTTAGACAATACACTGGGTGAACAGGAGCTCATATTCCAGTGCCTCATCTGTAAAATGGGGCTATTTGGCAATCAAATGGGCTCCTAAGGTCTTTGGGGGATTAAAGATACAGCCGTGAGGCTGCATTGTGCAAGGACAGTGCGGCTGGATCAGGGTGAGTAAGGAAAGTTTCTCACACGTGCCAAAAAGAGCCTGGACATACAGTGATTGTGACCCGAACCCAAGCTCTTCCTGCACCTCCGTGCCAGCACCCTGACCTGGCCCCCTTAGCTTGTGCCTGGACTACCGCAGTGGGTCTTCACTACCTCTACGCCTCGTCCCCACCCCACCCTCTACACACGCACGCACGTACACAGTCCTCTCATGCAGCCAGAGGGGTGTCTATCAAAGTCTAAGTCCAACCATGTCCCTCTTCTGCCCAGAACCTTCCATGGCTCCCACCTCAGGCAGAGGAAAAGCCACAGATCCTATAAAGCCCTCCAAGATCTGTACCCTGATGCCCCCGTGACCTCACCTCCTCACTGGCCCCCTCACCCTCCAGATGCATCGGCCTCCTCACTGCTCCTCAGGCACACAAGGAATGGTCCTGCCTCAGGGCCTTTGCACTCGCTAGTCTTTCTGGCTGGAGCATTCTTTCCACAGAGACCTTCAAGGTTTGTTCCTCACCTGCTTTAGGTACTTCCTCAAATACCACCTTTTCTGTGGGGCCTGCCTCAACCACAGCCTCACAGTCCGTACCCACTTTGGCTGCATTATTTTTCTCTGGCATTTCATGTATTTTTAACTTCCTTTTTTGTTCATCATCTGTGTTCCCAGCTGGAACATAAGTTCTACGAAGTGGGGGATATTCTTCTGTTTTGTTCACAGCTATGATCCCAGGGCCTGGCACACGGTAAGCGCTCAGTAAACGTTGCTTGAGCGAATAAAGTGTGAAAACAAGCAGCGAATGAAGCAGTGCCGACGGAGGACAGCAGGGAGTGGTGGAGACTGGCACGCCAGTAACCCCGGTCCCATCTGCAAGGTGCAGCCAGCACTCGGCTCTATACAGCCTGACGTTTCCACGTGGGGACATGGACCCAGTATGGCCAAGTGCCGAGTGTTTCGAGGGAAGCCAGAAACTTCTATATTTATGTGAAATGTTTTGATTTTGAAACCATTGAACGACTCTGATCAAAAATCCACACCGGCTGCCTACACAGGTGTGTGCACGCAAGTGTGCTTACTCACTTGGTCACGTCTAACTCTTTGCGACCCCTCGGACTATAGCCCGCCAGGCTCCTCTGTCCCTGGGATTTTTCAGGCAAGAATACTGGAGTCGGTTGCCATTTCTTCCTCCAGGGGATCTTCCTGACTCAGGGACTGAACTCACATCTCCTGTGTCTCCTGCCTTGCAGGTGGATTCTTTACCGCTGAGTCATCGGGGACGCCCCTCTCTAGGTGGGAAGCTGCCATCTGTGACCTCTGACTCAAGTCACAAACGCTTCCAAAGGGGTTTCACAGAACCCCAGATTTCTGGGAAAGCTGACAGGACTTCTGAAAGCGGCAGCTGAAGAAGTAAACGTGGCCTTTGAATGTTTCTGTGAAACGAATGGCATTTTCTTATTTAGGTTCTTGAGATGATTTTATTTTAGGGTGAGTTCCTTTCTCTTCTCATAACTCTCAATTCCACCCTCACATTTATGCCGTGCCTGGGCATCTTTCCGCCACGCTGGAGCAAAGATCAAAAGTAAATATTGGCAGAACATTGGTTTTACTGTGACCCAGATAAGGAACAGCCTAAAACGGAAATAGCGAGATTTTTATTGTTCCTCCCACAACTTCCCTCCTCACCGGACTCCCTCAATATTTACTTATTAATTTCACTTCATACAAAGTCTTGGTGTTAATTTGGTTGCCAACAGGGCGGGGCCTGAACAACTCAGGAGCTCCAGGCTATAAATAACCCCACGAACAGCGCCCCCTGGAGTTGTGCCATGGCTGCGTACACATGTTTATTCATATCATCATCTCATTCTCATTGATGGGGCAGAGGAATCTTTTTTGCTTCAACAAATGTTTCCTGCTTTGTGAAAGAAACATGAGCACACAGAGAAAAATTCAGACAGGGTAAGAGGATTGTGGGCCAAACTGTCTTCCTTCTGGCTTCACCTGATCTTTCCCAGTTCCTGTCTCCAGAAGCTCCAACTGTTCCAGTTCCTTGTGTGTGCTTTTAACTGTGTGTATGAATCTCTCGTACTCCCTCCCTCTTGCCAGCTGTATAGCATATCACACACATACACATCCATCCATATATGTACTGTGGTGTCTCTTTCTCCATTTCCCACGTTTGCCTAACATCTTTCTTTGTACCAATGGTTTATACAAGGCATCGGCCAACGATAGTTTTCTCAGGACAGATCTATTCTACTGCCTGTTTTTGTACAGCCTGCAAGCTAAGAATGGCTTTTACATTCTCTTACATTTTTAAATGGTTGAAAACAAATCAAAAGAAAGATAATACTTTATGGCCCATGAGAATGATATGAAACTCAAAGCATCCGCGAGTAAAGCTGTGCTGGGACACTGTCCTGTCTGTTTGTTTTCATGCTCAGACGGCGTCCCTGAGGACTTGCAGCAAGGGCTGTGTCACCCACAGAGCCCCGAGTATTTACTACAGAAACTGTGTGTTCACCCGGTTCATGTTGCACACGTTCTGCCTTTTTCACGTGACCAGAGCTCCTGGAAGTCTTCTGCTCTCAGCACATGCAGATGGTTCCTGACTTTGTTTAACTTATGGCTTTTTCATTTTCAGTTCAGTTCAGTTCAGTTGCTCAGTCGTGTCTGACTCTTTGCGACCCCATGAATTGCAGCACGCCAGGCCTCCCTATCACCAACTCCCAGAGTTTACTCATACTCACGTCCATCGAGTCGGTGATGCCATCAAGCCATCTCATCCTCTATCGTCCCCTTTTCCTCCTGCCCCCAACCCCTCCCAGCATCAGAGTCTTTTCCAATGAGTCAACTCTTCGCATGAGGTGGCCAAAGTACTGGAGTTTCAGCTTTAGCATCATTCCTTCCAAAGGAATCCCAGGGCTGATCTCCTTCAGAATGGACTGGTTGGATCTCCTTGCAGTCCAAGGGACTCTCAAGAGTCTTCTCCAACACCACAGTTCAAAAGCATCAATTCTTCGGTGCTCAGCTTTCTTCACAATCCAACTCTCGCATCCATACATGACCACCGGAAAAACCATAGCCTTGACTAGACGGACCTTTGTTGGCAAAGTAATGTCTCTGCTTTTGAATATGCTATCTAGGTTGGTTATAACTTTCCTTCCAAGGAGTAAGCGTCTTTGAATTTCATGGCTGCAGTCACCATCTGCAGTGATTTTGAAGGCCCCCAAAATAAAGTCTGACACTGTTTCCACTGTTTCCCCATCTATTTCCCATGAAGTGATGGGACCGGATGCCATGATCTTTGTTTTCTGAATGTTGAGCTTTAAGCCAACTTTTTCACTCTCCTCTTTCACTCTCATCAAGAGGCTTTTGAGTTCCTCTTCACTTTCTGCCATAAGGGTGGTGTCATCTGCATATCTGAGGTTATTGATATTTCTCCCGGCAATCTTGATTCCAGCTTGTGTTTCTTCCAGCCCAGCATTTCTCATGATGTACTCTGCACAGAAGTGAAATAAGCAGGGTGACAATATACAGCCTTCACGTACTCCTTTTCCTATTTGGAACCAGTCTGTTGTTCCATGTCCAGTTGTAACTGTTGCTTCCTGACCTGCATACAGGTTTCTCAAGAGGCAGGTCAGGCCTTCATGATAGTGTGAAAGTGATATGCGTTCAGTAGAAACTGTAATTCTGATTTTGAATTTCGAGCTTCTTCCAGGCTCATGGTGTGCGGCCCAGTCCTCTCTCATGGTGCCGGGCAGGGCAGTGAGCCGCAGCTCCCAGCCGGCCCCACGATCACTGGAGTCAACAGCTGATACACTGACAGCCGTCCTGCATCCAGACGTCCATCCTGTTCTTCCCCGTCAGCACGGTATCAGTAGGTGACACGAGACATTCAACATTCTATTATTAAATAGGCTTTGTGTTAATTGAGTTTGCCCAACTCTAGGCTAATGTAAGTGTTCTGAGCATGCTTAAGGTAGGCAAGGTTAAGCTGTGATAATAGGTTAGGTGCATTAAGTGTATTTTCTTCTTTTTCTTTTTTTCAAGGCTGACTGCATAGCTTATGGGATCTGACCAGGGACTGAATCCTAGCCACTGGAGGGAATTTCCTTCAGTGCACTTTTAACTTAATGTTTTCAACTTACGATGCGTTCACTGGGACATAACCTTATTGTAAGTCGGGGAGGATCTGCGTTGATCGACCTCCTTCCTTTTAACAGAGGCTCTAGCATCTCTCATTGCATCACTGGGCCGTCATTGATCCAGTTCTTAGGACAGACCCCTGAAATTCTTGTCTAAATGAAAAAAGTTCATGTCTCAGGACAGTTTGAAAATTCTTGACAAGTACAAGAAATCCCGAGTTGTCTCTCTGTTTATAATTTATATCTTGTTCTTTGAGAAATGGGATTTGCGACAGCTTACAACAGGAGGGGCAGGCCCAGTAAAACTGTAAAACTCCTAAAACAGAGGTGAGATGCCAGGAAAGGACTGGAGCCGAGATGCCTGCTCCCCCTAGTTTAGGGAGCCTGGATTATATTTGAGCTCGAGGCTTTATTTGAATCATATTTGCAGATGATGCAGAAAGCTTTGTGGGTGTTTATTTTCCTCGAGAAGGAGGTTGAAGGCAGAGGCCTCTGAGAAGCTGGAAAAAATGCCAGTCAGAGTAACAGAAAACAGTGTTTCCTACCCTTACAATCGCCAAATCTTGAAGTAAATGAATTATTATTAACAATATTTTTCTTTAACTTACATAATTTTGTAAAAACCTTAAACATGGTTGTTTCATCTGGAGGAAAAATACCCATGAATTCATGGTTCTGATGAGTTAGTAATATGTGTGCTTTTTAAAATGCGTATAAATCCGTAATAAATACTAAAAATTCTTTGAAAGCACAACTTTATCCACGTACCACCTACAATAATCTTGAAAACCTACAGTGGTGCTTGTGCTAAACATTTAAAAATGCTGGGGTGTCAGACACTGGGGGTTATCACGCCAATCGCCATTTCTCCCTTCCTTTCTGCTGACAGAACCCTGTCTTTGTTCTGCTGGTCTTGTACCCAGGCCTAGGAAATAAATCACATTTGATTTAAAGCAATTATCGCCATTCTATTCTCCTGGACCCGTGATTGGTCTAGAGGTAGTCATTTGACCCAGTTCTGGCCAAAGGGAAGCTCTGCTGGGGGCTTCTGGGAAAGGATTTCCTCTCTGATAAGAAAGAGGCATATGAGGAGAGATCTGTTGGCCTCTTTTCTTCCTTTCCTGATTTGGCTGTAATTGTGTGAAGAGGTGATGAGTGAGCTGTGGCAACCATCTCGTGACTTTAGGTGAACAGCCTAAGGACGAGTTGCTGACTTGCAGTTGAAGGCAAGGAGTATTGGTCCTTTATGATCTCCCTGAGATTCCACATACACCTAGGGTCTCCAGTCTCCAGAAGTCTTTTAAAAAACAATAAATGCTATTATTATCTAAACTGCTATTGTGAAGCCTCTGAAAACTATCTTAAAGGATCCAGTTGGCTTTGTCCTTTAGAGCTGGCCTCCAGAGCCAACAGATTCAGGGCCATATTCCAGCTCCACCAAGTACTCTGCTATCCTGGCAAGTGGCTGAACTTTTCTAAGCCCTAGTTTTTCTGATCATAAAATATTTATCTTTTGCAGTGACTTTTGAGGAAAAAAATTAAAATTCATTTAAAGCACCGGGAATATGAAAGCACTGTTAGCATTAGCAACAATATTATTTCTTTAGTATTCATATTCTCCTCTAAGGAGGTGGGGCAGAGACACGAGATTCACAGCACCTAACTAAAGACCACCAGCCTAGCACAAGTAGAGAAGAAGTTGATCTGAGTGTCAGAACTGACCACAAGCTGCAGATGAGTCAGTGCTTCATGGGACAAGCTTAGTGGAAGCCTTGGGGTCTAGACTACCAGAGTGATAGGCAGATTCCTGGCTGTGAACTTTCTGGTTCAGGATTCATGACTCACACTTTCCAGGAGCACAGATTCTACGTTTGGTCATCTCATCTTTTTAAAGGATGTGGGAAGCTGTCCTGGGTCCAATGGCTTGGAGGCAGTGGCCTGGGGGCCATTTACGTAAGAGACTGGGAAGATTCAGGGCAAGGTCGTCACTGCCTTACGTTTGGTTTACAGAGCAGCTGTTGGCCGTGTCTATAGCAGCCTGAATGAAAGGAAATAGACCGGGAGGTATAGCATGAGCTGAAGGAGCATTAGATGGTGAGTCAGTAAACTCGTGATTCCAGCGTGTGGCCCAAGGAAGTTTCTTCTCATTTCCAGACCTCAGTATCTCCCTATGTTTAGTGGGGCTCCAGAGCAACCTAAGATCTTATGACAGATAGAAATGCATTTGGCAGCAAGGAGGTGGGAATGCAGGTGACTGATGTTCAAACAAGCAAGGGTTTATTTTTCCCCATAATAAGAAGTTCAGAGGGAGACTGTTGTTGGTCTTGACTTAGTGGCTGAAGAAAATTGGGCTCTTGCTGGCACCTCTGCAGTTCTCTCAGCTTCCCCATCATGGTTTCAGGATAGATGCTCAGTCCTTCTAATGATAAGAGGAAGAGAGGCAGCACCGTCCACTCTGTCCCCTTTGCCCCAAAGTGAAAAATTTCCCTGCATGCCAGCAACTCCCCTTACGTTTCTTTTGGCAGATCTGGTCACATGATGGATCACATGCCTGAGCCAGCTGCCAAGGACGCTGGGAAAGTGAGGGCCTGGTCACTGTTGTGAAGGTGAGAAGGAGAAGGGAATGCACATGGGTTTGCCGAGCACAGGGTCTCAGGGCTGCAAACCCCTGATCCTGGCCCCTGAGGTCTCAGGCGTCCAGAGACACTGTTGTCCTTCTACAGCCCTTCCAGCGGCAGTGGAAGCTGAGGGAACAAGACCTGGGTTCGAAGCCTGCGTCCGACACTGGCTCTTAGTAGGACTGTGCGAACGGCCCTGCATGTCTGAGCCTTCACGTCTCCAACAGGATGGAACATAAAATCCAGCTCCTCCCCAGGGCTTCAGGGCCCTCTGCAGTCACACAGCACCCCGTACACCAAAGGGCTCCGCCTTTGGACCCAAACTGGGTTTACAGCTCTGCAGTTGCCATTTTGAAATCCTTGCTGATTTCAGAACAAGTGCCCTGCGTTTTCATTTTACGTCTGGTCCGGATAATCCCATAGCAGGGTCTGTGCGGTTTGTCAGACCCTGGGTGGATTACCCGTTTACCCACTGGTATATAGTCCAGGTCTTTGGGTTGAAAATGACAGAAACAAACCCAGCTCAAGAGAGTTTAAGAAAACAGTGAGTGAGTGTGTGTGTGTGTGAGAATGTATATAGGTTTATGCAAATGGGACTTCCCTCATGGCTCAGACGATACAATGTCTGCCTACAATGCTGGAGATCTGGGTTTGATCCCTGGGTCGGGAAGATTCCCTGGAGAAGGAAATGGCAACCCACTCCAGTACTCTTGTCTGAAAAATCCCATGGACAGAGAAGCCTGGTAGGCTACAATCCATAGGGTCTCAAAGACTGACACAACTGAGCGACTTCATTTTCACTTTATGCAAATTGAAATTCTTGAGATGAGCTCAGCTTCAGGAGTGACTGGATCCAGATGCGTACCTGCTCTTTAGGAGCCATGCTCCTTCCAGCTCTCAGCTCTCTTTCCTTCTGTGCCAGTTATGGTCACCCTGTAGCCCCAGGAACGCAGGCTGCCACTCTGCCAGGTCAGCAAGCCAAGTGGATAAAAGCTGAATTTCCTACGTTTTCCCAGCATCAGTCTGGGGTTGACTCGGGTTGGCCTGACTTGGGTCCCATGCCCATCCCAGAACCAATCCCTAGGAATTGGGGTGGAGTATGCTCATTGCCCAGGCCTAATACACCTGTTGCTCTTGTTGGGGAGACAGCCCACTTCCTCCTGAGCCACATGGAGTGACAACGGGGAAGGAGTGGTTCCCAGAAGAGGGGAGGGGGATGGACAGTGGTCAGGTACAAACAACAGTTGGCTATTGAACACCCTCCCCCCACCCCAACTATCCCCGTTCCAAGGCCTCCTTTGTATGTTCTTGCTGCTGCTGCTAAGTCACTTCAGTCGTGTCTGACTCTGTGCAACCCCATAGATGGCAGCCCATCAGGGTCCCCCATCCCTGGGATTCTCCAGGCAAGAACACTGGAGTGGGTGTGGTATGTGCTTAGTACTCCAGAAATGTTTGTTAAACGAATAAGTGATTATACGAAGTAAACTACTAGAAGAAAAATCCATCTGACTTATCAGGATATAAGAGCTCTTAGAGATCATTTCTGATTCTCCGCGTCCGGCCCATTTTTGCTCTGTTCTCCCGGGCTGGCATCATTTCCACCTTCAGAACCCTGATTCTGCCTGCTGCAGGGCACAGCGAGGCTGCCTCACGGGGCCGAGTCCCCTGTGGGCCCCCGCCCACCGCAGGCCCAGGCAGATGAAGGCTGAATCAAGAGAGGCTCACTCTGCCCCGTGGAAAATGCCCAGGAAGCCCTGGCCCAGCGAGGCGGCAGCAGCGGCTGACAGAGGCAGGCACCGCCAGGCCTCTTTCCCGCCCTCACGGGCTGGCTTCGGCAGGGCACACTTACCCAGTGCTCTTTCGCATCAAGAGCTTCCGAAGAATCCTCTCCGTGCCTGAACCACACGCAGGGCCTGGGCAGGTGATGCCGCAGCAGACAGACTTGGAGCCTAGCTCGCTCAGGGACACACGCTCCACCTAAGGGGGTCCCGAGGACTCCGCTGCCTCCCCCTGTGGCGCCGTGAAACATGCGCGAGCGGTGTAGCCAGACCTTCCGATTTTTCAGTAGACTGTTTTAAAGGCTCACAGCAAAATCGAGCAGAAAGTACAGAGAATTCCTGTTCTCCCTGCTCCCACCCTATCCCACTCTCAGCCTTACCACCTACCAACAACCCTCCACCCCACCCCCCTGCCAGAGTGGTACGTCTGCTACAATCAATGAACCTAATGGACACATTGTTAGGGACCCAGTAATTACATTAGGGTTCACTCTTCGTGCTGTGCCTTCTGTGGGTTTGGACAAATGTGTCCTGGCACATGTCTATACTGTCATAGTCTAGTACAGAACGTTTTCACTGCCCTACAAACCTTCTCTGCTTCGCTCAGTCATCCTTCCCTCCCTACTAAGCCCCAGCAACTCCTGATCTTTTTAAAGTTTCCATAAGGTTGGTCTTTTCTAGACCTTTTGATTATCTTATTGCATTTTCTTGCAATACCCAGGGTTTTGGCTGGACTGCCAGCGTCCACTCTGAATGGTAGATGCCCAGGTCAGTCTGGTTAAATATTTTGCATATTATTCCTGGAAATATCCCTTTCTTTAAATGCTGGTGATACATTCTAATTTTATGAAAACATCGTGCAGGCCAAATCAAATAGGCTGCAGGCTGCGTTTGACTCGTGGGCCACCAGTCTGAGAACTCAGATATGGGGATGAAGAAGGGTGAACTTGGAGTCCAAAAGCCCTAGTGTGCTTGGCTGCTTCCGAGCTGTATGACCTTGGAATCACCTTGGTCTCTGCCCATCTGTTAAGTGAAGGCCTTGAGAATGCGATGATGAATAGGAAGGGACACAGTCGGTGCCCATCTCTGAGGCCGGATGTCCTGGCATTTTCACAGGCTCCCATGGACTGCAGTGGGCACAACAAGCCAAGACACAGATGTACCACTCCTCTTGTAAAATCTGAAGACGGTAAAAACATCAAAAATTCCCAGACACATACAGGCGTTGAGGGTAGGAGGACGTAAGAGAACAGTGAAGGGAGGCTTGTTGCCTGCTTGGCTGGTCTAGGGGAAAATTTCTCTGCCTCCCAGAAACTCTCCATTACAACAACCATCTTGATGAGGGCAAAGGTGATCCTCGGTTAGGAGCCAGGCTGCCTGGGGTCTAGTCCTGGTCTTGTCATGTGCCAGCTGTGTGCCCTTGAGAAAGTAGCTTCTCCTCTCTCTGCACCAGAGCATCAGAGGTGCTGTTCTTATCGTGCTCCATGTGGTTGGTGCTGGGCAGCACATGGCTGTCTCCGGTGACCCTGAGGTTCTTGTCTGGAAGATCAGGGTCAAATGAATTAACTGAGAAACGTGCAGGAAGTGGTGGGTGCTCAGCACCAGGTAGTGGCTCCCTAAGCGCCCACCAAGGGAGGCGTTACTGTCTCTGCTCTGGGCCACGCGCTTCACCTGCGACCAGCGCTGCTGTGCTGCAATCACCCCATTGTAAAGAAGAGAAAACTGAGGCTCAGAAAACAGTCTCAGAGAAGGGGAGTAACTCTCTCAGGGTCACCCAGCTAGAAAGTGGCAGAGAACAACAAGCAGCCGCAGGAATGGAACAAGATTGGAAACAGCTAATTCTGACTCAGCACCCCTTGTCTCATGCTGGCCACATTGCTTTAAGCTCATCATCTCAGTGTGGCTCCAACACCTTTGCCCTCCCCTGCCTCCCCAGGCTCTATGCCTTAAGAGGGTGTACTTTCCATTGCCCCTAACCTCCACTTCAGAGGAGAGAAGGGCCCCACTCCAGACAAGGCTGCCAGAGCTGAGTCTAGTTCTCAAGGTTCCCCGTGGGTGCTCTGGCCCCATGACCAGAGTCTCACCTCTTCTCCCCCTTTAATCCTCAGATTTCAAAGCACTTTACATGCATACTCTAATAGAGAAGACACCTTCCTGTACTCCTAATAAACTCTCTTGTGGGGCCCCAGGGTATCAGGGCTGCAAACACTACTAATTCTAGGATATACTCACAGGATGTGGCCAGAACAGCCTTGACTCAGACTACCTGATTCAAGGTAGCCCCCCTCTTCTCTCTGTCTCTCTCCCCTCTACCTGCTGTTTTCGATGTCGCACTGATCAGTTATTTTAAACTGTGTATTTGTTTAATAGCATATTGACTCACTATCAGCAGCTACATTTATAGAGCGGCCACTACATGCTGGTCTTGCATTTTGCTCTTACAGTCATCTCTCAGCACCCACAGGCTTCACAGCTGGTGGTAAAGAACCCACCTGTCAATGCAGGAGACATAAGAGACAGGGGTTTGATTCCTGGGTCAACAAGATCCCCTGGAGCAGGGCATGGCCACCCACTCCAGTCTTCTTTCCTGGAGAATCCCATGGACAGAGGAGCCTGGCGGGCTATGGTCCATGGTGCCGTAAAGAGTCAGACACGACTGAAGCCAAGGAGCACGCACATGCACACACACACGCTCAGAATCCACAAGGCATTGTTTCCAAGACCCCTACAGATAAGGAAATCTACGGATGCTCAAGTCCTCTATGTAAAATGTCAGAGTATTTGTATATAGCCCACTTTAAATCATCTTTAGATTACTTAAAATACCTAATACATTGTAAATGTTATGTTAATTGTTGCTGGCATATGGCAAAGTCAAGTTTTGCTTTTTGAAACTTTCTGAAATTGTTCTTTCCAGATAGTTTTGATCCTTAGTGGGTTGAATCCACAGACACGGAACCCTCCGTGTAAAGGACCGACTATGTCAACCTCCTGGGGCACAGAGAGGTTAGGTAACTTCTCTGAGGTCACACAGCTAGTGAGGAAGCTGTATGTAGTTGCTTATTTATCTGGGTGTTTTGTGTTTTTCTCCCAACTCAACCATCCATCCATCCATCCTGTCATCTATCCATTCATTTTTCAAACACATTTCTTTAACGAAAACTATATGCCTGGCTGGGCTTTAGACCCTGGGGACGTGGAAGTGATTATGTTCACTGCTGCATCCCCAGTGCCCCGTATGATGTCTGGCACATAGTAGTTCAGTTCAGTTCAGTCTCTCAGTCGTGTCCCACTCTTTGAGACCCCATGAATTGCAGCACGCCAGGCCTCCCTGTCCATCACCAACTCCCGGAGTTCACTCAGACTCACATCCATCGAGTCAGTGATGCCATCCAGCAATCTCATCCTCTGTCGTCCCCTTCTCCTCCTGTCCCCAATCCCTCCCAGTATCAGAGTCTTTTCCAATGAGTCAACTCTTCGCATGAGGTGGCCAAAGTACTGGAGTTTCAGCTTTAGCATCAGTCCTTCCAAAGAAATCCCAGGGCTGATCTCCTTCAGAATGGACTGGTTGCATCTCCTTGCAGTCTAAGGGACTCTCAAGAGTCTTCTCCAACACCACAGTTCAAAAGCATCAATTCTTTGGCGCTCAGCCTTCTTCACAGTCCAACTCTCATATCCATACATGACCACTGGAAAAACCATAGCCTTGACTAGACGGACCTTTGTTGGCAAAGTAATGTCTCTGCTTTTGAATATGCTATCTAGGTTGGTCGTAACTTTCCTTCCAAGGAGCAAGTGTCTTTTAATTTCATGGTGCAGTCACCATCTGCAGTGATTTTGGAGCCCAGAAAAATAAAGTCTGACACTGTTTCCACTGTTTCCCCATCTATTTCCCATGAAGTGATGGGACCGGATGCCATGACCTTCGTTTTCTGAATGTTGAGCTTTAAGCCAACTTTTTCGCTCTCCTCTTTCACTCTCATCAAGAGGCTTTTGAGTTCCTCTTCACTTTCTGCCATAAGGGTGGTGTCATCTACATATCTGAGGTTATTGATATTTCTCCCAGCAATCTTGATTCCAGCTTGTGTTTCTTCTAGTCCAGCGTTTCTCATGATGTACTCCGCATATAAGTTAAATAAGCAGGGTGATAATATACAGCCTTGATGAACTCCTTTTCCTATTTGGAACCAGTCTGTTGTTCCTTGTCCAGTTCTAACTGTTGCTTCCTGAACTGCATACAAATTTCTCAAGAGGCAGATCAGGTGGTCTGGTATTCCAATCTCCTTCAGAATTTTCCAGTTTATTGTGATCCACATAGTCAAAGGTTTTGGCATAGTCAATAAAGAAGAAATAGATGTTTTTCTGGAACTCTCTTGCTTTTTCCATGATCCAGCGCATGTTGGCAATTTGATCTCTGGTTCCTCTGCCTTTTCTTTTCTTTTTTTTTTTTTCCTCTGCCTTTTCTAAAACCACCTTGAACCTCAGGAAGTTCACAGTTCACATATTGCTGAAGCCTGGCTTGGAGAATTTTGAGCATTACTTTACTAGCGTGTGAGATGAGTGCAATTGTGTGGTAGTTTGAGCATTCTTTGGCATTGCCTTTCTTTGGGATTGGAATGAAAACTGACCTTTTCCAGTCCTGTGGCCACTGCTGAGTTTTCCAAATGTGCTGGCATATTGAGTGCAGCACTTTCACAGCATCATCTTTCAGGATTTGGAATAGCTCAACTGGAATTCTATCACCTCCACTAGCTTTGTTCGTAGTGATGCTTTCTAAGGCCCACTTGACTTCACATTCCAGGATGTCTGGCTCTAGGTCAGTGATCACACCATCATGATTATCTGGGTCGTGAAGATATTTTTTGTACAGTTCTTCTGTGTGTTCTTGTCACCTCTTCTTGATATCTTCTGCTTCTGTTAGGTCCATACCATTTCTGTCCTTTATCGAGCCCATCTTTGCATGAAATTTTCCCTTGGTATCTCTAATTTTTTTTTGGTTGTTAGTTCTAAAAGGTCTTGTAGGTCTTCATAGAACTGTTCAACTTCAGCTTCTTCAGCGTTACTGGTTTGGGCATAGACTTGGATTACTGTGATATTGAATGGTTTGCCTTGGAAACGAACAGAGATCATTCTGTTGTCTTTGAGATTGCATCCAAGTACTGCATTTCGGACTCTTTTGTTGACCATGATGGCTACTCCATTTCTTATGAGGGATTCCTGCCCATAGTAGTAGATATAATGGTCATCTGAGTTAAATTCACCCATTTCAGTCCATTTCAGTTCGCTGATTCCTAGAATATCAACATTCACTCTTGCTATCTCTTGTTTGACCACTTCCAATTTGCCTTGATTCATGGACCTGACATTCCAGGTTCCTATGCAATATTGCTCTTTACAGCATCGGACCTTGCTTCTATCACCAGTCACATCCACAGCTGGGTATTCTTTTTGCTTTGGCTCCATCCCTTCATTCTTTCTGGAGTTATTTCTCCACTGATCTCCAGTAGCCTATTGGGCACCTACTGACCTGGGGAGTTTCTCTTTCAGTATCCTATCATTTTGCCTTTTCATACTGTTCATAGGGTTCTCAAGGCAAGAATACTGAAGTGGTTTGCCATTCCCTTCTCCAGTGGAACACCCAAAAAAGATGTCCTTTTCATTACAGGGGACTGGAATGCAAAAGTAGGAAGTCAAGAAATACCTGGAGTAATAGGCAAATTTGGCCTTGGAATACGGAATGAAGCAGGGCAAAGGCTAATAGAGTTCTGCCAAGAGAACGCACTGGTCATAGCAAACACCCTCTTCCAACAACACAAGAGAAGACTCTACACATGGACATCACCAGATGGTCAACACCGAAATCAGATTGATTATATTCTTTGCAGCCAAAGATGGAGAAGCTCTATACAGTCAGCAAAAACAAGACCAGGAGCTGACTGTGGCTCAGACCATGAACCCCTTATTGCCAAATTCAGACTTAAATTGAAGAAAGTAGGGAAACCACTAGACCATTCAGGTATGACCTAAATCAAATCCCTTATGATTATACAGTGGAAGTGAGAAATAGATTTAAGGGCCTAGATCTGATAGATAGAGTGCCTGATGAACTATGGAATGAGGTTCGTGACATTGTACAGGAGACAGGGATCAAGACCATTCCCATGGAAATGAAATGCAAAAAAGCAAAATGGCTGTCTGGGGAGGCCTTACAAATAGCTGCAAAAAGAAGAGAAGTGAAAAGCAAAGGAGAAAAGGAAAGATATAAGCATCTGAATGCAGAGTTCCAAAGAATAGTAAGAAGAGATAAGAAAGCCTTCTTCGGCGATCAATGCAAAGAAATAGAGGAAAACAACAGAATGGGAAAGACTAGAGATCTCTTCAAGAAAATCAGAGCTACCAAAGGAACATTTCATGCAAAGATGGGCTCGATAAAGGACAGAAATGGTATGGACCTAACAGAAGCAGAAGATATCAAGAAGAGATGGCAAGAATACACAGAAGAACTGTACAAAAAAGATCTTCACGACCCAGATAATCACGATGGTGTGATCACTGACCTAGAGCCGGACATCCTGGAATGTGAAGTCAAGTGGGCCTTAGAAAGCATCACTACGAACAAAGCTAGTGGAGGTGATAGAATTCCAGTTGAGCTATTCCAAATCCTGAAAGATGATGCTGTGAAAGTGCTGCACTCAATATGCCAGCACATTTGGAAAACTCAGCAGTGGCCACAGGACTGGAAAAGGTCAGTTTTCATTCCAATCCCAAAGAAAGGCAATGCCAAAGAATGCTCAAACTACCACACAATTGCACTCATCTCACATGCTAGTAAAGTAATGCTCAAAATTCTCCAAGCCAGGCTTCAGCAATATGTGAACTGTGAACTTCCTGAGGTTCAAGGTGGTTTTAGAAAAGGCAGAGGAACCAGAGATCAAATTGCCAACATCTGCTGGATCATGGAAAAAGCAAGAGAGTTCCAGAAAAACATCTATTTCTTCTTTATTGACTATGCCAAAACCTTTGACTGTGTGGATCACAATAAACTGTGGAAAATTCTTCAAGAGATGGGAATACCAGACCACCTGATCTGCCTCTTGAGAAATCTGTATGCAGGTCAGGAAGCAACAGTTAGAACTGGACATGGAACAACAGACTGGTTCCAAATAGGAAAAGGAGTACGTGAAGGCTGTATATTGTCACCCTGCTTATTTCACTTCTATGCAGAGTCCATCATGAGAAACACTGGACTGGAAGAAACACAAGCTGGAATCAAGATTGCTGGGAGAAATATCAATAACCTCAGATATGCAGATGACACCACCCTTATGGCAGAAAGTGAAGAGGAACTCAAAAGCCTCTTGATGAAAGTGAAAGTGGAGAGTGAAAAAGTTGGTTTAAAGCTCAACATTCAGAAACCAAGATCATGGCATCTGGTCCCACCATTTCATGGGAAATAGATGGGGAAACAGTGGAAACAGTGTCAGATTTTATTTTTCTGGGCTCCAAAATCACTGCAGATGGTGACTGTAGCCATGAAATTAAAAGATGCTTACTCCTTGGAAGGAAAGTTATGACCAACCTAGATAGCACATTCAAAAGCAGAGACATTACTTTGCCAGCAAAGGTCTATCTAGTCAAGGCTATGGTTTCTCCTGTGGTCATGTATGGATGTGAGATTTGGACTGTGAAGAAGGCTGAGCACTGAAGAATTGATGCTTTTGAACTGTGGTGTTGGAGAAGACTCTTGAGAGTCCCTTGGACTGCAAGGAGATCCAACCAGTCCATTCTGAAGGAGATCAGCCCTGGGATTTCTTTGGAAGGAATGATGCTAAAGCTGAAACTCCAGTACTTAGGCCACCTCATGCGAAGAGTTGACTCATTGGAAAAGACTCTGATGCTGGGACGGATTGCGGGCAAGAGGAGAAGGGGAAGACAGAGGATGAGATTGCTGGATGGCATCACTGACTCGAATGATGTGAGTCTGAGTAAACTCCAGGAGTTGGTGATGGACAGGGAGGCCCGGTGTGCTGCAATTCATGTGGTCGCAAAGAGTTGGACACGACTGAGTGACTGATCTGATCTGATCTCTAATTTTCTTGAAGAGATCTCTAGTCTTTCCCATTCTGTTGTTTTCCTCTGTTTATTTGCATTGATCGCTGAGGAAGGCTTTCTTATCTCTTCTTACTATTCTTTGGAACTCTGCATTCAGGTGCTTATATCTTTCCTTTTCTCCTTTGCTTTTCGCTTCTCTTCTTTTCACAGCTATTTGTAAGGCCTCCCCAGACAGCCATTTTGCTTTTTTGCATTTCTTTTCCATGGGGATTGTCTTGATCCCTGTGTCCTGTACAGTGTCACGAACCTCATTCCATAGTTCATCAGGCACTCTATCTATCAGATCTAGGCCCTTAAATCTATTTCTCACTTCCACTGTATAATCATAAGGGATTTGGTTTAGGTCATACCTGAATGGTCTAGTGGTTTTCTCTGCTTTCTTCAATTTAAGTCTGAATTTGGTAATTAGGAGTTCATGATCTGAGCCACAGTCAGCTCCACATAGTAGGCACACAATAAATACTTACGGATTGAATTAACAGGATCTTGTGCTCGGCCTGTGTGACAACACACGTCTGTGTAAATATTGACGCTTCTTTCTGTGCTCCAGGGAGAAGGAAACCGCATCGTTGGCTCTTTTCTGGTTCTCCATTTTTTTTTCCCATCTCCACACCTTTGCTAGAGCTCTTCCCTCTGGTGGCCTTGCCGTTCCCATCGTGTAGATCAGAGGTTGATACACTATGGCCTGGGGGCCAAATCTGACCCATCATCTGTTTCTGTAAATAAAGTTTTATTGGAACACAGCCGCATCTCTTTGTTTCTGGATTATCCATGGCCACTTTTGATCTACAACAGAAGTGAGTAGATGTGGCAGAGACCTGTGGATCTAAACACTTATTATCTGGCTCTTTATAGAAAAGGTTTGTTGGCCCCTGATTCAGCTGACTTTTCCATATCTTTTAAGAATGAGTTGAAATGCCTCCTCCTCCAGGAAGTCTGTGATCTCCCAGGCTGGTTTAAGGGTCTTTACTCTGTGTTCCAGTAGTCCCATCTTCCCTCTAAAACAGGGTTTCTCAATGTTTCCTAGTTGCCCATCCTCCATGAAATTTTAATACACAGATAATCTGTGTATCTGTTTTAATACACAGATAATCTATGTGTCTGCTGCCCTTTGAAGGGGCATAAACCATGGTGATCTCTAAGTATTTTTTGCCTGTGTTGAGACTACATGTGAGCATAACTCCTATTGCTCTGTATGCATTCAGTTGAACAGAATCTATTGAGCACCTACTATGTGCCAAGCCCTGCTCTGGGCACAGAGGGCAACAAAAGCAAAAATAAACACACGGAACCACATCAAACTAAAAAAAACTTTTGCAGAGCAAAGGAAACCATCAACAAAATGAAAAGACAGCCTAATGAATGCGAGAAGATATTTGCAAGTGGTATATCTGATAAGGGGTTAATATCACAAATATGCAAAGAACTCATTACAACTCAACATCAAAAGAGGAAACCTATTAAAAAATGGGCAGAGGATCTGAATAGACAGTTTTCCAAAGAGGACGCACAGATGGCCGGCAGACACATGAAGATACTGAACGTCGGTAATCATCGGGGAAAGGCAAATGGAAACCACGCTGAGATTTCACTTCACATCTGTCAGAGCGCCTGTCGTCTAAAAGACGACATAGAGCAAGAACTGAGGATATGAAGAAAAGGTCAACGCGCTGCTCGGTTGGTTGGGATGTAAACTGGCGCATCCGCTATGGAGTACAGTATGGAGCTTCTGCAAAACATCAGAGGTAGAACGACCATATGATCTAGCAATTCCACTTCTGCGTACTTTCCTGAAGAAGACAAAAGCACTTATTTGAAAAGATATATGCCACTGAACAGGGCTTCCTGGGTAACTCAAACAGTAAAGAATCTGCCTGCGATGCAGGAGAGCTGGGTTCAGTCCCTGGTTTGGGAAGATCCCCTGGAGGAAGGCATGGCAACCCACTCCAGTATTCTTGCCTGGAGGATTCCATGGACAGAGGAGTCTGGCGGGCGACAGTCCATGGAGTCTCGAAGAATCTGGCGCAACTGAAGCGACACACACAGACATATACAAGTCCCTCGTTATTGCAGCACTGTTTACAGTAGCCAAGATATGGAAGCAACCTATGTGTCCATCAGTGGGTAAAGGACAGGTGGTATATATATATACACATATATGTATATTAACCCCTTGCAGATACATCATTTGCAAACATCTTATCAGATATTTTGTCTGCCTTTCCCTGATGATTAGTGATGTTCAGTATCTTCAGATACTTCATTCAGAATCTGCCGGCCATCTGTACGTCTTCTTTGGAAAGTTGTCTATTCAGATCCTCTGCCCATTTTTTAATTGGTTTGCTCTTTTGATGTTGAGTTGTATGAGTTCTTTGCATATTTGTGATATTAACCCCTTATCAGATATATCATTTGCATACACGCACACACAATGGACTACTCAGAGATAAAAATGAAATTTTGCCATTTGTGACAACATAGATGAACTTACAAGGTGAAATAAGTCAGAGAAGGATAAATACCACTTGACATCACTTATATATGAAATCTAAAAGTCAAGACAAATGAACAAACTTGATAAGACAAAAATAGTCTCCGATGCAGGGAATGCACCGGTGGCTGCCAGAGGGAAGGGCGCAGGAATGGGTGGAGTAAGTGAGGGAGACTGAGGCACCAATGTCCATTATGAAATACACCATTGGGGGTGTGATGTCCAGGATGGGTACTGTACTCAACAATACTGTAATCACTTGGTATGGTGACAGATGGTAACTAGACTTATCATGTGGCCATTTGGTAACATATACAAATATTGAATCACTATGTGATACACTTAAAACTAGCGTAATATCTTAAGTCCACTATACTTCAATACAATTTTTTAAAAAATGATAGACAAACCTGAAAAACACTAATTCCAAAAAGAAGCTATATAGACCCGCATGTTCACTGCATTTTTATCTCCAATAGCCGAGACATGAAAATAACGTGAGTCTCCATCAACAGATGAACGAATGAAGAAAATGTTGAGTGTGATATACAGATAATATTAGATATGTAATATAATAATTATGCAACACATACAATATATAAATAATATAATTACATATATTATATATTATATTACTATACTATATTATTATTATATAAAATATTGTTACTGTATAGTGTCATTATATATTAATATGTTTTAATATAATATATAAAATCATATATTATATAAAATATATCAGATCAGATCAGATCAGTCGCTCAGTCGTGTCCAACTCTTTGCGACCCCATGAATTGCAGCACGCCAGACCTCCCTGTCCATCACCAACTCCCGGAGTTCACTGAGGCTCACATCCATCGAGTCGGTGATGCCATCAAGCCATCTCATCCTCTGTCTTCCCCTTTTCCTCCTGCCCTCAATCCCGCCCAGCATCAGAGTCTTTTCCAATGAGTCAACTCTTCGCATGAGGTGGCCAAAGTACTGGAGTTTCAGCTTCAGCATCATTCCTTCCAAAGAAATCCCAGGGCTGATCTCCTTCAGAATGGACTGGTTGGATCTCCTTGCAGTCCAAGGGACTCTCAAGAGTCTTCTCCAACACCACAGTTCAAAAGCATCAATTCTTCAGTGCTCAGCCTTCTTCACAGTCCAACTCTCACATCCATACATGACCACAGGAAAAACCATAGCCTTGACTAGATGAAACTTTGTTGGCAAAGTAATGTCTCTGCTTTTGAATATGCTATCTAGGTTGGTCATAACTTTCCTTCCAAGGAGTAAGCATCTTTTAATTTCATGGCTACAGTCACCATCTGCAGTGATTTTGGAGCCCAGAAAAATAAAATCTGACACTGTTTCCACTGTTTCCCCATCTATTTCCCATGAAGTGGTGGGACCAGATGCCATGATCTTCATTTTCTGAATGTTGAGCTTTAAACCAACTTTTTCACTCTCCACTTTCACTTTCATCAAGAGGCTTTTGAGTTCCTCTTCACTTTCTGCCATAAGGGTGGTGTCATCTGCATATCTGAGGTTATTGATATTTCTCCCAGCAATCTTGATTCCAGCTTGTGTTTCTTCCAGTCCAGCGTTTCTCATGATGGACTCTGCATAGAAGTGAAATAAGCAGGGTGACAATATACAGCCTTCACGTACTCCTTTTCCTATTTGGAACCAGTCTGTTGTTCCATGTCCAGTTCTAACTGTTGCTTCCTGACTTGCATACAAATTTCTCAAGAGGCAGATCAGGTGGTCTGGTATTCCCATCTCTTGAAGAATTTTCCACAGTTTATTGTGATCCACACAGTCAAAGGCTTTGGCATAGTCAATAAAGAAGAAATAGATGTTTTTCTGGAACTCTCTTGCTTTTTCCATGATCCAACGGATGTTGGCAATTTGGTCTCTGGTTCCTCTGCCTTTTCTAAAACCACCTTGAACATCTGGAAGTTCACAGTTCACGTATTGCTGAAGCCTGGCTTGGAGAATTTTGAGCGTTACTTTACTAGCGTGTGAGATGAGTGCAATTGTGCGGTAGTTTGAGCATTCTTTGGCATTGCCTTTCTTTGGAATTGGAATGAAAATGACCTTTTCCAGTCCTGTGGCCACTGCTGAGTTTTCCAAATTTGCTGGCATATTGAGTGCAGCACTTTCACAGCATCATCTTTCAGGATTTGGAATAGCTCAACTGGAATTCTATCACCTCCACTAGCTTTGTTCGTAGTGATGCTTTCTAAGGCCCACTTGACTTCACATTCCAGGATGTCCGGCTCTAGGTCAGTGATCACACCATCGTGATTATCTGGGTCGTGAAGATATTTTTTGTACAGTTCTTCTGTGTGTTCTTGCCATCTCTTCTTGATATCTTCTGCTTCTGTTAGGTCCATACCATTTCTGTCCTTTATCGAGCCCATCTTTGCATGAAATGTTCCTTTGGTATCTCTGATTTTCTTGAAGAGATCCCTAGTCTTTCCCATTCTGTTGTTTTCCTGTATTTCTTTGCATTGGTTGCTGAAGAAGGCTTTCTTATCTCTTCTTGCTATTCTTTGGAACTCTGCATTCAGATGTTTATATCTTTCCTTTTCTCCTTTGCTTTTCACTTCTCTTCTTTTCTTATAATATATAATTATATGAAATATTTAAACATTGTGTTATATATAATATTACATATATAATTTACCATTATTCAGCCATAAAAAAGAATGAAATCTTCCCATTTGTGACAACATGGATGGAAACTGAGGACATTATGCTAAGTGAAATGTCAGACAGAGAAAGACAAACATCATATGATCTCACTTATATGTGGAATCTAAAACAAAAACAACTTAGCTCATAGATACAAAGAACAGATTGGTGGCTGTCAGAGTTTTGGGGAGTGGGGGCTAAACAGCTGAACAGGATCCAAAGGTACACATTTCCAGTTAAAAAATAGATACGTCATCAGGATGTGCTATGCAGCCCAGCAGCTGTAATTAATAATACTGTACTGCATATTTGAAAGTTGCTGAGTGAGTCAATATCTGCTGGATCATTGAAAAAGCAAGAGAGTTCCAGAAAAACATCTATTTCTGCTTTATTGACTATGCCAAAGCCTTTGACTGTGTGGATCACAATAAACTGTGGAAAATTCTTCAAGAGATGGGACTACCAGACCACCTGACCTGCCTCTTGAGAAACCTATATGCAAGTCAAGAAGCAACAGTTAGAACTGGACATGGAACAACAGACTGGTTCCAAATAGGAAAAGGAGTACGTCAAGGCTGTATATTGTCACCCTGCTTATTTCACTTCTATGCAGAGTACATCATGAGAAACGCTGGGCTGGAAGAAGCACAAACTGGAATCAAGATTGCCGGGAGAAATATCAATAACCTCAGATATGCAGATGACACCACCCTTATGGCAGAAAGTGAAGAGGAACTCAAAAGTGATGAAAGTGAAAGTGGAGAGTGAAAAAGTTGGCTTAAAACTCAACATTCAGAAAACGAAGATCATGGCATCTGGTCCCACCACTTCATGGGAAATAGATGGGGAAACAGTGGAAACAATGTCAGACTTCTTTATTTATTTGGGCTCTAAAATCACTGCAGATGGTGACTGCAGCCATGAAATTAAAAGACGCTTACTCCTTGGAAAAAAAGTTATGACCAACCTAGATAACATATTCAAAAGCAAAGACATTACTTTGCCAACAAAGGTCCGTCTAGTCAAGGCTATGGTTTTTCCAGTGGTCATGTATGGATGTGAGTGTTGGACTGTGAAGAAAGCTGAGCGCTGAAGAATTGATGCTTTTGAACTGTGGAATTGGAGAAGACTCTTGAGAGTCCCTTGGACTGCAAGGAGATCCAACCAGTCCATTCTGAAGGAGATCAGCCCTGGGATTTCTTTGGAAGGACTGATGCTAAAGCTGAAACTCCAGTACTTTGACTACCTCATGCAAAGAGTTGACTCATTGGAAAAGACTCTGATGCTGGGAGGGATTGGGGGCAGGAGGAGAAGGGGGACGACAGAGGATGAGATGGCTGGATGGCATCACCGACTCGATGGACGTGAGTCTGAGTGAAGTCCGGGAGTTGGTGATGGACAGGGAGGCCTGATGTGCTGCGATTCATGGGGTCGAAAAGAGTCGGACACGACTGAGCGACTGAACTGAACTGAGTGAGCAAAACTTAAACGTTCTCATCATGAGAAAAAATGTGTGTAGCTCTGTATGGTGACAGACGTTAACTAGACTTACTCTGACTATCATTGCACAATATAAGCAAATATCGAATTGCTATATTCTATACCTGTAACTAATATAATGTTATACTTCAATTGTGCCTCAATCAAAAGAAAGAGAAGGCTTGAGTTACAGTTGTTTTGTTCTCCAGCACAACCTAGGTGTGACCTCTGGGCATTTGCTTATGCTTTTTCCTCTGTTAGGTAGTCCTGCCACACCTTTGGCTCAGTTCGTATCCCATCCCTATTTGCATCACCCTGGTAGCTCAGCTGGTAAAGAGTTTGTCTGCAATGCAGGAGACACTGGTTCGATTCCTGGGTTGGGAAGATTCACCTGGAGAAGGGATAAGGTATTCACTCCAGTATTCTTGGGATTCCCCGGTGGCTCTGATGGTAAAGAATCCTCCTGGAATGCAAGAGACTGGATTCAATCCCTGGGTTGGGAAGATCCCCTGGAGGAGGGCATGGCAACCCACACCAGTATTCTTGCCTGGAGAATCCCCATGGACAGAGAAGCCTGGCAGGCTACAGTCCATGGGTTTGCAAAGAGTCGGACATGACTGAGCAATTAAGCACAGCACATTTGCGTCTCAGCTTTCATATCACCTCCTCAGGGAAGTCTTCCCTGATTTTCCAGACAAGATTCAGTACCCCCCACAACCATGTCAGTGTCCTTACATCATTCAATCATTCATTCATTATTTCTTTCCTTCACTTAAACATTCAACCACTTCTCCACCAAACATCCATAGAGCAGCCACTGTGCTCTAGGATTTGTTCCAGGCACCAAGGACACAGGCACTGCTTTAATGGAGCTCACGTTTGGGGATCATTCAATAACAGGCAAACAGATAAGAGAACATCAGACAAATACGTCACATGAAGTAAATGAACAGGGTCGCGTGGTAAGAGGGTGACTGGCGGGGTCCTCCCGAGGAGGTGATGTTTGAATCAACATTTGAATCAAGAAGAAGGAGCTGGTCATGGAAAGATGTGGGTAAAGCATACCCAGGAGCAGGGGGTCAGCAAAGGCAAAGGCACTGAGGCAGGAACGTAACCAGTGCAACTGAGAAAGAGCCAGGAAGGCCCTGCGGCTGCCGCCCAGGGGGAAGAGGTGCGCCTGGAAAGGTCGGGTGGTGGCAGGCTGTGCAGGCCCTAAAGACTGTCACACAGACTCTGGATCCTGACCTGGGAGCAGAGGGCAGCCGTCAGAGGGTTTTAACACGGTTCTGTATTTCTGCACAGTCGCAGCCCTCTTCACCCTTTGCAGTTCTGCTTTTGCATGACTTTTGGAGCGGTGTCTGGCTTTTGACTGTGAGCATCCCGCAGGGGTCCACCATGTCCCTTCTGATCCCCGAATATATGTCTGGCTCATAGTAAGTGCAGGTCTCAGATTGGGTGCCCCGAGAAGCAGGTACTGAGACAGGAATGCAAGTCGTATATTTGGGAGGTGATCCTAGGAAGTAAGGAAGTGGGGACACCAAACAGGGAAGCGAAGGCAGCCAGTCTGGGGTACGTTTTTGAGCAGGTCACTGCTGTGGCCAGCTGGGGCTCACCCCTGCTGGGGACCACTGGGATCAGCAGAGAACATCTCGCCGAAGCAGTCCTACCTGGGAGAGAGGAAGTGGGTTTTTATCCACCACCTCCATGTCACTGGTTGAGGGCTGCCACCAGGGCATGAACTCTTGGGCACTTCCGGCCCGGCAGGGGCTTAACGTGCTCTGGTAGCCGGAGAGAACCCCCAGCACAGAGACACAGGTGCCGGTGGTTGGAAGCCACTGGATGGAGAGCGGGGGTGGGCATGGCCTATATTTAAGTAACTCACTGACAGCTGACCAACAGAAGAGACAAGAAGAAATGCCTCTGAACATGGTAGTGTGGGCTCCACTTCCCCTACAATTTTCAGCAAATCCCCAGAGCTCCTCAGGAGGTTAGCTTTTTTGCTCCAGTCTCTTGGTTTCTGTGTGGCCAGGATAGAAGGTTCTGGAAGCCTGCCCTGCCATCCCAGCAGGCTGGGGCTCACCACATCCTGGGAAACCGAAGAGGAGAAATTTGGATTTTTCTCTAGGAAGCCATTTCCTCAACAGTCCACAAGGCTTTATCAGCGTTCAGCTCTCTCTTATTGGGCAGGCGGCCCTGGCGGTCTGCGCACTACATTCCAGGAGCCAAAAAAAAAAAAAAAAAACAAAAAACACCCTGCCTTTCTCACCCCGCCTGGGAAAACTGGACCACACTGGGATGGCACCCTGCCCTCCGCCCACCACCCAGAAACTGGCCTGGCTGGCACCGGGGCGGGTAGGGAGGAAGGCAGAGCTGTTTGAACGTGTCCCTCGATGCCGCAGGAGGGGTGGGAGACAGCAGGGGTGAGCTGCAGAAACGTGATGAGGTTATCGTTTCCTCTTGATGCAGATCCCCTCGCCCCATGAGTGGGCCTGTGCAGACAGAGACAGTGAGCGATATAAAGATGCGGTGGGGCAGACAGACACCTTTCGGACGAGCAAGTCAAAGAATCCTGCCCATTACCTGGAACCCGGAGGCCTCCTGGTCCATCGTGAGTGGAGGCCACGGATGCATCCAAGCATCCTACAACGCCCTGGGCACTAGGTAAGCAGTGGGCATCGTTCCATCAGATCAGGTTTCCTCAGCCATGGCATGGCTGACATTTGGGGATGGATACTCAGTTCTCTACAGTGGGGGCTGTCCTGAGCATTGCAGGATGTTTAGACGCGTCCCTGGCCACTCACGATGGACCAGGAGCAGTTGCCCATTCCCAGTCATGATGATCAAAAAGGATACAAAATTGCCCCTGTTTGAAAACCACTGCATTAGACCCACACGCACTTACACGAGGGGTTATTTTGTTCCTAGCCCTGTGTTCAGTGACTTACGTGTCTCAATGCATTGAGTCACAACCAACTTATCAGGCTGGGGCGGATGTGGCAGCCCCATACTGTCATGCCCAGGCTGCTAACCTGTCCTCCCCTCCTTACGGTGTTGTCCTGGCCTCATGTACAACACGCCTCCACCCCACATTCATATTGCAGCAGGGAAATGGAGAGGCGGAACATGGAAGTTGTCCCCATGGCTTAACACCATATCCCATTGGTCAAAACTTGGTCACATGGACACATCTAACTGCTAGGAAGGCTGGGAAATGTAGTCTTTATGGGGACATCCCCATCCTCAGCTACAAGTCCCCCATGGAGCTGGGGAAGGATCAGTTCAGTTCAGTTCAGTTGTTCAGTCATGTCTGACTGTGATCTCATGGACTGCAGCATGCCAGGCCTCCCTGTCCATCACCAACTCCCAGAGTTTACCCAAACTCATGTCCATTGAGTCGGTGATGCCATCCAACCATCTCATCCTCTGTCGTCCCCTTCTCCTGCCTTCAATCTTTCCCAGCATCAGGGTTTTTTCCAATGAGTCAGTTCTTCGCATCAAGTGGTCAAAGTATTGGAGTTTCAGCTTCAATATCAGTCCTTCCAATGAATATTCAGGACTGATTTCCTTTAGGATGGACTGGTTGGATCTCCTTGCAGTCAAAGGGACTCTCAAGAATCTTCTCCAACCACAGTTCAAAAGCATCAGTTCTTCGGTGCTCCACTTTAGGACAACTGGCAGCCTCAACTACGTCGTGTTTCATAGATGGGGAAATTAAGGCACGGAGTGGTTAAATATTCATCCAAGATCACCCAGAGAATAAGGAAATTAAGAAAAGAAATGGATATAAAGTGTTAGTGCTCAAGGCCAGCCTTCTTCCCTCCTGTATCCTTGGAGGGTCCTCCATTACCATTTATCAGCTCTAAAGGTCTCTTTCAGTGCAGGGTACTGAAAGTTTTCCTACACCTCTAGGACTGAAGAGTTTCCTTTGGCCCCTGAAATCCACACCCTTTAGGTCATCCAGGTGCAATTTTCAAACAACCCAAAGGTGTTAGAGTCATTTATCTAGTGGAGCAAAGGGTCCAAGACCCCTGTTTTCCTACATGTGCAGGTGGGAGAAATGTTGAGGCAAGCTCTCAGCCAAAAAGATTTACCTACACAGTAAGGACACTGAGGCCGGGAGAAGGGAAGGGACTTTTTCAAGGCCACACAGCTGGCTCCTGGCAGAGACAGGGCTAGGACCCCAGATGAGGAGCCCTGACGAAGCACTGTCTTCTGGTTTCCAAACCCTGGGAGGCATCGCCCCTCCTCCACCTTCTCATTGCCTGTTCTCTGTCCTGAGCATCTGCCCCCTTTCCTGTCTTAATCCCTTTACAACTGCGTCAGTGAGATTTCTGGAAGAAGCTGAGGCTTACACGTTGGCGACACCGTTGTTGTCTGTCCAACAGCCAGACTCTCTTGTCTTCAAAAGCAGAACCTCGATTTTGTTAAGGAGTAGGAAGTGATAAGTCCAGCCCCAGGGGCAGGATTAAGATGGGGCTAACTTAGTCATATTATCCCATTCTTCTTGATTTCAACTTACTTTCCCAGTCTTCTTGCAGTGTAGAACAGATGTATGTCCAGTTCTGGCCAATTCAATGTGAGGGGAGTCCCTTCAAGGAGACTGTGGGAAAGATTATTTTCCCAGGTTAAAAGAGCTCAAGGAAAAAGGAGGTTCCCCTCTCCCCTCAGCACTTTCTCCTGTCTTGAACTCTGTTAAGGATGTGATGCTAGGGGTGGTGGTAACTATCTTGTGACCACAAGGAGACAAGACTAACGAGAAGAAGCCAACGCATAGGGTGGCTAAGTGGAAAGGCTGAAAGTGGCTGGATACTGGCTGATACTGTTGAGACGCTGCCTTGACCCTGAAACTATCCATCTCCAGCCTTTTTGTCCTCTGAAAAAATTAAACGCCTTTCCTGTTTAAGCCACACTTAGTGGATTATTCTGACATTTACGGCTGAAAGGGCTAAGTCGCTTCAGTCATGTCTGACTCTTTGCAACCCTATGGACTGTAGCCCGCCAGGCTCCTCTGTCCATGGGATTTTCCAGGCAAGAATACTGGAGTAGGTTGCCATTTCCTACTCAAGGGGGTCTCCTCCCCCCCATCCCCTCCCAGGAATCAAACCGCATCCCTTACGTCTCCTGCATTGGCAGGTGGGTTCATAGCTAATATAATTATGCTCAGTCCACCATATTTGGCCCTGGTTTCTACCCATCTCCCAGAAGGTAGGACCATCACTTATTTTTATGAGTGGCAGATACCTCTTTTTTTTCCTCCTTGGAAGCTGATGGACAGTGGCGCATTCAGCTTGCTTCGGTCCTTGCAGGATGAATGAGGTATGAAGAAACACACGTACTAATTCTTGGGAGACTTTTGACGTTTACTCAAAAGAATGCAACGTTTGCTTATATTGAGGGGGGCGGCTTAGATTCTTAAATGTATTATTACCTCTCAGAGTTTCACAGCATCTGAGAATTTTGGACTTAATAAAATGTCTGATTCAATTAGAAATGCTTGGGTGCTGATAACCGAAGAATCACAATGACCAACAGTTGTATGCTGAACATAACTTGCCAGGCACTTTAATAGGCAGTCCTCCTACACTAACTCATTTATTCTTTACAACCCCATGAGGAGATTTCTCTCCCCTCCACGTAGGGAACGCAGGCACAGAGCTAGTAAGTGACATACCCGAGGTGTGACGCCAGACAGCTGGCTCCAGAGGTCACACTCTTAGCTGCGTCTCTTTAGAGCCAAATAACAGTGACTCCAGCCATAAGAACACCTGTCATTTCCTTAAAAAAGAGTTTAGCGTGGAGTCCTCTGACCTTGCCCTTTGCCATCCTCAGCACGCTGGCTTTTGCCACCCAATTGGCACAAGATGGTGACTGAGGTCAAGCATTCCCAGGCCCCATGGCTCTACCCACGGCAAGCAGAGAAGGCAGTGGCAGCGTTGCCAACCCTCCTCAGTGGAAGAACAGTCTCCCTGGAGTGCTCTTCCCGCAAACTGCCTGTTGGATCTCATTGGTCAGAACCAGGTCACATGCTCACCTTGGACCAATCACTAGCAGACTGACATGGATACGCCACTAGCTGACCAATCACAATTTTCCCCTGGGCAAGAAGTGACTGGCACGAATTGGGGTTCAGATAGAAAAGAAGGGAGATGACTGGTGCGTGCACAGGAGGCAGATGGCGTGGATCGCAGCCGCTGACATTCCTGTATGTGTGGAGTGAGCCTGGCTCTGCCTTCAGCTCTTTACATACATTATCAAGTCATCACACTATTATCATCCCTGTTAGGATGAAAAATCTGAAGCCCAGAGAACTTCAATTGACTTGTCTTAAATCACCCAGAGAGGAGGAAACTGGATTCAAATGCAAGCCCCTTAGAGACCGGCTCTCAACCCCTCTAGATGGGATTGCCAGATAAAATAAAGGATGACCAGTTAAACTCGAATTTCAGATAAAGAAAGCAAATGTTTTAGTTTACATCTGTCCCAATTATTGCATGGGCTATACTTTTACTAAAAAAAAAAAAATCTGTTGTTGATCTGAAGGTCAAATTTAACTGGGCATTCTATATTTTTATATGCTAAATTTGACAATCCTACTTAGGGTCACTGGGTCAGAAACCTCAGCATTGGTGTGGGAGCTTAGCCACACTCTGTTTGCATAATAAACACTAAGAAAATTCCACAAAGAAATATGCATTCTCCCATTTTTCTGGAAACCTGATCCCTCTTGGGTTATTATTTGTTTTCTTCTTTTCAAGAAGGGTACAGAGAAAATGTCCTTGCCCTCAGAAAAACAACAGTGTATGTACTGGGATAAATGGCTGCTGGCATTTGGTCTCAAGGCCAAGGAGACAGCAGGGAGAGGTGGGGAGTGTGGGGCGGGGGGGGGGGGTCCTTTCTCACGCGCCCATCCCCAGTTGATTATTGCCAGGAAGAATGTGGACCTAGCTGAGTCCAATCCTCCAATGTTTGAAGGGAGGTAGAAATCTGAGTTTTTATGTAAAATCTCTTTATTTGTGAACATTGGCTCAAATTTTATTAAAATGCAGCATGTGCCAAAGGAAACATATCTGCAGGCTTGTGGGCAGCCAGGGAAAACTGCTGCTGTTTCATTTGGGGGGATGAGGCTGCAGCTTCTGCGGGCAGGGGAGCAAGGGTCTGGGCTGGCGATAGGAGAGTTCGTGGGGCTAGAACTGCAGCCAGAATGGTCTTCAAATCTCCTCTCTTCCAGATAAGTGCTGTGTGACGGTGGGGAGGCTGCCTAGCCTCTCTGTTTTCCAAACCATTCAGAGGATGTCACTGTACCCCACGTACCGTGAGGCAGGGAGGATTCCACTGATGGAGCGGGTGTAGGTGAGGTGCCTGGCACATGGTCAGGGTGTGCTAATTCCTTTCCCTTCCCTGGTAAGGGCCCACACTTAAAAGTTTGATTTGAATGTGACTTGTTCATGCCCTTCCTTCTCTCCTCCCTTCCATCTCCCTTCTTTCCCTCTCTCACTCCCCCTTCTCTTCCTCCTCCTCTCCTCTTCCTTCTTCTTTTTTTTAAAAATTAAACTGTGTGAAGATTCAGGGCTAGGTGTCAGGAGATGGGGGAGCAGGCTGTGACGCTATTCCAACCTGGAAGTGAGATTGGGGGAAGAGTCTCTTTCTCATAGGGCCTCAGTTCCTCCCTCTGTGAAATGGGCAGGTCTGATTGCAGACGTATTATAGACAGTCTTGCAAGGGTGCCAGGGTCAGGCAATTCTGTGGAGACTTCTCAGGGAGGGATGGGGGCGGGGATGGGGGCCTTGGGGTGATGGGAGGGGTTGCCTGGAGGGGGCTGAGTCAGAGGGCACTCTCAGGGCTGAGAGCAAGAGAAGAACACCCCAGCGGGCAGTGCCATAGGAAGGCAGCAACCCCCGTCATCAGGGAGCCCATGCACAGCCTTGGAGGAAAGCAAGGTCCCTGCCTATCTTGATCTGACCCCGGGCCCATCCCTGGGACTTGGGGTCAAGGCTCTTCACACAGCCTCCTGCCTGGAACCCGGAAACCCCAAGCTCCTCCTCTGGGCTCTCTGAGACCTGACCTCTGCTCACCTCCCCTCTCACCCTCCTTGCTCTTGTCAGTTCAGCATCTGGTGAGTTTCTCGAATGGGCACTTCTCTTCCTGAGTCTCCAGGCCTGGGCACAAGCTATTCCCCCAACCTGGACTCTGGTCTCCCTCCTCTCCAGATCTCCCCAAGATCATGCTTCCTTCTGGTTCAAACGTCAGCTCAAAATCACCCCTGTGGAAAGCTCCTGCTGGTTCCCAAGTGATCGCGAGCCCTCCTGGAGCCCCGCCCATCTCCTCAAGGTGCCCACAGCCACCTGTGAGCTGTGTCTGCTTGTCTACTCAGTCTGTCTGTCCTTCTCCTGAGGGTGGGGTCAGTCCTGTTACTATAGCCCATTCACTGAAGGAATAAATGGGCGAGTGAGTGAAAGAACAGATGAAGCTCTGCCAAGGATCTGGTATGTTTCCCAGGCTCAGGGGGCTCTGCGCCCTCTCAGAAGGATGTCACAGCAAGTCAGGTGCATCCTCAACCTCAGCCCTCCTGTATCACCCTGCTGCACTGATAAAAAAAACAAACCAACACTCCAACCAGGGCCTCCCAGTGTCGCCCTGCATCTAGCCCCATTGACCTCTGTGACCCCACCTCCTCCCCAGCGGGCCCCCAGCCCCATCCCATCTCAGCCGTGCTGGCCTCCTTCCTGTTTCTTCAGCAACCAGGGCCATTCCTACTTCCGAGCAAGCACTTTCTGTTCCCGGGATGCTCAGCCCCAGGCCGTCTTCTCATTTATGCCTCAACCATGTCACTCCAGTCTTCTTGCCTGGGAAATCCCATGGACAGAGGAGCCTGGTGGGCTACAGGCCACGGGGTCGCAAAAGAGTCGGAGCTGACTTAGCGACTAGACAACACCAGCGTCACCTCACGGAGGCCTTCCCCACACACAGCTTCCTGCAGGTCACCCTTTTTGCTCCCTTCCCAGCGTGTATCATTATCTGAAATGATTTCGTTCGTTTTCAAGTACTCGATCCACTTGTATCAGAGCTCATCACCGTGCAGAATAAAGACAGTTTTTTCCAGCTTCCCCTGTAGCTGGGTGCAGCCATACAACCAAGCTCTGACTCCCGGGTTGTGATTGGGAGTATGTGTAGCAGTTTCTGGAAACTTTCCTAGAGATTCAGCTATTGTTTGCCCTCTACTCACTATCTTTCCTTCTCCACCCTGCCACCTGGAAGGCAGAGGAGAAGGCTGGTGCTGTGGCCTCTGTATTGGGGCATGAACAGGAAGACCACACCCTGGGGATGGCAGAGTGGTGAGCGGGACAGAGGGTGGGACACTGAGGGCCCCGTGGAATCTTCACACCCGCCCCGAACTGCCTACATCTGGACGTTGTGCGTAGGAGAGGAAAATAAGCTCCTTGTTATTGCTGATGTTTTCAGATTAAGCTTCATATATTTTATCATGAGTACATGTGTTTGGCCAAGGCAGTATAGTCTAATGAAAAATGTCAGTTAGAATATAGGCTGGGTCTTTTTATTTTAACATGTGCTCTATAGGGCTTTGTCTAGAATTTTAGCTGGAGTATTGGAAGAGCCCTGGGTCAGAGGAAGGAGGCCACTTTCCTGAGGCCACACAGCAGGGGAGGGGCAGAGCTGAAGTGTGACCCCAGGGCCCCAGGCCCTAACCTCTGACTCTCTTTCTCAGAAGCTCCTGGCTTGAGGTGTTGCTGGACTTCCCCCAGGACCATGGGCGGAGTGGTCTATACTCACCCTGCCTTTTAGGCCATTAGGCTAGGAGGCCCTTCCTTATTTCTCAGGGGCCCAGAATATGCTGGGACTGAGAGAAAAGACCCTGTGTGTGGGGTGCAGTGCGGATTAAATCCTGGCCCTACTGCTGGCAAGCTGTGCACGTCCAGGAAGAGCCCAGTCTCGCTGAGCTTCAGTTTTATGACAGGTAACGTCCCTGGGCACGACGAGTGCCCTGCAGAATCCCTCAGGTGCCGCATTCAGAATGTCTGGGGACTGCCCTGGTGTCCAGTGGCTAGGACTCCACGCTCCTAATGCAGGGGGCCTGGGTTCCATCCCTGGCCAGGGAACTAGGTCCCACATGCCGTAACTAAGAAAGAGTTTGCAAGCCACAACTAAAGATCCCGCATACTGCAACAAAGGCTGAGGATCCCCCATGCTACAAGTAAGACCTGGCACAGCCAACTGAACAAATACTTTAAAAAGTAGAATGTCTGGCGTTCATGAAGGATGGAGTACTGCATCCCACAGTGTGGAAACTTCTCAAGCACAGGTTGTATCATTGGTATTAAGAGGAGGTGGGCAACTTAACGCAAACTTTGGAATCAGTTTGGGTTCAAATCCTGGTCCCACACTGAACCACAGTGTGACCCTGAGCTAGTCGCTTCCCTTGTTCTGACTTTTCTTAGTGTCCTTGTCGGAAAACATGGATTCATTCATTCATTCAACACACACATGCTGAGCACCTCTCAGGCGGGCCGATGCTGGGTGCTGAGATTCAGTGCTAGACAAGTCAGACCAAGTCCTCCTTGTGGAGCTGATATTGAGCAGGGAAGGGAGTCAGACAGCAAAGACATGTCATGACCACAAGACACATGTGGCGAGCCAAAGCAGGGGGAGAAAGAGATGGAGGGAGGGGTTCTCTAAGACAAGGTGGTCAGGGAGGCCTCCCTGAGGATGTGGCAGAGTGTGTGAGATGTGAGGTTCTAGGGTAGCTGAGCCTGGTCTCCCCCATCACCCTGTAACTATTCCTGGGCCTCCCCCGGCTGAATTCTTCCCCAGAGCAGGAACTGTGTGGTGGCCAACTCTGTGTCCTGGGCACTAGCCCAGAGATGACTGGGTGAGCCAGAAACACTGGCTCCCAGCCGCACCCCCCCCAATCCCCCCCTGCCATGCTGCATCCAGTCCATCAGCAAGGCTGCCTGTTTGGCTTCCTAAAGTTCTCTTGAATCCATCCACTTCTCTCTGCCCACCCTCATCTCCTGCCTGGATTACAGTAGTAGCCCCCCAGCCTTGGTCCCCCAGCTCCCACTTCACTCTCCCCACGTCATTGCCCACCCCACTCTCTCCACCTCTGTCTTCCCCATGGCATCTGCATCAGTTTCCCACGGCTGCTGTAGGAAATGATCACAAATTTCGTGGCTTAAGAGCACAAATTTATTTACTTAGAGTTCTGGAGGTCAGAAGTCTGAAATCAGTCTCTGGACTGAAGTCGAGATGCTGGCAGGGCTGGCTCCTGCCGGAGGCTCTGGGGAGAGGCCGTTTCCTTGTCTTCTCCAACTTCCAGTGGTGACTTGCATCCCTTGGCTTGTGGCCCCTTCTTCCCTCTTCAATGTGCCTCCTTTCAATCTGGTTCTGTCATTCTCTCTGCCTTCTCCTCTTCTGTGGTCAAACCTCCTTCAGCCTCCATCTTATAAGGACTCCCGTGATTCCGTTGAGCCCACTCAGATCATCCAGGATCATCTTCCCAGCTCAAGATCTTTAACTAAATCATAGCTGCAAAATTCCTTATGCTATACAAAGTGACGTTCAAAGGTCTGGGGGATTAAGAGGAGGATATTTGGGAAAGGGAGCATCATTCATCCAAAGGGATCTTGTTAGAACCTAAGTTAAGTCTTGTGCCTTTTCTGCTTAAAATCACCCTATAACCCCCAGCTCTCTCAGAGCACATGCAAAGCCCTTACAGTGGCCACAGAGTCCTACACAGCTGTGTGCTGGTTACTTCTCTAAGCTCCTCTCCAGCCCCATGCCTGTTTGCTGGGCCTCAACACTCCACACGTGCGCCTGCCCTGGAGCCTTTGCACATGCTGTTCCCTTGGCCTGGAGCCTTCCGCCCTGCCTCTTCCCAAGGCTATTGCTTGGTATCCTTCAGGTCCCACCTCCTCAGAAAGGCCCCCTTGGACTCTGCCCTCCCTGTGACAGCCCTTCCCTCTCCCCACAGTCTGAAGCTGTCTTTACTGTTTGTTTTCCTGTTGATTATCCACCATCCCCACAAGACTGCTATCTCTTAAAGACCCAGTAGGGCCGGTCTGTCTGGTTCTCTGCTGTATCTCCTGCACCAGAGACAGGGCCTGGCACCTAGCAGTGCTCAGGAAACCTTTGCTCCACGAATCCCTGTGAGGCCAGTTCCCAGTGGCCCCCTCTGCTGTTGTGAATAAGGTACCAACACATTTAAAGCCATTCTGACTGTCCCGGTGACTTTTTGGCTTGATCTCTTTCCTCAGTCGGTGATTAAAACCCCGTCTTCACATGTGAAAAAGCAGTGAGGCCTTGTTTATATTAGGCATGCAAGGGCTTCAGAGGGCCTGGAATAGAGGTTAGTTGAGGTCTCCTAAGGGCAGACGCCATCAGAAGTGGCCTTGGGTCTCGTGAGGGAAGAGCAGGGTCATGGGGTGGGAGCCCCGGCAGTGGGGCTCTCTGTCTGTGCCTTGGCTTCCACGTCCGCGGCTGGAGATTGTAACAGGGTTACTGCAGAGCTCTCACCTGTCCTCACCTTAGAGCGGGGTTCCCACCTGTCCTCACCTTACAGCGGGGTTCTCAGCCTCCATGCTACTGACATTGGGGGCTGGATCTTCCCTGGTGGCTCAGTCAGTAAAGAATCTGCCTGCAATGTGGGAGACGCAGGTTCCATCCCTGGATCAGGAAGATCCCCTGGAGGAGGGCATGGCAAACCCACTCCAGTATTCTGGCCTGCAGAAATACATGGACAGAGGAGTCTGGAGGGCTACAGTCCATGGGTTCGTGAAGAGTTGGACACAACTGAGCAACTCTTATTTACTCATGTTCTCTGCTGTGGGGGCTGCCCTTTGCGGGGTGGGATGCTGAAAGGCATCACTGATCTCCATCCCTGAGATGCCAGGAGCATGTCCCCAGTTGTGAAAACCCCAAATGACCCCAGATGTAGCCTAAAGCCTCCTGAGGGGAAAAAAATCCTGCTGGGCTGAGAACTGCCACCTCAGTTGAAAGAGACGATGTGGGTAAGGCATCTGGCTCGCGTAGCCTGGCACTCAGCAGCTGCTCAGGAAATGGGGGCTGCTATCTGCTCAATAGGGTGGCCGGGCTGGACGCATGGCTCTGCCACTTAACAAATTACCAGGTGGTCCTGAGAGAGTGACTCTAGCTTCCTGAGCCTCAGTTTCTTCACCTGGAAAATGGAATAATAATAGTGCTCACTCTCTTGGGACCATGCCCCATACCCAGTAGCTGCTTTAGCTTACTAACTCTGAGGATGAAGATGAAGGTGACGGCGGCTCCTGGGAGAAGTGGGGGCGAGAGAAAGGGCACTTTGCAAGTACAGTCTGGGGTCTCGAGACAATGGGGACACGCAGTCACCCCTGCCCACCCCTGGGAGGGCAGCTGGCTCAGACCCTCAGCCCTGCTGGGGCATTTAATAATTAAGCTGGATAAGGGGTGACAGGGCTGGAAGGCCGGCAGCGAGCGGGCCCTGGCCTTGTTCGGCTTTGGTGACGTGACGGCCCTGGGATCATGGCCTTCTCAAGCCCAAAAACAGGGGGCTGGGCCCCGAGGCAGGCAAGGCCGGGCCAAGGTCTGTGACAGTGGCCTTGTGTTCGTGTAGCGCCGGGGGTGGGCGGGGGGATGCCTGGCGGCAGCAGGGCCAGGGCCACCCTGGAGCAGGGGCTCTTTTCTGCAGGGTCTGCTCTCCCCCTCTCCCCTTGCTTGCACCCTCTTTCTCTCTTGCCTTGGCCACCCCCTTTAGTCATCACTTCCAGCGTCTCTAGCTCTCATCACCTACGGAGTGCTGCCAGAAGGTTCCCTGCAGCTGGACTCCCACCATCCCCATTATGGAGGGGGGCCCCTGCTCCCTCCCCAAATGAACAAGGCCTGTGACCACGGGTCCCAGCCCCCAGGTCGGGAATCAGAGGCCGGGGGTGCTGAGTCACCAGCCCCAGGGCAGAGCCATGGTCTCGCCCAGGTCTGGGGTCTCCCAAGCTTGCACTTAAACCCCACGCCCCTCTGATCTCTGCTGTCTGTCTGTCTGTCCCCCTCACCTGCCCACAGCTTTCTCTAAACCACTTTCTATTGCTGTTTTTCTGCATCTCTGGGTCTCTCAATTTCCACCTCAATTTCCCCTTTCATGTCCTGGTCTCCCTCCCCCGCCCTCAGGGTCCCTTCCTTCTGGTTCTGTGTTCCTCTTCTCCGCCTCCCGAGTCTCTGCGTCTTGAACTCTGTCTGTTTCTCCCTTTCCTGTTCGCTCCCCCCTTGCCTGTCTCCCCTGACCGCCCCGCCTCCGGCCCGTCTCCCTGCAGCCAGCCCTTGTCCCCACGCCAGCACATTATGTCCCTGGTCAGAGCCTGACGTCAGGCGGGGCCTGGCGGGCGGCCACGGCTGCTGCCGGGCAGGCAGAGGGAGCCGCGCTTTCCCGTCCCCAGCGCCCGCCCGGCCCTTCAGCCTGGGGCTCCGAGTCTCCCCGCCTGGCCTCTGCTGGCCAGAGTGAACAGCGGTGCTTGGCGGCCACCTGGTCCGGGGGCCGGGAACTGCAGTTCACGCGCCTCTTTCTCCCCTTCAGCCTAGCCCCAGGGCTGTAAGAGACAGTTCCTGGGCCTGCCTGGTCCCCAAGGGGAGATGCTGCAGCCTGGGACAAGACTCAGGGCTCAGTGCTTACTGTGTGACCTCGGGCGAGTCACCCAGCCTCTCTGAGCCTCATCTCTCCCCTCGTCTGCGGGGAGGGTCAACTCTAACAGGTGGCTTACAGCCTGGGAAGCGCTCAGCTCACTGCAGGGACTCAGCGTCACCACAGGGCGCCCCCCAGCAGTCTTCGACAGGGGAAGCCTCGGAGAGGGATGGGGGTCTGGATGACGCAGGATTGGGGGACACAGCTGGTCTTCAGAGGGCAGGGACCTGCATGGAGTGGGCGGGGGGATGGCCAGGCATCATGAAGGAACACCCCACCCAAAGTACAAACAGTGCCCCTGCCGGGAAATCCTGCCCAAGCCCAGTTGGTCTCAGGCCCCATCAGAGCCTGAAGAAGTGGTTTAAAAAATGTCATATTTCTTGTTTGGTTTGTTTGGTTTTCTCCCCCTCTGATTTTCAAAAGCAATGCCAATTTCCGTGAAGGACATCTTGAAGGGCACCTGAGCATCCTGGTTTAAAACAGACTTTGGGGGGTTAGACCAACCTGGGTTCAATCCAGCTGTGTGACCTCTGGCCAGGGGCTTCATCAGCTGAGCCTCAGTTTCCGCATCTGTCAAATGGGAATAATGAACAAGACACATTAGAGAGTTACTGTGAAACACAGGCAAAACAATGCCTTTCGAAACACAGAGGTCTGTTTTCTTATCTTTTTTATTCTTCTAATTTTAAATATAGGAGATACGGAAAAGTACGGAGATGAAAACAAGAAGGCCCCCCTCCAGAGAGAAACAACACACAGATTTTTTGTGGAAATTTGGCTTAGTTAATTTATTTGTCCTAAGTTCCTTCTCTGGCCTGCTTTTTCATTTTTCACAAAAATAAAACCTGATTTGAAGTTTCATTTGAAAATATCTTTGCTTATTTTGATTATTGTTGTTTGTTTTCTCATCCGTGCATACTCAAACAGCTTAAGGGGCCCCCAGTGGGCCATGAGGTTGTCTCTCCCACCCCAGCCTCTGGCTCCGCTTCCTGGAAGCCAGCACAGCAGATTCTCACATGTCCTTCCTTCCTTTCCTGGGGTTAAATCATCTTTGGACACATGACTTCCAATTCCTCTATTCATTTTGGTTTTGTTTGTGTTTTTCAACTCGCTTAATTATAAAGTATGACATTGCTTAAAAAAATCAGAACACACAAAGAGAAGAAAGGGGAAGATAAGAAAAGTGGAATCTCCTGAAACCTTACTTCCCCTTTCACATTTTGGAGTACATCCTTTTAGGCTTTTTCCATCACCTGACGTCTCTGCACATTCTTGCCTTCCCAGGTATCTTTTTTTTTTTTTAGCTCTGATCAAAGCTTGTGACGATATATTTGTATTTGATGATTAGATATTCTGATCATTATCTGCCTTCTCCACTGTGCAGAAAGTTCCAGGAGGCAGGGAGGGTCACGTCTGCGTCTCCCACGCCCAGCAGGGTGCCAGCGCACAGTAGGCCTGCATTGAGTATTTTCCGAATGAAGGAAGGAATGGGTGACTTCCCTAAAGGGGTTACATAATATATTATCCTACCCTGTGACCTATTTTTTCCCACTTAACATACCGGGTACATCTTTCCACGTCTCTAGCTAGGCAGCAAATCTCCATTTTTCATGTCTGCACGGAGGCACCACAATAAACAGCTTTTTGATGCTGACCAGAGGCTTCTGCCCCGAACTGGGAAATTCTTTTTCAAACACAGATCTGTTAACGAATTCCATATGAGCCAGCCGTGCCCCAGCCCTTCGGCCGTTTACTTTCAGCCTGACACTTCATGGGTTTCACGGGCCCATTGTTTTTCGGGACAAATCAAGATTTATTGTCTCTCCCTGACATGTTTTTCCAGAGAAGCTTAAGAGTGAAAAACTCATCCCACTCCCATCCCACTGTTTCCGCCAGTTGCCAGTGAAGTGTTCCGTACATTTGCTGAAGTTGGGAAACTTGGTATAACCCTTCCCTTCCTGGCTGCCTCGGTGCAAACAGCACATGTCAAGCCCGTTCCTACCTCAGGGCCCTTGCACCGGCTGTTTCCTCTGCCTGGAATACGCTTCTCCTGGCTTGCTTACTTCAGATCTCTGCTCAAATGTCTTCTTCTAAGACAGGACTTCACAACCTTTTTTTTTTTTTTTTTTTTTAAATTAGCCTCTCTAAGTTACTTATCCAGTGTTATCTTTCTTCCTAAAGCTTCCTTTCTTAAGTTTTGCCTGGTGGCTCAATAGTAAAGAATCCGCCTGCAATGTAGGAGAACTGGGTTTGATCTCCGGGTAGGAAAGATCACCTAGAGAAGGAACTGGCAACCCACTGCAGTATTCTTGCCTGGAAAATCCCACGGACAGAGGAGCCTGGCGGGCTATAGTCCATGGGGTGGTAAAGGACTGAACAATGAATATCATGTCACATTATGTCTCGTTACACTCATATTTTGGATCACATTCATATTTAGTGTCCATGCCCACCGACTGTGTTTGTCACCTTTCCTACAGTATCCCCAGCACCTAAAACAGAGCCTGGAGTATTGTTGTTGCTCAGTTGCTCAGTCGTGTCCGACTCTGTGAACCCAGGGACTGCAGCACGCCAGGTTCCCCTGTCCTTCACTGTCTCCCGGAGTTTGCTCAAATTCATGTCCATTGAGTCAGTAATACAATCTAGCCATCTCACCCTCTGCCCCCCCTTCTCCTCCTGCCCTCAGTCTTTCCCACCATCAGGGTCTTTTCCAATGAGTCAGCTCTTTGCATCAGGTGGCCAAAGTTTTGGAGCTTCAGCTTTAGCATCGGTCCTTCTAATGACTTATTCAGGGTTGATTTCCTTTGGAATTGACTGGTTTGATCTCCTTGCTGTCCAAGGGACTCTCAAGAATCTTCTCCAGCACCACCAGTTAGAAAGTATCAATTTTTCAGTGCTCAACCTTCTTTATGGAGCATTGTAGGCATTCAGTATTGGTTGAATCAAGAAATGCTAATTCCAAGATTCCAAGCTTCCTTCCAAGGCTGAGAACTGACTGTCATTATTCATTCATTCAAGATTTATCTGTTGGGCACCCTCTGTGTGCCAGAGCCTGCCTGGGTGCTGGGAGGACTACAGTGGGTAAGGCAAACAGGCCCTTCCCTTAAGGGGTGTGGTCAGTGGTCAGACAGACACAACCACAGCTGGAGGAGGACGTCCAGGTTGACTTGCTGGCCTCGGGTGGTGGAGAGAGAAAGGGGCCTGTGACCTGACAGATGTGGATTGCCGGCTCTCACTCAGCTTTTGCAGAGCTGAGTTAACTGTGAGGCTGACACAACCAGGAATGATATCCTTGTCGCCTTTCTTGCCTGCTGTTCCTGCATCATAAGTGGAGAAGAAATGAAAAAGTGATGCCAGAAACCTCTCTGCATTCCTCCCACAGGCCCAGCTGGGTCTTTGCTTGTGGAACTAAGCTCTGCCCTACTTTCTGGCTGCCCTGCACGTTGCATCCTCCACGTCAGGGACATTCCTACCCTAGTGGCCACAGTTCCCTGACAGAGATGCCAGAAGATGCACATTCCCAGCCTCACTTGGCTTGGTGCAGGCCTGAGACTTGGGGCTCCACCAGTCATACACGCCTGCTAGAGATATGTAATCAGAGAAGGGCAGGACAAGAGGTGTGGAGGAGAATGGACCTGGCCCTCAAGGATGCATTGGGAGGGGTCCCAGGAGAGCAAGCAGGCTCCCTTCTGGACAGCCCTGCCAAAAGACCTGGGCCTCATTTCTGGCTGAATAGCCCTCAGTCCTAACTCTGTGTCCACCCCGGGATGACAAGTACTAACAGGTATTAAGAATGTTCATTGGAAGGACTGATGCTGAAGCTGAAGCTCCAATACGTTGGCCACCTGATGCAAAGAGCCAACTCATTGGAAAAGACCCTGATGCTGGGAAAGATAGAAGGCAGGAGGAGAAGGGGCGGCAGAGGATGAGACAGTTGGATAGCATCACAACTCAGTGGACATGAATTTGAGCAAACTCCGGGAGATAGTGGAAGACACAGCAGTCTGGTGTGCTGCAGTCCATAGGGTCACGGAGTTAGACATAACTTAGCAACTGAACAACAAGAACAAGATTATTCATGTTCTTTGACTCCTAAATCCCTCTTCTGGAATTCTAATCTGAGGAGATAATCACAAATAGTGAAAGATGCACAAAGATGTTTGCAGTAGAATTATGTAGAGTCATGAGGAACCAGAAACTACCTAAACACCCCGTGACCAGGGAATGGGTTTAGTTAAACAGGCAATGATCCTGAAAAGAAGACAAGAACTGATTCCTCCAGCAAAATATTAGTGGGGCGCTCAGGGTTAAATGTTAGTGGGGCGCTCAGGGTTATGTACATCCTTGAGTGGCCAATGAAAACCAGAATACAGGTGAAAGAAAAGTTTGTTTTTCTCTCTTACACAAAAGAAGTGAGGAGGTGTTAGTCCAGGGCTGGCGGCGTGGCTTCATATATTCGTCAGGGATTCTTTCTTTTAGGGTTCTACCATGGCCCAAGATAGCCACTCAGTTCTGGCCACAACTCTGCATTCCAGCCAGTGAGGAGGCTGGGAAAAAGCACAGGCACTCTTTCCGTAAGGACTTGGACATTATACCCCATGAACTTGTCACATGGACACACTTAGCTGCAAGAGAGACTGGGGAGGGACTTGCCCGGTGGTCTAGTGGTTTAGACTCCAAGTTTCTGATGCAGAAGACACAGGTTTGATCTCTGATTGGGGGACTAATATCCTACATGCCACATGGTAGCCAAGAAAAAAAAAAAAAAAAAGGCTGGGGAATGTAGGTTTTTTTCTGGGTGGTCACTTGCCCAGCTAAAATTTGAGATTTCTATTACTAAAGAAGAGGGAGAGATCAGAGAATTGGAGGGAAGCATGGGTCTTTGCCACAATAAGAACAATTAAAATAACATCCAAGAGGATTCTGTGATAACATTAAAAATTGTACAGTTTAGGAAAAGCAAGATTTGAAGTTGTATGTAGAGTGTGGTTGCAACTGCAGAACAAAATTTCTAAACAGAGGAAGCTGCTCAGAGGACAAGACTGTTGGAAAGTTAGCTTTTGTGGGGGGTCCTATCAGAGATGTCGCGTTTTCTTTTCTTTCCGTATTTTCCGAATGTCAGTAATTGAGGAGACCTAAGTTCCTGAAAGAATCTCTGTGCAGATTATAGAATCTACCTGCGCTATAGTTCATGTCATGCAAGTTTTTTCCTCGAATGTGCCAAGGTGGCCAGACGGGGAAAGAAGAAATGAAACGATCTCGAGTCACAGACAACACGATTGTGAATGGAGAGAAAGCCAAGGAACCCACAGAAAGTGACTAGAAAAAGAGGGCCCTGGGACTTATCACAGGTTCAAGTCACAGCTGTGCTGAAATGCCGCCTCCGTGACGGGGGATAAACCAGCCGCCTCCCCGTGTCTGCATGAAGGAAGAAGAGCCTCCGCCTCTGGGTGTGATGAGGGCCCGGAGGAAGCAGCTCCCGCAGAGCACAGGCTGCAGGCCTTGGCGTGGAGCAGGCTCTCCAGCAGATGCTCTCGGGCGATTCTGCCCTCCTAGGGGACATGCGGCAGTGCCGGGAGACCTTTACCACTGGAGCAGGGAAGAAGCTACCGGCATCTAGTGGACCAAGGCCAGGGATGCTGTTAGCATCCTGCAACGCACAGAGCAGATTCCCTCCGCAGGGACGGCGCTGTGTGCTGTGCTCAGTCGCCCAGCTGAGTCCAACTCTTTGCGACCCCATGGACGGCAGTCCGCCAGGCCCCTCTGTCCATGGATTTCCCAGGCAAGAATACTGGAGTGGGTAGCCGATCCCTTCTGCAAGGATCTTCCCGACCCAAGGATTGAACCTGGGTCTCAGGCATTACAGGCAGCTTCTTTGCCATCTGAGCCACCAGGGAAGCCCCTAGAGAGACTATCCAGCCCCAGATGTCATTGGTTCTGAATTGAGAAGCGTTGCTCTCAGCACACCCCAGCTGTTACCACCGTGGGACTTGTTTCCTGGCTTTTGATGTTGTGGTCAGCGGGGTCACACGCAGTGGACACGTGTTCTGAGTGCAGAGTCGCTACAGCAGCCCTGCTCTGCCCTTTCCGAGCCTCCTGAATGCCCCCGAGAATTCTCCTTCCTCTTATCTCGGGCTCTAAACTAGGGGTTTGGAATGTGTCTGCGCCCAGGGGAGCTGGGAGAAGGCACAAGACGGCCGACAGCGCCCCATGCAGTGAGGAAACCTGCGGCCTCTGCAGGGCGGTTTCTGCCCTGAGCTTCCTACCCTGTGGCTCTGCTCCGCTCCTTGCCTCCACCCGAAACCCCCTGAGGCAGACGCTGCCACCGCCTCCACGGCTCCATGTCAGAGAAGGGGAAACAGGCTGCGAGGCAGAACAGGAGACGGCAGCCGGCCCCAAAGGCGGCTCGCTGCCCCCAGACCTGGCTGGTCTGGCCCCCGGGTCCTTGTCCCGACTGCACGTCAGAACCACCTGGGGACTGAAAACCCCTGGGTCCCGCGTGGCCCCACTGACCCGATCAGGTCAGGCTTGGGTTTCGGAATCAAGCAGATCTTACCTGGACTCTTGGCTCCTCCACTTTCTGGCTATGTGACCTGAGGTCAGTGACCTCACCTCTCTAAGACTCAGGTTTGTGCTCTGAAAAAAAGGGTAGTGTTAGCTGCCCGCTCGGAGGTTGACCACGAGGATTCAGCGAAATGCCCCACGTAGGCACGTGTGTGTGTGTGTGTGTGTGAGTGTGTGTGTGTTTAAGCTTTTTAATTAATTCTGTTGTGCCTGGCTAGTTTCCTATCAGTTCATCCATTATCCATCCAATCATCTATCCATCCATCCAATCATCTATCCATTCATTTATCCAACACATTTATTTAACACAAACTGTGTGCCTGGCTGGGCTTCAGTCCCTGAGGACACAGAAGTTCCCCTCATGAAACTGACAATAGCAGTGTTGAGAGAATAGAGTGGAAAATAAATGAATAAATATGTTACATAGAGTCCCATGTAAACAGCATGGGATGGAGCTCCTCTTCCGGATGGGGTGAGACGCCCATGTCTTCTGTCTGCCTTTCCAGACCCCCTCCCCCCTGCACCGTGTCTCAGGGCAGATCTGTGTGCAGAGCGTCAACCTGGGAGCCCACGCCTCCCCACGGCAGACACAAGAAAACTCATTTTCTCAGCCTCTCTCTCAGCTTGGGTGCAGGCGTAACAGCTGTGTTTGAGAAACAGCAAGGGGGCCTTGGAGGTAGAGGTGGGACTTGGAGTTCAGACAGGCCCGGGGGCTTGTCTGAAACTGTGCAGTGGGGGTGTGGATGAGGCCGAACTTGAATCCAGATGCGCTGGATTCGCCGACTCCAGCTCTTCCCTGGTTTGTGGTCCTCACTGCAGGAAGGTTGCATCGCATTGAAAGGCAGGGATGGAAAAGTTAAGAAGCTCTGCCAGCGTTACAAGCTGAGGCCCACCTCTGTGTCTGTCAGTCACATCAGGCCTGGGCCTTGCATTTCATAAGCATGGGCTGGCAGCAATCCTACCAGGTAGGATGAGCTAATCTGGGTTTGGAGTCTAGGTTTGGAGAGGGGGTCAAGCAATTTGCTTGAGGCCACACAGAGAAGAAATCGGGATACAAATCCACTGTGTATCTCCAAAACCTTTGCTCTTTGGAGCGCACCCAGCTTCCACCAAGGAGACCCGTTAACGACGTAGCACCGTCATGTCTGACCCTGACCACACTGTGAGTCAGGGTCGGCATGTCAGACTTCTTCCCACTTCCGGATGAAACCCAGAGGCACGACGTATGGTAAGCTCTCAGTAGGTAACATGCCAGCACTGCAAGACACATAATCAACTTGCAGGATTTTGTTTGAGAATCTCAGAGGCTCAGAGGCTCTTCCTTCTCACATTATTTTTTTTTTTTCTGCTAAATATCCCTCATGTGAAAACTCTAGCTGACTCATTCTTTGACCTCATTTAATTCTTCTAAACTGGTGACTTTGAGATGGGGGCAGTGTAAAGCATTATTTCCCCCCATTCCCAACCTGGACTGTAGCACTTCTCTGTCCCGCCTTCCGTCTATCCATCTATCTATCTGCCAACAATCCACCCACTCACACATCCAGCCACCTGTCCTATTCACTTTCTCCAACATTCCATTTATTCCTCCACTGATCCATGAATTCAATCGTTCTCCCTCCATCCATCCATCCATCCTGGTACCCACCAATCCATTCACCCACACTTCTATCCACCTACACAATTTACTCAACTCTACCCAGCCATCCCCAACAGTGGAAACAGTGTCACACTTTATTTTTTGGGGCTCCAAAATCACTGCAGATGGTGACTGCAGCCATGAAATTAAAAGACACTTACTCCTTGGAAGAAAAGTTATGAGCAGCCTAGATAGCATATTCAAAAGCAGAGACATTACTTTGCCAACAAAGGTCCATATAGTCAAGGCTATGGTTTTTCCAGTGGTCATGTATGGATGTGAGAGTTGGTCTGTGAAGAAGGCTGAGTGCCGAAGAATTGATGCTTTTGAACTGTGGTGTTGGAGAAGACTCTTGAGAGTCCTTTGGACTGCAAGGAGATCCAACCAGTCCATTCTGAAGGAGATCAGCCCTGGGATTTCTTTGGAAGGAATGATGCTAAAGCTGAAACTCCAGCACTTTGGCCACCTCATGTGAAGAGTTGACTCATTGGAAAAGACTCTGATGCTGGGAGGGATAGGGGGCAGGAGGAGAAGAGGACGACAGAGGATGAGATGGCTGGATGGCATCAATGACTCGATGGACGTGAGTCTGAGTGAATTCCAGGAGTTGGTGGTGGACAGGGAGGCCTGGCATGCTGCAATTCATGGGGTTGCAAGGAGTCGGACATGACTGAGCGACTGAATTGAACTGAACTGATCCAGCCTTCCATTCACTTCTTCACTGATCCATACATTCAAACATCATCCATCTGTCCATCATCCATCTATTCAGTAAAAACATACCAACTATCGCCTTTGTGCTGAGCGCTACACCAGACTCAGAGACGCTAGAAACAAACAGGGCTTGGTGCTTGACCTTAGAGTATGACGGGAGAGACAGATATGAGGGATGCTATAGGAAGGGCTCATTCATTCATTTTTTCCACATGTGTTCTATACCTCCTCCTCTGTGTCGAGCAGCAACAGATGCTGGAGAACGAAGATACAGGAGACGAGGTCTTGGGCACACGTCCTGGTGATAGAGACAGAAGCAAATATGAACCCAGGCGGGAAGTGCTCATTCAGTGATCACTTTCCTGTTCAGCACGTGTTCGCTGATGCCTCCCACATGCCAGACCTGATCCCTGGGGACACCAAGATACAGAAGACTTGGCCTCAACCACCTGGAGCACAGTCCAGTAGAGGAAACGGTCCAGTGGAGACTTTCAGCAGAATGTGATATGAGCTGCTATGATATGATGAGGGTGAGAGCAGGGGTCCCTGGAAGCGAGGAAGGCGGCCAGTGGAGCTTTCTGGAGGAGCTGGGGCCAGGTCTGAGCCCAGAGGATGATGGGGTCTCCTCAGTTAGCACCGCTTTCCCGGGCTCCCCATGACTTTCTTTCCTCCCTTCTTGCAGGACAGGAAGGTCAGACCGAGGGCCCTCAGGACACCCCACCTCCCACCCAAGCAGCTCTTTTGAGGCTAGGACTCAAGTTCTGTCTTGGGACAAGGCCCTGGGCAGCTGGCTGGCTGAACCTTGGAGACTGTCCCACAGTGACCAAGGTCCACTGGTGACATTGAGGTTGTTTGTACAAATGTGCTCCATTTGCTCGGCGGTCTTGTTCACAGAAGAAAAACAACGACTCTGCTGGCATGACGTAGGGTGGGGTGTTGGGGGGCTGAGACTGTCTACCATGTATGGTGCCCTGGGGAACGGTGGCACGGGTGCCAGTAGGGGCGGTGTGGGAAGGACAGAGCAAGGCGGAGATGGAGGGCGGCAGGGGCCAGAGCGTGCAGAGCCTCGCAGGCCTCAGGGAGGACTCGGGGCTTGATCAGAATGGTAACAGGAAGACTTTGCTACGTCGCTTTAGTCGTGTCCGACCCTGTGCGACCCCATAGATGGCAACCCACCAGGCTCCCCCTTCCCTGGGAGTCTCCAGGCAAGAACACTGGAGTGGGTTGCCATGTCCTTCTCCAGTGCATGAAAGTGAAAAATGAAAGTAAAGTCGCTCAGTCGTGTCCGACTCTTAGCAACCCCATGGACTGCAGCCTATCAGGCTCCTCCGTCCATGGGATTTTCCAGGCAAGGGTACTGGAGTGGGTTGCCATTGCCTTGCTTTGAGCTGGATTCAAATGGACTAAGACATAAGATTCAAAACCTCCAGAGAGCATTACTTTGCTACACAGAAGAAACCAACACAACATTGTAAAGCAAACCGTACTCCAATAACAATTAATAATAATAATAACCCCTCCGATAGCTAACAGTTAAACCACTTGGGTATTCATTCCTTCCCCCAGTAGTTGAGCGCCTACTCTGTTCCAGACACTCTTCCAGGCACTGGAGAGAAACAAAGGGGGTTGGATACAACAAACTCAGACTCTGCCTTGGGGCCAGAGGGGTCACAGACCCTCCAGCAAATAATCATACAGTGAAACACAGTGATCAGAGCCACCAGGGAGGGCTTCTCCCAGGTGATGCAAAGGCAGCTGGTTCCGTGCTTCATTTGGCCGGTGTACATGGAGCAGCAAGCGTGTCAGAGACTGTGCTGGGTGCAAGGGGTGCCGCATGAGCCAGGCAGACCCAGTTCCTGCCCTCGAGGCGTGGACAGCCAGTGGAGGAGACACACCAGTAAGTGGACCGCACCAGCCTGGCGAGGGAAAGGCAGCTAGGGCACCGTGGGAGCAGGGAGGGCTTCCTGGAGAAGGAGGATGGGAAGGAGTTGGGCAGGAATTGTGCGTGGGGTGAGGGAGGGGCTGGCGGGGGGCGGCGGCAGATGCTGCAGACTTGGGAGAAGGTTCAGATCCATGGCAAGGAGACCCAAGACAGTGCATGCAGAACGGCAGGGGTGTCTGCGGGGCTCCCTCTGTCTCTCTGTGTCTCCCCCTCTCTCTGCCTCTCCACCTCTGCCTGAACCCACTCTTTGTCTCACTCGTGACCAGCCTCTGTCTTGATCCTTCAGTGCCTGACAGCCTCTCCGATTCTCTCCCGTCTGGGCCTCTCAGCTTCTCTTTCTCTCTGACTCTGTCTTGCCTGCCCTGGTCATCTTCGCGAGATGTCAGTAAGAGACAAGGATACTGGGGGATGGGGAGGAAAAAAACAAATGGGCGGGTGGGCAGGAAGCGAGGTCAGGAGCACAAGGACAGCTGAGCACAGGGACGGGCGGTGACTGAATGTTCTGTTTTGGAAAGACAGCTCTGGTCAGGGGCGAAGGTGGCTGACCACGAAACTTGATAACCTGGCCAAACTCGGGTCCTCGCCAGCCCTCCGGCCAGCAGCCCCGTGACCCCGTGGACGCCGCACAGAACCTCCCCAGGGGGCGGGGGAGACGGGAAGAGGGCCCCCAGGCAGTTTCTCCTCTGGCGGGCGAGACTGGCAGGAAGGGGTGGGAACAGGGAACGGTGACTTCTCAAGCGAGCGCTCAGCGTGGCTTAGAACGGGAAAGCCCTGCTTATCTCTGTATCCTCTCCCAAGGTTTAGCAGTGTATTAAGCACTTACTGGGCGCCGGGCACTGGGCTGATCCTCTCAAGTGGAGCGTGGTGGCCTAAGACCAAGGGCCATACCGCCAGAGCATCTGACCTTGTATAAGTTACTTAACCTCTTTCTTCTTGTGTAGAATGGGACCGAAGCAGAACCTGTCTGAACCACTGGAGGTCTAGAGTAATATGTGAAGTGCTCGGAATAGCACACGGCACACAATAAGTGCTCGAGAAAAACCGAAGCTACTGTGATCTCAGGTTTATAATTCGAGAGGCAAAGCTGAGGAGGCAGAGTGAAAGAAAGTGAAAGTGTAATTCGTTCAATTGCATCCGACTCTTTGCAACCCCGTGGGAGGTCCATAGAATTCTCCAGGCAAGAATACTGGAGTGGGTTGCCATTTTCTTCTCTAGGGGATCTTCCTGACTCAGGGGTCGAACCGGGGTCTCCTTCATTGGAGGCAGATCTTTTTTTTTTAACCGTCTGAGACACCAGGGAAGCCCAGTGAGTCAGGGTTGAATTCCCACTTCATCCCTTCCCAGCTCTGTGACCCTGGTTAAGTCTCATAACTCAACCGGGTGTCAATTTTCTTATCTGTTCATTGAAGATGATTTTTTTTAAAAACTCGTTTGGCAGCTCCAGGTCTCAGTTGCAGCATGTGAGATCTAGTTTCCTGACCAGGGATTGAACTCGGGCCCCCTGCTTAGGGAGTGCAGAATCTTAGCTGCTGGACCACCAGGGAAGGCCCCAGTTAAGATGATCTTGATACTCACCTCATCAGGGGTTTGAGAGCTTCTGTGTACATATGAAATAGAGGGAAAGCATTCACTTCACAGGTAAAGAAAGTGTCCAGAGCACTTTGTTTTTTGCTCCATGTGCCCAGCAGATTCCGCGTCTCCAGACCATCTGCGATATGCTTGATCCTGTGCTCCTCCCATTCTAAAAACCACGGCGGCCGGTTAGAGAGGGAGCAAGGCGCCTCACAAAGTGAGTCCTGACAACAGTCTTCCGAGGTAGGCATTAGCAACCCATTTCACAGAAGTGGAAACTGAGTTCTGAAGAGATTAGACAGGCTGCCCAAAGCAGAGGCTCACGAGCACCTGCTCCCCTGGGCTGCTCTCGATGTGAACTCCTGTGACGGCCCCCCCATTTCCTGTGGCATCAGAGGCAACTAGGGCCTCCACCTCCCTCACACACTCCCTCACACACTGTGTATTCCTGCCTCCACGCCCCCCCACCCCAAGCCTGGCCCAGCACTGGCCTCAGAAACGTTGGTTGCTGTCAGAATCTACAGGCCCAAAGAGCTGTGCTGTCCCTGTTACCTCTCCACACCCTCAGCCTGCTTCCTCATCCTCTGCCAGCCAACCAGAAGGAAACTCAGCATGGCCCTCATACCCCTGAACACCTCCCTCCCTACCAGGGCGAGAAGCAGGTGACAGGCACAGGTAGTGTGGACATGGGGACAGAAGGGGGTCTGGAGCCCCAGAACCCTGGGTCCTCATGCTTTGGCTGTGTGACTTTGGGCATGGCACTTCCTCTCTCTGCGCCTCAGTTTTCGCATCTGTAGAATGGGTACAATCACCATAATATCCACCCCTTCAGTTGATGTGCAGGATAGAGACACAGCATGGGGTAGATGCAGGGAGGGGCGGCTGAGGCCCCCTCTCCCAACTCCAGTCCTCCAGTTTGACTCTTCATGGTCAATGGTGAGCAGTTCATGAGACAGTAGCATGGTTAACAGCATGAGCCCTGGGGTCAAATCCTGCCTCTGCCACTTGTTATCTGTGTGATCTAAGACTTCAGTGACTTAACTTCTCTGGGCCTTAGTTTCCCCATCCATGAAGTAGATGCAAATAATAGTCCCCCCTTCTTTGAACTGCTGTGATGATCAGATGAATTCACAAATGTAAGGAAGAGGACCCTGCCAGGCACACGATGAGGACTCACAGAAGAGTTTGCTGCTCTTCAAGGCTGAGGGGAGAGGACACGTGGTGGCTTCTGCACAATGTACAGGGGCTTGTGCCAGGGATGGAATGGGGGCGCGGAGGAAGGATCTTCATCTGAACCGGGGGGCTGTCAGAAAGTTAGGCCCGCATATTGGGGGCAGGGCTTTGCCAAGGTCCCCCATGGCCCCAGGAAGGGCTGTCCCACCCACATCCATCCTTCCCCGGGAGCCGGCACAGTGCTTGCGCCTCCCTAAGGGGAAGGCTCCGTCCTTCCTGCCCCTCAGCCTGAAACCTTGGAGCCGCCCCTGGTTTCTTGATTTCTGCTACATCTGGTCCAGCAGGGTGTCCTGCCCACCTCTAGAACAGATCTAGACTGTGAGATCGTACCTTCCCCCACATGCCCTCCTCCAGTGTCTTCATCTGGGCCTGGCCACCGTGCCCTTCTGCCTGGACCATTGCAGTCACCTCCTCTCTGGTTGCCACCCTTCCTCCCAGGCCCTGACAGTCCATTCTCCACACACAGCCAGGGGGACCCTTGCAGAACCTCGGTCAGACCACGCTAAGCTGCTCAGGACCCTCTGGGGCTCCCGTGGACCCTAGAGGAAAGCTTTGAGCATCTAGGAAGGATTCCGGCTCCCACGCTGCCCTGGCCACACTGGCTTCCTCCTTGCCCTCACACAGGCCCGGCAACGTCCCAGCCTCAAGGCCTCTGCACTTGCTGTTTCCTCTGCCGGGAATGTGCTTCCTCCAGTTATCCGCATTGCCCAATCCCTCATGTCTTTTCAGTCTGTCCTCAAATATTTGCTCAGCGAGGCCTGCTCTGGCCCTGCTCCCGCATGTAGAGCTGTACCTCTCTGAGGTGCGCCATCCCCTTCCCCGATGTATTTTTCTTCTTAGCACCGATTGCTAAGGAGACACATCTGGAATGCAACATACTCAGTTGATCTATCAGCGTGTGTCCCTAACTCCAAAATGTCAGTGGGAGGAGCAGGGTTTGGACACGTTAAGTGGGGGCTGCCCCCGTGCCTGCTGAGGCCTGGACACTCTTCTGGGGACTCGGGACCCAGCAAAGCAAAACACTGAGCCCCTGACTCCTTGACACGCTAGTCTCATGGATCTGAATACTGCCACCAGCTGAGCAGAGAACTCTGAACCAGGGACTGTGTCGCTCCCCAGCCTCAGTTTCCCCATCTGTGCAGGGGACGATGATCCCTCCCTCTCAAGGCCATAGTGAGGCTCAGCGAGCAGAGGTCTCAGAAGCGCCTGGCACCCAGTGGGCCCTCGATCAGAGCTCGGACCTCCCTGGTCCAGCCCCCCCGGGGCTGGCTGTCCCCCAGGGGACTGTGTTGGGAGCGTTATTTTTAACTGTGACTCGGGCGGGCTGGGCAGTGGCTCTGAAGGCTGCGGGGAGACCACAGGGAGAGCAACACCCCGGCTCTCAACGCCAGGAGACCGCGGCGAGGAAAAGTTAGGAGAGCCGCCCTGTGTTCACACTCTGCCCTGTAGCCCTTTCTGCGAAATTATGTCACGTCACGCAGTGCTGTTTATAAACCGAGCACTGTTTATAAACTTTCCCAAGGGGGGCACCGGGGGAAGGGGCTGCAGCCCGGTCTCCCCACTGCTCACCGCCCCCGAGAGCTGTCGACGGCCCCTCCTATGAGCCCATGTTTGCACAGCAAAGTTGGGGCGCTGGCCTCTGGCCAGACGCTGCCCATTTGTTTTTGAGCACCTCCAAGTGCTCACAGCTGACCAGCCCTGGGTATTTTTAAAACCCTGGCCTGGGTCAACCTCTTTGTCACATTCCGGTCGGGGCTTGGATGGAGTGCATGCCCCAGTTAGGGGAGCTGAGGGTTTGGGATTCGTTTGACAACAAAGCTTTCACCAAATTCCAGGGCCTGTGAGCCTACTGTGTGCCAGACCCTGTAGCAGGAATGGAAGCCCCCGGGGGCCAAACTCACAGAATCTGCCCTCAGATGGCCTCAGTCTGGAGGGGACATGGTGACAAGGGCTAGAACAGAAGCTAAGACGGCAATTGTAACCCAGATTTCGGGACTTAGCCCTGGTGGTCCAGTGGCTGAGACTCCACGTTCCCAGAGAAGTGGGCCCAGGTTCGATCCCCGGTCAGGGAACTGGATTCCACGTGCATCAACTGAGTTTGTGTGCTTCAATTAAAGATCCCGCATGCTGCAACGAAGACCTGGCATGCCAAATATATAAACAGACTTAAAAAAAAAAAAGCAACAAACTCGAATATCTAAGGGCCAGCAGGGTGTGTAAGTGAATGAAGTGGGCCTGGTGTGAGGCGACAGGGAGGCAGGGGTCCGCCGTGAACCGGCAAAGCTCAGGCCCATGAGGAGGCGACGGCCGCTCCCCAGCTCTGACCTCTGTCATCACGAGGGGAGCGTGCCTCGTGTGCTAAGAGCTTCAGAATTTTCAAGAGAGGCTGTAAATCCAGGTCTATGTGGAATTTCATGCAAAAAATCTCATGACTTTTAAATGTTGGCAACGAATTTTTAAAAAAATGTTAAAAACATTCTGAGAGCCAAATGAAACCCATTTGTAGGCTGGACTCTGCCCACAGAGTCAAGTTGATGGGGGCAAGCAGTTTGTGCTTGCTGATGGAAAAGATGCATTATAAAATGCTCGCCAAATGCGAGCTGAGCACCTACTATGGGCCACTTCTACTGTTCTAGACCCCAGGGAAAGCGCAGAAAGCCTGATGGCTGCCATTCCTGCCCTCATGTGGCCCATAGCCTGTGCTGTGCTGGAGGTGGCTTGTCCTGGCCAGCCAACTCTGCAAGCTGGCTTTTACACAGCCATCACAAAAACTCTAATTATTCGAACTTACAGTTAATGATAATACAGATAAAGGCAACAGCTACTCAAAACTCGTCACTTTCTAACTGACATACAGTTTTCTATGTTCTTGAGGTTATTGACATCTATTAGTGCATCACAGAATACTCTGTACCATCTACTATACTATATGGTGGAAAGAGTATCTGAAGGCAGGACACTGGACATCTCTTCTCTACTCCACCGTCAGGGAAGTCATGCTGGGAGCTTGAGACTGGCCACAGAGGGAGAACTCACACCATAGAAATTGGCAAATGTAAACATCAGAGCTGCCTCCTTGCCAAGAGCCAGTCAAACATTTAGCAGCAAACCGTGGTGAGACAAGTATACTGATAGTAGGTAATATGTCGATCGCGGCAACTACGATGAAGGAAAATAAAGTAGGCTGGGGTGGGTGGTGAAGGTGCTGGCTATTTCACATGGGCAGGTCGTGGAAGTCTTCTCTGAGGTGATGCTATTTGAGCAGAGACCTGAATGAAATGACAGACTGAAGCAGACAGATATCTGGTTGAAGAAGTTTCAGGCAAAGGGAACAGCAAGTTTCTGCCTAGGTCGAGACGAGTTTTCTAGCTCAGGAACAGGGAGGAGGTATGTGTGGCAGGAACAGAGGTGGATAAAGGTCAGATCATACAAGGTCTCATGGGCCTCAGAGAGGAGGAGGTTTTTATTCTAAGAAGGAAGAGGAATTCTAGAGAGCTTTGCGCAGGGGTGCAACCTGCCTTAATTTATCTTTGACAGAGGTACTTCCTGCTGTGATGGAGCAAAGCTGGAAGCCTGGAGCCGAGGGAGGGGACTGTGGTCACAGTTAAGCGGGTGAGGGTGGCGGCCACCTGTGCCCTGGTGGTGTGTCTACGACGGTGGCACAAGAATACGGATTTGGATGTATTGACATTCAGCAGCTGAGTTGACAGGCCTTCTGATGGACGGGATGTGTGGGGTGGGGCAACAGGGAATCATATAGCCCCTAGGTTTTGTCCTGAGCCTCTGGGTGAAGAGCAGCACCATTTACTGAGAGGGGAAGATGAGTGGGAAGGGCTGGAGTTTTAGGAGGGGAAAGGGGAGGTTCTGAGGTTCTCTGTGACGTTTGAGGGGTCTGGGTGACTCCTGTGTGGAGGTGACCACTTGCCACTTGGACATCAGGGTCTTGCCAGTAGGAGGCCAAGGTGGTTCTGGAGACAGTGTCTCATGGTTGCTATGGCAACCTCCAGGCGGGGGGACAATACTGCTGGGGGGTGGGGAGGGGGCTTCTGGGAAGGCCCCACAGTGGAGGAATTGTGACGGACAGGGAGAAGCATCTGGCAGGTGGAGAATGGAGAAACAGCCTCCCAGGGGGAGAGCTCAGCAGGGCGCAAAGGCACAGTCTTTTTGGAGGATGGTGTTAGAGGGGGCCTCGGGGTGGGAGAAAAAGCTGGAAGGGCCCAGAAGGGCAGATCTCTCAAAGGACTGCTTTTTTTTAGCCAAAGGTGGCAGGAGTGTACCCTCGGGGCATGGGGCAGAGCCTGTCAGCGGGTTCAGGGCACAAAGAACCCCTTAGGAAGGAAACACTGCATCCACTCTGGCCTTAGGTTGCACACTCAGAGGATCCCCTGGCCTCCCTTGTCCACGGTCCCCCCAGCACCCTGCACCCAGTGTACACGGCAAAACACCCGTCCTACCCAGCCCAGGGCACTGGCCAATCCAGCCAGTTTCTTGGAGACTTTCACCGACTAACCAGGAAAACAAAATAACTCTGAAGAGAGGGAGGCAGGTCAAGGGAATATTCTGGAAACTTTGGTTTCTGGATTTCCATCAGGTGGAAGGGCCAGGAGGTCACTTCCCCAGATTGAGGGATGACTGAGGTAAACACCGCCTGGCAGGGACTCGGTGTTTACAGGAACTTTGCAGCCGATCTCGGGTATAGTCCTGGAGGACAGGGAGGTGGCCCTGGACTCGGGTCTGCCCTGTCCCCTCTTCTTCAGGTCTGCATTCAAAGGCAGGTTTTCTGCCACATATTTGCAGTGTGATCTTGGGCACGTCATCTTTCTGAGCTCAATTTTCTCATCTGTACACAGGGGCAACAGTGTCCCAGGCCTCCTGGAGTTGCTGGGGGACGAAACGAGACAAAACAGATCAACAGTTTAGCCCAGGGGCCTAGCTCACGCCAAATTCCCAGTAAATGTTGGCTGTCAATCATTATTTGCAAATTTATTAATTATCAATCACTTACTGTGTAAGTAGGTATTGAGCTGTAGACACTATCTCAATTAAATCCCATTCCTTTCCTGTAAGAACTATCACTGACTCCATTTTACAGACAGGGAAACTGAGCCTCTGAGATTTGACCTGGCTTCCCTGAGGTAAGTTGTCACAGGGGACACAACTAGGATTTATCTAACCCTGCATTTGACCTCATAACCCATTCCTGTATTCTTTCTGGGTTCATTCCGGGTTCTGCCTCCTGTGAATGGAATCAGGCACCGGAATTCTGGGAAACAATAATCCATGTGACCCCCAGGATCCGTCCACTCCAGCTGGGAATCCTGGCTTTTCTGGAGCCAGCCAGTTCAGGCTGCACCCTGGGTCTGGGGCCTGGACAGGACATGGATGCTGGCGGCCCCCCGGCAGGGCGTGCAGGGGTAGAGCCGTGCTAGGCCAGCCTGCGGCTGTGCCTCTGAAATCAGGAGTCCAGCCGGGCACCCATGTCCCATCAATAAACGTGCCCCAAAATAGCTCACGGGGCCTGGCCAGGGCAAGAGGACTGGGACGTCCTGTTCCCACCAGCTCTGGCCAGAGAGTGACTGTGTACTTGGCCTTCCCCTTTGGAGGCTGCTGGGAGGGAGGGCAGAGCTCATCCTGCCTGTGGACTCAGGGGAATGAGCTGAGCCCTTGGGCACCAGCACCCCCAACTTGGGGCGCTACAATGCATCCCAAACACACTGAAGGTGGAACTGGGCCAATGGCTTTTATCTCTGTAGAGAGTCTGCTGGGGAGGTTAAGAACTTGGTGTGGGTTCAAATTCCTAGCTGTGTGCCTTTGAGCAAGTGATTTCCCGGCTCCGAGCCTTGGTTGTCTCACCTGGAAAATGGGAACAAACATTTCCTGGGGTTGCAGTGGTGCCTCAGTGAGAACGGGTTGGAGACTTGCCAGGTTTATTATCTATTCCTCTTCCTCCCTCACCCCCTGCAGTGTAAATTCCACCAGGCAGGAATCTTCATGGTGCACTGCTGAGCTCCAAGGCCCCTGGGAGGTGCCCACAGCCATTTGTTGAATAAATGAATGAGGGAATGAATGACTGGAAATGCCAGGCACACAACAAGTGCTCAGATAGGCCCAGCAATTCTCACAGTTTTAATGTGCCTTTGAAAAAAGAGAAACTCAAGGATCAAATGTGACTCACATCCAGAATCGGTCAAGATGTGGAGAAAGTTCAAGTGAGTCAAGGGGAAGAAAGACAAGGACCAGAGGGAACCGGAGCGCATGAAGCAGGGTGGACTGAGGCTGCTGGAAGTAGGGGAATGTGGGGACGGTGGACACTGGTCTGGAGTCCCGGGTGTGGGGTGCTAGGAGCACCAGTCTGTTGGTTTGACGTCTCAGGGAGCAGCACCTCCTCACTTGCTACCTCCTGAGTCACCCCGTGAATGTGAATATGGGGGCTCTGGGGCTTCTGCACCTAAGGATCTGAGTATAAGGGGAAGGATGAGCAGGTTGGGCGGTTCACGCTTATATAATCCTAGCAACCATGCTGATTCATGGTCAGTCCTTCAGTCTGCCTGCGGCCGAGCACAGGACTTTGCATGTGCCAATGCTCTGAATCTTGCAAACAGCCTTAGGAGATGGGTGCAACTCTCATTACACCCATTTTACAGATGAGGGCACTGAGGCCCAGCTGGCGTGGGCTGCCCCAGGTCACAAGGACAGTGAGTGGTCAAGCCTCCTTTGCAGCACTCTGGCCACATGTGACCACAAAGTGTTCCCCAGACACACAGGCTCTTCTATCCCAGGTCCCTCACATGGAACACACTCAGCCTTGTCTTTTGGCTGGGCCAGCATCACACTTCCTCAGGCCCCTTTGCACGCCCCTCCCCTGACCTCTCCCCACCCCCAGCTCCTGCTGTCTCTTGCTGAGCTGTGATGGTTGCATATTCGTCTGTCCTCAGGGTCTGGGGCTCGGTTGAGGAATCTGCATTTTCTCTGGGGCACAGTACCCAGTGCCGAGTGGGCACTGCTGGAAACTGTGGAATAAATGCACCATGGGGTACAGCTGTGAACCAGGGGTCTTGAGTCCATAATTGCACCTGGGCCAAGTGGTGGGTGGAGGGGATGCCAAGACCACCGAGTCTCAAGTTACACTCTGGGGCCTGGTCTGTCTCCATACAGAGAGACACCCCTGTCCAGTGGTCAGGGCTCAGGCCCCAGGGCACAATAGTGTGCGTTCAAATACCAGCATAGCAGATTCCCTGGTGGTCCAGTGGCTTAGAGTCCACCACTCACTCACCTTGTGACCTGGGGCAGCCAATGCCACCTTTCTGGGCCTCAGTGTCCTCATCTGTAAAATGGGAGTAATGACAGTCGTGCCCATCTCCTAAGGCTTCCACAGGATTCAGGACCTGCCAGTGGAGGGGGCACAGATTCAATCCCTGGTCCAGGGAGATTCCATATCCCTCGGGGCAACTAAGCCCGTGTGCCACTGCTACTGAAGCCTTCGCACCTGGAGCCCTGGACTCTGCAACAAGAGATGCCATCACAAAGAGAAGCCCATGCACATCAAGTAGAGAGTAGCTCCCACTCACAGCTAGAGAAAGCCCATGTGCAGTTACGAAGACCCAGTGCAGCCAAAGCTAAATAAATAAAACAGATACCGGCATAGCTACCACCCTTTCAAGGGACCCTGGGCACGTGATTTCACCCGTGGCCTCAGTTTTCTCCATCTGAAAACTGGGAAAGTGATAGGGTTAATGTGACCGTTAAATGAATCGAATATCTCATCAGTGCTTAGAATCATGCCTTTGTGTGCTTGCCAGGCCGCTTCAATCGTGTCTGACTCTGCTATGCTATGCACGGTAGCCCACCGGCTCCTCTGTCCATGGGATTCTCCAGGCAGGAATACTGGAGTGGGCTGCCATGCCCTCCGCCAGGGCATCTTCCTGACCCAGGGACCGAACCCTCGTCTCATTTCGTCTCCTGCATGGGCCAGCGGGTTCTGTACCACTAGCGCCAAGAATCATCCCTAGCGCAGGCCAAATGCTTTACGAGCAGTAGCAGTATTATGATCATTAGGCAAGCTGGGTTAAGCCGGGCCAGAAGTAAGAAGTTTGGACTTCATCCCTGAGGGTTGGGTAGCAGTGGGCAGATTTTTTTCAGCTGGCTCTGAGCTGGTTTCAACAACACGGAGAGAGACGTGAAGGCGATGCTAGACGATCGGCACCAGGAGCTGCTGGGCTGTGCTCACACTTCTCTGCCGTGCCGACAGACCGCTCACGACACCCCGCGGGAGAGCCCTGGTGCCCCCTTTTCAGACAGGGAAACCCTGACTCGGCAGCAGCAAGTCACCTGCCCAGGGCATACGGCCGATTAAATAGCAAACCAGGATTTGAGCCCAGTTAGAAGTTCCCTGTTGCTGCTGCTGCTGCTGCATCGCTTCAGTCGTGTCCAACTCTGTGCGACCCTATGGACAGCAGCCCACCAGGCTCCTCATCCACGGATTCTCTAGGCAAGAATACTGGAGTGGGTCGCCATTTCCTTCTCCATCTCTGTTGCTACTATAACAAATTATGTCAAATTTAGTGGCCCAAGATAACAGACACTTGTTACCTTATGGCTCTGGAGGTCAGAAGTCCAACATAGGTTTCCCCAGGCTAAAATCAAACCCAGGGTTCGCTCCTCAGACTCTGCTTCTTGCCTTTTCCAGCTTCTAGATGCCACTCATATTCCTGGCTCACACCACTCCAACCTCGGCTTCCCTCAAACCTCTCCTTCTCGGACTCTGACCCTCCTGCCTCCCTCTCATAAGGATGCTTGCCATTACATTGAGCCTACTGCATAATCCAGGTTAATCTTCTCATCTCCAGATTCTTTTTTTAAATATATTCTCAGAATTGGATTAGAAATGTCAAGCCTAATTAAACAAATTTTTTTAACTTCTAAGATAATAAACTTTCTAATCTTTCAGCAGTAATATTAGACGCCAAAAGACATGGAACTATATCAAGGTTTTGAGTGAATATAAATTAGAAATCTAGCTTTCTGTTTGCACTAAGTCAAACAAGTGGAACCAACCATCATAAATTTTTTAGCTAGGCAAAAATTCATAAGTTTTCTAAAATGTACATATTATACATACTATATACATATATATATATGTGTGTATGTGTACAAAAGCTTTTCTACTATGCTTGATAAAGGCTTGGGAAAGAACAACCACAAAAAAAGAGATGGGGAAATTGGAAAACATAAACTAAATGAACTGGAAGCGATGAATATGAGAGAAACAAACTCGCTAAAAGTAAAGCATCCTCACATAGTCCAGTCATTTTTGAACACGGATGCTCGTTAGAAACGCAGCCCCGTCTCTAGATTCTCTGCCACGTCTCCCAAGCCCTTTTGTCACATGAGGTGGCGTAATGACAGGTGCTGGGGACTGGGACATGCGCAACTTTGGAAGAGCCATCCTTATTCCCTGGGGCTCAGACAGAAAAGAGGCCACCTGCCATGCAGGAGACCTGGGCTCTATCCCTGGGTGGGGAGGAGGGTGGAGAAAAAATGACTACCCACTCCAGCCTTCTTGCCAGGAAATCCCATGGACAGAGGAGCCTGGCGGGCTGCAGCCCAGGGGGCCGCACAGAGGTGGACATGACTGCGTGGCTCACACTTCCACATTCATCTTTGGAGGGGTTGTCACTCTGCTTGCCACAAACCTGGAATCCAGGCCCAACCCAGCCTCTGGGGCTTCCCCTGCGAGCACCCTAGGCTGCAGGATCTATAATGCGAGGTGGCCCGGTGTGGTGGTAGGGAGTGCTGGGAGCCCGGGTCTCTCATGCAAGCCTGGGGTCTTCATGTAAGGAGGCCCCAAGGAGGGAGGCGGGCCAGGCTTGGACACGGGGTCTGGAGGCCCTCAGAGCACTACCCCAGCCGGCAGAGGAAAGGTGGGCCCCAAGCTGCCAATTTCTAACAGAAGCTGAAAACCCTGGTTTTTATGTGAAATCTCCAGTTTTTAAGTGTTGGCAAATGATTCAAAATTATGAAAAAACAACAACAACAACAACAAACCCCTACACACACAAATGCACACACCCACACGGTATATGAGGTTGCGTAGAACACATCTGAGGCCAGGTGAAGCCCACAGGTGGTGAGCTCCTGACGGCTGGCCTGCCTGGGAGAGAGCAGAGGTGAGGGTGTGCCGCGGGCAGTGGGTGCTGGACAGTCCACGGAGGAGCCTGGAGGAGACCGAACCACTTCCCTGGTTCTGCTAGGTGGGGGCAGCCTGGACAGGGAGTGGTCCAGAGGGGACTGGGAGGCTTCAAGGAGATGGAGAAGCAGAGGGAAGTCACACTGCGGCCGGATCAGTCCAGCCCCAACCCCAGCGGTGACCCCAGGTGGGCAGGCTGCTGTGTGGTCTTGGACAAGTTCCCTGGCCTCTCTGCCTTCCTTTCCTCTTGTGTCCAGTTCCACACATTCTGTGAGCAAACCCCCGATTTGTGCCAGGCACTGTCCAGGTCATGGAGCGGCATGAAGCAGGGCAAGCTCCTGCCTCCAGTGGCCGTGGCTGAGCTGGTGGCGTGGAACCCCCGGCCTGGGCTTAATCACCACGTGAGAACCGGACAGAAGTCAGTTCGTCTCCCTCCACCAACCCTTGCTTTTGCCACCTTATCCCTAACATAGCTGTGGCTCGTGACTTCCACTCATTCACTGAGCACCAACTGAAAGCTACATATTCACTCTCAAAATCTGGACTGATGTCACTATGGCTCCCATTTTACAGGTGGAGAGACTGAGGCCAGGACGCATAGATCGCTCAGCAAGGAAGGGGCTATAGTGGGAAGGAACCCTGACCCCAGAAACTATTCTCGCAGCCCCCCCTCTGCCTTAACCTTTAGCTAGTTACCAGTCCCTGGGAATCTTAACGCCATCAGCTGGGGCCTCCTTGGAGGTAACATGGAGGAAATGTCCTCTCTTTGTGCTAAACTCTGTCCGGAATTACCTCTTCCCAACTTCAAATGGGCCCTGGTTCCTGACGTTGTTGACTGCATGGCCCCTGGCGCCGTGAGAGGTTTCAAACAACCGATCCTCTTTCATCTTTCTGGACTTGGCATTTTTCTGTCTCTCTGCCTGAGGCTGTTCTGGCATTTTACCATAAGTGTCCAGTCACTGGACCCACTGTGTGCCAGGCACTTCAGGGGCATGACCTCACTTAACCCTTAACAAGGCAGGTGCCAGGGCTAGGTGGGGTGAAATCATTTGCCCAGAGTCACACACCCATGAGCGGGATGGCTTCAAAGTCACTCTTGAACCTCTGCACCACGAGGCTGCTCTCCACCAACTGATGGGAAGGGAGACTTTTCTACTCTTCTCCAGAAACTTCACCCTCCTTCCAGCAGCCCAGTCTCAATGTCCGAGAATTTCATTTCCCATTAGTCACCCTGGGAGGGCTCCTTCCTGGGATCGGGGAGCTGGGGTGCTCACGTGCTCTGAGGCCTCCCTCCCAGCCCCTTCTCTCGTGTCTGGTGTGTGGTTCCCAGGTGGGAAATTCTCCCCGATCTTGTCCCCCTCTAGTCTCCATCGCAGGGGCAAGCAAAGAAGAGCATGAAAGTGGGCGCTGCGGGCAGGGTGTGGGATGGGTTTTAGGGTCCCAGATTCCAGCTGCCCAGGGAAAGTCCGGTCAGAAGGGCGGAGTTGCCCAGATCGAATTTGGCTCGTTCTTATCAGCTGCAGAGCTCTTCGGGCAGGCAGTGTGGAATCAAAGGAGGCCAGGGCTATTTGCTTACTTTCCTTCCTCCTTTTTGGCAAAAGGAGATCAAAGCCAATCCTCTGCTCTGCCCAGCTCCCCCTTCCTCCTCTCCTGATCTCCCTAAAAAGACTAAAAAGGCCCTAAAAAACCCAAAATTTAAGAAGGAGGGTTTGTCCTCCCACCTCATTTTCCCTGACGTGACTCTGCTCTGAGCCCTGGCTCATGCATTTTACAGGAACAACGGCAACATTCCTGCAGGCGATAAGCAACAGATCTTATTATTCCCCTGGCAGAGGGGGAAACTGAGGCACCCTGAGGGAAAGTCACTCTTCAGAGGTCACTCAAGATTCTGACTCCCCGGTCTAGGCTCTCAAGCCACATCCCTCCTCGGCATCTGTAGTTCCACCAAGAAAAACAACGTGAGCATAAAGGGGGCTGACAGCAGGCATCCAAGCTCCAATGTCCCCTGAGTCTTTCTGCTGTGCCAGCCCTGAGTTCAGGGGCTACGAACTCCAGTGACTTCAGGGCCCAGACAAGACACACAGATGATGAAGGCGGCTGGGGTGGGGGGGCGGCGTGGGGCAGGGGGAGGCAGGCAGCAGGGAGTGAGGGGGACGCGGTGAACAAGAAAGCCCTGGAGTTTCAACTCTGCACCAGCCCACGGCTGCCTCGGGAAAATGAGGGTCTCGTACTTTCAAGGTTTTCAGGCAGAAATCCAGACATTTTATGTGAAATCTGTGTATTTTTTTTAATATAGTGGAAGATGAGAGTCTTTTTATTTTAGTGACAAATGGAATAAATCAATAATGTGCTATGCTGGCATCCTGGATTTGATATTTCATTTCCCCAGTGAGTTCAAATACTACCTTTGTGATAGTTCTTCCCACCGTTCTTCTATTTCATACTTTTCCTTGTAAACTCCAAAATGAATTTATCCAATTAAAGAAATCCTGTGGGTCACTACTTGAAACAGCATCCGGTTTATATATGTTGGCACAATTGCCATTTGAAAGATGTGAAGTCTCCCCACCTATTTTATTCTCATCTTATTTCCTGCCCTTTGGGAAGATATTTTAGTTTTCTTCCAAAGTCTCTTGATTTTTAAATGATGGCAAAACTCCAAGATGTTGGAACTGCGTGGCCTAAGTAACGCCTCCCCTGTATGGGCTGCGTCTGGCCCGGGGCCCCCTTTTGCCCCCTGAGATTCTCTCGGCCTCACCCCAGGGGGTTGGGGGTGGGGGGGCTGAACATGCTGTCATTCAAAGATAACCCTGTCCCAGGCAGAGAGATCTCCGGGGCCAGGGAACTCAGAGCAGGCTGGGCTGAGAAACTCTGGGATGTTCACCCCTTGACACAGCCCGAGGAAAGGCAGGGCACCCACTTCCTTCACATCCAGCCAGATAAGCCTGCAAAGGCGACGCTTCCCTGCAGGGGCTCTGGCCAGCTCACTTTTAACCAGCTCTTAAAATAGCAATTAAAAGTAATCCAGATGGCTTGGTTTTTAAAAAGAAAATTTTTAAAATGAGAAGAAAACACAGTTGGTCCAGGAGTATCTATTGAGGCCCGCTAAAGCCAGGCACTGCTCAAGGAGCTGTGGATGCGGGTCCAGCTTCGTGGCGTTTGTGCTCTAGTGGGAAACACAGGCCGTGAATCCAGAAACAGATGGAAAACCAAGGTACACACCCGTGATGACAGGTGCATGAAGAGATGAAGGTGGTGGGAGGCAGGAGGGTCCGTGTAGACGGGCCCGGGGGTAGCCTCTCAGCGGAGGAGCCAATTTGCTGACACCCGAGTGATGGAAAAGAGACATCAGGGAATCAGTCTCCCTGGTACTTCCAACACCCAGGAAAACCTCTGTGACTTCTGGGCAAATCTCCTGCCAAACTGCTATTTATACAGTTAAAAAAATTTTTTTTTTAATTTCCATTTTACATGTTTACATTTTCTAAAAACCAAAAGTGGCCACATAGTGTTTATAACCACCTTCTTTTCCTACTCAAAGTCTCTGTCTCCCATCTACAAACCAGTTGATCTCAGTAGCTACCCCACGTGATGATGAAGCAGGTGGCTGTGAATATTACTGCCCAAGAAAATGGCCTATGGCAGATGATTGCCATTATTGCCATTTTTTTTTTTTTAGAGTCACTTTTCAAGAGCAGCCCTGAGAGGTGGAGAGCATCATTTCCATACTTCAGGGGCAAGTGGAAAGGCTGAGATGAGAGCTGACTGGGGAGAGAGCAGGACGCCATCCCCACCCCCCACCCCCAGCCCCAGACTCTGCACCATGAAACCTCAACCACATAGAGCCCCTTCCTCCCCAGAGAGGAAGTCGAGGCCAAACCCAGGGACTTGTTTTCAGTTGTTTTTTTCCTCTCTGTGATGTCGTTCGTTTTTTATGAACATCGCACTTATCTGATGTCACAGGTTGGGGGAATCCAAACCACAGATACAAATATGCCCTGTTATTCTTTGAAGGACTGTGCAGCGAGATAAGGGAGCTCAGCGCGCAAGGCGGTGTTGGGGCCGGGGTCGGGTACAGCGTGCAAGGAGGCATGGTTTGTTTTTGCAGAACTAGGAGCGTCAGTGTTTGTTCTAGGGCTCGGAGCCGTCAGCATCTTTGGTGGGAGCTTGGTCACCGGTCACCGTCACCTGGGTCACGTGGGGTGTGCTTGGCGCTCACCCTTCCCCGGTGCCAGAACAGCAGGTGGGTGCGCAGGGGAAACCCAGAGGCATCATCGGGACCACAGCCTCATCATCTCCTGAGAATGCTGCTGAGAGCGCTGGTGGCCCAGCGGTGCCTGAGGCTAACAAACGCCGCTCCCTGCCATCTTCTGGTAAATTCTGAGTTAACTCGAAAATCCTGTTTGGTTTCCCTGTGCTTTTTGAGACTGTCACTCGAACACCTGAATCCCCTCTCTGACCAAGCATTATGAGGTCTGCAAAACCCTGCTTCCTCCCTGGTCCCCATCCGGAGTCTAATCCACACGCAGTCAGTGAGGTCCTGTGAACACCCAAGTCAGGTCACACCCTTCCTCTTCTCAGAGTCCTCCTGCGGCTTCCACTGCACCCAGGGTTGTGCCAAGTGCTCTTGGCGGGCTGCAAGGTTCTGTCTGACTTCCCCTTTCCTCCTCACTCCTTCACGCCTCCTACTCCCTGCACTGGCCTCCACCATGCCTCTTCGGGCCTCAGGGCCTTTGCACTTATTGCTCCCTTACTTCCTTGACTGCGATACATTCTCATCAGAGAGACTGTCTTCGACTCCCGCCAAAATGGTGTCCCTTTCCCAAGGGGACCTTGGGACCTCACCCAGCTTTATTTTTCTTCCCAGCTCTCTGTTACTACCTGATATGTCAGATACGTGTTCTTTTGTTTACTGTCATTGGACCTAAGTTCCTGGGGACGGCTGTCTTTCTCTGGTGCCTAGAAGCTTCCTGGCACATTGAGAAAGCTCAGTCATTTCTCCTCTTGTGTAAATAAATGCAAGAATCTTGGAGCCACCTGGAACTAAGCCCAGTGTTACGTGGCAGCCTGGATGGGAGGGGATATTGAGGGACAAGAGACACATATCTATGTACGGCTGAGTCCCTTCACTGTTCTCCTGAAACTATCACAAAATTGTTAATAGGTTATACCCCAGTCCAAAATAAAAAGTTAAAAAAAAAAAAAAAAAAAAGAATCTTGGAGCCAACTACTACAGACCAAAGGGTTTAGCTCAGGTCTCTAGGACAATGAAAACCATAAGGGACTTCAATCTTTTTTTTTTTTTTAACTTAGCTTTTAAATTAAAAAAAAAAAAAAGTTTATCTTTTGGCTACACCGTGAAGCATGTGGGATCTTAGTTTCCCAACCAGGGATTGAACCCACATCCCCTGCATTGCAAGCAGTCTTAACCACTGGACCACCAAGGAAGTCCCCATAAAGGATTTTAAAGTGGGAACTTCGATCGATTGGTTTGGGAATGATCACTGAAGTTTCTGAGAGAGGCCATGTGCTCTAACTGTGGGACACACACCTCGGGGGGATGGCTGGATTGTGTTGGGTGAAATATAGACAGTACCAGGGCCTCCTTCATCTCAGGGGTTAAATCAGATGACACATGCATGATGCTCAGTCTCGTGCTTGGCACGTGGTTAAGCGCTCAGCAAACGGTCATTGTAAGTACCAACTATAGCACAAAGGAGAACACGGAGTCAGGTTCTTGGATTGAGTGACTGCACGGATGGGCATGCATGAGACCGAGAATAAAGGAGCAAGTGTGGGGTATGGTTGAGGCCAAGGGCACCAGGGTCTGAGTGGGAAAGAGCTGAGAGCCCGTGAGAAGGGTCAGTGAACATGCCCACTTGGCAGGTGGACCCAGGGGAAATGCCAGGCCTGAGCGTACAGATCTGGGGATTATCAGTGCAAAGCTAGCGACTGAAGACCCGGGGCTGGCCCTAAAGCAGAGAACCTGTGCAGAAAAGGAGTAGAGGTGACCAGAGAGCCTCAGGGGCCCCCGTGTCCCTCTTCTGCCCCGACTTAGCTCCTCAGGCTGCAGAGGGAGTGCTCTTCTTGAGAACATGGAGTGATAGCCCCCTCAAATTAAAGAGGGTTCTCAGCCAGGCAGGAGAGTTGACGCTGGCTGTGGTTGGGCAGCTGGCAAGGTCTGCCTCACCTCTACTGACCAGAGATTTTTATCCACCCTCTTCTCTCCTCCCCTCACTGCAATCTCATTCCCGTCACTGCAGGTATTGGTCGTCTACAGGTGCAATAATGTTACATAACAAACCACCCCAAACCTTTAATTCTCTTGAATGTGGAGGGAAGAAGGGATAGAGACCGGAAAACCATAGGTGAGACTGAAAAAGAGAAGTCAGTGAGGTAGGTAACCAACAAACAGAAATGACACTGGATCTGAGGAATTCTTCACTGTTGCCTGGATCCACGCCTCTTGACCTGTGACCTTGCGGTTCCTCCCACAAAAGGGGTGGAGCATATTCCCTCCCCCTTGACTTGAGTTCAGCCACATGGTTTGTTTTTGCCAGCAGAATGAGATGAGAGTGACAGTGTGTCCGCAGGAGACTAGGCTCTCAGAGACCTTGCATGCTTCCACCTGGCTTTTATGCCTCTGCCACTACTGTAAAGAACCTGCCTGCAATGCAGAAAACCTGGGTTCGATCCCTGGGTTGGCAAGATGCCTTGGAGAAGAGAAAGGCTACCCACTCCAGTGTTCTGACCTGTAGAATTCCAGGGGCTGTCTAGTTCCCGGGGTCGCAAAGAGTGGGACAGGACTGAGCGACTTGCACTTTCACTTCACACTGTAAGCAGACACATCTGGTAACGTCTTTGGGTCCCAGAAGAAGGTGAGAGGCATGTGAGGCAGGGCAGAGTCCCATCTGCCAGGCCAGCCTAGGTCAGCAGACTTCCAGCAGAACAGCAGGCAGGTGGATGGGCCTAGCCAAGATCAGCAGAACCACCCCTACACATCCACACCAGGCCAGCTGACCTGCAGCAACTCCATATTCGAGAGAATAAAACGTTTGGGGTGTTTGTTATGCAGAATTATCACCGCCGTAGATAATGATACCTGTGAGAACAAAAGGGAGATTGTAGTGAATTGAAAGAAGAGGATGGGATTTTAAAAATTCTGATTAATTGAGGTATGGCAGACACTGTTGACTGTTCAGTTAAAGCTATTGTCAACTCTTCTTGTTGGCTGAAAGAACCCTCTTTTGTCTGAGGGGGCATCGGCCAGTGTACTTAAGTCAGGGGTCACCCTCCCAGCCTGAGGAGGGAAATCAGGTCTCCAGACAGAAGCCCACACTGACAAGAGTAGAGTAGAAAAGGGGAAAAAACTCGTGTCCTGGATAATGTCTTTGAGTCTTTGTATTAATGTCCCTTGAACAACTTGTGGTAGATACTGCTTAGTATCTGCCCAATAGCCACTCTTCCTTTTATCCTTGTTTACAGAACCCTGATTTTATTGGGATGGCAGTCAGCCAGCTAAAAGCTCTCAGCTTCCTGAAGTCCCTGTGACAGCCAGGAGCGGCCATGTGATCCAGGTATGAGACATGAATATTAAGCAGAATTTGCCAAGTGGGGCCCCTGGGAAAGCTTTTTGAAAAGAGACAAACATAACGGGTGTTCTGCTCACCCCTGTCCTCTTCTTCCGGCTACAGTGTGGATACGAGCTAGAGAGACAATGGCCATCTTGTAACCACGACCAACCGTGAGGACAAGAAGGCCAAGTGAAGAAACAGGAAAGAACCTGGGCCCCTCGTGGCATCATCGAGGCACCCCATCAGCCCAAGACGCTTACTGCTGGGCTTAGTAACAGGAGATGATAGAAACTTACCAGTGGTGAGATTCGTGTTACTTGCAGCTGAATGCATGCCTGCTGGATCCACTCCCCTGCCTCTGGATTTCTAAACTCATGAGAAAATACATTTCCTTAATGATTAAGCATTTTGCACTGGGTTTCCTGTCCTTGCAGTTGAATGCATCCTAGAGTATCCTGCATTTTGCAGTGAGGTGACTTCTGATAAATGAGATATGCCTGATCTTGGACTTGACCGACATGGATAGGGGGGCAGGGATCCCTCCCACGCCTGCTGGAGAATCAGAGGGTCAAAGAGAAGACTTCTGATATCCAGCACATCTTTCTGCCAGAACCAAAAGGACTAAGGCCTCAGGGTTTACTTCGGCTTCAGATTATCTGTGAAGAGTTCTTACTAACTGATTTGTCAGTTTGCTTATTTGTTTTTGAAGGAAGAAAGCTAAGGTTCAAGGAGACAAATTTACCACCTAAGGATCTCAGCCAGAGCAAGGTCTGCTGGTCTCTGGGATCATCTTCTTTTTCCTCCTCCTTTCTGGACCCATGTCTTCCCATCAGTAGGATGAGATTAACTCAAGATCAAAGCTTTTCAAACATTTCATTTCAAAGTGGGCAAAACCCTTTTACAGCTGAACTCTTACTTGTTGTCCCACTCATAAAAAAAGATAAAAGAAGCTGCTTGTAGTGCGGCGGGTCAGGAGCCTGCAGCCTCCTCCCCGGGGCTGGGTCCACTGGCATCTCACTGCCACCCGGGGTTTGCAGTGGGCTTTCAGCAAACAGCAGCCCAGATTGTCCCGAGGCCTGCAGGAAAACCTGAGTCCAAGAGGGGAGTCTCCGATCTTTCAAACAGGGCTAACATGTATCGTGGAAGACAGTCACGCACACAGCAAAACAAAACCAAAACCAAAAGCTTTCTAACAGTGCAAACGGAATGAAAAGTCACCTTCCTCTCGTCTCTGACTTGCCACTCTTCCCCCAAAACACAGGGCCTTGTCCTCTGAGAGGTGGTCTGTGTGTCTTCCAAGAGATGTATGTACACATACTGTCCCATCTTGCCTTACACACACACACACACACACACACACACACACTCTAGCATCCTGTAATCACTTTGCATCTTTTCTCAGTTAATGTTGCATCTTGGCAGTTTTTCCAAATCCGTACTCAGAGGTCTGCTTCATTCACTTCAATGGTTACCTGATACTGGAATACTATTTAATTTCTTTGGCTAAAAAGACCCTTATTCTTGACTAAGACGTACAAACCACTGTGAAAGTGAAAGTGCTGGTCTCTTAGTCCTGTGTGGTTCTCTGCGACCCCATGGACTGTAGCCCGCCCGGCTCCTCTGTCCTTGGAATTCTCCAGGCAAGACACTGCAGTGAGTTGCCATTTCCTCTTCCAGGGGATTTTCCTTACCCAGAGATCGAATCCGGGTCTCTTGCATTGCAGGCTGATTGTTTACCATCTGATCCACCAGGGCAGCCCTACAAACCACTACGAATAGAATAAATAAAAGATATAAGGATATATTGTACAGCCAGGGAATATAGGCAGTATTCTATAACAACTGTAAGTGGAGTATAATGTACAGAAATATTGAGTCTCTACTTTGTATACCCGAAACTAATGTAATGTTGTACATCAACTATACTTTAATTAAAACAAAAATAAGAAAAGGAAAAAACAAAGAAATGGGATACTAAAAACAAACGAAACTTTCCTCTTCTTGGATACTCAGGTTGCTTCCAGTCTTTTACTGTGTTAAAGAATCCTGCAATTTAGGTGGGAGGTGGGAGGAAGGTTCAAAAAGGCGGCGACATATGTGTACCTATGGCGGACTTATGTTGATGTGCGGCAGAAACCAACACACTATTGTAAAGCAATCATCCTTCAAATAAAAACCAATACATTAAAAAAAGAAGCAGCTTGCAATGAGATCTTTAGTTCTTTATGTGCCCCTCTTGATATACATGTACTAATTTAGATACTTGTTCTCACACATGCGTGCTCTCTCTTTCCCTCGCTCTCTGCTTTTTTGCTTTATTTTTTGCTTATTTGTGTTTTCCAATTTTTATTCTATGAGCATGTCTCATTTGTGGAATAATTAAAAAGATATGTGTATAGGTCCGGGCCTCAAGCTTCAGCCAAGTTAGATAAACAACCCCACGCATAAGCACAATTGAGAAAGGAAAAAAAAAAAAAAATTCAGCCTCAGCTGCTGAGGCCTGTTTGGCTGGAAGGTTGCATATCTGGAGAGTTGTGTGCCAAGGCGCAGCCCTGCCTGCTGCGACACGTCCTAAGTGTAGGGTCTGGGTTCTGGCTTATGCTGGTCGTTGACTTGCGGGTGACTCCAGGTAAGCCACTGAGCCCAGCTGTGCTGTCGGAAGAGCATGTACTTTGTGACAGGCTCCCAGCTAAGTGCGATATCGTGTCTGGGGAGGCTGGTATTATTAGCCCTACATCTCAGAAGAAGAAAAGAAACTCGGGGAGATGAAGGACTTGCCAGTCTCCTCTAGGGCTGTCAAGGAACGACAATCCACCCAGCCTGGGAGTCGGCTCCTCCCAGGTCGTGCTTCCTCCCCACTTCCCTTGCAAATACCGGTTCACCTTCAAGGACCATCAGCTCTCCCTTCACAATATCTGTGTGTCTCACTGACGCCTCACCACGCAGCTTTCTAGACCCTCTGTGATCTGTGCCCCCCGCCCCCGCCACCTTTCTTGTTTCATCTCCCACCCCCACTCTTGCCTGGCTCTCTCTGCCCCCCTCACATCGGGCTTCACTCCCAAGCTCAGGGCCTTTGGGCTTGCTCTTCTATGGATTCTTTTCCTTCCCCGCAGGTCCAGGTCTAGGTTGAGGCAAGTGAGATGCTCAGGGTGAAAACGTTAAGGAGGTAACCTCCTGACCTGCCAACCGGCCCCTGAATGACCCTGAGACCAAGCCCCTGCTCTCATTTTGAACCCCGGGTCACTGGTTTATCTCACCGGCTCCTGGCACTGCTTCTCAGACTTGGTTCTTCTCATCACCCGGGTTTTGCCTTAAATGACCCCCTCCCATCAGAAATACCCCCTTGATCATCTTAGTTGTGGGTATTCCCATCACCCTCTAGCCCACACACTGTCTCATTTTCATTGCTCTTCTTATACAGTCATTTCTTCTGTGCCTCTCTCTGCCCAGCAGCTGGTAAGCTCTGTGAGGACGGGAATCCTGATACTATCCAGTATATTCTTGATATGTCCCCAGCATCCAGCATTCAGTTTATAACAGACTCAGTACAGAGCCCTGGGGTGAGTGAATGAATGAGCCAGTTACAGGCAGAGTCAGGATTCCACCGGGTTTTCCTGCCTCCAAAGTCAGCCCTCCCATCCGCAGCTGAGACTCAAGGTCCAGGGCACCCACGCCAGTGGCTCGTGTCATGGCCTGTCCTGATAGGAAGCCCGAGTCCCGAGGACAGGCTGCCGGAGGAAACTTCTAGGTGGGGCGGAGCTTGGCCGCCGTCAGCCTCAGGGCTTCACGAGGCCAGCTGCGCCCCTCCCCCCTCGCTCTAGTTTTTATTTTTAGAGGCGAGTTTTTGGGCACAGAGAACTCTCCTTAGGAAAAGCCCAGCAAGAGGACGAGGGAGGAGGTTTTGAAATCCGGTGGGAAAGTAGGTCAGGCCGGGGTGCTGGCGGGTATCCAGACGATAAGGCCTGTGGAAGTTTAATAACGTGAGCGGTCGTATCCATGACATAATTCATAACTGAGAGGAAATAGCAATTAAGGGGCAATTGTGCAATGTGGGACAAGCCTCCTTCGCAGCTCATAAAAGCAGGAGGAGAGAGAGGTGACCCCGTCACTCCGGGGCAACTGGGGGCTGGGCTGGCAGTCTGCGGGGACTGGGCACCCAGTTTCTACACTGGGGGACTTACACCCGTCTTGCCTCCCCCCCTCAGGCCTCAGGGAGCTAGGAGGATGTGGAAGGCAGAGACTCCCTTCAGCTGGCACCTACTATGTGCCTGGCTGGGCTCAGGGCTGGGGTTAGAGCCGTTAACACGGCATTTTGCGGCGATTGAGAGATGAGGTTGCAGCTGCACTATTTTGATGCTGCCTTGTCAAGATGGAAAATTGCTTTATCAAGACAACTGTACAACAGACACCCTGACACTTCTTCCATCGTCCCCTCCCCCGCTCCAGTTACTATGGATTTTTCGTTTCTCCTTTATTCATTCTCTGTTGCTTGATCTTTGCAGGAGCACTCAGCTTTTATAATCAGTTACATACACACACGCTAAATCCGCATTGGCACCTTTTCTTGTTCTTAAAGAAGCCAAGCATGCGCTCACCCCAGGGCCTTTGCACTTGCTGTGCCCTCTGCCTAAAATGCTCTCCCCCTAGAAGTCCCCAGAGCTCGCACCTCACCTTCTTCAGATCTTCACTCAAATGTCGCCTTCCCTATGAAGTGTTAGCGGACCAGCGTTTTAAAGCAACAAACCCATCTGTTGTTCTCTATCTACCTCTCCGACTTTATTTTTATCTACAGCACATACGACCAATTAACCCTCTCCATCTGCTGTTCATTTTTTTAATGCTTGCTCCGTCCCACTAGTGTGTTAGCACCACCAGCAAAGGGACTTTTGTCCATCTTGCTCTCGGCTGCAGCCCTAGTGTCGGCTGCAACCGTGCCTAGAACACTGTAGGTGCTCAGGAAATATTGCTGGATGAATGAATGATTAAATATTTGGTATGATTATCAACTGATCAAAAGGCTGACCATTTGCTGGTTTGGGGGCTGCCTCAGAATGCCTCCTGGGTCAAGCCCTTCTTGAATACAGCCGATGGGACTAGAGGTTGGGATCGCCAAGGCCGGTTCAGCTAGCCCAGGTATTGGCAACTGGCGCCTGTTCTGATTGGTCAGTGCTCAGCTTAAAGATCACACCTCCTTCCTCCTCATTGGCTCCTTCAAAGTTAAGATTCTAAATGCATTGACCTGCTGACCCCGCGCATCCCTGAACATTCTTGTGCAAGGGAGTGGAGTTTTGTATGCAAAAGAGGTTCCTTGCAGATATTTTTCACAACAGTGGGCGTGCCTAGTATGTGTGCGTGCACACACACACACAGAGTCAGGAATACACTTGCTCCCAAGCACACATTCAGACATACTCTGCGCTGGAGATGCAGACCTGGACATACACACAGACACACACACACACACCATGCATACAATTAAAAACACACTCCTTTTGTCATTCATACACCCCGACGCACGCTCACATGCCCGAGCATTTTGTACATTCAGCAATAGACGTGTCTCCCCATCCGGCACCCTCACTCAGAGCACACAGATACCTACTCATTCACATCCACGGTCAGTCACACACACATGCACGCACATACACACACTCATTCACCTTCTTAAAGCCATGCATTCACATGCTTACACATCCTTACACAATAAGCCAAATGCACACACAGTGGACACCCACAGACACCCCAAGCCATGCTTCCTGGGGTGCCCACCCTTTCTGAAGGCCAAGGCCCCTGGGAGCCGGTCCTTGGCTGTGTTTAGAAGAGCAGAGATGGGCCACACGCCCCTGGATCTCCCCACCCTGACCCCAAGCAGCCCCGAAGCCTCTTGGCGGGAACAAGCCGAGCCAGGGCCAGCTCCGTAAGCGGGGGGGTGCGTGGTGCCTGCGTCGCCCTGACTGTGCCGCCTCGGGGTACGTCTGGCCGGCTCATCTGTGCCCAGGGCACCCGCCCACTTCCTCCCCATCAGAGGGCGGGCAGGCCTGCTGACATCAGGCGGTTTCTGGGCTGGTCTGGCACCTAGAACAGAGGAAGGAAGCAATGTGTTCCAGCCGTGGGGGCTGACCCAAGGAGCCGGGAACATGCCTGGCAGCTCGTGACCCAGCTCTGCTGAGGCTGGGCCGCCCGCCACTCCACCTTCAAGGGTCCCTGTGACCCAGGCTGGGACCACCGTTCATGGGACTGGTCCCTCCAAATTAGCGCTCCACCCCCACTCCCCTCCCCCTGCAGGTTGCGAGCTCCTTTCCTTCCATCCCTGAAAACAAGGACAGCAATTTTCTGTCCTAACTCGCCACGGATTATCTCTTTAAACCTTCAAAACACCAACCCTATGGCTAGGAGTTATCATTCTAGCTTTACAAGTAAAGAAACTGAGGCACAGAGAGGTTAGGGACTACCCCAAGGAGTAGGGTTTGCACCCCTGCAGCTGTGGCCTGGCTCCAGACCCCTCCCCTCAATCCCCCCACCCTCTCCCAGCTTCTCTGTGTTGTTTGTCTGCTCATGTTTGTGAGCCTCCAATATCCATGGCCTCTGCACCTCACACCAGTCTGAACTCCGGCAACAATCTCACGAGCTGGGCACCAGTATTAGCTGTTCAGTATCAGTTGGGTACCGGTAGTGGTTCCAGTTAACAGATGAGGAACCCGAGGTTTACATGACCATCTGAGGCAGACAGCAAGGAAGAGGCAGGTTTGTGACCTGGGTCTGAGAGCTCTTTCTGCAATGCCAGGCCATCTCGCTCACGTGCCAGAGGCCTTTGATGGGACCAGAGGCAGGGAAAGTGGGGCCAGGGGAGGTCTGAATGGCCATACAACAGAGAAATAATAATACACTTTTGAAACGACAGCAAAATGTTTCTACCTTTTAAAATAAGTGGGAAATAATGGACATAGAATAAAATGCACAGATGGTGATGGGTTCTGTTCGATGAGTTCCGACAGATGCACTCAAGAATCAACCACCTAAAACACGATACAAATCTCCCAAAGGCCAAGTTCCCTCATGCTCCTTTCCAAACCAGCCTCAGCCCCAGATGACCGCAGGTCTCTGCACTGTCATCCTAGGTCATCCTGTTTCGCATCATAGGTTAGCTTTGTCCCACCTAGAATTTCAAATAGAGGAAGTCACAGTGTGTGCTCCTCTGCACACACTTCCTACACTCAGCGTAACACCTGCGAGATCCGCTGTGCTTCTGCAAGCCTCACTAGCGGGTTCTTTCGCGGCTGAGAAGTGTCCCGCTGTGAAAACGCTTTTTTATCCAGCCTCCAGGGGACGCGGCTGAGTTTCCGGTGATGAGCACCGACGCTGAGCCAGGCACAGCACTAACCTGGAGTCCTTCACAGGCACCGCATCTGGTCGCCCCCCACCTTGGTCATTATCACGCTCCCCACCTAGGGGCAGGAGGAACTGCAGGCTCAGGGTGAGAAATCCAAAGACGCGGAAGAGCAAGAGGCGGAGGGAGACGCGGGAATGGCAGGAGGCCCTGGCCTGCGAGTGCACGCTTAGCGGAAGCCAAGCTGGAGCGCCAGCCGTGATGGCAGGGGCCTGCCTTGGGGAGGCACCTGCTGGGCTTCCCGGCCTGTTCTAAACACCCTGCGGGAACCAACCCACTTAGTCCTCCGTTACCCTTCTTTACAGTGGGGGAAACTGAGGCACAAGGTGGCTGCGTCCTACCTCCAGGGCCCCATGGCTAGTGAGGAGTGGGGCTGAGGTTGGATTCGGGTGGGCTAGCGCCACTGCTTCTCTTCACCACAAGTCTAAACCAGCTCAGCAGCCCTGCTGCACTCGGGGCCCCTAGGCAGGCGGGCTCAGGGCCCGACTCCCCCAGAGTTGTTTCCTCTCCTGATCGTCTTGGTGTTCCACGGTGAACCTCCCCGGGTCTGGTCAGTTTAGGATCCCAGGGCCTGGTGGTGGGAATGCAGGCGACAGGAGGCATGGTCAAAAGAGGGACCCTAAAGCCAGCCTGTGAATCCCCGCTGTGCCATTTGCTGGCTGTGTGACCTTGGATCAGTCCCCTCCCCTCTCTGAGCTTCCATTTCCTTCTCCATAAAATCAAAGATGGTGACGAGGACAGTGACCTCACGAGGATTCAGTGGGATGGGTGTGGAATTACTAGGTAGGTCATATGAGCCGCTCAGTCGTGTCCGACTCTTTGCAATCTCACGGACTGTCCTAGAACAAACATTTACCTGCGTTTTGCTATCTGCATGGGACCTCTCAATGCTTATTAACTCAAATTCACAGCAACCTTGCAAAGCAGATGCTGTTTAATTCCCACTTTACAGATGAAGAAACCAAGTCTCTAAATACCACCTCCATGCTAAAAATTTCCAAACATACACCTCCTGCCAGGATGTCTCCCTTGAACTCAGGCCTGAATATCCAGCTATGACAGCAGGGCCTGATGGATGACTCAGCCTCCAGGTAAGAAACGGAACCTCTTCAACTCCCTGCGTGATCTCACCCCTGCTGCAGTCTTCTTCCCTTCAGAAAGAGCCCACCTCTGTCTTTCAAGGGACTCAGGCCCAAAACCTGAGTGTCCTCATTGACTCCTCTCTTTCTCCAACCCTCTCTGCCCCACTTTCCATCCATGAGCCTTCAGAAGGCATCCGGATCTGATCACGTCCCCTGCCTCCACAGCCCCACCCCGGCGTGAGTCACCAGAAACTTGCTCGGAGGATTATTCCAGAGTCCTCCAAACTATCTCCTCCATCCTGCCATTTCCCCCTACCCGAAAAGGAAGTCAGTTCACGTCTCTCCCATGCTCAACACCCTGCCATGGCTCCCACGTCGCCCAGAGTGAAAGACGAGGTCCTGGCGGTGGCCCGTAGGTCCCCACAGTTGACCCTTGCCTTGCCTTCTGATGACTCCTCTCCAGCCACACCAGCCTGCCCCCTGCTCCTGGAACACATCAAGCACTCTTCAGCCCCAGGGCCTTTGCACTTGCTGTTCCCTCTGCCTGGGACTCTCTTCCTAAGGATAATTACATGGCTCCTCTTTCACCACCTTCAGGTCTTTGCTCAGAGGTGAATGTCTCCAGGGCCTTTCTTGACCACCCTGCTTACAGGAACAAGCCCCTTCATGAGCACAGATTGGCGCCCATCACCATGGCACCCATGATGCCCATGGCGCCCATCACCAGCTGGCATGTGGAGCCTTATTAATATTGTTAGTAATAGTAGGTTGGAATCTCTCTACCCACTGCCCGCCAGTGCAGGACTGTTTCTGGGGAGTCACTGCAGCACCTCATCACCTCCAGGTCTGGTGCAGAGTGCTTACTCATTAAAGGTTTACTGAATGAACAAATGGAGATCCGGGGGGGATTCACTGACTTCCCGGGGCCACCGGATTAGGACGAGTTGGAACCAGCATTTGAACCCAGGGGTCTCAGTCCCAGGCTGTGTCATTAACCTCCCAGCGCCTGGTTCTACGTCAGCACCCCAGAGATGGTGGCTGTCACCATGATGATTTTTCTGGCAATATGCCCATCCTTCCCCACTTGCAGGAGAAGGCTGGGGAGGGGGGCGAAAGGGAGAGGTCAGGTCAGCTGTGTGGCCTCCGACCAGTATGAGATGACTCATCAACCCCATGAGGACAGGTGACATTCCATCCTCACCCCCAGGGGACTTTGGCCTGAGATAAAGGGAGCACCCTGCTTCTGGGAAGAGGAGGACAAACAAGTGGGAGAGGTGGCCGGGCCACTGCCTGGGGGTGGGTGGGGGGGGGTCGCATATCTGGGCTGGAGGGCCACAGGGTTCAGCCATGAAGCAAGGGACAGCCCAGATGACCCCTGAGCCTCCCTTCCGGGGTCAGAGGCACAGCCTGAGCCCTCTTATCAGGAAGATGGAACTTTTTCTGTGCAGTCAGCACCCCAGCCTCCCCCTCAGGCGAGCAGGGGACAGTCTCTTGGTGCACTTCCATTTCCCCTTGGCATTTTTTCCTGGGTCAGAAAAACCGGAGCCAACCAGCAAATGCATTTTGAAAACTACCATCAAGGGGCCGCAGAGTCTCTAGCCTGATGGGCTATCAGTTCAGTTCAGTCGCTCAGTCGTGTCTGACTCTTTGCGACCCATGAATTGCAGCTATATTTGATTTATATTTTAATTTAAAAAACTCCCAACTTGGGACTTCCCTGGTGATCCAGTGGTTAAGAATCTGCCTTGCAACGCTGGGGACTTGGGTTCGATCTCTGATCAGAGAACTAAGATTTCACTTGCCTCCAGGTAACTAAGCCCACACACCACAACTGAGACCCGACAGAGCTAAACAAACAAACAAACCAACCATATATATATATATATATATATATATATATATATACCTCCCAACTTAATAATGTGTGTATGCATGTGTGTTAGTTGCTCAGTTGTGTCCCACTCTGTGCGACCCCATGGACTGTAGCCTGCCAGGCTCCTCTGTCCATGAAATTCTCCAGGCAAGAACACTAGAGTGGGTTGCCTTTCCCTTCTTCAGGGGATCTTCTCGACTGGGGTCAAACCTGGGTCTCCTGCATTGCAGGCAGATTCTCTTACCATCTGAGCCACTAGGGAAGCCCCACAACTTAATAATACTTAAAGATAGCTCTGTTGCAAAAAGATTCAAGCAACACACTCTCTGTGGTAAGTTAACTTTATCTGCAGGATTGGGTTTGGCTGCAAGTAACGAGTACCAGACTCCAGTGGCTTTGCCGGCTACAGCTTCTATTTTCCTTGGGTAAAAAGAAGTCCAGAGGAGGACTCGTTCCAGGAAGTCACCAATGACCAGTTTCCTTGTCTCCCACTTTGGTGCGTGACTTTCAAACTCATGGCTACTTGACTGCCTGACACGCTGTGCTCAGCCCTGGAGGAGGGCAGAGGAGGTACAGGATCTGGGTCAAATCCTCCTCTTAGATTAAAAACATGGCAGCTTTGTCAGAGCCCCACCTGACTGATCTCTACTTACATCTCACAGAGTCGGACACGACTGAGCAACCGAACTGAACTGACCAGGAGGGGGTCACCTGGCCCCCCGACTGCACCTGCCTGCCTGCAAGGTGGGCTGGAGATGTGATCATTTTGTGTTGGTCCGTTGCTGGTCCATTCAGAACTGGGGTCGTATTCTTCACCTTCCCGTGCGATTTTGAGCCCTAGTCGGGGAGCTCAGCTCCCACCGGCCTCGCAGACAAAAAAACCAAAACGCAAAGCAGAAGCAATATTGTAACAAATTCAATGAAGACTTTTAAAATGGTACACATCGGAAAAAATCTTTTAAAAAATATTTATTCTTGCCTGGAAAATCCCGTGGACATAAGAGCCTGGCGGGCTACAGTCCATGGGGTCTCAAAGAGTGGGACACAACTGAGCAACTAAACACATTAGGGAGAAGAAGGGATGAAGGATCAGATTTATTTTGTGTGATCTGACTAGAAACAGCGTGTAAATGTGATTTCTCGAGCTTTTTATCACCTAAAATTATGCATTTAGATAATTGTGGCATAGCTGTGACACAGTCTATGTTCTTCACAGTTTATATACTTCATCCCATGTTCATGGATGTTTAGCTTCCCCTAAATCATGAGAAACGCTGGGCTGGAAGAAGCACAGGCTGGAATCAAGATGCCGGGAGAAATATCAATAACCTCAGATGTGCAGATGACACCACCCTTATGGCAGAAAGAGAAGAGGAACTAAAAAGCCTCTTGATGAAAGAGGACAGTGAAAAAGTTGGCTTAAAGCTCAACATTCAGAAAACGAAGATCATGGCATCTGGTCCCATCACTTCATGGGAAATAGATGGGGAAACAGTGGAAACAGTGTCAGACTTTATTTTTTGGGGCTCCAAAATCACTGCAGATGGTGACTGCAGCCATGAAATTAAAAGACGCTTACTCCTTGCAAGAAAAGTCATGACCAACCTAGATAGCATATTCAAAAGCAGAGACATTACTTTGCCAGCAAAGGTCCATATAGTCAAGGCTATGGTTTTTCCAGTGGTCATGTATGGATGTAAGAGTTGGACTGTGAAGAAGGCTGAGCGCCAAAGAATTGATGGTTTTGAACTGTGGTGTTGCAGAAGACTCTTTAGAGTCCCTTGGACTGCAAGGAGATCCAACCAGTCCATTCTGAAGGAGATCAGCCCTGGGATTTCTTTGGAAGGAATGATGCTAAAGCTGAAACTCCAGTACTTTGGCCACCTCATGTGAAGAGTTGACTTATTGGAAAAGACTCTGATGCTGGGAGGGATTGGGGGCAGGAGGAGAAGGGGAAGACAGAGGATGAGATGGCTGGATGGCATCACTGACTCGATGGACGTGAGTCTGAGTGAACTCCAGGAGTTGGTGATGGATAGGGAGGCCTGGCGTGCTGCGATTCATGGGGTCGCAAAGAGTTGGACACGACTGAGTGACTGAACTGATCTGAAACAATTTGAAACAATGCCTCAGTGAACATCCTCACCAAGGACTTGTCCTGCCCTTCGCTTTTCCCTCCTCCAGGGGATCTTCCCAACCCAGGGATCGAACCCAGGTCTCCCGCATTGCAGGTAGATTCTTTACCAGCTGAGCCACCAGGGAAGCCCAAGAATACTGGGGTGGGTAGCCTATCCCTTCTCCAGGGGATCTTCCAAGCCCAAGAGTCAAACCTAGGTCTCCCGCATTGCAGGTGGATTCTTTACCAGCTGAGCCACCAGGGAAGCCGGCACACTTTCTACAAAGTGTACTTGAGACTGTGGGCGCATCCATTTAAAAGGTTAGGAAGTTTTCCCAAATCAACAGGAAGGTTTTGCCACTTTACACTCCCTCCCACCATATGTGAGAGGATCTGCCTCCCTAACACTCACCAGACAGGGTATTATCACTTAAATATTTCCCCCCGTGTGGTGGGGGAAAAATTATTCGCGTTAAAATTTGCACTTCCCTGACTAGTATTGAGGTGAAGCCCTTATCATTTATGTATTGCCTGTTTGTCTTTTCTGATGTACTCATTTGCTTTTTAAAATTATCTGGGATTGTCTCTCACTGATTTGTTTCTTTCCTTTCTGATTGGTAGAAGTCCTTTTCCAGCTGGCCTACAGACTTATGTACAATAAACTGCATCCGTTTAAGGCGTGTGGGCGTGCTAAGTCAATTCAGTCGTGTCTGACTCTTTGTGGAACTATGGACTGTAGCCTGCCAGGCTCCTCCATCCAGGGGATTCTCCAGGCAAGAACACTGGTGTAGGTTGCCGGTTCCTCCTCGAGAGGATCTTCCCGACCCAGGGATGGAACCCCCATCTCCTGTGTCTTCTGTATTGGCAGGCAAGTGCCTCACCACTAGCGCTACCTGGGAAGCCCCCATATAAGGCAGGGTGTCTCAATTCTGCTACTACTGACATTTGGGTCAGATAATTCTTTGTCTGGGGAGTGGGAGGTGCTGTGTATTGTATTAATAGGATGTTTAGCAGCATCCTTGACCTCTGCCCCTAGATGCCAGTAGCATATCCCCACAGTCATGACAACCACAGAAGGGTCAGGACATTTCCAAATGTCTCTTGGGGGCAAAATGATGCCCAGTTGACAGCCTCCAATTTAAGTGTACAGTTGATGAGCTTTGATAGATATGTGCACCCAAGAACCTACTAATACCTTCAAGAGTTTTATAATTTAGGTTGTAAATATTTCTCAGTCTGAGGTTTGACTTCAGATCCAACACCTGACTTTTTCTATTTGAGTGAACTTAGTAAAATCATTTTTTTTTTTTTTACTCTGAACCTCAGTTTCCCCATCTGTGAAGTGAGGATAACAATCTGACCTGGCAGTGATGTTGTAAGTCTTGAAGGCAAGGATGAATGTGGTTGGCAGCTAACAGGCACTCAATAAAAGCTACCCCCACCCACCCACCCACTGCCCTTTCTCACTGTGTGCGCTCGTTTAGTCAACAAATGCTAAGCGCCTCCTATGTGCCAGGCCCTGTGCCAGGCTCTGGACACAGTGAACAAGACAGACAGGGTCCATGTGCTGCACTGGGAGAGGCAGAGAAGAAGTGAGCAAATACATAAATGAACGGGACTGATGCGCCTACAATGCTGCTGATTAGGACTGGGAGGTCAACCAGATGGCCCGGTGTGGTGGACACCTGGGTAAGTGGTGGCTCTCTGGGAGAACAACGAGGTGACATCTAACTGGGGAGCAGAGGAGAAGCCGGAGCCACAGGGAAGGGAGGCCCAAGCAGAGGGAACAGCAAGCACAGAGGTGGTGCAGCTGATTCCATCAGCTGGACACCTTTAAGGAACAGCAAGGAGAAGGAGTGGCTGGGACAGAGCACTCGGGGGAGGACAGAGCTGGGACTCAAGGCCAGCAAGGTAAGGACATGGGGCAGACCACACAGGGCCTTGGCCTTCATGTACAGGAGTTCTCTTCCATTCTGACTTGCAGGGAGAAGTCAGTGGACAGGTTTTAGCTGGGGAGACATGATGCCTCCACTCACGCAACACGGAGGTCCCTGCGCCCCGCCCTGCAGATGGCATATTTATCGGCTCACAGTCTGCCCACTTCTCTGGGTCTCTGTCGGCTGCTGCTGCTGCTTGGTCGCCCAGTCATGTCCAACTCTGTGCGACCCCACGGACTGCAACCCACCAGGGATTCTCCAGGCAAGAATACTAGAGAGGGTTGCCATGCCCTCCTCCAGGGGAGCTTCCTGACCCAGGGATCAGACCCAGGTCTCCTGCATTGCAGGGAGGTTCTTTACCACTGAGCCACCAGGGAAGTCCCGTCTGCCTGCTGGTGCCCTATAAATAGCTCTGATCTTAACCACACTAATGACCAACTTTTCTCTATAAGACCTCAGGCCTCAGGGCCCCTTCACATCCACTTCCCTCCTCCAGTCTTGTGCCAACCCTGAGAAATTAACCTGGGCTATGGGTGCCCGTTATTTCACAGATAGGGAAGCTGCGGTTCAGCCACACAGCTGGAGAGCATCAAGCTGGGACTCGAACCCAGGGTTCTTTCAGCTAAGCCTGCTTCTCCTTGATCCCAGGGCAGCTCTTAGGGTGGAGGGTCAGGAGAGAGTTTTCTCTCTTCCTTTCTAAGACCGCCCTTGATTCCGGGGCTGAAACCTGCAGTGCTCCTATCAGGCCTTTCCCGTGGCAAGCCTCCTGGGCTGCCCAGAGAGAGGGGAGCCCCGTCCCCAGCTGCCTCTCAGAGAGGAGAGAGGCAAGTACCAGGGCTGGGCCCACAGCCAGATGAAGCTGGGGCTGAGCCGGAAGTGCAGTGGTCCAGGGCCATGTGGGATCAAGACCCACCTGTGGGCATTCAGGGGGCTCTGCCTTCTGGCTGGGGACTCGGCCCTGTTTCTGAACCAGTTCCCTGGGACTCCTCAGCTCCCCCATCAGGTGGGGGTCTTGCAGACCCTGACCCAGTGTTGGTTGGGATACCACTGGGCCAGGCCAGCCTCACTGCACCCTGACCACTTAAACCAGGCCGTGAGCCCCCAGGATCTCACGTGTAATGGGCACCAGGGAAACACATGTGGAACTGAACCAGGGCCTGCCTCAGTTTCCCCAGCTCGCCCTTCGGCCTCTGCGGCTCATCCTTATTTGTCACATGCCAGCCACACTGCTGGTTGCTGGGGATGCAACAGCGGCCACCTCACACGGCCCCTGTCCTCAGAGAGCTCACAGTCTGGCTGGGCTGGTGGTTGAGGAGCCAGATAAGACTGTGCTCAGCGCTGACGGCGAGGGTGGCAGGGACTGCCAGGGTCTACCAACCTCCCTCATCTTTCTCCTCAAAATGCAAGAACCTGGAGGTGCTCCCAGGGCACATGTGGCTGAGAAAGATTATATTTCCCAGCCTATTCTGCAGTTAGCTGTGGTCATATGGCCAAGTCCTAGCCGATGGGATGCAAGTGGAGTGATGTGAAACCACTTCTGTGTCATGCCCTCAGAAGGAATGACCCTTTCTCTCTTCCTGCTGACTGGAATGTAGAGGTGATGGAGGAGCTAAAGCAGCCATTTTGGCCTTCACTGGAAGCTGTGGAATGAAGAGAGCAGAGCAACTATACAGAAGGAACCAGTTTCTAGAATGAACTTGCAGAACTGAAACAAACCACCAAATTTGGACCTTCTACATCCGTGCTGGGCAATTAAAATTCTGTCCTGTTGAGACAGTGTGGGCTCTGTCAGAGCAGCTTAGATGTAGCCTGACTTACACAGAGGCATAATAAGCACATGCTGTTAGGGAAGCGTCAGAGGTGTTTAACCCAGCCTGGTGGGGGCAGGTGTGGAGGGCTTCTTGGAGGAGACAACTTTTAGATGGAGGCTTGACAATGAGAAGGAGGATATTTCTAGACAAAGCTTTCAGGCAGATATGTAGCATATGGGTAAATCTGGAGGTAAGAGAGAACATGGAGTTTCCAGATACCTAAAGGACCTGAGGGTGGCTGAATCAGGGAGTGAGGGGGGCAGGTGAAAATGGGGCTGGCCGGTTGGCAGAATCTACCTTGAAGGGCCTGGAAAAGCCATGTTAAGCCTTTTGAATTTTGCCCTGAGGGTAAATGGGAGCCATTACGTGATTCGAAGAGCCGACTCATTAGAGAAACCTCTGATGCTGGGGAAGATTGAGGGCAAGAGGAGAAGGGGGTGGGAGAGGATGTGATGGTTGGCATCACTGACTCAATGGACATGAGTTTGATCAAACTCTAGGACATAGTGAAGGACAGGGAAGCCTGGTGTGCTGCAGTCCATGGGGTCGCAGAGTCGGGGTCGCAGAGTCAAACATAACTTAGCAACTTAAGAGCAAGAACCGGAGGCTGGAGGCAAGAGGGTGAGGTGACTAGATGTGCTTCTTAGAAAGGTCTCTATGGTTACAGGGTGGGAAATGGATTTATTCATTTATTTTTTTAAGAAAAGAACACAGGCTATGCTACGTGCCAGGCACTGAGGATTATCAGTGAGCAAAACAGATTTGGTTCCTATCCTTGTGGAATTTGCAACCTGGCGGAGTGAGACATGAGTCAAGTAACCATGTAAATAAGCATGGAACGTGATAAGGCCAATGCAGGGAGGAATGCATGGCTGTGAGTTGATATAAAGTGGGGGTTGACTTGCGGGAGTCAGAAGAGCTTCCCTGGGAAAGGTGATGGAGGGACAGCAGTGGGAAAGCTTCTAGGATGAGGGGACAGCACAGGCATAGGAGCCCCGAAGGCCACAGGGAGAATGAGGAGGGTCAAAGGTGATGGTAAGGTCGGAGAAATGCAAGCATAGATGGTGAGGCAAGCAGGGCATCTCCAGGGCCAGTCGGTCTCTGGCTTGACCAAGGCAGACAGCAATAGGGAAGGAGTAAGGAAGGGGAGGGAACAGGAAGTGAACCCCGAGTTTGGGCCACATGCTGTATGCCAGGACCTACGCCCATGGTAGCTGTCTTCCCTGGTGGCTCGTATGGTAAAGCGCCTGTCTACAATGCAGGAGACCTCGGTTCCATCCCTGGGTTGGGAAGATCTCCTGGAGAAGGAAATGGCAATCCACTCCAGGACTATTGCCTGGAAAATCCCATGGACAGAGGAGCCTGGTAGGCTACAGCCCATGGGGTCGCAAAGAGTTGGACACAACTGAGTGACTTCACTTCACTTCACACCCATGGTAGACACAGTGCTTTCTCGCTCTGTCTTCTCAGTCAGTCCCGTTTTGCTGGACGTCCATCTGCCAAGGTGCTCAGGGACAGTGCCTCTCTTCAGCCTCAGCATGAATTATTATGGGTCTAAAAACCAGTCAGGTCCATGAATGTCAGGTCCATGAATCAAGGCAAATTGGAAGTGGTCACACAAGAGATGGCAAGAGTGAATGTCAACATTCTAGGAATCAGCGAACTAAAATGGACTGGAATGGGTGAATTTAACTCAGATGACCATTATATCTACTACTGAGGGCAGGAATCCCTCAGAAGAAATGGAGTAGCCATCATGGTCAACAAAAGAGTCCGAAATGCAGTACTTGGATGCAATCTCAAAAACGACAGAATGATCTCTGTTCGTTTCCAAGGCAAACCATTCAATATCACAGTAATCCAAGTCTATGCCCCAACCAGCAATGCTGAAGAAGCTGAAGTTGAACGCTTCTATGAAGACCTACAAGACCTTTTAGAACTAACACCCAAAAAAGATGTCCTTTTCATTATAGGGGACTGGAATGCAAAAGTAGGAAGTCAAGAAACTCCTGGAGTAACAGGCAAATTTGGCCTTGGAATACGGAATGAAGCAGGGCAAATCTAATAGAGTTTTGCCAAGAAAATGTACTGATCATAACAAACACCCTCTTCCAACAACACAAGAGAAGACTCTATACATGGACATCACCAGATGGTCAACACCAAAATCAGATTGATTATATTCTTTGCAGCCAAAGATGGAGAAGCTCTATACAGTCAGCAAAAACAACACCAGGAGCTGACTGTGGCTCAGATCATGAACTCCTAATTACCAAATTCAGACTTAAATTGAAGAAAGTAGAAAAACCACTAGACCATTCAGGTATGACCTAAATCAAATCCCTTATGATTACACAGTGGAAGTGAGAAATAGATTTAAGGGCCTAGATCTGATAGACAGAGTGCCTGATGAACTATGGAATGAGGTTCGTGACACTGTACAGGAGACAGGGATCAAGACCATCCCCATAGAAAAGAAATGCAAAAAAGCAAAATGGCTGTCTGGGGAGGCCTTACAAATAGCTGTGAAAAGAAGAGAAGCGAAAAGCAAAGGAGCAAAGGAAAGATATAAGCATCTGAATGCAGAGTTCCAAAGACTAGCAAGAAGAGATAAGAAAGCCTTCTTCAGCAACCAATGCAAAGAAATAGAGGAGAACAACAGAATGGGAAAGACTAGAGATCTCTTCAAGAAAATTAGAGATACCAAGGGAACATTTCATGCAAAGATGGGCTCGATAAAGGACAGAAATGGTATGGACCTAACAGAAGCAGAAGATATTAAGAAGAGATGGCTAGAATACACAGAAGAACTGTACAAAAAAGATCTTCACGACCCAGATAATCATGATGGTGTGATCACTGACCTAGAGCCAGACATCCTGGAATGTGAAGTTAAGTGGACCTTAAAAAGCATCACTACGAACAAAGCTAGTGGAGGTAATGGAATTCCAGTGGAGCTATTTCAAATCCTGAAAGATGATGCTGTGAAAGTGCTGCACTCAATATGCCAGCAAATTCGGAAAACTCAGCAGTGGCCACAGGACTGGAAAAGATCAGTTTTCATTCCAATCCCAAAGAAAGGCAATGCCAAAGAATGCTCAAACTACCGCACAATTGCACTCATCTCACACGCTAGTAAAGTAATGCCCAAAATTCTCCAAGCCAGGCTTCAGCAATATGTGAACCGTGAACTTCCTGATGTTCAAGCTGGTTTTAGAAAAGGCAGAGGAACCAGAGATCAAATTGCCAACATCCGCTGGATCATGGAAAAAGCAAGAGAGTTCCAGAAAAACATCTATTTCTGCTTTCTTGACTATGCCAAAGCCTTTGACTGTGTGGATCACAATAAACTGTGGAAAATTCTTCAAGAGATGGGAATACCAGACCACCTGACCTGCCTCTTGAGAAATCTGTATGCAGGTCAGGAAGCAACAGTTAGAACTGGACATGGAACAACAGACTGGTTCCAAATAGGAAAAGGAGTTCAACAACACTGTATATTGTCACCCTGCTTATTTCACTTCTATGCAGAGTCCATCATGAGAAACGCTGGACTGGAAGAAACACAAGCTGGAATCAAGATTGCCAGGAGAAATATCAATAACTTCAGATATGCAGATGACACCACCTTATGGCGGAAAGTGAAGAGGAACTAAAAAGCCTCTTGATGAAAGTGAAAGTGGAGAGTGAACAAGTTGGCTTAAAGCTCAACATTCAGAAAACGAAGATCATGGCATCTGGTCCCATCACTTCATGGGAAATAGATGGGGAAACAGTGGAAACAGTGTCAGACTTTATTTTTGGGGGGCTCCAAAATCACTGCAGATGGTGACTGCAGCCATGAAATTCAAAGACGCTTACTCCTTGGAAGGAAAGTTATGACCAACCTAGATAGCATATTCTAAAGCAGAGACATTACTTTGCCAACAAAGGTCCGTCTAGTCAAGGCTATGGTTTTTCCAGTGGTCATGTATGGATGTGAGAGTTGGACTGTGAAGAAGGCTGAGCGCCAAAGAATTGATGCATTTGAACTGTGGTGTTGGAGAAGACTCTTGAGAGTCCCTTGGACTGCAAGGAGATCCAACCAGTCCATTCTGAAGGAGATCAGCTCTGGGATTTCTTTGGAAGGAATGACGCTGAAGCTGAAACTCCAGTACTTTGGCCACCTCATGCGAAGAGTTGACTCATTGGAAAAGTCTCTGATGCTGGGAGGGATTGAGGGGCAGGAGGAGAAGGGGACGACAGAGGATAAGATGGCTGGATGGCATCACTGACTCGATGGACGTGAGTCTGAGTGAACTCCAGGAGTTGGCAGTGGACAGGGAGGCCTGGTGTGCTGTGATTCATGGGGTTGCAAAGAGTCAGACACGACTGAGCGACTGAACTGAACTAAAAAACCAGTCAAAGCTATGGTCTTTCCAGTAGTCATGTACAGATGTGAGAGTTGGACCATAAAGAAGGCTGAGCACCAAAGAACTGATGCTTTTGAACTGTGGTGCTGGAGAAGACTCTTGAGAGTTCCTTGAACTGCGAGGAGATCAAACCAGTCAATCCTAAAGGATGTCAGTCCTGAATATTCATTGGAAGGACAGATGCTGAAGCTAAAACTCCAATACTCTGGCCACCTGTTGTGAAGAGCTGATTCATTAAAAAAGACCCTGAGTCTGGGAAAGACTGAAGGCAGGAGGAAAAGAGGGCAACAGTGGGTGAGATGGTTGGATAGCATCACCAACTCAATGGACATGAGTTGGAACAGTCTCCAGGAGATAACGGGCAGGGAAGCCTGGCATGCTGCAGTCCATGGGGTCGCAGAGTCAGACACAACTTAGCAACTGAACAAAAGAACAGAGCCAAAGCTGGTCATCTCACTCTCTCGATTGGTTTGGAATGGGCACATGACGCAATCTTGATCAACGGGAAGTCTTCGGGGAACAGTGGTCTCCCTTATAGAAGAGGACGCGTGAGGGGAGGTGCCTCTCCCCTCTTGGTGTTCTCACGTCTGTGTGTGAATCTGGAGCTGTAGCTCCAGTCCTGAAGCCATGAGGAGAGCCATCGACAAAGTGCTGAGAAGCGCAGAGCGGGACGATGGAAAGAATGGCTGAGAAGAGCAGAGCGGGACGATGGAAAGAATGCGAGTTTTTATCCACCTCGAAGGAGGAGCCTGGTAGGCTACAGTCCACGGGGTCGCTAAGAGTTGGACATGACTGAGTGACTTCACTTTCACTTTCACGCCTTCAAATTAAACAACCATTATGAGCTGAAATTATGAACCCCTCTCCCGTTTTTTTGCCACCTTCATTTATGTTCTAGTCCTGTGGCTAAACACATTCTGACTCAGAAAGTGCTTCATATGCATCATTTTATTTAATCTTCTCTGTAACCCTCTGGGGTTACTGAGAGGTTACTATCACTATTATAGCCATTTTGTAAGTGAAGAAACAGGTTCAGGGCAGGTAAGGGACTTTCCCAGGGTCACAAAGATAGTAAGGTATACAGCTGGCATTTGAGTCAAGGCTGATGTGATTCAAGAGTGCAGCTGGGTGAAAGCCACCATCTTCATTTAAAAGTCTTTCCCTTAACACATTTTTAGTAGGAAACCATAGCCCTGTTCTTATTTTTCCCTGGAAAACTGTTATTATGGTTGGTGGGAAATTTAGAGTGGGCTGCATTTCTTTGTACACAGTTAATGGCTTTGATTATATGTTTCTGGCTTCTTCATTCTGAGAAAGTCTTCCATTGGTTGTACAATATAATCAAATCATTTCTTATGTAAACAGCCGTCTGGCACAGAGTCAGCGACAGTTCCATCAGCGGGAAGGTGAAAATGAAACTGTGTTCCCAGCTCCGGAAAGCAATCTGCTATTCAGCAGGAAAAGATCAAGGGTTAATGACACGGAGTTGGGCAAAGGCTGACGCTGGGGTTCTGAGCATTATCAGGAGGCGGGAACAAAGAAGCGTTGTTAAATGGGTTTGTTACAAAAGTTATTTCCTAATGTAATTCATGAAACGCTTGTCAGGACATTAAGCACATCCTTCGAAAGCACAAGAGAATGTAAAAAAAAAGAAGAACAAAAACAGAAAGAAAAGAGGCTTCTGAAAGTGAATTATGAAACTCTTAGGAAAGGTGAATATCCTTAATATACAAAGAGTTCCTGCAAAACAATAGGAAAAGGTAAACACCTTACTATAAAATTGACTATTCACAAGTGAAGAAATATAAGAGGCAGGCCTACATATGAAGCAGGATCTAGCCTGCTGGTAATCAAGGAAATGCAGATAAAAGCTATAATGATATATCATTTTCCACCTATCAGACTGACATTAAATGCCAGTACACTCCATGATGTTCAGTGGGCAAAGATTTTAAAGCACCACAGAAATCTAATCTTGGAGCACTTATCCTAAGGATATAATAAGCCAAGCATTCTCCATGGACGAGGGTGTTCACTGCAGCATTGTTTATCTTAGTGAAAAATTAAGGAAAAACCTAGAAATGCCAAACTATGATGATTCATTAAGTCAACAATGGTAAACATAATAAAGCACTATATTAAAATAAAGTTTTGTTAAAATAGTAATTAAAAATGGCAATGTAGAGATGTCGCAACGTGTTATAGAGAAAAATTATTTTTATATTTGAATTTTTAAAATTTTATACACTTTTTAATTGAAGGATAATTGCTTTACAGGATTTTGTTGTTTTCTGCCAAATATCAACATGAAGAGAAAAAATTTTCCTAACTTGTACTCAATCATAGATGCACAGGCTCGAATATTAAAGAGAGCATCCTCAAAGATACTTACCGAAGATGGCAGCAGAGTTTATTTCTAGGCAGCAAAAATGTCAGTAGCAATTTTTTACTTTCGTGTAAGTCAGTCTCTCGACCTTGGCACCACTGACATGTGCTGCTGTCGCTCAGCCTCTCGGTTGTGTCCGAATCTTTGTGACCCCATGGACTGTAGCCCCGCCAGTCTCCTCTGTCCATGGGGTTTCCCAGGCAAGAATACTGGAGTGGGCTGCCAGTTCTTCTCCAGGGGATCTTCCGGGACCCGGGGATCGAACTCACGTCTCCTGCACCGGCATGCGTATTCTTTACCAATGAGCCATCAGGGATGGGGCCAGACTTATTTTTGTTTTGGGAGGCTGTCCTGGGCATTGCAGGATGGTTAGCAGCATCCCTGGCCTCTACCCACCAGATGCCAGTAGCACCCCGACCCCCCTCCCCAGTCGTAGCAACCAAAAGGACATCCAGACATTGCCACATGTCTCCTGGGGGGCAAAACCACAGTCGTTTGAGAAGCACTGTTTTAAATACTTTTCTGCATTATTTAAATATTTTAACAACAAGCATGTATTGTTATCATAATCAGAAAAAACAAACACATTAAAAAAATATTCGGTAAAGTCTTTTGCGGCTTTGTGAATTGGCTGTGGTTTCAGTCAATGGAATTCGATCGGAGAGCAGAAAAATGTGTTATCTTCCTGCCTTGGAAACGAGGTTCTGGTGAACCATCTAGACGTTTGGCAAAGCTTTCCCTGGATTCATCTTTGCTAAAGAACTTTTTTCCTCCAGATTTTAATAAAATTAAACAGCAGGGTGGATGTTTTGACTCTCTTGCCATCTCACTCTTCCGTTGGTAGCTGCTCCAATTTCGGTGGGTGCCACACTTCTCTCTGAGCTTTCCTGGTGGCTCAGATGGTAAAGAATCTGCCTGCAATGCAGGAGACCTGGGTTCTCTCCCTGGATCAGGAAGATCCTCTGGAGAAGGGCATGGCAACCCACTCCAGTATTCTTGCCTAGAGAATCCCATGGACAGAGGAGCCTGGAGGGCTACAATCCATGGGGTCACAAACAGTCGGACATGACCGAGCAACTAATACACTCAGTTCTCTCATGCAGCCCCCTTTGGAAAGGAGCTGACTGTCCTCTTGGCTCCAAATGCAAGCTAATTTTCTAAATCTCACCCTGGGGTCATGGCTGCTGGTTCAAGGACGGACACTTAACCAGTTCAGTCCATTGACTCCCTAGAGGTAACTCAGTGCTGTGGATTTCTGTAAAAGATGCATTCCAAGTACTCCTAGAAGCCACTCAAAGAGACCTCTTACATCTGAATGGATTGAAGTCTGGCATTGCTGTACCCATTTTAACACCGCTAAGAAAATGAGAGGAAAATAGCAACACACAGAAGCTGCAGAACCAGGTGAAACATAGAGGAAAAGATTGGAGCCCCGATCAAACCAAGCCTGAAGCTCACCCTTCTTTGAGGCTTTTTGTTTACGGGAGCCAATGAATCCGTTTGTAGTCAGTCTCCTAAGTGTATTATCTACAGTCCCAAACTAACTGATACATGCCCTTTGATGACAGTGATCTCTCCCAAACTCGGCATCCGTATCATGTCAGCAAATACATATCAGCCACCTGCTGGATGCCTTTTCATACTGGATGCCAGGTCCAATGCCCGATTCTGGAAAAGCAAGATGACACAATCCCGTCCCTGACCAACATGCAGCCTGGTTGGGTGGGGAAAGGGATGAAGAAAGGGCAACAAAGAGGCGACGTGATCCGTGCGGTGACGGCAGGGACACAGGCCCCAGTCTAGGTGTGGGGTGAAGAGAGGAAATCCTGGCTGAGCCAGCCCTGGAGGCAGAGTGGGGAGAGGGAATAGAGGTCTGGACAGGGGGTGCAGCGTGCTTGCCAGCCCAGACGTTTGAGAGACTGCGGTGGGCTCAGGGCAGGGAACCACCTGGAGAAAGGGAGGAACTGTTGGAGGAGGGGAGGCATGACTCCAGGGCATGTCAGAGCACCCCACACAAAGGGGGCCCGGCAAGGGACTGGGTCCCCAGAAAGAGCACCACAGCTCTGGGGCCTGGACCCTGGCCTCCCCCATTCCTTGATGCAGTCCAGCTGTTGGCAGAGAAGGTAGGAGGTGGGGAGGCGGCACTTGTCAAAGACCAGCTTTTCCATTCCAAGGCTGGAAAAACTCAGGTATCAGTAAAGATGACACTTTATGACAAATATTCTTTCAATGGCATTTACTCCACACAAGCCCGACTCTGTTGGAGGGCAACAGTCAACCTGGGCTGTGGTCTAATGGGAGACAGATAATCACCTAATGATTCTAAAATATGTAAACTGTTGTCAGCTGTGCTCTGGAATCCTCTGTTGAGGTGTTTGACATCTCAGAGAAGTCACGGAAGGCTTCCCAAAGGAGGTAGCACTTGAGCTGAGGACTGAAGACTAATAGTGAATTAGTTCCTTTGGCAAAGTCAGGAAGGAGAGAGAGGGTTTGGGAAGGAGGAAATAGCTTGTGCAAAGGCCCTGTGGCAGGAAGTTACATGTGAGGATGAAGGGCTGATATGAAGGAGTCTTTTCTTAAAAGTCTGAGGACTGTGTTTTTCATGGCAGCAGGCATGTTGTAAGGTAGGTCTCACTGTGACCACTTTACAGATGAGGAAACAGGCCTAGAGAAGCAAAGTCATCTGCCCAAGGACACAGCCAGTAAGCAGTGGAGGAGAGAATTGAACTCATGCTCCTAACCCTCCCCTGGCATGTCTCTTTGGAGTGTCACCCAGGAGAGGGTACTTGTCCCTGAGAACTCAGCAGTTCTCAAAGTGTGCTCCAAGGATCTCTGGGGGTCCCCAAGACCCTTTCACAAAGTTCACGAGATTATTTGCCCTTTTTTCACTCTCATTCTCACAGGAGTATAAAGGGTGGGAAAAGTCCACCATAGGTATTTAGATTCCATGCTGCAACTAAACTTTAAGAAATGACCCCTGGCAAGTTTTCGTGTACCACTAAGGAATATTCACAATATTACAATAGTCTCTGCTTTGCAAAGATGTGCCTTTGTAAAGCTGAGGTTTTGTTTTTCAGATATTTCAACCAAAGCAAAAAATCACAACAGATGGAATGCAGAAGCAGATACGTGATCCAGATGTCTTCTATTAGGCTAGTCATTTGAGAGAGGAGCTAAGCTGTAAACAGTGCCACTTTACTCACTGCATGTTTCTGTTTTGAAATGTATAGTTACTTACTATAACAACATGTTAATTATATGAGCATGTACTGGAATTATTGTTATTATCAAGTGAACAAGATAAACATTTTATAAACTTCTTAGTTTTTGTTCCTAATATGAATATCAGTTGATAACAATCCACATAAACAAAAGCTCCTTGGGCTTTTCAATAATTTTAAAAACTGATTTTAAAATCCTGAGACCGACTGTCTGGGAAAGCTGCCTTAACTGATAATGCTTCTTCTCCTGCACCCCCGCAGCCCCCCACCCTGACCCCCAGTTTTCTCCCCCCTCCCCTCCCTCCTGGAGGGCAGCCCTGGGCCAGTTAGCGCTCGTGACTCTAGGAAGGGAGCTGGGCACCAAATCTTGGGGTCCCAGGAGGCTTCCTGGCTTCAGAGTTTCAGAACCAAGAGGAACAGGAAGAACTCATGCTTGTGACAAAGCATCTCACAAAGGGCAAGCCTCCCCCATCCAGAACCAGGGGCAGAGTTCTGGCGGGGCGGACTGCCTTGGGTTGAGCCTGAAGCCAGACGCCAGGTAGGAATGGCTTCTCCGGGATGCTCTGGGAAGGCCTCCATCCAGCCAGGGAACAGGGAGCGGCCAGAAAACAGCCAAAGGACCCCAGGACATGGGCACCATGTGGCCCAGCTTGTGGGAGTGAGCCCATCACAGACTCAGAGCCCTGCTCTCACTCTGGTCCCCGACACCTCCACCTCACTAAAGCTTGGAAAAGCTGGGAACCCAGGATGGGGAAGTGGTGGGAAACGGGTGCAGGAATCAACAGTCAGATGGTTTCCACTGGCCTGCTGGAACAATTGCACAAGATGGAGATTAAGTTCAGCTGTAAAAAAAAAAAAGTCCACACGGCTCCAGCTGGTGAACTGGGGCCCGAAGCCACTGAGTGTAGAAGCCCTGCTTATCTGGGGCGTGACCTCCTAGCCCGGCCTCTTTCTTTGGGCATCAGAGAGGCACAGTCACTTGCTCCAGGCTGCACAGCAGGAAGGGGCAGCTGGGATCCGCGCTCAGGCCGGGCTCCAGCCCCCACGCCTTTGACCACTGAGCCATGCTGCTAGGGGAGGCTGTTCGTCTCCAAGGCAGGCCATCCTCTGCTGGAGTGCGGGGCTCAGAGGCTGGGCCTGGGGTTACAGCCCCTGGGACTGGAGGTTTGGACCCCCAGGGCCCTCGGTGGTAGAGGTGGGGGGCAGAGGGCTGGCCGTCAGTGTAGGCGTGAGAAGCTGGGCTCAGCCCCCAGGACTGGAGGTTTGGACCCCCAGGGCCCTTGGAGGGAGGGGGCAGAGGGCTGGCCATCGGGATCCTCAGGGCCCTCGGGGCAGGGGTACAGGCCTGGTCGTCAGCGTAGGCATGAGGACCTGGGCTGGGTGCTCTTGCGCAGGCCCTGCCCCAGGTGCCCCTCTGCCTGTGGAGTACCAGGGAGGGGTGGGTGAGGCTGGCAAGACAGGTTCTGCAAGGTTCTCTGCCTGAGCCAGTGGCTTCCCGAACCTTCACGCTCTTCCTGGAGAGGAGGGTATGCAGATGCTCCAGAAATAGGCCCGGAGAGGCTGAGAACACAGCCAGAAGTCACACAGTGGGTTGTGGGAGAGCCACGGCCACACCTGAGACAGCCTGGAGGGAAGCAGGGCCCGGAGTTGGGGTGGGGGGACTGGGTCCCAGCCCCAGCCTCTTCCCCGATGAGGGCTTTGGGTGTGCAGATGGGCCCCTGACCCCCTCTCTGGGGGTGCAGATGTGTCCCTGACCCCCCCTCTCCGGGGGTGCAGATGCGTCCCTGACCTCGTCTACCCACTCACTGTCCTTGATACTTCTTGTCTCACCACTACATCCAAACCACCGAAACTCTCATTTGATGCCCCAAATTTCTCTGAAATCAGACCACACCTCCTCACCTCCGTGATCACCCCCCCGGCCAGGCCACCATCCTCATCCACCTAAACCGCGACAGTCTCTCCCCTCCGCTTCCATCGCTCCCGCTGACCGTCCAGAGGGTTCTGACAGGACCCGAGTCACAGCGGGTCCTTCCTCCGCCGACAGCCTGCCGTGGCTCTCAACTCCTTCAGGGAAAGTAGAAACGCCTGACCGTGGCCACAGGCTCCGGTCTTATCCCCACTGTCCACCACCACCACCACCGGCCCCTCCAACCTGGGACTCCAGCCAGGTGTGACCGTTTGCCATTTCTTAATGCCCCATGTTTTGCCCAGAATCATGTCAGATTCTTTTTGGTATCTCTGCCACCTACCCCTTCTGCGGACTTGGGGTGAGTCTGTTGAGTGACTAACTGTTAGGATGAACGGGGACAGAGAGGCAGAGCAGGGGTGAGGCCGTGTCAAGTGTGGACGGAGCCCCAGCAACTCCACGAGCAGGCGGGCACGGCGCCTGTCCTGGTGGGGATGATGACCTGGGGTGGTGGGCAGTGGGGCGGGCGAGCAACCTGACGGTCAGAAGACGGTAACATCAGGTCACTGGTGGCGGGTTGTGGGAGCACCTAGAAGACTCCTGACCCCACTGGGAGTGGAAAGGTTAATTGTGGGTGGCCTGAAAAGGGGCTGCCGTACAGGGAGGAGCAGGAGGATGAGAGCAGAGGGCTGGGAGGGAGCTCTCAAAAGGAAAAGCAGCATGAACGCACGCCGGACCCCCTGGCTCCCTCCCAGGGTGACTTTGCTCTCCCCAGGGCATTTGGCTGGGCCTGGAGATGTTTCTGGTGGCCCTAGCTGGGGAGTGGTGTCGGGGCGGAGGCCAGGGTGCTGCTAAACACCATAGTGCACGCTCCCACGGGCTACAGAAAGTTCCCACCCGAGGCTGAGCCACCCCGGCCCGGACGCTGGCCCTTGGGGGACCTAGAAGTTGGGTCTGCCTGGAGTGACGGTGCAAGGAAAGCTCAGTAAGATGGGGGAGGGAAAGAGATTCAGCAGCGGCAGGCTTGTGCAGGGATGTGCATTCAGGGATTGTGGGGACCGGAGGCCCACCAGAGACAGGATTTAGGCTGGGGGCTGGGGGGCTTGCTCAGATTCAGGTTCGGTAAGACACCTCCAGCCGCAGTGTGGACTGGACTCCGGGGGTCCCAGGGTGGAAGGGGGCAAGGACAGGCTGAACTGCCTGAGATTCTAAGCAGATGCCTCTGGCTACGCCTGGAGAAGGGGTCCCAGGGCAGACCAGGGCAGCCAGGTGGGAGGCTGCTGCAGCGTCCAGGTGAGCAGTGGTGGGGGCTGGGCCGGGTGGGGAGCAGGGAGATGGACTAAGTTACTTAGGAGATGAGGGCCCAGGGTAGATAGGGAATGAGAGGCAGAGAGACAGAGTTGCTCAGAAGCTTCGAGGGGCCTGGACGTGAGTCCCCACGGGTGTTTCTTTTTGTATCACGGCTCCCAAGGTCTGAGAAGAGGGTGTCGCTGGCAAAAGTCCCAAGTTCCCCAGCCATTTCTCGGAAGCATGAGTTTCTTCTGTCTGACGGGCCTGGGCTCCAGTCCCTCCTCTGCCACCATGCAGCTGGTGGCCTGGGGTGGATCCTTTCGTTGCTCAGAGCCTCAGGCCTCATCAGTCAAGTGGGCATAACAGAGGCTTCCTCAGAAGGCTGCTGTGAATTTTAAAATAAGATAATATGTGGAAAGTCCCTGGCACATAGTAACAGTGTCCAATAATTGCCTGCTAACATTATAATCACTATAGTACTATCATTATTATTACTATTAGAGCACAGAAAATGATCCACGTTAGCTGCCCTTCCCAGCAGGAAGGGCTGGTTTGCGCTTCAGATCACCTGGGGCTATCAGAGCCATTGCAGACCCACAGACAGAACCCAAGGCCAAGTTCCCAGGAGGATACACCACGGGGGCAGTCCAGTCACAATTGACGGTCTGCAAAAAAGTTGTGGTTTGGAGGGCGCTGGCATGGAACATGGAGGGCTTTGCAGCTGCAGGACCTGAGCACCAACCCGGCTCCCTCATAAAGATGCTGTGGGACCTGGCGCGAGCTCCTGAGCCTCTCAGAGCCTCAGTGTCCCCTTCCATCGAGTGAGACTTCCTAGCTTCCTGCACAGGTGTCTGGGAGGTGAAATTGCTCCCTCTCTGTTCTATTCTTCAGGCAAAAGAGATGACAGCCTTCTGGGGATGGCATCTCGGCCCCTCTGAGAGCTGAGGGCTTGTCAGTGCCGGGCACTTGCCGCTGTTGCCTCATGGACCCTCACACCGACCCTCGGTTGTCCTCCCTGCTGCACTAGAGGGTGCAGAAGCTTGGCCACACAGTGCCGAGGCCATGACGACCTCGCCATCCTCCCAGCCTAGGTGCCCTTCAGTCTTTAGAGACAGTCACTGGGCCCCACGTTCCAAGCCAGGAAGGGAGGCTGGACGGTGGCAGACCCACGGACGCCTGTTGCACGATCGGCTGAGGGTGCAAAACGTGGTTTGGCATTAAACAGAGGACCTGGGACAGCAGCAGCCCCTGCACAGCTAGCTGGCTTGGCAGGGGGTTGAGGGGGCTGCCCCTCGAGCAGCCTGGAAGGGTCTGGCTGGGGTGCAAAGGTCCCAGCCCCTGTGTGCCTCCTCCACCCTGCCCAGCCCCACCTCCGCCAGCTGCCTGCCTAGGGTCTGACCCTTCCTCTCTTCCTGCCTTGTTTTCCCAGCCAGCAGCAAGAGCAGGGCTTGGCCAGCTCTGTCCTGTCAGGGCCCATCCCAGGGCCTTTGCACCGTGGCTGTCCCTGCCTGGAAGGTGGGAGAACCTTCCCACATCTAGATCTTCCCGGGAAGGCCCCTTGTCCTCCTTCAGGACAGTCGCCTCTCAGCCACCCTGGCACTGTCCCGTCACCGTGTTGTATTTCTCCAAAGCACCTGTTTACCTGTGTTGAGCCATCTGTTGTCCATCACCGCAGTGGAATGTCAGCTCCCAGGAGTCAGGGAGTTTGCGTCTCTGGACACACAGCGTCCAGCTCAGTGCCTGGCCTACAGTAGGTTCTCGATAAGTGAAATAAAGAAAAGCCCCTGCATCACTTGGTCCCTTTTTATCACACCCTCTTTGCTCCACAGGAAGCCATTATACAGATGAGGAAAACTGAGGCAGATGAAAAGGGACACACCCAGCCAGGGACAGTCTCCACCAAGAAAGCCCCTGCTACACAACAGCTGCTGAGCCTTAGCACATCATCCCCAGTTTCTGGGGCTCTGAAGGCAGGCTGCCTGGGTTCAAAGCTCTGCCCTACCGCTCGCTGGCTGGGCGGCCTCCAATGAGTGACTGTGCCTCAGTTTCCTCACCTGTAAAGATCTGATGGTTGTACTTAACTTCCACAGTTGCTACTGAGAGGGTCGGATGAAAAAGTGGAAGTGAAAGTCGCTCAGCCGTGTCTGACTCTTTGTGATCCCATGGAGTGTAGAGTCCATGGAATTCTTGAGGCCAGAATACTGGAGTGAGTAGCCTTTCCCTTCTCCAGGGGATCTCTCCAACCCAGGGATCGAACCCAGGTCTCCCGCATTGGAGGCAGATTCTTTACCACAAGGGAAGCCCAAGAATACTGGAGTGGATAGTGTACCCCATCTCCAGCAGATTTTCCCAACCCAGGAATCGAACCAGGGTCTTCTGCATTGCAGGCAGATTCTTTACCCATGGAGCTATCAAGGTCAGATGAGTTAATACATAAAAAGTAATTTTGAGGTACCAATACCTGTCAGATATAATGTTCCATAAGATATTTGTTGAATTAATGTGGTAATTATCCCATTTCACAGATGGGAAAATTGAGACATAGGGAGGTGAAGCTAGGTGAGTAGTGGAACTGGGTATTGAGTCCATGTCTATTCAACTCTAAAGGCCACCCTTGGGCAAAGGAGGTAATTGGGGGAGAATCTGGGTCTCAAGACTCCCAGGTGATGGAAAACCAGTGACTGGAGGGACTTCTCTAGTGGTCCAGTGGTTAAGACTCTGTGCTTCCACCGCAGGAGGAGCATGTTCGATCTCTGGTCAGGGAACTAAGGTCCCACATCCCACGGGGTACAGCTAGAAATTTAAAAAAAATAAGAAAACCAAATGACTAGAATCAAGGGTCCCACCTCAGGGTGGGGGCAGGCACTGGAGATGACCCCGTCACAGCCCTGAGAAGCCCCTCACCACCATTCTCTGTCCATGTGGTTCGAGTGGAGTTGACCTCATCTCCGGCATTAAGGATGGTCACCTAATCTTTGTCACAGAGCCTGGCCGTGGCCACAGCGTTTGGTTCATTGATGGCCATGCAACCCCACCTAAATGAGAACTGGTCCTGGGACTTTTATAGTGAAAGTCGAGAAAGCACACTCACTTTTTCTGAGTTGCTGGCCTGATAAGGTAACAATGGACGCTGTAATAGTAGTAGTAATAAAATAATGGCCAACATTACAGAGCAGCAGGTGTATTCAGTGCTGTTTAGGGCTTCCCAAACATTAATTAATTCATCTTCCAGAGAGACATGGAAAACTGATGACATCATTCAAGCACCTGGATCCAGCTATGTCTGAAGCAAGATCACCCCTGAAGTTGTTTTTTTTTTTAACATGACCCAATAAACTCTCTTTTGCTTAAACCGGTTTGAGCCGGGTTTCTGTCCCTGACTAATCCACCTGCCTTCCGGACATTATCTAAGCTTCCATCTCCCCATCAGTACTGCGGCTGCAGCCGCGTGCCCTTTAACTGTTTTATGCCTGTCGCTGACTCACAGGCTTCCACTGTAGTTCTTGGTCCCTCTACCCATACAGAGGCCCCGGGTCTGCCCAAGCGGGAGACTGGCTGTGCGGGCGAGCCACACATCCTTGTTCCAGGAAGGAGCTCTGTGGGGTTTGCTTGGCTCCAAAGCAGGCCTCGTTATGAGTGTGATGCCTGTTAATACACAGTCCCGGCTCCCGCGCCAGGCCAGCTGCTGTGCATGCATGGTGATCTCATCCGGCCGTCCCGACACCCTGCGAGGCAGGCACTGTCATCCCCGTGTTAAAGACGAGGCAAACGAGGGTCTGAGAAGCAAGGCCTGAGTCACACAGCTCCCAGCTCCTCAGCTGGGCCCCTTCCAGGACACGGGGCTCACTGCCCTCAAGGTCGACTTGGTTTAGAATACCTGTGTTGAGTCTATATGTATGGAAAATGCATGTATGCAGGTGTTATATAGGTGTGGAATCCACATGTGTGTAGAATGGGTAATATATGTGTAGACACTATATGTGTGTATAGTACATATCTAGAACTATATGCATGTGGAATATATGTGTGGATATGTATAGACTACATGTATGTAGAAGACATGTATGTGTGTATATAATGTACGAAAGGGTCTATATGCACATGGAATACATGTGTATATATGTGTAAACTCTCTAAGTATGTTTGTGTAATATACATATAAAACGTATGTGTATGTAGGATATATTGACACACACACACACATATATATATAATAAATGGAAAAGGTCTATATGTGTGTAGAATAGGGCTTCCCTGGTAGCTCAGCTGGTAAAGAATCCACCTGTAATGAAGGAGACCTGGGTTCAATCCCTGGGTTGGGAAAATCTGCTGGAGAAGGGATAGGCTACTCACTCCAGTATTCTTGTGCTTCCATGGTGGTTCAACTGGTAAAGAATCTGCCTGCAATGCTGGAGACCTGGGTTTGATCCCTGGATTGGGAAGATTCCCCTGGTGAAAGGAAAGGCTGCCCACTCCAGTATTCTATATATATCCATTAATATATATGTAATAAATGGAAAGGGTCTATAAGTGTGTAGAATATATATGTGTATATACGTGAAAATTTTTTATGAATGTTAAAATATGTGCATGTGTGTGTATACGTATAAAATCTATGTGTATGTAGAATATATGAATATGTGTGTGAAATGCAGGTGTGAAATCTCTGTGTATGTAGAATGCATGTGTGTGTGCAGGATCTATCTGTATGGAGAGTGTGTGAGAGTGTGTGTGTGTTTGGAACTTCCTGGGTTTGCCTGTCCTGCGTCTCTGGGGAGCAGGCAGGCTGTGCAGTGAGAGGGGACAGTGCGCAGTCTCCCCAGCTCCACCTCTACGATCCTGGGCCGTGGTCGTCACCTCCCTCCTGGCTTCCCTGCTTCCTTCCCCCTCCCAGCCCACAGTCCCTTCTCTGCCTGGGGCCACAGGCATCCTGTTAGAGTCTGGACCAGATCAGGGCTCCATGGCTCCCACCTCAGAGTAAAACCAAAATCCTCACTAGAGCCCACAAGGTCCTGCCTGGTCTGGCCCCTTGGGACATTCCTGACCTCATCGGTTTCCCTTCTTGGTCCCAGGTACAGTGGCCTCGGTCACGCCAGCTGCGTGCCTGCCGCAGGGCCTTTTCACTTACAGTTCCTCTGCCTCAAATATGACTTCTCCTAAGTTTTGAGCTGAAATGCCACCTCCTCATACAGGCCTTCCCTGACCATCCCGTCTAAAACACCACCCTGATTCTCTCTGGCTCCTCACCCTGGGTCGAGGTCCTGAAGACTCTCCCCCTATGGCATTCCAGCTGGGTGTATGGCTTATCCCTCATCGCCTGTCTCTCCTGCTAGAACTTCAACTCTGGGGTCGCAGAGACGGTGCCCACCTGCTCACTGAGCACACTAAGTCCTCAGCCCCTGGTCCACGAGGGAAGGGGCTCCTGGTCTCTTCCCACGACTGTCTTCTCTGCACAGCCCCCTCCTTGACCTGGAGACTCCCTCTCTTGCCTCCAGAAAAGGCTCAAACTTTCTTCTGGGGGCTGTTGGTGTCCTTCCTAACTCCTCCGTCCTGGCCTGACTGCGGAGGGGTTCTATCCCTGCAGGTCCACGGGGTCAGAGAGCAATGGCTCCTCGCCCAGCCTGCCCTTCCAGGACCACGGCCATCTTTCTTGCGCTCACAAGGCTTCCAGCTCTTCTTCACAGAGGTGAGGGAGGGAGGAGGAAGGGGGCAGGAAAACAGCCCCCACCCCGCCACATACAGGCACCGGATTCCAGAAACTTCACACACAGACCCAGAGGAAGGTGCTGGACTTGGCGTGCCGGACTCTGGAGCTGGTCTGAACCACAGGCTCACCCGGCTCTGTTTCCTTCTTGTTTGGGGCTAGAGGTTAACAAACAGAACTTTTCTCGGCTTGCATCTCATTGTTTATTTTTAAAAGGAGCAAAAAGGGAAGTGTCGGGAACAGCACCCCCCACCAGGGCGATTCTCTATGGCCGCTGAGCCCCAGGGGGGAAATTCTGTCTTCTGGGGCAGCCCCGTGCGCTCTGTGGGAACCCGGCGTTCCAGGTAGCTGAACATCCGGGCAGCTGAGGCTGACCTCCTCAACCAGGGAGCGGAAGAGCGTGGCCTGCAGTTGGCTCTGAGCTCTATCAGGCAAACACGTTTAAATGTTACCAACTTTGAGATATAACGCCTATACCATACAACGCGTGCAGTTCATTGGTTCTGAGTACATCCATGGTTGGCACAACCACCACACCGTCCATTTTACCTCCCCAAGTACCCCAGGCCCGTGGGCAATCATTTCCCACTCCCCGTCCCTGCAACCCCTGGCAACTACAGATCAACTTTCTGCTTCAATAGATTGGCCTCTTCTGGATGTTTAACATGAATGGAATCAGACAGTATATGGCCTTCTGCGTCTGACTTCTCTCACTTGGCATAATGTTTGCAAGGTTCATCCACTGCGAATCATGAATCAGTACCTGTGAGTCGGGTCTCAGCTGCGGCAGGCCGGATCTTCACTGCAGCCGGCCGGATGTTCGCTGCGGCCTGGGGGATCTTTCATTCCTGCACCTTGGCGTCTCTCTGGTTGCGTGCTCGGGCTGTCTAGCTGTGCCTCAGGGGCTCCAGAGCACGTGGACTCACTAACTGTGGTGTGGGGGCTTAGTTGCCCCCCAGCAAGTGGGATCTTAATTCCCTACCCAGGGACCAAACTTGAGTCCCCTGCCTTGGAAGGCAGATTCTGAACCACTGGACCACTAGGGAAGTTCCGCTTCATTCCTTCTTAATGCTAAGTGGTGTTCTGTTGTATGGCCAAACCACACTCTTGGATCCATTTCTCAGCTGATGGACATCTGGATCATTTCCACTTTTTTGTCTTCTATGAAGAACACTGTCATGAACACTCATGTGCGAGTTTTCGTGGGGATGGGCGTGCATGCTCAGTCACTCAGTCGTGTCTGACTCTGCGACCCCATGGACTGTAGCCCACCAGGCTCCTCTGTCCATGGGATTTCCCAGGCAAGGATACTGGAGTGAGTTGCCATTTCCTACTGCAGGGGATCTTCCCAACCCAGGGATCGAAGCCATGTCTCTTGCATCTCCTACATTGGCAGGTGGATTCTTTACCATTGCACCACCTGGGAAGCCACACAGGTTTTCAATTTTCTTGGGGATATACCCAGGCGTGGGCTTCCTGGGTCATATGGTAACTCTGTGTTTAATCTTTCAAGGAAGCACCAGACTGTTTTCCAAAGTGGCTGCATCGTTTTTACAATCCCTCCAACAGAGTATGGGGGTTCCAATGGCTCCATATCCTTGCCAGCACTTGCTACTGTTATCTTTTGACCCTGAAAGGTGCAGGGGCAGTAGCCCAATGCTTTCTCTTACTCAGTCAGAAACATTTAAAAGTTGAGAGTCAACCTAAAGATCTGGATTTCTGACTTCTCTTGAGGACAATGGTTCTCTGGCATGACTGGGGCAAGTTCACCGTGGAAGCTGACTCATGGTCGTCCTTCCAGGTCACCATGGTCCTCACACAGCCACTTCCCTTGTTGCAAGGCTCATGACTTCTCGGCTCATCTGTAATGCTTGTCTGAGTCCAGCTGAGATCTGCAGAGACAGTGAGTCTTCATCATGCAGCCTTTCTGGAATCATCTTCCCTCAAGCCAACTGGGACGTAAACTGCAAATGTGTTTTAACTCACAGTATTCCGCACTGATGGTCCTGGAAGAATTTTACTATAGAAATTTCTGGTTGATGAGCGAGTCAACCAATGATACATTTTAAAACAAAAATTGCAGTTTTTTTCTTCATAATGTTTTCTTTTACAAAAGTGTTCTGTTAAATGTCTAACTAATCATGATTGAAGTTCAGACTGCTTGGGCTCACATTGGGGCTCCTCTACCTTTTAGCACGTTACTCACCCTTTCTGGGTTTTGTCTTCGTCATTTAGGAAATAACAATAAGTAAGAAATCGACCCCAAAGTTAGTCCACATAGAATGTACTGAGGACACTGTTAGGATTGAGAGCTATCATCTTCATCATCTTCACTTCTGTTTTCATCTGTGAAATGCGCCAGGGGCTTCCAGAACAAGGGTGGACGGAGATGCCATCTCGGGGTGACTCAGGTTCCAGGCTGCAAAGTGAAGTGTTCACAGGAAGGGACACGGTTCCTCTGAGAAATGACAAGGAACCAACTGCTTGATGAGTATGAGAGGAAGTGAGTGAATGGCGGTGAGTGGGAGCTGGAAAATGCATGCTTGCTCGAGTTGCTTAATTTATCCAGTGACAGGGAGGCCCTCTGATCCCTGGGGGAGCCAGGTATGGGTCCTGGGGTCAGGAAGGTGCCCAGTGCACAGAGTGGAGAGGCTGGGGAGTCTGCCCAGAGAGGCAGAAGCCCCAGGCCTGAATGCTGGAGGCGCTGGCGAGCATGGAAGGATCCCACGACCTCCAGCTCTGGAGGCCTGGAGCAGCGCTGATGCCACAGGGTCTTTGGAAGGAGGCGTGAAGGCTGCCTTGGCCGTTTCTGGCTTAATGCCTGTGTTCCTCCACCTCTCACCTTCCTGAGCCCTTCTTCCTTCACGTCTAAGGAGAAAGGCACTTCTCTCTCAAGCTGGCAATGTGGTGGCTCCCCTGAACCTCAGGAGACTCTCAGGGGCTCACGCTTCTCCTTGAAGTCTCTTTACCTGCTTTGGCAGAATCTTTCTTCTCCACCCCAGTCTCATCTCTTGAGGCCGCCAGTCTCATTCTGCACCCCGTCCACACTGGGTCTACCCAGGTTCCTCCTTCCCTTGCTCCAAGTAATAACAACAGGAAGGGTTCCCTTCCTGTGAACCCTTCACCCTGCAGCCTGGAACCCGAGTCACCCTGTGATGGTACTTCCATTTACCCTGGTTCTGGGCGCCCCTGGCCTGTTTCACAGATGGAAACAGAAATGATGATGATGATAGCTGCCAGTCCTAACAGTGTCCTGAGCATGTCTTACACAGACTAAGTTTGGGGTAGATTCCTTGCTTATCGTTATTTCCCAAATGAGGAAAGAATAGTGATAACCCATGTTTGCTGAGCACTTAGCGTGCGTCTGGCATTGCGCCTGTTACTTTACAGAACAGAACTCATCTAATTCATCCTTATAACACCCTGGGAAATAGGAGGCCCCATTACCACCCCCAGCTCACAGATGGGGAAACTGAGGCCCTGAGAGGCCAAGTCTGAACTCCACGAGGAATTGGCAGCTGGTCTCCTGGAAGGCCTCCTGCCTGAGCCCTGAGTTCATCACCAGGCCGCAGAATATATCTGGCAGCCAGGTGAGGACCCAGGGGTCCGGTATCTCTAGCAAGAATGAGTCCCTCTGCATTATTTAGGAGGCAGGTGAGAAATGTCAAGAGCAACTTAGAAGCAACAATACATCTTGGGATTTAGCACATTGATCCAGTGCTCTTGGCTACGAGGAATAAAAATTCAATCAAAAGAGGCTCAAGAAGCAGGACGGTGTCCATGGAAGTCCGAATCCGCTAAGGAGTGTGTAACAACTCACCTGCCGAATCAACTAGCCCTGAAAATGGATGGCGCTGGAGCATCAGGCCCATACCCGGCCATCGCCGGCAGTCGGAGATGCACGAGAGACCAGAAACTATAAAACTCCTAGAGGAAAACATAGGCAAAACACTCTCTGACATACATCACAGCAGGATCCTCTATGACCCACCTCCCAGAATATTGGAAATAAAAGCAAAAATAAACAAATGGGACCTAATTAACCTTAAAAGCTTCTGCACATCAAAGGAAACTATTAGCAAGGTGAAAAGACAGCCTTCAGAATGGGAGAAAATAATAGCAAATGAAGCAACTGACAAACAACTAATCTCAAAAATATACAAGCAACTCCTACAGCTCAACTCCAGAAAAATAAATGACCCAATCAAAAAATGGGCCAAAGAACTAAATAGACATTTCTCCAAAGAAGACATACAGATGGCTAACAAACACATGAAAAGATGCTCAACATCACTCATTATCAGAGAAATGCAAATCAAAACCACTATGAGGTACCATTTCATGCCAGTCAGAATGGCTGTGATCCAAAAGTCTACAAGTAATAAATGCTGGAGAGGGTGTGGAGAAAAGGGAACCCTCTTACACTGTTGGTGGGAATGCAGGCTAGTACGGCCACTGTGGAGAACAGTGTGGAGATTCCTTAAAAACTGGAAATAGAACCGCCTTATGATCCAGCAATCCCACTGCTGGGCATACACACTGAGGAAACCAGAAGGGAAAGAGACATGTGTACCCCATTGTTCATCGCAGCACTGTTTATAATAGCCAGGACATGGAAGCAACCTAGATGTCCATCAGCAGATGAATGGATAAGAAAGCTATGGTACATATACACAATGGAGTATTACTCAGCCATTAAAAAGAATACATTTGAATCAGTTCTAATGAGGTGGATGAAACTGGAGCCTATTATACAGAGTGAAGTAAGCCAGAAAGAAAAACACCAATACAGTATACTAACGCATATATATGGAATTTAGAAAGATGGTAACAATAACCCTGTGTACGAGACAGCAAAAGAGACACTGATGTATAGAACAGTCTTATGGACTCTGTGGGAGAGGGAGAGGGTGGGAAGATTTGGGAGAATGGCATTGAAACATGTAAAATATCATGTATGAAACGAGTTGCCAGTCCAGGTTCGATGCACGATACTGGATGCTTGGGGCTAGTGCACTGGGACGTCCCAGAGGGATGGTATGGGGAGGGATGAGGGAGGAGGGTTCAGGGTGGGGAACACATGTATACCTGTGGCGGATTCATTTTGATATTTGGCAAAACTAATACAATTATGTAAAGTTTAAAAATAAAATAAAATTAAAAAGAAAAAAAGAGAAAGAAAAAAAAAAAAAAAGAGGCTCAAGGATTTCCCTGATGACTCAGTGGTAAAGACTCCTCCTGCCAACACAGGAGACATGGGTTCAATCCCTGATCTGGGATAATCCCACGTGCCATAGAGCTACTAAGCCTGTGTGCCACAACTATTGAGCCTGTGATCTGAAGCCTGAGCTCCACAACGAGAGAAGCCACTGAGCTGAGAAGCCCGTGCTCCAGAACTAGAGAGTAGTCCCCGCTCTTACCAACTAGAGAAAAGCCCATGCGGCAACCAAGACCCTGCAGAGCCAAAAATAAATACATACTTAAAAAAAATAAACAAAGAATAGTAAAAAATTAGAGGCTTCAAAAACAAGGAAACGATTGTCTTGTAGCTCGGAAGTTTGGAAGTGATGGGGAATCGGGGATTGGTTAGTGCGGCAGTTTAATAACATCAACAAGGACCCACGTCCTAGACTGGGGCTCTGCCCTCCAGCTGCCTCTCCTCACTGGCTCAAGCAGGCTGCAAGCGCCATGACCTCTCCCCAACCCTAGAGGGACAGAGCCCATTCCTCCCCTTTTTTTCCCCTTTATCTAAGAACGTTCATATATTGGGTTGGTCAAAAAGTTCGTTCGAGTTTTCCATAAAATGTTATGGAAAACTTGCACGAACTTTTTGGCCAACCCAATATAAATTTTTTTAAATATTGGTATCATTGAGAACTCCACATAATGTTGTTTTATTAGTGCTCTTTTTATTTAACATAACATCTATCCATTACTTTGTCAACAAAGGTCCGTCTAGTCAAGGCTATGGTTTTTCCAGTGGTCATGTATGGATATGAGAGTTGGACTATAAAGAAAGCTGAGCACTGAAGAATTGATGCTTTTGAACTGTGGTGTTGGAGAAGACTCTTGAGAATCCCTTGGACTGCAAGGAGATCCAACCAGTCCATCCTCAAGGAGATCAGTCCTGGGTGTTCATTGGAGGGACTGATGTTGAAGCTGAAACTCCAATATTTTGGCCACCTCATGCGAAGAGTTGACTCATTGAAAAAGACCCTGATGCTGGGAAAGACTGAGGGCAGAAGAAGAAGGGGACGACAGAGGATGAGATCATTGGATGGCATCACCGACTCGATGGATGTGGGTTTGGGTGGGCTACGGGGGTTGGTGATGGATAGGGAGGCCTGGCGTGCTGCGGTTCATGGGGTCACAAAGAGTCAGACATGATTGAGCAACTGAACTGAACTGAACTATCCTTTTATCAAACTTCTTAATGTATGACACAACGCGGTTAACTATAGACACCCTGAGGTGGAGCAGATCTCAAGACCCGAACTCCTCTTAGACAAGCAAAACCTCACACCTGCTGAATAGCAGCTCCCCATGTCCCCCTCCCTCCAGACCTAGCCAGCCAGCATTCTACTGTTTCCATGAGTCCCACCACTCTAAATGCTTCAGGTAAGTGGACTCCTGCGGCGCTTGTCCTTCTGTGACTCGCTCAGTTCACTTAGCATAATGGTAACAATCCAGCAATCCCACTTCTTAGTATTTATCCAAAAGAATTGAAATCAGGATGTCCAAGAGGTATATGCACGCCTTCATTCTTTGCCGCATTATTCACGATAGCCAAGATATGAAAACAACCAAAATTCCATTGACAGAGGAGTGGATAAAGGAAAGGGGGCATACCCACACCATGGAAAATTAGTAAACCGTATAAAGGAAGGGGCTCCTGTCTTGGGCTAAGTGAAATGCGCCTCTGTCTCTTTTGACAAGCAGGGAAGCCTTTCCCAGAAGCTCCCAGCAGATTTCCCGGCACGTATCATTGACCAGAATCGTATCCCTTGCCTGACCCCAAGTCCCTGAGATGGGGGGATTTCCTGGCCAAAATGAGGGTCTGTTAGGAAGGCTGACATGGGGACTAGCTGGTTATCACTACCAGCACGTCTTCCTTGAACTACCTGCTTTCTTATACCTGCCTTCATTTCTGTGCTATTCTGACCTCGTTCTCCCCTTTCCTCATGAATTCCATAAACTTACACTGTTCCTCCAACAAATCCCCTTCCTGCTTAACTTGGTCCGATCTGACCCTGACTGAGACACCTGAATTTCCTCAGTGATCATCAGCACCGTTATCACGCATTATCGTTGCTGGTACTCCCTGAGTGCTTGCTCCGTGTGAAGGCCTATGCAAAGCTCTTTGCCTGCACCAGCAGTTCTCAACCAAGGGTTATTTGCCCCGCAGGGGACTTTTGGCAATGTCCGAAGACACCTGTGATTGTCACAATGCGGGGCAGGGATTGCCACTTGCATCTAGCGGGCAGAGAAGTAAGGGAAGCTTCTAATCTAACTTGCCGTGGCCTCAACTGCAGAGGATGAGCCGGCCCCAGACGCCGGCAGTCAGCAGGCTGAGAAAGCCTCTCTTAACCAGTTCTGGAGGGAGGACTCCTCGTTACAATATTTCAGAGAGGAGTTCCGGTTCAGAAAGTCCATCACGCCTAGATTGAAGACCCTCCCCTTACACTATCGAGCAGAGAATGGCCGAGAAGCATTGCTGTGTGCCCAGCACCACGCTGAGCAGCTGTGGGGCCAGAGGCTCAGCCTTAAGCCTCAGAGTTCAAGCTCATTTTCCTTCTTTACTCTGTTTGCCCCCTGCCAAGTTCTGAAAGTTGCTTGAGGCAGCGAGAGCCTGGAGTCATTATCCAGGAGAGAGAAAAGAGACCAATACTATATCAGCTCCGTAAGCAAATATTCAAAGCAGTTCCTCAACGAGGGAATTTCACTTGGGCTCATGAAGGTACGGGCAGTGAGATGGCAAGAGATTTATGCAGAAGAAAGCTCATGTGTTTCTCAGGAATACTTACATCTGTAAGCAATGGAAATCCAATACGAAGTTCATTTTAAAGAGAGAAGTAGAAAGGACTTCCCTGTGGCTCAGTTGGTAAAGCGTCTGCCTACAATGCAGGAGACCTGGGTTCAATCCCTGGGTCGGGAAGATCTCCTGGAGAAGGAAATGCAACCCACTCCAGGATTCTTGCCTGGGAAATCCCATGGACGGAGGAGCCTGGTGGGCTATACACCATGGGGGTGCAAAGAGTCGGACACGACTGAGCGACTTCACTCACTCACTCAGAAAGAAAAACAAATTGACGTATATAACTGAGTTCAGGGCTATTCCAGCTTCAGACACGGCTGGATCCAGGCACACCCACGCTGCTTTTAGGACTCAGGCTGGCCCCACCTTACATCTTGGCCTGTGTTGGCTATATTTCCTGGCAGTCTTTGTTCTCACGGTGGCTCAGGGGCCATGGCTCCACCAGGCTAAGATCCCACTAGCTCAGCCACTTCAGGGCAACAATTTCTTCCCTTCTGTTCCATAGAATTGAGTTCTGTTGGCTTTGACTAGGTCACGTGCCTACCCCTGAACCAATGGAAGTAGCCAGGGGCCTGGGAAGCTCTGATTGGCCAAGCCTGGACCACCAGTCTGCCCCTGGGGCTGGGGCCAGCTCAGCTGATGGAACGGTGCACCCCAGGGGGGACATCAGTTTATTCTCCAGAAGGAGGAGAAACGGGAACCGGGTGGGCCCAGACCACAGGGAACACAGCATCTTCAGCGGTCCACCCACCAAATCTGACAAGGACCCGGGTTGAGCCTGGCATCAAGCCCAGAAATGAATCTGGCACCTTTCTGCCCTCTGGGGGGAGGGAAAGAGATAAACAAGTATAATTCAGCGCACCGTGAGGGGCTTCCCTGGTGGCTCAGTGGTAAAGAACCTGCCTGCTTACATAGGAGACACAGTTTCGATCCCTCATCCGGAAAGATCCCACAGGTCGTGGAGCAACTAAGCGCAGTGTGCCCAGCCATCGAGCCCGAGCTCGAGAGCCCTGGAGCCGCAGCTACTGAGCCCACCTGCCGCAACAACTGAAGCCCGCACGTCCTAGAGGCTGCACTCCGCAACCAGGGAGTCACCACAACGAGCAGCCGGTAGTCCGCAACTAGAGACAGACCGTGCAAGGCAGCAATGGCCCAGCACAGCCACAGATAAATGAAATCAAAGTCATTTTTAAAAGGCCCTGTGTGAGATGTCCTGGGAGGAAGAAATAAACAAAGGGCTACAGACATTGGAGGCAAGACGTTTACACTCATGCCCGAGGAGAGGAAGGGCACTCAGCTGGCAGGAACCGCTTCGGTGAGGCTGAGGAGGTGGGACGGGACAAGGTGTGTTTGAGGAACCAAGAGTCATCCACGTGGTTTCCACACAGCGGATGAGGCTGCAGAAGTCAGGGTAGATGGGTTAACCCAACTGAAGCTTTTGGACTTTACCCAGGTGACAGTGGGGAGCCATTGATGGTTCTAGAGCAGAGACGTGACCCAGAGTTGGGCTTTCTTTTTTATTTTTAATATTTATTCATTTGGCTGTGCCAGGTCTCAGTTGCAGCATGCAGGACCTTCGCTGCATCATGTGGGATTTTTCTGTTGCAGCACACGGATCCCCTGGAGAAGGAAATGGCAACCCACTCCACTATTCTTGCCTGGAGAAGTCCATGGACAGAAGAGCCTGGTGGGCTATAGCCATAGGGTCACAAAGAGTCAGACATGACTGCGTGACTCTCTCTCTCTCTCTCTCTCTCTCACACACACACACACACACACATGGACTCTTTGTGACCCCACTGACTATACAGTCCATGGGATTCTCCAGGCCAGAACACTGGAGTCGGTAGCCTTTCCCTTCTCCAGGGGATCTTCCCAACCCAGGGATCAAACATAGGTCTCCAGCATGGCAGGTGGATCCTTTACCAGCTGAGCCACCAGGGAAGCTCTGATGCATGTGGGATCTTAATTCACCCACTAGGATCGAACTGGGTTCCCTGCACTGCAAGGCAGATTCTTAACCACGGTCCCACCTGGGGAGTTCCAGAGTTGTGCTTTCTGAAGATGAACAGTGTGGACCAGAAGGGCTGCAGCACAGAAAGGCTGGGAGGATCCTTGGGTGGCTGTCGCAATTGTCCTGGGGCAGGTACGGGGCTCTGGGGCGGGACAGAGGCCTCGGAGAGGTGGCAGGCCGTGGCTTTCCTCACTCATCTGCCCACAAAACACCTCAACTCAACCATGTTCCCTAAACCAACAGCAGTATCTGCTCCCACCTCCCGGGAACAGAAAATGGTCCCTCCAGCCTCCCAGTTACTTGGACCAGAAAGCCTAGAGCTGGCCTGCTAGCCTCTTTGCTCAGTGACCCCTACAGCCCCCGGCAGGCAGTGCCATTGGCTCTGACTTTCAAAATACACCCTGAATGCCACTTCACACCACCCCTGTGCCTGTCACCCTGGGTGGCGTTGCCCCCCCCAGCCCCCATGCCCACCCTGTCTCTCCCACCCCAACCCCTAGTATTCTCTCAGAGCAGCCAGAGGGATCCTTCAAAAAGACAAAGCCCCTTTTGTTACAGGACTTGAAAGGCACTTCCGGCACTGTCCTGCCTGGAGCCCTCCAGTGGGACTTCATCGCCCCAGAAGGAAATCCAAAATTCCCTGGCCTGGAGGCCCTGTACCCTTCGACCCCGTGACCCCTTTGACCTCCTCCCTCCGCTCTCCCGGGCTTACTCAGCTCCAGCCCCACTGCCCTCCCCTGTGGGGTGCTTAGCAGACGAGGGGGTGTGAATGGAGAACCGCAAGACAGAGGCCTGAACCCTGATGAGGCCTAAGGATAGGGTGGGGGCCCGTGGGCGGACCTCAAGCTGTCCAGTTAGGCTGAGCAGGGCCCCAGCTGGTCCCTGAGGAAGGGACCATGGCCACCCTGGCCAGCCCCACACCCCGCTTCTATCGACCTGTGTGGCGCCCACCGCGTGCCCCAGGCTGCCCCAGGCCGGAAGTCAGGACAAAGGAGGAAGGCAAGGCAGGGACGGGCCTGGTCCCCTCTCCAGCTCTGGTCCCCTCTCCAGCTCCTGGCCCTCCTCAGGACGCAGGGACGCTGAGTGCAGGTGGCAGGGGGCTGGACACAATGACCTTGAGAGGTTACTATGTCACCCACTTGGTCTTGGCGGTCTCCCTTCACTCTTGCCTCTACAGACTGAAAGATCACAAAGCCATCTCTTCGACAAAGCATGTGGACTTGAGAAATATTTGCCCAGTGGCTCTTTGTGCCAGGAGCACCGGCAGGGGACATTTTCGCCGCAGCTGCCAGCTGGCTTACCCCGCTTCCCTGCAAACCAGAGGGTTCTGCTTGGTGTTACCCAGAGGGGGACAGGGGTTCTGGAAAGTGGGGTGGTGGGGCTCCAATACTCAGGGATGTTCACCAGCGCCGGTACCTGCAGGAGCCAACCCATTGTGAGCCATGGAGACTAAAGACAGAAAATATCCGGACTTCCTTGGTGGTCCAGTGGTTGAGACTCCGTACTTCCACTGCAGAGGGCACAAGTTTGATCCTTGGTTGGGGAACTGGGATCCCACAAGCTGTGTGGTGTGACAAAAAAAAAAAAAAAAAAAGACAGGAACTACTGGGTTCAGCAGATCAGATGTGCAGGACAAAGAGCAGAAAACAGACTGGGACCCTAATTCCTAGGTGGGGTACCTGGGTTTCTGTGCTTCCAAGCACCCATGTCCAAGCCCATTCCCAAGTTAATAATTACAGCTACACTCATGTTTCACCCATGTACCAGGCGCTAGTCCAGTATCTCATACCAATTACCTGGTTTCATTCATTCGACAAAAGTTCACTGAGCACCAACAGTGTTCTGGTTATTAGTAATGACCAAAACACCCCAAACTTCCTGCTTTCCTGGAAATGACACTCTAGTGCCATGACAAATTAGTATAACATGTCCTGTGTGAAGCTTCCCTGGTGGCTCAGATGGTAATGAATCTGTCTGCAGTGCAGGAGACCTGGGTTTGAGCCCTGGGTCAGGGAGATCCCCTGGAGAAGGAAATGGCAACCCACTCCAGTATTCTTGCCTGGAGAATTCCGTGGAGTCAAGGAGCCTGGCAGGTCACAGTCCGTGGGGTCACAGAGTCAGACATAACTGAGTGGCTAACACACTTTCCTGTGTATTAGAAGGTGGTAAGTAGCTTGGAGAAAAACTAAGTAGAAAGGGACCCTGTGATGGGGACGGCCATCAGTGGCACCGCTCTTTACAGGCGACCACTGCCATCATCCGCGCTTTGCAGGTGAGGAAACTGGGACCCAGAGAGGCTGTGTGACTTGCCCAAGGTCACACAGCTCTTAAGCGTCAGAGATAGGACTTGAACCCAAGCCCGATGGCTCCAGAGTCCTGGTTCCTAAGACAATGAGGATGCCTAGTCCCCTGTCTTTAGCACAGGCACCCGCATAGCCATGAGACAGGAAGGGACTCAGGGAGGAAAGGCCGCCAAGGAAGGGGAGATGAGAATTAGCTCTGGCACTGGACCAGCTCCCAGATGTGCAGCTTTGGAAGGCATTTCTCCTGCCTGGGCCTCAGTTTCCACTTCTGCAAAATGGGGAGCTGCAATTCTTTTTTTTTTTTAATTAATGTTTTATTGAAGGATAATTGCTTTACAGAATTTTGCTGTTTTCTGTCAAACCTCAGCATGAATCAGCCATCAGTTCAGTTCAGTTCAGTCACTCAGTCATGTCCGACTCTTTGTGACCCCATGAATCACAGCACGCCAGGCCTCCCTGTCCATCACCAACTCCTGGAGTTCACTCAGACTCATGTCCATCGAGTCAGTGATGCCATCCAGCCATCTCATCCTCTGTCGTCCCCTTCTCCTCCTGCCCCTCAATCCCTCCCAGCATCAGAGACTTTTCCAATGAGTCAACTCTTCCCATGAGGTGGCCAAAGTACCGGAGTTTCAGCTTCAGCATCATTCCTTCCAAAGAAATCCCAGGGCTGATCTCCTTTAGGATGGACTGGTTGGATCTCCTTGCAGGCCAAGGGACTCTCAAGAGTCTTCTCCAACACCACAGTTCAAAAGCATCAATTCTTCGGCGCTCAGCTTTCTTCACAGTCCAACTCTCACATCCATACATGACCACAGGAAAAACCATAGCCTTGACTAGACAGACCTTTGTTGGCAAAGTAATGTCTCTGCTTTTCAATATGCTATCTAGGTTGGTTATAACTTTCCTTTCAAGGAGTAAGCGTCTTTTAATTTCATGGCTGCAGTCACCATCTGCAGTGATTTTGGAGCCCCCCCAAAATAAAATCTGACACTGTTTCCACTGTTTCCCCATCTATTTCCCATGAAGTGATGGGACCAGATGCCATGATCTTCGTTTTCTGAATGTTGAGTTTTAAGCCAACTTTTTCACTCTCCTGTTTCACCTTCATCAAGAGGCTTTTTAGTTCCTCTTCACTTTCTGCCATAAGGGTGGTGTCATCTGCATATCTGAGGTTATTGATATTTCTTCCGGCAATCTTGATTCCAGCTTGTGCTTCTTCCAGTCCAGGATTTCTCATGATGTACTCTGCATATAAGTGAAATAAGCAGGGTGACAATATACAGCCTTGACGAACTCCTTTTCCTATTTGGAACCAGTCTGTTGTTCCATGTCCAGTTCTAACTGTTGCTTCCTGACCTGCATACAGATTTCTCAAGAGGCAGGTCAGGTGGTCTGGTATTCCCATCTCTTCCAGAATTTTCCACAGTTTATTGTGATCCACACAGTCAAAGGCTTTGGCATAGTCAAGAAAGCAGAAATAGATGTTTTTCTGGAACTCTCTTGCTTTTTCGATGATCCAACGGATGTTGGCAATTTGGTCTCTGGTTCCTCTGCCTTTTCTAAAACCACCTTGAACATCTGGAAGTTCACGGTTCACGTATTGCTGAAGCCTGGCTTGGAGAATTTTGAGCGTTACTTTACTAGCGTGTGAGATAAGTGCAATTGTGCGGTAGTTTGAGCATTCTTTGGCATTGCCTTTCTTTGGGATTGGAATGAAAACTGACCTTTTCCAGTCCCGTGGCCACTGCTGAGTTTTCCAAATTTGCTGGCATATTGAGTGCAGCACTTTCACAGCATCATCTTTCAGGATTTGAAATAGCTCCACTGGAATTCCATCACCTCCACTAGCTTTGTTCGAAGTGATGCTTTCTAAGGCCCACTTGACTTTACATTCCAGGATGTCTGGCTCTAGGTGAGTGATCACACCATCGTGATTATCTGGGTCGTGAAGATCTTTTTTGTATAGTTCTTCTATGTATTCTTGCCACCTCTTCTGCTTCTGTTAGGTCCATACCATTTCTGTCCTTTAGAATCAGCCATAGGTATACATATATCCCCTCCCTTTTGAACCTCCCTCCCATCTTCCTCCCCATCCTGCCCCTCTAGGTTGATCCAGAGCCCCTGTTTGAGTGCCCTGAGACCTACAGCAAATTCCCATCGGCTGTTTATTTTACATATGGTGATGTAAGTTTCCATATTCCTCTTTCCATCCATCTCACCCTCTCCTCCCCTCTCCCCATGTCCATAAGTCTATTCTCGAGGTCTGTTTCTCCACTGTCGCCCTGTAAATAAATTCTTCAGTTCCATTGGAGCTGCAGTTCTTGCCTAGAGTGGGGGCACCCCAGGGTGACTCCCAGCAGCTTTCATATTTGCCCTGCAATCTATCCTCTACCAGGGGCACCTCCATATAAGACCTTGTCACTCCCCAGCACGAACACCCTGATGGCTCCAGAGCACTCTCCCTGCTGGGCTGCTCTCTGCTCGCTCCCCCTGCTGCGTTGCCCTGGCCGCCAGCTGCTTCCACCCATCCCCTGGTGCAGGCCTGCCTCCGGCTCTTCGCCTGCACCCCCTTTGCCTGGAACCCCTTTCCGCACAGATGGGCAACAACCGGGACTCGGCCCTCACCTGAAAGCCAGAGCTTTGCTGTCCCCTTGGCGTCGGGATGCCAGAGACACCCAATGGAGATGGAGACACTGACAGAGGAGGGCAGTCTCTCTCAACACCCCGGAACATACAACATACACACGACGCCAGAGACACATCTGGAGGCAGATACTCACCCTGCTGCAGACACACCCAGGAAGGCACGCTGGGACGCAGTAGATGCAGGGAGCCGCAAGCCTGCTCAGACACAGCACCCCAGCGTGCAAGGCATGCATGTGCACACTCAGTGACGGTGTCAGACACACGTGCCCCTCTGTGCACACAGTCACACTCCAGCAACACACACACACACAGGTTCGGGCACACACCTCCTTCAGGCGCCCGGAATAGCCCTGTGCCAAGTGTCCTGGGCTGGGGACCGCCCGCAGCCAGCCCTGGCGGGAAGGTGTCCCGGAGAACAATGGTGCCCCTCCCCTCCCGCCGCGCAGACACAAGGAGCCATTGTCAGGCCGCCGCACAGGACCGGCAGACTTTCCACAGCCTCCCCGCGGCTGCGCCGAGTGTGGGGGCGGAAGGCTGGAGGCTCCCCAGGCCCACCTGCTCCAGTCCGCCCACCCCAGACCCCGCCTCCTCCAGACCCTCCAGCCTGGTCCTACAGACCCCAAGGGGCCTAACCCTCCAGCCCACCTCCCCTGTGGGTCTCATTAACCCTCCTCAGAGGGGAGTCAGTGTTACCAGGGGCAGGGCTTGGTGGCCCATAGATTGAACACCCATGCTGTGTGACCCCGGGTGAGTCACTCCACCTCTCTGAGCTCCGCTGCCTCATCCATAAGATGGGATAATGCCACCAGCTACCTCATAGGGTTGGGAGGATAGAGCATACAAATGGAGTCAGAGCATACAAAATGCCAAGGCAGGGCGTGCAGCCTAGGATCTGGGAGGCCTGGGCTCCAATGCCAGCCCTGCGGCTTCCTGGCTACAAGGCCTTGGGCAATCGGTGTCCCTTCCAGACCTCAGCCTTCTCACCATGGAGTGGGGATGATCATTGTCCCTCCCGCCGAGCTGGTGTCCGCTCCAGCTGGGGGTGGGTCTGGCACACAGTAGGCACCCAATCAGTGCTGGCCATGATCCATTATCTTACGTGGACGAGGGCCCCTTTATTCATTGGTACCTTCCTTTCATTTGTTTGACGATATTTCCTGTGGACCTACTATGTGCCGTGACTGGGGCTGAGCACAGCCTGAGGTTGCTCCTGAGCTTGCTGGGCCACAGTGGACCTCGTAGATGTTTATTGACTGCCTGAATGAAAACTGTGGTGCCGGAGAAGACTCTTGAGAGTCTTGGACTGCAAGGAGATCCAACCAGTCCATCCTAAAGAAAATCAGTCCTGAGTGTTCATTGGAAGGACTGATGCTGAGGCTGAAGCTCCAATACTTTGGCCACCTGATGCGAAGAACTGATTCATTTGAAAAGACCCTGATGCTGGGAAAGATTGAAGGCAGGAGGAGAGGGGGACGACAGAGGATGAGATGGTTGGATGGCATCACCGACTCAATGAACGTGAGTTTGAGTAAGCTCCAGGAGTTGGTGATGGACAGGGAAGCCTGTGGTGCTGCAGTTCATGGGGTCACAAAGAGTCAGACACGACTGAGTGACTGAATTGACTGAATGAATGAATGAAAGAAGGCAATTCAGTGCCCATCATGCCCTCCAGGCACCCCAAGGACACCAGCTCAGAGTGGTCGGGTGGCCCGGGTCAGCCTCTTAGAGGCTTGTGACATCCAGCCAGGGTCCTTTGTTGGTAAAGTGGCAACCGGACCACTGATCCCAGCCCCAGAAGTGAGGCTGAGGTGACAAGCAGTGCGGAAAGGGGAGGAGCTGCCGCTCAGGGAGCAACTACCATCTGGGGTCACCTGCTGGGGGCACCCCGATCTTTTCAGGACGGGCTCCTTCTCATCCTCAGGTCTCTGTGCAAACAGAACCTCCCCTAGGCAGCCGTATACGCACCTCCTGACCCCCGTTGCCACACTCTGATCAGTTTCATCAGAAAACTTTCAGCACCACCTGACTTCAGGTGATGTGTTCCTTGGCTCGTTTAGTTTACTATTTCCTGCTAAACCAGGGTTTCTCAGTCTTGGCACTCTGGACTTTTGAGGTCAAATCAGTCTTTGCTGTGAAGCGGTGTCCTGGGCACGCCATGATTGGTTTAGCAGCACCCCTGGCCTCTCTCTACTGATGCCAGTAGCATCCCCTCCCCCCACCCACATTTGTTGCTGCTGCTGCTGCTGCTGCTGCTAAGTTGCTTCAGTCGTGTCCGACTCTGTGTGACCCCATAGACGGCAGCCCATTAGGCTCCCCTGTCCCTGAGATTCTCCAGGCAAGAACACTGGAGTGGGTTGCCATTTCCTTCTCCAATGCATGAAAGTGAAAAGTGAAAGTGAAGTCGCTCAGTCGTGTCCGACCCTCAGCGACCCTGTGGACCGCAGCCTACCAGGCTCCTCTGTCCATGGGATTTTCCAGGCGAGAGTACTGGAGTGGGGTGCCATCGCCTTCTCCACCCACATTTGTTATGACACCACAAATGCATCGAACACTGCCAAGTGTCCCTGGGTGACATAATAGTCCCCGGCTGAGAGCTGCTGTCTGCAATAATGAGCTCAAGGTGGGTTCCTGCTCTATGCCCCAGGGTGTACAGTAAGTATTCAATACATTCTTATTGGATGAATCTTAAGGAGATATATCACAAAGACATATGCTCTTCTTTTTCTCAGAATGCTTTTCCACGCCTTTGTCTGGTGAACTCCTACTCATACTTCAAGACCCTGGGAGGCAATGTGTATGAGAAACGTGGGCTGAGCAGAGACTGGGAGGAAGAAGAGAATATCTGCTATGTGCTGCTCTGAAAGGGGAACCATGACCCACTCCGGCTTCCCCACGCCCTGTAGGAAAGCAGACCCCACACAGCCTGAGATTCCTGTTTTTTAAGAGAAGTCGGAAAAATGGATTTTACGTCAACTCTCCTGATATCTTGAATGTTGGTAACTGATTCACATTTTAAAAAATTACATCAAGGGCCAAACCAAACATATTCCTGGGCTGGATAGGGCCTGTGGGTGGCAGCAAGATTTGCCCTGAGGGGTTGGGGGTCTGGCCACCTCTGGGTACCCTGAAGGGTTAGAGGACAGTTCTTGCTCATGTGTCACTTGCATCCGCTTTGCTGTAATAGTGTGGAAGGGGGTCCTCATAGGGCAAGGCAGCTCTAATGGGCAGAGGTGAAACCGCCAGCAGAAGACAGGGTGCATAGGCAATTGCTTAGCCCACCCTAGGCCGGCTACAGGCCCAGTTCAACCCAGAGCCCGGGGTGGAGGTCCAGGTGGGGAGGTCATATCCTGGGGCCTTTGCCAAGCCAGCCTGTGGCTCTGAAATTTCCACACGGTGGGCCTAGTGTTGGGGCTGTTCACCCCAGATTCCTTAGCCTCTCTAAGAAATAAAAACAGGGAAACAAAGGCGGGGGCAGGGCCTCGCTGAGAGCTTGGCCTGTAGTCTCGTGGGCAGGCACAGGGGGAGCAGGAGGCGGACTTCTCTGGAAAGTCCCTCTGCTTTGGGAACTGGCTGGGTGCCGGGGAGAGAGGACACCCGGAGGCTCCGAGTCTCTGAGGCTCCAGCCATATCCAACAGCTCCTCTGACATCTGCCCTTCCTGGGACAGAACTTTCCAGAAACAGAAAATTGAAAAAGCCCCTCTCTGCAAACCCTGGGCCCCCTTGATGGGAACCAGGGGGCTACAGGGCAAGGGTATGAACCCCAGGCCCAGGGCCCGATGTCCCCTGAAGCCAAAGCCAGCTTCTCCTATGCCCACAGCCCTTTCGGGGGTCTAAAGAGCCCCCCCAGCCAGACCCTAAACCAGCCAGGCCCAGGTCACAGCAGACCCTGTCACCACGTCCAGGAGGCTACAGCCCCTGGACCACACCTCAGAGCCCCCCCCCAGGGAGTGGGCCTGGGTTCTCCAGTGTGGGTTCTGCATCTACAACAGGCCTCCTTTTGTGATGGGAAGTCGAGCATGTGGCACGTGATTGGTGCTGGGAAGGGAGAAAAGGAAGTAATGCTTTACTGAGCAAGGACTCTGCTAGTCAGAACCGTCTATACACTCAGTCTTCAGCCTCACCACGTAACCCTGCCTGGGTGCAGTCAACAAACATTTGGTGAGCAACTGCTATGAGCCGGGCCCTGAGGGTTTAAAACAGAATAACACAGAATTGAGCTCTGCCCCCTTGGAGCATATAGTCTGGAGGACAGGGATTAATAAAGTCCCCAAATCATGTCAAGCAGTGGAGGGACGTTAACACAGGGCAAAGGGGCACCCTGGTGGCTCAGACGGTAACGAATCTGCCTATAATACAGGAGACCCGGTTTCGATCCCTGGGTCGGGAAGATCCCCTGAAGAAGGAAATGGCACCGCACTCCAGTACTCTTGCTGCAGAATTCCACGGACAGAGGGGCCTGGTGGTCCACAGGGTCACAAAGAGTTGAACACGACTGAGCAACTAACACTTTCGAAGGGTTAAAGAGTAATGGGGAGCAACTTAAAAGGTCAGAGCTTCCTCCTGAGGGCATTTCAATAGAGACCCCAGTAGGGTAAGGATGGGTATCTGGAGGAAGGATCTTGCAGGCAGAGGCAACAGTGAGTACAAAGGCCCTGAGGCAGGAGTGTGCTGAGCCTGTCCGCAGGACACAAGTTGCCCGGTGCGGTTGGAGGGGAGGGAAGGAGAGAAAATAGAAGAAGATGCGCTTGTAAGGGGGAGCAGAGGGGCAGTTGTGCAAGCCCTGGGAGCCACAGGAAGACTTTGGCTTTTCTGCCAAGTGAGGTGGGAGCCATGTGAGGATTCCGAGCAGAGGAGGGTCATGACCCGACTTCCTATTATTCTCCCCATGTTAGAGATGAGGAAACTGAGGTTCAGAGAGGTGAAATCACTAGCCCAAGGTCACACGGCCAGTGAACACCCCTGGTGGAATTTGAACCCACATCCGTGTGACTCTCCGTCTTTCTATTTCCTGACAGTTCCTGGTTTGGGGGAACCTGCCAAGGTGGCGCAGTGGTAAAGAACCCGCCTGCAATGCAGGAGACATGGGTTCGATCCCTGGGTCGGGAGGATCCCCTGGAGGAGGGCATGGCAACCCACTCCAGTCTTCTTGCCTGGAGAATCCCATGGACACAGGAGCCTGGCGGGGTACAGTCCATGGGATCGCAAAGCGTCAGACACAACTGAGCCTGCTCCTGCGCGTCTCGCTCTGGTGCAAGTCGGGAGGCCAGATCGGGGCAGAGAAAGGACTTAGAGCTGTTGTTTACAACTCCTTCCTCTGCCCAGGGCCACACCTCCTCACTCAGGCCCTCTCCCTCACCCCCGCCATCCTCCAACTGCCTGGGCCATGGATGAGCTCCTAACCTTTCAGACCATCCCCTCCCCCGTACAGACTGGCTTTCCAGTAACGGACCAGAGGGGCCATTCAAAGGACCCAGCACACGTGGTGGGGTGGCAGCTGAGGACCTGGAGCGCCTGAGGCCGCTGTAGCTCTGCCTCTACTGTGCAGAATGGCCAGGGCAAGTCCCCAGCCTCCAAAGTCAGGCTTGTTTCGAGGACAATCACTTTCTTTTTCTTGTAAAAAGAAGAGAAATGGTCAGTCCTTCAGTTTCACTCTGAGCCTGTCGATGTCTTTCCAGTAACTGCAGGGCAGGGGGCGGGGCCACTGCCTGGAGGCGGCCTGTGGACGCCTGGGGCGCTGTGGTTGATGCCACCTGGCCCCCCTTGCATCACCCCGCTCTCCACACCCCTCCCACCTCCTCCAATAATTGCGGTCTTCGGTTTCCCTTTAACACCAAATGCAAAACTCCGCTGGAGGTAAGGCAGAAGGGAATCTGTGTGAATCTCTGAATTGTGGTTGAATAGAGATATTCTTAGGCGCCTGCTTGCAAGGGTGGTGAACTTTTGGTGCTAAAAGCAGAATTGCTTTTCAGTAAATGTTATTACTCAAAAGGAAGTTGTCACCGCCACCGCCACCCGGAGCCTGTTCCAACTGCCACACTGTCAGTCAGACCCAAGGCAGGGAGGGGGGTGGTCTCTGCATAGCTCCCCAGGACCCCACCAAGCCCCCATGGGAAGCTCTGGCCATCTCAGCTGACCCCGGCCAGCTAAAGCTGACATTAAAATGCCCACAGGCTGCCCTGGCATCATACCTCAAGGTACCAACCCTCTGCTTACTCAGCATTTACATCTCCGAGCTTGAGTCTCAGAGGAGCTGAGCCCGAACTGAGGGCAGGGTTGAAGGAAGAGCGGGGTTGACTGTTTGTTCAAGAACTATAGTCCATCTGGGCAACTCACCCCTCTTAATCTTTGTTTCCTCTTCTCTAAAATGGGGAGTGGGTGATGATGCCCCAAAGCAAAGAGCTAAGCATCCCAACTGGTTATGGTAGATGCTTAATAAATAAGGTTATTATAAATAGTCAAAATGACGCTAAATTGAAATCAGACTAGGGCTCAGCTCCACCATAACCTTGGACAAGTCCATTCCTCTCTCAGCCTCAGCTTTCTCCTGCATAAACTAGAAATAGTAATAATACCTATTGTGCAAGATTGTTGGGAGACTTTGATGAGCTGAAGCGTATAAGTCATGAGGCACACAGTAGGTAGGCAGTCAGCATTCCTTCCATCCCTTCTTTTTGCTGCCTCAGAGAGGCTAAGCCCTGGGCTCGTGGTCCCCTGGGGCCGCCCAGCCCACGGGAACCGCCTGTGTTCCTCCTTCACTGAGAAAGGCCCTTGAGAGTGTGCTCCAGAGCCCAGAGGGCAGACAAGAACCAATCAGACCAACCTTAGGGCAGCCGTTTAGCACACAGCCCTTAGTGAGAAAGGAGTCAAAACAAACCTTGGATGGGGGGTCACCATCCCAACCTAGGGAGCCAGCCGAGGATGCCCTAAGGTCCTATCGCCTGCCTGTCGCGGCCCTGAAGTGACGAGGAATTTATAGAGCAGCAGGCGCACTAGAGCGCTGGGCCCTCTGTGAATCTCGAGTCACCTCTTGGAGTCTCTGTACCAAGCCCTTGAGGCAGGGCCTCCCGCTGCTCAGCCACTTGCAGGGGTGGAAGCCAAGGCTCAGGTTGGTGACAGGTCCGCTTGACTGAGATTTGAACACAGCCGGTGCCATCGGCAAACCACACACTTAACCACTGCACGACATCCGCTGTTTGAGATTCTGATAGTGCCTCCATGTTACCAAAGATACAATTATGTTCAGAAGTGGATAGGTAGAAAAAAGTTGTATTTGTATTCTCTATCAAATTTCTTACGTTGAGATTGGTGTAGATTCAGGGGCAGTCTTAGGAAACAGAGATTCCTACTTACCCTCTCCTCCATTTCCCCCATGACAACATCTTTTAAACGACGACACAGCCAGATTGCTGACACTGATCCAGCCGAGATGCAGAACGTCTCCATCCCCGTAAAGATCCTTCCCGCTCTTCTTCCATAGCCCCAGCCATCTCTCACCCCCAACTCTGTCCTTTCTCCTGGCCACCACTAATCCCGTTTCCATTTCTACAACTGTATGAGTGTAAGAATACTATATAAACGGATTTCCCTGGTGGTACCGTGGATAAGAATCTGCCTGCCAATGCAGGAGACGCCTTCACTCCAGGAAGATTCCACATGGCGTGGACTAACTAAGCCATACACCACAGCTACTGTGCCCACATTCTGCAACTATTGAAGCCCTTGAGCCTAGAGCCTGCGCTCTGCAGCAGGAGAGACTACCGGAGTGAGACGCCAGCTTCCTGCAACTAGAGAGTAACCTCCACTCACCACAACGAGAGAAAGCCCAAGCACAACAAGGGAGACCCAGCGCAACTGAAATAAATACACAATTTTTAAAAAGAATATGATATAAATATTCCTAAAGAAAATCAATCCTGAATACTCATTGGAAGGACTGATGCTGAAGCTGAAGCTCCAATACTTTGGCCACCTGATGTGAAGAGCTGACTCGTTGGAAAAGACCCTGATGCTGGGAAAGATTGAGGACAGGAGGAGAAGGGGACGATAGAGGACGAGATGGTTGGATGGCATCACCGACTCAATGAACATGAGTTTGAGCAAACTCCGGGAGTTGGTGATGGTCAGGGAGGCCTGGCGTGCTGCAGTCCATGGAGTCACAAAGAGTCAGACACGACTGAGCAACGAGCAACAACAATGTAAATGGAATCATATGGCTTGTAACCCTTTGGGACTGAGTTATTATTTTTTTTACTCACATAATTCCCTAAAGATTCATCCAAACTGTTGCACGTGTCAATATTTTGTTCCTTTTTATGCTGAGTAGAATTCCAAGGTATGGGTGCACCAGTTTCTTTAACTGTTCACTATGGCAGGGCATCTGGGTTACTTCCATGCTTTGCCTATTATAAATCAAACTGCTATGAACACGTGTGTACAGGTTTTTGTGTGAATCTAAGTTTTCAATTCTATATTCAGGAGCACAATCGCCAGATCATCTGGTAGTTTTTAAGACATTGCCTAACTGTTTTCCAGAATGCTGTGCCATTTTATGTTCCCACTAGGAACGCGTGAGTGATCCAGTTTCCCCAGTCCTCGCCAGCATTTAGTGTTCTCATCATTTTTCATTTCAGTCATTGGGATGGGAGGGTAGTGATACCTCATTGTGGTCTTAATTTGCATTCCCCTGATGGCCAGTGACGTTAAACGCCGTTCCATGTGTTTATTTGCATCTGTGAATCCTATTCCATAAAACGTCTGTTCCTGTCTTTTGTCATTTTCTAATTGGATTTCTTTTTCATTGCTGAGTTTTGAGAGTTCTTAATACATTCTCAATACTAGTCCTTTGCCAGATACACGGTTTTCAAATATTTTCTCCTGGTCTGTAGCTTGTCTTTTCATCCTCTTTGACAGAGCAAAAAAAAATTTTAATTTTGATGAGGTACAATGTATCAGTTTTTTCATCTTATGAATTGTGCTTTTGGTGTTCAGGTGAAACAATTCTTTGCCTGGCCCTAGATCCTGAAAATCAATTTTCTCCTACTTTAAAAGAAATAAATGTTTTATAGTTTCGTGTTTTAGTTTAAGTCCATGACCCATTTAATCTTTGTTATAAGGTGTGAGATTTGGGTCAAAGTCAAAGATCTTTTTTTTTTGCCCGTGGATGTCCAGTTGCTCCCGCACTATTTACAGTAAGTCCCCTACATACGAACCTTCAAGCTGCGAGCTTTCAAAGATGTGAACGTGCGTTTCCTTGGTATCAGGTGTGAGTGATACTGCAGCTTGCCCCCCATCTCCTGTTGCTGACGGTCCTTCATCTCAACCATCCCCCTCCCCGCCTCCCTCCTCCACAGTAACTCTTCTTGCCCTTGATACCAGCCCTTGTATGCCAGCTGTTGTACTCTGCTGCTGCTGCTGCTGCTGCTAAGTCGCTTCAGTCGTGTCCAACTCTGTGCGACCCCATAGACGGCAGCCCACCAGGCTCCCCAGGCCCTGGGATTCTCCAGGCAAGAACACTGGAGTGGGTTGCCATTTCCTTCTCCAAGGCATGAAAGTGAAAAGTGAAAGTGAAGTCGCTCAGTTGTGTCCAACTCTTCGAGACCCCATGGACTGCAGCCCACCAGGCTCCTCTGTCCATGTGATTTTCCAGGCAACAGTACTGGAGTGGGGTGCCATTGCCTTCTCCGACTACTGTACTTTTTAAGGTACTACACTGTAAGATTAAATGTATTTTCTGTATTTTTTGTGTGTTTTTTTTAATTTATTATTTAAAAATGGTGTGCTGCAGTCCATGGGGTCGCGAAAAGTTGGACACAACTGAGCGACTGAACTGAATTGATTATTTGTGTGAAAAGAATTATAAACCTATTAAGTATAGTACTGTAGAAACAATTGTGTTAGTTGGGTACCTAGGCTAACTTTGTTGGACTTAACAAACTGGACTTACAAACACGTTCTCGGAACGGAACTCAGTCATATGTAGGGGACTTACTGTATTAGAAAGGTTATCCTACAGAATTGCTTTTACAATTTTATCACAAATCAGCTGGAGATGTCTATGTGGGTCTAAGTCCTTTCTTCTGTCCACTGATGGTATGTCTCTTCCTCTGCCACACTACTCTCTCTTGTGTAGTAAACTTTAATATGGGGGAGAATGACTCCTCCCACTTTGTAGAAAATTGTATATGGTGTTTTACCTCTTTGATAAATGGGGTGGCCAAGCTCTGTTCCTCAATTTACTTTTTAAAAATAGACTATTGAAGCAGATATGGCTGAGGCTCCACAGAGATGTGTGCGCCTCCTCTGAAGTGTGCAGCTGTAGACAAGGAGCTGCCCAGCCAGAGGACTACATTTCCCGATTGCCTTTGTGTCTGGGTGGAACCGTGTGACTAGTTCTGGACAGAGGAGCGCGGCAGGGCAGGGTTGGGGAGAGGGTACACATGTACGTCACTCGGGCTGACGGGTTCCTTCTCCACCATCTCTTCTCCCGCTGGATCTTGATCCCCAGGGTGACTTTGAACACGGCAGAGGCCTCCAGCAGTTGGGATTCCTAAATGACTGTGTGAATCAGGTGTGATTCCCTCCTCCCTGTGACCATCCCAACGAACAAAACCAGCAGCATTTATAAATGAAATACTGCAGCACTGTTAACTTTTAAAAGTTAAGCAATAAAACTTGTAAAATGTCCATCTGTGTACAATTTACAACCGTTTCCCACACCTCTGGCATATTCACAGTTTGGGAGATATATATCCTAAGCCTGTTTTAGAAGTCAGTCCACATTCCTTCTACAACTAGAAAAACAGAGGCGCAGAGAGGGAAGGGGTTTGCCTAAGGTCACAGAGCAAATGAGCAAATCCAGGGCTGAGCCCAAGTAATTCCACTTGATATACATAACTGATTTCCATGAACCTTTGATTCCTTCTCTTAAAGTGTGGACAAGTCTGAGCATGTGTCATCCGAGGCTCCAAGTGGACGATTATAAAAACAAATCATAATTAATAATTCCTTAGGAGGCAGGTCAGAGAGCTTCCGGGGCAGGGTGGCGCCTCTGAGGGCTGATTTGGAGGAGAAGTAATTTTAAGACTTCCCGCCTTTCATCGGGGGATGGGGAAGCAATTTAAAATAAGCCTAATAAACATGGCCCTTGCAGTTTTGACCCATGGAATGACGCTCTCGCCTCCAGAAGCCGCTTCGGCCTTTGTGATGTGGGATTTGTCTGTGTGCTGAGGTTAAAGAAGAAGGGTGGGAAAAAGGCCATGAGGGATTTATTGGGAAAAAACAACATCAACAATAATTTCTTGCAGAACTGAGTGGGTCAATGCCTGTGGGTTGCTGAACTGGTGGGTCAAAGGGCATCAGAAAGAGCAACTTTGGAGGACGCAGGAGGAGAGAGGGCAAGCGCTCTGGGGTCAGGTTCACAGACCCTGATTCAAGCCTGATCGGCTGCTGAACAGCCGTGAATCCTCAGCCATGGACTTCACCACCCTGTGCCTCAGTTTTCCCGTCTACGAGATGGGGAGTACCACAGAACCTCCCACCAACGGCTGCCTGGGACTAAAGTGAGACAATGCGTGGGAAGCTGCCAGCGCAATGTCTCTCACACAGTAGGCCCTCAACTCGTGCATACCCACATTCTATCACTGCTGGGTAAGTGAGTCCTGACGTCAGTTCAGGACATCGAGCCGAGACACTCATAGTCCGGTGCTCCACGGCTCTCCACCCGGGCTTCGCTTCTTAAAATACCGGTTCCTGGCACCCACCGCAGAGCTTCTGCTGCAGTGGCTCCTGGGGCAGGTGGGAGAACCCCACCCGTGGGGCACACGGCCTCCTGCATGCAGAGATCGACCGTCGGTCTGCCTTTTCCCCTTCCGCCGGCGCTGTGCTCGTCTCTCAGCTCTAACCACATGGCTGCCTGTGTGCCTAGTCCATTGCCTCTCATTTCTGATTTCTGCATCCTCCTTACTTTTTGTGCCCCTTAGACTCCAGGTTGCTCCTCCCTCCCCTCTCCACATTCGTGTCTGACATTGTGATGAACTTTCTCCATGAGCACCCCTGAAGTGGGGGGAATGACTCTGAGGCTCCCTATTATCACTGAAGTTTAACCTAGTAGCTCCAGTGACTGAATCTGAATCTCCAAGGTGGGGCCTCAGACCCTGAAGTTTTCTAAATGCTCTCCAGGAGTGATTCTGAGAAGGAACAGCACAGATGGAGACTCACTTGCTTACCAAAATCTCCAGAATCAAAATACCAAACATCCCGGAAAGAAGAAATGTCAGTGAGTTAAAAATGGAATTTCAATTCCTTTGCCAGTTTACCGAGGGCCCATAACAGCCAGGTCCTGGGGACCCAGAGATGGTGACCAGAGTTAGTTTCAGAGTGGCCAAGAGACTGGAACTCAGGACTTCACGACACCAAATGGCACGTTCTACATCCCAAGATGTGGTCCCTGCCCTCGAGTTGTTCACTCCCTACTGGGACAAGCAGAGGTTTTAAAGGGTAATTACAACCCTCTGTGATAAAGGCTAATATTAGATGTGCATACAAGGAATGGGGTGAAGTAATTGATTGATTTAAGAGGGTTAGGGAATCTCTCTTGGGAGAGTGAAGGATGGGCTTTAAAGGACGAATAGGAGTCTGCTAGAAAAAGATCAGGAACGAATAAACACTTGTAGCAAATGCTGTTGGTGCCCACCCAAATCCCCTATATGAACACTCCCGCTTGCTGCAAATACTTGTTTACTCTCTCTGCTTGAGAGCTTTGGTCTGGCTGTGGGCATGTGCATAGCCAGAAGTTCCAGAAAGTTGATGCCCTGGAATGAGCCCTCAGCTGACCACTGATGGGCAGTTGGCGGATACACAGCTGGTTTCCTCTCCCCTTAGCTGGAAAAAGTCTGGGGTCCATGCACTTCACTGGCTTCCTGAGTGGGTTTGAGATCCCCCCGGACGTTGCTGGCCTGATAACCACGCGTTTTATTTGCTTCCTTCCCTGTCTTGCTCATCCACCCCGCTATGGGGACTTCCCAGAATCACTTTCCGAATATACTCCTTGAACTTGAATCCTGTCTCAGGGTCTGTTTCTGGAAGAACTCAGACCAGGACAGCATCCTCGGTGCAGGAGACCACACGGGCAAAGGCAGAGGCTGGAAGGCACGTGGTTTGTGCAGACGATTCCCAACACCCACCGCGCAGGGTGCCATACGGACAGGAGGTCGAGCAGTCATGTGGATGGACCTCAACTGCCACACTAGGATCCCGACTTCTTCCCACTTTTTCTGCTCAGGAGGTGGGACCCCATTCCAGAGCAGGCAGGGAAGTGAGCTGTTTAGATTCCTCAAGGGTGTGCTGGCGAGGCTGGCGGGCTAAGGGTGCCAGGTTCTCCAGCCACTGTGTCCACGATCCACTGGCTTTAGGGTTCATCTGAACAAGACTCAAGTCTGACCTGGACAAAGACAGGAAGAAACTGGCCAAAAGGCCACTGTCTTTGGTTGGCAGAGACAGCCCAGCTGGGTAATGACTGCCCATCCAGCTTGGCTTTCAACAGGGCACACTAACTCTCTCTCTGGGCCTGAGTTTCCTCCTCTGTGCCACGGGTACTCTGATGGCACCACCCTCGTGGGACCACTGCAGCACCACGTGAGGCTCCCTTCTCTTGCCCCTCTGCCCTGTGGGGGCACCTCTGAGGGACAGGAGGAAACATTGTCCTGAGCTGTCCGTAGAGAGCCCAGGCCCAACTTCATCTTGTAACTCCCCCACCAGCCTCCCCAAAATCAAGGTCTCCGGAAGTCTCTGGGGCCCACCCAGGTAGGAATCATCTCTGTGCTGTGGCCACAGTGCCCCCATCACACCCCCGTTATGCCCAGCACCAGTGTGGACTACAGGACCCCCTGGACCCAGCTTGACAGGTTAAGCCTCAAAATTTAGTTGTGGCAAAGTTGAGTCGCTGACTTGCCAGCAACTTCCCACCCTGGGCTCTAGAGCGACCAGGCTGCGGAGGGAGAACAAAGGCTTTTGTTTGCCCAGCCTCAGAGGAGGATGAGAAACAGCAACTCTTGCCTGATCCTGTGGAAGCCCCCACAGCTGCCGGCTCAGGCCTGGAGCCAAAGGAGACAAGTCAGAACAGCCAAGTGGGAGACCCGGAGCCCAGGGTTGGGAAATCGTGTTGGGGGAACTGTCCACCCATCCTCCCATCCATTCATCCATCCACCACCTATGTGTCTATCTATCAATCTGTCTGTCTATCCATTACCTACCAATACCTCTGTCTGTTACCCGTCTCTCACCCACCCATCCATCCATCTGTCATCCATCCATCTATCTGCCCATCCTTTCCACAAGCACATACTGAGCATTATGGAGGCCCAGGCCCTGGGTTGGGTACTAGGAAACAGCTGTGAATAAAGTCCCTACCCTTAAGGGGCTGATATTCTAGGAAGAGAGATGAATCATAAGTAATATATTTAATAAAATGACTAAGGGTAAAAAAAAAATGCTAGGGTAAAAAAAAAATGCTAAGCCAAAAAATAAGTCAAAATACGAAGAGTGAGTACAGGGCTATTGTCAATGGAGTGGAAAAGGAAGGCAAAAAAGGAACGATGGACCAGATCTGGTAGGGGAGCCGGAAGTGCAAAGGCCCTGAGGCAGGACTGAGATCGGAATACTGGAAGAACAGCCTAGAGGTAGTCTACGTGCGTGCTAAGTCGCTCAGTCATGTCCAACCTGCAAACCCATGAACTGTAGCCCGTCAGGCTCCTCTATCCATGGGATTCTTCAGGCAAGAGTACTAGAGTGGGTTGCCATGCCCTCCTCCAGGGGATCTTCCTAACCCAGGGATCAAATCTGGGTCTCCTGCAATGTAGGCAGATTCTTTACCATCTAAGCCACTAGGCAAGCCCTAGAGGCCAGTCTAACCGTCACTGAAAGAAGGAAGGAAGGTAGAGGGAAATAAGGGGGTAAAACTGCAAGGGCCCTGTGGGTAGAGAGACCCAGGTCCCGCTCTGGCTCTGAATAGTCAGGGAATGGTTCCTGTTTCTCCCCAGACCTTGGAATTTCCATCTATATAAAGAGAGCCTAGATGGGATTGTCCTTTCCCATCTAGGGCTCTGTCATTTAAAAAAGAAAAAAGAAAAAAGATGGCCTTGCTCTTGCCTGAGAGCCAGAAGAGCCGGGTTCTAGACTGTAAAAGTGAAGAATGCAGACCCTGGGGTCAGGGATTTTAATCTCTCTGTGCCTTGGTGTTTGGGGTCATAAAATGGGAATAATAATAATACCTTCCACCCCTTGGGGCTCTTATCAGGAGCCACAGGGATGGTGCAGGGAAAGCATCTCTTTGGTTACCTTTCTTGTCCCTGTTACACTGTGATTCAGTGAGACAGTGATGGTGGATCTTGCCGATCCTCCTGTTCAGAGGCAGAGAGGGTGAAGCCCTGGGACGTCCCTCTGGATGCTGCCAGTCTGGGCTGGCTTGACAAGGTCTGGGGGCGGGATATCCAGAGCTGGGGTCTAATCCTACAGGGATTGCTGGAGCGGTGTGGGGATAAGGCCCTGCGAGCAGCTCAGAGGCCTCACCGTCCCCCAAACAGGCAGCTTGGCATCGGCACAGAGCTTATCTCGGGACAGGCAGCGGAGCCTCCCGCGGGGCTCCACCATGCGCACCGCTGGGCCCTTCCTCAGCCTCCCTTTCCAAACGCACCACTCGGGTTCTCATGCCTCATCTGGTCCGTCCCTGCCTTAGAACCTTCGCAGCTGTGGGGCTGGCCACCTGCTCTGCCCCTTCCCAAGCCAGCTCCTTCCCCTCCCGCAGGACTCAAAGTTCACCTTAGAGAGGGCTTCTCTGACCATCAGGGCAACACAGCCCCACACCCCACATTCATTATTCCTCTCTATGCTGGTTTCCTTTCCTGCAGGGTCTTCCTAAACACTCTCTGAAGTTCCTTGCTAAGTTCTTTGTTTCTCCGCTGCCTGACTCCTCCACTCTGATGTCAGTGCCACAGGACAGAGGCTGCCCATCCTGCCCTCTGTATCGCCAGCAGTGGGCACACAGCAGGTGCTTAGTCTGTTTTTGCTAAATGAATAATGGGAACGTAATGATTCCTTTATTTTTTGAAAAATGTTTTCCCGCTTAAAAATTAACTTTAATTTCATAATGGACTCTATTATACTCTTTAAATTTTTTCTTTACTGTTACTGTTAATGGTTAAAATTCCCTTTGACCTTCAATCTGGACACTCCCTGAGGTGGTCATGTAACAGGTTTGGCCGTGTCCTCCCAGGCTTATTCTTGTACACGTACACGCATAGAAATGCATAACATTGCCGCTGATATTGTGTGTGTGCAACCATGCGTGCACGTGTGTGTGTGTTTATGTAAATGGTGGACTAGATTGGGCTCCCAAGTTGCAAACAACGTAAACAGCTCTGAGTAATTGGCCGTTTAAATTTTATGTGTCGACTTAGCTAGGTTATCGTGCCAGTTGTTCGGTCAAACATCAGTTTCCCCGTTGCTGGGAAGGCATTCTGTAGGTGTGCTTAGCATCTACACTCGGTTGATTTTAAGTAAAGGCAAGTATCCTCCATCATGTGGGTGGGCCAACCAGTTAAAGGCCTTGAGAATGAAAACGGAGGTGTGCTGGAGAAGAAGGAATTCTGTCTCCGGATTATAATATAGAAATCCTCCCTGAGTTTGTGGCCTGCCAGCCTGCCTACAAATTTCAGACTTGCCATCCTCCATAACTGCATTCCTAAAGCTAGATGATAGACAGACAGATCGATGATAGATAGATCATCTTCTATTGATTTTCTTTTCCTGCAAAACTCTGCCTGTTACAGTAATTTGAAGAGACACAGGGGACTTTCTTTGTGGTCCAGTGGCTAAGACTCCAGGCTCCCAGTGCAGGGGGCCTAGGTTCAATCCCTGGCCAGGGAACTAGATCCCACACAGCTCAACTAAGAGTTAGCAGGCCGCAACTAAGAGTTCAGATGCCGCCACTAAAGATCATGCATGCCACAACTCAGAACAAGAGACACGGTCTCTTCCAAGTAATTTAGGGGGAAAAAAAAGAACAATCAATAGACACAAAAGACAAAGAGTCAAGGAGACTTTTCACGAAGGAGATGCAAAATGACCAACAGAATGACACAGAGGGGCTTAACATCATTGATTGTCAGGGAAATGCAACTTAAAACCACAGTGGAATACCACTTAGGAGGGTTAAAATGAAAGATACAGAAAATACCAAGAGTTGATGAGGAGGTAGAACATCCAGAGGAAACCCATAGGAACACAAAATGGTGCAGACACTTTGGAAAGCTGGTGGTTTCTAATCAAATGAGACATGCCTTCACCACATGACCTTGCAACGGGTCTATTACTCAGCAGCAATGCAGACAGATGTTCGCCAAAAGATGTACACAAGAATGTTCAGAGCAGCCTTATTCATAAACAGCCTCTACCTAGAAAACAGCCACATGCCCATCCGTAGGAGAGGGAATGAATGAACTGAGCCACATCCAGACGATGGCCTCTTGCCCAGCAATAATGATGAACGACCTGCAGCCACATGCAACAACACAGATGGATCTCAAAGACGTCAACGTTAAGAGACGGAGCCAGACACGAGAACATATCATTTAATTCTATTTAAGTAAAGGGCTAGAAACAGACACACTACCCTTGGTTACCTTTGGGAAGTCATCACTGGCAGAGGGAATAGGGGAGCTTCTGGGGAACAGGAACACTCTGTTTCTTGATGTGGGCTTGATGCGCTCACTTAGGAAGATTCATCATGCTGTCTCATGACCTGTGCATTTTTCTCTATGTATTCTACACTTGAGGAAAGAGTTCACATCAGGGAGGGGACATATGTATACCTATGGCTGATTCATGTTGATGTTTGGCAGAAACCAACACAATTCTGTCAAGCAATTATCCTTCAATTAAAAAATAAATTTTTTAAAAAGTTCAAATGAAAATTAGGGGTTGGGAGAGTCAAAGAGAGCTGAAGAACCAGATTTCAAAGTTAGCAGGGACAGTACCCCAAACATAGGACTAGATCGGGTAAGACCTCTCTGCTGCCCCTGGACTACCCCTCATTCCAAGTTTGGGTAGGTGTGTCTGATTGGTTGAGCCCAGGTCATGTGACCACCCCATACCTGCAAAGGAGACTGGGAAGTTTGAACATCTAGCAGGTTCACCATCAATGGTGGAAGTGGGTAGGGTCTGCCTCAAAAGATGGGAGTCCTGAGGTCACTGCAAGGTGCTCAACTCTTCCCCTGCCAGCAGCTATTTAGGTTGTTTCCAGTAACCATTTTGGCACACATCCCTTGTACTTGATGTTTCTCTAAAGGAGACGCCAAACAACAGAATTCCTGGGTTCTGAAAAAGATGAACTTACAATTTGACTGTATACTGTAAAGTTATCTTTCTGAGAGACTGTTCTAATTCATACTTGGGCCAGAAGAATACGCGTGGCCATTTCCCACGGTCTCCTGAATACTTTACATTATCAGTTTTTTATCTGTGACAAACGGAGGACTCAAAAACCTTATCTAATTTTTGTTCATTTGAATTTGCCTGATAACCAGCAAGGCTGGATATCTTGCATGCCTATTTGCCGTATGTGTTTCTGTTTCTGTAAGTTGCCTGTTTCCATCTACTTACACTGTTATTCTAGGGGGTCAGGTTTTGGGGTTTTTCTCTTATTGCTCTGCAGGGATTCTTTAGCTACTATGGAAATAAGTCATTTGTCTACATTTACATTGCAAATATTTTTACCCAGGTTGTCACTGGTCTTTTAACTTGGAAGTGAACATATGCTGTTCCCCAGGCTCACAACTTTTCTGAGGCTGGGAGATCAACACTGAGGCAGAGGGGGTGGGGATAAGGAGGAAAGAGGATCTTTCTGACCTTGCCCGGTTTTGTTCCCACTAGCTCTGAGGACATTTTGTAATATCTCTACCAGTCACCCTTTCATTTCCTTGTTCTTGTCACCAATAGGAAATAGTATTAGAGCCGCAGTCATAGGACTACTTAACTTCTACTTTACTTTCTTTTTTTTTCAAGTCAGAAGTTTACAAAATTTGGTGTGGAGAAGAGTAATTCCCATGTCCTTTAGTATTCTCAGAGTCCCTAGTAGGGGGTCAGCCAGGCTGACCACCTCTTAAGACTGTCCTTCATCTGTTGACTACATGAATAAAGGAATTAGATTAATGCCAAGAATTTGCAAATTCCTTCAGAAGCTGCCACTGGCTGACAAAGGGGCCAAGGCTGTATAGGGCATACGTGAGCAGATGCTCTGGAGGTGGACCTGAGCAATGGTTTACAGTCTCCTTGAAAATCTTTTGTTGTTCATAAAAAGGCAAGAGCACAGGGTTTGATGAATACAGATACATTTTAAATGCACAAAGTCAGCAGTTGGCAGACTATAACCCTTGGGCCAAATCCGGCCCTCCACCTGTTTTTGTAAATAAAGTTTTATTGGCACACAGCCACATCCATTAGTTTCATATTGTCTGTGGCTGCTTTCCAGCTACCACAGCAGAGCTGAGTAGTTGCAACAGAGACCATATGGTCCACAAAGCCCAAAACATTTATTATCCACTAGCTTTATAGGAAAAGATTACCAACCCCTGAACCAAGCAATTAAAAAGACATAACAAGTTATAATTTCACAGTATTTTTAGATATATAAAACAGAAAAAATGAAAACATGATTTTTAAAAAGTGTTTGGCCAATCGTGTATGGCTAGATCTTTCCAAGTTAAATGCATAGAAGGCGTAATCCACTGCATAACATGGTGAAGAGTAAGTCCAGATTATTATTTTTTTTAAATTCTAGCAGCTGAGTAATTTCTTTCAAATTACTTTAAGCCTCTCAACCTCAACTTTCTCACCTGTAAAATGGTAGCGATGATAGCAGCGACATCATGGGTTGTGTATTTAGTGGGATTCTTAGAACAGTGCCTAGAATCCAGCGACTGCTATATAATTATGTGCTGTTATTACCGTCCTTGCTGCACACAGACAGATTGATGCCCTGACTGTGCTACTTCCCAGCCCTATGGCCTTGAGCACATGGATGTCCCTCCCCAAACCTCAGTCTCCCCATCCATAAATGGGATCATAGTTTCCATCACATGGAGTTTCTGTAAGAACTGTGCTTAACACAGCATCTGGCATACCGTAGGCATTCCACACTTGGTGGATGTTATTGTCACTGTCCATTATTCTGACTTCTTTCTGACCCCAGAGCCTCTGCACTGTCTGGAGCTCAGCCCTCATCCTGCCGTGCAAGGCAGACCATGGCTCTGGACCTGCTCTGGACCAGCACGGACTGTTTCCACCCAGCAGTGGTTTATTTAACTGTCCTCTTAAGTAACTCTCCAGCCATCAAAGGGCTGTTTACAAACCCCACAATTAGCTTTCCTGGAACAGCAAATAAACAGAAACCTAATTAGGTATGTTTCTCCTGGCTCAAGGCACAGTGATTTGAAGGCTTGGGCATAGTAGCCATCAGTTAAATAAACATCTGTGGGATGTATGGATGAATGGATATAGAGATGGATGCATGTATAGAAGAACAGATGGGTGACGGATGGACAGGTACTGTTTAAGATGATGGAGAGGCAGACAAATGGAAGGACAGACAGACAGAAGGTGAAAGGGGTAGAAAAATGGACAGAAGGATAGGTGGATGCGAGTGTGGATGGATGGATGGAGGCTGACTGGAAGGGAGAGACAACAACGGAAGGATGGCTGGATGGACAGGTGCTTGGAAGGTAGATGAGTGGGTAGCTGAGTAGATGGGTGGATGGATGGATGAAAGGGTGGGTGGATGGATAAGTGAATGGGAGATGGGTGGGTGGATGGACAGATGGGTGAATGAGTGGGTGGACATTACTGGAACGCTAGAGTAAGAGGGCAACACGAACTGGAGTTCCAGGCTCTTTCTGACATCTGGGCCCTGCCCTGCTCCTTGCTGAGATGCCATGTCACCACTCGGCAGAAGGGACTCTGGCCTTACGGTATCAGAACAATCCTGGGTTTAAATCCAGCTTCTGCTATATCCTAGCTCTGTGATCTTGAGCAAATCATATTACTCTCTGGGCCTGAGTCTCCTCCTCCTCCATAAAACGGATGCTATAACTGCCGCACTGCATGCAGCTGCTGAGAGGTTAATGGTTAAGTGTCCAGGCCACAGTCCTTGCTCTGTTCATGTAAATGCCTTTCCCACCACTGCTGGTGGATTGTCCAGACCGTGTTCCAAGGACTCACCCTGATGAAGGGACCAAAGACCACTGTACCCTGAAGAGCAGGGCCTGTTCCCACTGTGGGTGAGGGGCAACTGAGACCGAGCCCAGAACTTGGACCTCCTTCCTCCCCAGCTCCCTCAGGGGTCTCCGCTTGCTTTTCCAGGTCTGGGAGATGAGAATGATGGTGTGAGAGCCAGACTCCTGAGATTCAAATTGCTCTCCTCCCACTTTCCAGCTGGTCACTGCGGGCAAATTACTAACCACTCTGTGCGTTGGGAAAATGAAAGTCCCTACCCCAGAAGATTATTGTGAAGGTTGAGTGAATTAATACAATCAAGTGTTTCCTACAGTGCCTGGCACAGCGTAAGCGTGACTAGTTACTCTTATTACTGTATAATGGTTATTATTATTATTCCTACTATCATTACCACCTCTCTCACGACCCCTTGGCGTTCCTGGACAGAGGAATCTCTGGTGTTCCCCACCAGAAGATGGCCTTCAGGCTGGGCTCGGAGGAGCAGGAGGCTCCCGGTAGAAGGGCACTGCCAACCAGGGCACTGCTTGGGCAAAGGCGTGGAGGGGAACGCTCCCCGGGAGCGAAGCCGGAGCGTCTTTGGCCAGAGGGGGGTGTGACTCCCGGTGGCAGAGGCTGGGTGGGGTGCCGTGAGTCAGGGTTTGGCCCAGCCAGGCCCTGGCAGCGCCGTTTCCCATCAAGGGCCTGGGCGGGGTGGCTGCGGCTCCCTCTGGCCAAGGGTGAGGGTCTGAGTCAGCCCTCGTCAGGTAAGAGGAGGAGGACACGGGACTTTCCCACCTGTGCCCTGGAAGCCCGTGTGAGCTGGGCAGGGCGCCTCCCACGGAGGCGGGCAGGCAGGGACCTCTGTACCAGGTAGGGTTGGTGCTGCCCACCTCCACGGCTGACCCCGGGGCCCTGAGTCCAGAGAGAGGCCTGGGAGCTTCTCTCTCCCGACACGTGGGCTGGGAACCAGGACCCCAGCCAGGGCCTTTTCCTAGGGGAAGAAGAGAGGTTTGGTGTCCAGTGAGGTCTGGGAAGCCAGGGGGAAATCTCCCTTAACAGGAATAGTTATTTGAACCAAGACCTGAGGGAGGGGAGGAAGTGGGCGATATATCTGGGGAAGAGTGTCCTCAAGAAAGAGAACAGCAGGTGCAAAAGTCAAGCGGTGGAGGCTGGGGTTTTAAAGGAGCAGGGAAGGGAGAGCCAGATTACGCAGGCCCTGGCGGGCCACGAGGAGCACTTCAGACTTTAGATGAGAGGAGCGCCCCAGGACGGCTTGGAGCAGGAGCGGGACGGGCCGACTTTGGTTCCGATGAGACCTCTGGTTGCACGTAGAGAATGGATGGGGGTGAGGAGTAGAGCACGGGGCCAGGTGGCTGCAATGGTCCAGGTGAGTGAGGAAGGGAACTCGACGGGGTGGGGACCCTGCAGGTGGGCAGAAGAGGCGGGTTCCAAGGAATCCCTTTGGATGTCAATCAACACGTCCTTCCTGAAGACTTATGCCTGAGCCCTGTGTGGGAACTGTAGATACAGGGATGACAAAGACTGCGCCCTTGCTTCCAGTTCAGGAAACAAGAGGCACATAAATCAGTATGATGGCACCAGGGGTGAGCCAAGGGCATCCACACTGCACCAGGCCCCGTCTGCTGGCTTTCTATGTAGGCTTAACTCAACCTGGTGAGATAAGAACAGCCGTGAGCCCCCATTTCACAGATGAGGAAACTGAGGCCCTCTTGGGAAGGTTAAGTAAGCAGTGTGTCCAAAGTTAGGAGACTCCTCCCCACTAATAGGATTTACACCAAGGTCTGCACAGCTGCAGGACTGGGCCACCTGATGCTCTGATCTCCGGACGGGCCCGTGTAATCAGGGAGGGCTTCCTGCAGAGCCGAGACTACAGCTTGGTTCCCAGGGATGGGCAGCATTTCGTCAGTGCCCAGAGGGGGCATTCCACACCTGGGCACAGCAGGGGCCATGGCCTGGGGGTGAGGTCAGCTCCCTCAGCCAATGTCTCCTAAACCTCACTGAAAAGTCATCTTTAAAGTCATTCACACTTTTTATGAATGATTTTTTTTTTCCTTTGCTTGGTTGGTTTTTAAAAAATCATTTACTAGAGTAAAATTCACGTAACATCAATTAGCCACTTTAAAGTGAACGATTCATGTGCTAGTCACAATGGTATTTGCAGTGTTATGCAACCACCACCTCTCACTAGCTACAAAACATTTTCATCACCCCAGAAGGAAACCCGGTACCCATCAAGCAGCTGCTCCCCACTCTCGAGCCCTGCACCCCAGTCCTGAGCAACTACCATTCTTCTTTCTGTCTCTATGGACTTATCTATTCTACATATTTCATAGGGATTTGTGCCATAGGTGACCTTCAGGATCTGAATTCTTTCGCTCGGCATGATGTTATGGAGGTTCATCCTCTCTGTAGCACGTGTCAGTAAAGTAAACTTTTTTCAGGTAAATTTCCAAGGAAAATTTGTACCGTTACTGTTCTACAGACAAAACATAACCTTAAAAGCAATGATCACAAAGAAATATTATTAAACTCTAGCTGGATTCTATGGCTGGCTGAGGGCTCCAGGCTGAGGTCTGCTCTGCCTCCTAAAAGGAGATGAGCAAGCTTTGGAGACCTAGGAAAGGGCGGCCAGCACCCACGTGTGGCTATCTCTGTGGGTTAATCAGAAGAATCAAAGAGAACTCCAAAGGGAGCGATGCCCTGGAGGCTCCTGAGATTCCCAGGGCAGACGTGGGGAGCGTGTGGTCCATGAGGATGTCTTCTCAGGGCCTCCACAGGAGGACCCCAGGGAAAGGCCACCGACAGGAGCCTGCTGGGGAGCCAGTGCCCCAGCCCAGACCCAATCCAGAGAACTCCACGCTAACTGACGTCTCCCCTTTCCCAAACCCTTTCACACCCCTCAGCAGGACAAGAGACACCTGGGCTAGTTACTGGACTCTGTTCCAGTCCCTTGATGTGTTTGCCCACTTCTATGCCAATACCGGGCTTCCCAGGAGGCGCTAGTGGTAAAGAACGTGCCTGCCAATGCAGGAGACGTAAGAGATGTGTGTTTGATCCCAGAAGATCCCCTGGAGGAGGGCATGGCAACCCACTCCAGTGTTCTTGCCTGGAGAATCCCATGGACAGAGGAGCCTGGCAGGCTACGGTCCATGGGGTCGCGAAGAGTCTGACACGACTGAACTGACCTAGTAGGCACGTCGAGTTTTACTTTTTAAACCTCTGCCATAGATCCCATAGACTTCCCTGGTGGCTCAGACGGTAAAGCGTCTGCTTGCAATGCAGGAGACCCGGATTCAATCCCTGGGTTGGAAAGATCCCCTGGAGAAGGAAATGGCAACCCACTCCAGTACTCTTGCCTGGAAAATCCCAAGGACAAAGGAGCCTGGTAGGCTACAGTCCATGGGGTCGCAAAGAGGCAGACACGACTGAGCGACTTCACTTTCACTTTCATAGATCCCAAAGTCTGGACGGACAAGTTCTCCCTCTTAGTTCTTCTGTTTCAGAGTTGTCTTGGCTGTTTTTGCACATTTCTTCTTTCACTTGACTTTAGAACCTACCCTTTTCATGGACAGGTCTAGAGATATTAAGTGACAGACCCCAAGTCAAAGGGCTTCAAGTCTCATGGCTCATTTCCAAGATTCCCAGGAATCCAGTGCAGTTTTGGGGTCTGTGTGCTGTGAGGAGAGGCCGGTCTCTGTATCCCCATACGGGTGGGTCACCAAGGAGACATGTCTGCTTGTTAAAGGCTTTGAAATTGTTAGTCGCTCAGTCGTGTCTGACTCCGCGACTCCATGGACTGTAGCCCACCAGGCTCCTCTGTCCATGGGATTTTCCAGGCAAGAATACTACAGTGGGTTGCCATTCCCTTCTCCAAGGGATCTTCCTGACCCAGGGATCGAACCCGGATGTTCTGCGTTGCGGGCAGATTCTTTACTGGCTGAGCCACCAGGGAAGTTAAAGGCTTTAAACACCCTTAGAAGTAGCAGTGTTGGCCACATTCACATTTCCCCCGTACACTATTTACTCTTTCTCTTTAAGCCGACTCATGTTTTCAACTTTTATTTAAACTTCATTTTAAAGGAAACATTTGATCTCTGCTTTATATGAGAAACGAGCCTCAAGTGCGAGGCATTTGCTGCTGGTGCCTCGCCCAGCTCCCCTCCTGCTTACTTCCCATGAACATAAACCGGATTCCAGCTGCCAGCACCTACCCCCTTTACCCGTGGGCTCTGCCCACCTGCAGGAGGCCAGAAGTTCTGGGAATTAACACTCCAGGGAGCTGCCCCCACCCAAGGAGCGGCAGGAGTAGGTGTATCCATGCCTCAGCTCCCTGGCCGCGCCCACCACCCCCTCCCCCGCTGGAAAATCCCAAGGCTGTCTGCACCTTCTATATAATTTCTCAGAGCTCTGCAGCAGGTGCAGCCCCAGGCACCCACAGGGTTTCCTTGCTCAACAATATTCTCTGCACTGGAGGCCCCCCCGCCACCTCCTAGGCTCACTTTCCCACACCTCTACCAGAGTTTTCTGGGATCATCTCACAAATAAACTACTTGGCTTTGAATTATTTTCTTGGGGATCTGCTTCTAGGGGAGCTCAACCTAAGGCATTTGCTATAAACTGAAGATATTTAGCATATCATACAAAGTGGTAAAGAACCCACCTGCCAATGCAGGTAGACATAAGAGACGCGGGTTTGATCCCTGGGTCGGGAAGATCCCCTTGGAGGAGGGCATGGCAACCCACTCCAGTATTCTTGCCTGGAGAATCCCATGGACAGAGGAGCCTGGCGAGCTACAGTTCATAGGGTTGCAAAGAGTCGGACACAACTGAAGCGTCTGAGCTTGCACACACACACTGTTTCTTAAAATGAAAGAAGAAGTATTAGGAAATGAGAAAGACACACAGGCCCCAAGTGGAGCCTTGCCTTCCTAGTGACAGAGCCAGGAGGACAGAAAGGAGCGGAATGACTCTCGCGGGGAGCTGGTGTGATTCGGAGCCCACAGAGCTGGCTCTGGCCCCTACCACAGTCCACAAGGGGTGAGGCCCTGAGGACCACCTTCCAACGGGATGGCTCCAAGGTGGTGGAATGCCCCAGCTGGCAGGACACAAGCCTGGTGGACCCAGCAGGCAGCGCTCAGCACTGGGCCGGCCACAGGGGCCCGATGGGGACCAGGAGGAAGAGGAAGACAGGTGGTCCACCCTGAAGGTCCACCATGACGAAGCACAGAGAGCCATCAGCCTGTCACATGGGCTAAGGGACTCAGTGTTGCTTGAATGCACCTCAAAGGAGACATCATTCATTCAACAAAAGCTTATCGAGCATCTACTATATTCTGGGCACTGTACCAGGCACTGGGAAGACAGGGAAGGACAGATCAAAATCCCCCACAGTACTGATGCTCTAATGGAGGACACAGGCAAGAAACAAGTGAACACACAAGTAAACTGAAATGAGAGCCCTTGGTGCTACCAAGAAAATAAACAGAATTATAGGATAAAATTATAGCTTGTGAGAGTTGGACTATAAAGAAAGCTGAGCACCAAAGAATTGATGCTTTTAAACTGTGGGTTGGAGAAGACTCTTGAGAGTCCCTTGGACTGCAAGGAGATCCAACCAGTCCATCCTAAAGGAAACCAGTCCTGAATATTCATTGGAAGGGCTGATGCTGAAGCTGAAACTCCAATACTTTGACCACCTGATGCGAAGAACTGACTCATTGGAAAAGGCCCTGATGCTGGGAAAGATTGAAGGCAGGAGGAAAAGGGGACAACAGAGGATAAAATGGTTGGATGGCATCACCAACTCAATGGACAAGAGTTTGAGCAAGCTCCAGGAGCTGGTGATGGACAGGGAAGCCTGGCGTGCTGCAGTCCATGGGGTCACAAAGAGTCAGACACAACTGAGTTACTGAACTGAACTGATAGGATAAAATGTAGACGTGAGGGAGGCTTTTGATAGTATGGCCTGGGAGGGCCTTTGGGGAGGGAGTAGTTGAAACTCAGAACTGAATGTGGAGAAGGACCCAGTCGTGCAAACAGCTAGAAAAAGGGGGTCTCAGATGGAGGGAACAGCAAGTGCAAAGTCCCGGGGGTGGGAATGCGCTTGGTGTGTTGGAGGAGCAGAAGAAGCAGGCTGCTGTGCTGGAGTGGAGAAGCAGGAGGAAGGGTGCTGGGAGCCAGGGTGAAGCGGTCCCTGGAGCCACGTCAGACAAAGAGATGCCTGGTGGGTGTTTGTGGGATCATGAGTACCAGGGAAGACATCCACGGGTGCTGGGTGGGGAGCAAAGAGGGGAGCTGAAGGCATCAGGTTTGGGAGGCTTTTTCTCTTGATGGCTTTGTCAGTGGAAGGGAAGGCCAAGGAGAATGACCTTGGTTTGCATAGCACCAGCTCAGACTGCAGCGGGGAGGGGCTTCAGGCCACATCTGGGCGCATCTGGGTAGAACAGGCTAATTTCAATCATTAAAATCTCAAACTCATCTTTGGCATCTCATAGTAGCATCTACTCCATGAGATGCTGTTCACTGAGAACCTAAGCATCAGACTCTATGCAACCTGCTCAGAGGTTGCCAGATATATCCCCCTCCCAGAAAGAAGCTCACAGATGCAGAAACTTGCAGTATGAAGTGGTGAGTGTTCCAGGGAATGTTAGAGGAAGGCTCATTCAAGTCGGCTTTTGAAGGATGAAGAGGATTTCACTGGAGAGAAACCATCAACAGAAGGGCAGAAACTTCCTTTTGTCCTTCTGTACGTCCCAGCACCTAAGACAGAGCTTGGAGCATAGTAGGTGCTCAATCCATATTTCTTGATGGAATGAATCAGAGCTGCCCACACTTCAATTATTCAAGTACCTGGCCTCACGATTTTTGTGTGGTCTGCTTTCCACTATTTCTACCAGTGAACCAGTGAAGTTGCTCAGTCGTGTCCAATTGTGCAATCCCATGGACTGTAGCCCACCAGGCTTCTCCGTCCATGGAATTTTCCAAGCAAGAGTACTGGAGTGGGTTGCCATTTCCTTCTCCAGGGGATCTTCCCGACCCAGGGATCGAACCCAGGTCTCCTGCACAGCAGGCAGACACTTTATCGTCTGATCTACCAGAGAAGCCTATTGCTTAATATTTTTCTTCAAGTTGAATTAGCTTTCTATCTAAATGAATTTATTTTAAGAGGAGACATTTGATATGATCACTAGATTTGAAAAGAACAAAGAATATTTGCCATAAATCAAAGATAGCCAGAAAAACCACCACAATGAAAACAAAACAATGTTATTGAAGTCTGCCTGTTGAGAGAACAAAAAGGCAGGCTGCAGATTGAGAGGAAGTATTTGCAAATCACATATCTACAAAGGACTGACTCGTATCCAGAATATATAAAGAACTTTCCAAACCCACTAATAAGAAAACAATCTGATTTTTTAAATGGACAAAAATTTGAACAGCCACTACACCAAAAAAAAAGATGGCAAATAAGCACATAAAAAGATGCTTAACATCATTAGTCATTAGGGAAAGGCACATTAACAACACAATGACATTCCAGAGTACACCTATTAGAATGGCTAAAATTAAAAACAAAAAACAGACAATATCAAGTGCTGATGAGGACGGGAAGCAACTGAAACTTTGATGCAATGCTGGTGGGAGTACGAAATACAGACGCTTTGGAAAACAGTTCAGCAGTTTCTGATTAAGTCAAATGTACAGTTACCATGGGACCCAGCAATTCTAGTTCTAGAAATTTCCCCAAGATAAATAAAATGTTATGGTCACATAAAAACCTATTTGCAAAAGTTTATAAGTGGCTGAAACTCCAGTACTTTGGCCACCTCATGAGAAGAGTTGACTCATTGGAAAAGACTGATGCTGGGAGGGATTGGGGGCAGGAGGAGAAGGGGACGACAGAGGATGAGATGGCTGGATGGCATCACCGACTCGATGGACGTGAGTCTGAGTGAACTCCGGGAGTTGGTGATGGACAAGGAGGCCTGGCGTGCTGCGATTCATGGGGTCACAAAGAGTTGGACACGACTGAGCGACTGAACTGAACTGAACTGATACTTATAATCACTGAATCTGGAAACGGTCCACATATCCCTCACCTGGTGAGTGGGTAAACAACCAGTGGCATGTCCATATAATGGAGTACTATCCAGCAATAACAAGGATCGATGTACGGATAACACGCAGTGAAATAAACGCGTCTCAAATGCGAGGTGCTGAGTGTAAGAAAAACCAGTCTCAAAAATCAATGCACTATAGGATTCCACTTATATGACGTTCTGGAAAGGGCAAATTTATAGAAAGAGAAAAAGATTAAAGTTCAAAAACAAGTGACACTGACCTATGGTGATAGAAGTCAGGATAGCAATGCTCACAGGAAGGGAAGTAACAGAGGAGAGGGCAGGGCTCTGAGCCTGTTTGGGTGCTGATTCAGAGAAGGCGATGGCACTCCACTCCAGTACTCTTGCCTGGAAAATCCCATGGGCGGAGGACCTAGTGGGCTGCAGTCCATGGGGTCTCGAAGAGTCGGACACGACTGAGTGACTTCACTTTCACTTTTCACTCTCATGCCTTAGAGAAGGCAATGGCAACCCACTCCAGTGTTCTTGCCTGGAGAATCCCAGGGCCTCGGAGCCTGGTGGGCTGCTGTCTATGGGGTTGCAAAAAGTCTGACATGACTGAAGCAACTTACCAGCAGCAGCAGCAATTACTCAGCTGTGAAAATTCAAGCCGAGTACTTCTTTGCATATGTCATGCTCAGTCACTTCAGTCGTGTCCGACTCTTTACAACCCCATGGACTGTAGCTTATCAGGCTCCTCTGTCCATGGGATTTTCCAGGCAAGAATACTGGAGTGGGTTGCCAGTTTCTTCTCCCGCATATGTCATAGCTGAGTACAAAGGTTTTAAAAGTTTAGCTAGAAAAAGCTGTATGCCAGAGGTATGACATCTGAGACTTGCTCATTTTCACCAAGGGAGATAAGCAAGTATTGGGTGTTAGAGATAGGTTGGCATCTGCTCTTCATGATGCAAAGGAAGAACTATAGAAAGATCTGCAAAGGGAAGGACTCTATGTGACCCAATGTGAACTGACGCTCTGCACCCTATAAAATGAAGTTGGGTGGCCCCGATGGTGCCCAACATCAACAAAGAGAACATGTGAGTATCTGAGACAGCATGCTGGAAGGGTATGATGGCTCAGCTCTGAAAGCAGAAGAGCCCACATTTGGCCAGAGCCGTTAAGAAGTAGCTGGATTCAATTTCGCATTTTTCATCTCCGTGTTCCTCGGCACCCAACACAAGCCCAGCATGTGGTTAGTCTTCACTCGCTGGTCACCCCTCCGAGCACTCTCATCCGTTGTTCCCTCTGCTTGGAGACGCTCCCTTCTCCCACCCTGACCACCCGACAAACTCCTAAGCTCACCTTGGGGATGACTCTCTCTGCCCTGTTATCTGAATATCCCCTAGCGTTGCTGCTTCAGGGTCGTGACACAGGCTATTTCCTCGGCCTGGAATCACTTCCTTCTCCCTTCCCCCGGGCCAATCATGCCCTTTTGTGTGCAAGTGATGGAAAACCAAACTGTTTTCAGCCAAAAACAGGAAAAGTAGGGGCTCGTGAAAAAAAATCCAAGTGTGTCTACTTTCAGGTATGGCTGGATCCAGGGGTTCCAACCCTGTCTAGCTCTGTGTTGATCTCTCTCAGGCAGGTTTTTCTCTTATGAAGTCCCCTGATGCTCCAGGCTTTCACTTGCTCACTCTCCATCCAATGGAAAAACTGCAAGTCTTATCACCAATAATTCTCAGCAACCAAAGTCCCAGGATCAAGTTTCATTGGGCAGGCTTAGTTACACGCCCATCCCTGGACCAATCACATGGAACCAGACTTGGTCACATGTCCACCCTTGGAGACAGGGTCCTAGGACACCCCACCCAAATCTCATGGAATGAGATGAGGGAAGAGGAGGTTCTCCAGTAGGAAATTGGGGTGCTATTACCCCAATACAGGAGAAACCAGGAGATGGATACTGATTCCACCTTCTCTTGGAAAACTCTAGCGCTTCCCAGCATGCTGTGTGACCTCAGGCCAACCGCTTTACCTCTCTGGGCGTCATGTTCCTCTTCTGAAAAATGGGCAGCAGGCCATTTGAATTCCAACATTCCAGAATTCTGGGACAGCTTCCAGGACTGGCGGCTGCTCCCGAAATCCCAGGAACGTTCCAGTACTTCTGGGGACGGAAGTGGAGCATCAGCCAGAGCCGTCCCTGGCCCCCTGGCCTGGGAACATGCTTAGAGGATGACAATTGGGCTCCCTTCAGCCGAAATTCCACTCCCGTGGGGGCCTTGCCAAGGAAAACAAGCCCAAGAACTGGGCATTGAAGGTGAGCATATTTGACAAGTTTTAAGACGACAAATTATTTACACAGGTGTGGGAACCGTCCCCTCGCACCCGGCTTTCTTTTCTTTCTCTTCCTCCCCTTTCCAAATTCTTTCCCCCAAGGGTGCTGACAGACATGCCAAGGGAGGGGGTGGCTGGCTTGGGGATTGGCCTGGAGTGAGTCCATGAGCCCGAGGCAGCAGGGGAGGGGTGGAACAGCAGGGAAGAGGGTGTCTGTTCCGGGGGGGGCTCTTCTCCCCTCACCTACCTTCTTGCTCTCAACTTGCATTACCTGGGAAGCTACAAGACTGAGGTCCTGGATTTCAAAGCGACCTGAGTCCTTCAAGAGAATGGAGCTCAGTCCATCCTCAGTTGACAAGGAGTAGCTGACCCTGGAGCAAGCCAGGCAAGAGGTGGAGAAAGCAAAAATCATTTCTTCAACACCTACTGTGTTCCTAATGCTGAGCTGAGCCTTAAGAGTACACTGAGAATGACCCAGATGGAAATCTCTGCCCTGGTGGAGCTGACGAGGAAACAAACAATGTAAATGATGAGTTACCTTCATAAGCACTTTAAGAAAATAAAATAGAGCAAGGGGTTGGGGCAGGGCAGGGGAGTGGGGAGACTAGGTTTAGGAAGTGACGTTTGAGCTGAGAAAGCAGAAAAGGTGCCTGCTAGGCAGAGATCCGAAGGAAGGACATTTTGGGCAGATGGCTCTGCACATGCAAAAGCCCTGAGGTTGAAAGTGACTTGGGTGTCCAAAGAGCACTGAGGAGGCCCGTGTGGCCAGAGCCGGGCAGGGAATGGAGCTTGACCAGAGGTCTGCTCTGTGATTTCTGCTCAGGGAAACAAAGACACAAAGTGGGAATAGTTATCCCCACTTTACCAAGGAGAAAACTGAGGCTCAGAGAAGGGCAGTGACTTGCCCAGGGTCACACAGCAGAGTCAGACCCCAGCCCCTTCAACCTGGTCCCAAGCCCATGCCCCTTGCTTCTGAGAGGCGATAGGGCAGGAACAAGGAGTATCCAAGACCTGCCAAGTCTCTCGTCTGCAGCTCGGCCCCCAGGGGAAGGGGTGTCTGGAGGGTAAGCCCTCTTGCTTCCTGTGGGAAGAAAGTGGAGACTGATTTAGCTGCTGAGTCACGGGGGTACCACAGGCTCCCAGGCCTCAATGGGCCCTGCCTCAGTTTACCCACCTGTAAAAAAAATGGGTATAATAACATGTCTGCCTCCAGTACCAACTTCAGAGGGGTGCTAGGAGGGTTAATTACTGCCTGGCAATTCCAGGAGCCATGATGAAAGGTGGTGGGAAGTGGGCAGTATTAACCCGGGCAAATAATTACTCCCAGCCCGGGGGAGGAGGAAGAGGGGTCGCACCTGGTCCGATTCGGCCTGCATCCGGTTTCCTTTCCAGATGTGTAGGAGCACAGCAGGCATGAGCATCTGGCTCTGACAGCCATCCTGCCCCAAGACGCCCAGTACCAGGAGGACGTGGGGCTGTGAATGGGCACGAGCCACACAGAGCAGTCAGTCTTGAGACTGCATCTCTGCCCCTCCCTGATGGAGAGAGCAGGGCAGCACCCCTCCCCTGTCAGGGCCTTGGTTTCTTCATCTGCACAATGGGGGCAAGAAGCCTGCCTGCCCCACAGGCGCTGCGGTTTTCACAAGTACACCGACACGTTCCATCTCCCTGGCTGCATGTCAGGCTCCAATCTCCCATGCCAACAGCCATCCTGACTGCCACGGCCTGATGGGAAATGGTAAAAAAAAAAAAAAAAAAAAATTTCTAGAAATAAAAAAAAATTTTTTTTAAACACTCTTCAGGGGACTTCCCTAGCAGTCCAGTGGTTAAGACTCTGCGCTTCCAATGTAGGAGGCACAGGTTTGATCCCTGGTCAAGGAATTAAGATCCCACATGCTGTGGCATGGCCAAAAAATAAAAATAAATAAAAATAAAACACTCTTCGGAACGCTGATTAGGCCTCATGTTGCCCACAACTCTCGGGCCCCAGAGGCAAGCTCCAGCTGCCCTCTGCCCCTGGAATCCCAGCCTCTTGCCTGGCTTTGGGAGGGGAAACAGGGACAGATCCTGGAGAAAGCCCTCTCTTCCTCCTTTCAGTTATTTATTTTTTATATTATTTTCTTAAACTGAGGTAGTACCAACATAGCATTATATAAGTTTCGTGTGCACAACGTCTTGTTCCTACTTCTTCACACCTGACAGTGTGCATGTGCTAAGTCGCTTCAGTCGTGTCCAACTCTCTGCAACCCCATGAACGATAGCCCACCAGTCTCCTCTGTCCATGGGAATTCTCCAGGCCAGAACACTGGAGTGGGTTGCCATGCCCTCCTCCAGGGGGTCTTGCCAACCCAGGAATCGAACCCAAGTCTCTTATGTCTCCTGCCTGGGCAGGTAGGTTCTTTACCGTGAGTGCCATCTGGGAAGCCCATCTAACAGTATGTTCACCACTGAAAGTTCATTTTCCACCTGCCCTGCTCTGGCGGAGCCCCTGTATCCATTTTGCCCACCCCCTTGCCCTGCCTCTCCTTCCCTTCTGGTAACCGCAACTTCCTCCTCTGTATCTACATATTGGTTTTTTGTTCGTCTAGTAGTTTTCTATAGTCCACATATGAGTGAAATCATATGGTATCGATATTTGTCTTTCTCTGATTTATTTCACTGGGCATAACATCCTCGAGGTTCATCCGTGTTGTCGCAAATGGCAAGGCCTCATTTTTTTTCCTGGGTGAGTAGTATTCCACTGCATACATCCCTCTATGTGGCAACATTGTGCCCATCTCACAGAAGGGGACACTGAGGCTCTGAGATGCACATGTCAAAGCCCTAGGCTAGGAAGAGGCAGATCTCAGCCCTCCGCTTTACCCTGAAGCTGTCTGAGTCCCAGCTGAAGCCTCAGCGTAGATGCCCGATCCTATATGGTGACCCCAGAGATGAGGCTTTTCCATGTGAGTGGGCTGTTCCTGGTCTTGGGGACCCCAGACAGGAGGGAGCCAGGCCCTTGCCAAGTGGCCGCCCCTGCAGGCACAGGGCAGGCCCCAGGAAGCTCGCTTTCAGGAGGAGCCCAGGGCTCAGAGTGCTGGTACAGGGCGTCTGTGCCCACCCCACCCCCACATGCTCACCTGGTCCCCCTCTTACCACAGGTGCCCCGCTCCAGCCACACTGGCCCAGGTGATCTCCAAACACGCCTTGGCTCCCACCAGCGCATCTATGCACCTGCAGTCCCCTCTGCCCAGAGCAATGTCCCCACACACACTCCTTCCCACGCTGGCTTCTTTTTATCCAATCTCTCTTCAAAGGTCACCTCCTCAGAGGATCACTCTTGGGCTGTCTCCATCACAGCTTCTGCTTTATTTCCTGCAGAGCCCTCATTCCTCTCTGAAATGACCTGAAATTTCTGATTCCCTCACTACAGTATAGACTCTGTGAGAACAGAGGGGCTTGTTTTTATTTCTTCTTTTTTTTTTTTTCTTTGTTATTCACTGCTGTATTTCCAGGACCCAGTAGAACACAGCCGTGCTCAACAGATATTTGTTGATGTAATAAAGACATTTTTAAAAATAAGAATCATTTGGGTCACGAGGAGAGGGGTGGGTGTTCTAGGGGGCAGGGAGCGGGGATGGCTCCCCCAAGGACTGAGTGATTTCTCCGGAGTCTTTCAAAGTCCTGGGGAACTCTGACAACACAACAGCAACAGTCCTGCTTGTCAGGCTGACTGTGCTCAGCACTGGGCATGGATCATCTCATTTAACCCTCGCACTGGCCCCGTGAGGTCAGTCCTGTGATTATGCCCATCCTCCAGATCAGGAAACTGTAGCTTAGGCGAAGGGATGCATTCCCCTCTCTAGTCTCCCCCACGCCCTACCTCCCGCCCTCCAGAGCCCCAGGGTCCCCTAGAGACAGCCCCACCCCTTGATTCCCGGCGCAGCCTGGAGAGGTCACGTGCCCTGCCTGACGCCCCCCCCTAGCTGGTCGGCAGCCCGGAGGGACGATCTCTGGCTCCCCGTGGCCACTCACCCGTGGGGAGGGAAGACTGGCTTGGCGGCCAGCCGGTCCTGGGGACGCCGGGCAGCCAGGAGTTTCTCTCCCCGGACTTACTGTACATGATTCAGCGCCAGCCCCGGTTGTGAAATCTGGGAATCTTGTGGGCAAGGCCAGGCCCCGGGGATGGCTGTCTGGGAAAACGAGGCCGGGAAGGGGTTAAGGGGGGCAGCAGGCCACCCCCCACCCAACACCCCGGGGGGGAGGCACCACGCCAGGCCAGCAGAGCTCACCGTTCGCACTGGGCCGGCCACCGCCTGCGGCCTGTCGCTGACATCACAGCTGCGTCAGTCCAGCCTGCCCAGCCCCCCCACTTCCTTCCCTCCCGCGGCGGCATCTCCAGCCACGTCTCCAACTTCACTGTCCTCTCCTGGGTCGGGGGGGCAGCTGGTGCCCAACCTCCCCTCCTGGGAGAGAGGGGAGATGACAAATAGTCCTCTGCACACAGGAGGCGCTTCATAAGCCACAGCTGTGATGGGTGTGAGCCAAAGCACAATCCCGCAGGTTAAACGTTCTCATACCCATTGCAGAGAAGAAAAGACCGAGGGTCGGAGAAGAGTAGGGACTTGCCCAAGGTCTTCCAACTGCACGGTCGTAATTACTTGAAATGTTAATACAATCCTGCTGCTCGTCCTCAGCTTTTTATTAGAAGCACGTGTATCTCTCATCGCCCATTGGGTTGCAATGACTATCCCGAGGCTGGGGATTTTCTTTCTTATCTCATTTGTTTGCTTAAATTCCATTAAACCAAATGGGCATTTGTTTGACTAGAGAGATAATAAAAAGGTTTCATAGGAACCATTCGCAGATCAGTGATGACTTCTGGTACTGTATTAAATGAATTCTACCCTTGAAATTTTCAAAAAACTCACTGAGGACCTGCTCTGCTCCAGACACCATTTGTGCATATTAGACTCAATCCTTACAGGGCCGCAGTGCAATTAATCTCACAGATGAGAAAACAGGCATGGGGAGCCCCCCCGTAGCTGGTAAGCAGCAGTCATAATAAAAAATATTACCAGAATGATAATAACTGGCATAGATTAGGTACTTACTCCATGTGCTGAGTGTAATATTTACATCATCTCACTGGCTTCTCTCATGACTCTAGAAGATAAGTACTGTTGGTTTCCCCATTTCACAGATGAGAAGCTGAGGGGTTAACTCACCTAGATAATAAAGGTGCTAAGTGGCAGAGTTGGGATTTGAACCCATGTCTTCTGTCCCTGCGTGCACGCATGCTAAGTCACTTCCATCGTGTCCAACTCTGTGCGGCCCTATGGACTGTAGCCCTCCAGGCTTCTCTGTCCATGGGAATTCTCCAGGCAAGAATACTGGAGTGGGTTGCCCTGCCCACCTCCAGGGGATCTTCCTGACCGAGGGATTGAACCTGTGTCTCTTATGTCTCCGGCATTGGCAGGTTCTTTACCACTGGCGCCAGCTGGGAAGCCCCTTAGTCCCTACTCCGAGCTGGGGCTGGACACACAGTGGCTGCTTAGGTAACTCAAGGACGACCAAGCTGGAGAACCCTGGAGCTGCCAAGGGATCCGTCCCCCAAGATAGCCCTGGCATCAGCTCGAGGTCGCCGGTGTGGGCCTGGCCCAGCTGGAAAAAGACGTGCGCTCACATCTTCTCCCAGAATGCCATCTCGCCCACGGAGGTAACAGCCCTCAAGCTCACAGCCACGGTTGTCCAACCACCTATGAGGAAGTTCATTGTTTTCCCCATTGTACCGGGCAGAGAAAGCAAAGCTCAGAGAGGGCGTGTGACTTGCTCAAGGTCACACAGCAGGCTCCAGCTCCACTTTTACCTCCCAATCCTGCACTTAGCTGGCAGAGCCCTGGGGTGTATGTGAAGAGGGGGAGATAAGGTCTGCGCCCACCAGCCCACCCCGCACCTTGGGATGAGGACTTCCTCTCCCCCTCTTGCCTTCCTAAACCCCAGCTGAGAGTTAGCGGGACTTGGTGGGGCTGAGCCATCCGTGAGCCGCCTCACAAAGGAAGGACAAGAAGAGTGTTCCTGGCCGAGGGACCAGCAGGAGGAGGAGGCACAGCTCACTGAACAGTGGGGGATGCGGGTCCAGCGGGGCTGAGGGGGAGAGACGGGGGCTGGAGGGAGGAGGCCAGCCCGCGTGGCAGGAGCCTTGAACATCAGGCTGAGGAGCTCGGGCTCTCTCCAGGGGCAATGGGGAGCCACGAAGGCTGTAGAGCAGGGGGCGAGCACGATCCACAAACAGAGAACTGACCGCTCCAGACCTCCCCTGTTCTTCCTGCTTTCATCCCGGCCTCTGCAGTCCATTTTCCACTCGCCACCAGAGGGGTCCTGTGAAAACGCAAGTCAGACTGCGTCCCACCTCTGCTCGGAATCCTCCACGGCGCCCACCTCGTGCGGAGAAGCCACGAAAGAGGGTCCTGGGGCCGGCCCCGCCCCTGCCCCCAGCCCTGCTCTCTGCCGCACCACCTCAGGGCCTTTGCCTTGAGTGCTCCTCCTGCGTCATGAAAACCTCTTCCCCCTGCTGGTTCCCTCCCTCAACTCACAGGTTGTTGCTCAGACGTTCCCTGCTTAGTGAGGCTGTCTCTGACCCATCTCTAGATATGGAAACCCCCAGCTCAGCCCACCTCCTTTCCCCACTCTATTTCTCTCTGCAGCCCTGGTGCTTTCAAATACAATGTACGTGTGTGTGTGTGCACATGTATGCGCACACACTCAGTCATGTCCAACTCTTTGTGACCCTGTGGACTGTAGCCTGCCAGGCTCCCCTGTCCATGGAATTTTCCAGACAAAAATACTGGAGTGGGTTGCTATTTCCTCCGACTTGGGATCTTCCCAACCCGGGGATCAAACCCGAGTCTCTTGTGTCTCCTGCGCTGGCAGGCAGCTTCTTGACCACTGCACCACCTGGGAAACCCTTCAAATATAATATACAACTTATTTATCTTGCTTGTTGTCTGCTCACCCCACCAAAGTGTGAACTCTGTGGGGGCAGAGACCTCTGACTGTCTCGTGTCCTGCTTTGACCCCAGCGCCTGACACACAGGAAATGCTCAATAAATATTTGTTCAGTGAATGAATTCTCTTTCCCCTCAGATTAATTTTCTGAGGGTTTAGAGCTTACGACCTTTGCTCCCAACTCCAGATACACAAGTGACTTGCCCAGGGTCACTCAGCTCACAAGTGGTCAGTTGATCTGACCCCCAAAAGTCTGTGATATTTTTTCCTTCATTCTGGGCTGCCCCTCTGGGATTTAGGCTGATGCCATGTTACCACTTCTGAGGGCTCTCCTTGGTGCCACCTTACGCTGGAGGCTCAGAGAGGTGAAGCAACTTGGCCGAGGTCACACAGCAACCAAGGGTGTGAATTCAGGTCTTTCTGCCTCTGTGTTCTGGGCATTTTCCACTAAAGCAGCTCTGTCTCTCTCCCCTCCTCCTTCCCTCTTTCCAGCCAGTGTGTCTGCCGCTGAAATATCAGGCCTGCTGTGTGCAGCCTGGACATACACCACGTCCCGGGCCGGGCCCCGCCCGCCACCCCGGCCGGGCCGCAAGCACAGCGCTGGTCCCACATGCCTCTGGGATGAGCTGCCGAGAGTGTGACCAGGCCCAGCTGACACATTTCAGAACAGATGTGGGCCCGCCTCCCACGGGCCCGTGGAGCCCAGCCAAGGCTCAGCCCAGCATCCACCCTCAGGGCGTGGTGCCAGGCCTTGGAGGGGGCGAGGGCAGAGAAGACCAGCCACCCTGGAGCGTTCACGTGAGGCAGAGATTAAGGGGGTCCAAGCTCGAACCAGGGCCCAGGCCTCAGTGGTTATGGAGGGAAAAGAGACAATTTTTCAGGGCTGAAAATCCAGTGGGATTTTAAATGACTGAAGCGGGCCAGAGTTAAGATGATAAAGAGTTATTTTTCCCTGGCCTCAGCTTCAGAGAGACAAGAGGGAGTGGAGGGGACCAGGGCACGCACCCCATCTAAAGCCCAGTGTGGCCCCTTGGGGATGGGGACCCAGTGCAATCAGAATTTTGGGTCCTCTGATTTTCCAGAAACACAAGTTTTTATCCAACATCTACAGATTCTTTAATGTTGTCTCCTTTCATTTAAAAATTCTGTTTGGACTGAACACAACCAACCCACGGGCCAGATTCGGTCTCTCGGGCCTCTGGTTTGTAATCTCCAGTTGGCCAAAGAGGACAGCCAGAGAAGGAGCGGATCAGGACCTGATCAGGATCGGAGGGTCGGGACGGTGGCCAGAGCCAGTGCCAGCAGCTCCAAGGCGCTGTGGAAAAGGTCCCTGTCATCTGGTCCCCCTCCTCTGTCTCCCGGGTGAGGCTCCCCGGCCCGCCTGCCCGCCGCAGCTGGCCATGTGGTGGAAGGGGGCCCACATGGGACACAGCTGCGGCCGTTTTCCAGACAGATCTTCATTTTCCTCTCCTATCCCCCACGGCCCTGCCGCCTCAGGAAGTAGGTGACCCTGTGCCCCACCAGGTCACCCCCCAAACCACGCCCTCATCAGCCTGCTTTTCACATGCCAGCCCCACGCCCCCCATGCTCCAAGCCACCCGGCTCCACCGCCGTCACTCTGAATCTCAACCACATCCTTTCATGGCCGACGTTCAGATGAGGAAACTGAGGCTCGGGGAGGGGGAGAGACTGGCCCACGGCCCTACCACAAGCACGCAGAGGAGCTGGACCCGAGCTCAGGCCTCATGTGCTGGGTCACGGGGGCCTCACCTCCTCTCCTCCTGCCGAAACCCAGCCCGTCCTCCGAGGTTCGGCCCTAAAACTTCCTCCTGGGGTATTTAAGCGGCAGCCAGGGACTTCCCTGGTGGTCCAGTGGTTAGGACTCTGCGCTTCCAATGCGGGGGCATTAGTATCCCACGTGCCTCGTGGCGTGGCCAAAAAACAAAACAAGACAAAAAAACAAGCCGCCGGGTCCTAGCCCAGGTGCTGGTATTCAGAAATGAAGACATAGAGTTTGTCTCAGGCTTCCCCCACAGTGTTTGTTGAATGAATATTTCACTCACTTCCTGGGAATCTCCTTTTCCCTAAGTCATAGGCTTATACCCAGTCTGTCTCAGCCTCAGCATCCTGTTCCTCTGGCCACTTGTCTGCACGCTTCCCAGATGTCGCTCCTGCGTGGTCCCCAGGCATCCTTCACACCAACGCCCCCCAAGTGAGCTCTCTGGCCTCCCCCACACTGCCCCTCTGCCTCCAGTTTCCTGCTCTTAGAAGGTCCACCTTTGCCCAGTGGACAAAGCCAGAGGCCCAAGCGCCGTCCGTAATACCTCACCCCCCACACCCTCAGCCCAACTGGTCACCAAGGCCAAGGAGACTTGTCCTCAGCGTCCCCCAAATCCGTCTGCCGCTCACCTCCTCCTTGGCTGACCTCACTCTCCTCCTCACCGTGTACCCCTCGTAGGAACACCCTCCTTTCCGAATCGAGCTTCCCACAGCAGCTGGCTGACGTTTGCCGTTTCCTACAGCCGCCAGCTGTATGTAGCTCCCCATCACAGAAGGTAGTTCCATCACAGAAGGCAGTTCAAACACCTTGGCCAGCCTTAAAACCCCAGATCAGTCCAGTGACCTCTCCCCATCCGTACACATTCTGGCCTCAACCAACCCGAACCCCTCTCACTGTTCCAGCACGCTGTGCTTTCTCTCATCTCTGAGCCTTTGCCAGGCTGTTCCTTCTGCCTGGAGGGTTCTTCCCTCCTTAACCCCATCTCTTGTCTGACTACTCCACGAATGCCCTGCAGGACTCAACCAAGACGCCATGGGCTTCATACAATGTCCACAATCCCCTAAGCCTGATTTAGGTACCCACTGAGGTCCTACCCCGCCCCCCATGTGAATCAGATTACAGCTGCAGGAACCAGAAGCCCCTCCAGTTTTGGTTTTTTTTTTTTTTTTACACAGAGATGATAGAATACAGGGATGTGGGCACTCACAAAATTGCTAGACAGCCTGGAGGGGCTCCAGAATGGCACAGCGGAGCTTGCCCACTGGGGAAGCTGCCACCACAGCCAGTCTGGATGGTAGGGAACCAGCAGACCACCACAGGGACTGCTGGCTTTCAGACCACCTCACTGTAGCAGTGATCTGGATGTTAGGCGGTCACTACCGCTACCTCTGAGGAGCTTCCCAGTGGTGCTAGCGGTAAAGAACCCACCTGGCCAATGCAGAAGATGTAAAAGATTCGGGTTCGATCCCTGGGTCAGGAAGATCCCCTGGAGGAGGGCATGGCAATCCACTCCAGTATCCCTCCCAGGAGAAGCCCATGGACAGAGGAGCCTGGTGGGCTATGGTCCATAGGGTTGTAAAGAGTCGGACACAACTGAAGCTATTTAGCACACACAGCAACTTCTGAATCCCTGAAACTGGTGAGCAGGCAAAGTATGCTGCTACCAAAGGAAAAACCCAGCCATGACCAAGTTTATCAGCAGAAAGAGAGCAAAGGCAAAAACCAGATGGGCTCTACTTTCTAAATCTCATGGGAGAGCATCTGAGTGGCCAAACCTAAGGAGCATACAGAACCCTGTCTGCAGAGGAGACTGGGAGATGTGGCCTGAAGCTCTCCAGCCTCTGCATCCTCTAGACAGAAGGAGACAGTGAGTAAGTGGAGGCTGGGTCCCAGTGCTCCCTAAAGGTGACAGCTCAGGATTCCCCTCCACAGCCCCAGTCAGCCTGTGGTTTACTTGCTTGTCTTTCCTGCCAGACTACGATCACTTTAAGGGACTTGACAGGGCCTTAGATACTGTGGGTTCACCAGCATTTATTGAGCACTTACTATGCCCTGAGCACCAGGCTATGTGCATTGCACACTTGTTTACACATTTGTACCCCATAGGGTAGGGATTATTGCTCACCCTACTTTAGATCTGAAGAGGAGGCCCAGAGAGATGAAGTAATTTTCCTAAGATGACCCAACCAGTAAGCATTAGAGAGGAGATTAAAAATGAAAACTGCTTGACCTTACTCCTTAAACACTATGAGAGACAATGTTATCTTTTCACAGCACTCTCCCGAGCATCCAGAAAAGTCACAGTAATGCTGTGTGACGGACAAATGAATCCACAGGTGACTGACCCCTCCGTTGGGATTCGCCCTGTCGCCATCTCAGCCACTTCATCCCTCTGGGCCTGGGTTCCTTTCCGTGGACAGGCCTTGAGAAATAGAAACTAACTGTGTGGTGCCGGGGCTCCCCACCCCGGCTCTGTAGACGGCCGCGAGGCTCGTTGGCCACCGCTGCATTAAAGCTGCTTACATGTCGCATCTAGGAGTCGTTTTTGGGAGATAGGGGTCATAGCTTTCATTAAACTCTGAAGCTCCCAAAATTCGACAGACCGTTACCCCAGGGAGGGATGCAGGGATCTTCCCGCCATCCTGACCTCAGTTCAGACCTCTGACATTGTACGTATTCACTTGTGCATCCATCCATTCACTTACCTATCCATCCGCTCCCCCATCCACCCATTCATATACTTATTCCACCATGCATCCATTTATCCATCCACTCATCCACCCACCCATCCATCCATTCATCCATCCATCCCTCCCTCCATCCATTCACTGACCCATCCGGCCATCCACTTTCTCATTTATCCATCTCATCTAACCATTCATTGCGTCCCCGGTGGCTCAGTGGTAAAGAATCCAGCTGCCAGTGCCAGAGACACAGGAGATACGGATTCAATCCCTGGGTGGGGAAGATCCCTTGGAGAAGGAAATGGCAACCCACTCCAGTATTCTTGCCTGGAAAATTCCATGGATAGAGGAGCCTGGTGGGCTACAGTCCATGGAGTCACAAAGAGTCAGACACAACTTAGTGACTAAAGAACAACAAAACCATTCATCAATCTGCCCAACCATTCATTCATGAAGTCACTACTTATCAATTCATCTATCTGTTTATTCCTTTATGTGTTTATTTATCTAGCCATCTATTAATGTGTCTATCATTTCATTTCTTATTTATTTACCCATTATTACACGTTTACTCATTCACCATTGATAATTCACAGTGTTCAACTATGAAATCATCTATACCACCCATCTCATAATGTATCCATTATCCATTTATTTATTCAACCATCCACCCATCATCCATCTATCCATTTACATGCTAACTTCTTTATCCATCCATCCTTCCATCCATCTACCCATCCATTAAATCAGTTCATCATCTCAGTCATTGATTCATCTATTCTCTCATCCATCTATCTCTTCATCCATTTCATCCATCCACGCTCAAACATCCACCCACGTACCCAGCCATAAATCATCCATTCGACCATCCACCCATCCATCAAAACATCACTCATCCTTCCACCCATTAACTTCTCCATCCACTCATTCTATTCTGTTCCCTGTACCAAAACCAAAAGATGAATCAGAACTGGTCCCTCCCTTGAGAAGCTCACAGTCTAGTGGCAGGAACAGATAGTTACAACTCAAGATGGAAACTATTATTAGGAAGTTAAAGGGGGCTCGAGGCAGGTGCCTCCACTGGAGGGGACTGGGTCTATCTGGGGATTCAGAGAAAGTTCCTTGGAAGAGATGGCATGTAAACCATGATTCATAGACAGGAAAACAGTGAACAAGTTCCCTTAGATATATCAGAGGCTGACTTACAGAACACCCATTTACCCAGATGCTCACTGAGTTTGTGAAGACTTTAAAGACTCTGAGAAGTCCTGCCGCAAATGTTAACATTGTTAAACACAGTGATCCTCAAGTTCTCTGGATCGTAAACCCGTTGCCCATTTTACTCCTATTAATACCCCCAGAGAATCTGTGTCCCTTAGAAGCGCATTTGGGAAATGCTAGTCTGGTGCAACTCTGGACAGGGAAACCTGGCGTGCTGCAGTTCATGCGGTTGCAGAGTTGGATGCGACTTAGCGACTGAAGAACAACAGTCTGGTCTAAACTTCTTATTTTCACAACAAAGGAAAACAAGGTTTCATTAAACCGTCTCTGTCTCCATAGTTTTTCCATCAGGAGACAAGATGCAGTCCATAATATACACCCAGGATTTTATTTTATTTTTTATCCCTAGGCTCAGCACAATAAGTGTTCAATCAGCATTTGTGAAAAAGTGTTGTTATTGAAAGAGTCACTCCAAAACTTACCCCTTGTTCTTGAGCTCTCCCCATTTCTAGTGACCCCTATATGACCTCAGCCAGCTCCATAGCTCCCAGACTCAGTGTTTTGGCCTGAGAAAGGGCCAATGAAGTCCCCTCAGGGCAGGGGGACTGATGCTGGAAGCTCGTGCTTACATGCAGCCCTTGCTGCAGGCCCAGCCTCGGGGTGTAGCCCTGACCACCTGCACCACCTTCGCACATGGGCGAGCTGAGTTGCCAGCCAGCCATGAGAACTCTGGGCCTGGCTGAGCCTTCACGGCCGAGCCTGGAACATACCTGGAAACCGCCTGAGTAATCCCATGGCGTCCCTGCCCAGCCTGGTGGGGCACGAACTGGAAATTCCCTATAATATTGCTAATTAAATGATTCCTCCACCCTCCTTCTCCTGCACCCTGGCCTCCCGCTCTCCCTTACTCAGCTCCCCGAAGCGCCTCCAGAAACCTCTGCAAAGGAGTCTGACTGGTTTGGGGAGGGCTGGGCGGCCACTTCCCCTTCCCACCGCCCACCTGCCCGCCCACCGCCCGGAGCCCAGGCCATGCGGGAGGTGTAGGCTGCGCGGCTCCAGCAGACGGAGCCAGACGCCCACCCCAGATACAGGGGCCTCTGAGTGCCCCCTCGGCCCAAGCCCAACCCTATGTGTAATTCACGTCCTTGTTCCGTGGAGACTGTCCCAGGGAGGAGCCAAGTGCTGCCAGACCTCCTGACTATTCCAGGGGCTGTTTTTTTTTTAAGTCAATCTTTGGACTCCTCTCTGCCATGCAACTGGGCCTGCTCCTCCTGACCTGGGCACATTCTCATCCTCCTTCCAGTCGTTCAACACTTATTAGGCACTTCCTGTGTGCCCAGCCCCGTGCTGGGTGCTGGGGACAGAGAGATAAACAAAACGCTTGTCCCCATGGAGCTGATAGTAGGGGAGAGAGAGACCTAAAAACAAATAATGGCTGTGATAACATAGATGAATCTCAAAATCATGATGCTGAAGGAAGGAAGCCTAACAAAGAAGAATATGCTATACGATTCCATCTAGAGAAAATTCTAGAGAATACAGACTAATCTGCAGCAGCAGAAAGCTGATTGGCAGCTACCTGGCAACTGGCAGAAGGGCGCACGGGGAGGCTGGAGGACAAGCATAAGGAGACCTCCGGAGGTGGTGGGTGTGTCGACCACCTTGACTGTGCCAGTGGCTTCATGGTGCACACATGTGTCAGAACTCGTGTAAGTGCACTCTAGGGGTGCCGTTCATTGCACGTCTGTTAAACCTCAGCGTGTGCTAAGTCGCTTCAGTCGTGTCCGACTCTGTGCGACCCTATGCACTATAACCTGCCAGGCTCCTCTGTGCATGGGATTCTCCAGGCAAGGATACTGGAGTGGGTTGCCATGCCCTCCTCCAGGGGATCTTTCCCAACCCAGGGATGGAACCCAGGTCTCTCTTGTTTCCTGCATTGACAGGTGGGTTCTTGACCATTAGCATCACCTGGGAAGCCCGTTCAGCCTCACTCGATAAAGCTGCTTTAAAAGAAAGTTGTGCGGCAGTGTGACCAATGCAACAGGGAGACTCAGGAGGGGCATGAGAGAGGCATGGGGAGGGCAGTCAGGGAAGGCTTCCTTGAGAAGGAGACAGTGGGTCAAAGTTCTGAAGACGAAAATGAGTCTCATCAGGAAAGAAGAAAAGAGAGTGCTGTCAAGTTCCAGATGCCCTGAGTTCAAATTCTGACTCCTCTGCTTAAGGGCTATGTGGCTTTCAGCATTGACTCAACTCAGACTCAGTTTTCTCATCTGTAAAATTGATCCCATTATAGTATTAATATCAATATTGATCTCATAGGGCAGGTGGGAGATACAAAAGACAGAAAGTGCTTGGCCTGGCATCCATTAGTCGCAGAAAAGCCCCGAGGCAGGAAGGGACAGTGACCCGAATGATGGTGAGAAAGTTCAAGTGGCTTCATTAGAGAGAAGCAAGGAGAGGTCGCAGGGGCCAGGGCTGCAGGACATGTGGGCCATGGTGAGGGGTGGAGCTGTCTCCTGAGCACTGGGGAACCGAGGAAGAGCTAGAAGCAGGGCAGTTTCATCATCAAGTCTGTCCTCTTATCAAAGCCATTCTGATTATAAAAAAAAAAATGCAAACAAAAAATTACAGTTGGGAAACCGAGGCTTAAACAGAGAAAGATTGGGTCAAGTTCCAGTGGAATTACAAAGCTTAAAAGGAAGTGGTCTCTCATTCATTCAAACCCTTGTAAGCAGATGAAGAACTGTTATCTGTGTCTCCTTACATGCCTCCAATGATGGGGAACTCACTGTCTAAACAGTTCATCCTGTAGGGCTCAACAGAGAGGCCTCCCAAACTGCCCCTAGTTTTTCCCTCCAACTCTGCTCAGATGCCAACTGCTCCCCTGGCCAGAGTCATGCTGGGAGGAGCCCAGCGGACAGGACAGGAAGTGGGAAGCAGTGTGAGTTATGACGGAGACTTCCTGGGTGCCGCCACCAGCTCCCTGCCACGAGGCCCTGGGACATACCCTCTCCTCTGGGCTTCAGTGTCTGTAAATGGAAATACTCACTGCTCCGCAATCTCCTCCCAGTTCTTAGAAATTGACTGGGCCTCGCACAGGTGCCCGGCGGGAGCTGGGGCAGTCACAGGGGGTTCACCAGTCCCGCCCACCCATTCCCATCTCGGAGGCCAGAGCTGACCTCGGGGCAGGCAGGGCAGGCAGGCCCGGCTGGGGATAAAGGCAGGTGCCCCAGGGTACAGCCAGCTTAATAACAGGCTCCCAGATCCAGGGAGTTTGAACCCAGGGGAATAGGTTCAAACACAGATCGAGCAGCCCACATTCTTGCCTGCAGCTCTGAGAGCCAATGGTTCCCACACCCAGTGGGCTTGGCCCCCACTCTCTCCAAGCCCATCCTTCCCAGGGGGGAGGTGCCCCCTTCTCTGTGTTCACCATGCGCCCAGCTTCTCACTGTACTCAGAATAAGATCCACACCCCTGGCCCTGGCCCGGCCCACACCTGACCTCTCCTCCTCCCTCCTCCCCTCAGTCACTGTACCGGGGGCCTCCCCAGTGCTCCGCAGACAGGCCACTCTGGTGCTGCCTCGGGGCCTTTGCACTGCCTGTTCCTCCTGCCCAGAACACGCTTCCTCCAGATCTTGCCTTGGCAGCTCATCCTTCAGGCCACCGCTCCAAGGTCACTTCCCCAGAGAGGCCCTCCCTGACCCCATCCAGTTGCTCTGTCTCACCATCCTGCCTTATTTCCTCCACAGAAGGCTTTGTGGGGATGTCTTATCCCCCGGGTTTGGCGTCTGCCTCTCCCAGGGTTTGGAGCCTTAGATGGCGGAGCCGACGACTGTCCCAGTGCTGGATGTGATGTCACCAGGCACAGCCTGGCAGCCACCCATCAGTGTAGGTTAAATGAACAAGTGAAATGGATGTTGGAGATGCTGAGCCCATTCTGGGGGCGGTCAGTGCTTCACCTGCATAGACCCTCTCACGTCCGCACAGATGGGCTGGAAGAATACCTGTATTGATACACAGACTCACTGTGCCCCTAAACACACCTGCACGTATATGCACACACACACACCACCCCACCCCACCACCCCCTGCCTCCGTACCTTGGCACCCAGACGTCTCAGTGCTCCTTCCTTTCTCCAGGCTCCAGCTGGCCCCACGCCAGCTCTTCTCCCCAGCCTGCCCGCCTGCCCTGGGCACCAGACTCATAAAGGACGAGGAAGGGCCTGGGGTGGGCTGGCCGGGTGCCATGCGAACGCAGCCCCTGGGGCCCTCGCCTCCCCCTGAGCTGCCAGACACCTGCGTAATGAGTGTCATTACTGGGGACCCGCCGGGCAGGCCCCGGCTCGCCCCAGCCACCCAGGCTGTGAACAAAGCTGGGGATGGGGTTCGGGGAACACGGGGCTGTGGGGGTGGTGGGGGTGCCTCTCTCCTCCCCAGCCGCAAAGCTCAGCTCTGGATTTCTGGAGCCGCGGAGACAGCCTCTCGTCTCCCCACAGACTCCCAAACCTCAGGTTCCTCTCCCAGTTCGGCTCAGGTGGAGACAAAGGAGGGGAAACACTCATTGAGTACCTACTGCATGCCCATGTGGCACCAAGAGCTGGTATTGCCACTTCCCACTTTAGACACCGCCGCGTCCGTCCACCTGATCGCTTACTGTCTCTCTCCTCCTTTTGAGTACAAAACGTGGAGAACATTTATTGAGCACGTACTGTGTACCTTGTGCTAAACACACAGATTAACGCCTGTGTTCTTAGAACAGCCCCACGAGGTGGGTACTGTAATTTATTCCATTTGACAGAAAAGGCTCAGAGAGGGAAGGCAACTTGCCCAAAGTCACACAGTTGATGAGAGGTGGGCCAGAAGCGGAGCCAGGCCTTCTGGCTCAGAGTCCGTGTTCTTCGTTGCTTGCCACGCCGCGCCACCTCTCCCATCACAGCGGGCGGTTTCGTCCGAGCTGTGCCGTCCCCAGCGCTGGGTCTGGTCCTCAAAAAAAGCAGTGAATGAGTGAGTGAGAGAATAATCTCGCTGAGTTCTGACAATGTCTTTCCAAGTGACATTGACAAATGAGAAAACCAAGGCTCAGAGAGGTCAGGTGACTTGCCACAGGCCACACAGGGACGGCACCCCGCAAACTGAGATTTGCCCTCCAGGTGTCTTCTGTTGAGGCCAGGATGGGAGCTCATACCCCGTGCCCCTCCTGGCCCCTCGTGGCCCTGACCCCTCTCTGGGCTGGCCCAGGAGGCTCAGGAGGGTGAACGTGTGTCTGTCTCAGTGTCCCTAGCATCTAGCCAGGACACACATGCAACCTGCAGACTGAAACTGCAGCTTCTCCCGGTGGCTCCGAGGAAGGTCTCACAGGATCAGATCCTGACAAGTCCACCTGTCCTTGTTCCTAGCTCCTGAGCCGTGATGAGTTTCCCAGATCCACCCTGCTCTCCCTTGCCTCTAGGCTTCCCCCTACCAGCAATCTTCCAGAAACTGCCCCAGCCTCAGCTTAAAGGGCACCTCCTCTGCCAGGAAGTGCCCAGCACTCAGGGCTCTGTGAGGGCACCCACGCTGCTGACCCTGGGCCATCAACTCCTCAGGCCAGGTCTGACTTCTTTCTTCTCAGGGTGAGTCGGCCTGAACTCTCTGTCCAGCCACCTTGCTTTCATCCCCACCCTGCCCCTGACCTTCTGGGTGAACTTGGCCATTGTTAGCTCATCTGTCAGAGGCGTAGGAAATTTAAGTCAAAACAGCAAGTGAAGGCCCCTACTCAGATCCCATGAGGGACACTCAACCCAGAGCTCCCTGCGTGGTCTGACTCCTGCCAACTTCTCTGACATCCCCTTTCCCCTCCCTCACTCCCCCCAGCCACCTGGCCTCCCCACCTTTCCCAGGACACTCCAAGCCCCAACCCACCCCAGGGCCTTTGCCCTGGCTGTTACCCCTACTGCAATCCCTTCCCCCAGGATCTGTTCCTTCTCCTCCTTCCGATGTCTCTCCAGGTCACCTCTTCTGAGAAGCCCTCTCTGATCCATGAAGCTCCCGAACACCCCTGTGTGTTTCAGTCATGGGGCTTCTCCCCCGCTGAAATGATCTTCTCTGTTCCTGGGCTTGCTCAACTGATCTTGTCTCTTCCACCAGAATGCAGAAGGAGACCTTGCTGGGTCTCCTAGAGCCTGGTATCTGTAGGTGCTCGAACAACAGGCATGGAATGAAGAGAAGACATCAAAGTGCTGCCCCATCCCTGCCTCATTCCTGCACCACCCATCCCCGACCGGAGCGGCCCCCAGCCCAAAGTTCAGGGGCTGGGGACCAGGCAGCCCCACTGCCGCCGCCGGCAGGCCCCTCTGAGCCCCAGAGCCTGTCTGGTTCCCAGCCTCATAAAAACCTCCGCCCTCACCTTGCCCTTGGGCGGCACAGGGAGAGGGAGGTGGCCGTGGGGCCCCGAGACTGACCCTAACCTGGCTCTGGAGAAGATACAGACACCAAAGTTGATGTCCATGGAGCCGGGCGGCCAGGTGTCGCTTCAACTCCACGGCACAGCCCCAAGGGCTGCCCTGCCAGGTCAGGACCACCACGATCGCCCTCCACCAGGGAGGCCGCCGAGTGCAGTGGGGTGCGGCCACGAGCCGAGCCCAGGCCATAGCGCCGCCAGAGAAAGGCATAGTCGGCATTCGAACGCAGCTCCAATGGATGCTCACGTGAGCTCCAAGGATGCCTGCGTGAGCCCCAAGGGATGCCCGCGTGAGCCCCAAGGGCTGCCCGCGTGAGCCCCAAGGGATGCCCGCGTGGGTGCCCACGTGGGCTGGTCAGCGCACAGACGTGAAGTGCGCCCTAGCGATGCACCCCACGCATCCCGCTCCGAGCAGGGATCCCAGAGGCAGAGCACTGAGTTCTCGGCCAGTGGACCCAGCCCCTCTGTGCCTCGGTTTCCCTCAATGGGAAACAGACGCCGCCATCTCTCCCTTGCCGGGGTGTTGAGGGAATGAAAGGAGATCTTGTGGGGTCCAACAGAGCTGCTCAGATTCCTTGCTGCCCCGCCCTGCTGCATGCCCTCCGGGCCTCAGTTTCCCCATCTGGCAGGTCGGGTTGTGGCAAGGGTAGAATAAGATATTTGCCCAATGCCTCGCACACACTAAGTGCCTCATAAGTGCTTGCTATTATTTATTCCAGGCCTCTGGGGTTCACTTTCCCCTTCTGCAACTCCAGAGGGCAGTCCTGATCACCCAAGACCTCTTCTAGGTCACTGGGGCAAAGGTCCAGGGGTCCTAAGGTGGCCCCGGCAGGGGGAGGTGGCCCCAGGTCTGGGGGAGGGCGGCAGGATGGCGGGATTGGGAAGCTGCCTGGAGGCCGCAGTGACTCACCAGCCAGCCGGCCTCCAGGGGGCTGGGCTGCGGCCCCCCACGCACCCCTCTGGGCTCTGCCTTGCGCCCAAAAGTGCTGTGTCATGCTCTGTCATGTGGCTCCGGGTCATTAATACCCGAGTTCTGGGAAGCTTGGGCCGAGTTCCCGGAAGGGGTCAGCCAGTTCAGTAAACAGATTGGCTGGTTGGTCGTCACGGCTGAGCCGGGCGGGCCTGCAGCTCGGGAGGCAGGAGATGGGGACTGGTGGCCAAAGGGGGCCCAGGAGCTGCCCTGATCCCTGTGCAAGGCTGGCACCTCCCAGGGCAGCGTGGCCCAGGCTCTGCCGAAGCAAGGTCAACCTGAGGCTCAGAAAAGGCAAGGCACTTGCCAGAGGCCGCACAGCAGGGCCAGGGTTCAGGCTCAGGACTCTGGACTCACTGTCGAGGGCTCTCAGAGTCTCTCTGACTAACAGGCAGGAAACTCTACATCCTCTTCACCTCCAGATCCTGCCCCGGACTCTGGCCAGTTGGTCGGATGAAGAGGCAGACTAGTGGGAGAAGGCAGGTTGGGAAGGGAGCGGGTTTGGCCGGCTGTGAGGCTGTCCCCATGGTGGGTCCTCTAAAAGTAATAATACGTCCCAGCAGTTCGTGAGCACCTGCAATGCGCCCTTAGACACGAAGCGGTACTTGGGCGCCACTCTGAGTGCCTGCCGTGAATCCACTCATTTGATGTGCAGCCATCATCTTCAAAGCACCTGCCGTCCACTAGGCACTGAGCTGATCCTCATGTGGACCCCATGAGGGGGACATTATCCTCACCCCCTCTTCACCAGATGAGGAAATAGAGGCCCAGAAAGACAAGCAGCTGTATTACTTGGTGGAAGGAAAGTGGGCTCCAGGGTCAACTGGACCCAAGAATTCAAACCTTGACTTTGCCCCTTCCGACTGTACGACCTCACGCAAGCGCCTCCATCTCTCAGAGCCTCAGTTTAGCCCTCTGACAAACGTGATGATTGTACTCAAATCACCCGGAGCCAGACCTGGTGGGAGCGCCTAAGAAGCGAGGGAGGGCAAGGACTGTGGGCTTGGACTGCCCTGGGCCCCAGTCCCACTCTGCTGCTTCCTAGCTGTGTGACCTTCAGCGTGATGTTTAACCTCTCTGGGCCTCCACGTCCTCTGTACGATGGGGATCGTAGTAACACCTCCCTCATACCACTGACAGAAGGAACGAGTGAGCTGACACCCCAGGAGCCCTCCGCGCAGCACTGGGTGTTCCACAGGCACTAACACAGGTGAGTCCTTCTTGCATCTCACCTAAGAGGACTCTGCTGGGATGAGGGGAAAGGGCGCCAGGTGGTGGGCAGAAGGACAGGACACTCACAAGCACCCTTCTGTACCCGCAAGCGATTTGCACAGAGGAGGTCAGGTCCCCGTTCCTCTTCACACGCTATTTTCTCAGCCCTGGCTGTGCCCCTGGCCTATGCTCTTTGGTTCTCATGCTGCTGTCCACGATCACTAGCACAGCCCCCAACACTTTCATCCAAACTCTCCTCTCGTTATTCCCACGACTGGGGTCCTCCACCAGGCAGGCTCCCGCTACTTAACCCAAGTGCCTGGTCTACATTTCCCCCATCCTCTGCCACTCAGATTCAAAACCACCTCCTCCAGGGAGCCCGCTCTGATCCACTGCTTGAAAGCAAATTCTCCTGGACTCTCTCTAAACCTTACTTACCCCTTTCTATCATTACACATCAGCTATTTTTGCATATGCCACCTCAAATTTTGGCTGCTGCTAGGTGGAAAATTTGCAAGGGAGATCGGGGGGAAAAATTGTCTTGCCTCTAAAACACTTGAAGAAACCTGCTAAATAGAAATTAATAAGTCCTTTCATGAATCTACCCTAACTTCACAATTCATTATTAAATTTCTAATTTAGTACTTAACGAAAATTTTTATGGCATTTGAAAATAATCTGCAAACGAGAATGTTCCTTGTTGGGCAAACACTCGCTGGTGTACATGGGGATTGCCAAGAACCCAGAGCCCGTGGTGAAAAAAATGAGCTGCTCATTGCCAAACAATTTCGGAAGCGAAATTATTAATATCATTAAAATCCTTTAGTGATTTTTCCAGCCAGGCTTTCAGCCTGGCCCCTTCGTTTATTTCCCAGCATCACCCCAGCCCCCATGATCACACCCCCTTCCCTGATTCCCTGATTCCATCTCTCCTTCCCTCCCTCACCCTCAAAAACAGTCTGCATACCACCCCCAACACCTCCATGCACTTGTTCACACTCCTCCACCTCCTGGAATGCCCTCTCCTCTATTTTTTTTATTTTTTATTTTTTGCCGGAATCTGACCCTTTTTCAGAGCTGAGTCCAAGCTCGTCCTCCCTCCGGCCTGGTGCCCTGCCCGCCCTAATCCCCTCACTGGAACGCCTATACTTGTGACTCCCCATCTGCAAAAGAGAGGGGATGCTCAGCAGGTAAAGAATCTGTCTGCCAGGCAGGAGATACAGGAGAGGCCGGTTCGATCCCTGGGTCGGGAAGATCCCCTGGAGAAAGAAATGGCAACCCACTCCAGTATTCTTGCCTGAAAAATCCTGTGAATGGAGGGGCCTGGCAGGCTATAGCCCAATCAGTCTCCAAGAGTTGCATACGACTGAGCATCCAAGCATGTAGAGGGGAAGAGAGGCACCAAACTCATGGCCCTCAGGCCAAATCTGGCCTGTACATTTATAGATTGGCTCCAATATTGAATAATCAATCCAGACTTGCACAGAGGAGGTCAGGTCCCCGTTCCTCTTCACACGCTATTTTCTCAGCCCGGGCTGCGCCCCTGGCCTCTGCTCTTTGGTTCTCATGCTGCTGTCTACCATCACTAGCCCAGCCCCCCGGGTTCTCATGAGAAACTGGAAGCCCTCGCCTTGGAGACATGGGGCTGAAACTGAGTGGTGCCCATTCTTTAGATAAGCCTGTGGCTCTCACCAGCCAGTTCACTGCGTGTGCTATTTTCCTGGCCCTGGAGGTACCTGAGTTTGCAACCCTTACCCTGGAGTGAAAGTCCTGTGGCTTTCTTCAGTCTCAGCGCCCCTTCCTGAAATATCTTAGGTAATGGTTGAAATGAGGGACCCCCCTGCCCACTTGACCATGTTCTCACTCCTGGAAGAGACACCCGCATGCCTGCCATCCAGGTGCGTCCTCTGCATACGTCAATCCTTTGAAGCAGAGTTTGAAAACCTCAGCATCACTTCAGGCCAGGTTGGGACCCATCTCAGACCTACTGAACTGGCACCCGAGAAAAGAAACCTTCTGATGTAGCCCCCCCAAAATCAGACCCCCACTCAGCAAGACAGCACCTTTACTGACCCTTGCTTGGGCCAAAAAGTCCTGCTGAGTTCGCCTTCAAAACAGATCCAGAGGGACTTCTCCAGAGGCCCAGTGGTTAAGACTCCACGCTCCCAGTGTGGGGAGGGGTGGGGAGGGTTGGGGTGGGGTGGGGCTGGGTTTGGTCCCTGGTCAAGAACTGGACCCCATACGTTGTAACTAAAGATCCTGCCTGTGGCACAACTAAGCCCAGTGTGGCCAAACAAATAAAAATAAATAAATATTTTTAAAAATTAGATCCAGAATCCAGCCACTCCTCCAGCCCCGCTCCCTCCCCGATCCCGGAATCCCTGCAGTCGCCTTCCCCATGCCCAGCCAGAGGGATCCTGTTAGACCAGTAGTTCTCAATTCAGGGCTGATTTGGGGGGCCCCAGGGTGCATTTGACAATGTCTGGAGATATTTTTAGCTCTGAGTACTGGGTGGGAGAGGGGGTGCTCCTGACATCCAGGAGGGAGAGGCCAGAGGCGCTGCTCTGAGCCCTGCGATGCACAGAACAGCTCCACAACAGAGGGCCATTGGCCTGAGTTGACAGGCCCAGGGTCAGAAACCTGTGATCCAGCCTGAGTCAGGCCCTGCGCTCCTGCTCAGAACCCTCCGGGGAACCCCACTTCACTTGCAGTCAGCCTCCTCCTCCTCCTGTCACCCACAGGGCCCTGGGTGATCCCGACCCTGACAGCCTCTCGGATCTCATCTCCCCCTCAACCCTCCCACGGGCTCACTCAGCCAGGTCACTCTCCTTATCTTCCCCCAACAATGCGAGATTTTTCTCCCTCAGGACACTTGCATCTGCCATTCCCAGCATCTGAACCCTCAGCCTCAGACGTCTGCAGAGCCAGCCCCTCACTTCCCTCCAGCCTCCTGGCCCGACAGTGGTGGCCTGAGTGATACCGCAGCCCCCGTGCTCCCGCCCCCTACCCCGGCACTTGCCAACTGTCCCATATCTGACATACTCCATCTCGTTTTTTTCTTGACTATCTCCCAGCTCAGATAAAAGCGCCATGAAAGCAGAGAGTTCATCCATCGTTTTAGTCCATTCTGTTCACTGTTGCCCTCCCAGTGCTTAGCCCAAAATGTTATTGCTGTTTAGCCTCTAAGTCATATCCAACTCTTTTGCAACCCTATGGACTGTAGCCTGCCAGTCTCCTCTGTCCAAGGGATTCTCCAGGCAAGAATCCTGGAGCAGGTTGCCATTTCCCTACTCCAGGGGATCTTTCTGACCCAGGGATCAAACCTGCATCTCCTGCCTGGCAGGCAGATTCTTCTCCCCCAAGCCACTTAGCGAACATATGACTCGGTATAGCAGGCCCCCAGTGTGTTAGAATTCTAGAATTGCAGGGGCTTAGTCAACTGAGGGGCTTCCCTGGTGGCTCAGATGGTAAAGAATCCACCTGCAATGCAGGAGACCTGGGTTCGATCCATGGGTTGGGAAGATCCCCTGGAGAAGAGAATGGGTCACCCACTCCAGTATGCTTGCCTGGAGAATCCCATGGGCAGAGGAGCTTGGTAGGCTACAGTCCATGGGGTCGCAAAGAGTGGAACACAACTGATCAACTAACACTTTCTCACTTTCAGTCCATTGAGAGCCGGTGAGCTGATGACATCTTTGTCCTGACAGGAACAGTTCTACAGACTTGGACTCCATGGTCTTAAGCATCCATCAGGCTTCCATTCCAGGCCAGAGCACCACCAAAGAGACACTTAGTTGCTAGCTTAGAGAAAGATGGAAAGGCAAGAAAGAAGGGGAAGCAAAGGCTGGGCCAGGCGAGGAGGCTGAAGCCACAGGTGGTGGTAATATGAGATAGGCCCCAGCCTAGGAGGGGTCCCCGGGCTGCCCAGCCCCTGGAGACCCTGGTCCCCCTCACAGAACAAGAGCTCCACCTGGGAGTGTGGAGGAGGGCACTCCTGGAGACCCCGGGCAGGAGCTCAGAAGAGAAAGGTGGACAATTTGTTCTAAGGAAAAGCCATGTAATGTGAATTCACTGAGAACCAGGCCAAAATCTCAGAAAAAAAGTTAGAGAAATAGAGAAATTTGCCTAGAACCTGTCTTGCAAAGTAAAAAAAAAAAAAAAAGAAAAGTGAAAATAAATTGGTTTTTCTCCTTGACCTAACATGATAACATAATTATACAAATTCTTAGCATGATCAAAGTGAAGGGAATGTTGATATATTTAAATAAATATAAAAAAAAAAATAAAATGGCGTGACAGAACATATCCTTTTCGTTGCATGAGACCAAGCCGACATAATCATGGAGAGAGTCATTCAGTCTGCACTGTGGCCACTCCCAGGGCCCTTGGTCCCCGCTCCCATAACTGGCCGGCCCACTGCAGACTCTGGAAACCTGGAGGCGGCTGCGGCCCCGCCCACCCCAGGATGGACTCCCCAGTACCACTTCCACCACCTCCAGCTTTTGATCCAGAAGACAGGCCCAGATGCACCTGATTGGTGGGCGCTGGTCACGTGGCTGTAACCACGCCTCTGGGGAGCAACCCCACTGGGGTCCTGCCTTCCTTCCCTCCGCAGTCCCTATCCCTCAGACCCTCATTGGCTCCTGCAGCCTGTTCCACATCCCAAGAGGGACGAGTCCAGCCCCTCCAGTTTTTGAATAACTAAAGGATTATTGTGTCCCACTTCAGGAACAAATGAGAAACCAGGAAAACATATTTTTACAATTTTTAACAATGAAGGAACTAATTTTCCCATTACAAAGATGGTCTCAAATAAACAAGACAAACGCTCCATGGAGAAAATGGTAACACCATAAAAATGAAAGCAGCTTGGGTATCCACTAGGCACCAGATGCCGGGGATACAAAAGTGGACGAAGGCTGCTTCCTCCTGAGCTCACTGTCTGTGGGAAAAATGGCTAAGAGGCTGGTCCGAACCCCGCAGGGACCAGGGGCGCCTGGGGAGCTGGGGGATGGCAGAGCCATGCCCACGTGAAGGGGTGGTGAGCTGAGAAGGGGACAGAGTGCCCCAGGAAGAAGGCTCTGCTCAGGCAAAGGCGTGGCGGGAGGAAGAACGCCAGCCACAGCTTCTAGAACCTTCTAGACCACAGGTGTCCACCGACTTGCATTCTGTTGTTTTTAATGTGATTTTTTTGGCCCAGCATTTAAAAATCCAGACTTTTCACACACGACCTCGGATTTCTGGCTTCTCTTGATAAATGGAAAGACTCGGGCTGCGTGACGGCTAAGAAGCAGCTGAGAAGGGCTTGTTCTCTCCAGTCCATGGCAGCCACCACCCAGCTCACCCCTCACTCTTCACGTCACCAAGCTATCTGAGTTTTTTGACTCCCTGTTTTAAAGGTTGCCAGGGAGGACACTGGGGAATCAGGCCCAGAGAGCTTGAGCAACTCTCCCAAAATCACACAGCACACAAAACAGGGCTACAGCCTGAGGACTCGGGACATGAACCACCTCCTCCCCGGAGCCCCATGGACCCCCACCTCAGTCCTCCAGGAGCCGCTGACCCTGGCCCTGAGCCCCCGGAGAGCCAGGAGGCCTGGCCAGGGAAGGCCCCGTCCTGTTTAGGTTTTGTGGTCTCGTGAGTAACTGAGTGGAAAAAAACAAGCTTGAAAAGATAACAATTACAACGAAAATTAAATCAAATCGGGCCCGTGACTCATTTATGGAGCCGTAAAAACAGAAAACAAAAACAAGCTGGTTCTGGAGGAGGGAGGCCGGAATGAGGAGGGGAGAAGCTGGAGAAGGGAAAAAATAAAGCAGTAACAGCCTCCGGGGCCTCCGGGGCCATCAGTTACCCCAACAAAGAGGTAACAACGCCAGGCCCCTGGATGGGGCGAGGGTCCCAGGGGTACAGGAGCCAGAGGCGCCCGAGGAAGGGGCCAGATCCTAGATTCCCGTGGGGTGGCTGGTCTTGTCTTCCCAAATGCCCCTGTGAGCTGGGTACCACTCATGTGCTTCCTTCTGCAGACAAGGAAACTGAGGCTCAGAGGGGCCGAGTGATCAGCCTCAGGTCTCACGGCCAGGAGGTGGGAGGCTGAGAGCCAAGCCTGGCCCCAAAGCCCATCTGAGGTTCAGTCTTGCCATCTGGAAAACAGGCTCTTGAGCCCCAGCCCTGTTCTGGGGTTCCGGAAGCTGCCCTGGACGTTTCGGGCCCTGAAGTCTAGCCCCCTGACATGGTGGGCCCCTCTCCAGCCTCCCCGTCTCCGTTTACGCAATCATGGGGTCACCCCGGGCGATGACGGAGGCAGGCCCAGGAGCTCGGTGGGTCTGACCCGAGGAAGCTTCAAAGTGCTGCCCTGCCCGCTTCCCAGAAGCCTCTGCCCCCAGGGGGATGAGAGCAGAGCCAGAGGCAGAGCCCGAGGGCGCCCGCCCCGCAGGCCTGCGTTTCCCCGAGGTCACCCTGACCCAGGAACCAGACCGTGCGGGTGGCCGAGAGCTGGACCGGGGAGCCAGGCTGGGCAGAGAGTGCAGGAGCGCTGGGTGGAGAGCACTGGGCCTGAGGGGGCTGGGGGAAGGGCCCCTGGAAAGCTAAAAATAACACCACTCACCACGTTAGGACATTGGGGTGTGGAGTGCTTACTGTGGGCAGGGCACGGTGCCAAGCACCTTACGTTCATTCATTCATCCATTCATCCATTCTGCAAGTCTCTCTTGAGCATCTTCTTGGGCCAGGTGCCATGTTGGGGGCTGGGAACTTCACGATGATCAAGAGAGTCACAAGTGGGGCTGCCATCCTGAACACTGCAGACAGACAAGGAAAAACCAGGCTGTATCGGAACGTGGTAGGAGCTACAGAGACAACTGAAGCTGGGAAGAGGGTGTCAGGCGTTAGCGGCAGCCTGGCTGAACTGTGACGATCAAGCAGGGACCTGAAGGAGCAAGAGCAGGCCGCCCTCGGGAATGGTGTTCCAGGCAGAGGGAACAGCCAGTGCGAAGGCCCCGGGGTACGTGCACGCCTGGTGTGTGTGAGGACCAGCCAGAGGGCCCGTGGGGCCGGGGCAGAGAAAATCCTCCCAACAGGCAGGAGGGCGGGTACCGCTGTTCTCTCCTCTTACGGAAGAGGAAACTGAGGCTCAGAGGTGGGAAGTGACTTGCCCAGAGGCACAGGGTCAGGAAATGGCAGAGGGAGCAAGTTGGGCTGTGTGGGGAGGCGGGAGTGTGAGCCCCAGGCTACAGGGTCCGAGGGCGACCCCCAAAATGCATGTGTCACCTGCCTTGGTCACAGCCACGGACGCTGTGATCGTGCAACCAGAGCCCTACAGGGAGCCCCAGCCTGCCTTCGCCCCGCCTCGCAGGCCCCCTGGGTCTAAGGGGCACTAGGTGGCCGAGAATCCCGGGAGCTCATTCGGGGGAGGCTACGAGTGACTGCGAGCAGCTCCCGGCTTATCCCTGTCCCTGAGGATTGAACCAGCAGAGAAGCAGCTTTGCAGCCTTGGTTTCCCCGTGTGTCAAATAACGGGTCCACTTCGGTGGTCGCCAGTGGCAGCTGTGTAGAGCTTCCCTGGTGGCTCAGCAGTAGAGAATCCATCTGCAGTGCAGGAGATGTGGGTTCGATCCCTGGGTCGGGAAGATCCCCCGGAGAAGGAAATGGCAAGCCACTCCAGTGTTCTTGCCTGGGAAATCTCATGGACAGAGGAGGCTGGCGGGTTACCGTTCACGGGGTCACAAGTGACTCGGACACGACTGAGCGACCAAACACCAGCAATGATGGCAGCTGTGGATTCTCGGGGCCAGAGAGAGGCATGGCGTCCTGAGGTCACACAGTCAGGGAGTGGCACAGCCAGGGTGACCCCGGGCGCCTGGCTGCTGGCCCGGAGCGCATCTTCCTCCTCCCTGGATGAGGCTTCACCCTGGATCCCAGCTGCCTGAGCTGCTCGCCCTGCCCTGATGTCTTCACCCTTCTCCCCTTTAGCCAGCACCCTGCGCCCCTTAGCCTGTTCACGCTTCTGGGCCTTGGCACGTGTTGGGGGCCGGGAACATAACAACGATCGGGAGAGACCCGAGTGGGGCTGCCCTCCCAAACACTCCTCTTTTTGGGAGTTTCTCTCTCTTCCTTCCCCTGTGCCTTCTCCTCCTCCTCTTGTAAAGGGAAAATAAAGCAGGATTAGAGTACAGAGAGAGAGGTTAGGAGGTGGAGGGTGTTTCAGCTGGTGAGGGCAAACACTCAGAGAAGGCTGCCCAGAGGGGTGACATCTGAGATGTGACCTGAAGGGACTGAGGGAGGGATTCATGGGAATACGGGGTCCATGAGGATTCCAGAGAGAAGGAACAGCACATGCAAAGGCCCAGAGGTAGAATAATCCATGGTTTGTTAGAGGAACAGCAAGGAAGCCATAGGTCCAGAAGGGAGTAAGCCAGGAGGAAAGTGGAGGAGACAAGGTCATCAGAGAGGGATAGGGTTTGCTGGGGTCGGGAGGCCACACAGGGCCTGGTGGGCCCTGGAGAGGACTTTGACTTTGACTCTGGGTGAGGTGGGAGGCTTGAGAGGTCTCTGAGGAGGGGGGACCGGCTCTGCCTTAAGTCCTAAGGGCTTCCCTCTGGCTGTGTGCGGAGGTCAGACGGTAGAGTGGGAGGTCTCCAGCGGGGTGATGCTCGTGGCACAGACCACGGCGGGAGCAGTGGAGCTGGGCAGAGGCAGGCTGGTTCCAGACACAAAGGTGGAGCTGACAGGATGTGGCAAGCCGTCAGATGCCAGGGTGAGAACAAGGCATAGAGGAAAACCCCTGGGTTTGGGGAGCACCTGGGGCACGGAGGCACAGTTTGCTGCGGTGGGGTGGAGGGAGACCAGGAGACCGGCCCACTCACGGAGCTTGGCTGAGTCTGGAGCGCCTGTCAGTCACCCCAGTGACAACTGGGAGGAGTGAGTGGGTGCTTGTGTCAGGGCAAGTGTCTGTGCTGGAGAGATGCGTTTGGAAATCACCAGCGTTTAGGTGAGGACAAGAGCTGTGACTCTGGCACCTCTGTTCCCCTCTTCCCCTCGCCCCAGTGCCTCAGCGGGCCTTTACGAAGCATCCAAGGGACCCTTGAGTAAATCCCAGAGCACGTGTCCTGAGTGCCCACCACGATCGGGGCCATGCCAAGAACTTCTTCCCACTGACCTATTTCATTCTTGCAACTTCTGACGGGGTAGGTACCACCACAGCCCACCTGCAGAGCTGAGGGTGAAGGAATTTTGCCCAAGGTGTCACCTAGTGCTGAGAAAATAAATTACTGGATTAATTCATCCTAGGAGGCTGCTCTAGTGAAGGGTACAGCAAGCAGCAGTCGTGGTCATCAGGGGAGTTGCCGCCGTTCTCAGCAGCGTCTGACCGTGACGTCCGGCCCTGGACCTGGAGAAGCTGGAGGTTCCTGAGCAACAGGCAGTGGGAAGGATGGCCTCTTGGTGACTCTAGGTCCCCTGGAAAAAGGTGGAAGGCAAACCTAGAGCTCCCCAAGGCTAGCAGGAGGGAGACTGGGAAAGCAGCTCAGAGGAGATGAGGGAGCTAGAGTCAAGGACCAGACCGAAGCCTCAAGCCAGGCGAGAGACTCTAAGACTTTAGGGCGGACTTCGGCGTCAGTGAGACCCCCACCACTTCTAAGGAGTCCACAAGCGCTCTTCATCAGATGCCTCACGCTCACCATTCACTGCAGCCATAGCCACCCGCTGGATGGAGCCCGGAGAAAGGCTGAGGCAGGGGTGTTTTTCTGCGTGTCATTTTGGGGTGGGCCACTCTGGTTTGTCCTTCTGTGTGTGGGACCATGTTTGTTATTTGTATATTGTACGTGTGTGAATCAGTATTTGCACTGTGGGGTTCGATTTGTCCACTCAACATCCCCTGAAGGTCAGGAGAAGAAGAGTAAGACCCAGATAGGGTTTGTTGAGATCCAAGTTTGTGAGAGCCACTGGACAAGTTTCTAATATGTAAAATCAGAGTTGCGATCCCTTTTTCCTCCCAGGGCTGTGATGGGTTAATCTAGGGCTTGGAAAACTTATTCTGTAAAGAAACAGATAGTAAATATTTTCACTTTGGGGGCTCATATGGTCTCTCTCACAACTCCTCAACATGTGGTTGTAGGGCGCAGGCTTTAGAGATGATAGTAAATGAACGGGCATGCTGTGTGCCAATAAAACTTTATTTACAAAAACAAGCTATAGGCAAGATTTAGCCCATGGGCTGTGGTTTGCCAACCACGCCTGGCACAGAGTAGGCACTCAATAATATTTGATGAATGAGTGAAATGAGTCTGGATTTCACTTTCTTCACTTCTTAAGAAGAAATAATTACAGGGACTCCCGTGGTGGCTCAGACGGTAAAGAATCCCCCCGAAATACAGAAGACCCAGGTTTGATCCCTGGGTTGGGAAGATCCCCTGGAGAAGGGCATGGCTACCCTCTCCAGTATTCTGGCCTGGAGAATCGCATGGACAGAGGAGCTGCAGTCCGTGGGGTCGAAAAGAGTTGGACAAACTGAGCGGCTAACACTCTTTGATGGTCCAGTGGTTAGGACTTTGCCTTCTGGCGCAGAGGGTGTGAGTTCAGTCCCTTGTTGGGGAGCGAAGGTCCCACATGGGTCATGGCCAGAAACCCTTGTTGCTTACGGCTTCAGAAACGCGACAGTAACAATGGTGGTGGAACGGCGACAATAATGGTCACCAAGAGCCTGATGAGGTGGGGCCGCAATGGCCCGCTTCACCGGACGTGAGCCCGTGGGACGGGCAGAGGCCGAGCTTGGGATTCCAGCCCGGACCTCCCGAACCTGGGCCTGGCGCTCTCGCTACTCTGGAGTCTGGAGGCTGAAACCGAGACCCTGGGGCCCACACTGGGTCTGCAGCGGAGTCAGGCTCTAGATCTTCGGTTTCATCCTCCCTGCAGCCAGGGGTGTGCTGCCCACACTCCCTCCAGAGCAGTGGGTCACACGCACAAGGGAGGGAGACACAGAGACAGAGAGACAGACAAAGACCGAGACGGCGGGTCCAGGGAGACGAAAAGAGAAACAGAGACGCAAAGAGAGGTGGAACTCAAGGGGGGTGACGTCTCCCATCCCTCCTTCCCGCCCTGGGGCCCCCTCAACGGGCCCCACCATGCTGTCCATCCCCAACTCTTTACATGGAAAATTCGATCCATGCCCCACACAGTCCTGGGTTGGAATCCTGGCTCAGACGATGTGTGACATTAGACAAGGGACTCCCCGTCTCTGACCCTCGTTCTCTCCATCTGTGAAATGAAGATGATGCTGAGTGGACCGCTTCGCCGGCTGCTGGACCAGATGGAGCATATGGTCATGGTTGACTGGAACCAACATGCACCCAAGGACCCTAGGCACCCCACCCCCTCCCTGGGCTAGGGAAGGAGGCTAAGGACACTTTCAGGGCTCAGGGCTTGTATTCCCCAAGGGGTCACTATTTAGTTATTCATTCTTTCAACATTTATTGAGCACCTGCTGTTTGCCTGATCCTGTGCTGGACTACAAGGGATGCAGCAGTGAAAAAGGCCAATAAAATTGCCTGCCCTGGAGGGGCTGATCTCCTAGGTGGGAAGGCAGCTTAGAAACCAACATGCCCATGAACACAAAAGTACCAGGTGGAGAGGACGGCAAGGGGAGAAATAACTCAAGGACATGGGGGTGGAAAATGCCTCCAGGGGTGGGTGGCTAATTATTGAGTAGTTTCCTGAGTGTAAGGCACTTCCATTGACTTTAATCCCACTGAATCTCCTCAGCAAGCCCAAGAGATAGGTACTCTTATAGCCTGCAATTCTCAGGTAAGGAAATGGGCTCAGAGAGGATGAGTGACCTGGCCAAGATCCCACAGCTGTAAAGGGGCAGAACAATTCAAATGGGCCCTGAAGTCCTGGGGCCAGTCGGAGGGGTTTAATCCAAGATGGGATGAGTCGGTAGCAGTCGGTACTTGCTCTGCAAGTTAGCAGAGCAGGAGCTTGAATGGGGGACAGACAGGCGGAGAACAAGACTTGCGTCAGAGGCCTCAGCAGCCAATAGGTTAAGCCCCTAGGAATCCGGGTCCCCGGGCTCCCTGGCAGTGCTCCAGCTCCAGCTCCAGCTCTCGCCACCACCAGGCCCCAGATAGGGTGACGGCCACACCCAGGCTCAGCCTCCGGCCCGCGCCGCCTACTGGAACACGCAGTCCTTGGGACTAGGAGGCTCAAAATAGAAAGCTCAGAACCTGGGATGGAGCCTGGAATGCCCGGCAGGCAGGCCGGCCCGGACTCCTGGACCGGCCCGAGCACTGCCCGGCCTGCCAGGGCAGCAGAGTCAACAGCATCTCCCGCCAGGGCCTCCATCCCAGCTGCTATCCTCCCGAAGCAGCTTCCAGGAGGCTGGCTCCAGGATCTGATGAACCTGGGCTCCTGTCTTGGCTTCAGCTAGGACTAGCCGTGTGGCCTTGGGCTGCTCACCTACCCAGAGGGACCTTAGCGTCCTTGACGGTGTCACTGTTTAGTCACTTAGTCATGCCTTTGCAGCCCATGGACTGTAGCTCACCTGGCTTCTACGTCTGTGGAATTTTCCAGGCAAGAACACTGGAGTGGGTTGCCATTTCCTTCTCCAGGGGGTCTTCCAGACCCAGAGATTAGAACCCAGGCTCCCTATGTCTCCTGCACTGGCAGGCGAGTTCTTTACCACCGTGCCGTTTGGGTGATTTAGTGTCTTTATCTGCCAACAGCCACAGAGTTGCTCATTCAGTCATTCTTCGACTGGCAAGCACCTGTCATGTTCCCGGCCCTGTACTGAGCACTGGAGACCCAACAGAGAACAAAAGAAATAAAAAGCACTGCCTCTGTGGATAATGAAAGTCTACAGTGTGGCGGAAGGGCTTCCCCACTGGCTCAGAGGTAGCGAATCTGCCTGCATTTCAGGAGACATAGGCAGGAGACCTGGGTTCAATCCCTGGGTTGGGAAGATCCCCTGGAGAAGAAAATGGCAACCCAGTCCAGTATGCTCGCCTGGAAAATCCAATCCATGGGGTCACAAAAGAGTCAGGCTTGACTGGGTGGCTAGACAACAACAGCAACAAGGGTGCATTAGGCCCTCTGGGGCTCTTTGCGACCCCGTGGACTGTAGCCCACCAGGTGCCTCTGTCCATAGGAGTCTTCGAGCAAGAATAGGTGGCCCTAGTGGTAAAGAACTTGCCTGACAATGCAGGAGACATAAGAGACGTGGGTTTGATCCGTGGGTCGGGAAGATCCCCTGGAGGAGGTCATGGCAACCTTCTGCAGTAGTCTTGCCTGGGGAACCCCATGGACAGGGGAGCCTGATGGACTACAGTCCGTGGGGTTGCAAAGAGTCAGAAAGTGATGCACACTCTCGGGGGAACATGAAGCAGGGACAGGGACATGGAATACTAGGTGAGGAGGGGAGGTGGAGGGGGGCCTGTGGACACTTGGGGGAAAAGTGTTTCAGACCGGGGGAGCAGCCAGTGCGAAGGCCCTGGGGCAGCATGAGCTTGGGTCATTTCAGAGACACAGGGCAGCCAACGTGTCTGGAAGGGTGAGTGGGGAGGGGGCAGGAGGGAGGGGAGGTCCCTCTGATACGGGGCCTGTGAGCCAAAGGATGAGCTCAAGCTCGATCCTCGAACCGCTGGGGATGTGACTCAGCGAGGGAGCAAGGTGGACTGATGCACAGTTTTATGGGACCCGTCTGGCTGAGGGTAGAGAGGGATGTTCTGGAGGGACGTAATGCAGACTTCTGTACCTGCGCAGGTGAGAGGTAACAGCTGCAGAGGAGGGAGAAGGAAGGACGTGGAGACCCCTCTAGGTCTCAGGAAGCCCAGCAGGAAGTTGGCAGGCCGGAGGCCCAGCCTGGGAGGCTGACTGGTTTGTCCAGCCTGGAGCCTGTGATCCCCACCCCTAGCCCGTGCTGACATGCGGCAGCCCTAGAGCTGGGAAATGTGCCTGGTGTGTCCGCCACGAGGCCTGGGCCAGACAGCGCCCATGGGACCTGCCAGGAGGCTAGGCGGGCACCCTGGCCACAGGCCTGCCCACACGTGGAAACTCTCAAGCCCACTGAGTGGGGCGAGTGGTAATTACAGGGCCTGGAGCAGAGTGGGCAGGGACTGTAGACCAGAGCCTCCCCCACAGCCGGCCCCACTCCTGTTTGCTGAGCACCTATTATGCACTGAACCCCCACCACACACCATCCCAGCCCGCCGGCACCTCAACCGTGTGCCTCTGGGACCTTCACATGACCCGACTTTTGGACGAGGAAGTTAAGTTGCCCACAGTCCCACGGGATGAAACAAGACAGGAAGGAGCTGAGATGTACACCGAGGACCCCAAATTTGGCCTTCCTTCTTTGTGGCTCCACTAGCAACAAAGTGCTGCAGAGATCAAGGTGAGTCCAGAGAAGAAGCACAGGACTTTGAGCCGCATGGGGCTTTCTCTGGGCCTTAGCCCCCTGCTATGTCAAGGAAGTAGTCATTCATTCATTCACAAGGGTTTACTGGACACCTGCTCTGCACAGGCACTGTGCTGGGGGCTGGAGGTACAGCAAGGAGCAATAGACAACACTCCCCCCTTGACGATGGTGACGTTCCAGTGGAAGAAGACAGACAAGCGTTATAAACAAGTACAGTAACCTTCTAGAATAAGCTCTGAGTCCTAGGAAGAAAATAAAAGAGCCTGAGGTGATGGAAATGAGGGGCTGGCCAAGGGCCCCTCTGAGCTGAGGCCTGGGGAGAGCTGAGGGAAGAGAGTTCTCTATTCCAGAGGAAACAGCAAAGGCCCTGAGGTAGCAGCATGATTGATGTGTTTGTGGCACAAGGAGGTCAGTGTGGCCACAGTTGAGCAGAAAATGGGGGAGAGCAGGTGGCTGGGGTGGGGGACGGGGGGACGTTAGAGGGGGCTAGGAGGTGATGGAGTAGAGTGACACCCCCCCACCAAGCCTTGTGGGTGACTGTAAGGACTTTGGCATCTGCTCTGAGAGCAGTGGAAGCCATGGAGTGTTCTGAGCAGAGGAGGGCCAGGACCTGTCTTGAGTTCTAAGGGAATCCCTCTGGCTTAGGAGGCAAGAGTGGAGGCAGGAAGACCCCTGAGGAGGCAGCTGCAAAAGTCCCAGCTGGAGAAGGCAGTGCTGGAAAAGGTGGGCAGTGGAGATGGACCCTCAGACATTTGGACGAGCTCACTGGTGGACTAGCCAGGGTGAAACTCAGGTCTGGAGCCTGGGCAGCCAGGTGCTGGGGTGCCGTCACCACAGTGGGGAAGACCCCAGGTCTTTGCTAGAGGTTGGGGGCCCTTCTGGGCAGGAGGACCCACCCAGAGTAAAAGGGGGTACCTAGGGCTTCCCAGAAGGCTCATGGTAAAGAAGCCGCCTGCCAATGCTGGAGACACAGTTTGATCCCTGGGTCGGGAAGATCCCCTGGAGAAGGAAATGACAATCCGCTCCAGTATCCGTGCCTGAGAAATTCCATGGACAGAGGAGCCTGGTGGGCTACAGTCCATGGGGTCGCAGAGTTGAACACAACTTAGCCACTAAGCAAGGTCCACCACAACCCTGCCTCAAGCACAGACTCAGTGAAGAGGCAAGAGTGGAGGCAGGTACATACCCCATGGACAAGTAGCCCTGGAATCTGAGACCCCAGAGATGAGATGCTCTCCCTGGTGAGAGCTCTGCAGATACAGTGCACCCTTGACCCACCCGACCTCTCACCCCACAATAAGTGAATTCGCTGCTCTTTGCTGTGCCCAAGCATCCCACTGGGCTCCCTGGAATCCCAGGAAGCAGCAGAGATGGGATGGAGCAGGCTGTCTCCATCCTCCATGGTCCCCTCCACCCACCTCCCCCTGCCAGCCAAACAGGGCTGAGGACTCATGGCCAGCTCTTCCCCAGCACCTCTGTCCACCCTGGTCCCCTTCCCCTTTTTCCCTGCCCACACCACCGCTGGCTCCTATTCATCCCAACCCTGAAGCCTTCAGAGGTGACCCCCAGCATCACCTGTGGGCCCTGCAGCTGGGAACTTGGCTCTGGCCCCCATCACCTCACGCTCCATCTCGTCATCACTCATCTGCGGTACTAAGTTCCCATTTCACTGATGGAGGAGCTGAGGTTCTGAGAGAGGAGGCTGGTTCCCAAGGTCACAGGCAAGGTCAGCAGTGCCAGGATTCAAACTCAGGTCTTGATTCCTGACCTCCTAACCTCAGAGTGGTACAGCTGCTCGCTTAGCTGGGCAAAATCGACCCAAGACAAAGATTAGGATGCAAGCTGTATATTTGGGAGGATGACCCCAGAAACATCGGTAGGGAGTGCGAAAGTGGGGCAAGGAAAGGGTGAGCAGGTTACCTTTGTGAGCTCAGCCCCTGGGAAGCTGGGGGAGAAAGCGCATTTATGCACCCGTACTCACACACCTGTTCCCACCCTTCTGCCTGGCACTCCACAGCCCCAGGAAGCCCTCAGGCAGAAAGAGTGAGGACAGTGACCACAGCGTGAGCTCCCAGGTGGGCACGGCCAGGACCTGGGGCTGTGCTCCCCCAGAGGGGTCTTAGGTCCTTCCTCTTCCCCACACCACCCACTCTGGTCCTGCCGCAGCCCTTCTGAGCTGCAAACATAAGCCTAAGAGACAAGAGCTGGTACCAGTGGGAAAACGGAGGCTGACAGAGATTGCCCGCACGCCTCAGCCTGCTCAGGGGGGAGTGGCTGAATGCCCCTCCCTTGTGGGTCTCCCGACTTCTGGAATGCGCTGGCCCCAGGATGCAGACGGGATGCAGCCGAGTTACATGACCACGGGCAAGTCCCGCCACCTCTCAGAGCCTCAGTTTCCTCATCTGAAGAAGGGGATCGTTAAAATCAAAAAGCCAACTCGCAGGATTTTCTGCAGGGATTCAAGGGGATAGAAAGATATAAAGGGCTTAATACAGCACCTGCAAGTATCAGGAGATGCATCTATAAATGTTTGCATTTCAATGAGAGGGGCCTGTGTCTCTGGCGTTCAGTAGACGGAGGCCACTATTATTGTGGTTGTCATGGTGGTTGGGGACCCTCTCCCTGAGGACCCAAGCCCAGGCCGCTTCTGTCAAGACGAGATATGGCTGGGTCAGACCTCCCGGGTCCCCCAGCCTCTTGCTCAAGGCTCCCTGAACTTTGGGGAAACAGAGGAGGAGGAGGAAGGGGTGGGAGCTCGGCCAGGCCGGCTGGCGGTAACCGCGGACACTGACCCTGCCTGAGAGGCCCGTCCTCGCCCGTCCACCCCTCTGCCAGCGCCTCCTGCCCCTTCCATGCCAGGGACGCCTCATCTTACACAAGACAGGAAGTGGGAGGCCCGGGGGGGAGGCCGGTGACGCCAGGGCCCCATGTCCACCCGGCTGCAGACGGGATGGGCAAGGGAGGCCCCCGCCAGGCTTCCTGTGTGCTGAGCACACTGGGCAGAAAGGAGAAGTGAGGCTCAGGGTCACAGGGAGATCCAGGCAGCATCCTCCCCTCCCCGGCCCAACTGTTCCGCCTGCCCTCCCTGACTCAGGGGCCCTGAGTTCAAATCTCAGCCCAGCCATCTCCCAGCTGCGTGACTTTGGACAAGGCAGTGCTCAGCACCTCTGTTTCCCGTCACTGCTGGGGAGCAGAGACGCTTCTCCTCTAAGCCTCCCACCTCTAGGGTATTGTCATTATCCCCATTTCACAGATGAGGAGAGCAAGTCCATGAGGTTTTTTCAAGCAGCATCAATATACTTGGATATTTAGGGGCATGATGGGAGAGGGTAAGCCTGAAGACCTACTGCACCCTGGCGAGGCCAACAAAGACCCCTAGACTCCATCCTTAATCCACTCGGCACTGTCGTTATTCAGTCGCTCAGTCGTGTCCGACTCTTTGCGACCCCATGGACTGTAGCACGCCAGGCCTCTCTGTCCATCACCATCTCCTGGAGTTTGATCAAACTCATGTCCATTGAGTCAGTGATGCCATCCAGCCATCTCATCTTCCTGCCTTCAATCTTTCCCAGCATCGGGGTCTTTTCTAATGAGTTGGCTCTTTGCATCAGGTGGCCAAAGTATTGGAGCTTCAGCATCGGTCCTTCCAATGAATATCCAGGGTAGATCTCCTTTGGGACTGACTGGTTTGATCTGCATGCTGTCCAGGGGACTCTCAAGAGTTTTTTCCAGCACCGATAGGCATTGCTAATCAATTATGATTCTCCCTCCTAGGAGCCCAGATGTAGCCTCAGTACAGCTCTTCAGCCACTGCCACTCCAAGCCCCTAAGGCCTGAGTAAGTAGGGAGAGAAAGTCTGCTCCCCCAACTCAGCAACAGTTTGGATCAGAGGAAAACTTTCTCAAGAAAGAGGCTGCCCTCTGGCAAGCTGTCTTTGGGTATTTCTCAGCAATCAGGGACCCTCGAATATATCTATACCTATCAGCCCAGACTCTGAGGGCTCTTCCTGGAGCAGTATATTGAGGGGGCCACCGGCAAAGTGTGGGCTTTGAGGGAGAAGTTAACACAGTAACTGGGGCTGGGTTTGCCCTTGGAGAGGAGGGTTTGGGGTCCAGGGCTGGGCAAGGAGGGGGCCAGGAGGAAGAGAAGGCCAGATTGCCAGCATGCTGTGGACTCTCAGCCACGCTCGGGAAAGTCCAGTGACCCACAGCCCTAGGGAGGATCGTGTAAGAAGGAAAAATGAAACCAAATGCAGAGCCCTGGGCCTCCGGCCAGCCCTGGCCATCTAGCCCTGTGTTCACTGCCCTCACGCTGGTCCAAGCTGCCATCAACACTCGCCTGGACATCTGCAGTTGTTTCCAACCTGGTCTCCTTGCTTCACCTTTGTCCCCTACACAACCTTTCCACATGGCAGCTGGAGGGATCAGAAATATAACCCCAAGCAAGCCACGCCCCTGCTTCAACCCCCCACTGCCCTTCACATTTAGGATAAAATCCAGATGCCAGATCCTGGCCTCCAAGTCCCAGGTGCCTGGCCCCTTCCTCTTTCCAACACCATCTCCTGCTTCTTTCCCCATCACCGACGCCACCCAGGAACCCCCAGGAAAACTTGCTACTCCTTAAGGAAGCCAAGCTGATTCCACTTCAGGCCTTAGTTCCCTTGGGTCCCTCCACCTGTAACGCTGTTCCTCCATATTTCCCCTTGGTGGGCATCTCAGGAATCAGGTCTCCGGAAATGCCACCTCCTCCCGGAGCCCCCGCCCCCACCTCCCCAGGCCACCCTTGCCGTCTCCCCTGACGCCCTGCATTGTGTTCCTCCGGTCAAGTCACTGTAGCACTCCCCCGGGCCTGGAGGGTTGTGTGCTCAATCGTGTCTGACTCTTTGCCACCCTATGGAGCGTAGCCCACCAGGCTCCTCCATCCATGAAAATTTCCAGGCAAGAATACTGGAGTGGGTTGCCATTTCCTCCTCCAGGGGATTTTCCTGACCCAGGGACTAAACCCACATCTCCTGCATCTTCTGCATTGGCAGGCAAATTTTTCACCACTGAGCCACCCGGGAAGCCCCGAAACTGTCTGCTTATTGGTTTACTTGTTTGTCTGTCTCCTTCACCAGAATGCCAGCAGACAAGCACTGTGCCCACCCTGGTCACTGTGTCCCCAGCACCCAGCACACAGTAGGTGTTTAACAGATATTTCTTGAAATTGAGAGGAAATGGCATAAATCGCCTAGGGAAATTCTCACTGGGCTCTTCCGAGCCCCCATTCACTGTCCCTCCCTGGGAATGACAAGGTGGTCCCTTAAGTGCCATTCACCAGGGGGTGTACAGGCCTGGGTAATATTCTGATTTCAGTGGGAAGGTGATGGGTTAGTGATGTCTGCCACAGAGCAGGCACGGTGGGGCATCTGCATGCATTCATATCTGGTCTGCTCTATGCTATCTCCACAACACCCAGGACAATGCCTGGAACCCAGTGCTCGAGAAGTATCATGGAAGTTCAAATACATGGGTACTTCATCTAACTGGCTACTTTTTTCAGATAGAAAAACATCGCTAGCTCGTCTAACTAACAACTGTTGGCCAGCCATTCAGCCAGTCCCCAAGGTGTGCTAAACCTGAGAACAGTCTGGGGAGAGACTCCGATCCTCTGTTTACAGAGGAGGAAGCCAAGATGACAAGATTTGATTGAGGTCACCCGGCTGGGTTTAGTTGATCCCAAAGTTCTCCCAGAACTCAGTCTTGCAGCCCGGTGTGGGGGAGACGGAGACCTCACCCAGGCTCCTGCCCTCCCCCAGGGCATCCCTACCCACTCCCTCTGGCACAGGGACTGCAGAGAGGCGGCCTCTGCTTCCCTTTTGAGGCATGTCACACGGCTGTGGTTAAACGGAAGCAGGGCCCCTGCCCATCCCGGGCGCGGACCTCCGAGGGCCCCACCCTCTCCATTCCCGGCTCAGACTCTTTCCAGCTGACCACGGGGGTGTCTGTTCCCTGTTCCTCTTTTCTCTGGGCAGGAGGAAGTGGGTGGGGCCAAGAGACAATGCAGGGACTCAGTTTCCTCATCTGGCAAGTGGGCTCAACCCCGGACACCTCCAGGAGTTGGTCTGTGGTGGAGATTCAAGAAAACTCGTGAAAGATGCCAGGCCAGGCTATGACAGGTGGTCAAGCAGGAGGGCAGAGGTGGGCAGAGGGGCCTCTGGACCCCATCCCCCTCTTACCCTAAGGGCAGCCTCTCCATCACCTTCAGTATAAGAGCGGGCTGCTGCCCCCGTGGAACCTGCCCCGTCCAGCTCTCAGCCTTCCCTACTCCTCACACCCCCTTCACCTCACAGCTCCAGCCTCATGGGCTTTTGTTTTATTTTGTGCTTGCTTTTCACATTTATCTGTTTGGCTACTTCCAGTCTTGTGGCTCGTGGGCTCCTCGCTGCGGCAGGTGAGCCTCTTGCCAGCTGTGGCTCGAGGGTTTCTCTCTGGTTGCAGCGGGCAGGCTCAGCAGCTGGAGGCCTAGACCCTGCACCAGGCGGGATCAAATCCGTGTCCGCCGCATTGGAAGGCGGATTCTTAACCACTGGACCACCAGGGAAGCCCCTACATGGTCTTTTTAGACTCCCTTATTCACTCTGCTTTGCCTTGCCACAGGGCCTCTGCACACGCTGGGCCCACTGCTGAAACACATGATCCTCCCTTCCTCAGGTCCTTGGCCCCTGCTCACGCTCCAGTTCTCAGGTCAGTTCTTTCTAGGTTCCTGACCTCCCCAGTCATGTTTCAACCCTCCTGCCCCATTGTGTGCTTAGCCGCTCAGTCATGGGCGACTCTTTGTGACCCCCATGGGCTGTAGCCTGCCAGGCTCCTCTGTCCATGGGGATCCTCCAGGCAAGAATTACTGGGGTGGGTTGCCATGCCCTCCTCCAGAGGATCTCCCCAACCCAGGTGTCCCACATTGCAGGTGGATTTTTTATCATCTGAGCCACGAGGGAAGCCCAAGAATAATCGAATGGGTAGCCTGTCCCTTCTCCAGGGGATCTTCCCCACCCAGGAATCGAACTCTGGTCTCCTGCATTGCAGGTGGATTCTTTACCAGCTGAGCTACCAGGGAAGCCCCGTTACAGGCCCTCAAATCACCTCAGGCTTGTCAGTCATAAACAGACGTTTCCGAGGGTGATTTGATTAACATCCAGCTCCCATACTGGGTTGTGGGCTCCCTGTGGGCAGTGGTCATTGTCTCCCTGGTGCCTGGCACAGAGGAGGTGTTTATATTTGTTGAACAAATGAATAAATAAATGGCAAATGCAGAATGAATGAGGCAACAGACACACGTGCCCTCCAGATGCCCTCTCCCACCTCCCGCTCTGGCCGTGGGCCCAGCCCCACCGCTGCCCTGCCCAGAGCCCCTCTCCCAGGAAGGCTGCTTCAGCCCCCACCCCCACCTGTCCCCTCCCTCAGCTCTCAGCAGAGAGAGAGAGAGAGACTTCCTTTCCTGGACAGAAACCAAAGGGATGGACCTCAGTCGTGGGCTTTCAGACTGGCTTCCCCTGAGCCTGATATTCTAGGGCCGAGCCTTGGAGCCAGCCTCCAACAGAGGTCAAGGCTGGGAGGTCTCCCATCCCTGACTTCAAGCCGAACAGGCCTCCCCCTTTTACTCATGTTCTATTCAGGGCAGTCCCAACTTAGGCACTTTAACAGGAATTCAACCATACATGCTCAGCAGAAAAATCAAGCCTCAGAGCGAGAAGAGCTGACCTGGTAGGCGGGCCAGGAGGGGGAAATGTGGGTTAGCAGTGCCCCCAGGGTCTGAGTCTGCTCAGACGCGGCCCTGCTCCCTTAGTGCAGCCCCCAAACACCAGCCCGGCCTCCCCCCGGGTGGGACCTAGTGCTGGGAAGATGGCACGGAGTGCGTACATCCGCTTCGGTCAGGGAGGGCTGTGTCCTTCCTGTGGAATCCCCGAGGGGAACTTGGCCGTGGCCGATTTCCACCTTACGGGCCAGAGTTTGAGCCTGCCCCTGGGCGATGCGGGCCACCGCCATGGGATCTTCTTTCGAACAGTGGGTACCATGGCTCAGAGAAAAAGGAAGAGAAAAGGAAACCATTGGACAAGATGTTCCCAAAGGGAGCACGGAGGGTGAACCGAACATTCCTAAATTCCATTCCTGCCAAGTGTCATGGCCCAGGCTACGATAAGTTCTGGGCTCTGTTCCCCTTTGCTTCAGGCAGAAGGGAGGCTCAGGGGTGCTCGCCCCACCTCTTGGACCCCTCCCTCACTGTCCCCCAACCCTGACAGGTCTAGGCAGCGCCCTGGGTTGAGAGGGACCCATCAGCTCTCAGCCGGAAGTTTCCTCGGCCGCAGGGACCCCACAAGCTGCACCACTGAGGAGCTGCCAAGACTGTTGCCAAGCATAGTGTTCTGGGACTTCCTTGGTGGTCCAGTGGTTAAGACTCTGCTCTGCCAATGCAGGGGCCGCGGCTTCGATCCCTGGTCAGGGAACTAAGAGCTCACTTGCCATATGGTATGGTTAAATTTTTTTTTAATCATAATAAAATTAAAACAAAAATTTTTTTAAAAACCCGGTGTTTTGTGTACCTACTGTGTGCCAGGCTCCATGTGAATAAGACACCATTCCCACTTGCTAGAGCTCACCTTCAGAGTGTGTTCAGGGTGGGCAGAAAACACTGAGCAGATGACCAGATAAGTAGAGAGAGAGAGAGGATGGCAAGCTCACCAGAAAAATGAATCAGAGTCAGGGACAGAGGAGGGGGCGGGGGCTGTCACTGTGGGTGAACCAGGAGGACCCTCGCGGGAGCAGAGGCCTGAGTGAGGAGGGGAGCAGGTCAGAGAAAGGTCCAGAAGGCAGTGTCCCAGAGTGAGCTGCAGCAAGGGCAAAGGTGGGGACGGGCTGGGGAAAACTTGGTGTGTTTAAGGAGGTGCATACGAAAGTCCTTGTGGCCAGAGGGGAGGCGGTGGGAGGCGGGGTCTGCAGGGCAGGGAGGGAGGCGGGGGCCTGGGAGGGCTGTGAAAAGGGCAGCGGTGAGCTGATGGAAGCTCTAACAGGGTCCTTCTGGAAGGCGGCAGCAGGGAGGAGGGGATGAGGAGGGACCAGGTGCTGGCAGAGGAGGCGGATCCAGTCAGGAGGCAGAGCCGGCGGGATTTCTGATGGAGTGGATGTGGGGTGAGAGTGAGCTGAGAGTGACTGCAGGGTCTGAGAGCTGATCCCCTCCTGGGTTGGGGGCAGTGTCGTTATCTGAGCCGGGGAAGATGCAGGGAGTTAAATGACATCCATGTCTCTGATTTGGGAAACTGAGCAAGACAGAGAACCGGGAGGAGGAAGAAACTGGTCTCAGGCAGACCGAGTGGCCTGAGCCACTGATGGACACGCAGACAGGGACTGGGGAGACCTGGTCAAGGACGAGGGGCCCTGTGCGGCTGAGCTCGCCAGGCATGGGGTCAGGTGAAGGCAGGAGAGAGTTCCACTCCCCCTCAAGGGCCATTTCTGAGACCTGAGAAAGAACAGGCGGGGAGGACAGAGGAGAACCAGAGAGACCACCTCTGCAGCCCTGGGAAGACAGTGCCAAGGTACGGGGAGTGACTCAGGGGGCAAGTAAGAGATGTCCTGGCAAACCCAGCCCACCTTTGCTGCCTGGATGTGGGATGTCGGTGAGACTGGAACTGCCGGCCAGCCCAGATGAACCCCCATCACCTTTAGAGCCTAGATTTCTCTGGGGCAGACAGAGAGACTGTGTTCTGATTGGTCTAAAGTCAGCCACAGGCATTCTTTCCCAGCTTAAAGGCAAACATGTGACTCCACTGTCACATGGGACACGAGGGGAAGTCTACTGGGACATTTAGACAATATTTTCCTGTTTGATATAAGAGTGAAATTCTAGATGAGAAAGATCGCTTTCCTGCCCAGCCCCCTTCCTTTCCTGGTTGGGATGTGGTCGTGGGGAGTGATGACTGGTGCACAGCAGCCACCAGGGCCCATGAGGAAAAAAAGAAGGGGAGAGAAATTAACCCAGAGCCCAGACTCTTGTTATAAGGTTTAGCTAAATGTCTTTACTTTTCCAGGCATGGAAGATCTCATCGGGATAAGAGGAAAATGAGAAGGAACCCTGAGATGGGAGAAAATAGAGAGGAGGTGTCAGAAGGCCTTAAAAGAGTCTTTTAGAGGATTTCATTTAGGGCAGCATTTTTGTCTGGTCCCTGGGAGAGAAAAAAGCCAGCCTCACAGATACTTAAACCCTCACCTAGGATGAAACTTAAAACTTCATTCTAGAAGTCCAGGATGACCTGGGTAAACATATCTAATGGTACAGATGGGGGAAACCGAGCCCCAGGGAACTCAGCAGCTGCCCACGGCCACACAGCAGAGAAACACCAGCTCGCGCACCCAGCCATGCTGACTGCCTCCCATGTCCTCATCCACCAATAGGGATAAGAGCAGCAGGTATCGGGACTTCCCTGGTGGCCCGGTGGTAAAAAATCCACTTTGCCACACAGGAGATGCAGGTTCAATCCCTAATCAGGGAACTAAGATCCCACACATGAAGCAAGTAAGCCCGCATGTCACAACTACTGAGCCCCCGAGGTCTGGAGCCCGCGAGCTGTAACTAGAGAGCCTCCATGGCTTGGATGTGGGGTTAGAGCAGAGAACAAAGGATCCCACATGACGCAGCGAAGATCCTGCGTACCACAACTAAGACTGGACCCAGCCACACAGATAAATATTTTAAAAAAAAAAAAAAAAAGGACAGCAGGTGTCCATCTGACGTGTCATGAGTCTCAAGAATCCAAGAGCACTCAGCACAGTGGCTGAGATACAGGGGGCGCTCAACAACGCCCAGGCACAGGGCCCGGTCCGTGGTGGCTCCGTGAATGTGAGCGGCTGTTTCTGCAAGCGGTAGGTGGTCTACGAAGGACGCGCCCATCTACTGAGCACCTCCTGCATACCAGGCACGTTTCTAATCCAGAGCACCCGGTAATTTGCTTCATCCCCCACAACAAACAGCTCAAGAGGTTTCATTCGCTCTCCAACTTAGAGCTTCCCTGGCCCCACGTTCAACGAAACACCCTAACTCCCCTCCAAGTCCTCACTGACCCCCACTGAGTTCCCTTCGCCCCTGCTTGTATGCCTCCTGGGGCAGGCAGCTCACTCCTGAGGACCCCACTTTCCAAAGTTCTTGGTCCCTGTGTGGCCCCAGGCAAGCGTCGAGGGCCGCTCTGGGCCTCAGTTTCCACACCCGTAAAAGGGCGTGAATCACAGTCGCAGCCCCTGGCTGGTGGGGAGCCCCAGGACGGCCCTCGGCACAGCGCCTGGCCTGCAGCTAGTGCTCAGCCAACACGAGTGTGTGGGCATCAGCCATCCCCGTTACACAGGGCCTGCCCGGCCTCTCCTATCCTGCCTCCTGCTGGAGCCCTGGGTCTGTCCAGGTGTGGCCACCAAGGGGCCCCGAGTGACCCCTGTCCTGACCCAGGAGCTGGAGGAAGGGAAGGGAGGTGCTGAGTCTCCCGGGCCCGCCCGCCGCTGCGCCCTGCGGCCCCCGGCTCCAGCTCCCGCCTGACCCAGGGCCACCCCCTCCTCTGAGGACCCATTGTTCCTGTCTGACTCAGCTCCAGGGCCCTGGGCCTGCCCAGGCTCCCACTTCCCTCCAGGATCCTCCACCATCCCCAGGGCCAGGGCCTCCATCAAGGGCCCCAGACGAGGTGCCAGGTGCGGCAGCGACTCAGCCATGGGACGAGCTCTAATCCCAGCTCCGTTCTCCCCAGCTGTGGGACCTCAGGCCCTCTGCCTTACGCAGCCTTGGTTTCCTACTCTGTTCAGAGAGGCGTGACAAGACCTCACTGCACTGCAGTGAGCAGCCTGTGATCTGCAGGTGGAAGGGCGCCTGGCACGTCAAGAGCCTAGGGGAGCATCAGCCCCACTTCCTCTGCTCCCCACAGGCCTGGAAGATGGAGTCAGGAAGAAGCAGATGCAGGGGCCAGGAAGGGGTGACCGGCCCTGAAGCCAGAGGCCGGGGACCGTGAACAGAGCACTGGATGAGGAGCCCACGGCCAGGTCCTGGCTCCAACCCCGCTGTGTGATCTTGGACAGACGATGGACATCTCTGGGTCCCAGAATGTGGGAAAGAAAAGACTGGGATCCTCTCTCCCTGGGAAGCAAAGCAGGGGGGAGGAGCCAAGTTTTCTTTTCATTTTTTTATTTTCAGCACAAAGGGCTTGAATGAAGACCAGCTGCACAGACAGAGAATCCTATTGTGAAGGCACCCGAGACTCCGGGGCAGGCGGAGAGGCAGCTCTTGGGTGTTGGGCTGGGTAAACAGAGGCTGGGGTATTGGCCAGACACAAGAACAGGCAGGGACAGCTCCCCCCACCCTTTAGAGTACTAACCCAGGAGGCTGGGCGCTCCCTTGGGCATCTCCAGCTGAGCCACCATCTCTGCTTCCAGACACGGGCCAGCCCTTTCGCTTCTCAGAACCTCTGCTTCCTCATCTGCAGAATGGGCACAACCATCAGCACTTCTCTTTTTGGAAGGTGTGTTGTAATAAGCTCAGGACAGTCTCCTCAGGCAAACAGCGCTGGTCTAATCCTGGCTCTGCCACTCACTGACTGTGTGACTTGGGGTTTCCACTTTCACTTCTCTGTGCCTCAGTTCCCCCATCTGTGAGATGGGCACAAGAGCAGTACTAACCCCCTGGGAAGATGAACCATTTATTACGATCCAGGATCATAATAAATAATGATCCTGGATCATAATAAATAATGATCCTGGATCATAATAAATAATGATCCTGGATCATAATAAATAATGATCCTGGATCATAATAAATAGTGACAATTATTATTTTCTTCTTATTTTTATTGTCTCATGAGCTCAGTCTGCTAAGGCCCCATCCTCAGGAAGTCTTCTTTCCTCTGAGTGACAGTTCGTCTCAGCACTTCCATCACGTAATCCTGGAGTGCTTGCTATGCACTAATCTTGGCAAAGCCAGCATTCCAGAAGAAAGATGTTAAACGCCGGACTCGTATGTGAAGGGTTCGGCATGCAACAGGTGCTCAGTGATGTCATTCACCCAACACCTGGCCCCCGTGGCTGCCCTGTGCTGGGTTCTTGCCGGACTCTGGAGATACAGCCCTCTTTTGGGTCCCAGTCAGGGGGTCCAGCTTAGGATGGGAGATTAGCACATGAAAGAGGCAACATTCTTCAACAGAGGAAGTCCAGGTCACCTCAAGAGCCAGAGGAGGTCAGGGTGGGCTTCCTGGAGGAAGTGAAAAAAAATAGCATCTATTAAGAATTACCTTACGTGGCACATAATGCTAAACAGCTGGGCACTGTTCTCTTTAGCCCTCTGGGCAAGGTTTTTTTCCTCACACACCTATTCTGCGGGTTAGAGACTGAGACCAGAGAGGTCCAGTGACCACACAGCAAAGACATGGAAGAGCTGAAATTCAAGCTCCACGGTCTAACTCAGGCCCTGCAGTGCTCTCTAGACTGTCTGTCCAGACTGTCTCTTGGATCTGACTGCTGCTTCTGCCTAGACCAGGCTCTCACCATCTCCTCCCTGGCAAAAATTGCCCCGAGGCAGCCTCCTCTGAAGCCTCCCCACACTCTCTGCATGTCGCCTGTAGGCCTTGACACACACAGAAACAGGGCGTTCCTGGGATGAACTCCCGAAAGCGTGGCCCTCCTTCATTCTGGTAAAAAGGAAGGAAGAGAAGGGGCATCTTCTGCGTCCTCCCTGCGTGCCCACTCAATTTCACAACAACTCGACAAGGTCAGGTGATTCGCATTTCTAGAAGAGAACACAGAGGCAACTCTGCACCCTCTCACCCCGACGTTGCTGAAGGGGTGAGGGGGGTGACCCCCAGGTGAGCTGGGGGCTCCAAAGCGTCTCCGAGTCCCTGTTTGCCTGTTTGGGACCTGGGGCCTGCCGCTCAGGGCTGCAAGAGCAACGAGGCACGCGGCCTTGTCCACCTGGGGCCTGGCCGGCAGGAAGCTCCACAGGCTGCGTGATCCCTGCCGCTCTGTTATTACTGTCACAGGCACACGCCCGCCCAGGCCTGGAAGCCCTGGACCTGCAGGCCTTCCTGTAATGAAACCCTCCTGCCAAGGCCTCAGCCAGGGGCCCTGATCACTCATTTAATTATAATCTTTGGGGGAAAGCACACACCCCCACGAGCTACTGGGGGAGCCGACTGTGTGGCAGGGGTAACCTGACGCCCCTAGTCGACCAGCCCTCAGGCCTTTGTCTGAGTCCTGGCCAGATCACGCTCCTATTTTTCTAACCCCAAACCTGGGCTGGCATGAACTCAATGCTCTGCATTGTCCTGGGACCAGGCCCCCCGGGCTCGCAGGGCCTGGCCTCGTCCTTCCTCCACCTGGAGATCCGGCCCCCAGGAGGCGTCTCCGGGGAAATCAGAAACCCAGCAGGGCCCACTGGGCCGCCTCCTGCGTGTGCCCAGCCCTAGGCTTCCTGCACGTCACTTCACCAAACCTTCACAACTTCCCTGTAGAGGGGCTCACACTACGCCCATTTTCCAGGTGGAGAAACTGAGTCCTGGAGCATCAAATCGTCCCCCAAGTTGACACAGGGGAAAGTGGCAGAGCCTTTCCCAGGAGGTGGGCAGGGTACCCTGGACCCTCAGCTGGAGCCAGACATCACATCCTGTCAGCAGGAGGTTCTCCTGGGAACCTCACAGAGTAGAGAAGGAAGAAGACTCAACTGTGGGGCAGAGGATGTCATGGCTAAGGGCTAGGATTTCCCCAACAACTGCTCCAAGTTCGAGTCCAGCTCCAGCCCGGCCTTACACAAAACCCAATTGCTCTCCACACCTTGGTGAGGAGACGATTCAGGTTATCAGCCGTGCAAAACACTCCTCAGCAGGTTAAGTGCTTGACTACCAGGTGCTTAAAAAACCAGAGTTTGAAAATGACAAAGGTTACCAGCAGGCACGTAGCAGCTGCAAAAAGGGAATTAAGTGTAAGGACCGCCCACTCAGCCACATCACATCCCAGGGGCCAGAACTGAAATCAGAGCAACACCAGGGGCTGCCACAGAGGCGGGTAGGGGTGTAAAGTGATGCACATGCCTTTTTTTTTTTTTTTTTTTGGCCACACTGCGTGGCTTGTAGGAACCCAGTTCCCTGAACAGGCATCAAACCTGTGGCCCCTGCAGTGGAAGCATGGAGACCTAACCACTGGGTCACCAGGGAATTCAACACATGTCCTCTTTAATCCCTCCTGATCTGCGCCTTTCCCATCTTAATACGTGCCTGGGAAGCAGACCCACATAAATGCCACCAGCACCACTCTCGGCTTCCTAGGGGCTTCCCTGAATGCAGGAACCATCAGACACCCAGCGGGGAGGGCGAGGGCAGTGTGGGGACAGCTCCCTCCGTGCAGGCTGTCCTTCTGGAAGGTCTCAGCTCCTGCCAGGACCCTTTCAGTGCAGCAAGCATCAGCTCCCCGCTGCGGCCAGTCCCACACCACACTTTTCCTCACAAATTCCCTTAATCTTGCCTGAAAAGTCTCCTTAGTAAACCCTCCCTAGGGTGCTCCATTCCAGAAGGGTCTGTTTCCTGCCAGCCCCTGAGTGTTACAGACATGATATAAACATGGCCTAGTGCTGAGAAGTGAGGAAGCCAGGTGACTGAGGCCTGGGGCTCATTAGACTATCTCTTACCAAGTTCTGGGCGGTTGATACATATTTTCTAAAGAAAGAACCAGAGGACCAGAGAGAAAGCAAACTCAGCAGGCAGGAAGCCCAGCCCATCCGGGGTCCTGAGGGCACGCCCTGAGGTCAGCGGAGGTCAGAGGGTCCACACTCACCCTCTGCTCGCTCCTGGGCTCCTTCCCTCTTTCTCTTTGGCTTGAACCTCCCTGCAGGAAGTGGGAAGTGCATGGGGGATCACTGCAGAGGGGTCCCCAAGCAGGACCGCTGTGTGCCTCTGGGACCCCTCTGGGACCCCTCAGTTAGAGAGCAGGCTGCACTGAGGGAATCTGGCTCCACTGGGACCTCACAATCTGGGGTGGGGCGGGCAGGGGAAACAGGGGACACCCTCCGGAGAGCAGGCTCCTGGAGGTACTCTCTCCTCTCTAGTTCCTCATCTTCCCAGGCCCCTGTCCACCCCTTTTTGCAGAGAATACTTGGAGGGGTGCGGGGTTGGTGTTTTATTTTGTGTGTGTTTTTAATACCAACATACACAATGACTCAATGTGTAACTTGTCACACATGCCTAAATGGAATTATTTTGTGTGCACTGTTTTGGTTTGGCATCTAGCCGCGTTTTTTTTTTGCTTTTCCTTTTCTGCAGAAGCCCTCTCTCTCACCATGTTGACAGCTGAGAATGGGATCCTGCATATTCTTCTGTAAGCATCAAAATCCTATGCAGGCTCCGGCCAGACAAAGGATTTCTTTATCTGTCCTTTTTTTTAACAAATGGGGATCACGTTGTTTGTTGGCATCTTGCTTTTCTCATTCAGGAAGACGCAAAACAGGGACTGGCGCTCGGATATTCTTAGCAGTGTTATTCATAATCGCCAAAGGTGAAAGCACCTAAACGTCCATCAGCAGACGGATGGGTGAACATAACGTGGTACATCCATGCAGCAGAGCATTATTCGGCCACGAAGAGGAATGAAGAACTGAGACATGTTGCAGGAGCCTCAGAAAGATCGTGCCGATTGAAAAGCCAGACACGCAAAGTCATGTATTGTGTGACCTCATTTGTATGAAATATCCAGAACAGATTAACCCGTAGAGACAGAAGGCAGAGCAGAGGTTGCCAGCGACTGGGAGCAGGCTGGGACGAGGAGCGACTTGTTGAATGGGTAGGGGTCTCTTTTTTGGGGGGCAGTGAACGTGTCTTGGAACTACATAGAGAAGAGGGTTGCTCAACATAGTGAATGTTCCACATGCCACTCCACTGTACACTCTAACATCATTAACTAATCAACGATTAATTCAAATGACTTGGAGAAGGAAATGGCAACCACTCCAATATTCTTGCCTGGAAAATCTCATGGACAGAGGAGCCTGGAGGGCTACAGTTCATGGGGTCACGAGAGCCGGACGTGGCTTAGTGACTAAATCACCAAATGACTTATGTTTTGTGAATTTCATCATGCTTTTTTTAACTATAAAAAATATGAATGTCTATATTCCTCCTGCTGAGAACAAAGGCAGGGGTAAAGAATTCGCTTGCCAATGCAGGAGACGTGGGTTCCATCCCTGGGCCTAGAAGACCCCCTGGAGAAGGAATTGGCAACTCACTCCAGTCTTCTTACCTGAAGAATCCCATGGACAGAGGACCCTAGCAGGCTACAGTCCATAGGGTCACAAAAAGTCAGATAAGACTGAGTGATTAAGCAATAACAAGAATACTGTATACACTGTATTTTTCCTTTAAATTTTTCAGTTAAAAAATAAGCCCTAGGGGGAAAAATGCCTGTGTAAGTAAGAATGTTTAAAAACAAACAGAAAAGATTAACTACACAAGGCACCTGGGAAAACCATGAGTCATTCTTTTTAACGGCTGCATTGTAGTCCATGGTGTGGCCAGACCAGAATGGACTCACCCATTTCTCCAAAACAAGGAATGATGAGTTTTCATTTTCATTCTTTTTTTCCTCCTTTTTTTCCTCACACACAAGATTTTATTTCACCCTCACTCCAATTCTAAGTTTTTGTTCCCATTCCTCAGGTGAGAAAACCAAGACCCAGAAAGAAGAAAGTCAAGAAGTGACTGAGCCAGAACTCAATATCAGGACTGTCTGGCCCCACAGCCACACAGCCCTGGGCCCACTGCTTGCTGTGGATACAGCAGGGAACAATACTGACCAAGGACCTGCCCCCTGAGAGCGGGCAGCTTCCTCACTCTAATGAGGGAGAGAGATGAGAAATAAGATGAACTGGTGACCTGTGTGCCCTGTCCCGGGTGTCAAGGTTATAGGAAGAAAAAAGGGAGGGACGGGGGAAGGGAATAGTGCAGTCAGGAAAGGCCTCGCTGGGAAGATACATCTGGGCAAAGGCCTGAAGCAGGTCAGAGAGAGAGTGAACCTTGCAGCGGTCATCCATTTAGGGGAACAGTGTTCAAACTGGAGGGAACAACAAGTGCAAAGATCTGCAGACAGGGAGAGACAAGGAGCTGGGTACTGCTGCGTGAAGGGAAAAAAGCAAGATCAGGCCACAGAGGGCTTGTAAACCCCCTGAGGAGGCTGGACTTTATTCTGGGAGTCATGGAAGATTTCGTAGCAAGACAGATTGGAAGTTAAATCTGGCTTGTGAAAAGCTCCCTCTGGCCTCTCTGGGTGGAGCCGGAAGACCAGGAGAGCATGTCAATGGTGGCTCAGGCAGGTGGGGGTTGTCATGGAGATGAAGATGGAGAAAAGCTGTCTGGGGCTGGGGAGAGGCCCTGTCCACCTCCCCTCTACCTATGCATCCTTGAACTTAATCCCCCTTGGAGGAAGCCAGCTCCCTATTTCCCCAGAGAAAGTGCCAAGAGAGGAAGGAGAATTTTGCTGACTCACCGGCAGAGGCCTCCCAACAAGGATGGACGGGGGAATCTAAGTGCAGATGGTGGGGTGGGGAGCCTTGTGGGGGCTGAAAGCAAATAAATAATTACAACTGTGCTAAGTGATGGAAAATAGGGAGGACTTCCTGGTGGAGGCAGTTGTCTGGGCAAGAATCAGAAGAAGTAGTAGTTTAACTAGGCCAAGGATAGAAGGAAGAGCATCCCAAACAGATTAAACTGCCAAGAGACTGGAGCCAGCCTAGTGAGTTCATGTTCCTGAAACGAGGCCTGGCGGGGCAGATACAGCCCTGCGTGCTGAGCTCAGGACAGACAGTGGCGTCAGCCAGGGAACATACCCAACCTGGTGCCACATGCGGTCAGCTCCCGGCAAAGGACTGCTCCTGCCACCATGGAAACCATGTGGGTAAAGATCCGCCCTCCATAAACTTCTCTGAGCATCACCACAAGCCAATAAAATAAGAAGAAGATTGGAAGACCAATAAAAGAAGTTCCTGAGATTGTTCTTCTCTTCGGAGAGACAAGAAGAACAGGGCCCAGGGAACAGCCAGATTGTCGCCTTCGACGAGTCACTTCGTGAGAAGGTTGCTGCGAGCTTCCCTGCCCGGCACCAGCCTTCCTGGCTCCCTTTATGCGCCTTGCAGGACCACAGGACAGACCAACTTTGTCACCCTTGGAGGGGGCCCCTTGGTGGTGCAGATGGCAGCTGGAAAAGCAGGAAAGCAACCTGCAACAGAAGCTGGCTTGCTGCCCGAGGAGGGGAGCTTCAGAGAGGACAGACAGAGATACCGAGAGAGACAGAGGACAGAGACAGAACAAACAGAGAGAAGACAGGTGAGAGGAGGGAGCGGAGGGGAGGAGAGGAAAGAAAAGGCAGATAGCAGAGAGAGACAGAGAAAGGGAGCGATGAGACCACGGAGAGACAGAGAGAAGGGGAGAGGCGGCGGGAGGGAGGGGAATGAGACAGAGACAGACAGATGCTGAGACAGAGCAACAAAGAGGAAGACCCAGTGACAGAGGGAGACAGAGAGGGGCCCGCCGAGCTGGGCTTGAGGAAGGGGGCAGATGGACCCCAGAGCCCCTGAGTCTCCGTGCCTCCGAGTCTCCAACTCTCCACTGCGGGAGAGATTTTAAGAACCTTGCAAAGCTTGCGCGGTCTGATTTCACAGCACTGACACTCACTCATTCGACAAGCAACCACTGAGCGCCTGCTGTGTGCTGCGTGCCAAAAACCGTTCCAGGCACTGGGGTACAGCCCCCAGGCCCAGCTCCCCTCCTGGAGCAGATAGCCTGAGGGGACACAGGCATTCTTCACGTGAGCAGATCCATGGCTGTGTTTCTCCAAACTGAGATAAAGGGCTTGGAGGGTGGAGACAGGGAGCCGTGGGCAGGGCAGGTTGCTGGGGGCCAGCTGACCCCCAACCCGGAGCCCCAAGAAGGCGAGGTGGGGATGGTGGTGGGCGAGGCCTGCTCAGAGTGGCGACATGACCCGACCAGGCCTCACAGGACCTGGTGGAGCCTCCTAGCGAGGTGGTGTCCTGGGAGAGCGCTGAGCAGGGCAGGAACACGGACTGCCTCGGTTCCAAGGGGCACCTCTGGCTGCGGGTAGAGAACCAACCAAGGGGCCCAGGGTGGAAGCAGGGCACCCAGGGAAGGGGCGACTACCACGATCAGGGCAGGAGAGGACGGGGTGTGAACGATCAGGCGGAGTCTGTGGAGGTGGGGAGATGGGCAGGAGCCTGGAAGTCCCACCCTGGTGACACAGGAGGGACTGCAGGGGGGACCGGGAGCCTGTTTTAGGGCTCAGCCTCAAGCGCCCTGAGAACCCCCCTTTTCTGATACAATGAACTGCTCCTCCCCACAGGCCCCCACCCGTATCACACACGCCAGAGGACTCACATATTCTCAGTGTCCCTGAAACAAGACCTTCGGAATCTGGGTGCTTCCTTCTGCTGAAGAGTCTGCAGATGGAAAGAAGCGGGGTGGGTGGGGGGCGGGGAAGAGAAGGAAGCGGCACCTGCCCTCATCACAGACCCATGGACGCCCACCCCACACACTCACCTTCCAGAATCCCTAAGAATAATGGGGAAGGGACTTGCCTGGCAGTCCAGTGGCTAAGACTCCACACTTGCACCACAGAAGGTGTGGATTTGATCCCTGAGGAACTAAGATCCCGCATGCCACTCCAAGCAACCAAAGAGGGAAAAACAACAACCAGAAAGAATGATGAGACAGAAGAAAAGCCTCCACCGGAGGTGTGAACTGAGCCTCTGGTGGCAATCATTTTGAGATCTATAAGTATATCCAATCAACACATGAAAGTCACGCAGTCATGTCCGACTCTTGGCGACCCCAGAACTGTGGCCCTTCAGGCTCGTCTGGTGAATCAACATGGAATCAACACGTGGTTCACCTTAAATTTACCCGGTGTTATGGGTCAATGACACCGCAATGAAGCTGGAAAGAGAAAAGAAGAAGAAAGTCATGCCAGAGCTGGGCAAGGGCTCCAGGGTCCATTGCCTCTTTAGGAAACTTCAGGAGTAAGTGATTCATTCCTACCAGAAATGAGAAGAAGACATGATAATAATAGCAGTCACTGTTCCTGCATACCAGCATGCCAACGGCTTCCCAGACATTACTTCTATTTTTATAAATTATTGTGTATTTGGATTACAAAACTAAGAGACTCACTATAAAAAAAAAAAATGAGAGAGGAGGAAGGGAAGGAAAGGAGGAAGAGAGGGAGGTGAGGAATTCGCACATCACGGAAATACGTACCTTACTGTCCCCTGGTCACACTGGCCTTCTCACTGCCTTGCAAGCACCTCAGGCCTGTGCCTGCCCCAGGGCCTTTGCACTTGCTGTCCTCTGTCTGGAATGCTCTTGAGTCAGAGAGCCAGGCACACGGCTCTCTCCCTCCCTGCCCACAGCAGCACCTCCATCACGCCGACCATTCTTCACAGAACTCAGTGCTGCCTGACCCTGTATTGTTTCGTGGCCCCTGAGCAGCCACCAGAACGCCAGCTCCGCGACGGCAGGGACTTTTGTCTGTTTTGTTCGCTGCTGTGTCCTCTGTCTTCTGAATAACTCCTGGCACACTGCGGGTGTTCAATAAATTGCGGTACAGGTGAATGAATAAGTAAATGAATGTGCACATGAATGAAACAGCTCTCTCTTAGGCTAGGCCAGGAAGAGGAGCTCTCTGAGGGCAGCAGCTAGAGCTCGTGTGTCCGGCACCTGGTAGGCATTTGTGGATTGAACAGGTGGCGAATGCGGTCATTGGGAAATGGGAAGAAGGAAGAAAAGGAAATATTTATCCAGGCTCCCTGAGAGCCTACCGCGTCCTAAGCCCACCCCATACGTTAGTCCACTTCAACACCACAACCACCCTGTGAGGTTTATTTCAAGCCCATTCTCCAGATGAGGAAAAACTGAGGCTGAGGGAGAAGAAACCTTTTCCTCCCCAGGTTCCATAGCCAGGAAGGACTGGCTGAAAGTCGATCCCATCTGCCTCTAAAGCCAGGGTTCCAAGCCGAATGCATTTGGCCTGTTCATGTTTTCAGCGGTGGCCGAGCACCTGCTCTGTGCCAGGCACCGGGCTGAACCAGCTGGGGGATGAGAGCTCAGGGCTGCCAGGCTTTCCACCTTTGTAAGAGAGCCTGGGTGTCCACGTTTTCCCATGAAACCTTTTGCCCTTCAATGCTAGCTACCAAATCAAAATGTTAGAAAGCACTGCGCAGGCAAAAGGAAGCGTGTCTGAGGGCCCCTCGCTGGAGACCCCGAGTCTGGGCCGGGAATCTCCGAGAACAGGGACATCATTGACGGTGAAGTAGGCAGAGAAGGCTTCCTGGGGAAGGCAGCATCAGCCTGGCCCTAGGCTGGAGGAGGGTGGGGCTGCTGAGAGAAGGAAGCCTGGTGCAGAGAGGAGGGAGGGGCTTGGGCTGCCCTCAGGCCATGCTGGGGGTCAGAGCAGTCTCCTGTCCAAGACTCCCCTCTGAAGATGCCCAGCAGGTCAGACCAGACTGACACCAGGAACCCCTGGGGGTCAGAATGCCACGGCCGCCCGGCCCTTCCCAGCACCCACGCCCCGTCTCCACCTTCCTCGGGCCCTCTGGGATCTGAGCCGCCTAGCACATGCTTCCCTGAAGACTGTGTCCTTGCAAATTTCCCACCAGGCCGGCTGGAGGGAGACCCTGAGGACGGCCCAGCAGGGCGACTGGGTGGATGTGCCTGAGCTCTTTCATCAGTCCGTCCTCAGATACAGCAGAACTTCACGCAGAAAAAGTCTGAGATCCAAAATACTGTATTGGCTTCAAAGGAAGTCATGACATTGACGTGAAATGTCTTTGAAATATAATACTATATCAACCAGTCAAAAGGGTAAGACAATGTCTCTTCCTTTCTTTTTGGCTGTATATAAACGCTCTTTAATGGAAGATGTGGATGCACTTTATGCTTGACACGACTGAACCAGGTTTTGACACCGACTCCATCACTTACTGTGTGGGAGACTTTCAGCAAGATCCTGACTTGTCTGTGCCTCTAATACCTAGCTGGTAAAATGAGGTTGAGGGGAATAACTAGGGCCTGGGGCTGACAAGTAGCCTAAAGGAGATAATGCTAATTTCTAAGTGTTAAACACTTAGAAAGTAAGTAGCACATAGTAAGCACAAAGTAAATGGCACTGATAATTATCGTTATCAATATAGTGATTCATCGCTATTTCAAATCACATTGTAAAACACATTGGATTCTGGAGATATCAGTATGAACTCATGTCTAGTGAAATATAGATACAGCTGGTCACATGTAGAAATATTTGTAGATAAAATCATATACATGAGTTAGTAAATAGACACATATATACACATATATTGGGTTGGTCAAAAAGTTCATTTGTATTTTCCTGTAAGCTGGTATGAAAAACACAAATGAACTTTTTGGCCAACTCAATGCTTTTTTTTTTTCCTGTTACTTTTGAGAAGGCCTAAAAGAAATGCCACCCACTAGCAGTGGACACGTGTGGCACCCAGATGGGACTTCCCTGGTGGCATCTTAGTTTCTAACACCACACTCCAGAGAGGAACAAGGGCTCCACAGAGAAATGACTGAGTCTAAGTTTGGAGCAAGAAATACACAAGACGAGCCTCGCACATTGGTGGCACCGGAAGTCAGCAAATGCTCAAAGAAAGAAAGAAAAGAAAAAAAACCTACGCTGATGGTGGAACATCAGTGGGCAAGGGAACCAACCCAAAGGACTCCCACTGGCCAAAGCTGCAACAATTTGAATATTGAATTATAACTCAAAGTATAAATGAAATAAATAGCCAGGAGCCCATGCTGATACAACTGAATAAACTGATATGTAAAAGAGAACAGACAGATGTGGGCAGAAGAACTCTGAATCATTTGTACAGCAGAGAGTAACTGCCTCCTCCTTGGGTGGAGGCTAACAGAGTGACTTCCTTCTTCCCTTTCTTCCCAGGTGGCTCAGTGGTTAAAGAATCCACCTGCCAATGCAGGAGATGCTGAAACACGGGTTCAGTCCCTGTGTCGGGGAGATCCCCTGGAGGAGGAAATGGCAACCACTCCAGCATTCTTGCCTGGGAAACTCCCATGAACAGAGGAGCCTGGAGGGCTACAGTCCCTGGGGTCGCCAAAGAGCTGGACGTGGCTGAGCACAAGCACGACTACTTCCTTCCCAAGAGCACGATGTCGAGGCAGGCGGGGGTGGGGGAGAAGCGTGACGTCATGGTGGAGAAACCTGACAAGCACAGCCTGAGCCCAGTGATCAAGGTCAGCATCAGCGGCAATGAATCCTGTTGACAGCATGCACTCTTGATGTGATGTGATAAAAATGGCACTTTATTGCTGAGAGCTTCCTCCTCAAAACCCATAACCCCCACCTAGCCGTGTCAAAAACAGCCGACCGGTTCTGCCCATAGAGGAGCAGCCTACAGAAAGACGTCACAGGTATTCCTCAAAACTGTCACTTCACCAAAAAGAAGGCACGTCGGAGAAACCGTCACAGCCGAGAGGAGCCTAAAGGACATGATAACAAAATGTGGTGTGGAATCCTAAATGGGATTCTCAAACAGAGAAAAAAAAAAGACACTGGGTAAAAAAATTTTACAAACCTGAATAAATTGTGGACTTTAGTTAATAATAATGCATCAACACGGTGTGTTCACCGTAACAGATACGCTAGACGAACGTTAAAGTGTCCATCGTTGGAGATGCTAGGGGTAGGGTGCTCTCTTTTTCATTTTTCTGTAAATCTAAAATGGTTGTAAAAAATAAAGTCATCCTTAAAAACTAGTATCTTTTTCCAACATGGTCTCTTGCACATTCTTTTTTAAAATATTTATTTATTTATTTGGCTGGGCCAGATCTTAGTTGGGGCAGGCAGGATCTTTAGGGGCAGTGTGTGAAATCGTAGTTCCCCGACCAGGGATGGAACCCAGGCCCCTGCATTGAGATCATAGAGTCTTAACCACTGGACCACCAGGGAAGTCCCTTATACACTCGTCTAAGTCATGGAATGACTTTGTCCAAACCCAACTGACGCGTCTTCTATAACAGAAGCTTTATTTTTCTATTTTACTATCCAACTTGTGAGCTTCAGACCTCACGTTTCCAGAACACGGCCTGTTCATCTCCACGTGACACCCTTTCTGTCTGGAAATTGCGCCTGAAACCAAAGGACTTTTCCTCCTGACCCTGGAGAAGTTCTTTGGTTAATTCATCCTGTTGATGTCTGTGTTTAACCTGAATATCCCGCAAATGCCGCTGTGGGTTGAACCCTCAGGAGTCATCACTAACTCCGAGTTAAACTGCTTTCTCTCCTCCCTCTTTCTGGTTCTATGACCTTGAGAGGCCCTCCCAGGACCCTGTGTCCAGCTGAGAAGTGGTCTGAAGGCTCCACTCGGGACATTCCCCACGACAGAGAATAATCTGCTTCAAATGCCAGCGGTGCTGCGGATGAGAAGCTCTGTGATCGAGTAAGGATGGGCCCCGACCCCCGACCCCCAAACCCTGACCCCTCTGGACCCTTGCTCCCAGAGTCCCCCTCCCCTGCTCCCAGCGTTCCCCCTGGCCCCGAGGGCAGCTGACACTGTCTGGGAGGAAAGAGCAAAGGGGAAGCCCCTGGCAAGACACCCATTTCTCAGAAGCTCTGGGTTGGAAGTCAGGGGGCCTGGGTTCAAGTCCAGCGTCTGCCTCTGACTCATAGTGTCACCTTTGGCCACTCACTTCCCCTCGTCTGGACCTCAGGTTCCTCATCGGGGAGTCAGGGGGTGGACCAGCTGGTCTGCCGAGCCTTCCCCATTTGACAGGCGCTGTTGAAATTGGGGCAGGTGAAACCATTCCCCTTCCCAGCACCCCTGCTCCCGACTCTCCCAATAAGCGCCGAAGTCCAGAGACATTCCCAGCTGACAAACTCACATTCCCATCTAACAGATTGTGATGACCTGTCCCCTTTGTATTTCTTGAAAACAGAAAAGCTCAGGGAGGGGTGGGCAGGTGCTTTTCTCTAAGGTGCCAGTTCCAGAGGGCCCAGGCTCTGGGCTGGAAGTGAATCACCATGAGTTTGCACTTCGTATACTGTAGTCACTCATAACTGTAGCCTTTGTTTATAATAATCACCGTTGGAATGAAATTCAGAGTCCTCCTGCCTCCGAGGCCCTGAAGGACCCACCCGCCTCCTCCTCCGACCCTCTCCCTTTCCCTCGCTCTGACGCACCTTCCTGTACTTGGAGCCCCTAACTTGTTCCCATCTCAGGGCCCTGGCCTCTGGGGTTTGCTTCACCATCAACAGCCCTCTTTCAGGTCACAGCTGCTTCTCGGGGAGACACTCTCTGACCACCCTACTTCAGGAAGCCCCTGGCCACTCTCCGTCACCCCGGCCTGCCGTGTTTCTCCTAAACGGGCACCACGGTCTGAAATGATGCTGTTCGCTCACTCACGCACTGTCTGTCCAAAGGCGGGGATTGTTTTGTCTGTTCTGTGATCGGACCACGACCTTCCTGCCCAGGACCTGATGCACAGTAGGGTCTCAGTACATCCTGGTGGAATGAATGAGCAAATGAAACACGAGTCATAGAACTCGTCGGCAGCAGAGTCTGAAGTCCAAAGAGCTGGTATTTGGTGAGCATCTACTGAAGTGCCAATACTCTGGCCACCTGATGCAAAGAACTGACTCCTTGGAAAAGACCCTGATGCTGGGAAAGATTGAAGGCAAGAGCAGAAGGGGACAACAGAGGATGAGATGGTTGGATGGCGTCACCAACTTGATGGACATGGGTTTGAGCAAGCTCCCGGAGATGGTGATGGACAGGGAGGCCAGCATGCTGCAGTCCATGGGGTCGCAAAGAGCTGGACACGACTGAGCAACTGAACCGAACTGTGTGCCAGTCACCACACTGCTGTCTCATCCTCCCAGACGGTGGCTTTATGGTGCCCATTTTGCAGTTAAGATCAGGAGTCCCAGGCTTTAGGGCCTTCAAAAGGACAGAGCTGGCCTTGAGCTCAGCCTGGGGCCCCAGTGCCTGGGCTCTGTCCTCTCCACTCGGCTCCCCACTGGTGAGAGAGCTGGGGGAGGGGAGCCGAGCCCCGCAGTGCACACGCACCCCTTGTCTCAGACAGAGCCTCCTGAGGACCTCGCTGTCCCCGCCACCTGGTGGAGCCCCGGGGACCAAGCTGGGAGCCAGGTGTGCGGGCAGCCTGGCCTTACGCCCGTCGGTGCTGGGAACCAGCTAGGGGAGCAAAGAGTCTGGACCCGTCCCAGGGCTGCTGAAGGGGGCCACTGGCCCCAGGTGAGCTCCTGGGCGTCCCTGGGGCTCGGACAGCAGCAGTGGGCACAGGGTGCTTCTGGGGGCCCAGAGGCTCGGGTCCCACCTGCCTTCCCTTGAGGGCAGAGCTAACCTCTGGGGTTCTGAGTGGAGGAGGCAGGTAAACAGTGGCCGACAGGCAGCCTGTAAATCCCCAGTGCAGACCCCCTTCTGCGCTTGCTAGCTGTGTGTGCTTGGGCAGGTCTCTTCACCTCTCTGGACCTCCATCTCTGGCAAGCGGGTGATGTGACTGATTCTAATGGAGCCACTATATTTAAGGTCTGCTCGGGCAACAGAGAGGAAAGAAGACAGCTGAGGGGTTGGAGGACAGGCTCCTGCTCAGGTCGAGGAAGCTCCCCCCTCCCCAGTCCACCTCCTACTCCCGGAGGAGGAGTCTGCCCAGCCAGACCTGGAACAGGGAGTGGGAGTTTGGCGCAGAGAAGTAGAGAGAAGGGCGCTCCGGGCAGAAGGCACAGCCTGGGCAGACAGCGGGCATTCTGCCCGGGGAGCCTCCTTCCTTGCTCAGGTCTCAGCTCAAACGCCACCTCCTCAGAGGGGCCTCCTGCTGTCTCCAAGGGAGGGAGCCTCACCGCCTGCCTGCCATCAGAGCAGCTTCCTTTCCTCCTCGCACGTAGGGCCGTCTCAAGCGTTAGTTTATTACTTGTGTGCCCTGCCAATTCCCCCAGGACAGGGACGCATCTGTCCTGCTTGCTGCTCTGCCCGGGGGTCCAGCACAGCCGCTGGCACACGGCAGACACCGGCCCCCGCTCCGTGCCTCGCTCTCCTCGCCCGCGAAATGAGCGCCGTGACAGCACACCCCTTACTGCGGTGTTGTAAGAACTCAATAGTTCACATTTGTGGAGCCCTTAGGAAATCCAGGCCCCCAGGAGGTGCTCTGCACAAGTGTATAAATTAAAAATACCATCACTGCCTTAAGACAATCAGGGATGTGTAGATTAGAAAGTCATAATACTGCAGATCCCAAAAGCTGCGTAACCCAATATGCTACAGCTTATGTTTACATTCCAGGCTCTATTTTACCTTTTGCCCAGCTTTTCATTTTGACAAATTTTAAACGCATAGAAAATAAATAAATAAATAAAAAGAAAACATGGGGCCATGAAAGCCTATAATCTCACCAGTCAATTGACATGGCTCAGACGGTAATGAATCCACCCACGATGTGGGAGACACAGGTTTGATCCTTGGGTCGGGAAGATCCCCTGGAGGAGGGCATGGCAACCCACTCCAGTATCCTTGCCTGGAGAAGCCCTTAGACAGAGGAGCCTGGTGGGCTACAGTCCATGGGGTCACAAAGAGTCAGGCACGACTGAGTGGTTAACACTTTCAACACTGCCTTTTAGCCTCGTGTGCTTCCCTCTCACTAGATAGAACGAGAAAGATAGATATTTATACTTTTATTTTCTTGTCTTATTCTTCCATTCTGACCCATATGGGAGCCAGTTGAAGACACCAAGATAATTTATCCCTAAATTCTTCAGCTGTTGTAATTTTTTTTTTTTTAATCTCTTGCTCAAAGAATGTATGAATTCTCTGGAACCAATTGTAACCAATTCCCTTACATATTTGTAATTCTACAAACCTGCTAACATGTGAATCCTTGAACCTGGGAACATTTGGTTCTAGAAACCATCATCTGTGGTTTCTTGGAGTCCACGCATGCTTGAGGTTCTACCTCTTGCTCCCCTGGGATTCCTGGAGCCCTGCCGCTGTGGTTCAGGAAATCTGCAAGGCGTCTGATGCCTCTGAAGCCAGATTCCCACTTCCCAGAAGCCGATGCCCGGGACTGAGCAAGGGGAAAACCCAGCCAGCCCTGACACGATGCCAAGCCCCAGGGATGTCAAGTGGCACAAGGGCCTGGGTCACAAGCCCAGGGGTGAGACCCCGACCTGGCCGCACCCACTAGCCCTGCAGGGCCTCCCCAGGGTGCTCAGGCCTCCTCAGGCCAGCCTGGTGAGGGGCAGATGGGCGGCCCCCACCCCCGCCCTGCTCATGGAGCAATCTTCTGAGTCACCCCCACCTCATGACTGGCCTGCCCGCCACCACGGAGGCCTGTAATTAGCCTCCTCCGAGGCTGGGTCTTATCGGCCCATCGGGGCAGACCAGGGAGGGGACGCCCCAGAGGTCCCCACAGACGCGGCCTGTCCCGGGGCTTGATGGCACGCAATCCGGGTGTCAGCCAGTCCCACGTCCAGAGGCCCACTTCAGGCTCCCAGCATACCCCCAAGTCTGTTCCCCAAAACTCGGCCTCAATTTCCACCATTCAAGCCATGTTCCTGCAAAATGTACATGGTTCACTCACGTGTCAGAGTGATTTTGCCAAAGCCCACCTAAAGAACCGGTGCCGTTAAGCACCTGAGGGGTCAAGGAAGACCCACTGGGGAGCTGCCTGTGGTCGTGACTGTCAGGCAGCCCTTGCAGGGGGTGCTGGAGAAGAGGGGAAAGAAAGGATGTCTCCTTCCCTCCTCCCCTGGTTGGAGGCCCTAACCCTCCTCATCTACAGATGAGGAGACTGAGGTCCAGAGACGCTCCAGACCAACACCCACCTGCCGGGGTGTGCTAATGTTGAGGGAGTGGATAGGGGCCTCTTCCAGGGAAGGGGGAGCCCTCTACTCCCAGCAGAGAGGACAGCGAGGGCAGTCAGGCTGTGACCCAACACGCTGAGTTCAAATCCACTTAAACCTTTGTGCCTCAGTTTATTCAACAGCGTCAGCTGCAGATAAAAACACCATCCTCCTCGTGTGAGAATTAAATCTGGCGCAGACTGAGGAGCCTCCTGAAGACACAGAGTGGGCTTTTTCCTGCCTCCTCTTGATCCTGGCAGACTCCTAACTTGGGCTGAAGGGAGGCAGGGAGGCCACAGTGTGCCTCAACCCAGGGAGGCTAACTCTGTGTCCCCCGTCACCTCACCTCCCACACACAGGTCCCCGGGAGGCTGCAGCTGATCCCCAGACTGTCCCCCACTCCAGGATGGGGCTCCCTAGAATTAGCACCCCAGCCCCACACCTGCACAGACACACACAGACACATCTCCAGGCCTGCAGCAGGGCAGGTTGCTTTGCGATTATTAATAATTTCCTCCCTCCATCCCTCCCCCAGACCTGCTCAACCAGTCTCCCCACAGGCAGCAGAGCTGGCCTGACATTTGAACCGACTATTATTCTCTCACTTGTGGGAGAAGCCAGAGGGAACATGGGCGCTGTGTCCTGAATCCTGGGGTGGGGGAGCACCCAGGCCATCCACAGGTCCCCCTCCACCCTGAGGTCCTGGGCACAGCATTCAAGTTCCCCAGGGCAAGGGGTTCATTGACCCTGAAGACCAGGTAAGATAGAGAGATTAAGCCCCTGGCAAGGGGCAGACTAGAAAACCCTCTTGAATGGGGCCAGGAATGTGGCGTGGTTAAGAGTCAAACTCAGCATCTGGATTCACATCCTGGCTCTGCCTTTGACTTGCTGTGTGGCCTGAGACAAGTCACTTGCACTCTCTGATCCTCTGTTTTCTCCTTTGTAAAACAGGGATGGTGAATCCCCACATTGGAGGGTCAGTGAAATTTACAAAGCCCCAGGCCCAGTGCCCACCTGGTTCCCTGGGGCCAGGGTCTGCTCACTGTCTTTCTTCCTCGGAGCCCAGAGGTTGCGTCCAAGTGTGGCCCCTGAGGCCTGGGGCCACTAAGACCTTAAGGTCTAGGCCCATCTCCAGCTATCTCTGAACTCCACCAGTGGGAACAGGCCGGGATACATGTCCCCCTGACGACTCCCTTGCTCCATAATTAGCATTCGTGGCTTCTTCCTGATAGTTAGGCAGCGCCTGCAGAACCCAGCACACAAGGCCAGAGACCCAGCAAGGACCTGTGCTGCCCACGGCACCCACGCTGGCTGGAAGAACAGAGGATGGCTCGGCACAGCGAGTCCTGGGGCCGTGGGGAACCACCGAAGGCCTCTGAGGAGGGGCGAGACCTGAGCTGGGCGGGTCAGACGGTCGAAGCTGAAAATTCAGGGCCTCCCAGCTGTTCCTCTCCCCCTATGGAACAGCAGAATAGCCAAGGGTGCAAGCTGCCTGGATCCAAATCCACTCAATACCTGGAGCTTCGTGGCCATGAGCAAGTCACAGTGCCGGCATCTCCGTTTCCATCAATCAAAGAGGGGTGATAACAGCCTAGAGGTGGGGGAGTTTATATGCAGCAAGGACTCATGAGCACACGGAGTAGGTGATCAATAAATAGAAGCTGGGAGCCGTTTCTGCATCCAGCCAGTGTCACTCTTCATATTGCTCCCTCTGCCTGGGAGGCCCTTCTCCATTTGTCTCATATGAACTCCCATGCATCCCTATGCTGCTGCTGCTGCTGCTGCTAAGTCGCTTCAGTCGTGTCCGACTCTGTGCGACCCCAGAGACGGCAGCCCACCAGGCTCCCCCGTCCCTGAGATTCTCCAGGCAAGAACACTGGAATGGGTTGCCATTTCCTTCTCCAGTGCATGAAAGTGAAAAGTGAAAGGGAAGTCGCTCAGTTGTGTCCGACTCTTAGCGATCCCATGGACTGCAGCCTACCAGGCTCCTCCGTCCATGGGATTTTCCAGGCAAGAGTACTGGAGTGGGGTGCCATTGCCTTCTCTGTGCATCCCTATGGCCCCATCTAAATATTCCCTCCTCAGAGGAGCCATCCCTGACCCCCTACACACACACGCACGCACACACACACACACAGGAAGTCCTCTTTTCTGGGCTCTCTGGTGCCACATTTGGTGACTCCTTCAGCAGCTTGGCCATACTCCAGGTAGATGAGCTGATGCTCTGGGGTTCACCATGGATCACCATCGCCTGGCATGCAGGGATTGTGGATGAAAGGAGTCCTCTCTCTCTCTCTCTCTCATTCACTCTCTCTCTCTCCCTCTCTTCTTATTTCTTTTATAATTTCAATCAAAACAGACTCAAAAAATCCCTGCAGATGTGGGAAAAGCTTATAGTTTCCAGGCAAACCGAAAAACTTTTCTCTGACCACCTCCGGAGAAAAGGAGAGCAAAGATTCCAAAAAGGTAAATTTGAGATTGAAAAGTCCTATAATGAAATGTGTTATAGATTTGAAAAAAAAAAAAGGAAATACCATGTGGAAAGATAAGAAGAATAGAGTAGATCTGTGTGTGCCGATCTGGAACAGGGTCCAAGATAAGCTGTCAAATAAAACAAAAATAGAACGAGGGGCAGACTGAGGTATGAAAGACATTGGCTACCATTTGTGTGGGTAGGAGGGAGACAGGAAAGGACAATTTATAAATTTGTTTGTATTACGTAAATTAGCTCTGGGGGAAAAATTGGTAAACAGTGGCTGCTTATTGGGGGAGAAAGTTGGGGACTGGGGGTCAAGAAGAGCGGGGACTTATTTTTCACTCTGTATTCTTTTGTACTTTCTGGAGTTTGTACCTTTCACTCACAGGAGCTATTCAAAAGTAAGCATGTGAATAAAGTTTCGGGCTTTGGAAACACACACTCCAGCACCAGGCCCCACCTGCTGCAGGAACACTCTTAGCACCCCTGACAGGCTCTCCTGCCTTGAATGCTCCCAGTGATGGGGAGCTCAGTAACTCACTAGCCAGTTAATCCATCCTGGGGTGGCTTGGAAGGGTGGGGTTGGGCTCAAGGAGAGAAGGCAGAAATGTGCGTCTGGGGCTGCAAATAGATGCCTCTCTTGTGTCCCCGAAAGTGGATAGAAATGTGACTTTCCAACTTAGGGACCTGCTCCAAGGGCCTGTCTGTCCCAAGGCCCAGGCAGGAGGTGGGCAGGGTGGCAGGGCGTGCTCTACTGTGACTCAGGCCCCACGGGTGCCCGGGGCACAGACAGCTTCCCAGGGCACAGGGCTGTGAATCAGGGCCACACAGCAGGGCCAGCCCAGGTGGCAGCTGGCGGGCCACCAGCACACCCGCGCCCTTTTCAGCCTCGAACCCCAGCACGGCCTCTGTCCCTGGGCACTTGGCACCTGGCTCAGCGCTGGCCCCCGGCAGAAGGTGGGATGGGGAGAAGAACTCTCTGGCACCAGGCGGCCTGGGTTTAAACCCTGCCTCAGTTTCTCCTTCTGTACAGGAGAGCGCTCCATCGCCCTGCCTCCTCATAAGGCTAGTACAGAGATGCTCTGAATTCATCACGTCCACACGGAAGCAGCCCCAGTACGGAGCCAGCACTCAGTAAACATCTGCCATTACTGCTGTGGGTGCCCAGACTGTTGTGAGGGTCACTGACCCTGGAGCCTCGCAGGGAGGCCTGGGCACCCCACGGTCACCCTGCATGGCCCGGTGAGCAGGCCCCGAAGGAGCAGGCCTCCAGGGCACCCAGCAACCCTGAGGGGCTCCTAGGTCCTCCCCCACAGGTTGGAGGAGGGCAGAAGTTTCCTCTTTCATCAGCTGTGCCCCATGCTTGGTGTGGTATCTGGCACACAGTCAGGGTGGGCTTCATGGGCATGTGACCAGGCTCCTCCCATGGGGCCCCACGTTCAGACGCTCCCTTGCTGGCACCATCTTGAAATTCTTCCTTTTGAATAAGAGGCACTGCATTTAATTTTGCACAGGCCCACCCCCCACCCCCACCAAATTCTATAACTAGTCACGTACATAGTCGACACCCAGTGTGGACTTCCGGACTTCCCCGGTGGCTCAGAGGGTAAAGAGTCTGCCTGCAATGCAGAAGACCCGGGTTCAATCCCTGGGTTTAGACGATCCCCTGGAGGAGGAAATGGCAGCTCACTCCAGCATTCTTGCCTGGAGAATTCCATGGACAGAGGAGCCCAGCAGGCCACAGTCCATGGAGTCGCAAAGAGTCAGACAGGACTGGGCAGCTAACACAGCAGCATGGGCTTCTGAGTAAACGAGCGGCCAGATGAATGTTGCCCGTGGCATCACCTTGTACCTTTCACCCCGAGAGTCGTGGATTCCAAGGCTCCTTTTACTGACGGGGAAACAGGCTCATGGAGGTGAAGAGACGCACCCCAAACCACCCAGAACTAGAACCCTAAAGCCCTAGTGCCCACGGCCACCTCAAGCGCGGCAGGCCGGGTGACGGGAGGACAGAGACCCGAGGATCTTGGGGGAAACTGAGGCCCGGCTCAAGGTGGGAGCTGGCCCCACTTGGCGCGAGTGCCTGCCCGGGAGGCGGCCTGGCCAGGTGCCTGGTCAGGAGGCGGGAACCCCTGTGAATCGCTCCTCAGTCCCCGCGACCACAAGCGGGTTGGGTGAAAGGCGGCGGCCCCCCGCCCGCTTCCCCGCCGACGTGGGCCCAGACAATGGGCCTTTGTGCCCGGCGTGGGCGGGTTGTCAAGGTGCGCAGCCCTGGCCCGGAGCCCTGGCCTCAGCCTCCACGCGGGCCAGGGGGCCGGAAAATCCAGGAGACAAGGAAGCAAGGCCTCTCCCCAAGACAATCACAGCCAAGGAGATGGGGGCACAGAGCAGGTATGCCAGGCCCCCAGGGCCACACAGCGCACGGCGTCAGAGGCTGGGCAGCAGCCTGTGATGCCAGCCTCCCGGTCACCCCACAGCCGGGGCTTGGACTGCCCCGCTGCTCAAACCCACCCTCGGAGGGTCGGCAGAGCCAGGACCCCCTCCCTTTCTCCTCTCACTGCCCCTCTCACGTCCATGTCCCAAAGGAGCTCAACTGGGAGTGACAAGCCCCCCCATCTCTCGGAGTTCCCCCCTAGGCTGCCACAGCCACAGCCCTGCTAGGAAATCGTGACCCCTGAGGGCTCCATCAGACCTGTTCTAGAGCTCTTTCTCCTTTTGAGACCACATGCCTGGAGGGGAACCGCCTGGTCCAGCCAGCACTGCCAGGAGCTCCACTTTACAAGAGAAAAGAGGCTCTGAGATGGGGCTGAGCTCTCCCAAGGGCCCCCAGAATGCAGCAATAACGTGTAGCTGGACTCCAAATATTTCCTCTGACCTCCAGAGAAAGATGGGGGCAAAAGATGGGAGCCTGGCCCTCCCAGCACCTACCAGCTGGTGGGAAAGACAGAAGTCAACAGGAGGGACAGTGATAATAAAGAGTAGCTACCAGTTACTGAGCATTCAATAAGTGCTTTATGCACAGAATCACATTCCACTGCTGCAAAATCATGGGGAGGCGGGTATTATTCTTGTCCCCATTTTACAGATGAGGAAACTGAGAGGCTCAGAAGAGGCAATCTACCCAAAGTCAGTAAGCTAACGGATGGATCCAAACCCTGACCCCTGAATGTTTCTGCTCACTCAGCCCCTGCCAGGCAGGGCGAATGGTGCCAAATTACCGATGAGGACGCTGAGGCTCTGGGCACCAATGTGACATGCCCAAGGTCACACAGCCAGAGAGTGTGAGGGGGGCTTCAACCCCGGGCTTCTGGCCCCCAGAATCCAGGTCTGGGTTCCTTCCTCCTCTACGTCAACCGAGTCTGTGAAACGTCCCTCGGAGCCATCTGCACCAGCGGCCCCTCCTCCTCGTCTCCCACCTGATTGGATGCAGCCGCCCCTCCGCCCCCATCCCCTCTGGCCTCTCCCTACACAGAACAGATGCTTATGAAAATCCGGAAAGAGAATCCCAGTCGGGAGCAAGCTAAACGTCCATGCGGAGAGCTTGCAGGAGAGCGCTGTGGTCTGTCCGCAGGACAGATCCTACACCAAAAATAAATAGATGCGCCCAAGCTGCTGTACCGATGGGGACGGATCTTGAGAACAGAACACTGAGTGGGAAAAAAAGCAAGTTGCAGAAGCAAAAGTGACACCATCTGTTGAATCACACCCACAACCAAAACAGTACCCCAGCTCTCTAAGGGGTGTGCGTGTGTGTGCGAGTATAAAAGCATAAAGATGTTGTACAAACGCTTTGGGAAATTGGCCATAGCTACAAGGACTAAATGTGTGCATCTATAGCCTCACTCTTGAACATACACTAAAAGAACTGTGTTCTTAGGTCTGCCAAAAGATATGCATAAGAATGTTCGTAACAGCGCTATTTGAAATACTGGAAACCAGAAAAAAAAAAATGTACATCTCCATGGACAGTACAGCGATTATATGAACTGTGATCTGTTTACCCAGTGGACTACTGCACAGCAGTGAAAAGGAAGGAACCAGTGACACAAACACGCATCCGTCCCACCAGGTTGAGAGAAAGCGCCAGAGACAGAAGACCACTCACAGAGTGACTCCATCTGTATGCAGTTCGAGAAGAGCAAAAACCAAAGGCTCGGAGCGGCCTATGACTGGATCCGGGTAGTGATCCCACAGGCCATCAGATTACACAGTTAAGATTGGTGTATTGTACTGTGTGTACGTTATACCTCCATCAAACAAACAACAGAAGGACAAAGACATCGGTGGAATCACGAGCACCAAGCCAGGCCCACAGTAGCTTCTAGGAGAAATGCAGCCGGGAAGGGGCAGGGGCCGGAGGCACCGTCTCCCCTGGGCTGTTTTCTTCTTAAGCCGAGTGATGGCTGCATGAAAGCTGTATGATCTTTCAAATGTTTTTCTGAATGTCTGAAATATAGCACTGAAAAAACAAACCAAAACCAAAAACCATTTCCAAGGCTTCTGCTGCTCCAGAAGGCACGCTGGTTCCCCACTGCCTACAGGTTGAGGCCCACCCTCGTTTTCATGCCATTCAAGGTCTCCTCCTGGGCCTCAACCTGTCTTTCCAGCCTCCTCTCTCACTCCTCCCCACCAGCCAAGCTGGTCTCTGCACTCTTTCCCTAACACACCTTAAACATTCCCAGCTCCACGCCTTTCCTCCCACCTGGAATGCCCTCCCCATTCCTGTCTACTTGCTCTGTGCCAATTATGCCGAGTGCTTTAAGCTATTAACTCCTGAAATCTGAGGCTGAGGCCTGGGGAGATTGGAGCACTGCTCTCAGCCCAAAACAATCTCCATCGTCACCCCCCAAAAGCAAGCACAAAGAGTGGTTCTGCTGTGCCACAGTTTCCAGATGTTTCTCCCACACCCCATTTCTGGAGTCCCCCCCCCCCCACACAATAGAGGAATTGTGGCCCACTACCGGATTTCATCTTCACTCATCCCTAAGGGTTGGGTCTGTATCATTCTCATTTTACACTGGGGGAAGCAAAGGCTCAAAGTGGGCAAGTGACTCGCTCAAAACACTCAGCAAAGACTGTCTGGTTCCTGAGACCTTTGCATCCCCTGAAAGCTTGCCATCATGACTGGCTCCAAGCTTGTTCCTGCCTCGTGACCTCTACATGTGCTGTTCCCGCTTCTGGAATGCCCTTTTCCTAGATCTTCCTGTGCCCAGCTCCTTCTCATCATTCTGGTTTCTGAATTCAGAGCAGCCCTTTCCAGATCCCACTCCCCGCAACCAAGACAAAGCACAAGCATGCTAAGTCACTTCAGTCGTGTCTGACTCTTTGTGGCCCTGTAGACTGTAGCCCCTGAGGCTCCTCTGTCCATGGAATTCTCCAGGCTAGAATAGTGGAGTGGGTAGACATTCCCTTCTCTGGGGGATCTTCCCGACCCAAGGGTGGAACCCGCGACTCTTCCGTCTCCTGCACTGGCAGGCAGGTTCTTTACTGCTAGCGCCCCCTGGGAAGCCCCGGGGCAAAGTAGTCCCAGCCTTATTTTATTCTAGCCCCATCACTTGGCATTACCTGAAATTGCTCTGAGTATTTATTCCCTCACTTCTCTTCTGTCTGCCACACGCACAGCCCCTAGGACATAAGCACCACCTGCACGGTTTCTGCCATTCAGTGTGGTGTACCGGGGTCCGACACTGCAGGCGCTCAGTGAATGAGCGAGACCACCGTCACTGACTGATGGTGCCCGCCGGGGTCACACAGTGAGGGTGCGACAGAGAAGGGACTCCGTGACCGCGCAGGACCAGAATCTCTGCTCCTCAGCCCTCAGCTCTACCCGGGGCCAAGGCTGCATATGGGCCAAAGAGGCGGGAACGAAAGGTGACGATGCTCTGGGCCGGGCATCCTGGCAGACCCCATCCCAACCACCAAGCAGGCTGAAGGGCCCCACGTCCCACTGAAAACATGTATTTTTTTGCTCTTGATATTTCTGACTTTGTTTAATGGTACGATTTTGCCCTTATATTGCTGTTAATTTTTAGTTTGGGGTTTCTTCTTTGTCTTGTAGCCCCATTTCCCCAGGTTTTTAGCATTTTCATAGATGCTTATAAAGCCTGTATGGCCCCCATAGGGTAAAGATAAAAAGAGAGAAACAGTAAGAAATGGGGAGAAAGAGACAGAAATGAAAGAAGGGATACAGAGGCAGAATAAAGAGAAATAGGTGGACACGGACAGACAGGTACAGAGAAAGACAGAAGAAGGATGATGAGACAGAGAGAGGAGAGACCAAGAGGCACACGGAGCGAGGGCCCGACGGCCGCATGTCCTCTGTAGAACACGCACCTCGCCGACAATTGCAGCGTTTACTGCACACTTCCCACCTGCAAGCACATGCCACGCACGCTTACGTGAAAAACCGTGAGGTGAGTGTTACTCTCATCCCTGTTGTCAAGGCGGGACACAGAGGGTCCCCAGCTCACGCCCGGTCACACAGCCAGCCCACGTGAAGCCAGCTCTAAGCGTCAGGTCTGCCCCAGACGGAAGGCCGAGCCACCTCCTCTAGTAACGGGTCTTGGGGTTTCTAGATTTGTTTTAGGGCAGCTCTTCTCAAACTCGGCTGCGCCAGCCAAAGATGGCACAAGTCCTGATTCGACAGGGCCGGGGCGGGGCCCAGGACGGCATTTCTTTCAGCCTCTCGGGTGGGCCCGACTGACGCTGTGGAGCCCAGATCACAGTCAACCAGCACAAGCGTAGAGGCCTCTGTCAGCCTGAGGATCTGATCGGCAGCCTGGATCCCCATGCAGGCCGCAGGCCCTGGGGCTCACTCGGCCCCTTTGGGTCAGTCTTCTGTTCTCAGCGCTTCCTGTTGCTCTGCCTTCAGATGCCTGGGAATTCCCCATAAGCCAACTGCTGCGGCACATGAAGGCAGCTGCACAAAGATGTCCTTTGTGGCGTCGCTTATGGGAAAGACGCACTGGAACCACCTAAATGTCCACCAGCTGGGGACTGTTCAATTACACCGGGATTCACGTGGCCATTGAAAATGGGGGCAGAGCAAAGCTGAAAACATGCATGACACCTGACCCACCGTTTCACTTCTAGGAATACATCCTCCAGACTTGCACATGGGCACACAGAGGCTTGCACAAGGCTATCTGTTGCAATTTGTAGTGGTGAAAGCCTACAAGCAACTTGATATCCCTGAATAAGGAACTGGTTCACTAAACAGTTCATTTCTATAAGGGCCTACCCCATGGGCTTAAAAAAAAAAAAAAAAGCAAAAAGGACAGTCCTTTATGCACTATATGGACCTTCTCCAAGGTCTATGGTTCCGTGAAAATAACAAGGCATGGAAACAGTGTGTAGGGTCTTTCAATATCTATAAGGAAAACAAGAAGAAAAAAATTATATGTTTTTGTTTATCTATGTGTAGGACTCTTCTGGAAAGCAAAACAAGAAAACATCTCGGCGAGGAGCTGAGGGAACAGGGACAGGCGGGACACAGGCTTTACTGACACTACTTGTACCTCTGGAATTCGGCAGCATATAAATGTATCATCGATCAACAAAAATTAATAAATGTTTAAACAAGTTTAAATGAGAGAAGAGTGCTACATTTGGGGATGTGGGGAAATGCTTCTGATGAACTGTTGAGGGGAGAAAAAGGAGACGACCCAATCTTTATAATACAGTGTTCATATATACCCATGCGTGTAGGTACAGAGAGAAATGTCTGTCAGGAAACTGTTAACAAGCAGAGTTGCTGCTGTTGACACGCTCTGTTAGTTCATTAATCCTCACAAAGGTGTGGGGAGGAGGATGGGCTGATGTTGATCCCATTTCACAGGTGGGGAGACTGAGGCCCAAGAGGGGCAGTCTCCTGGCCAAGGTCTCACGGTCAGGGCAGGCAGAGCGAGATGAGAGCCATGGTCACTAGGCCACAGGGCCCCCTCAATTCCACTTGGGTGATTTTTAATTTTTGCTTTGAATTTTTCAGCATTGCTGGAATCTAAAACAATGAACCTGCCTATCTGTCTGTCTCTCTCTCTCTTTCTCTCCCTCCCTCCCTTCCTCTCCTTTTAAACAAAGTTTTTAAGAAAAGGCCTTCAGAACACCCATGTTCCCACATTAGCCATCCCCCTCGCCTAGCACTCATGTACCCCTGGGACTTGCCTTTGAGCCCCAGGTATGAAGAATCCTGGGGACAGCTTTTAAGAAAAGTACATTTTAAAACTTCCCTTGTAGTCATATTAGGTCTTCCCTGATAGCTCAGTTGGTAAAGAATCCGCCTGCAATGCAGGACACCCCAGTTCGATTCCTGGGTCAGGAAGATCCCCTGGAGAAGGGATAGCTACCCACTCCAGCGTTCTTGGGCTTTCCTTGTGGCTCAACTGGTAAAGAATCCGCCTGCAGTGTGGGAGACCTAGGTTCAATCCCTGGGTTGGGAAGATCCCCTGGAGAAGGGCAAGGCTACCCATTCCAGTATTCTGGCCTGGAGAATCCCATGGACAGTCCATGGGGTCACAAAGAGTCGGACTCAACCGAGCGACTTTCACTTTCACTCAGTGGAGCTCCAGAGGATGGGGAGTCCGCCCGCCAATGCAGGAGACACGGATTCAGTCCCTGGTCCAGGCGGATTCCACGCACCGCGGAACCACTAAAGCCTGTGGGCCACGACTACTGAGCCCACAGACTGCACCTCCCGAGGCCCGAGCACCGAGCGCCTGCACTGCACACGAGAGAAGCCACCACAGTGAGAAACCCACGCACCGCGACAAGGAGCAGCCCCCGCTCGCTGAGACTAGAGAAAGCCCGTGTGCAGCAAGGAAGACCCTGTGCGATCAAAAAAAAAAAATGTAAGTATATTATATATCAAGCCAGGGCAGAGAGAATGTTCTGGATAAAAGGAGACCAAAGAGATCCTATCAAATGCAGGGCCTGATCCTTGACTAAAGTCCAGACAAGAAAGATAAACACACACACACACAGAGCTATTGAGGACACTTTGGAGCAACCTCAGTAGTTTGGACACAGACTGGATACTAGGTAACGTGACCAGACCAATGCTAACTGTCTTGGACGTGATCATGGCATTGGGGCTGGGCCTGGGAATGCCTGCACTCTTCAGAGGTGCTTGCTGAAGTATTTAGGATGAAGGGTCAGGATGTGTGCATATACAAACATGTCAGCAAAAAATCATGCAGAGAGAGACCAAGAATGCCCATGGGGCCAAGTGATGAGTGTTGACAGCTGGGGCATCTGGATGAAGGCACTTCAGCGGTTCCGTGTAAGGTTTTTGCACGTTTATAGAAAGACTGAAAATCTTCAAAATAAAAATCTGGGGGAGATCACTGGTTGTCCACATGTGGTGGTATTGAAAGAGACTGACCACAAAGGCGCACCAAGGAACCTTCTGGAGCGATGGAAATCTGTGTCTTGATCACGGCGGTGGTTATGCAATGAAATTCACAGAACTGTGCACCAAAAAAGAGTGACCTCTATTGTAAGTTAATAAAGTGACCTTTATAGAATTATACTTCCCAAAAGGTGACTTTAAAAAAGAAAAGTTGGAGAAGACAAACAGCCAGCCAGGCCCCAACCCACACAGGCTCTGGGAACACAGGGGGTCCTGCCTTGAGCCAGCCATGCCTGAGCGCGTTCCACTGTGGACCCCAGGGGCTCAGCAATGCACAGAGGCTGGCTCTCCAGATACTGGGACCCACAGCCTGGCCTCGAGGAGCACCCAGCAGCAGTTGGACGCCTCCTGCCTCACCGCGTCGGCCTGACTGCAGGGCCTCAGTCTCCCCGGGACTAGTAGCGGCATACTGAATACTAACTCCCTGTGTGTCCCAGAGAAAGCGGGTCTGGGTGCCCCTCGCAGGAGTGAGTGGCCACTCATCTCCATCACTTGGTCCACCCCGCCATCACTGGGTACAGCCGGATCTACAGGGGCCCAGAGGAGGGAAGCAACTTGCCCAAAGTCACACAGCAAGTCAGGTCGCTCTGTCTGGGGTGGATCATTCCTAAAGCTCAGGTCGCTCTGTCTGGGATGGATCATTCCTAAAGCTTTGAGCCTGAGGTCGTCACATCCAAACACCCCCATTTCTCAGATTGGAGGCCCAAGGCCAGAGACAGTGTCAGCGTGCAGGTGAGCCATGTCTTGGGACCCCCAGACCCTGCTGCCCTGGCCCTATTTGGTGTGGTTCCCACAGGCAGGCTCCTCGCGGGGTTGCTGGGGAGGTGGGGTGTGAGTCTCCAGTCCTGACCACCAGCCTCTGTCATTCCTGCCGTCCCCTCCCGGGAGTCCTCTGCCCCCACCCCACAGAGGCAGAGGGAGGAGGCAGGGGTCCCACGCCCGCCCCCCACCGCCCCAGGGAGCGCCCACATGGCAGAGAGCCATGGATTCTGCCCAGCCCACGAAACTCACCTCACCCAGAACCTGTTTCAACTCCTCCAGCTCTCCTTGGCAGCTGTGGAGGCCTCATTAAGTGATGCCAGTGCCTCCCACACACACCTGAAGAAGGGGAGGGGGCACACACCATGACGGAGCCCTAGGGCACCTTCCCCAGAGACCCCCAGACCCCCGGAGGGCAGAGACGGCCCAGCACCCCGCCAGCCGGGGCCTGGGTATCAGTGGCCTCGCTGCGAAATGGCCAGGCCACCTTCTCCCCAGGCAGGCCTGCGTGGGTCCTCTGAGCTGTTTAACCTCCTTAATTAACCGGCAGTGATTAAGAGGCCACCTTGGAAGGCCCCCGGGGCTTCGGGGAAGGCTGGGGGCAGGGCCCCCCCAGCCATGGCAGACTCAGAGGCTCCCCGCTCAGCAAAACAGAGAAGAAGCCCCATCCCACACCAGAGAGCTGGGGGAAAAATAGCCCATCAGCACCCCCCACACCCCCATCAGCTGTGTGATGCTGAGAAAGTGGCCTCGCTTCTCTGGGCCTCGGTTTCCACTGAGAGGAAGGCAGGGTGGCAGTGAGACCTGATTAATGACTGTTTGTGAAAAGGTCCCAGTGATGCTGCTGATAACAGGCCCAGCTATTATTCTGGGAAAGGCATCGAGGAGTGTCTGAGCCCATAATTACCAAGAGGATGAAAACAGTAAGGAGCAAGGAGGCCTCGCCCAGTCCTCGTCCGCCCCTCGTGCCTGCCCTCCTGCCCCGGCAGGGCTCCTCCCAGTACACAGGGACCTTGGGAAAGAAGGTGTCAGACCCCAGCCTGGGCCCTGAGACTTCTGTTCCTCTTCTCAGCACTGAGCGTACTCAACTGTGTCCATCCATTTCTTCACTCATTCATTTGTTCACAAATGTTTATCAAGGAGGGCATGGCAACCCACTCCAGTATCCTTGCCTGGAGAATCCCCTGGGCTGAGGAGCCTGGCAGGCTAGAGTCCCCAGGTGGCAGAGTCAGACACGACTGAGCACACAAGCACCCAGATGTCAGTCAGTACAGCAGCAAACGAGATAGACGTGGTCATGCCCACAAGAGCTCATTCTAGTAGAGGAAATAAATGATAAACAAACAAGAATCCTAGAGGAGTAGGGCATTTTTTAAGCTGATGTGATAGGGAACGACTGATCTCAAGGGCTTAAGGAGGACTTCTCTGGAGTGGTGACTTTAGCACTGAAAACCAAAGGATGAGATGGAGCTGCCACAGGAAGAGGGTTCCAAGCAGAGTGCAGTGCATGTGCAAAGGCCCTGGGGTGAGAAACTGGCCTGTTGGAGGAAGCTGGAGCAGGGAGGAAGAAGGGGAGAGTGGTGGGAGGCGAGGTCAGAGAGGCGGGCAGGGTGGGAAGCGGACCAGGCAGGCCCTGATGCAAGCGTGAGCCTGGATTGCATCCTCGGGTCAGAGGGCAGCTGCGGGAGAAGTTTAAGAGGAGGAGGGACAGAGTGGGATCAGCTCACTGTGCAACGTGCAGGCCTGCTCAGTGCACATGAGCATGTGAAGTTAGCATCCAGACAGCTGAAGACCCCGAAGATGACGGCCTTGCCCTCTGTAGAACCCTTTCCCACTGGGGAGTCAGAGCTTGGCTCTACCACTCCCTGCCTCTGTGACCTCAGGCCTCAGTTCCCTCTCCTGTGAAACAAAGATAACAGGTTCTTCCTTTGAAATGGGGACGGGCCCCCTCAACTCACATGGAGAGGATGATCTAAATCCCCAGACACTGACACAGCACGAGTTTCCTGAGCACCTACTATGTGGAGTGAGGATCCGCAGGATGGACCTGCCAGGAGGACTTTGAAGGGGACGTTCAGTCCTCCTGAGGGCTCTGGAGCATCAGTGCCCAAGTTCAGATCCCAGCTGTGCCCCTGAGAAGCTGTGTGCCCGACTTCCGTGGGGGCCCAGTGGACAGGAATCTGCCTGACAATGAAGAGGACATGGGTTCGATCCCTGGTCCAGGAAGATCTCACTTGCCACAGAGCAACGAACCCCATGCCACAACTACTGAGCCTGTGTGCCTAAAGCCTGTGCTCCACGACAAGAGAAGCTGCTGCAATGAGAAGCCCGTTCACTGGAACAAAGAGTAGCCCCCACTCACCCCAACCAGAGAAAGCCAATGCACAGCGGTGAAGACCCAGCGCAACCAAAAATAAATAAGTATTATAAACAAGAGGGTTCCTTTAAAAAAAGAAGCAGCAGCTGTGTGCCTTGGGCAAATGTCTTGACCTCTCTGAGCCTCAGTTTCCTCATCTACAAAATAAAGTTAATAATAGTAATAGCTACCTCATGCGGTTGTTGGAAGGATTAAATTAGTTAATATATATTATATATTGGGCTCAGCAGGTAAAGAGTCCACCTGTGATGCAGGAGACACAGGAGATGTGGGTTCAATCCCTGGGTTGGGAAGATCCCCTAGAAGACGAAATGGCAACCCACTCCAGTATTCTCGCCTGAAAAACTCCCATGAATAGAGGAGCCTGGGGGCTACAGCCCACAGTGTCGCAAAGAGTTGGACACGACTAAGCGACTAAGCAAACAATTGTGTATTATCCATTTCTTAAATCCTTCTTTAAGCAAGCTCCCCACCTCTTCGCCCCCCACCAACTTCCCGGTGCTGGATCTCTTGGCTCAGTCACTGCCCAGCAAGTCCAGTCTCACCTCTAGACTGTTTCCTCCCAGAGACAGGAGGGATCCTTTAAATCACGTTCCGCAGAGGACTTCCTTGGTGCCACTGTGGCTCCCCACTGCCCCCAGGCCAGGGTACCTCAAGCAGACAGTGCGTGTTCCCGGCCACCTCTTATCCCATCCTCATCTTCCCATCATGCCCCCAGCCTAAGCAACTTCCCGTTCTCTGAACGCCCTGCCTCCGGCCCTTTGCACATGCTGTGCCTTTTGCTGGAATGTCCTTCCTCCCAGTATTCTGCCGGAACTAACTCTTCCTCCTATGGGAAGGCATCTGGGGCTCCCAGGGGCTGCCCTATGCTGCCCACCTAGCACCCCGTGCTCTCCCATCATAGCACCTGTTGAGGGACATGTCAGCTAGACTGGGAGGATGCTGGCAGCCAGAACCGAGTCTGGGGCCTCTCTCTTCTGCGAGGCCAGAAGGCTATCTGTGAAGGGGGGCGTGGCAAATGGAGTGAGTGAGTGAGGTGCCTGAGGTGGGTGACCTGAGCCAAGTTGAGCTGAGGGGAGTTAAATCAAGTTTCGACAAGGTGAGTTGAGGAAATGAGGTGAAGTTGAGCTGAGCTGAGCATTAAATTGAGTTGAATTGACTTGAGTGAATTGAGGTGGGTGAAACTGAGGTGAACTGAAGTAAATTAAACTGAGTTGTACTGCGAGAAACTGAACTGAGTTGAGGGAAGGGGAGTTAAGTTAGGATGAGTTGACTTAAATCAAATTCAAGTGGGTTTTAAACTGAATTGAGGAGCACAGAGCTAATGTACGCTGAGTCAAAATGAATTGAGATGAGAGGAATTAAACTGTGTGAGTTTAGACTGCAGTGAGTTTTGTTGAGTTGAGTTGAGGGGTTCAGTCAAATCAAGTTTAGGTGAGTTTTAAACTGGATTGAGTTAAACCAAAGTTAACTCTTTTTAATTGCTGCCCCAACAGCATTTGTATGGACTTCCCTGATGGCTAAGCAGGTATAGAATCTGCCTCTAATGCAGGAGACACAGGAGACTCGGGTTCGATCTCTGGGTTGTGAAGACGCCCTGGAGGAGGAAATGGCAAGCCATTCCAGTATTCTCGCCTGAAAAATCCTATGGACAAAAGAGCCCGGCAGGCTACAGTCTATGGGGTCTCAAAGAGTTGGACACGACTGAGTGCCTAAGCATGCTTTCATGCATGCAGGGAGCATATTTAGACAGTTTTTTTTTCCTGTCTCCCTGTGAAGTTTTGATGCCTGTCTTCTAATCTACTATTGTATATCTGTTTTTTTTTTTTTTTGTATGCATATCTGTGCTTTAGACATAAAAACATTAAGAGATTTTCACCCCACAAGAATCAATTTCCATTCTCTTGGGGGCAGTATCATCCCCATCACTGCACCCCATTGCCCTTGAGAATGTTAAGTTAGCCTGAGCTGAGGCGAACACAGTTGCAGCTCTTGGAAGGGCTCCATCTTGTCTTCCTGAAGGTAGAAGCTTCTGGGACAAGGGTTGAGACTCCTGCAAGACTGAGGCAGAGGCCAGGCCAACCTCAGTCCCAACTCCCCTTCCGCCCTGCCTAGTTCCCTTCAGCCCATTCCCTCAGCTGTGTAAAAGAAGGAAAAAGAAGCACACAGCCCTGAAGCAGAGACGAGCTCGAAGTGTTGAGCTTAGCTGAGGGAGGCCCATGTGACTGGATAAGTGAGGAGGAGATGACTCGGGGGTGGTGAGGTTCTTGTGGGACATTGGGATAATTGTGGCTTTTATCCGTGGGCAATGTGGAGCCATGGAAGATTCTGAGCAGGAGAGAGACTTGACCTGCCTGGAACTAGAGTCTGGATAGAGGCAGAATGGACTCCCTCCGGGTCCAGGATGGTGCATCTGATTGGCCAAGCCATCACATGTCTATGCTCTAGCTGCCAGGGAGGCTGGAAACCTAGCTTCATATGCCCAGCATCCTTTGTGGAAAGTAGAATCTGCTCATAGAGCCGGGAATTCTCCAAACGTCAGAAGGAGATTCAGATTCTGGACAGTTGAAATAAGTGGCCCAAAGTGACCAATAGGAACAAAATAAATAAATAGAATGCAATGAGGCTGGTTGGGTGGGAGGCGAAAGGTCAGGCTTAACCTGGTAGGAGCTGCCCCCGTCCCAAGACCCTGAGCCAGCCCTCATATACACAAAGCCGCTTCCTGGTCCCCAGCCTGGGACAAGGACCCTGGGAACACACCGCTGGATCTTGGAATCTTGGGCCAAGAGTTGCTACGTGCACTGCTTTATTTAGCTTTTCAAGGCTGTTCCATCTGTAGCCATGGTGGCCCTAAGGGACCCAGTGGGACATATATCAGTAATGCATGCTCCCAGAGACATCCCTGCCTACAAGAAGGCAGGCTCCAGAGCTGAGCAGACTGAAGGTCCAATCTCTGGCTGACAACTTTACGTCCCTGAGTCTCAGTTTCCTCACTGTGAGAGCGGTAGGAACATCCCACCTCAAAATGGAAGTCACCTCCCCCCGGGATGTCAGGATGGTCTCACACTGGTCATCGGGCACGCAAAGATCCTAATTTCATCCCCCCGACCACGCACCTACTAAGTGCCAAGCGCCAGACTGGACATCTCACACCTCCAGTCCTAAGCCCCACAGCAAGCCACAGAGGCAGGGCGGAGACTCAGACCCAGGGCTGTGGGACACTGCACCCGCGCTACCAAGTCTGAGCTTCAGCTGTGTCCCTGGCCCTGCTCTAGACACTTAATCTGTGTCGGCTCACTTAGTCCTCACCACCCTCGATGAGTGGAATGCTATGATTATTATCTCACTTTCTAAGTGAGGCTTAGAGAGAGAGATGGGAACTTGACCACGTTCACCTCTAGGGAAAGGGGGCAGAGAGGAGATTCAAGCCCAGCTGAGCTGACTCCAACAACCAGCCCTTCATCTCCCCTCTGCACACCTGGCTCAACACACACCTCCTCCACGAAGTATCTCCAAACCCAGTGGCCCCCACCACCACCACCCAGCTTGCTCCCATCACTGCATGCCCACTGGCACTCGTTTGGCTTTTCCTGTAGTTGCTTGCCATGACTGTGAGTGCCATCATTCCTAGAATTTGTCCCTTGACATCCCTCCTCCAACCCAGGTCCCCACCAGCCTGCCCCCGCACCTCGCACAGGGGGCCTTGGACCAGCCAGAGCCCCACCTGCTCCGTAATGATTAATGAAACCCCAAACTGTGACCTGCACTCTTGGTCCAAGCCTCGTGCCTAGTGATCTCAGCTGGCGTGGTGAGGGTGGGAGGGATGAGGAAGCAGTGGAAACATTCGTGGGATAAAGGGGTCTCCCCGCTCCACCCGCCACTCCCTGAGAGGACCTTTGGCAATCAGACAAGGCAGTAGGTTTACCAAGAAAAGGAGGAAGAAGAAAATGCAGGCAGAAGGCAAAAAGCGCATGGCAAGGGTGAATCAACACCCAGTGGGCGGTGGGTGCCTGGATACCAGCCTCTGGGGAGCGGCTGACCGAAGAGGGGGTCCATAGCCCAGGAGGAGGGCCAAAGTCAAAAAGACCCAAGCACAGAGAGGAGGGGTCCATGAGCTCTGAGCACCGTGTGCGGCTGTTGTCCACTCAGACCTCCGTAACTCCGCCCAGCAGCCCTACAAGGCAGGTATCCACACCCCCATTTAATGTAGCAAGACACGGAGGATCAGAAAGGTGAAGTGACTTGCCCCAGGTCACACAGCATCTAAGTGGTGGAGCTGAGACACAACCAATGTTGATGGCTCAGAAAAGGAGTTAAAACAAAAGCCTTCGTCGTCATGCCTGGATTCCAGTGTGGGCTTCCCTGCTTGTGCCTGTGTGGCTTTGGACTTGTCACAGCTCCTCTCTAGGTCTCGACTTCTCAGCACAATGGACAGGGCAACACCCCAACTCATTCATTGTCGGGCGACATCTATGAGCTGGCACAAAGCCTGCCTCAAGTCAGAGATGGGTACCGTGGGGCTGCTGGTGTGCACCCTATTTGAATGCCCCCATTCCTGGGGAGCCCAGTCCCTTACAGAAGTGATTTTCCCCTTAAAACTTCTCCTTATTTTGAGCTAAATAAAACCTTCCTTTCCCAGGACCAGCCCAGGCTAAGGTGGCGCCCTCACTACCCTCCACTCCTCCTTTGACAAAATTAAACGAGACCGCTGACCTTGCAGAGAGGGCTCAGTCACCTGACAAGCATTTACTGGGCCCCTACTGTGTGCCAAGCCTTGGTCTTGGCACTAGGGGCACAGAAGTAAACAAGACCGAGAAAGTCTCTGATATCACGGGGCTGGTGTTCTATGGAGAAGAGACAGACACTAACCCTAGGAACCCTCAGGAAATACAACCACTGGGTCAGTATTCATTGGGGAAATCTAAAGACAAGAAGCATCCAAACAACAGAGAACATTTTGAATTTATTATTCGGATCGCCCAATTTTTAAACGACGTCATTGTATGAATGAGATGACATTCCTTCTTGGCTCAAAACCTTTCTGTGGCTCCCACCGTCTTCAGGATCGAGTCTAGACGCTGTACAAGCAACCAGTAGGGTTCCAAATGATCTGGCCCCTGTGGACCTCTCTGATTTTACCCCCTTGCTTACTCCACTCAAGCCACACTACGCTTCTCCCTGCTCCTGGAATGTGCCAAGCTCTTTCAGCTCTCAGGGCTGCCGCGAGCAGCAAGCTGTCCCCTCCACCTGAAGCTCTGCCTCTCTTTCTCCAACTGGCCGACTCCTCCTGCAACAGTTGCCATCCTGCACCCCAGGGAGACGCATCTGGATCCCGTCTTGCCTCTGTGTTTGGCTCACTTGGCCTCCCTCCCCCTGCCCCTACGAAAATCCACGCAAAACGGAAAGAAAAATAGCCAGGAAAGAGCGTGAGTCATTTGTTTACAGGCTAATTAATTACTAAGCTCAAAAACTTGATTTCCATTCTTCCTTTTTTTCCCCTCTCTGCCCTTTGAGAATGTTTGGAATCCACATTGTTTCCCAACGCAAAAGTATGTCAAGTATATTTTTAGCAAACGCACGTGATGGCTCGGACTGTTATTCATCCCACCCGCGTCAGTAAGGAGCCACTCCACAGAGCGTGCGGGCTGCTGAATGCTCTTCACATGTGGCTCCTGGGAGGCCAGCAGGTCTGCCATAGCCTTGATGGCCCTGGGCTCAGTGAGACCCGAGCGGGGTCCAGGACTGAGGGACTGGGATAGATGTTCCCAGCTGCAGTTTCTCCTCCTGACCAGGGCTGGCGCTGTGGTGCCAGGGTGGGAGGAGTGATGTCTCCCAAGCTGGCTGAACAAATGCCTTTTTCCTGGACTAGCGAGTGGTAACTTGGGTATTCTGGGGACTTGTCCCTCCACTTTTTGTCTTTTGGAAGGGAGTGGGAGAAGCCTGGTTCATGAGGATGGACAAGCCCTCCTATTCTGTCTTGCTGGTACTCCTGTGCCTTCTCTGCGCACTTCCCCACCACACACCCTCACTCCCACCCTCCACGCCTGTCAGCCGACCCTGTTGCCCACTCCTGCTCTCTGAGAGCCCAGATTGGAAAGTAGGGGCGGCCTTGTAGTGGGAACTCTTCCAAGGGTTTCCTTCCAAGATGGCTGCTTCCACTTCCTGTCCCAAGATGGAGTCCAGCAGCTATGAAAAATCTACTTCCAGCTACTTCAAGGGAATAAGAAAGGACCTGTCTCCAACAGATACCGTTACCCAGCAATAAAGATGGCATTATGGCCGTGGAGAGCAGGAGACTGTTACCTCTAGAAGGCGGGATGATATCTGTCACACTGCCGTGGTGTGTGTCCCTGGGCCTGGCATACAGTAGGCACTCAGTAAAGACTTAGTAAAGGATTTGTGACCTGAGTTCTGGGCTCATGATGCAATATTAGTTAAGTCACGTGCTCTTTCTGAGCCTCAGTGTCCCATCTTGCAAATGGGTAACTGACCTCTAACTCTACAGCTGGGGTCGCAAACTCAGCTGCCCACAAGAGTCAGGGAGAGACACAGAAGTGAAACAGGTTGGGGGCGGCTGTGGCCGGGTAGGGCCCTTGGTGGCAGCCATTCCTCGGCTCCAACAGACAGCATTTACGAACCCGGGGTTCCTGGATCCTCTCGTTTCTCAAGGGAAGCCAGAAGTGTGGCTGTTTCTGTGCAATATCCTTAATTTTTAGGGTTGGCAACTCATTTTAACTTTCAGCAAAAGCACAGCATGGGCCAAACCCAATGTGCCTCGAGGCCGAGCAGGCCCTTGGGCCACCAGCTTGAGCCCTTGGTGGTTAGCGCTCGTGGTTCAGGAGACCTTGAACAGGCCTGTCCCGCCCAAGCCTGGGACAGGGGTTTGGGATGGAGGAGGCGGTGGAAGCCTCGCCCCATGTGGGAGTAGCTATTATCCCGGCTTACGGGCAGGCTGGGCTGGACTCGGTGGTGCTGGGGCTGTGGGCATTGCCTGCAGAGCTCTGCCTTCCACTTAATTAAGGAAGCTGATAATAATCTAGGTGGAGCGTGGAGATAGGTCGAGAATGAGTTAGCAAACTACAGTCGGTTGATTGTATCTATTGTAAAAAGCCCAGATATAATATCAGATTAGTACACTTTGTGTGCCGTTTATAACACCGTGTCATTATGGGACAGGCGTGTTATAATTAAGGCCCCAGCGGGCCCCCTTCTCTCCCTGACTTTGCAGGTCCAGGCACTGTGTCTCCGCTTAACTCCTTCCTGGCCAGTGTGCTCTGCTCGCGGGGTTTGTAACACAAATCTGGATCAGCCAGGCCCTGACACATCCCACAGGGTGCCAGACTCCTTGCTGGGCACTGGTGGGCAGCAGGAGAACCAAGGCAGCCGTGGGTCTGTTCTCACAGAGCTCCGAGGCTGGGGGAAGGAGGGCTGAGAGTAGATATAGACACAAACAAAACAAGTCAAGTTCATGGTAAGTGCTGTCAGGGAGCTGGATGGGGGCCCCAGGGGGAGTCGTGCAGTCAAGGAACCATGTGACAGGCTGGCCAGGGAACCGTCTCCAAATACAAGCTGAAGATGGCAAAGCATGTTCACTGGCCCTGATGAGGTTCACTGAGGTGTAATCTAGGCTGACATGGCCCTTCCTGCCCACCCATGCCCTGATTCAGCAAAACTTTGTGGTGCATCTACTGTGTGCCAGGAGCTTCCCAGGTGGCTCGGTGGTAGACAGTCTGCCCGCCAATGCAGGAGATGCAGGAGACGCAGTTTCGATCCCTGAATTGGGAAGATGCCCTAGAGGAGGAAACGGCAACCCACCCTGGTATTCTTGCCTGGAGAAGGAGGACAAGAAGAGATGTGGACAGAGGAGCCTGGTGGGCTACAGTTCATGGGGTCACAAAGAGTCAGACATGACTGAGCATACAGGCACACACGCACTATGGGTCAGGCCTGGGCTGAGCACCAGGGAAGGGCTGTCAGCAGAACAGACAACAGTCCCTGCCCTGAGGAAGGAGACACATATTAAACAAATAAACAAAAATATAATATGACAGCGAGTCGGGAAGAAAGAGGGGCTGAGGGTGACACTGGAGGTGACGCTTCAGCAGGGTAGCCAGGGAAGGCGTCCTGGAGGCAGTGACACTGAGATGAGGTCTGAATGGTGCGCGGGATCCAGCTAGGCGACAGAGCTGGGGGAAGAGCATTCCAGACACATGGAACAGCGAGTGCAAAGCCCTGGGGTTAGACCACACCTGGTGTGTTGGAGAGATTGCGAGGAGGCAATTGGAGTGGAGAAAAGTGAGCTAGGAAGGGAGAGTGGTGATGAGGAGGTCAGAAAGGCAATGGGGCCAGACGAGGCAGGGCCCTGTGGGCCTCGGGAAGACTTTGGCTTGTGTTCTGGACGTGAGCCATGGAGGGTTCCAAGCAGAAGGACAAGATCTGACTTAGGATCCACCTGGGTTTAGCAGGATCCTTTGGGCTGTGTGGAGAATGGCGAGATCAGCAGGGAGGTGCTTTGAATCCAGGTGTGGAAGTGAAGGGGGGCAACCTGGTTGGGTCTGGATGTATTTCAAGGGTAGGGCCGACAGAATCTCCTGCCAACTATTGGATGTGGGACAAGAGATGAATCTAGTGACCCCAAGGTTTGAGCCTGAGCACCTGGAAGGGTGGAGACATCATTTCCTGAGAGTGGAGAGCTGTGGGTGGGCCCAGTGCCCACGTCTGCCCTCTGCCCACTCCCTGAAAGCCCCCTGCTGACTCCCAGCCCACCTCAGCCTCTGCTGGGTCAGGGCACGGAGGGAGAGAGTGAGAACTCGGCTCCACCCAGGCCTCCAGGCAGGAAAGGGGCACCCGGGGCCTGGCCGCAGTGTGACACAACAGTTAATAATTTTGCCGCTGAGTTTTGCAATGGGCACTCTTTATCGACTGCTAAAGCCAGGGGGATTTTGCAACCATCCCAACGGGTGATACGGCTAATGCCAGGCCAGAGGGACACGGGACCAAGCCACGGGCATCTCCTTGACCCACAGGGACTGACGCTCCAACAGGCCATCCAGGGCTGAGCCATCATGGCACCACGAAGGGCTGGCAGCGAGCTCTGGCCTCTGGATCACGAAGTTCCAATCTCAGCTTGTCCACTTGGCCGGGGACCTTGAGCAAGTCACTTCCCCTCTCTGGACCTCAGCTCTTCCTCTGTAAAAAGGAGAGCAATTAAAGGGATTGTTTTCAAATTACTTTAAAACTATTACCCAACCTACCATTTAACCTTTATTGAACATTGACTGTGTACCAAGACCCATGCTTAGGCACTTCCTCTACATCATCTCATTTAATCCTGTCTTTTAAATCTTTTAAACTGCTGTTTTCCTATTTTACAAATGGGGAAACTGAGGCTGAGAGAGAGGGGGTGACTGCCCCCAGGTCAGCCAACCTGTGAGGAGCAGGGACTCAGACCCAGCCTGTCTGAGTCCAAACCCCAGCTCTGTCTTAGGAAGTCACTGCGGGCCTCTGAGGCTGTTTCCTCATCAGCACACTAGGAAGTACAAAGTGAGTAGAATCGAGCAGCGTTGCCCTCAGTGGGTTAGTGTCCAGTGCTTGGGCCGCCCTGAGAACACAGGGGCCATTGGCATTATCACCAGGATTGCTGTGAGCACCTTCCCTCAGGGTGCCCGGCAGCTGGGATGCCCCTCCTCCCTGCTCCATTCAGCCCTATGGGGCACAGACAGGGCACAGGCTTTAGAATCACAGCCAAGATCCCTTCTGCCCTCTTGCTGTGACCCTGGGCACATCCCCCCTGTCCCCTGGGGCAATAATTCCCAACCATTCCAGGCCATTTACAGGCCAAAAGAGGCCACTGAGGCAATGATAATCCTGGTGTGATGGGCCTGCCAAGCAGTCCTATGGAAAGGGGTCGTTTACCCCATCCAGCAGAGGAGAACACCAAGGCTCAGGCTGGCACATGACTGGCCCAGGACAGCTCTACAAGGAGAAGGGGCAGAGATGCTGCTCCACCATGACAGGGCCTCTGCCTGCTAGGGCGCTGATGCAGAAGCCTTCCTGCAAAGTCTCTCTCTGTTTCTCTCCCCTTCTGTATCTCCCTGCCTTTCTCTTTCCTCTGTCTCTCCCTCAGTGTCTCTGTCTCTCCCCATCTCTGTCTCTCCCCCATGTCTCTGTCTCTCCCTCTGTCTCTCTGTCTCTCCCTCATGACTCTGTCTCTCCCCCAAGTCGCTCTGTCTCTCCCTCAGTGTCTCCACCTCTCCATCATTTCTCTCTGTCCCTCCCTCAGTATCTCTGGCCCAGGCTCCCTCTTCCCTACGTTTGCTCTGGGCCCACCCACCCCTGCTCCATTCCTGGCTCGATCAATATTTACTGAGGTGAAGGCGTCTGGCCATCTAATTTGCCTGACACGCTCACCCAGCCATACCTTTCCTCTCACAGACACCACCCAAGGGTTCCCTAGAGAGGTAAGGCAGGGTGGGGGACCCACAGCCTCAGTGATGCTCAGAATGCCCCCAGTTCAAAGTCCACAGCTCTGGCCCCAGACCTGGCCCCAGCTGGATTCTCTCTTATAAGTCAAGGGCAGACTCTGCCCACAGTGCCCTGGGGGGTGAATGCTGATTGGCCCAAGCCAAACGTGGCCCTCTCTCTCCCCTTGCATTGATTGGCTGAGGTTAGCCATGGAGTGTATCTGTGGCCAGTGAGATGGGGAATTCTGCCAAGGGACTTCTGGGAACAATTTCTTCATTCTTAAGAGGATATATGAAGGCCTTTGCCTGCCTTGACCATAGCCACGTGAGGAAGAGATGGCAGGAGCTTTGGCAGCTATCATGGAGCTATAAGGAACTAGGCTGAGAAGAGAGGACAGAACCACGAGGTGGGAAGAACCTGCACCCTCATTCATGTCCAGCCCACCCCAACCTCCAGCTCACCAAACCATTATTCGTTCTCTCATACGACAAATCTTAATGTTACACCTAGTGTGTGTCAAGCCCTGTGATGGGCACTGGGAATAGAGCAGGAAACAGAACTGACACGGTTCCTGCCTTGCATTCCGGAGTAGGGAATAGACCTCCACTGAATCATCAACTGAGCAAGTGTAACCATACGGCCATATGATGGCTGCAAGGAGAGATCCACGGAGATGAGACCAGCAGGGGGCAGGGAGGAAAGCACTCTAGCAGAGAGCATGAGAGGGAGAGTGGCAGGAGCCTGGGGGGAATGTCAGGCAGCACCTTCGGGTCGTGATTAGAAGGTTAATCCTTATTCTGAGGGCAGTGGGAACCACGGAGACTGTTGAGCAAAGTTGCTGCACGCGGATCCTGCTTACGTTTCCTAAGGCTCCATCAGGAAGCACGTGGAGAGGAGATGTAGGGGTGAGACGGGAGCAGGAGAGCGGTTGTCCAGCCTGAACGGGGCTGGGGCGGGAGACCCTGAGCAGTGGGGACAGGAAAAGGCAAGACTTCGGTAGGCGGCAGTAACGGTCCTTACTGATTGCTCCCCACCATCAGGCACGGTTCCAAGCGCCTCACAGACAGTATCCCATGTAAGCACGTCCCTGTGAAGTGGAAACTCTTACGGTCCCTGCTTCACAAGGAGGAAACTGAGGCCATCGTGGGATCAGTGTCCAAGAAATAGCTTAGACCCTCACTTGCCAGCACTTTCTGCCTCCACTTCAGTGGGCCTCAGGGCACTGGAAACCTCGGGCATCCAGGGTTCCTTTGGGCTGTCAGTCACCCTGGACTCTCCCCGCCCCCATGGGGTCACATGGGGATCTCGCCATGTGTCAGCCCTTCCCTATTTCACTCTCCTTGAGAAGTCACTTCTATCACATCCAAGGTCTCCCAGCCACAGACCCCATTTCCCCCACGCCCCTCACTCTCTTCTACGGGGCAGGACCCCACCCCCTGTGACTTGTCAACCTGGCGGAGGTCAGGGACTTGCCCGAGGCCATCTAGCATGTCCTCGGTGCAGGTGCCTACAGCTGAGGTGAGGCCACCAGGGCCTGTGCTGTTATCTGCGGCCAGAGGCCAGAGGCCCAGTGGGATGGCTGGGGCCCCTGATACGGTGGCCTGTGGTCCCAGACCCCTCGATGTCAGGCAGGCCAGGCACAGCCCAGAGATAATCAGGACCGGATTCTGGCCAGTGATTCATTACAACATCACAGCCAGGGCCGCCCCGCAGCTGTGAAGACTCAGAGGCAGGATCTTCTGAGGCTGGAACTGCAGGAGGGGCGGGGATGGTGCAGGGAGACCCAGGGGTTCCTCTCAGATCCCTTCGTAGGAGGAATCCACACAGCAGAAAATGTCCAGGCCACTTCTTGATGGTCGCTTGCTGGCTCACGGCGGGACACAGTGGTGACCAAGCAGAGCTGGTGCCTGTCCTCAGAAAGCTAACACTTGCGTGGAGGAAGCAGGCATCAGAGCCGGAGTCCCGTTAAAAGGAAGGAAGAAGAGGGACTTCCCTGGTGTTCCCGTAGTTAACACTCTATGCTTCCAATGCAGGGGGCATGGGTTCAATCCCTGGTCAGGGAACTAAGATCCCACACATCGTGTGGCTCGGCGAAAAAAGTAAAAAAAAAAAATAAAAGAAGAAGAAAAGGAAGGAGAGGTGCAGGAGAGGCCTCCTGGTGAGGCGACTTTGAGCTGAGGGCTGAAGCATATGTAGGACAGAGCTCTGGGAAGAAGAAGAGGAAGAGAATCCCAGGAGCATGTGTGAAGGTCCTGCGGTGGGCCCAGTGTGGACCATCCGGGGTGAAAGCATAGAAAGGGAGGGTCAGGGTGGTGAGGCAGGACCAGAAACAGATCAACAGGCACCTCTAGGCCAAGGTGAGGGGCTGGGATTTTAGTTTATGGGCCACTGGGAGCCATGGAAGGCTGCAGGCAGGGCTTAGGATAGATGTGCTCAGACCAGGAGTCCAGGGCATTAGATTTGCAGGACGGCCTGGCGGGGGCTGAGCAATGTCAGGTTCTCAGACCTGAGGCTCCAGGGCTCCGGAGCCCTCCTCGGTCCGACATTCAGGGCTCTGGCAGCCTGCATCAGAGGCCCAACGGAGCCATCCCAGGGACCCATAGGCAGTTCCAGGCAGCGATTATCTCAGTTTTGAGCACTAATTAGCCCAGTTTCACCTCAGGCCTCCCCAGCTCTGCTCTGAGAGGCCGCCTCCAGGTACAAGGTCCCAAGGGAAGGCTGGAGGGGCAAGAGAAGGGGCCCCCCTGAGCCGGTTCCCAGGAACACACAGAACTGCACTGCAACCCCGAGGCGTGGAGGCAGCCCAGCTAGCGAGGCCTGCAGCAGGCTCTGCCCCGTGCGCACACTCTCCCACCCCCAAGCTCCCCATACCTCGGGCGGCCCCAGGCTCCTGGCCGCCCCCACTCCTGCCCCAAGATCCCCACTGTGTCTCTCCTGCTGTCTCTGGTTCTTCACCTCTCTCAGCTGCACCTGGCTGTGTGTGTGTGTGTGTGTGCGCGTGCATACACACGCGCCCGTGTGTGTGTGTCTCTCTCCTGCTCTCTGTCCTCTCTCTCTCTGTCTCTCCCCGTCTCCTTGCCCTCTAGCCCCAGCTTAAAGCCCAGGCACTCTCCCCTTCCCCGCTGGTCTCCAGCCCGAAGCCCCGGGTCAGGTCAAGGGAAGCCCTTCGGGTCCCAGCCCCTCGGGGGCGCAGGGTGGGAGTGAATGACGCTGAGAGGCCCCAGGCAGAGGAGTGAAGACCTATCTGCACTGACTGCTCCAGCCCTGCCGGTTTTTCCAGCTCAGCTCCGCCCTGCGGAGCCACCCCCTCCCCAGGGACCCACCCTCCTTGCGCCAAGTGGGGCCTGACCCGGAGCGTCCTGGAAAACAGCAGGGGAGGCAGGCTCAGCTCGCCCGGGCCCTCCAGCCAGCCCAGGCTAGGGCTGGAAACTTACAACCCTAGAAGCACGTTGGGGGAAACTGAGACTCAGAGAGGGCTTAGGGCCACACAGCTGAATAGGGTCAGACTTTGAACCCAGGACCCAGGAAGGGATGCAGATATAAACAAAGGTCCCCCTCTTGCTCCTGGACCCCGGGTCTCCTTCCCCAGAGGTCACCCCGGTCCCAGTTTCTTGGGTGTCCTTCCAGAATCATCCAGGCATATCCACATGTCTCTTCTTTTATGAATGTTTTAACACAAGTGGTGGAACAATAGACACTGTTCTGCACCTGCTTTTTCACTTAGCCGTATCTGGGAGATCTCGTCTTATCAAAGCCTTCTTCCTTATTTCTAACGCCTGCTATGTCCTCCAGGGAGTAGACCAGCCCCAGCGAACTTGCCCCCCCCACTAATGGACATCCTGGTTGCTTCCAGTCCTTTCGCATCCTCCCAACATACACGTGTATCCACACAGGTTCGCACAGTCTCTGGGCTGCTGACCTGTAGGATCCAGTTGTCTAGGAAGGTGGCAGTGACTGTAACCCAGGGATAAGCTCAGAATCCATCACAATTGCAGACTTCTGGATGCTCCAAAGCACCCAAAGTGGGAGCTTGGGCGAAGGACCCTAGAATCTGCGTGTTTAGCAAACACCTCCCAGAGAAGAGGGACTCATCGAGCTGAGAGGTTGTGGCAAAATAATGGACTGTCTAGCTGTGTTTTCCAGCTGTGTTTCCAGCTGTCAGGGCCCAGGGGGACACCCTGCCCTCCCATCTCAGAGTCTCCCTTTCGTTCCATTCATGTGAGGCTCTGGAAACATCCATGGGGGTGGTAAAAAGGACTCTGCACGGTGAAACGTAAGCAATAATGAAGCTGAAAAAAATCAATAAAAGGGGAAACAGAGACAAAGAGAGGCAATTTGACAAGGCTAAGATTCCACCGGCCCTCATGTTGATATGCAGCCAGGCTGAACTTGAACCGAGGTCTCCTAACCCTTAGGCCACGAGTTTTCTGTTGCACGCCGCACACCCTGGGCCAATCTCCTGTCACTCAGCCAGCACTGATCCCCCCACCCACCAGTGATCTGCCTACCAGCCCGCCCCTCCTCCTCCTCCTGTTCACTGTTCACATCATCATGCAGCCCACCCTACCCATCCATCCATCTATCCATCTAGCTCCCTGTTCACAGACCCTCATCCAGCCAACCACCCCTCAACCTCCATGCAGGATTCGGAGCACCTACCAAGTACAAGATGCCGTTCTAAACACTGGCAGCCCAGGATCCACAAGACAGACCGGTTCCTGCCCCAGGATCTCAGCGCCTACGGAAGAGAGTGACCGCAGATAGACTATCACACACATCCAGACCCTGAACGGGGTCCTGGCTGTGAAGACCATGCACAGGGGTGGAAGGGAGCACGTGGAGGGTCAGGGAAGTCCTCTTTGGGTGAGGACCCTCTCCAGTGAGGGTCAAGTCAGGAGTAGACATGAACCTGGGGGAGAGGGGAGGGAAAGGCATTTGTCAACGAGGCAGCAGCATGGGCCGAGAGCAAGAGACAGAGGAGCAGCAAGCTGGGGACTGGAGGAGCGGCCCTCCAAAGAGAGAGAGGGTGGGAGGTGAGGAGGGGTGAGGCGTAGGTGTGAGCAAGGACTAGGTGTGAGCTGGCTGATGGGAGAGCCAGCTACAGGGTGTGCGGGAGAGGGATGCTGAGAGGCCTGGGGTAGGAGCCACAGAGCACAGGCCACCAGCCAGGAATCAGGCTCCCCGGAAGCCGTACAGAAGAGGCCCCGGGGAGCGGCAGGGCGCCTCGGGGCACACAGTCTGCTTCCTGCCTCTACTGCCAGAGGACCAGTCACTGAACTGCCAGCGCCCCCGCCAGCTCCCGGCTCCCTGCCAGCCCCGGCCTGCCCCTCCTCCCACTCACCAGCCACTCCTGCCCCACCTCAGGGGATCTTCCCCTGCCTCCCCACCACCCAGTTCATCAGGGGGCACCAAGCCTTCAGTAAGGGGTCCCCTCGGGCCTCACCCAACCTGCAAGGATTCCATCAAAGCTTAGCAGGTCACTCCATTCAAAGCCTCCACAGTATTGTGATGCTATTTATTGAGTGCCTACTGTGTACCAGGCCCTGGACTCAGCACTTCCACCATTCTTTCATTCCAGTCTCTCCTCTCCTTGGCTGCCACCACCCATAACCCTGGGGGGAGAAATTGAATCATATCCCCCTCTGCTCAGAATGCCACCTCTCCATGACCGCATCCACGCACCACCTTCCAGCGCCTCTCCTCCTTCTCCCCCTCACTCCCAGCAGCCCCCAAGAGGCCTCCCTGCCGCTCCCCCACAGGGGAGGCCTGACCCCAACCCAGGCCCTTTGCACATGCTGGTCCCTGTCCCACTCTCCCTCCTCCTCCAGGCCTTTGCTTAAATACAGCCTCTCTCACTGAGGCCCTTCCTGACCTCTGTGGTTAAATGCAATGTCACACACACATACACACACACACCAGCATTCCTTCTCTCTTTTTATAATCAAAGTTTTTTGTTTTTTTTTTTAATTATTTTGACCACACTGCAAGGCTTTCAGGATCTTAGTTCCTCGACCAGGGATCAAACCCAGGCCCTTGGCAATGAAAGTATGGGGTCTCAAACCCTGGACCACCTGAGAATTCCCTCTCCTTCCTCTTCTGCGGACTTCCCCAGTGGCTCAGGCAATGTGGGAGACCCGGGTTCCATCCCTGGGTTGGAAAGATCCCCTGGAGGAGGGCATGGCAACCCACTCCAGTATTCCTGCCTGGAGAGTCCTCATGGACAGAGGAGCCTGGAGGGCGGCAGGCTCTTCTTTATTTTTCTTCACAGCGCTCACCATCTGACTGGCTGTATCTCCTGCCACGAGGGTGTAAACGCCATGAAGACTCGGTCTGGGGCTGTCTTGCTTTCTGCTGTATTCGGGGGCTTAGCCCAGGTTGTGCTCATTCCTGGAGCACATCCTTGAGAGTCTGCTGTGCGCTGGACGCGGGGTCACAGACACAGCAGAGAACAACAGGGAAATGGGGAGAGCAGCATCAGAGGCTCTGGGTCCAGGATGCTGTGCGGTCACTTCCCAGCTGTGGGACCTCCGAAGAATACTGGAGCCCTGAGGTTCAGCTGATCCCAGAGACTGGTGCCCCTCCGACCCAACACCATCCCGTCAGCTCCTCCAAGGACCCCGTGACACCCACAGTGTTATTCTTCTCTGGAAAACGCCTCGCTCGGTTACCAGATGGTCTATGCTCTCAGAGCTTTCACAACAGATGCCAGTTAACCAAAAGCCGCCTCGACGGGGCCCTCAGTGACCCAGAACTGGGTTTTGCTGCTGTTTTTTCCCTTTGTTTCCGTGAGTTCATCTACCAGCCATTTACTTATTCGGCAGCAATTGTGCGGCTATCACGGAGGATCACGGATGCCCCACTTACAGACAGGACTGACACACGAGGGCTCAGGAACAGAGAGATGGGCTAGAAAACGGGGAGGAGGTGGGAAGCCACAAGAAGACATGCCCACGGAGTGGGCTTTGGGTGGATGAGGTTGGTGAAAATGTACCATCTCTTTTGAACCCAGGTTATACTTCCATAAAAGACTTACCTTCTAAAAAGTATAACAGGAGAAAAGAAAGGAAGGAAAAGACACATTGTGAAAGTGTAAGTCGCTCAGATGTGTCTGACTCTTTGTGACCCCATGGACAACAGTCCACCAGGTTCATCTGTCCATGGAATCCTCTAGGGAAGAACACCGGAGTGGGTAGCCATTCCCATTTCCAGGGATTCCCAACCCAGGGATCAAACCCAAGTCTCCTGCATTGCAGGCAGATCCTTTACCATCTGGGCCACCAGGGAAGCTCTATGAGTGTGTGTGTGTGTGCGTGTGTGTGTTAGTCACTCAGTTATCTGACTCTTTTCAATCCCATGGACTATAGTCTGCCAGGCTCCTCTGCCCATGGAATTGCCAGACAACAATACTAGAGTGGGTCGGGGATCAAACCCAAGTCTCCTGCATTGCAGGCAGATTCTTTACTGTCTGAGCCATTAGGGAAGCCCCAAAAGTGAAAGTGTTAGTCGCTCAGCTGTGTCCAACTCTTTGTGACCCCATGGCCTGTGGCGCATCAGGCTCCTCTGTCCGTGGAATGAAAGGCACATTGACACACACCTTTTTTTTTTTATTGGCTGCACCACACAGCATGCAGGATCTTAGTTCCCCAACCAGGGACAGAACCTGCACCCCTGCAGTGGAAGCACAGATTATTAACCAGTGGGCTGCCAGGGAAGTCCACATTGGCACACAGATTGAAGTAATGCGTAGACCAAGGTCTGGAAGTTTGCACCCGCAAATCATAAAAGCCTCCAAGGAGGGTGAGGAAGGGATTGGCTCTGGGGCAAGTGAGCCTCATCAGAAATGTTTTCACGTCTTAAGAGAATGAATGCATGTCTTACTAGCGTCATTTGAAATAAAAGGCAAAGAGGTCACTCAGGGCATCAATGAGCAACTTGTATCTATTAAGCACCTACTGTGTGCTCGAGGGGCACACGGTTAGCCCCCCCCCTCAAGCCCTAATCTTCCTGAGTTTCACCTTAGCTCAGCCACTGATGGCAGCTGGGAACCAGAACACGGAGTTCCTCTCCTGTCTCCCTTAGCCCTGCACAAAGTACTTCTACTTCCCAGGTGAGGAAAACCGAGGTCAGCAAGGTTAGTGATTGTGATACCTAGACTCAAAGAAGGTTCCTGAGCGTCTAAGGAGAAACTCAGGTGAAGTGCTCAGTGACCTCGCTGGGCGCCACAAGCCCGGCTCCCTGAAAATGAGGAGACCCAGGTTCTGAAACCACGAAGAATTTCAAGACGCAACAGCAGAGCATTAAACCAAGTCCGGGGCCCTCCTGAGCACGGGGTCCTGAGCGCCTGCCCGGGATGCAGGCTGACAAAGCCCGTGCTGGTCTCAGCTTAGCTTACCAAGAACTTTCTCAAAACTCAGAGTGATTCATCCACTTGTACAGAGTGAAGTAAGTCAGAAAGAGAAAAACAAATATTGCATATTAACGCATATATAAGGAATCTAGAAAAATGGTACTGATGAACCTATTTGCAGGGCAGGAATAGAGACCCAGACATAGAGAACAGGCTTGTGAGCTCATCAGGGGAAGCAGAGGGTGGGACAAACTGAGCGGGAGCGTTGATATATATATATATATATATATATATATTACCATACATAAAACAGAGCTGCTGGGAAGTTAGTATGTAACAGTGCTCCCTGGTAGCTCAGCTGGTAAACAATCCGTCTGCAATGCAGGAGACTCCAGTTTGATTCCTGGGTCGGGAAGATCCGCTGGAGAAGGGATAGTTTACCCACTCCAGTATTCTTGGGCTTCCCTGGTGGCTCAGACAGTAAAGAATCCGCTTGCAATGTGAGAGACCTGGGTGCGATTCCTGGGTGGGGAAGATTCCCTGGAGGAGGGCATGGCAACCCACGCCAGTATTCTCGCCTGGAAAATCCCCTGGTGGGCTCCAGTCCATGGGGTCGCAGAGAGTCAGACACGACTGAGCGACTAAGCACAGCACAGTGACAACCTAGAGGGGTGGGATGGAGGCAGGATGAGATGGGGGTGGAAGGGAGGGGATATATGTATATTTTTGGCTGATTGACGTTGTTGTATGGCAAAAAGCAACACAGCATGGTAAAGCAATTATCCTCCAATTAAGAATAAATTTTTTTAAAAACCTCAGAGTGGGAAATAAGTGAGTTTTCTGAGTAATCCTCAGGCAGTCTGAATCAAGCTCCTTTCTCCAGAACTTTCCATCCCATGCCAGCTGCCTTACTTCACTGGTGTTCCTAGGTCTAAGGGCAACACAGACTCCCTCCTTCCTGCAAGTACCAATAACACCAGCAGCTGCGGCTACTAGGATCTGGTGCTTGGGGCAGGCGGGCGTGGTATTGAGATCTGCACACACTGAACTCCGAGTCTGCTCTTTGGTGCTATATTAGCTAGATGCTCTTGTGGGCAGTGGAAGACGTGGAAGTGGAAACTGAGGCACAAAGTGGGGAGCTGCTCGGCCCAGGTCGCACCAGCAGATGAGGGCAGAGCTGGGATTGTCACTAGAGCCCACACACTGGCTCAGGAAGGAAGGCAAAGGCCTGCAGGACGCGGGCAGAGATTGGCAGGGCCGCCCCAGGCCAGAGAACCAGGCTCCTGGGATGAGAGTTGCAGGCGGGGCCGTCCTCTGCCCCACTGCCTCCCCTCCACACTTGGAGCCCTGAGTCTGAGCTCTGGGCTGGAACAGCCTTTGCCAGGCAGAGGTTTCATCATCGCCCGCCAGGCCCCCGGGGAGCCTGTGGGAGCCCAGCAGGGCTGTCCAGCCCACTGAGTCCAGGCCAGAGCACTGGGTAAGGAGCACACTCCAGGGCCCCCCAGACCCAGGTTCAAATCCTGCCTCTGCCACACCCACCAGGCAAGGTCATCTCCACCTCTGAGCTCTTGCGGATTTTTTTGGTTGTTGTTTTCCCTTTTCAACCTCAAGGACCAAGAAGGCCAAGTTATCCGAGTGGACTCCTCAGTTCACAGTGGTGTCTTCATTGTCCACACAAGCCTCCTCTCTGGTTTCATTTTTTATTCCCCTTAACCCCACTCTCCACTCCCTGCCCACCTCATTCTCCTATGTCCGGTATATGTCTTTAGTTTTTTCATTCTTTTACTTTTGAGTTTAACTTACATAGGATAACGTGCAGAAAAGGAACTTCTCTCAACAAACTTTTGTCAATGAATTTTTATCTCAGCGCCTATTTATTTATGTATAAATGCATGTGACCACCAGCCAGATCAAGACATGGAACTTCTGCAGCAGCCGGGAAGGCTGATCCATGCCCCTTCTCAGATGCTACCTCTGCCCACAAAAGGAACCAGTATTTTGACTTTTAGATTTGTCTGACCAATTCTCAAACTTCGTATCAGAGGAATCACACACAGTACGTGGACTTCGGTGTCTGCCTTGCTTCCCTCCATAAGATGCTTTTCAGATTCATCCATAACGTGTATGAATCCACAGCTCGCTCCACACCATTGCTGAATTACATTCCATTTACAGGTGGATTACAATCTGTTGCTCTTCTCACTTGCTAAAAAGCATCTGAGTTGTTTCCAGTCTGGGGCTCCTATAAACAAAACTGCTGGGAATATGCTTACAGGTCTTTTCGTGGACATGTATTTTCATTTCTCTTGGGTATACTGAAGGTCAGCTGTTTATATTTGTTTTTAAACTTATTTTGGTGTAACCTTTCAACTCATAAAAAATGACAAGAGTTACAGGGACTCTTCAGTCAAGCTATAACATCCTTCACCCAGATTGTTTATATTTTGTCCCACTTACTTTATCACTTCCCCTCTATTTATATTTCTCTCTTATCCTGAGTTATTTGAGAGCCAGTTGTAGACACTGTTGTTTAGTCACTAAGTCATGTTCAACTCTTTCGAGACCCCCTGGACTGTAGCCCGCCAGGCCCCTCTGTCCATGGGATTATCCAGGCAAGAATCCTGGAGTGGGCTGCCGTTTCCTCCTCTAGGGGATCTTCCCGACCCAGGGATGGAACCCACGTCTCCTGCGTCTTCTGCATTGGCAGGAGGATTCTTTACCACTGCGCAACCAGAGAAACCCAGTTATAGACATGCTGTCTTTTTATTCCTAAACCCTCCAGCCTTATCGCCTAACCCTCTCCCATCTCCCCGTCTCCCCATTACACACCCAGTATTACTATCAGATTCAGGACACGGCATCAATGCAGCATGACTATCGAATCCACACACCAATTCAATATGCTATAATCATCCTCATAAGAGGCTTTATGGTCCTTTTTCTGGTCCAGAATGATTCCTAGCTTCCCTTAGTTGTATGTAGGTCTTTCAATAGTTCCTCAGCTTCTCTGGGATGTTCTCGTCCTGCTTTTGAGGATGACAGGCTAACTCTTTTGTAATACGTCCTTCACTCTGGATTTGCTCGATGCTCCCTCCTTAGATTCAGGCTATGCATCTTTGCAGGGACATAATAGAAGTGATGCTGTATTCTTCCTGTGTGTCCTGTTACGCAGCACACAATCGTGATTTGTCCTATTGCTGGAAAATAAAGATAATAAAAGTTCCCGCCTCCTAGAGGTATTAAAAGGATTAAAGGAGACACAACCTAAGGCCTGATTTTGCAATTATTATCTCTCCTGCCATTGGAGGGAGGGCCAGACATGGCCTAGAAGAACAAACACAGGGCTATCCCCACCCAGACCTGTCTCCTGGGCTCTAATCCTCACCTTACCTCCTGGAACTTGCAACCAAGATGCACAGAGAGATGGGAGTACCCAGGAGCCCAGAATTCTAGTCAGACCAGACTGGAGGCCCCTTTGTGCTGGTTCAGCCTGATCCTGAGGGATGGGACCCAAGGCCCTGAGCGTGCAGAGGACTTCTCCAGTGTCACACGGCAAGCCAGTGGGGACTCCGCCCACCTCTGCACCCTCCACACCAGGGGCTTTAACCCTGGGTGGTTTTGCTTGGCAATGTCTGGAGACATTTTTGGTTGTCACAGCTGGGGGCAGGGATGCTACTAGGCATCTAGTGGGGGAGGCCGGGGATGCTGCAATACCCAAGACTGTGCCCCACAACAAAGAATGATCCTGCCTCACATGCCAATAGTGCCAAGGTTGAGAAACCCTGGTCCACACTCAACTCGTGGCAGCAGGCACCAAGTGAGCCCTGGCCAACTTACGCTGCCTACTTTCTCCCAGGGCCCAACTGACTGCAAAGAAAGGGCAGTGTGGACCTTCAGCTATGTCTAGGGCTTAAAAAGAGGAGTCCCCATTGCACAAGTGAAGGTTTGCTGCCTGAGTCTGATTTTCCCTGAGTTCACAAGGGTTCAAGCTGCCCAGATGGCACTAGTGATAAAGAATCTGCCTGCCAATGCAGGGGTTGTAAGAGACACAGTTTCCATCCCTGGGCCCCGAAAATCCCCTGGAGAAGGAAATGGCAACCGCCTCCAGTATTCTCGCCTGGAGAATCCCATGGACAGAGGAGCCCGGCAGGCTACAGTCCATGGACTCACAAAAGAGTCAAACACAACTTAGCATCCGAGCAGCATGAGGGTGCAGATCGGTGCTGTTGGAGAAGGTCTGAGGCTGTCACAGTGTCTGAGGAGCTGGGTGGTGGGGGCTTACAGGACATCAGCCAGATTGCTAGGTGGGGGTGGTTACACCCTGAGATCATGTCATCATTTCTGGGCTCTGATTTTATAGACTCTGAGTGAGCTCCAGGTGGCTGTAGTTGTTGGCAGAAAGAGACAACTAACCCTGGCATGTAGCAGATTCTCAGTAAATGATTTGTTGGCAAAATTACTTGTGATAATAACTGATCTTTACCGAACAGGTACCATGTGCACTGCTCTAAGCAGTTTGCCTGTATCATCTCATCTAATGTCACCAAGCCTAGGTACTATTATTCCCATTTTACAGAAGAAAAACTGAGGCACAGAGAAGTTAAGTCACTTGTCCAAAGTCACAAAAGAAACATAAATGAATGAATGGATGAATGAATGAAATGAATGCCCATCCCCATCTAGATTAGCACTTTTGCTTCAAACGTTACCGAATTGAAAGTCTGGTTACAATACTTCTTGGCATCATAACAACCCCAGTTCAACACCCCTGACTCCCTGGTCCTCCCCCTCTCACTGCCTTGAGGGACTGTGTCCCCAGATCTGAGCCTGAGGCAGAGATTTATGCCACAAAGATCTGGGGACCCTAATTTAAGGGGACCCTTTTGTTTATCACACACATATATGTGTGGAGAAGGAAATGGCAACCCACTCCAGTATTCTCGCCTGGAGAATCCCATGGATGGAGGAGCCTGGCGGGCTACAGTCCATGGGGTTGCAAAGAGCCAGGCACGACTGAGCGACTTCACTTTCACTTTCACTGTTGTTTATCAAGCGCTTACTTTCCACCAAGCCTCATGCTACACAACAGTCAGGAATGTGAACGACCCATCACATGGATGAGGAAACGGAGGCTTAGAAGGGGGAGGGCATTTATTCCAGGTCAAACATCTAAGTGACAAACACCAAGTGAGCCACACCCACCTGACTCGTGAGCCCCACGGGGTGTCAGCAGAAGAAAGGGCAATGAGGAAAAACTGGCAGTGGCGAGGGGAGGGTGAGCCTCAGTTCACACTAGTTTCCAGAGAGTCCCAGCCTGCCTCCCGAGGTCCCCAGAGACTCGCCCCTCTCCAGACTATTTGAGAAATAACCCAATTGTATCGAGTTCATCTTTCCTCCCCACCCCCCTGAATAAAGTCAACAGTTACAGCGCACAGTTCAGTCAGTCAGTTCAGTCGCTCAGTCATGTCCGACTCTTTGCGACCCCATGAATCGCAGCACGCCAGGCCTCCCTGTCCACCACCAACTCCCGGAGTTCACTCAGACTCATGTCCATCGAGTCCGTGATGCCATCCAGCCATCTCAGCCTCTGTCGTCCCCTTCTCCTCCTGCCCCCAGTCCCTCCCAGCATCAGAGTCTTTTCCAATGAGTCAACTCTTCGCATGAGGTGGCCAAAGTACTGGAGTTTCAGCTTTAGCATCATTCCTTCCAAAGAAATCCCAGGGCTGATCTCCTTCAGAATGGACTGGTTGGATCTCCTTGCAGTCCAAGGGATTCTCAAGAGTCTTCTCCAACACCACAGTTCAAAAGCATCAATTCTTCGGTGCTCAGCCTTCTTCACAGTCCAACTCCCACATCCATACATGACCACTGGAAAAACCATAGCCTTCACAACCATCACTACAAACAAAGCTAGTGGAGGTGATGGAATTCCAGTTGAGCTATTCCAAATCCTGAAAGATGATGCTCTGAAAGTGCTGCACTCAATATGCCAGCAAATTTGGAAAACTCAGCAGTGGCCACAGGACTGGAAAAGATCAGTCTTCATTCCAATCCCAAAGAAAGGCAATGCCAAAGAATGCTCCAACTACCACACAATTGCACTCATCTCACACGCTAGTAAAGTAATGCTCAAAATTCTCCAAGCCAGGCTTCAGCAATATGTGAACCGTGAACTTCCTGATGTTCAAGCTGGTTTTAGAAAAGGCAGAGGAACCAGAGATCAAATTGCCAACATCCGCTGGATCATGGAAAAAGCAAGCGAGTTCCAGAAAAACATCTATTTCTGCTTTATTGACTATGCCAAAGCCTTTGACTGTGTGGATCACAACAAACTGTGGAAAATTCTGAAAGAGATGGGAATACCAGACCACCTGATCTGCCTCTTGAGAAATCTGTATGCAGGTCAGGAAGCAACAGTTAGAACTGGCCATGGAACAACAGACTGGTTCCAAATAGGAAAAGGAGTTCGTCAAGGCTGTATATTGTCACCCTGCTTATTTCACTTATATGCAGAGTCCATCATGAGAAACGCTGGGCTGGAAGAAACACAAGCTGGAATCAAGACTGCCGGGAGAAATATCAATAACCTCAGATATGCAGATGACACCACCCTTATGGCAGAAAGTGAAGAGGAACTCAAAAGCCTCTTGATGAAGGTGAAAGTGGAGAGTGAAAAAGTTGGCTTAAAGCTCAACACTCAGAAGATGAAGATCATGGCATCTGGTCCCACCACTTCATGGGAAATAGATGGGGAAACAGTGGAAACAGTGTCAGACTTTATTTTTGGGGGGCTCCAAAATCACTGCAGATGGTGACTGCAGCCATGAAATTAAAAGATGCTTACTCCTTGGAAGGAAAGTTATGACCAACCTAGATAGCATATTCAAAAGCAGAGACATTACTTTGCCAGCAAAGGTCCATCTAGTCAAGGCTATGGTTTTTCCTGTGGTCATGTATGGATGTGAGAGTTGGACTGTGAAGAAGGCTGAGCACTGAAGAATTGATGCTTTTGAACTGTGGTGTTGGAGAAGACTCTTGAGAGTCCCTTGGACTGCAAGGAGATCCAACCAGTTCATTCTGAAGGAGATCAGCCCTGGGATTTCTTTGGAAGGAATGATGCTAAAGCTGAAACTCCAGAACTTTGGCCACCTCATGCGAAGAGTTGACTCATTGGAAAAGACTCTGATGCTGGGAGGGATTGGGGGCAGGAGGAGAACGGGACGACAGAGGATGAGATGGCTGGATGGCATCACTGACTCGATGGACATGAGTTTGAGTGAACTCCGGGAGTTGGTGGTGGACAGGGAGGCCTGGCGTGCTGCGATTCATGGGGTCGCAAAGAGTCGGACATGACTGAGCGATTGATCTGATCTGATCTGACTAGACGGACCTTTGTTGGCAAAGTAATGTCTCTGCTTTTGAATATGCTATCTAGGTTGGTCATAACTTTCCTTCCAAGGAGTAAGCGTCTTTTAATTTCATGGCTGCAGTCACCATCTGCAGTGATTTTGGAGCCCAGAAAAATAAAGTCTGACACTGTTTCCACTGTTTCCCCATCTATTTCCCATGAAGCAATGGGACCAGATGCCATGGTCTTCGTCTTCTGAATGTTGAGCTTTAAGCCAACTTTTTCACTCTCCACTTTCACCTTCATCAAGAGGCTTTTGAGTTCCTCTTCACTTTCTGCCATAAGGGTGGTGTCATCTGCATATCTGAGGTTATTGATATTTCTCCTGGCAGTCTTGATTCCAGCTTGTGTTTCTTCCAGCCCAGCATTTCTCATGATGTACTATGCATAGAAGTGAAATAAACAGGGTGACAATATACAGCCTTGACGTACTCCTTTTCCTATTTGGAACCAATCTGTTGTTCCATGTCCAGTTCTAACTGTTGTTTCCTGACCTTCATATAGGTTTCTCAAGAGGCACGTCAGGTGGTCTGGTATTCCCATCTCTTTCAGAATTTTCCACAGTTTGTTGTGATCCACACAGTCAAAGGCTTTGGCATAGTCAATAAAGCAGAAATAGATGTTTTTCTGGAACTCTCTTGCTTTTTCCATGATCCAGCGGATGTTGGCAATTTGATCTCTGGTTCCTCTGCCTTTTCTAAAACCAGCTTGAACATCTGGAAGTTCACAGTTCACATACTGTTGAAGCCTGGCTTGGAGAATTCTGAGCACCACTTTGCTAGCGTGTGAGATGAGTGCAGCTGTCGGTAGTTGGAGCGTTCTTCGGCATTGCCTTTCTTTGGGATACACACATACACATAATCCCTTGATCAGTCCCCCAAACCCCATCTCAGCATTCAGACAAGCCAACGTGCACAGAGGCACATTCAAGGACATCATTACAGTGTTTGTGGCTTTGGGGACTTGGAAGCCGTATCAGTGTCCACCATAAGGGGGAGGGCACATTAAAATGCGGCAGACACATCACAAGAATGGTACGCATCTGAGCAAAAGGCAGTGCAGGGAGCAGTGCAGCATGGAGACGTCTCTAAACATCGTCTGCCACAACAGATTGGAAATGGCTGTCCGTTGAAGTATCGTCTGAGCTAGAGAAAGGTGGAGACAACTTGAATCTCCATCAAAAGAAGACAGGCTACATGGTTGTGGTGCATCCATGCAATGGGGTACTGTGTGATCACTAAAAAGATCGAGGCAGCTCTACAGTGCTGATATGATACAGAGCTGGATGAGAAAAGCAAAGCACAGCCCACAATGGCAAGCGGTGTGATATGATGTGTGATGTGAACACGGGGTGCACTCCAGCTCACACAGCCATCTGAAACAAGAAACACTGCTGGGAGCTGCAGTGGCCTCTGGGGAAGGGAACTTGGAGTGTGAGGGCGAAAGTGGAAGGAGGACCAGCTCTTCACTGCAAACTTTTTCATATCCTTTGAATAATGAGCATATGTTATATATTCATATATAGAGAGAGTTTTGCCAAGAAAATGCACTGGTCATAACAAACACCCTCTTCCAACAACACAGGAGAAGACTCTATACATGGACATCACCAGATGGTCAACACCGAAATCAGATTGATTATATTCTTTGCAGCCAAAGATGGAGAAGCTCTATACAGTCAACAAAAACAAGACCAGGAGCTGACTGTGGCTCAGACCATGAACTCCTTATTGCCAAATTCAGATTTAAATTGAAGAAAGTAGGGAAAACCACTAGACCATTCAGGTATGACCTAAATCAAATCCCTTATGATTATACAGTGGAAGTGAGAAATAGATTTAAGGACCTAGATCTGATAGATAGAGTGCCTGATGAGCTATGGAATGAGGTTCGTGACATTGTACAGGAGACAGAGATCAAGACCATCCCCATGGAAAAGAAATGCAAAAAAGCAAAATGGCCGTCTGGGGAGGCCTTACAAATAGCTGTGAAAAGAAGAGAAGTGAAAAGCAAAGGAGAAAAGGAAAGATATAAATATCTGAATGCAGAGTTCCAAAGAATAGCAAGAAGAGATAAGAAAGCCTTCTTCAGCGATCAATGTAAAGAAATAGAGGAAAACAACAGAATGGGAAAGACTAGAGATCTCTTCAACAAAATGAGAGATACCAAAGGAACATTTCATGCAAAGATGGGCTCGATAAAGGACAGAAATGGTATGGACCTAACAGAAGCAGAAGATATTAACAAGAGATGGCAAGAATACACAGAAGAACTGTACAAAAAAGATCTTCATGACCCAGATAATGACGATGGTGTGATCACTGACCTAGAGCCAGACACCCTGGAATGTGAAGTCAAGTGGGCCTTAGAAAGCATCACTACGAACAAAGCTAGTGGAGGTGATGGAATTCCAGGTGAGCTATTCCAAATCCTGAAAGATGATGCTCTGAAAGTGCTGCACTCAATATGCCAGCAAATTTGGAAAACTCAGCAGTGGCCACAGGACTGGAAAAGATCAGTCTTCATTCCAATCCCAAAGAAAGGCAATGCCAAAGAATGCTCCAACTACCACACAATTGCACTCATCTCACACGCTAGTAAAGTAATGCTCAAAATTCTCCAAGCCAGGCTTCAGCAATATGTGAACCGTGAACTTCCTGATGTTCAAGCTGGTTTTAGAAAAGGCAGAGGAACCAGAGATCAAATTGCCAACATCCACTGGATCATGGAAAAAGCAAGCGAGTTCCAGAAAAACATCTATTTCTGCTTTATTGACTATGCCAAAGCCTTTGACTGTGTGGATCACAACAAACTGTGGAAAATTCTGAAAGAGATGGGAATACCAGACCACCTGATCTGCCTCTTGAGAAATTTGTATGCAGGTCAGAAAGCAACAGTTAGAACTGGCCATGGAACAACAGACTGGTTCCAAATAGGAAAAGGAGTTCGTCAAGACTGTATATTGTCACCCTGTTTATTTAACTTATATGCAGAGTCCATCATGAGAAACGCTGGGCTGGAAGAAACACAAGCTGGAATCAAGACTGCTGGGAGAAATACCAATAACCTCAGATATGCAGATGACACCACCCTTATGGCAGAAAGGGAAGAGGAGCTCAAAAGCCTCTTGATGAAAGTGAAAGTGGAGAGTGAAAAAGTTGGCTTAAAGCTCAACATTCAGAAGATGAAGATCATGGCATCCGGTCCCATCACTTCATGGAAAATAGATGGGGAAACAGTGGAAACAGTGTCAGACTTTATTTTTGGGGGGCTCCAAAATCACTGCAGATGGTGACTGCAGCCATGAAATTAAAAGATGCTTACTCCTTGGAAGGAAAGTTATGACCAACCTAGATAGCATATTCAAAAGCAGAGACATTACTTTGCCAGCAAAGGTCCATCTAGTCAAGGCTATGGTTTTTCCTGTGGTCATGTATGGATGTGAGAGTTGGACTGTGAAGAAGGCTGAGCACTGAAGAATTGATGCTTTTGAACTGTGGTGTTGGAGAAGACTCTTGAGAGTCCCTTGGACTGCAAGGAGATCCAACCAGTCTATTCTGAAGGAGAGCAGCCCTGGGATTTCTTTGGAAGGAATGATGCTAAAGCTGAAACTCCAGTACTTTGGCCACCTCATGCGAAGAGCTGACTCATTGGAAAAGACTCTGATGCTGGGAGGGATTGGGGGCAGGAGGAGAACGGGACGACAGAGGATGAGATGGCTGGATGGCGTCTCTGACTCGATGGATTGAGTGAACTCTGGGAGTTGGTGGTGGACAGGGAGGCCTGGCGTGCTGCGATTCATGGGGTCGCGAAGAGTCGGACATGACTGAGCAACTGATCTGATCTGATCTGATCTATATATTCAGATTAAATAAAAATTAAAAAGAAAAATGCATAAAGACCATGAGGGAATGGAACTGAAATCATCCACAAGAGAGATGACACAACGAAGGGCCAGAGGAGGCATCCAACCGGGGCATGTGGGGTGGCGGCGGAGGGCGGTGTGCAGAGATAGGAAGGCGGTGACGTGCAGGGGGCCGTCAAATAAGGAGATATACTGAGGGTAATGGGAGCCAATTTCCTCCCTGTTGAAAAGAGAGTTCCCAGGTTGGAAAGAGAGACAAACAGTATCAGTGTTGTGGTGCTGGAGTGGAACTAGAGTTATCAGTTGGAAACTCATAGTCTTCTAATAGATGATAGCTGATGATGATGATAGACAGGTGCAGAAATAGTGATAATATGTATGTAAATGTATGTCTATATACATACATAAGTATGTAAATATACATATGTGTGTGTGTGTGTATATTTATAGACACACAGCCCTAAGACAGCCTGGGAGTAGACAGACTCCAGCAGCGATAAGCACACTTCCTGCCAAGATATTGGCTTCTTCTGTTCTCTACAAAAAGGAGCCCAGGATCCTTGGAGAAATGGCTGATTCCAGGGCTGGAGCAGGGAAAGCACTATCTGAACCCGGAACACCTCCTGCTACAAGGCTAGTTCAGTTCAGATCAGTTCAGTCGCTCAGTCGTGTCTTACTCTGTGCGACCCCATAGACGGCAGCCCACCAGGCTCCTGGGATTCTCCAGGCAAGAACACTGGAGTGGGTTGCCATTTCCTTCTCCAGTGGCTACAAGGCTGGGGAAGTGCTTAAAGAATGGTGGCAACAGGTCAAAAGGGCAAGAAACTAACAAAAATAAATTAGTAATTGACAGCTTGATGAGCAATGGGATAGTTACATGGTTTCAAAGTGCCTCCCTTCAAACAATTATCAACTGCAAAGGGGAAAAAAAGTAACTTCACAGACATTCATTGTCACACATAATCTCTTCAAGTGATGGAAGTAAGCACCACCATCCTCACCACAAGGAAAAAAATGTTATAGCCATGTGAGGGGAGGGGTGTTAACTTACTGTAGTGATCATTTTATAATATATGGATGTATCAAATCATTCTGTTGTACACCTTTAACTTTAGTTCAGTCACTCAGTTGTGTCCGACTCTTTGCAACCCCATGGAATGCAGCACGCCAGGCTTCCTTGTCCATCACCAACTTCCGGAGCTTACTCAAACTCATGTCCATTGAGTCAGTGATGCCATCCAAGCATCTCATCCTCTGTCATTCCCTTCTCCTCCCACCTTCAATCTTTCCCAGCATCGGGGTCTTTTCCAATGAGTCAGCTCTTCGCATCAGGTGGCCAAAGTATTGGAGCTTCAGCATCAGCATCAGTCCTTGCAATGAATATTCAGGGTTGATTTCCTTTAGGATTGACTGGTTGGATCTCCTTGCAGTCCAAGGGACTCTTAAGTCTTCTCCAACACCACAGTTCAAAAGCATCAAACCTTTAACTTAAACAATGCCATCCATCAATTATTTCTCAGGAAAAGTGGGGGCAAGGGCAGGGAGTAAACACCATCAACCATAGGACAAACAAAAGAACACAGCATCACTACCGTGATTTCTCTGCATGGTGTGAAGAGGCATGACCTGAATCTAACCACAAGGAAACAAGAGACAAACCCAAGGTGAAGGATATGCTACAAAACAGCTGGCCTGTCAACCTCAAGAGAGTCAAGGTCATGAGAATAGAGAAAAGACTGAGGAGCTGTTCTAGATTAAAGGAGACTAAAGAGACATGGCAGCTAAATACAGCATGTGCTCTGAACTGCATCCTCATACTGGACGTTATTAGGACATCTGGTGAAACCTGAATGGGTCCAAGGGCCTGGCAGTAATGCAGAATGTTAATTTCCTAATTTTGATGGTTAAATGGTGGCTATATAGAAAATATCCTGTTTGTAGGAACTATACATCAAAGTATCAAGGGGGTGATCAGGCAATAGGTCATCAATCAATTCTCAAATAATTCAGGGAGGAAAAATGTTCTTTTACCATATTTGTAACTTTTCTATAAATGTGAGATCTTTTTTCAAAGTAAAAAGTGCTATAAATTCACGCATGGAACAACCCACTCCAGTCTTCTTGCCTGGAGAATCCCAGGGACCGGGGAGCCTGGTGGGCTTCCGTCTATGGGATCACACAGAGTCAGACACAACTGAAGTGACTTAGCAGCAGCAGCAGGTATTTAGAGGGAGGGTCTTGAGGAGGTGATTAGGTCCCTTTAGGAATGAGATTAGCACCTGTGAGGACCCAGAATCTAGGAATCAGGACCTCACCAGACACCAAATCTGCCAGCAACTTGAACTTCTCAGCATCCAGAACTGTGAGAGAGAGATTTCTCCTGTTTAGAGGTCACTCAGCCTATGGTATTCTGTTATGGCAACCAAACCGACCAAGACAGAAAGTATTTTTAAAACAGAAAAAAAAAAAAAAGTTAAGAAATGGAATCAGAACTAGGACTGAATATGACTACCAGGAATTAAAGCACATACTCATAGCATTTCCTATGACTCAGCAAGGAACTCCTGGGTATATGCCCAGCTGAAATATGCACACATGCTCACCAAAAGACATGTATTCTAGAATGTTCACCACAGCCTCAATCCTGAAGACCTAAAAGCTGGAAACAACCCCAATGTCCCTCAGCAATAAAACGGGTAAAGACATCGTGGTATTTGGTGTCCATGCAGTAACAAAAAGGAACAAACACCAATACACACAGAAACTTGGATCAATGTTGCAGTTACAATACAGAAAGGAGTCAGACACTGGGGCTTCCCTGGTGGCTCAGAGACAGAGAAAGAATCCACCTGCCAATGCAGGAGACAGCGGTTTGGTGTCTGATCCAGGAAAATACTACATGCCGAGGACCAGCTAAGCCCGTGCGCCACATCTATGGTGGCTGAGCTTGGCCACAAGAGAAGACACCACAGTAAGAAGCCCGCGCATCGCAACTTGAGAGTAGCCCCTGCTCGCCACAACTAGAGAAAAGCCCACACAGCAACCAAGACCCAGCACAGCCAAAAATAAATGAACAAATTGCTTAAGAAAGAAATCACACACACACACACACACAGAAAGAAGTCACACACAAAAGAAGGCATATTGTGTGATCCTGTTTATATAAAGTACAGAAGCAGGCAAAATTAGCGTTTGCTGTTAGAGAGCAGGACAATGATTGCCCACAGGTGGCGGAGGTGACGGGAGATCTGGGCAAGTCGTCTGGGGGTCTCCATGCTGGCACGGGTCCGCACAGGGAAAGCCCACTGAGCTGCAAACCTGTGTTGTGTGTACTTTCCCGTATGTGTATATTTCACTAGGAAGAAAAGACACGAGACGATGAGATGCATGAATAAGGATAGATATTAACCACATTAGGTGGGGGGTGGGGGGAGGTGTGCGTTGAGAAGTGGGTAGAATGGATGTGGGAAGCCAGGATGGAGGCAGAAAATGAAACACAATGCCCTGCAGAGCTGGAAGGGACTGACGGCAATCTCACCCCAAGAACCGGGAAGCGTGACTAGCTAATGTGCTACATCGGAGTTTGAAGACGAAAGGAAAAAAAGACATCACCTGTGTGTTCCTCCCCCGCCGGCAAGCGATCTTGATGACTGGCCCCATTTGGCACCAGAGGCCCGAGGCCTGGCTTGCGTAAGGCGGCCCTGGTGGCCCGACTCCTCGCCCAGTTCTGTCTCCTCCACAGCCTACTGACCCCCACCCACCGGTCTCTCCGGGGGGCTCGCCTCCTCCCCGGCCACCTCCCACCTCCAGGGCTCCGCAGGCCAGGGCCCGTGGGGCAGGAGTCTGGGGACAGCTACAAAAGTCAAAGCTCGCCCGCCCAGCTCCGTGGCCTACGGACTCACCTCTCAGAGACCCCAGCCGGGCTGGCCCCGGGCGGGCTGGCTGAAGTGCCTTTTGGCCTTGGCAGACCATGGGCTCAGTGGGGCAGGCAGGGGCGCCGCTCGGGGCAGAGGGGTTGTTTGGGGTGGTGTGGGGTGTCTGGCCCCAGCGCAGCTGCCAGCAGGCTCTGTGAGCTGCAGCCGGGGGGCTGGCCGTCTCCGTTTCCAAACAGAGGGCCTCCTGGTGGCTCATGTAGGACCGTGTGGAGCCGGGTGTGAGCTCACTGGGTTCAGCAGAAGAGACTCTGTCCATTCCCAGGTCCTGATTCAAGCCTGTCCGAACAGGCACTGAGGTTCAGAGTCTCAGGGGAGGCACCTGAGGCTGGGAGAACACGTTCCTGACCGATTCCTTCGTGCGTTACTTCCACAACTGAAACGAATCAAAAGAAACCCTGCCACCCCATTGTCTGCTATTCAGTCGCTAAGTCATATCCAACATTTTTTGTGACCCCATGGACAGTAGCCCCACCAGGCTCCTCTGTCCATAGGATTTCCCAGGCAAGAATACTGGAGTGGGTTGCCATTTCCTTCTCCAGGGGATCTTCCTGTCTCAGGGATTGAACCCCTGTCTCTGGCATTAGCAGGGATTCTTTACCACTGAACCACTTAAGAAGCCCCACAATTTAGGAAAGTGCAGTTTATTCTATTTCAGTTATAAACCAATAAAGCTGTTAAGAGAGAAAATGGTTCCACATAAAAATCTGGATCTCCCATTTCTTTGGGAAAATCAACCAACGCTATATTGACACAACCATCTCCCACTTTGCGTGTCTTGGTAGGGTCAAACTTGCCGCCGTGGCACCTAAAACTGGAGAACAATTAAGTCCATGCCTACCTAAACATTGGCTGGGTCACAAGACCTATCCAAGACCACAGGGAATCCACCACATTGCACAGAAATTATTCTTTCTAAGCAAAGAGCAACCTCCTGTTTTGAGCTCATGTGCAATAGAACATTCTCAGACAAGGAAGCACTGGGGCATCACTAAGAAATGCAGGTCACAAACAGCCCACACAGGTTGATTCCGTTTTGGCAAACGTATCAGTTAGAAATAGATTCAGCTGCTGGTAATGGGATGCCAAAATGTCAGGGACCTCAATAAGCACAGATTTATTTTCCAATCATGTAAACAAGTCCAGAGTGAGGCAGGCAAGGATTGGTGTGGCTGCTGCATTACCATCAAGAACCCAGATGTCTTTTATCTTTTGGTTTCACCACTCTCAGCGTGTGTCTCCCAGGCTTCAATGTTTGCCTCGTGTTCAAAGTGGTCCTTGAAGCTCCAGCCATCACATCTGAGTTCTAGGCAGGAAGCACTAAGAAATGGGAGTTGGAGGCAAAAGGGGAGGTGACTCAAAGCTGAGTCAGCCCACTTTAAGTCTTCCTGGAAACCTCACCCACGATCTCTGTTTATATCTTATTGGTCATCCCTAGCTGCAAAAGAAGCTGGGAAATGTAGTTTTAGTAAGGCCACTTGCCCCTAGCAATAGAGAGGTCCCACTGTTAAGGAAGAAAGGGAGGCAGTGCACATCAAACAGACATTTGCTATATTGAAGAAACAATACACACAGAACAAAAATTCTGGAAGAAAATAACTGCTTCGTACAGAAGTCTCTATCTACAATCACCCTGCACAAATTAACCTGTTAAAACTTTACAAAACACTATAAAGAATATTATCCTCTTGTGACAGATGGGGAAACAGACACAGCGAGATACAGGCACTTGCTCCAAGTCACACAACCAGGAAACGGTGATTTTGGAACTAGAATTTTGTTGTTGTTCAGTCGCAAAGTCAAATCCGACTCTTTGTGACCCCGTGGACTGCAGCACGCCAGGCTCCTCTGTCCTCCACTCTCCCACAGCTTGTTCAGATTCATGTCCATTGAGTCAGTGATGCCATCCAATCATCTCATCCTCTGCCACCCCCTTCTCCTTTTGCCTCCAGTTTTTTCCAGCATCAAGGTCTTTTCCAGTGAGTTGACTCTTGGTCTCAGATGGCCAAAGTATTGGAGCTTCAGCCTCAGCATCTGTCCTTCCAATTAATATTCAGGGTTGATTTCCTTTAAGATTGACTGGTTAGTCAATTGATTGACTCCTTGCAGCCCAAGGGACTCTTAAGAGTCTTCTCCAGTACCACAATTCGAAAGCATCAATTCTTCAGTGCTCAGCCTTCTTAATGGTCCTAATCTCACATCCATACATGACCATTGGAAAAACCATAGCTTTAACTAGACGGATGTTTGTCAGCCGGGTGGTATCTCTGCTTTTTAAAAAACAGTCTAGATTTCTCATAGCGTTTCTTCCAAGGAGCAAGCGTCTTTTAATTTCATGGCTGCTGTCACCATCCACAGTGATTTTGGAACCCAAGAAAATAAAGTCTGTCACTGCTTCCACTTTTTCCCCTTCTATTTGCCATGAAATGATGGGACCAGAAGCCATGACATTAGGTTTCTTAATGTTGAATTTCAAGCCAGCTTTTTCACTCTTCTCTTTTGCCCTCATCAAGAGGCTCTTTAGTTCCTCTTCACTTTCTGCCATAAAAGTGGTGTCATCTGCATACCTGAGGTTGTTGATATTTTCCCCCACCATCTTGATTCCAGCTGTGATTCATCCAGTCTGGCATTTTGCATGATATACTCTGCACATAAGTTAAATGAGCAGGGCGACAAAATACTGTCTTGTCATACTCCTTTCCCAATTTCCAACCAGTCAGTTGTTCCATGTCCAGTTCTAACTTCTGCTTCTTGACTTGCATACATGTTTTTCAGGAGACAGGTAAGGGAGTCTGGGATTCCCTGGTGGCTCAGACAGTAAAGCATCTGCCTGCAATGCAGGAGACCTGGGTTCAAGCCCTGGGTCAGGAAGATCCCCTGGAGAATGGAAATGGCACCCCACTCCAGTACCCTTGCCTGGAAAATCCCATGGATGGAGGAGCCTGGCAGGCTACAGTCCATGAAGTTGCAAAGAGTTGGACACGACTGAGTGACTTCACAAGGGGGTCTGGTACTCCGAACTAGAATACAGGGGCCAAATTCTAGCATCTGGGCTCTTCACCCACCGAGACGGTAATGATGTTATAAATAACATCATTGTTATTGTTAGTGATGATGGCTATTTCTGACTGTGCGCTGGCACTGTTCTAAATATGCTGTGTGGATTAACTCATTTAACTCTCGCCACAACTTTATGTGACAGGTACTATTATTATTCCGTTCTATAAACAAGAAAACAGGCTCAGAGAGGTAAACTAAATCCCCCAAGGCCACACAGCAAGTGTTAAGAGGGTCTGTATTTCTGGGTAGGAGAATGACGGGTGCTTTATATTCCCTTCTCCTACCAACCCTCCTACAACGATCGTATGCTACTTAGGAAATCAAGTAAGAAAACACTCCTCCTGGAGTCCAGCTCTCGCCTCCCCTCTGACCGCCTACTGCCCCCCCGGGCCGCTGGGAGGCCTGCCCACCCCCCGCCATCAGCGCCCTCTCCCCTGCTCTCACCGCTTCCCAGAGAACTCTCCCTCTCTTGGCTGCCTGCCTCCGCTCCTCCCAAGCCCCACTCCTGGCATGGCCTTCCCCTCATTCCTGCCTGCTGAACAGCTCCCCGTGGCTTCAGGCCCTGGGTCAGAGGCTCCGCACCAGCAAGGTCTCCCAGGCCCCGGCACGCAGCCTCCGTGCGCCCTTCACCCACTGCACGTTGCCTCACCCAGAGGCCGAGGGACATGTCTCATCCCACCAACAAACTTGTCAAGAGCTTTCCAGGTGCCAGGCCCTGACGGGAACATCTAGCTGTTCATCCCCAGACAAGCCCTCTGAGCCTCACTCCATGGCACTGCGTGAGGGACCCAGCCACCCCTGGCTGCCTCGACGCCAGCCATACAGGCTCGTCACTGTTTCCCTAACACACTGAGCTTGGTCCTGTCTCAGGGCCTTTGCACCTGCCGCTCCTTCTGCCTGGAATGCCCTGTAAACAGTCTCCCCAGTCACCCTCTACCACTTTCCCCCAGGTCTTCATCGTGCTCTGAAATTAGCCTGCTAACCCATCAACCAGCTCCCCCAGCAGAAGGTCAGCCCCAGGGGCACAGGGCCTGCCTTGGGCTCACTGGGGGCTGGCTGAGTACATGAACCACGCTGGTACTACTCTGTGTTCATGGGGGAGGAGGCCCCAGCCCACAATGGTTGAGCATCTTGCAGGAGGTCACCCAGCAAATAAGGGACAAAACTTGGAGGCTTTTTTCTCCCCCTGCCTCTTACGCAAAGATGGGCTAAAGAGTACAAAACCGAGGTCTGCCCACCTGTTGCCCCACATACAGCGAATAACTCACCACAAAGTGGCTTAGCCTGGGTCTCAGACAGACATGGATTCAAATTCTAACTTCACTGCTTTCTGGGCAAGTGACGTCCCTTCTCAAAGCGTCAGCTCCCCACTCTTTGACGTAGGACTCCTACCTCTTGGCCTCAGTGGGCACCTGGGAGGGGCTCAAACTCCAGTAGGCTGGAGCCCCAGGAACCCCCTGATTCCCCAGCCCTCTCTAGCCTCCATCACCCCACTATACGTGGCCATAGTCAGTACAAAGTTGAAAACCCCTAAGGAGGGGCGGCTAGCAAGCTAGCCAGCTGGGGCCACTGGGACACCACCACTGTCATCCAGGTGGTCAGCCAGGCTGAGAGAAGACTAAGTTTGTGGGGGGGCGGGTGTCAGGAGAAGAAAAGAGCAGAGGAAAGGTTTGGGGCAGGGAGAGGGAAGCAGGAGAAGGCTTCGTGCTATCACTTTCCAGCCACGGGGCCAGTGCCTTCGCCTCTCTGGGCCTGTTTGTCCAACCAGGGAAGGGGTTGTTAAACAGTACCCGAGTCATTGGATTAGCGCAGATAAAAGGCACAGATGGTGATGCCTGGAGTAGGGCGAGGGCTCTGAAAACCGAGGCTCTTCCCGCCCCGCCATGCCTCACCTGACCCTGGCCTCTGCGGATGCCTCCTCCCAGGAGAGACCTTCCCGGATGCCCCCATGCCGCCCTGCCCTACCTGCCTTCCCTCTGAGCCCTTGTCCCCATCTGTCATTATCTTGTCCTTGCTGTCTGCTGCCTGTCCCCAAAACTCATCATCTCTGTTTTGGGAATGTGTCCCCAGCACCCAGCATAGGGCCTGGCACAGAGCAGGTGCTCAATAAATGCTTAAGGAATAAGTGAAAAAAATAAAAATAAAACTGTCTCAGAAACAGGGACAAAACAGTCCCAGAGAGGTCTAGATAGGATTTAGGGGGAGGACACATTCCTTAGGTGTTTAGATGGGGAAGTTCCCCTTCTCTTTCCCATCCTGACTGTCACGATCCTTAGCTGTGCAACCTTGGGCAGGTCACCTCCCCTCTCTGAGCCAGCTTGATTGGCAGGAAAATGCCAATAACAAAAGCCAGGGCCTCCAAGAGGCTGATAAGCCAGTACGTGGTGAGCACAGGGTCCGGCGCCCACCAGTGTCTCCAGCTTCAATTTCTGACACTCACTTCTATCCCTGGTAAAAATCGCCCGGCTGTGGGGCAACTGCCTAAGATTACAAGGCGCCAGTGTGTTCTGTCAACTCTCCTGTCCTAAGCAAACATTGATGAGGGTTCCCAGCTAGCCTCAGTGGTCAACCCCACTAAATGGGTCTGTGGTTAACATGACCAGGCAGCTGGGAGAAACCAGCAAATCCATCTGTGCGAAGGTCTTGCTCATTCTAAGTACTGAGTGTGCACCCACTGTGATTCCCGCTCTTTGAGGCACACCCCTGGCCTCCTCCTGCTTCACCCCATCCTGTTCTCTCTCCCTCTCTCTCTCTCATTTCCCAGCTTTTGAACAGACCCTCCCTCTTCCCTGCAAGCCTGCAGCCTGGCGATGCATATGCATACGGTGGGTATCCCCCCATTTATGACATTTCCCCAAGTCCTCTGGGCACAGCTCTGTCCACAGTGCCCCCATGTGCCGCCTGGAGCACCATCAGAGCCCTCAACCTGTTAACTATTTCTCCAAACCCTCTTCAAGGGCCGTCAGATGGCTCGGGTTTAAATTCCTTTAATGCTGCTTCCAAACTGTGAAACCATAAGCAAGTCACTAAACTCCGGCATTCGAGGTGCATGAGCTGGGGGGCAAGGATTCCTCCAGGCAGGGCCCAGGACGTGGGTGGGGGCTGGGGTTACCAACCAGGCTTTCAGCCCCAAGCTTTCCCCAGAGACTTCGGAGCCAAACATGGCTAACTGGCTCCACCCTTGTTCTTCCTGAGCAGTAACCCCGCTACCATAGGCCACAGTTTACTTTTGTCAAACCTGTGTAGCCCCTTCCCTCGGTACTTGTGTCGATGATAGGAGGGTCTGAGTGTGTGAACAGTGACACTCCACACTCACTGTGCAGCAGCGCTCAGGAAACAGGAGCTTGGGGCCACTCTCTGCCCAGACTTCTCGCCTCCTACCTCCTTTGCTTCCTCTGGTGACAAAAAATGGGTGAGAAGTGGCAGTCACCAGCCAACTCTTCACGACTGAAGGAGCGAGGATTGGAGAGGTTCCCTCCTAAATGGCAACTTCCTCCCCCATCCCCCGAGCCAAAGACTGAGCTACCTCATTCCCGAGGTCAGTCCCCCACCCACTCTGCCCCTCAGCAGGTAAATCCCAGAGGCAGGAGCTGATGCCCTGGTGCTGGTACTGAGCGGACTTTGACGTTGCAGCTTCCCATCAGTCTTCCGGCCGCCCAGGGCCCAGGTTATGTATGCCCAGCGCCCAGGCGACAAACGGGTTTAGGGAGGTGGCATTTGCGTTGGTCCTCGGCTCCGTAACAGTGGGGGCTGAGTGTCTGTTTCCCACAGGCTTCCACGGGTGGGGGGGGCGCGGGGGGAACATCCAGGCACCCAAAGGGCAACGGAGAAGAAGCACATTGCCCCTTCTCAAACCACAGTATCACCAACTGCTCCCGAGATCCCAGGCTGTCCCAGGTCCTCAGCAAACTCATCTACAAAGCCCCCCTATGCCACCCTCCCTCAACCCCTGAATTCCTAAAGCAGGGCTCCCCCCACAAACATATTTCTCACCCTTAGGGGTGTGACAGCCAAAAGGCAGATTCACAGCTCTGAAAGCAGGCTATGTAATGGTAGCAACCTCTTTGAAGGTGGCTGTGAGATTTAAATGAGATGGGCAGGTCCAGGGCTTACTGGACACTGGCCCCTGGCGAGCGCTGGCCACACTCGCACTGCACTGAAGATTCAAGTGCCAAATGCCAGGAGCCTCCCAACGAAAAATAATAACAAGAGCAAACGCTTATATAACACCTCCTGCGTGCCAGGCACCGTGGGACGCTGTACGGGTATCCACAAACCCCTCCGTCTACATCCTCAACTCTCAGGAATGCCATCCAGGGCTGGAATGGGGGTGGAGGAGCCATGCAAAGGGGAAGGCAGGAGTGTAGCAGGGGGCAGGGAAGACGCAGCCTTGCCCGGGGCCATTTCTGTCACAGGGAATCAGGGACGGCAGTCCTGGGTTCACACCTGGGCTCAGCGTCCTTGAGCAGGTAAGCCTGGGCCTCAGTGTCCACAGTAGGTACAAGCAGGACAAGTGGTGCTAGGAAAAGGAGTGAACGTATAGGAACCCTTCCCCCGCCTCCCCAACGGAGCTGGATTCTGGATTCTCCCCTCCCTCTGGCCAGAACACACAAACACAAGCTCACCCACACACCCAGGCTACTCTCTTAAAAATATACATACGCGCACACACTATTTTCTAAACACCCTGCCCGGCTTCACTTTCGAAACAGTCTGCTCCGACTTGGGTTCAGTAGGACCAAGACCTGTACCCCTTCTCTTTCAGAGTCACAGTCCCGTGGGCTGGGTCCCCAAGCACTGTGCAGAGATCAGAACCCGCCAAGCCCCTCCAAACCCAAGCCCTGCACTCAGGACCAGCCGGAGGCCCTGCAGGCCCTCCCCAAGCAGGGCTCCTAGTCACTCCTCCCCAGGACTCAGCGGGACTGAGTCACCCTGAAAGCCTGACCCAGCACTCCTCTGCCCCTCCCCCGAGCCAGGCCTGATACCCCGATCTCCAAGCGCAGGCCCTGGGGGTGGGGCTGGGGGGCGGGAGTAGCAGAGGAGAATAAGCAGCTGCAACACCCCCACCCAACCACCTAAAATGCCAAAAATAATAGCAGCTCTCTCTCTCTCACACACACACACACACACACACACACACACACACACACCAACAACAACAACAACAACCCCACACACACCAGAAAGGCAAATATAAATCCAAAATAAAGGGGAAGAAAAAAAAAAAAGCCAACTACTGCCCCCAAAAGGCTTTTTAAACAATCTCAAAAAAAAAAAAAACAAAAGTTTATTAAAAGTGTTCTTAATGCTCGAAACGGAAAAGATTCCCAAATATACAGATGCCTCTTTTCTCATAGAAATAGATTATTTTTTATGATACAAAAAAAAAGGCCAAAAAAAAAAAACCAACAAAAACAAAAAACAACATCAACAGCAACAACCCCGTAGGAACATCTTTAAGCGATTACTCAGGGCCCGGCTGACAGTTACACGTGGGTTGCGTCAGTCCCGTGTACACACGCGTTCAGCCATGTTTAAACCGATTGCATCAACTTCGAAACCGGCCCGCCCGCCGGCGCCCGGAGAGGGGGGTGGGCAGAAGGAGAGGCAAGAGTTTATCATTCATCTGTACACATAGACATCTCTTCTTTAAATAACACCACGGGCGGGCGCCCCGTCTGCACGTGCGGCTGGTGTGGACAAAAATATAGATAGATATATATAATAAAATATTAAAATTACCGACGCGCTCCCCGCGCTGCCCAGTGCCCCAGTGCCAAAGTTCTGCCGGCGCCGCCAGGGGCGCGGGCGGGCGCGCGGGCGCTCCCCGGAGTCTCGGCGGCCGCGGCGCGCCCGGCAGCGCGGGGGCCGGCCGGCCGGCCGCGGGGGCCGCGCGCGGGGGCCGCGCTAGCAGTGGCCGGAGGAGGCGAGCAGAGGCTCGGGCAGCTGCTTGAACAAGTTCCGCAGGGTGCTGAGCTCGCGCGACAGTTGCTCCACCTTCTTCTGGAGCCGCTCGTTCTCGGCCGTGAGCTCCAGGACCTTGTGCTGCGTCTCCAGGTTGCGCATCTTGGCCTTGTCGCGGCTCTTGCGCACCGCGATGTTGTTGCGCTCCCGCCGGATCTTGTACTCGTCGCTGTGCTTGTCCACCGTCTTCTTGGCCTTGCTCTTGACCTGCGAGGGCGCCGGCGCCGCCCCCGCGTAACAGGCGGCGGCGGCCGGGGTCGCCTTGGCGTCGGCGGGGCTCGGCGTGCCGGGCGGGCTGGACGACGAGGACGTGGACAGGCTCCCGCTGCTGCCGCTCGGCACCGCCTGGTAGCCGAGGTAGGCGCGCAGCGCGTACGGGAAGCCGGCCGCCATGCCCGCGGCGCCGCCGCCTGGAGCTCCGGCCTCCTCCTTCCGCTTGCAGTCCGCGGGCTCGAAGCCCGGCTCCGCCTTGAGCTCGGCCGGCGGCGGCGGCGGCGGCGGCGGGGGCGGCGGGTGCAGGGGCGCGAAGCAGCCCGGGTGCAGCGCTCCCTTGGCGGCCCCCAGGCGGCCCAGGCTCACGTAGCCGTACTCGGCCGCCTTCTTGCAGTTCTTGCCCCCGTAGTCGTCGGAGAAGAGGTCGGAGAGGAAGTCGTGGTGCTGCCCGGAGGAGGCGGGCGCGGGGGCGGGCGCGGGCGGAGCCGCCTCGAAGGTGTCCGTGGCCGTGGTGGGTGCCGGGGCCTGCGGCGCGCCCAGCGGCTCCAGGTAGGGGCTGAAGTCGATGGCGCGCTCGTGCTCTCCGATGCTACCCAGCTCGCCGACGGGGGGGCGCGGCCCGGGTCTGGCCGCCGGGGGCGCCGCGGGGGCCGCCTTGCCGCCGTACGCAGCAGCCAAGCAGTCCGCCTCGTAGTAGAAGTTGGCCACTTCCATGGATTTAAAGGCGGGCGGCGGCGGCGGCAGGGGGAGACATGCTGGGTCCCAGGCCACCAGGCGTTGCATGAACGCGGGTGCCCGGGGAGGGGGCCTGGGGCTGCCCGCGCCGGCCGGCCCGCAGGTGGCGCGGCCTCCCGGCTCCGAACAGTCGCTGCTGTGTCGCCGCCGCCGCTGCTGCTGCCGCCGCCGCTGCTCCGGGGTGGCCGCTATCAGTGCGGGGGGCTGCCGGCCGGACCCTCGGGTGGGTCCCCTTCCCGGTCCCGTGCGCGGCTCTGACTCGCTAAAGTTTCTCCCGAGCCCGTTTATTTATAAAGGCGGGCCATAGCAACGGCTGCGTCACGCCCGGCGGCGGCCCCTCCCTCCCCGGGCACGCAGAGGACACGCCGCGACCGCCCAGGACCCCCAGGCGGGCGCCGGCGGGCCGGCCTGGAGACCCGGAGCGCGCCCCCGGGGGTCCCCCGGCCTGCGGGGCCGGGGGGAGCGGCCTCGGCCCCCCCCTCCCCGCCCACTCCCACCCGGCGGCCCCGAGATGGCGAGCGCGGAGAGGCGCGAGCCCGCCCCCGGACCGCCCCCTCTGGGCCGGCCGCCGGACGAGAAGGGAGGGTGAGCCCCGGGAAGGGGCCGGGCGGCCGTCTGCTCCCACCCCGAACGCGGCCGCCGCCCGCCCCCTGCTGGAGGAGAAGCTGGCCTTCGGGAGCCGCGGCCGCCGGGCCTGGCTCTCTAAGGAGGGGACGCGCCCCCCTCCCCCCAGCCAGGGATGCTGGAGACCCCAACACCTCCCAACTCGGACTCCCGGAGGGGTGAGCCGCCTCCACAGCCCTTCCCCGAGTGCGGCATCGCCCCTAAACTGGCACCCCTCCCCAGATCTGGACAGGAGGGACTGTCAGACCTGCGGTGACTCCCCTTCTGAAATAGGAAGACCTGGGGTTGGGGGCTTGGGGAGATGCAAGCGAGGGGGCAAGCGCCCCTCCCCCGGCCCCGCCCCCTCGAACCACACCTGGGTCTTCTTCAGCCCCACCCTGCGCTGACCTGGGGCCCTCTCCCCGGACGGTGGAACAGGGGTGGGGTGCCCCCCGACCACACGCTGTGTGACCTTGGGCTAGTCACTTGGCTTCTCCAAGTGTCAGTCTGCGAGGGTGTCCTTCCTGTTATCTTTATTAGTTGTATTAACTGTCTCCAACGCAGACTCCCAAACGCTCACCGCTCTGGGACACACATCAGAAAGAAGGGCCTCCTCCCAGGGTACAAAGAGGCCCAGAGGCCCACAGCACACCCAAGATCACACAGGTTCATGTTCCCCACTGTTCTCAAAAGAAAAGCCCTTATCCGGGCGCCCTCAGAGCTGTTTGTCACCCCCCTCCTAAAGCACCTGTGTCTGAGGCTGGTGGGTGGGGGTCCAGGCAGGACCGGGGTGGGGGTGGGGTGGCATGCAGAAGAGAGGAAGGAGTTCTCTTTCAGCAGGCCCCTGCTGTGCGGTGAGAGGGGTCTGGACCCAGAGCTTGCTTTTTCACCCTGCCAGGAGGATGCCCTCGCGGCCCCTGGTTCACTGAGAGGGAGAGGAGATGGCCCACCAGGATGGGAACGCAGGCCCCAGGCCCTCCCTGCTGAGTGGGTGCCAGCCGCCCTGGCCCTCTCCTGCACCATTCCAAGGCCATTTCGGCAGCCCCTTGGGCCTACCCCTCTGCCACTCCCAGCCCCTGGCGCCCCAGGCAGGAGCTCCCAGCCTGCCTGGTGCTGACCCCCGACCCACTGACCCCAGCCCTGGCCCTGGCGGGCAGGCAGGCATTGCTCAACCTTCAGCGTTATCTGCTGAGCTGGGGTGACCTCCGCCCCGGAGAGCTGGAGAAATGACATCTCTGAGTGCCCTTGGGGGGTGGGGGGCAGGGAGGGACAGGGTGAGACACTGGCCCAGCCTGCTGGCTTTCTGGGCCTTCCCAGCAGCCTCTGGGCCAGGGAGGGACCTAAGGCCCTGGGGCCACCCATCCAGGCCTCCCGAGCTGCAAAATGGGACACTCAGGCCCCCAGAGGCCCTCCCAGCCCCACCTGCGGGCGAACTTCCTTCCTAGCCCTTATCTGCAGCCACCATGATCCTCGTCTTGTCTGCCTCGGTCCCCCTCTAGACTACCCGCTCCATGAGCGCTGGCCCTCAAATACGGGAAATTGCGGGTCAGGCATGCTCAAAATTTACCGGGGAACAGAATGCATTTGCATTTGCTATTACCTCTGGATCAAGAACACAGATTCCCTGGCTCTGCCCAAGGCAGCTAGCTCTGCAGGGCTCAGCCCTCAGGTGGCCTCCTCTGAAAGCCCTCCTTGACTTCCAGGAGGGATTGCTGTGTGTTTCGCTCACTGCTGTTCCCCCAGTGCCTGGAACAGTGCCTGGCACAGGAAGGGCTCAATAAATGAAGGTAGAGGAGGAGATGGTGAGGTTCCCCCCACACCCTGTTAACTGGACTGTGTGATCTCTCTGAGACTCAGCACCCACCCCCACCTCTTGGGGTTCTGGGGAGATGTGGTGAGACACGGGGAGTCTGCAGCTAATTGAAGGATTTGTGTGTGATCTCAGGTCAGTCTTTCACCCTCCCTGAACCATATTTTAAGCCCTTTGCATATACTAACTCATTTAATCCTCCTGATCATTGGTAAGAAGCAGGTCCTATTATCATCCCCACTTTACAGATGAGGAAACTGAGGCCGCGCAGAGCTCAGGGTTTCTGTTCAAGGTCACATCCCAGGGGGTGGGAAGGATTAACGTCTTCCCAGCCCAGCCTTCCCCTTTGGGTTTGTAATAAATCATAACAGGTCTGATGTGAGCCCCATTTTCCAAGTGGAAAAACTGAGGCTCAGAGAAGGGCGGTTGGGGGTTACACAGTGAGTCAAGGGGCCACCCAGGCCCTGGGGACCAGCCCCCAAGGACAGATTCAGTCCCATCGGGGTCTCGCCCTTACCTACCAAACACTGAGCCCCTGGCTTCCCACCCTGCTGCCCCCGACGCTGGGATCAGTGGCGATTCCCACCCCAGCGCCTCCGCAGGTGTCCTGCAGGGAGGCTGCCTGCCCGGGTGACGTAAGCCCTTGTTTTCACAAGGCTGGTTGCTCAACAGGCCCTGCCTGCTGCCCCGCCACTAGCGCTCAGCCTTTCCCCGAGGAGGGGGGTGATGTGACCGAACCACTATGGCCCAGAGCGCAGGAGCACGGCCCAGCGGCCCTGCAGACGGTGAGGGCCCAGAAAGCGGGACCCACCTGTCACCTCCCGCGGCGACCTCTCCCAGGTACCGGTGGCGTAGGTATCCCTAGGAACTCGGGACGCGGAAGGGTCTCAAGGCGGCAGCCGGCGCCCGGATCCAACCCAGAGATGCGTTCGGCTTGACCCCCGCCCCGGTGATTCGCTTCAGATTTTTTTCTCTGTCTTGTTTTTTAATGACTGTGTTGCCAACATTTAACAAAATCAAGGCATGTCACATCAAAATTCGAAATTCTAGCTTCACTTTTAAAACCGGAAGCTGTGGGCTGGGCCCGCATGGCTGCGAATGGTGGGCAGGAGCCAGGGGGGCGACTGGGGAAGAACAGGCCCTTTCCTGCCCCGGTCCGTGCCCTCCTCTGCCCCGAAACTGCTTTCAGAATTCCTTCTCCCGGTCTCTGCCGCTTTTCTTTAGCCCCGTTTCCAGGAAGAGGAAACCAAAGGTGTCCATTGTTGCTTCTTTGACAAACAGTGGTCAAGGTGTTCTCGGCGGAGCTTAGAAGTCAGCCAGCAGGTCGAAAAACAAGGCTGACGGGGGAAGCATCAGAGAGGGTCGGGAGAGACGGTCTCTGGAGGCTCTGGAGCTGGGACGCCGTGGGGCTGGCCTTCTGTTCCTGCCCTTACCCTGCAGGCTGTGGCGCTCTGGGGTCCCCCTCTAGACCTCAGCCCCTCATCTGGCCAACGGGGGTAACGCCACTCCCTCTCTCGTGGGCGTTCTGGGCCCACGGCACCCCCTCACACCGGCCCACCTCAGCACAAGAGAGTGAAGGACCTCCCCTGAGCCCCGCAAAGCACCTGACCGTGCGTGTCCCAGAAACCTCCCAAAGCAGGCAGGCCTGCAGGCCCAGGGCTGGTTAGGACTGCCCCTGGAATCACAGTGAATTGGTACAACAGCAAAAGCCAGATCGCCCCTGATTCCTGTGTCCGACGTTTTCCCCCACCACGCCTCCTCTGCCAGACCTCACTTTCCCCATCTGCCTAGATTAGATCCCGGAGAGCTTCCAGGTCCAGTGTCCTGGGATCCGGAATTTTGGAATGGGTGCGAGACCTTCGGGGCTGCTAGTGAAACTTGTCTGAGCGCATGCTGCCACCACGTGGCCAGCTCTGGAAATGCAGTCAGTTCAGTTCAGGTCGCTCAGTCGTGTCTGACTCTTTGCAACCCCATGAACCGAAGCACGCCAGGCCTCCCTGTCCATCACCAACTCCCGGAGTTTACGCAAACTCATGTCCATCGAGTTGGTGATGCCATCCAGCCATCTCATCCTCTGTCGTCCCCTTCTCCTCCTGCCTTCAATCTTTCCCAGCGTCAGGGTCTTTTCTGATGAGTCAGTTCTGGAAATGCAAGAGTGATTTAAATGAATCTTTGATGGAGGACCTACTGGGTACTTGGGCTTATGGGCACTGTGGATACTAATAGATGCTCACAGGGCATGAGCAAGCCACCACTGAAAGAAATAAAAATGTCCAACAAGCAGACAAAAGGTACTTTGCTTTAGTCATTCATCAGATATTTTTTGGAACCTACCGTGTCTCGTGTCCTAGAGACGTATTCACAAACAAGACAGGAGTGATCCCTGTTCCCATGAAGCTGATATTCCTTTTGGGGAAGATAAACAGTAAACAAGGTAAATGAGTTAAGCATACAGGGTGTTATCTTCTGGAAAGTTTCGTGGAGAAGAATACAGCAGAGGAGGGGTATGGGGAGCACTGGGGGATTTTACTTTAACTTGAGAATGGTCAAATAACTGTGCCATGTGACCAGTTGTGTTCAACTCTTTGCGACCCCGTGACTGTAGCCCTTCAGGCTCCTCTGCCCATGGAGTTTTCCTGGCAAAAATGGGTTGCCATTTCCTTCTCCAGGGAATCTTTCTGACCCAAGGATCAAACCCATGTCTCCTGTGTCTCCTGCATTCAGATTCTTTACCTGCTGAGCCACTGGGGAAGCCCGTTACAGTTATTAAGTTTTTAGAATGGCCAGGGGAGGCCTCACTGAGGTGACAGGTGAGCAAAAACATGCAGTGAGAGAGTGGGCCATGCAGACAGCAGCAAGGAAAACGGCACGTACAAAGGCCCTGGGGTAGGAGCATGCCTGGCTCGTGTAAGTAGCAGGAAATTATCTTGTAGAAATAGTGGGGGCCATATCTCACAAGCCTTTGGAGCTTCCCTGATGGCTCAGTGGTCAAGAACTCGCCTCCAGTGCAGGAGATGCAGAAGACACGGGTTCAGTCCCTGGGCTAGAAAGATCCCCTAGAGAAGGAAATGGCTACCCACTCCGAATATTGCCAGGAAAACCCCATGGAGCCTGGTGGGCTACAGTCCATAGGTAGCAAAGGGTCAGACATGACTGAGCATGTAACGACTTTGGCTTTTACTTGGGGTTAGGGGGAGCAAAGGCGAGTTCTGAGCAGAGGAGGGACAGGAGCTGACTTAGGTTCTGATAGAATCCGTGGGCTGCCTATGGGGGATGGACTGTTCTGGAGGTTAGGGAGGAAGCAGGGAGCCCAGCGAGGAGGTAAATGGAGTCATGCAGCCAGATAACAGTGGACTCCACCAAGCCATGGAGGCTGCGAGAGAGAGAGTGAATCCACTTTAAAAGTAGAACCTTCAGGATTTGCCGAAAGATCCAGTTACAAAACAACCACACAATGAACCATTCTATAGCCACTTAAAGGGACAAGGTGAAGTGAAGTGAAGTGAAGTCGCTCAGTCGTGTCCGACTCTTTGTGACCCCATAGACCGTAGCCTACAAGGCTCCTCTGTCTATGGAATTTTCCAGGCAAGACTACTGGAGTGGGTTGCCATTTCCTTCTCCAAAAGGGACAAGGTATATGACATCAAAAGCCCTAGCAACCAACAGGGAAAAAGGTAGATATATTTGATGCATCAAAATTAAAAACTTCTGGGCAGTAAAGGACAAAATCAACAGAGTAGAAAGACGGTCTACAACATAGGAGACAATATTTGCAGGTCACATTTCTGATGTTGAAGCTGAATCTCCAATACTGACCACCTGATGCGAAGAGCCAACTCATTGGAAAAGACCCTGACGCTGGGAGAGACTGAAGGCAGGAGGAGAAGGGGATGACAGAGGAAGAGATGGTTGGATGGCATCACCAACTCAATGGATATGAGTTTGAGCAAGCTCCAGGAGATGGTGAGGGACAGGGAAGCCTGGCGTGCTAGAGTCCATGGGGTCACAAAGAGTCAGAGAGGACTTAGCAACTGAATAGCATCTGAAAAGAGGTTAATATCCAGAAAATATAAAGAACTCCTACAACTGAACAGAAAAGTTACTCAATTAAAAACAAGCAAAGGCTTAAAATAGACATTTCTCCAAAGAGGATGTGTGAATGACCAATAAGCACATGAGAAGATGTTCAAAATTACTAATTATTGGGGAAATGCAAATCAAAACCACAATGAGAGACGACTCCACACCCACTACTGCTGCTGCTGCTGCTGCTGCTAAGTCGCTTCAGTCGTGTCCGACTCTGTGCGACCCCCATAGACGGCAGCCCACCAGGCTCCCCCGTCCCTGGGATTCTCCAGGCAAGAACACTGGAGTGGGTTGCCATTTCCTTCTCCAATGCATGAAAGTGAAAAGTGAAAGTGAAGTCACTCAGTCGTGTTCGACTCTTAGCGACCCCATGGACTGCAGCCTACCAGGCTCCTCCGCCCATGGGATTTTCCAGGCAAGAGGACTGGAGTGGGGTGCCATTGCCTTCTCCGCCACACCCACTGACTACCGTAAAAAAAAAAAGAAACAAGTGTTGACGATGATATGGAGAAATTGGAACCCTTTTGTGTTGCTGGTGGGAATGTCAAATGGTACAACCAGTGTTAGGAACATTAAGGTACTTCCTCAAAAAATTAAAAAGGGAATTACCATATGATCCAGCAATTCCACTTCTAGGCATATACCCAAAAGAACTGAAAGTAGGGTTTTGAAAATATATTTAACACCCATATTCACAGCAGCAATTATTCACAATAGCCAAAAGGTGGAGGCAACACAAAGATCCATTGATATATGAATGAATAAACAAAACGTGATCTATACACACGAGGGAATATTATTCAGCCTTTAAAAAGAAGGCAATTCTGACACAGCCTGCAACATGGGTGAACCTTGAGGACATTATTCTAAATGGAATAGGGAGGACACAAAAGGACAAACACCGTCTAATTCCACTTACGCGCAGTGCCTCGATCAGTCAGACTCAGAGACAGACAGAAGGGCGGCTGCGGAGAGGGGACTCGGGAGTGGTTTGTCAGGTACAGAGTTTCAGCTTGGGAAGATGAGACAGTCCCAGAGATGGATGGTGGTGTTGCTTGTACAACAGTGTGAATACACTTGATGTCCCTGAACTGTAGTTGTGTGTGTGTGTGTGTGAGTGTGTGTGTGCATGTGCTCGGTCGCCTCAGTCGTGTCCAACTCTGCGACCCTATGGACTGTAGCCCGCCAGGCTCCTCTGTCCATGGGCGTCTCCAGGCAAGAATATTGGAGTGAGTAGTCATTTCCTCCACCAGGGGATCTTCCTGACCCAGGGATTGAACCCGTGTCTCTCATGTCTTCTGAGTTGGTAGGCGGATTCTTTGCCGCCTGGAAGCCCAAACTGTAGTTAAGACGGTTCATTTTTTTGAACTTTTTTTTAACTGCTGGTTAATTTTAACTATTTACTTGGTAACAATTTTTGGTTTCTAGAAGAGTTGTAAAGTCAGTACAGCATTCCCATAAAGTCTTTGTACAGCCTCCTCTAATACTAGCATCTTACATAGACATGACACATTATCAGAACTATGGGATTATAAGATGGTCAACTTCGTAGAGCTACCATATGGTCCAGCAGTCCCACTCCTGGACATGTATCCAGAAAAGACGAAAACCTAATTCAAAAAGATTCAGGCACCCCACTGGTCATAGCATCGCTATTCACAACTATCGACAGACGAATGGATAGAGAAGAGGTCGGAGATATATATTTATGTGTGTGTATGTAATGACTCTGCCAGCAAAAAAAGAACGAAGTAATGCTATTTGTGGCAATGTGGCTGGACCTAGAGAACATTATACTTAGGGAAGTAAGTCAGACAGAGACAAATACTGCACAATGTCACTTATATGTGGAATCTGGAAAACAATACAAATAAACCTATACACAAAACAAAGATACACTCACAGACATAGAAAACAAACTCATGGTTACCAAAGGGGACAGGGACAAGGGATAAACCAGGAGTATGGCATTAACAGATACAAACTACTGTGCGTTAAATAGATGGGCAACAAGGATCCACTATACACCCCAGGGAACTATAATCGGTATGTTTTAATGCCCGGTAACAGAAAACCTGAGACTATATATGTATATATACCTGAATCACTTTGCTGTCCACATGAAATTAACACAATATTGCAAATCAACTCTACTTCTGTTTTTTTTTTAATGATGGCAAACTTTATGCTATGTGAATTTTATAATACCACACTTTTTTTTAAAGGACAAGGTAGCTTTTTATGTCAGCATGGAGAGACACCCAGTGGGATTGTTGAGTGAAAGAAGGGCCTGGCAGAGCAGTTTCCTGGTATAGTGTTGCTTGTTGTGAAAACCTTCACCATTAGCTAAAAAAAAATTCTGAATTCCACATGCATTGATGAAGCAGCTTTGGGAAAACAAACAGGTTTACACGCTTTTAGTGGCTTTACAAAGTGGCTCAACATCTAGTACTTTGGCCACAGCTATCAAAATGGAAGACTCCATCGGGCCCAGAAATGTTGGGCATTTATTCTACAAAGACACTCAGACCTGCACAAAGACGAACGGACGCTGCAATCGCAAGTCTTGCGCTCTGGTGTCAGTATTTCCAGGAAAGACTCTGCAGCTGCTAAAAATAACGGGGCAGTGCTATGGGGCGAATCCAGACCAGCACTGCCCCACAGGACTCCCTGGGCCGGGGGAACAGCCCACATCTCTGCTCTGCCACTTGGGAGCGAGCTGCCGGCTGCAGGAGGCTGCTGAGCCCCGAGAGGTGGCTGGTGTGACTGGGAACTCAGTGTTTTTATTTCATCCAATTTCACTCCCATGGCTAGTGACTACTGTATGAACCACACGCGTCTAGGACCGTTCCTAAGGTCTGCGGTTAAGAGAAAAAGGCCAGGGACTTCCCTGGTGGTTCAGTGGCTAAAAATCTGCCTGCCGGTGGGGGAGAAATGGGTTCGTTCCCTGGTCCAGGGAGATTCCACATGCCAGTGGAGGGCGGTGGGGGCAACTAAACTGGGCACCTCAATACCTGAAGCTGTTGCGGCCTGGAACCCACGCTCCGCGACAAGAGAAGCCACCGCAATGAGAAGTCCGAGCATCAGAGCTAGAGAAAGGCAGCGCGGTGGTAAGGAATCGATTTTTTAAAAAAGAACGTCAATAAACAAATGAATGACTTTAAAAAAGAGAGAGAAAGAGAAGGGCCGGGCCAGGATGTGTGGTGTACGAACCCCCACCTGAAGGCGGACAGACACAGAAATGCACTCTCGCGTGTCTGTGTGAGGGTACAGTCTCCAGCTGGGAGGGCCGGAAGAAACTTGGGGTGCTCGGGATGCTGTGAAATAACTCACCCCACAACTTAGCAGCTTGCCACCACCCGCATCTGGTTCGCTGACAACCCTGTGGGTCAGGACTTTGGACAAGACGCGGGTGGGGGCAGCTTGTCTCCGCTGCAGGGCTCATCCCCACGTGTAGGACCGCCGCTGGCTTGGCCTGAACGGTGGCTGGCTGCAGGAGCCTGTCTGTGGCGAGCCCTTGGTCCCCACTCTCCATTATGTAGTACCCCCTCCACACGTGGCCTCTTCCACTGGCCTGTGGACGTGTCCATGATCGTCACAGGGCTTTCTCGCTGGCCCCTGCGTGGGTCCAGCTCTCTGCTGGAATGCTCTCCCGTGGCCCCCCAGGTGGCTCCTCCCCGTGGGCTCCCTGCCACAGTGGCTGTGCTCCCAAGTGCAGAGGTGAGAGCTGCTGGGTCTTCTCAGGCGGAAGCCCCACACTGTCCTGCTGGACGGGCCAGGCGCAAGGACAGGGGGCTGCACAAGGGCATGCCTTCCAGGAAGCTAGTTTGTGGGGAGCCCCAGAGGACATCCGCTATGGCAGGCTGGGGTCCTGAGGTGGGAGGAGGGGGGGAAACCACATCCTCTTCTAACTTGAAAATGGGCACCATGGATAGGCATGGTTTTTGTTGTTTAGTCGCTCAGTCGTGTCCGACTCTTTGTGACCCCACGGACTATGACCCACCAGGCTCCTCTGTCCATGGGATTTCCCAGGAAAGAATACTGGAGTGGGTTGCCATTTCCTTTTCCAGGGGATCTTCCCCACCCAGGGACTGAACCCGTGTCTCTTGTATTGCAGGCGGATTCTTTCCCACTGAGCCACCAGGAAAGCCCTGGGTCTGTGCTGCCTTGTTGCTATTTGAGTCTAGAAAGCCATGCCGGGCATGGTCCCACCACCACGCCTGTGGTTCCCTCTGCTTCTAACACACTTCTCTCTGCCTCCAGCTGAGAAATGCCCTGAGAAACTTCCCCTGAATGCCCAAGTTCTCTCTGCTTCCTCTGTGCTCCCTACACCTTATGACTCCAGGATCTTATTCTGACCGTACTGGAGTTAGTTTTGTGTAACCTCCCTCTCCTTCAGTTCAGTTCTGCCTCTCCGTTGTGACCTCATGGACTGCAGCACACCAGGCCTCCCTGTCCATCACCAACTCCCGGAGCCCACCCAAACTCATGTCCGTTGAGTCGGTGACACCATCCAACCATCTCATCCTCTGTCGTCCCCTTCTCCTCCTGCCTTCAATCTTTCCCAGCTTCAAGGTTTTTTCCAATGAGTCAATTCTTCATATCAGGTGGCCAAAGTACTGGAGCTTCAGCTTCAGCATCAATCCCTCTCCTTGGACCCCTCAAAGTTAGCCCAATGTAGGTCATCTCTGTATATACACACTCACACAGGACTCATGCCAGTGCTGAATAGATGCTCAGTGACTCAGAGGCATAACCCTGGAAAAGACACACTGATTTGACCCCCAATCTCCCCACCCAGCGGGGCGCAGGGCTGGCATCGCTGGTTGCACTTATCTAGAATGACCACCAGGTGGCGACAGAGCCTAGCCTCCAACTTGCCCCGCGGAGCCCAGACAGGAAGGCAGGTGTAGGTGGCAAATTTGAAAAGTCAGACATTCCAGGACAGGAGGCTCCAAGCCCAGCTTTGAAAAGAAACTTCCCATCCTTATTGCCTACCCCCCTCCTCCTCGACTTCAAATTTTGCTTCCCCCTCAAGCAAACTGAACTTTAATCATAGGTGTACCAACCTAGGTGCAACCACCTGATCAAACCGGTCCATCCTAAAGGAAATCAATCCTGAATGTTCATTGGAGGGACTGATGCTGAAGCTGAAGCTCCAATACTTTGGTCACTGGATGTGAAGAGCAGACTCATCAGAAAAGACCCTGATGCTGGGAAAGATCGAAGGCAGGAGGAGAAGGGGACGACAGAGGATGAGATGGTTGGATGGCCTCACCGACTCAATGGATATGAGTCTGAGCAAACTCCAGGAGTTGGTGATGGCCTGGCGTGCTGTGGTCCATGGGGTTGCAAAGAGTCAGACACAACTGAGCAACTGAACAACAAACCACCTGGCTATCTCTAAAATCTTGTGCCACGTGAAAAGCATCAACACGAAGGAATACATTCTGCCTGATTCCACTTACATGAAGCTGTCGAACAAGCAACATTAATCTATGCTGGAAAGTATCAGAGTGTGATTTCCTCTTCTGAGGGGTGGGCAGGATTTTGTAGGAAAGCAGGAGGGTGCTTTTGGGGGTGATGGTAAATGTTCCGTATCAGTTTTTCCAGGCTGTCATCACAAAGCATCACAAACCAGGGCACATAACACAACATGCATTTATTCTCCAACAGTTCTGGCAGCTGGCAGTCTGAAACCACAGCCTCGTCGGTGCAGTCTCTAGCGCTACTTGCCTCGGAGCCACATCACGCCTTCCCTGTCTTCCTCTTGACGGGGCCTTCTTCCCCTTGGGCATGTCTGTATCCACATCTCCTCCTTTCTCTTATAAAGATGCCAGTCAGTGGGTTTAGGGCCCACCCTCATCCAGTATGAGCCCTTCTTAACTTGGTTACATCTGCAAAACCTTGTTTCAGAAATAACCCAAAGTACACCTAACATCTGTACCTTTCACTGAATGTCAGTTTTACAGACAAGAAATATTTCATATATCCCAAAGGAAAGATCTTTGGGGTGCATATTAGATATGTTAAGATCAGAAGAGCAATGGCCCCTGAATGGCTCACAATGAAACAATCTGACGGTCAGAAGTGCTTTACAAAGGAGAGGAACACTCTGATAATGAACATGTCCAGGGCAGCTCCCTTCGATTTGTTGCCTCTAATTCTAATTTCCCCTACAGGAGCCCTGGAGAAGGAAATGGCAACCCCACTCCCGTATTCTTGCTTGGAGAATTTCATGGACAGAGGAGCCTGATGGGCTACAGTCCATGGGATCGCAAGGAGTCACACACGACTGAGCGACTAACATTTATTTGTTGAACTCTAGCTTCTGGTGTCAATGCTGAAGTATTTAGGGGTGGGGTGTCCTGGTGTTTGCAACTTACTCTGCATTTCATTACCCTATCTTTTTGGTGTCTGGGAAACAGTTTCTTGGTCTGTCTTTCCTAAAAATTGATGACCCTGACGCTTTTGAAGAGGTCTGTAATTTCACAGAACGTCCCTCCTGTGGTTCGGTCCAAAGTCTCCTGGCGGTTGAGCTCAAGCTGTGCACCTTCGTCAGGAGCCGCCCGAGTGGTGTGGGTCCCTTTCGGTGTTTCCCTCCAGGAGGACCTGGGAGCTACGTGCGCCCTTACTAGTGATGCTAATATTGATCACTTGGCCAAGTGATGTCGGCCAGGTTTCACCACTGCCAGAGAACTGTATTTCCTCTTTGTAATGAATAAGTGTCTCATGGGGAGATATTTTAAAACTATTTCAATATCCTATTATTCCTGCAGTCTTCACTCATTTTCCCACAATTTCACTACCTTTAGCATCCATTATGATGCTTGCCTCAGTCAGTCTATTGCTATGTGTATAATGACCCCAACACTTAGCAGCTTAAAATAATAATCATTTTCTCACTGGTTTTTGGAGTCAGGAATTCAGCATTGTTTGACCCGAAGGTTCTCCTTAGAATCTCTCAGAAGATTGAAGACGTTGCCTGGGGGCCTCCCTGGTGGTCCAGTGGTTATGAGTCCGCCTGCCAACGCAGGAGACACAGGTTTGGTCCCTGGTCCGGGAAGATCCCACACGCCCCGGAGCGAGTAAGCCCGTGCACCACGGCTACTGAAGCCCGAGCACCTAGAGCCCGCACTCTGTCCACAGCAAAGAGTAGCCCCCGCTTGCCATAACTGGCCAGAGGCGAGCAGCAGCGACAACAAGCGCCGCCAAAGATAAATGAATAAAGAAACCTTTTAAAAAAAGAAAAAAAAAAAATGTTGGCTGGGACTAGAATTATTGGAAAGTTCGGCTGGGGCTGGAGCATCGATGTCCAGCAGGAAGAGCAGAATGAGAGCCATATGGAAACCCCATGGTTAATGAATGACTTTAGTGATATATTTTACCAAGCCCACTATATCTAAAATCTTATCATTTCAACATATTGCCAATATAAAAAGTTTTTAATGAGATATTTGACATCTTTTTTTTTTCAGGATTCTTTGAAATTCAGTGTGTATTTAACACAGCACATTCCAATTTGGGCCAGTTATACTCAAGCCTTGAACAGCCCTATGTGGCACAGTGCTGAGGGATCTGCTTCCAAATGCCTCTCTTACGTGGCCCTTGGTGGCCTCGGCTCCCAGCACACGGGCCGATTGCTAGGGCTGCTTGAGTGTCCTCGTGACGTGGAAGTTGTCCTCCCCCAAGCAGAAACTGTCACAGCCTGGCTGGGAAGCTCTCATTCATCCACCATATTCACCAGACATTGCACCTTCAGGTTACCATTTATTTCAGTCTTTACAAAATTCTCTTAATGGGAAAAAAAAAATTCAATTCCGTGGAAGACTGTAAAAGGCACCCAGAACAGTTCTTTGCTCAAAAAGATAAAAAGTTTTGGGACAATGGAATTATGAAGTTGCCTGGAAAAGTAGCAGAAGATAGTGAAACACAATGGTGAAGAAAGAAAGTGAAGTCGCTCAGTCGTGTCCAACTCTTTGAGACCATGGACTGTAGCCCACCAGGCTCCTCCGTCCATGGAATTTTCCAGGCAAGAGTACCGGAGTGGATTACTATTGCTTTCTCCAGGGGATCTTCCCGACCCAGGAATAGAACCTGGGTCTCCTGAATTGCGGGCAGATGCTTTAGCATCTGAGCTACCAAGGAATCCCACAGTGGTGGATACATTGTTCAATATGAAAAGTGGTGAAAATGAAAAATGTGTCTTTTATTTTTACTTAAACTCCAAAGGCACTTTTTGGCCAACCTAATATTGCCCAGTTTCCCGATAGTTTCCCTTCTGCCATATTCTACTTATTAGAATCGAGTCCAGCCCCTACCAGGAGGAGGTGACTTTGGTCCCACCTGTTGAAGAGCGTCAAAGACCTGGTTATTGTTGCTGCTGTTGTTCAGTCACCCAGTTGCGTCCAACTCTTTGCAACCCCATGGATTGGGATTTTCCAGGCAAGAATACAAGAAAGAGTTGCCATTTTCTTTCTCCTGGGGAGAAAGAGCTCTTCCCAAACCAGAGATCGCACCCAGGTCTCCTGCCTGCATCCCCTGCGTTGTAGGCAGATTCTTTCCCACTGAGCCAGCAGGGAAGCCGGATTGGCAGCCATATCTTAAAATCACCTCACCCTCGTTTATTTGTTTATTCGCTTACGTCAATATGGACTCCTGGATTTTATTTTATTCCATTTTTATTGTCTTCCATCATTCCTGTTATTTGACTTGGTGCTCAAACGGGCCCTGGCTTGGCTTCTGTCAGCCCCTTCAGCTGGCTCCTGTGTCTTTTTATCACAGCCCCATTATTCTTGGAGCATGACCTTATTTTCTGAGACAACGATTTCTACTTTTCTTACCCCAGCCACGATCCTTTCAGTGGCGAAAATCCAGGAGCCGTCCAACTTGAATTCTGACTGGTGTAAAGTGGTAGCTCCTCTTCGCATCTCCTCTTGCCTGTGAGCCTGGGCTTTCCTCCCAGGCTTGCGGTTTTCCTCTTCTGCAAATTGATCTTCACGTCCATTGCTCTTTTTCCACTGGGGCTGCCGTCTTCTCTGCCGCTGTTTCCAGAAGTGGACATTCCAAGCACTGCAGTTTTAGACACTGTGATGTGTTCACACTCAACATCTTTCTATTAACCTTGTCCATAGGGTCCTTTGGTCGGAATTCCTTCATTTGGACATAATCAAAATAAATTTTATTGGATTTTTTTTTTTGCCTTTTATACATCATACTTTTTTATTCTGGTAAAATATAGATAATATAGAACTAACCACTTTAGGCATTTTAAGGGTACATTCATCATGTTGTGTGACCACTATCATTGTCCACATCCAGAGCTTTTTCATCCCAAACAGAAACCCTCTACCCACTGAACTCTACCCCTCCTCCCATCCTCCCCCCAACAGCCTCTGGAAACTGCTAATTTGCTTTCTATCTCTATGAAATTGACTACTCTAGGCATCAGAGAAATCGTACAATATTTTCCTTTTTTATGACAGGCTTACTCCCCTTAGTGTCCTGTTTTCAAGGTCCATCCATATTGTAGCACGTGTCAAAATGTAATTTCTCTTTATGGCAGAATACTATTCCATTGTGTATATATAACTCCTAATTTTTCTAATTTTGCACTTCATATTGTCTTTAATCCATCTAGAACCATCTTTGTTTTTGGTATGAATAAAAGATCTTGTTTTAGGGACTTGCCTGGCGGTCCAGTGGCTAAGACTCCGTGTTCCCCGTGCAGGGGGCCTGGGTTCAATCCCTGGTCAGAGACCTGGATCCCGCATGCTGCAACTAAGAGTTTGCCTGCCGCAACGAAGGTCGCAGATCCTGCCGCAACTGAGACCCTTTACAGCCAAATAAATATTGTTTTGTTTTAAAAAAAGATCCAGCTTTATTGGGGGCCACTTGCCCAACACCACCTTCTGAACAATTTCTCCTCTCCTCACGGGGCTGCGGGGTACTGACCTTGTGTCTTTATTTCTCGTATCCCCACGAGATGTGCTCTCGCATCCCCACGAGCTCCCCTGCCCCTGTTGGCCTGTGGTCCTTGCACCAGTAGCCCCACGGCCTGATATGATGGTTCCCCGTCTTTTAACTGCTGATGGGGACGTCTCCTCTTTACTCCTCGTTTTTAAGCTTGTGGCTAAGCTCTTTCCACATCACACCTCGTCAAATCCTCAAAACACCCTGTGTCAGTGGGTTTGATCCTGATCCTCACGTGACAGGTGAGGAGACAGAGGCCTCAGGGAGGCCATGTGGCCTGATGGAGTTTACAGAGCTGACAAACGGCAGAACTAGGGCAGAGAGAAGCTCACTCGACTCTAGGGCCACCCTGTGGTCCCCGGAGCCCAGCTGCCTCGCCCGCTGCGGTCTGCCAGGTTCTTATCTGTAAGAAGGGGAAGGGCACTGGAAAGGCTGCTGGGTGGGCCACTTGCCAGCCTGCTTTCATATCAGGATGGGAAACCACTGAGCATTTAAGCATAGCCTTTCCAAAAGGGAACTGGTTACAAAGATGATGCAGGAGCCCAGAAGCCAAGAAGGAAGTGGTTTAGAACTCACAGCTCCCCCTCCTCCCCACCACCCCTGGCCCCCTCCCTACAGGGATAATACAGTCTCCTGCAAGGATGCCCCAAGACAGGACTTGCCTGTGAGTACCTTATTGAAACATTAAACGACAGTTCACATAAGAAGCTCTTCAGTGTACCTAGACTTGGAAGCACCAAGAGTGGAATCATCAACGGTCCACTGATTGGAGTTGCTGACCAGGGTGTGGTTTGCCCTGGCTTGAGCACCTGCCTTCTTGGCAGACCTCTGCAGGCGCCTGATCAGAATCCAACCTTTCGCTGAAGCCTCAGAAGAGTGAACTTGGCGGAACCCCAGGGTATTGGATGAAGCCTTCACTCTACTGACAACTGAGTAACTTTCTCAGCCAGGCCACTGAAGGGAAGACCTATTTAGAAGAGTGATTTAGATCATTCTTTTCCAACTTTTCGGTGAAAAGATAAATGCCTAACCTACTGCAGTTTTTGAGGGAGGTTTTCTTCAAACTTGGGTGTGTTTTTTTTTTTCTTCGTCTTACATTGGTTAAGAAGATTGCTTTTGATTTTTCTATAGATTTTGACGGGGTAAATGTTCTAGACCCACAGTATTTTCATGCATATTGTGAGAAGATTAAGGTATTTTAGAGTGTATTTTGGAGAAGATCCCTATCTTAGAATTAGGTTGCCATTTAAAAATAAACAGTTCACCAAAAAGACAACAAGAAAAGAATTCACAGCAGTGGAAGGTCATTGCCATCTCTAAGCTGGAGGGACCAAAGGAGGAGGTCTGACAGTGGTCCAGGGCCTGCGGTCACTCAGCAAAGCTGGACACACAGAGGACTGTCCTATAGCAGCTGGAGCTGTGGGGGAGACTCAGCTTGGAGACGCAGCCCAAGGTGTGAGGAGACAGTGAAAAATACCCTGGCTTCTCCCTTCCTCAAACCGCCAATCTCCCCCCAGGACCTCCTGTCGGCCAATGAGAAGTCCGCGGGAAGTGCAGCCTGCAGAAGTTAGCCCCTCTGCAACTCAGAGCAGAACCAGGGAAGGGCAGCACAGGGATCTGAGGGCAAAGAGGGCCGGTCCCTCCCCAGAAGGACCTCCCTTCCCAGTCCCAGTTCCTCCCAGCAGTCCCACCACGGCTCCAGCCCTGGCTTCTTGGACCTAGAGACACCGCATCGGCCCTGTGTCTCCCTGCCCTCCAGCTGTAGCCCAGCCGGGACGCCTCCTCCCGCCTGTTTAGCATCTCAGGTCTTCCATCATCTGTATAAGCAACTCCTTGTTTTGATATCCCATGTTCTGTTTGAAACCCCTTAGAGTGGTCTCCGTTTTCCAGACTGGACCCTGGCTAATACAGCCAGGCCACATTTCACAGAATGGCCACAGTGCTACCTGCTAAGTCTGTGGATCGACTGACTAATGAACCAGATAGGAGGGCAGAAATCCAACGAGCTAAGTCCTGGAGGCAGGACCCATCCCAGGCACCGTGTGGACCAGGCTGCGGAGCAACCGCAGCAATCCCACGGAGGGCTCTGTTTTCTACCAAGATGCCGGGATTCACCAGTCAGGACTCGGGCACAGCTGAGAGGCTCCGCGTGGCTCTGGGCCAAGGGAATCAGCTTCTGTTAAGGGCCTCGGGGTGCCTGTCTGTATTCATATATCACCCTGTGTTCGCTTGCCAGGGCTGCCAGAACAAAGCACCACAGACCGGGCCTTTTAAACCACAGGAACGTCTTTTCCCACAGTTTTGGAGGCTGGAAGTCGAGTGCAAGGCGTCCTCGGGGCCGTTTCCTCCTGAGGCCCTCTCTCGGCTCACAGATGGCCATCTTCTTCCCTCTGTGCATCCGTGCTTCGTAATCCCCTCTTCTTACAAGGTCCTATTGGATTAGGACTCACCCTGTTGACCTTGTTTTAACTTCATAATCTCTTTAAAGACCTCATCTCCAAATAGAGTCCCATTCTGAGATGCTGGGGGCCAAGACTTCAACATATGACTCGGGGCCTCGTTGGGGAGGGGAGCGGTTGGTTTGCAATTCAGCCCATGACAACCCCAATCTCACAAGGTGGACATTTTCAGGCCCATTTTCCAGATGAGGCGGTGGAGGCCCAGACAGCGATCTGCCCAGGGCCACCCAGAGCTGGGTCAGCTCTCCACCTGTCAGGCCCCCCAGACTCTTCTCTCACTCTTTGTGATGGCCTCAGACCCTGGGAAATGCATTCGAGTCTCCCCTTTAACTCCTTTGTGTCATAAGACAGTGATCCACCATGTACTGAGCATGTATGATGGACCAGGCTCTTCCACTGGCATTTTGTATTAATTCCATGTACACAAGATGCCCTTCCTGCTAGCCTCCGCTCAGTCTTCTTCAGACACGCGCCCCCCGGAGCCCCTCATTTGTAATGGTGCCACCACCCACAGATCCATCTCCTGCCTTATTTTCCCTTATAGTGTCATCTGTACCTGAAAGGATCCTGTATGTATGGGTTTTGTGGGGCTTTTTTTTACAGTCTTCCCCCAACAAGCCTGCATGAGGGCAGGATCCAGGTCCTGGGCTATCTTTATTGCCTAAGTGAGATTCATCATAGTCGCTTAATGTTGGTTCAGTAAATAATGAGTGATCAGTAAAGATGAGGGCCGTAGGATTCTCACTTTATTGAAGAGGAAACTAAGCTCAGAGAAGATACCAAGCTCACTCAGGTAGTAGGTAGTGAAGCTGGAATTTGAACCAGGTCTGTATTCTCAACCTCCCCAGCCAGGCCAACCTCCTTGTCTTGGCCTTCCTTCTAAATTGCTCCTTGCTCTGTGGCTTCCCAAATGACCGTCAGGGCTGAACCTCTTCTGGAAATTTCCCAAATCTGCACTGAGCTGAGCTGCAGTATCATTTTGTGCCAGCAGGTGTCACAAGAGAAGTCATCATGGCCACAATCAGCTGTCCAGAACTCCCCAGCAGGAACCTGTCAGAGTTTATTTAATCACCCTTAAGGACAAACTTTTGCTCCATAATCAGTCTGAAGCCACATCCTTACACCTGTGTTTATGGGCTGTCAGGTGAGAATTTCTCTGGGAATAGATTCCTGAAAAATGGAATTCCACAGAGGCCTGGCGTGCTGCGATTCAGGGGGTCGCAAAGAGTCGGACACGACTGAGCAACTGAACTGAACTGAACTGAACTGATGAACACTTTTACGGAGAAGGCAATGGCAACCCACTCCAGTACTCTTGCCTGGGAAATCCCATGGACGGAAACCCCTGGTAGGCTGCAGTCCATGGGATCTCTAAGAGTCAGACACGACTGAGCGACTTCACTTTCACTTTTCACTTTCATGCATTGGAGAAGGAAATGGCAACCCACTCCAGTATTCTTGCCTGGAGAATCCCAGGGATGGGGGAGCCTGGTGGGCTGCTGTCTATGGGGTCACACAGAGTTGGACACGACTGAAGCAACTTAGCAGCAGCATGAACACTTTCAAACTGCATAGATTCCATGCAAAGCTGGGAACTTAAGAGTCTGGTTTACAACCCAGGAATGTGGGGCCCAGAGAAGGCACGTGGGTTATCCAGGGCTCCACTGGCTTCCACCTAGGCTCGAATGCCATCTTTGTGCACTCTTATATGTCTGTGGGCCTAGATCTGACTCCTCCTGTCATTCAATCATCCATCTGTTCATTTAACAAATGCATTGGTGAGATACAGGCTCGAAGCTGTAAGAATGGCTCAAATAACAAATGTCTCCTAGACAAGAAAATAGTTTATTTTCCTCTTGCACATCAATCTGAACAAAAGCTGTTCAGAGCTGGATGATGGCTTTGTGGTTTTAGAGGCCCAGACTCTTTCCCGCAGTTTCCACCTCATGGTCCACGATGGCTGCCCTAGCACCGCCATCACATCTGCATTGCTGCTAGTCGGTAGTAGAGAAAAAGCAATGAAAGTCAACCTCTTTAAGGGCACAAACCAGGGCATTTTGTGCCACTTCCATTCTCATCCTATTGGCTGAAACTAGTCATATGTCCTATACTGCTGCAAGGGAGTCCATGAACAGCAGTCATTAGCTAACATAGCTAGGCAGCCATCATGTTTCATTCTAAAACTCAGGGCTCTACTTCCAATGAATATATTGTCCTTTCTCTGCCACTCGTACATTTTCTGAGCGCCTACCATGTGTGGAGAAGGTGCTGCTGCTGCTAAGTTGCTTAAGTCGTGTCTGACTCTGTGCAACCCCATAGACGGCAGCCCACCAGGCTCCCCCGTCCCTGGGATTCTCCAGGCAAGAACACTGGAGTGGGTTGCCATTTCCTTCTCCAGTGCATGAAAGTGAAAAGTGAAAGTGAAGTCGCTCAGTCACGTCCGACTCTTCGCGACCCCATGGACTGCAGCCTTCCAGACTCCTCCATCCATGGGATTTTCCAGGCAAGAGTACTGGAGTGGGGTGCCATCGCCTTCTCCAGGAGAAGGTGCAGCAGACTGGAAATAACACAAACTTTGGAATCTTACTCCTCTTGTCTGAATCCCAATTTTGCCTTTCCCTGCTGTGTGGCATGACCTCTCTGAGCCTGTTTCCCCATTTAAAAAATGGAGACAGGAAAGTGAGTGTGTTAATCCCACGCGGAAGTTTTGTGAGAGTCACAGTGTAGGCTTAGCGTTGAACCTGGTCTGTACTCGGCACTAAGAAAACAGCAGCTGCTGCCACATGTATTTTCTGCTTGCAGCATTATCTCAATTTGGACTACCACATTTCAAGTGCCCAGTAACCACTTGTACTGTACGAAGGGTCTAAACCAGCAAATAAAAGGATGAATGTTTTGAAAGAAAGAAAAGAAATGGCAGCTGCTTTTAAAATGAGCCACACCCAGAGCCAGCCTCCCACAGCCAGAGGTGACTCAGCAGAGGCCCTGCCCTCCATTCCAGTGGGGAGACATTCCAGGGCAGCTTCCTGTCAATAAAAGCTTGGAGACATGTCCACGCATAATCCCAATATGTCAATCATGCATGAGTCAGAGAGTGATGCCCATAGTCACAAAGCAGCAGCTGGGCCCAGGATTCCTGGCATCCTTCCACGCCCAGGAAGCTTCCCTGGTAGCTCAGCTGGTAAAGAATCTGCCTGCAATGCAGGAGACCTGGGTTCCACCCCTGGGTTGGGAAGATCCCCTGGAGAAGGGAACGGCTACCCACTGCAGTACTCTTGCCTGGAGAATTTCATGGACAGAGGGGCCTGGTGGGCTACAGTCCATGAGATCACAAAGAGTTAAACATGACTGAGCAACTTTCATTTTCCAAGTCCATCTCCCCAACCCCATTTTACAGAGAAGCAAACAGAACCAAGGGCTTTTCAGGTGGTGCTAGTGGTAAAGAAACTCTCTGCCAGTGCAGGAGATATAAGAGACACAGGTTAGATCCCTGGGTTGGGAAAACCCCCTGGAGGGGTCGCACAGAGTAGGACACGACTGAAGTGACTTAGCGCGCACGCAAACAGGGCCAAAGGAAGAGCTGCGAGCACCATGTGACTACAGTTTATCAGTCTCCTCCTAATGGGCCATGGGGGCTGGTTCCAGTTTGAAGCCATGGCGAACAGACTTGGCTGACCCTTCCTATGCCTATAGGAGCAGCGTTTTCCAGGGTAGCTGGGGAGAGGGAATTGCTGGGGTGAACTGTAGATCTGAGGGTGCTCCAATCACAACTGAAGGAGGTGTCTCTCCACAGTTTACCCACAAGTCACAGTTTCTCAACCTTAGCACTACTGACATTTTGGGCCAGAGAATTCTCTGTTCTGTGCCTGGTAGGGTTTGGCAGCATTCCGAGCCTCTCCTCACGAGATGCCAGACGCGGATCACCACCCCCAGGTGTGACAGCTACAAGCGCTTCAGGGCATCACAAATGTGCCCGCGGGGCAAGAGCATCCCAGCTGAGAAGCACTGCTCTCACGCGGAGAAGGCAGTGGCACCCACTCCAGTACTCCTGCCTGGAAAAGCCCATGGACGGAGGAGCCTGGTAGGCTGCAGTCCATGGGGTCACTAAGAGTCGGACACAACTGAGCGACTTCACTTTCACTTTTCACTTTCATGCATTGGAGTAAGAAATGGCCACCCACTCCAGTGTTCTTGCCTGGAGAATCCCAGGGATGGGGGAGCCTGGTGGGCTGCCGTCTATGGGGTCGCACAGAGTCGGCCACGACTGAGGCGACTTAGCAGCAGCAGCAGCTCTCAATGTACAGAGCCTGCAAGCAGGGTGTATGAGCACAGATTCTTTCAGCAGAGTCATGGCTGCTGTTGATTTTCTACTCTTTGGACAGGTGCACGTTTTATCTCTTTGGAGGAGGTCCATGACCTTGGTAATCACTAGTGTAAGAAAAAGGATTTCAGATAGATAACTAGTAGGAAGCTGCTGTACAGGGAGCTCAACTCTGGGCTCTGTGACAACCTACAGGGGTGGGATGGCAGGGGAGGGAGGGAGTTTCAAAAGGCAGGAGATATATGTATACTCATGACTGGTTCACGCTGTTGTACACCAGAAACCAACACAACATTGTAAAGCAATTATCCTCCCATTAAAAGTAAATTAAAAAAAAGAGTAAGGATTTCAGATCTTATTGGGATAATTAGTGGAATTTGAATATGAACAATAAGAATGGTGCTGTAAGACAGTATCAACATTAAATGTCCTGATTTTGGAAATGATACAGCGGTCCTGTAAGAGAATGTCCTTGTTCTTAGGAGATGCACAATGAAGTAATTAGCAGTAAAAGAACACTGTATCTTTTTTATGTAACTGACTCTCAAATGGTTCAGAAAAATTACAGAGAGAGAAAAAATGATAAATGCAGTAAAATGTTGACAATTGAGGGATATGAATGAAGGTGATATACAGAAATTTATTGTACTGTTTTTGCAACTTTTCTGTAAATTTTAAATTATTTTTTAGAAATTATTATTTTAAAAGGGTTTTTTTTTTTTTAAATCATCGATGCTTTACTCTAGTTTTTAAACATAGTTTTCATCTGTTATTCCCACTTGTTCCCAGGGAAGCGAGGCATGATTATTGCCTAGGAACTGGGCCCCACAGAGGTTGCTGCTGCTGCTGCTAAGTCACTTCAGTCGTGTCGGACTCTGTGCGACCCCATAGATGGCAGCCCACCAGGCTCCCCAGTCCCTGGGATTCTCCAGGCAAGAACACTGGAGTGGGTTGCCATTGCCTTCTCCAATGCATGAAAGTGAAAAGTGAAAGTGAAGTTGCTCAGTTGTGTCTGACTCTTTGCGACCCCATGGACTGTAGCCTACCAGGGGTTTCCGTCCATGGGGTTTTCCAGGCAAGAGTACTGGAGTGGGATGCCATTGCCTTCTCCGCCCCAGGAATCTCCCAGAAAGGGTTCTATTTGCTTTTATTGGTGTCTGTAAATTGCCCAGCAGGGGGATGACCATGGAGAGTCAGCACGGCCTTGACAGCCAGGGGAGCATGTGGATCTCACCCCAGCACCCTCCTGATCACATGCAACAAACATTTCTGCCAAGAACCCCACCTCTCATGGCGCTCACTGTGAACCTTACAACAAAGCTATCAAGTGCTCTTCTTTCCATTTCGAGGAAGGAAAATGGACCCACAGAGGCTCAGAAACACAGCCGTGAGATTCCAAGTTCCAAGACCAGGCTTCTTCCACTGCCCGTCGCTGCCCCTGGCCTTCGTCCCCATCTTAGGCGTGTAATTCTGTGTCTTCTCTCATTTCTGGCTTTGCTTTAACTTGATGACCAAAATCATGTGTCATTCTCTAGGTCAGAAATAACTACTTGATGCCGCTGGACATGGCTACTTGGGATGTCCAACCTGCATCCCACATGCAGCATGCCCAGAACCATAACTCCTGGGCTCCCCCTCCCCAAACCTGCTCCCACCTCGTTCTTCCCCAGCTCAGTCAATGGCACCTCCATCCTTCCAGTGGCTCAGGCTAGAAACCTGAGAGCCATCCTTGACCTCTCTCCCTCACCCCCCATGACATCAACCAGCAAGTCCTGGCCACTCCACCTTCAAAATGCATCCAGAACCCAGCTCCACAGTCACTCTAGTCTGACCTTCCAACCTCTCCTACTTGGGACTATTGCAGTCACCTCCTCTCTGGTCTCTTGATTTTCCTCAGTCTCTGAGCCTACCTCCCACAAACAGCCCAAGGATCCTACTAAAATGTAAGGTCAAGGTCACTGTGCAATTCTTTACTAAAATTTGCCCAATAGAACTTTCTGCAATGGTGGAAATGTTCTATTCTGCACTAATTCATTAGCCTCCAGCCACGTGTAACTATTGAGCACTTGAAATGTGCTAAGTATAACTGAAGGACTGAAATTTTAATCTTAACTTACTTAATTAGCCACCCTCTCTTGGCAAGACTGTGGGAAACAGGCATGCTTGAACACAGCTAGTGGGACTATAGTTATATGATTCCAATGGCAATATCTGCTTACCTACCTACCAATGGGTTTATCTATATCTACCAAAATGGCTAAGCAGTTAACATTTGTCAAAGCAATCCCACTCCAGGAGTGAGTACAATAGACCTACCTTCACGTGCCAAAATGACATTGAGCAAAATGTCCATAACATTCAAAGATAGGAAATGACCCGAGTGTGCATCAATAAACAACTAGTTAAATGAATTATGATCTAGCCACACAGTGGAAAATGACGAAGTTATTTTAAAAATGAGGAAATAATGACCCCTAAAGCACAAAGAAAAAAGTAGGTAAGACTTCAAGAGTAAAAATATTTTGTGTATCAGACACCATCAAGAAAGTGAAAAAACAATCACAGAATGAGAGAAAATATGACAGTCACGTTCCCTGCTCTTTCCCTACAGCAACCTGGGTCAGGTTGTGCTTAACAAATGTGTTCCCTGAGCAAATGAATAACCTGTCTGTCCATCATCCATCTTGTGCTGGCCACTAGGGGAGCTCCCGACACCAGAAGGAACCAGCCACCTCATTCTGCTTGGAGGTCTGGGACACAGGCAGAGCTTGGAAGGGTGTGTCCCTGAAATCTGAGATCCAGCCGATCTCAACACAAGGCACCTTAATCTCCTGGATTGAAAATTCGAACTGTGTAAGCTACAAGAAGGCAAAGCCAGTAAATTTTGCCAGAATTCAGCAGGATGTGAATTGCAGACTGCAATCTCTCCCTGCCAAGGAAGCGCGCTTTTCTTTCCTGGGAGGTGGTATACACAAAGAAACAGAAAAGGGGCGTGGGTCTGGCGGGGGATCGTGGCCGCCCAGGGTGGGAACGCCCAGGAAACACTCCTGGGGTGACTGACTTTTCCTAGCACTGGGACAATCCAGGGCTTAAACCTTCAGAGAACAAGGATGGAGCCTCCAAAAGACCTTACAGAATGAGGTCTTACCTCCCCTCCCTGTTCCCCCTGGGTACCTCTCGGGTCCTTCCACCACCTCTTGAACACTCTTAGCTCCTATTTGGCGGGTGACGCGGTGTGGAATTTATGTGAGCAATTACTGCGTACTTTGTAGTCGGCTAGACCGGTCGAGTTCCAGCTCAGGTAATAAATTCATTTGAGAGTTAATTCACTCCATAAGCATTTACTCGAGCCCTTTGGGAAGATCCCCTTGGAGAAGGGGAAAGCTACCCACTCCAGTATCCTGGCCTGGAGAATTCCATGGACTGCATAGTCCATGGAGTCTCAAAGAGTCGGACACGACTGAGGGACTTCACTTCACTTAGGCTGATCGGGACGTGGGAGAACAGCTGTGAACTCAGCAAGTCTTAGCCCTGGGGAGCTTGCTTTCTAGGGAGGGGGGAGCCTGGCACCGTCCGTTCCGACAAGCACTGGGAAGGCGGGGTGATGTCACAGTGACCGGAGAAGGGGGCACCTCCGGGCGCTGCGGTGACAGGGGCCTCTGAGGAGGCCACCCAGCTCCTGACTGTGAGTTAAAAACACCCTGCGGTCGAGCTTTTGGCCCGGCGCCCAACAGATAGTCAGCGCTCACCAAATCTGACAGCGACTCTTATCACTTTCCTGTCTCCTCCCTCCGGGGGACACTGCCCCCACCCCCCGGTCAGGCTTGTCCCCGGGGGCACCGCGCGAGCTGAGCCCACGGTGGGGGGCGACGCTCGGGGTCTTCGGAGACCCTGAAACCGGCCCAGGCCAGGGACCCTCCAAACGGGGCCTCCCCTCCCCGCGCGTCCCCTGCCCGTCACAGACGCCGGCCTGGGAGTGCCCAGGAGACGCCCGCTCAGACCTCGGCCCTCGGCACCGGGGGGCACCGCGGGGGTAAACACAGCCCGCCCGGGGCCGTCAGCGCGCCCGGACCCGCAGGGCGGCGGCGACGCGCAGTGAAGCTCGGGCGGCCGAGACGCGCCGCCTCCCGGTTCTTCCGTACGCTGCGGGCCCGCCCCTCGCGCGCCGCGGTTGGCTGCGGCTCAGCGGCCGCTGATTGGCTGGCGCGGCCTCAGGCGCGCGCCCCCATTGGCTGTGACGCCCGGCCGGGCGAGACCCCCGCCGGCGCCGCGACCGCACCCCGGGCCTGGCCGTCATTGGGCGGCGTGATCTCGCCGCGGTTCCGCGGCCCTGCCGCCGCAGCCACCGCCGTCGCCGCCAGCGGAGCGCACCGGGCTGGCCGGGCGAGGGCCCATGGCGGGCGCCGAAGACGGACCAGGCCAGCAGCCGGAGCTTGAAGACGATGAGGCGGCGTCCTGCCGGCGCTGGGGCGCGCAGCACGCCGGGGCCCGCGAGCTGGCCGCGCTCTACTCCCCAGGTAGGACCTCCGGCCCCCTCCTCCCGACCCGCAGTCACCAGCCAGCCTGGGCTGCGGGGCCGCGATCCCGGGTCCCCTGGATCGGAACCCCAGCCTCAGGCCCCGATGCAGAGCTCTAGCCGCGGCTCCTAACTTGCAAGTAGCTCCCGTAAGTCTGGGGACCCCACCCCAGCGCCCCTTCCAAGCGCAAACCAGAACCCCAGCCATGGGGCTTTCTGGATGCAAAGACAGCCCCCGGATCAAGGAGCTGCCATATCAACTCCTCGGGCTACGGACAGCTCCCATCACGCTGTCGGATCCCAATCCTAGCCCGGGGTCCCCGCGGCTGTAAAGAGCCCCTAGTCTTGGGGACCCACCACTCCAGGACTCCAAGCCGAAGGCCGTCCCCCCAACTCAGCGACATGCACTGGCCCCCTTCCTAAGAATTACACCCTATCCCAGGTTCCCCAGATACAGATTCACACCTAGGGCCCTATCTGCACCCCTGCCTGGACTTCACCCCACAAATCTGAGCATATCAGGTCTGCTCTGGGAACCTCAACTCAGGGGGCCCCAGGTACCGAGTGCCCCAGACGCCCTTCCTCCAAAGCCCCATCCTAGATTTATAGCTTCAGTTTACAGACCCTCATCCCTCCCCCCGCACCCCCCGAATTAACTCTCACCCTGTATTTTGAAATTCTGGGTGGTGAGGGCCCTCCCTGCACACCTTCCAGTTTAAGCTTTCTTTCAAAATTTAAGCCCCAGTCCCAGCCATTTCCTCCCCCCCGTGTAGATCTTTATATTAACCTCCTCCATAAGGACTTGGGGGTATCCACAGACCAGACCGCAAACTTAGAGACCCTTGCTCTGCTTCTGCCCCCAGGACAAGGTCCCGGTGTCTTCCTGCTTGCTGGGCCTACCATTTCTGCTCTAGCAAGCAACAACCTCCACCCCCTTCTCTGACTTCCACTTGAGCCTCAGGAATCTCATTGCCAGGCCCCAGCAGAGCCAAATGTCCCCAGGGGTTAAGGAATTGCCTTTGAGAACTCCAGAGTCAGGTGACTGGGAGGTCCCTATGCTTGGGTGTCACCAGTTCATCCAGCTTTATTTATTTGTCAAACATTCTGACATCTTTCCTTTTGCCCCGGGCAGGGGGAGGGGGACACCAAGCATAGATATCCCTTGCCTGGGATGAGAATTAGTCCGCCACCACCTTTGGCTTTCTGCCCTGACTGGCCAGGGTTTGCATACCATCTCTGCCATAGCTGTCTGTATGACCTGAGCCCCAGATCACCAGAGACCTTTCTGGATTTGCAGTTTCATGTTCTGAGTCTGGTTTTTTTTTTTTAATACCTAACTTGGGCACCTGGCCCATGATGCCATAGTGTCTTCAACCTTTCCCCCAGCACCCAGCTTGTGGACCTAAAACCTCTGGTGCTGCCTTGGGCAGCCTGGACTTAGCATCCTGATTCTGCTTCTTAACTATGTGACCTGGGCCAAGGTGCTGGCCCTCTCTGAGCTTCAGTTTCCTCACCTCTAAAATGGGTACATGATAAAGCTTATCTGTTCCTTAGTGTCACTGGGAAGGGGAAATGAGATCATCCATCTTGTGCAGTGCCTGGCATACAATAGGGAATCCCTGTGATTAATGCCTTAGCCCAACCTCTCCTGTGAGTCTTAGGGTACACTGCCTCATCTCTGTGGTCCTCAGGCTCACCACCTGGAAATCCAGGGTAAGATTCAAAGGCCCCCTCCTTTGGTGTCCAGCTCCACCCACTCGAGTAAACCCTACAGACCTTAAAATCATAAGGGTGTTCTGAGCCTCCCCTGTGGACCCCCACTTCTCATTCCACCATGATCGCACCTTTGTCCAGTTCTGGTTTCCCCAAGTGCCCCTCACCGTCTGAAGGACAGCCCCCCAGGGATTTAAGGGTGCAGACAGTCTCCTGGTGCCCCAGACCTGCAATAAGAGGCCTTTTCTCCTCCCGACTTGGAGTTTGGGTGGGGCAAGGGGGAGTGCCTGGAGAGGGGGAGTGAAGCAGAAAGAGACTGGCTTCTCTAAATTCCATAGGCCTCCCTCTGCCTGCCTCTGTCCCTTGATGTTGGACAAGCACCTCCATCTCTCTGGGCCTGGCCTATAAAGTAAGGGACCAGGCTGAATACATATTGAGCACTGGGACCCTTGTCCCAGTCCCTGTTCTAACCCTTGAGGGAACAGTGGTGAACAAAACAGGGAAAACAGAGCTGGGCTTTCGTAAACCCAGTAAATAAGGGAAATAGCTTACTTGCCCAGTGGTGGCAAGTACTGCAGAAGAAATAGCCAAAAAGGGAGAAGTTGGGGACAGTCACATTTTAGGGGGGGCAGTTAAGGCCTCCCTGAACAGGTGACATTTGACCCGAGACCAGAAGGGAGGGACGCCTGAAGATATTTGAGGAAGGATTGGTCTAGACCAAGAACACAGCAAGTGCAGAGGCCCTGAGGTTAGGAGCAAGCCTGAAGTGTTTGTGGGAGACGGAGGCGGCCCGTGGGCTGGAGCAGAGGGAGCCAGGGCAGAGTCAGGAAGGGTTCTGGGTTCCAGGACTGAATTCCTGAGATTCACGGGGCCAGAGGTAGGTTGGTACGGTGACAGCTGGCAGCAATAATGAGGCAGTTAACATAGTTGACGTTCATTGGTCCCTGACTGTGCTGGGCGTTTCCCTCCTACGCTCTCATTTCAGCCTCCCTACAGTTGTCTCTCTAGGAGAGTTGACTTTCCCTGGTGGCTCAGAGGTTAAAGCATCTGCCTGGAATGTGAAGATCCCCTGGTAGAAGGAAATGGCAACCCACTCCAGTACTCTTGCCTGGAGAATCCCATGGAGGGAGGAGCCTGGTAGGCTACAGTCCATGGGGTTGCAAAGAGTCGGACATGACTATCAAGCCTTCCTATATATATATATATATATATATGCTTGACTTTGCCTAATTTATAACTTATTATATATATACAGGTGTCTCAGGGGTATCCTGGTATCAACTCCATTTTACAGGGGAGGAAACAGAGACCCCTAGAGCCTCCTCATAGCCCACCCCCAACACATGTTCTTCCCAGTGCTTGTCCTGCCTGGGACTCGGCTTGCTTCTGCCCACCAGAGGGGAAGGTCAGCCTCGCCAGGGACACCATATGTTTGGCTGGCCTGGAGTGGCTGCACCCTGTCCATCTTTAAGACCTTCCCTGAGGCTTAGCAAAGAGTGATGATCACGGTCACACAGAGAGTTAGCAGGGCCAGAACCTGAACACTGTTCAGGGGCGTTCTGGGTTCCGTGTTCCGAATGTTTGCTGTGGGAGGTGGGCCCGCCCGGGGTGGGGGTACGGGAGGGGGCCCATGTTCCAGGGCGGCAGGCCAGCATACCCACAGGGCTGGCAGCAGACATGGTGGGCCTCGTGCCGGCTGAGAGCCATGAGGGGTCTGAGCGGGGCAGCTTGAGGTGAAGAGCCTCAGCCTGATCCCCTGGACCCTGAGAGTCTGCCCCGAGGACGTGCCTGGGGCCTGGGAGCCATAGAGGGTCCAAGTTTGGGTTTTGCAGACCCTCTCCCAGGTGCAGCCTTTGTGAAGGGTGGGCAGGCTGGGCAGGCCCTCACGGGCACGCCCAGAGGCGAGGTGGGTGTCCCGCATCCTGGCAGGTACCAGCTGACCTCTGGCTATGTGGCTACGCTGGCTCCAGGGGTAGATCTTGGCGGGTCCCCGGAGCCCCTGTTCACCCCCCGGCCTGTGGGACACAGGCACTCAGCGTGGGTGGGGGGCGAGGTGAAGGGTGTCAGGAGTGCCAGGTGGGGGTCCTGGCCTGCCGTCCTGGAGCTGAGCTGGGCTTTGTCCCCAGAGGGCCTCCCGAGGCCCTTTCCTGGCCAGGCTGGTCCGTCACACTCCTGGCCCGGGTTTCTGTCTCCCTCATTTCCGTGTCTTTATCTCTCCCTCTCTCTGGCTACATTCATTCTCTCCATCTCCATGTATGTAGAGAGCCCCCATCTCTCTCTTTCCTCCTCTTCTCCCTGTCTCTCACCTCTCTTTGTCTCTGATGCTGTTCTCTCCCATCTGTCTCTCTTCCTCTGCATCTCTCTGGTCCCTGCCTCCCCGCTACCTCCTGTCCCCCCACCTCCCTGAGGCCGAGGGTCTCCTAGTGGCCCTGGACCCACCTTAAGGGTAGGTTCCAGGGCTTGTCTGACTGAAACCAGAAGAGGCAGGCCTGGTGCCAGGCCTCTGGCTGTGACCTGTCCCCAGGAAAGCAGAGATGCCCCCGCCCCGCCCCTGCCAGCCCTGCACAGCCACCAGACGCCAGCCCGGCCCCTCCCCAGGCCAGCGGGCAGCACCTCTGTCCCTCTGCTCCGATCGTGCTCAGGCCAGGGGCTGGCTTGGGGAAGCAAGGCCCAGTGCTGTGCTGGAGGTGGCCCGAGCCCTCTATGCAGAGGAAAGGCCTTCCCCTCCCCAGCCTCAGTCTGCCCATCTGTGACGTGACACCATTTAGACCCCTTGACCGTGCGGTCCTGGCCTGGCTAATTGTCCATGTTGGCTTTGGTGACTCTCGAGGGACTTTGGACACTTCATCTCTCCAGGCCTAGTTTGCTCTTCTGAAGGCCGGGGCAGATAGCCCCCAGCTTTTGGTGTACTGCAGGCCGGGCTGGCTGGGATCCTCCCTGGCAGTGTAGCTGGTATGGAAGAGGTGCTCTGTGAATGCTTATTATAATAGGTGTGTTTTTTCTGGGTCATAGCTGAGGCACTTGTTCTGCAGAAGACTCCAGAGCTTAGAGGACAGTTTAGATGGGAAAATATTCAGATTTCGGGACATTGTCCATGGCAATGGGAGAGAGTTGGGCTATCTTTGGAATCACGACAGCCCCAAACGTCCAGGCTAAGGTCTCCCCCTTATAGGCACAGGATCCAAACAGCTCTTGGTTTTTTCCTGCTGAGCCTCAGTTTCCTCATCCAGGAAGTGGGATCACACAGTTCCTCCCTCGAGGCACTGAGACTTGAATGAAAGACTGGGCCTCACCTTTGAAAACCCAGACGACTGCAGGGGCCTGGCCATGCTGCCACCAGGGGAAGCCCCCCAGGATGAGGCCTCAGGGAGGAGAGAGGGCTGGGGAAGCCAGGAGCTCTGCCCCCATCTGAGGGGGGCTCAGACCTGGGGTGGCCAGAGCCTGTGTTCTTAAAGGAAGCAGGAAAATAGGAATTTAGGGTATTTTTTTTTTTTTTAAGTGTAGCTCCTTTTTTAAAAAAAAACTAAGAGCAAAATATGGCAGAGGAGGGGACTTCCCTGGTATTACAGTGGTAAAGAATCTGCCTGCCAATGCAGGCGACGTGGGTTCGATCCCTGCTCCGGGAAGATCCCACATGCCACCGGGCAGCTAAGCCCACGCCCCACAACCAGAGAAAGCCTGTGTGTCGCCAAGAAGACCCAGTGCAGCCGTTTGTTGTTCAGTCGCTCAGTTGTTGCCGACTCTTTGCGACCCCATGGACTGCAGCACACCAGGCTTCCCTGTCCTTCACCACCTCCCAGGAGCTTACTCAGACTCATGTCCGTTGAATCAGTGATGCAAAGCCATCCAACCATCTCATGCTTAGAAAAGACCCTGATGCTGGGAAGGACTGAAGTGCAGCCATAGATGGATAAATTAGACAAGACAGGGGGAGTGGGTCTGCAGAGTTTCTGGTGTGGGCTGCACGGTATACCCAGCCCGCAATTGGCCTGGTTATTGTTCCTGTCACTTAATCTCATTGCTGGCGCTGCAGGCTGGGGGGCTGCAGATCATACTGAGGAATCTCCCGTCCCTGACCACCGGCCCTCCCAGCTTCCTGCTTCTGAGCTCCCCCCGTCCTGGCCGCAGACCAGAGCCACGAAAGGGAAGGCCCTTCAGTGTCCCGTCATGGTGACCCCAGGTGGGGGTGCTGGGGTGGCAGGGCCCCGGGGTGCCAAGGAAGAAGCCCCTGACTGTGGAGTGGGCAGCGAGGGGCTTCTGCACCTGCCACCTTGTGAGGCCTGGAGGATCCTGGCCCTGTTGGGCTCCAAGGTCCTCGTCTGTACGAGGGATGCGACCCTGGGCATGTCCTTGGCCCACTTGGAACCTTGGTCTTCTCACAGGGTGGAAGTTCTGGCTCTGGCTTGGAGCACAGTCTGCTCTGTGCAGCCTGGACAAGGCCCATTCTCTCTCTGAGCCTGGTCCCTGTACAGCGCTTCAGTGAAAGGTGCCCAGAAGCAAAGCCTGGCAGTTTTCCTCTAGGATCGTGGTTAGGAATTTGTTATTCCACAAGCATTTATTAAGCACCAAAGCACAGGGCCCTGCTGTACAAGGCAGGCACGGTCGTAGGCCTCCTGAGTTGACATTTAGGGAGAGGAGGATGGAGGTTTTGCAGGCAGAGTTTCCCATGATGGGCCCCATGGTCGGGGAGCCCAGGCGTTAAAGGAGGAATTGTGGATGGCTTCCTGGAGGTGGAGGTTCCATGGAGAGATCTGCAAGAGGAGATTTGTCCTTGAGACCAGCTGCCTGAGAAAACAGTGTTCCTGGGGGCCATGTCATATGCTGTGTCACCCAGGCGGTGCTTTTATTTCCTTTTGCGTTTTTAAATTTTAATTTATAATTGTGAGAATTTTGCTAAAATATAGCATTCATAAATTTTAAATTCAAAAGGAGGTGAAAAGACACTCTTAACTCTACAGTTGTTTGTGTGTTTGTTTTTTCTCTTTTTTTTGGTAAATGGATGTTCACCACTTTGCTGTTTGCACTTACCAGTTTGTCCTGAATTTCCAGTCCCTCCGTCAGCCACATAGGAACAGTCACCCAGGCTTTTTGCCTGGCAACAGAGACACTGTACACCAAGTTACCTTGTCTGATTCCCCAGGCAGTGGACACTGAGGTTATTCTCAGTGTCTCGATACGGTCAACAAAGCTGCAGTTGAGTGAATCAGCCTATCCCAGCCCACAGGATATTAAAAATACGTGCCTAAATTATAGAGAGGGTTTCATACCTGCATCCTGATTTCTGGCTCCTCTTGAGAATTCGAGCCTCTGACCTCCCTGAGCCCACACTCCCTGTCCTGGGAGTAGTCAGCCAGTTAGTGCCTCCCGCTTTAGGAGGGGCGCGTGTGCTGTGGTATCCCACTGTCCCCACCCAGCCCACCTCACTGCTTCAAACCACCTGTCCAGCCCCTGGAGATGTTAAGAGTTTGAGACCGCCTCATCGGCCCTGTGGCTGGAGCCATGGAAGTGATAACCATTTTCTCCTGAGTTCCTGACTCATTGCCTGGAGCCCCGCTTGATGGATGTGGGACAGGGTCTGAACATGCATAATTAAAAGCTGTTTGTAGCGCTTCCAAATGATTGCCTACCAGAAGGGGGCAGGTGATAGGATAATGAGAATTTAAAAAAGAAGCTCATTAAAATTCCTTCAGGGGTCTCCAGAGAGAGCCCGAAGGGGCACACGAGACCAACGTTCTGGTCCTGCCTGCCAAAGACTCGGCCCATGTAAGGCCAGCCTCGTGGGCAGCAGGCCTGTGCGCAGAAGGGTTTGGTTTAACACAGCCAGCCCGGAGGATATGACGTTGGACAGACTTGTCCCATTCTCTGGGCCTCAATGACGCTCTGTGAAATGGGCAGGCTGTCCCTGCATTCAGCCTGCAGTCTGCACTGTGGACTCATGGAACACAGCCCTCCCTAGACCGGCCCCGCCTGGCTCTGATCCTTGATCCCGCGGCCTTGGCCCGCCGCCCTGCACTCACTCTCTCCCCTTCTCCCTGTAGGCAAGCGCTTCCAGGAGTGGTGCTGCGTGGTCCTGTGCTTCAGCCTCATCGCCCACAACATGGCCCACCTCCTGCTGTTGGCCCGCTGGGAGCACACGCCCCTCGTGATGCTGGGCATGGGTGAGTGCCGCAGCCCCGCTGCCTGCCTCGGTTTCCCCAGGGGCCAGGGACCTACCTAGTGTCTGCCCCATGCTGATGGCGACTCACACACTCGTGTGTGTACATGCGTGCACAGGAATGGGGTTCGAGCTGTGGGGACCCTGTCGCCCATTGCGCACACGTGGCAGCTGTGTCCAGCTTGGCCCAGAGACCTGGGTGTCATCCTGAGCTCCTCCCCTCTGTGACTCCACATCCACACCATCAGCGAGTCTCCTGCTTCTGCTTTCGAGTTGTATCCAGCGTCCACCATCCCCTCCCTGGTCCAGCATCACCCTCCAGGCTGGACTGTGGCAGAGGCCTCCTCCGTGGTCTCCCCACCTCCACCTCAGCCCTCCACTGTCCACTGTCCACAGGCAGCCGGGAGGATCCCATCGGATCCCCCATGAGGTCACACCACTGGTCTGTTGTCCCCAGTCTACTTAGAACAAAACACCAGCTCCCTGACACAGCCCCCATCCCTCCTTCTGTCACTGCCCTCCTCCTGTCAGCTCACCCCACTTCTGCCACACCAGCCACCCCACTGTGCCTCCCTGGGCACCGTCAGACAGGCTGCTAGCTCAGGGCCTTTGCACATGCTCTTCCTGAGCTTGAACTCTTCCCACAGAGCCCTGCGTGGTTCACTGCCTCGTGCCCCTCAGGGAGCTCCTCCCGCAGCAACAGCAGCCCTGCCGTGCACCCCACACCCCACTCTGTCCTATGTGCTGTTTCTTTGTCCCCTGCCTCCCCCAGTCACACACCCACTCCCTGAGAGTCAGGACTTGTGCGTCTTTGCTGCTGTGTCCCTGGACGCGATGCCTCACACAGTAGGTGCTCTGTAAATACTCACCGAAGCAGTGAGTGAATGAATGGACGAGCTGCACGCATCGGTGCCTGCCAAGTGGTTTCTGCCAGTCCATCCTCATGCGTCCACGGCCTGGGCAACGGGCACTGCCGTCTTTGGCATCGTTATACAGAGCAGGAGACCGAGCCTCAGAGCGGGGACCAGCTGGAGTCACCCCTCAAAACGGAAAGCACGACACAGTTTCTAATTCATTGTCTCCACGCCCAGGTCCTGGAGTGACGTCATTCCTTCCTGTCCGCACTCTGCCCCTCCGCTCTCCCCTCTAACTCCAGTGCTTGTCGCCCCGTCCCCAGGCTCAGTGGCCGCTGTGTCCTTGGTCCAGCCGGCCGGCCCCAGGTGTTCAGCTTCTGCAGTCTCATTAACAGCATCCTGGCCTCAGGCCAGTAGCACTTGGGCCTGCTAATTGAGCCGTCGGGGTCTGCGGTAGGAGTGGGCATGTGCTGGGGGGCCGGACCAGCTGGAAGGGAAAGAGGGTAACCCATTAGTGCTGAGGAGCCAGGCCCTGCCCACAGAGCCGGACATGCCCCCCTCTGTCCAGGGGCAACGAGGACCTGCACCCCTGGCCTCTCTGCCTCAGAGGAGCACATTCAAGGGCGGGGGTGTCGACAGTGTGAGCCCCAACACCCCATCTGGGGGCGATCACAAGCAGACTGCTACATCCTGGACTCACATCAGCTCTGCCGCTCCCGGGCTCTGTGGCCTTGGGCAAGTGTCATTACACCCCTGAGCCTCTCTGCCACATCTGGAAAGTGAGGCCGTTCGTAGTGCCTACTGGCTGGGGCCACTGTGAGGGCCAGATGCATCCCTGCTGAGAGGGCAGCGGCTGGGGAGAGGTAGGGAGGGGGCACCTCCCAACATTCCCCTCCCCGGGGCTCAGACCTTGCCTCAATGGTCAGTTTAGCTGTGGATATTTCCCAAGGCTACTGCATGCCAAGGGCTTCGCAGGTGGCACTAGTGGTAAAGAACCTGCCTGCCAGTGCAGGAGACCTACGAGGCGCGGACATGATTCCTGCGTCCAGAAGATCCCTTGCAGGAGGAAATGGTAACCCACTCCTGTGTTCTTGCCTGGGAAATTCCATGGACAGAGGAGCCTGGCGGGCTGCTGTCCATGAGGTTGCTAGAGTCGGACACGACTGAACAACTGCACAACAGACACCGCCACGTGCCAAGCCCCACCCTGGGCTCTTTGAACTGTAGGCGGCAACTGAGCGAGAGAGTTTAGCTCTGGGACCCGGGTGGTTGGCCTGTTGGGCAGCAGCAGGGTCTGGGATGGTGTATCCAGACCTGCCCATCTCCTAAACCACCGACTCCCTGACTAGGGACTGTAGGCCTCCACTAGGAGGGGGAGCGTGTTCTCAGCAGTGGGCCTCCTCTGGGCAAAGGACCCGTAGCACCAGAGCCCCTTTGTGGGTTGAGTGAGCCAAGAGGTTGGGCACCCCGGGTAGGTCACCACCTCCCTCCCCCGACTGGGGCCAGATCTTCCAGCCCTGGGGTCAGGAGATTTCTCACCTGCTTATCAGCCAAGCTCTTCCAACAAGCACCTTTGCCTCTGGACTGATAACAGGCGACAATCCTCTGATAGCAGTGTTTGCACAGTTCCTGATCGATTTAAGTAGCCACCCTGATTTCTGTGTTGACACGGCGGAAGGAAGGGTACTGTGCCAGCCTACAGAAGCCACCGCTAGCCTGCTGCTACCTCCCAGGGTCTCTGGTGCCCCTGGCAAGCCCCAGAAAGCCAAGGAGCCAGAAGCCTTGAAAAGGTGCCCAGTTAATAAATACAGATAGATGATGCCATCCTGGGTGGCAAGTCAAGATTGGCGGAAACTGGCAGGGAGGATGAGGTAAGAGGTCAGGGAAGGTCTCTTGGGAAAAGTGACATTTGCACAGAGACCTGAAGGCGGTGAGGGAGCTGGTCAAGTGGTTCTCTCCGGGGTATTCCAGGCCGAGGGAGCAGCAGGTGCAAAACCCTTGAGTCTGGGGTAAGCCCCAGACTCAAGCTTGGGGTAAGCCCCAGACTCAAGCTTGGGGTAAGCTTGAGTAAGCACTTGGAGAAGAGAAAGGCCAGTGTAGCTGGAGAAAATTGACCAAAGGAAAAGTAATTAGGGGGAGATCAGAGACTCGTGGGGACCCAGCCATGCAGGGCTTTAAAGGCCGTGGTCTGGAGTTTTATTCTACAAGCCATGAGAAGTCACTGACGATTGTCCCCTTGGAGCCAGTTCAGTTCAGTTCAGTTGTTCAGTTGTGTCCGACTCTTCGTGACCCCATGGACTGCAGCACGCCAGGCCTCCCTGCCCATCACCAACTCCGGAGCTTACTCAAACTCACGTCCAGTGAGTCGGTGATGCCATCCAACCATCCCATCTTCTGTCATCCCCTTCTCCTGCCCTCAATCTTTCCCAGCATCAGGGTCTTTTCCAAGGAGTCCGTTCCTCAAATCAGGTGGCCAAAGTACTGGAGTTTCAGCTTCAGCATCAGTCCTTCCAATGAATATTCAGGACTGATCTCCTTTAGGATGGACTGGTTGGATCTCCTTGCAGTCCAAAGGAATCTATAGTCTTCTCCAACACCACAGTTCAAAAGCATCAATTCTTTGGCACTCAGCTTTCTTTATAGTGCAACTCTCACATCTATACATGACCACTGGAAAAACCATAGCCTTGACTAGACGAACCTTTGTTGGCAAAATAATGTCTCTGCTTTTTTAATATGTTTTCTAGGTTGGTCATAACTTTTCTTCCAAGGAGTAAGTGTCTTTTAATTTCATGGCTGCAATCACCATCTGCAGTGATTTTGGAGCCCAAAAATATAAAGTCTGACACTGTTTCCACTGTTTCCCCGTCTATTTGCCATGAAGTGATGGGACCGGATGCCATGATCTTCATTTTCTGAATGTTGAGCTTTAAGCCAACTTTTTCACTCTCCTCTTTCACTTTCTCACTTTCATCAAGAGGCTCTTTAATTCTTCACTTTCTGCCATAAGGGTGGTGTTATCTGCATATCTGAGGTTATTGATATTTCTCCCGGCAATCTTGATTCCAGCTTGTGTTTCATCCAGCCCAGCATTTCTCATGATGTACTCTGCATATAAGTTAAATAAGCAGGGTAACAATATACAGCCTTGACGTACTCCTTTTCCTATATGGAACCAGTCCATTGTTACAGGTCCAGTTCTAACTGTTGCTTCCTGACCTGCATACAGATTTCTCAGGAGGCAGGTCAGGTGGTCTGGTATTCCCATCTCTTTCAGAATTTTCCACAGTTTGTTGTGATCTACACAGTCAAAGGCTTTGGCATAGTCAATAAAGCAGAAATAGATGTTTTTCTGGAACTCTTGCTTTTTCAGTGATCCAGTGGATGTTGGCAATTTGATCTCTGATTCCTCTGCCTTTTCTAAAACCAGCTTGAACATCAGGAAGTTCACGGTTCACATATTGCTGAAGCCTGGCTTGGAGAATGTTGAGCATTACTTTACTAGCGTGTGAGATGAGCGCAATTGTGTGGTTGTTTTGAACATTCTTTGGCATTGCCTTTCTTTGGGATTGGAATGAAAACTGACCTTTTGCCCTTGGAGCCAACATCTGATGCAGCAGGGAGGGCTGGAGGGGAGGCGAAGGAGGTGGCCCAGACCCCAGAAGGGCAGCGGAGGTGGTGAGAAGTGGTAAGAGCCGGGTGCGCTGTGAAAGTTGAGCTGTCAGAAGGTGCTGACAGGTTGGCTGTGGCGGTGAGAGGGAGAGGGGTCGGCGCCCTGAGGGAAGTGACCGCCAACATCCCGGAGGGAAGTGGAGGAGCCTCGAGAAAGGAGCTGCCTGGGGTGCTGCCCACCGGGCCACCAGAAGGCCTCCAGCAGGAAACCTGAACCGGAAATCCAGAAATCCTGGTGTCCCGGGAGGAGAGACGCTGTTTGAAGCCCACGTGCTGGTGGAGGGACCCTCGGGGGTTCTCTGTGCGAACAGAGAAGAGGCCTGAGACTTCCAGGGCGGGAAGAGGAAGAAGAGCCAGCCAAGAGGGAACATGGGGAGCCGGGCAGGGTCGCGCAGACCTGGACAAGAAGGTGTTTCAGAAGACTTGGCGGTCAGCGAGGAGCACCCACCAAGCAGAGCAGCAAGACGGGGCCACAAGGGACCGTCGGAGTTGTCCCCCTGGAGGTCTTCAGCGGCCCACACAAGGACAGCGTTGGCCGCAGCGGATGAGTGACCCAGGAATGACCGTGGGAGCCCTGAGCGGTTTGCTGCACTTGGGGAAAGTGCAGGGAAAATGGGGGGGGGGGGTGCCCAAAGGAGGGACTAGAAATTCCTGGCAAAGGAGGGTGGGGGTTCCGGACGCAAGACACAGTGAGCGCAGAGGTCAGCAGTGATCCGGCAGTCACAGGGCCTCGGGTCGTGGGTGGCCTCTCGGGTCAGGAGTCTGGCCTGGAGGAGGAGTCTCCGCTGGATTTGAGCTGAAAGGTGGTAAAGACAAGATTTGGCCCCAGGACCGGAGGGACCAGGGCTTCCCTGATGGCTCAGCAGGGGAAGAATTTGCCTGCATTGCAGGAGACGCAGGTTCAATCCCTGGAGGAGAAAATGGCAACGCACTCCAGTATTTTTGCCTGGAAAATAACATGGACGGAGGAGCCTAGTGGGCTACAGTCCATGGGGTCACCGAGGGTCGGACACAACTGAGCGACCACACACACACACACACACACACTACACCGTAGGGACCAGCCCTCAGCAGTGTCTGTTTCTGTCTCAGCCCCATCTCCACACCAGGCCTCAGGGTGGGCGAAGCAGAGAAGTCCCAGCACATGGCCTGTGGGGAAATGGAGGCCCCAGGGGGCTGTCTCAGGGTCTCAGGGTGAGTCAGGGTAGCTGGGGTGAGTCATCATGGTCTCCTAGCCTGGCCCCATGTCCTGCAGGCAGGGTGGTGACCAGGCTTAGGCCACCCCCAGGGTGAGCCAGCCAGCAGGCGCTGACACCAGCCCTGGGACAAAGAAGCTTCTGTGTGCCCGCCTCTGCCAGCCCTGCTCCCATTAAAGAGGACTCGGGCAGCAGGCCTGGAGGCCTGGACTTGCACTCTGGAAACGGCCACGGCCCATAGATCACAGAGCCATTTCCTCCCGGAGGCGGGGGCTGGGGGGGAGGACTCTCTTCTCTCCAAAAATAATTCCTGGCATCTCCGTAAAGGCCACGTCCCTCCTCCCTGCTGGGCAGCCAGAAAGGGCCAGGGGCTGGTCGCTGGACAGATGACACCGCAGATGCTGCGAGAGGGGAGCGGCATTTAACTACTAACGGTGGCTGTGTTGGGGGCCGCTTACTGTGTCCCAAGGCCTGCACTGCGTGCTCAGTCGCTCCTTTGTGTCTGACTTTTTCAGCCCCGTGGACCGCAGTCCGCCAGGCTCCTCTGTCCGTGGGATCTCCCAGGCAAGAATGCTGGAGTGGGTTGCCGTTTCCTTCTGCAGGGGATCTACCCACCCCAGGGATGGAACCTGCATCTCTTGTGTCTCCTGCACTGGCAGGAGGATTCTTTACCACTGCGTCACCTGGGAAACCCTTAGGACCTGCATTTGCCTGTTATTAGCTGATGGTACTTAAGCAACGTAAATACCGTTCCTGTCTCAGACCTGGACATGAAGGCTCAGTATCATCATGAACAGCCCTCTCTCTGGTCTCTGGCCACTGACCAGCAGCTCTGACCCCTCCTTACCCTCCAGGTCTCATTTCTTCCTCTGGCAAGTGGGATGTGGTGGGGCCTATCACAGTGGACATGAAGTGAGATGATACACTTTTTTTAAATGGACTCTCTTTTTTAGGACAGCTTTAGATATACAGGAAATGAGCAGATAGACAGTACAGCAAGTTCACATATAAGCCCTGGCCCCAGTTCCCCTTATTAGTAACACCTCATATTGGTATCATATGTGTGTTACAATGAATGTACCAATATGCATTATTATGAAGTAAAGTCCATAGTTTATTCAGAGGTCCTTAAGTTTTTTTCAGTTTTTAAAATTTTTTTTAGGTAACAGTTTTGTCATCATATCGTTCACCCAATATTGCATTCACCCGTACAAAGTGCACAATTGAGTAGTTTTTAGTAAATTTATCAAGTTACCTAATCATCACCACGCTCAATTTTAGAACACTTTCATCACCCTGCAAAGAAACCCTGTACCTCTTAAGCATTAAGTCCTAACTGATCTCCGTTCTGTATCAGTAGATTTTCGTATTTTGGAGATCTCATGTAAATGGAACCCTAAGCCGTGTGGTCTCTTGGGTTTTCTTGTTTGGCTGGCTGGTTGTGTCTTAGCTTCTTGTTTTATGCTGGAGGACAGCCAGTTGCCAGCATTGTGATGGTTTCAGGTGTGCAGCAGAGTGCCTCAGCCGCACAGATCATCCTTCTCCCCCAGACGCCCCTCCCATCCAGGATACCGCTTATTGAACAAAGTTCCTTGCGCTGTGCAGTAGGTCCTTGTTGGTTATCCATTTTAAATACAGCAACATGTACGGATGTCCTTAATTTTTAGTTGCTGCCCTTTCTCTATCCCAGGATCCCGTCCACCATCCCACATCACATTTAGTTGTCATGTCCGTCGAGATTCCTGAGCTGTGAGTTTCTTGGATCTTCCTTGTTTTCAGTGACCTGGACAGTTTGGAGGAGTGCTGGTGTCTCGTGGGATGCTCATCTGCTGGGATTTGTCTAGTGTTTTTGTTAGTGGGCTGTGTGTCTTGTAGAGGAAGAGCCCAGAGGTCAAGGGCCATTTTCATCACCATCTATAGCAAGGATATATACTATCAGCATGACTGATCCCCGTGACGTTGACCTTGACCACCGGGCTCAAGTGGTGTTTGTTGGGTTTCTTTAAAGTTACTCTCACCACCTCCTTTTCGTATTGTTGTTCCCCTTGGAGAGAAGTTGCTGCACAGCACGTGTTTAATCTGTGGGGATTTATATTCCCAATAATACACTTTTTTAACACCTTTGACAAAAGACCCAGCACACAGGAAGCACCCTAGTGTTAACTGTAATTACAAAACATTTTTCTAATATCATTTTTATTATCATTGTCATCTGTAAGGAGTTTCTCAGGTGGCGCTAGTGGTAAAGAACCCACCTGCCAATACAAGAGACAGATGCAGGTTCGATCCCTGAGCTGGGAAGATTTCCTGGAGAAGGGTATGGCAACCCACTCCGGTATCCTTGCCTGGAGAATCCCATGGACAGAGGAGCCTGGCGGGCTACAGTCCGTGGGGTCGCAAAGAGTCGGAGATGACTGAGCGACTTAGCACGCACACATCATCTGTAAGGATTAAGTGCTTAGGACGATTAAGGAGATGAGATCTGTAACTGGCTTAGGACTGGCCTTGGTACAGTTTAGGGATTAAGAGAGATAAAACATTTAAGGTGCTGGAACAGGGCCTGGTAACTATAAGTGCTCAATAAATATCAAGTAAAACTAAATAAGCAAGTGGGTGGGCAGATGGATAGGTAGATAGATGGCTCACATCTTTACCCAAAGAAGATGAGGGCATATGTCCTCACACAGGCTTGTGAATGGCAGTTCACAGGAGCCGAGTCATTCCAGCCCCAACCTGGAAACAGCCTTGTTGTCCACCAGCAAAATGGATGAACATACCGTGGTACATCCAGGTGGGGCAGCACTGTTTGGCACTGAAAAGGATGAACTCCTGAGACAACCACATGGATGCCTCTAGAAGCATCATGCCAGTGAAGGAAGCTGGACCCGAAGAAGCATATCCCATAAGGATCATCTGTGTCAAGTCCCAGAGTTGGCAAACCAGTGTATAATTATGGGAAGCAGGTTGGTGGTTGCATGGAAAAAGGGTGAGGAGGGAAACTGGGCACCATGAGGGAGCCTGCTGGAGGGCTGCATTCTCCTGAGGCAGCGTTAGCTCAGGCTGATGGCAAGGGGGCTCAAGAGGCACCTCCACCGACCCTTCACTGGCAAAGGGAAGATGCTGAGGCCCAGAGCAGGCAGAGCTTGCCCAGGGTCACACAGCAGTGGTTCCAGCTCTTGATCTGGCTCCCCCTGCGCTTGGCCCCAGTGCCGCTGTTCCCTCGTGGAAGACACAAGGCCGTGTGTGCACGGCATCCTGTGGTATGCAGTAGGAGCTCTGTTAATGCCCCGGACCTACTGAGGCACAGATTAAGGGCATGGAAGGGTGCTGGTTTTGGAGACTGGTAGACTAACCTCTTCTCAAACCAGGTCTGCCACTCAGGGAGGTGGTTCAACCTCCCTGAGCCCCCTTCCGCATCCGAGAAGTGGGGAAAATAAATGGGGCTGTCCCCTCAGATGGTGACCAGTGCTGTGAAAGAAAGCAAGCAAGGAGACGTGACCAAGAGCACCTGCCTGGGAGGATGGCTTTAGCCGGGGGCTTCATGATGTTTACCCTGAGCTAGAAGATGGAGGAGGAGCCAGCCCTTCAGGGGTCTCAGGGAGGGGGTGGCGCGCCAGATAGAGGAGCAGCAAGTGCAGAAGCCCTGGGCTTCCCAGCCTTCGCCAGCCCCTTCCCCAGCCCGGCCCGCCCTCCCTGCACCGCCCCTGAGCAGCACGACTGCCCAGCCCTGTGCGCCGGCCTTAGAGCCCTGGCACGGCCTCCCCCTCCCCAGCGCGGCCCCCAGGCAGTGTCACCCTTCCTCACCCTGTCGTCTTTTTTTTTTATTTCTGGCTGCGTGGGCTTTCTCTAGTTGCAGTAAGCGGGGGTTACTCTCTGTTTGTGGTGCCCAGGCTTCGTTGCCCTGCGATATGTGGGATCTTCCCAGACCAGGGACCAAACCCGTGTCCCCTGCAGTGGCAGGCATATTCCTCTACGCCGTACCACCTGGCAAATCCCCCTGCCCCTTATCTCTCTGTCCCGATGACATGAGCTCAGCCAAAGTCCGATGCATCTCTGGCTCGAGTGCAGGGCACACAGTAGGTCCCTGGCAGAATGTCACCTTTATGGACTAAATGAACAACAGCAAAGATAATGATAGTATTGAGGGCTCCCTCTGCACTACAGACTGTACTTAGCGCTTCCCATCGATTCATTCAACACGTGTGTACCGACCCATATTTTGTGCCAAGAAGTGGGATGCAGCCATAAACGAAAGACAAAAATTCCTGACTTTGTGGAGCTGACATTTTTATAGGGGAAGACAGTAAACAGAAATGAAGTCCAAGGTGATAGGTGCTTGGAGAAGAAAAGAGGCAGGAAATGCTGGGAGATGGAGGCGCTTACGGTTTTAGATGAGGTGTCCTTGGGGGACCTTTGAGGCAAAGATCTGAAGGAAGTGAGGGAGTGAGCTGTGTTACATTTTGGGAAAGAATGTTCCAGCAGGGTGAAGAGCAAGTGCAGAGACCCAGAGGCTTGTAAGGGGGTGTCAGGAAGGGGACTATGCCAGCAGGGCTGAGATGCAGGCGGTGGGGAGCAGGATGGGTGGTACTGGGGCATCGCCTTGGGCAGCAGGCTGGCCACTCGGCCTTGGTTTCCCCGTGTGGACAGTGTCGTGGTGCATCCTCCCAAGATATTTGGGCCCCAAGGTAGCTTAAAAGCCTAGCTCTGCCACTTGCCATGTATGCGACCTCAGTCTAGTTTGTTCTGTTCTCCAAGCCTCAGTTTCCACCTCTATAAAGTAAAAATAAAGATGGTACCAGCTTCTAATAGATGGTGAGAATTCGTGAAGATCGAGTGTGTCTGGCACTGAGAAAGTATTCGGTAGACGGTAGCTGCCATGTTCTTTTTAAATCATCCTCATTCTCATCCATCTAGAGGAAACTGGGGCACAGAGCGGTTAGGGAACATGCCCAGTGTCACACAGCTGGTAAGTGACAGCTGGCGTGTGAGTCCAGGCGTAACAGCACTTACCCTCTGGATTATACTGAACCCTCAAGTGAGCATGTGGTTTGGGGGCTCTCTGAGCGGTCTTTGTTCTGAAAAGGCTGCTGGGGGCCCAGTGATCACATTGACTGTTGGTAAAAGCTGGGTTGCGGGGGTGTGGCTTCTGTCTGGACCTCGGGTCCTTCCTGACACCAAACCCCAGAATGACCTTGCCGTCTATCACCAGTAGCACTGGAGTAGAGCGGGGCGACTGTGGGTCAGAGAGAAAGTGCCAGCCGGCTCCTAACAGGGAAAGGCTGGGCGACCTGAGCCCAGTTTACTCTTCCAGACTCACCTAGCAAGTGAGGCCCTGCGTCTCCCTGGGGATGACCAAGTAAAGGGACAGACTGCAGCTCCATTCACAGGCAGCAAAGTGTCCCAAGGAGAAAAGGGAACACCCTAACCTGAATGAGCGAGCGAGTGACTTCCTGAATTGGGGTGGGGAGTGGGTAGGGACGTGCCCTCGACTCCCCGCACCTCCGGCTCACCCTCCTCTTGTCCACAGTGGCAGGGGCTCTCCTTGCTGACTTCCTGTCCGGCCTGGTGCACTGGGGAGCCGACACCTGGGGTTCCGTGGAGCTGCCCATTGTGGGGAAGGTGCGTATGTTGACCGAGCCCTCGAAGCCCAGCCTGTCTCCTCCAGGAGGAGGTGGGGCTGTCTGACCTGGGCTGAGTCCTCTTGCCTCTTTGAGCCTGTTTTCCTATCTGTAATCTGAAAACTGTGGTTCCAGCCTGGCCCCCGCTCCCCCGCCTTCAAGACCAGAACAGGAATCCCCTGTGATTTCCTGGAAGCAAAAGCATCAGGCCTGGGACAGAGAGCTCTGATACATGTCCACCTCACTGGACCCCCTTGAACTTGGGAGCCACACCACATCTTGTTCTCCTCTGCCTGCCCTGCTGCACCTCACTGTTCGTTTCCATTGAACTTTATCTGGTGTCAGACGTTTCAATTGCGATAGAAAATCTGGTACACACTTAACCACAGAAGGGAGAAGGCAATGGCACCCCACTCCAGTACTCTTGCCTGGAAAATCCCATGGACGGAAACCCCTGGTAGGCTGCATTCCATGGGGTCGCTAGGAGTCGGACATGACTGAGCGACTTCACTTTCACTTTTCACTTTCATGCATTGAAGAAGGAAATAGCAACCCACTCCAGTGTTCTTGCCTGGAGAATCCCAGGAATGGGGGAGCCTGGTGGGCTGCCGTCTATGGGGTTGCACAGAGTCGGGCACGACTGAAGTGACTTACAGTAACCACAGAAACGTACTGATTTGTGTCCTAAAAATTTTAGAAGCCAAACTAGGGTGTGGTTGGGTCCAGTAGGACGAACAGACTGTATTCTTTGGACCCCGTCCCTCTCCACGCCTGTCTCTGCTTTCCCCGCTGCTGGCTCCACTCTCATGCGGGCTTTCCCCTGGTAAGGTGGCCGCGATGGCCATCCGCTGCCTCACGGTCCATCCTCCCGGCTCAGTGCTCCCTGGAGACCGCCCCTTTTCCCATAGTTAGGACCAAAGTCCCACGACTCATCACCATTGGCCTCGCTTGGGTCACGTGGCTGTCACACAGCCAGTCACTGTGGCCAGAGAAATGGGATGCTCTGATTGGCCGGGCCAGGGTCCGAGGAGGCAGTCTGATTGGAGCAACTGGTACTAAGAGAAGAAGCGGAGGCTCTTAGCAGAAGGAGGGGTTGGATACTGGAAAAAATAAAAGGGTCCTGCCTGTCAGTGTGAGGGGTCTCCTCAGTTGCTTCAGGGTAGGAGAGGAGGGTGGAGGTTGTCGCCAACCCCCAAACCCCCGCCCCGCCCCATAGCCCAGGTCCGGAGACTAAGGCCCACAGAGGAGCAGGCAGCCGAAGGTCCCACCAGGTCATTTCCACCCATCTTCTGCTAAAGCTGCTAGACCCGGAGCCTGAAGGCTGGGGGACCCCAGCAGTGCCATGCTGGGGCGGCATGCCAGAGACAAGGAGGCGCTCCCGTGCCGAGTGTGTGTGCAGGAGGTCAGGGAGGGGCTGACTGGTCGGCTGGGCCCCCTCTCCCATCCCCCCACCTCACCTAGGCTTTCATCCGGCCATTCCGGGAGCATCACATCGACCCAACAGCCATCACTCGGCACGACTTCATCGAGACCAACGGGGACAACTGCCTGCTGACGCTGTTGCCACTGTTAAACATGGCCTACAAGTTCCGCACCCAGAGCCCAGGTAAGCATGCTAGCTGGTGGCGGGGGAACCTCCAGGGAGCCCTTGGGGACAAGCACACACCCCGCTCCCACGAGCCTCCCGTAGCTGGTGTGGGTGTTTCGCCCCTCAGTGTTATAAAAGTTTAGTTAGTTGCCCTCATGTAAAATTGGGATATTTGACATAAAGATCTATGTTTCCAACTTCTCTGGAACAGTCCGACCTGGCCACCTGGGTCCTGGCTCCCACTTGGCTGCACTGGGCCGGGCTGAGCTGTGGGGTCCCCCTTGCACAAGAGGCACGCTCTCCAGGTTGCCACAGTCCCCGCTGCTCCCTGTGGTCCCAACCTCCCCCTGCCCTTGTTCATTTGAATTCACCTGCCTGGCCCTGGGGGCTTCTGATCTTGCTGCCTGGGCTTAGTGGAAAGAGTATATATAGCCTGATCCAAACTGAGTCCTGAGTTCAGATCTCTGCCCTGCCTGTTTGGGGAAGGGAACCTGCCCCAAGGCAAGTCCCATCACCTCTTTGAGCCTCAGTGACCTCAGTGCGGGGGAATATGGGGGAAGAGCCCTTCCTCTGAGCCAGCTCTTGTTCTAGCAACTTGACACTTCGCTGGTCTTCAGAGCAGCCCCCTGTGGGGAGATGGGCTGAGTGTGTGTGGTGTCCGACCACATCCTGTCCCCGCTGCTCTGAGCCGCTGTGAGCTCCCTTCTGAGAACTGCCAGCACAGGTCCTGCCCCTCCCCTTGGGATAAGCCTGAAGTCAGTGACCCAAAAAGCCTGCAAAAGACCAGCCCCTGCCTCTGAGTGGGACCAACTCTGTGGAGTCATCAGCATTTCAGAATCCACCCTCCGCCTCCCCGGATCAGGCTGAGACAAGATTCCCCCCATCCCATCTTTGCTTAACTCTTCCCCTGCCCTGTCTTGCTTTCCTCACTCCCTTGGGTGTTTTTCAAAAGATTCCCCTCCCCAGTCAGTTAGATCAGGTGCACATGAGTCCTTGTCTTAGCGAGGCTCTGCTTCTAGGGGATCCGGACCGAGATTTATTCCCACTTCATTGTTGAGGAAGTTGAGATGTAAAGAGGTGGAGTCACTGACCTCTGTTCACACAGTCAAGAAATGTCAGAGCAGGGACCTGCACCCAGCCCTGCCTCACTCCAAAGCCCACATTCTCAACCATTATTTCTGCTTATTCCCATTCTGCCCACTGAGCAGAAGGGAAGACTAAGGCCACAGGGGAGTCTGAGCCTGCCAGAGGCCATGTGGGAGGTTAGAAGGAGGCCAGGGTGCCTGCCGTCCCAGGAAGTTTGCTGCCCAGGGGCAAGGGGTGAGAAGCCAGGCTGGCAGTGGGCCCCTGCCTATGTGACAGCTGTTTGGGGCCCGTGGGCACCCACCCTCTCCCCACCCCGCAGAAGTTCTGGAGCAGCTGTACCCCTGGGAGTGCTTCGTCTTCTGCCTGATCATCTTCGGCACCTTCACCAACCAGATCCACAAGTGGTCACACACGTACTTCGGGCTGCCGCGCTGGGTCGTCTTCCTGCAGGACTGGCACGTCATCCTGCCCCGCAAACACCATCGCATCCACCACGTCTCCCCCCACGAGACCTACTTCTGCATCACCACGGGTGCGTCCACAGGGTAGAGGGGCGCGCTGCCCCTACGCCGACTGCTTCTCCATCCTTAGGGTTGGGGCCGACATCACCACGGGTGCGTCCACAGGGTAGAGGGGCACGCTGCCCCCACCCCGACTGCTTCTCCATCCTTAGGGTTGGGGCCGACATCACCACGGGTGCGTCCACAGGGTAGAGGGGTGCGCTGCCCCACTCCCACTGCTGCTCCATCCTTAGGCTTGGGGGCAGAGGTCACGGGGGCAGCACAGTCCTGGAGGAGCTTTCTCTCAGAACACGCATTTCTTGGGCACCTACTACGTGCCATGCACCCTTCTAGGTGCCAAGGACATGGCCATAAATAAGACAGACACACACACACCCTCTTCATAGAGTTGTGATTCCAACCACCCATCCATCATCTAGCAAATATGTATTGAGTGCTACTATGTGCCGTGGCACTGAACAAAACACAAAAATCCCTACCTTTATAGCATTCTAAGAGGGGACATTCCAGGCAGTAAGTGCTTCATCTGACAGTCCTAACTGCCAAGAAGAAAATAACACAGAAGTGGGTAGCAGAGGGAAGTAGGGAGCTTTGCCCCTTTAAATGAGGTGGTCAGGGAAGGCCTCCCAGAGAAGGTGGCATTTGAACTGAGGGGGAGAGTCCTGAGACCTGGAGGAAGAGCTCTCCAGGCAACAGGAGCAATAGGTGAAGGAGGCAGGAACACACATGCCTGGTTTGTTTCAGGAGCAGCGAGGAGGCTGGTGTGGAGTAAGGGCCAGGATAGAAGAGCTGGCAAACTCCAGGTGTGAGAGATGCCACGGGGACAGACAAAGCAGGGTGAAGAGCAGAGAGTCGGGGGGAGATCAGAAATCTGAAAACTGTGAGAGGGGCCCTGCAGATAAATGACAGATCGATCCAAGCAGAGGGACTAGCAAGTACAAAGGCCCTGAGGCCTGTACATGTGCCCGGGGGCAGTCAGGAGGCCCACATGGGGAGTCAGTGAGCCAGTGCCAGGAGGTGAGGCAAGCAGGTTTTCCGGGGCCCGTGGGTATCTTTTTAAGGTTAAATATATCATGCGTGCTGTTAAGTCAGGCCAACTCGGATAACCTTCAGCTCCTCCGTATGCAACTTTCAGAGGCTCACAAGCCTCCCTGGTTATCAGCTTTCTCATTCACAAGATGGGGCTGCAGCCACTCCCTCACACACCACCCCTCAGGGCTGCGGTGTGAATGGTCAGACGGCAGATGCAAACTGCCTGGCACAGAGCAGTCTCAGGAAGCTACACCTCCAGGTTTGGGAGCAGGGGTTGGGTTTTGCTTTGGTTTAGTTTGGTCAGGTATTTTGTAGGGTTTTTTGTTTTTGCCTTTCTGAAAGCAGAACTGAGAGCCACAGAAAATATTTTTTTGTACATCCTAACGTCATGCTTTTTAGGAGCAGGTGGAGGGGTAAATTTTAGGCTGTTTTGGAGATCACTTAATTGTTCAGCCAGGGCTCGGATCAGTCTTGGTTTGGCCAGGTACTAACTGGGAGACTGTCCTCCAAGACAGTCTTCTCATGTGGAAAATGGGACTCTTAATAATACCTAGTTCAAGGTTCAGGTGGGAGACTGTAATACAGATTAAATAAGATTATGAGACTTATTTAATGGAAATAAGACTATTCACTTAGCACCTACCATGCCAGGCATCATCCTAGGCCCCAGGATCCAACAGGATCAACAGTGAAAGAACATGGGGTTCTGGTTGGGAGCTGGAGGTCAAAACCAACACTAAACAGGGAAGTGACAAATTAATGAGGATGGTTACAGGTTATCATGAAGGCTGCAAAGGAATAAGGATGGGTGATGCGACAGGCCTGGAGAGCTGCTAAGTGGTAGTCAGGGAAGGCTTCCTGGAAGAGGTGGCATTAGAGCCAAATGATAGGAAACACTGCCTCTGTGCCTGGCACATAATAAGCGCTCAATAAGAAGGTGAGTGAAGGGATGAAGGTGTATGTCTGAGGAGCCCCTCAGCCTATTGATGGGAAGCCCCCATCCCCATATTCCTTGGTCAGCCCTTTTCCCCTGTCCCCTGCAGACCTACTCCCGGTTCCTCTGCTGCCCAAGGCAGGGCCAGCTGTCTCTCTGCTCTTCCTGTTGCTCTCCCATTCAACCCCTCCTCACACCCCCCTGCCCTGTCTCTGCTGCAGGCTGGCTCAACTACCCTCTGGAGAAGATGGGCTTCTGGCGACGCCTGGAGGACATTATCCAGGCCCTGACAGGCGAGAAGCCTCGGGCAGATGACATGAAATGGGCGCAGAAGATCAAATAACTCCTCCAGGCACCACCTCGTTGCCAACCTTCCCCAGCTCCCCCAAACTGAAGCCATCTGCCAAATTCCAGCCTCCTCGCGCTGGCCACTCCAGGTGGAGAGGACACCTCCTGGGCTGGGCCCGGGCACGTCTAGCCCACCCACCCCCCTCTTGTGACAGAATACTTGAGCCACTGATTTTTTTCATTTCCTTCATTTTTTTTTTTCCCCTCGGCCCCTCCCTAGCCACCTGAGCTGCTCCGTCTGCCAAGCCTGACTGCAAAAAAAAAAAAAAGAACCCCACCCTTTCAGCCATCCCTTGGGTTGAAGACAAGCTCACCAACTCCCCACACGCCCACCACCCCCCTACCCCATTGGGCAGCCCTTCTGCGTGGCTGGTATCGGGGCACTGAGTCATCTTACCTGTTCCTGTCTGTCTGCCCGCAGGGCTCTAGGAGCCCCCAGGCACAGCTGAGTGTCCTTGGACCGTCACCCCGCTATGGCCCTGCAGACTTGACTCCAAAGGCCTGGGTGGACAGCCCGCCCAGTCACCACCTTCAACCTAGCTTGTCCACCCAAGGGCGACACAGTGCAGCAAGGGTCTGGGGGCAGCCGGCCAGACAGAGCCAGAATTTCCTGATCGAGTCTGGACTCTGTTTTCCCTGACCCTTCCCCCATCTGCCTGTGTGATTCCAGCCAGAGCTGACGTTTCTAATCGGAGGATGTCTTCGAAGGGCACAGCCCCTGCAAAGGGTCTTGGTCATTGGAAAGGGACATGATGTCCCCTCTGACTTGAGGGTATGTCAGAGAAGGAAGAGTGGGGCTTTTTTGTTTCGGTTATTATTTTTTTTAACGGTGCTTGCTTGTTTAATGTAAATAATAGAAAGCCTTAATATCTTTTCTGTAACACGGAGTAATATTTTAATGTCATGTTTTGGATGTACATAATATATTTATAACAAAGCAGCAAGAGTCTACTTAACCTGGGCTGCCTCCTGTTTCCTGATTGCCTGGGGGAGGGGAAGTAAGGAGGCTGGAGGATGAGGCCCTACCCGCCCCTATTCCCAGCTTCCCCCACGGCTCTCTGCTAAGGATGGAGGCTTTGTCCCCCGAGACAGTGAATCAGTGTTGACATCTGCTCCAGACCCTTTTGGAAGGGGGACCCATGGTTCCGTGAGGAATTTTCATGTCGATCATGGTGGTAGAGACATGGAGGCAGAACCCTACTGAGGAATCCCTTCTGCAAAGGTTTACTGGCACCAGGCGTGGAAATGAACCAACAAACAAGGACCTCCCCTGGAGTTGACTTCCTGGGGAGAGAGACAATAAACATACATAAACGCACACAGACATTCAGGTGGTGATTTGTAAAGAAAATGAACCGCTTTGGATGACACTGGAAAAGCGGGGTGAGGCTGCTTTGGCAGGTCAAGGAGGGCCTCTCTGAGCAGGTGACATTTGAGCTGAGACCTGGAGGAGGAGATGGAGCCAACTGGGGAAAGAACTGTGGGAAAAGCCCTCCCGGCCGGACAGTAGTACAAAGGCCCTGAGGTAGGGGCATGCCTGGGGTTTTTAAAAGAATGTGGCTGGACTGGAGTGAGCAAGGGGAGAGTGGAAGATGAGGTTTGAAAAAGAGGGACCAACTATATGGACAGCCAAATGGGGAGACTGGACATGTTAAACAAGTATCTTGTTCATTTATTCATTGAACAAATACAAGGTACCTCCTATATGCCAGGCGCTAGGATTCAGCAGTGAACACACAGGCATTTACAATTAGTCTGGGCTGGATAGTTTCTATAATGTTAACAAGGAAAAACATAAACCTTTTGGGGACAGAGAATGATAAAAGACTCTAGAGCAGTCACAGATAAAAGTTTTTTTTACTGTGACCCATAATTTTATTTTCCTTAAACTCGGCCCACCTCTAGACTTTTGAAAAAAGTTTTATTTTGAGATAACTAGATTCTCATGTAGTTCTAAGAAAACCACCAGTGTAGACTTGATTTGAGACTATCTGAGGGGACCACAAAAGGAAGGGGTATTAGAATTTATCAACTGTAAATGACAGAAACTATAACTGTCAGGCAAAAATCAGTAGTGAAAATAATTCATGTAACTGAAAAGTTTAGAGGTTTCTGACTTAAGGTTTGGTGGGACCCTGGGGTACACGATTCATCAGAACTTGGTCTCTGTCCAGCTCTATGTTCTGTCAAGCAAGTTGAGGTTGACATTGGACCAGCTCCATATCTCAGTAGAAAATGTTTTCCTTCCCCGCAGATGCAGCCAGAGTCCCAGGGCAGGCTCTTACTGGCCTGGATTGGGTCACGTGCCTATCCCTGAGCCAACCATGTTTGAGTGGGATGGTGAAGTGTTCTGTTGGGCCAGGGCTGAAATATCCACCTGGAGTTGCAGAAGTGGGATCAACATTTCCCAACCACAGGATGAGAGGAGGGAAGGATGGTTGCCGAAAGAAAAATTAAGGTATTAACCAGAAGTCTGAGTGGGTGGGGCAGAGAGCCGAAACCAGGGCCAGATAAGCAGCCTTGGGGCTACAGGGCTTGCTTTCCTATTCCCTGCACTAATCACTGCAGATGGTGATTGCAGCCATGAAATTAAAAAACGCTTACTCCTTTGAAGGAAAGTTATGACCAACCTAGACAGCCTGGAAAATCCCATGGACGGAAGAGCCTGGAAGGCTGCAGTCCATGGGGTCGCTGAGGGTCGGACACGACTGAGCAACTTCACTTTCACTTTTCACTTCCATGCATTGGAGAAGGAAATGGCAACCCACTCCAGTGTTCTTGCCTGGAGAATCCCAGGGACGGGGGACCCTGGTGGGCTGCTGTCTCTGGGGTCGCACAGAGTCGGACACGACTGAAGTGACTTAGCAGCAGACAGCATATTAAAAAGCAGAGACATTACTTCATCAACAAAGGTCCATCTAGTCAAGGCTATGGTTTTCCAGTAGTCATGTATGGATATGAGAGTTGGACTAGAAAGAAAGCTGAGTGCCGAAGAATTGATGCTTTTGAACTGTGGTGTTGGAGAAGTCTCTTGAGAGTCCCTTGGACAGCAGGGAGATCCAACCAGTCCATCCTAAAGGAGATCAGTCCTGGGTGTTCACTGGAAGGACTGATGCTGAAGCTGAAACTCCAGTACTTTGGCCACCTGATGCAAAGAGCTGACTCATTGGAAAAGACCCTGATGCTGGGGAAGATTGAGGGCAGGAGGAGAAGGGGACGACAGAGGATGAAATGGTTGAATGGTATCACTGACTCAATGGACATGAGTTTGGGTAAACTCCAGGAGTTGGTGAGGTACAGGGAGGCCTGGTGTGCTGCGATTGATGGGGTCGCAAAGAGTCGGACACGACTGAGCGACTGAACTGAACTGAACTAATTCCTATACCCTGGCCCTGCAGGCAGTATATTTCTAGAGCCTCCCAGAAGCCAGCAAGAACCAACACCCGAGTTCAGAGAGTGAAGTGGCTTGCCCGAGACCACACAGCTAGTAACACACAGCCAGGCCTCAGACTCAGACGGTCTCGCTGCTCCTGAATCCCGAGGACTGGAAACATATTTTTCTAAACCAGAGTGAAGTATGTTTTGTGTCACGTGTGGGAAAGTTGGGGTCATTTGTGAGATGGGAGTTTTCCAACAAGTTCCCACTGAGAAACAGGGGGCAGGAAATGCTGACTAAAACCCACTGCACACTTAGCACAGGCCAGAGGCGGAGAGCCCCGAGCGAGAGTCCCTTTGGGCGGTCTCTGCAGCTCTGAGGTCGGTACACTTAGCCCCATTTTTTTGCAGATGAGGAAACTGAGGCACAGAGTCAAATAACATATCAAACGTCACCCAGATGGTCGATGGCGGGGCTGGAATCTGAGCCCTGCTCTGACGCTGAGCTCCAGCAGGCTTCACACGCACCTGCAGCCCCGGGGGAGGTAGGGAGTGGGGAAGGCAGGGTTTCCAGTGTGTCTCCCACAAGAAACCAGCAACGTAGCCGGATGAGAAATGGCCACTGACACCGAGGAGTGAGGTGCCCCGGAGACATGAGACCCCAGAGGCAACGACCACTCACATCAGTTGATTAAAGAAGAGCCAGAAAATCCAGATGCTTTAAAACGCTGGCTCCATTCTTTAATCATACCATGGGCAAAATAAAACAGGTGTCTAGGTCAACGTCTGCCCACGACTTCCCAGCTGGTGGGTGCTCAGTTGCTCAGTCGTGTCCGACTCTTGGTAACCCCCGTGGACTGTAGCCCACCAGACTCCTCTGTCCATGGCATTTTGCTGACAGGAATGCTGGAGTGGGTGCCATTTCCTCCTCCCAGCTGGTGCAGGGACCGCCTGCCTTTAGGTGGGTGTGTGCTGCTATCTGCTGGTGGACTGGGGCAGGTGGCAGCGCCAACAGATGGGTTCCCAGCTCCACTGGGAAATGTTATGCATTCCCCTATGCTGATTTGTCTTTAGAGGAGTTCTGGGCACCGAGTCTGTCCCCAACATTAACTTCACCCTCTTTTGATAAACCTAACAATTTGGAGCTACCCTTTTAAACATAATTTTGTAAAACGTAATGCATGCATCAGGTAAAGAGTAATAGGGGACTTTCCTGGTGGTCCAATGGTTAAGACTCCACACTACCAATTCAGGAGGCCTGGGTTCAGTCCCTGGCCAGGGAACTAGATCCCCCATGCCAGCAACTAAAAGATACTATATGCTGCAACGAAGATTCCACGTGCCTCAACTAAGACCCGGCATGCATGCTCAGTTTTAGTCATGTCCGGCTCTCTGCAACCCCATGGACTGTAGCCCGCCAGGCTCCTCTCTCCATGGAATTTCCCAGGCAAGGATACTGGAGTGGGTTGCTATTTCCTTCTCCACTAAGACCCAGCACAGCCAAATAAATAAATATAGATAATTATTTTTTTTTAAGAGTAATGAACAATACAGGGGTCGGCTGACTGGCCAGTAGGCTAAATCTGGCCCACCTGTTTTTCTGCTGTCCCCATGAGCACTTTTTTTTTTTTAAATAGCGGGGGCAATAAAGAATATTTTCCTAACATGACATTCAGATTCGGTGTCAGTCATAAAGTTTTCTTTGGCACACAGTCACAACCATCATTTGCATATTGCCTATAGCTGGTTTTTCGATACAGCAGCAGAGTCAAGAGACCAAATGACCCACAAAACCTAAAATACCATCTGGCCCTTTATAGAGAAAAATGGACCAACTCCAGATCTAGAGTGCTCCCCACTCATGGTCCCCCAAGCCCTCAGTTCTCCCCAGAGGCCACCGTTTGGATGAGACACTTCCAAGTCCTTTCCACAGTCACAGAAGCGTGGCTGGCCCCCACTCACTTCACATAATGGGTAGAATATTACATACACAGTTCTGCACCCTGCCTGCTTCATGCAATATGTTTTGGAGATAGTATTATATCAACCACTTCCTTATTTCCTTCCTTATTTCTTTCTACAGCTGTATAACATTCCAACCTCAGGAAGGACCTTTCTTTTTTAACGCATCACCCGTTAAATTTTGAGGTCATTTTCAGTCTTGGGTAATACGAATTGCTGTGGTGTGCACTGAAGGACTTAAGTCTTTGCTCATGAGGGCCAGTAGACCTGAGGGGTCAATTCCTGGGGATCGAATGGCTGGGTTAGGGATGTCTGCGAGTTACCTTCCGATCGCTCATGCCAAAATTGCCTTTGACCAAGGCCATGCCCATTTAAACTCTCAGAACTTTTGAGAGCGCCAGTTTCCTCACACCCTTGCCAACACAGGGTGTTATCGAGTGTTTTATTCTTTGCCAATCTGATAGGTGGTTTTAATTTGCATTTCTCTTACTGTATTTCATTGAATCTAAGATATCATTGATTGTACCATGCACCTGATTTCAGAAATGTTTGAATATAAACTTTGCCTCTTAGAATCACTGAAATAGAATATGTTGAGTGGAATTGGCTGTTTTATTGCATTTTCTTACTCTGCATGTGTTCTATTCTGATTTCTTTTTTTTTTTTTTTTTTGCCGGGGGTGGGGGTAGGGGTGGGGAGGCAGGACAGTGGTGGTTAAGAGCCTAGAGTTCAAATCCCAGCTCTGCCCCTTACAAGTGTGATTCTTTGCACAGGTTACTTAATCTTTTCTGTGTTTCAGTTTTCTCATCTGTAAGGTGAGTTCCTGTGTCATAGGGTCATTGTGAAAGTGAAGTGAAAGTCACTCAGTCGTGTCCAACTCTTTGCAACTCCATGGACTATATGGTCCATAGAATTCTCCAGGCCAGAATACTGAAGTGGGTAGCCTTTTCCTTCTCCAGGGGATCTTCCCAACCCAGGGATTGAACCGGGATCTCCTGCATTGCAGGTGGATTCTTCACCAGCTGAGCTACCAGGGAAGGATTGTTATGAAGGTTAAATGAATTAATATATACAAAACACTATGTTCCTATAACATACTAAATGCTCCATAAACTCTTCCTATGATTATCATGTTTCCTTTGAGATCTCTTTTTCTTAATGAGTTGCAAGGGCTCCTTATAAATAAAGAGTCAGACATGACTGAGCAACTGAACTGAACTGACTAAACTGATAAAGCAAAAGTAGATGTTTTTCTGGAACTCTCTTGCTTTTTTGATGATCCAGCAGATGTTGGCAATTTGATCTCTGGTTCCTCTGCCTTTTCTAAATCCAGCTTGAACATCTGGAAGTTCATGCTTGTTGAAGACTGGCTTGGAGAATTTACACGCTGTAGTGTGAGATTAATGCAATTGTGCAGTAATTTGAACATTCTTTGGCATTGTCTTTCTTTGGGATTGGAATGAGAACTGACCTTTTGCAGTTCTGTGGCCACTGTTGAGTTTTCCAAATTTGCTGGCATATTGAGTGCGGCACTTTCACAGCATCATCTTTTAGGGTTTGAAATAGCTCAACTGGAATTCCATGACCTCCACTAGCTTTGTTCGTAGTGATGCTTTCTAAGGCCCACTTGACTTCACATCCCAGGATGTCTGGCTCTAGGTGAGTGGTCACACCATCGTGGTTATCTGGGTCATGAAGATCTTTTTTGTATAGGCCTTCCGTGTATTCTTGCCATGTCTTCCTAATATCTCCTGCTTCTGTTAGGTGCATACCATTTCTGTCCTTCATTGTGCTCATCTTTGCATGAAATGTTCCCTTGGTATCTCTAATTTTCTTGAAGAGATCTCTAGTCTTTCCCATTCTGTTGTTTTCCTCTATTTCTTTGCACTGATTGCTGAGGAAGGCTTTCTTATCTCTTCTTGCTATTCTTTGGAACTCTGCATTCAGATGCTTATATCTTCCCTTTTCTCCTTTGCTTTTCACTTCACTTCTTTTCACAGCTATTTGTAAGGCCTCCCCAGACAGCCATTTTGCTTTTTGCATTTCTTTTCCATGGAGATGGTCTTGATCCCTGTCTCAGGTATGACCTAAATCAAACCACATGTCTTAAGAACCCTATAGGTAGGCAGGTCTGAGATTTGTTCAACTGCTCAACTACATCATCCAGGTCCTACCTAGCTCTTGCCATTTTTCTGTGCTGGCATCTTTGGTGTGTTGGCTTTTCAGCATCAGGCTTGTGCCTCATGGTATCTTAATGATTGCCACAGCTCCAACCATCACATCATGTTATACAGGGGAAAAAAAGGGGACAAAAAAGGCTTTCTCCCCAGCTATTTTCATGAGAGGAAACTTCCAAACATGCCTTCTCCCCAATTCACTGGTCAGAAAGAACTAGGTCATAGGCACACCCCTGGACCAACCACTGGCAAGAGAAAATGGCAGTGCCTGTGACTGGCTTGGATTCACACCTAGAAGCCAAACCTTTGGCCTCCTAAACAAAACCAGGCTTCTGGAGGACAGAAGGATGTGACGGGCCTGGCAGTGAAAAATGTACAGTACACCTCCTCTCTGAACCTCTCACCTCCAGTCTTGCTGCAGCCCAGTTCAATTTCCCTGAGGTAGCCAGGCTGCACTTTGTTAAAATGCAAACCTGCCCACGCCATTTCGCTTAAAACTTCCCAGGCTTCAGCTCCCTCACCGCAGAGGGAACACCGAGCGCCCAGGGTTAAAAGAACTGGATTCCAAACCTGATTTTACTTCTCTCCTGTTGCCTGACCTGGGGAAGCCATCTTACTCCACCGAGTCTCAGTTTCCAAGTCTGACAAATGTGGAGATAACAGCCAACTCTGCAAAGGTCATTGAGGAAATAAATAATGACAGCAGCAGCCAATACTTCTATAGCCCTCCCACTGTGTCAAGCTGTTTTCTAAATTCTTCAGTTGTATTAGCCATTTTCACCTTCCCACGCATCTGATAAAATGGGACTCACATCGGCATCAGCAGAAGCTACCAGCTCAAGCGCAGGGAGAGGCTGGGGCGCAGGCGCCAGAGCGATGCGGCTCTGGGGACTAGCTGTGAATCCGAGAGCGCTTTAGCACGCGGAGGACTACAACTCCCAACAGGCTCTGCCGCGCCGCTGGACTACAACAACCAGCATGCCCCGGGCTGTCGTGCTTCATCTAGTCCTCCGGCCAGGCGGACTGTGCAGAAATTCTCTTTATGGTCAGTTTCGCTTGACAGACATTCCCCACGGGAACCAACGAATCTATGCTGGTAAATACATATGCGCATCATGAATAAGAGGCTTTTGTTCTAAGCCTAACTCCTCCACCTGTCAGCTCTGCTTCTGTTTCCTCATCTCTAAAATGAGGATATTCCTAGGAGCTGTCGTGTCATTGAGCTGTGAGGATTAAAAGCTGAATTTGACAGCTTGGTAGATGTCCCCACCTCTCTGGGTGCCCAAGCGTTTATCAACGCATTTTATCTCCATAGCAACCCCCTGAGATTGGTATCCTTATCACCCTTTTCAGAAGGGGAAATTAATGCCAGGAGAGGTTCAAGTCTCTTGCCTCAAGTCACACAGCCAAGCCAAGTGAGTGGCGAACTCGAACCCAGAAAATTTCACTCCAGAGGTGAGTCCACTTTAGGAACCCAAATGCTTCCCATCTGTTATTTGACATTGTACAGTGACTGAAAGTCCAGGGCAAATATTTTGTGTGCCCTTCAAGGTAAATTTGAATCACAGGGTATAATGTCAAGATGACTGCATGTGACCAGTGGTGGGAAGGGGCTTCCCTGGTGGCTCAGACAGTAAAGAATCTGCTCACAATGCGGGAGATCTGGATTCCATCCCTGGGTCAGGAAGATCTCCTGGAGAAAGAAATGGCAACCCATCCCCTGGGTGGGGAAGATCCCCTGGAGAAGGGAATGGCTGTCCACTCCAACATTCTTGCCTGGAGAGTTCCATGGACAGAGGAACCTGGCAGGCTACCGTCAGACACGACTGAGCAACTGAGCAGACTCAGGCTGTCACAAGGAGAATGGAACATGGCAAGAATGGAGGCTGCTGGGACCCTCCATGTGGGAGACAAGGGGAGCCTAGATGTGGACGGGGAGAGAGGTGCTCAGGAGGCGCTGCTGTCAGGACCAGGTGAATTCCGTGCAGGTGTCCAGCTTCCTCGTTCCTTTGTACTGAAAGTTCTGGTCCTTTCTCTGCCAATGTGTAGCTGTGCCACCTTGAAGCAAACCTTTCGTCTCTTCCAGCCTCAGTCTTCCATCCACATAAGGGTTTCTCAGACCACTTATGATAGAGGAGTCAACTTCTTGAATTTAACATTTGCAAATATATGTCTCCTGGGCCTTTGCACATGTCACTCCCACCACCCGCTTCCCATCATTCAGGTCTCTGTTGAAATGTGACTTCCATAAGAGGCCTGACCACCCCTCCACTGGTTTATTTCCTATCCTATTATAGCGAGGTTCTTCCCTATTTGTTTACTTGCTTCCTGCCTCCAACTAAAATGTAAGCCCATGAGAGCAGGAGCTTGCTTCTTCAGGGATGTATATCCCTCCACAGCACCTATGAAAGTGTCTGGCACATAGTAGATGCTTAGTAAATATTTGATTGAATGAATTAGTGAATAAATGAGTGAATGTTTTCGCTGCCACCTTTTTATTTATATATATATATATATATATATATATATATATGCCTCCGAATCCTTTAACCATCCTGCTTCAGGCCCCTTCTGACCTGGGAGCATTGATCTTGGAAGCAAGACATATGGCCTGGGTTCAAATTCTGACTCAGTTACTTAAGGGCTGAGTTTATATAAATGTCTTAACCCCTCTCGCCCTCATTTTTCATTTTAACCCAAACCTCACAGAGGAAAATGCCCAGGGCAAGATAAGTGCTTTTAAACAATATTATAAATTTGCATCTATTTGCTTATTTTTATTGAAGTATAGTTAACTTACAACATGGTGTTAGTTTCAGGTGTACAGCATAGTGATTCAGGTTTGGGGGTTTTGGTAGGTTGTTTTTTTCTTCAGATTACATTGTATTATAGATTATGACAATAGGCGCTCTTTTAAAGCTTTCTTTTCTTTTAGTCACACCCTTCCAAGTATGATCACCCTTGCCCTTCTCACCAAGTACCTCAATACCTGCCTCGCACCAGAGTCTGGAGGGCCTTGCAGGCTGCTGGGCCCTCACGCACGCAAATGTTTCCTCGCTCTACAAGGGCAGGGGGAAAAAACCCTTCCAGGCAACGCGTCGAGAGGCCCGCGGAGCAGGCGTCAGTGAGGCGTCCGCGCCTGCGCACGCGCCTGCGCAGAAGAGCCCGGGGCCGGTGGGGGGTGAAGAAGGGGCCGGCCTTTGAGCGACAGCGACGCAAGATGGCAGCCACCACGGGCTCGGGTGAGCGGGGGCGCCGGGCCCGGCCGGCCGAGGGGGCATGGGCTTGGGCCGGGGGCCGGAGACCCGCACAGGCCCCTGCTGCAGGGCCAAGGGCCTCTGCAGGGCCGCTGTCCGCTGGGCCCCGCGGCGGCGACGCGGGCAGCCTGAGCGGGGAGGAGGAGCAGGCGGTGGCCGGAAGCACGGGCGGGGGCCTGAGGGGCCTGTGGGCGGCGCGGGGAGGCCGAGGCTCCCCCGGGCGGCGTGAGGGCCCTGCGGAGAGGAAGGGCCCGGCCCTGAGGCGCTGCAGAACGGCCGGAGCGGGCGAGGGGCGAGCCCAGGGCCACTCCGGAGGAGTCGGGGGCTGGCGGCTCTTTAGACGAAACCGAGGGGTCCCCTAGAGGACAAGGAGGCGCCCCCAAAGAGATGGAAGGCCTTTATTGGATGCTGGGTGTCTGAGCGGGGGGAGGAGCCTTGGGGATGTCCGTTTGGCCCTGACTTCAGAGAAGCCCCTGAGGAAGAATGAGGGAAGGAAACAGGATCCTGATGGGTGACTGATAGGATGCCCCGTTGGTTAAGGGCATGATCCGTGTAAGTTTAGGGGATTGGGTTAGCTGAGAAAATTTTTACGCCGATTAGAAAGGAGTCGTCTTGGGATGGCAGCTTTTGCGGTGGGGGAGCTGGGATTAAGGGCATCTCCACAGGATACGTGAGAAGGGGAGAGGGATTTCTCAGATTCCAGAGGGATTTGGTTGGAGCAGCTGAAAGTGCAATGGCCCCATCATTACCAGGCCCCTATTTGAGGAGATAGATGTTAGGTTTTAGGAGGCGAGCTCTGAGTAGGGCGGTCGGTGGAAGCTTGAGATCCTGGGTGAAGAACAGATGAGTTGGGAGCCCTGGAGGTGTGTGTTAGTGGAAGGGTCAACTGAGGGAAGCCCCATGCAGTGAGTGAGACTGGAAATCAGGTTTCAGAGATGTTCTTCTTAGAGAAGAAACATCTCTTTTATTTGGGTGGGGGAAGCATACCTTAAGAGTGTCTCATATGGAGACTGTCTCTTCTACTCTTTCACGTATTGGTAACATATGGGGGTTCAGGTCAGAAGTTCCCCAGTGGCTGGATGGTCATGGGGAGAGGAATAAATGAGGTGGGAGCTAGAGAAGAAAGTCGAGATGCAAGAGGGATTGAGGGGGCTGCACTCTGGGCCGGGGGAGTTCTTCCAGACTCTGGTAGGTAAATGGAAGCAGCATTTATTTTGCATTCCCTGTTCTGTACTCCCCTAAGATGCTCCAGAGGATCAAGTCCTGAATGAATCTGTTTCAGAGTGAACATTCACAGTTAGGGATCAGGGGATGGACTCAAGTGGCCTTCTGGAGGAGACAGGGTGATGATTGTTTGGGGAAGGTCCCCCGGAGGGGCCAGTGAGGCAACACAGTCAGATTCTGGAAGTGCAGGATTTGGGAGTGACAGAGCGTCTCCCTTTTGGCGAGCAGGGTGTCCCCTGAGGTGTCTGGCAGTGGAACTGGCCAAAGAGTTCCTCCCAAATGAGGTGACCATGGGCGACCTCTGATGGAGGAAACGAACAGGACCACCGGGCTGGTTACTGAAGTTCTCCAGCTGTATAAGGCCATGGCAGCACTGTTAGGAGAGGTTGGTGGCCTGAAGTGAGCAGGGTGAGGGAGTCTGTCTTTCCCGCATGTGACTCCTCTAGTATCCTGAGGGGCCATCTTTGTCTGGTTGCTAGAGTGGGCATGGAAGGAGTTGGACGTCGGGGGTCTGACCGAAGTCACCTACCACAAGCTGTCTTTTACACTGAAAGCCATGGGGTCTTCCGGAAGGATAGAGGAAACCACGCCTCCCTTTCCTGGATTTGGATTCAGCTGGAACAGTGCTGAGTCAATTCTTTTACCAGGAGACTGCCACAGACATTCTCAGAAGAGAGGGGCTGAGTCAGGCCAGACTTGCCGTGAGGCTTCTCTCAATGGAGTATCGCCCGGCTAGGTTGCTGTGGACTGGGGAGGCCGTTCACACGGCTGTGCCCGTAGCCCCTGTCCTTACGGTGATATTGCCGCTCAGCTCCTTGGCAGTGACTGGAGATTGACTATCTATAATCAGGTTCAACAGCTACTTAATTCTAACTTCTTGAGATCCTGCCAGTTGAAGAGTGCTTCATAAACGCTGTGGTCATCAGATAAAACATGGTCAGCTGCTGTCTGGTGGCGTACAAGAGCACTTGGCATGGTTTAGGTAACAGGGAGCAGGTTTTGAGATGCCCTGGAACAGGACTTCCAGAGCTCCTTTGTCTGTGTGCTCAACAGATGTTTGTTAAGAATGTACTGTGCCCCTTTATGGAGAGTGAACAAGGTGGACATAGCCCCTGTCCTCGAAGAGCTTCTAGTCTAGTCAAGGAGAAGCCCATTAAAGGAATACATAATAAGATTTCAGATAGCAGTGAACACTGTGAAGGAAATTGTGTGATATGGTGCTGTCCGGAGAAGTGGTCAGGGAAGGCTTCTCCAAGAGCAGGTATTTGAACTGAGGCAGATGAGGGAAGGAGCTGGTGGTGTGTGTCACAGGCTGGGGCTGGAGGACAGTGAGTGGAAAGGCCTTGTAGCAGGAATCCGCCTGGCAGATTGAAAGAACCGAAGACCTCACTGTGCGAGGGAGGCTTGTTAAAGAGATGGGTTAGAGAGAGAGGGCTCTGGATTTTATTCAGTGTGAAACGAATCCACTGAATAAGCACTGGGTCTGAAGTAGGCATTCAGTAAATATTTGGTGAGCGCATGAATGAGGGTCTTAAAAAGAGAGGAATGACAAGATCTGACCTCTACTCCCAGGCAGTGAGAAGAGTGTCGAGTGCTAAAGTGGGAAGCAGAAAGATCATATTGCTACGACTTGGGGCAGACTGCTGGGTTGAACTAAAATAAGTGTACAGGGCCCTCTGCTTTCTAACCCTGAGAAGTCTTTCAGGTGTGGTGAGGGGCCCCGAGGCCTTCCTTAGGCAGCTTTAGAACAAGCTTCTTGATGAATCTGGGTCCCTGGGTCCCAGGAAACAGCTGTGACGCCTTTGAGTTCCTGTCAGGGCTGAACTTAGTTTTCTGTGGTCACTGCTTTCAGCAGTTGATGACAACACCTTTCTACCTCTTTTACTTCTGCAGTGTGTGATTTCTGCATAGGTCTTAGAGGGTGGAACTGTGAAAAACCCACCAGAATCCTCAGGATGCTCGTGTTAGGACAGGTTATTTCCTCCTGCCTTGACCAAGATTGCAGGGCCTCAAAGAGTAACCCTTGGCAGCCAGGTCTTTCCTCTGACCCAGCATCCCTCAGGCTACCCTGACAGTTAGCCAAAAATGTAGTGCCAGAAGAGTAAGCCCGTTACATTTTAAACCCGCCTGTGTTGGAGTGGCTCATACCGCCCTCTTACGAACATGTCACCACATGGGCGGTGGAGGTTACAGTCTTCCGTTCCGTTCAAGAGTGTTCCCCAGAAAGCTGGAGCTGGCAGATGAGAACCTGTAGTCTCTTAGCTGGTCTCCTTCCCGTGTGTCCTGTGTGAGCATCTTCTTTTGCCGGTTGTAGGTAGGTGTCTTTTGTACGACAGGGACTCTGCTTTCAAGAGAACGTCATGTGGTGCTTAGCTGAAGACATACCATTCTGCCCCAGTGATAGAAGGAAACGCTGTGTTGGGCCAGAACAACCTGTAGTTCCTCGTAGGGACTGCCAGGGTGTGATGGCCACGATTTTCCCCTTCGCGGGAACTTTAAAACCACCCTCTTCCCCCAACTAGATTCTCTTTCTCTCACCCTCGCTGAAGTCTCTAATTCTGAAAGTCCCCAGGGAAGCACAGAGCAGCGCACTGGGTGACGGAGAGATGTTAAAACCATTACTTTTACATTGCATATAGTGTTTTAGAGGTTTCCTCATGCTTTGACTTACCTGCTGTATCATCTCATTCAACTCTCCACAACCCGTGTGCTCTCCAGGGGAGGTGTTGGCCCTGTGGCATTCCCGAGGGACATTGGTGGCTGGCCGAGGCGTGGTGACACTCAAGACTAGAGCCGGGGGTTTTGACTCCGGTTCCTTTCCCAGCTTACTCCAGCACCTTCAGAAGGAAATGGAAAGACGTGGATTTGGCCGTGTGCTCTTCCTTGGTCTTGGCGTGTTTAGTCTTGGTGAGAATGGGCTTCAGTAAGAAGTTGGTGCCAGCTGTAGCGGGAGGTCTTCGCAGCGTCCCTGACTGCCTCTTACCCCGTTCCGGGCTGTGTGCCGTCTGATGAGAGCGAGGGCCACCGCTTGCCCTCGCTTACACTGCGCATGCAGTGACTCGCACTGGCTGGGCTCCGGGCTCCGTGGTGTCGTGTACAGAGTCTGTCAGTCCTGGTCTTCAGGCACATGCAGGCCTTTCAGACTTCTTTTTAAATGGCACTTCTAGGGCTATCTATGTGCTAGACGCTATATTAAATACATCATCTCGTTTCTGACAGTAACCCTTTGAAGCAGGTATCTGTTGTGAAGATGAGGAAACTGAGGCCCAGAGAGGAGAAATGACTTGCCTGAGGCCCAGAGCCAGGGCGGGGGATCTGGGGTGCAGAACTGGGACAGCTCTGCTCCAGGGCGTGCGCTTTGGCCACAGCAGCATTTTTCCAGCTCCCGTTGCCTGTTCTCCAGCTGGGCATCTCAAGTTCCTTCAGCCGTTGGCAGGTCTGTCGACATTCCTGCCTTGGCAGATTGGTCCCTTCATGGGTGGATGATAATAACACCGAGTAGGGTTCTTTCTTCATTGTCACTTTGACCCTGTGCAAATCCATAGATGTAATCCCAGAATAGATGCCAAATCCTCCTCCTCTCTCTTGGCATTATTGCCACCGAGACAGTGGTTCCTACCAGAACCACCTTTCTTTCACCTAGAAGACAGCAAAGGCCTCCTGCTTACAGTTATGCCTTTTTCCAGTCCATTCGCTATAGAGGAAGTAGAATGACTTCTCACAGACGAGAAAACAGAAACTGCCACTCCCAGCAGAAAGCGCTTCGTGCTGTGCTTAGAATAAAATCCGTCTCTCTTCCACGGCCTTCAAGGCCCGCCGTGGTCTTGGGCTTGCCTGCCGTGACCTCTCGTGATACGGCACCTCTGCTCCTGCCCTTCCACTTTGGGCAGCTTGGCCTGCACGTGACTGACTGCCTGCTTCTCCGCCTTCAGGTCTCAGCTCTCCAGAAAGGCCGTCCTTCACACCCTTTTCAGCCTGGTCTTCTCATTCATCACAGCTCTGTTCTGTTCTCTTCTAAAGTGCTTAACCTTGTCTGAAGGTTTCTCAGGGTGTTTCTGTCTGTTTGGGAGTGTTTTTTCTACGCATATTTTCTGGGCCTCTCCAGTAGGACAGGATTCTGCCTTGCTCTTTGCTATGTCCCTAGCACCCGTATGGTCCCTGGCAAATAGCAGGCACTCAGCAGACACTGAGTGTCACAGTGAACTAATCCGGGAGGACAGAGCGAAAATGCCTGTTCAACCTTTCAAAAAGGAAAGCTCTTGCCCTGATTAGTTGGTACTTACAGAGGGACTTTAGAATAGCATTAACTCTGCCCTCTCCTTCCCTAATGTCCTGAGACACTTACCACACCTTATTCTTTGTCTCCACCCCTTTCAGAGAAAATACAGTCTTTGGCCTTCGTCACCCTCGCAGCAGAGAAACGTGGGGCCTTGCATTTTGTCACCAGCTGTTGTCGCATCGTCTGGACATAAGGATGATAAAAGGGGGGATGTTTCTTCCCCTAGATGCTGCTAAGTCGCTTCAGTCGTGTCTGACTCTGTGCGACCCCAGAGACGGCAGCCCACCAGGCTCCCCCATCCCTGGGATTCTCCAGGCAAGAACACTGGAGTGGGTTGCCATTTCCTTCTCCAGTGCATGAAAGTAAAAAGTGAAAGTGAAGTTGCTCAGTCGTATCCGACTCCTAGCGACCCCATGGACTGCAGCCTACCAAAGCTCCTCTGTCCATGGGGTTTACCAGGAAAGAGTACTGGAGTGGGGTGCCATCGCCTTCTCCGATTCTCAAACTGGAACACGTTAGAATCACCTGGAGGGCTTGTTAGGTTGCTGGGCTCTACCCTCAGTTTTCGATTGGATAATTCTGTGCTGTAGTTCAGTGTTCTGGTGTCTGGCCTGAGAATTCACACTTCTAGTGGGTTTGCAGGTGATGTGAAGGCCGCAGGTCTGGGGACCATACTTGGAGAATCATTGCCGTAGAGAAGGAGAGAAGAAATATCCTCCTCTGGACAGGCCCTAAGTAGGCACCCAGACTTGACTTGCTGGTTGCTCAGAAATAAAAGTTACCAGCCCCCTCACTTTTATGTCAGGAACATTTAATCCAGGTGCTTCACCTTCCAGGCATCATTATTTCCCCAGATGGTAGCACCACCAAACTCTTGGCTCAGTTCACTGTCTTCCCTGAATGGGCACCCAAGTCAGTTTCAGCTAGTAGCTTTCTTCCCAGAGAGACCTGTGAGGCGCTGCCATTTTAAATCAAGACCCAAGCCACGCCACGGTTTTCCAGGGTTGACCTGCTGAGATACCTGCCACTTTGTAGCAGTGATTTTCCCAAAAAGATGTTTTAAAGGGCTTCAAAATTCTTTTTGTGCCACAAATATTTTAATATGTTGCTGTGTTCCACATTACTGCATTAAATGTTGTACTAGGACATGATGTAAAACCCTATCAATTATTCATGCTTTAACCTGGTTGTCATCTTTTCTTAGTGATATCCTGCAGCTGCTGACTTTTCAGTTTATATTTAGCCAAGAGAATAACTGGCTGACTTTTAATACTGACACAGATCCAGGAAAAATCCTTCTGGATAGAAGAATTCTGAAGTAACAGTAACAAATGCTTTCTTTTTATAAATCTTGGGTTGCTGTGTTTTTTTAACACCTTGATAAAGTTATCTTAACATTTTCATAGTTAACCTTTGAATAGTTACAGTTTATTAAGATTAACAAGAGTCCATTTTTACATACTCTTGTAAAGGTATTGTCTCTTGAAGCTGTTTCTTCAGCTGCCTTTTAAGTGAAATTTTAGGAAATTTTAGAGATTTTAGGAATCTTAAAATTTAGGTTAATTCAGTGGATTGAGTGCCAGAGGAAGAAAATATGTTAGAGTGTTACTGAGTTTTTCTAACCTGTTAATACTTCTGGTTTTTGATATATATGGATTTAATTTTTAATATATTCACTGAAGTCTTTTGTTTAAAGTAACATATCATGATTTTGAAACTATTCTCTCCCGTTGGGATGGGATGAAGTCCCCCTGCGACTGATACACTCACAGGGTCTGTAGGATCTCTGACAAGTATTTGGATTTTTATCCCTGGAGTAGCCCCTGAGGTTCTAGAAGAAGGGTGTGGTCAGGCCATTCAGAGCTAAATGCTCTTGCTTTGTAGAAAATATTGGTGTATTAACTTTGTAAGCAGTTTCTAAATGGTTTGTAATATCAGTAACATGCTTTCATATATATTTAATGAAGCAAAGTTCAATTTGTAGTGAAGAATCCTTGACTTGTGTGGTCTGGGGGGAGAAACAGTTTTCCCTCTTTAAAAAAAAAAAAAAAAAGAAAAAAAAAAGGGGTTCTCTAAAAGTCTTGATCACACTTCATTAAAAAATAAAACTACTTATTGAATTTTAATTACCTCAAAGTAAAGAACCTTTGGTGTCTCACTTATATAGTATCAGTATTTTGGCCACGCAGACCATATTAGAGGCTATGATAGGAGAGGAAGAGGTGCTGGCTTTTCTTGAGGCAGGAAGCATTAATTGAGCACCATTGCATGCCAGGGAGCATACCAGATCCTGGGGATGCGGAGTGGAATGAGTCACAGCTCTTAGCTTGAGAAGCTGTGAGAGTGAGTCAGACAATAAAAAAGAAAGAAAATGAAATTTAAAGAAAAAGAAAAAGTACAGTGCAGTCATTGTGTGAAGGATCACGGGGTAGGGGACGAGAGGCTCTAAGAGGCCCTCCACAGACTGCCCAGCTCCTCGTTGAAGGTTGGTGTTTCTTTTTCATATCCTCACATTCAAAATTTAACATATAACTTTCCTGGGTGATTTAAAATCCATATTAGTCCCTTGGACGATCTTTATAATATTAGACTCCCTTTTAATAGTGCTGTGAATATTTCCCTGCCATGTTTCCAGAAATAAACCAGAGTTAGAATTTTGTGACACTGAGCATTATTCATTCTCAAACAACATCCGTAGCTAACACCCAGCCACCCATTGATTCATTCAGCAGGCATTTGAGTACATGCTTTGGCAGAGCACTCTGACGTATTGGAAATTCAGTAGGGAACAAAATAGAAGTTTTACTCTCAGGGAATTTATGTTCAGATGGGAGCGACAGACAATAAACAGCTAATGAAGTGGAAACGAATACTGTACGTTTAAATGTCAAGTGGTAATGGTGCTGTGAAGAAAAATAAAGCATGATAAGGGAATGGGAAGGTAGACTTCAGATGAAGAAGAAGGGAGCCCACCACCATGCCCAGCTCTGGGACAGAGAATTCTGGGGTGAGTGAGCATCAAGTACAAAAGCAACATCAGATGGCCTGTTCAGAAAGCTTAGGGAGGCTAGTGTGGCTGGAGGAGGAGGGTGAGCAGCGAGTGAAGGGAGGCAGGAAATGATGTTGGGGAAGTCGGCGGGGCTCTGTGGGTGAGCTCAGGAGTTTGGGGTAGGTGGAAGGGGCAGCCAGGGGAGGGTGGTGAGGGGAGCCATGGCATCTAAGTCACCCTTAAAGGGCTCGCTGTGGAGAATGGCCAGTAGACAGAAAGCAGGCGGGGCTGAGGCGGCGTGCGCTGCAGTGCTTGTGGACCGGACGGTGAAGATGGTCGTGTTGGGGATATATTTGGAAATGGGTTAAATATGGGGTATAAGGGAAAGATTTCTCACCATAACTCCAGGGTTTCTAGTCTGGGAAATCTGTGCCATACACTGAAATCGAGGGGTGGGTAGTTTTTGTTTTTTGAGGAGCGCAAGGGAGTTTTTTGGAATTAAGTTGGAGAGGCCTGTTAGGCATCTAAATGGAGATGGCTAGCAGGCAGTTAATTAGAAATATAAATTCAGTTCAGTCGCTCAGTCGTGTCCCCAACTTTTTGTGACCCCATCAACTGCAGCACGCCAGGCCTCCCTGTCCACCACCAACTCTTGGAGAGCACCCAAACCCATGTCCATTCAGTCAATGATGCCATCCAACCGTCTCATCCTCTGTCGTCCCCTTCTCCTCCCCTCAATCTTTCCCAGCATCAGGGTCTTTTCCAATGAGTCAGCTCTTTGCATCAGGTGGCCAAAAGTATTGGAGTTTCAGCTTCAACATCAGTCCTTCCAATGAATACCCAGGACTGATCTCCTTTAGAATGGACTGGTTGGATCTCCTTGCAGTCCAAGGGACTCTCAAGAGTCTTCTTCAACACCACAGTTCAAAAGCATCAATTCTTCAGCGCTCAGCTTTCTTCACAGTCCAACTCTCACATCCATACATAACCACTGGAAAAACCATAGCCTTGAGTAGACGGACCTTTGTTGGCAAAGTAATGTCTCTGCCTTTTGATATGCTGTCTAGGTTGGTCATAACTTTCCTTCCAAGGAAGGAATCTTAATTTCATGGCTGCAGTCACCATCTGCAGTGATTTTGGAGCCCAGAAAAATAAAGTCAGCCACTGTTTCCGCATCTATCTGCCATGAAGTGATGGGACCTGATGCCATGATCTTAGTTTTCTGAATGTTGAGCTTTAAGCCAACTTTTTCACTCTCCTCTTTCACTTTCATCAAGAGGCTCTTTAGTTCTTCACTTTCTGCCATAAGGGTGGTGTCATCTGCATATCTGAGGTTATTGATATTTCTCCTCGCAATCTTGATTCCAGCTTGTGCTTCCTCCAGCCCAGCATTTCTCATGATGTACTCTGCATATAAGTTAAAGAAGCAGGGTGACAATATACAGCTTTGATGTACTCCTTTTCCTATTTGGAACCAGTCTGGTGTTCCATGTCCAGTTCTAACTGTTGCTTACTGACCTGCATACAGGTTTCTCAAGAGGCAGGTCAGGTGGTCTGGTATGCCCATCTCTTTTAGGATTTTCCACAGTTTATTGTGATCCACACAGTCAAAGGCTTTGGCATAGTCAATAAAGCAGAAATAGATGTTTTTCTGGAACTCTCTTGCTTTTTCCATGATCCAGCGGATGTTGGCAATTTGATCTCTGGTTCCTCTGCCTTTTCTAAACCAGCTTGAACATCTGGAAGTTCACGGTTCATGTATTGCTGAAGCCTGGCTTGGAGAATTTTAAGCATTACTTTACTAGTGTGTGAGATGAGTGCAATTGTGCGGTAGTTTGAGCATTCTTTGGCATTGCCTTTCTTTGGGATTGGAATGAAAACTGACCTTTTCCAGTCCTGTGGCCACTGCTGAGTTTTCCATATTTGCTGGCATATTGAGTGCAGCACTTTCACAGTGTCATCTTTCAGGATTTGAAATAGCTCAACTGGAATTCCATCACCTCCACCAGCTTTGTTCGTAGTGATGCTTCCTAAGGCCCACTCCACCTCACAGTCCAGGATGTTTGGCTCTAGGTGAGTGATCACACCATCATGATTATCTGGGTCGTGAAGATCTTTTTTGTAATTCTTCTGTGTATTCTTGCCACCTCTTCTTCTTGGAGAGTCATTAGCGCCCTTGGTTTGGGTAAGATCACTTGGGGAGTCAAGTAGACAGAAAAAACTGCGGCCAGTGAGCTGTGTGCTGAGGCCTGGCAGCCAGTGGTGGGAGGTCAGGTCAGGGCGAGAGGCTTCTTAGTGCGTGAGGCTGCGGAGAGAGCCCGAGGCTTAGGGAGGAGTCACAGGACCAGCCGGGGGCAGCATGGGGGGGGGTGGCGGCGGGGGGGGGGGGGGGGGGCACTCCAGATCGGGAGGTGGGGCCTGAGCGTCCATGACTGCTGGGAGCAGTTCGGGTGAGTGACTCGCTAGAGAACCCTGAGTGGAGTAGGTGCAGGTCAGGTGAAAAATTGCAGACAAGGAGTCAAGACAGCTCTCTTGAGGTTTTTTTGCTAAAAAAGAGCAAAGAAATGAGCCAGTAGCTAGAAGGGGATATGGGATCACATGACGGTTTTTTATACTATGATGGTGTGCTGATGAAGGTGATTCAGTCTCTGTGCGTGGTATAACACCAAGTGCTTCATAGGTTTTAGCTCATTGATTCTTCCTCACCTCCTGCAGAAGCAGGAGTATCAGGAGCCCGGTTGTGCTGAGGCTTAAGGTGACTTGCACGGTCCTCAGCTACATCTCTAGAAAGTGGCCGAGTGTGGACTGGAGCGGAGGGCCGTGCTCTCTGCTGAGAGATGGTAGAGTTTTCTCTAAAGTTACGTTCTGATTCTTGTTTGTGGGAGGTAACTTCGCCATTACTCTGACCAGCCTTTTCAAAATAGAGTAATCAACCAGATATCCTTACATTTGTGATTCTGCTTCCATGGCTTCCATGATGGCTCAGATGGTAAAGAATCTGCCCCCATTGCAGGAGACCCAGGTTTGATCCCTGGGTCGGGAAGATCCCCTGGAGTAGGAAATGGCAACCTACTCCAGTATGCTTGCCTGGAGAATTCCACGGACAGAGGAGCTTGGCCGGCCACAGTCCATGGGTTCGCAAAGAGTCGGACAAGACTGAGCGACTAGCTCTTTGATTTTTTTCACTTTCCATGGCATCGAAAGATAATTTATGTGAGTACACACATATAAGGGGCTTCCCCAATGGCTCAGAGGAAAAGAACCTGCCTTCAGTGCAGGAGACGCAGGAGACACGGGCTCGATCCCTGGGTCGGGGAGACATGTAGGGAAGCATGGGTTGACTTTGTGTTTATCTTTTACAAAATGGACTTTTTATTCTTTGCTCATTTTTTTTTAATTGTCAACAAACACTCATCTGAAGGCCACCATGTAAAGGCCAGTTGTTTTAATATCTCCTGATAAAAATGGGAACCACCACCACAGCCATGCAGATTCATCTGTGCTACCTTAACTCTTTTAATGTCCCACCCGCCTCAGCCTGTAAGTTGCTCAGTAGCCTGTTCTGTCACCATGGTATCTGCTCCAAGCAGATGCTTCTGCCTTTGTATCCTGAGATGTTCAGAGTAACACATCCCTAACCTGGCCTCTAATCCTTCAGCACATCCTGAACATTACCTGGGAGATTGGCCTTATCTCTTGCCCTGCTCAGAGCCCTTTGCAGCTCCCCACTGATTACCTTCAGGACAAAGTCCAGTCCCTCTTAGAAACACAGCCCCACCTCTTTAGGGTTCATCATATTCCGAGGGGTCTATGACCTTCTCAAAGGTTAAGAAAACATTGTCTTATGATTATATTTCTCTTGTATGTTTTAATAGTTTTGTTTTATTGGACTTCGTGTGTGTGTGTCTTGTTTCCATAGTGAGACTTCATACTCTGATTGGGAGGCTCCTGTTTTTTATTTCTTTCATAGCCCTTGTAAGGTCTAGCATAGTGTAGGATGAGTGTTTGGTAATTATTGTACTGAAAAGTGTGTGTATGTATATATTACTGACAAGTTTATGGGTAGGGGAATGTTGAGAAACAGTTAAAAAGCCTCACCAACTTTCAAAATTGCGGTCCTAAAATGTGTGGATTTTGCTTGTGAACGTGGAGTGAGCTCAGAGCTCAGTTTTAGACACATGGAACATGGAACCCTAGACGGTTCTTTACTAGATCAGTTCAGTTCAGTCACTCAGTTGTGTCCGACTCTTTGCGACCCCATGGACTGCAGCATGCAAGGCCTTCCTGTCCATCACCAACTCCCAGAGTTTACTCAGACTCATGTCCATTGAGTCAGTGATGCCATCCAACCACTTCATCTTCTGTCATCCCCTTTTCCTCCTGCCTCTTAGAGTTCAGTATATCAGCTAACCAGGTACTCATCAGCCACTTCTCTTTAAATATCAGAAAAAGCTAAATGAATCACTGCATACTTTGTTTTTTCAGTTCCTGATTTCTGCTGGCTGTTCTTCCCCAGGCTTTTAATCAGTTTTTGACTGAAAATAAGTTTATGGCTTAGGGAAAATTAACTAAAAAATAAAAAGTAACAGCCGTCTTAAAAAGCTGTCCACTTTGTGGACTTAAATTCTTCAAAATTTAGCTAAATAAAGGTTAACTGAGTGCATAACTGCCTTATGCCAGATTGCAGCCTTTATCAGTCTTTACTTACTCTTACCCTTAGAGGGTTTAAAATATCCTCTGAGCTAAACCTCGGGTGTTAAGGCTCAAAGGGATTTTTGAGAACAATTAGGTGACCTCAGATGTTGCAGAATGGTGGCCCATAAGCAGAATCTGAATCACAGACACTTGGCCAGAGCAAAGGAGTGACTGTCCCCTTTAGACAGGACATATATTCTCCAGTTCACGTCAGTTCTTAACACTTCCTGTTGTTTTGAGCCAGACATTTTAAAGAAATTTGCAAAGCCATACCACTCTTCTAAGCAATTTATTTTTGCTCTTTGGAAAACATAGTTGTCTGTTATTTATCTAAACACATAGTGGTTTGTTGTGGTTGGTTATTAAGTGACTTAAATATTTTTACAATTTCTCAGCTTTAATTTTGTAATTTGATAAATAACAATAGCTATAACCCACATAAAAGGCTCTTTGAAATCTTCAGTAATTTCTAAGAGTATAAAAGGGTCTTAAGACCAAAAAAGCTGAGAACTGCTATTCAGATAGAATAAATGCTTACTGTAATTAATCAGTATATATTACAGTTATTCTGATATTTATATCTATACTCCAGCTCCTGCTTGGACTATTTCTAGACTGCCTAGTAGATACTGGCCAATCCAAAGTCATTTATTAAGCTGTTTTAATGCCTGTTTCATAATTGACTCAAACTGAATCATCCTATAATGTCAGTATGGAAGTAACAAAAGCTGACTTTGTCCTCTGTGGTGCTCAGTTACTGTTCCAAATGCTAACCTAAAATAAATTTAACTGCCTCATTTTTTTGTTGTTGTTCAGTTGTGTATGTAGGCTTTGCACGCTTTAAGTAATTGAATGTCGAATTCACTACCTGCTTTGAAAGTAATAGCAACGAGCTTGTGATATTTGGATGAAGATTTCCTAATCAGGGGGACCTCCCTGGCGGTCCAGCAGTTAAGACTCTGCTTCCCCCACAGGGGGCTCGGGTTCAGTCCCTGGTTGGAAGCTAGGATCCCACATGCCAAGTGGTGTAGCCAAAAAAGTTTTTTTACAAAAAGGATTTCCTAATTAGACCTGGTTGTTAGATGAAGAGGGAACATTTACAGCCATAAGGATATTCTTTGCTAAAGTTTACAGGAGGAACAGTTACACCTGAAGTAATTAATCCAACCTGACTTTAAAGATCTGACACCAAAAAAATAGCACAATTTTTTTGGAATTTCCTCGCGCTCCAGGGGTTAAGACTTAGTGCTTTCTGGGACCTTCCTTGGCTTCAGTCTCTAAGGTCCTGCAAACTGGCGCAGCTCCCCCCACCCCCCCCCAAAAAAAAAACACCCATTTTTTTATCTTGCCAAAGAGAGTAAGTTGAAATAGAGGTCACATGTATATGCATAACTTCATTCAGTGATGAAGGGCTTAGCCATGGCAGCTACTGGACTTTGCTGGATCATTTGAACAGGGTTTGGTAACACTAAAAAACACAGACCACTTAGAGAGTTAGTCTCTTAGGGAATACCATTAGGTGAGATTCCCCCTCTCAGGAAATCCTCCGTCCTTACTTCAACCAGGTGCCAGGTAACGAAAGGCTTGGAGAACCTGAGGGAGCATGACCATGTGACTCACCTGGGGGAGGCGTGGAGGCAAAGCAGATCGCAAGTGTGCTTTGGTTGACATGGTTCTAGGTGTTTTCTTGATCAAATACCACGATCGTGGTTTTGGTTTGTTTTTTATCATAGAATAGAAAGGGGGTTGGAGTCCCCCATAATTCTTGCCCAGAGATAACCACTGTCACCATCGTGTCTCCTTTCCAAATTTCTTAAGATGTCACTTAGCGTCTGTGCTAGTTTGCGAGGGCTGCCAGAACAGAGTGCCACAGACTGGGTTGCTAAAACAATGGAAACTCAGAATTCTGGAGGCTGGAAGTCCAAGATCAAGGTGTCAGCGGGTTTGATTTCTTTGACTTGCAGGTGGTTGCTTTCTGACTGGGTCCTCTTGTGGTCTTTACTCCGTACAGGTGTGCATGCCTGTTGGGCACCTGGGTTTCCTCTTCTAATAAGGACACCAGGCAGACTGAACTAGGGCCCACCCTCATGGCCTCATTTCAGCTTAATCACCTTCTTGAAGGCTGTTTGCAGACATGGGCACATTCTGAGATGCCAGGAGTTAGGGCTGAGTGTATGAATTTGAGGGGACACAATTCAGCCCGTCACCCCACCTGGGAACCGGTACCTCAGATATTTATCCGTCTTCCTATCAGTACAGCTCCGTGCTGTGGGCACATTCATCTTGATTAGTGCAGGGTTATAATTAACCAGTAGTGATAGCAGGGGTGATGCAGTGAGTTTCTCCCTGAGCCGAAGGAGTTAGGATTGTTAACGGTTTAACTTTTTCTAAACAAAAGGCATTGTATTGTCTGCCTTCTTGCTTATAATATCAAAAACCTCCTTCAGTTTTGTGTTTGCTGGAGGAGACTTATTCAGTGTAGCTGAATAATCCAGTTGGCTAGTCTTTGGGTGAAAAATGCTAGTGTTTTCCAAATGGACCATTCAGGAATGCTTTCAGGATTTTTCTGTTAAGTTTCAGTCAGCTGACTCTCTTGCTTATATTTATTTTTAAAAGGAAAATTTTATCATTGTCATAAATGAAAAATTAGTATAATATTACCTGCCCTAAATAGGTTATTCTCAAAAATAAATACATGACTGTAGAGTGAACTCTCCACTCATGTACCATCCTCAAAAAGCTTGGGGGCCATAGGCGCTTCTTTGCCACACTTCGTAGGCAGCCTGACAGCACGTGTCGCCACTCAGGCCTCTGAAATAGCGGGACTCCTCACCGCCTTCGCTGCTGCCGCCTGCGACCTGCTGGAATCACTGCCACGGCCTCCCGCCTCTGCCCTGGCTCCCCTCACTGCGCTCTTCATACAGCAGCCAGAGGGACCCCGTCACTCCTCTGCTCGCAACTCCAGTGTTTTCTTTCACAGTTGGAGCCCCTGATTTCCTATTAATCTTCCATCTCACTGACTTGGTTTTAGCTAAATTGGTATCTTTGCTGTTCTTTGACACTCGGGGCAAGGTTGTGCTTCAGGACCTTTGCCCCTGCCTGGAAGACTCGCCCTTCAGCCACCAATAAATCATGCTCCCTATTTAAAATTGCAACTTCCCCCATCAGTACTCTCTGCTCCAGAACACCGCCATCTGTCATATTAATAATTTGCATGTATTTCCATCTAGAATGTAAGCTCCATGAGGGCAGGCATTTTTGTGTTGTTCACAGCTTATTTCATGGTGCCTGGAAAAGTATCTGATGTCCTCAGATATTTATTCCAGTCGAATTAATAGTAGCGGGTTCTGCTACTATTGGAAAATACTAAAATATACTGGAAGCGCCCCCCACAGCTGTGAGTCCCTCCAAGTGGGTCCTTCCTCACAGTCAGCTGCGAAGTGCTGCTTGGCTCTGAGAGTCTGGCCTTGGGGGCTCAGTAAAGAAAGCTGGTAACTTGCCTGGATCCCGAGTTTTTCCCGGAGGAAATAGTCTGAGTGCCAGGGGAGGTGGGGGACAGGTGGGCAGGCCTGGTTGGGAGAGCAGCATCCCCAGCTGGCCCCGGTACCTGGACTCTGTTCTGGAAGACACCCAGAAGCAGTGCGCGCCTCAGCCTGAACTCAGGCACAGCGGCATGAACCTGGAGAGGTGTTTGTGTGCCTGCTTCCCCGAGCTGCTTGCCAGGCTTGGGGAATTTTAGAAACAGGTAAAGCAGAGAACCAGCTACCCTCCTTTAGCTTTTTCACGAGAAACTGTGACTTAAATATTTGAAAATTTTCATCCGTGCTGCCTTCACTTGACTCTTGAGTTGATGAAGGGGACACTTGTTACATGCTCAGAGTAGGACAGCTGTTCCTTCTAAGGTAGTTTTAAGAGTCATTCCAGCAAAGGAGCACACGCTTAGACTCAGAGATGTAGAACAAGAATAAAACAAAAGAAATAGCCTCTGTTCTTCCAAGGCACTTTTATCAACACTTTATTTATGGTTTTCATGTCAGACTCAGGGGCGCAAATTAGCATTTCTACTGGTAAAGCCTTTGTGACGTCTGTCAGCGCTCCAGGGACGGGGGCGGGGTACTCTAGGTTCCGTCACCCAGCCGTGGTTTAGTCGCCAGCGCCCCTCCTTCTGGTGTGCTCGTCGATACAGGTAGCTTCGCGAGCGGCAAGCTTGAGGCGCGGCCACTTACAGCAGTGCTTTGCATGTAAGCATCTTTATTGTCAGGTAGAGATAATGAGCGACTAGCTCTAGGCTTACAAGTTCCCCTGGAGTTGCTAGTATCTTGAATCTCTTTCCATTTATTTTAGGAGTAAAAGTCCCTCGCAATTTCCGACTGTTGGAAGAACTCGAAGAAGGCCAGAAAGGAGTAGGAGATGGCACAGTTAGCTGGGGTCTAGAAGATGACGAAGACATGACACTTACAAGATGGACAGGGATGATAATTGGGCCTCCAAGAGTAAGCGTCGAGCTACGGCTATAAATGTCAATGTCTTACATTCACTGTGCCTCCTTTTAAAAACTGTTAGCCTTATCACGGGAAAAGCTCACCAATGGTGTATTTTCTGAAATGTGGCTATTCTTTTTTGACCAGTTTCAGTTTATATATTTGCACCTCCTCTGATGCTGTTTAATCCCTCTAAATGGTAAGCAAAAATCTGTTCAGACTCTTAGTGTGAATTTACGTGACGATGTAGGCAGTGAGGCTTGAGGTAATTGTACCGTTAGATGTAGTTTAGAACAAACTCTTGGGCTTATCAAATAACAAGGCTCCAGATACAGCCAGCATTCCTGAAGGCACGGTCTAGACTGTGGAGAGCCTCCTGGGTTGTGGTTTTTATTCTTCGCTTCCCAGTCCTATCACGTATCTGTGTCCTGGTTCGTTGGGCCACTCAGCAAAGGGTCATTGCCTGCGTGGTCTGCTCTGGTCTGTTCCAGGCACTGTTGAGCCCAGAGACCTTTGCAAAGAAGACAGAGACAATGGGGATGAGGAATGTGACCTCTCTTAAGCTGTGTAATTAACAAGAGTTCCCCGTCTTCGTAATGCCAGCTAACCTTTTTTTATGGCATGAAGTCAGCTCCCCAGAAACATCATTTAATTCTCACAAGAGCCTGTTGTTAGGATGCTCTTGTGTAGTTGCGTTCCATTTTACAGAAGCCAACTTGGAGAAGTCTGCACAGAGTCACTTAGCTGAGAATTCCCAAACCAGGTCTCACTCCAGAGCTTGTATTCCTAACTACTAGCCTATATTGTCTCCTTCCTATTTATATTTTGAGTTTTCAGCTGTTCCTATTATAAAATTATCTAGTGTTAAGTAATAATTTGATGTGGAAGTGAAGAGATAGACTCCAGTAATGTGACACTCATTTCAGACAAGCTGTAGGAGATTTTGAGCATATCAGGCCCTTTCCTGGAGAAGGCATTGGCAACCCACTCCAGTACTCTTGCCTGGAGAATCCCATGGACGCAGGAGCCTGGTGGGCTGCCGTCTACAGGGTCGCACAGAGTCGGACACGACTGAAGCGACTTAGCAGCAGCAGCAGCAGGCCCTCTCCTGTGTCTGCTTGTGCTTGAAGATGGTCGGTCAGTCATTCTGCTCACCTCGTGCACGGCTCTGCACTAGTTCTGGGAGGTAGAAAGACACGGGGGCTCTGGCCCTGGCTGAGAAAGGAAGCGTGTGGGGCTCGCTCAGTGTCAGGACCAGCTGTTGTTCATCTTGGATTGTCATAGGTGCTCAGGGCGAATGACTGGCTTTGCCATGTACTTTTCTGAGTCATTTTTGTGACCCTGTAGTTTTGTTTGCGGGGGGTGGAGGTGGTTAAAAAATGTGCAGTCTGTATTTACTCATTTCTTGATCTTTTTTTTTTTTAATCGCTGAAAATCAGGATTTTCTGAATCTCATTAAGTACTAGGGAAAACCTGATGCAGAAGGCTTTTGTCTTCACGCAGATCATTTCTTGCTGTCTCTGAAAGCCCTTAGTATAGTGATGGTTTCCTTCACTGCGTTTCATCTCTTCTTAAGAATGGTTTAGGTTTTTTGAAGATGAAAACTATTCTTCCCTCCTCTTTACTCTCCAGAACACCTGGAAATGACTCAGAATGAGGTAGTTGTTCAGTAGATTCGTTAATCAACAGACCGGTTTTCAGACTTGAGCGTAGTGAGGATGAACCAGAGTACAGCAGTGAGTACCCTGAAGTACACCACGGCCGGGCGCGTTGAGTGAGCACACTCAGCGCTGCCGCTGAGCCACTCAAACACATGAACAAACAAAGGGAACGCTCAGTTCTGTAAAACAGCCTGATCCACCTAAAACACTTTAGATTACCCTGAATTTCAATTGACCTCTTTCCAGAGGAAGCTGTTAGTGAGTAGCTACAGTATGCAGGGTACTTCCCATATATCCTTTGCATCTTTTTTTTGTTTTTAATTGAGACATAATTCACAATGGAGAATTCACTTACCATAGAATATACTTTTAAAGTGTTCAGTTCAATGGGTTTTTTAATCGTATATTCAGCACTGTGCAACTATCATTAACTTGAGGGCATGTTCATTACCCAAGAGAGAAACTCCATGCCCTTCGGCAGGCACTCCCATTCTGCCCTCTGCCCTCGCGTTCCTCGCCCTTGACAATCACTGATTTTCTGTCTCTCTGAGTTTGCCAATTCTGACATTTCATGTAATTGGGATCAATATGTGGCCTTTTGTGACTGGCTTTTACTTATCATGGTGTTCTCAAGGTTCATCCATGTTATAGCACTTACCAGTAGCTTTTTCCTTTTTATGGCTGAATAATATTCTTTTTTAATGGATATACCATGTTTTGTTTATCCATTAATTGATGGACATTTGAATTTTTTTCACTTTTTCTTATGAATAATACTGCTATGAATATTTGTGTATAGGCTTTTATGGGGACAGATGTTTTCACTTCTCTTACGTATATACGTAGGAGTGGGATTGTTAGATCACATGATAACTTTGTTTACATTTTAAGCAACTGCCAAACTGTTTTCCAAAGTAGCTGCACTGTTTTATATTCCTGCCAGCAGTGCATGAGGATGTGCGTTTCTCTCCATCTTTACCAATTCTTATTATCGTGTCTTTTTACTCTTACAGTTTCTGTTCCTTAAGGTTAAAAGCAAAGACATAAAAGGAACTACCTGCTTCTAGGTGCTTCCTGTGACCAGTCTATTTTGTGGTTAATGTACAAGGTATATGCTGTGCAGCTGGAGTGTCAGCCTCATGATTAAAGCATCTGAATAGAACACTGAGGAACTCCTCTCCCTGTTACATTTTTGTTGTGTTACTCAACAGAATCCTCCACCAGTATTTAAAAAGCATGTACCAAATGATCCAGCAGTTCTCGTAGGAATTTACTCCTCTTTTCTTGAATGTATTGCCCCAAATCCTGTATGTACAAAATTATCTCATGCCTTATTTTCAGTACTGGCAAAATACTGGAAACCGCCGGAGTGTCTTTCAGTAGACCATAGTATGTACTGTTTAGCTTTTCAGAGGAATGAGACAGATTTATGTGTGCTGAAATGGAGTGATCTCCATGATACTTAAGTGGGAAAAAGGTACAAAGCAGTACCCAGAACATGCTGTCACTTGGGGTCGGGCTGGGAGAGGGAGGCGGAGGAGGTGGACATGCTTGTGCTTCCATGTGCTGAGAACACTTTGGAAAACAGAGAAGAAGCCCATGTCGGTGGTTGTGTTCTTAAAAGGAATCACTCACTAGGGCCAGGGCGGGAAGGGAGACTTATTCCCAATACCTTTTTGTACTCTTTGAGTGTGCTTTAATCATATGAGTGTGTTAGCTATTTGAAAATAGATATGTATATATATTTTTTCTTTTTGTAAAGCAAATCTTCCAAACCTAAAAGCAAAGCTTCCTGTCCAAGTGCCCCTTGCAAAATTCGGCAAACATGTGTGTCCACGGCATTGCATGTAGAGGATTTCTGCTCTGCCCGTGTGGTGTAATGGTAGCCGGGTTACAGAGCGGAGTCTTTCGGCCTTGGCACTGCTGATGCGTTGGGCGGGGTGGCTCTTCGTTTTGGAGCTGTCCTGCCACTGGCGGGTGTTAGCAGCATCCCCGGGGTCGGGACAGCCATAAACATCCTCAGGTGCAACCTGCTTCCCGCCACTTCGGGAGTGGGACAAGGACGGGGTCGCCCTGGTTGAGCAGAACCTTTACACCTCTGGAGTTCTCCGTGATGATGTTTTTATAGGTGGGTTAGAGCCTAGCTGTGTGTTCATACACATACTTATCTAAAAGTAGTCTGTGCATACTTAGGAACAAACAGAATTACAGGAGTGTGTGAAGTAAAAGGGCAGTGATCCATTCCCCGTTTCATTATACTCTCCACAGAATAAAAACTGATCACGTGGTGTGTGGTGTGTTTCTACTGGCATTTACTGTGGGTACACAAACCTAAATACATAACCATTTTAATAAAAATGAGATTAATGTTTTGCAGCTTTTTTTTTTTTTTTACCTTAACAGACTGTGGACATCTTTCCATATCAGTATATATTGACCTGTCTCCTCCTGAAAAGCTTTCGGCTACATGTCTGATACGTGAATGTATTCTCATAGAGTTTTTCAAACAATACAGATTAAGCAGTTCACTTTGTACCATTTAATTCTTTGTGTCAGTCAGGAAAAGAGAAACCATACTAAATATTTCAACAGATAATTTAATATAGAAATTGATCAAATAAGTGTTGGGCTGAAACAAAGCCTACTAGGGGAACACACAGAGAAGGCAATGGCCCCCACTCCAGTGCTCTAGCCTGGAAAGTCCCATGGACAGAGGGGCCTGGTAGGCTGCAATCCATGGGGTTGCTAGGGGTCGGACACGACTGAGCGATTTCACTTTCACTTTTCACTTTCATGCATTGGAGAAGGAAATGGCAACCCACTCCAGTGTTCTTGCCTAGAGAATCCCAGGGACGGGGGAGCCTGGTGGGCTGCCGTCTGTGGGGTCACACAGAGTTGGACACGACTGAAGTGACTTAGCAGCAGCAGCAGGGGAACACAGATAACACTAAAAAATAACCACAGCCTGGGTCTGGAAGGCTGAGTCAGGGGATGCTAGGACCACTGAAACCTATCACTTGGAGGACAGGCACCCTCTGTTGGTCCCTGTGGGGCCCACAGAGCTGGTTGGACAAGCCCCAAAAGGCCAGAGGCTTAGCCCAAAGACAGCTCTTACTGCCAAGACGGAGGCCTTGGGCCAGAGTGACCCTGATGGGAACAGAAAGCAAAGGGGAAGGAAAGAGGGCCTCCTTTTGCCTTTTTATTTTTTATTGCAATTGTGCGGTCAACTCAGCAACTTAAATCTTCAGCTGTACAATATTCAGGTGGTACTGTGATTGAATTCAAGAAATGAATAATTAATGCTGCCGTCAGAGGATCTGTGGCTCATTTAGATACCCTGACTGACGGGAACAGAGTTTTTGTGCAGAAGAAGTCTGTCTTGCCCGGTCCGGAGTGGGCTGGGCAGGTGCTGGGTAGTGAGCGCTAAACACACCTTCCCTGCTCTGCTCTGGATCCTGGCGCTGGCATCTGTGAACTCCATGCTTCCTCTGTCAGCTGGCTTCCTGTCAGGCACCAGGGGAGGACACAGCGGAGAGCCTGAAGGGCAGAGAGGAAGCCTTGTTCCTTCCTGCTTGCCTCTGCTCTGTCTGCGCCACTCTGGTGATTGCCCTTCATCCTGGCATCAGCAGTGGGGCCCGGCCTCCAGGTTTTGGGGGTTCCTCCAGCTTTTGGGGGTTCCTCCAGCCTTTGGGGGCACCCCCAGCATCAGCCTCACAGCAGCCCCTCCTCAGAGGGTTCAATCCTGGAACCCTCTTCCTCCAAGCCTCTAGATCGAATCAGCTACAGCTTTCTTCCTTTGTCCCCCAGCCTTCAGGGGCAAAAAAGGCAATAACCCTAAACTAACACAAAGGTAGTATCTGCTCCCTGCAGTCATTACCTCTGTGTTTGTTCAGGCTCCTCTTTTAAAACTTTTTTCAGTCCAATGATACCTGTTTAACCGATTTCCTGTATTAAATTCTTTGTTAAAATACCTAGTGTGGTGTCTTTTTTCCCAAGCTTTTCCCTAATTTTCAAATCCCCATCTTCATGCCCAGATTCACTGTGAGCAGTAGTTTGACATGTCTCCTCCCACTCCTCCTCCTGTACATTACTGCCTGTTGGTGGCCTCCGTCATGGAGATCCTCTCAGGCTGTACCCCGTCTCCCGTTTAGAGGCCCCAGCCTTTATTCTGACAGCATATGCCCACCTTGTATGCTGAGCGCACCTGTCATGTAACTGTAGCATTTGAACAGTTACAGATGCCTGATGCCGGGAATAAGGAGTGAGGGAGAGGGAGTCACGGCTGGCTGCCAGCTTGCTGTAACTGCAGGATGGTGCTCCTGCTTACCAGAGAAGAAGGCAGGTGGGGGGAAATCCTGAGTTGAGCTTTTGTTACAGGTTGAGGTCGCTGTGAAGTGGATGTGAAAATCTTCTATGGGAATATTATGCCTTCTGAATCTTAAAATATATGTTCCAGTTTTTAAGCTAGGGACGGGCCACTATTTTAGACGGAATGTTTTCAAGCCTTTAAATCACCTTTCTTAATGTGCTCCCCGCAAAGGCCGCTAGATGTCAGTGTTCACACAGGAGCCGTTTCTTGTGCAGCACGGGGTGCAGTGGGCGCTGGCCCCGGAAGAGGCCGGTCTCCCCCAAGGGGGCCGGTCTGACCGGGAGGTGTCAGCCGCGCTTTGGTGTGGTCTTCAGACACGCAGATGATGATGACGCAGCTTCACATGAGAAAATCGTGAGCAGCCTTCTGTTTTACACGGTGCTTGAACTGGGTCTCAAAGGCTGCGGTGGTTCGGGCGGGGGTCAGCGCTCTAGGCAGAAGGAACCGCCTGGAGAAGGGGGCGCAGGGAGCCGTTCCCTGCCGTGAGTGGGACTCGTCGGTGTTTCTCAGCGGAGGCTCGGCGCTTAGAGAAGGACCGTTTCTCCTGGGCAAGTCTGGCGTCCTCAGCCCCCCGCCACCTCCTCGATGCCGGGCATCTTGGGTGGCCCTAAAGGCAGCAGGGACGGAGTGCCCGTGGCTGAGATCGTTTCCCAGAGCGCGACCCCGGTGGTGAGGAGTGGGAGGCGACCCTTGTGTCGGTGCCCACCCAACCTTGTGCTTGAGTTCAAAGTCCTCTAGAGTTGCCTGTTCTTTACTCTACGTGGCGGTGTTTAGTGCCACGGCTGATGGTCCCTTCATGAGTAGACATCGGTGTGACTTACCAGAATGAAGGATGCCTCTTACACTTCGTTTCCCAGAGTGTAGACAAATGAACGTAAAAGCAAGTCCATCTGATCGCGCCTAATGATACCAGCTTAAGACTTCAGTGACCCTAGCTTAAATTTCCTGGCTTCTTTATATTCCCCCAAAGCCAAGATTCATGGGCGCTAGTGCAGGGACTGATCACGACCCACTTACCAAACCGCAAGCAGACTCGATGGTGGCAGGAGACACACCAGCTCTGCATCAGGAATAAATGGGGAATAAATGGGGTTTCAGAAGTTGTGCATTTTTTTAATTCTTTGTAATTGCCTGACATGGCTATACCTTCTTTTTTTTTTTCCAGACAATTTATGAAAACCGAATATACAGCCTTAAAATAGAATGTGGACCTAAATACCCAGAAGCACCCCCCTTTGTAAGATTTGTAACAAAAATTAATATGAATGGAGTTAATAGTTCTAATGGAGTGGTAAGTTGTTTCTGCTGCCCCTCCTTGTCCCCTGGGGTTCCCCAAAATTCTTTGTGCTCGAACGTCAGGGGCACTCGGGGCCTGATTCCGTTTGTTCCTTGATTCTTGGATGGCGACGTGCTGCAGGACGCGCACGTGCTGTTTGGAGTGAGGGCCTGTTTCCCCGTTGTGTTTAAGCACAACTTGTGCAGCGTTTGCTCTGGGCTGTTATCACTCAGGCTGTGCCGGTCACTTTGAAACGAGCGCTCCTTCAGCCTCCCTGCCACGGCCCCAAGAGGTAGAGGTGAGGAAACGGAGGCAGAGAGGGAAAGGCCGCCCCAGCGCCACGCTTCTCTCCACGGGCCTTATTTGTGCGCCACAGGCATATAATACTTTTTCCTTGTAATGGCCTTGCTTTCTTATTTTTGCCACTGTTTTCACTGCCATGAATGGAGACCAGTCTTGTTTGCCGTAAGCAGGCACTGATAGGGACACGACAGTAAAGGCTGTAAAAGCGGAGCGGGGGCGGCAGACGGCTCCCTGCCGCGCGCCGCAGGCTCTCGAGCCTCTGAGGCCGCTGTCCTGGCCGGGGAAGAGCAGGAGCCTTAGAGGGTGCTTGCGTGCTAGCATCACAGGAGCTCCTAAGCCCTCTGTTTTGAGGTATTCAGAAGACTGGAATGGAAGCTGAGAAGAGCTGAGCCTGTTGCTGTGGTCAGTGTTACCTCTGAGGCCCACCTGATGTCCTGAACCCAGGAGAAGTCCCCATGTGGAGGCGTTTCTCCAGGGAGCGCTGCACTGACTTGAGGGGGCATGGCTCGGGCAGGCCCTGGTCTGCAGAGCCCCGGGCCAGGCCGCCATTGCCTTGCTCTTCCTACTGCCCTGAGCGGTGGCCGCCACCTGGGCACAGAGTAGGGGAGGACAGGCCCTGAGCATCGCCCGCCACCTGGGCACAGAGTAGGGGAGGACAGGCCCTGAGCATCGCCCGCCACCTGGGCACAGAGTAGGGAGGACAGGCCCTGAGCAGTGGCCGCCACCTGGGCACAGAGTGGGGAGGACAGGCCCTGAGCAGTGGCCGCCACCTGGGCACAGAGTGGGGAGGACAGGCCCTGAGCAGTGGCCGCCACCTGGGCACAGAGTGGGGAGGACAGGCCCTGAGCAGTGGCCGCCACCTGGGCACAGAGTGGGGAGGACAGGCCCTGAGCATCGCCCGCCACCTGGGCACAGAGTGGGGAGGACAGGCCCTGAGCAGTGGCCGCCACCTGGGCACAGAGTGGGGAGGACAGGCCCTGAGCAGTGGCCGCAGCTGGCCCAGCAGGCGAGGCCATCGTTTCACAGCCAGTTGAGTCTCACCAGGTGTCGGTGCCTCGTCTGTAGAAGCGGCTTTTACTTATCCGTAATTTCCTCCTTCCAGACCGTGAGGGTTTGGGACCCGACAAGGGAAAAGCAGACTACCGGGAGGGAGGGAATCCTGTGGGCATTCCGCATGTCAGATCCTGCTGGGTGATCAGCGTGTTCCACCTGAAAAATGCTTCTTACTCACTTTTCTGCTGTAGCTTAGCTCCAGCACACAGCATTCCTTTTGTTTGAGAGCCTGACAGTAATTTGTTTTATCTTTGCCTTTCTGTAGGTGGACCCAAGAGCCATATCAGTGCTAGCAAAATGGCAGAATTCGTATAGCATCAAAGTTGTCCTGCAAGAGCTTCGGCGCCTAATGATGTCTAAAGAAAATATGAAACTCCCTCAGCCGCCTGAAGGACAGTGTTACAGCAATTAATCAAAAAGAAAAACCACAGGCCCTCCCCTGCCCCCATTCGATTTAAACAGTCTTCATTTTCCACAGTAGTAAATTTTCTAGATTCGTCTTGTAGACCTCAAAGTACTGGAAAGAAAGCTCCCATTCAAAGGCAGTTTATCTTAAGATACTGTAAATGATACTAATTTTTTTGTCCATTTGAAATATACAAGTTGTGCTGTAACAAATCACCCTGTCAAGCGTAACCACTGTCCACATAGTTGAACTTCTGGGATCAAGAAAGTTATATTTAAATTGATTCCCATCCTAACCGGTGGGACACATCTAACTCAACTGTGAAAAGACACATCACACAATCACCTTGCTGCTGATTCCATGGCCTGGGGTCTCTGCCTTCTCCCCCCTCCCCTCCCCCTCCTTGCAACAGCCCTCCAGCTCGGGGTGGCTTAGTAGAGTACACGTGAAGGTTTCAGGTCACAGCCTGGGGGACACTGCTGGCGTGTGGGCTGCTCTGTCCGCATCCCTGGTCTCTCTCTCTAAGTCTTAAGTGATGCCCCCCTTCCAAGCCATCAATCCTGCTCCCCCCACCCTCCACTGCCACCCTTGGCCGAGGCATAGATTGTAACCCCTCTGCTTCCCTCTGAAATTGGCCTTTGGTTAGGAATTCAGGGCTTTACCCATATCTCCTCCCCCCACCTTAATCGAGGGGTGCTGCTTTTTCCTTCCTCCTCCTCAAGTCCCTGTGCACCCCCACCACCCAACACTTTCCATGACGCTTCCTTGCTTTGGCCAGAAGCCATCAGGTAAGGTTGGAAAGAGTCTCTGACCTCCCCTCATTTAGCCTTGGAACCACAATTTACTCTCCACCAGCCTGGGAAATGAATATTGGGTTCTCAGCCTTGCCACCCTCTGCTGTCATCATCAGCTGATGTGTTTCTTTAGCTCAGGTTTTGATAAGGTGAAAAGAACAGTCACCAGGGTTACTCAGACCTGCCAGCTCATGACCTCCTTGGTGGTTAAACTTGGAGAAAGGCCACAGAAGACACTTGTAAGCACACACAACCCCTCTGAATGAATTGTTTTATTTTCCTGTAAAGGCTTTGGCTTTTTAAAATTGAAGTTTTAAACAGGGCTCTCATTGGGTCATCCTTTCAGTCCATTCGGGTCTAGTTTGGAAGCTGACAACTGGAACAAAAAGAACCTTGAATTCGGTGCATACTTTGGTTTTGGTGCTGCTGCTTCTCCCGGTCCTCAGCAGGGATTACGAAAGACCTCGGTGTGCACGGCAGATCCCCGAAATTCCTGGCAAATCGCTGCGTTTTTCCACTTTTCTGTTCAGGACCACTAAATGCTGAGATGTGGATGCATACCGAAATAAAATCAATTCATTGTGTTCCAAGGGTTTTATTTTTTTGTTTTTTTTGTTGTTGTTAGTGTCTGTGTAAAATCACCTTTTGAAGCAGCAACTATCAAGTCTGAAAAGCAATTGATGTTTCCATTAATCTTTTTCTGGGGAAAACCTTAGTTCTAAGGGTTTAACATCCTGTAAGTAAAGTTTAACATAACAGTATTCCATAAGCAGCCTTTTTATTGTCAGACCATTGCCTGATTTTAATATAATAAAAAGAAGTGTGCGTTAATATTTAAGAAGCTGTGCTCTTCTTCCTCAGCATATACTTTATTCAGGATTAGAATTTAATGTCTTAGATGCTTTGGTATTCAACTTGACTTCCAAAAGCAGGGGTTGGGGAACTTTTTCTACAGTGGGTCCAAGTTAGTAAACATTTAGGCTTTTTTTTTTTTTTTTTCCCTTCTGGCTTGTGAGACCTTGGGTTGCACCCAGGCCCTCAGCAGTGAGGGCAGAGTCCTAACCACTCGACAGCCAGAGAATTCCCAACTGTCTAAGCTTTATTGGCCAAGAGGCAAAATCAAAGAAATTATGTGTGTGTTTATTTAACGAGAAAGCAAAATTTGCACAATTTTTGGATGAAATTCAAAACATAATTGAGTACAGTTCTTTATAATGGTAACAGGTACACTGAGAAGAATGGAATGCTCTCTTTTAGGGGATAACATGTAATTGGGATTCAAAGTTAGTATTCCCTGTTATCAGATCAATTGCAGATGTTCCTTTGTATAGATCGTTCCTCTTTTGAGGGGCCAAACAGAACTGGGCAGTGGACCGGATCTGGCCCATGAACCATAGTTTGCCAACCCGTCTTAAAAAATAAGCAGAAGAGGAGTAGGGTTTTCCCTTAGATTTAAAATGTTGCTTTGTGAAGCTCGAGGTATTAAGTCTCTGCTAGTAGCAACTGTTAGTACTTAGTAGCTGGATTTCCTTGTCTGTTGGGTGGAAAAGAAAAACACAACTCTCCCATGTGTTTCTAGCATTTGAAACAATTTTGCTCGGATGGACGGTGTGTCTGCCAGCCACTGTGTGAGGGGTGAGGACGTGTCCGTGGCTATCTTGACTCAGAATTTGCGCTCCCTGCTGTGATCCCGACCACCAGCAGGCACCACCCGGGTGTCTGTGCCAGGAGCCAGGTCGTCCCTTGGGGCCAGAGCAGACGTCACAGTGACTGCCTGGAGGGAATCGGGTGGCTCACAGCGGGCCACCTTCCAGAAAGGGCTGCCAGACTTTCTGCTAAAGGTCCTCATGAGCCCATCCTCTGGAGTGAGCTGCTGCCTCAAGCTCCCCTGAAAGGGGGTCAGGCCAGGGACGTCTGTGGGCTCCTCACTCTCAGTCAGCTCACAAGGGAGAAAGAGGAGGGGAGCTTCTAAAACTACTTCAGAACGCTGCCGGGACACCCCGAAGCAGATTCAGGGCCAAGTGTACAAGTGCAGGGACCTCCAGACAGGAAAGCGGAGACTCCGCACCTGGTACCTCCTTGGTGGCTACGGGGAACTGGGCCTAGAGCCTCGGGACCCATCTGGAGTCTCCTGTCACAGCCTCCAGTCTGGTCTGTGGTTACGTCCCACAGTCGTGCGATCTGCCCCTCATGTTGGCCGGTGTGTTCACGGTGGTCTCAAGCTTACGGCCTACACGGAGGGTAGAGAGGAAGCGCTCTTTCGAGGTGCAGAGAGCACTTCTTCAGTGGGGCGGCCCCGATCCCCAGTCCCTGCCAGGTCCTTGCCCATGAGAGAAGGTCCCTCCGCGGTCACTGTTCACAGTGTGGAGCTGCAGGCCCTGACAGTGCTGGGGAGGGAAGCAGCCCCCTCGACTGACCAACAGCAAACCAGCGAGGGGTCTCCGCTGCCCCGTGACCTCTGCCCAGGACCTTGTGGGGAGGGCAGCGCCCTTGAGCTGCTTCTCTGCTGAGATAGCTCTGGGGCCCTGGGTAGGGGTGGGGGTGGGGGTGGGGTACCGGCACCCTGCTGCGTCCGGCTGTGAAGCAGCAACATGGGTGGTGTCCGGTCAGCCCCGGCCCTGCCGAGGGCCCGCTCCTCTGGCTGGCGGCCAGCCAGTCCCGCTGGGCCTCTTGCCCTTCCCACCCCCTCACCCCGGTGGCAAGTGGACACTCAGTCCTCTTCCCTTCCCTGGCCTGCACCTGCTCCACAGGACTCTGCGAAGGACTCGGGTCTTGATGTCAAGGATTCGAGCAGAGAACGTTCTAGGGAAGGGCAGCTTGTGAGAGCATCTCTTCTTTCCATTTGAGAGAAGGAAGATGCCAGGGTGGGCTGTATGGGCCGCACGTGGCTCTGGGCTATGGGCATGACAGCTGGACATACCCCCAAAGGCCTCCTCCTGGGGGCTCCACGAGTTACCTGCTGCCAGCACCGTGGCTGCAGGCGGCCTTGAAAGAGGGGAGGGCTTAGCACTCAGCGCCAGCCTCGCAGTTCTTGGCCCTGGCACTGGAACACGCTGGCCATGTCTTTGGGGTTCTGGCATGTGCCTGACGGCCTGGGAATGTGGGCTCAGTGAATGCCAGATTTTGGTTTTTTAATTGAAGTATAGTTAACTTACAGTATTATATTAATTTTAGGTGTAATCTTTCTGATACAGATTTTTATGTGAGATCTCCCAACATTAGGGTGTCACACGCATTTTTTATTCCTGTATAGAACAGGAGCACCTTCGCAGCTCGCTGGCCACAGTTGAGGCCTCAGGACTTAAAGCTCCATCACCAGCTGTACCTTATCCTCCCCAGATTGTCATCTTGGTGGCCTTTGAGCCCTGGGAGTCCTGCAGTCCTGGAAGCTCTACCCAGGGTCATGTGGTGGGTCCTCAGAACGTGGGCAGGACCGCTGTGGCCCAGGTGGAAGGTGCCGAGTAACGGGGTGGCCGCAGGGTCCCCAAGAAACAGCCCCATGTTTCACTGAGTCTGAGATCCTGTCCTCTGTGAGATGCACCATTATTTTATGCACCATCAAGAAAAAAATGCTGCCAATTACAAAGATGCCACTGATTGTAAGGAATGTCCCAGTTCCAGAAATGTTAAGATGTTAAAAAGTGAACATTTTAGGTTTGACGAGAAGTAGAGAGTCTTGTCTACAAGGCATCGGTGGCTCAGTGGTAGAATTCTTGCCTCCCACGAGGGAGACACAGGTTCGATGCCCGGCCAATGAATGTACTCTGAACTTGCCAGGTGGCGCTAGTGGTAAAGAACCTGCCTGCCAATGCAGGAGATGTGAGAGACTTGGGTCTGATCCCTGGGTCGGGAAGATCCCCTCAGGGAGAGCATGCAACCCACACCAGTATTCTTGCCCGGAGAATCCCATGGCCAGAGGAGCCTGGCAGGCTACAGTCCACGGGGTCACAGAGTTGGACCCGACTGAAGCGACTTGGCACAACACGCAAAGAGTATCTTATCAGTTGTGATAAGCACAGAGGTGGCAGCCACCCCAGCAGTGAAGGACAGAGACCACATCAGCTCTCTTGCTAAAAAAGTAACCTGCCCCCTTACACTAGTGATGAGAAATCTGAGCTGGAGACCCCACTTTATTTTCACCAAAGAGAAACTACAGGAACCTAGTCAGTGCTTCAAACAGTAGCAGGGGACAGAACGGAAGGTGAGGTTCCCTCCCTCTCCTGACCCCGCCCCTCAAGGCGAGGCCCCAAGCGCTGCACATCCTTCTGAGGTCCAGCGGCTCCCCATCTCCCTCTCTCTGTTTATTTTTTTTCCAGTTAGCATAACTGGGCGTGTGGCCTCCACTCCGCTCTTCCCCCAGACACGTCTTTCACCAACAGGACCTTTCAAGGCCCCTGGACAGCTGCTGAGCGCCCAGGACACCATGGCCCAGGGACCAGGGCCTCACGGGAGACCCTGAGGTCATCCCTGACGTTCCGCCCCAGCCCAGCAGCCTCAGCGCACCGGGGCGCAGCCGCGCCGAGGGAATGCCTAAAAGCAGACTTCTCCCGCCAAGGACATGGGCAATTTTAATCTTGTCATTTTCAAACTGCCTCCAAACGAAGAAGTACCAAAGTCGCCCTCCCGCCAACAGCGCAAGATGGTTCCTTCCATTCCCTTCCCTTTATCTGCCCTCATATGTCCTTGCCCGCCCATCTTTGAGCTGAATCGTGCTATTTCACGGCTTCCTGTGCACTTTCTCATGTGATATGCTGAGTATCTTTTCTCGAGTTGAGAAGCCCTTTATCCCTCTCAATTACCTCATCTTTGTTCCTTTTCCCTCCTGGTTTGTAGGAGTGCCTCACACACAGGCATCCTCGCCGTCTGAGACGGTCATCTGAAGCATAAGCAGATGGCTCTTGTGTGACTCGGCGAGGGCAGCAATGGGTGGCCGCCCTCACCAGCCACCGCGGGCCCTTGGGATGCAAACAGCTCAGATCAGAAACCCTTCCGGGTGGTTGGCAGGACACGTTTTCGGTCCCTCCTCGAGGCCTGTCCACTTCAGGGTCCGGTGGGCGAGTAGGGTGGAAGACAGGTAGGTGGCCGGCCCAGTGGCCTCCTGACACCACGCGGAGCGGGGCTGGGTTACGCTGGCCTGCGTTCTGTGCTCTGACCCACTGCACCCCGGGGGCTTCGAGAAGCGCAGACCCTGCGCCAGCCCGCCAGCGTACTAGGTTCAGTTCAGTTCAGTTGCTCAGTCGTGTCCGACTCTTTGCGACCCCATGAATCGCGGCACGCCAGGCCTCCGGAGTTCACTCAGACTCACGTCCATCGAGTCAGTGATGCCATCCAGCCATCTCATCCTCTGTCGTCCCCTTCTCCTCCTGCCCCCAATCCCTCCCAGCATCAGAGTCTTTTCCAATGAGTCAACTCTTCGCATGAGGTGGCCAAAGTACTGGAGTTTCAGCTTCAGCATCATTCCTTCCAAAGAAATCCCAGGGCTGATCTCCTTCAGAATGGACTGGTTGGATCTCCTTGCAGTCCAAGGGACTCTCAAGAGTCTTCTCCAACACCACAGTTCAAAAGCATCAATTCTTCGGCGCTCAGCCTTCTTCACAGTCCAACACTCACATCCATACATGACGACTGGAAACTTCCCCAAGCCAGTTCTCATGCCCTCCCCCTCCTATCCCAAGTGCCACCTCCCTGGGCTCTCCGCCTATCACCCCCAAGCGAAACGTGGCCACCTCACGCCCGTCTGGTGCGCAGGCCTAGGACTTGCTTCCTCGTGTCCATGGGGTGGGCTCCCACCACAAGCAGCACAGGTATGCCCCTCCACCCCGAGAGAGTTCCAGCCCCTCTAGAGCAGCCACTGTGGGCTGGCTGTCTTCATTAGCCAATGCTGTTTTGTTCCTGGCAAGTATTCATACCTAACGAACTGATTTATTCGGTTACTGATTCCTCCTTCCCTCTCTGGAACAGGCACCATGCAGGTCGGTGCTCAGCTGGCTCATCCACATCTCTGCCTCCAGTGCCGAAAGCTGTCCCTGGAACACACTGAGAAGGTTTCCGTGAGCTCAGGAATCCTCCTCCAGAGTGGAGCGGAGCCTTCCTCCGCAGGCCCAGGGCAGTGACGAGGGCAGGGTCCCGGCGGCTCTGCCGAGAACTCACAGAGTGACGGAGGGACTGTGGGCTAACTGGGAGGGCGAACAGAGGGACCAGCCCAGTAAGGAGTTTGGCGGCTCCAGGTAAAGCTGGTGAAGACACGGGTGGGTGAGCGGAGGAGAGGCTCGCACGTCATCTCTCTCTCCCCGGATCTCAGCACATATCCTCTTCACAATACTGTGCTAAGCATTATGTAACGTTTTAAGTGCCCGTGAGATTTTCACGGTCCTCAGCACACGGCAAACCCTTCAAGCCACTGTGAAATCACCCTGTTGCACCAGAGACAAACTCTCCAGGTCTGCAGGCCCCAGGGCTCCCCAGGCTGCACCCCTGCTCGGGCCAGCAGAGGGCGCTCACGCGCTGCAGACGGACGCCCGGAGGGCGGGGCAGGAAGGACCACTTCTCAGCAGCCTCGCAGGCATCTGGGCGTGTGCGTTTGGCGCGCATCCACCCTCAACCCCACACCTGGAGGACCAGCGCACCTGCGCTGCCAGCCCACTTTTACCGAGGACGAACCTAGGACTCAGAAGGCGTCCCCAAGGTCACCCAGCCCGGGTGTTCGCGGTGGGGTCCTGCAGCGAAGCCAAGGCGGCCTCTGGCTTCAGGGGTCACAAACTCAAAGGCTTCAAGGGGCTGATGTTACAAGCTGGGAAACTGACCTTCTTGCCTCTGGAATGAGAGCTCAGGATGGCCATATCTTTACGTTTTTTGAGACAGAAGCCAGACATCAAGATTTAGTAAAATATCTCAACTTTCATGGTGTCAATGGATTAAAGGCTTTTAACATTTTAATCACCTTACCACCTCTGAGCTACCTTTTAACCCTCCCTTGGAGAAAGGCATTTTGAGACAAAACCATTCTCCTCCAGTCTTCACCAGCCCACCCTCTCCCCCTCCCTCAGGCCTCAGGTTACAGGTCACCTTCTCCCTCTGGGTTAGGGGCCAAACCCTATCCCAGGGCTCTCACTCATTGGTTTGTTCATTCATTTATTCAACAAACATTTATTGAACTCTTTCTGTGTGCAGATCTCTATACCGGAGTCACAACAAAGCGAACTAAAATCGCTGCCTTTGGAATAGAGGAGACAAAACAGACAGGGTGAATTTACAATGTCATTTCAAAGTATTAAGCACATACCTGAAATATCCCAGTAAGAGAACAAGATGGGAAAGCCACCCTGGGCAGGGAGGGCCTTTCTGCAGAGGTAACATCTTCAACTGTGTGGAAGAAATTGCGTGCCCAGAACTCGGCAGGGTGGACAGTTCTGAGTGAAGAGAACCAGGGAGCAAGGGCCCTGGGGCGGGAAGAGGCATGTCACGTGGTCATGGTAGCAGCTCTCAGTGTCTGGCACATAATGGGCACTCTGCACCAGTGGATCAGTGGGCACATGGATGTGCTGCACCACGCCCCATGCTGGGCACTGGTGAGGCGACGCTTGATGAGTGAGTGGAAGAATAGATCCAGGATTTGCCCGAATCCAGCTGCTTCTGCCCTGGTTTCAGTGCCTCCCAGGTCTCTCCCCACACATTCTGGCCTCATATTCAGCCTGGCTGGGAATTGTCCAGGCCCATCTCTGGCTGAAAAGGCCCTGTAAAGTCCCAGATGTCTTCTCCCAGTCTGGCTTGAGCCGCCTTTTCTGTGGCCTAGAAACTGTCCAGAGTCCACGTGGCTTGTCCAGGAGTAGGGGGTGGAGAGGGAAATGAGCTGGTATCTGACTTCCCTGGGTCGAATTTTGGCAGGAGGTTCTGGGAACATCAGGCCTGTCCCCAGAGGAAGGCAGTGATCTGGGGGCTACAGAAGCCCCCACCCCACCTTTGCCGTGGGCTGGGGTCCAGCCTAGATGAAATACCATCTTTCTTGAAGGATGGCCAGTTGGCCCATGCAGTCATGAGCAGCACACAGAGAATAGACATCTGTCTGCCTGTTGTCTGTCTGTCTGTCTGAAGGTCTTCGAAGGTCTCCTTTGTGCCAGGCACTGGGAATGCAGAAATGGACTGAAAAGTCTGCCGTCATTCCAGGTATGGGAGACAGAGAGTACAGAAATGATGAATCAACAAGATAATTTCACAACGGAATCAGGGCAATAAGAACAGGAGTGAGGGAATCCCCTGGTGCGCCAGTGGTTGAGAATCCACCTGCCAATGCAGGGGACACGGGTTGGATCCCTGGTGTGGGAAGAGCCCGCTGGCCATGGAGCAATTAAGCCTGTGCGCCACGGCCGTTGAGCCTGCGCCCTAGAGCCTCTGCTCTGCGACAAGGAGCCTGTGCCCCACAACTAGAGAGGAGCCTCTGCTTGCTGCAATTAGAGAGCCCGCACACAGCAGCCAAGACCCAGCACAGCCAAAAATAGATAATTTTTTTAGAAAAAAAAAACAAAACAGTACAGTGAGCTGATGTGGTAGAAAGGAGAAAGGGTGGGAACTGCTTCACATGGGTGGTCAAAGACGACCTCTAAGGAATGACATCTGAGCTGAGTGCTCATTGGAGAAAGAATTGGTAGTGGGAATAGCAGGTGCAAAGGTCCTGAGGCAGGCGTGAGCTTGGTGGGACCGAGGAACAGCAAGGAAGTCAGTGCAGCTGGAACCGAGTATGCGAGGGTGCTGGTGGTCGGAGCGAGCAGTGGGATGAAGGCAGCCCTCCCAGGCCCTTGAGGACTGCTGTGGTGGGAAGAGTGAGCGTGGTCACCTCATGGCGTGACGTGAGGGTTAAACGGGACAGTGCAAGAAAGTGGCTGAAACACAATATGAGCTATTATTATTACTATTACTATCAATCACCATCATCTGCCCCGGCTGTGGCCCTGGGACCATCCCAAGGAGGGCTGTCGGGTTTTATCTGTGGCTTGTAGCATAGCGGTCCCCTGTGTTGGCCCATTACTCCCACCAGGACCTGGGGGTGGGTATGAACAGTCCTGGTAGGAGGTGAGGCTCAGGCAGCTCCAGGGGCTGGAGGGGCCTCCCTGAGGGGCACCCCAGCCTAGAGCAGTGGTCTCCCCTCCTGAGAGGCCGTACCCTGACGCCACACCCCAGCCACTCACAGTCTGGAGGCCTCTGCACCAGCCCAGTCTGCACCCTAGTTCCCTCGGGTCGCCCTGAGCTGATGATTCGATCTTCTGAGCCTCTGGCGGGGCCCACCTGCCCAGACCAGCCCTCAGCCCCAACGCTGGTTCCCAGCACCCAGGCTGTGGGTTCTTGGGGACGCAATTATTTTTCTTCCCAGATAATTCAGGCCAGAAGACGGCCACTTCTGGCCGCCCTGTTGTCACTGCCGCTTCCTGACCCTCTCACTCCACAAACTTGACCCTGTGGTCAGAGGCCTGAAGTCAGACCCAGGAGCCCCCGTGTCTCCCCTCTCGCCCTGCCCCTGAAACGCGCCCAACTCTGGGAATCTGACTGCAAACACTTAGGACCCTCAGCTACCCCTTTCCCACAAACCCCAGCTGAGAACACGCCTACCCAGCCGTGGATTCCAGGGAACATGGTGCGCGACAGTTCATAGGGCGATCGCCAACCATAGGGCTCCCTGGAGCTTCCCACTTAACCCAGGGACGCGGCAGCATTCACTCTTGCAAGTTCACTCATTCAGCAAGTGTGACGTGAGCCCCCACTGGGTGTCGGGCTTCCCTGGTGGCTCAGCTGGTAAAGGATCCATCTGCAACGCGGGAGACCTGGGTTCGATCCCTGGGTTGGGAAGATCCCCTGGAGATGGGAAAGGCTACTCACTCCAGTATTCTGGCCTGGAGAATTCCATGGACTATATAGTCCATGGGGTCGCAAAGAGCCGGACACGACTGAGTGACTTTCACTTTTCACACTTGCTGAGTGTCAGGTGGGCTTCCCAGGTGGCTCTAGTGGGTAAAAAAAAAACAAAACCCACCTGCCAATGCAGGAGCCGTAAGAGACGTTTGAGTTTGATCCCTGAGCTGGGATAATCCCCTGGAGAAGGAAATGGCAACCCACTCCAGTAGTCTTGTCTGTAAAATCCTGTGGACAGAGGAGTCTGGCGGGGTCCATGGGGTCGCAAAGAGTCGGACACGGCTGAGCGACTGAGCACAGCACAGCATGGTGTGCCAGGCTCTGCCCTAGGCTGGGGGGCCACAGCAGGGGATAAACTAGGCAGAAACACCTGCCCTTGTGAAACTGACCTTTTGCATGTGGTAAAGGCGGGACAATAAACACGTGAACATTCAATCACGTAGAATATTGGCTGCTGATAAATTCCATGAAGGACAAGAAAGAAGAAGAGGGGGCGCTGGTGATAGGAGTCAGTCAGGGAAAGCCTGAAATCCAAGAAGGCGGCATTTGAATTCAGGCCTGAAAAAGGTACGAAGTCTTGCAGGCACCTGGGAGAAGAGTCTTTCTGGTGGAGGAAACAGCCGGTGCAAAGGCCCTGAGGCTGGAGCATGCCTTATTGATTGGAGAAACCACCAGGAGGCCAGTGTGGCTGGAAGAGAGTGGGTGAGGGAGAAGGGGGGTTTGAGCCCCAGGAGACAATGCATGGAGTGCGCAGGGCCGAGGCAAGAGTCCCCTCTGCCCCAAGGCAGGCAGGAGCTGTGCGGAGGAGGAGCAGGCGGGACCCAGGTGTTCACGGAGTCCCTGCAGGCCACGGGAGCAAGGGTGGAACAGGAGACCAGAGAGGAGCCGGAAGCAGGCCCCCCGGTGGGGAGGTGGCTAGGAGAGGAGGGGGTCCCCCCAGGCGCTCCCAGGAGAGCAAGGGAGCAGTCGGCAGGTGCGGACAGCGTGCCACTGATTGGGGAATGGGCGCTTTTTCCCACCTTCTGCCTCTCACTATTTTCCCTGACCTTTTAGATTCACTGAGATGTGGAATGTTCAGACAACGGGGCCCGCGGGGCTCGCTCCAGGGGTGGATGTGGGGTTTGGGAGGGGAGGAGCCGAGGGGGCCCCCAGGCCTGGCCCAAGCCCAGGAAATGGCCTTTTCCTGCCCCCAGGGAAGGCTCAGGAGCAGCCAGTTGGTGGGGGGCGTCCAGGGGTGGGTGTGAGCATTACACCGCGGTGCATCCAAGAGTTGAGCCGAGAGCCACGTCGGGGCAGCCGGGGCGAGTGGGGGAGCCCTGAAGTGGAGTTTAGGGCCTGCGTCTGAGCTCCCTGGGGCGGGTGGGGGGTCAGCAAGGACAGACAGAGATGGGGAAGTCTCTGCAGCCCGTCTGTGGCTTTCAAAGCGGGAAGAGGTCCCCGTCCTGAACGTGGAGCCCACCTGGGCGAGGACATCCTTTGCCTCTCGGGGGGCACAGCCTCGTGTGAGGCTCAGAGCAGACCCGGGACTGGACCCCACGTTTCACTCAGCCCTCCGCTGTGCAGCCCTGGGGTCTTCTGATGGTAACAGGATAAACCCGAGGCCCCAGGTCATGCAGCTCTGAGCCACTCAGGGAGATTCAGCTCTGACCAGCGTGGCCTCGAACCCGTCACACCGCCTTAACTGCCTGCCCCCAACCACTACCCCCCCACCACAGAGATGATCAGCTACTCAACCTGCTGGCCAGGTCCAGTGACTCGGCATGGACTGAATAACACACAGTGCCTGAGCACACACCCCCGAACTCACGTCCTTCCCACCCATCCTCCCATGCGGTTGGGGCCCCCATTTGACAGATGGGGACACTGAGGCTCTGGGAGATTAAGTCACTAGCTTGGGGTGAGCCACATGAGCTTGGATCTGAACCCGGCAGGGTCAGGGTCCAGAGTTTTCCCTCTGTGCCCCCCGGGCAGGAAAAAGAGATGACCTCAGGATTAAGAATAGTAGACACGACTCAGTGGTAAAGAATCCACCTGCCGATGCAAGAGACACAGGTTCAATCCCTGATCCGAGAAGATCCCACAGGCGGAGGGCAACCTGGCCCGTGTGCCATAGAGCCCTGGACCCCAGCTGCTGAGCTGCACAGCCCCGCCACTCGCCACAACTGCAGAAAAGCCCATGCAGCACGGCCAAAAATAAACAGATAAGTAATATTTTTTTTTAATTGAAAAGAAAAGAGTAACAGTCAAGGTTTGACTCCAGTTTTCTGCATGCTGGGCACATTTATGGAAATACCGCCCCCAGCCCTACGAGGCAGGGACACCTTATCGATCCCATTTTATGGGAGAAGTTGAGGTCTAAGTGATTGTCTGAGAGGGTCCACGAGCCCCTGCAGTTCCTGGTGTCCCCACTCCCCCCATCCTTCCCGAAGGCCCCCTGGGTAACTCGGGGGGATTGCTGGCCCCGGAGCCTCAGTGCCCCTAGCCTGACCACAGGCCATGACTCAGAGCCCTGAGTCCCCCACCCCCAAACCCCCCACGAACCCAGCCCCAAGGGGTGCTCTTACCCCTCCCTCCTCACTCCCAGCCCAAGACCAGCAGGCTGATGTCCTGGAACATTTTTACCCAAGGTCTGTGCTTCCTGCAAAATTATAGACATGAGACCCCAGTCCCAGCAGAGCAGGGAGCCTGGTGTGAGCCAGACCCAGGAAGGCAGACCCCAGCCTGCCAGGCCGGAATGAATCTGCAAGAGCCATGTGTGGGGGTCTCTGCACCCACCACAGCTCTGTTCAGATGAGTTACAAAAGCGGCAGCCCTGACCGGACGCCGGGGACATCCCAAGTTCCCCAAGGCCAGCACAGCCCTCGTGCAGGAGGAGGGCGTGGGCCGCACCCCAGGGCTCAGAGAGGGGTGTCGGTGACCCGAGACACACAGCTGGCTGCCGGGGCTCCAATGAGGGTCTGAGTATCTCTGCTCTGTGGCTGGGCCACGAATCAGTTGCAGCTGCTACGGTCCTGACCCCGGAGCGGGGCTCTCGAGACAAGTACAGGTCCTGGAATCTGAGGAGCAGGCAAGAATGGTGTGTGTGTGTGTGTGTGAATGTAGGGGAAAAAAATCCAGAAGGAAACATGCCAGTATTTTAACACGCTCACTCCAGCCAGTTCTCAGACCAGGGCAACCCTGTCCCTGAACCCTTGGCAACATATGGAGACATTAGGATTGTCAGAACTGGCGGGGGAGGGGGTGCGACTGGCATCTGATGGGTAGAGGCCATCCTACCATCCTACCGTGCTCAGGACAGTCTTCCCCCACCCCAGACAGTGAGCCAGTCCACAACGTCCATGGTACCCAGCTCAGAGAAACTCTGCTCTAGGCTGTGTGGACGCTGGGGGTGGCAGGGTCTTTCTTTCCTTTAGTTTGTCCAATTTCCCAGAGAGAAATGGTTAAGAGTATGGGCTCTGCAGCCAGGACTGGGGTTTATATCACATCGTGCCAGCTGTGTGCCCCCAGGCAAGTGTCCTTACCTCTCTGAGCAGCAGCTGTGGCCGGGGGAGCACACCTCCAAGGGAAGCTTCAGTGAGATCACATCTGTGAAGGGGCTGGCTCAGCAGATCCCTAAGTCCAGAGACGTGAATGTTTGTGTCACCAGGAAAAACAATAATAACATGCCCCAGGGGCGGGGCCGCGCTCACTAAAGCCCCTCGGGTCTCCCTCACCCAACCGGTTGAGGGAGGGATCAGTTTTCAGCCCTTATTTGGCAGATGAAGCAAATGAGGCACAGAGAGGTTAAGCAACTTGTCCAGTGTCGCACAGTAATTGTCAGAGCAGGGATCAGAACTGTCACTTCGGAACCTAAGTCCCCACCCTTCCACCATGGGGTCCCTCACTGCCTCAAACATCAAGCAAAGGATCTTTTCAGTTGAGTTTTCCCAGTTGTCTTCTCCAAAACTTGGGACGACTAAGCCGTCGTTGGAATTCAGATCGCTGGTAAAATGCCAGGTGCCCCTTCTGCCCAGCCACCACCCTCTGCCCAGGCCCTAGACCCTGCTTTATGGTAGATCCCAAGAGAAGGCCCAAATCCCTGGGGATTTCATGCCCCCCATCCTGAGCCGACTTCAAAACCTTCCATGTTGTGGGCTCTGCTTTGATTTCAGGCATTTTATGGGCATGAAATCCAAGCCTTGGTCCTTTTGGAGATATGGAGCTCCTGAGGGGTGGGGTGGCCTTGTGGGCTCACTGGACAGGCCCACGGCCCCTGGGGCTGGGCTCTGAAAGGATCAGAGGGACAGCCACGCCCTGGGAGAGTTGGACCACAGGCCCCCTCCTCTTAGCAGACACCTAGGGGCAGGTGCCCTGGCCGCCCAGGCGGGCTTCATCTCATCCACTGCCCATGGTAGTTTCCAAGAGGCCGACAGCGTTCCCCCGGTTACAGATGGGGAAACTGAGGCTCAGGGCGAGACAAGCACTCACCCATCCCATCACTCAACAGAGAGTCAGGTTCTAGGCTTTTCCCTTGCATCCCGCTATCTCCAGACCTCTAGAGGCCACAGTGAGAGGGACTAAGGGCAGACAGGTGGAGAACTTCCCTCCCTGTGTCCTGGGCTCTGGGCTCTAACGGAAGGTGCCGCGAGTCTCTTGGGTAGACCCACCAAGGAGTGTCCAGGATGTGGGGAGGCATGCTGGCTGCAGCGTGTCTGAAAGGCATCCGTGTCGTTGGGGGGTGAGGTCCCCAGAACTTCAGCCCCAGGCGTCCAAGTGGGGAGTGGACATGAGTTTCGGGGGCTGGGAGGGGGTGATGCCTGCAGAACCTGATTTCTTTGTCAGCTCAGCCAACCAACTTCAACAGCTCCTCACAGCCACCCCCACACTGGCCAGCACCCCCTACCCCCAGAATCCAGGCAGGCACCCCAGACTGCAAACCCAGTCACAGAGTCATGGGGCCATATATGACTGGACCGGACCACCTGCTGAAGCTGAGCGGCTCCTGGCTCCTTCCTCTGTCCATGTGATCATCCATGCGAGGAACCTGTATGCATTGAGGAATCTGTGTGTTATTTTCTGTGGCTGCCATAACAGACTGCTGCAAACCTGGGGGCTTGAAACAAGAATTTATTCTCGGACTTCCCCGGTGGTGCTGTGAATAAGAATCCACCTGCCAATGCAGAGGACACAGGTTCAATCCCCAATCTAGGAAGATTCCATGTGCCATGGACCCACTCAGCCCGCATGCCACAACTGCTGACCTGCACTCTGCAGCAAAGAGTAGCCCCAGCTCCCTGCAACTCGGGAAAGCCCGCGTGCAGCAGGAAGACCCAGCGCAGCCAGAAACAAACATGTATTTAAAAAACAAAAGGAGAGAAATTCATCCTCCTACAGTTCTGGAGAATTCTGAAATCAAGGTGTCAGCAGGGTCTTGTCCCCTCTGAAGGCTCCAGGAAAGAATCCTCCCGTCCACTCCAGCCCCTGGGGGCTCCCGGTGTGGTCTGGCCCATTGACAGTGCCCTGCAGTCTTGGCCTCCCTCTTCATGTGGCCTCTGTGTGTCTGTGTCCTTTACTCATAAGGACACCAGCTGTTGACTTTAGGGCTCCCTCCAGTCCAGTGTGATCTCATCTTACGATCCCTGACTAATGCCATCTGCAAACATCCCATTTCCAAATAAGGCCACATTCTGAGCTTCCGGTGGATGCAAAGTGGGGGAGGGACACCATTCACCCCACTGCAAGTGCCTACTGTGTGCCCTGGGCCCTGGGGACAGAGTAGCGGACCAGACAGGGCAGGGCTGGGCTGGGGAGAGACAGAAGCAGCTAATTACAGAAGAGATGCTCTAATAAACTCCACCAGCGAACTTGGACTCGGGACACCCACAACCAGAGGAGGAGCCTTGGGGTAGGCCTGGGCAGTGACCCTCCTCCCCGTTCTGAGTCCCCGCCCACAAGACCTGGGGCCTGGGACTCACCCTCTCCTGGGAGCCTCCTTGATCCCAGAGGCGCCCCATTGGGGCTCCTGAGGCCCCCTACACTTCCTCTCGGCATCCAAAGATGATGGGGTTGTATTTTTTGAACTTGGGAATTCTCCAAGTCTATTTATTTACAAAAAGAATGCTTTCTGTAAACAAGCAATGATCATTGAAAGCCTTGATAGAAAAACGCGCTGACTTCCTCCGCGTCCACTCTCTGGGAGTTTTCTTTCTTGGCAGGTAGGTGCCGTCAGCACAGTCAGTGGTAACAGTAGGTGCTTCATAATGTTTGAACACATGGATGACCAGTGTCACCCTGCCTACCCTGGGGACAGTGAGACGGTTAAGTGACAGCCTGTGGCTGCAAATTCACTGCGGTACAATCTCTACATTGCCTAGTCTAGAGTGGAGCATACAGTTGGTGCCCCATAGATGCTGGCAGTGGTTGGGGAGTTGCCTTTGGGGTCCCCTCCATCTTCGCTGCTGTCCCTGGTGAGGGGACCAGCAACCAGGGATGCTGGGATATAGGAGATTCCAGCCCATGGCTTCAAGGATTTCCTTCTGGGTCTCCACTCCACGGGCAAACTGTCAGCTTCCAGGTCTTCTGTCCACAGCCGCCGCCCGGACACCACAAACTTGGGAGGTTGAGTTGTTGTTGTTCAGTCGCTAAGTCGTATCTGACTCTGTGACTCCATGAACTGCAACACGCCAGGCTTCCCTGTCCTTCACCATCTCCTGGAGCTTACTCAAACTCATGTCCATTGAGTCAGTGATGCCATCCCACCATCTCGTCCTCTGCTGTCCCCTTCTTCTCCTGCCTTCAATCTTTCCCAGCATCAGGGTCTTCTCCAATGAATCAGCTTTTCACATCAGGTGGCCAAACTATTAGAGTTTCAGCTTTAGCATCCATCCTTCCATAAATATTCAGGGTTGATTTCCTTTAAGATTGACTGGTTGGATCTCCTTGCAGTCCAAGGGGCTCTCAAGAGTCTTCTTCAACACCACAGTTCAAAAGCATCAATTCTTCAGTCCTGAGCCTTCTTGATGTGAGGCTGAGCCCACTGGTCAATCCAGTAGCCTGTATTGAACAGCCACTCTGCGCTGGTGGGGGCTGTGTTACAGGCTCAGTGGTAAAGAAGCCAGCCCCGTCTGTCCCTTGTGGAGCCTGTGTTTTAGGCAGAGCAACAGACACAAACAAATCAGTAAGGTATCAGGACCCAGTGCCAGGGAAAAAGAAGGCAGGAAGGTTCAAGGGGTGGCAGATATTGAATAGGCAGATCAGGATGGGCGGCCTCCTGGAGGAGGTGACATTTGACAGAGAGTCGGGAGGGGAGGAAGGATTGTTAAATGTCTGGGAAAAGCAGAGGGAAGGCCTGTGGTGTGAGGTCACCTTAGGGTCCGAGGAAGAGGGAGGAGCTGGTTGTGGCTGCAGCGGAGGGCTGGAAGGCAGGAGGGCGGGGTGGCCACGGGGCCCCTCGGGGCCTCTCGCCCGCCATGGTGAGGACTTTGGCTGTTCTCCGTTTGAGCTGGGAGCGAGCCGTGGAAGGTGAGCACGGAGAACAGACATGACTTGGAGCTCACACAAGGTCTTCATCCTCAGCTATTAAAGGTTGGGGTCGGACTGTTCTGTGCCACGGGGCCATCCCGGGAGTGGGAAGGCAGTTTGGCCGCACCCCTGACCGCCACCACTGCCAGCTGTGAAAACCAAACTGTCCCCAGACGTGACCGCGTGTACCTCGGGGCGGGCGTGGGTGCTGGGCAGGTCGCCGCTGTTGGCCTGTGAGCGGAGATGGTCAGGGAGCAAGGCAGGGAGTGAGCACACCCGTGAGGTGGGGTCTGCTGGTGGGTGTGGGTGTCGGGGAGCAGCCGTCGGTTCTGGGTCTAGTTGGAAGCAGGAGCAGGGAGCACGGAGCTGTGGGATCTGTGTGGGTGGGCATGGAGCTGGGTCTGGACACATGGGTCCTGGGTGTCATCGGGCTGTGGGCCCAAAGGAATGGGGACTTCCCTGGTGGTCCAGCGGTCAGGACTCTCCCTTCCACTGCAGGGAACAAGGGTTAGATCCCTGGTCAGAGAACTAAGATCCCCAAAAGTCCTGGAAACTTGCCACAACCTCTGCTTACGAAGCATTTTGTGTTTACCCTCGTGATCTCATTTGATTCTCGAGACTGGCACCCTTGGGAGCCCCAGTTACAGATGAAGACGCAAGGCCCAGGGAGGCTGAGTGACTTGCCTGAGGTCACACAGCAAGTCAGGCATGGGGATGGAGAGGAAGCCAGCTCAACCCGGGGCCCAAACCCTGTCTGTATCCAGCCCCCCGGTGGCTGGCTGCGTGGGGAAGGGGGTGGGGGTTGAGTGGAGGCAGGCTTTATTTTTCTAATTTTTTTCCCCCTAAATTTTATTTATTTTCTAAGGTTTCTGAAAAGAATGTGTTTCTCTTTTGTAGTCGAAGAGAAACAAAACCCAGAAAGGGAGGTTTTGGCTTGGTTTTTCACCAGAGACTCCTTGTGAAGCCATTCCCTGCTCCCCCCCACAGAAGAGCTGACTGGCTCCGGGTCTCAGGTTCCTAGTCAGCATCATTGCTGGTGGGCAGACTCAAGGAAACAGTCTTCAGGGAGGGCAGATGAGCGTGACTCTCAGAAGAGAAAATAGGACTCCTCTACTAAGAGCTCATCACCTAGAAAATACTTGCCTAAGTCCCCGAAGACGTGTATGGCGTTGGGGTCTACCTCAGTGTGGTCTGTGGTAGTGATAACAGGCAACAACCTACGAGTTCATCACGGGGAGCCTGGAGAAACAGCCAAAGTGCCTTCCCTGGGAGGAACACCATACAACCGTAAGAAAGAACACGGCCACAGGGAGGTCCCCGGAATGTCATCGTTACGTGAAAACAGCTCAGTGCTGCGATGTATGTCGTGAGTGTGTGCTCAGTCGTGTTTGACTCTCTGCAAACCCATGGACTGTAGCCCACCAGGCTCCTCCGTCTATGGAATTTTCCAGGCAAGAATGCTGGAATGGGTTGCCATGTCGTCCTCCAGGGGATCTCCCTGACCCAGAGATCTCTTGCATCTCCTGCAGCAGCAGGCAGATTCTTTACCACTGAGCCACCTGGGAAGCCCTTGATACTATCTGTAAAACAAAAGCTAAATAGGAAAGAAGAGAGATGTGGATTTGTTTGTGGATTCTCAGACAATCCCTGGAAAGTACCAGAAGACACTCTTAACAGGGGCAGGCTGAGGGTCAGAAGCAGGAAGAAGACTTGGCTTTTTCTTTTCTTTTTTCCCTTCAGTTATTATTTTTTATGAATACAAAATAGTTCAGGCGAACAAAGAAAATATAAAGAATAGCATCCCTACCACCCAACCCAAGAAAGAAAATATGGAGAGAAGTGGGACCCAGTGAGAGGATGTTCTTCCTGGCTCACAGGAACCGCCATCCTGAACCTGCAATTTATCCTTCCCACGAGTGTCCTCACTTCGCTACTCCCTTAGCACCGCTTAACTTGAACTGAGTTTTGTGCTTTGTTTTCTGTCGGTTACCTCTCGCCCCAGGGATGCAGAAAATTAAAAGAAGTCTTCTTCATTGTCACCCCTCCACACTGCTCCAGGAGCTTCAGTTTCCTGGAACAAGGGGGCTGTAACCCTCCGTCTGGGCCCCCGGAGGCCCTGAGCAGAGCAGAGGAGCTGGCGGGAGGGCAGAGGCAGCCCTGGGCACCGCAGCCCCAGCCCACTCGCCGGGCTTCTGCAGGCCCGGGGCGTGGAGCCAGCAGGCTGGAGCCAGGCGGCCTCCCGGGCCTCCTCACAGCCGCTTTTGATAAAGCCCCTCTGTGCACGGGGTGGGGGGGGCCCCGGCCGGCTGGAGCCAGCTCACATCTGGAGGCCAGCACAGGCCCGGGGCAGCCGGCGCGGCTGACAGCGGCGCCACCCCGAGCCACACGCCCAGCTCTGGGTAAACAGCCCCGCGCCCACCCAGCAGCTCACCTTTAGCCCACAAGGCCGCCTTTCTTCTCGGACCCGGGCCGCGGCCACCGCGAACATTCCGCCAGCACGAGGCAGAACAGGCCGCTGACCTCCAGGCCAGGCCAAAATGTGAATCCAGGCATCAGGTGATGATGGAGAGGGGGGCAGGGCCATGGGAAAGCACCTACTATGTGCCTGGTGCCCACCGAGCTCACTTCGGGCTCACTGCTGCCCTGGGAGGGGGAACGGTGGTAGAGAGCGTGTGTGTTGGCCCTAAAAGGCCTGGGTGCAAAGCCCGGCTCTAGCTGTGTGCACTTGGGCAAGGCACTCCACCTCTCTGAGCCTCCTCTGTAAAATGGAAGTTATAAGAGTGCCTCCCCCTGATTGTTAAAGAAGCTACCCTGGGCGATTCCCGGCGGCCCAGGGGTTAGGATTCTACGCTTCCATTGCAGTTCCCCCTGGGTGGGAAACTAAGATCCCACATGCTGTGTGGCACAGGCAAAAAATTAAATGAAAAAAGAAGTTACCCTAAGTTAACTGTGGAGAATTGTGCCTGGCCTGGCTTATATGTGATGGATCTTATGCCTCCTCTTTCAACAAAGCTATACTCGGGGTGTTCTCTGATGGATACCAGGATTAAGATGGGGAAAACTGGGGGGCTTGGCCCCCTAGGAGCTGTGTCCCTGGGCAGCGGGCAAGGCTCCTGCCCAGCCACCCAAGGGACATAGGGGCCAGCCTGGGCTCCAGGCGGCGGTGGGGCAGAACGTCAGGCCAGGGCTCCACACACACCCCTTTCTTTGGGGAGCATGACCCAGGACCCACCTGGGGCCAGCAGGCCTGGGTCCTCAGCTCCTGTGCCAACGGGTGGCAGGAAGCAGCCAGGCTTCCTGACTTCGGGCCCGGTGAAGCCTCCAGAACACCCGGTTCTGCCGTTTCCTGGCAGTGAGCCTCTCGCTGTGCCCCCGTTTCTCCACCTGCAGGGGCAAGGGCTGCGGCGGCAGCACAGGTGCCTCCTGACCCTCGATTTCCTCACCTGCCGGAGGGGCAAATGGCACAGGCACCAGGCATGCCATGGAGCTGGGGAGGGCCACAGGGAGGGCACAGTACCTGACCTTGAACCCGGGTCTCCCGCATTGCAGACAGGGAGAGGTCTGAGTCGAAGAAGAGGGAGGCTTCCTGGAGGAGGCCACCGTGCTCTCTGGCGGGGGTGTGGTGGGGGGAGAAGCAGGACTTGAAGGAGGCTCAGGGAGAGAGAGAGACAGAACAGAGTGCCTGCAACGTACACAGCCCATACTGCCCCACGGTCCCCAAGAGCCAGGTCCCTGTTCAAGCAATTGCCAAGGTCAGCGCGCTGGCCGTCCCCATTTCACAGATGAAAAAACCGGGGCTCGGAAGGCAGAAATAATTGGTTCCCTTGGGGACTAAAAGTCAGAGTCAGAATTTGAACCCAGGGGGCCAGAATGCCTCCCTCCTTCCCTCTCCTCTTTCCATTTCCTCACTTGGGTCTTTACTGCAGCCCCACTGTGCGTTGGACTCACAGAGCCGAGCAGACCCAGGAGCCCCAGCCCCAGATCCTCACGTCTCTGTCCACCACCAAGCTGGGACCGTCCCTGGCCCCTTCAGGGCCTCGGTTTCTCTCCTCTGAGGAATGGGTTGAACTCCCACTCCTGGCCCGGTGTGCTGCCTCTAGGCAGCCGGGAAGGCGGCAGTGGGGCCGGCGGGCGGGGCCTCCCTGCCCCGAGACGAGGCGGGCGGGGGTCCTCCACCTGCTGCGGCCCCCCAGTCCCCCGTGAACCTGCTCGCCAGGCTGGAGCCAGCCACCATCTGGAGCGACGGGCTGTTTATGGAGCCGGGCGGCGGGGGCCCTGGCCCTGACCTGGCCAATCTGGAAGCGATTAGCAGCCCCGGGGCTGGGAGCGTTTGGAGTTCTCATCAGCGGGTTGGGACCACCCCCTCCAGCCCCCACACCCCGCACCACCCGGAGCCAAGGCCGCTCTGGGGGTCTCTGAGGAGCCCCGTTTCTTGCAGGGCACTCCAGTTCGGACCTGCTCCAAGGCCTAGAGCTCTGAAAACCAGGCGACACTGGGCCACACACAGGCCAGGACACGGGGGTGGGCGGGGGTGGTGGGGGGCGCCGGGGCCTTCCTGGAAGGAGCCTCGCGCGGAATTGCTTTCTGGCATGTTTGGTTTTGAATATACATGCAAGCGCACAGAGGAAACACACACACGGAACTCAGCACAGAGGGTGCAAAAGCACGGAGTGAAAAGGCAGGGTGGCTCTCCGCTGCCCGCAAGCCCGCACTCCCTGCACAAATCCAGTGTTCACAGTATCTCGGATCTCCTGAGAGGCTGCGAGCGTCCACGCACACAATCTAGTTGTTCTTGCCTTTTTCTACAACTGGCAGCCCACTTTACATTTGGGCCTGCCTCTTCTCCCTTGGATTAATCCATATTTCTACTACTAGACGGCAAAGAATCTGTATGCAATGCGGGAGACCCGGGTTCAATCCCTGGGTCAAGAAGATCCCCGGGAGGAGGGCATGGCAACCCACTCCAGTATTATTGCCTGGAGAATTCCATGGACAGAGGAGCCTGGAGGGCTACAGTCCATGGTGTCGCAAAGAGTTGGACACGACTGAGTGATTTTCACTTTGCCGAGGAATAATAACCATAATGTTCACAATAATAATAATGGCAGCAAAGGTTTCCAGAGGATTTACTGTGTGCTGGGCACGGTTCCAGATGCTTTACATGGATTAATGAATGCGTCAGAAAGATGAAGTGATCCTATCAGGAGGCTCTAATCCCCATTTTGTAGATGGGAAAACTGAGGCATGGCATGTCAAGGCGCCTGCCCAGTGCCACACAGCTGTGCCTGGCAGAGGTGGGACTCAGACCTGGGCAGGCAGGCTCCCTCCCAGGTCTGTGCTCCCAAATCCTTCACCATCTGGCCCCTCCCTCTGCTTTCTGGATGGATCTGGTGGTTTTGACAGGTGACCAGTGATGTACCACTGGGCTATCTCCATCTTGGTGCTGCTGCTGCTAAGTCGCTTCAGTCATGTCCGACTCTGTGCGACCCCATAGATGGCAGCCCACCAGGCTCCCCCGTCCCTGGGATTCTCCAGGCAAGAACACTGGAGTGGGTTGCCATTTCCTTCTCCAATGCATGAAAGTGAAAAGTGAAAGTGAAGTCATGTCCGACCCTCAGCGACCCCATGGACTGCAGCCTACCAGGCTCCTCCGTCCATGGGATTTTCCAGGCAAGAGTACTGGAGTGGGGTGCCATTGCCTTCTCTGATCTCCATCTTGGGCTGGTGCTAAATGTGCTGTGAACACCCTCGTGGGACGTCACGCCACGTGGAACTGCGGGGAGGTCCCATCTTGGAAGTGCCTGGCCAGACACAGGAGTGAGTCGAGCAACGGCCAAGGGCCACTGCCCAAGTGTTGTCTTGGTGGTGATGCTGGAGGTGATGCTGATGCCTGATCCAGTTCCCCAGAAGAAGGGAGGAATCCTCAGCTGCCACATCCTGGGCCTATTTCTGGGGTTACGTGACCTCCCTCCTGTTCTCTGACAGGCAGACAGGACTCCAGGCGCTCCTCTCGTCTGCCCGCCTCCAGCCACCGTGCTCCCCCAGTCCCGGCTCCACGCTGTGGCCGGAGCGACGGTAAAACCTAAGTCAGGTCAGGCCTTTTTCAGCTCCCCCCTGCCCTCTCTCTCCCTCCCCCCATCCAAGCCAAGCCAGAGGTGGGTCCCCAAATTGCCATGCCCACTTCCCCACCTCCTGCAGGGGCCAGTCCTGGCCCCTGGGACATTCCCCACCCCCCTCACTCTTCACCTGGCTACATCCTCTGGTCTGAAAGCACAGCCTTCCCCAAGTGCCCAGACAGGCAGGCAGGGCCTCCCCTGACAACGCACCCCCAACAACCTGGGCCCCTGAGAATCTTAGCTTGACTCACACTATCTCTGATGGCTGTCTCTACTAACAGAGTATCTACAGAGATTTTTGCCTGTTTTCTTCATTTCCATATCCCTGCAGACTGGAGCTTAGTAGGTACTCAAAAAAGTTGTTGAGGGATTTCCCTGGTGGTCTAGTAGTTGAGACTCAGTGTTTCCAATGCAGGGGAGCTTCTGGTCAGGGAGTTAAGATCCCGCATCCTGTGGAGTGCGGCCAAAAAGTTTAAAAAAAAATTACTGACGGGGTGCAGGTATGAATGAACAGATGAGTCGGTGGGGAGCCCGGGTCTGTGGGCAGAACGCCTGTTCTGAGGTGGGCGGGGTCCGGGCCGCCCCCCAGGGGAGGGGGAGAGGAGCACAGCTGGGAGGGGAGGAGATACAGACGGGTTCCCAAAGCGCCCACTGTCCTCAGACACTTGCTCATTCTTTGGGTCTGCAAGACCCACTGCACAGATGAGGAAACTGAGCCCTCTTCATTTGCTCCACAGACCCATCCTTCAGTCTCCAGGCCTCGGGCTGGGGCAGGGTGACTCCGGGTTCTCAGAGCTGGTGGGAAAGGCGGGAAGGGGAACGGAATGAACAGCAGGAAGGGGAACGGAATGAACCAGAACACCTGAGCACCACCACGCCACAGTCAGCCGCTGACGTGGCCGCTGGCCCCACCTCGAGTGACCCTCACACCAGCGAAGGCGCTCTGTCCCCTCTTCTGGAGGCTCAGGACAGTAAGGGCCACAGCCGGCGCTTACTTGGCACCTACTGTGTGCCAGGCCCTCATGGGAGCCTGACAGATAGACAGCTCATTTATTCCCACCAGGCCTCCAGGGCAGGGACTCTTATCACCCCCACCTTACAGAGAGGTTCAGTGACCTGCCCAGGGACACACGGAGGTCAGCAAGGTAACACTGTGGCGTCACACACAGGGTCCTGAAGACCCAGCTCAGGATGAAGGCCCCTTTGGAGGGAGGGCGTGGGGGAGGCCCTGAGGTCTCCCTGGGCCTCGGTGTGTTTCGTTTCTCTCTTGGAGGTGGGGATACGGATGCTCACGCCTCATTCCTGAACTCCTGGCGCTGAAAACAAACCACAGCAGCACGCAGCCACGCAGCCCCGCTGCGGAGAGGGACTAAGCCTGGATGGGGGCTGACCTTTGACCCAGCTCTAGCTGACCTGGGGCTGAAACCAGCCTGGGTAAGGGGGCTGCCCCCGCCCCCAGCCTCTGGGCCCCCCCAGGCTCTCAGTGACGCAGCTGTGGTGGCGTTTGGCAACCCGGGCTGCCCGCAGTTACGACAGCCCAGCATCTGGCAGCAGGGGGAGAGCAGGGCGGGGCGGGGAGCCCCGGGCCTGCCCCTGCCTTGTCGGCTGACCCCTCCTCCCGGCAGCCCGTCTGGCTCCATCTTTCCTCCCCTGTACCAGTTGACATCACAGTTGCTCAGCGACCAGAGAGTCTTCACCCTGAGGGCAGGAGCCTGTGCTGTGGACACAGCCTACAGCTGGCGCTCCATAAGTACTTGCTGAATGAACAGATGAAAAGCTGGACACACGGACTGCAACCCCTCCCTCCCTCCTTCCCTCCCTTCTCTCCTTCCTTCCTGCCTTCTCTCCACAGATAGTTGTTGAGCACCTAGTATGTGCCGGGCGACCGGGACCCACTGGTGAAGGGAACAGCCAAAGATGCCCGTCCTCGCGGAGCTGATGTTCTAGAGAGGATGCCGGCCATCCACGCGGTCATCCTGCAAACACGGCAGCTGGGGGAGCGGCCACACACCTGCTGCAGGTGGCTGGACCCCCAGGGGCTGGGAGAGTCCCCCGGGGAAGCACCGCTACTACTCGCTCAGCAGGGAGAGCCGTGGGAGTGAGAGGCACGCACGCACGTTAAACAAGAGGAAGCCCTGGGGTGCGGACCTGCCCTCCCAGCCCGGAAGGGTCCCTGAGGAAGTGACGCCCTGAACACGGAGCCGGAATCCCGCGACCGCGAGGAAGACTATTCCCTTCCCAGCAGGGGCAGCAGCCCGGCAAAGGCAGGAAGCCTGCCCCACCCTGGGAGGCTGGTGGCTCTGCATGAGATGGCCCTCTCTGGCCTGGCTTTCTCCTTTTGCGGAAAGGGAACAGTCCCCCTGACAACAGACAGGGGTGTCGGATCGCTCTCTGGGAGCCTTTTAGAGGGCTGGGCGAGGCACTTGATCTAAAGTTTTCTTTTCTTTTTGCGGTATAGTTGCTTAACAATGTGTTCATCTCTGCTGTACAGCGAAGTGAGCCAGCCACACATGGACGTGTATCCCCTCTTCCCTGGATCTCCTTCCCATTTAGGTCACCGAGGCTCTAGGTCACCGTGAGTTGTAGTCTCCCTGTATTTTCCACTAGGCTGTGAGCACAGGGGGTGCTCAGGGCACTTCTGGTGATTAAATGAGCCAGTGAGTCTCGGTTTCCTCATCTGTGTGATGGGATGATGCTGGTGTGGCCACAGGGAAGGAATGAACCGCTCTTTATAACTTGCATTGTCTCCTGGGGGTGGGTCAGGCCTCTGGGGACCCCCTCAAGTCCTGGAAGATGACCTTCGGGCTGGGGGAGACAGAGACAAGAGGGCAGACACAACAGCCCTCCAGCTCTGGACGTGGAGGCAGGACCCTGAGTGCTTAGAAGGAAATGACAGGCCGCCTCATTCACAATGGAAGGAAACTGAGGTACAGCAACAAAATAATAAAACCTCAGGCGTGCTGAGTGCTTACAGTAAGCCAGGCACTGTGCTGAGCCCTTTGACCCAAGTTCTTTCATTTAATCCTTCCAACAACCGTCGCCGTGGGAAGCTGATACCGGGACCCCTATTTTACAGGTGGGGAAAGGAAGACTCAGGCAGGTAAGCCAAGGCCATGCCCCCTGTGAATGGGGGACCTGAGATGGGCACACAGATCTGGCTCCAGAAGCCAGAACCGAAACCCTGGGACGTCCTGGGGGGAGGTGGAGGGAAGAAAGGAGGGAAGCCTGGGAGAGACGGAAGATAAGCCCTGGTCTGGGGGCCCTGGGCAGCGGAATAAATGATTACAAGAGTGAGGCACCCGGGGTCAGTTCCACGTCCATTCTACCCTGGATGACCCAGGGTAAATTGGAGAAGCCCCAATTTCAGCCCACCCCAGCAACCTAGAATTTTCTCTGCTTCATTCATTCACTCATTCATGCAATCATTCAGTCAACAGAAAGCAAATTCAGGATGGCACAAACAGCCCTGTAAACAGTAAATGTGAACGGGTCGAACGGGTCTATTAAAACACAAAGACTCTTGTATGAGATCAAAAATCAAAATCTAGTCATTTATTCGTGGACCTAATATTTTTTAAATGCCTAAAATATTCAAGGTCTGGTTTTAGATTCTAATGATAGAACCTAAAAATAAAACGTCTGCTGGTGGAAAAACACCAGGAAAAGGTGATCCAGGGAGAGACCTGAAGGTGCAAAAAACTGAGGCTGCAGTGAGCTGGAGGAGGGAGGAGCAGAAGGGGGCCCCTGTGGCCGGAGAGCAGCACCGTGAGCGTAGGGAGCAAAGCAGCAGAGGCCCCGCCAGGTCGAGAACAGAGAGCAGCGGCAGCAGCAAGCAGGGCCCAGACGCAGCGGACCCGGGTCCTTCTCTCACAGAGTCCTCACTGCCCTGGCAAGCCCAGCTGCATTCTTGACTCTTCCCATCTAGGAACCCTCCCTGCCCCCCAGACAGGGCTAAGATGCCCTGGCACAGCCCCCTCTCCAGAAGGAGACACTGTGGATCGAAGGCCTGCTGGGTGCCAGGCTCCACCATCGGTGTCTCCCACGCTTCATTAGCCCATTAAGTCCCACCACCAGGTTCGTTCCTCCCATTTTGCTGAAGGGAAAACTGAGCCTCAGGGGGGCTGGGTGGCCTGCCCGAAGCCACAGAGGCAGGCAATGGCAGGCCCAAGGCTTGGACTCAGAGCATCTGACACTGTGGCCTTCTCGGCCCTGCGTACTGCCTCCCAGGAAAGGGCAATGGAGCGGCCTCGGCTGGCTGTGTCCTCACGTGGGTCTCCTGACCTCCTCGACCTCAGCTCTCCGTCTGGGAAACCGGGTGCCAGGTCAGTGTCAGGACCTTGATGACGCCCTCCCTCCGGGCAGCGGAGTTCCCAAAGTGCTGAGGTAGCATTTCTGATTCCATCCCCACAATGACTCCATTTAACAGAGGAGGAAACTGAGGCTCAGAAGGGGGAAGTGATCCTCTCGGGTCATGACCTTGGGACTCCTGAGGGCCTGGGACTTTTGCTGAATCTGTTCATTGGATAATAAGGATGGGGACTCCCAAGGATGCAGAGACTCGGGGGTGGAGTGATGGGTGGGGTGGGGGGCAGACAGGAACGGGACACACACACAGTGAGGGAGAGAAAGCCTGGAACGCAGGAGCCCCCTCCCAGCCTTTGCCTCTCACTGCATCCTGGGGAAGACAGGGGCCCCTGGTCCGGATTATTTCCTGAGAGCAGGGAGGGCCACGGGAAGTCTCCCCACTCAGGTCCTGCCCAAACAGGAAATGCCAGGCAGTCCCCCCACCCCCATCCCAGGGCCGTGGGAAAGCTTAGCCTGGGATTCCAGCACCTCCAGCAGCTCTGGCTCAGCCTCAGTGGGGAATCTAGACCCTAACAGGGCCTGGGTGACCTTGGGCAAGGTCCTTCCCCTCTTGGGGCCTCAGGCTCCCGCTCTGTAGTCACAGAGCTCTGCCACCTCCGGGCCATGTGACCCCAGGCAGGTGGCTGTGGCCCGAAGCGAACTCCTCCTCCTGTAAGACAGGGGACTGGGCACCCAGAGTGTGCCCCACCCACTGAGCCATCGTCACCCCCGGCGAGGGCATGATGGGGAGGCCTTCGGAAAGATCCCTGCAGCCCTCTGCGAAAGATGCTCTAGCTTCCTTGGGCTCGGGAACCACAGCGGGGTACCTCTCTGCACCTCACTTCCCAATCGGTACCCAATTTGCACAAGAGGCAGAGCCCTGAATCACAGAGACTGAATGTCAGGAGAACGGATCATGGGGGTGGAGGGGGGCAGTCATTGATTTTAGGCCACGGGAGAAGGTAGAAGGACACACATTCAAGAAAGATAGGGATGCTGACTGGCGCGGGTAGAGGGGTGGCTGGAGCGTGTGGCCTGATTAATCACTTCTCTTTCCCACTGAAAAAAGACAGCCAGGGACTTCTCTGGTGGTCGAGTGGTTAAGAATCCACCTGCCGATGCAGGGGACACAGGTTTGATCCCTGCTCTGTGAAGACTGCACATGCCTATGCCTGTGAATCACGGCTACTGAGGCCCTGCAGCCTAGAACCCAAGGGCCGCAAACAGAGAAGCCACCGAAATGAGAAGCCCAAGCACTGCAGCTGGAGCCCCCGCTCACCATACGGAAAGCCCGCGCATCAGTGAAGACCCAGGGTGGCCAAAAATAATAAATAAATTAAAAAACAATTTTTTTAAGGCTGTCAGAATAGTGGCAGATGGGCCAGGTGGTCAGGGCTGCACCCACCCCTTGGGGGCTTGCAGAGCTCTAACAGGGGGCCGCGTGGGACGGGAATGGGACTGGCGCAGGGATGAAGGTGGCTGTTACCTCCTCCTGGAAACAGGTGCTCCCCGCTGCCCGGCCTTGGAAGAAGAGTCCTCACTCCTTCCCAGCCCAGAGCCTCCTTGTCAGCAAACTGTGACTCCATGGAGTCAGTTGAGGCTGGCAGCTCAGAGAGGCACAGCCACTTGCCCTGGGTCACACAGCAGAGTTGCTACCACGTCTCCAGTCCCCCCTCTAGAGAAAACGGGGTCCCAACTAAGAACAGAAAGGGACAGACCCTAAAGAGACAGGGAAACTAAGGCACCAGGGAGGCTCTGAGGCACTGAACGTGTAATGGGTTTCTTCTGTATTTGGGCGTCTCCACCTCCCAGTGCCAGGCATGTCCTGGGACAGAAGAACCTGGGAAACGGGCCCAAACTCTCATTCTGTCTTACAACCAGTGCCAAATCACCGCATTTCTCAGAAGCGGGTTTCTTTGTGGTAAAGTATAATAGAAGGCGTGGTACAGGTGAAGGATCCCGGATATGAAGCCAGCGCCCAGAGCAGAGCTTGGTAAACTGGGGTTATTGTCTCTATTGTTGTTAGAGACCTGCTACTTAATCCCTCTGAGCCTCGGTTTTCTCATCTGTAAAGTGGGCTTAACCATCCCTACTACAGAGAGTCCCACTGAGGATTCCAAGAGTCATCCCACATAAAGCACTTCCCATGTGCCTGGCTTTCACCTTCTACTTCTATTCCAATATCCCAGTGCCTGGCACATAGTAGCAGCCCAATTATGTCTTAGCTGGGTTATTGTTATTATTATCACCCCAACTTCAGCTGTCTGAGATCTTGGGCAACTCACCCACTTCCTGTCTTGCTCAATTTCACTTTCCTCCTTCATAAAATCGAAATAACAATAGCGCCTGCCTCCCAGAGCTGAACAAGGATCCATTCACGCATTCCACAAACACTTATTAACTGTTTGTTTTTAGGAACAGGGGATATAACTGGGAGCAAAACAGAAAAAAAAAACAAAAAAAAAACCCTGCCCTCATGGAGCTGACATGCTCACGGGGCAGACAGACAACATAAATCGGTATTTTATACAGTGTGTTAGAAGCTGATAAGGGCAGTCTGAGCACAGGCTTCAGTAGTTTTATGTGGTGAGACTGGACGAGAATGAAGGGGAGGGTGGGGAGGCCAGGCTGGGCCTGTGGGTTGCGTGGGGTGGGGGTGCTTTCTGTGCCGAGTGGGGGCCCCAGGGGGTTCTGAGCAGAGGAAGGATGTGGTCTGACCCAGGTTCTCTGGCAGAGGGTGGACTGTAGGGGGATGCGGGAGGGATTCAGGGGGATGAAAGGGAAGGCAAGGGGATGATGTGGGATGCAGGGAGCCTCGGATGAGGTCACTGTGATAATCCCGGCAGGCGGGGACCGGGCCGGACCGGGAGGGGAGCTGGGGAGACATGGCAGAACCCTGGGTCTGTTTTCATCCTCCAGGGGATTTTCATCCCTCTTTGTCTGCTGAGGAAACAGAGCCTCAGAGAGCTGGTGAGACGCCTGAGATTCCAGAGCCAGGCCAGGCCCCAGGAGGCCCCGCCTGAGGCCTGGGAAGTGCTGCTTCTCTCAGGGTGCGGGGTGTGGCCCAGACAAGCTGGGAATCCTCGCCTCTGGGGCCTCCCCTTGCCCAGACCGGCACAGGAGGAGCGGTGGAGGGGCTCAGACCCTCACTTTCTGCCCCACAAACCTCAGTCCAACCTGCTCCCTGGGATACGGCTGCTCCGCTGGGGTGCCCGAGGATCGTTACAGCCATCTTTAGATGAGCAAGAAACTCTCATTATAAATTACATCATTAAACTTCGGGCTGTAGGATGTTGAAGCAGCTAATATCATTGCGTGTGTGCGTACTCAGTTGCTCAGTCGTGTCTGACTCTGTGACTCCATGGACTGTAGCCCGCCAGGCTCCTCTGTCCATGGAATTCTCTAGGCAAGAGTCCTGGAGTAGGAGGCCATTCCCTTCTCCAGGGGATCTTCCCAACCCAGAGACTGAGCCCAACCTGTGTCTCTTGAGCCTCTTGCATTGCAGACAGATTCTTTACCACTGTGCCACCCGGGAAGCCCAGATATTACCATTAACCCCATTTGAAAGCTGAGGACTGAATTGTCAGGGTGGGGGGCGGGGGCTTCACTGCCCGAGGTCACACAGTGGCAGGACTGGGGCTCGGACTCCCAGATCCTCGGTTCCAGGGGCTGAGCTCTTGTCAAAGACGCAGAATGAAACAGGCTGCCCAGAGGTTCCACTGAGCCCCGCAGATGAGGAGAGTGGGGACAATGAGGCCGGGACCAGCTTGGGACCCATCCTCCACCACACAGAGACCCTCGAGCAAGCCAGAGAGGCTGCTTCCCACAAGCTGGGCGGCTCCGGGCCCTACAGGAAGTCGCCCGGGCTAGGACAGACCCGCAGCTTTGATCAGCTTTACGAGCCGTGGCTGTTTATGGAGGCCCAGGCCCCCACCTCCTGCCGCCTGGGACTGGGTCTTGTCACCGGCACTCTGGATATTGGCAGTCCCCCGAGAGGCTACCCGCCGGGGGTCTTGGCCCCACTTCCTCCAGCGTGGCCCCTGCCCTGCCCCTTGGCCTCGACCCCTGGGAACAGGGTGGGAGGGTCCCCTCGGGCCAGATCCCCTCACACAGGGGCCTCCCGGCAGCTCCTCTGCAAAGGCTAAGCAGCTCTGAGCTCTCGCCGCATCCCAGGCCCTTTGCCCCACCGCGGGGCCGGCCAGCTGGAGCCCACCAGCCCTTCTGGAGCTGCTCCTCCTCCAAGCTGCCCCTGCGCCCTGGTCACCTCCTCAGAGAGGCCTCCCCGATCCCCGTCTAAAGCAGCCCCACCTCGTCACCCTCTAACACCGCCTTCCTTTAATTCTTCATTGCCTGTGTCACTGTCTGGAGGGGTTTTGGGCCCCAGCGTGCAGCTTGTGGGGAATCTCAGTTCTCTGACCAGGGATCGAACCCATGCCCCCTGCAGTGGACACTCAGAGCCTTAACCACTGAACTGTCAGGGAGGTTCCTGCAATTTTCTGGCTCATTCTTTTTGCCTGTGGGTCTTCTGCCTTCTTCTTCCCATGGACAGGGTCCTCATGGGTCCCACCCACTCCTGTGTCCCCAGCATGGCTCTGGCACACAGTAGGTGCCCAGGAACCTTTTCTTCAGTGAAAGAATGATAAAGTCTGTTAGAGGGTGGGCAGGCTGAGGCCCCAGGGCATTCCTCAGGGCCCCCCGCCCCCGCCCCTCACATGTGCCTGGGAGACTTTCAGGCACAGACACTGCGCACAGAGGAGTTTCAGCCCCACGCTATGGATGAGGAAACAGGCTCAGAGGAGTGATCCGACTTGCCCCGCGTCCCAGCCTGAAGGAGCAGGGCTGGGGTGCTCTGCCGGGTCCCCCTCCCCCAGCCCCTTCTTATGCAACCCTCAGGCCCCACCTCCCTCCTCCCCATCCCCCCACCCCACCCCCAGCCTGGCTCACGTCTGTGATGGGTCCCGACAAAAGCATCAGAGGACAGGTGTCCGACCAGCCAGGCCGGTTCTGGGCAGCCGTGGGGGCACTGCCTGCCCCCACCCCCAGCGATGCCGAGAGTGGACACCTGCTTCCACACCTGCTCCCGCTCCATCATCCTCAGGCCCTTCAAGTCCCCCCAGCGCCCACGACCACGGATGGTTTTGGAGGCCCCGGGGTGCCTGCTCCCCACCCTGCCGGCTCCCCGTCTGAGCTCTGTGACCCGGGGCAGGCGGACCTGTGCCCTGGCCTGAGAGAGCAGCCAATTCACGTTTTCCTTCCTTCCGAGCACACACACACTCTGGCGGGCTGCCTCTCCGCTGACCCTGGCCAGCTGGGGAACCTCGGGGTGCCGGGCGGGGAGCACGTGGGCACCTGCTGAGGGCAGCCCAGTTCCAATTTTCACAGTTTATGAGGCTTCCCAGCCACCCAGGGGCAGTTTCTGCTCATCCTTTATTCCAGCTGGGACAATGGCCGTCCAGGCTCAGAGAGGGCAGGGCGTTTGCCTAAGGTCACACAGCAAGCAAGACCAGAGCCCCGACGTGTGTGCTTTCCCTGTTCTTCCAAGTCGTCCCTCCTTGGACCATCGAATGTCACCACAGCCTTGGCTGAAAACCTATCAGGCATTTAGCCAGGTCCAAATTCATTGTAAAACACTTGTTCAGCAGATATGGATTTGTCAGGCCCTCGGCTGGGTCTGGAGATGGAGCAGAATGAGACAGACACCAGCTCTCGGGGGATGATCTTCCACTGAGAAGACAGAATTAACAAGCTAGGGGAGAAACCAACCCAATGATTCAGACATGATAAGGGTGACAAATGAAAGGGACTTCAGAGTGAGGTCAGTTGCAGGGCGCTCTGAGGAGGGGAGGTTTGGACTGAAACCTGGAAGAAGAGGAGCGTCCAAGTAGGGAGGAAACGGGGGAGGGGGAGGATGTCTGAGGGATGGGGAGGCCTGGGTGACGAGGAGGGAAGAGGGGTGCTCACTGCACAGAGCAAGGTGGGCCTCAGTTTTCTCAGCTGAACATTAGGCTGAGCTGCTCCTGGGTCACAAAAGACCAGGGGCCTTTAAAGAGCGTGGAGCCTGCCCTCCCTGCTATCTGCGGGGGCATCGGCCCCCATCCTACTCTAGGGGGAGCCTTCTCATGCTTTTCCCTCTTTTGAAGGGTTAGGCAGAGGACAGGGCCTGAAACAGGAGGATCTGGGCTCTGGAATCTTGGGTGAGCAGCTGGCCCTCTGGGAAGCTCAGTTTCCCCATCTGTAAAATGGGCACAGCCCTGCCACCCCACCTCTTGGGGCCAGTGGCCAGGTTTCAGAGGATGGACCCTGCACTCATCAGCTGTTCCACTTAACAGGGCTCTGATCTCCTTCCTTGGGGGTGGGGTGGGGCATTGCTTAACCCAGTGGAAACTCAGACCTGTTAGGCGGCCAGACATATGAGCTCAGGTCCTATCCTGCTCAGAGTTGGAAGGTTCTCAGCCCTGGGTCGGGCCCAGAGAGCCAGCCGCTCCATCTGCCTGCTGGGGTGAGTTGCCAAGTCTGGGGCCACCAGCTTGGTCACCCCTGGGGTCCAGGGTTGGAGAGGCTGCAGGGCAGTCTCTACCCACCCAGACAGGGATCTGGGAGAAACCGGATTCCCAGCATCTAAACTGCACCGTCCCGCAGATGAGGAAACTGGGGCTCAAAGAGAAGTGACTTGTCTGAGGACTCAAAGAGACAAGGCTCTTTTCCTTGAGTCCAGAAATATTTGTTGAGCACCTACTATGTGCCAGGGCAAAATACATGAGCAGGGATTAAACAGACAAGCTCCGCTTTCGTGGCCTTCACAGTCCCAAGAGAGAGGCAGACACTGACTCCTTCGAGTGATGCACACCAGGCTTTGCAGAAATGCCTGGGTTTGAACCCAGAGTTGTCACTTGTCAGCTACGTGACCTTGAGCAAAATATTTAACCTCTCTGTGCCTGATTCCTCATATATACAATGGGAGACAATAATAAAATGGACCTCATAGCGTTGTTCGGACTTCCTTGATGGCTCAGACAATAAAGAATCCACCTGAAATGCAAGAGACCCGAGTTTGACCCCTCAGTTGGGAAGATCCCCTGGAGAAGGAAATGGCACCCCACTCCAGTATTCTTGCCTGGAGATTTTCATAGACAGAGGAGTCTGGAAGGCTACAGTCCATGGGGCTGCAAAATCAGATACAACTGAGCGACTGACATAGCATAGCTTAGGGTTGTTCACAGTTCTTACATAGGGAAGATGCTCTCTAGAGCTATTGTTTTCTGTTCTTTCATTTTACAAAAATTTATTGAGTGCCTACTGTGTACCAGGCTCTGAAGTGGGAGCTGGGAACACAGATGTAACCAAGATGACAGTCACTGATCTTGAGGGGTCTAGTTTGAACCCAGGTGTCTGACTCCCAGACCAGCAGTTTCCAGCCCCACCACCTCCTCCAGGAAGTCTTCCATAATGCCCCTGGCCTGCTGAGAGCTGCCACATTCTGGGATTCGGTAGACCAACTCTGACACCAGCCCCTCCACCCACGGGTGCCCAGAGCCACTTGCCCATAGCTGGCACTGGTCTCAGGATGGAGGGCAGGGCCTGAGCACTGGCAGGATGTTTTATCCATTAAGGTCCTGACAGACACCAGGAGATGGGTGGGGTGGAGGTGGGAGTGAGAAATGACTTTTGCAGGCAGGACAGTGCCTCCCCTGTCCTGGTCTGGCTCTCCTCAGGCAGTCCCAGACCTCCACCACAGGTGTCCTTCCCTAGGCCCGGCCCTGGAGAATTGAACACAGAGGGGCCTGGAACTTCTCTTGGACACACAGCAAGCTCCCCTCTGGCCTCAGTCGACAGACAGAGATCAAACACTGGGGGCCCTCGGATCTAGTCAGACCCACAATGACAGAAGTACCGCTGCTGCTGCTGCTAAGTGGCTTCAGTCGTGTCCGACTCTGTGCGACCCCAGAGACGGCAGCCCACCAGGCTCCCCCGTCCCTGGGATTCTCCAGGCAAGAACACTGGAGTGGGTTGCCATTTCCTTCTCCAATACATGAAAGTGAAAAGTGAAAGTGAAGTCGCTCAGTCGTGACCCCATGGACTGCAGCCCTCCAGGCTCCTCCGTCCATGGGATTTTCCAGGCAAGAGTGCTGGAGTGGGGTGCCACTGACAGAAGCACAAACAGCCCCAAAGAAGGCACACAAGACAGATGCACAGATAGAAACACACAACACCACACCTGGACACACCCCCCACGCACTCACACAGGCACCTACTATTCAAGGGCACCCCAGCGGATCCAGGCTTCCACCAGCACCACGAGGAGCTCTGTCGCTCCTGTTCCCCACTGCCTGGCATCGGCCTCTACCAGGAAGCCTCTCCGATGGCCCCTAGCCTGCCCATGTGACATCACCCCACAGCCATCCCTGCCCTCTCCTCCTCTCACAGTGGATACCCACGCTGTGCTTGCAACATCTTATTATTAATTAATAATCGTATTAATAATCTAACTAATTATTATTGCAACATTTTCTTTCACACCTAACAACAGGATGAACTGGACAATAAGGCCCCTCTCCCTACACCTGATGACCAGTGGGATGCCTTGGGAGGGCAGGGCTAGAACCTAGTACCCAAGGACAAAGCCTGGTTCTGCCTATCCTCCTCCTTATGCCCCTGCGCCTTGACTTCTCCAGCTGTGAAATGGGGACAATCAGAGTTGCTGTAAGAATGAATGAGCTGATTCCCGTAAAGGCTCAGAAAATGGATGGGCCCCAGGGACTCACTGCTATGGTTAGGGTGGGTGTTACTTCCCTCTTCACAGGCAGCCTGTGCTTGCAGCTTTTTCTGGGATTCTCTGTTGGGACTTCTGAGCATCTTGGGGTGGGGATAGCATCTGTCTCCCTCCTCACTATTCCAGCTCAGTAAATGCTGGTGGAATGAATGGATACATGAGGGAAGGAATGAAGGAAGGAGTGAAGGAAAGGATGAACCAGTCCCAGGCCCTGTTACAGCTGGCCCAGCTTGGGAGGCAGCAGGAAGACCATTTGGCAGGATCAGGCCCCAAACAGCAAAGGCTTGGCCCAGAATACCGGCAGGTGCATCTCCGACGGTGGGGGTTTGCTGCTATAAATCTGTTGGAGAAAGCAAAAATATTCTTGGAAATCCTTAAATTGCTTGAAATGCATGGAAGACTTGTTCTCCCACCCAGTCTCTCCTAACATTCCCTTGGTTATCTGCCCTAGCCACACTGGCCTCCTGGCTGTTTCCGGAACACTTCGGCCACGGTCCTGCCTCGGGGCCTTTGCACTTGCTGTTCCCTCCACCTGGAATCCTCTTCCTGAGCCTCAGATAGCTAGGGGGCCCCCCTCCCTCAGCCCCTTCGGGTCTCTGCTCAAACGGCACCCTCTCTGTGAGGCCAGTCCAGCCCGCGCTCCAGCCCACTGCTGAGGCGGCCCCTCTGCGCTCAGCTCTGGTTTACAATGATGTCACTGGTCTCCCACTTCTCTCCACTCCTCTCACCACAACCTGATGCTGCTCTTTTGTTTGTCCCCAGGCTCAGTGACCAAGAAGCCGCCCGCCAGTGCAGGACATGTGGGTTCAACCCCGGGGTCAGGAAGATCCCCTGGAGAAGGAAATGGCAACCTGCTCCAGTATTCTTGCCTAAAATCAGTAGAGTATTATAAGGGCTTCCCTGGTGGCTCAGTGGTAACGAATCTACCTGCCAAGGCAGGATTTCAGGTTTGATCCCTGGGTCAGGAAGATCCCCCGGAGAAGGAAATGGCAATCCATTCTAGTATTCTTGCTTGGGAAATCTCATGGACAAGAGGGGCCTGGCGGGCTACAGTCCATGGGGTCGCAAAGAGTCGGACACAGCTTAGCGAACAAATAACAAGTCTCTTTATGAGCTTCTTCAGGCAGGATCTTGCTTTATTCAAACTTGTAACTCAAGAACCTAGAACACTGCTTGGCACATAGTTCAGTTCAGTTCAGTTCAGCCGCTCAGTCGTGTCTAACTCTCTGTGACCCTGTGAACCGCAGCACGCCAGGCTTCCCTGTCCATCACCAACTCCCAGAGTTCACCCAAACTCATGTCCATCGAGTTGGTGATGCCATCCAACCATCTCATCCTCTGTCATCCCCTTCTCCTCCTGCCCTCAATCTTTCCCAGCATCAGGGTCTTTTCAAATGAGTCACCTCTTCGCATCAGGTGACAAGTATTGGAGTTTCAGCCTCAACATCAGTCCTTCCAATGAACACCCAGGACTGGTCTCCTTTAGGATGGACTGGTTGGATCTCCTTGCAGTCCAAGGGGCTCTCAAGAGTCTTCTCCAACACCACAGTTCAAAAGCATCAATTCTTCGGCGCTCAGCCTTCTTTGTAGTCCAACTCTCACATCCATACACATAGTAGGTGCCCAATATACATCTGTTGCCTGACTAAGCAAACAATAACAACACAGAGGATGGAAGGCCCTGGGACAGATTGCAACACACAGCAGAACACAAACAGTGCAGCGAAAGAGACAGGATGCACCACGACAGCCCCACACAAGGCAGCAGAGACAGCCTCCCCCTCGCGGCCTCAGCAGCACTGGACAGAGCAGCCAAAACCCCTCCTCAAACCATCACTTAGACCCCCTGGGAACCCTCAGGGGCAGGCGGCCGAGAGCTGAGTTGGGTCTGGGGGTCTTAGCTCACCGCCTCCCCCCAGCTATCCTGCCCCGGGGGGTTCTTCCGCCCACTTGGTCCCTGTTCCTGCCCAGCTGGACAGGTCAGGTGTGGTTTTTGGTCTGGGCACCAGGGCACTGGCTCCCGTCTGGGGTGATTCCTGCTGACTCACTGGCCGAGGCTCTGGACAGGATCCCATGGTCCTGATCATGTTGGGGGTGGGGGCAGCCAGGGCCAGAGGGATAAGACATGAAGTCTCTGCGTGTGTGTCTGTGTGTGTGTCTGGGGAGGGGTGGGGGTGGTGCTGAGCTGGCTACAGGCCTCTTCTGTCCCCCGCTTGTGGTTTCTGCATCACCTCTCCCCTCTGCAAGGCTCTGAAAGGCCCCCTCCACCGAGCCACCTCCCAGACCCGACCAAGGCCCTGGTTAGCCTCCTGATCATGAAAGAGAAGGTAAGGAGAATTAGGGTCATCCCCCCACCTGGGGAAAGGCTGACCAGTGAGAAGCTGCCCGCTACCCAATACAGCTTGACCCGGAAAGCCCAGATTCCCTTGTGGGGTGGGGTCCTGGTCCAACGCTTGGGCCTCTCATCAGGACAGGAGGGACATAGGGGGACCCTGCCCGCCTGTCTGATCCCAACTCAAGCATTTTCTGAGCACCCCTCTCTCCCTAGCCTTCTCTCTAATGTGTCTCGGAGACAGGCCAGCTCTCCCCCTAAATCTACCTGGAATCTGACCATGTCACCCCACTTCTGCTGCCCTTTCTGTTCAGGACCCTCCTGGGGCTCCCCCCTCACTCGGAGCAAAAGCCAAATCCTTGCCATGGCCTGCTTACCTGCCCACCCCGGCCCTTCACTGACCTCCTCCCCTCACACCTGTTTTGCTCCAGGCACACTGGCCTCCTTGCTGCTCCTTGGTGCTGCCAGCCATGTCCTGCCTCAGGGCCTTTGCACCTGCTGTTCCCATGGCCTAAAACTCTTTCCTGAGATACTCACATGGCCCCAGCCTAACTTCCTTCAAACTCTGTGGCACCACTTTCTGAAAGAGACCTTTCTTCCCCAACCAACCGACATGGAGGCCACTCCCTCTGGCATCCTGGCTCCAACCACCTGTGCCTGACTCTTCCTTCCTGACCCTTACCACGGCCCACTGTATGGCTTTTTTTTTTTTTTTTCCGGCTGCACCACGCGGCATACAAGATCCTAGTTCCCTGACCAGGGGTCGAGCCAGTCCTTTGGAGTGTTTGAGGCAGAGGGAAGAACAAGTGCAAAGTCCCTGAGGCTGGAACCCTGAGTCTCAGTCTCTTGAATCTACAAATTCAAGAGACAGAAAGAAGAGATTCCTTGGGGGCTCAGGGGTAAAGAAGCCACCGGCCAATGCAGGAGGCACAGGTTCGATCCCTGGTCCAGGAAGGTCCCACGTGCCGCGGAGCAACTAAGCCCCTGGGACACAACTACTGAGTCTGGGCTCCAGAGCCCGGGAGCCGCAACTACTGAAGCCCGCACGCCCTCCAGCCTGTGTTCCACAATGTCACAACGATGAGAAGCCCCTGCACTGCACCAAGAGAAAAGCCTGAGCGGCACAGGAGGACCCAGCACAGCCAAAAATAACATTAATTAGTTAACTTAAAAAAAAAGAGAAACAGTAAGAAGTTCATGAAGGCGCGTATAGTATGTGCGCATATGGGGGGCGGGGCTTAGGAAATTTGGGGATCGAGTTTGCTGCCTGTAAACCAGGGAGGTACGAGGATCTCGCCCTGACACCCCAGGACGCCCTTGTATCTGACTTGCTCCTGACAGAGGGTTTTCTCTCGGTCCCACCCCGAGAACCGTCCACAACTGGGATCTTAGCTCTCGGTCACCCCTCCTCCCCCTCCCCCGGCCCGCGGTGCTGGCAGCGCCGGGAAACGGTGACTCAGGAGTCTGGCGGGATGGGGCCTCCCTCCCCCAATGTCCGTCCGGGCAGGCGGCCGGGCAGGAGCCAGCCTTGGCCGACACCGGGGGCCCTCCCGCCTGACGCCCGGCCGGCCGTGCTCTGGCCGGGGGATTCCTCCCCTGGGCTGGGCAGACACTCTACGTGGACTCCTTCTGGCGGCAGCGGTGGCAGCCCCAACCATGTAACCCTCCCGGCAGCTTGTCGGGGTGGGGGGTTATCCCCACTTTCCAGGGGAGGAGACTGAGCTGCAGAGACGTTGAGATGCCCGCCACAGTCACAAAGCGGAACTGGCACCCTGGGGACACGGTGCTGGCAGCCTCGGTGCCCAGCTGGCAAGTCTAGGGCAGAGGCTGGGTGGAGCGTAGACAGACCACACACTTCCCCGGGCACCTCCCAAGCAGGAGGGACCCTGGGCTGCAGGCCTGACCTTGGATCCCAACAACCCCCTAACACCAGAACCGGGGTCTCCCTTCTCTCGCTAACCCCCCAATCCACAAACACTCACCAAGAAACAGCCAGGCCCAGCGTCCAGGAAGGAAAATACCCAGCAAAAGGGACACTGGGTGCTTCCTGGGGTGCCTTTACCCCCTCCCCATTTCCTCATCAACAACCTCCCACCCGTCAGCCAGTGACCTCAGCCGGACACGGTCACTTAGTTTTGCAGAACACGAAACATTTTTTCCCAGCCTTCCCCGAGGAAGGCGGTGGTGGGTCAGAGGGCAGGCTCCATCCGGTTCCTGGCTGTCTGCATTCAAGCCCCAGCTTAGCCTCTTCGCTGTTCAGCCTGGGGCTGGTGTCTCCACCTCTCTGGGCTTCAGCTTCCCCATCTGCACAGAAAGGCGTATAACAGAACTTCCTCTCGGGGTCGTTTTTCCGGTGGACTGAGGCGATGCATACAGCAAATGCTTAGCTAACGTTCCCGTGGTTCCCCGAGTTTGCCAGCCCAAGTCTGTGCTGAGTTCAACCAAGAGGCTCGAGGACCCCCAGCCCCGAGCCCGCATTAAAAGCTCATCTGTGAAATCTCTCAGTCACCCCTTCCATCCCGTTAGAGTTACATGTTCAGGTTAGATTTTTTTATTCGCTGGCATCCACGTAACAAACCGAGTTATTATTATTTCTGGCTTAAAATGCGGCGTGGTTCTGGGGACGTAATGGACCCAGGCTATGTTCTCTTCTGATGAGGTGGCGTCCAGGCATTTCTGGAAAACTGCGTGCTGTTTTCCCATCCGAAACATCCAGCGTCACTGCGGATGTGGGACTTGAAGGTGGACGCTGCTTCCAGTCCTGGGCCCAGCCCTTCCAGCCTCGGGGCCCGTTGCCCCCCAAGCCTCTCTGGAGAGGAGATTCTGGGAGTCCCCGACCCCCTTCTGCACCCCCCAGCCTCACTCAAACCAAAAGCATGAGATCTCAGGCCTGGAGAAATCTCTTCCCCTTGTGTCTGAAAAGCCATGAGCATCACAACATTCCTAATGATAACAGCAGGGGTAGGCTTCTCCCATCCTTATAGCTACCATCTGAGAGAATCTCTGCCCTAAACACCCCTGAATGGAGAAACAGAGGCCCAGAGAGGTGAGTCAGCTTGCCCTAAGACACACAGCCAGGAAGAATCAAGGGGGACTGACATTCTAGCAAGTCCGACAGAGAAATGCCACCTTTAACCGCTTTCCTCAGCTTCCTCTGTAGATGGACCAGAGGCAGCCCTGGCCTCCCTCTCCTTCTCTCTCCCAGTTTCATCAGTTCTCATTAGTGTGAAGTTGACTCATGAATTCCACTTTCTGAGCCTCAGTTTCCTCTTCTGCAGAATGGGGGCAAGGCACAGCCTCCCTCATTAGCTTGTTTTGAGGATTTCCCGAGGTCATGGATGCTTTAAAAACTGCTGAGCTGACGGTTCCTCAATAAATTAAACATGGAATTACCGCATGACCCAGCAAGTCCACTCTTAGGTATATACTCAAAAGAATTGAAAACAGATGTTCAGATGAAAACTTGTACACAAATGCTCATAGTAACACTATTCACAACAGAACAAAAAGTAGGAACAAATGTCCACCAGCTGATGAACGAATAAACAAAACGTGGTATATCCATTTGTTGTTTAGTCGCTAAGCTGTGTCCGACCAAGACGTGATTTAGTAACCCGCCAGGCTCCTCTGTCCGTTGGATTCTCCAGGCAAGAATTCTGGAGTGTGTAGTCATTTCCTTCTCCAGGGCATCTTCCCAACCCAGGGATTGAACCCGTGTCTCCTGCATTGGCAGGTGGATTCTTTACCACTGAGCCACCAGGGAAGCCCTGTATATCCGTACAATAGACTATTATTCAGCAGTAAAAAGTAATGAAGTACTGATGCATGCTACAACATGAATGGATGTGTGAAAGGGGCCAGACACAAAAAACTACGCATTGTATGAGACATTCGTGTGAAATACACAGAGCAGGCAAGTCCACAGGGGTGGAAAGTAGGTTAGTGGTTTCCAGAGACTAGAGGGAGGGGGGAACGGGGAGTGACTGTTTCATGGGTCCAGAGTTTCCTCTTGGAGTGATGGAAATGTTCTGGAACTGGATGGCGGTAATGATTGCACAATGCCGTGAATGCTCTAAATGCCACTGAACTGCACACTTTCAAAAGGTTAAAATGGTAAATTTTATGTGTCTGTTACCACTCACACAAAGTGCTTAGCCCAGTGCCTGGCATACAGTAAGCATCCAGGGAAAGTTAGCCAGGATTATTAACTTATTTCAAGAGAATCTCGTTGTACTCAGGGCTTGGGTTCCAGAGTTGGCTTGTGAAGCTTAAATCACGTCAAAACTACAGTCCACAAACCCCAGGGTCTGTGTTCCCTGTCATCCATCAACGGCACCCACGCTCGGGTCCTGTGGCCATATTTTCCATGCCACGTGGTAGCCAGTAGGTAATGCTACCCAGCTGACATTGCAATTACACTCAAAGAAAGACAGTGCGTCCCTGTTCACCCGACACATAGAGACTCGGATGCCACAGAGCGGTGAGTGCTATGAGAAAGAATGAATGAGGGCTAGTTTGGCCAAGGTCATCAGAGAGGGCTCCTTGGAGGAGGTGACTCAGGGAACCAAGCAGATCTCTAACTGTGGCCTGCTCAGTCCCCCATGATTCATCTCTCAGCCCCACCAGGCCCCCTCCGGTTCACTGCATTCCAGCAACACGTTCTCTCAGTCACCTGGCGTGCTCTGATCTCAGGACCTTTGCGCTTGCTGATGGCTTTGCCAGGAGCCCTTTCCCCGTAACTGTCTGGGACCAGCCGCTTCTCATTACCCCTGTCTCCTCTCAGCTGTCACCTCCTCGGGGAGGTCTTCCTGGACTGCTCTGTCTCAAGGGGTCCCCAGCAGTCACCCTCTGTCACTTCCTCCTGCTTTATCTTCGTCCTAGTACTTTTCCCACTTGAAACTGTGTTTTTATGTGTCTACTGTCTGTCTCCCCTGTGAAACCATCAGCTCCATGATAGCAAGGCTTTTGGTGTCTCTTGTGTTCTGGTGTACCCCCTCATGCCCCATGCCTAGAACAGTGCCTGGCACAGAGCAGGTGTTCAAGAAACATCTGCAGAAGTAAAGTACAAATAAATGAATGAGTGAGTGAGTGAATGAATGAATGCCTCTTTGCAGAGTAGATGGGGTTCAGCCCCAAAAGGGGCTAAGACTTCCCAAGGTCATGCGCTGGGGACAGGGTTGACTCCAGGGGTCCCCTCTTGGTTCAGGCCTCACCTGGGGTGTCCATGAGTCCCTGCTTGTTGACTAGGGGCTATGGCCCCATCTGTCTCCCTCCCTCTTGACACCCATTCTGCCCACACAATTTGGGGGTGCAGCCCTTCCAGCTCCCCAGCCACATCCTGGCCATAACAGGCTCCAGCCCTGGGTGACCCACAGGGATTTTCCCCAACAGGCGACATCTGGGGCAGGGAGAAAGTGCTATGCAGTTACCAATCTGGTCTTGTGTTCCTGAAACTGCTCTCCAGGAAGTGAGTAGGGGGTGAGTGAGTCAGTGGGGCTCTACTGAAGGCCCCCCCAGCCCCAGGTCTCGAGTCCGGGCCCTCAGTCATGATGTCCACAGGCAGGTGGACACAGTTCTCTGACCCTCCAATTCCTCGTGGGTCAACGCGAGCGATAGCTCTCACCTCACAGGGCTGTGTGAGAAAGAAACGGGGCATGTGAGCAAAATGCCTCACACAGGGCCTGCCGTGGGGCTGCACGGGTACACTTACCCTGATAGATAGCATGCGGGATATACTTACCCTGATAGATAGCACGTGGGATACACTTGCTCTGATAGATACTGTGTGGGATATACTTACCCTGATAAATACTGCAGGGGATATACTTACACTAAAAAAAATGACCCGCTGCTTCTCTGGAATTCAAATTTACTTGGGTGTCCCGGGTCTTTTGTAGCTGTCATGGATCTCGTTTTTGTTTGTGCTACATCTGGCCACCTTAGCCTGGCACAAAATGTATTCACCAATGTTCACTGAACGAACGAACGGAGCTAAAGCATATCAGCTGAAAGAATAAACAGATGAAGCAGTGATTGAAACGCACAGGCATTATTACTATGGTTGCCGTTGTTGTCTCACTGATGGCTCAGAAGTTCCTGCCTCTGAGAACATTCTATCTATCCCAGGCCCAGACCATGGGGGGAAGTCGGGGCTTGCAGAGCAAAGTGATTCACCCAAGGCCCTCAGGGCTGTCACTCCTGAGGCGGGCCATCTGCACCCCCAGACAGCCCCCATCCTCCAAGGATGATAAAACGCACCCCAGCCTGAATCTCAGAATAACCCCACCAGGCTGGGACAGCTACCCTCCCCTGCTACCGATGAGGAAACCGAGGCTCAGAGAGGCAAAGGGACTCGTCCACGCTGGCTGTGGTCCCCCTGGGACCCTTCTCTTCACACCGGGAACAGAGCCTGGAGCCCGGGAGCCACAGCTGGCAGAGCTCCAGGCTGGGCTGGAGCTGGTGAGTCCCACGGCCCCGCGCCCGCCCTCCCCGCCACCACCGCGGGCCGAGGAATTACTCAGCCCTAGCTTAACTCCATGAAGGAAATTCTTTCCCCTGGCAGGCTTCCCACAGATCCCCAGCTCCACGGCCGGGAACTGCCTCCCCAAAGGCCCGCTCACCTCCTGGCAGCACCAGCAGATGTGGAAACCCAGGCCTGGCTCTGAGCGGGCAGACCGTGGGCGGCGGGCGGGGCTTGCTCCAGACACGCTCTGCCAACACAGCCAGCGAGCTGGGCATTTCATTCAAGCATTCAGCAAATGGAGGGGCCAGGTGCTGGGCCCCATTTTGGGGGTTGGCTGTGGGGGAAAAGGAGGGTCAGATGATGAGTGTTTAAAAAGCCCAACAACACAGCAAGCACTCAGATCTATCTGTGCTCCTCTTCTGAGTACCTACTGTGTGCTTGGCACTAGCTGGAGCCCCCTGTGGCCCATGAGGCAGACAGGGTCACACCAGGAAACGAGAGTGAAGAAGAGACTAGAGGGGCTTCCCTGGTGGTCCAGCAGTCATGACTCTGCCTTCAGGGCAGGGGGTCCACGTTTGACGGCTGGTCAGGGAATCAAGGTCCCACATGTGGTGTGGGGTGGCCAAAAAAAAGAGAGAGAAAGAGAGACTAGGAAGCTGCTCAAACCAGCTCATGCTGTGGGGATCGGTGTCCCAGGGTTATCTCACAGGACCCTGGTGATAACCCTAAGTGGAAGACTGTTAACTATCCCTGTTACTCAAAGCAGGACAAGAGGACCAAGGCTCCCAACAAGGATTAGCACTGCTTTAACATCACCCACATTGAGGGAGAATGAGCCATTACAGAGCACCTTTCAATGGGTCAGCTCCCTTCAATGGGTGATCATTTATTCACTCAACAAATGTTCAGTGAGACTTACCATATGCCAGGCAACGGGGGCACAACAGTGAACCACACAAACGAGGCTAAAACTTGATACAGGACTGATAAGAGCACAGGGTCTGGAGCCAGATACCCGGGTTTAAGTCCCAGTTCTGCCACCCACCCTGTGTGACCTCGAGCAAGTCACTTGACCAGTCTGAGCCTCAGTTTCATTTTCTGAAAAATTAGCAAGGATAGCAGTACTCGCCTCCTGGGGTTGGGAGGATTTAATGCACTTCTCCATGCAGAGTGCTAAGCTAAGAGCCTTGTAGACATTAACAGCTCAGCGCATACTGAGTCTTTTTTCTTTCGAATCTCCCTTTTCTCAGATGAGTAAACCAAGCCTCAAAGAGATTGTGGCAGCTGCCGCCAGGGTGAAAAATCAGTAGAGGTGGAACTTGAATCCAAACAGACTTCCCTGGTGGCTCAGATGGTAAAGCATCTGCCTACAACGTGGGAGACATGGGTTCAATCCCTGGGTCCGGAAGATTTCCTGGAGAAGGAAATGGCAACCCACTCCAGTACTCTTGCCTGGAAAATCCCACGGATGGAGGAGCCTGGTAGGCTACAGTCCACGGGGTAGTAAAGAGTTGGACACGACCAAGTGACTTCACTTCACTTGAATCCAAATAGTCAAAGGACTAGGAGGGTCCCTCCTTCAGGGCCGCAGCCTCAGTCCACTCCAGTTCAGAGGCGGTAGCTCCCTAGCCCCCGCCCCTCTCCCGTAACTTTCAACCTTGATCTTCAAGGGCCTCCAAGGGCATGCTCAGGAAGTGTCCTATGAATTACCTGCATCCAAATCTCCACCGGGTGTTCATCACCACCCACCCTGCCCCCCACCCCGTGTGCAAACACACCTGCATCCACGAAGTCCTGGGGTCCGCGTTTGAATACGGGCTGCTGATGGCTGCTGTACGGGGGCCTAATGCAGCCAACCAGGCCTGGAGCAGGGCTGACGGAGGTCACCCAGGCAGAGGTGAGGACTGGGCTGGAGTAAACAGTGTTTTATCTCAGACAGGAGAGGGGGTGGGAGGAAGGAAGGAAAGAGGGAAAAGGAAAGGAAAAGGAAGGAAGGAAAAGGAAAAAAGAAAAGGGAAAGAAGGAAGGAAGGGAAGGAAAGATGAAAGAGAAAAGGGAAAGGAAAAAGAGAGAAGGAAAGAATTCTCATCTGGCCAAGCTTGCCCAAACTGAGTTTAGGGCCAGACCACAGGGCTCTCATTTTGCCCCTGATTTTTCTGCCAGAGGCAGGAAACATTCTCCCTCGGGATGATCAGAAATAGCTGAGTTCAAAAAACGAGGCTGGGTGAGAGAATTCCAGGCGAGGGGGAGGGACTGACACCAAAGGGCTCTGTGGAGTCTAGGGGTTCAGGGCACGGCCGCGGGCACCAGTCAGCCTGGGTTCAAATCCCTGTCCTGTCCCTGCCTGGCTGTGTGACCCTGGCTTTGGCCTCAATTTCTCACCCACAAAGCGGGAACCATAATAGTGCCAAGCACGGCGGCATCTAGGTATTCCGTTTTCATCCTCAGCACTTGTTTCTTCCTCCATTTTTCCTGGCTCCACTCTCATTCAAACTCTCTACTCATAGAAGCAAGACGAACTCCACTGCTCCAAGCTTCCAGTCAACCAGCCACCCCAACAGAACTACTACTACTAAGTCACTTCAGTTGTGTCTGACTCTGTGCAACCCCATGGACTGCAGACTACCAGACTTCTCCGTCCATGGGATTCTCCAGGCAAGAACACTGGAGTGGGTTGCCATTTCCTTCTCCAATGCATGAAAGTGGAACGTGAAAGTGAAGTCGTTCAGTCGTGTCCGACTCTTAGCGACCCCATGGACTGCAGCCTACCAGGCTCCTCCATCCATGGGATTTTCCGGGCAACAGTACTGGAGTGGGGTGCCATTGCCTTCTCCCACCCCAATAGAAAGCACTGCATTATTTTTGTTTCCAGCTAAAATCCCAATAGAAAACACTGCATTATTTTTGTTTCCAGCTAAAATCCCAGGCCTGCCTCTTATTTGCTGAGAGGATGCAGTGCTCTGATTGGCCAGTGCTGGGTCACATGCCCTACCCCTAGGCGAAGCATTGGCCCCACCCCAAATCCCTGGACCCAGGATCAGGTAAGCCGAGTGGGTGCTGGTTTAGCCCATAAGGGATAAACATTCAAGAAAAAGAGGACTTCCTATGGCTGGTTCACGTTGATGTATGGCAGAAACCAACACAATATTGTAATTATCCTCCAATTAAAAATTTAAAATTTTTTTTAAATAAATAACATTTAAAAAAAGAAAAGGAGGGCTTAACACATGTTGATCCTGTTAAGCTTCCTGACAACCTCCTTGGAATAATATCCCTTTGGGGAGGTGAACAGATTGGGTCAAGGCTACCCAGAGCCAGCCTCAGCTCCCGAGCCCTCCTCCGCCACCGCTGCCCCTCACCCATCTCAGCCTCCAGGAGAACACAGGGATGACTTCCAGGGCACCTGCCTTGAGAAGAACATGTTTCTGAGCCTGGGGGAAGGGATCATCCCCTTAAGCTCCGAGAGGTTCAGGCACTTGCCCAAGGTCACACAAAAGGGAGGGGGGGAAGCCAGAGTCTGGACCTGGCGCTGCCTGCGGCCACGCAGGGCCTGGAGGCGAGGCTGGGTCCTGTCACTGGGGACAGGACAGGGCTTGGGAGAGCCGGGCCCCCTTGAAAGGTGGCCTGGTTTGAACCCAGCTCCGCCCCTTAACTCTTATGTGACCCTCCGCATGGTGAGCTGAGTGCCTTGGTTCTCTGGGTCTCGCTTGCAAAATGGCCGGAAGCCCAGGAGATCCACCCCCCTGCCTGCCGAGGCTCTCAGGCTGATGCTCACAACCGGCACTTAGTGAAAAGCTGTCCCCAAGCCTGGCTGCTGCGGTAAGCACCTTACCCAGATGAATCTTTTAGGGAAAAGAGGTGCTGCGTCTGCTGCTGTTGTTACTATTAACATTACCTCCAGTTTACAAAAGAGAAACTGAGGTCCAGGGGGGCGTGGCTGGCCCATGGCCACACAGCCAAAGAGCAGGGATTCGGACCCAAGCCAGTCCAGTTCTAGAGCCCAGCTCCTCGCGGTTTTCCAGTGTCCTGTCTCCATCAAGTCTAGCTGCTATTACATTGTTATCTGCTTAACTTGCTGCAGTCGGGGTCCTACCCTGACGAGAGACACAGGGTAGGTCCAAACTTCCCATCCTCAATGGCCACCCTGCTGTGAAAACTTTCCCCCTGGGAAAACGGAGGCACCACGCGGCTGCTTATGGTACCCAAGGGTGCACAGCGCTGGGCTCCGCTATGGCTTCTCACGGCAGCCGCCCCCAGAGCCAGCATCTCCTGGGTCACTCCCCAGCTCACACACAATCTCCCTCTCTCTCACACACACATGCACGCGCGCGCGCACACACACACCCCCTCTCCCGCCTCCCTCGGCTCCACGCTGGCTGCGGGACATTTGTTACTGTGTCAGTTCCAGCTCCCGCCCTGATGGGGGGCCGGCAGGCAGGGGGCTTCCTGGCGGCTCTGGGAGGGAAGAATGCGCCCCCGCCCCCCGCCCCATATGGCCTGCATCCCAGCCCATCTGCTTTCCATTGCCTGGCGCGGCCACTGCGGGGTCGCCAGAGCCCGCCCGCAGGGGTGCGAAGTTTATGTGGCCGGGCCTGGAGCCGGCGGTGACAGGGCCACACACGCTCACACAGACACACACCGGACGCCCCCCGCCAGCCCTGATGTGTGCTCACACACACAATCCATCCCTCCATCCGCCTCCCAAGGCACCCACGTTCTCACACACCGACTGACAGCAAAGATCCCCAACCCGAACACTCCGGAGACCTCCAACTCCCACAGGGTCCCCCAGCAAAGTGACACACACGCAGTCCACTCCCAGAATTGACCCCCGCAACGTACCCACCGACAAATCCACACGCAGACTCACATGTGCCGTCACTCTATACTCCCCACCCGCTGACACACACACCCACCAGCACCCTCACAACTGTCTTCCACAGAAATACACACACACACACCCCTGCCCTAACCCCAATGACACCAATACAAATCAGTGACTTACACACAGACGCGGGTCCCATAGAGGCCCCAAGGCACAGAATGGCCACTCCCCGGTTTCACAGCCCCCTTCCCCCTCCTCTCCAGCATCTCCCTAACCTTGGAGCGGTTAGGAGGGCCCAGACCCCTGTGCTGGGCTTGGACATTTACTGCCCCACCCCATCTTCCCTCCTAGAAGCTGCTGAATTTGGACCCAGACTCCAGGGACTCTGTATCCAGTGCCTTCTCTAGAACACCTGAGTCTGTCCCCACCAGACTCACCTGGGCTCCTGACTACCTGGACCATCTCCAGCAGACCTCATCACTCACCACTACCTCCAGGGGCCCACAGTGGAACTCAGGGACCCAAGAAATTGGATGGGGAAAGAAGGGCACATCTTTTTTTTTTTTTTTAATTATTTTATTTATTTGGCTGTGCTGGGTCTTCATTTCTCCGTTGCAGGGCTTGGACTTCTCACTGCGGTGGCTTCTCTTATTGCAGAGCACCGGCTCTAGGTGCATGGGCTTCCGGAGCTGTGGCTCATGGGCTTAGTTGCTCTGTGGCCTGTGGGATCTTCCCGGACCAGGGATAGAACCCGTGTCCCCTGCATTGGCAGGCAGATTGTTTACCGCTGGACCACCAGGGAAGTCCAGAAAGGTACATCTTTATTAGCCAACTGAAATGTGGCGTTTCCTGCCCGTACAGGCGGACTTGGGAAACGAATCTCAGCAGGACCGTGGCTTTGTCGCTCAGAAATCACAAACAGTTCCACATCCCTCTCCAGTGTTGTAGAAATAGTCTTTATCCTCTTTTCAACTTCCAAATTACCCTAGTTATTAGGCCCCGTCTTATCATGAAATTCGTTAGCAAAGAAGTACGGCTGTCACCATATCAAACATTTGACTAGTTCAATATAACTGGTTTCCTTTTAATCCTGTATACTTTAATTTATAAACTGAAATCTAAATTTAGAAACATAAACCGGGTCCATGGCATGAAAGCAGGCAGGAGCCCCTGAACCAGGTCCAGGTACTATATTATTTCACATTTTTATTATTATTGTACCTTGTTATGGTAAGGACTACAGTGAGCTTGGGCAGCTTGCCCAGGCTCCCCCAGCTCCAAATGGCTGAGCTGGGATTTGAACCCACGCAGGCAGTCTCACCTGGAGTTCTATGTTATCCTGTTTGTTGGAAACGCAGGGTCCATGCCCCACCGCCAGGAAGAGGATCCCAGGGTCTCGGAGGCCCCACCAGATACACCCGCCAGCCTGGGGACCCTGGGAAACATCCGGCCAGCCCAGGGTGGATCCAGCCGGCTGCCCCAGCCAGAAGGGAGCCTAGCGGCCTTTACAATGTGTGAGATTTCTCACCAGTGGCAATGACAGCAGAGCGGGCTCCCAGCTCCCAGCCCACCCCACTGCCGCGGGGGCTGCTGCTGCAAGTTGAAAGCGAGCTTCCCTCTGCAGGGCCCCGGCGGCAGGAACAGCCGGTTGGCCCTGGAGCCCTCTGCCCCGGTCCCTCTGTTCACCTGACCCTCTGCCTGCCTGCAGCTCAGGAAACCTGTCCCCTACAAGCCAGAAGGAGCCACCAGAAACAAAGGGGAGGCTTTCTTTGTCCTCCACTGCCTGGTTCTGTCCATCCGTTCATTCATTCCCCATTCATTGAGCACCTACCTACTGTGGAGAAGGGGACGACTGAGGGTGAGATGGCTGGACGGCATCACCGACTCGATGGCCGTGAGTCTGAGCAAGCTCTGGGAGTTGGTGATAGACAGGGAGGCCTGGCGTGCTGCAGTCCGTGGGGTCGCAAAGAGTCAGACACTGAGTCAGACTGAGCGACTGAACTGAACTGACTGTCCTCATTCACTGAGCACCTACTGTGTGCCAGTCTGGGAGCAGAGGCTACAACTGTGAACAAAATCCCCATTCTGTTCCGGCTCATGGGGAGGTGGAAGATTCAAGAGAAGAAACACATGAGCCGAAAGGTGTATAATACAGTAACAAGACACAAATCAGGGCCAGAGGGCAGGGAGAAAGTGCTGGCGAGGGGGTGTTTAGATGGTGGTCTGGGAAGGCCTGGCTAAGGAGGTGACCTTTGAGCAGAGGCTGGAGGAAGCGGGCTTAGAGCCATCGAGGTGTCCAGGTGGAGGGAGGAGCAGGTGACAGGCCGCCGCCATCTGGCTGCTCTGAGCTCTGCTTCTGCCTCTGAGTCCCAATCTGAAACTGGGCCTTCAGGAGCTTGCCCTCTCTGTAGTTCCCCCCATTCTGGGTCACCTGCTTCTCTTCCTCCCCCTACCTTCTCCTTTCACCCTAAGGGCCCAAGGTGCTAATTACATAAGCACCTGTGTGACTATTCATCTCCCTCTTTCAAGGGAATCCCTTGTCACTCCCAGGGGAGTGGAAACCCAGGAGTCTGCAGGCTGGGGGTGGGGGTGGCGGTGGTCCTGCTCCCTTCTCTTCCCCAGCCTCTCGTCCAGTGCCTGCCGCGTGCCCATTTGACAAACGGGAAGACTGAGGCTTACAGCAACACCTCGGCTGACTCAAGCTTCGGCGTGGCAGCTCTGCGGCTGGGCGCTCAGTTGTGTCAGACTCCAGGTCCTGGGCCCATATCCTTAAGCTGGCGGCCTCTTGAGGGACGGCCCTGACTCCAAGCCTGGCTCCGGTCTCACCGCAGGCGGTTGGAGAACAGCCCCCCAGATCCAAAATGTGCAGCCCCTCCTGAATACCTCAGCCGCAACTTGTGGCCGATGAAATCATAAAGTTAATAGTACCCATAAATTACTAGCTCTGTCCAGGGCTTCCCATGGGCTGGACACCCTTGCATCTATCAACCCATTTAATCCTCTCCTCCCCCCAACCCCCAATCCCCCGCCCAGCGCACGCAAGACAGGGCCCACTTTACAGACGGGGAAGTCGAGGCACAGAGCAGCAAGGCGCCGGGACGGGAGGGCCAGCGGGGCGGAAAGCGCAGAGCCCCGGGCTCCCTCCACCTGCCGGCTGCCACGGCCACGGGCTGCGCGGTCCCGGGGGGGCCCGGGGAATGCGCGGGGGCGGAGGGCGCCCGCGGAGCCCGGCTCACGTTTCCGGCCCGGCCCGCAGCCCCCACCGCCCCCTCGCCGCCGCCTCTGCTGGCGGCCCCCTCATTAAGGCGCCTTGCCTTCCACCTCCGAATTTTCCACGCAGGGTTAGCCTGGCGACGCGCTGTCTGCGGGCCCCATAAAGGCCGCCGTGTGCTGCATTCGTCTCGCTGGGGGCCGGCGGGGGAGGGGGCCGCGGCCTGGAGGGGCGCCCGGCGGCCCGCGGGCGGGGCTGCGCCACGGAGGCCTGGCCGGCTCCTTGCAGAAAGGGCCCCCTTCCCGGGACGCAGCCTCGAGAATTCCACATTCATAAACATCCATTAAAAAAAAAAACCAAACAACAACAACAAAAAACCCCAGCCGGAATTGATGGAGCCCTGCTCACAGGACCGAGAAAGCGTCAGAACACGCCCATCCCCTGAGACCCTCCTAGCAAACTCGAGGTGGAAAGGCTTCTCTTGAGCCTCGTTTCCAAGGGGGGAAACCAAGCCCCGGGAGCGGAAAGAAACTGACCAGGGTCACGCAGAAGGGTGTGGGGTCGTTTTAATGAACCTGTTTACTGCTCGGGGCTTCTCTGTGGAGCACCTACTGGGTGCCAGGTACTGTTCTAGAGCCTGGGATAAGGCGGTGAACAAAACACAAAACGCCCTACCCTCCCGTGGCTGAAATTCCAGTAGGGGAGACAGACATTGGCAAATAAACACCTAAAATAAAGTGTCAGATGGGGAGTGCTGCTGCGGGGAGAAATCAAGCAGGAAGGGGGCCTGGGAGTGAAGGTGGTGGGGAGGGGCTCTGTGAGGGGGGTGGGGAATGCATGAAATGGCTCATAATAGGATGGTCAGGAGAGGTCTCTTTGAAGGTTGGAGTCATGCGGATTTCCATTAGCTAATAGAAGAGTATTCCAGGCAGGAGAAACAGCATGTGCAAAGGCCCTGAGGCAGGAGCACACTTAGCCAGCATTTTTTTTTTTTTTTTGGATCATTTACTAGAGGTGTCTCATGCATTATTTTTTTTCACATTCCTTCCAACCTCTCTGGCCAGTCCAGGAATTTACATAATTCTCCTTTTCTAGCTGAGGAAATTGAGTCTCAGAGAGGTTAAGAGGCCCCATTCAGGTCCCCCAGCAGGTTGGTGGCCAAGGTGGGATTTGAACTAGGGTCCCTTACACTCGTAATGATGTGGTCCGTTGATGTGATGTGGGACCAGCCAGGTCTTAATACCCATCTTCTAGGGCTGTCTGGGACTGGTCAGGGCAATAGAGGAGGAACAGAGGGAGGAAGCTTTCAGAGCAGGGTGCACCCGGCCCCCGATAGTGGTGGGAGTCCTCCAGGGGCTCCTCTCCGTGCGAAGGTGCATGCAGTCACTAATACCCAGGTGGTCTCAGGAGGGCCGCGTCTGGACGAGCTTGTCTGAACCGCCAGTGCCTGGTGCTCACAGGGTCAGAAGACAGAGCAGAACACGTGGTCCGTGAATCTCCGTCGGCGTGGTTTATATCCACGTTTGTTTCCAGGGCACACACACACACCACCACTACCCTCCATTTCTGTTGTCAGAGGCGGGTCGGGTGTCCTGGGAGGTTGGGGTTTCTCAATCATGTCTGCATCTGAGGAGAGTGGGGTCCTCGCATGAGGAGGTCCCCCAACCCAGACCCCTCAAACCATGTCCATCTCACCTAGCTTCTCTCCTCTCCAAGCATCTGGGAACCAAGAGGCAGCTGCTCTGCCTCCAACGGCGCCAGGCTCCTCTGTGTTGTTACCCCCTCCACTGCACGAGTTCACGTTTCCCTCCTGTGCCGGCCGGGGCACCAGCAGAGTCGTCTTGCTCTCCCCGGGCTTCCCCTAGGCATTCTTTGGTCTCTTTGCTCAACAGTGTACCAGGTTTGGTTTTTACTCCCATCACTTAGGAATTCAGCCCTGGCCCTCCGAGAGTTGCCCCTGTCACCCAGCTCCTCTCCAGCCTCTCCCAGATTTCTGCGTGAGTCAGTCCATCACTCAGGAGACCCTTGTTGGCTCAGACCACAAGGGGTTACTCCCTCTGCTCCCCTATTTATTAGGCAGTACGCCCCCACCACATCCCTCAGCTCCCACCCTCATCTTTCCTGCCCGGTACACCCGGGGTCCCCTAGCTACGCTCCATGATTGGCATTTTACTTCCAGCTGCGGTCAAGGCTTGGGCCAGCGTGAGCCGGTGTCAGGCCTGTTTCTCCGTGTCCCCATCACCGTCACACACCCACCTGCAGAAGGGCCCCTCCTCCATCCCGCCCTCACACACACTTGTGCTCAGAGGAGACGCAGCTGGTGGCCGCCTTCACCCCCTGGCCTTTGTCACCCCTCCTCCATGCAGCAAGACCCTCCTGCCTGCCGATGTCCCGGCTTCCGGGATCCAGGCCAGCGTGCCCCCAAGCTTGGCTGTGTCCCTGTGGGTGACATGGCAGGCACAGTGACCCCATCTCCCCAGTGTGCCCAAGTCGCTGCTGCAATGAGCCCTGCACTTGCGCTTGTATCTGAGCAACTGGCGTTAACAGAACACGTGCCTGAATCACCCTGCTCCTCCCTCCACAGCACCTCCCAGCCTCCCTGCGTCTCTCAGCAATTTTGAAGGGTCTGTCTCTCCTCCTCTGGTCCCCGCTGTCTGGCCACTACCCCCTCTTCTGTGCTCTGCTCTCGCTCTGATGTCATCTGTCACCACTTCCGTCCATCCTCCCTGCAGACAGGCTTTCCCGTGGTTTCCCAGGAAAGGGGCTAAAAGCCCAGCGCCCTCAGTGCCCTCTCTGTCCTCCCTTCCCCCTTCTCAGTCTTTGCCTCTGTCTGCATCTATCTCCATCCCTCCCTCCGGCTCGGCTCCGGCCTCTCGAGGGACACGTTGTCTTGGCTAGTCTCTCTCCCGTGTCCCCTCTCTTAGGTTCACGCCTCTTTCTCCTCTCTTCTCACTTGCGAGTATCTCTCATCATCTTGTTTCCTTTCTCCCCTCCCCGCTCCAGTCTTCTGCAGCCCCCTTTCTCTTCCTGGCTCTCACTCCCTCCACCTCGCTCTTCAATCCTTTCCCCCCATTTATCACACACACCGTGCCTCACATCTCCTAGTCCCCTGTTCTTCGGAGCCCCACTTTCCAGCCCTTGTTTTTTCAGTTAAGCCCTTCATCTTACTTCCTTGCCAGTCCGTCTCCAGATCTACAGATTATCCTGATGCACTTTATCTCCCAGATTTATGTTCACCCCGGTCTTCTTGCCACCCATCTTTGGCCTTTATCCAATGCCACCCTGACGTTCATCTCTGCACCAGCTGTTACTTCCAGGAGCCCCGTCCCCTCCTGAGCCGGCCTTCCCAACCCTTTCGGGTCAGTCTTCGCGGCCACCCCGTGCTCTGTCTCCCAGCCCTGCTCAGACCCCCACTCATGCCACATCTTCTGCCACCCCACCCCCCCACCCCACCCCCACTTCACTCTCTGTCCCTGGGCTACCTTTCTGTCCCGTCCTCTTTATCTTTTCAGCCCCGTCGGTCATACCAGCTGCATGCTGTCCCCTCTAGCCCCATATATACATTTTGGCTCAATGCGAAAATTTCTAATAGTTACAAATCTGTGTTTTCTGGAAGCTGAGTATCACCACCATGGAATGCATCTGAAAGAGGAGGGGGAATGTAAAATCCTATCAGACGATTTAAAATTGTTGGTCCATTTTTTTATGCATTGGTTTTTAAATTTTATTGATTTAAGTATTTTTGGCTGTGTTGGGTGTTCGCTGCTGCTCGGGCCCTTCCCCCGTTGAGGTGAGTCTGGTTTCCGTGCCTTCTCTTGCTGCTGAGCGCTGCCTTCAGAAGTTGTGGACCCCAGGCTCTAGAACTCAGGCTCAGTGGTCGTGGAGCATGGGCTTAGCTGCTCTGCGGCATGTGGGATCCTTCCAGATCAGGGATGGAACCCGGGTCTTCTGCACTGGCAAGCAGGTTCTTTACCCCTGAGCCTCCAGGGACGCCTCTATGCGTTTTATTATCACAGTGACTAGTAGTCCATTTTAAACTTTTAGCGAATTGGGAAGATCAAATTCTCTCTGCCGTCAGCTGCCCAAGGACCCCTTCCCACAGGGCACCACTCTGTAGAGATGGCCTCTCTCAGCAGACGCATGGGCAGGACAGTGGCTTTCTGGGTCCACGGCCATGCATTCCCAGACACATTTTTTACTAATATGTTCTCAAGATGGAGCTTTTACCCAGGATTCATGATTTGGGCAAATTTAAAACGTCCTTCCTTTTCAGCTACTGAAGCAGTTGCATGAATAGCAATAACTCCAGCACGTTGCTTGTATGGCGTTGTAGCCTGAAGGCAGGAAATAGTATGGAAAGTATGTACCTAAAGCTCTCACAGGATGTCCACGGTTTTGAAGTTTGATTGGCGAGGACAAAGGGTCTTGTGGGGTCCTCATTTTCCCTAAATCTTCCCTCATTTTCTAAACATGCCCCGATAAGATTTTTTTCCTAAAAGACTCCTGAAAGAGGAAATGAAATAACTGAAATACATTACATTCTCAAAGGTTAAATTCTTATTAGGAATTTTATGATTTGTTACGAGAGCTAGCAAACCACATAATGGAACAAGTATTAGAATTAATGTGACTGCTCTGTTGCTGTCGTTTAATTATTTATAATCATTTGCTGAAGGAAAAAAATGACGCTCCATCCAATTGTATTTGGATTTTGTGTTAACCATCAGTTTTATATGCTTCATTTCTATTTCTTTGAACTTTCTTGTTTTTAATACAGCTGGCCATATTCACAATGATTATTATAATTGAACCATGTTTTACTCCTTTATAGTAAATATATGTGTATATTTCAAGTGAGCGAAAGACTTTCAATCAACAGAGCCCACAAGAAGATATTCACGCAACTGCCCTGCAGGCTTTTGTGGATGTTTGATGATGACTTTTAGAAGCAGCCAGTAAAGTGAAACACAAATCTTGTTCATTCCCCTGGCGAGGTGTGATAGTGGCAACATGTTCACATATTGGCAAGTCAGGCAAGAGTGACTGAACATAACTCAGAGAAAAGTACTTAGTTCTTTAGGACAAACAGGGCCATTGTACGCTTTTGCTTGTATGTGAGCGCGTGACACAGGAGTTTCTTAAAATAATTCTTATCTTTACTACACCAGAGGGACACAGCTATAGTTTTCTCTATTCTGTATTTTAAATTTTATTTATTTACCTGCTGTGCTGTGTAGCATGTGGGATTTTAGTTCCCAACCAGGGATCAACCCGCACCCCCTGCAATGGAAGCTCAGAATCTTAACCAAAAAAAGTCCCTTATTTTACTTATTTTAACCAATGCTCAGTCTCACCTTTGATCATCAACTTCTACCCCATCCCCATTCTCACTAATATTTTTTCTAAGATTTTTTAAAAAATATGGACCATTTCTAAAGTCTTTTGAATTTGTTACAATATTGCTTCTGTTTTGGTCTTTTGGCTGCAAGGAGTGTAGGATCTTGGCTCCCCCTATCAGGGATTAAACCCGCACCCCCGGCACTGGGGGGTCTAGCCACAGGACTGCCCCGCACCCTCGGCACTGGGGGTCTAGCCCCAGGACTGCCCCGCACCCTCGGCACTGGGGATCTAGCCACAGGACTGCCCCGGAAGTCCCCACTCTCACTTACATTTTGAGTCCCAACGTGTCACCCCTTCTGGCCCCCAGTCGGCCACAATGGAGACATAACTCTCCCAGAACTGATCTCATGGCCAAGCTCTGATGTCGGTCCACAGGAGTCAGGTGAGGCCATGAGGGACCCTGGTCTCAGCTCCTTCTCGGTCACATGTGCTGAGTCTCTCTGATCGCTCAGAGCTGCTGTGAGGATGAAGAAAGAGGACCCATGAGACGGGCCAAGGTGGTGCTGGCGCAGGGTCACCCCATCGCCGCACTTGTTCAGACCCAGACCGGCTCCCTCAGCTCCAGCAGCCACAACAAACCGAAAACACGATATTCCATCGAACTTGTCTGACTTTGCTTGAAATAATAGTAATAAAAATACCTAATTTTTTCCAGCCTTTAACCCATGCCCGCTTACCTGCTTTAGAGTTTTCAACCCTCATATGACCCACGTTACAGATGGAGAGACTGGGACACAGACAGAAGTCCCATGCCCAAGGTCACACAGCCAGGGAGTGGCAGAGCTGAAGTGTGAATCCTAACACTTGCACATTAAGCCACAGGGATGAAATGATAGCAACAGAACTGCCAGCCAGTGTTTTCAGCATATGTTACAACTCTTTCTTCAGTCTATCTGCCAAATGTATCTGATAGAGATCTTGAATCCAAAATATATAAAGAGCTGTCAAGATTCGATAAGAAAAGAAATCAATTTTAAAACAGACAAAAGATTTGACTATTGTATATCTTCACTAATCAAGATCTATGGATTGTGAATAAGTGTGGAAAGAGGTTCAGTGCAATCTAAACCCACGATGAGAAACCAGTAAACCGCAGTGTGGCTAAAATCTAAAAGAGTGCCTGTGTCAAGCATTGGTGAGGACCTGGGGGAGCTGGAACCCTCGCACACCGCTGGTCAGAAGGCAAACTGCTGCAGCTGCTTTGGAAAATGGTTTGAAAGTTTCTTAGAAAGTTAAGCCAATGCTCATCGTTCAGTCCAGCAATTACACTCTTATACATTCACGCCAGAGAAATTAACACAGATGCCCACGCAAAGACTTGTCTATGTCTGTAGCAGTCCTACGTGTAATCCAGCCCTCAGGTCTCTTTCACAGAGGCCACCAAACACAGGTGCTAACACATGTCTGTATTAATGCTTGGAATGTTCTAGAAGGGCCTCTCTACCTAGAGGAATTCTTTCCCACCCGATTGGGCCCCCCCCCCCTTTCTTTTTTGCTAAGTTTTACATTTTTATTTTTCTGAAAAAACTTTTTATAATTTTATTTATTTATTATTTTTGGCTGTGCTGGGTCTTCACTGCTGTGGGAGCTTCTCATTGTGGTGGCTTCTCCTGGTGCAGAGCACGGGCTCTAGGGCCCACGGGCTTCAGCAGTTGCAGTTCCCGGGCTCTGGAGCGCAGGCTCAGTAGCTGTGGCTCACGGGCTGAGTTGCCGTGTGGAATCTTCCTGGACTGTGACTTGAACCTCTGTCTCCCGCATTGGCAAGTGGTTTCTTTACCACTGAGCCACCAGGGAAGCCCCTGAAAAAGCTTTCTGAGGACAAAGAAGATTAAATAAGGACCTATATAGTCAGACAGGTCTGGGTTCAAATGCTTGCTCAGCCATTATCACCCCAGGGGCAACTTTGGCAAATGCCTCCTCCCTCTGGGACTCAAGTCTCCTTATCCGTGAAGTAGGGATGTGATAGGAAGAGCCTTGGGGTCTCCCAAGGGCTGTTGTGATAACCTTCACAGAAGGGCTTTAGAACCGGTTGCTCCACCTCGGTGAAGATCCCGCAGAGCCTCTGCCCTTCCTCAGGCCTGGGTGAGGAGGGGAGAGTGAGAACTCAACCTCTCTTCCTCCAAACTCCTCTGTGGCTCCCTAGTAGCATACTCTGCACCAAGGTCATCCACAGCCTTCTTTAACTAATTCACCACCTATTGACTGAGAGCCTGCTGTGTGCTGGGCCCCGAACTGGCTGCTAGTCCTGCCCTCTGAGAGCTGGTGGCTGGTGGGGGAAACTCACTGAGGCAAGGGGAGGGACCCTGGGGAGGGAGTTGTGGGGCTGGGTGGGGAGGTCCATAGCGTGCAGGGGGCTGTCCACTTAGTTGCTCGTGGGAGCCATCGAGGTCAGGCCTCGGGCAGGAGGAACACGGAAGTGGGGCAGGTCGGGGGACGGGCTCCGGCAGACATGGCTGGGGGAGGCGCCAACAAGAAAAGAGTTCTAAAGAATTCCTCCATCTTCTCTCCACCAGCCCTCTTTTCCAGCCAGTCGTGTCAGAATCCTTCCTCTGCCTTGTCCCCCCTTTCGGTCGCTCTCCGACCCCGGCCAGCCCACGCACAAACGCACCGCCCACCCGGTCTTCTTCAGCTGACTCTCCAGGCGGAAGCGGCTGCCTGCAGGTGCCTTCTCTTGTCTCCCGTTTCCTTTCAGTCCCCTCAGTCTATTTCCCACACACAGCCAAGGGGAAGCCTCTCCTCCGCATAAAATCCCCTGGCAGCTTCTCATGGCTTAGGATAAGATCCAAACACCTGGCCCACAATGCCCTGCAGGGTTGGTTCCTGCCCGCCTCTCCCACGCCCTCTCCCATCTCTCTCCCTTCCAGCCACACTGAACCACATCATGAACATACCAAGCATGTTCTGACCCCAGGGCCTTTGCACTGGAGGTTCCTTCCACTGCAACTTCCTCTTCCCACTCAAGTTCTCTTTGCCCGGCTCACTCCTCTTCTTTGCCATCTTGAGATGCCTCCCCAAATACCCCCACACCCCTAAGCTGGCACCCTCTCATGACACCCTGCACCCTTTCACTCCCCTCCCTTAACTGTCAGCTCCCTGAGAATAGACAGCAGCCTCTCTGTTTGCTCCTGCAGCAGGAGCGCCTGGGACCAGGACTGGTGCACAGTAGGTGCTCTGTGCAGGCAGGACCGAGTTCCAGTTGCAGGGGCTGGTCTCTGGAACTCCAGACCTTCTGCGGACCTGTCCTCTGCTGAGAGAAGAGACCCAGATGGCAGAGTCAGAGCTGAGGCCCACTGGACATTTCAGCCTCTGCACCCCAAGGCGGTGGGCCCCATCGGCAGAAATCACCCTGGCCTTGGGGCAGGGCTGACCTTGGTTCAAATCCTGGTGCCTAAGCAGAATTACCACATGACCCCAAACCCCTTTACTTCCCAAGAGATTAACTTATCAAAAGGTGTACTTTATATTTGGCAGTTTGTTACATATCGGCTGCATATCAGTTACATACATACACATATTTATGCACTAAAGTGGCAAAAATAACAAATGCATGTGTGCTCAGTCACCAGTCATGTCTGACTCTTTGCAACTCTATGGACTGTAGCCTGAGAAGATCCTCTGTCCATAGGATTCTCCAGGCAAGAATACTGGAGTGGGTTGCCATGCCCTCCTCCAGGGGATCTTCCCCACCCAGGGATTGAACCCTGGGTTCGATCTCCCGCGACTCCTGCATTGCAGGCGGATTCTTTACCACTGAGCCACTGGGGAAGCCAAAATAATAAACAGAAACCAGTAATAACAAAATGCTGGCGAGGATGTGGTACAGCTTGAACTCTCCCGTAGATTGCTGTGGTCCACACAAGACCTGCTCGGGAATGTTCACAGCAGCCCTCTTCATTAGAGCCCCAAAGTGGAGACAACTCATATCCATTCAGCAGATGAATGGAAAAACAATATGTGGTATATCCATCAGTGGAATCTTCAGTTCAGTTCAGTCGCTCAGTCGTGTCCAACTCCGCAACCCCACGGACTGCAGCACGCCCAGCTTCCCTGTCCATCACCATCTCCCAGAGCTTGCTCAAACTCATGGCCATCAAGTGGAATATTACTGGGCCATGAAAAGAATAAAATACTGACACTATACAGCATGGATCAACCTCAAAAACGGTCTGCTAAATGAAAAAAGCCAGTCATGAAAAGACACATGCTTATTTGTATGATCCATCTGTATGTGTCGAGAATAGGCCATAGAGACAGAAAACAGATTAGTGGTCGCCAGAAGCCAGGGGAGGGGGAAGTGGGGAGTGGCTGTTTCTTTTTCCGGTGATGAAATGTTCTGGAATTAGAGGGTGGGTTTGGTTGCACAATTTAGTGCATGTACTAAAAACCACTGAATTGTACCCCTTGGTGGATGAATTGCATGGTAAGTGAGTTGCATCTCTATAAAGCCGTGACAAAAAGAAAATCCTGGTGCCGCCAGAGATCTCACAGCTGTATGTCTTTGGGAAAGTCCCTTGAACTTCCTGAGCCCAGGTTCTGCCTCTCTCACTCAAAGGATTGACCAACTCACGGCTGGTAAACAGCCACGCAGGGAACCCATCCACACTTTCGGGGAACAATGGCCCCACTGGGGCTGGAGGACGGGCTGCCCATAGACACACAGGATAAGTGCAGCCCACGGGCAGTGCCCGGGACGGGTGACGGCACTTAGCATCACCCTGCAGCCCTCGTTAAGTGACAAGGTGGACAGGATCACCAAGCGTGACTTCCTTCACCCCGGGGACATCGCCAACTCTTGAATGTCGCTCTTCTGTGAGTGGGTGTGTGTGTTTCTGTTCAAAAAGAAAAACACATGCTCATTATAGAAAATTCTGAGATCTATGAAGAAGGGAATTGAAACCCCAGCAAACCTGCCATCCTCAGAGAACCACCATTGACCCCCAGACCACATCCGTCCCTCCCCCATTGACCCCCAGAGCACATCCGTCCTTCTCTATGAAGGCAAAGTCGGAAAAAGATGAAGGAACATTTTTATGCATCCGCTCCTTTTCATATCAACTTGTGAACATCTGATTTATTTGTGAAAATTTTGATTGATTGATTGTAAATCAGGAGTCTTCCCTAGTGGTCCAGTGGCTAAGACTCCACGTTTTCAATTCAGGAAGCATGGTTCAATCCCTGGTCACGGAACTAGACCCCACATGCCGCAACTAAGACCCAGCACAACCAAATAAATAATTATTGAAAAAAGAGAGAGAGATGCTCATCAGGGAAACAACGATAACACTGAAGTGGAAAAGGTTAAAAATTATGTACAATAAAATGCCCTCCTCTTCTCCAGCACCTCAACCTACCCACAGAGATGATCACTCTGGGTCGTGGGTACACATCTTACAGATCCTTCTTTTTCTTTTCTTTCTCTCCTTCCTTACTCAGTGAAAACTAACCACCCATGCATCTATTCATCTCATCATTCAAAAAATATTTAAAGTGCTTGTCAGACGTCAGACATTTGTCTTTCTCAGTCCACACGCTACCTACACAAAGTGTTAACTGTTCAGTGACATCCGACTCTTTGCGACCCCATGGGATTCTCCAGGCAAGAATTCTGGAGTGGGTAAGCCGTTCCCGTCTCCAGGGGATCTTCCCAACCCAGGGATAGAACCCAGGTCTCTTGCATTTCAAGCAGATTCTTTACCTTCTGAGCCACTCAGGAAGCCCCATCTGCACGTATCTATTTTAAAGATTGCATGGACATTTATAAAGCAGTTGCAGAGTTCTCAGGATGCCACATGGGCCCCTTGTGCTGGGCACTGGGGTTGTTTGCCGTGTCCCGCTCTTCTGCAAAGTGCGGGTGGAGTGCGTTTCTGTCCCTTTTATTTTAGGATTGGGCCAAGAGTTGAGCACGTTTGCTGATGTGCAAAGGGAGAGCTCGGAAGGGCAAGGACTCATCTAGGATCACAGAGTGAGGCCTCGATGGCACTCAGACCCACAGGGCAAGGACCGAGCTTCTTAGGAAACCCCCTGCCCAGCCCCAGGTCATTTCCCCAAGGTAAAAATGGGTTTCCTTGGGGGATTCCCGCCCCAAGCACCCACCTTAAGTGATACATGGTGCTCCTTTCTCCTTGCTGTTACCTTTTCAGCACCACTAAAATGTGTATTTCAGGCCATGTGCGCGTGTGTGTGCCCGGCCATTGTGCTAACTCTTTGCAACCCCACGTACAGTAGCCCACCAGGTTTGTCTGTCCATGGGGTTTCCAGGCAAGAATACATGAGTGGGTTGCCATTTCTTCTTCTGGGGGATCTTCCTGACCCAGGGATTGAACCCATGTCTCCTGCATTGGCAGGCAGGTTCTTTACCACTGGGCCACCTGGGAAGCCCATTTAAGGCCATAGCACCAGCTGCTGCTGCTGCTAAGTTGATACAGTCATGTCCAACTCTGTGCGACTCCATAGACAGCAGCCCACCAGGCTCCCCCTTCGCTGGGATTCTCCAGGCAAGAACACTGGAGTGGGTTGCCATTTCCTTCTCCAATGCATGAAAGTGAAAAGTGAAAGTGAAGTCGCTCAGTCATGTCTGAATCTTAGTGACCCCATGGACTGCAGACCACCAGGCTCCTCTGTCCATGGGATTCTCCAGGCAAGAGTACTGGAGTGGGGTGCCACTGCCTTCTCTGATAGCACCAGCTAAATAGAGTCAGATTTGACAGCACCTGTTGCCCTCACCGCTTCCCTTGTGGCTCACCTGAGGCCCCTGCAGGTTGTCCCACAGCGGGGGAGGGGACACAAGACTTCACAGAAGGTCTTTAGCTCCGCTGGACCCTGCCTCCTGGCCACTCCAGGCTCCAGGCGACACAGGATGCACACAGGATGCCAGACCCTGGGAGTCAGGCCTCAGACTTCAATAAGGGCCAGGAGACACAAAAGAGCCAGCATCATTAGGATGATCCTCTATGTGACCTTTGAAAAATACTCTTTTGGAGCCTCAATTGCTCTATCTGTAAAATGGGCATAATAATAGCCAGTGTTTACAGAGGCCTTCCTCTATGCCAGGCCCCAGGCCAAGCAATTTATAAGTATTCATTCATTTAATCTGTTCAACAGCCTCCAGAAGGAGGGGCTGTTCTTCAGATGAGGAAACGGACACAGAGAAGTTGAGCAATATGCTCCAGGTCACACAGCAGGCAGGCCATGGAGGAGACGTGTGAACCTAGGCAGTCTGGCTCTAGAACCTTATACCTGTATGGCCTAGGGTTGTGCAAATGAAACCAGGTAACCTGTGCAAAACAGACAGTGAACTCTCATGAGATGTTTACTGGTGTTATTATTAGTGTTGTTGTTATTATTTGTCTGACTGGTTGCTCTTCGCCTCGCTGAGTCTTTATTTCCCTCAGTTGCTGAAAAGTCTAGACAAGGCCTGTCCTGGCCCCTCCCCATCCCAAACGTCTCCCCATTGCATCCTTTCCTCGGCCTCATCTACACCCCCTCTAGGGGGCCGGCACTGCCAGCTTTGCTCCTACACAACTTCCCATGGGATCTTCCCAAAGAATATATCCACTCAGGCTTCTCCCCTGCTCAGACCCTCCCATGCCCTCATGAGTGAAGTGAAGTCGCTCAGTCGTGTCCGACTCTTTGCGACCCCATAGACTGTAGCCTACCAGGCTCTTCTGTCCATGGGATTTTCCAGGCAATAGTACTGGAGTGGATTGCCATTTCCTTCTCCAGAGGATCTTCCCAACCCAGGGCTCGAACCCGGGTCTCCCGCATTGTAGACAGACGCTTTACATGATAAGCCCCAAATTCCCTACCTGGCCCTGGCCCTAATCCCAGCAGACCCCTCCCTCCTGGCTCCTAGCCCCTCTCACACTTCTGAGGCCAAGGGAGGGCAGAGTTTTTGTGTAAAGACTTCTATTTTCCAAGAACCACAGAGACAAAAATCCAGCTCCCCAAATCTCCTCCCTAGTGTCCCGCTCCTCCAGGCCAGTTTCCCAACTCTCCCTCTGAGTTCGTTGGTTGAATAATAAAAAGTTCCCAGATCCATTCCAGGCCCTAAGAAAAACTCACCACACCCTTTGCTGTAATCACCTGTCAGGAGTTAAATTATGTCCCCCCTCCACCAAAAAAAAAAAAAAAGGGAGAGAGAGATGTTTAAGTCCCACCCACCCCAGACCTGTAAATATGACTTTATTTGGAAATAAGACTCTCCTCGTGGCTCAGATGGTAAAGACTGCCTGCAATGCAGGAGACTCAGGTTCGGTCCCTGGAGAAGGGAGTGGCAACCCACTCCAGTACTCTTGCCTGGGAAATCCCACAGACAGATGAGCCTGGCAGGCTACAGTCTGGGGTCGCAGAATCGAACAGGACTGAGTGACTAACACTTTCACTTTCACTTCTTTATTAAGTGGATGTAATGAAACTAAGATGATGTCATACCGGGTTAGGGTGGGCTTTACCTCCAGTGACTGATGCCCTCAGAAGAAGGGGAGTGCCACACCCTCAAAGGAATAAAGGCATAGAAGTCCACATGAAGAAGGAGGCAGAGATCACAGCCATGCAAGGAGCCAAGGAGCACCAAGAATACCAGGAGCCTCCCTCTAGAAGCTGGAAAAGGCAAGGAAGGATATACTCCCTCTAGGGCCTTTGGGATTCCCTGGTGGCTCAGTGATAAAGAACCTGCCTGTCAGTGCAGAAGACCTGGGTTTGATCCCTGGGTCGGGAAGATCCCCTGGAGGAGGAAATGGCAACCCACTCCAGTATTCTTCCCTGGGAAATCCCATTGCAAGAGGAGTCTTGTGGGCTATAGTCCGTGGGGTCGCAAAAGAGTCAGACTAAATAGCGAGAGCCTCTGGAGGTAGCATGGCCCAGGTGACACTTGAGTTTGGACTTCTAGCCTCTAGAACTGTGGCAGAATAAACTTCTGGGTTCCCCTTGGGCCCCGGCCATCACACACATTATGTGGGATCTTAATTTCCCAGCCAGGAAGCGCAGAGTCTTAACCACTGGACCACCGAGGAAGTCCCAAATTTCTATTCTTTTTAAACCACCCAATTTGTGGTAATTTTTTATGGCAGCCATGCATGCTCGGTCACTCAGATGTGTCCGACTCTTTGCAACCCCATGGGCCCTGCAGCCCACCAGGCTCCTCTATCCATGGGGTTCCCCAGGCAAGAATATTGGAGTGGGTTGCCATTTCCTCCTCCCAGGGGATCTTCTCCACCCAGGGATCAAACCCACCTCTCCTGTGTCTCCTGCACTGGCAGGGGGATTCTTTACCTCTGAGCCACCTGGGAACTGTACGGCAGCCATAGGAAACTAATATATCACCCAACTGTGGGTACGAAGAGTGGGTCTCAGGCCCAGGGTACCGAAGGAGGTTGCACCAAATAACCTCTTGCCAAGTGGGTGGTCCTGCCCTCAGGGAGCTCCTAGTCTGGAAATTTTCCTAGTCCTCAGGGACCACACAGCATACCCCACCTCACAGGGCCGTACGGAGACTGAACTCTCCTTTCCTGGTCCTAACTCACGCCCCCATCTACGCACACCTTTGGCTATCTACGTGGCTGGAGATGGATGTTGAGGTTTCTATTAACAGAAGACTCATTAAAGAACAGAATGGGACTGTCTATTCGAGACAGTCTGGACAGGCAAGTGTAGTAAGTAGAGACCCAGATTATGTTCCACTTCCATTTAAAAAGTTTTAATTACACCCACCCAAAGGGAGAAGGAACAAAATGACCACGATGATAAAAGAACGCAGCGTTTGGGATTTCCCTGGTGGTCCAATGAGTAAGACTCTGAGCTCCCAGCGCAGGAGGCATGGGTTCCATCCTTGGTCAGGGAACTGGACCTAACACACAGCAACTGAAGATCCCGCAGGCCACAACTGAGATTCGGCATGCCACATCAACGGTGGGGGATCCTGTGTGCCACAACCAAGACCCAGCACAGCAGAATGAACAAACACATAAAAATCGATACTAAAAAAAAAATTGTTTTAAAAAGAAAATTATTTTAAAAATGTTCTTAAAAAGAAAAAAAATCAGGATGTCAATCCAAGCTCTGCCATCTGCTTGCTTTGTGACCCTGGACAAGTTACTTCACCTCTCTGGGTCTTGGTTTCCTTTTTCTCGAGTCTGTTGTGAAGGTTTAGGAGTCAGTCTATGCAAGGTACTCAGCACAGAGTCATAGAAGTGCCCATAAGGATGATGGCAATGATGTATTTCCGAGGGACACACACGTGTTCATCACTCGCTCAGCAAGGTCTCAATGGGTGTGCTCCTCCTGTGAGAGAGACTGGACAGTGAACAAAGCAGACACCGCTTCCACTTGCACGGAGCTGGTATTCTGGTGGGGGAGACACTCAGAACTGTGACGAGTGAAATATTTGGGTTAGATCGATGACACACAGGGCGGGGGCTGGAATGCGAGGAGGAGCGGTGGGGCGGGGAGACCAGCTGTGCGGCTTCTCTGGGGGCTGAGTCTTCCTGACAGAGGAATAGCAAGTGCAAAGGCCCTGGGGTGGCCGAGGGTCCCTCATGGCTAGAAGGAGGGGGTGTGGGGGAGGGGAGGGTCTGGATGGTGCAGTCCCCCCTTGTGGGCCGAAGCGAGAGCTTTGGCTTTTCCTGTGAGTGAGATTGGAGCCATATGTGCATGTGAATATATGTGTTTATTTGTTTAACCTAGAAAGATGTCAACTAGGCACTTCACAGAGTCATGATGGAGAGAGTAAGGGCATCAGAGTGGGGTGTGTGGATCACACATCCCTTGAGCCTCATATCTACTCTTTTCATTTTTTTTTTTAAATGAAAGAATAAATCCCCATAACATTTGTGCAATTGACCATTTGAAATCAAAAAAGGGCAAGGACCCAGATCTCTTTCGCCGGAGCACGCCCCCATCCCAGCTCAAGGGACATCCATGAGAAAGCCACTGGATCACTAATGGGGCCCAGATGTGCCCAGAGGTGGCCCTGGCCCCAGACCTGCCTGCCTGGACACTCGTACGGAGTTCGGCTTTACAGCCAGTTTATTTCCTGGACTCGTTTTAAAGAAAAACCCAGGGGAGGATCTAAGGGCCTGGCCAGCCCCTTCTGTTCCCCACCCAAGCTCTCCCAACCCACAGCTCTGAGCTGCTGCCCAGAGGAGGGCAGTTCTTCCCTACAGTAGAAAGCCAACCAGTAAAAATAGAAGGAATGATGGAGCTAGAAAAATCGCCATTTGGCAACCACCATACTAATAATTGATTTAGGTAGAAATCACCAGCAAGGGCTAAACCTCTTGGGAGGAAGCTTGAGGAGAGTAACAGGATATTCACATGGTCCTGGAATGTCTCCCCGCAAGATACAGATTAAATACAAAAAGGGAGAAAGAGGAACTTTATCCACCTTAACCCAGTGGTCAAAAGTGACGTCACCAGGAATGGGACAGGCTGACGTCATGTGCCGCGTGATAACTTGCCCTGGGAAGGGCACGGCCGGACTGCTGTGGTTCTGCCCGAAGCGCACAGCCCAGATTTTAACCACGGGGAAGCATCAGGAAAGTCCAAACTGGGGGACATTCCATGAAAAGACCTGGCCTGAACTCTTCAAAAATGTCAGTCACAAAAGACCAAGGAAGGAGTTGTTCCAGAATAAAAGAGACTGAAGAGACAAGACAAGGAAACTTAACGGGTGGTCTGGATCGCTCCCCACCCCCACCCACCAAAGCGCTACGAGAACATCACCAGGACAGTTGGGGAAGCTTGATTGTGGCCGTGGATTGAATAATAGCGTTGCACCAATGCTGAGTTTCCCAATTTTGATCATTAAACTGTGGTCATAGGAAAGAATGTTCCTGTCCTTAAGAAATATCCACTTACATAGTTAGTGGCAAGAGGGCATCGTTTCTACTGCTTCCTCTCAAATGGTTAAAAAAAAAAGTGGGAATGTGTACCTGTGTAGACAGACAGAGAAAATGCAAACTTGATAAGACGTTTTTCTGAAGAATCGCATGGAAAGATTCCAGTTTATTGTACTTTCCTTGCAACTTTTCTGTCAGGTTGAAATTATTTCAAAATAAAAAGTTTTAAAGAAATCTGAAACACCTGTCTCCCTTCTCTCTCCTAATAGTCTCTATCCGCCCCATTTCACCCCTATAGCCCCCTAGAGACCCAGGCTTTGATTGCTTTATTATAAATCCTCCCCGAGCTTCTGTAGGCAAATACAAACAAGAATGCAGACCATGCTCAGTTCCACCCTTCTTCCCACAAAAAGGAGCATGGTCTGCATGTAATTTTTTTCCCTCAGCTAAATGTGGTTGAGTGGGGGCGGGTCCACATCAGGACAGAAGAACCGTCAACTGTTTGATCCCCACTCCCGCCACCCGGTCCAACATCTTTAAAAAAAACCCCTAGGAACTCGCACCCACCAGCACTCAGGTATGCCTGGCACAGGCCTGGAGGCCCAGCCGTCACATATTCTTGAACCCAACCTTCCCCGAGGCCTCCACCCCTCTGGGCCGGCTCAGTGTCATCCCTCTTGCCTTGGGCCTTTCCCTGGCTCCCAGCTCTTGTTTCTTTCCTCTTCTGACTTGGCTAACTCCATTCTCCACCAGGATGGGAGGAATCGGTGTAAAAGAAAAGCAGGCCTCAGGACTCCTCCGCTTAAAAGCCTCTGTGCCTGCCCTGGGGCTCAACTGGAGTCTGATTCCTCCTTGCCACCCACACAAGCGCTGCAGGACATGGACCCTCTCATCAACCCCACCAGGTCCCCCCCAGCCCCTCTCAGCAGGGGGACAAGCTCATTCCAGCCTCGGAGCCTCTGCACTTGCTGCCTCCTCCAGGTCTCCACTGGAACGGGCTCTGGGCTCTGGCTCTCTGGGCCTTATCAGAGGGCGCCCCACCCCATCGCTCCGAAGCACATGCTCTCTTTAATTCCATCTTGGCAGGTCACTGTAGGAAAGCAGCTTGTTTATTTAGTCACTTGTTTGTTTTCTGTCTCCCCCGCTAAAACATGAGTTCCCTGAGCCCAAGGACTGTCCATCTGTTCAGGGCTGTAACCCCGGGGCCTCGAACACGCGGGTCTCACCCAAACCGACTGCATGGACATCCTTTTCTCTCGGGGGAGGAAAGCACTATCATCACCCTATTTCAGAGGCAGAAACTAGAGTGAGTGTCCAGGGGTCTGAGAGGCGGAGAGCTTTGCTCCAGGGCCTGCGAGCCAAGGGTGCGTGAGCCTGGTTCTTGACTCCCGGGATAAGGGGAGTCTGGTGCACCCTGGTTGAATGCAGGCTGGGGGTTCCCATGAGGCCCACGCCTCGGGGAGTGTGTGAGAACGGTTCTTCATCCCCCACGTCAGCACCTACTGTGGGTAGGTGGACGACCCCCAGGGACCTGGGACACAGTAGGCCCTCAGCACATTGATGCCCACCCCTCACCCACCCCCAACTCCCTGACTTCCCTTCAGGGAGGCCAGCTACAATTTGGCGATTGTTAGAGAACTTTTTTTTTTTTTCTTTTGGGAGGAAAGCTGCAAGTCATTAAGGGCTGCTCCCGGCCTGCGGGTCACCATTTCCTGTTTAGAAGAAAGAATCATCTCTCCTTTGGAACACGAAGCTCCCCCACCCCCAGCCTGGCTCTGGGGCTCCGGGGCGCCTGCAACGCCCGCCCCGCTCAGCTCCCTGCAGGAAACTGGCACCTTCAGTACCTTTTGTGCTCAAAAAGGACACTCATTTTCTCCCGGCCCCAGGAGGGCCCCAGAGGTGAGGTCACCGTGCGAGCCAGTGGGGAGTGAATTATCTCAGTCCCGGGACGCAGCGCTGACCGCCTTCCCGTTCTGTCCTCGAGCAGGAAGTAGAATGACCCCTACCCTTTGGCCCGGCTTCTCACCCTCCCGGCTCCAGCCAGCCAATTTCCTCGCATCAAAGGCCATTTGGTACCCAGCAGCCAGACGGAGGTGTGGGCCTGCCAGGGAGGCCAGAGCGGGCCCGGAGCCCTTGGAAACAGGAAGGACATCCTCTGTCCCTCCTGGCTCACCGCATTCCACTCTCATCTGGAGCAGCAGCCGCGCCCTCTCCAGAAGACCTGCCGGGCTGGGGAAGGCCCCACAGCAGGCCTGCTTGATAAGACCTGGGAGCCAGCTTCCTTCCCCGTGAGCCTGGTCGGCTTGAGAACAAGAGGGCCACAGAGAGGATAAGGACCCTGCGTGCACAGCCCTACCGCCCACCGGCCCGCAGGTGTTTCCCGACCTCCGCATCGGACAGGACGTCCACGCTCCGAGGAAAACCCACCTGCACAAACAAGGTCCCCCGGCAAACCCAGAGGACCAAAGCCAAGACTGTGGGCGTCCGGAGCACTCGAGCTCCCTGCATCCCTGCCCCATCCTTCCTCCCCGAAGGCCCTTGAAAACACTCCTGCGGCGGTAAAACCAGGTAGACTTTTTATATATAAATTATATATAATTTATAAAACCAGGTAGACTTTTTATATATAAATTAACCACTTTATTGAATATCAATAAACCGTACATATAACTATACAAAACGTTTCCTTAGTACAAAATGTCGCTTGCGATATAAATACCAGTGTACCTTTAAAAAATTGTAAACATCTTCCTCCCAGGCCCACCTGTTGGGCCCCGAAAATAGTTCTGGGAGACACAGTGGTGGGGCCAGAGCGCCCCACTCGGGCCCCCGACAAGGGAAGGCAATTATTCACAGTCCCTTTGGAGACATTGTTAAATTGCCTGTGAAACAGGTGCCACCATGACACACAGGAGGCTGAAATAGCTGCCCAGGCCCGGGGGCATCCTGGGGTCCAGACGCGGTCCTCGCGTCAGGGGGCACCACTGCGGGGCACCTGGGGGTGGCCGCTTGCATAGTGAGGCACTCCTCCTGGAGGGGCAGCCTGGGGGTCCCTGGGGGGCAGGCTGGGGCCCCCTGAGCGGGGCGGGAACTTCTCCTCAGTCTGCCGGCTCTTGTCCCCGAGCTCCGAGCAGCTGCACCCAAACAGCTCTGGAGTCACAGAGCCGAGCAGAAAGGCCAGCTCCACGGACGTTGGGAGCAGCGGCTGCCAGGAAGAGTCCCTGCGGCAAGCCACCCCCCCCAACAGGAAGCGCCCCCGCCCCTCTGAGCCTGGCAAGGCATCCAGAAGACCAGGAAACAGTCCCCAGGGTCCAGCCCGATGGTGAAGCTCACGAGGGGATTCTGTGGCAGTGACTAGGAGGCAGGGTCCTCCCTTCTGGAGCGGGGGGAGGCCCCTCTGGGCTGCAGGGAAGGCCCAGAGAGGCGGAAGGAGCCTCGAGAGTCAGCGCGGCCCCCCGGAGCAGCCCGACTCTTGGTGCTTGTGGAGCAGGGACATTCGGGAGAAGGTTCTGGAGCATGTCTTGCACTGGTACTTCTTGACATCCGAGTGGGTCTGGAGGTGGGCCCGAAGGTTGGAGCGGTCGGCAAAGGCGCGGCTGCAGTGGGGGCAGGAGAAGGGCTTCTCGCCTGGGGAGAGACGACAGGAGGGGTTGGTGGAGACGCAGTCACTCGGGAGAACAGCTGATGTCTGCTGACATCCCCAGCCACCCCAGCCTCTGCCACCCAGCTCACCCCAACCTTGAAGGGCTCCCGTGATCCAGAGGCCTGGATTCGGCAGGGAGCGCTGCCGCTTCCCACCGTGTGGCCCTGAGCAAGTCAGCGGGCTTCTCTGAGCCTCCGTTTGCTCATCTGTAAAATGGAGCTGTTCAGCCCCCACACACAGGGGTTGGTAATTGAGAGAAGGCTGAATCAAATACTTTTCCTGCCTTGCCGGCAGACGTGCTCAACAATGACGCGGCAGTGACGGCCGTGTTTGCCAACCGCTTTGTGCCAGGGACGGTGGAAGCACTTCCCACTATCTCATTGAACCCCACCTTCGTCCTGAGTTTAGGGACGCAGAAACTGAGGCACAGGGAATACGCAGGGTTTCAGCAAGAACCAAGCAGCCCAACTCCAGCGCCCTTGGTTTTAACCACTACAGAGACTGCCTCTTAGTTAAGGAGGCTGAAATGGGTGTTTCTTATTATCACCCCTGTACTGCCTTCCTAAAGTCAGCCTAAACCCCCCCCTCTCCCCTCCCCCGGTCACTCCTTTTCACTGCTTCCCCATCACTGGGATCACACTCAAGAAAGTGTCAAGTCTGTCTGTACCCCCATCAGAGAGCCTCACGAAGGCAGGAACCTCCCCACCCTGAATCCATTCCACGCTTCCAACCCAAGGCCTAGAACCCCCAAGAGGCTACAGAAATCTTTTCACCTTGTGACTTTTTAAAAAAGAATCCCACCTGAGGCCCTCTTGCCACCTGGCTGCCCAGGCTGTATTGGGAAGAGCCTGCACTCAGGGCTGGATACACAGTAGGAGCTTTAAGTGCTTGGACAGCAAATCTTTTTCAATAATAAAAAAAAAAAAAGGTCTCAGAAGAGCCTGACTCCTCAGTCACCACCAGACGACACCATTCACCAGTTTTTCATAATTCCTGCCCCAATCAAGAGACTATAATTCACATTCCAGAAACCTTACAGCAATGCTGTTTCGCTTTTCCTTGGGGCTGCGTTTCCCAAATAAAGCCAGAAGAGTAACTCATTAAATAAATACTAATCAAGCCTCTAACTCCACCCAGGCACTGTTCTATAATACTGAATATTCTTTTCCCAGAAACACATTCTCCTCTCCTCCCATTCCCCTGTGTCCCTAGGCCAAGGCCCCCTAGTTAAATCCCGGTGCTGGAAATAAATGAATGCCAGCAGCTCTCGTGGGTGCCTGGGGGCACTGCACGGTGATGGGTGGGTGGGGTCCAGAAGCCAGGTGCCTGCAGCCCACAGGGGAGCCGGATCACAGGGCAGGGACACCAGGAACTGGGCCACCAGCAGAGCGGGGCCAGGGCCAGAGGACTGGGGAAGGGACGCCTGTGTAACCTGCTTTGCCATGACTAGAGCGCCTCTGCATAGGAGGCCCGAAGGGTCTGATGACTGAGTCCTACAAGTTCTTCCTCATTCACACCCTGCTCTGAAAACTCAGGGCCTGGGCTCTGCAGACCTGGAAAAGCGGATGAGGTGCCTGGGTTCCCTGCTTCTTGCCTGCCTCAGGCGAGGCGCAGGAGCCCTGACTCCGGCCTATAAAGCTGGGACTTGGGCAAGTGGCGGCCTTCTCTGTGCCTCCGTTTGCTCACCGCTGAGACGGGGTCAGGATGGCCGCTCAGGGTGGCTGCTGGACTGACTGCCGCGACACAGGTGATGAGAGAGGCCCGGAGCGCGTGCCTTCCCGCCTCCGGCGCTCATCAAACATTATCTTTATGTTACGTGTGATTAGACACGAACCTGGACAAAGGGGCCGGCTGGATGGGATGGGTGGAGGTCTGTGTGCAGAAGCGGGAGGCCCCGCAGGCCTCCACCCCCCCACCCTGGCCCAGCCACATCTCTCTGGTGCTCCTGGAGTGTGAAATGGGCACCAGGCCGGCGGGGACAAAGGCCGCCGAGGGGGGCAGTGTACATGCGATACTCCCTGGATTAAAGGGGCCTGACACGCTGCGGGCCGGCAGCTGCGGCCGGAACAGGTGCTGGGCACCACTGCCCCGCGCACCTGCTCCAGCCCCCAGCCCCCGCCCCCCGGGCGCACCATTAAGACGCACAATGGGAGGCGAGGAGGATGGCGCTGGTGCATTTCAACAGGCTTTGTGTGTCTGGGCCATGCCTTTACATGAAAATAATGTCTGAACGGGAAGGGAGAGGAGCTGGGAGGCTGAGGGGAGCATCGCAGGGCTTCCACTGCCCCCAAATAGAGACCCCGTCGCTGGGCAGCCACCGAGGACACAGGCCAGGCAGTTGGGCCTTTACATGTTAAAATCAGGGCTTTTGTGCACCAAGGACGAAACTGCAGACACGGGCTGCAAGCTCTGGAGGTTGCCTGCCTCCGCCCCCACCTCCCAACCAGGAGGAATGGCATCAATAGTGCCTGCAAAATGCCAGGCTTCACACACTGCCTCACTGACCCTCACAGCTCACAGGTCAGCCCCTGGGCCAGGAAATGCCAGAACTGAGTCTCCAACCTGGCCAGCCTGACCCCCAAAACCAACAGTCATGACCCTTGAACCCTCCCTCTGAAGAGCAGCCCCAAGCAGAGAGGCCTCCCCCATTCACGCTCTGAAAAGGTGGAGTGGATACCTTTTCTGCACTTCTGGAAAGCTAAAGGCTAGGACAGGTTCTATCTCACAAGTTTCTACACATTTAGCATTACAGTTTTTGAAATGCCAAGACCTAATTGTTTTCTGCCGGCAAAGGAGTTCCTGGGCCTGCATGATGGGATTAAGTTTATCTGTTCAGCAGTGAGTGGGGGTGGGGAAAGCAGGTCTGAGAACCATCATGATACTATAACAAGTCATTATCAAGTGATGAGGCAGCCACTGAACCTAGACTGCCTCCTCTACAATACTGCCGTAACTCACTCTGTATGATTAAGTTATAATCAGAGAGGCTGAGAGAGTTAAATCCCGTACCCAAAGACACACGGCTTGGGAGCAGAACAAATACCAACGATGATTTTTGTGCCTGCGGGTCGTGTCTCAAGCATTTTCCCAGGTACTTTCTGTCCCAGGTGTCTCATTTAACTGGCACAAAAACCTCACAAGGTGTTTTTATGCTCATTTCACAGATGAGGATACAGAGGCTAAGGGAGGTGAAACGCCAGCCCCAAGTCTGGGGAGGATCCCAAAGCAGGATTCAGAGCGGAGGCAGGTGGGCAGGCTGACAACATCCTGTCTGGCCAGGGTGGGGGTGGGGGTGGGCTAGGGGAGGGTGGAGCAGGGTGGGCCCCTTCACACCTGGCCCCAACAGCAAGGTGTTGTTTATACCTTTCCCATATCCAGCTCCAACCCATTTGGCTGAGAGGAACTGAGCCTGCTGAGGGACATGTAAAAGTTATCTACTCAGCCCGAGTGCTTAGCTGATGAAGGATGGCATATTTCTGCCAAACTTCAGAGCCAGGCCCCCCCCGAACTCAAGCTAGGCGTCAGGAGATGGCGGGGGCCTCGGTTCCCACAATCTGAAAGTAACAGCAAAGCCCATCTTACAAGCGCTGGCAGGGAAGGCAGGGAGAATGGGGGCCAGGGGGAGGGACTCACCAGTGTGGGTCCGGACGTGGCCCTGCAGCAGCCAGGGCCTGGAGAAGGCCTTCCCGCAGGTGCTACAGACACAGGGCAGCGTGTGGCTCCGGATGTGCATCTTGAGGGCACCCAGGCTGATATACTCCTTGTTGCAGTATTTGCAGTTGAAGGCCTTGCGAGACTGGGGGTCCTTGGCCACGGAGAGCCCGGTCAGCTGCTTGGGCAACTGGCCCAAGCCTGGGAAGGCAGCATAGCCCTCAGCCTCCAAGGAGGAGGCTGAAGTGGACGAGAAGGACGAAGGGGCCGGCGAGGGTGGGCTGGGGGGCTGGGAGCCTTTCCCGCTGTCCTCGTCGGACAGAGAGGTCAGCTCGCCAGCCTTGGGGATCTCCTGGGGCAGGAGAGAAGCCCAGCTGATGGGCTGGGCTTGGGGCGCCAAGAGAGAGTCCCAGATGAGTGTCGGCAAGGAGGCGGTGGGATTGAGGACCTCGGGCGGCGGGATGGCTGCCAGCAGGTGGGCCTGGTCGTAGGGCTGCTGGAAAGTGAGCTCTGAGCAGGGGACAGAGAAGAAGGCAAGGTCAGGCGTGAGCTCAGTCAGCCAGCAGACATCAGCCTGATGTGGGCCAGGGGCTGAACGGGGCTAGCACTCAGGGCTTATCAGATGAATACCAGATTCACTACTAGGGCCGGCAGGCAGTCTGAGCCCCTCTTCACCCAGGTCACCTGGTTCTCCCACTTCAACCTCCAGCTCTTCCGGAAGAATCCCCCTTCCCTAGCTCCGACTCAAGGGGGTCATTTCCAGGTCTCCAAGCTCCCAAGCACCCAGCTTGAGGCCAGCCCCCAACATCCTGGCCCCTCATCTCAGCTGCCAAGGCACCACACCCCTGTCCCAGGCCCCCTTCCATACACATTTCTTCTCCCACACCCTCCCCCAAATCCTCTGGACTCTTTTGGAGCCCTCGGCCCGGCGTCTGTCCAGATAGAAGCCTCCTCTTCTCACTTTTGGGAGGGGCGCCCCTCTTCTCTGCGGCTGGTTTCAGTTTCCTCAGCCCAAGACCACCGCCCTCCAAAAACCCTCTCCACATCTCCCGGACCCACCTGACCCGAGCTTATTCGCACCCAGGCTGTATTCTTTGACTCGACTCTGGCCCCTCGACTTCGTCCCCAAGCCCCCTGCTCCTCCAAGTGCTCTCCTCATGCAGCCTTCGCCTGCCTCCCCAAACTCCCCAGGGGTCCGGTCACCCGGTCCCCTCACCTGGAGAAGAGTCGTGCAGTTCACTGTAATTGGGTCTCCGGCGGGAGCCCGCAGACTTCCTGACGAGGAAAGAGCGCGGCATGGTGGCCGAAGCAGCTGGGGGTGGGGGGCGTCGCGCCGGGTCGCGCCGGGACCGCAAAACCCTCCACCCGCGACGCCGTGCAGCTGCGCTGTGAGTGGAGACCGGCCGCCGACTCCCTTAAGTACGCCAGTCGCGGGTAGGCGTGGCCCGTCCCGGTCACGCCCCTTTGTCACCTCCGCGCCAATCGAGACGCGCCTTCGCCAGAGGCCCCGCCCCGAGCAGGTGCGCCGGGGGCTGGCGGGGCTCGCGCCGCGTGGCGCTGGGAGCTGGGCGGGGCCGCGCGGACGCCGGGCCTCGGGCGCGTGCATGGGCGCCCGGCGGCGGGCTGCCGGGGGCGGGGCGCTGGGAACCCCTGGACGAGGCGGGACCCCTCTTCGGGACTCGGGCGCCCAGGCCGGCTCGGCGCGGCACGCTCTCCCGCCTCTGGCGCCCTCTGGCGCCGCGCGCCGCGGGTCTGGGCACCTGACTTTCGGAGACCGCCACCGCCTCGGGTGTCGGAACGGGGCGGTGGGTGCCTTCGCCCGTAGGGTGCCTCGCAGAGAGCGTGGGATTGACCAGGGGCAGCACACAGTTCGGGGGCGGAGAGAAGCAATAGATCCCTCCACGTGGCTGCTGACAGTGGGCAATGCCACGGCCTTTTTATTTTTATTTTTTTGCAAAGCAAACGGGCATCAGCTAGAAAAACGCACATACTGACTGTGTGCCCACTAACGAACCAGGCACCCCTCCCAGTGCTGGGGGGGGATACAACTCTGAACAAAACACTCGGGGTCTCTGCTGAAGGGTCGCTCGCCCAGTCAAGTGGAGGAGACAGGCGAAGTCAACAGGCAATTTCAATGCAAAGGGAAGTGTATTTCGATGGGTGGGGGGGTGGGGACCACAGGGCACTGTGACAGTCAAGAGGCGGGTCACTTGACCAAGGGTCGGGGCAACTTCCCAGAGGAAGTGAAAATGCCGAGGAGAAAGGCCTGAGGTTAGAGGCAGTAACCATCTGAGCCATTGAGAGCCTCTCTCAGGATGGGGGTGGGGTGGGCAGGGTGGCGGGGTCAGGGCCTGGAGGAGTCTGGACTTTGCCCCAGGGGCACTGGAGAGCTGAGGAGGGACCTGTTTGGAGTTTGGTTGAGAAAGATTACTCTGGGCAGGTGGGAGAAAGAAGTGGGGAAGGGCGGAGCTCAGGTAGTTGCCTCACTCATCTGGGGTCATCGATACTGTGTCTAAAGGACCTGAGGCTAGGCTCCACCGGGGGTCACTGACTGATTCAGCTTTGGGCTGGGCCCAGGGGAGGGACAGACTTCACCCCCAGCTCTCCTCTGAGCCCACCAACTGTGAGGGCCATGCCTGTCCTGGACTGGGGATTGGGCACAGGCCTAAATCCGCAGGTCTCTCCAACTCGTTTCCACCTGTGAAAACCTGTTAAGACCCTCCACTCACCACCTAGCATGAGAGCAGGGACAATTGTCTGGATCCTTAGGTGCTGTGAACAAAACAATCATCCTTTCCCTGTTCTAGCTGGGGAGGGTGGGGGGAGGCGGGGGAGACAGGCCACGCACAGTCACTACAAAGAATATGGCCTCCTGTCTGTTCACTTCCCATCGTGATTTTCCACCTACATCCAGAGGGAGGAGTAACGCCGTGTCCCTTTGCTCCAAACCTCCTGTGTCCCTATCTCACTCAGAGCAGAAGCCGAATTCTTCACCACCGCCCTCCACCTGCTGACCTGACCTCTGCTGCACTTATCTTGAGCCGCTCTGCCCCTCCCCCTGCACAACTATCCACCGCCTTCTTTCTGTTCCTCCATATCCCAGCCCTTGGCACCTGCCGTTCATCTTCCCTGACCCCCCAAAATCTCTCTTCCGCAGGATCTTTACCAGAGAGTCTCTTTCTGTCTTTGTTTCAGCAGGAACTTCGCAAGTGTTCAGCCTCATTAGTAAGGAGAGAAATGCAAATTAAAACCACAATGAGATACTATTTCACGCCCATCAGAAAGATAAAAAGTTAAAATTTGGTCATAGCAAGTGTTGAGGATGTGAGGGCAGGAGGACTTTGGTTCCATGCGGGCGAGAGTGTCATGGGTATGAGCCACTTTGGAAAAGTTTAGCATCAGCGAACAACAGGTGACTCTCCTAGCATTCTACTCTCAGGCCTGCTGCATCCCAGAGGTTCTTAGCCCTGGCGGCAGATCCCCCCAGGGAACACCAAAGCCTGGGCCCCACCCTTGCAGCCGTTCTGATTCAATCACTCTGGGTGGGACCCTCTGGTAGTAGCATTTTTGAAAACTCCTCAGGTGATTCTAGTGAGCAGCCAAGGTTGAGAACTGCTGCCCAGCTTTAATCCCAGAAGAAATGAGAATATTTCTTGCACCCTCGTTCATAATATGGAAAAAACAAAAACAAAAAAAACTGGAAACAACCCAAATGTTTATCAACAGTAGAAAGGATTAATAAACTGTAATTAATAAATTACAATCATATAATGGGATACTATACAGTGAGAAAAACAAACTAAAACTCCATGCAACAACAGGGATAAATCTAAAAAACATGGTGTTAAGCAAAAAGAACCAACTCAAATACAGTTAGTTGGATTTACACAGGTTCAAAAGCAGGTAAAGGAAACCCTTTATTGTCTCGGAATGTATAAGGAGGTGGTAAAACTATAAAGAAAAGCAAGGAAATATTTACTGCAAAATTCTGGAGGATGGTTAGTTGGGGGCCAAGGTGCTTCTAGAGAGGTTTTGATGTTTTGGGATTTTTTTTTTTTTGAGGAGGTTAAAACATTTTTTAATTGGAGTTGCTTTACCATGTAACAGCAAAGTAAATCAACCAGAAACATACAGATATCCCTCTTCCTTGGATTTCCTTCCCACTGAGGTCACCACAGAGCACTGAATAGAGTTCCCTGGTTCTCATTACTGGCTATCTATTTTATACATAGATATTTTATACATATGAATGTCAACCCCAATCTCCAAATCCATCCCAGATAATGTTCTATTTTAAGCACAGAAAGATGTTATTATTAGTCTTGAAACTGTACAATAGGCCATTTAGACACTCTTGCTAAGAATGATATATTTAACACATATTTTAAGTCACCTGAAGGGAAGCATCTCTGATGATCCTAGCCAAGGTAGGATCCTGCCTTACAACGTATCTTTTTTCTTCCATTGCCTGCATGCTCCGTCATGTTGGATTCTCCGCAACCCCATGGAGTAGTCGGCCAGGCTTCTCTGTCCATGGGATTTCCCAGGTAGAGTGGGTTGCCATTTCCTCCTCCAGGGGATCTTCCCCACCCAAGGATGGAACCTATGTCTCCTGCACTGGCAGGTGGATTCTTGACCACAGAGTCACCTGCGAAGCCCTTTAATTCCATTTACCCCATTCGATTTTCTTCAAAGCACTTAGTAGGGTCTCAAACAAGTGTTTGGTGAATGATTACTGGCTGGACCTCTCCTAGTCACCCTGTGCAAGTCGCTCAGCCTCTCTGAGCCTCAGTTTCCTCATCTGTACAAGGAGAGCGTCCTGTCTCCCTGCGATGCCGGATGGGTAGTGGCCGGAGGTGGCTGGTCCTCGAATGCCATTGCCTGGGCCTCCTGCTCTCCCTTTAGCTGCGGGCGGACACCCGCGCCCTGGAGGAGGTGTAACGTGCTGGTGGCGGGGCCTTTCTCCATCTGGGCAGTCCCTTCCCTTCCGATTGAACTATCCGGGCGCTTTATCCTGCCGGTTCGCCCACACACCCCTCCCTCCCAGAGACGGCGACGTGGGAGGGGGGCTTTGGGCGAGGCGAGGCCCAGGGGCTGCAGGTCAGCTCCCGGGGGTGCGGTCCCGGCCGACACTTTGGATGCTGCGGCGTCAGGTCCTCCCGGAAATGGACCGGCTCTGCCCGCTCTCCCCACCTACCCCGCGCCCTCGCGCCGCGGCCCTGCGGCGCCCTCTGCTGGCTGTCATGTGGGGCTGGACGCGCACGCCGTGGGTGGGGATGAAAACTGGTCCAGCTGCCTTGAAGAGTAGTTTGGGGACTTCTCCCAGCGCCAGGACGAGGTGGCCGAGTGGTTAAGGCGATGGACTGCTAATCCATTGTGCTTTGCACGCGTGGGTTCGAATCCCATCCTCGTCGGCCTGTGGTTTCCACGCCCTGACTTCAGCTGTGGCTTCCCAAGTGGTGCTTGTGGTTTTTAACAGGAAAAAAAAAAATCCTCTTCTGCCAATGCAGGAGACACGGATTCCATCAGGAAGATCCCCTGGAGGAGGGCCTGGCAACCCACTCTAGTATTCTTGCCTGGAGAATCTGTTACCCTCAGCAAAGGCAATAGGAAGATCCCCTGGAGGAGGGCCTGGCAACCCACTCTAGTATTCTTGCCTGGAGAATCTGTTACCCTCAGCAAAGGCAATTATTTTTACCAGCGTCTTGTATGACCTTCCAGAGAGAGTCTGTATAGAGACAAGGAGATATATATATTTGTGGATGTTAATATGTACACTCCTTTTTATATAACACCAATGGGAGCCTATACTTTAGCTTAGTTGCTTTTACCTCTTAAGTAACTACACTGCGTGTCTTGAAAGTTGTTCCATATCTTTACACGTAGCTCCTGTAACCCCTTGCAGGGCTGCAGACTCTTTGATTGTATGGATTATACCATAATCACACAATTTATCTTACAAGGGGACTTGTGATAGGCATTTAGATTAGAATATAATTTTTTGCTACTACAAACAAGGGAGCAATTTCAGTGAATGTCTTGTACACACATCTTTGACCGGAAGTGCAAAGATATCTTATTAAAAAATAGAGGGAATTCCTTGGCAGTGGTTAGGACTCTTTGCTCTCATTGCCCTGAGGGTCTGGGTTCAATTCCTGGTCAGGAAACTGAGATCCTGCAAGTCATTTGACATGGCAAAAAAAGTTGTTGATACATTTGTCCAAATGTCCTCTAACAAGGTTAAACTAAATTATACTTCCACCAGCAGGAAGTTGGGGGCCCTTTTTATAACCTGGTGGAGGCAGGGTGTTGTCAGCTTTTCTTTTTTTTAATCTTTCCCCATCTGATAAGGGAAAGTGAGATCTCCTAGTTAAAATTTGCATTTACATGATTGGGGTGGAGCATTTTTCTCAGCCTGTGTCCTTTTCCTTTTCTCAGTGTCCTGAACTGCATCTCTGTCGTTTGGTCACTGATTTGATGAACTTCCTGATCAATAAAAATTCTTTGTATATTAGGCTAGCTGACCCTGTTGATTAGATCATTAACTGCTGAGTGGATCAATCAGAGAGTTCAACTCTGCCGGGAAGAAGACATTGTCCACGAAAAGTTCAATGAATGAATCAAGGCTCAACCTCCACCCTTACCCTTGATTTAAAAAAACAAAACCTCTTGAGTGTCTCCCACCTGCCGGGACACAGTGATTCAGCCCTGGGCTGACTCAGAAGTCCCTCTGAGAATCAGAAGTCACCATCTCAGAATAAGGGTTTCAGGGGAAGTTTCTGGGTCCAAGTCTGTTGAGCGTGGCCCAGAGTTGGGGGCTCCAAGATGGATAAGCCCTTTTTGTTCCCATTTGCTGAGCGCCTGCTGTGTGCCAAGTTCGGTGCGGGAGCTTCACAGCGTAGGTGTCCCGTTAGCATCCCCAAGTGGTATTTGACGCTCTTGGGGAACAGTTAATACATTACAATGCAGACAGATTAGCCATCTGTCAGAAAGGAGAAAACTCTAGATGTAATGGAGTGGAATCATATCAAGACATGAAGTGATAAAAAGCCAGGTGCAGAACAGCATGTACAATGTGATGCCATTTGCATAAAAGAGGGAGAAATATGTGAGTATTTCTTAGAAACACAGAAACAGCCATTGGCAGGAGGACTGGAAACTGGTCTCCGGGATTGTCTCTGAGGAGGGGATCCGAGGGGCAACCAGGCAGGAGCTGGGGAAGATGGTCTATTACATGCCCTTTCCTGTGTCTTAAAAAATGTTTAAATCACTTGCAAGTATTAACCTCATTAATTTTTAATAGGGTAGCAAAAGTTGTCCATCACAGATGATCTGTTAAAAACCTCAGTCCAATCAACAGAATACTTTGCAGCTGGCAAAATCTCAAATCCTGTCGAAGAGTATATAGAGCCTCCCAGGCTCCCATCTCTCTCATAGAAAAAGCCAAAATGCTCACGATACCATGAGGCTCTGCGGAACTGGTCCCCTCGTGGCCCCTCTGAGCTCACTTCCGGGACGAGGCTGTAGCCACAGCGGACCACACCAGCCTCAGCGACTTGGCACGTGATGCTCCCTTTCTGTGGAGTATCTCCCCCGGAGACGGCCACCCGGCTCACCTCACCTCAGGGACGCCTCCTCTGGCACCGTGTCAGCCCCTTCTACCCTCCCCCCGTCTCACACTCCTTACCCACCGCCCCCCCCAGTACTCGACGCATATCTAACACCGCATGTATTTTATTTATTTTGCTGATTGTCCTTCAGATCAGAGGTTGGCAAACAATAGCCCCCAGGACAGATTCAACCTGTGGCTTATTTTTCTATGGCCCTTGCGCTACAAAGAGCTTTAAAAAAAAAAAGAAAAGAAACCACTGGACAGCCAGGGAGGTCCACGAACAGCTTTTACAGACAAACATTTTATCAGTTTGAGGAAAGGAAGCTCTACCGAGGCAGGAAGTATCTGTTTGGTTCACTACTGTGACCTAAGCCTGGTTTATAGTAGGTGCTCAATAAATATTAGCTGAATGAATGAATGAACCGATACAACCTTTTAAGTGAAAACAAAACATTCAGGTGATCAGAATATCTCATAGGCTGCCTGTTGTGCAGAAGTTAATAAATAATATCTACATGTAGGCCCAGGCTGTACAATTAGACCCAAGAATCCGGTTACTTCTGAGGAGGAAAGCAGACAAGGGTGGGAAGGAGACTTCTTTTTCTCCAAACTATTGTGGTTTTTTAAAAATTATTTTATCATTCTTATTGTTATTTTATTTATCTTTATTTTTTTTTGGCCATGCCATGAGACATGGGGACTCTTAGTTCCCCGATCAGGGATTGAACCTGCGACCCCCTGTGTAGGAAGCATGGAGTCTTAACCACTGGACCAATCCCTCCAAACCATTTCTGAATGGTATGAATGTTTTATTTCAGACAAGATCAGGCAGATTCAGGGTGGTATGGCTGTAGACTCAATGTCTATTTCAGATGCATGTCACCATTTCAAATAAAATACTTTTTCATGAAAAAAATCCAACCACAAAACCCAGGCAAAATTTAACTGTCTGCCGCTGAGACCTGGTTTCTTCATCTAGTGAATGAGGATAGTAAGTAGGGTGACCAGCCGGCCCCGCTTGCCCAGGACTGCGGAAGTTCTGGGATGTTCCTGGACAACCAGAAAGAGGTGATTTCCCTGGTTAGAAGCAGTAGTCCAAAGCCTTGAGGGTGGCAGGCGGTTGTGTGGGGACTGGCTGGGGCCCTGAAGCTAGATGTCTCTACACCTGCTGGGCCAGCGTTGTACCTGGAGGTCCACTGATGCTGCAGACCCGACACAGGTCCCTGGGATCTCGCGAAGGTGCAGTGCACATCCTGCCCGGCTAATCTCCGTGCATTTGTCACGGGGGCGGAAACGCATTATCTCACAGAGTATCTGGAGCACTAATTTGCCTTGGCAGCCTCGCCCCTCGGACTGCTGATAGCATCCTGTTATCTCCACTTCTGGGCAGAAGGCTGAACCTGTTTCCAGGAAGAGCCCCAGGGCCGCCTTTCTCCCTGCCTGCGCCCACCTGGAGACCTTTGTGCATCTCTGGACTATGGAGTGTGGGAGATACTACCAAGGAGGGGACAGTGAGAACAACCCTGTCCTTAGATCAGAGGCTGCCACAAGATGCTACCTAGCCTGGGGCTCCTCTTCCCTGCTCTCCCACTGCTCACCTGCTCCAGCCTCTGGCCTTCCTGTTCCTTCTTCACGCAGGTTCTGTCCCACAGCAGGGCCTTGGCCTTCGCTGTTCCCTCTGCCCAGAACGCCCTTTGTTAGCTCTTCCTAGAGCTGCTCCCAGCTCATCCGTCACCTCGGAAATGCTCCTGTCACCACCCGTGGCCACTGCTGCCACGCTGGCCCATCTGGACGCCCCACGAGTGCTGGGCAAGGTTGTTGCTGTTCAGGTCACTAAGTCATGTCTGATTCTTTGCGACCCCACAGACTGTAGCCCGCCTCTGTCCTCCACTATCTCCTGGAGTTTGCTCGAATTCATGTCCACTGAGTCTGTGAGGCTATCTAACCATCTCATCCTCTTCCGTAAAATAGTCAAGATTATCAACCCCATTTTACAGATAAAGAAACTGAGGCTCAGAGAGGTGACATGCCAACATGCTCAAGTCACAGTAAGCAAGCAATGGAATGTCCCTGGCTTAGTGGGTTAGGATTTTATTATAAACCAGCCAGACACAAACAAGCTCCTGCACCCCCGGAGCCCACAGGTGAGGGAGGAATCTGCCAGCCTGAGGGACCCAGGTGAGTCAGAGGAGTGAGACCCCGAGGGACCCCACGCTGAGGTCACAGGGAAGGGCAGGTGAGAGAGGGAAGTCAGAAGACATTCCCGGCAGCAGAGACTGCTGACCACCATGACTAAAGCCCAGGGGCAGCTGAGTGCTCCAGGATGTGAGTTCAGGTGGCAGAAGCCCCTCACTGGGACCCGCAGGCCCCTTGGGCCCACACCCCCAGGAGGCTGCAGCCACCGTGGGCAAGAGCAGGCAGGCTCCGGCCTCAGCAGCTTTGCCTGTGATATTCCCATTCTGTAAATAACTTCCCCACAGGCGGCCCTTGCAGTTCTTGAGATTGCCCGTCTTTTTATAAAATTAGAAATGTCCAAATGGGAGTTTACAAAACTATGGTCTGGGGACTTCCCTGGGGTCCAGTAGCTGAGATTCTCCGCTCTCAATGCCCAGGTTCCACCCCTCGTCAGGGAACCGGATCCCTCACACCGCAACTAAGTTTTTGTGCTGCCATGAAGATCGACAATCCTGCGTGTTGCAGCTAAGACCCAGTGCAAATAAATACTTAAAAAAAAAAACAGTTGTCTGTTTTTAATGTTTGTATTTAATATGTTAACACTTTAAAGACATGTACACACATCTCTGCAGAGCACAAAGCTAGGGTCCTGCCTCGCCCTACCACCTGTGATTGTGTAATCTGAATAGATCCCTTCTTTAGAGCTACAACCACCGCGTAGACTGGGAGCTAAAACCTGAACAAGCCGTCTCAGAAGCCCTCCTCGAAGGCACGTGTACACAGACACACACACACCCTCTGTGTTGACTTCACCTTGCTGTTCTCACTGATTCTAGAGATAGGGTTGCCAAACAAAATCCAGATATCCATTGAAACCAGAATTTAGGGGGTCTAGGATGGTTATGCACACACTGCTATCATTAAAATGGATAAATTACAAGGACCTACTGTATACTGTATACCATGGAGAAGGCAATGGCACCCCACTCCAGTACTCTTGCCTGGAAAATCCCATGGATGGAGGAGCCTGGTGGGCTGCAGTCCATGGGGTTGCGAAGAGTCAGACACGACTGAGCGACTTCACTTTCACTTTCATGCATTGGAGAAGGCAATGGCAACCCACTCCAGCGTTCTTGCCTGGAGAATCCCATGGACAGAGGAGGCTGGTGGTCTGCCGTCTGTGGGGTCACACAGAGTCGGACACGACTGAAGTGACTTAGCAGCACTGTATACCAGATGGAACTCTGTGCAATGTTAAATGGCAGCCTGGATGGGAGCGGGGTCTGGGGGAGGATAAACACATGTACATGAATGGCTGAGTCCCTTCCATGTTCATCTACAACTATCATAAATTGTTAATCAGCTTTATCCCAATCAAAATAAAAAGTTCTAAGTGTGAGAAAAAAAAAAAAAAGAATCTCACATAAACCACAACTAAACTTTTAGTATCAGACTGCACAGGACAGACTTCTTTATCTGAAATTCAAAATTAACTGGCTCTCTAGTATCTTAGGGCTTCCCCGATAGCTCAGTGGTAATATCCACCTGCAACACAGGAGATGCAGAACAGCTGGGTTCAATCCCTGGGTCGGGAAGCTCCCCTGGAGAAGGGAATGACTACCCAGTCCAGTATTCTTGCCTGGGAAACATGGACAGAGGAGCCTGGGGGGCTGGAGTCCATGGGGTTGCAGAGTCAAACACAAAGGGCTCGGGCTTTTATTCGCTGAATCTGGCAGCCCTGCTTAGAGGCTGGCTCTACAGCACTCAGTACATCCCTGACCAGTCCCCTGTTGGTGATGGGCAATGAGGTTACTTCTCTTCTTCTGCTTACCGGGAACGGGATAGTCCCAGGAAAATCCTTGCACAAAGGACACTGACCTCATCTACAATTGTATCTACAGGGTGTGTTCCTAAAAGTCGCTTAGTCACTCTCTGCCTGGATTCCTGTGGCCAGGATGTCAGGGCGTCCACGCCTTAGACCTGCTCCCTGTCTCCCCGACAGCAGCCACCTTCTCTCTCTCAGGCTATCCCCCGACCTTGCGCTTTCTCCTTGTCTCTCTCCATCTTTCTTTCCCTCTCTCTCTGGGTGTCTCTGACTCTTCTATTTTTCTGTCTCACCTCGTGTATGTTTCTTTCTGTCTCCCTGGACTCTGCCTGTCTCAATTCCTCCCAGTCTTTCTCTGTATTTCTGCCTCTCTCAACTTCTCTTCATTTGACACAGCACCTCTCTCTATTAAATACTTAGAAGTTTTGAATTTTTTTATAAGGGAATTAAAACCATTGTTTATTTTAAAATTAATCTGTTTTAATTGGAGGATTGCTTGACAATATTGTGATGATTTTTGCCATACATCAACATGAATTGGTCACTGGTACATACCTGAAACCACCTCCAACTTCCCTCCCCACCCTATCCCTCAGGGTTGTCCCAGAGCACTGGCTTTGGTGCCCTGCTTCATGCAAAGCTTTGAATTAAAAAGAAATTAATTTGGCTGCATTGGGTCTTAGTTGCGGCTCAAAGAATCTTCATTGCACACAAGATCTTTTCATTGTGGCCCTCGAACTCTAGTTTCGGTGTGAGGGTTTAGCTGCTCCACGGCATGTGGGATCTGAGTTCCCTGACGAGGGATCCAACCTGTGTCCCCCTGCATCAACAGGTAGATTCTTAACCACTGGACAGCCAGGGAAGTCCTGTATATAAAGTACTTAGATGGGTGGGCAAAGATATATTTGGAAAGCTGTTCACTGTAGCATGGCCCATAACATAGTTGTGAAAATTAATAAAGGGTTATTGTTCAGTTGCTAAATCTGAACGATTTAGTCTCTGCAACTTCATGGACTGCAGCACACCAGGCTTCTCTGTCCTGCGCTATCTCCTGGGGTTTGCTCAAGTTTATGTCCATTGAGTCAGTGATGCCGTCTAACCATCTCCTCCTCTGCCGCCCTCTTCTCCTTTTGCCGTCAATCTTTCCCAGCATCAAGGTTTTTTCCAATGAGTTGGCTCTACACATCAGTTGCCCAAACCTCACTAAAATGGAGTTGGGAGGCCAGAAAGGGGAGCTCTCATGCATACACCACTAGAAGTCAATACAGACCCCAACAGGAGATGTCCCTTGCATCTGCGGTAGGAAGGGACACTATTTTACTACTGCCAGCAGGAACAAGAAAGATTTCCTCCTTGTCAACAGCTTGGCCACTGAGAGACTGTCACAATGCAGCCAATGAGAAGGCACTGTCCTTCAAACTCCCAGTTTCCTCCAAGGGCCTTTGTGTTTATAACAGCCTCTCCCAACTTCCCCTTCTCCTGTGTAAGAGTTTCCTCTCCTTTATTTTACTGGACTTGCATTGAAATTGCCACCTGTGCATGTCTCGAGTTGAAATTCTTTGCTGTTCCTGAATAAACTCATTTGATTGGTTAAAAACAACAACAACTGATTGTGTTATTGTTTTAGGTTAACAGAGTCAAACTGGAAACCTAAATACTCATTGATAAATAAAAGTAAGGTCCATCCTCACCAGGAGGGTCAGGCAATCATTAAAAATAACACCACAATGACAGGAAAGATGTTGAGAGATAAATCATGGAGTAAAAAATGCAGGTTATAATCTATATAGACAAGAAGTAAAGCATTCACCTATTTTAAGTTTCAACTAAAAATATGACCCAAGGACATGTATTTCATTATTAAATGATCACTGATTGTCTATGGGGTGGGATGAGGAATGGTTTCCAATTTTTTATATTTTTCTGCTTTACCTGTCTTCTGCTATTTTCTAAACAATAAGCATTATAGTTGTTTGTTTGTTTAAGGAGACCCTGGTGACTCAGTGGTTAAGAATCTGCCTGCAACGCAGGAGATGCTGGAGATGCAGGTTCAATCCCTGGGTCGGGAAGATCCCCTGGAGGAGGGCATGGCAACCGTCTCCAGTATTCTTGCCTGGAGAGTCCCAGGGACAGAGGAGCCTGGCGGGCTACAGTCCCTCAGGTCACAAACTATCAGACACAATTGAAGCAACTGAGCATGCATTATAATTTTTAACATCGTACATATTTGCTCCTTATCATTTTATGTATTTATACACACGGGCACACTATTTTTTCCTGAGCCATCTGAGAGTAACCCTTTACTTATATCATTTTGGGGTGGCTGCTCCGCGTGGCATGCAGGACCCTAGTTCCCTGACCAGGGACTGAACCCATGCTCCATGCAGTGGGAGCAAGGAGTCTTGACCCCTGGACCACCAGGGAAGTCCCATCATGCCCTTTAAACTCGTAAACGTCTGTCTCCTAAGAACAAGGACATTCTCTTATGTGACTGCGGTGCAACTCAAAATCAGGAAATCTCACACTGATAAAATACTGTTACTTGTTCCACAATCCTTATTCCAATGTTAGCAATTGGTCCATGAACACTCTTTAGAGCAACCCCCATAACATCAAGGATCCAACCTGGGATCATGCGGCACTGCAGCTGGTTGCAGCCTCCGGTCCTCTTCAACCTTGACATTTTGGAAGAGGTGGAGCGGGTTCGTCGACTGTCTCCCAGTTTGGAAGAGTTGCCTGATGTTTCCTTACTCATTCGTCTGTGTGCGTGCTCATTCGTGTCTGACACTGCGACTCCAAGGATTGTAATCTGCCCGGCTCCTCTGTCCATGGGATTCTTCAGGCAAGAACACTGGAGTGGGTTGCCATTTCCTTCTCCAGGGGATCTTCCTGATCCAGGGATCAAACGCGGGTCTCCTGCACTGGCGGGCGGATTCTTTACCACTAGTGCCGCTTGGGACGCCGTTCCTTACAATTAGACTCTAGTAAATGTTTTTCTGTCGGACTCTGGGAAGTGCTGCGTTCTCCAGTGTGCCCATCAAGTCTCCCGTGACTTGCCCCGTTATCAGTGACGTGAATTCTGACCCCTCGGTAAAGGAGGAGGCTGCTAGGTCTCTCCACTGCAAAGTTACTAATTTTCAGTATTTACTTTTACTTATTTTGCTGCTCTTACTTGTGGCACGAAAGATCTTTGGTTGCGGCATGTTAAGATCTTTAGTTGTGGTATTCAAACTCTTAGCTGTGGCATGTGGGATCTGCTTCCCTGACCAGGGATCAAACCTGGGCCCCCTGCGTTGGGAGCATGGAGTCTTAACCACTGGAGCACCATGGAAGTCCCAAAGTTAGTAATTTTTCCTTTGTAAATAATTTGAGGGGTGATCATTTGAGACCAAACAGTCTAGTTGCTTTTTATAAGCAGAAAAGGTATCGTTAAAGTCTGGCAACCTGTAAGAACTGAGCTTGCCCACCCAATTCTAACCAACAACGGAGTGGCTGCCCTACCCCAGCTATTATACAATAGATATGTTGTTGTAAGGCTAGCCCGTCTTACAAGATAGAATTTCCTACACTAGCCTAAAGATGGCTTCCCTAGTGGCTCAGTGATAAAGAATCCACCTGCAATGCAGGAGACCGGGGTTTGATCCCTGGGTCGGGAAGATCCCCTGGAGAAGGGAATGACAACCCACTCCAGTATTCTTGCCTAGGAAATCCCATGGACCAAGGAGCCTGGCAGGGTACCAGGGGGTCACAAAGGGTTGCACAGGACTGAGCCTAACACTTGGACCCTAAGGATGCACTTTACCAGAGGCTCTTTTTAAAAGATAAGATACTTAAGCCCCACCCACACCTGCCAATCATAATCTGGTAAGCAAGAAGCCTGAGAATCTATCTGGTAGCAACTGTGACTGGTGATAGAAGCAAGGTCCGATGCTGTAAAGAGCAATAATGCATAGGAACCTGGAATGTCAGGTCCATGAATCAAGGCAAATTGGAAGTGGTCAAACAGGAGATGGCAAGAGTGAACGTCGACATTCTAGGAATCAGTGAACTAAAATGGACCGGAATGGGTGAATTTAACTCAGATGACCCTTATATCTACTACTGCGGGCAGGAATCCCTTAGAAGAAATGCAGTAGCCATCATGGTCAACAAGAGAGTCTGAAATGCAGTATTTGGATGCAATCTCAAAAACGACAGAATGATCTCTGTTCGTTTCCAAGGCAAACCATTCAATATCACGGTAATCCAAGCCTATGCCTCAACCAGTAACGCTGAAGAAGCTGAAGTTGAATGGTTCTATGAAGACCTACAAGACCTTTTAGAACTAACACCCAAAAAAAAAATGTCCTTTTCATTATAGGGGACTGGAATGCAAAAGTAGGAAGTCAAGAAACACCTGGAATAACAGACAAATTTAGCCTTGGAATAGGGAATGAAGCAGGGCAAAAACTAATATAGAGTTTAGCCAAGAAAACACACTGGTCATAGCAAACACCCTCTTCCAACAACACAAGAGAAGACTCTACACATGGACATCACCAGATGGTCAACACCAAAATCAGATGGATTAAATTCTCTGCAGCCAAAGATGGAGAAGCTCTATACAGTCAACAAAAACAAGACCGGGAGCTGACTATGGCTCAGATCATGAACTCCTTATTGTCAAATTCAGACTTAAATTGAAGAAAGTAGGGAAAACCACTAGACCATTCAGGTATGACCTAAATCAAATCCCTTATGATTATACAGTGGAAGGGAGAAATAGATTTAAGGGCCTAGATCTGATAAGAGTGCCTGATGAACTATGGAATGAGGTTCGTGACATTGTACAGGAGACAGGGATTAAGACCATCCTCATGGAAAAGAAATGCAAAAAAGCAAAATGGCTGTTTGGGGAGGCCTTACAAATAGCTGTGAAAAGAAGAGAAGTGAAAAGCAAAGGAGAAAAGGAAAGATATAAGCATCTGAATGCAGAGTTCCAAAGAATAGCAAGAAGAGATAAGAAGGCCTTCTTCTGCGATCAATGCAAACAAATAGAGGAAAGAAACAGGATGGGAAAGACTAGAGATCTCTTCAAGAAAATTAGAGATACCAAGAGAATATTTCATGCAAAGATGGGCTCGATAAAGGACAGAAATGGTATGGACCTAACAGAAGCAGAAGATATTAAGAAGAGGTGGCAAGAATACACAGAAGAACTGTACAAAAAAGATCTTCATGACCAAGATAATCATGATGGTATGATCACTCACCTAGAGCCAGACATCCTGGAATGTGAAGTCAAGTGGGCCTTAGAAAGCATCACTACGAACAAAGCTAGTGGAGGTGATGGAATTCCAGTTGAGCTCTTTCAAATCCTGAAAGATGATGCTGTGAAAGTGCTGCACTCAACATGCCAGCAAATTTGGAAAACTCAGCAGTGGCCACAGGACTGGAAAAGGTCAGTTTTCATTCCAATGCCAAAGAAAGGCAATGCCAAAGAATGCTCAAACTACCACACAATTGCACTCATCTCACACGCTAGTAAAGTAATGCTCAAAATTCTCCAAGCCAGGCTTCAGCAATACGTGAACCGTGAACTTCCAGATGTTCAAGCTGGTTTTAGAAAAGGCAGAGGAACCAGAGATCAAATTGCCAACATCCATCTGCTGGATCATCGAAAAAGCAAGAGAGTTCCAGAAAAACATCTATTTCTGCTTTATTGACTATGCCAAAACCTTTGTGTGGATCACAATAAACTGTGGAAAATTCTGAAAGAGATGGGAATACCAGACCACCTGACCTGCCTCTCAAGAAACTTATACGCAGGTCAGTAAGCAACAGTTAGAACTGGACATGGAACACCAGACTGGTTCCAAATAGGAAAAGGAGTACGTCAGGGCTGTATATTGTCACCCTGCTTATTTAACTTATATGCAGAGTACACCATGAGAAATGCTGGGCTGGAAGAAGCACAAGCTGGAATCAAGATTGCCAGAAGAAATATAAATAACCTCAGATATGCAGATGACACCACCCTTATGGCAGAAAGTGAAGAGGAACTCAAAAGCCTCTTGATGAAAGTGAAAGTGGAGAGTGAAAAAGTTGGCTTAAAGCTCAACATTCAGAAAACAAAGATCATGACATCTGGTCCCATCACTTCATGGGAAATAGATGGGGAAACAGTGGAAACAGTGTTAGACTTTTATTTTTGGGGGGCTCCAAAATCACTGCAGATGGTGATTGCAGCCATGAAATTAAAAGACGCTTACTCCTTGGAAGGAAAGTTATGACCAACCTAGATAGCATATCGAAAAGCAGAGACATTACTTTGCCAACAAAGGTCCGTCTAGTCAAGGCTATGGTTTTTCCTGTGGTCATGTATGGATGTGAGAGTTGGACTGGGAAGAAGGCTGAGCGCCGAAGAATTGATGCTTTTGAACTGTGGTGTTGGAGAAGACTCTTGAGAGTCCCTTGGACTGCAAGATCCAACCAGTCCATTCTAGGGGAGATCAGTCCTGGGTGTTCTTTGGAAGGAATGATGCTAAAGCTGAAACTCCAGTACTTTGGCCACCTCATTCAAAGAGCTGACTCATTAGAAAAGACTCTGATGCTGGGAGGGACTGGGGGCAGGAAAAGGGGACAAGAGAGGATGAGATGGCTGGATGGCATCACTGACTTGATGGACCGGAGTCTGAGTGAACTCCAGGAGTTGGTGATGGACAGGGAGGCCTGGCATGCTTCGATTCATGGGGTCGCAGAGTCGGACACGACTGAGCGACTGAACTGAACTGAACTGCCTCCCACGTAATTCATGTCTTCAGGGCACGTTTGGGAAACACTTGACGTAACAGTAGTTGTCTCAGATACTCACAGCTGCCAGCTGCTGCAGTGCGGCTGAAACTGGATGGTCTCAGGAATGAGGAGGAGAACAGTAGCCGCATTGCTGTTGCTGTTTCGTTGCTAAGTCAGACTCTTTTGCAAGCCCATGGACTGTGGCCCACCAGCCTCCTGACCTTGGGATTATCCCAGCAAAAGTGCTGGAGTGGGGAGCCATTTCCTCTTCCAGGGGATCTTCCCGACTCAGGGTTGGAACCTGAGTCTCCTGCACTGGCAGGCGCATTCTTTACCACGGAGCCACCTGAGAAGCCGCTCTGCTGCACCAGAGTGGGAGTCACTTACCCTTCCCAGCCCCCACTCCATTGTCTGTGTAATGGGAATGCTATCAGCACCCCTCCTGCAGGGCTGGAAGAGGATTCAATGAGATTGACTTTTCTGGAATGCCTGGTTTCGGTCACCTTCTGGGAGCTAGAGGAGGAAGGATTAAATAAAAATTACTTGAGGGATGTCAGGAACCTGGGATGAGGATTATCCCTGTTCCCATAACGCCCAGCTGAGCCCTCACGTGGGACATTCAGCAGGTACTGCGGATTCTGAGCGCATCCAAGGACGACATCGAGGGCGTGGGCAGGGCAGGTCCCCACCAGCTTCTTTCAGGCTCTTTTTACCACCCAAATTCTGAGCTGGAATCACCACAGAAAAGGAAGTACCATTGTAAAAGGGCTCCCTTTAAATCCGAGGAATATTTATGGAGTCTACTTGGAGCCAAGCATGGAGGACAGTGGCGTGCCAGGTCTGGTCCTTGCCCCCCAGAGCTTCGTGTGGGAGACAGCCATTAAAACAAGTAACAGCACAATAATTTAATGAGGTGTGAGCTTCCCGGCAAATAGATGTTCAGAACATTTATTCTGATGATGTACGTTCAGTAGAGCTCCCAGGCTTCCACAGGTGTCCAAGTGTTAGTCACTCAGTTGTGTCTGACTCTTTGCAACCCCATGAACCATAACTCACCAGGCTCCTCGTCCACAGGATTCTCCAGGCAAGAATACTGGAGCGGGTTGCCATGCCCTCCTCCAGGGGATCTTCCTGATCAAGGGATGGAACCCAGGTCTCCTGTACTGCAGGTACCTTCTTTAACTGAGCCATCAGCAAAGCCACACATGCCGAAGGATCCTACATAAACCTATTTAACTCAGAAGGGGAAGTACTTTCCAGATGTCCCACAGCCAGAGGCAGAGTGCAGAACCGAGACAGGCCCATGACCTCAGATCTTTGCGTGTGGAACCCACTACTGCGATGTTTTAGGGCTGTTGCTAAGGCACCTGAAGTCTTGTTTCATGGGACAGGATCACTTCTTGCCTCACTGGAGCTCCCAAACGTGTGTCTGTGGTGGAGGACAGTGGGGACAGGGGTGGCAGGGAGGTGGGTTTGAGCTCCAGAGAAGACAGGCCCAGTAAAGCCAGCTGGTGAAGAGTCAGAGCTGAGATCAGAGCCAGATGGAACTCACTCGTGACAGACAAGAAGTTCCCCTTAAAAAGCACAACAGTCTTCTGGAGGCTCCCCAAACCCAGGCTTCAGCAAACTGAGGTTAATAACAACAGGCATTACAGGGTACCAGTTGGATAAATCATGAATTTTATTTATATTTCACTTTAAAAGCCAGAACATAACAAACGTCACTTTCTGGATAGTCATCTTATTAGAAATACATCAAGTGCACTTAATACAATGAAACTCGTCTCTTGGTACCACTGTGAGACCATCAGGTGAGGCTTTGTTAAATTTCCCTCTAAACTTAGGCTGAGATGATCTCAATTCAGGCGGGTCATAGCGAACTTTTTCCAGAAATTACAGTGAAGAAGCTGTAATGACACCCGGGCCCTCCCAAGCGACAGCGTGTTAGAGAAAGTTACTTTGCCCCACAGGACCTGGTCCCTACCGGTTCCTGAGCACGTGCGATCTTAGCGGCAGGGAGGGCGAGGCCCCAGCAGTGGTGTCCGGCCCAGAGTCCAGGGTCACCTGAAACTTCAGCCACTGACCAACAAAAATATCCCTATTCAGACAGGAGGTCTAGCAGGAAAAAAATGAACCTAGATAGGGGGCCTTCTGGTCTACCAGAGGCTCTGCTCCTCCAGATGAGACAGCCCATGGCCTTATTTATTAACATTGGTGAAACAAGGTGAACTTCAAGCTTCTTGAGCTGTTAGCAAAGCAAGTTTCTGGTGGACAGTTTCCATGACCAACTGCTCCCAGGAGGTGTGCTGTGCCTCCTGACCTGCGGGTCTTGTCAGAAAGACAGCAGGTGGGGAGGCTGGACTTCCCCTAACCCCTCCGCCTCAGAAGGCAGGTCTTTGTACACTGATAAACGTGTTGAAACCAGTTTTATAAGGAAGAAGTCTGTAACAGGAAAGCAACCCTCAGGTTAATCTAAGTTGCCAAATAAAAGATGACAGAACTAGTGCCCCCTGGGCCCAGGACTTCTTACTCATCTGAGGGCCCCTCTTTGTGCTTCGAGGACAAGAATGTAAGCAGCTTCCCAGAGAGGCAAACATGACTAAGTCACTGGAAAGTAACTCGTTAGTTTGAAAAAAATCAGAACCCAAAGCTGTGGCCCTCCCACCTCACTTAAGCTGACCCTTCTCCTTAGTTAGGAATAAATGGAGTTTAAGTTTCCTAAGTCAGAAACACTTCTTTTCACTAAAAATATGTGGTTACACCTTACCCTAAGAAGGCACCATGCAGGCATTTAAGGTTGAACCAGTTAATCCTAAGGGTGTGCAGGAATGGGAGGGAAACAGCACTCATCAAAACTTCCAGCATCAGACCATGTTCAGCTCAGAACACTCACTCCAACAGGACCTGTGAAATGCTTCCCATGAGGTAACTCCAGCTTCCGGCAGCTGCTGCCAACGACCAACAAACAGGAACTCGCACAGCACGGGAGCAGCTCCATCACCCACGAGACGCCCTATTGCCAGAGCTCACACACCCCGGGGACAAGGAGAGGAGACGCTTGTCTCACTTGTGCTATTCATGACCCAGAAAAGGTCCTGGCTGGCTTGGAGGACCCGAGAGATCGACACAGGACAGGAGGACAGGAGGTGCGAGCGTGACGCATGGACAGGTGGGGCAGCGGGGCGCCCTTCCGGAGACGGGACAGAGGCTCCGCAAAGCGGCTGAGGAGCAGGACGAGAGCAGACAGGAGACACACAGGTGAGCAGAGCCTCGGGGGAAGGCGGGCCCGTTCCCTGTTCGGAGTGACCCTGCCCTAACACCAGGCCCACTCCCAGGCCTGCTGCACACTCGGGGGCGAGTCACGTTCTCCACACGGAGCCAAGGCTGGGGGGCAGCCCCGGGCGCGCCTGCTCACTGGTCAATGATGGAGCGCTGCAGCACCTGGTTTATCATGTCTTCCTCATCCACGTCGTAATCCTGCGGACAACACAGACGCTTAGCAACTGTGTGCAGCTAAGGGGACTCGCTGTGGGTCGGAGAAGCAGGGCATCTGAGCAGAGCTCTGGAGAAGGGCCAGGGCCCAGCTGCACGGTCTGCGATGCTGGCTGCCTGACCCTGGGCAGCTGCTTGATTTCCATGCCGCAGCTGCCTCACCCTGACCATGAACATGCTCACGGCACCCTCAGACGGGCAGGCACCTGCACAGAGCAGGTTCTCAGAGCTGGAGTGCCCGGGGTGAAAACAGCCTCTCTGATTCAATAAGGCAAAGCTATCATACTTGGGCTTGTCTTGGCAGCTGTATTCATCTTTAACAAAAAGATGCTAATTTTGAAGTCTGAATTTTATACTCTCATTAGGACAAGAGTAAATTGCTCTTTAGGACAACTCAGGAAAGAGTCATGCTTTCCATCTTAGGTCCTGAAACACAGCCATTGAGACTGAATGCTACTCTCAAATCCTAACCTGACACCTATATATGTAAATAAAAGGCTTACCTGAGACAACTAGCTGGATTTGTCACCGTAATGCCAAGACAATAGTGTGCCCTTCAAACCACTCAGCTCCAGGGGAAGGATGTAAACCTGATGACCACGTTTGGCTAGTTTTTTTTTTTTTTTTTTTTTTTTTTTTTTAATTTTTAAATTGAAAAAAAATTTGGCTGCACCGGGTCTTCATTATGGCATTCAGTTGTGGCATGAGGGATCTAGTTCCCTGAACAGGGATCAAACCCAGGCCCTCTGCATTGGGAGCATGGAGTCTTAGCCACTGGACTCCCAGGGAAGTCCCAGTGTGTTTGATTTGACCTGAAGTACTTTAAGAAATAAATATGGGACACTTCACATGAAATTCTGCATTTCCAGCTTCTTGGTATTGGGGCAGGAAGGAACCTGGCAACACAGTGCCCAGCTCCACCCCCATCAGCTGGAGCTGCTGGCAGCATGATGAGTCATATACACTGTCCAGCTTGTAACTCCCTAGGACAATCACGTCCATGACTTGCCTGGACCCACGGGCTTCTGAGCTTAAGGATCCCAAACCAGGTTCTGTAACAGCTAGAAGCCACATACGAAACAAAGTGGATAAAAATTTTGGAAAACATAAAAGGAAGCTCACTCTGTCTCAGTCTCGATGGCTGGCCAGTTCACTTCCTTAAACGCCACAGAGCTGTCATTCCAGGGAGCCCATCACATCAGTGACAACCCCCCCACGGGCCCGCAGTTCTCGGGTGAGGGGAGGGAGGGAGCCGTGTGGTCCGCCGGGTGCAGGTGGGTCGAGGCGGGGGGGCGCGTGGTGGTGGTGGGGTGGTCAGGAATCAGCGCCCAGGCTGCAGACTCACCACGAAGGTGTCGTAGGAGAACTGGTGCCGGCGCTGGAGGTGCTCGATGAAGTTGGCGCTGCGGTAGTTGGGGTCTCCCCAGGGCATCGAGGCGCATATAGGACACACCTTCCGGCACAGAAGCATGGTGTCAGGGATGGTTTAGGTACTCGGTGCCTGAGCAGACACCAGCCCTCTGTGGACTGTGTCCGGCCACCTTTGCTCCAGGACAGCTTTCCTGACTCCCGGCCCACCACCTGGTCACACCCTCAAGGGCACATTCACATCCCGGAAGACATCAGTCTCCTACTGACGAATGGACAGGCAGGGCAGGGTGTGGGTGGTGGGTAAAGGCTTAAGCCATGATACCACCCATTTCTAATCCCCTACTGAGGAGAGAACAGGGTCAGTTTGTCAGACCAGGAGGGGCCCAGATGGAGCCTTCCAACCCAGTGGGCAAAATGATAGTAAAAGCACAAAGAAAACCAAGGAAATGACAGGTGAGCAACGTCCCAAGGAAGTAACACAGTCTTACATGCTATTTTTATAAAGTAAATGTTCAGATGAAGGGGCTGAGGGTGAAAAGCCTTCACCCAAGAGGCTGATTCCGGCTTTGCAGAGTCAGAGGTATTGGAAAGACAAAGAGTACATGGCAAACAGCCAATCAGTGTGGCTAGAGTGGAAAATTCCTGGAGAGAGGCCGAGAGGAGTGGAAAGGGGGAGAGCCAGGCCTAAGTGGGCTGGATTGGCGATAGCACGTCACCATTCACTTTACAAGGAAGATACGGTGACAGAGGGGGCTGACACGAGAAGAATGTGACATGATGGGCAGCTCCTCGAGTGGAAGAGCTGGTGCTGTGGAGCAGGGCATGGTCAGGACCAGAGTCTGAGGGGGAGACTTCCGAAGGGCAGGGCTCAAACACTGACCATTACAGAGTTCTGCAGAAGGAGGGCAGAATGGGGAGGGGCAAGGGCTTTAACGAGACAAAGTAATCAGAGGGATTTCAGGAAGCCAAAGGAAGGGGGAAAAGGAGAGAAAATTAAGCTGTAGTATCAGATACCATACAGGAGTTTAGCAATACCTATCAAGATTATGAATATAGTTAACCTTTGACCAAATTAATCCGTATCTAAGACTAATTTGTTTTTTTTTTGGGTCAGGAAGTAGAATTTACTGATGGCCTTGACTGAGGAAGGGACAAGGCCTTGTCCAGGGGCCATGATTAGGGATGAAGCTGACCCCAGAGCCATCTGGGATGGGCCCACTTTTCAGCCCCCAGGTTTTCAAATTCATCTGCATTCATTTCAGTTGCTCAGTCGTGTCCGACTCTTTGTGACTCCATGAATCGCAGCACGCCAGGCTTCCCTGCATTAAACTTAGCAAATCCCTACTTCTTGGAAGATATGGATCTTCTGGTGGCCAGGGGAACTTGAACTTGGCCTTGAAAAGCCTCAATCACATACTCCTCGTTCAGCAGCTTGGTGCCGATGGACATTATGACTTGGCCAACATGGGCCCTGGCCACTGGGCCCTGGGGCTTTCCAAAGGCACCCTGCATACCTGTCTGGAGCCTAGACTGGGAATAGCATGAGGCCAGACAGGAATGTCTGTGGAAAAAGCCTGTCTCCAAGGTCCCTTAGGGCAACCCATCCAGGCGGCAGGGCGCACACACTACCAGGGAGGGCGCTGTCTATGGTCACTGCACGCCAGGCCTTGAAGAAAGGAGCACAGTTGGCCTAACTGGCGGCAGTTCAAGACTTTACTTCACAGACATAAAAAATACAGGCGAAGGTATGTCAAAATCCATGGCAGTCTTTTCAAACGCACCATGAAAAACTTCAGGACTATAGGAAATAATAATTTAATAAACTATTCCTTATCCCCAATGCCTAGATTTAAGTGTGGCACACTTTCTTCAGCAATAAATGAAGCATTTAAAAATAAGATACAATTCACCCTTAACTCTTTCAGAACAGTCCTAAAAATGTGTTTCCCTTTATAATATTACTTATTATCTCACCCATCAAACAACCATTTTTTAGTAGCAATTAATATCCAGTCCTTAGACTTTTAGATACTGTCAGAAGTAACCCTGACATTTGTCAATAAGGGACCAGTTAAATCATGGTACAGAGACCAGTAATGGAAAACTGGCAGCTCATTAAAAAAGAATCCGATCCACATGTACTGACGTGAAACCAACGTCAGCGACGCCGGTTACAGTGTGCAGAATGCGCTGCCACTGGCATCAAAAGGGGGACAAGAAAGGAAGACATGCACGAATCACACTTCCAGTCAAAAGCTAGAAATGTCCCTGGGTGACACAATTTTGTACTTTCCACCCACAGAGTGAGCACTACCCAGAGGCCAATGGGCAGCCCACAGAGGTGCCTCTGATGCCGTGAAGCCAGATCTGGTTTAAGTGCCAGGATACCGCCAGGTTCCAGTACTGGTTTTGCATTAACCAGCTTCATCCACCTAGCATGGGTACCATTTGTAGGCTTCCAGAAATGCACTCATTTCTATTACTACTATTATCTATTACTATTACTACTAATAATAGTAATAGAAATAAGTGCAGGGAAGATGGTGGCAGGAAATGAATGAAAGTATCTCTGTCATTTGATTTAACATCCGTTTTAGTTTTCATAATTAGCAACATAGGTGAGTTTACCTGGCTAACTTTAAAATGGAAACGGGTAGTGGCGGCAGGTGGCGGTGGCTGTCTGTCTCTGTGTCTAAGCTCACTGGCTCTTTCAATCAGTAGTTAGTTATTAAGAACTGTAACTAAAACATCTTGAGGCAGCAGCTGAAAACTTGGCTTTGGGGTGTAAGATAAATGGGAAAATAGAAATGAAAGTAGAGAGAAAGTTGTATTAAGGCCCATCTGTCAATCATACTAAGAGGATGGGGTGACACTGCTGAGAGGGGCCAAATTCGAACTTTTTAAGGAAACCATATGTCAGCCTTGATATTTAAATTAAATGTCAAAGACTGATCAGCACTTTCCTAATACTTCCATCTAAATTCTCTTTCTCCCCAACTATGAAGAAGCTATTCAAATGGAAAACAGCAAGTTTATGTAGAAACTTGGCAGACAAGATCCAAATTAACATTACCAACAATGGGAGCGACAGGCGTCACTTGACTCCCCTGATGTGCACGCAGAGGACAGAGCATTCGCGTAGGTAACCATGAAGAAACAGACAAACCCAAATTGAAGGACAAGCTACAAAACAAGTGGCCCACCCTCTTCAGAAAACGTCAAGGTCATGAAAGAAAGAAAAACTGAGGACTAAAGGGACTTAACATTCAAATATAACACAGATCCAGGATCTGCAGGCTGGAGAAAACTGCCTGGAAGGACATTTCAACTGTTAAAATTTAAACGTGAATTGCAGGTATTAGCTTGTATCAATGTCACAATTCCTGAGTGTGAAAATTAAAACACACAAAAAATGTGGTTTTCTAAGAAGATATACTTCTTCCTAGGAGGTATGTGCTGCAGTATTTAGGGGCAAAGGATCAGGGTATCTGTAACCTACTCTCAAATGGCTAGCACAAAATATGTATACAGAGTACGGTTAAGCGAATATGGTAAAATCTTAATCTGTGAGTCCAGGGGAAGGGTACATTAGAGTTCATTAACTAATCCTCTAACTTTTTGTAAAGTCTGACTTTTCCCCTGTAAGAATTTAAACAACAAAACCCACAAAACAAAAAAACTCAGTTTCTCTTACCACAGATTTGGTGTCCGTGCTATGGGATAACTTGCAGTGTTCCACAAGTCCTTCTTGATCAAAATTCTTCTCCGGACAGTAAGGACAAGGGAAAGTATACCGGTTTGGGACGCTTCTGGAAGATGAAGGCAGGAAAAAAGAAGAAACTCCTCTGTGAGCACCTTTCCACATCATTTCAACCACTGTCCCCTCCCCAGAGGAGCAAAGTTCACTCAATGCATTAGGACAGGGATTCTGGTGATCACGTCTGAGTCAGGTCAAATGTTTTGAAAGTAACAGTCTAGCCCGCATTTGAAGTGAACATGCGAGTCTTCCATAACCACCCCAAAACAAAAACTTACACCAGCTTTAGCCAGCCTAATAAATACACCTTTGCTTTCCAAAACTCATGAAGACAGACATCCACCGAAGAGTCATAGAACCATTTACCTTGGCTGATGAGATGCGTCCTTGGTGGTGGCCTTCACACCTTCCATGATGTAATTCTGGTATTTGGAACAGGTAGCCACATGTGCCCGGATCTTGGACAGGAAGAACTTAGGTGGGAAGGATCAGAGCCCACAAGTTAGCTGGGATCTTGTACCCAATCCAACACAGTGCCAAAGCAAAGGCAAGATGTAAACTAGACCTACACCGCCTTGGGGAGGCAAAGAACCTCACGAGACTCCTGGCTCCACTGAAGGGCCTGAAACTCTGACTTTTTTTTGCAGGGTTTCTATTAGTATCAAGGCTGATGTTTTACTTGAGCAAACCAGGATATCTGCTTCCACTCTAAAATCACTCTTGGAGAGGTTTGTTTTATTCATGATATGCTCTCTGCCCACAGAGACACTCCAAACCCAGTGAAGTGTCTGAAGTTTTCTACCCCAGCACTTAAAACTAGTGTACTTTCAGCATGCCAAGAACCATATTCCATTATAAGTGCAGCAAAGTGATGATTTACATAAAAGGGATAAAGGCCAGTAATCCTAGTTAAATGATAATATTCTGTCACCAGATTGTGATAAATGAACTTCTTACCAAAAAAATAAAAAACACACCAGATTCTGAATTCTACTTCATTAATAAAATCTAGTCTTTGCAAGACAGAAAGACAAAATTGTACTTCAATATCTTGAGTTTCTAAATCAAAAGAAACTGGAAGGAAAAATGTGTTTCAGTGCTTGTGCTCTTGCTTACCATGATGCTTCTGTCTTATCTCCAGCTAAAGAACTTGACTTCAAGCTGCCAAAGAGCTCCCAGTTAAAGGGGATGGGAACTAGCTCTATTCAGAACTACAGCCACTGTGTACCCGTAGTGCCAAATCACTCTGAAAGGAGGAAATGGTAAAGGAACACCCAGTCCATGGCTGCTCACACTAAGGTGTTAAAGTAAAGAAACTGGCACGCAAGGGTGTCCGACAAGTCATGGAGTGAAAAAAATTTTTCAAAAGTGAAAAGAAGTTGTAGAAATATATATTATAGTAGGATCCTATTTTGTAAAAATCCTACATCTATGTTTGTATAAAACCCACACCTGTGTTTCTCAGAGAGCAGGGAAATGTTTTGCAGCCTTCTAAATGGAAGTATTTTTAAAAAGGTAATCTCTGGAGTGGGGAACAAGCCTACATTAATTTATATTTTTGTGCTGTCTGGAATTATGAAATCACAATTATTTAAAACCCAGTAATTCTGTATATATCTCTTTTGAAAATAAAACAATAGTATTTCTCCTGTGCAGTTATAATTATTTTAAAATAAATATTCTTGACTCTAATATGGTCATACAAAAAAAGAACACGGATGCATTTCAAACACTGGACACACTATCATCAAATGTCTTCATACTGACCTTTGTACTAGAATCCCTCCTTGCCAAATGCCAAAAGCTGAACAAGTTTTACATCTGTAGTGAAATACATCACAAAATTTCCCCTCAGACTCACTGCAGCAGGTAGTTTTGAGGCACTGACTACATTTTATACTTTAAAAAATGGAGAAATATCACTCTGTCTTATTCTAATTAAATTTGTGTATGCTGCTTTGGGAAAAATGGGTCTTTTACAGAAAAAAACTGGGATAACCGATTTCTATGGTTTTCAAAGCTAAGCTATGTAATATGCTAAACCAATTATTTAAAAGAAAAAAACCAAACCACACAACCAATCAGGTTACCAAAATGCAACAGCACGGCCATGGCCACAGCCAGCCAGCATGCACACGTGCTGCTACTCACGCAGCTACGCTCTAAGTTCAGAAACAAGGCGGCAAGCTCTGTGTTTTACCCATCTTACAGACGCCGACTGCTCCGCCCCACTCCCACATACATTTTTACGGCAGCCGTGGCAGGAAGTCTCTGTGCTCTCAATCTGCCGCTCGAGCTCCACGGCTCGGACGCCAGGCGCCAGAGCGCTGCGACACACGCCACAGACAGGCTTCTTCGGCTTCAGGCATTCCTGCAGGCATGCAGAGCAAAAGCTAGAACAAGACATACAGAGAACCTGCGTCATGCATCGTGGAGACAAGACAACAAAAATGGATAAACTTTTCAAAATGACATCAGTGGATAATGAATTAAAAATTGCTCGATCCCTGCTCATGATTCAGTTCTTCTGGGCAAGAAAAATGGTGGCGGTAGGGTAGGGGAAGGAGGGCAGTGTTCCTTGCAAAGAACACACAGGTCCAACGACAGAAATAAACGTGAACTACCATGACACGTGGCAGAAGGTGCGATGGCACAGCCTTCAGTCCTTAGCCCTGGCCACTGAGGGATTTTGCTGGGGTTTCCCGAACTTCAGTTTCTCTTCTGTGAAGTGGAGGCTGCAGTACCTACCTCTAGAATTTAGGGAGGATGGATTACATATAGTGGACTCTTAGGACAGTGTCTAGCACGTATGAAATGCACCATAAGCAGGAGCAGCCATCAACAGAGGTGAATGCAAAGCATTATGGAAACACAAAGTCAAGAGCAGCCAGCTGTAACCTGAGAGAGACAGCAGTGGTTAGACTTCAGACAGCATACACAAGAGCGCCTCAGAAGAGTTCAGTGGCAGAGGAGGGGAAGAATATTCCAGGGCCCTAGGCTTCCATTTCCTTACATGCACTGTGCATGTTTACCACTCTGCCTCATAAGCCTCAGGTACTTAAAGCAAGGTATCAACCAAACCAAAATCAAGTTTTAGAAAAATAATTCTGGGATTAGCATGGACAAGAGAGTCGTCAGTTTTAATTTTTTTTTTTTTTTCAGATGAGCAAAGAAACCAAATAGATGGCCGAAGGCAAGAGATCATGAAGGCCTGACTGAGGCAATAAAGAATTCAGGAAATGATGTGGGGATGGATTCAGGAGGACTTGGCAATTTACTAAATTTGGAAAAGAAAAGTTAAAGATGACCAACTTTCTGTATATCTGAAGCCTAGACAGGTGGTAATGCTGAGATAAGGTACAGAGAAAGAAGGAATAATGAGGCATGCAAGTACCCCAGCTGCACTTGCAACCTCAGAGATCTAAGGCAAGATAGCAAAATCTGCCAGGAAGAACTCTGGATATGTAATCAAAGGTAATCTGCACGTTTCTTTTGTTTTTTTTTTTACTGTCTCTAACATTTTTCTCCCTTTTGTCATTCAGCTAGGCGTCAATGCTGCTTTTCTTAGCTGTGACTCAGAGATCAATGTTCACAAGCCACTCTGCGCCTGTCATGCCTAACAAACAAGCCCGCTTTTAAACGGCCCCTGTATCTTGGACGGGCGTCCCTGGTGGCTCAGTGTTAAGAATCTGCCTGCCAATCCAGGAGACACAGGTTCGATCCCTGGATTGGGAAGATCACCTAGAGAAGGAAATGGCAACTCACTCCAGTATTCTTTTTTTTTTTTCCTCCCTCCCTCCCTCACTCCAGTATTCTTGCCTGGGAAACCCCATGGACAGAGGAGCCTGGCAGGCTACAGTCTATAGGGTCGCAGAGTCGCACATGACTTCGAGAGTAAACAATGTTGGTCTGGCTTTCAGTTTCCATTTCCTACTGATGGGCCTTTTTCAGTCTTTTGGATGCCCCACCCTTCCTGTTATAATTCTCCCTAGACAAGTCGTCCTGGGCACCCAGCCACCTGCCAGTCTCCAGCTGTACTCCACTAACCTGGAGAGGGATGTAAAATTCAGGGCTTGAAACAAAGTTTTATAAGAACTCAACGCCCCGTGCGGCTAGAGCTGCAGTGATGCTGTTTTCAAGCACAAAAGCTAGCAAAAATCAACCAACCAGGCAGAGCAAAACGCACTCCGTGGGAGTTAAGAGAGATGTGGGGGCCCTCACAGAGATCCCGCCAGCTGTTTTCAATCAGCATCGAACTGATGAACACGTGGAGCTAGTATGGCGAGTATAGACAAGAGTCAAGGTTTGAGTATCAGTACTGCCCCTTGACCTCTGACCTTGGAAAGGTCCACCTGGCTCAAGGAAACCTCAAATTTTGCTGCTCTTTAGTTGGTAAACTGTGCTGGGTCAAGCCTCTTTCCACTCAAGTAATCCAAAATTAGGTAAACCTAATGAGAGCTGATTCACAGAAAAGAGGATTCAACTTGAAAGCCACCTAGGGGCCGCTTCAACTCTCATAGACTGTGCTTTCACCAGTTTCTCAGCTTATGTGGCCTTCACCTGATCACTCCCCACCCCCCACGCACACAGGCTTTATCTCTGTGATACCTTCCCAGTGGACAATGAGTTTGACTGACAAGAGTCTGAACGCTGCTAGTACTTATTTATCATCAATTCAGTGGACTGTGAACTCTGAAGGCAGAATCACCTTGTTTCTTAGGATGTTCCCTAATCTGGCACATAGTGTGTATACAAATATTTTTAGCTAGTTGAATATATGGAGAAGGCAATGGCACCCCACTCCAGTACTCCTGCCTGGAAAATCCCATGGACGGAGGAGCCTGGTGGGCTGCAGTCCATGGGGTCGCTGAGGGTCAGACACACTGACTGACTTCACTTTCACTTTTCACTTGCATGCACTGGAGAAGGAAATGGCAACCTACTCCAGTGTTCTTGCCTGGAGAATCCCAAGGATGGGGGAGGATGGTGGGCTGCCGTCTCTGGGGTCGCACAGAGTCGGACACGACTGAAGCAACTTAGCAGCAGTTGAATATAAGATTGGAAGACAGTTGCTCAAAACACTACACTGGGCACTTGGGACAGAAAGAGGTACAAAACAGTGCCCTCATGAGCCCTAAGTTTTACTCTCTGAAAGGCAGGAGGAGTCCCCCGGAGAGAAGCAGGGAGGTAACTGAAATGGGTGAGTGACAAGGGAGGTTGTCACTAGAAGTGGGCCTTGAAGTCTGGAAAGGCTTTGGGGTGGTGACGGGAGAGGGGCTGAAGGGGCAAGATGACTTCCAGGCTAATCGAACTGCAAGCAGAAACAGCCTGAAGCTGGAAAGAGCGTGGCGTACAAACAAAAAGGCGGCCGGGTGGCTGGGGAGCCCTTGCCAGGCGCCCGCGGTTCTCTGGGCAGACAGACACCCGGTCCATCGCGGGAGAGCAGACCACGGTGAGCCGGCCCTGAGGGAGCCTCGGCGTCCTCACCTGCAAAATGGCTGCCACGTCTCTGCCCCCACAGGACTGCTTCAGGAACAAGACCGCCCAGCAGGTCCTTGTGTGCCTCCTGACCAACGGAGGGGTCCTAACACCAACCCCAAGCGGTGCCCGCGGTGATAAGCGCTGGGGGAGGCCACAGAGCAAAATCAAGCCCCAGCAGCAGGAGGCGGGCAGCCACACTTGGTCCACTTCTTTCCACTCAGCCGTTTTGCGGGTCTGATGGAGCAAGGCTTCCGTTCAAATGTGGCCGGCCTCAAAGCCCACCCCAGAGCCTGTCACTGCACATTCTCACACAAGCTCCTTTCGTCCTCACAAGCAGCCTGTTAGCAGCATGGAGGCTCTGAATTTCAAACACAGCGCAACACGGCCCGTACGCCTGTGGGAATGCGGACCACCGCCACCTGCCAGCTCCCGACCCCTTCCCGTGAAGGGCAGACGGGTCAGGGCTCCTTCAGGACCCCCCTTTCGTCCTTTTGGTCCAGTTGAGCGTTTCCCCAACTTCAGAGCACACTGGAACTGCCGGGCAGAGCGGGACACAGGACACGGCCTAGCTGAGGGGCCACGGGCAGCCCACTCACGGGGACCCGCGGGCCTCGGGCCCCACGCCCCCAGCCGGCGGCCACTCCGCCATGGAGCGTCGGAGGGGGCCCGGGACGCAGCGGACTCAACGGAAGAGCCGGACGCTGGGGAGGAAGCGGGGCGGAAGAGAAGAGCGCCCCGCCGACGTCCACGGGCCCCCGGGAGCCCCGCGGGGACGCGCCTCGAGGCCAGGCCTCCCGCTCCCGCCCGGAGACCCTTCCTGCTGGGGCCTCACTCCCTCAGCTCCATTTTCCTCCCAGTCAGGAGAACCCCCTGCCTACCACCACCCCGATCGGGCCCCAACCCGCCACTTACACGTGTCCGCAGGGCACCTGCACCGGCTTCTCGTACACCTCCAGGCACACGGGACACGTGAAGCGGCCCAGGGGGTCGGCCTCCGGCGCGGGTCCTGCCAGCTGCGCACCACCCTCACGGGCCGGGGCCTGCGCCTGCGCCTGCGCCGCCATCTTGCCGCCGCGGAGCGCAGCGCCTCAGCGGCCGGGGAGGAGGCCGAGGGGCGGAGCGAGAGCGGTGAGGGGCGCTCGGGGCGTGGCTTATGGAACGTGTGTCGGGTTGGGGGCGGGGCCAGCGGGCGGGCCACGCCTCCCGGCCCCTCGGACGCTAGGGAAAAGTGCAGATCCGGATTCAGAGACTGGTATGAGTGGAGGAGGGTTTGTGCTTCAGCCACTTTTGCCCAAAATTTAAATGGTTGTTACTATTACTTCGGAGAAGGCAATGGCAACCCACTCCAGTACTCTTGCCTGGAAAATCCCATGACTATTCCTTAATCTTTCTCTTCAGTCGACTTTCAGCAAACAAATTTTACAGAGATTTGATGTCACTCCCAAGCTACAAATAGAAAATCAACACCACGTATTTCCACAAGGCACGGGGAACAAACACAATAGAAACAGTATAGTCTTACGAATTCGTGCCGGATACTGTTGATGCAGGAAAGAGAGATTGAGCATGATTACAGAGGTGTTAAAGACAGGCTATCACCACATTGAGACTTCCTAGGGAAAGCAGAAGTAGTAAAATTATTTAGTATTGTCTTCACGTGCCTCCTGGCCATGGGGTCCAACTCCAGCTCCGTAGAAGATGGGGAACCTGGGGTTTGAAGAGATAGACTAAACCTCAAGCTTGAAACAAGCAGGCCTAGAACCCAGACGTTTTGAATCTCATCTTCCTTTACTTCCCACTGTACCCAGTTGGCTCTCATATACAGCCCGTTATAACAGAAGCTACTTTTTTTTTTTTTTTTTAAAGACCGGCTTTACTAACAGGTCTATGCGGTTTTCTTAACCAGGAAAAGTCAATGATCAATTAAACTCTACCCTGTAAGGCCACAGAGGCCTCACAGTAAGGAGTCTGCACAAGACAAATAAATCAGTTTGCTAAACCAGGTTAACTGAATGCAAATTTGCGCCTCATCTGGCCCATCCCCAGTCCTCTGGATTGATTCTGCTTGACCTGCTGGCAGCAGGCGGATTATTTTTAACTAGCCATGTGGGCCATCTTTTCACTAACCAGTAACTTGGTGTGTAGGCAGCAGCCCAATAGAGCCCATGCTTCCATTTCACCATTTCTTTTTCTTGTTCCGATGTCAGGCACTGTGCATCTGACATCTCCCCAGCCCAAAAGTGCTCTGTCTCCCCTTCAGGAATGGGGGTGCTTCTGTGGGGGCAGAGATGTGTTGTAGGTATTTATAAGCTTTTGTTTCGGCCTTGTAACTGCCGCCAGACCCTGTGCTGTGAGCAGGGAGGGTGGTGAGGGCAGGGGAGTCCCAGACTTGGGCTTCAAATCCACTGAGCGCCTCCAGTTTGAGCTCTTGAAATGAACTTTCCACGAACTCATACATACCTTACCTGCCTCTTGAGAAACCTGTAGAGTTAGAGCTGGGTATGGAACAATGGACTGGTTCAAAGCTGGGAAAGGAGCACGTCCAGGCTGTATATTGTTACTCTGCTTATTTAACATATGCAGAGTACATCATGTGAAATGCTGGGCTGGATGAAGCACAAGCTAGAATCAATATTGCCAGGAGAAATAGCAATAACCTCAGATATGCAGATGACACCACCCTAATGGCAGAAAGCAAAGAGGAACTAAAGAATCTCCTGATGAAGGTGAAAGAGGAGAGTGAAAAAGCTAGCTTAAAACTCCACATTCAAAAAATGAAGATCGTGGCATCTGGTCCCATCACTTCATGGCAAAAAGGGGAAAAATGGAAACAGTGACAGACCTTATTTTCCTGGGCTCCAAGATCACTGAGGACAGTGACTGCAGCCATGAACTTAAAAGATGCTTACTCCTTGGAGGAAAAGCTATTACAAAACTAGACAGAGTATTAAAAAGCAGAGACATTATTTTGCTGACAAAGGTCTGTATAGTAAAAGCTATGGTTTTTCCAGTAGTCATGTATGGATGTGAGAGTTGGACCATAAAGAAGGCTGAGTGGCCAAAGTATTGATGCTTTCAAACTGTGGTGCTGGAGAAGACTCTTGAGAGTTCCTTGGACAGCAAGGAGATCAAACCAGTCAATCCTGAAGGAAATCGACCCTGAATATTCAGTGGAAGGACTGATGCTGAAGCTGAAGCTCCAATACTTTGGCCACCTGATGTGAAGAGCTGACTCATTGGAAAAGCCTCTGATGCTGGGAAAGGTTGAAGACAGGAGGAGAAGGGGGCGACCGGGGATGAGATGGTTGGATGGCATCACCGACTCAATGGACATGAATTTGATCAAGCTCCGGGAGGTAGCGAAGTACAGGGAAGCCTGGTGTGTCTGCAGTCCATGCGGTTGTAGAGAGTCGGATACGACTGAGTGACTGAACTACAGCAATGAAAGAGAAGAGGACAGGACTGAAATAATAGTATATTAATAGTGAACTTTGGGATGCTTATTATTCTAAGCACTTTACATGAATTCTCACAGCAAGCTATGACAGGTTCTACTGTTTGCGTTTTTTGTGTGTGCTTAGTCTCGTCCAACTCTGAGACCCCATGGACTGTAGCCTACCAGGCTCCTCTGTCCATCGTATTCCCAGGCAAGAATACTGGAGTGGGTTGCCATTTCCTCCTTCAGGGAATCTTCCTGACCCAGGCATAGAACCAGCGTCTCCTGTGTCTCCTGCCACAGCAGGGGAATTCTTGACCACTAAGCTATCTGGGAAGCCAATTTGCATTTTACAATCATGCAAATCAATGCACAGAGGTATTAAATCACCTTTTAACACAGATGGAACACAGGACTCAGGATTTTCCCCGGCAATCCAGTGGCTAAACTTCCAACGCAGCGGGACCAAGGGGAACTAAAGGCCCATATGCCGAGGGTGGGGCTAAAAATTTTTTAAAGTAAAAAACAACCAAAAAGGACTGCCAGTCACTCTCAAAGTCTAGTATGCATCGGAGTCACCTGGCGGGGATTCTGAAAATAAGAGTTGCTGGGGGGCAGCCGCCCAGAGTTTCGAATTCAGCCGGTCAGTAAATCTAGAGCGTGGCCCTGGGATCTGCCTTTCTAACGTTTTCTCCAGCTGGTGCACGTGCTGCTGGTCGGGGCTGCACTTTGCGAGCCATTAACCTACATTACACCCCACACCCCGCTCCAGTCAATGTTTCTGTTGTTGTTGCTCACTCGTGTCCGACTCTTCGGGACCCCATGGACTGTAGTCCACCAGGCTCCTCTGTCCATGGGATTTTCCAGGCAAGAATATTAGAATATGTTGTCATTTTCCTACTCCAGGGGATCTTCCTGACCCAGGGATCAAACCCGTGTCTCTTGTGTCTCCTACATTGGCAGGCGGCTTCTTTACCACTGAGCCAGCTGAGAATCTAGTACAGATGGTTGCTGCTGGTGCTAAGTCACTTCAGTCGTGTCCGACTCTGTGTGACCCCATAGACAGCAGCCCACCAGGTGCTCCCGTCCCTGGGATTCTCCAGGCAAGAACACTGGAGTGGGTTGCCATTTCCTTCTCCAATGCGTTAAAGTGAAAAGTGAAAGTGAAGTCGCTCAGTCGTGTCCGACCGTCAGCGACCCCATGGACTGCAGCCTACCAGGCTCCTCCATCCATGGGATTTTCCAGGCAGGAGTACTGGAGTGGGGTGCCATTGCCTTCTCCAGTACAGATGGTTCCTAGACCTCAATCAAGTAACCCTCAGAGTCTTATCTCTCAACCTCAGGTCACATATAAAATGTATTTATTACTATGCTTATCTAAAGTAGGTAGAATTTACACCATTATGCATTTCTACATTTATTAATCTGGGCTTCCCTGGTGGGACAGACGGTAAAACATCTGCCTGCAATGCGGGAGACCTGGGTTCAATCCCTGGGTTGGGAAGATCCCCTGGAGAAAGAAATGGCAACTCACTCCAATACTCTTGCCTGGAAAATTCCACGGACTGAGGAGCCTGGTATGCTACAGTCCATGGGGTCACAAAGAGTTGGACACGACTGAGTGACTTCACTTTCACTTATGGGTAGATAATTTCATCTCAATGTCAGCAGTTCTTCAAGACTGCCTAATTGCTAATAGAAAGCTGTAGGAATTCCCATCTGCACCACTAGGGGGCAAACGAGTATCTCACAGTCTCGCCGCACCTGGCCCAACTAGGTGGAACAAGGCTTCCCTTGTTCTTAAATCTTCCCAGTTGCTTAAATGTTGACTACCCCTATCCCTTATAGCTTGCTGCTGCTGCTAAGTCGCTTCAGTCGTGTCCGACTCTGTGCGACCCCATAGACGGCAGCCCACCAGGCTCCCCCATCCCTGGGATTCTCCAGGCAAGAACACTGGAGTGGGTTGCCATTTCCTTCTCCGATGCATGAAAGTGAAAAGTGAAAGTGAAGTTGCTCAGTCACGTCTGACTCCTAGTGACCCCATGGACTGCAGCCTACCAGGCCCCTCCGTCCATGGGATTTTCCAGGCAAGAGTACTGGCGTGGGGTGCCATTGCCTTCTCCGCACTTATAGCTTACTCGTGGCAAATAGATGGGGGAAAAAATGGAAACAGTGACAGACTTTATTTTCTTGGGCTCCAAAATCACTGCAGATGGTGACTGCAGCCATGAAATTTTAAAATGCTTGCTCCTTGGAAGAAAAGCTATGACAAACCTAGATAGAGTATTAAAAAGCAGAGACATCACTTTGCTACAAAGGTCTGTCTAGTCAAAACTATAGTGTTTCCAGTAGTTATGTATGGATGTGAGAGGTGGACCATAAAGAAGGCTGAGCACCAAAGAATTGATGCTTTTGAACTGAGGTGCTGGAGAAGACTCCTGAGAGTCCCTTGAACTGCAAGGAGATCAAAGCAGTCAATCCTAAAGGAAATCGACCCTGAATATTCAGTGGAAGGACTGATGATGAAGCTGAAGCTCCAGTACTTTGGCCATCTGATGCGAAGAACTGACTCATTGAAAAAGACCCTGATGCTGGGAAACATTGAAGGCAAGAAGAGAAGGAGATGACAGAGGATGAGATGGTTGGATGGCATCACCAACTCAATGGCCATGCATCTGAGCAAACTCCAGGAGACAGTGAAGGACAAGGAACTCTGACATACTGCAGTCCATGGGGTCGCAGAGAGTCAGACGTGACTGAGCAACTGAACAGCAACAACTTAGGATGGAAGTAAAAACCAAAAAGGAAAAAAATACTGGAAAAAAAAAAAAGAACACAGTCTTGGATTGCAAGGACTTTTAACCTGAGTGACACTGGCATGTAAATGTCTATTTAACCAATAACTTCTTTGTGTTAGGTGTCCTGAGAGGTGATGGAATTGGGGCAGTGAATGATTCAGCTATGAAAAGGAAAGACACAGGAGGATGACCACATAAAAAGGCTGCTCCCAGAATATTGCTGTTCATTAGTCATTCCACCAGCTCACCGCTTTTGCACAGCATTTTTCAATTTGTATTCTATCAAGCCATGTAATGAAGCACAAACAACGTCAATCTAGCAAGATCTGATGATGACTGTAACTGGAAAATGGATATTATGGTTGCCCCTGGGGATGTCTAGTCTACTTTCTGTCTCTTTGAATTTGCCTATAATAGGCATTTCTGCTAAGTGGAATCACACAGTGTTTGTCCTTTTGTGACTTGCTTTTTTCACTTAGCACAATGTTTTCAAGGTTAATTCATGATGTAGCATTCATCAGAACTTCATTCCTTTTTAATGGCTGAATAATATTCCATTGTGTGGAAATACCACATTTTGTATATCCACTCATACGTTGAAAGACACTTGGGGCCTCCCTAGTGGCTCAGACTGTAAAGAATCTGCCAGCAATGTGGGAAACCGGGTTCGATCCTGGGTCAGGAAGATCCCCTGGTGAAGGAAATGGCTACCCACTCCAGTATTCTTGCCTGGAGAATTCCATGGACAGAGGAGCCTGGCAGGCTACAGTCCACGTGGTTGCAAAGAGTCAGACACACTTAGCGACTAACGCTCGCTTTCACTTGGGTTGTTTCCACCTTTTGTTTGATTTCTTTTTGGCTGCACCACGTGGCATGCTGGATCTTAGTTCCCTGACCAGGGATCAGACCTGCACTCCTGCAGTGGAAGCACGGAGTCCTAACCAGTCACACTCCAGGGAATTCCTTTTTTTTTTTTTTTTTACAGTGGTGTCATTTCTCATAGGCCCCCTTTGTTGGCAGAACCAGGAAGTGTATATATATATATTTTTTTTTCTAAATAAATTTAAATATTTTTGACCGTGATGGGTCTTCATTGTTGTGTGGGCTTTCTCTAGTTACGGCAAGTGGGGGCTACTCTCTAACGGCGATCCTCAAGCTTCTGCCTGCTGTGGTTTCTTGTTGTGGAGCACAGGCCCTAGGGCGTGCAAGCTTCAGCAGTTGTGGCGAATGGGCTCAGTTGCCCCGTGCCACGTGGAATCCTCCCATACCAGTGATCGGACCCTGTGTTCCCTGCACTGGCAGGCAGATTCTGTTCTTAACCACTGGCCCACCAGGGAAGTCCCTAGAAGTATGTTTACATATGGTGTTTATAATTGAGAAATTTCACTTAGAAAGCTGGACCTCTAGCTTCTCTTCAGAAACCTGAATGCCTGATCATGATCAGCTGGGAAACTGGCGATAATCAGCTGGCAGATGGTAGGGGTTCAACATTTGTTTTCTCACTGAAGTATTTATTGCATGCCTATTGCAGGCCAGGTACTTGGTTGTATTATGGTTCTTCTAACTTCTGGTGCTACGTAGTATGAGACGGTAGTACCCTAGAAGCTAGTTACACCCACTGTGTATACTTGTAGGCAGTGGAGTTTCAGTACCCAGTCCTCACTTTTGACTGCTTTCTTCGCTCCAGCTGGAAGGAAAGCTGGATACCCTTACATGTCCAGAGCCCACGCCAATGCCACCTCCTCCTTGGGGCTGTCACCAGTGTGCCATCTCAGACGTCACTTCTCCATTCTCTAAGCTCTTTGTCCTTCTCACAACATTCATCACCTTCTGTCCTGAATCATTGGTTTTCAGTTCAGAAATGCCACTCCAGGACTCTTGCCTGGAAAATCCCATGGACAGAGGAGCATGGTAGGCTATATATAGTCCATGGGGTCGCAAAGAGTCGGACACAACTGAGCAAGTTCACCTTCTTTCTTTCTTTACTCCTGACGTATTAATCTTCTCTTTCTGGTAAGGAGACGGTACACTCTTTGAGGCCAAGCACTGTATCTGTCTTTCTTGGGTCTGTCTATGTCCTTAAATCTAACATAAGTCCTGGCATATTGTAGGCATTCGATGAAAATTTTGGTTAAAAACAATTGCTGTTGACCTCTCTGATGGGTGCAGCGTGGCATGGAGTAGTAATATAATTGTAAGCAAAACAGACATAGTAGTTTTGTCCTCAGAGAGTTAACTGACTTCTAGGGGAGAAGGATATTAATAAAAATCATATAATTTGTATTTGTAGACTGATTTGAAAAACATGATCTCTATTTGCATTATTGTCCCCAGTTGGCTTCATACATATGCACCCTTAGAAAATATATATAGTGTTGGTTGATGTTGTGTTTTCCATTTCAGGGTATTGCTCTCTTTTTTCCTTCCAAAATATATCTTGCAGAGTTATATAGGGTTACATCATCCTTTTAAAGTGATAGATAGTAGTCATTAGTATGGCTACACCATTCCCCTATTGATGGGCATTTAGAAAGTTTCTGGGTTTTGTTTTTGCATTACAAACAATAATGCAACAGGTCTTTTTGTGCACTTCTGCTTTTTCTCTGGTAGATTCCAGGAAATCAAAGTGGTGGGTCATAGGCTTGCTTTTCTTTTTCATTTTTTGTTCTACACATGCCTATGTCATTAGAATTCATACAGCACTTTTGTGATTTAAAAAAATACGCTAAAAAATAGAAAGAAGTAGGTAGATGGTTCATGTTGCTGGCTTTTAGAACGTAGAGGTGCCTGATCACTGTCACATGACTGTTACATAATCTGCTAACCATTATGTAATAAAATCTGCAAAGGATGCTCCTGCGATTACACGTCACCAAGCAGAAAAATCTCAGGCCTCCAGCCCTGTTTTCAAGATGAGAAATGTCTCCTTCAGAGATTTTGGTATTTTTCTGATACAAAATGTCACCGAGAATCAGTGACAAGGGTTTCCTACCAGTAAAGCCTTCTTAAAACTTTTGTTTTCTTTTTGGCTGTCACAAAACCACAGAGCTGGAAGGGACTTATTAACAGCCTCATGCACTCTTGTAATGGTTTCCAAAGTACAGTTTTGAGTTGTTGCAAAGGCCGAGTTTGGGTGGGACAGTTTTTCTCAGCTGGAATTCTTATAAACACCATCACCTTAGGAGTGATTAAGACAGGAGCTTAAACATGAGCTGGTAACAGCAGAAGTACACAAAGATCTAAAGCGATGCTCAGACAGCAACAGATAAATACAGTAATTGCTACTCTTTGAATAGCAGGTTCTCCAAATGCTCTCCAGGCACCATGTCACTGACTCCTGAGACAAGACCCACTGACTTTAGCTGGGGACACCAAGACCTAGAGAGGGAATCTTGCACTCAAGCAACACCTGTTGGACAGCTCCTGATCAGACATGTGCAGAGCTCATGGGAAACACAGATATTAAGAAAGACAGGGGTATCTCTGGCAATCCAGTGGCTAAGACTCTACACTTCCAATGTAGAGGGCAAGGGTTCTATCCCTGGTTGGGAACTAAGATCCCACGTGGCACATGTCATGGCCAAAACTTTTTTTTTAACTTTTTTAATTATGAAAGATGTTGTGGGGTGGGAAACCAGGGGAAGGTGGGTCTTTGCCTGGAGAGATCAGAGAAAGCTTCAGAAAGGACATGAGGACTCAGTTGGGGCTGGAAGTCAAGAAAACAAGGAGGGAAGAAAGAAAGAACATTCATACCCAGTGAACAGCATATACAGGCACAGAGGCCAAAGTGGTCGAAGAATATGGTAGGTACAGAGAGCCAAGACCATGTTAGAGAAAGAGAATTTGGCATGTTGTGGGCCCTGAGTCTTCAATAAATATCTGGGGTGAGTTAGAGAGATAGAATGAGTGGTTCAATGGTAAATGTGTTCAACAGTCTTGAGTATGTGCTGGACACTTTGCAAGCACCAAGGGTTCAGTGAGTGATGAACCACAAAAGCAAAGTTCACAGTTAACATGGTGTGTGTATGTGTATGCTAAGTAGCTTCATCTGTCTGATTCCTTGCAACTCTATGGGTTGTAGCCCACCAGGCTCCTCCGTCCATGGGATTCTCCAGGCAAGAATACTGAGTGGATGCCATTTCCTCTTCCAAGGGATCTTCCCGACCCAGGGATCAAATCCGAGTCTCCTAAGTCTCACTGCACTGGTAGGTGGGTTCTTTACCACCAGCCACCTCTAGGAAAACCATCAACGTGATGGGTGGAAGACAAATCCATGGAGTGAAGTGTGACCAGCCACCAGAATTGACGCCAGTGTAGTCTACACTGCAGGAGTCTGGTGAAGTGACAAATCAAGGAGACAGTATTTGGCTTGGTCTTCCTCAATGCTGGTTTCCATTCAGGGAAGTTGAGGGCTGAGAAAAGTCATTTCCTTTGACGTACCCAGATTTTATTTTATATTTTATTATTTATTTATTTATTTTTTGGCTGTGCCATGCAGCTTGCAGGATCTTAAGTACCTTACCAGGCATTGGACGCAGTCGCTCAGCAGAAAGCATGGAGACCTAAACACTGGACCACCAAGGAATTACCAACTTAACCAGATTTTTAAAACAGTGTATTTAGATTATTACACTAATGCAACTACTGCGGTGTTGGAGAAGACTCTTGAGAGTCCCTTGGACTGGTAAGGAGATCCAACCAGTCCATCCTAAAGGAAACCAGACCTGAATATTCACTGGAAGGACTGATGCTGAAACTGAAGCTCCAAACTTTGGCCACCTGATGCGAAGAACTGACTCACTGGAAAAGACCCTGATGCTGGGAAAGATTGAAGGCGGAGAAGAAAGGATTGAAGAAGGAGAGGACAGAGGATGAGATGGTTAGATGATATCACCGACTCAATAGACATGAATTTGAGCAAACTCCAGGAGATAGTGAAGGACAGAGAACTCTGACCTACTGCAGTCCATGGGGTCGCAAAGAGTCGGACACGACTGAGCAACTGAACTGAATGCAACTACTTTAATAACTTTAGTAAGTGGCTTCCATACTCACTTGAATCCCAGGAGGCGGTATATTATTATTGCATTTATAGGTGAAAAAGCCGAGGCTCAGAGAAGTTAAGTAACTATTCCAAGGTTATGTTGCTAGTAAGTGGTAAGGCAAAACGGGAACCCTCGCTCTTAGATACAGCCTGTAACATCGCCATTCCCCTCAAGGCTGGATTCAGTCTCACGTGACACTGGGCATCTTATTTGCTTTTTTAAGCCTTGGTATTTCTACCTGTAAAATGGGGGTGAGGGATCCAACTGTCAGCTTCTTCTCAGGCGCGGTCGAGAGCTCATGGTCAGATCGCATGGATAATGGGGAAGACCGAGAAGTGGAAGCCGCGAATCTCTCCATCCGAGCTCACAGATCCAAGTTACCACCTCTGGGCTCCAGCCAGGTTCCCATGACAACCCGGCCAGCCGCCATCCTGGGACCGAGGGATGCGTCACTTCCGGCCCGTTTATTTCCGGGTCCCGCCCCAGCCCGGCGGCGGCGGGCCTTTAGGCTCCGAAGCGAGACGCCGCCGCTTCTCGCTCACCCTTCTGCCTCCGGCTTCTTCTCCGCCTCCGGCGAGCGTCGGCCTCTCCCTGGCCCAGCGCGCAGCCGCGGCCTGGCCTCCCTTTGGGCCCGCCTCCTATACGTCACTTCCGGACTGAGTGCTTCCGGGTCGCCGCGGCCCCAGGGTACTGGTCTCGGTCTCGCGCAGCCGGCCGGAGCTCCGAGCGCCCAGCCGGGCCCGGCTCCGGCGGCGGCCGCGGCTGTTTCCTGCTCACCTCGGCCGGGGCGTCCTCGGCGGCGGTGCCGGGGTAAGGGCGGTTCGGCCGCGGGCGGAAACGGCGTCTGGGGCTTCCCTGGGCGGAGGGGGCGCCCTATTCGGCGGGGCTCGGCCGGCCAGGGAGCGGGGTCCCTTCGCGGCCGGCGAGGGGGCGATGGGCGACCCTGCCTTTCCGGCACTCCGGGGGCCCGGCTGCTCCTCAGGATACCCGTTCCCCCCCGAGGGCTGCCTCGCAGCCTCCTGGGGACCGGCAGTGGGAGGCTCGGGGCAGCTCAGGAGGAGCACCCCATGTTCGGCGACTGCCGCGGCAGCAGAACACCCCGATTCCATCCGCAGGCAGTTACCGCGCAGTTGGTCCTCAGCCCGGGCTCCGGTGACAGACCGGGGTTTGTGCTCACTCTGTGACCTTGGACAAGTCACTCCATCGTCTGAGTCTCAGTTGGCTGGTTAGTTCAATGGGGAGTGAACCTGTCTGCTCGGGGCCGGGGTGGGGATGAAGGGAGATGCATACGAAGCACAGGCTCTGGCATACAGCAGGCATCCAATAAATGATGCGTGCGTGCTCAGTCGCTTCAGTCGTGTCCGACTCTTTGCGACCCCATAGGACTCACTATATCCCCGCTAGGCTCCTCTGTCCATAGGATTCTCCAGGCAAGGATACTGGAGTGGATTACCATGGCCTCCTCCAGTGGATCTTCGCAGCTCAGGGATGGAACCCGGGTCTCCTGCGTTGCAGGTGGATGCTTTACCGTCTGAGCCACCAGGGAAGCCACTCCCCCACCCCCCGCCAATAAATGACAGCTGCTGTCGATTCGGCCACAGTCCCTGGGGAGGGCCCGAGATTGGGACTAGGGTGTTTTGCACAACTGATGTGGCGCTTAGAGGCTGTAGGAATCAACAGACTGGGAATAGCAGTTGCCAGCTTCCTTGTGCTGCGGGGAGGGGAGCCTGCTTGCTCCAGAGCCCCTCTGCCAGCGGCAGCTGCCACTGGGGAAGCCCAATTTCAGCATCGGCTGAGGCTATTTTCAGAGGTCGGGAAGCCCTCTTTCTGAATCTCTCTGGGATTAGGTTGGGGTGTGGGGACCCTCTGGTGTTGTCACTGCCAGTGGAAGGTTGCCTAGGATGTGTCTCAGGGGCTTGGGGATGAGTGCCAAGGAGTGGGGTGCGGAGGTGGAGGGGGTTGATGGGCACTCCCCTTGCTGCTGTTTGGAGGCCCAGGGAACTCTGAGCGGCCTGAAGCTAGACCAGGGATCTGTAAACCTGTGGACTGGGACAGTGCCGGGCCCAAAATAGCTTCTGCCTGTGCAGGGAGGAGGAAGCCTTCAGATGCTGCTTGGGGAATGTTTCTGCTTGAATGGGCCAGCTGAGGTAAAGCCAAGCTCATGCTTTGCTATCCAGAATCATTTCAGTTCCGTTCAGTAAGGTTTTAAACAGAGCTAGCTTTCCTCTGAGATGTTTAAAAAATAATTAAAATGCCACCACCCCCTCCCCCCCGCCCCCGACTGCAATATCTCTCTTTAAAGGGGGGCCCAGATTGTGAGTGCAGGAAGGTGCTGACCAGGTCTCTTGGCTCTGGACACCCACCCGATTCTGTTAGGGATGTTCATGGTACCATGCTTTTTTTATTCTTCCGCCAGCCTGGCATGTCTTGGCATTCCAGTCCTTGGGTTGCTTGGAGAAATTAACGGCTTCTGTCACTGCGCTGTCTTGGTATCTGTAACCACGCTGTTTTTGCACAGAGCATGTTTTTTGTTGTTCTTGCAGAGTGCTAGGAATAAATTGCTGGCTCTGTGCTCAGAAGAGACACCAGCTATGACCAGCTACAATGCAGCCTGTATTCTCAGAAAATGAATTCAGGAGGGATGATGTCAGCTGCTTTACCACTGGCCGGGCGCTGGTCAGCCTCCCCTCTCAGCCCTTGAGCTTACGTCATAGAGAGATCTGTGCTCTTCCAGTCCCGCTCCATGTGAGAAGATGGGAGTCTCGGCTGCCACTGAAATTTTTAGAACTCAGCTGTGCTGGCCCTGCCATAGGGTGTCTGCCTTCGTCAAGCCCTTCTGAGAAGAGCTGTCCAGCAGCTGGACAGCTGTCCTGAAAGCAGCGCAACTCAGAGCTTGAGTCAGGGTTTTGGCATCAGACCCGGGTTCAGATCCCCGAGCCCCTTCTCCCTGTCCTTATGGCTTAGGGTGAGTGACTCGGCCCCTCTGCGCATGCACGCTGAGTCGCTTAGCTGTGTCAGATTCTTTGTGAGCCCATGGCCTGTGGCCCACCAGGCTTCTCTGGCTGTGGGATTCTCCGTGGCCGTGGGAACACTGGAGGGGGTTGCCATTCCCTCCTCCAGTTGGCCCCTCTGAGCCTCAGTTTTTTCTTGTTTAACCTTGGGGTTGTCGAGTGGATTTCGTTGATTTTCATGGGGCACTTAGCAGAGGGCCCTTCTGTGCTAATCCCTTGGTGAATGGTACTCATGGTAACCATAGATGAGCAAAGTAAAGGAGGAAAATCCCAGGCCACGGGGCCGGCCACCCCAGGTTCAAATTCCAGCTCTGACCTTTTCAGGCTCTGTTGAGCAGGTTGTTTAATGGCAGAGCCTTGGTTTCTCTCCTTGTAGAACTGTGAGGATTAAACTGGATGATGCAGTTAAAGTGGAAAGCCTGAGGCCTAGTGCACAGTAGGACCACGACAATTGTTCCCTTCCTTCTTGCCTTTCCTCAAGGATCTTGTAGCATTTTCTTTCACCTGTTTGCTCACCAGTGGAGGATGGTTCAAGATTCCCCTTAGATGTGTTTCCCGCCCTTGGCTTTAGGACTTTGAATACCAGCCGGGCTGTTTGCAGCCCTTTTGCTTGTCTATTTGCCAGCCACAAACAAGGGTGGAGACTGTGGTATGGTTACAGCACTGAGCAGACGCTGACCTGAGCTTGAGGGTGGCTGACTCTGTTTTTGTAAAAAAAAGTCAGTCTCTATTGGCTCAAGCCTGACTTCTTGGGAGAAAAATCATAGCAGTGTTTCGGAGGCTTGATGTCGCTCTGTCTAAATTGTTCTCAGATGTACTAAAAAACAGTCCCTGGGGCCAGAGGCCGGATGGAAGCTTCTTTTAGATAAATAAAAAAAAATGGTAAATGCATATGGGTTTTTTTTTTTTTAGCAAGGACAGTGATGTCTTCTCTCAGGTTGCAATGCAGTTTTATTTTTAAAGCGAACACACATACTTTGATACTGAGCAGTAAGCCTGTTCAGCTAGAATTCAGGACAGAGCTCTGTCTTCTCAAACGCTGTGCCCTCCTGTCCCCTGCCTACGCCCTGTCCCCCCCACTGCACCAGCCTGGGGCCTGGCACCGCGGAGGCCTGCATATTGCTGAGCTCAGGAATCATGGGAGGAACACAGCTTTCCAGTCCTCAGGCCAGGCTTGGAACCTGGGGTCCGCCTTTTCCTAACCCTGAGCTTACATAAGCCCGTGGCAGATCATGTCATGGAGCCTTGCTTTCTTCCCGCTCCCGCTGGCCTTCCAGAATTCTAAGGAGGGCTAAATGAGAAACGTGAGCGTGGTGAATGCTGACGTGCTTAGCATCGTGTGTTTTGCCTGTTTTATCAAATACCTACTGTGTGCCAGGTGCTGTTAGGCATCTTGGTGAACAAAACAGACATTGTCCTTGCCTTTGCAGGGTTGACTGCTTACTGGATATTGAGGGGGAAACAGACAGAAGATAGTAAATGAATAAAGTTGAAAATTTCCCAGAGTATTTTTTTTTTTTTTGGCCACACCCAGTGACATGCAGAACTTACCCCACTAGGGATTGAACCCATGCCCCCTGCAGTGGAACTGTGGAGTCTTAACCACTGGACCGCCCGGGATGCCCAAAGTTGATGATTTCAGATGGTGATTACCCCGGGATAATGGGATGACAAGGGCCAGGCAGGTGCGATTTACTGAGCTGGGGTGGTCAGGGAGAGCCTCAGAGGAGTGATGGTTGAGTTGAGACCTGAATGATGAGAGTGAGCCGGCGACAGGAGGGACCAGAGGAAGAACATGCAGAAGGAACAACATGTGCAGAGGTCCTGAGATCAAAATGGGCTTGATGCGTTTGAGAAGCAGGCAGAAGGGTCTGTGTGGGTGGACCTTAAAGGACAGGGATGGCTGTTCTGAGGGCCACAGCGACCTTGGGCAGGAGGGAGAATCTGATCCCAAGTGGCACTGCTCACCTGTGTGCTGCTCAGGTCTGAGCCTTGGGCTTCCTTGGCAGGGCAGTGGGTGGGAGAAGGTGGCCTCTCTGTGTCCCTAATTCTCCTGCATGTCTTACCCCCCAGGCGTCTCCCCAAAACTGGAGAAGCCAGAGGAGTATCTCAGTGCCGCCTGCGTGATTTTATGGACTTCCTGATCGTCACCAGGCTCATGGGCACTTAGGACTTCTGAGCTGGACTCAGAGCTGCTGGAGGACTGTGCAGGTCCATCCCATTCCACCGCAGCTTGTTTTTGGTCCCTCACCATCTCCCACAGCCAACAGGAGCCCCCCCACCACACATACACATCTTCCACAGCCAACAGGACCCTTCCCTTCCCCCCCCCACACACACTCAAGACAGCGGCAGGTTTTTATGAAGCGTGTGCCCTGCCCTGGCACTGTGACCTTTCCTGAGTCACTTGGTCACAATCTCTGCACCCATGGAGCTTGTGGGCAGGAAAGGCAGGCCAGGTGAGTGTGAAAGCACATGTCCACCCCGGTGGGAGATATTTGCCTCACTCTGATCTCACCTCCGGAGAACGCTTGGCAGGTGTAGCACCTTCCGACACTGGGAGCATCTGCGCCTCATGGGCCTACTCTGAGCTGGCATTCTGGAGAGCGTTCTTTTCCTTTCCTTCCCTTGGCTGTACTGGGGCTTCGTTGTAGCCTGCAGGCTCTTTGTGGCAGTGTACAGGCTTCCCTAGTTGCCCCAAGGCGTCTAGGGTCGAAGTTCCCTGACCAGGGATGGAACCCTCACGCCCGGCATTGGAGGGCAGGTTCTTTACCACTGGACACCGGGGAAGTCCCTGAAGAGCTTTCTGTACAGACTGCAGAGAATCCTACCAGCTCTGGACTGTAAGAATTATTAACCCCCTTTTTCAGATGAGAAAACTGAGTTGAGTACTTGGCCCAAGTAACCTGGAGAAGCAGATCCAGGGTTCACACCCAGGCAGTCCAGCTTTGAAATCTGTCTGTAACCCCTATGGGCTGTGTTGCCTCCCCTGGCCCTGGCAGTATCCCTTGATGAATACAGATTTGCTGCAGCATCGTTGCGCCAAGAATACTGATGGATCTGTGCCTACTCTACTAACAAGTGGTCAGGGAGACGGCAAGAGTGTATGAATCCTGTGCGTCCAGCTTATAAGGTTCTGTCCTCTCCCAAGAAAGAACGGTAAAAAACAAAGGTGAGGTGGGATTCCCTCGTGGTCCTGTGGTTAGGACTTATGCCTCCACTTCAGGGGGCACAGGTTCAATCCCTCATTGGGGAACTAATATCCCAGAAGACAGGGCATGGCCAAAACCCCCACCCCGCAGAAGAACAAAGGCAGATCAAGGGACTCTCCAAGGGTCGGCAGCCAAAGTAGCCTTTTTTAAAAAAAATGATTACAGGTGTGATCGTGTACTTGTCCCCCTTGCTTTAAACCCTTCAGTAGCTGCACGGGGCTCTTGGAATGAAATGTCTGACTCGTTGAGACCCGAGGCTGGGATCCTGCTGGTGTGGCAGCCTTGTGTCCTGTGAGACCCTCCTCCTCTCTCTGCTTCAGCCTCACTAGCCTTTTCCTTTCATTTCGAGGAATGATGTGCTTCTCGGTCTTCCCCTTCCAGAGCGTTCTGCGGGTCCAGGCAGGCAGCATGTCGACGCTTCTGGCAATGTCCCTGCCTCTAAGCCAGAAGCCATGGAGGAAATAAGGTAGCCCCCGTCCCTGGATCGGATTAGATGGGGAAGCCCAGTTCAATGGATGCAAAATACAAGGATGACTTGTTCCGAAAGTACGTGCAGTTCCACGAGAGCCAAGGGGACGCCACCCCCGGCAGTGATGAGTCCCTGCGGGCGGCAGCCTCCACCCTGCTCAGCCTACACAAAGTGGACCCCTGCTATCGATTCCGGCTGATCCAGTTCTATGAGGTGGTGGAGAGCGCCCTGCGCTCGCTCCGCTCCTCCAGCCTGCGGGCCCTGCGCTGCGCCTTCAGTGTGCTCGAGACGGTGGGCGTCAACCTCTTCCTCTGCCCTTGGAAGAAGGAGTTCAGAAGCATCAAGGTAAGGTCTGGGGACAGGCTCTGCATGCTGCTCTCCCCTCTTGCGCCTTCCTGTCCATCTTGGGAAGAGGGTTTGTGCCCGTGTAATCTCCTCCTTCCTCTGCTTGGGCCCTCCTGGCTTCCCTGCTGCCACCTGGCCTCCCTGCATAGTGCCTTCTCTTCACTGGTTGCCTGCCCCTGGCAGCTCACATCTGAAACCGTGAGGTTGGAAAGGTGGGCAGCACCCAGTTATGCAGGGCCTTGGAGCCGGGGGCAGGGGCTGGAAATTATTCTAAGGGGGCTGGGAAGCTGGCAGGGCCGGGATCCAGTTTCCATTGGAGAAGACGACTCCTGGCAGTTGTATGGGAGGTAGACCGCGTGGAGGCCTTGAGGAGGCTGCCGCGGGCGAGGGAGACAGGGATGAGAGGGGAGGAGGAACTGGAGACCGAGAGTTCTGAATCGTTCCAAAGGCGGTGGTGGCTCAGGAGAGTTCCCCGGGGCAGGCTAAGTCTCATGGAAATACCAGAAAGGGTACTCGCATTGCTCCTGGGTGTTTCTGCCTCTGACCCGATTCCCTTTCTCCATCAGTGTTTGACCTGCACCTCCCCAAGGAGCAGGGCCCCTGCAGCCCATGTGGAAGGCCAGTGGCTTTGCTCCCTGCCCCCCCCAGGGCCATTTCCCTCAGACCCCTGCGCTGAGTTGTTGGGGAGCAGTAGCCTCCATCTGCCGCCCTGAGATGGCCCCGAACCCTGCTCCCCACCTGCCCGTGTGCAGACTGGGTGCACCCCGCCCGGGTACAGTCTCCGCGGTGTGTCTGGGAGAGAAGAACCCACCTCTGCTCCTCTGCCCTCCCTTCCCCTAGACCTACACGGGCCCCTTCGTGTACTACGTCAAGTCGACGTTACTGGAGGAGGACATCCGAGCCATCCTGAGCTACATGGGCTACATGCCTGAGCTGGGGACCGCCTACAGGCTCAAAGAGCTGGTCGAGACGTTGCAAGTGAAGATGGTCTCCTTCGAACTCTTTCTGGCCAAGGTAGAGTGCGAGCAGATGCTGGAGATCCACTCGCAGGTCAAGGACAAGGGCTACACGGAGCTGGACGTGGTGAGCGAGCGCCGGGGCAGCGCGGAGGACGCGCGGGGGTGCGCGGAGGCCCTGCGGCGGCGCGCCGAGGCCCGCGAGCCGCTGTCGGCCTCGATGGCGCGCGTGGTGCTGCAGAAGTCGGCCAGCGAGCGGGCGGCCAAGGACTACTACAAGCCCCGGGTGACCAAGCCCTCGCGGTCGGTAGACACCTACGACAGCTACTGGGAGAGCCGGAAGCCTCCCCTGAAGACCTCGCTGAGCCTGCGGAAGGAGCCGGCGGCCGCCGAGCCGGGGGACGAGCTCAAGGACGAGATCGTCCGGCCGCCACCCTCGCTCCTGACCGTGGCCGGCTCCTCGCACGGCGGCGCCGACGACCTGCCGGCCCCCGCGCCCAGCAACGGGCTCGGCCTGCTCCGCGGCCCCTATCTGCCCGGCTCGGACGACGTGGATCTGTACACGGACGCGGAGCCCCGGGCCGCCTACCGGAGGCAGGATGCCCTGCGGCCCGATGTCTGGCTGCTGAGAAACGACGCCCACCCCGGCTACCACAAGCGCTCGCCCCCCGCCAAAGAGTCCGCCCTCTCCAAGTGCCAGAACTGCGGCCTGTCCTGCAGCGCCGCCCTCTGCCAGCGCTGCGACAGCCTGCTGGCCTGCTCCCCGGCCGCCAAGCCCAGCGCCTTCCCCGGCAAGGCCTCCGGGCACGACAGCCTGGCCCACGGGGCCGCCCTGCGGGAGAAGTACGCGGGCCAGACTCAGGGCCTCGAGCGGCCGCCGCACCTCCACTCCAAGTCCAAGCCGCCCACCGCCGCGGCCGCCACCTCCCGCTGTGGCTTTTGCAACCGCCCGGGGGCCGCCAACACCTGCACGCAATGTTCCAAAGTCTCGTGTGACGCCTGCCTCAGCGCCTACCATTACGACCCCTGCTGCAAAAAGAGCGAGCTGCACAAGTTCATGCCCAACAACCAGCTGAACTACAAGTCCACCCAGTTCTCCCATCTCGTGTACAGATAGACGCCACCCCTCACCTCCCTGCTCCAAGGGCTACACCTCCGACCTTTCTGGTGTCACGGAGAAGCAGCGTTGAGGCATAGATCTCAGAAGCAGAGCCCTGCCCTTGACCACGCGGGTGTTGGGGGATCCTGGGGCCGGCCACCCCACGTGGGAGTTCCCTTACCGACTCAGATTATTTCAACTGATGGCTGCTTTGTCGTCTGGCAGGAGAGAGGGTGGCGCTTCTGTTGGGATTCCTTTTTGCTAATCTCTCCACTCCCTGTTCCTGTGTTTTTTTTTGTTTGTTTGTTTTTGTTTTTTTTTTTTTTGGTGGTGGGGGGGGTTGTTTCTTCAAGATGGTTTCTATCTCTGGGACTCTTGCCGACCACTCACTCCCACCGCGAAGCCAACTTGGATTGGGAAGGGCCCCCCCGGGTCGCTTCCAGATGCCCACCTGGAGCGGTGAGCTAGAGGCCTGTTGGCTTGTGAAATGAGCCCTCCTGCCACACCGGGCCTCCTCCACTGGCTCATCCCTCCGCCGCCGTCCCCAAACACCGGGACCCCCGCCGGCATCCCCCGCCTGCCTTCCCTGCCTCTACGCGTCAACGGTGACCCGAGCCCAGGATTCACTGAATGTCATGCTGTTGCTTCCACAGCTCAGCGCAGCGTGGGGTCTGTGAACTTGGCCCTCACGCTCTGCAGTGTGGACCTTCCACCGCGGCACTGACCCCCGCCCCCCCCCCCCCCCCCCCTTTCTGTCGTTTGCACATCCTTCTCTTCCTGTACTGTACATAGATATTTTTGAGATTTATTTTTAAATAAATATTCAACTTGCCCTGTGTTTCAAAGTGGTGAAAACATTACCGATGTAGCTATTTATAAAGATGCCCCAGGTTCTTTAGTCTTCCAGGGGAGGGGGCTCATGCCCTTCCACCTTGCTGCCTGCGCTCGCCGCAGCCGGAAGGTTGAGTGGAGCGTGCGGGGGCGGAGGAGGAACAGAGACTATGTCCCCTGGGCTCGTGGAGAGCCGCTGTCTTCCCTGCAACCAATCTCAACACCTACCTCCAGTGCGCACCTCGGGGGGCTCGTCTGGGCTGAGAGGTCTCTGCGCCCGCAGACTGTGACCACCAGTGACGAGTCGGGAACCTCGCCCTGTGGACCCTCAGCCTGGTCTTCGCCGCTTGCTGAGTGGACTTTGCACTGCAGTCTCCTCGAGTCTCAGTTCAGAAGGAAGAGGGTTTGGGATCCCCACCGCCCCTCCACTTCAGTCCTCTCCTCTTCCCCTGTTTCCAGGACGCCTCTGTAACCTACGCGACCTTTTTGCACTAGAAGTGGTTACGAGTCTGCGTACGCGCAGCAGATGGGCGCCTCCTGAGATTCTTAGCCGAGCCTCCTCTTAGGTGATTTAACTGACCCCCAATTATCCTTTTGGGTTACAGAGGAGGAGCGGGGCAAGAATCTGAAAATAGAACCGCTTCCGTGTGAACTAACAATATATTTTAGCCATAAGTGTTGGTGATGTACAGAATGTTACGGGGATTGACCTGCAGTGGGTTTTCTGATGGGAGGAGGTATTCAGCTCCTGAGCACATTTCCATCTGGCTGAATCCTGAGGCCACTGTGAATTTGCTGATGTTCTTCCAACTCAGTTGAGAGATTTTAAGGTTTTCAAAATCTTCTATGGCTTTTTTTAATATATATATCTAGTAGATCACTTGTAGATATTCCATGTGTATATAAAGCTGAGTTTCAACTTTATTACTAAGGCCCTCCCACTCGGGGGCACCCATCTTTGATGTTCTTCCTTTTCACATTTCAGACGTGTCAATGCCTGTCCCAGTCCTGACTTTCCCAGTTTTCCATTTTCAGACGGCTCTAGCACTACACTAACTCTTAACCAGCCGTGATGCCACGTAACTTATACAGCAGACAGAGGCAGGAATAACCCACTTGTTCTGGAAGAGAAAGCCCAGTGTGGGTTATCATCACGGAAACACTGTGTTGATGGGTTGGAATAGGAAATGCTGTGACCGTGCTCCTCCTCGGTGTGTATCTTAATTGTATAAGGTTGCTGTGATTGAGATAAATAGATGCGAATTTAAAAATGCAGATGTTTTGCATTTGGTTTCTACCAAGAGTTGAAATGTTGAGAGATGCTTTAAAAAATAATAATAAAGTGTCTTCCATTGTTAATGAAGTGTTTGGGGTTTTATGTCTCTCCTCTCTGCCGCTCTGAAGTTTGGGTTGCTTGGGTTTGTTTTTTTGCTGTTTTTTGTTTGCTTTTTGCTCAAACCATGTTTTGTTCTTTAGTGACAGGACTCACATTTTCTCCTCCATGAAACTCACAAATGATAACAGCCAGCATTTGAGTGCTTGTTCTGTGAGACAGACTTTAAAAAAACAAAAAGATTTATTTATTTGTTCAGGTTGCTCCGGCCTCTGCTGCGCGGCCTTCTCTCGCTGTGGTGGTCTGGGGCTACCCTAGTGGCGGTGCGCCGGTCTCTCATCGCACTGGCTTCTCTTCTTGCCAAGCACAGGCTCTCGGTGCCCACGCTTCAATAGTTTTGGTGGGTTGGCTCAGTTTTTGCAGCACAGGAGCTGAGTTGTCCCCTGGCACGTGGGGTCTTCCTGGACCAGGGATTGAACCCGTGTCCCCTGCATTGGCAGGTGGATTCTTTACCACTGAGCCACCAGGGAAGCCAAGCCAGGCATGTTATATGCTGAGACTTTGGAGATCTCATGTAATAGTCTCGGTCCTCCTGGAAGATAACCTAAATCCCATCTTACAGATGGGGAAACCAAGATGTGCAGAGTTCAGCCATGCTTCTAGGAGTGGGACTGCAGACTCCAGGAGAAATGATTGTTAGTGGTGACAGACAGGAGTTAAATAACAGTAAAGGGTGTTGTGTTAAAAAAAAAAAAGGCAATCCCATTTAAAAATGTTTTGATTCATTTAAATGCCTCAAGAGGATCCTGGTCAGTGTAATGCTAGCTTGTCTCTAAGAAAGAGAAAGCAGGGCCAAGAATCTTTCGCAGAATCTTGGCTTTTCAGTCCCCTCTATTCAGGGCAGACCATACTACTTACCCATTATAGCAACAATAGGAGATTTTTTTTTTTTTAATTTTTTTTAATTTTTAAATTTTACATAATTGTATTAGTTTTGCCAAATATCAAAATGAATCCGCCACAGGTATACATGTGTTCCCCATCCTGAACCCTCCTCCCTCCTCCCTCCCCATACCATCCCTCTGGGTCGTCCCAGTGCACCAGCCCCAAGCATCCAGTATCGTGCATCGAACCTGGACTGGCAACTCGTTTCATACATGATATTTTACATGTTTCAATGCCATTCTCCCAAATCTTCCCAAATGAAGTTTCCAGAAACTGATATAACATGGCAAATCAACTTCAATAAAAATAATAAATAATGAAGGTTGACTTAACCTACATGGCAAAAATCTTCAGGGCAATGTAAGAGCAGCTGTGGTTTGGGGACATCCTGGCTTTATCCCCTGGTGGGGTGTCTGTGCCACCACGCAGCCCACTCTGGGGGCTTGGCCCCCACGAGGCTGCTCAGCTGTCCAGGAAGAGACTAAACAGGTCTCTCCAGCTCACTCACTGGCTGAACAAATATCCAGGCCTTGGCCCAGACAAAGGCCCAGGTGCTGGGTTTGATTTTAGCAACAGCATAGGAAATGGCACTGCCATCCTGGCTTCCTGGAGATGAACACCCAGCCTGGGAGAGCTAAGGAAGCCAGACACTCGCTCCTGATGCTCCTGTATCTATCTGAAGGGGAGCAGAGACTCTGAGCAGCTTGCTTGATTTGCATATGTAAATGACAAGCATATTTAAGCATCACCAGGCCCACCAGCTGTACAGCATTACCATGAGCCTTGCTGCCAGCTCTGAGCACCGACCTGTGGTACCCCACACACTCAGAGGGATAGAGCCATGGCAGACATTGCCAATTAAACTCTGGTAGCTGCTCACTCACCCTCCCTTGCTAATAAAAGCCTGGAGGTTTAGACATCTGGCCAGCAGGATAAAGACTGCCTTTCCCAGCCTCTTCTGCAGCCGAGCACGGTCATATGGTTAGGTCTGGTCTGTAGGATGGAAAAGTGCTGTGACTTCTAAGACTCGTCCTTCAAAGAAAGAAGCTTGTGCCTCCCACCCTGACTGTGCTGGCTGGAACGGAGCAGCTCTGTGCGACTCTGAGGCAAAGGTCAAGGCAAGCGGGGCATGGCAAGTGGCTGGAAGGGGCTGGCTTCCTGTCACTTAGGAAGCCAGCATCTTACCTGGCCTGCCCCACCTATCTTCAGATTTTATATGCAAGAAATAAACTACTCTCTTGCTTAAACCCACATTTGTATTTTTCCATTTGCTCATTTTAGAAAACTTGATTTACAAAGAAAGCCAGACGAGAATAATGATGCCGCACGTACACTGAACCCAGGGCTTCAGTGGTTGAATGGTTAACGACTTCCGGCCAACCTGATATTTTCTGTACCTGTCCATCCACTTCCCCGACTCCTAAATTCCCTGGAAGCAAATTCCAGACATCTGTTTCATTTAGGAACATTTCAGTTTGCATATCTAAAAGACAAGGACTTCTAATACCCTGACCGTATTTAAATTTTTATAACAATTCCTTAATTAAGCAACAGATATCAAGTCAGTGTTCCCAGGTCTGGTTGTCTCCTAACTGCATACTTTAAAAACTGCTCGCCCTGGGGTCCCAATAAGGTCTCACACTCTAGTGGATAGATCTTTAAATCACCTTAATCCTAAAGGCTGTCCCCATGGAGGGACACTTCTCGTTCTTTTTCTTTTTTATTCCTCCTGGAATGTATTTTTTGAAGAGACTGGGTTGTTCGTCCTTTGGAGTTTGCCAGAGTCTGAATTCTGCTGATGGCAGCCCCTGCTGCTGTTTATCGAGTTCCTCTGTTCCCTCAGCCTCCTGAAATTTGGCAGTTGGATCTTTTCTTTTTCAACTCCTTTCTGTTTATTTGAACATATTGTTCAAAAGTAGAAAAATAAACATTTCTTCTGCAGCTCCATCAATAAGGGGTGAGAGAAAGGCACAAGGCAGAATCGGGGCTTAGTGAATAAAGAGAGTCAGGGTTCCAGACGGGGTAGGGCTGGGTCCAGGTCTGCAGACACACAGGTCTCCATTGGCAACACCTCAGGTTCTTATAAGGAGACTGAAGGGGTTGAACGGGACCCCTTGGGCCTCCTGGGGATGCAGCAGTGGTGCAGGCGGCCCTGGGGCGGCAGTCCCGCCCTGGGCCGAGCCAGGATGCAAGCCTGGAGCTCCGGGCAGATGTGGCGCGGCATGTGCAATGGCCGGTCAAGGACGACCCCCAGGGACGAGTGGGCCACGGCCCCCAGGACCTTCAGCATCACAACTAGCTCTCCCTCCAGGCCACAGGGCGCTCCACGCCTGCAGCCGCCTCAGGTCCTGGGTCCCGGGGAAGAGGCGAGAGCTGCAGCTCCCGTTCTTCAGCGAGAGTGACTCTGCCAAGGCATGCTTGGCTCTCTTGAAGCCCTCCGGCTCCCGTGGCAACAGGGAAGGGAACCGGCCCCCGTGGCAGCCCATCCCCGCCACAATGGGCTTGGATGTGGGGACAGGGCCTGCTCTGGCCAGGTCCAGCCAGGTCCAGCCTCACGATCAGCAACACCAGGACCCAAGTTAACGCCACGGCTAAATCTCAATGGCTTGTCTGGCCCCAGGGCTCTGCTTTTAGCCAGGCACGTGGGGCAAGCCCAGCTGATGTGTGCCAAGTGAAAAGGCAAAGGGAAAATGGAATCTCCACTTGGACTACAGAGGGGTGAGTGGGTGGGGCCAGGCACCCAGCCAGGTGAGCCGGGGCCTGTGCCAGGAAGGAACGAGAGACTGAGATTCAGTTGCAGAAGAGAACTTTGTTTCTGAGAAGTCCCCATGCCCGGAGAGTCTCCGGGTTAGGACTCCTGGGGAATGCCTTTAGCTCGCTGACTTTGGGGAGCCCCCGAAGGAGGCTGACGCTAGTGGAAGGATGGGAAACTGACTCAAGGACCCTCAAATGGGGGCAGGGACATAGAGGGGTGGGTGAGACTGCCTGAGCCACAGAGAAGGGGCATCCTTTGAAGGTGCAGAAGTTTTAAAGTCCGCTGTGGCTCTCTTTTCTACTGCTACTTTTGTTACCTATGCTTTTGACATTAAATCCAAGAAACTGTTGCCAAATCCAGCTTCATGAAACTTTTGTTTTCTTCTAGGAATTGTTTTTTAGTTTCAGACTAAAACTAAATTTGGATCTTCAATCCATTTTCGGTTTTGTGTATGCTATAAGGGAAGGGTCCAGCTTCATTCTTCTGCATTTGGATGTCCAGTCTTCCCGGTACCATTTGTGGAAATGGTCCTTCCCCCCACTGACTGGTCTTGGCGTCCTTGTGGAAGACCTTCGGACCACATACGTAAGGGTTTAGTTCTGGCCTCTCTCTTCTGTTGGTCTCTGTGTCTGTCTCTGTGTCAGGACCACACTGTTTTGATTACTGTAGCTTTGTATGTAATGTGTTTTGATAAGCCCTCCAGAGTTTCTGTTGTTCTTCAAGATCGTTTTGGCTATTCGGGGTCCCTTGAGATCCCATTTAAATTTTAGGAACTTTTTTCCCCATCTGTGCAAAAATGCCATTGGGGTTTTGATAGGGATTACATTGAATCAGTAGATTATTTTGGGTAGTATGGACATTTTTAATGATGTTCAGTCTTCCAACTTGTGAACACAGGATGTCCTTAATTTGTGTCTTCTTTCAGCAATGCTTTGTAGTTTTTGGTGTACACGTTCTTCGCTGCCTTGGTGAGATTCACTCCTAAATATTTTATTCTTTTGATGCTATTGTAAGTAGAATTGTGTTTGTATTTCCTCTTCAGATTGTTCGTTATTTGGGTATAGAACAATGAATCATAGAGAATAATGTGTTGATTTTGTATCCTGCAACTAATTCTTACATTAGTTCTAACAGGTGTGTGTGTGTAAACTTTTTAGGGTTTTCTACATGTAAGATCATGTCATCTGAGAATGGATATAATTCTACTTCTTTCTTTCCAGTTTGAATGCCTTTTTATTTTTTTCCGGCCAAATTGCTCTGGCTAAGATTATCAGTGCTATGTTCCATAGAAGAGGCAAGAGTGGGCATCCTGGCCTCTTCTCGAGGCAAAACTTCCAGTCTTTCACCGCTGAGCATGAAGTTAGCTGTGGCACACGTGCTTTGGAAATGGCTTTTATTATGTTGAGATGGTTTCCTTCCATTTCTAGTTTGTTGAGTGTTTCTTTCTTTTTTACCATGACAGTGCGCTGAATTTTGTCACGCACTTTTTACGCGTTGATTGCAGCGATCGTGTGGTCTTTGTCCTGTCACGCACTTTTTATGCGTTGATCGCAGTTATCGTGTGGTCTTCGTCCTCTTCTACGGGTTGATCGCAGCGATCGTGTGGTCTTCGTCCTCTTTTACGTGTTGTTCGTGGCGATCGTGTGGTCTTCGTCCTCCATCCTGTGTGCTGTATCACCTGGGAGTTGACTTTTTTTTTTTTTTTCTTTTCAGTAGTTGATTTTTGAGGCTTGCTCATTTGTGGGTTGGGTTTTTTGTTGTTGTAAGAACACTTCACAGATGTTGTCTTTTTTTATCAGGAGGCACATGGCGTCGAGTTCTGTCCCTTTGGAATATGGATAGCCTTTAAGGCTGTTACTCAGTACTTAGATCCGTTATTTAACTGGAGACTGAAAAATGGAGATATTCCAATTGTAGTCTTAATTGTTTGGCAACTGGAATACTTCTATAAAAAGAAACTTTTCTGTGGTGCTGTGAATTTCTACCCGGGACAAAACTGTATAAAACTAAATACATGAGCACACACAGGAGAGCATGTAAAACTGATGTAATTGGGGCAAGGCCCATGCATTTCACCAGTTGTACCAAAGTCAGTTTCCCGGATGTGATATCACTCTATAGCTGTGCAAGATGTTACCTCTGAGAGAAACTGGGTGCAGGGTACATGGAACCTTTCTGTACTATTTTTGCAACTTCCTATAAATCTAGGACTTAAAAAAAAGTTAAAAAGAAACATCCCTCATCAACTATTTTGCTACTAGTGATATAGTTTACGAAAAGCAGGATAGATGTTTACTTCTTTCCCTTTGTTTTTACTTAGAATACTGAGTTGATGCCTTAGAATCCCCTAACAGTGACTGATTCTTTTTAAACTTATTTTGTATTGGGGTACAGCTGATTAAAAATGCTGTGATAGTTTCGCTTCAGAACACTGAAGGGAGTCAGCTGAACATATAACATGTATTCACTCTCCTCTAAACCCAGTGACTGATTTTTAAAAAGTATTACTCTGAACTCATTGATTTCAGTATATCTTAAGTATTTCAACCCACTCCATTATTACTGTTATTGACTTTCAAGTCCCATCTTTGTTCAGTGGGAACCTCCTCAGGCTGGCTCCCGAGTCCTTTTGACCTGACCCTGAAACCCCACTTGCTTCCTCACCATCTGCTATAATGGGGGCTCCAGGTTCACCTTATACATTTCCTGCCCAAGTCCTGGAATTGAAGGTTTCTCCACAGAGCCCTGGGTCCTCTCCCTGTGAAATGACGTAAAATCCAACCCAAACAGCAGCAGAACATGTACTGTCTCCTGTCGCGAGCTCCGCAGGGAGGTCAGTTCCAGGACCGGCTAATCCCCTCGTCCGACAGAGGCGTTAAGGACCCGGGGCCCCGGCAGGTCAGCGAGGCCGTGCCTCGTGTTAGAGCTGCCGCCACAGGTCCGAGGAGCACTGCATCCCCACAGGATGGGAGACAAAGGCCAGACAATGGGAAGAGGGTGCTTCCCTGCTGTGAGTGACCGTTTTTTGAGTGTGAGGAAACAGCTGGAAATTCCCTAAGATGTTGCTTCCCTCTCCTGCCGGGACTGGGTCAGAGGCCTGTTGCTCAGCCTTCTCAGGTGAGACAGCGGAACAACCAGGAACGGCTTTACCTCCGCTCGGCTCCTCTGGGCGTCCTCTGCTGGTCACAGGGCCTTCAGCTCTGTGCGTGACCCTCCCCTGCAGCTTTCTGGCCTCTCAAGGAAAACCCTCCTTCCCTGGCTTGCTCCCCTTCACCCTGTTCAGTTCAGTCACTCAGTCGTGTCCGACTCTTTGCGACCCCATGGACTGCAGCACGCCAGGCCTGCCTGTCCATCACCAACTCCCAGAGTTTGCTCAAACTCACGTCCATCGACTCGGTGACGCCATCCAACCATCTCATCCTCTGTCATCCCCTTCTCCCGCCTTCAATCTTTCTCAGCATCAGTGTCTTTTCCAATGAGTCAGCTCTTCGCATCAGGTGGCCAAAGTATTGGAGTTTCAGTTTCAGCATCAGTTCTTCCAATGAATATTCAGGACTGATTTCCTTTAGGATTGCATAGTTGGATCTCCTTGCAGTCCAAGGGACTCTCAAGAGTCCTCCCCAACACCACAGTTCAAAAGCATCCCCGTCACCCCGAGTGAGTGCTTTTTCTGGACGATGAGAAGGTTGAAATGTGAATGACAACACCCAGCTTCCCCAGGTGCCGCTCTGGCTCCCCTCGCCCTGACTCCAGGGCTCTGTTCCAGGCTGACTGGGCTCAGCACACTCCACTTCCCAGCCTCCAAGCGGCCACCGGGGCCTGGAAGAGTCTGATCCCTATCTGCCAGAGTCCCTACTGCTCCCGGGCCCACTGGCATCACCCTTGCACAGTTTCACTAGGCGGGAGAACCCCTTCTCTGAGCCCAGTCTCTGTCACAGGGGGATGGGAGCTGAGGGCCACGGGCACTCCCACCAGCCCTGCTCCCGACCTAGTTCCCCGCTGACGCCGGCAGGCGTTGATCGGGCCACGCTGTTGGCAGCTCAGGAAACGAAGGGGCCAGCATGTGATAGATGCTTTCCCCACTGCCTCCTTTGGCCAGGGGCGGGGGAGGTGGGGTAGTAGCGGGAGGCATTGCAGGGTCGAGGGGGACCGAGAGGTCCAGTCCTGGCCTCCCACCAGAAGGCTGGTCCCTGGGGTCAGGACAGGTTCTCTTGCCTGGTTTTGTTTATCTCACATGTGTTTTCTGTTTGCATCTATGACCAAAGGCTTCCCAGATGGCTCAGTGGTAAAGAATCTGCCTGCCAGTGCAGGAGACTCAGGAGGTTCCATCCCTAGGTTGGGAAGATTCCCTGAAGAAGGAGATGGCAACCCACTCCAGTCTTCTGCCTAGAGCATCCCATGGACGGAGGGGCCTGACAGGCTACAGTCTATCGAGTCGCTAAGAGTCAGCACACACGCACAGCCTGTTACCATAAACAGCTTAGGATGCCTTTTGGAAGTATGAGAGGGTAAAAGCAAACTGATCCTCAAGACTTCCCACTTAACAGACATTGCCACCACCATCCATCCAACTCTTGCAGCCGTGTGGGCTCAGAGCCTGGTTTCACTCAGGCAAAGGCCCACCAGGGGCTGGCCTGCAACCCCAGGGGGCCCTGGTGAGGACGCGTCCCTTGCATCTGTGCGAAAGCAGTCATGGGCTGGCTGGAGGCTAGGCACAGCCTGAGCCGTTCCCACAGAGGGATTGTACGCTTCGGCCACTCAAGATGGTTGCTCTCTTGCTCTTGGTACATATCCTGTTCGACCAGCCCATGCTTCCCTCACATGACTGTCCAGTCCTCCTAATTACAGGGCTTAATCAGATCCTGGTAACTGAGCCCATCTGACATCAATCCCCCCCCCCATAAAAGGTAGCCGCTTCCTCCCTGGGGTACTGAAGGCCGCCGCTGTGTTCTGCCCACCAGCTGCTGTATACGGTGGGGTATCGCTCCACCTTGTGTATTGACCTCTGTGTAAGATCCCTCCATCTGCCAAACCATTACACCTTCCCTGGTGGCTCAGACGGTAAAGAATCTGCCTGCAATGTGGGAGACCTGGGTTCGATCCCTGGGTTGGGAAGATCCTTTGGAGAAGGGATGGGCAACCCACTCCAGTGTTCTTGCCTGGAGAATTCCATGGACTGAGGAGCCTGGTGGGCTGCTGTCCATGGGATCACAAAGAGTCGGACACGACTGAGCGACCAACACACACAGCAAACCATCGGTGCCTCTGCTGCTGCCTCTGGGCGATGGTCTCAAGGCTTGTGGGCCTGTGGGGTGCAGCCCCACGGAGACAGAGGCAGGAATTGGGACCCTAGAGCTCACGCTCCTGCTCATCACCCCCTGCGTTCTACACCCACCTCTGGCAGAGAGAGCCAAGCCATGTTGGCAGAGCTGGGCCTAGGGGCGCGCAACCCCTGCCTTTGCAAAGCCACAGAACACAAACACAGAAAGTGGTTCAGATTCAGCAGCTTTCATCTTTATTTCTAAAAAAGCATCCAGTGACATTACTATTTTCCATCCACTTCTGAACTCTTAAAGAGCCCAGTGAGATGAGGCAATGGCTCCAGCACAGCAGCCGCAGGCCCCTCCACCTCTGACCCACCTCCCCCAACCCGCAGCCCCACCGAGAAGAGCAGCAAATCATTCTTCAGAGACCAGGACCGGGAGTGCCTGGGGGAGGACAGAGGAACAAGGCTGGCCTCCCCACGGTCCTAGCAAAACAGAGTGCTTTAAAAATCCTTCATTTTTACAAAGAAAACCAGTCAAAAGAATACAAGATTCTGATTAACCTTGAACACACCAAGTTTTGCAGGAGCTGTACTGGAGAAAACGTTCTACATTCCCAGGTGGTGCAGTGGCAAAGAATCTGCCTGGCATGGAGACTCATGCGACGCAGGTTCCATCCCTGCATGGGGAAGATCCCCTGGAGGAGGAAATTGCACCCACTCCAGTCTTCTTGCCTGGGAAATTCTATGGACAGAGGAACCCTGGAGGCTACATACAGTCCATGGGGTGGCAAAGAGTCGGACATGACCGAGCACACACACAGCCACACACCTCGAGGAGGCCCAGCGAGTAAGGCGCCTTCTCAGCTCCGCAGAGCAGGGCTGGGCCCGGAGAAGCGGCTCTTGCGCATGGCTGGCCGGCTCCTTGGACGGGTCCCCAGCGCCGGCAGGCGACCTTTCCCTTCCAACCACCAAGCTGCACGCTCCTCGTCAGCCCTACAGCCTCAGGGGCCCGCGGCTGTGCTCCAACCACTCAACCTTCTCTCCTGGAAGCCGGGATGCTCCTGCAGAGCAGCTGGGAGAGGCCCTGCTCCCGGGTAGGAAGCACCACGCATTCTGTTTCCCGCCGGGATTAGGGACCATGTCCTCTGGGGTGAGCATCGGTGACGCGGGGTGGGCCAGGGGCCATTAGAAAGTCTGCCTTCGTCTGTCACACAGGGCAAGATAGTGGAGTCCCTGCAGGTCTGGCTCCATTTGTGAGAGAAACGGCGGGAGACTGAGAGGAAGGGAGCTGCTTGCTCCTTCTCATCCTTCACTCTGACTGTGGTGTTTTCATTTAACACATATTGTCTGGGGCTTTGGAGACCGGGCTCCCGGTACAAAGGTTCTTAATGATCCTGGCTGCTCCATTGGGAACCTTTCAGATTTGGTTTCCTACCCACCACCCAGCAGGGGACACACGTGCCTGCGTCCTGGAGCCAGTGAATAGGGAAGCCGCGAAGGATCTTTTCCTCTTTTTGGCATTTAAAGGCTACTGACGGCCAGTCACTGCTGAGAGTCCTCACACCAGACTCGGGGACCAGCTCCAAGGCCAGACCCACCCTCAGCCAGGCCTGTGCCTTGGACCACCCCCAGCCCACCCCACCCTGGCTCTTCTCACCAAAACAGAAGAACGATCCTGACTGTGGCCTACCCGCTTCGGGCTCTGCCAAATGTGTGGGCCCCTGGGGGCATGTGGACCTGAGACCCCACGAGGCCACCTCTGATGCAGGCTTCAAGGAGAAGGCGCCCCACTCAATGATTTTTCCACATGCCGCTGCACACAAAGGAGTCTGCAGGCAAATGAGGCCGACGTTGGGGGAGGGGTGGCGCGCAGGGCCTGCCAGGGCCCCGCCAGCACCCGTCTGAAGAGGTGGCTTGCCTAGGGGGCGGGCCCTTTGCCTGGCCCCTGGGCCAAGGGTCTGAGCCCCAGACGACGGGACTGAGCCACCTTCTGCCTGGCCTTGCGCCAGCCCAGCCCAAACTTGACCTCTGGGGGCCCAGGAAAAGCTAGCTTCTTCCCCTGTAAGGCCTCACACCCCAAACCTCCAAGTACAGTTGTTCCCAGGGGTCCTACAACCACAGGGGTGCTCGGGGTGCCTTGGGGTGTGGGCTTACTGCTGCAGAACTCCCCAAGACAGCATGTCTTCAGAGTTCACTGGCTGACTGACCACCTTCCTCAGAGGCACTCACTGACTCTGCAGCCTTCACCTCTCTCTAGTCATTGCCTTCTCTGTGTGCTATAGATCTCCTGTCCCATGTCCTGGACCTAAAAGGAAGTACGTGGGAAGTTATAGTTATGCTGGGCTTTAAAAAATCTTCTAAGCATTTACTGCCCCAAACAACAGAACTATTAGGAACGGTAAAGACAAAGTCAAAGTCGCTCAGTTGTGTCTGACTCTTTGTGACCCCATGGACTATACATACAGTCCATGGAATTCTCCAGGCCAGAATACTGGAGTGGGTAGCCTGTTCCTTTCTCCAAGGGATCTTCCCAACCCAGGGATCCAACCCAGGTCTCCCCCATTGCAGGTGGATTCGTTACCAGCTGAGCCACCAGGGAAGCCCCAGGAACGGTAAAGGTAGACCACAGTTTTTGATTCTCAGGCAATGACAGCTGAAAGAAGTCCACCAGAAAAACCTCTCCACCAGCTCTGGCCTACGCAAAGGTGAACCGGCAGCAGCTGAGGCACACTGGCTCCCCGCATCCTCGCGGGCTGCTCTCCCACACTGCGGAACCTCGACTCGGCCAGCAGAGGGCAGCAGCGGCTCACGGAAGGTCCAGGCTGGTGCCGTCCAGACCAGGAAAGGTTCCCCGGCAAGCACCTGCACACGGCCAAGCCCCTCACGTGCTTCTCTACTTAACGTCCTTCTCAAGTCTCAGCTAAAAGTGGGAGGCCAGGTGAGACTTGGTGACCAAGCGCACAATGAACTGAGAAGAACCTGTTTCCATTGTCTATGAACTCACAACCAAAAAACACTCTTTTCTGGCAGGCTATTGAATTTACAATGTAACTTACACCTCAAGATCTGACTGAATTTCAAGGCGGGCAGGGGGAGCACGTTACTGATGAACTGAAGAATGAGAGGACGATCCGGTCTCTGAGCCCTGCTGCCCTCCCCCCACCCCATGTACAAACCAAGGTCCCCTCCGCTTGAACTTTTAGTTTTCCACTAAAAAGAAACCGGAAATGATGGAGACCAGAATCAAACCTGGCATTAATCTTCCAGTGGGGAGATTGGGTGAAGTAAAATAATCCTATTTGGCTCAAATTATGAGGTTAACGTGGGACCTGACAAAAGGAAGTGATCACCTTTTAGCAATCAAGTACAGATTTACTTTTCATGCCCAAAAAGGAAGCCACGGGCTGCCTGCCTGCCTGCCTGGCTTCACACCTACACTTCTGGGGAAAGGGGAGGGGTGAGGGCGGGGGTCCAGCCTTGCACAGGGCACGCGAGTCCTGGAAGGTCCTGAGGCCCGTCCCTCCTCGCACCCTGAGCCACCCTGCCTGGGGCGGAAAAGACGGAGACAGCTCTGCTGCCAGCCCAAGGTCCACGCCGGCCCACCGGGTCCCCAGCAGAGCCAGGGATGTGCTCGCGATGAAGTACACCACCCCAGGGGGTGCCGAGTACCCTGAGCCACATACAGAAATTGCTGTTGGCCTGGGGATGCACAGAGCAAGCAGGTAGAGACGTGTTAAAGGGCCGGTGAGGGGGGTGGATGCGGGTAAGTCAGTAACTCCAGTCATCTGGTCATGATGGGCAGCTCACCCCTTGACATGGCCCAGGGGCCGGACCACCGTGCTGCGTGTGTGGAAAGGCCCTGTGAGTGAGTCCCGGTAGCCGTAGCTGCTCCGGCATGGCGGGTGAGGAGCCGATGTATCCGGCTCCAGGCCACGGGAGTCCCGGGAGGGGGTCCAGGGAGGACAAACAGGACCCAAGATGGCAGAGAACAGGGAGCGGGAAAGAAGAGATGCTGATGAGCTGACGGCGCAGCGGGTAAACCGCGGGCGGAGCCCAGGGAAAGGGGCCTGGGCAAAAAAGGACCACTGCTAGGCTCTCACTGCTCCGTCAAAGTGAATGAATTTAAACTGAATTAAGATAGCAGCTGCTGGCCCGCATAAACCCCGCGCCTCCAGGTTTCCCCTCCAGAGGGCGCTCTGACCTTGCAGAGAGGCTCACTCACCCCCCAACCAGGGCTGCAGCTTCCAAGGGCTCGAAGGCCTGTGCCCGCGCGGTTCCAGTGTAAACATTCACAGCATTCCCAGAGAAGGCGGGAGCCGCCTGCCGCCCGGGGGGACAGCCTGTGAGGTGCCAGTCGGAGGCATAACAAAAAAGGTCACTCGGTTTCTCTTTCTCACGGAGCGCGAGCAACATCACTAAGGGTCGGGCGAGGGTCCGAGGGTTCTGAGCCTGCCGCCTGGATGAGAGCTGCTGCTGCGGAGGCCAGCGGCACCGTGATGAGGAGCAGGGAAGCGGCGGCCGGCTGCGGCCCCGGGGGTCCCGACGCCCACCCAGCAGGGAAGGGCTCCGTGATGAAGGCAGCGGCCAGGGACTGCGGCGACTGCTCACCGCGCTCCCGAAACACCCCGCACGGCGGGTCCTCTCGGGCACCTCGTCGGACAGATGGCTGCTCCCTGGCTCCGGAAGCACCACGAAAAATCTACCTGCACGGGGCCCCTCCAGTCTGCGGGCCGCGGACAGGTCCAGTGAGGATCGGGGAGGGGGCGCAGGAGGCAGCCGGCCGGCCCCGAGTGTGCGCAGTCCTGGGCTGGGATGACCCCGGCCCGGGTGTCACCCTCCTTCTGTCCGCCCTGAAGAGCGGAGAGCTGCCTGTGCGCGCGCCTGGGGGCCTTGCGGGGGTCCTTCCCGGGCGTCGCTCGGTCACAGCAGCTCCTGCTCGTCATCGTCCTCCGAGCCCGAAGGGCCCTGGCGCACCTCTTCATACCACTTGTTGGTCAGCGTTTTCATCTGGATGCGCCCGTGGTGGAGGTCCTGGGGCGGGAGACGGGGCAAGCCCCTTGTCAGTGGGTCAGGCGCAGGGGCAGGGGCAAGGCAGGGAGGGACAGCTGCTTTGTGCCTTGTGGCAGGCAGGGCGCACGGGCAACTTCAAAGTGTTAACTGATTAAGGGCAGGCTGAGATTTTTCTTTGTGGGCAGAAGTAACGGAAGGTTTCACTCCGAACAGGAGGCGGCAGGATGGCACGATGTTAAAAAAAAACAAACCTGGCCTCCGCAATCAGACACACCTGGGCTCTGCTCTCAGCTCTGCCCCACACTGGCTGTGTGACCCCAGGACGGGGACGCCACCTCTCTGGGCCTCAGCCTCCCTGGCTATCAGGTGAGGCAGCTCACTGCGTCTGCCGCGTGGGCTGGTGGGAGAAGGAAATTACGCCATCATGGAGAAGGCCTGGCGCAGCGCCTGGCTCCCACTGAGAGCTCACGTGCTGAAGGCACCCTGACGCTGCAGGAGGAAGGCGGGGCTCAGAACCAGAGCGGAGCCGCCGCTGGGGGAACCCCCAGCCCCGGCCTACACAGGCGGGTGACCGTTTGAGTAGAGCAGGCCCAAGCTGGCCCGAGACGGGCGTCACTCCTGGTCACCCAGAGGCCAGTGGTGCCCGGAGGGATGGATGGAGCCAAAGCCCTGAGCCTCGGGCCACAGCAGGGCTGAGATTCCTCAGCCAGGTTCAGAAGCTGATCAATATCCCAAGTCTACCATCCAGGGAAACCAAACTGTGTCAAGAAGCCTATTATTAAACTAGCACTAAGTAAGGCAGCAGAGGAGAGACAGCAGATGCCCAGCCCCACAAGCGTATCCAGCGGTCAACGCTGGAAAGGAGAGAAAGCTGAGTGGGAGGACACCCCCACCCCACCTGGCACATGGGCCTTCCCTGCCCACCCCGCTCCGGTCCCTAGCCTGCATCCCACCTCCTGGGTCAGCCGCCGCGTGAAGAAGGGGTTCAGGTACTTGGCGTCGAGCCACAGGAAGCCTTTGAGGTCCTGCCGTCTGATGTAGTGGGCCTCGTACTCCTCCTCTGTGAGCTCCGACAAGTGCTCTGACTCGACGGTGTTGCCCTGCAGGGGGAGCAGAGGTAGCCTAGGAGGCATCAGCTGACCCTGCCGGAAAGCCCACACACCACCCAGCCTAGCTCTCAGGCCTGTGCCCCGGGCCCCTGGGTCTTCAACCCTAACTGCAGCAGCCACGGGCCTCCTGGGGGCCCGAAGGGCGGCAGGAAGGTGTGCAGGAACACGGTGGACACCCAGGGAAGTCAGATGGTGACTAAGTCAGCAGCTCGGGGCTGGGGCTCGGCCTGTAAGTTCTCTGGCTGCCTGTCCTGTGCAGTCAGGACCGGGAGCCGTTCTGGGCTGTCTCTGTTCCGGTGAACTGAACAAGGAGGCGGCTGCTGTTGCTTTTTGCCTGCAGTGGCCCACTGTGGGGAGTTTGCTGGTCAAGTGGAGAGAGGGCAGAAGGAACAATCCTGATGGGACCTGGAGAGGGAGGTGCAGAAGGACCACCCACCCTCTGCAGGGGCCACCAAAGGCAGTTTTGCACCCCTGTCCCCAAGCACAGTGCCCCCAGGCATAGGAGGTGGGAGAGAGGGAGGGCGCAGTGCTTCTCACACTGGGGCCACCGCCAGAACTGCCTGGAACTTGGGGAGCCATAGAACACAGGGCTCACTAGGCCCTCCTGCAGCTCCTGATTCAGCAGGTCTAGGACGGGACCCAAGAATTTGCATTTCTAATGAGCTCCCACTGATGCGGCTGGTCCAGGAACCCCCACCTTGAAGACTGGGGGTGGCAAGTGTGGTTAAGAGTCTGTGGGACCTCAGCTGTGCTCTGGCCTCTGTGTGCCTCAGTGCTCTCATCTGCAAAGTGGGGATCACGAACGGTGACCACCTGCTTCCTGCAGGTTATCAGGGAGACTCAAGGCAGTCCACACAAAGCACAGGCACCGCAGCAAACAAGCCCCGCACGGCAGCTGCTTCCCCTCCGAGTGCACATCCTGGTTCTATTTGAGCTGGGCTTGGCCAAATGCGGCTGCAGTTCCTGGCAATGGGTTAGAAATGCAAAATCTTTGGGCCCCTGCCCCAGACCCGCAAGACCCTGGAGCCCTCCACTAATTATGACCCCCACTAAAAGGTCTGAGAACCTACACTTAGGCTTTGGTTAAAAGCAGACAACACAGTGGAGGAGCGGGTGGGGAGAAGGGCTGCTGAGAGGGTGGGGTGCTCTGTGAGCCTGAGGTCACCTGGAGGTGCCACCAGGCACAACCCTGGCTGCAGAGGCCCTGGGCAGAGACTGGAGGCCAAGGTCCCCCCAGACTGGCTGGACTCTGCTAAGTGACACGTAGGCACATCCTTTCCCCATCTTCCGGCTGAGGACTTCTGTGCCTTCCATGACTAAGTCAAGTTACTGACGGCCTGGGATAAGCGAACTAGAAAATGATGTGTTTCTGGAAATGTGTGTACAGAGCAGAGGGCGGTGCAGGAAGGCGTGACCCCCCCCGCCCCCCCCCCCCACCAGCCAGGGCTCTGCACCCAGGCTGAGGGAAACACAGGCAGGAAAGACACCACCTCAGTGACTCCGGGCACAGGGGCTTGGAGGAGGCAGGGGCGAGCAGGGGTCTGGGGGCCTTGGGCTCACTGCAACTTGCCCTGAACACCCCCAGCCCCAAATCAGGCCCTCTCCTGTCCGGGGCAGAGTGTGTGCTCACCCGATCCTCCCAACCACTGTGAGAGCCTTCCTCCTCTCACGCCCCAAGAGGAGGCTTCAACTAAATGCTGGGGAGTGAGGTGATTCTGTCATTTGGTGACTCTCAAACATCCCTCCAGTCCTGGCCGAGGGGGTGGGCCTGTTACTGGGGGGGGGAGGGCGCTACTGGGAGACCCTGAGAGGGGGTTCAGGTCTGGCTGCCACCTACACATCACCACCTCTGGGGTTTCCGCAAGTCTGGCAGACAACCCACCCCAAAGAGCCAGGTTTCAGACCCTGAGTCCAACCTCCTCCTTGGTGTGGGAAGCTGATGTGTACACAGCTCAAGTGTGCATACACCATGTGCGCGTGTACACCCTCAGAGCGTGTCTCGCCCCTGCGTTCCCTGGCGGTATGCAGGGACCCCCTGCCCTCGCCGCCTGGCCCGCCCGGCACTGACCATCTTCTCGGTCTTGCTGAGGTTGACGTCCTTGCGGCCCCGGCGGCGCGCCTTGGCGCCCTCGATGTCCACGAGGCGGATGAGCGGCATGGTGCTGCCACCCAGCAGCAGGATGGTGAAGAGCACGATGATGATGGTGGTGGTGCCGATGAGCTGCCGCTTCTCCATGGGCTCCAGGTCCAGGTGGAGGCTCAGGGCGTAGGGGATGGCACCCCGCAGGCCTGGGCGACAGGGAGGGGGCGGGGGCCGCCATGGTTCTCGGGGGCTCTGGGTCCACCGGAGCGCACAGACTCAGCCCGTGTGGCGCGGGGTGGTGAGGAGAGGGGGCGCAAACACGGGGCCTGGGAGACACCCCCCCCCTCCCCCCCCGCTTCACACAGCGGGCGGCCGGGCAAGGTGAGGGGCCCTGTCCCAGCCGGGCGGCGCCAGGTGCATCGTGGTGGGGATTCATCCCGCCCGGTGCTCACGCTGGTACAGAAGAGCCCTCCCTGTGGTGGGGGGCTGGGGGGGGGGGGCTGTGTTCCGCGTGCGCAACCTCATCGGAGCCCTACAGGAAGCCCCCAGAGCTGGTCCTGACATGCTCATGGCACACAGAAGAGGGGCCGGGGCTGCGGAGGAAATGTCCTCCCAGGGTCCATGCTCCATGGGCAACAGCCCAGGATACCATCCGTCCAGTGCCCGCTGGGCCCGAGGATGCTGCGCCTGCGCGCGGGGAACCACGGGGGAGCCTCCCCCTGATTTCCTGCTTTGGTCCCCAGGAGCCTGCTGGCTGGACTGGGGCATGAATGTGCTGAGAAATGGCAAGTTCTCACTAGAAAGTTCCTGGTGCCCTGGAGCGGGAACAGGAGCTCCCTGAGTGGCTGGGAACAGAGACACCAAAGAAGGACTCAAGGGAGGGTGAGGGCCCTAAGGAGCAGGGCGGGGAGGAGCGGGAGGGCGGAGCACATGGACAGGATCTGACCCAGACGGGGTGGCTGGCGCATCACAGCGCGATCCCGGCCGGCTGCTACAGCCTGGACCTGACACGGGGACACAGCAGAGAGGAGCAAAGGGTGGATCTCAGAGAGACAGGGGAGTGGAAGCAGCAGGTCCCAGGAGAGTGGAAGTGTGGCTAGCCCGGGAAGGGCCCGGAGGATGCCCAGTGCACCGGGCACACAGTCAGGAGTCTGGCTCCTGGGCTCAGCCCGGCCCCGTCTGTCCCCGCAGCCTCCCAGGCCGGGCCGAGGAACCAGACATGGCAGGGCTGCCCTGACGGTGGCTGAGGATGAAATGCCTTGGCACAGGACAGCATGTGCACACAGCAAGCCGAGGGGCCACACCTCTGCTATAAAACAAGTTATTGTCTCTTGCGGAAGAAAGGGGGCTGCTGGAAAACAAGTAGGTTGGGCAGGAAGGTAGGTTCAATCCTAGACAATGAGCTCACAAGGGCTCCATGACACCCAAGGAGGATGCAGACACTGCGGTCTGGATCAGAGGAAAGGCCGGGTCAGAGGAACCAGCTTGGAGAGGGTGGGAATTTGAGGCCACAGGACAGGTGGGCTTGTGAGGGCCCAAGAGATGAGGCGGGTCTGAGAGGGAGTCCTGGGGGGGCTGATGGGACTGAGGTGCTGGTGCAGGGAGAGGGGAGACCCCTGGGGAGAGGAGGGAGGCCAGGGCGGGCCCAGAGGCCAGAGAAGAGGAAGCGGGGAGCCTAGGTCAACGCAGGCTGGGGAGGAAGGAGCCCCAGACTGAGAAGGTCTGGACGGCCTCAGAATGCCTAGAACCAGGATGCCTCCCAGTTTAAACCACCCCCATATCCCTTAGAGGTCTCTCTCCACGCGTCCCTAACCCCAAAGAGCTCACGTAACTGGAAAATGCCTCATACATTTCTTAGATTTTTTTAGAGGGGGATTTTGAAGACCTTGGATCAACTAACTCCCTTACAATTTTTTTTCCCCTCACTGGCAAAAAGGATTTAAGAAAAAAGTATCTATCTGCATGTCTTCCACACACACACACACACACACACATATACTTTAAACAAGATCTTTTGAAAAAGAAATCTTCAAGGAATGTACAGATACGCTGTTGGATAGAAAACAGCCTATAAAGCATATTGCTATACCCTGAACCCACAAAGAAATAAGTAAATTTAAAAATGTCTACAGATCTGGTGCTTTAGGAGCCAAAGATTTATTTATCCATCCTTTACTAAAGGGGAATGAGACTGAAGAGCAGCTGAAATGGTCAAATAAACTATCAGAACTTAGTGACTGAATAAAAAAAAAAAATCCAAATCTAGCCTGAGGTACAAAAAGGTTTGAACTTTAACCTTTTAATTTTGAGCTCCTAGACTTCCCTGGTGGTTCAGTGGTTAAGAATCCTCCTGCCAATGCAAGAGACCTGAGTTTTGATCCCAGGTCCTGGAACATGCCAGACCTAAAGCCTGCGCTCAGCAACAAGAGACACCACCATAATGAGAAGCCCTCACCCCCCAACTAAAGAAAGCCCGTGAGCAGCAACGAAGACCCAGTGTGGCCGAAACATAAATACATAAATAATAAAGTTAACTTCAAAGTATTTGAGCCCCTTGTCTCTTCAGCCTGGACAGCGTGCAGGTAGAGCGACGACGCCATGCACAGCATGTGCTGCCGCCCTCGGAACAGGGGGGCGGACGGAGGTGGGCAAACCCTGGCCCTGCCCCCCGGGGCCCCTCGGAACAGGGGGGCGGAGGGGGGTGGGCAAACCCTGGCCCTGCCCCCCGGGGCCCCTCGGAACAGGGGGGCGGAGGGGGGTGGGCAAACCCTGGCCCTGCCCCCCGGGGCCCCTCGGAACAGGGGGGCGGAGGGGGGTGGGCAAACCCTGGCCCTGCCCCCCGGGGCCCCTCGGAACAGGGGGGCGGAGGGGGGTGGGCAAACCCTGGCCCTGCCCCCCGGGGCCCCTCGGAACAGGGGGGCGGAGGGGGGTGGGCAAACCCTGGCCCTGCCCCCCGGGGCCCCTCGGAACAGGGGGGCGGAGGGGGGTGGGCAAACCCCGGCCCTGCCCCCGGGGCCCCTCACAACAGGGGGGTGGAGGGGGGTGGGCAAACCCCAGCCCTGCCCCCTGGGGCCCCTCGGAACAGGGGGGTGGAGGGGGCCCTGCCCCCAGGTAGCTCGACCCCCAACAAGCCCTCTGCCCTTAGACCTGGGTCTCCCCGTCTGTGGGGCAGACACACACCCCCGCTGGGGGCGCTGTGGGGAGGGGTGCTGCCCGTGAAGGGCCTTGCGTGGATTTTGAGGGCTGATGAGGACCCCTCAGTTTGGAAAGACTCCGGGGACAGCTGCGTCCACTCTCCAAAAGGCCCTACGGCTCACTTGAGACTGGACTTACCGCTGAACCACATGATGAACATCATCTTCGGGGTGATTTTATGATCACGGAAGAAATTCAGGAGGTAGGAGAGGGGGAAAATGTTCACGGCTCTGCCAAACAGCACAAGTACCTGCAAACAGCAACAGATGGAGTCTTACACGGAAACCTCCGGTTCTTCAAGCTTATTGAGATGAACACAGACCTGCTAACACACCCGTGATAAAGGCAGCATCTCTCTGTCATCAAAGACATGAAGTTGGTGCTAGGCAGAGACGCGGGGATGCCAGTTTCTATGTGTGGCAAGGAATAAAGCTCTGTATGTTATGATTCTACTGTCAGAAAGAGAGGACTAACAAGGTATCAATGACGGCTTCAGCAACACCAAGAGGGATTAATTTAAGGGCCACCTGGCGCCTCCGAAGGTTCCCGGCTGTGGGATGGGCTAGCTCTGGGGAGACAGACAAGGTGCTCCTGCCTCTTCCATCAGGGCCCCACTCCCCGGGGAAAGGAGGGAAGACGGCCTACCCATGCCCGTAAATGCTGCTCCCTGAGCACAAGGAATATGCAGGTAGGTTCTAAAAGGAGGTCACATACACCCTGCCAGATCCTAGCCATCTCCAAAGGCAGGTCAATTTTAACAAAATATAGGATTATGTAAAGTCCAAATCTTATCTGAGTGGCTTTTTAGAACTACTTATTAATTTTCTTCTCTTTCCTCCATCCTGGTTCTCACTACCACTAACTTGAACAGAACAATATAGCCATAAATTATATTATGGGGAATCAAAGTTTGTCCTTTTAACCAGCATGAATTGAGGATGCTTTGGACTGTGTGTCCTGGAAAGTCAAGTTAACAATAATTGCCCCCAATCACCTAACACTTACATGCCAGACAATGTTCTAAAGATCTTATATGCATTATCTCATTCAATTTCCATCCTTCCAAAGGTCTTATGAGGTAGGTATTACTGTCTCTGTTTTAGAGACAAGGAAACCGAGACAGAAAGATTAAGTATGAAGTAACTGGTCCAAGCTGACACAGGCAGGAAGTGGTGGAGCCAAGTCCCCCAAGCCTGGCTCAGCGCCCAGTGCCCACGCCCTTGACTGCTGAGTGGGCCTAAGGTGTTCCATCTGAATGGCACGGGCCGCCTCCAGGGGCAGCAGGGCCAGACTGAGCAGGTGCTAGGGGGAAACTGAGTCACCATCCCAGGCACCCACTTCGTTTCTCTTTCCCTCCTGGCCCATGGCTGAGATTGCCACGTCCCTGTTTCACCCTCTGAGGGCGAGTCCTCCACCCCCAGGTCTGTGTTCCAGGTGTGACCAAACTGGCCTCTTCCACCCAGTGACCACACTAGAGGCCATCAGACTTGCTGTAAAAGACTTGGGCTCCTGTTCTCTTGTCGTGCGTCTGGAGGACAGATAACAGTAACAAAAGCCATGAGGTCGTGCTGACTAAGGCAGAAGCACCCAGACTGCAAAAAGAAAAACATCTATCTTCCACGGGCTCCTTATCCTCTCTGCCTCAGGTTCCCGATATGCAAACAGGAGGAAGGCCTCACTGGTCTGCACATGGTAGGTGACAGTGATTTAAAAAAAAAAAAAAAGCCTGCCTCTCAATATCTGGGTCTTGTTAAGTGGAGTTGGTAATAAAAGTTAACTCAGGATGAATTACACTAACTCAACAAGGTGTGCTTTGCAAGTGTCTTAACAGAGGATCTAAAAAGACAATACAGAGACCCAATTCGGGCTGGAGTATGACTCAGCAGGAGGACCTTGGGTTCACAGGGAGGGAGCAGAGCCTCAGGAAGGCCACAGGCGAGGGGCCTGGGACACGAGGCAAGATGCCTGAACGCTCACCACTGAGGCCACTTTCATCAGATGCCTGAGGGGAGCTGGGCCTTTCTTTCAAATGCTGAAACATTTGTTTTTCTCCCGTTTCCCAAATCTGATTTTAATTCAAATCATTAAACTTCTATTTTCCTTTCTTAAAGGCATATCTTAATTCGTCTTCTACTGCCAGCACCCCTCTCCTGTCCAGTTGTAACACTTTCCCAAGTCTACTTGATGGTAAGAATCACTGGGGATGATGATGCCTCAGGATGAATCTCCAGAGGACGGAAGGGCCCTGGAATCTTTACCTTGAACAAGTGTCCAAAGTCACTCTTATAAATGGACATATAAGAAGGAAACCATAGTAAGAATTCGGTATATTCATTATAATCATCCAAAAAAAGCAGAAAAGAAAAAGAAAATCATCCCGTTTGCCAACCACTGTGAATATTTGGTATATTTTCTTACAGATTTTTTTTTCTAGGCATACTGCTTTTACATGGTTATAATCAATTACACATTCAATTCTGAAATCTGCTTTCCCCATCTAACATTAAAAACTTGTATTTTGTGTGTGTGCACACACGTGTGTCCCACTCCACACAGTACGTGGGATCTTAGTTCCCCAACCAGCGATCAAACCCGTGCCCCCTGCAGTGGAAGCGTGCAGTCTTAACCACTGGGCTATCAGGGAAGACCCAAAATAACTGATAATTTCTGAAGAAGATTGTAACAATTCGGGGCTTCCCTGGTGGCTCAGATGGTAAAGAATCGCCTGCCAATGCAGGAGACCCAGCTTTGATCCCTGGCTCAGAAAAATCCCCTGGAGAAGGAAATGGCAGCCCACTCCAGTTCTTGCCTGGGAAATTCCATGGACAGAAGAGCCTGGCAAGCTACAGTCCATGGGGTTGCAAAGAGTCTGACATGACTTAGCAACTATACAATGCAACAGGTCACGTAAAATTAAAAACCAAGCAAAAATTATTTTCTTGGGATATTTATTTGATTTCACCCTTTCCCATTTATTGTATGTTTATGATTTTTTAACGAAAAGAAACTTGCAACAGAGGTTGTCTATGTAGCTGTTAACTATGACCAGTTAACAGTTACATAAATGAATCCAGAATATGTGGTTATTGATCTACAAATAAGTCATTAAATAAAAAAACAAGGAAAATACTTACTATGCACCAGATGACAAAGGAAATTTCAAACTTGTGAGGGAAACTAAAAATGGACAGGCCAAGAAATGCAAACACACATGTTTCTGAAACAAACCAAAGAATGGATTATTCAGCCTCAACTATTTTCTTCCAAGACAGGATGGGCTCGTTATGCAAACAAACATTTCAGAAGTCAATCAGAATCCAGTATAACACTTTGCTTATTTTTTGGAAATTCCTGGTCAAGCTTGTCCTTTGATTCTCTTTTTTTTCCCTATCACAACAAGCAACATGTGCTTGCTATTCAGAATCTCCTAATTTAATGAGCCAGCTGTCAAATACCCATGCCAATAAATACTTTCCCACCCGGGGACAAAGATCAATATATGAATCTGTCCATTTGCTGAACACTGTGATTAGCAAGGATCCTGAATGCAGCAAAGTGGCAGAAATTCAGAGCAAAGTGGCTGCAGACACCACATGACCAGTGTGAAAGGGCCCTTTGTCAACTTCTTTGCCAGAGCGGACAAAGCCCACTGACTTCACATATTTAAGGCCACCACAAGTTTAGAAGGCTTACACCCTGCCAGATTTGCAGGAAGAGATACGTTTCAACTCTTGGCTCCCCTCCACAAATCAAGAGAAGCTGACATTTACTCTTGCTGTACAAGCAGCCACTTGTGTATCCTAAGAAAAAGCACCTTATAAATTTCTAGCACTAGGCTCCCTGCTTAGATTGTGACATCCTCCAGAAGAGTGCTGGAGCCATGGAGACAAAGACTCTATTTTAAAAGCTGAACATCATAAAACATCAAGGCTGTTTTAAAACATTTAGCAATGGTGTTTATTTTTCCTTCTTCAAATGTGTATCCCTTTCAAACAAGCCTACAAGCTGGACAGTATACGTATCCTTCTCCTCCTTGAATGTTTTTCTTATCAAATATTTTTGTCACCTTTTGAAATCAGCTCATTTAGAAAACATTCCAATCTAGGTAATGCTGTTCTCTGGTAGCATGAATACAATTATGTGGATAAGTCATGGTTAAAAATGAATCCGTGATGGATATTTAGATTGATTCTATTTCTAGTATTCAGAAACCTACAACAGGGACTTCCCTGCGGGACCATGGTTGACTCCATGCTTCAAATGCAGGGGCTCAGGTTCCACGCCTGGTTGGGAACTAGGATCCCATACTTCTGGGCGCACCTCCCTCGATCTTCCCCAAAGAAAAAGCAACTGCAAATACCCCTGTGCACAAGCTAAATTCCTGATGGTAGAATCACTGGGTCCAAAGAACATGTGCCTCTGAAATTCTGACTGATGCTGCAAATGACTCTCCTAAAAAGATGGCACCAATGTACATGCCCATCAACAGGGCCTATTTTCTATACATTCATGCCAGACGTGGGGAATCACCAAATTTAAAATCTGATGGGTTCAAAATAGAATCTGACGGATGTTTTGCTTTACATTTCTTTGTGGTGAGACTCAGAGTCGTTGGCCATGACTTTCAGAGAAAAGTGCTGTGCAAACAATACCCACTGGGCTAGGAAGGGACAGACCAGCTTCCAGACTCAGTTCTTAGCTACGAGATAGTGCTCAAGCCACTGGACCTGAGCCTCCCTGTCTGTGGAATGAAGTCTCTGTACAGCTTGCCCTTGACCCCTAGCCCGTGACAGTACGGAATTACTGCTTGGATATGAGATGGCCCTTAGAAATGCCAGGGGTGGTGCTGACGATGACAAGCAGGGGCGTCACTCGCGGGCCTTCACTCCCAGGTATAAACTTGGGAGGGTCCAGGTTTCATCAGTCGGTGCCACACTGAGACTGCTGGAGAGGAACGTCAGTGTGGCCCTGACCCCTCCTCTAATGCAGGATTGGCCCGACACGTCCTTCAAGAGACTTGTGAACCAAGAAATACTTGGGACATTCTGGGAAATGCTCTAACTCTCTCTCTCGTAGAGATTCACAATGCTTGTTAGCTGAAAAGTCTCACAGTTCGGAAACTTGTTAAACTTTATTTTTTCAAAATACTTATTTATATATTTATTTCCCTGGCTGAGTCAAGTCTCAGCTGTGGCTCGTGATCTCCTCACTGCATGGTGAGGATCCTGAGTTGCGGTGCATGAGCTCTCTAGTTGCGGTGTATCCACTGAGTTGCTGGGCGACATGAAGATCTTAGTTCCTTGACCAGGGATCTCACCCAAGTCCCCTGCGAAAGTGGTCTGAACCACTAGGGAAGTCCCTGTTAAACTTTATTTACCCCAGGATTTCCCAAACTCTTTTTTGACTATGGAGTTTTTTTCAATTTTTGGCTGTACCCCAAAGCATGTGGAACTTTCCCAACCAGGGATCGAACCTCATCCCGTGTAGTGGAAGCATGGAGTCTTAACCACTGGACCATCACGGAAGTCCCATGGAGTCTTTTTTTCACCTAACTCTTGTAAATCTCAGTTCCAAGGAACAGATTTTTGGAAATGTCACTTTCACATATTGTAAATGTACGCATCTCAAATGTTCATAATTATAGCAGTTCTCATTATTTTGGTTTTAAAGTTATAGGATTCAAAAATTCCACCTGTTAGGTATTAGAACTCTTTATGGAATGTGAAAGCCAGAGGAACTAACAAAAAATAAGGGAGTGCGGTATCTGGCCCTGAGGGATTCTGCTGCCTCTTCTGCCAGGGAAGATCTCAAGGGACTCCTAGAACAGAGAAAGGAAGGACAAGCAGCTCTGGGAGGCCCGCATGGGACCACAGAGGCCGAACTCACCGCATAAGAAGGCCACGGTCCGCAGGGTTTGCTGCATGAGGATCTGGGTGACCGGGGACAGGTTGTGGTGTGTGTAGTGAGACATCACAATGCCGGAGAACAGGATGGCCATGATGCCTGGAGAGGGACAGAGGGGCGAAGCGCACAGCCATGAACAGAGCAGAAAAGCACCTGCCATGTGACACGCAAATCATGTCTCACACTTCCTACAAGTCCCCGCAGCCTCTAGTATTAGGTGTTTTAAAAAAGGAGAAGAAATAATACCTGAGGCTTCCCAGAGAAATGTTACGGGCCCAGCTCTCTGGCAGTTTCATTACCAGCTGGGTGACCTTGGGTCAAGTCTCTTTCCCTCCCAAGCCTCAGTGTTCTCAACTGTACAGCGGGACTCATAGTGCCTGCCCATGGAACTCTTAGGAGGGTAATGAAGAGAAGCCACGTCAAGTGCCCCTCACGAGACCAGGGCAGAGCAGGCGTGCACCGTCCTTGTCATCAGTGGGTAGAAGGGGGGCAGGTATCATTCTTGGGGCAGAAAGGGGACATAAGAATCTGGGTATAAAGAATAGGTGGATTTTTACTTTGCTGTACTTTAATTTTTTAAAAAGCATGTCTTTATTTGGCTGCATCGGGACTTAGCTGTGGCCCCTAGGACCTTCAGTGCATCGTGTGGACCTTCTGTTGTGGCACACAGACCCTCGCGTTAAGGCACGCAGGCTCAGTACTTGCAGTGCATGGGCTCAGTTGCTTAGTGGCACGTGGGATCTAACTTCCCCAATCAGGGATCGAACCCAGGTCTCCTGCATTGCAAGGCAGATTCTTAACCACTGGACCACCAGGGAAGTCCCTGTCGTACTGTAATTTTTAATTTTCCCACAGTCACCATGAATTAACCTTATAATATGAAAAGAAAGATGTTTTTCTTTTTTTTTCTAAGTGACGTCTTTTTTCTTTAACGGTCTCCATGAGAGCATCTACAACTTTTCTTGTGCTCTGAGCATGTGAGTTTCAGCTTCTGTCCACTGCCCTAATCACTGCTGAAGCCACTTAACACAGGGTTTCCTCTCCGTGTTTTCTTGCTGAGGCAGCAGCAAAGAGGTGTTTATTTCATGTACATAAGCTGAGATTTTTACAAAGCCTTTAAACAAGCTGCCAAGATACATGAATTCCAAGTCAAAGTCTATAAGCAAAAACTTAACTCACTTCTGCCATTTTGTAGAAACAGATTACCAGCTAACTTTCCAGTTAAAAATGAGTGAAAAACACAGAACTGCACTGGAGATGTTTCAACCGGTAAGCTTGCTGTATAAATGACAGTTTACAAAATATAGGAAAACCCCACTCTTTGTGGCACCGAAAAGGTATTTGCTGGCCAGAGAGAGAGCACAAGCTGGAACATTTCATCCCCTGGCCCTTTTAGGAAAACAGCAAATTCTTGTCTTTTTCCTTTTTGCTCCAAAAGGAGGCCGGGCTGGGAAATTCCAGCAACGCTGCCCATGAGCCACACCTGACGAGCTTGGAGAAGGGAGAGGAGAGGGCAGCAGACTTCCTTACTGGCGACTTCAGAGCAATGGCGAGCCTCTGGCAGTCAGGAGCCGCTCTGAGCCTCTGCCCCACTAGATAAAGCACGACCTCAACCCTCCAACTGTCCCCTCGGTTCATCTGCTCCTCTTGGTAAGTTCCTGCAGGCGAGCACCGGGAGAGCTTCTTTCTGACTCTGCACCCAAACCACGGACGCCACCGGCAACGTGAGGTGACAGAGGCACAGCCCAGAACCGCCGCGGCCGGGCGCGCGGCACAGCTCGCTTCAGTTTCTGTGCAACTGTCCCAAGGGTCTCTTTTTCTTCAGCTCGATCCAGTGCTAGACGGTTCTGGGTCTGGGCTCTCAAAGGGCTTTGTTTTGCTAGCCAGCTTCAAGAAGGGTTCACTGCATATTCACTGCAAAGCTGAGACTTCGGGGTTCTTACCCTGAAGGAAAAGTCAACCCCAGAGGAGCCTGAACCATGTAAACTGTGAATCACAACCACGTAAATTGTGACAGGAGTGGGCTTGCGCCCATGTTGTCATTCTGCCCACAGACAAAGGTTGTCACAACCCTCGGGAGGCCTGACATTAAACAGCCGCTCCAGAAAGCCTCCCACTTGGGCTTCCCTGGTGGCTCAGATGGTAAAGAGTCTGCCTGCAGTGCAGGAGACCTGGATCTGATCTGTGGATCAGGAGGATCCCCTGGAAAAGGGAATGACTACCCACTCCAGTATTCTTGCCCGGAGAATTCCACGGACACAGGAGCCTGGTGGGCTACAGTCCATGGGATTGCAGAGTTGGAGACAAATGAGCAACTAATAGATGGGGAAACAGTGGAAACAGTGACACTTGATTTTTCTGGGCTCCAAAATCACTGCAGATGGTGACTGCAGCCATGAAATTAAAAGATGCTTACTCCTTGGAAGGAAAGTTATGACCAACCTAGACAGCATATCAAAAAGCAGAGACATTACTTTGCCAACAAAGGTCCGTCTAGTCAAGGCAACGGTTTTTCCAGTAGTCATGTATGGATGTGACAGCTGGACTGTGAAGAAAGCTGAGTGCCGAAGAATTGATGCTTTTGGATTGTGGTGTTGGAGAAGACTCTTGAGAGTCCCTTGGACTGCAAGGAGATCCAACCATTCCATTCTGAAGGAGATCAGTCCTGGGTGTTCATTGGAAGGACTGATGTTGAAGCTGAAACTCCAATACTTTGGCCACCTGATGCAAAGAGCTGACTCATTTGAAAAGACCCTGATGCTGGGAAAGATTGAGAGCAGGAGGAGAAGGGGACGACAGAGGATGAGATGGCTGGGTGGTATCACCGACTCAATGGACATGGGTCTGGGTGGACTCCGGCAGTTGGTGATGGACAGGGAGGCCTGGCGTGCTACGGTTCATGGGGTCGCAAAGAGTCAGATAAGACTGAGCGACTGAACTGAATTGAGTGCCTAATACTTTGACTTTGCAGAAAGTCCAAGGCTCCAGGAAGTCATATCTGACAGCAAAATGTGGAAGCTCCCTTGGGACTGAGGCCACTGCCCCCTGGGAAATAAGGAGACAGGCTCAGTGCAGAAAGGGTCAGGCTGGCCCCATGAGTCTGGTGTACTAGGCCAGGGGTTGGAAACCCTAATTCAGGGGCCAGACAATAAAAACAAAGATAACAACAGTAAGTGGGTGTGTGGCACGTGTAGGAAGAAGGCACAGGCCCATCTGCAAAGGGATGACAGCAGCTGTGTGGACGGGGCCGAGTGCCGACCAGTCTTCGTCTCCTTCTGGTTTTTGAGGGATGCCAGAAAGCTGCTTCTTAGGAAACCTTCCAGCGTTTTCCCTCTGGCTGCACCGTACAGCCTGTGGATCTAGGTTTCCACCATGTATTGAAACCCACACCCCTGCAGTGCAAACACTGGGTCCTAGCCCCTGGACCTCCAGGAATTCCCAGACATCATCCAACTTCTAATAACATCAACTAACTCAAATGTTTGAAACTTTCTAAACAGATAAACCCCATTTGGGGGCTGAATTTGGACCATATAGAAATGGGCTCTCTGGCCAAGAAAAGGGTGGACAGCCAGCCATGACCCATGCCAATCCAGTCTGGAGTCAGGGGAACTCCCAAGTTCCGGGGGCTGAAGGAGAGTCAGGGTCAGCAGTGGGTGCCAAAGCCCCAGGGTCAGCTCGCGCGCCCTCCCTAAGCCTGGATGATGTCACCCCCAGAAGACCCTCACCCACTGCAGCTGCTCAAAGATACTGAAGGGGAAGACGGTGCCAGCCGTCTGTCCTGGAAATAAAAGACCTGGGAACTTAAAACATGACCTGGAATGAAGAATCCCGACGTGTTCACTTCTTTCAGAAGGCAGCATTTACGGAAGTGGACCGAGGTGCAGCCAATGATCAGCCTCACAGGAGGGAGGGAGAGAGGGAGGGAGGTGGGAGGAAATCCGTTTCTAGTCTCAAACCCATGGCTTCGAATGTAATTGAGGACTAAAGGGATTCAAGCCCAAAAGGCATGAGTTGAAAGAGTACCGTGTGTAATTTCTGCTGCACTGACCTTTACTGTGGGTAAAACACACTGCGCTTCCTGAAGGCCAAGGCCGAGTCAAGCCCCAGGCAGTTTTGCTGGTGACCCAATCAGAAACATATTGCACTATAAGATCCGGACTCAGAGGTAAACAGTCAAACAAGAGACTCTCCATTCACACCGCCTGCCCACAGGCAACTTCTATTAACAGCTGGACGTGCAGACTGCCAGCTCCTTTACCATGTGCTGTCGTAAAGTTTATCTATCTCTAAAAAGTAATAAACAGGGTCATATTACAGATATGGCATGTATTCCTAGCACAGCGGTTTTTAAAAAGTCCTTCAACACTTAGCTTTGCCTGTATAACAGAATCCCAACTCATTTCCAGGTCTAAGAACCCTGTGCGGGTCGGAGCCTTTGCCCCTCTGGCCCAGACCCAGTCTTCCTGCTCTTCCTGGAGCGAGTCCAGCACCCCCCACCCCACCCCCACCACCTGGGACCCTCAGCATCTGCTGCCGACCCGCCTTCCCTGGCGCCTCCTGTGGCCTCCCTGGCGGCCAGCTCCCTCTCGCCACATGGGTCTCAGCCCCACGGCACCACTTCGAGGACAGCTTCCTGACCCCCCGCCTTGGGATGCTCCTGCCCCCCTGCTGCTCTATTACGTCACTCTGATTTCTCTTTTTCACATCACTTCTTTTTTAAAAAGTTACTGATCTACGGCTGCACTGTGTCTCTGTTCCTTCGCGGGGACGACTCCTCGCTGCGTGCACAGGCTCCAGGTGCTCTGGCTTCAGCAGCTGCAGCTCGCGGACCCTAGAGCATCCGGGCTTCAGCAGTTGTGGAACTTGGGCTCAGCAGTTTGCAGCTCACGGGTTCTAGAGCTCGGGTTCAGTAACTGTGGCACACGGGCTTAGCTGCTCTGAGGCACGCGGAATCTTCCTGGACCAGGGACTGAACCCATGTCCCGAGTTAGCAGGCAGATTCTTACCTACTGCGCCACCAGGGAAGTCCGGGGGACACTTGTATTATCATGTCCACCTCAAGTCTGCTGTCTGAGATCACGCAGCTAATGAAAGGTGGGGTAGGATTCCACCAGGTCTGTCTGGCGCCCTTAATCGCCGTGTTCTGAACACACAGATTTACACAGGGCGAGTGTGCTGCTTGGTGGTCCTGGTGACCTCGGCGACGGAAGAGCAGAGCACAAAGAGAAAGGGGGGCAGCACTGAAGTCACCCTTCCCGTTGCTGCTTTTACAGTAACAGGCCGATCCCCTCTTCTCTGAAAACCCTGCGTGACAAACATCCCACCCACAGAGCGTGGACAGAGTCAGCCTGTTACTCAGAGGTGAACGAGCATGTTCTTGGCTTGCATGGGCTCTCTTTGGCCCCATTAGCGTACAGAGCAGAAGTTTCTAAGGAAATGAAACCCCTACAAACAGAAAACACTGCCTCTCTGAAGAAAGGACAAGAAAAACATCCCTTCATTTTAATCACAAATTTCCAAAGGATGCATGAAATGTATGTTTGCCAACAGGTACTCAGTGTTCCTCTCAAGGAGGGTGGGACACGGTTTAGAAAAGCCCATGTAGCACAGGGAGTCACTAGAGCCAAGTGCCTCACAGGCAGTATTCATGTAAGAGCCGAAAGATAAGCGAGTGCGACGGCAGAGACCGGGATGGAACTACCCAAGAGAACTGGCTTGGGGTTCAAAACAAACGAGACTCTGAGGCTCACAAGCTTCTCCAGCGAAAACGGCCAGAGTCCTCTCTCTCTTTCCTCCTTGGCAAGACCTTCTCACAGAGAACCCATGCGTGACACCAGACAGTGACCCGAAGCAAAGAGGACTCTGTTCAACAGCAGAGGAGGAACAGAAAAAAATTTCAAGAAACCAATAGAAATGTACTAAATTTGATAAAAGCCATAAACTTTACATAAACTATAAACCCATTTAGTTCAAGAAATCCCAAGAGGAACACGAGGCAAACTATGTCGAGGCGCACCAAAATCAAACTGCCACATACCGGTATCAGCACGGCCAGCTTTTAAAATTAAACTAAAGTGTTGGTGAGGACGTGAAGCAGCCGAAACTTTCCCATACACTCTGGTGGGAATGCAAAACGGCCCAATCCTCTGTAAAACGCCTGGCAGTCTCTGATAAAGTAGAGGATACACCTACCGTAAAGCCAGGCAGCTTTACTTCTACGTGTTTATCCAAGATTAACAGACATATACACATTAACAGTCAAAATCTGGAAAACCCCAAATGTCCTTCGGATGGTGAATGGAAAAAACAGCTCAGTAAGAATGTATAAACTATGGATACAGCAAAAATGTGGTGTCTCTCAAGAAGATTATGATAGCTGAAAAAGATAAGTCACAAAAGACTACATACTACATGATTCCCTTCATATGACATTTATATTCTGGAAAAGGCAAAACCACAGTGAAAGAGTGCAGATCAGTGGGTGACAGCGCCTGGTGACTGCCCCTGGAAGTCAGACCCCATGCTTCAAGTGAAGGCCTTGCAGAGGGCTTGCTTTGAGAAAGAGGCAACCTTGGAAGAGGTATTTTGATCTCTGCTACAAGATGGCAGTAAAGAGAAAAAGGTGACCACGGGAACACTGAGTCCCTGCACCCAGCCGGGTCTAAATCCAGATTCTCCCTAGAGATCCAGGAAGCCCTGTTCATTGCTCGAGCTCTTCTGAGCTGTGTCGTGTGACTGAGAGTGACCCAAGCGACAGAAGCTCTTTAACCAGGCAGGACAAAGTGCCCCAGCATTTCAACACTCTCCATTACTTACCCGACAGCGAGATCCCTTCTGCGAGCCCATATGGAAGGTAGGCAAAGATGATCATCATGCCAAACTCCAAGGAAGGTGTTTTCCTCAAGTCAATGTGCTTTAGCACGTAAATGACAACTGTCAAGGAAAAAGAACCCAAGGACCCTTATGGGTGATCTAGAGAAGTCACAAAACCATGGCCTTCCAAATAGAAAGGGTAAACACTGGATACAAAGATGTGGGAACACCCAAGGTAACGAGTGAAAAATCTGTCATTACAGACTTTTTCCTCTGTAGGGAGGACTCTTGTTTTAAGGAAGGGAATCTGACAAAATACTGAAAGATGTAAATTCCTGACACAAGCCAACGGGGAACATTAAAGTCACCCAAGTCAATTCATTTGGAAATGCTGACTTGGAGGGCCTGGGAGCAGCGGGGGCAGAGCTGGGCCAGCAGACAGCCTGAGCACAGCCCACTCTCCCAGGTCGCCTCCAGCACCGCGTCCCCCTTCCACGCCTCCTGCTCCATCAAACGAGGTCACTACGGGGTCTCCAGAACCGTGGGCATCAGTGCGCTACTGCGGGACCTTCTCTCCTGTCCCTGGACCTTTATAAACCCATGCTCCTGTGAAAGGAGAGTCTCCTACGTGCTCTACTGTCATTCGCAGGCCTGTGCTGGCACCCGTCTACTCGGCTTCATTAAGGTAGAGGCTCTCCCCCTCCTCCACCCTTCTAAAGAAAGAGATAAATGCAGAGGAAAACACTGAACTGGAAAAAGTCTTCTTTTCCATTCTGTTTATTGGTACAATATGAGAAGCTGTCAGCCGACTCAACAGCACCTTGAGACTTCTGGACGTAGGAACTGAAGGGAAAATTTAACAGGACAGCAGACACACGTGCCTGTCTGAGGCAGAAGCAGCTCTTCTGGCCGTCTGTGAGACAGACTGCTCGTGGAGGAAGGCCAGGTGGCCATCTCCCTGGCTCAGGCACACACACAGAAATGGTCTGGTGCCTGTTCCTGTCTTAAACACGGCATTTTCTACAGCAATAGAGGTGTCAGCGGCCTTAACAAGTTTCTTTGTTTCTCTGGCTGGAAGAGCTTGTGGGTCGTTAAGCCACAAAATCAGTGCGAATAACTTCGATGGAGCTCATTTTGAAAGCCTCTTTCCTGATTCATCCAGATAAATACTTTCAGTGGGGTAGAGATGTGCTCAATTTGACATTTTCAAAGGAAATTAATTTCCAGTTTTCTTAATGTGAAAAGTGAGACAGCGGAAAATGAAATTCATCTGAATGCGGTTTTCATACTCTGGGAACTGAGAAGACCCCAAAATCAGACCTGATATTCAACCGTGTACATGTTTTTTAAGCTTTGAAAAGTGACATGCTACATTTCACATGTTAAATTTTAAAATCCTTGAGTTTAAAGTGCTCTTCAAACCAAAACTAAGCATAAAAATCCTCCTTAAATATGACTTTAGACTACAATTGGTCCCCTTAAGGAACTGGAGAAAATGATGAGAGATGGATGTAATTAGGAATAATCTTCCTGGCCATGCATGTTCATCATATTAAAAGGATATCAATGCAGATATTAAGCCAGTGAGGGTGCCGAGTGCCGCAGAGCCAAAGAACATTTTGAGGAAGTAGCCAAGGGCTTGTAAAAACGTCTGCCACCCACTGACATCTGACATATTTTTTCTTGTTAAACCTTCAGCTGTGCTAGGAAATAAAAGAAAAAACACAAAGAAGTTAAAATGTTATAGACAAAGTTATCAGAAATTAACTTAGGACTCAAAACTTAACTTCTTGCTTAATCTCTCATTCATTTATTCAATCATTCAACCTGGTAGCCAAACATTTATTTGTTCACCTACTTTGTTCCAGGCACCGTGTTAGTTTCTAGGGGTTTGGAGATGAGAGCAGGTCCCTACCCTAAGGGAGTGCTGTAGTCTAATAAAGGAGAAAAACAGATGGCACTTTCCTAGTGGACCAGTGGCTAAGACTCCAAGCTCCCAATGCAGGGAACCTGGGTTTGACCCCTGGTCAGGGAACTAGATTCAACTAAGAGTTCTCACACCACAAGAAAGATCCCATGAATACAAACTAATACTCAGCACGGCCCAAAATAAGAAGCAACAGACACACACACACACAGATGGGAACTAGGGCCATCTCAGTGTCAACTACAAACGGGCGCTTGCCAAGGGCATTTGCCATATGCCTCTGTGCAGACCGAACCCTGCGCTGCTGGCCTTCAACACACATCCCCTGCATGGACTTCACGGTGGAGAATGCACTTTGTGCTCCAGGGAAACTGGTGGAACAGGTCTTCAGATAGTTATTTACAGGAACTGACTGCATGATCCCAATCCTTGCATCTCCTCGTATCTAGAGCACTAAATCCCTTCATGATGACATCAGCTCCTCGTGAGTAGCAGAAAGCCTTTTGTCAAGTAAGTGCTTGACTACGCTGAGTGCTCCCTTCACCAAAATCATAGAAGCTGACCTTCCCCCCATGCCTCTCTTTTTTTTCCCTCCACTACCTCTTCGGAGCAGTTTCTTGGAGCTGGCTTAGGTGCCGTCTCCCGAGCTGCAGTCCTCATTTTGCTCCAAATAAAACTGAACTTGCAACTCTCAGGCTGTGCATCATTTTCAGTCAACATCAGGAAAGAGCTGAGGAAACACGTGGAGGCATCTAACTCAGACAGGTGGGGCTGTAGAAGCAGGCTCTTTATGACACAAGGGCTGGGTTTCGACTTAGGCTAAGAAGAGTTAGCCAGGTGAAGAAATGAGGGAAGGCACTCAGGGCAGAGTGGCATGTGCGGAGGCACGGAGCCTCCAGGTTAGCAGCACACAGGTGCTGTGCTGTGCCTAGTCGTTCAGCTGTGTCCGACTCTGCAACCCCCAAGGACTGTAGCCCATCAGGCTCCTCTGTCAATGGGATTCTCCAGGCAAGAATACTGGAGTGGGTTGCCATTCCCTCCTCCAGGGGAATCTTACCGACCCAGGAATCAAACCCAGGTCTCTTGCACTGCAGGAGGATTCATCACCGTCTGAGCCACCAGGGAAGCCCAGCAGCACGTTGCAATCACACAGATGACTGTGGATAGAACACAGGAACAGGGCGTGGGAGGAGAGGTCCATGGGGAGGATAATGTTAAGAGGTGAGGCCAGAGCAGCAGACAGGGCGAGACTGTGAAAGGCTGTTGATGAACCCAGCTAAGGAGCCGGTCTTTTATCCGGAAGGCCCGGAGGAGTCACGGGGAGTGTTTTCAGGATGGAGTGGGGGTGGGGGAGCGGGACTCCTGTGAGATACAAACCTGAAACTGAGGCTGCGGCATGAAGCCAGGCAGAAGGGAGCCGCCTCAAGAAGACATGTCTGTGGTAAGGCTCCGAGTGGGGACTGGAGGGTGTTAGGAGGAAGAACGGAAAGGGCTTGCCTCTCACTGTTAGGCGGCAAGGTGAAATGTCAACAGCCATTAAATGCAGTTGTTGGTCTCATCCCCAAAGGTAAAACCATTTTACCATTAAAATATTTATTCTCCTTAAGTATCTTCCTTCTGCTGATTACACCTTCTCTCAAATCCATCCACTTCTCTCCCTCCCTCTGCTATCCTCCTCCAGTCCAGGGCTTCTGCCTCTCTGATCTTTGCATATAAACACCCTGCTCTTTCTAGAAGAATCCAACACTCAGGGGCCTGAATGATCCCTTGAAAATGCATATCTGATCAGGTTACTGTGTGTGTTAGTCATCCAGTCGTGTCCCACTCTTTGCAACCCCAAGGACTGTAGCCCATTAGGCTCCTCTCGGTCCATGGGATTCCAGGCAAGAACACTGGAGTGATTGCCCTTCTCTTCTCCAGGGGATCTTCCTGACTCAGGGATCGAACCTGGTCTCCTGCATTGCAGGGGGATTCTTTCCTGCTGAGCCACCTGGGAAGCCCTGATCAGGTTATTAGCCCAATCAAAACCCATCCTCAGTTTACTGCTGTGTTTAAGAGGAAACCCAGTCTGACCCTGATCCTCCCCACCACACCTCTCACCCCATCTCCTCCTATTCAGGTCGGGCCCCACCGCCACCGGCACCTTCCTGCAGGTCACCTGCCTTTCTTCCTGGGCTCCAGCCAACTCCAGTTTGTTCTCAGAACCCAGGGCCAGTGACCCTCCCTCAGGGACATCTGCCTTCACACAGGCCGGCCCATTTACAGGCTCTCCTGGTGCCTAACTTGACCTGCACAGCACGCGGAACTAGCGAATCATCCCATGAGGACCACGCCTGTGCCCACCTTACTCACTGCCGTATGTCCAGGGCCTAGGGCAGAACCCAGCACACAGAAGGTACTCAACAAACTTTTGCTGAATCAGTAAACAAAACAAAGACTTGTCTAGAGTAACATCTGGCCTCATTAATCAGTGTTTCATGAACTGATTTCGTTTTCTTTAAGAGTTTTTTTTTTTTTTTTTTTTAATTTATTTATTTTTGGCCGTGTGAGCAGGGACTCCTCTCCAGTTGTGGTGTGCGGGCTTCTCACTGTGATGGCTTCTCTTGCTGTAGAGCCTGGGCTCTCGAGTGGGCGGGCTTCAGTAGTTGTGGTGCGTGGGCTTGAGTTGCCCTGCAGCATGGGAGATCTTCCCGGACCAGGGATCGAATCGGTGTCCTCTGCATTGGCAGGCAGATTCTTGACCCCTGGACCACCAGGGAAGTCCCGAGTTGGTATAATTTTTTGGTGTGGGGAGGGTTCTTTTTTTTGTTGGCTGTGCTGGGTCTTCGTTGCTGTGGGGCTCTTCTCTAGCTGCACCGAGCTGGGGCGGCCCTCCAGCCGTGGGGCAGGGCCTTCTCAGTGCGGAACACAGGCTCTGGGGCCTCAGGATGCAGTAGTTGTGGTTCCTGGGCCCCAGAGCACGGGCCCAGCAGCGGTGGCGCAGGGCCCCACACCGTGCATGAACCTGCGTCTCCTGCAGCCGCGGCACCTTCCTCATCACTGAGCCACCGGGAAGCCCCAAACCGGTACACCTTTAAAACAGGATCATCTCAGGAATTCCCTGGAGGCCTAGTGACCAGGACTCCGGACTCTCACTGCTGAGGGCCGGGGCTCGACCCCTGATCAGGGAACTAAAATCCCACAAGCTGTGTGGTACAGCCAATTAAAAAAAAAAAGGGGCAGGATAATCTCTGATAAAAGGATGGCTTGGTCAGATAACCCCAGCCTTTTGTGGAGATTCACAGCACAATATAACACAGTAAAGGTTTTAAAAAGTCCTGCAAAAAAAGAAAACTAACTTTTCTCACATAAATGTTTTCCAAACTCACTCCAATTGCCCCCATTCCTGTTCTTTCCCAGCAGACCATGGGTTAACATCCCACCCAGGGGAACGCTGGGAACCAACAGGGTTCTTACTGGGGAAGTGCTTTTGAAGGCGAAGGGCACCTCTAGCCTCAAACGGACCGACCCACAGATGACCTGAGTAGCGTCCCGCCCTCACCCCATTTCATGACCACAGCTAGGGTGCCAGCTGGCGTCACTGCTTTCTTTTCATGCAAGGGAGGCTGAGGTCCAAAGACAGTGGCTAATGGGTGAGGTCACAACAATGGTTAACAGCAGACCCCAGGCCAAGGCCAGTGATTTCTGAACTCAGGACAAATGAAGGGAGAATTCAGACCTTTTCTGGCCTGGAGATTTTGTGCATTTTATTTTTCTTCAGGCCATGTTTCTCACACCTTAAAAAATAAAAAGTAATACTGATTAAGGATCCATTTCATGAGCTTTAGCTGCAGCTGGAGAGAACAAAAGGTTTCTACGGCAATTATTTTAAGAACAGACTGTCACAGTAACAAATCAAAGCTAAAAATAATTTAATTAAGCTTAATGAAGAAAACAGAAGACACTTAGCTTTTCTGGCATTTATGAAAGTGAAAACATTAAAAAAAGGGGGTAGTTCATTAACATCTTCAGCTACAAAGATAAATGCATCATCATCAGATCACTTTGAAAACAGTCATTTATGAAGTATACACTTAAAAACAAGATGTGATTCTTCCTTGTAACCAAGGAAAGCTGACAACACCTCCCTCCTACACGGCGAACACAAGGCAGACCTGCCACGCCCCCCTCCCCTACCTCCCTCTTCTCCCTGAAAATGCCAGCGGGCTCACAGGATAACCGGCCGAGTCAGAGGCTGACTTAGGTCAGTGACTCCCACCCCAGCCTGTGTACCAGCATCAGAGGCGGTGAAGGCTGGAAAATGCACGTGGCCCATGGATCCAATTTTGGGAACTGTCATCAGAGGTGATCCTGGCCTTCAAAAGCACTTTTCAGAAAGAATGTGTGGCTAGGTACAGTGACTCCATCCTTTCTCATTTAAAAAAAGAAAGTATCTTCTAAGCTTTGGCCTTTTTTTGTGGCAAAGAGACCTGGAAAAGCTCAAAACTAAGATTCTACCTCGAGAGATTTAGGAAAAAAATAAATCAGAGATAAATCACTTGAGTTTAGCTCCTAATCTATAAAAATAACTCCTGACATCACCTCGCAAAATTCTTTTTTTTTTAAGATTATTTATTCATGGCTGCATCGGGTCTTAGCTGTGGCACACGGGCTCTTTGCTGCAGTGCATGTGCTCCTTACTATGTGGGATCTTAGTTCTCTGACCAGGGATCGAACCCATGTGTCCTGCACTGGAAGGCGGATCCTTAACTACCAGACCACCAGGGAAGTCCCTCGGCAAAACTCTTTATCACAAATGTTCAAATGCACAGCCAGGACACAAGATAAAAGTAAAGACCAGAAAGCTAAGAGGTTTTCATAGCAGATCTTAAAAAAAAAAGTATTATTGCCATTAGATTATTTTTTAAAGCTCTTAAAGCATGATATATGATGATCTCCTAATAAAGCTATAAAAAGTTTTAAGAGAAATGTAAAAAAGCCAACAACAGGGAACTGGTCAAAGAGCACGGTAAATCCACAGAAGGAACATTCCACAACTGATAAAATGATGTTATAGAAGACTATTTTATCAACTCTGCTCCATGGAAACGTTACAATATATTCCCATCTAAATAAAATACATGTATACATCTGCCAAACCATTAACTGTAATTATCTCTTGGGAGTTACAACGCATGTATTGCTTTCTTTTTTCTTCTTCCTTTTAGAGTTTTCTAAATTTTATATGCAGAATATATGTATTATTTTAGAATATATACATATATCTTTGTTTTAAGGTCTGGTGAGCCCCTCTTTCAATTAAACAACATTTGGTAAGTTCTTTCCGCAAAAGGAGGACAAAAAGGGACAAGCAAGAAACAGCAGCTGAGGGACAGGAGGAGGAGATGAGAGGACCTCACACTGACGGCAGACGCCGTCACTGCCTCACACGACGGCAGACGCTTCTGTTTTTAAAAATATTTATTTATGGCTGCACTGGGTCTTAGCTTCTCTCTAGCTGTGGTGTGTGGGCACATAGGCTTTGTTACCCTGTGGCATGTGGGATCTTAGTTCCCCAATCAGGAATCAAACCCGAATCCCCTGCATTGGAAGGCAGACTCTTTTAACCACTGGACCACCAGGGAAGTCCCTAATGGCAGATGCTTTTCAGGTAAGTGTATTTATCTGGTCAATTCCCAAATCGAATCCTACGCTGAGGCGCGATCACCCTCACTCTACTATTGGGACACCAGTGGCTCCAAGAGGTGAAGGAGGTGACCCAGGGCCAACCAGCTGAGTGGCCAGCACTGGAACTCGAACCCAGGTCAGCCTGACTCCAAGATCTGGGCTCTTTCCACTACAAAAATATTCTTTTATTCCAACACAAGAATTGTGAATGTAGTCTATATTGAGTGGTTATGCTTTGCAAGGAATCCCACAACAAAGAAAGTCCAAAATCAGAGAAAGGAGAAGCTACTCTCTAACAGAACACAGAGCGGCCCCTTGAACGCTCTTCGCTCATCTCTGACGCCCGCACAGGGCTCCCTTCTCCAGCCGCTCTGACTGACTGTGCCTTCTCTGTTTTCTGGCAGGACCGTCGGGCCCTCCTGGCAGGACCTGTTAACAAACACCACAGCTGCAGAGTGCAAGGGCAAGGAAACAGCCCTGCATCCAAGAAATGCATCTGAGATGAACTCAGACTCACTTCCTTTGCCCAAGGACTTAAAAAAAAATATTTATTATTATTTATTTGGCTGTGCTGGGTCTTAGGTGTGGCATCCAGAATCTTTAGTTACTGCATGTGGGATCTAGTTCCCTTGACCAGGGACTGAACCCAGGCCTTCTGCCTTGGAAGCAAGGAGTCTTAGCCACTGGACCCCCAAGGAAGTACCCACAGTGACTTCCTGACATTTCATGACACACCTTTAATTTCTCAGCTACTGTCAACATGGGCAGTGATACCAACGAACAACTGAAAAGGCCCGCAGTTTCCAAAGCAGCCTGCACACTAGAGCAGCTTAAGGCAGGATGTCCATCAGTATCATTACCTTATCTTACAGCGGCGAAAAGGAGGGTGCCCTGCACCAGCTCACAAGTGGGAGAACAGGGCCTCTGCTGACTGCTTTCGTCTGGAATAATTCTGTCCAAATACTGATCCCTCAACTGGCTGCTCAGCTGTCCTCCGGGGACTCACCCCAGACCTACTGGATCAGGAGCTCTGAGGGTGCCGCCTGGCAATGTGACATTTAATAAGCACCCCGTGATGTTGATGACAAGCCGGGCTTAGTTTAAAAGCACTGCTAAGGACTTCCCTGGCAGTCCAGCGGTTCAGACTCTGTGCTTTCAATGCAGAAAGCATGGGTTCAATCCCTGGTCGGGGAGCTAAGATCCCCTATGCTGTGCAGCCCGGCCTAAATAAATAAATAAAAGCACTGCTAGGAGGTAGGTCCTCCAGGGCGGATTCTCCTCTAATCACCCTGGGCCTTGACAGTATTCCTGAGGCACACCAAGGTTTGTCGGGACAGAAGGACGGAGAAGCAGCAAACCGATCACCCCCAGGACAAGCAGCCGTACGTGCAGCTGCACGCGGGTATCTGCCCTTTGATACGAGGCCCTTTAGTTCCGCCGCTTGAAGAAAGCACACTTACTTGGTCAGGACAATGGAGACTGCGTCATTGAGAATGCTCTCTCCGAACACTAGCATGTTGAGCACTGGGTCCACATGCAGGGCGTTGAAAATAGCAATAGTGGCCACTGGATCAACAGCAGAAATCAGGGAGCCAAATGCAAAACTGTCAAGAAGAGAAAAGGAAGGGGCAACTCTGTAATGCTTAACCCCTGGTCCAGAGGGTAAAACAAAGTCAAAGACTATTTAGTGTAACATAACAGGACACCCTGTAGCTGAAGGAACTACAGAAGATGGTGTCTTGTTTTCCACTTAAAATACCTGCTGACTGACACTGTGGGTGGAGCAGTGAAAGGCCCATTCTACAAGGAGCTGTGAGGAACGGCCTGGTTTTCCGCCGAAAGTACCTAGACTTCATCTTGAGCAGTGACGGAGGGAAGGCTTCTGCTTAAATACATGATGGACATCCCAGCCTTCTTGGTCAGGGCAGCTGGAGCCGTGAACCCAAAGGGCCCACGTGCTCCTGGGTCTGATCTGTGCTTTGCCCCTTGTCACCAGGCCACCGGAGTACCGTCTGTGACCGTTGCCAGCCTCCACTCAGATTTGCAACATTTAAGAAGTGCCGAAAGTCAGCAGCACCTCCAGCGTGCTCCAGGGGCCGGGTGGCTTGGGTGGCAGACATCAAAACCAGGGCTGCCTCTCACCAGGCCCGAGTGCTCACCTCAGCACCTGTGAAGGTCTAATTCCTCCAACACACATGCATTAATCGCCTAGTATGTTTCAAGCACTGAGGCTAATAACAGCAAATATGTATGTGGTACTTACCACGTCCCAGGCACTGTTCTAAGCGCTTTACAGATAGTAACTCAATAATCCACACAGCAACCGTATGAAACCGGCTTGCATCTCATACTGCCCCACTTACACAGGAGAAAACGGAGGGACAGTGAGGCTAAGGAACCTGACCAGCAGGATACAAACACAGGCCAGATGACTCGCAGTGGGGGACCTTCGCCACTGCGCTGGACACAGTGATGACCAGAGGCCAAGACCAGCTCAGGAAACGGCCAGTGCTACACAGGTGGTCAGGCTGATGAGAGAGGAACATGGCAGGATGGTGTGGGTGGGGACCACTTAGATTGGGTGGTCAGGAAAGGTCTCTCTGAAGAGATGAGGATTATTGAAACAAGGGCCTACATGACAAGAAGCAGGTGGCCAAGCCAAGGCACTGGGGGCAGTGACCAGAGTAAGCCCCCTTGGAGGCGGAGCAACCTTGGAGGTGGAGCAAGCTTGGAGATGGAGCCCCCCTGGAGGCAATGCAAGCTTGGCTGCCTGAGAGGCAAAACAGTGAGCCTGGCAGCAGTGTAGTGAACCAGAGTGGCTGGAGATGTGGAGGCTGGGAGGGAGGCAAGGCCAGGTCACCCCTGGGGGCTGCCTAAGGAATTGGGACAATTATTCTCTCACCCATTTGTCTTTTTCCCCTGAGAGTTCTTGCAAGCCTTCGACTCCCTCAGAAGGCTACACCTGGCACTGTTTTCCTGCCACTGTCACGGGACAGTCTCAGGTAGAGACGAAAGCCAGAGCCCATCCACCCGCTTCCCATCCTCCCTTCTAGGAGGGAAGAGGGGCTACTTGGCCTGGGGACCAGGGTGTGCTGTCCCTTGGATGTCCCCAGCAGCTTCCGTGATCATCCAGCTCTGAGCTCAGGGAGAGGAGTGTCGGAGGAGGGGACTCCTGGCTGCCTGGCCAGGTACAGAGCTCTTCATAAATCAATAACCTGGCCTTCTGGTTTCCATGACTGTGCCCTGGGACACTGAGCTGCAGCTCAGACTGCAGCTCGCAGACTTGCCCTGTCCCCACAGACGGTCATGCACTTTGCGAGCTGTGACCTTACCTCTCGCCCCGCCGGGAGCGCCCAAGCGGTGAGTGTCATGTTTTAGTCACGGGTGTTCTCAGGGTCTGTGCTGCTGCTTGGGGAAGGCGGCAGGCAGGAGGGAGGGAGAGGGGATTCCACCAACCCGGGAGGCTGTGACCTGCTGGTGGCTGGCCTTAAGGCCCTCGCTCTGAAACCCGCAGAGATTCTCTCTCTTCTTTTAGTCCCACTCTCCTCACCCATAGCACATAAAAGGGGCCTTGAAGGAAGATGAGTGTCTAAAAAATACATCTTGGGGACTTCCTTGGTGGTCCAGTGGTTAGAACTCCTCGATTTCACTGCAGAGGCCTGAGTTCAATCCCTGGTTGGGGAACTAAGATCCTGAAAGCAGTGAGTTGCAGCCAAAAATTTAAAAAAGGAAAGTACGTCCCGAAGCAGGGTGGGGACCTGGGAGCCGTGGCAGGTCGTGCGTCCGGCACTGACTTCGTGAGGCTCGGCTGGCCCCTCCTCCCGCCCCTCAGGGAGCACCCACAGCCCCAGATCCAGTGACCTTCAGTTTTCCTTTGTGGAGCCTGGCCCCCCCGACTCTCCAGCTGTGGAGTTGCATGGGGTGCAAGGAGTAGGCAGGGGACCCAAGCCTGGTCAGAGGACCGTCACCAGGCATGTTATCAGGTCACCGGGCATCAGGCTGGCCCTTCTGGCAGGGGTGGCTGACGTGAGGGGCACCGTGAGCCCCAAGCCACTGGTGCTGCCAAGCGGGGTGAGCACACCCACGGTGAGGCTGACCAGGGAAGGGCTAAGACCGTGAGAGGAGGGGTTCCAGACACCAGGTCCGCAGAGGCTCTTGTGCAGGAAGCCGTGACTCTGGGGACACTTCAGTTCTACGAGTCAACAAACTCCTTTTCTTCTTTTGCTAAAATGAGTTTGTGCCGGGTTTCAGCTGCACTGAAGAGCACTGACTGCTGCTCTCCTAACAGTCCCCGTGGCACCCTGACCTGGAAACCAAGAGCGGGGATGAGAAGACGGACTGATGGATGGAGAGATGGCAAGACCCGTGTTGAGCAAATCTAGCTTAACAGTGACTGTGGAATCCAGGGGGTCGTGCGCGCGCAGCACCTCCACTTCCCGTGTGTCTGACATTCCCTTAAGAAGTCAGGGGAGACACGCTCAGCACGAACATAGCACATGTGGGTTTAGCTGTGAATCTAAACTAGGGCACAGTGTTTCTGACAGAGAACATGGAAAGGCTGAACTATGAACTGTCTGGATCATGGAGGGCCCTGACTCTAAGCGGTCACTGGATCTTGCCCTCAGCTTCTCCATATTACACCTTACGACCCAGTCTTTCAAAGGCCAGGAGCCGGAAGTTTAACTGAAGAATGTGTTTTCTTGAGTCCGTCATCCCCGATGACAGCAAGGTCCACAAAACATAAAGAAAATGGACTGGGTGGTGAAATAATACAGGCTGTATCTACGAGGGAACTAGCTTTCTGGTAGAAACACCCATAACGTAAAATCTTCTGTTCAACAAAGTTATTTTCATGTTTTCTGCAGTGCAGAGGTCCATGCTTGACCTGCATGGTGTTTTAAACAGGATTAAGTGGTCAACATTTAAAACTGGAAAAATTCCCTATTAAAATCTAGAAACTTGGCCTCTTTTGAACTAAACAATTAGGTATCTGGTCATTCCAGGCCCACGTTTCTACATAGTAATTATTAGATGCACCTAAGAGGTGGCGGTCCCCTTCAGAGCGAGTGGGCTCCCTGGCTCACCACCATCAGCAGCTCTAGACACACACCTGGCCAGCTTCCTTCTGTGAAGGGTTCCGCCAGGCCCTGCAGCTGTGTGGTTTACAACCACTGGCTAATTTCCCCCAGAGGACACCCCCTCCCACCCCCACAATCTGTGCGGCAGTCACTTTCTAACAGGAAAGGAAGTGTCTGCCCACAGAGAAACTCCACCTGGGTCTTACTCTGCTTGTCTAAGGGCCAATTCTTTTATTCCTCTCTTCCTGAACATCCCATCCATCGATTCCATTCAATTTCACAAGGATTTATCAAGCATTTTTTGCATCTCTAACCAGCTGTCCCTAAACAGGCTGAAGGAAGGAATGCTGTGACATCTGCCTTTACAGCCACTGGGTTTTGAGCATTTCTTTTCAGTTGCAAAATACCTTCAAAATATAGACTGTCAGTTCTGCTCTGCTTCCTGCTCCCTGTGAAACAAGAATGCGTCTTTCCCTACTTGTTTATATATCGAGACTATCTTACAACAAAAGCTTTGAAATCTATGTCCTTGGAGAGAAAACAAGATTGGACTTGATGTTATCAAAGGCACATTTCTCAAGAAAAGGGCTCCAAGGTGCTGCTGTAAAGGCTGTAAATTCTCGCCGATCCAGTGAAAGGGACCCCAGGGCTGAGCACTGGGTCTGACTTCTGAGCGCCCCAGCCGGGCCAGAGGACAGAACCCAGTATTATTGGCAGAGAAACACAGAGATGGGCTGCAGACTCACTGGCTGTCTCAGTGAGGGGAAACCAGGTCACACTCTGTGTGTGCACTTCTTTAGCACTAGATCTGGTACCTTCCAAGAGACAGCTGCCTAGGCTGCCTCCTGCTAAGCTGATTATGGAAATTCCTGGATTGGGCTCCTAGACAGTAGCTCTGAGTGTCCGACAGAGCAGCTTCAGCCTGCGGAGGGTGCCCACAACAGAGGCTCCAGCCCTTTCTGCTTCCACCGACCCCTCCCCGCTCCCTTAGTGGGAATCCCAGAGTAAAGGCTGACACCTCACCCCTGACTCCATCCCCAACCTATCAAGGAGACAAGTTTCCATTATGGCCACTGAAAAGCTTTAGAAATGAGCTGCAGGTGATCTTTAATAATAAAAGGACAAATGTGCAGCCTGCAGTGTGTGTGTGTGAGGGGGGCAATTAACGAACCAAGAGTTATTCCCTAGAAAGCTGAAACTAAATCATTCCTGTCAGCAACTGACTGGAGATCTTCAAAATTCTTCAAGATAGTTTGATTCATTTTGGAGATACACATCAATTCAGAATAGATTCTACAGCAGAAATCGTCAGCCAAACCAAGAGACACAATAGAGAAGTCAGGAAATCAATACGGAGAAAACTTTCCCCAGTAAAAAAGTATAGCCACATGGGTGTTACAGGATGAAAGGTTTACCTGTCTGTCATGTTGAGTTTAGAGATTACATCAGCCTGTAAAATAAAACACACAAACACACAGACACACACAAAAAAACCCCTGGAGAACAGCCAAGAAGATTGGAATGCCCATTAGTGTTTTATTACAGACTTTATGGACATTAATCTTCAGTCCCCAGACCACTTGCAAAATACAGAAAACTCCTAAATTTTAGTTTAGGCATGCATCTGATCATCATACGTCAAAAGTATGACAGAGAATGCTACATTCGTCAAGCCAAATTAACTAGTTTTCTTCTCTAAAGTTTATTCCCCTCTGATGCTGGAAGCTGAGCAATGAAGAAGGCTGCATGACAGACAGATTTATTCTGGTGCCATCGAGGCAGCGGTAAAGGTGAAAATCAGACGGAGCCATCAAAAGAAGCAAACGCATCTGACACACATAAAGGAATCTGCCAGTCAGCCCAAGGCCTGTGCCTCAGACTGCACTCGCAGGACTGGGGCCGACACACGGTCTACGACTGACCGTGCTGGAAAAGAACGGGGACGTGCGACAGACGTGCATGAGGCAAAGTCACAGATATGCCTTCCTAGGCAGGTCAGAGTTAATTCAAATTAATTTGAACTCAAAATACAAAGCACTCAATTGATGACACTGGGAACTGCTTTAGGAATGGTGGAGAATCCAGGGAAAATAATTCTACAGGACAGTTTGGAATGGAGTGAACACATTCACAACCATTTTTGATTTTTAAAATGCAAATTTTTATTAAAGAAACAAATTTAACTTTGCTTCAGTCTGATAACATAATCAATATTGTTATAATTTGAAGACCTTGATGGTATATATTCTGTTTTATTTTTAGGTAGTCCAACTTAAGACAATATTGGTTTGCAAATATAATCAAATACTTTGGGGGATTATGGAAAAGATTCACTCAATTCCAGACAGCAAAGCTTCTCGAGGATGCTGAGAAACAACTTGAGCATGCCTTTACTGTGCCTGTTCGACTCTGGATTTCTTGGCAGGAGAGCATTTACCTCGACTGGAAACCCAGGCCCCATCAGGTGTCCCTACCCCACTTCCCTGCACGAGCTCTAAGAATGTAAGGTTTTCAAGGTTTTTCAAAGATATTTTCCTTACCTGACCCAGAAAGTAAATTCCTCCACCTACTACAAAAGCGGAAATTGCTGTACCAAAAACAGCAAATAGGGTGATGGAACCAATATTTTGAAAGAAATTACCCTGTGTGAAAGAGCAGAGATGAGAGAAATGATTAGAAAGGCTGGTCTGGTCAGTGAAGTCATGGCCCCACAACTGGCCCTCCTTATATGCTTGAATCTCTGTAAAGGGCTCCGTCACCCCGCGGGGTGGGCAAGCTGGAAACCTGGGCGCACTCCCTCACCCTCACCTGCAGTGCAGAGCCAGTCCCGCAGCCTCTGCCTTCCCCATGTCACTCACGTCTCTCTGCTTGTCTCCACTGCCCCTGCCAGAGGCCAGCATCTCTCCCATGGACCACTGCACAGCTTATGTTAATAATAAGTCTCAACCATCCCTGGCCTTGCCCTCTGCTCTTCAAGGGCTTCCAGAATGATCTTTGCAAAAGATAAATCTGACAGTGCTGCCTTCATTCTGACCCCTGTTTCCACTGAAAACACACATAAAACGCAACCAAAGCCTGGATGGTTCGATTCCTTCAAAGTCTCCAACCTGCCCTGTGTTCTCTGGGTTCCCAGTCACACTGGTAGCTTTTTTTCCCTACTTTTTTTATCTGGCTGTGCCAGGGCTTAGCTGCTGCACACGGGATCTTTGATCTCCGTCGTGGCACGCAGGATCTTTAGTTGCAGCATGTGGGATCTAGTTCTCTGACAAGGGACAGAACCTGGGCCCCCTGCGCTGGGAGCTTGGGAGCTGAGCCCCCGGGCCACCAGGGAAGTCTCCTCACTGGGAGTTTTTTGTTTTTCAAACACATGGTCATACTCTCTGGGCTTGGATCACTCTTCCTTCCCCTCTGCTTAGTGAACTTTCATCATCCAAAGACTTCAGGACATATTTTACTTTCCCTGAGGGAAGCCTTCTCTGATCCCTCCGCCAAGTCAGATGGCAGCCTATGTTCTTGACGCACAACGCCTCTTCTCTTGGTAGCGCTTGACGAGGCTGAAATGTGACATTTACTTATGTCATGACCTGACTGCTACCTGTCCTTCCCACTAGGCTGCGGGCTCGGGGGGCAGTGACCATGTCTGCTCTGGTACGACACAGTCACTGGCATATGCCTTTCAGATGGATGATGCCCAGTGAACAGGTACTGAAGGAATTAACTGTGTTTCGTGTCTGATCAAAGTCCAAAGTCTATATAATGATATTTTTTTCAATTAATTAAGAAGAGGTACATTACTATAAAGAATATCAAGATAATAGGTTATACTATCAGAAACTCCTTTTTGCTGTCCACGTCTTTTAAGCAATTTTATTCCACTCTATTAGTGAAATAGAGTGAAATAAATATGACAAATATATTCCCATCTATACAGCATTTAAGAGAAAATATCTGAGTCCAAGCAGTAGTAACATCTTTCACATATCCATTAAAGTTAAGAAAAACAAGCTGTTTATTAGAATCCTGTGGACTCTACTTAGGGACAAGGCCAGGGAATCTTGATGGCCTTTGACTGTGGGCCTGGGCAAGGAAACCTATTTTTTTTTTAGTCAGAAATTGTCAAGCCACAGACAAAAGGAACTGATACTTTTTTTCTGGCCGCATCATGCAGCTTGTGGGATCTTAGTTCTCTGGCGGGGGACTGAGCCTGGCCCTTGGCAGTGAAAGCACCGAGTTCTAACCACCGGATACTTTAAATCTAACTTCAAAAGACTGTCCTCACTCCACATGTAGAGCCCACTAAGCCTATCTCCTTCAGGAAGTATCTTTGCTGCATTTTTTGCAATTTTGATTTGGCTGCCCACGATCTGACATTCAATTACTTTGGCATATCAATCTTTAGCATACAAAGAACTTAAAAATAACTTAAGGCAAACACAATGATTGGGTTCTTTCCTAAACAAAAGACTTTCATCTATGAGTTTTTCTTTGCAAAGAGCTGTTTTGTCTTTTTAAGAACAGATGACACTAACTCTCGGTCTGTTTGTGTGTGTTTAGTTGCTAAGCCGTGTCTAACTCTGTGACCCCATGGACCGCAGCACTCCGGCTTCCCTGTCCTTCACTATCTTCCAGAGTTTGCTCAAATTCATGGCCATTAGTCGATGATGCTATCCAACCATTTCATCCTCTGTCACCCTCTTCTCCTCTTGTCCTCAATCTTTTCCAGCATCAAGGTCTTTTCCTGGTGCTTTCCTGGTGGCTCAAATGGCAAAGAATCCACCTGCAAGGCAGGAGACCCAGGTTCAATCCCTGGGTCAGGAAGATCCTCTGGAGAAGGGAATGGGTACCCACTCCAGTATTCTTGCCTGGAGAATTCCATGGACAGAGGAACCTGGCATGCTATGGTCCATGGGGACAGAGGAGCCTGGTGGGTTACGGTCCATGCTGTTCCAAAAAGTCAGACATGACTGAGCGACTAACACTTTTGTCTGTTTACAGGGATCTAATTCTGCTATAACTTATGTAGTTGGCTAATATTAATCTGGATATTGAAAATTTACCAAAATTCAATTTACCCCACTATAAGAACTTCCCTTTGCTACATAAGGCAAATTCATCTGCTTCTTTCTGACATAATTAATGTTCTATTCTTTATATGATACTAATAATTCAAAGAACCAAACAGCTGCCTACCTAATGCATATCAGCTGATGATAACCGTACGGAAATTTTTAGTCCAAACCCAAATTTACACCAGCAAATACAGCAATATTAAAATAAAACAAAGTCAACTTTCTATTCTTTAGGGACAAGTTCAGGCAGTGGATAGAAGTCTCTAAATTCACACTTTCAACTCACATTAGTCCCTTTCACATAAACTGTCACATTTTCCACTGGAAAGTCATCTTCAAAGAAGTTTTCTCTCAAGAAACTATTTTCCTCAAATTCTGAATAAGTTTATTTCCCTCTTCTCCAAAAAAAATTAAAAGATAAAAACTTTACATGTGCTAATATAATAACCAGTGTCATGTTTTTAAATCAAACAATCATTTTCGGGAGTTCCAGTTCAGTGGTCAGGACTCCATGCTCTCACTGCCGAGGGCTCAGGTTCAATCCCTGGTCGGGAAACTAAAATCCCACACACCGAGCAGCACACCAAAAAGAATATAATACGCACATCACTTTCTTCAGTACTGCTGTGAAGTATTCTCATAGTCTGCTCTCAGTTCTTTCAAGATTTGTCCACAAAATTAAAGAGTAAAAGACACTGACCTTCAAATCCTTCTTGCTTGTTTTTCTAACAATTATCTGATGTCAGTTTTAAAAGATATAGGATTTTTTTAAACACTAAATTTCTTTTTCCTTTTGATTAATACACAGTAAAATGGTAACTAAAAATATCTGGACTGAACATCTTGATTTTGCTTTACTATTCAGGAAGAAAACTAAAGATTTAATTTGTATGTTTTTACCAAAACTCTCATGACAAATTTAATTTTCAAGTTTATTATGTTATTAATATTATTTAATTTGCATTTATTTTTAATTGGAGTATAATTGCTTTACAATGTTGTGTTAGTTTCTGCTGAACAAAGTGAAACAGCTATATGTATAAATATATCCCCTATTAAATTCTTATTAATAATAACATTGCCTAGAGGCTCTCATTCTTTTTGATTTCCTGGACTGAAGCTCGCCAGGCTCCTCTGTCCATAGGATTTCCCAGGCAAGAATGCGGGACTGGGTTGCCATTTCCTTCGCCAAATAATAACTAGTCAGGTTATAACAGACAATACAAGCAGCATTACCAATTACTGTGGTGAGTGGTGAGTTGCTTACATTCTTTCATCTAATGTAAATCTCAAAGCAACCTAGGAAGTAGGGTTTTGGGGATCTTTTGTTCATTATTTTAAAATTTCTACTCTACTCAAAAGGGGGCATCCCCCATGGCTCAGCAGCAAAGAATCCACCTGCAATGCAGGAGCCGCAGGAGCCACGGGTTTGATCTCTGGGTCAGGATTATCTCCTGGAGGAGATCTCCAGGATGGCAACCCACTCCAGTATTCTTGCCTGGAGAATCCCACGGACAGAGGAGCCTGGCGGGCTACAGTCCACGGGGTCCCAGTCGGGTACGACTGAAGTGACTTAGCATGCAGGCACTACTCAAAAGGAACCCATAGGGGGCAGCGCATGACTAGACCTGGGTCTCTGGGTCCAAAATCCAGGCTCTTCCCCTCTCCAAGGACAGGCCAAACCTTGAGTCCTTCCAACTTTCATATTTTTTTAAAAATCATATTTACAAAATAACTGTCGTACTACTAGTATTTTAAGTTGAATCACCTTCTTATTCCAAAACTTAAATACATGAATATTTTAAAAGAACTCACAAAGAAAAGCCTATGGTACACAAAGTGAGAAGTCCTGCCCAGGCAGAAAGAGCCCCGTTCGAAGCTGGAGGACAGACACCAGAAATGTCAGAGCAAAGCAGAGAACCGGGCGGGGCCAGATGCTGCGCTGCAGGGTCGGGAGCCAAGAATGGGTGGAGCAACTGTGGGAGTCAGCGAAGGAACAGGCCAGAAGGAGCTGGAAGCCTGGGGGGAAGGTTGCGCTCTCCTCTGGAGAGGAGAAGCAGGGCCAGGGAGGGGCTGGGAAGGAACAGGGACGGGGGCTTAAGTCGGGTGTCTGAAGGGTGGGTGGGCCCAAGGAGGGAAAGAGGGAGAAACAGGAGCGGGAGAGAACCAGTAGGCCCGGGGCCCCCATCCTGTCATCGCAGGATGCAGTCTGACTTTTTAACATGGGTCACTCTGCCTCCAAGAGGAGTCAGTATAACGTCCACGTGCCATTAAAATTACTTTGGGAGACTTTTCTGGTGGTCTTGGAGAAGGAAATGGCAACCCACTCCAGTATTCTTGCCTGGAAAATCCCATGGATGGTGGAACCTGATAGGCTACAGTCCATGGGGTTGCAAAGAGTCGGACACGACTGAGCGACTTCACTTCACTTCTGGTGGTCCAGTGTACAGAAATCCACCTTCCAATGCAGGGGATGTGGGTTTGATCCCTGCTTGGGGAGCCAAGATCCCACATAGCTCGGGGTAACTAAGTCTTTGTGCTGTAACTACTGAGTGTCAACTAGAGAGAAGCCCGTGCAGCTCCACGAAAGACCCACGTGCCACAACGACAATCCCGCGTGCAGCAACTAAGGGCTGGCGTGGCCAAATAAATACATATTTCTAAAAAAATCACCTTGGTCATCTCTAAACAAAGAACCCCTCTAAGGAAAACACTGGTAAGCCACACTGCCTGCAATCATGAAAGCAGCCCACTGACCGTGTTTGCTCCTCTTCGCAAGTCAGGCGTGATGGTCCAGATTCCACCTCATACCCCAGGCTGTTCACACAGAGCCATCGCTACTAAATTAACACCCAAGCTTTTAAGGAAACACAGGGAGTCACCCAGACCAAAAGCACTAATGCACGCCCAAATCTTACCTTGTGCAACGAATATCCTGACTCAAATATAATAGGTGGAAGCAAGAGGAGGAAAAACATATTTGGACGAAACATTTCTTCCTCCTGTAAACATAAAATGGGTATTTTCAGAGGCATGGGATTAAGAAATAAATCCATCAGTAAAGAGCCAAAGTCATTCTTCTCTTGGAACTTGGCCCAGTGGAAACATACAATGTTTAAATCACTACCTTGATGATAAAACCAAACAAAAGCAGTGACAAAACAAACAAACAAACATACAAAGACTTCAAAAGAAAACCTATATTTAAAAATGTAGAACAAATGATTTTAAAAGGTGACCAGAAAAATAAACAGCAGAATGAACTGCTTCCAAATGTACAGCAGTAGGCTCTTCATTCTACTAAGTAAATTAATTTTAATATAGAAAACATTTCTATTCAAAAAGAACATTTTCAAAAACAAGTCCACAAATTGGAATTCCTCCAGGGAAAAGGTAATGGTAAGCCCTAAAACAATCCACTTAGAGGGAGGGTAAACCCCACTCATGTTTAAAACAGCCCTGCCTTTTCTCTGCCTATCATAGACAACTATGCCATTTTCCTAAATCTGATTGTGATGAAACAGTTCTCACCTGATGCCCCTGCAACTTGGGACATGGCTATAAAGTGAGCCCCTTGCCATGCTTTCAGATTCAAATATTAAGTACCATTATGAAATATATTTTTAGAGTATGAAAATCTTCGGGGGCAAAGTTACTGTAACTTTGGGGGATGAAATAATAATTTCATCTTCTACATTAATACAGCTCTCTTCTTACAAACCTACGGAAAGAAGGAAGGAAGGGATGAAGGAAGGAAGGGACGAAGGAAGGAAGGAAGCTCTCACTGCGGTGGACTGGAGGTAAAATGCATGCTGGTTCTTAAACCCAATGGTGACGGTAACACCGCCCACTTAAAACTGCAAAATCAGGACCTTTTCAAAAGAAAATCCCAAGCCACAATCTCGACAATCTGATTTCCTGTCAAAATCCCTAGTCAAAAGAATGATAAATGTACCCTTACAAATGTATGGCTGTTACCATAAAGACTTAACATGACATTCAAAAAAGGCTCAAAATAGAAGCAAATGATGACTTCTGAAAATGCCTTATTAAGTCTTAAAATAACAGCCTGTGTACAAGCTCATGAGTCAGACTGGGGCCATGTGAAAGAAATGGGCCGACCTCTGTGATCTGTGGGGCACCCTACTGGCAGGCTCTGTGTGGTAGGAACACAGCAGACTCTTGGAGTTTCAGAAACTACACTTCCCCTGGGAGAAAAGAGAGGCCGCCTGCAGTGGGCTCACAGCATCCTCGGTCCCCAGTTCACGTCCACCTGGAACCTCCGAAAATGACCTAATTGGAAAATAGGGTCTTTGCAGATGGAATTAAGGGCAGAATCCAGTTGAGATCTTTCTGGATTAGGTGGGCCCTGAACCCAATGAGAGTATCCTTAAGAGAGACAGAAAATGACACTTAGACAGAGAGATGAAGGCGCGTGAAAACAGACTGAGGCAGAGAGAGGAGTTATGCTGCCACAGCCAAGAAAACGCCCGGGACCACCAGAAGCTAGAAGAGGTAATGAACGATTCTCCTGAGGGCCTAGATTCGCTCCCTTGAGGGAGTGTGGCCCTGCCAACACCTTGACTCCAGACTTCTGGCCTCTAGAACTATGCCTGAACAATCTCTGCTGTTTCAAGCCACTCAATCTGTGGTAATCTGTTACAGAAGCCATAGGAAACACACATGCCACCTGACGGGGAACAGTGTTACAGAAAGATCCCAGGTTCCTTTGGGCAACATCTCCCCTAAAGCGGTCTGAGGTGGTTTGAGGTGGTACTTGAACAACGTGTGTCAAATACCACCCACCCCACAGACTGAGAAAGTCAGCCCTTTCTGACTCTTTTTGAATCCCAATTAAGTCAGACGCATCAGTCTGAGGCTACCGTGTTAAGCCTCTCTCCAATGTGCTGATCCCTCTTTTTGACAGAGAGGAGAGGCTTGGCCTCAGAGGCTTCAGCAAGCAAATGCACTACTCTGTTTTTCATTTATAAAAACAATTTTGGTTTCCCACTTCAAACAGTATTATAAAGTTTCCTTATTTAAAATAAATGTTCATCAGTGTTCATAGCAGTCAGAAGGTGGAAACAACACCGGGGCCCATCAACAGATGAATGGATAAACAAAGTGTGGTATATGCCTACCATGGAATATTATTCAGCCATAAAAAGGAAAGAAGTGATGCTACAGGTTACAGTGGATGAACTTTAAAAATATCATGGTAAAGAAAATAAGCTAGATGCAAAAGGACAAATATTGCATGATTCCACTTATTTGAGGTACTAGAATAGTTAAGTTCATAAGTACAGAAAGTGGAATAGGGGCCACTAAAAAAACAGAAAATGTTAAAAAAAAAAAAAAAAACCAGATAAACAGAAAGTGGAATACAAAGTAAGTAAAGAGGAATGGGGAATTGTTTAATGGGTAGGGTTTCTGTCTGGGATGATGAAAAATGTTCTGGGAATAAATAGTGGTGCTGATTAAATAACACTGTGAATGTATTTAATGCCACTGAACTGTACACTTATAAATCGCTCAAATGCTAAATTTTATGTTCTCATTTTACCACAATAAAAGCCTTTAAAAAACTGTTGTGAAAATGCACATACATAAACAAGCAGGCTGACTTACAGAAATACACTAAGCACATGACAACCAAGGTAGAAGGCCGCCCAGCAGGAGAGCGTGGGAAGGAAACAGGGCTCTGTCACTGCTTCCTCGCCTCCCACCGCCCCCCACAGCACCAGCTTTCCAAACAGGCCCTGCTTCCTCCCGCCGGCTTTCCACAAACACAGCTCCTCTAGAGAGCCTGCCCTACTGTCTTAGCCTAAAAACCTCACTCCTTTCTGAGGTCAAGCACTGGCTGCCTGAATGTGGTTCACTTGTCTATACTATTAAATACGTTACTATTCTTTACCTTGAAAACCAACCCCTGCTGAAAAATATATTTAATAACTCTGAAGCATAGAAAATTAAAAGATAACTCTTTTCCTCGTCCTGCTCAGAGCAGGCTCACGCACTCACAGGCTTCCCTGGGCTACCCCGCAGTCCCTAGGGAGCAGCTGCACTCAGCGGGGAGAGCGTGGGCCCCGGGCTGCGAGAGCGTCTGCTTCTTCCAGACGCCAGAAGTTCACATTTTTACATAAAATTTCTAGAATTTTATATAGATTAATAATATTTAAAAGAAAACTAATGATTTTTTAACTGGTTTTAAATTGATTACAATTTTGATTAACTGATTTTAAATGAAACAAAATGTGTCAGGGGTGGTACTTACACATCAGGCTTATCCAGGGTACGAGTAGAGAAAGGGTATACGGTCTGTGCTCCCTGCCTGAGAATGAGCCACTGTGAGGAGGTTCAAGGGAACCAGTTGCAGGAAGGCCAAGCTTTATACACAACGCGCTCCAGTGGGGCCTGCCCAGTCCCTTCCCAGGCGGAGGGGAGTTCTAGAAATATTCCAAGCTCAATACACATACTAAGACTCATCTGACACATGCAGTATGTCCTGAATACCACTATTATTTTGTAGATGCAGCCTTCCTCTTTTTATTGCGTATGGCTGGTGTACAATGTTGTGTTTGATTCTGATGTAAACTGACTCAGTTTTACATATATGTGCATATATGTATTTTATTTTTCACATTCTTTTCCATTATAGATTATTATAAAATACTGACTGAGTATTATTTGTAACAGTTTCAAATTGCATTTTACCTCAGACTATGAGGCTCGTTTTACAAATTGTACACTCAATAGTTCCACAAGTAAATTAATCTTCACGCCTAGGAGCTGGCTCAAAGTAGGGGGGGCTCAAATGTGTATTTTTATCATACAATTCTTTTAATATTTTGAAATGGACCTTCTTTCCCTTCGCAAAATCAGTTTTGCTAAGCTTCCTAATCAAGTTTCAATCAGTCCATGGCCCACAGATGATGGTCACGTGCTAATGACCCTGAGGGAACGGAAGGGTATGAACATCCACAGAGTGACGACAGCGTGGTGTGGTGGAGAAAACACAGAGCACCCAGGACCAGAGGGCCTGGTCGCAAGAGCCAAGTCAGCTGCTCTCTGGCTCTGTGATGCTGGACATGCCCCAACCCCTCAGAGGTCACTTTCTTCACCTGTAAAAATGGAGATAACATGAGGTCCATCTAACTCCATGGCTGTCATGAGGATGACAGACGCTAGCGTGTAAAGCATTCTCTAAGGTCTAAGTGCTGGACAGGTAAGTCTCATTAGCTGCAGCTGTTACAATAGAATCAGGAGAAACAAACACTGTTCAGCATTTAACGCTGGTTAGAGGGCTGTACACAGCAAGGGCTTCGCTGGCGGCTCAGCTGGAGGCTCAGATGGCTCAGCTAGCAGCTCAGACGGTAAAGAACCCACCTGCCATGCAGGAGGCCTGGGTTCAACCCCTGGGCTAGGAAGATCCTCTGGAGAAGGGAATAGTCACCCATTCCAGTGTTCTTCCCTGAAGAATTCCATGGACAGAGAAGCCTTGCGGGCTACAGTCCATGGGGTCACAAACAGTCAGACATGATTGAGTGACTAGCATACAGTAAGGTAATCTAAGATTGTAAAAATGCACACAAATAACAAAACATGGCATTGAATGCTTCTTAACTCAAAACTGAGATTTATGCTTTTTCAGAAAACTCAGATGTAAAGATATCAACCCTGATCTACTACAATCAACGGGACAATATAAACTTCATAGACAGTCAAGTAATGATAAGAAGGCCACCATAACCTTCACTGTCACTAAAACTAAGAACCAATCAAACTTGTACTTATGTTAAAAAAAGAACAGTTGGGTAAACCTACCTTCCAATTTGCCAGTTTTTTAAACTCTATAATTTTTATAACTGCTCCCATGAGAATACCTAGAAGAGAAAATGTACAGATTAACAAAAAATTTAAGATATAAGAAAGATTTCTTGAGTTTATTATTCTAAAGAAACTGATTACTATTACATCTCTGAGTGGCTTTTATGAATTTCTGCAAGTTTTGTGTCTGAAAACATACTTATGGAAATTAGTGTGGAGTTTTACAAATCATATGAGTTTCCCACCTGCATCTCAGGCAAACCTCCCATGACAAAGTCTACAAAAATCTGGGGGTGGGGAGGAGGGGGCAGAGAGGGGCAAAAAAAGCTTTATAAAACAAGACCAAAGGGTAGTTTGCCTGGCATGGAAGACTTAACACCGCTCATTTTTTATTTATCCGCTCATTTTTGCTTTATCCGCTCATTTTCGATGTAAAATGGCAGAAAGCTAAATTTTCCCTGTTACTGCTTATTCCTACCATTTCACAAAGGAATTAAAGATCACGTTCTCAGGCTCAGATGGCAGCGCCACGTAGAGTATTTAGTTAGAGATAAAGTCCTGATGCTGAAAATAACCTAAGGAAAGGTTCTGTGAAATTCCTGGAAAAAAACAGAGCAGCTAAGTTCAGGCACGTCTCCACAAAACTGACAGGCTCACTGCTCTCTCATAAAGAACCCACCAAAAACAAATCTCGAAGAAGCGTCATAGGTAGAATTTATGACTGCTCTGTCCCTCGCTAGATAAATGATTCTTGACCCCGTGGGCACATCAGAATCAGCAGGGGAAATTTTTATGAAATAAAGACATCTGAGCAGAACTCAGGACCTGCCATACCACCATCTCTGGTACAGGGGATACAAAGTAAGGCTGAAGACCACCGTCACAGACACTTAAAGACTTCCCTGGTGGTCCAGTGGTTAGAACTCTGTGCTTCCAATGCAGGGGGTGCAAGGTGGATCCCTGGACAGGGAACTAAGATCCCACATGCCTTGTGGCCAAAAAATAAATAAAAAAGACTTTTCTTTTCCCTAGAGGAAGAAGCTTTTCTCCATCAACAACAGAGAGCTGAAGAAACATACCTTATTGGGTAGGGGTGAGGAGAAAATACAAGAACATAGAATTTTATTAGGAGAAGCTGCACAAATGCTGTCATGGGGAAGGAGGAGTTTGAGGTGAAGAGAGGAAATAAGTTCATTTTAACTTTATAAATCTCTGTACTATTTGTACATTGTTATATATTAATAAAACAACAATAAAACTTTTGATCAAATGGACTAAGATAAAATCTGATAGATTTGAGCTATAAAGGGAATAATGATCAATGATATTTTCAGGACAGTAATCATACATTCCTATGGGCTTCCCTGGTGGCTCAGACAGGAAAGAATCTGCCTGTGATATAGGAGACCTGGGTTCAGTCCCTGGGTCAGGAAGATCCCCTGGAGGAGGGAACGGCAACCCACTCCAGTGTTTCTGCCTGGAGAATCCTGGACAGAGGAGCCTGGCGGGCTACAGTCCACGGGGTCACAAAGAGTCGGACACGACCGAGCAACTATCACCTCCACTTCCAATCAGACGCTCACTTGCCATGTGGTATGAAAGCACTTATTCTAGTCTTTCTCAAAGTTCCCCAGTTGCTTCCTTTTTCTTATATTTTTAAATTGTGTGTATATTTTAAGGACTTTTCATACAAATTTTTTTATTAACCAGATAGTTTATGAATCCGTTGTAAAACGTTATAAATAAGGAAAAAGTCTCTTGATGAAATCCCACCCCGTCTAGCTCTCTGTCTCCGGTTCCAAGGTAACCAACCGTCTTGGTAAGTCTGGGGAATATTCCAGCAGACCCTTTCTCCACCCTCTTACATATTTATATTAACCACACAGTTCTACAGTGTATGTGTATATGTACACACAAGGCACACCTGTGAGTATTTATATAAAATGTACTGTATCTTTCTATTATTTGCTATTTTGCTAAGTGTTAGGATCAGGGGTTACTACACACAGATCTGCCTCATTCCTTTTTAACAGCTCTACAGCATAGCATAAACATGCCAGAGGCTGAACAGACACTTCTCCAAAGAAGGTACAGAAATGGCCAATAAGCACAAGGAAAGACGCCTCACATCGTTAGTCATTAGGGAGACGCAAATGAAAACCACAGTGATTCGTCAGTTCATACCGACTAGGATGGCCATTATTGTTTAAAAAATGGAAAAATAACAAGTGTCGGCAAGGATGTAGAGAAATTGGAACACGTAACATTGATATATTGATGGTGGGCATGTAAAAATGGCACAGTTGCTACAGAAAAGTTTGGCAATTCCTCAAATAGTGAAAGTTCCCACATGACCCAGCAATTCCATCCTAGAGAACAGAAAACTTGGATGTTTATCACGGCATTCTTAGCCCAAAGGGGGGACCAACCCAAACGCCCACCAACTGATGCGTGGATACACAAGATGCGGTATATCCACACAATGGAATGTCACCTGGTGATACAGAGGAATAAACCACTGATACATGCTGCAATGCGGATGATTCTTGAAAACATGTGAAGTAAAAGAAGCCAGACACAAAAGACATCTTTCATGATCCACTTATATGAAATATTCAGAACAGGCAAATCTACAGAGACAGAAATGTTTTCCTGGACAGTATTAGGGATGACAGCTAAAGGGTATGGGATTTCTTTTGGGGATGAAGAAATGTTCTAAAATTGCTGTAATGGTTACACAACTCTGTGAATATATTATGCTAAATCCCTGAACTTTTACAGGGTTTAAAGGTTACATTTAAATACAGGTTACATTTAAGATGAGTAACTTGTATGGTGAATTACATCTCATAAAATGATTACCCCTTCCCCACCCTGCAAAAGCCAGATTCTAATAACTGTAATTCCCATGGTTCCAATTCATATGAAATGTCTAGAATAGACAAATCTAGAGATAGGAGGGAGGTTAGTGGTTGCCAGGGGACAAGGGAAGGGGAAAATGAGGAGTGACTGCTAATGTGTAGGGAGTATTTTTTTTTAATAAATATATTTCTTTTTGGCTGTGTTGGGTCTTTGCTGCTGTGTGGGCTTTTTCTCTAGTCGCGCTGCGCGGGCCTCTCATGGCAGTGGCTTCCCCTGCTGTGGAGCAGGGGCTCAGCAGTTGTGTCTCCCGAGCTCCAGAGCGCAGGCTCAACAGCTGTGGGGCACGGGCTTAGCTGGTCTGGGGCATATGGGATCTTTTCAGATCAGGGATTGAGCCCGTGTTTCCTGCACTGACAGGCAGATTCTTCACCACTGAGCCATCAGGGAAGCCTCAGAGAGTATCTTTTTGAGGGGATAAAAATGTTCTGGAATTAAGGAAGATAGTAGTGAGGTTGCAGAACCCTGTGGATATACTTAAAAGCACTGAACTGTACACTTTAAAATTTATGGTATGTAAATTCTACTTTAAATTTTTTTTAATTTTATGGAAGCAGAGTTGATATACAATGTCATGTTATTTTCAGGTGTATAGCATGTGATTCAGTTATACACATATATATTGTTTTTCAGATTCTTTTCCCTTACAGGTTATTACAAAATACTGCGTATAGTTTCCTAGGCTATATGGCAGGTCCTTGTTGGCTATTCACTTTATTTATAGGAGTGTGTGTTAATTCCAATCTTCTCATTTATCCCTCCCCCTGTATTTTTTGAAAGTCACTACTTTTTTTTAACATTCCTCCCATGATGGCTATCTCCAGCTGTTTACCATTAACAGCTGCAGCGAGCATGCATGTACATGCCTCTTTGTGATATTTATTTCCCTAGGGCAGATCCAAAGACAATGAATGGCATGAGCACTTTTATCTCTGCAACTGTTGCCAAACTATCCTCCAAAGTGGTGATGCGGATTTAAACCCCTGCACCAAAGCATCCTCACCAACCCTGGAAAATCATCAGCCTCTTCTGCCGACACGACAGGCAAGAGACTGTCCTTGGGAGGTTTCAGTCTGCACTTACAGTGCCTTCTGCGCTCAGGAGCTGTTCCTGATCACAAGGGAGACCGATCCTTTTTCCAGGATTTCAGATTTCATTTTCAAAGCTAGTGTTTTTGTTGTTGTTGTTGCTGTTATTAAAACCTCAACTTTCTTTTTCCCTTGTAAATGTATAACAAACTTTAACACTTACAATAAATGCTTTTGTAATTACACATGAAGCAATCACATCTGAGAATCAGTGATTATTCCATTGCCTAAGCTTGTTTCTGTATTACTATTTATGAGGAACTGGAAGCTTTGTAAAATACAGTATGATGTTGTTATTACTACTAATACTATTACATGAGTAATCCTTTGAAGCGTCCTAGGACTTAACTACAGTGCAGCATCGAATTGGCCAACTCCTCCTTTACCTTTTGAGATTGAGGTTCAAAGTTAGGTCAAATCAATCTAGTATACAGAAGAAATTAATTTATACTGCACAACCAGACACCCTAGAAATAACACTCTAGCTGCAATTTTGAACATCCCTATCAGTAAAAAGAATTTGAGCATGCACCTCCAAGTTACAGATTTTTATTATTACTAAAAAAGTGCTACTTCATCACTGTATTCTAAAATAACACAGGAAATTCTGTGGCAGTCCAGTGGTTAGGACTCTGCGCTTTCACTGCCGAGGGCCTAGGTTCAATCCCTGGTCCGGGGAACTAAGATCTCACAAGCTGTGCAGTGCAGCCAAAAATGAATAAATAAAATAACACCAAAAATAGAGACTGTGAAAGAGATTCAAATTAAATAGAAATATAAGTTCTATTATCTCCTTTTGCCCCAATGAATCTTCATACATACACCTGATTATGGATACCACTGAATTAATTCAAAGGATCAGGAGCAGTTCACAATTATTTGTTAGGCCCCTTCTCCCAGGTTTTGTTGCTTCAAATTATCCTTTAAAAAAAAAAAAATTATTTGGCGGCACCAGGCCTTTGTAGCAGCATGCATGATCTTCGTTCTTTGCTGTGGCATATAGGATCTAGCTCCCTGGCCAGGGATCGAACCCAGGGCCTTGCACAGTGAGTGTGGAGTCTTAACCACTGGACCACCATGGAAGTCTCCACTTTAAGTCATTCTTAATCCTCAAAAGAATGCTTCAGGCAGGCAGGCTCAGAGAGTTTACCCAGGTTTTCTGACAGCTCAGGGCCAGCGAGTGACAGTGGGCTGCTGGCTCCCGGGTGCATTCTACCACCTCTTGAGGCTGAGACGCGGGTAGACCACACCACGGCAGCCCACCTGCCCTGCTGCCACAGACTAACACCCCCACCCTCTCTCCCAGGGTGCACTGCTGGTCTACCATCATCACTGTAAACCACGAGTGCTCTTGAATATGAGCATTATCGGAAAATGCTTAAAATATATTAAGTATAACAATCAGGTTACAAAACAGGATGTAGGACATGATCCCAGTTCCCTTAAAAAAGTAGAAATATATATATGTATATATATGTACAGTTCAGTTCAGTCGCTCAGTCGTGTCTGACTCTTCGCGACAAAAAAGTAGAAGTATATATATGCACACACACATGTATTTATTTGCATTGTGTTAAAAAGAAACACATACACTGGTGTTAGGCATTGTCCTACAGTATACAATGTATATTACTTAAGCTCATTCTCACCATTACCCTACAAGGTAATAGACCATAATAATATAAATGATAATAATATTAATAACAGCAGATAACAGTTACTGACTGCTTAGCACGTAGGCATTATACTATGTGATTTCTATGCCTTGCCCTGTTTAGTATCGTCAGTCCTGAAAAGGAAACCAAAAGCCAAGGACCAGCATCACCCAGCTAGTAAAGAGCAGGTCTAGACTTGTTTTAAAACTTGAAACCTCCAAGAGAGTCTGCAGTGAAAACTTAAGTCTCCATCCTATCCTGGCTTCTTTTCTCCTTTTTGGAGGCCACCTATGTTACCAGTTTCTTGGTTATACTATACATTTCTGCTGAGTGTCTGTACATTTAAAATCATGCAAAAGGCTTCCCTAGTTGCTCAGTGGTTAAAAAAAAATCCACCTGCCAATGCAGGAGGCATGGGTTTGATCCCTGATCCGGGAAGATCCCACACGCATGGAGCAACTGAGCCTGTGCGTCACACCTACTGGGCCTGTGCTCTGCATCCAGGAGATGCAACAACTGGGCCTACGTGCCGCAACTACTGAGGCCCGTGTGCCGTGGAGCCCATGTTCCGAAACAAGAAGCCACGGCAGTGAGAAGCCTGAGCACCGCAACTAGAGAACAGTGCCCCCACTCGCCACAACGAGAGAAAAGCCTGTGCAGCAACGGAGACCCAGCACAGCCAAAAATAAACAAACAAAATTTAAAAATCAAATCAAATCATATACGTGCACAGGCATGCACATGTAACATAGATTTTAAGTTAAATGGTAGTACAGTATCAACTTTTTAAACTTACTGCTACCTCTTAGAAACTATTCCATATCAACACATAAAGCGCTTCCTCAGGCTTTTTGTGTTTTTAGTGGCTGCAGTGTATGCCACTGTGCCATCCAGTGATCTGCCCCTTGGAATGGACACACAGGTGTCTTGCAGGCTTCGCTCTCACTGACATTCCCATCTGAGCAAACACATCGTTTCACATGTGTAAGGGTATCCACAGGCAAAACCCCTGAAAAAGGGGTTGCTGGCTCAAGAGTCCAGGCATTTTAAATGTCGTGAAGAGCTTACCATGGTAAACCCCGGGCCCTGGGGCCAGCCCAGTCCCCTGCACTGGGCCCAGCTGTGCGGCTACTAAGGGCTCACAGCTGTCCCCTTGTGCAGACAATTGTCCTTAGCTGCCGCGAGGCACCTCATCTTGGAAGCTGTGCCCGCCCCACACCCGCTCACAGCCACTGACCACCTGATGGGGGTACAGAAGTCCCAACCCTTTGCCTGAAGGAAAGACAGAGGCTGCCGGGCAGACTTGCCCCAGAGCCGTGTGCCAAGGCCAGGCGAGGGCTCCCCTGAGGTCACGCCCACCGTCTGGCACACTCCCTCCCTAGCCTGCTGACTCCCTCCTTATGGACTTACTCCTAAAGAGCACCCCGCAATACACCACCTGTCCCCAAGCCCGTCTCAGGTTCTGTGTTTAGGGAGCCACCTGGGACCACCAGTTCTAGGAGTAGGGTGGTCGTGGGAAGCACACTTGAAGGACAGGATTCTGGAGTTGGACCCCTCCACAGCTGCCCAGCAAAGGGCCCCAACACTGGAGGCAGAACACTGCTCGTCCCTCACCAAGGGTAGCAGGGCCAATGCTGAGACTTTCACTTGTGGTGGACTAGGTCGTGGCTGCTGGAGGAGGCAGGGGCTCACGAAACATCTCTGGTGTTAAAGAGGTTATGGCTGAAACAATAACTGTAAGAAAAGCAGTGGAACTTCCCTGGTGGTCCAGCGGTTAAGACTCTACACTTCCAATGCAGGAGGCACAGGTTTCATCCCTGGATGGGGATCTGAGATCCCACACGCTGCAGAGCAGCCAAAAAACAAAGATAAAAAGAACAGAGGAACTGCGGTTGTTGCTGAGTGCCACTGATGCTCTGAAAAGAGAACACGAAAGGCTGAAACAATCACCAACCTCAAGCAAAGGGTGAGAGTCAGAGGGCCGCCTTGGCAGCACTGAAATCGACCCTCATGTCCTGCAGTCGGACGGTCTCCAGAGCTGAAGACCGGGAAAGTCTGAACCGCAAGAGTGGCAGACCTTCAGAGAAAGGTGAACTCAGGAAGACAAACCTCCCACACCTTCTCGTAGCAGGGCTCCGATACGGGAGAAGTGGGACTCAGACGTGTGGGTTGGGGAGCCTGGAGATGCACACAAGCAGCTTTAACCTGCAGGTTCCCGTGGACCTTCCAGAATCTTCCAGAAGTGGCCCCACCACCCTGCTGGAATACAGAGTTCCCAGGCTACTTCAAGATTACACAGATGCCCCCAAATGAGGCCTTAGGTTAACTCCTGCTTCCTGTCATAATGTAGCCCCCATGGACACAGACCATTCGGGTGTTCAGGACACCACACTGGTCCACTACTGACCTCATGCTAACCTGATAAGCACAACATGGCAAGGAGATGTCTTGGTAAGACACAGATGCTCCAGAGGATGCAGAGTTTTGTGGGCCTGCCCATCTGGGAAGTTTTCGGGGATCAAGTGGTCTGGAGCATACCAAGCCACTGCCTCCAAGTAAAGGACAAGGTCAGTAACTTCTACTCTAATAAAGAAGCACAGTGCTTGGGAGACCTCCCCCAGGTTTTGGAGGCAACACATCCCACACTTGAGAAAACTGCTCCCACCCATTCACTGGTGTTTAAGAGGCTGATGGTTTTGAGTGAGGACAAGAACCACCAGCCGCAGCTCGAGCAGCTCTGCTGCTTCCGCCATACCATCTGGCTGACTCCAAGGGACTGGAAGTATCTGCTAGAAAGGGAGGCCAGCAAGCCCCCAGGGGAGGGTCTCAGCATAGATCCCTGGGGTTCTGGAGCAAGGTCATACCACATGCAGAAGAGAACCATACACCCCTCGGAAAACCCCCAAGGGGAAAGAACCCCAACAGCTCCTGGCATGCTCTTGGGCCATGGCAGAGACAGAGCCCCTGAGTATGGGGCATCAAGTGCCCACACAGCCAGAACTGTCCTTCACAAGCTGGGATGCCACATCTACCGAGTTATGAGGCCAGACGGGCCCAGGAACAACCCACTTTAAGATGACATTAAAGACCAAACTCGTGTGGGTCCACAAGGCACAAGTACTGGGGTACTGCACAACCACACATCAAACCAAGAGACTCACTCCATGACAAAGGGGGTGCAGACGTGGGCTGCGGCCGTGGACGCCACACAGTCCTATCCGGAAGCTACCAGCTGGGGTGCTAGGCGGCCTCTTGAAGACGAACCTGAGGCACCAGCTTGGAGATAACGTCTGTGAGGAACGGGGCCCTCCTCTAAGATGCACTGTACTTCTTAAACCACTACGTGGGGTTACATACCCAACAGGCAAGCGTGGGTACAGCACACAACGGGAGCACCACCCAACACCACTCTCAGGGACTCCCTCTGGAGTGGAGATTCCTACTTGGAGGACTTCTACTTCCCTTAGCCTGAAACTTTAGGCTCAGTGTCTTGAAAGGACCTAAGAAGGGGACGTGGCTACCAGGGTTCACACAGCAAGAGTTAACAGCAGAAACTGCCTGATCAGTTTGGGCTCTTTGTGCCAACAGACCAGCAGGCCTGGAAACCTCCTACACTGGCAGGGATGACTGAGGCTGATCACCATGAGGAGACAGGTCTGGCCACCACATAAACGGGTGGAAAAGAATACAATTACTGAGGCAATATGTTTTTACCCACAAATGATTTTTTAAAATACTGTTAGCACATTTTCGGAGAAGGCAATGGCACCCCACTCCACTACTCTTGCCTGGAAAATCCCATGGATGGAGGAGCCTGGTGGGCTGCAGTCCATGGGGTCGCTGAGGGTCGGACACGACTGAGCAACTTCACTTTCACTTTTCACTTCCATGCATTGGAGAAAGAAATGGCAACCCACTCCAGTGTTCCTGCCTGGAGAATCCCAGGGACGGGGGAGCCTGGCGGGCTGCCGTTTATGGGGTTGCAGAGTTGGACACGACTGAAGTGACGCAGCAGCAGCAGCACATTTTGTCAGCTATGATCATACAACCACTTATCCTATAATAAGGTTAATTTTGAAATTCCTGTCCTTAATGCTGCCACCTGTACTAAAATAGATACTCCAAAGAGAGTATTCTGAAAGACAGAAGGCTTGCAGAAAGGGGAGACTGGGGTCCTCAGGGCCGTCTGTCTGTTTTCTGGGGAAGTGCTGTTGATACAGTTTTTTTGTTTCTGGCTGTGCTGGGTCTTTGTCGCTGCGCCTAGGCTTGCCTTTGTAACAAGCGGGGGCTACTCTAGCTGTGGTGTGCAGGCTTGGCACTGCGGTGGCTCCTCCTGTTGCAGGGCACGGGCTCTAGGGCACGTGGGCTTCAGGAGTTGTGGCAATTGGGCTCAGTAGTCATGACTCCCGGGCTCTAGAGCACAGGCTCAGTAGTTGGGGCACACGGGCTTAGTTGCCTCTGGGGGCTCTTCCCAGACCAGGGATGGAACCCAAGTCTCCTGCACTGGCAGGTGGATTCTTTACCACTGAGCCACCAGGGAAGCCCTATACACGTATATATTCAAAGGTAGCTTACTTCTTCAGTGGAATGTTATTCCTTTCTAACCCACTGAGAGCATGTATGGGATGAAAGAGGAAATGTCTAGAAGTCAGCCCAGAAAAGCAAGTTTTAGAATGCAATCCTTTAGCAACCTTTCCCTTCTGAAGTTGAGACTACTTCACTATTCTGACATATCTGAAAGATTTAAGTGTAAAATGTAACTTTAAGATGGAAAAAATGCTGAGCTAAGAGAAGATGGTCAGAAAACTAGGGGCAAGAGTCCAGGCAAAAGGGCAAGTATCACACTGCGCTAACGGCAGTGAAAGAGCAACAAGACGTTCCAAGAATAAACTGTCACCTCTGATCCACGTTCCAGAAATGCGGAGGTTAAAAGTCTCTGCTAGTATTCTTCTTGGAATGCAACAGCCTGGACAATCTTGAGACTCTAATGCGATCATTTTGTCAATTTGACAACCAGTTTTGGCCTCTACCTCTAAGACAGCTACTTTAATGCCAACAAATGAATGCCTGTTCTTTCTCTAATATAAATCAAAGTATCCAAGGTTCAGGGAGAGTTTACCCACGGGACAGTTCAAGCTGCATCACCGTCAAACTCTCATTAAAGCTGTTAACAGTTACAGCCGGGATTCTTGCTTTAAGTTTTCTTTAAAAAAACAAAAAAACCTTTTTTTAGAACTTAAGTAAAATTAGATGGAAAAGGAAATGGCAACCCACTCCAATATTCTTGCCTGGGAAATCCCATGGACAGAGGAGACTAGCGGGCTATACTCCATGGGGTCTCAAAGGAGACTAGCGGGCTATACTCCATGGGGTCTCAAAACAGTTAGACATGACTTAGTGACTAAACGACCACAAAGGTATCTATTTATACATTTATACTTATATAAATTTCTAAGGCCTATGTGTATATATATATGTCTACAATCCCTTTTTTTTTTAATTTTACAATTTAAAAAATCTGAGGGCAAACATGTTTTTTTATGATCTGTTTGGTTACTAAACCTGAGATGACCTGAATTTATTTGCTGGTGAAATAAAGACTGTTTATCCTCCCCTCCCCCGCCAAAAAAAAAAAAAAAAAACTTAAGTAAAATTAGAACTAAAATCACTGTATATGCTATTTTCAGACTTACTCAGGGTCAACAACGCAGGAACTGAGTGATATTTTTTCAAGTTCCACTGAAATCTTCCATAGACAAAAAGAGACCTACTCTTAAAAAATTACAATCTTTTAATCAACACAAGGAGTTAACATAACTAAAAGTACAACGTTAAGAAGACTGTGACAAGGAAGCACATTTGTGTATTTCTATTTACTCAATGATTCAATCAAATCCAGTTACAAGTTAAAACTTGATTTGTCTGTCAGCAGTATTTAGGCTCGGAGAAGGCAATGGCACCCCACTCCAGTACTCTTGCCTGGAAAATCCCACAGACAGAGGAGCCTGGTGGGCTGCAGTCCATGGGGTTGTAAAGAGTCAGACACAACTGAGCGACTTCACTTTCACTTTTCACTTTCATGCATTGAAGGAAATGGCAACCCACTCCAGTGTTCTTGCCTGGAGAATCCCAGGGACAGGCGAGCCCGGTGGGCTGCCATCTATGGGGTCGCACAGAGTCGGACATGACTGAATCGACCTAGCAGCAGCATTTAGGCTAAACCCTGGCACATGTAGTCAAATTTTCACTCTTAACCCCATTCTGGCCTTTCCTCACTCTACAGTAAAGTATGACTAAGAAAAAAAATCTATTCCCATTTCTGCTATATATATCAGGACAGTGGACAGGATATGCATTTTCATTCTTTATCAATTTCAGTCCCAAATATATAAACAGTGAATCAGTACTATATGGCCAATAAAAATAAATATGTGAACTTCACTAATACATGGAAAGAACAGGAAAAAGTAAAGAACACAAAAAATGGTATCAACTCAAACCAAGTCAAGTCATCTGATGGATATGTGTACTTCCAAGAGTAGTTTGGAAAGAAAGAGGCATGATAAGAGGAGCTGGTTGTCAAAAAAACAAAAAAAACAAAAAAAAAGAGAATTTTTCTTTTTTGGTATAGCTATTTAAATGTGCCCAAAAAATTTTACTTAAAAAGGCCCAAACTACAGAATTTCCTAAGTATAGAAAGTATGTGAAAGCTGTGAACAAGGGCCAAGGAAACATCTTCAGAACTTTACGCTGATACTATGTTTTTATAAAGAATCAAAGTCTCAGGATTCACTTGAAAATATAATAAAATAGAAGAGTAGAAATGTGCTGTTTAGAGTATAGACAGTCCTTTTATCTTTCTTTTCTTCTTTAATATTTTAAAAATTTATTTCCTTGCCTGTACCAGGTCTTAGCTGCGCCATGCAAATTCTAGTGGCATGTGGGATCCAGTGCCCTGACCAGGGACCGAATCCAGGCCCCTCGCACTGGGAGCACGGAGTCGACCACTGGACCACCAGAGACGTTCCCAGACAGCCCTTGTCCATACCAACAGTTTCTCAGGAACTATGAAAGCTTGACACAAAAGGTCAACAATATCTCTAAATGACTATGGACTAAAAAGTAACTTCTGGTTAGAAGAAGTAGGCTAGGAAAACTTATCCCTGAGAGAATGAAAACCTCATTTTCTCTGGCAGCTGTTTTGGCACAAAAATTGGAAATTCTTGAAATGGTGGCTATATCAGTATTTTGTTACACTTTGCTCCAGTAGGAGAAAAAATTTTCCTCTCATCTACATAGCTTTATGAATTACAGGACTATTTTGAAAGCTTTGTCAGCATTTCTAAATTCTAACCAAATGTCCTCTAATAGAACAAAAACTATTTTCTGGACCCCAGCATGGTCCCTAAAAGTGCTCTTAGCATTCCAATCACCTGAGTTACAAAATCAGTACTGAAAGTAAGATGGACTTTCCATCACCCCTTCCTAAGACCTGGCTCTTCTGGCTACAGTTATTTGTGTAACATCAGCGAAGAAATAAACTCTGTGGCCGAACAGCCTTGGCTGACACCCACCATCACTCCACTCCATGTCTGGTTCTGGGTGGCCATTTGGTGAGTTTATCCTACAACTTCTGGTGGAACCTGGGAGGAGAGGAGGGCACCTCTCCCACTGTGACTGCCACTGCAAGGGGAGTGAGCCTGAAGCTGGAGAGGCTTGCCACGTGGAGAGAGCCTGACAGGGAAGCCAAAACAAAGGGAAGCACTGTTGAGAAATGGAGAAAGCTAAGTCCAGGAGACCTGCTCCAGTGAGGTCTGAAGCCGGCACTGCCTGTAGGTTTTTTCGCGCCCTGAGCCAATGGGTGTGCAACCACACCCCACCCATTTGTGTTCTTTGAACCCTTTTGAATTGATATTGTCCACAGAATGGAAAGAGTTCTGTAGCAGTTAAGATGTTTTCCTCTGCAAGTAAAAGAACACCTGACTAGAAATGGCTTAACAATAGATGTGTATTATCTCCTGTAACAGGCAGCTCTGAGACAGGTGGTTTCAGGGCTATCAATTCAACAAACAGTGCAGCTGAGAATCTGGGTTTTCCATCTGTCCCCTTGCAGGGCCTGGCATTCTGGCTTTGTCTTTGAGCCACAATGACTGCAAGATGGCTGCCAGTGCTCCAGACATCATATCTTCATACAACAGTATCGAAGGAAGGAGAAACTTCTTTTTACCAGAGAGAAAAAAGTTTTCCAAAACTCATCACCCCAGCCTATTTCCCTTTGATCTCACTAGCCAGAACTGGGTCTCACACTGTCCACTGCCTCCACCCCTCTCAGACACTCACTGGTAAAAGATAACGCAATTTTCATGATGTCAAAGGCCAATCTTGACTCGGAGGGGCCTCCCTTCCTTAAGTGCACTGTGGCGAGACACTAGGTTCAAGGCGAGGACTCTGTCTCCACGGAGGGGGATGGCCCAGGCCAGGCACCTGACACCACCTCTGTAAGTCATCTTATAAGTGCCGGGTGCTCAACGACCTGCCGTCCCTCAAACATTCAGAAGTCAGTGAGGACCCTGACATTCCAAACCAAATCATACAAACCGCCACTTTAATTTCCATGAGCACCATACCAGATACACAGCAAGTATGGTTCTTAGTCTTAAGAAACTATGTAAACTGCCCACAAAACTGTAACTTCCTTGAGTGGTTTTTTTAAGTCTTTACTGGATGCCCAAGAATAACAGGTATTAGCTAAATAGGTTATTTTCAACATTCCCAATATCAGGAAAGGAATGTTAATGAACGATCTTCGTCTTCTTAGAGCTCTAAGGCTCTTGTAGAATCTGCCAGGATGTGCATATGAAGAGCCTGTTCAATAGAGAACAGGAACTCTCTGAGTAAAACTTATTTCTAACTCTTTACTGAAGATCAAAACTTTCTAGTGGTACCTCTTCCTTAAAATATGACATCACCTGGGGCTATGGGGCTTAAATGAAAGTGTGAGCTTTCACACTGTGAAAGCTCACAGCCCAGAGCCTGGCACTGAAGGTACCATGAAGTCCAGGGAAGACAAGGAAGGGCTGAACCAGAGTTGTGGGAGTGCTGGTGGGGGAAGAATGGACAGAGTCTGATCATTCCTTTTATTTAAAGATATTCTTGATGTGGGCCATTTTTAAAGTCTTTATTGAATTTGTTACAATATTGCTTCTGTTTTGTTTTGGTTTTTCGGCCTCAAGGCATGTGGGCTCCTCAGCTCCCTGAAGGGAACAAACTCGCATCCCTTGCACTGGAAGGTAAAATCTTTAACCACTTTAATCAGGGAGTCCTTGATCATTCATTTCTAAAGCTAAGCTGTGCTGTGCTATGCTTAGTCGGTCAGTCCTGTCCAACTCGTTGCAACTCCATGGGCTGTAGCCTGCCAGGCTCCTCTGTCCATGGGGATTCTCTAGGTAAGAACACTGGAGTGGGTCACCATGCCCTCCTCCAGGGGATCTTCCCAACCCAGCGATTGAACCCAGGTCTCCCGCATTGCAGGTGGATTCTAAACCAGATCTAAGGCAAGGAAAATTAGCTTACAGAACACTAAAGGTGATAAGGCAATATTAAGTATCATCAGTAGGCAAGTGGAAATTAATGAAAGTAACGGCAACATAGTAAGCTGCCTACTAACCTTTAGCCAACCTTAGTGAACCCTATTTACTACCCTGTAAGCACCCCCACCCACATCTTGACTTTAACACTCACTGAAGAGTGAGGCCGCTGCTTCTTCCTTCTTAAACACTTCAATGAACTCACATGTGAGCTCAACTGTTATTACACTGATTCACACACTCTAAATTGAGGCTAATTACCTTTCAATAAATTGCCACAGGAAACAAAAGAGGGAAATGTAAGTGAGGTAGAAGGGAATGCCCTCTGACGACTTTAGATCTGACTAACGTTAAACCTTAAAGTGAGAATATCTTCTGGCTGTAAAATTCAGTGATTCTATGAATTAAGTGTCAGTTACTCGCCTCAGTGGAGTGACAGCGCAGCCTAGCAGTGGGCCTTAGAGTGAACAGCGTGAATGTTTATTTCCAAACCTAACCTAAACCTATGCTGCATCGGGAAAGAATTTCTAAATACACTAAACCAGATCTACAAGGCAAAGAAAACTTATAAAGCACATACAACTGTGCGTGTATGTGTATTCAGATGCTCAGTCGTGTCCACCTCTTTGTGAGCCCATGGCCTGTAACCCACCAGGATCCTCTGTCCATGGAATTTCCCAGGCAAGAATACTAGAGTGTGTTGCCATTTCCTACTCCAGGGGATCTTCCCAATCCAGGGATTGAACCCGTGTCTCTTGCGTCTGCTGCACTGGCAGGCAGATTCTTTACCACTGTGCCAACTGGGAAGCCTGTCATGTAGAAATATATACACAAAATTAACTTACAAAGCAGTGGTGATAAGACACAGATATCAGCAGCAGGCTACTGGAAACTAGAAATAAAGTAACCACAATATACTAAACTGATGAGAGCCTTGGCTGTGCCCTGGTTCCAGAAGTAGAAAGGGCTCTTAAGCACACACTGGGGCTTCCATGTGACTTTCAGGAGGTCATCACCACTCTCTGAACCCCCGGTGTACTCATCCGTAAAATAGGATCATAACACCCTCATGGCAGCTGGCAGAGAAGATGAAATGAGGTCGGGTGTACACCATATCTCGCGTGCTTAGGAGCACTTGGGAGGCACTCAAAAAATGGTACTGTTACTGCTTTAAGTATAGGATCGCCATTAAGCACTTACCTAATGAGACCACAGCAACGCTCTCTGGCAAGAAATGCAATCTGTATCGGATCAGTAAATGCACCAATATGATGCAGATAGCTGTGGGAAAAAATAAGACACTGTTAAAACAACCCAGCATTGAATGGAAACACCAAGCCCAAGGAAGCAGTTATTTCTAGGAGGCCGCCAGGGAAATGGACAATTGGCAGCAACACAGTAAACTTCAGCTGTCTTTTCAATTTCTTATTTCTGAATCTGGAGGTAGTTCATTACATTTTACATTATTTCTTTACATGCTTGAACTAGCTGCTGCCTTCCAGTTGTTGCAAGAGCCACAGACACCTATCTTTCTTCTGAGTGGTTAAATCTCATACAACCATTTAAAATTACTCAAATTTCCCTTATTCTGAGAAATGATCCTCAACAGTGAGGAAGAAGTCAATGAACTCAATCACTTTTATGCAAAGACAGCTGCATCAGAATATATGTTGACAAGCAAGTATTTTGCAGCCGTGTGATCTGTTCTCTTTCAACACAGAAGGAAGTCAGGGTGTTTTACAAACAGGAAAAAGTTAATCCTAATCTGGTGATAAGAACATAGAGACCTAGAGATGGGGTGCCTGCTTCCCAGCTGGGTACTGAGGCTTCTACAAGCCAGGGGCAGCCCTGAGCACTTCCCAAGTGCTCTCTCAGCTGACCATCAACACCCCCTCTGAATGAGCTGGCATCACCTCTGCCTCCTTTGATTAAAGACAAGAAAGCTGAGGCTGAGCGAGGTCACACCACGGCTGGGTGCCACCGGCCCGAGCTCGATTCCAACCCTGTCCCCTTAATCCTTGGCACCCACCACCCCTTCCTGGCGGCCTTCATCCTCAACCAGGAAAATGAGAATAATGTCTGACTTTCCTCACAGGGGTGCTGTCATGAAAGAAAAGAACCAAAAAGATGTAAAACTGTTTAAAAGGAATAGGTATTTCAGACCGAAAAAAGTACACTTTCACATAAATAACTCCTGAATGTAATTTCAAGGCCCAAGTGTTACTGTGCATGTCTTTTTTCTTTTACTAGGCACCTGGGTGGTATGCCATCTCATCAGAGTATTATAGTATTAAAAATAAATGAGTTGCCTTTTTTTGTAAAAGGAAATGTTCAAACAGTCTGCATGACTGTGAATGGGCCACCCTCAGAGCCCACGTTGACAAATTAGATTATCTTTAGTCCCACCAAAAAGCACCAGGTGGCCAGAGAAAGGAAACGGTTGTAAATATGGAAATTTTGTCCTCCTTTCATTCTGTGCTTTAAACTATCAATCTGTGGTGTTATTTTATTATAAATATTTAGCCTAGTTAGAAAAGTCCTACATTAAATACTAAGAGCAAGAAAAAAGTTCCAATGCATAAGCTCAACATGGAACCAATGAGAATGCCTATTGTATAAAAATGTAGACACACGAGCACATAAGTAGACAGAAATATATAGATCTAAGGAGTGGAATCAGTTGCTGCTCTTTCTTTGCACCAATCTGGATGACAAAATTTAAAAGCTTCTGCTTGTAAATCATATAACTATCTGAAGCTAAAGAGGAAAAGAGGGACTCCCTTGGTGGTCCAATGATTGAGATTCTGCACACACAGTGCAGGGGGCACGGGTTCCATCCCTGGTCGGGGAACTGAGGTCCTGCAGCAGGCAGCAACTAAGACCCAGGGCAGCACCCCCACCCAAAACAAGAGCAAAAGAAGAGCTGTCCATCAACAGAGAGAGCTGCATGTAAGGACGAGCAATGCCGCAGAATGGTCTTCAGAGACAAAGAGGAGATCTGCAAAGACAACCCACAGAATGACAGAAAATATTTGTTGGTCATATGTCTGATAAGGGTCTTGTGTCCACAGTATATAAAGAACTCTTACGACTCAACAACAAAAAGACAACACACTTTTTTAAAATGGGCAAATGACATTTTCAACATTTCTCTAAAGAAGATATGCAAATGGCCAATAAGCACACGAAAAGGTACTCATCCTCCTCAATCATTAGAAAAATGCAAATCAAAACCACAATGAGACACAACTTCACAGCCTTTAGGATGTAACAAGGATGGAGAGCAACTGGAGCCTGTGTGCACTGCTGGGGGGAATGTACAACTGGGCAGCGACGGTGGCAAGTTCAGCAGTTTCTGAGAAAGCTCCCCATAGAGTAACCGCTTAACCCAGCAATTCCATTCCTAAGTACATATATCCAAGAGAAATGGGTTTTTATATGTCCACATACAAACTTGGACAAAAATGTTCACAGCAGCACTATTCACAATAGCCAAAAGGTGGAAACAATCCCAATGCCCATCAGCTGATGAATGGATAAACATGCGGACTATTATTCAGTAACGGAAAGGAAGGGGATTCTGACACATGCCACAACACGGATGGACCCTGAAGACATTATGCCAAGTGAAAGAAGCCAGACATAAAAGGCCACAGACTGCATGGTCCCATTTGTATGAAACACCCTCAGCAGGCAAATTCCTAGAGACAGCAGAACAGTGTTTACCAGAGACTGTGGGGAGGGAGAACGGGGAGTGGCTGCTTTTAACAGGAACTGGGTTTCCTTTAGGGGTGATGAAAATGTTCTAGAACTAGATCATGGTGATGGGTGCCCAGGTTCAAATTACATTACTGTGAATGTAATAAATGCCACTAAATTATACACTTCAAAATGGTAAATTTTATGTCTATTTTACCACACACACAGATTTTTGTCTTAAAAAAAAAAAAAAAGGTATATGCAAAAAGCACTAACATGGAAAGATCTCCAAGCTATTCTGTGAGAGGAAAAGCCGAGCTATAGCACCCTTCTTACATTAAAACAAACTCCAGACAGTATGTGCCTATCGCTGCCTATGTGCTTATGAATGTACATATGTATACATACACATCCGAGCACACATTTTCAAGTACACCTGAGAAAATACAGAGCAAGGAGGGACAAAACCTTCTGTGTGATATGGATGGTATGAGCACCACAAGTTGATGTATTTCCAATTTTTCATGCCTGAAGTTTTACTACATTGAAACATACGATGTCAATTTTAACAACTCCATTACACTTTGTGGCCCATAAAATGTGTCAAATGATGTTGAGAGTGTAAATCAGTAATAGGGACTCACCACTGTCACTGTGGAGTCAAAGACCAGCAAAGGAAAGTGTAGGTCAACTGACCTCAAACTTCTTGAAGTCAAAATTCGAATTTTGGCATCCTTTGCACACAAAAGTCACAATCTCATTTGACTTGACTAAAATAGTAAACAAAAGTGGTAAATCTGTTACAGGTTAGGAACTCCTGAAGTCTAGAATAACTTATGGACTATTTCCCTCAATTCACTAGTCTATGTATTAAGTGATCTGGCAAGTTATCTATTAATAGACATTGTTTTCCTTATCAGATTTACATTGTGTGGATATCTAATCAGGAATAAATATACAAGATACGTAATAATTTGTTGATATAGAAGAAGAGAGGGGAAACCTCCCTTCAAATTTACATAGAAAGCATTCCCTTCCGCTAACATATGCTAACCTACGCGTGCAAACTGAAGATACCAAATCATCAACTGATTAGGGGAAACAGAAACCCTCTGACCAATGTCAGAGGCTTATGACGGGTTTGTAGAGAAGACAATCCAAGAGAAGTATGCAGCATTGCTAAATACAGCTTAGCCCTTTTTGGCCTCAAAGATGTACAAACACTGGGCAGCACTTTATCTGGATTAAAAAGGAGGGAGGAGGGTTCAGGATGGGGAACACATGTATACCTGTGGCGGATTCATTTTGATATTTGGCAAAACTAATACAATTATGTAAAGTTTAAAAATAAAATTAAAAATAAAATAAAATAAAATAGCCAACTATAAAAAAAAATAAAAAAAAAAATAAAGATCAGCCACCAGTTTTTTAAAAAAAAAAAAGCCCTATGATTCCAATACTATAATATGTGTAAAAAAAAAAAAAAAAAAACTTTAGCAAATTGTTTTAATCATTTCAAGAGTTTTAATATATAAAATAAATAAAATATTTGACATTAAAAAAAAAAAAAAAAGCACATCATAGAAACCTGTTTTGTGATCACTGGCACAAGCTAATCCGAGATGCTCCACACCCTGAAAGTCACTTTGAAAGTCTTATTTCTCACCCTCCTGTGAAAAAGGTGATAACAAAACAGAAGTTTTTTCCCAAGGCTTGCCTTTTATATCCCCTAACATATCACGCTGACCACAGTGTAAACAGTCTAACAATACTTCAGGATTAAGGATCCGGTACTAAAGACTTCTTGGTCAAGAAAACAACTGCTTTTCTTCTTAGTATTCAAGTACTATAACAAAAGGGGAGAAAAAGAAAACAAGAGTCCTTGATTGTTGAAGTAATCCCTGAGAAGTAGAATTACATTGACAGAGTAAAAATTACTTGGGCATATCCAATCTAAACGGACACTGGACACTTGTGGTTTGTGTACTTTTTTGGGAAAAAGCTTTTTTAAAACTAGATGGGAATTCCCTGGCGACCCAGTGGAGAAGACTCTGCAGTGATGCCAAGGGCTTGGGCTTGATCCTTGGTCAGGAATTCAGATCCCACAAACCAGGCTGCATGGCAAAAAATAAAAGTTTTTAAAAACCTATAAAAGACAAGGATGAGTTCTGAGATTTTAAATGAAATAAAATTACTTAGTAAAATTACTTAATAGTCTAAATATAAATGTGAAAGAAGTTACACTTTTCTGCAAAAAAATAAACCAAAAACAATCCTAATAGCCATCAGAGAAATACTCTGCACTCTTATATTTTTTGTACCTTCCGTTCTTCTGAAAAGATCTAATTAAAAATATGACAATATAATTAAAGAGGAGCATAAAATGTAAACGTGCCAACTTCACTTTACAAACAAGTTTGGAGAATCCTATTCAAAGTTATTTCTTTCTTAGCTGATCCAAAGTGGTTGTGCAGTTTTAACTGGGTTTTCTGGTCTAAGACACTTGTCTACTGTCCACAGTGTCTGCGAGGCAGCTAAGAAATTGCCTCTTATCTAAACTTCCTGACCGATGTCTGGCAACCTGAATATTAGCCTCTGCTGCTGCTGCTTCTGCTAAGTCGCTTCAGTCGTGTCCGACTCTGTGCGACCCCATAGACAGCAGCCCACCAGGCTCCTCTGTCCCTGGGATTCTCCAGGCAAGAACACTGGAGTGGGTTGCCATTTCCTTCTCCAATGCATGAAAGTGAAAAGTGAAAGTGAAGTCGCTCAGTCGTGTCTGACTCTTAGCGACCCCATGGACTGCAGCCCACCAGGCTCCTCCGTCCATGGGATTTTCCAGGCAAGAGTACTGGGGTGGGGTGCCATTGCCTTCTCCAATATTAGCCTCTGCTGCTGCTGCTGCTGCTGCTAAGTCGCTTCAGTCGTGTCCGACTCTGTGCAACCCCAGAGATGGCAGCCCACCAGGTTCCCCCGTCCTTGGGATTCTCCTGGCAAGAACACTGGAGTGGGTTGCCATTTCCTTCTCCAATGCATGAAAGTGAAAAGTGAAAGTGAAGTCGCTCAAGTTGTCTACTTGAAAGTTACACAGTCGTGTCCGACTCTTACAGACCCCATGGACTGCAGTCTACCAGGCTCCTCCGTCCATGGGATTTTCCAGGCAAGAGTACTGGGGTGGGGTGCCATTGCTTCTCCAATATTAGCCTCTAGTCTTCCTTAAAACAGATCTGTCAATTAATTTAAACTCTATGGGCCTAAATTTCTTCACCTGTGAAATAAGGAGGTTGAATAAAATGAGATCTTAAGCCTGAGAGAGTGAATCTCTTTGAAGAAAAATATCACGCAAGCAAAGAGCGGCACAGGTGCTAAACAGACATGGTGAAAGCCATGACCACAGTTCACAGGAACAACAGAGGTTAAAGAAACAGTGTGCTAACACAAGGGGGTGTGCTCTTTCACTCACAGAAAAACTCTTAACTAAGTGAAAGTTTACACGGAAGCCGAACGGACACAAGAGACAAAACGCGGCTCTGGTCAGAAAGTCAGATGCTCTGCCGTGTGACCCCCGACCCCCACTCACGGTGTCACACAGACACACACAGAGACTCATGAGCAGAATCTGAAATACACTGAACTAGAAGATGCTCAAGGCTCTTTCCAGATCAAGAATTCTTGAAGTCTTTGTTTCAAAGGACATCTACGATAAAGATGTTCTTCAGAATGACTAAGCTCAATGATTTTATAAAGAAATAGGACTATGCGATTAAACAGTTATGGCATCATGAACTGATCAGTGACCCTCTGTGTATGAATTGAACGTCAAATGACAGGCAGACTTGACAAAGTCAACAGTAGCTGACCCGGGGTTGACCATACAGACAGCGCACACAGACGCTCAAAATGCCAGGGGATGGTGTTTCCGAGAACATTCGCTGAGGACCTGCATTCACCTAGGACGAGGAGGCTGAAGAAAATGGTCATGCCGCTCGACTGCTCTTCCTGCTGAGCTTGCTCCCCTGTCTGCACCGGGAGGATGGGCTTGGCAGGGGTTGGGAGCACCAGTTTCGTAGTGACCACCAGGGTGGTGTGAAGGGTGACATTGAAACCTTCATGAGTCGTGTTGGGGAACCTGTTGGAGAGCATAAAAAGCAGCAGAATTAGACAAAGGAAACAGGGCCCTGAGTTATCAACACATACACAAACCAGAAAGAGAACTCTGGCATAGAGCTCTATGGCATTCACAAGGCCCGCAACCAAGAGGCAAGCCTTGGAGAGAAGCTGGTTAGGAAAATTCCTGCCTGCTGCTGCATGAGGGTACGGGTGGCCTCAGGTGCACTGAACACAACCACTTAGAGGTCAGGGACAAGGGGGAGTCAGGGCCAGTGTAGAACCAAATGCTGCCTGCTCTTTGGCACTTAATGGGGGATTTAAGGACTAAGCACAGCACAAAGGGAGGCAAACTGGAGTCTCATCACATTCCAAGATCAAACATCATTTACTAAGTGCCTTTACTTCTCCAGCTTACATTCTTTTCCTTAGATCAAATGTGCAAGTCAAAGAAGCCACTGATTTTACTCAATTGTTGATTAAGTCTGAATGCCCTACCCTACTTCACAAGAACCTCAGTTCAGTGGCCCAAAAGTAATCCCCTCTGTAACACTCCCACTCCACCCCACCCCCCCACTGTGTTCCTCACAGCTATCTCCTCACTTTGTGTTGGGATTGTAAACCAGTGTGATATTGACGTAATAACCATCGCAGCTGTGATTGTAACAACTGATGTTTTTTGAGTACAGCCTCATTCTGGGGACCAGGTAACATACAAACTTGCATTTAACAGGCATTAACAAGCCTGGGGTGGACACTGCTACTTTCTCTTTTTTACCTGTGAACAACAGGCTCAGAGAGCCTTTTGTTATGCCTGTTGGCTTAATTTGGCCAGTATCTCAGTAAGTCAGTGGCAGAATCAAGCCAGATTTGAATCCAAATTTGAAATCACTGAGCCATACCACCTCTTTTGCTTTGTGCTGCTGAGGCCCAGTTTAGTGTCTGTGACAGCCAAGATGTTTGGTAAGTAAGCTAACTAAATGAAATGACCACTAGGCTAAAAGACATACAGAAAAGTTGTCAGGCGAGGGAGTCAAATTTCAACTGTTGGCTTGGTTCCTTCTTAATTTTTATACACTCCTTCCACAAAGATGGGCATCTATAACATGCAACAAACTGTGCAGGGCAGGTATGCAGAAAAGACTAAAAGAGTAGTCCTTCCCCAGATGCAACTGAAGTTCGGAGACACCTCACTCCCTTTATCTTATACAGCCAGCTACCCTGCTTTCTACACTCCAGCCTTCCCTGTTTTCTGTCCCTCAAAAGACACTAAGCTCTTTGTGGCACCTGTCTTCCCTCTCCTATTCCTCCTTTTGGTCTCTAAGGTTTCATCTGGCACGTCACCTGTTCCTGAGAAGCCTCCTCCACCCCAGTACCATTCGGCTTCCTTCAGAGCACTGAAATCATCTTGTCTATTTATGGTCTTCTCTTTAAACTAGAATGAAAGCTCCTTGAGAGGGACTCCTGGTCGGTCTCCATCTCTACCATGTGACCAGGGCCTGATCGACAGTAGACGGCCACCAGTTTAATGAATAAATGGATTTCATTGAAGGAAACAAGAAAACATGATCGTTACAACGGAGGAGGGGACTGGCTACGTAAGGGGGGGGGGGTACATTCTGGAGGCGGCGGAGCGCTGCGTAATCAGCAGATGAACGAAAAATGGGAAAGTGAAATCTAGGCTGCGGTTTCCGCAAGGCAGATTCCGAGATCTACGACGAACGGCCGATACCTAGCCAGAGGGTCCAACCTCAAGGGGGCCGCGCCGCCCAGGCCCGCCCCTCCCCCTGCTCGCAGGCGCCAGCATGGTCAGTCCCGGCCAACCAGCGCGAGGAGCTCCGCCTTCTGGGGCCGGAGGGCGGCCTGAAGGGCTCGCTGTCACCCGACGGGGCCCAGCCCTGCCGCCTCAGCCGCCCAGAAACAAGCCCACTCACTCCTCTTCCGCCATCTTCTCCGCAATCCCGCGGAGCCTCCGAGACCACCGAGCGCGGGGCTAGCAGGGCCCGCTTTTGCTTCCGGCTTCCGCTGGAGGCGCGGGCGGGCCGACCGGCAGGGGGGCGGAGTCTCGGCTGCACGAGGCCGGCATTTCTGTCCCTTCGTCTCTATGGCCGGAGGGTGGGAGGATGCGCGTGGGAGGACCCCGGGGAACTTTCAGGATCTGTGGCCGCACTTCTTTTGGCCCCTCTGGCCCTGCGAAGTTCCGGCTGTTCCCTTCCACAGGGTTGGGACGTTTTGGGGAAACTCCTGTGAGGTGACTGTGACTCATCCTGAAAGCACGCGCTTTCCTCCCGACGTCCAGGAATTGACCATAGTTAAAGTGGGACGGAAGCTTCTAGAGTAAGCTGAGCGGAGGGACCCCAGGGGTATACTCCCCCAGTCTCTGTTTTCCCCAGCCCGAAAGAGGACTAAGCCACCTGGGTTTTGCAGAATTGTGCAGTATTCGGAGAAGGCAATGGCACCCCACTCCAGTACTCTTGCCTGGAAAATCCCATGGACGGAGGAGCCTGGAAGGCTGCAGTCCATGGGGTCGCTAAGAATCTGACAAGACTGAGCGACTTCATCTTCACTTTTCACTTTCATGCATTGGAGAAGGAAATGGCAAGCTACTCCAGTGTTCTTGCCTGGAGAATCCCAGGGACGGGGAAGCCTGGTGGGCTGCCCTCTATGGGGTCGCACAGAGTCGGACACGACTGAAGCAACTTAACAGCAGCAGCAGCAGCAATATTCTATCTGTAAACATTTATTGAGTTCTGACTGTATTCCTGTCTTTAAAATAGAGGATGATGATCTAAGAATGAATCCTTCATTCATTCGTTCATTGTCTCAACAAATAATAAGACGCCTATACGTGGTTCCAGGTGGCCCAGTGATAAAGAATCCGCCTGCCAATGCAGGAGACACAAGAGACACCGGTTTGATCACTGGGTGGGGAATATCACCTGGAGGAAGAAAGGGTAATATTCTTGCCCGGAGAATCCCATGGACAGAGGAGTCTGGTGAGCTACAGTCCATGAGGGTCGCAAAGGGTCAGACAGGACTGAGCATGAAGGCACATGGTTAGTGTTGTGGTCTGTGTGGGTTGGAAAAGAATTTCCAGACACCAGGCAGAATGAAAGGAGAATAAAGTTTATTTCCAAGGCCCGCCTTGGTTGTTTTGTTTGTTTTTTTTCTGTTCTTTAGTCCTTGGGAAACCACAGTTAGCAGTGATCTGTGGGGTTGGGGAAACAGGAAAGAACAAAGTGAAGTTGGAGGGGTAGGAAGGCCCCCACCCAGAGAGCTGGTACCCTTTTGTGAGGCCTTTGGCTTTGATGCCAGCTCTGCAGCTACCTTCCTTCCTGGTGGCAACCATCGTAGCTCAGCAGCTGTGATAGCTATTTAAACCCTTTATCTGGCTGTTCTTCCTTAAGCTTTTCCCAGAGCAGAGGGACTAAACACACACAACAGAGGTCCCAGTGAACCTTTTAAACTTCAGTCACTCCCCTGCTTAAAAGGTACCCTGGCTTCCAGTCTCAATCAGAGGGAAAAAAAGATGGAGAAGCTCCAGGACTCAACCCCGCCCCTCTGCCTTGTGAGGTCAATCCCCTCCCCTCCTACTCACACTCTCCACTGTGGTCACAGTGACTTCCTTGGGGGCACCTGAAACACACCAGGATCACTTCTACCTCTGCACTGGCCAAGCCCTTGGCCAAGAATCCTCAGCCCTGGGACTTCCCTGGTGGCCCAGTGGCTAAGGCTCTGGGCTCTCAATGCAGGCGGCTGGGGTTCCAGCCCTGGTGAGAGAACTGCATCCCACATGCTGCAACTGAGACCTGGTGCAGCCAAATCAATAAAACCTTTTAAAAAAGAATACTCACCTCCTCGGTTGCTCCTTGACACCCACTTTTCCCACTTTCTGTTTACCCTTTTCTTGTCCAATATGCCTTCCCTGACTGACCTGTCTAAAATCCAAGTGCTCTTCCCTTTACTGCCTTCTTTTCCTCCATAACCCTGAACATATTATATGTTTTACTTATATGTTCATTTATTGTTCTCTCCATGAGAACATAAACTTCTGAATGCCGAAGTTTTGTTCTTTTTTATTTCTAGTGCCTAGAATAGTACCTGGCATAAAGAAGCTACTAGAGAGAAAAATGACCCTCAGACTTCCCTGATGCTCCAGTGGTTATGACTCTGCACTTCCAATGCAGGGGGCGAGTTTGATTCCTGGTCAGGGAACTAAGATGCCACATGTATTGGCGTAGCCAAAAGTAATTTAATTTAAAAATGAACAAATAATCCATTTTGAGTTTATTTTTGTGTATGGCATTAGAGAGTGTTCTAATTTCATTCTCAGAATAGGAGAAAATATTTGCAAATGAAGCAACCAACCAGGGATTAATCTCCAAAATATACAAATGGTTATGCAGCTTAAAATAAAAAAAAGCAAAACACATAACCAAATCAAAGAATGGGCAGAAGTTCTAAAAGAGACATTGTTGTTGTTCAGTCTATTTGTTGTGTCTGACTCTGCAACCCAACGGACTGCAGCATGCCAGGCTCCCTTGTCCTTCACCATCTCCCAGAGTTTGCTCAAACTCATGTCCATTAAGTCAGTGATGCCATCCAACCATCTCATCCTCTGTCGCCCCCTTTTCTTGCTTCAGTCTTTCCCAGCATAAGGGTCTTTTCCAAAGAGTCGGTTCTTTGCATCAGGTGGCCAAAGCATTGGAGCTTCAGCATCAGTCCTTCTAATGAATATTCAGGACATAAAGATGGCCAAAAGAAAACATAAGGATGACCAAAAAGTGCATGTTCAACATCATTAAGATTCAGTTCAGTTCAGTTGCTCAGTTGTGTCCAATTCTTTGTGACCCCATGAATCGTAACACACCAGGCCTCCCTGTCCATCACCAACTCCCCGAGTTTACCCAAACTCATGTCCATCGAGTTAGTGATGGCATCCAGCCATCTCATCCTCTGTCATCCCCTTCTCCTCCTGCCCCCAATCCCTCCCAGCATCAGGGTCTTTTCCAATGAGTCAACTTTTCGCATGAGGTGGCCAAAGTATTGGAGTTTCAGCTTCAGCATCAATCCTTCCAATGAACACCCAGGACTGATCTCCTTCAGAATGGACTGGTTGGATCTCCTTGCAGTCCAAGGGACTCTCAAGAGTCTTCTCCAACACCACAGTTCAAAAGTAACAATTCTTCGGCACTCAGCTTTCTTCACAGTCCAACTCTCATATCCATATATGACCACTGAAAAAACCATATCCTTGACTAGACGGACCTTTTTTGGCAAAGTAATGTCTCTGCTTTTCAATATGCTATCTAGGTTGGTCATAACTTTCCTTCCAAGGAGTAAGCGTCTTTTAATTTCATGGCTGCAGTCGCCATCTGCACTGATTTTGGAGCCCCAAAAAATAAAGTCTGACACTGTTTCCACTGTTTCCCCATCTACCTCCCATGAATTGATGGGACCAGATGCCATGATCTTCGTTTTCTGAATGTTGAGCTTTAAGCCAACTTTTTCACTCTCCACTTTCACTTTCATCAAAAGGCTTTTTGGTTCCTCTTCACTTTCTCCCATAAGGGTGATGTCATCTGCATATCTGAGGTTATTGATATTTCTCCAGGCAATCTTGATTCCAGCTTGTGCTTCTTCCAGTCCAGCGTTTCTCATGATGTACTCTGCATAGAAGTTAAATAAGCAGGGTGACAATACACAGCCTTGACGTACTCCTTTTCCTATTTGGAACCAGTCTGGTGTTCCATGTCCAGTTCTAACTGTTGCTTCCTGACCCGCATATAGGTTTCTCAAGAAGCAGGTCAGGTGGTCTGGTATTCCCATCTCTTTCAGAATTTTCCACAGTTTGTTGTGATCCACACAGTCAAAGGCTTTGGCATAGTCAATAAAGCGGAAATAGGTGTTTTTCTGGAACTCGCTTGCTTTTTCGATGATTCAGCAGATGTTGGCAATTTGATCTCTGGTTCCTCTGCCTTTTCTAAAACCAGCTTGAACATTTATCTGGAAGTTCACGGTTCATGTATTGCTGAAGCCTGGCTTGGAGAATTTTGAGCATTACTAGCATGTGAGATGAGTGCAATTGTGTGGTAGTTTGAGCATTCTTTGGCATTGCCTTTCTTTGGGATTGGAATGAATTAAAGATTAGAGAAAAGCAAATCAAAACTACAGTGAGGTGTTACCATGTGCTATCAAAATGGCCATCATCAAAAAATCTATAAACAATAAATGTTGGAGACAGTGTGGAGAAAAGGGGACCCTCCTACTCTCTTCATGGGAATGTAAATTGGTACACTCACTATACTAAAAATAGAACTACTGTATGATCCAACCATTCCTGGTCATATACCCAGAGAAAACCATAGTTCAAAAAAGATACCTGCACCCTGATGTTCACTTATTATTTACAATAACCAGGACATAGAAACAAACTAAATGTCCATCAGTGGAGGAATGGATAAAGAAGACATGGTACATATATATACACAATGGAATATTCAGTTCAGTTCAGTCGCTCAGTCGTGTCCACCTCTTTGCAACCCCATGAATCGCAGCATGCCAGGCCTCCCTGTCCATCACCAACTCCCGGAGTTCACTCAAACTCACGTCCATAGATTCTGTGATGCCATCCAGCCATCTCATCCTCTGTCATCCCCTTTTCCTCCTTCCCCCAATCCCTCCCAGCATCAGAGTCTTTTCCAATGAGTCAACTCTTCGCATGAGGTTGCTGCTGCTGCTGCTAAGTCACTTCAGTCGTGTCCGACTCTGTGTGACCCCATAGATGGCAGCCCATCAGGCTCCCCTGTCCCTGGGATTCTCCAGGCAAGAACACTGGAGTGGGTTGCCATTTCCTTCTCCAACGCATGAAAGTGAAAAGTGAAAGCGAAGTCGTTCAGTCATGTCTGACTCTTCGCAACCCCATGGACTGCAGCCTACCAGGCTCCTTAGTCCATGGGATTTTCCAGGCAAGAGTACTGGAGTGGGGTGCCATTGCCTTCTCTTCGCATGAGGTTACTCAACCATAAAAGAACAAAATGATGCCATTTGAAGCAACACAGATTGTCATAGTGAGTGAAGTCAGACACAGAAAACCAAATATAATATCACTTATATGTGGAATCTTAAAAAAAAGATACAAATGAAGTTATTTACAAAACAGAAGTAGAGTCACAGGTGATGAAAACAAACTTATGGTTACCAGGGATAAATTAGGAGATTGGAATTGACATATATACACAACTATTTGTAAAATAGATAACTAGTAAGAACTAGCTGTATAGCGTAGATATTCGATAACAGCCTATAGAGGAAAAGAATCTTAAAAAGAGTGGAGGGACTTTCCTAGTAGTCTAGTGGTTAAGAATCCGCCTTGCAGTACAGAGGACACAGGTTCAATCCCTGGTTGGGGAAGTAAGATTCCACATGCCTCAGAGCAACTAAGCCCACACTGCAACTACTGAGTCCAACATAGCCAAATAAATAAATAATTTGAAAAAAAGAGTGGATATATGTATATGTAGAATTCATTCACTTTGCTGTACACCACACCTGAAACTAACCCAACATTGTAAATCAAGTATACTCCAAAAATAAAGTTTGTTAGCTCCAGAAGTGTTAGGAAACAGGAAGGATTTGAAAAGAGGAGTGCTGTGAAGAGTCGGGGATGGGGAAGCGGGGGAAGGATGGAAGATCTCAACTAGGAGGCCTTTGCAATAATCTGGGCGAGAGCTGGTGGCGCTTTGAACTAAGGTGATACCTTCGGTATGGCAGGAATGATCGGGCTGTGGGTGGGTGTTGAAGGCAGGATTTGCGGATGGACTTCTGAGAAAGAAAGGAGTCAAGGATGATGTCAAGTTTTTGGCACTTGAACTGGGTGGAGAAAAGATCTATCTATCTGGCTCAAATTCTCTGCCAAAAGGATTTAAGCTCTCTCAACGCTTGTTGTCCAAGCTCACTGAGAGAATGGGCTCATGATCAGCCAACGTTTGCTGTCCTTCCTGTGGGTGTGGTGCTGGGCTATCATTTCCTCGATTCCTTACATTTCTTTCAGGCAGGTATTATCATCAAAGCACAGAGACAGCAAGCTACTTGCCTAAAGTCACACAGCTAGCAAATACTGAGCTGGGATTCAGGTCAGTTCAGTTCAGTTCATTTCAGTCACTCAGTCGTGTCCAGCTCTTTGTGGCCCCATGGGCTGCAGCACGCCAGGCTTCCCTGTCCGTCACCAACTCCCGGAGCCTGCTCAACCTCATGTCCATTGAGCTGGGGATCTCTCTGAGTCACATTCATTAGCCAAGACTTCAAGGCTGTCACTTTTCTTCTAGCCCCAGAAAACCCCACCTGGCTGGATTTGGGCTCCCCAGGGCTGGAGGTAGGTTTCTTTGCATTAGGCTGCAGGCTGTGGGCCAGTCACGATGAACATAGGGCCCTGAACTCATCGAGAGCTGCCCAGTTTTTTGTTTTTTTTCTGTAACATCTTATGGAAAAACCTGGACGAACTTTCTGGCCAACCCAGTAGTCACCGTGCCACCCACTGCTCTTGACAGGGCCAGATCCAGGCTTCGTGCCAGTCACGGACCTACTGCCAACTGGGAGGCTGGAGAACACCCATTCTCAGGACTGTGGGCCAATCCCAGGTCCTTCTCACCGATTCCTGGGCATGAATCTAAAATCCCTGGTCACTGCCCTCAGGAAGGTAAATAAAGCGTTTCAGCACGTAGTTCTGGTCTCCTGTGCCATGCCAGCAGAGCGAGGGCAGGCTCCGGGGTCAGGCATTCCTGGCTCTCCACCCCAACTCAGGACCTGTTGGTTTTACAACCCTGAGACCCGTCCAACACCCTCAGAGCTGCAAGGTCCTATCTTAGTTTTGGACAGAGCCCCTCTTTGGAAGGCTGTTGTAAGATCGGAGAGAAAACTCTTGCCTTGGTTCTCTGTGCCCTCTTACCCCTAATCTTCCTTTTTCTTGGCTATTTAGGTCTCAGCTCAAATGTCACCTCTTCCGGGAGGCCCTCCCTGACCAGTCTAAAGCAGGGGTCAGCAAACTTTTTTGGGTAAAGAACCAGACAGTAAATGTTTTAAGCTTTGTGGGCATTCTGCTTTGTGGCAACAACTAAACCCTGCCATCGCAGCGGGAAAGCAGCCGTCTCCAGTTTAAATAGGCATGGCTGTGTTCCAGCAAAACTCTATAGATACTGAAATTTAAATTTCTTGTGACTTTCACATGTCGTGAACTGTTCTTACTATTTTTTCTCAACCATTTAAAAATATAGAAAGCAGGCTTCTCTGGTAGCTCAGAGGTAAAGAATCTGCCTGCCAATGCAGGAGACACGGGTTCAATCCCTGATCTGGGACCATCCCACATACCCCAGAGCAACGGAGCCTGCACATGGCAACTACTAAGCCCTCATCTAGAACCCGGGAGCCACAACTCCTGGGCCCCTGTGCTGTAACTCCTGCAGTCTGAATACTCTAGAGCCTGTGCTCCTCAGCAAGAGAAGCCGCCGCAGCAAGTCTGGGAACTGCAACTAGAGAGGAATCCCTGCCCGCCACAACTAGAGAGGAGTCCACGCAGCAAGGAAGACCCAGCACCGCCAAATTAACTGATTAAATTATTAAAAAGTATCTTTTAAAAATATAGAAACCATTCTTAAGTCACAGGCCATATAAAAACAGCTGGCAGTCTGGAATCTGGCCTGCTGTGGGCTGCCAACCCCGGTCTAGTTTTGTGGGTTTTTTTCAAGCCATGCATCATGGCATGTGGGATCCTAGTTCCGCTACCAAGGATCGAACCTCTGCCCACCCCATTGGAGGTACAGAGTCTTAACCATTGGACTGCAAGGGAAGTCCCACCCTGGTCTAGTCTTAAACGTGTTTCTGAGACACTGATAGCCATCAGATATTTTCCTCCCTTCTTCCCTCCCTCCCTTCTTTCCTTTCTTCCTGAGTTTATCTGTGTGTTTGTGTGTGTACTCCATGGACCATCTTTTTTTTTTTTAATTAATAAATTAATTTTAATTGGAGGCTAATTACTCTACATTATTGTGGTGGTTTTTGCCATACATTGACATGAATCAGCCATGGTTGCACATGTGTCTCCCCATTCCGAACCTCCCTCCCACCTCCCTCCCCATCCCATCCCTCTGAGTTGTCCCAGAGCACCGGCTTTGGGGGTCCTGTTTCATGCATCAAACTTGAACTGGTCATCTATTTTACATATGGTAATATACACGTTTCAATGCTGTTCTGTCAAATCATCCCACCCTCACCTTCTCCCACAGAGTCCAAAAGTCTGTTCTTTATATCTGTGTCTCTTTTGCTGTCTCACATATAGGGTCATCATGACCATCGTTCTAAATTCCATATATATGCGTCAATATACTGTATCGGTGTTTTTCTTTCTGGCTTACTTCACTCTGTATAATAGGCTCCAGTATCATCCACTTCATTAGAACTGACTCAAATGCGTTTTTTTTTAACAGCTGAGTAATATTCCATTGTATAAATGTACCACAACGTTCTCATCCATTCGTCCACTGATGGACTTCTTGGTTGCTTCCACATCCTAGGTATTGTAAACAGCGCTGCGATGAACTTTGGGGTACACTTTCAATTCTGGTTTCCTTGGTGTGTATGCCCAGCAGTGGGATTGCTGGGTCGTATGGCAGTTCTATTTCCAGTTTTGTAAGGAATCTCCACACTGTTCTCCATAGTGGCTGTACTAATTTGCACTCCCGCCAACAGTGTAAGAGGGCTCCCTTTTCCCCACACCCTCTCGGGCATTTATTGTTTGTAGTCTCTCCTGTCTTTCTTCTGACCTCTAGCTCTCCTAACATTTCTTGAACACCTACTCTGTACCAGGCATTATTCCCAGTGCATTATGCTCAGTGATTTATTTAATCCACTCAATAACCCCATGAGGTACTCATTCACCCAATTTCACACATGTGGAAACTTGGAGTTTTATTCATCACTCTGTTCCCAGAGTTTAGAAAATGCTGAAGCTGTCAACAAAACTGAGGTACCAAGGAAAAGTGTTTTTTGTGTTTTTTTTTGTCAAAAGAAAGGAAATCAAAGTGATTACCACCAAATGGTTATCAGTTGAGTTTCAGTCAGAGAAGCAGAACAAATAGGAAATATTCATTAAGGGATTTAGTGTAAGGAATTTTCTGCAAACAGCACAGATTTATTATAACTTTGTAGTTAGAAGTGTCATGGGGGGATTTCCCTGGCTGTCCCATAGTCTGTGCTTCCAACTCAGGGGGTGCAGATTCCATCCCAGGTCAGGGAATTAAGATCTTTCATGCCGTGAGATGCAGCCAAAAAACAAACAAAAAAACACCCCACAATGCCATGGTCATCACTTCATCTCTGACTCTGACTCTCCTGCCTTCTCTCCTTTTGTGTTTACATTGAGTCCACCCAGATACTCTGGAAGGATCTCCCTATCTCCAGGTCAACAGATTTAACCACCTTAATTGCCCCTTGTCATGGGACATAACACATTTACAGGGGCCAGGAATTAGAACGTGGACATCTTTGGGAGGTATTATTCTGCCTACCATGCCATGGAAAATTAAGTTCTGTGTTGGCTTTCCCTGTAATTATTTTTTCTTTTACTATTTGGTATTATTTCACATTCATTTGCACACTGGGGAGAGCTGTGGATAATTTCCTAAAGCCTGCTGACATCAGTGTTTTAATCCGGCCCTGGCCACTTAGCATTTAGTAGGCACTAGAGTTTGGCACCCCACTCCAGCACTCTTGCCTGGAAAATCCCATGGATGGAGGAGCCTGGTGGGCTGCAGTCCATGAGGTCGCGAAGAGTCGGACACGACTGAGGGACTTCACTTTCACTTTTCACTTTCATGCATTGGAGAAGGAAATGGCAACCCACTCCAGTGTTCTTGCCTGGAGAATCCCAGGGGCAGGAGAGCCTGGTGGGCTGATGTCTATGGGGTCACACAGAGTCGGACATGACTCAAGTGACTTAGCAGTAGCAGTAGCAGAGTTACCAGCACAAATGAAAAAATTGAGCTTGTAGAATTCAGTAAAGTCAGGTGCAACAGGTATGCTTACGATGTGGTGAAAATGTACAGATTCCAGTTCTACAATGGACCACTGGATCTTGGGCTGGAGCCTGGGAATCTGAATTTCTTCTTGGCTCTCCCCAGCTCTTCTCAGACTCTACTGGTGCCTGCTCATAACATCTTGGGGAGTCCTTCTGCAGCCTAATGGCTTCCTCTCAGCACAACACAAGCCAGCTGTGCTGGGCAGCTGATGCTCCCAGAACAGCCCTTGGCCAGTGAATGGAAAGAGCTGGAGGATGAACACCCTCAGTCCTTTACCCCTTGGGTAAGACAAGTCTGAGGTTATATTCTAGTGTCTCAGAATCCTCCAGTGGGATTAAGCTGCCCACAGTGGTGACCACTAGAACACACACAGGCACCCAGAGCCAGCCCACCTTCATATCGTGGATTCTGCCTCCTCGGATTCAACCAACTGCAGGTCAAAAATATTTGAAAAGAAACATTCCAGAAAGTTGCAAAAGCAAAACTTGGATTTGTTGTGCACTGGAAAGTGTTTACATAGCATTTATTTAATATACTGTGTGGTATTAAAGTAATCCAGAGATGATTTAAAGCACGCCGAAGATGTCCTTGGTTATGTGCAGATGCTACATCATTTTATACAAGGGACTTGAGCATCTGTGGATTTTGGTATTCGTGAGGATCCTAGAGCCAGTCCCCCTAAGGATACCAAGGGAGACTCTGTGTGTGTGTGTGTTTACGTATTTATCCTTGGATGATATAAATGTCCAGGAGTTTACTTTGTTTTGAAAACCTGCTTTGAGGGTATCTCATGAGTTTTGACCCATGATTCTCTCTTTGTGGTTTCTTCTTTGAGACAAGACTTACTCAAGGAGGCATTTTAGAATTTTGTCCTTATTGAGTAACTTTTGTTATTCATTTCTAATTTTATTATACCCAGTAGTATATACTAAACATGGTCTGCTTTTATGGCTTCACAGAGATTTAGTTCATTGCCTAGTTCATGAATAACTTTTGTGAAGTACAGAGAGAAACAATAAAATTTATTTTTTGCTTTCAGAGTAAAAATATTGATGTGTCTATAGTAACTCATATTATTTAAACTCTATATACATTTAATTAGGTTTTTAGATCTAAGAAGCTTTTCAATGCATACGAAATGAAAGAATACCTTTGATAAACAGTAACTTTCTGTATAATAGACAATGCCCCAAATACCTTTCTTCCTAGTTTAATAAAAATTATATACTTTAAAAATGCAACTTATAAATGGGACTCTGAACATGTATACAATCATAATTGAAGTGTCCTTGATATACAGTATTGTGTTAGTTTCAGGTATACAGCAAAGTGATTCAGTTATACGTATTTTTTCAGATTATTCTCCATTATAGGAGAATTAGTTATTAGAAGATGATGCTGTGAAAGTGCTGCACTCAATATGCCAGCAAATTTGGAAAACTCAGCAGTGGCCACAGGACTGGAAAAGGTTAGTTTTCATTCCAATCCCAAAGAAAGGCAATGCCAAAGAATGCCCAAACTACTGCACAGTTGCACCCATCTCACACTCTAGTAAAGTAATGTTCAAAACTCTCCAAGTCAGGCTTCAACAGTATGTGAACCGAGAACCTCCAGATATTCAAGCTGGATTTAGAAAAGGCAGAGGAATCAGAGATCAAATTGCCAACATCCATTGGATCATAGAAAAAGCATGAGAATTCCAGAAAAACATCTATTTCTGCTTTATTGACTACACCAAAGCCTTTGACTGTGTGGATCACAGCAAATTGTGGAAAATTCTAAAAGAGATGGGAATACCAGACCACCTTACCTGCCTCCTGAGAAATCTGTATGCAGGTCAAGAAGCAACAGAACTGGACATGGAATAACAGACTGGTTCCAAATTGGGAAAGAAGTACATCAAGGCTGTATATTGTCACCCTGCTTATTTAACTTATATGCAGAGTACATCATGCGAAATGCCGGGCTGGATGAAGCACAAGCTGGAATCAAGATTGCCGGGAGAAATATCAATAACCTCAGATATGCAGATGACACCACCCTTATGGCAGAAAGTGAAGAACTAAAGAGCCTCTTGATGAAAGTGAAAGTGGAGAGTGAAAAAGTTGGTTTAAAACTGAACATTCAGAAAACGAAGATCATGGCATCTGGTCCCATCACGTCATGGCAAATAGATGGGAAAACAGTGGAAACAGTGTCAGACTATTTTGGGGGGCTCCAAAATCACTGCAGATGGTGACTGCAGCAATGAAATTAAAAGACACTTACTCCTTGGAAGAAGAGTTATGACCAACCTAGACAGCATATTAAAAATCAGAGATATTACTTTGTCAACAAAGGTCTGTCTAGTCAAAGCAATGGTTTTTCCAGTAACCATGTATGGATGTGAGAGTTGGACTATAAAGAAAGCTGAGCACTGAAGAATTGATGCTTTTCAACTGTGGTGTTGGAGAAGATTCTTGAGAGTCCCTTGGACTTCAAGATCAAACCAGTCCATCCTAAAGGAAATCAGTCCTAAATATTCATTGGAAGGACTGATGTTGAAGCTGAAGCTCCAATACTTTGGCTACCTGATGCGAAGAACTGACTCACTGGAAAATACCCTGATGTTGGGAAAGATTGAAGACAGGCGAAGGGGACGACAGAGAATGAGATGGTTGGATGGCATCACCGACTCAATGGACATGAGTTTGAGCAAGCTCCAGGACTTGGTGATGGACTGGGAAGCCTGGTGTGCTGCAGTCCATAGGGTTGCAAAGCGTCAGATACGACTGAGCGACTGAACTGAATTGATAGGTAATTATAAGATATTCAATATAGTTCCCTGTGCATGAATGGTAAGTCACTTCAGTTGTGTCTGACTCTTTGTGACACTATGGACTGTAGCCCGCCAGCCTCCTCTGGTTCTTGGGATACTGGAGTGGGTTGCCGTGCCCTTCTCCAGGGTATCTTCCCAATCCAGGGATCAAACCCAGGTCTCCTGAATTGGCAGGCAGATTCTTTACCATTAGTGCCACCTGGGACCCTTTCCTGTGCTATAGAGTAAATCCTTGTTGCTTATCTATTTTATATACAGTGGTGTGTATCTGTTTATGCCATACTCCTAATTTATCCCTCCCTCCTTCCCCCATCAGTAAACACAGATTTGTTTTCTGTGTCTGTGAAGTTTACAACCATGTTGATTTCAGAGTCCTAAAATTAGGACTGTTGATGTTCTCCCTATAGACTTTAAAAAACGTATATGTATTTTTTTTAATTGAACTGTAATTGACAGACAAGATACCTATACTGAGTTATTTATCTTCCCAATCTTAGTTCTCCAAGACATCTCCTGAGCAAACTAAGACATCCCCTTTCAGAATTTCTTACGATAATCACACTTTGTAACAACTGCTGGGGATGATCCTGTTTTAAAAAAAAATCCCTGTGCTTACCATGTGGCGGGCCCCACTCCTGGCATGGGGAACAGAGAGATGAGTCAGGCTTGGATCTCTAAGGAAGGAAGAAGTGGGATTTCAGCAGGTGTTCAGAGTATCATCTGGACGTTAACCCACTGAGACTTGGGGAAAGAAGGCCAGCTAAGTGCAGACTTCTACTTTTTTTTTTTGGCTGAACCAGGTCTTTCTTAGTTGCTGCATGCAGGATGTTTTGGCATGTGAGATCTTCAGTTGCAGCATGCAGGATCTAGTCTCCTGACCAGGGATGGAACTTGGGCCCCTGCACTGGGAACTTGGAGTCTTAGCCCCTGCACCACCAGGGAAGTTGCTGGACTCCTACTTTTGCTATACCCCTTGACTCCTCTAGGTTGACAATAAAGTGTTTTTGGTTTTTTTGTTTTGTTTTGTTTTTTTAACCCTTAAGGACTGGAGGACAGGAGAGGAGACAAGAATGAGAACATTTTGGAGAAGAGAAAGTACATAGATTAATCAGCAGAACTGAGAAGACCCAGTCATCAGGCAGCACTGGGGAAAGTCAAGGCCAACCTGATTTACCCCCAGAAATTCCTCCCAAAGGGTCAGGAGTTGGTGGCACCAGGTAACTCTGAAAGTAAAATTGAATGGGCAGGGGAGTGGGCCTCAGAGTAGAGGCTGGGAAATAAAAGAAATTGCCTAGAAGTCTGTTTAAGAAGCAGTCCAATTTGCAGATCCTCCCAGCCCCTACCCAACTCTAGGTGACTGGGCACCAGCCTCAGCAAAAGGCTGGCGGTTTCTTCTTTGGAGGTAGTAAAACAGAGAGTCTGGGGGTGGGAACCCCAGCACATTTTAGGGCAGAGGTACTGTATTGAAAGCAGGAGGATTAAGTGAAATCTTGTGTCTTAATTTCCTGGGAGGGCTGTAACAAATTACCATGAACTGTATGGCTTCAAACAATAGAAGTATATCCTGTTACAGTTCTGGAGGCCAAAAGGCTGAAATCAAAGTGCTGGCAGGGCCATCCTCTTCCAGAGGCTCTGAGAGAGAGTCCAGCCCTCGTCTCTCCCAGCTTTTGGTGTCTATCAGCATTCCTTGGCTTGTGGCCCTGTCTCTTTCTGCTCCATCTTCGCTCTGTCTTCTCCTCCAAGCTCATCTCCATCTGCCTGTCTCTTAGAAGGACATTTGTGATGGTACATAGGGCCCACCTGTACATGCCAGAACTATCTCCTCGTCTCAAGAGCCTTAACTTGGCACTTCCCTGGTGGTCCAGTGGTTAAGACTTCATCTTCCAATCTGGGGGTACCAGTTTGATCGCTGGTCAGGGCCGGTGACTCAGCAGTAAAGAATCTGCTTGCAACAAAGGAGACATGGATAGACCCAGGAAAGATCCCTGGGTCCGGGAGATCCCCTGGAGGAGGAAATGGCAATCTACAGCAATTTTCTTGCCTGGAAAATTCCATAGACAGAGGAGCCTGGCAAGCTGTAGTCTATAGGATCACAAAGAGTCAGACTCTACTGAGCACAAGGCACAAGGTTGCAATACTAGCCGACAGATGCTATAGTGTAAAAAACCGAAAACACAGGGAGCGAAGAGCCCACACACCTCGAGGCCAATAAATAAAACATAAAACAGAAGTAATATTGTAACAAATTCAGTAAATACTTTAAAAATGGTCCACATTAAAATATATATATATGGTCTATTTTTTTTGTTTAAAGTCTTAATCATAGTTGCAAAGACCCTTTTTCACAATGAGGTAACATTCACAGGAATTTAACGTGGAATCTTTGGGAGGAGTCTTTGGGGCCTGCATGCTGAGATACTCTTCCCGGTCCTTCACTACATCTGCAGGGCTGGCCCCATGGCTCACATCAGGGGCCGGGCAAATCATATGCAGCTATCTTCCCCAGGCCATTCCACTCCAGGTAGGAGACTGGAAGAGTCTTCTCCAAAACAATCTGGCTAGACTCAGGAATCACCTAAATACATTTTTACTTATTTGCTTTTATTGGATCGTAGCTGCTTTACAATATCATGTTAGTTTCTATGATTACATAAATATGTTTTAACATCAGGAGAATCCCAACAAATGGCCCAGTTCAATGTCAACAGCCCACTTCCCAACATGTACTATGATCAGCTTCTTGGTCCCCTACTCTTAAATATGATCAGAAAATCAAGAAATATCAGACACCTGAGAACACCCTCTTAAATGAAAAATTGAGACCGTAGCAAATAGAGAAAAGTAACTAGAGGAAATAGAGACAATACAGGAAAGGGAAAAAAAAAAACCTAACAAAAATTGAAAAACAACTTTTCAGAGAGTTACCCTGAAGCAAGAAAAAGATGCCGTTAAAAGTGGGAATATTTTGAGGGCTTCTTGGAATTGAAAAGCAGAGATATTAAAAAATTAACAACAGGAACAGAAGATAAATGTGAGAGTTTGTCTCAGAAAGAAGAACAAAAAGACAAAGATAGAAAATAGGAGAAAAATGAGAAGTTGTTTAGGGGTCCAGTCTAAAAAAATTCCACATCTGAAACATAGTCATTTTTATCAAGAAAGAGAAACAGAGAGAGGAATCATCAATAAAATAATTCACAAAAATTCTCCAGAATGAAAGGACATGTGTTTCCAAACTGAAAATGTTTACTGAGTGCCCAGCGCACTGAATAAAAATAGATCCACAGCAAGGAACATCAGTGTGAAATTTCAAAATACCAAGAACAGACTTGCAAAGAGAAAGGGAAATGGGTCACGTTTAAAGTAACAAAAGCAGAATAATTTTGGACTTCTCCTCAAAAATGCAGACATAAGAAGGCAGTGGATTGATGCCTTCAAAAATCTGAGTGAAAATGACTTTCAACCTAGAATTCTCTACCCAGCCAAACAATCATCAAGGGAGCAGAAAGAACAAAACCATTTTCAGTTATGGGAAGTTGAAAATTTTCTACTTCCCACACGCCCTTTCTCAGGGCTGTGCTACACCAAAGAGGGTGTGTGTGCTTGCATAGGTGTGTGTGTGTGGTCAGACGAGGAAGAATGAGACACAGAACCCAGGAAACAAACCCGGCACGTGGGAGAAACAGATGGATCTCCCAGATGATGAAGGGACACCTTAGCATGACAGCTGTACACCAGAGAGGGCAACTGGCCCCGACTCGCAGGTCTGGAGGCTCCAGGGAGACTTCTTTACAAAGATGAACACATCGACTATCTGATGTATTGGAAGGAGCTGGGAGGATGCTTGGCCCATTGGCAAAGAACCTGGAGTTGAACGGATAACAAATACTGAGAAAATGAGGTCAGCTTGGGGTGGGGGTGGAGAACAAGATGATAACCAACCTAAAAAAAAAAAAAACAAACACTGTGGGGAAAAGCTAAAGGACATCACAGTTTACCATGGTGTTCAATGATGAATGGTCTTTACATAGTCACAGTTATGTAAATAGTAACCATTGGTCCCACCGAATTACCATACCCCTATCCTGAGAGGATGGGGGAGTGGGAAGGGGGTAACCGTATGGGCCAACTTTAGAGAAGGAAGGAGCACAGAGCCCTCATATCCAAGAGTGGGAAAGCAGATTATTTTTTTAAAAAATATTTCTTTCTTTCTTTGACTGCACTAGGTCTTAGATGTGGCATATGGCATCTAGTTCCCTGACCAGGGATTGAACCCAGGCCCTGTGCATTGAGAGCTCAGAGTCTTAGCCAGTGGATTATATACTACAAGGGAAGTTTCAAGCAGATTACTCTGAAAACCGCCAAGTTTAGAAGCGGCAATCAGTAGAAGCAAGTTATTTAGACAGATGAAATTGAATATTTAAAAATTTAACTAAAAGTGGTCAGAGTCGTTGCCTTTGGGGAGAGGAAAATGGAAGGGAGAAATGAAGTGAGGACTTCTGTCTTTTAGGGAATTTGATACTTCCGTTCAGGTGCGTGTATAACCGTGATCACATAAAGTCTGAAAATAAAAAAAGATAGGCGCATTATACACTCCAGTGCTGTTTTGATAATGATTGTTTCTGCATTGTGTACCTTGGGTACGCCCCCCATCTTCCTAACTTATTATTGTTTTAATAATTTTTGTCTGCAAATGATACATGGCATGAAATGAGAAAAAAAGAAAGGAGGCTTTTTTTAAAAGGAGAAAGGGAAAAAAGATCTGCTTCGGGGCAGTCTGGAAACCAGTGTTTCCGTCTGTCGCCAGGTCTCAAAGCAGGAACAGTGAAAAGGATACAAAGGTGAGCAGGAGGCGGGTCCGGGAGGAAGCATTGTCCGAGCTTGATGACTCATAGAATGGGGAGGCGAGGCAGCGTCATGGACAGAAATATCAAATAACCATGGCCTTGACTTCCTGTTTTTAAATAAATATGACAAGCTAGCATGTTTCTAGTTTATGAAAGATGACTGGCAGTTACTAAATGTTCCTAGTCACAGCGCAGTGTCAAAGGGCTTTGCTTACAGTTAATGCTTCTGCTTTTACTCACCTGTTATTTACTTTATGTGGCAGTCCAAGTGGTCCTTTTTTTAAAAGCTTTTTTTTTTTTTTAATTTATTTGGCTGTGCCAGGTCTTAGTTTCGGCACTAAGAATCTTCAGTTGCCGCTTCCAAACTCTTAGTTTCGGCATGTGGGATCTAGTTCCCTGACCAGGAAATCAAACCTGGGTCCTCTGTATTGGGAGCATGGAGTCGTAGCTGCTGGACCACCAGGGAAGTCTCCTGAGTGGTCCTTTTTAAGCATTTGTCTGATCACGTTTCTCTTTTGCTCAAAACCATCCCTGGCTCCCCATTGTACTGTGAGCTAAACCCAAAGTCTTCTTAGTTATCTACCGTGCCCAGTTTGGTCTAGTTTCTGCCCCTGCCTGCAGAGGTCTCTGATGTCTTGTGTCCTTTCCTCTGCACCCCAACTCTATGGACTTCAGTTCATTGAATGTGCCAAGCTCATCCCCCAAACTCAGGACCTTTGCACTTGCTGAGCCTTCATCTATTAATACCTTCTTGTTAATATTTATATAGAACCTCCTAGTCATAATTCAGATTTCATCACAAATGTCACTTTGGGGACTTCCCTGGCAATCCAGTAGTTAACACTCCACATTTCCAAGGCAGGAGGCTGGGATTCAGTCCCTGTTCCGAAAACTAAGATGCCGTGTGACGTGGCCAAAATAAAAACAAATGTCACTTCCTCAGAGGGGCCTTCAGGAACCACTTTGCCCACTTGCCCCAATCAGCTACTATCTCCTGCATATTTTGCTTTCTTATCTTTCAATGAGCATATCACCATGTGAAAGTATCCTCTTTTTCTCTTTTCAAAATGTTTTTAAAATAGTGTTACGATGTAATTCATATAACATAAACTCTAGCATTCAAAAGCATACAGTTCAATGGCTTTTAATATATTTATTATGTTGTACTACCATCACCACGGCCTGATTCCTAATTGTTTCCATCACCCCACAAGGAACCCTGTACCTGTTAGCAGTCATTCTTTCCTCCCCCTATCCCCTAGCAGTAGAAACTAATCTACTTGCTGTCTCTATGGATTAACTATCCTGAATGTTTCATACAAGTAGAATCATATATGTGTCATTTTTGTGTCTGGCTTCTTTCACTTAACATGATATTGTTTCTTTTAAAAATTTGCTTCCTTATTATCTATCATCTCCTTTAGATTCTCAGAAGCTTTGGTACCTAGAATAGTGCCAGTATAAGTCATTACATGTGGATTAAGCACCTATTATGTGTTAGGCACACAGTAGCACAAAAAATTCTCTCCAAGAAAACTCTCTTTAATCTTTCTTTTTTCCTGAGTAGTCTTTAAGCCTCCCCTCATACATCCCCAAGGAGTGTGATGGGTCAAGGCTCAGTGGGCTGGTTTGGGGAAGTCTTCCCATTTTTTATTAAGAAATATTTTGTTTATGTATTCATTTATTTGGCTGTGCCAGGTCTTAGTTGCAGCACGTGGGATCTTTGATTTTTTTTTGTTGTTGCAACATGCGAACTCTTTAGTTGCGGTATATAGGATCTAGTTCCCCAGCGAGGGATTGTACCGTGGCCCCCTGCATTGAGAGTGTGGAGTCTTAACTACTGGACCACAAGGGAAGTCCCAAGTCTCTGCTTTCTTGATCCACCAGACATGATCCAGCTCCCTCCAGAAAGAGACACCTCACATCAGCATGGGGGCCCCAACCAGCACTGCAACAAAAAACAGGTCCCGACAAAGCACCTGCTTCTAAGGGGTTTCCGTGTCCCTTTGATTCTTATTCAAGAAAAATCTATGGGACAGTTAAGCTCAGATCAGATCAGATCAGTCGCTCAGTCACGTCCGACTCTTTGCGACCCCATGAATCACAGCACGCCAGGCCTCCCTGTCCATCACCAACTCCCGGAGTTCACTCAGACTCATGTCCATCGAGTCAGTGATGCCATCCAGCCATCTCATCCTCTGTCGTCCCCTTCTCCTCCTGCCCCCAATCCCTCCCAGCATCAGAGTCTTTTCCAATGAGTCAGCTCTTCGCATGAGGTGGCCAAAGTACTGGAGTTTCAGCTTTAGTATCATTCCTTCCAAAGAAATCCCAGGGCTGATCTCCTTCAGAATGGACTGGTTGGATGTCCTTGCAGTCCAAGGGACTCTCAAGAGTCTTCTCCAACACCACAGTTCAAAAGCATCAATTCTTCGGCGCTCAGCCTTCTTCACAGTCCAACTCTCACATCCATACATGACCACAGGAAAAACCATAGCCTTGACTAGACAGACATTTGTTGGCAAAGTAATGTCTCTGCTTTTGAATATGCTATCTAGGTTGGTCATAACTTTCCTTCCCAGGAGTAAGCGTCTTTTAATTTCATGGCTGCAGTCACCATCTGCAGTGATTTTGGAGCCCAGAAAAATAAAGTCTGACACTGTTTCCACTGTTTCCCCATCTATTTCCCATGAAGTGATGGGACCGGATGCCATGATCTTCGTTTTCTGAATGTTGAGCTTTAAGCCAACTTTTTCACTCTCCTCTTTCACTTTCATCAAGAGGCTTTTGAGTTCCTCTTCACTTTCTGCCATAAGGGTGGTGTCATCTGCATATCTGAGGTTATGGATATTTCTCCCGGCAATCTTGATTCCAGCTTGTGCTTCTTCCAGTCCAGCGTTTCTCATGATGTACTCTGCATATAAGTTAAATAAACAGGGTGACAATATACAGCCTTGACGAACTCCTTTTCCTATTTGGAACCAGTCTGTTGTTCCATGTCCAGTTCTAAACTGTTGCTTCCTGACCTACATACAAATTTCTCAAGAGGCAGAGCAGGTGGTCTGGTATGCCCATCTCTTTCAGAATTTTCCACAGTTTATTGTGATCCACACAGTCAAAGGCTTTGGCATAGTCAAGAAAGCAGAAATAGATGTTTTTCTGGAACTCTCTTGCTTTTTTCATGATCCAGCGGATGTTGGCAATTTGATCGCTGGTTCCTCTGCCTTTTCTAAAACCAGCTTGAACATCAGGAAGTTCACGGTTCACATATTGCTGAAGCCTGGCTTGGAGAATTTTGAGCATTACTTTACTAGCGTATGAGATGGGTGCAATTGTGCGGTAGTTTGAGCATTCTTTGGCATTGCCTTTCTTTGGGATTGGAATGAACACTGACCTTTTCCAGTCCTGTGGCCACTGCTGTTAAGCTAGCCACATTAAATAACAGTTTGAAGAGACCATGGGGCAAGGAATATAGGAGACATCTGGCTGCAGAGAGAATAGCCTCCGCAACCAATAAGCAAGGAAATTAGGACCTCATTCCTACAGCCAAGGAATTGAATTCTGCCAACAACCTAAATGAGCCCGGACGTGGAGTCTTCCCAGAGCCTCCAGATACGGACACAGACAGGCTGCTGCCTAGACTTCACTTTTGGGACCTGAACGTGGAACACAGTAGAGCCTGCTTGGACTTAGCACCTAAGAACTCTGAGCTGGATGTAATTTAAAAGACAACAACAACAAAAAATTCACTTTGCTGCCTGTGGTTCCTGCCTAAATGTAGGCTTGCTTTGAGGATCTCAGGGCTGATTGGCTCATTTGGGCTGGAGGGTAGACCCAGAGGCTACTTAGAATAGGAGTTAAGAAACTAGATGCTGGAGCCAAATTTCCAGGGTCTAGACCCCAGCACTGCCACTTATTACTTCTATCATCTTGTGCAAGTTACCCTCCCTGTGCCTCAGTTTCCCTCAGTATACTGTATTATACTGTATATTTTTAGACTAGAGTATTATTTTTAGATGAAATGAACTGATATTCATGAAGTCTTAGAACCATGCCAAGTACATGTTTCTTAAATAAAACTATCACACACACCCACACACACACCCCCACACACACACCCCAGATGCTATATGCGTACCTAATGGGGCAGCTAGTTGCACGTAATGCTCTCTGCTGCTTGTTGGTTCTCCTGGGTTTGAAATACTGGTTGTGGTGACATCCAACCACAAGCTTTTTTGGTTTTGTTTTTAACCTCATTTAAAGACCAAAAGGGAAATTCGTCTGTGTTTCCTGGTAGGAGAAAGGTAGAAACATCCCAATTATCCATTAATAGAAGAGTAAATGCAGACGCTTTCAATGATGACTCACAGCTATGGATATTAAGTTAGGAAAGGGCCTGTGTTCTGCCTTGGTTAAGATCATGGGCCTTGAAGCCAGACTATCTGTGTCTGAATCTCAGCCTGACTACCTATAGCTGTGTGACTTTGGCTAACCCACTCAACCTCTCTAGGTCTCAGTTTCCCCATTTGTAAGGTTGTTGCTGTTCAGCTGCTAAGTTGCGTCCAACTCTTTGGAATCCCATGGACTGAAGCTCGCCAGGCCGCCCTGCCCCTCACTGTCTCCCAGAGTTAGTGCTTACGTAAGTGCTTGTCATCATCATAATAGTCCGTATCACACAGAACCATTGTGAGGATAAAATGAAGTCAAACCCAGAAAGCAACCAGCACGAGCACTGTCAGTACTCAAAAAGCCTTCGCTGTTACTGCTTAATAAAAAAATAAAAGTAGCGCAAATGAGCTTTAGGGTTCAAACATATTTCTATGCAGTGAAAAAAATCTAGGAGATACTTTATAAACAGCTTAAAATTGTAACTGTTTCCCACGCCCTTCTTCATGCTTTCCTGTATTGCCTGGAAAAAAAAAATTTAATATTAATAAGCCAATACTACTTTTGTAACCAGAAAAAAATTTTTTCAAGTTAATTCCATGTGGGGGTGTGGGCCTTAATAAACAACTCCACCCTCCACTGCAGAGACAATCGATGCGTTATTTGCCTGTCCTCACCTTTTGTGTTTGAAGACTGTTTTTGCCTGGGAAATTTTTGCGAGAACAGAAAGTTAACATTGTTTACTCGGCTCCTCTCCCTGTGAATCAGCCTGTTAAAAGCTGGGTAGGTTCTCCTTCCCCCTGCCTGATTCTGTTGCAGGGGAGGAAGTACTGACTCATGCATCCTCTGGTTCATCTGGCCATTTATTTCACTTACAGTCATTCAACAGGATTGGGAAACAAACATGGCCCACCCAATCAATAGAATTTCATGGCTTCGTCTCAAAGATCAAGACTGATTCATATCTATTACCCTGGAGAGATGCTTGCCCTCAGTGAAAACAAACAAGCCAACTACAGAATGATATTTATTCAACAAGTATCAAATACTTCACCCCTCTGTTCAAAGCACTAGGAACACAGCAGAGAAAAATCCCTGCCCTTGCAGAGCAGAAACTCTGGAAGAAGAGATAGAGTTCACAAGAAAAAAATAAGTTCATCTAGGTAATGAAAATTACTGTGATGCAAGAGTGAGAAGGAGACAGGACTACTTAGGTGGCATGGCTGTGGAAGGCCTCTCTAAGGAAGTGGTGTTTGAATTGAAAATATACAGTGATTCCACTTGTGTGAAATATACTCCTCTGTGTGTGAGAACATGTCTGTTTACTGTAAACACAGAATAGTTCTCAGGACACTAAGATGATTCAGGCAGGTATGGTCCTGGCCTCCGAGGACTATCTCCTTTTCTCATGCCCCACGTCAGCTGGACTGGGCTGGGCTCCACACTCATCACTGCAAGTAACAGAACCTCAAACTAGTTTAAAAGACAATTTTTAAATTCTCTTTTAATTCCACAAAAGGAAAAGTCCAGGGCTATCATGGGTTCAGGCACAGCTGTATTCAGGAGCTCGATGATGTCAACATGTCTCTGCCTCCCTTCATCCCCCATCTCTGCTTTTCCTTCGGTTGGCTTCATTCTGAGGCAGGCTCTTCCCATGAGGTGACCAAGACATCTTCAGCTTCTGTCCTCCCAGCTCGTGATCCCAGGGAGAGGAGAGCACCCTTTTCCCTGGCAACACTGGCAAAGTTCTCGAGCTGCCTGTCATTGGTTCACTCTGGATCACATGCTTTCCCTGAACCAATCACGTTGGCTTGAGGGGTGCAAAACTCCAGGTGAGGATAATGCATCCACTCTTGGAGTCAAAATGGAGTCTCCCTCACTTGGACCACATCTACTGAGGAGGGGGAAAAGACCACCCCAGAAGCATTATCAGCACAGATTGAACATTAACTTTTTGCCACGCAGTAATGAAGGCAATGGCACCCCACTCCAGTACTTTTGCCTGGAAAATCCCATGGACGGAGGAGCCTGGTGGGCTGCAGTTCATGGGGTCGCTAGAGTTGGAAACGACTGAGCGACTTCACTTTCACTTTTCACTTTCATGCATTGGAGAAGGAAATGGCAACCCACTCCAGTGTTCTTGCCTGGAGAATCCCAGGGACAGGGGAGCCTGGTGGGCTGCCATCTATGGGGTCGCACAGAGTCGGACACGACTGAAGCGACTTAGCAGCAGCAGCAGCAATGACATAGGATGGGGCTTCCCAGCTGGCACAGGGGTCAAGAATCCATCTGCCAGTGCAGGAGACACAGGAGATGCAGGTTCAATACCTGGGTCAGGAAGATCCCCTGGAGGAGGAAATGGGAACCCACTCCAGTATTCTTGCCTGGAGAATCCCATGGACAGAAGAGCTATAGCCCATGAGGTTGCAAGAGTTGGACTCAACTTAGCTACTAAACCACCATTACCACCATGTGACCTAGGTCTGGTCAAGGGGAAGTGAGGAGATAATTGCCAAAGGCTTCTTAGGAAGTTCTTCCTCAGTCTTTCAGGAGAGGGTCTGGAAGTGACCCTGTTTTCCTACTGGACATGAAAGAGAATGCCTGTAGCTCTGAGAGCTCTTGGCAGTCATTCTGCAATGACAAGGAGAACCAACATTGTGGACGGCAGAGTAGAGAGACCTAAAGAATGTGGGTCCTTGGTGATACCATTAGGTCACTAGAACTACCTCTGTTCTACAGCTGATCTGAGCTGGACACCCCGTGAGGGGAGGCAGGATAGCCTGTTCTGGTTAAGCCAGTTTGAGTTTTATTGACTCCTTCTTTCTAGCAAAAGGTGTTCTAACAGACTTACTGTGGATTTTTAAATCTTTATTTCACAGATGGGGATACCAAAACTCAGAGACATCAAATGAGTTGTTTAAGGTCACACAGCTTGCCAGGCTTTAATCCAGGGTTTGTCTGATTCCAAACTCATCTCATAGTATGATTTCTATATGGTAGTAGCCTTCCTTCTGCTAGATACATTTTTTAAGCACCAAGACGCTGAATCCTCACAACTATTCTGTGAAGTAAGTGCTTTTATTATCCCCAATTTGCAGATCAGAAACATCCACAAGGGAGGGGAGGTTGTTTAGCAGATGGACTTTTGGATCAGAGGCTTTCCTTTCGGGTTTATGATTCAGAGCCAAGGGTAGATAATAGTTAAGTGGAAAGGGAGGGGAGTAGGATTGGGGAAAAAGGAAATCCTGGAGGTTGTAAAATGCAAGGATCTTATTTCAACCCTGCTGAAGTATTGAGCCAGGAGAATCGGGAAATAGAGCCCCAGAAATTGTTTTGAAATTGACTCTTAATTCATTTTAAATTTGGTTTAAAAAATTCATGTAGGGAATATATTACCATTTTAGAAAGAAATTGGAAATAAAGGCACATAGCAAGACAACATGATTTTTAAATCGTACCAATATTCCAGCTGTGTAATTGTTGACAATTATGCTTAATCCCTTTGTGCTTCTGTTTCCTCTACACAAGGAGTCAGGAAAGCCTTTCTGAGGAGGCAGCATTTGAACCAAGGCTGGAAGGATGATATGGAACCACCACTGGGAGAGTATTCTAGGCAGAGGGACTAACATATGCAAATGCCCTGAGGTGGGAGCGAAGCTGGCTGATAGGAAGGTTAGGACGAAGGCCTGTGGGATTCATGAGAAACCAGGGAAAGGGGAGTTGCGGGAGATGCGGTCAGGGAGGCAGAGTCCGATCACAGATGGGGAAATGGCTCTGGGGACAGGGAGCTGCCCAAAACACAGGTGAGCAGCCAGTACTCCAAGCAGAAGGTTTATTAATTAGCATCAAGCTTCTGGGAGGAAGGGCAGGTGAGGACCCTGCCAGTTGATACATTTTTACCAAGCATCTGTTCTGTGCCAGGCCCTGCCTGGAGTGCTGGTTTCCAGGAACATTTGCTTTGAAGATCAGAATTTCAGGGGCAGCCAAGTCTATAGAGAAGCTTTTTTCCAAAGGGGATGCCTGACTAGCCAACAAATGGATGGCAACATCCTCAAGAGCCCTCCAAAGCAGGCAGCGCAGGTGAAACGCCAGAGACATTGCCCAGCTGTGGACTGGCAACAGTTTGAAAATCAAGAACACCAAGTCACAGAAGAGTGGTTAACAGCTCAGGCTCTGAGACCAGCTCATCTGGGTTGGTACCATGCTCTGCTATTTCTAGCTGGGTGATTTGAGGCTAGTTACGTCCCCTCTCTGTGCCTCCATTTCTCTGTCAAATGGGGATGATAACTATCTTTAACTTAAAGTTTCTTAGTGAGGTTACATGAGTCACTAAAGGTTAACTGTTGAAAAAGGTGCTTGGCACATACTTACCGTCATATGTGACGGTGGTATTATTATTGGTGAGGAAGTGGGAAACAGAACTTTCGTATACTGCTGTTGGCATTTGAAAGGCATGCAACCTGTGACCAGCAGTCCCCCTTCCAGATATCCACCCTAGAGCAGCTCTTACAGAGGTAAGAGTAGGTGTGGCAGCTTCACCCATAGTAGGCCAAAAGTGGAAGTGACAGAATAGGAGTCAGCAGGTGAGTGAGTGTAATAAACTGTGACATATCCCCATAAAGGAATACCAGTGAGCAATAAAAACGAATAGTCAGTTTTTATTCCAATCCCAAAGAAAGGCAATGCCAAAGAATGCTCAAACCACGGCACAATTGCACTCATCCCACACGCTAGTAAAGTAATGCTTAAAATTCTCCAAGTCAGGCTTCAGCAATATGTGAACTGTGAAATTCCAGATGTTCAAACTGGTTTTAGAAAAGGCAGAGGAACCAGAGATCAAATTGCCAACATCCGCTGGATCATGAAAAAAGCAAGAGAGTTCCAGAAAAACATCTATTTCTGCTTTATTGACTATGCCAAAGCCTTTGACTGTGTGGATCACAATAAACTGTGGAAAATTCTGAAAGAGATGGGAATACCAGGCCACCTGACCTGCCTCTTGAGAAACCTATATGCAGGTCAGGAAGCAACAGTTAGAACTGGACATGGAACAACAGACTGGTTCCAAATAGTAAAAGGAGTTCGTCAAGGTTGTATATTGTCACCCTGTTTATTTAACTTATATGCAGAGTACATCATGAGAAACACTGGGCTGGAAGAAGCACAAGCTGGAATCAAGATTGCCGGGAGAAATATCAATAACCTCAGATATGCAGATGACAACACCCTTATGGCAGAAAGTGAAGAGGAACTAAAGAGCCTCTTGATGAAAGTGAAAGAGGAAAGTGAAAAAGTTGGTTTAAAGCTCAACATTCGAAAAACTAAGATCATGGCATATGGTCCCATCACTTCATGGGAAATAGATGGGGAAAACAGTGGAAACAGTGTCAGACTTTATTTTTCTGGGCTCCAAAATCACTGCAGATGGTGACTGCAGCCATGAAATTAAAAGACGCTTACTCCTTGGAAGGAAAGTTATGACCAACCTAGATAGCATATTCAAAAGCAGAGACATTACTTTGCCAGCAAAGGTCCATCCAGTCAAGGCTATGGTTTTTCCAGTAGTCATGTATGGATGTGAGAGTTGGACTGTGAAGAAGGCTGAGTGCCAAAGAATTGATGCTTTTGAACTGTGGTGTTGGAGAAGACTCTTGAGAGTCCCTTGGACAGCAAGGAGATCCAACCAGTCCATTCTGAAGGAGATCAGTCCTGAGTGTTCATTGGAAGGACTGATGCTGAAGCTGAAACTCCAATACTTTGGCCACCTTATGTGAAAAGTTGACTCATTGGAAAAGACCCTGATGCTGGGAGGGATTGGGGGCAGGAGGAGAAGGCGACGACAGAGGATGAGATGGCTGGATGGCATCACCGTCTCGATAGACATGAGTTTGAGTGAACTCTGGGAGTTGGTGATGGACAAGGAGGCTTGGTGTGCTGCGATTATGGGGTCGCAAAGAGTCGGACACGACTGAGTGACTGAACTGAACTGAAAGAGGTCTTAGGGCTTCCCTGGTGGCTCAGATGGTAAAGAGCCAGCCTGTAATGCAGGAAACCCAGGTTCGATCCCTGGGTCAGTGACAATCCCTTGGAGAAGAGAATGGCTACCCACTCCAGTATTCTTGCCTGGAGAATTCCATGAACAGAGGAGCCTGGCGGGCTATACAGACCATGGGGTCACAAAGAGTTGGACATGACTGAGCAACTAATATTTTCACTTTTCAAAAAGGTCTTAAACATATAATGTTGAATGAGAAAAGAAACTCTCAGGGGCTTCCCTAATGGTCCAGTGGCTAAGACTCCCCACTTCCCATGCAGGGGCCAGGAAAGGAAAATAGGGGCCTGATCAGGGAAATAGATCACACATGCTGCAACTAAGACCCAGAACAGTCAAAAAAAAATATTTTAAGAAAATATACGTTCAGAAGTAAACTCTTGGTATGATACCATTTATGTAAATATTAAAGCCACAAAACATTATACAAACAGGAGTAGCAGGGTGATATTAAGCATTTAATAACTGGCATGACCCAGGCACCAACCAAGCAGAGCAGAGGCTGACCACGTGGGCCCCAACAGGCTGTCCAGAAGTGGCTTCTCCATGTTCATAAGCCCCTCCCAGCCTCCCTGCTCCTCTCGTGTCCATCCTATTGCTCATTAGCTATGTGATGTCGGGCAAGTTGATGAATCTCTCTGGGCATCAGCTTTTCCATCTGTAACCCAGAAATAATAGTGACAAAAATGAACAATGCAGAATTCCCATGTGCCAAACCCTTATTATCATCATCATAGTAACCATCTGTGTTAAATTCTATTATTACTCCCATACATACATGTGGAAACTGAGGCATAGATGGGGCTGAGAAATTTGCTCATGGTTTGTAGAACTTAGCGTATAGGATTATTGCAAATATACTGTTGATGATATATGGTAAGAGCTCAGGGAAAGGTCTGGCGCTGCATAGTGCTCAGTAAAGGTCAGCAGTGATTATGATGTCACTGCCCTACTCGTAGTCTGCAGTGGCCACCATCGCCCTTAGGGGACAGTTTGAATTCATCGTGGGCTATAAGGTCATGGTCTTTTCCCTTCCCACCCCTCTGTCTTATTCATCTGTTTCCCCTTGTTCTCTGGTCTCCAGTCAACTGGCCTTCTCTCAATCCCTCCTACACCCCTCACCTTCCCTGCCACTGGGCCTTTGCACATCTTTTCCCTCACCTGAAATGCTGTTTCCACCTGCTCTTGTTTTATCTGCTCAGCCTCTAAACATCTTCACAGCCACATGCAATGACACCTCTTTCAGGAGGCCCTGTTGAAGTAGGAGAGGTCCTCCTGGTCTATATTCTCATAACTATTTTTTAAGTTTTTTTTTCTTTTGATGTGGACCATTTTTGTAAAGTCTTTATTGAATTTTTTACAATATTGCTCCTGTTTTATGGTTGTTGTTGTGTTTTTTTTGGCCCCAAGGCATGTGGAATCTTAGCTGCCCGACCAGGGATCAAACTCATATCCTTTGCAAAGTCTTAAACCACTGAACCACTGAACCACCAGGGAAGTCCCTATGTTCTCATAACTTTAAACAAATATCCCTTAAGTAATACTTTTCCCTCCTGGAATTACTTCTTCAGTGTTGATCTGCCGCACTCAACAGTAGCTCTTGGAAAACAGGGAAGTTTTCTGACTTTATTGTTGTTGTTGGCCTGTGGCAGGCAGTACAGACTGGCTCGCTCAGCACTTGTCCCCCCTGTAATGTGGCTTCTTGTGCTGTAACAGCTAGAAGTGAAAAACTAGATTCCTCAGACTTCTGGGAAGCAGGTGTGATGCATGTGGCCCTGGTTCCCCTGGTAAGCCTTAGAGGCAGAAACAAGCTGCGGGGGTGCCAAGTGGTAGAATCTTCTGGCAAGCACCACGGTGGAGATATCAGGTCCTTCCAGGGAGTCATAGAGGAGTTCTAGCTCCAGCCCCAGCTCCCTACGCCCTGAGCAGCAGGGGCAGAGATGTTTCTGTTGGAACAGTTCAGCTGTGAGGTTGTTTATTTCTCCTGGCTTTGATGCTCCTGGCTACACTGAGGTTATTCAGCATCTGTAGTACTGCTTAATACCTTTAATAAGTCCATCCTTGCCTAACTGGCTCTCGTTGATTCTGTTGTTTGCAACTTAGAATGCCTTGCTCAAGAAATATTGGTTGAATGAATGAGTGAATGAGTGAATGAATGAATGATGACCTCTTGGCAACTTTCCTGTTCCCATTGATTTTATCCTCAAGTAGTAATGTCAAAAGCCCTGGATGGTTACCGTTTTTCCAAAGGTCAGGGACAGGAAGATGACGTGGAATGTCTTATCACTGGCAAGCCTTGTAGATGAAAGAGACTCCTAGGAAGGAACTGGGGCTGTCCCCAGGGGCTGGCAGGGGAGCTGGCTGGAGCCTGAGGATGATTGGACTCTGGGGAAGGATAGTGTGTGAGGAAGAGGGAAGAGACGGGGTGGATCACTGAGCTGTCCCAGGTCCATTGGGGTGGGGGTTCTCTTATTGGGGGTCACCATAGGTCAGTGCGTGTACTGCGTTTCAGCTGAAAAGCATGTTAGAAAAATATAATCAGGAGCCAAATATTTTCTAAGAAAGCTTAAACTACGTGCCAGCCAGAGTACTTTTGGCTGTGAATGACAGAAAACCAATCTCAGGAAAGGCTTAGGTTGGGTTCCAGCAGAAGCAGATCTAAGATAAGGATTTGTGTGCAAGCAGTTCATCTGGGCAATGGCACCCCACTCCAGTACTCCTGCCTGGAAAATCCCATGGACGGAGGAGCCTGGTAGGCTGCAGTCCATGGGGTCGCTAAGAGTCAGACACAACAGAGCGACTTCACTTTCATGCGTTGGAGAAGGAAATGGCAACCCGCTCCAGTGTTCTTGCCTGGAGAATCCCAGGGACCGGGGGAGCCTGATGGGCTGCCGTCCTGGGGTCGCACAGAGTCGGACACGACTGAAGCGACTTAGCAGCAGCAGCAGCAGTTCATTTGGGAGATGATACTGGGATAAGCTGGCGGTGGGGGAGTGGCAAGTGAGACGAAAGAGGGAAAGAAGCCAATAGAAGGTGAGTTACTGAGTAGGGATTCGTGTTGCGTAGCTGAGGCTAGACTCCACTGCGGGACCCTGGGACACAGAGTAGAACACACTTCAGAACTGTCCACTCAGGGGGTTAGTGAGTCTGGGTATTTGTCCACCAACTCCCGTCGATCCTTGGGGAAGGTGACCTCCCCAGCATTCTCAGTCTGTTTGTACTAAATGTTCATGGGGGACGAAACTCTTAGAGCACAAGAGCTGGGAATTGGAAGCCATAAGGTCACTGAGCATCAAAACAGTGATTGCCAAGGGGATATGGACAGAGGATCAACATCATCCACTACAGTGACCAGCCAAAAACAAAAAAATCAATAACATTTGGCTCATGGAGAATAACATGTCCCAGGATATGCTGGCTTCACGGACAGCTAAATTCAGGGGCTCATTAGTTATTGGGACTCAGTCTCTCTCTTACTCTCCCAGTTGTGGTCACCTTTGAGTGCTAGGCTCTCTTCATACTGGTCTAGCACAGCAGAAGGAAAACAGTGCTCCCCAATAATTGCAGCAAAAACCGGCATTGATCCACCTGTGGCACATGCCCACCCCTGAACCAGTCCCTGTGGGCAGAGGGTACAGTGTTGACTGGTGCTTTAGAGCCTCCAGTGGAGTCAAGGATAGGATTAGCCCCATGTACTTCATATGGACAGGGAGCAAAGAAGGGGCCTCCTGGGAAAATCAGGGTGCTGTTACCAGAGGATGGGGCACCGGGTCCTGAGAAGGTAAACCAAGAGGACAGGTGTCGTCCAAACTCCCCATGTATAGATGAGAACCAGCCGCCAGATAGCGAAAGGGACTTACCCTGGCTCATTCAGTGAGACAGTGGCAACCTAGCTTCCTGTCTTAACCCCCATCGTTCACCACGAGCCGGTGGCCTCTTAATAAATAGGATTGGTTTATCCAGTGCAAACCCTTTAACATCCTCCCATCCTAGCTTCTTCTCTCAATCCACGATAGCCCCGTGTGATTCTGACACATTTCTGTTAAATAAATATGTAATCCCCCATTTTCCAGGCAGAGAAACTGAATTTTTTTTAATGGTATTAATTCAGAGGTTAGCAAACTTTTTCTGTAAAAGATCAAATAGTAGATATTTTACTCTTGCAGGCCACTGAAGCTCTCTCTTGCATAGTCCTCTTCTTCTCCACCTCCTCCTTCTCATTTCTTCAGCCCTTTAAAAAGGTTAAAACTATCTTCAGCTGCAAGGGCCCACAGGCCAGTTTGTCCATCCCTCGTATAATGGAAGAGCAGCAATCCTCATTGTCCCAGAAGGTGGACTCTGCTGCTCTTCTAGAGCAAATCCCTGCATCTCTGAGCCGCAGGCCCTCAACCATGAAAGGCAGGCCATGCTCCTTCTCTCCAAGGCTAAAAATCTGAGAAATAAAGATTATGAATATATACATTATATAATATATTATCATTAGAATATATATAATTATAATACAATTATAATTATATATATTATATAATATGTACTGTATAATAAGTAAAAACTAGGAACACAAAATAACCATGGCCTACCTAGGGAAAAATTGTTTTTGCAATTGAAATAAAATACACACAGAGCAACATTCACCATTTTAACCACTTAAAAATGTATACTGCAGTGAAGACAGCAGTTTTTTAATTTCTTTTTTTAATTTATCTTGGGTCTGCATGGGTGAGTGCTCCAGGGCCAGGATGCCGTGGCTCCATGGAGTGGGGGCCCAGGCTCCTTCTCCCTGGTTGCTCCTCCATCCCTAGAGAGGCATCCTTGGTCACAAGGTCCCAGATGGCTCCCCAGCACCTTGTCTGTCACTTCAGCCCAGCTGGAAGGGAGCAGTGAAGGGCAGAACATTGCCCATTCCTTGTGAAGGGCAGGACCTGGAAGTAGATCCAGGGGCTTTGTAAGGGAGGAGCTTTCCATTAGCTGTAACTTAGTGCCAGGACTCCAGCTCACTACCAAGAAGCCTGGGATATGTGGGAAGCTGTGTGTCCAGCTAAGAACCAGGCGATCCGGTATTAGGAAAGAGCGGGCCAGAACTGATATTGAGGGGATCATCCATTATCTTTGCCCAAAGCATCTGGCTCAAAGAAGCTCTACAAAAGATAACTGCTATTGCTGTCTCTTCTTTGAAAAACTCAGAGGGTGAATTTGAAAGGTGCACATAAATACTGGATACCAATACTGCACATTAGACTTTGCAATCAACACAGGAGGGTTTAAGTCTCTATTTTCATGCCTTCCCAGGCTGTGTGACCTCTCTGAATCCTGCTTTCATCATTTGTCAAGCAGGGCAAAAGTTATACTGTTCATGGGAAAAATTAATGAACATAAAGCTCAAGTGCAATGTCCAGCCTGAAGTGGGTGCTCGATAAATGGTCATTATATTGATAAGAAATGTGTATGATATTTGTGATGAGCTCAGAGATCAGACAGGCCTGGGTTCAAATGTGGACTCTTGTACTTCCTAGCTGGGCAAAGTCCAGCTCTGACTCAGTCTCCTCACTGTGAAATGGAGCAGTGGGCTGTCCCAGCCCACTGGATGGCCTTCAGGCTCCAAAGAATCTCTGACACATTGAAACCAGCAGCAAAGAGTTATTATCAGGTCACCTTTCCCATTTTGAGGGTGCAGAGCAAGAGGCAGGGTCAAAAGGCTGTTGTTGGTTTTCCCTGGCGGTGCCGTGATAAAGAATCTACCAGCCAACGCAGGAGACACGGGTTTGATCCCTGGTCCGGGAAGATCCCACGTGCTATAGGGCAGCTAAGCCCGTGGGCCACAGCTACTGAGCCTGTGCTCTAGAGCTCGGGAGCCGCAGCTACTGAGCGCATGTGCCACAGCTAGAGAAAAGCCCACAGAGCAGCCAAGGTCCACCACTCAAAAATAAATAAGCAATCTTTTTTAAAAGGCTGTTGCTGCAAACATAATTTTGTGCAAAGAAGTCATATGTGAAAGAATTAATGCTGTGTTATGCCAATTCATAAAGTCCGTGCACGTGAGCTCAATTGCTTTGGTCGTGTCGCTTTCCTTTGTGATGCTATGGATTGTAGCCAGGTTCTTGGGTCTGTGGGATCCTCCAGGCAAGAATATTGCAGTGGGTTGTCACGTCCTTCTCCAGAGGATTTTCCTGAGCCAGGAACCAAATCCGCATCCCCTGCACTGCAGGCAGATTTTTAACCGACTAAGCCACCATGGAAGCACGTAAAGTTTGGTTACCATTCAGCGTGGCAATAGAGACTGGCAGAGAGATTCGAGGGGACTGGGAAAGCTCCGACCCTTGGTCAGGGGGCCAGTTACCCTGCTGTGTTGCCCTGGTGAAAATTTATTGAGCTGTCACTGGTGTGTGCACTTTTCTATACGTAGGTTACCCTTCAGTAAAACACTTCCTCCAAAGCATGGCTGTGGTCTATTAGAAGCCTCGGCCGTGGCTGAGGGGCACAGATAGGGACATCCTTCCTCGCCAGCCACCACAGTTTCTGTTCGGCTTCCCCGTCAACCTAGCCTCTACCCCTGGAGCCTCAGGCCACAGAGTACCTCTTCCCCTGCAGTGTGGCCTGATTACCACATCCGGGGCCAGTCTGGAGCCAGCCAGCCTGACTGCCCAAGTTATCAGCTCCTAGACTGTGGGAGAGACTTGTTGAGACAGGGGAACTTCAATAAGTCACCTGGAACAGCAGCCTTATTTCACTGATCTTATAGATGGGACTAGTGTTCAGCCTTCATTTCATTCATCCAGACATTATGTAGGTAGCTCTCCACAAGGTTTGTGGTTGGTTTTTGTTGTTCAGTTGCTAAGTTGTGTCTGACTCTTTGTGAACCCATGGGCTGCAGAATGCCAGGCTTCCCTGTCCTTCACCATCTCCTGGAGCTTGCTCAAACTCATGTCCACTGAGTCGGTTGTGGTTGGTACAAAGATGTTTCATTCAATCATGCCATGAACAGTAATTGAGCACACACCAGGCACTGTGCCCCTGTAGAGAAACAGACATGGTCCCTGCTTTCCTGGAACATTCTATGCAATTAACTGGCCTGCTTTCTTCAAAACTGTTAATAAAGTATTAATAAAAAATAAAGTCATAAAGGACAAAGGAAAGCTAAGGAATCAATCCAAATTAAAGAAAACTAAAGAGACATAATAGCTAAAGGCATAACATGGTCTTGAACTGGATCCTGTACTTGAGGGGGAAAATGCTATAAAGGTTATTGTAACAATTGACAAAATTGAAATATGGATGGTACTAAAGTATTAAAGATTAAAGTATTGTATTGAGGTAAATTTCCTGAATATGGCAACTGTGCTTGGTTACTTAAAATAATATCCTGTTCTTAGGAAAGATATGCTGAGATATTAAAGGGTAAATGGGGCATGATGTATATAATCTATTCTTAAATGGTTTCAAAAAATGAATGTTAGTAATGAATAAATATTCACATGAAGAAAGAGAAGATGATAAAGCAAATGCAGCAAAATATGAAAAACTGGTGAATCTGGGTAAAGGGCATCCTGAAATACTCTGAATTATTCTTGCAACATTTCTATAAATTCAAAACTATCTTGTAACCTGTAATTGTGGTTGCATCTGGGGTGAAGAAAGGAACAGGGAGGAAGGAAGTTTCACTTTTCTACCGTTTTGTACTTTTTAGAACATTACCTAGTCGAATAAATATAAAGTGTAAAAAAAACAAAGTTCATTTATTAGATACATGTTCTAGACACTGTGCTACTTCTTACGTACTCCAGATAATTCTCATTGCTTCCTCTCTACTATAAGCATGCACAGAGGAGAAAACTTAGTCTCAAAAAAGAGAGGTGATTCACCCACGGCAGAACCCGGAATAAGGAATTCAGCCGGGTCAGTCTCATCTCAAAGGCCTCAAAGGCCTCAAAGTCAGTTGAGCAGGATCTTTGCCTGTCAAGAGAGGTTTCTCAAAACCTTCTTCATTGTTTAAAGGAAGAGAAAAATGCATCTGGCTCTTACTCTGTGGGTGTGGTTTGTCCATTGTGAAGATTAATCAGGGGTGTAGCTATTTGACCAATTAGTCATTCAACATACATTTATTGAAAACCTTTATTGGGCTCAAAGGCAGAATGACCATGATTTACAAGTACAGGGAAGTATTGGGAGTTCTTAACTGTTCCGGGGTAAGGAGCAGCCAGGGGACAATCAGGAAGTATTTCTGTGTAAACTGCTCAAACAGATTTCAGAAGCTGACTCTGCAAATGTCCAATAATTTGAGCTGAGTTTTTTTTTTTTCTTTGTCAATAAATACTTTCTTACCTGTTTCATATGAATAGTTTGTTTTCCTAAAATTGCATGAACTTCAAAACCCAAACCTCTAAGAGTCGAGTAGGGAGCTCAGAGCCTGGGGGTGTTGAGCAGTTACAACAGAGTTGGGTGCTCGGCTAGGGGAAGTAGAGGTGCCGTAGGGGGCCCCGATCTGCTCACGCAGAAGTCCCCAGGCTGTCTTTCCCATGTCCTCACAATCTCCTATTTGACCAGAAATTGATATTTTATTAATTGGGTGACATGGGGTTAACTGGTGATAGCTCTGTGGCTCTATAGTGTGACAGTATTAGGTAACATAATGAAGGCTTGTGTGCTAGCATCCCAAGTGTGGATTTACTGAATTTATCTCATTTAAGGCCTTCCCTGGTGGCTCAGATGGTAAAGAATCCACCTGCAATGCAGGAGACCTGGGTTCCATCCCTGGGTTGGGAAGATCCCCTGGAGGAGGGCATGGCAACCCACTCCAGTATTCTTGCCTAAAGAATCCCCTGGACAGAGGGGCCTATTTATAGTCAAGGCTGTATATTGTCACCCTGTTTATTTAACTTATATGCAGAGTACATCATGAGAAACACTGGGCTGGAAGAAGCACAAGCTGGAATCAAGATTGCTGGGAGAAATATCCATAACCTCAGATATGCAGATGACACCACCCTTATGGCAGAAAGTGAAGAGGAACTCAAAAGCCTCTTGATGAAAGTGAAAGTGGAGAGTGAAAAAGTTGGCTTAAAGCTCAACATTCAGAAAACAAAGATCATGGCATCCAGTCCCACCACTTCATGGGAAATAGATGGGGAAACAGTGGAAACAGTGTCAGACTTTATTTTTCTGGGCTCCAAAATCACTGCAGATGGTGACTGCAGCCATGAAATTAAAAGACGTTTACTCCTTGGAAGGAAAGTTATGACCAACCTAGATAGCATATTCAAAAGCAGAGACATTACTTTGCCAACAAAGGTTCGTCTAGTCAAGGCTATGGTTTTTCCCGTGGTCATGTATGGATGTGAGAGTTGGACTGTGAAGAAGGCTGAGTGCCGAAGAATTGATGCTTTTGAACTGTGGTGTTGGAGAAGACTCTTGAGAGTCCCTTGGACTGCAAGGACATCCAACCAGTCCATTCTGAAGGAGATCAGCCCTGGGATTTCTTTGGAAGGAATGATGCTAAAGCTGAAACTCCAGTACTTTGGCCACCTCATGCGAAGAGTTGACTCATTGGAAAAGACTCTGATGCTGGGAGGGATTGGGGGCAGGAGGAGAAGGGGACGACAGAGGATGAGATGGCTGGATGGCATCACTGACTTGATGGACGTGAGTCTGAGTGAACTCTGGGAGTTGGTGATGGACAGGGAGGCCTGGCGTGCTGTGATTCATGGGGTCGAAAAGAGTCGGACACGACTGAGCGACTGATCTGATCTGATCTGATCTGAAGGGACACACTCCTTTATCACCATTTTGCAGATGAAGAGATTGAGGCATGGAAAGGTTAGGTACTTTGCCAAGGACATGGAGCAGGCACATGGAGGAAGAAAAATCAAACTTGGGCAGTGTAGTGAGGGTCCCCCAATACTGTGGGCGTCTGTGGCTCATACCTGCCCAGAATCCCAGTTTTCCTTTGGAGAGTCACCCACTTTCACTTTGGACCATGTGGTTTGGGTGAGGCTGACCATGCCCCTTGGCTCTGGGGTAGATCATGTCACCAGTCCTGGCCCATCAGAGCTAGGCCACAGTGATTAATTCAAAGGTGACCCCATGGAGAAGGAAATGGCAACCCACTCCAGTATTCTTGCCTGGGAAATCCCATGGACAGAGGAGCCTGGAGGGCTAGAGTCCATGGGGTTGGAAAGAATCAAATGCGACTTAGCAACTAAAACAAAGCAACAAAGGCTGGGAGTGATGGGAGAAAACTGCAGAGTGATGGTTACAGGGTATGCGGTTTCTTTCAGGGATCATGGAAAGATCTCACATTGGTTGTGGTGATGGCTGCATGATTACGTGAATATAATAAAAACTATTTCACTGTAGGAATGAAAAAAAAAAAAACACACAAAGGTGACCCCAGCAGGGTCAATGAGAACCCTCCCTCAAACCCTTATCAGAACTATGTGGATGGAGGACTTCCCTGGCAGTCCAGCGGTTAAAGACTTTGCCTTTTAATGCTGGGGTTGCAGGTTTCATCCTTGGGCCAAGAACTAAGATCCCACATCCTGCTTGCCATGTGGCGTGGCCAAAAAAAGCGAAATAAAAAACCTGAAAATAACAACAAAAAACCTACATGGAAAAAGTACTCCTCGCGGTGGTTGGGATGGTAAGAGGGAAGCAGACTAGAGTACTGAGACCATCTTTCTTACCTGCTTGAGAAGGAAGGCAACAGAGACCAATCTGAGCAAGACAGAGTCCCCACTGACATTGCCTGAGTCCTAGATCCAGCCATACCTGAAATGTCTATGAGCTTTTCCATTACATAAGCTAATATATTCTGTTTTCCTCCCTGTTTTGTTGGCTCAGGCTAGTTAAGCACATATTAGGAGTAAATGTTCAAAAGCAGTGGTGGTTTTCCTTATAGTCACAGGCCCATCCCCTTACTTTTTTAAAAAACATTTTTTTCTTTAATAGCTTTGGTGGTGTGTCATGTGGAAGTCACTCCATGTCCAATTCTTTGTGACCCCATGGACTGTAGCTCGCCAGGCTCCTCTGTCCATGACATTCCCCAGGCAAAAATACTGGAGTGGGTTGCCATGCCCTTCTCCAGAATATCTTCCCTACCCAGGGATTGAACCCGGATCTCCTGCAATCCAAGCAGGTTCTTTACCATCTGAGCCACCAGGGAAGCCTGTTGAAATATAATTCACCCACCATATAATTCACCATTCACCATTCACCTATGATGTACACCATTTAAAGTGTACATCATAGGGGACTGGAATGCAAAAGTAAGAAGTCAAGAGATACCTGGGGTAACAGGCAAGTTCGGCCTTGGAGTATAAAGTGAAGCAGGGCAAAGGCTAACAGAGTTTTGCCAAGAGAACGCACGGGTCATATCAAACACCCTCTTCCAACAACACAAGAGATGACTCTACACATGGACATCACCAGATAGTCAATGCCGAAATCAGACTGGTTATATTCTTTGCAGTCGAAGATGGAGAAGCTCCACACAGTCAGCAAAAACAAGACCGGGAGCTGACTGTGACTCAGATCATAAATTCCTTATTGCCAAATTCAGACTTAAATTGAAGAAAGTAGGGAAAACCACTAGGCCATTCAGGTATGACCTAAATCAAATCCCTTACAATTATAGAGTGGAAGTGACAAATAGATTCAAGGGATTAGATCTGATAGATAGAGTGTCTGAAGAACTATGGACAGAGGTTCATGACATTGTACAGGAGGCGGTGATCAAAACCATCCCCAAGAAAAAGAAATGCAAAAAGGCAAAATGGCTGTCTGAGGAGGCCTTACAAATAGCTGTGAAAAGAAGAGAAGCGAAAGGCACAGGACAAAAGGAAAGATATAAGCATCTGAATGCAGACTTCCAAAGAATAGCAAGGAGAGATAAGAAAGGCTTCCTCAGCGATCAATGCAAAGAAATAGAGGAAAACAACAGAATGGGAAATTCTCTTCAAGAAAATTAGAGATACATTGGAGAAGGCAATGGCACCCCACCCCAGTACTCTTGCCTGGAAAATCCCATGGACGGAGGAGCCTGGTAGGCTGCGGTCCATGGGGTTGCTGAGAGTCAGACATGACTGAGCGACTTCACTTTCACTTTTCTCTTTAATGCATTGGAGAAGGAAATGGCAACCCACTCCAGTGTTCTTGCCTGGAGAATCCCAGGGACGGGGGAGCCTGGTGGGCTGCCGTCTGTGGGGTCGCACAGAGTCGGACACGACTGAAGTGACTTAGCAGACTTAGCAGCAAGGGAACATTTCATGCAAAGATGGGCACAATATAGGACAGAAGGGGTGTGGACCTAACAGAAGCAGAAGATATGAAGAAGGGTGGCAAGAATACACAGAAAAACTATACAGAAAATATCTTCATGACCCAGACAATCACGATGCTGTGATCATTCACCTAGAGCCAGACATTTGGGGTGTAAAGCCAAGTGAGCCTTAGGAAGCATCACTATGAACAAAGCTAGTGGAGGTGATGGAATTCCAGCTGAGCTATTTCAAATCCTAAAAGATTTGCACTGAAATCTTTGTGAAAGTGAAAGTTCTGCTCTCAATATGTCAGCAAATTTGGAAAGCTCAGTGGTGGCCGCAGGGCTGGAAAAGGTCAGCTTTCATTCCAATCCCAAAGAAGGGAAATGCCAAAGAATGTCCAAACTACCACACAATTGTTCTCATTTCACATGCTAGCAAAGTAATGCTCAAAATTCTCCAAGCCAGGGTTAACCAGTACATGAACCAGGAACTTCCAGATATTCAAGCTTGATTTAGAAAAGGTAGAGGAACCAGAGATCAAATTGCCAACATCCGTTGGATCATAGAAAAAGCAAGAGAATTCCAGAAAAACATCTGCTTCACTGACCATGCTAAAGCATTTGACTATGCGGATCACACCAAACTGTGGAAAACCCCCATGGACTGCAGCCCACCAGGCTCCTCTGTCCATGGGATTCTCCAGGCAAGAGTACTGGAGTGGGGTGCCATCGCCTTCTACAGGTAAGGATAACAGACCACCTTAACTGCCTCCTAAGAAACTTGTATGCAGGTCAAGAAGCAACAGTTAAAGCTGGACATGGAACAGCGAACTGGTTCCAAATTAGGAAAGGAGTACGTCAAGGCTGTATATTGTCACCTTGCTTATTTAACTTATATGCAGTGTACATTATGTGAAATGCTGGGCTGGATGAAGCACAAGCTGGAATCAAGATTGCCTGGAGAAATATCAATAACCGCAGATATGCAGATAACTTCTGTTTCTACACACTTGTGTATACTGGACATTTTATATAAATGATCTCATGTACTATGCACTCTTCTGTATCTTTCACTTAGTGAATTTTCAGGGTTCATCCGTGTTGTAGCATTTGCCACTATTTCATGCCTTCTTGGGCTTCCCTTGTGGCTCAGCTGGTAAAGAATCTGCCTGCAATGCGGGAGACCTGGGTTCAATCCCTGGGTTGGGAAGATCCCCTGTAGAAGGAAAAGGCTACCCGCTTTAGTATTCTGGCCTGGAGAATTCCATGGACTGTATAGTCCCTGGGGTCGCAAAGAGTTGGACTCAACTGAGCGACTTTGGCCCACTCACTCACTCATTCTTTCTCATTGCTTAGTAAGATGCCCTTGTAAGGGTGTATCACATTTTACGTATACATTCACCAGTTGTTGAGCATTTGGGTTGTTTCTGCTCTTGTCTATAATAAAGGATGCTGCTATGAAGCTGCATGTGCGTGTTTTTGCGTGGACGTGTGTTTTCCGTTCTTGGATGTGTGTCTGCAGTGGCATGGCTGGGTGACATGGCAGTTCTATGTTTCAGCTCTTCAGGAACTGTCATCCTGTCTTCCAAATGCCTGTACTGTTCACCGTCTCCACCAGCAATGTGTGAGCGCCCTGCTTCCCCAGCTGACTCTTGCTGTGTAACTCTAGCAAGTTGTTTCAGCTCTCCATGCCTCCGTTTTCCACCTTTGAAATGAAGATTTACCATGGTGGGGTGATATGGCAACTAAAAAGAGATCATGCCTATGAGATTTAGGGCAAATCTCTTAAGTTCTGGACTTCCTTTTTTTTTTTTTTAATAGTAAATTTTATGTTTATGTTTATTTTACCACAGAAATGGGGATAGCCAAAGCATTTCCTTCATCGGGTTCATTTGGGGAGGAAAGGGGACTCAGCTGCAAGACTCAAGATGAGGTGGCGTTAGTGGTAAAGAACCCCCCTGCCAATACAGGAAACATAAAAGACGTGGGTTCCATCCCTGAGATGGGAAGATCCCCTGGAGGAGGGCATGGCAACTCACTCCTTGCCTGGAGAATCCCCATGCACAGAGGAGCCTGGCGGGCTACATAGCGTGCAAGGAGTTAGACACAACCGAAGCGACTTAGTATGCATACGTAGACCTACTTAGAGCGTGATTCCCTCTTTCCAGCTGAGCAAAACTTGCCTGCGAATCTGTGTACTATGCACCAAACTGTATCGTATGTATTAATGCTCCTTTGATTTTCAAGTCGGAATTCTTTTGTCTTGCGAAACCCTGGAAGACTCGCGACCTAATCTCTGGTGATCAGCTGACGTTAAGGAACACAGAGTGTTTCAGTGGGGTGACATGATCTGCTGATGAATGACACACTCCTTTGGATACAGAAACTGTGCTTGAAGCAGGAAAGTGTGAAAACCTCATGACTGGTGAGTGGGGTGGGGGTGGGGATGTGGGGGAAGGGGTGGGGGAGGGCTGCATACCATCGCAGTTCCCTGAAGGCATCCCGCCTTTCTCTCTGATCTCACCTCTCCTTCTCCTTCCTCCCACAGTGCCCTTCAGTCAGAGTAAATCATTCACGTTTTTCTGGAAGAAGCAACGCTCTTCAGACCTTCCTGCATGCTGTTCCCTCTCCCAGAAGTGCCCTTTCTGCTCCTTTCCTCCCTGCTACCCAGCACAGTCCGGTTCAACCTTGAGTTTGCAAATTAGAGGTGAACTTCTCCAGGAAGCTTTGTGAAGTGGGGATCTTTTTCCTTTTTTTAATAGCAAATTTTATGTTTACATATATTTTACCCCCCCAAATTTTTAAATAGGAGTATGATTGCTTTACAGTATTGTTAGTTTCTGCAGTATAATGAAGCTGTATAATATAACCATATGTATACATTTATCCCCTCCCTCTTGGACCTCCTGTCCCCCCTTACCATCCCACCTGCCCCTCTAGGTCATCACAGAGCACCCTGTGCTGGACAGCAGCTTCCCACTAGCTATCCATTTCACACGTGGTAGTGGATATTATGTCAGTCCTCATTTTCCATTTCAACCCACCCTCCTCTTCCTTTCCCAGGTCCACATGTTTGTTCTCTATGTCTGCGTCTCTATTTCTGCTCTAGAGTCTAGATAGGCTAGAGTCTATCATACATAGTGAAGTAAGTCAAAGAAAAGCAAACATCTTATATTAACACATATATGTGGAATCTAAAAAAATGGTATGAATGAACCTTTTTGCAGTGGGAATCTTTCATCTTGCCTCAGTCAGTCAGTCAGTCAGTTCAGTTGCTCGGTCGTGTCCGACTCTTTGTAACCCCATGAATCGCAGCACGCCAGGCCTCCCTGTCCATCACCAACTCCCAGAGTTCACTCAGACTCACGTCCATCAAGTCAGTGATGCCATCCAGCCATCTCATCCTCTGTCGTCCCCTTCTCCTCCTGCCCCCAATCCCTCCCAGCATCAGAGTCTTTCCCAATGAGTCAACTCTTCTCATGAGGTGGCCAAAGTACTGGAGTTTCAGCTTTAGCATCATTCCTTCCAAAGAAATCCCAGGGCTGATCTCCTTCAGAATGGACTGGTTGGATCTCCTTGCAGTCCAAGGGACTCTCAAGAGTCTTCTCCAACACCACAGTTCAAAAGCATCGATTCTTTGGCGCTCAGCTTTCTTCACAGTCCAACTCTCACATCCATACATGACCACGGGAAAAACCATAGCCTTGACTAGACAGACCTTTGTTGGCAAAGTAATGTCTCTGCTTTTCAATATGCTGTCTAGGTTGGTCATAACTTTTCTTCCAAGGAGCATGCGGCTTTTAATTTAATGGCTGCAGTCACCATCTACAGTGATTTTGGAGCCCCAAAAAATAAAGTCTGACACTGTTTCCACTGTTTCCCCATCTATTTCCCATGAAGTGATGGGACCAGATGCCATGATCTTCGTCTTCTGAATGTTGAGCTTTAAGCCAACTTTTTCACTCTCCACTTTCACTTTCATCTTGCCTATGCAACACTTATTTCCTCTGGGTCGGAAAATGGCATCTCAATTTCTCTTTGGGGAGCCGTTGCCGCCTGGTCTCTTATGCATGGGGTTCAGATGTGAGACCCTGGCTCCATAGGTGAGCCTGGCCAATGAGCATATCCGATTCCCCTGGCCACAGTGATTGGTTCCTGTGGGAGCCAATTGGGTGGGTGTATCATTCCAGTGAGGCCAGTGAGACTCCTTCCCAGGAGTCTTGTTGGAATTGTTGGGAAAGACAACTGTTGGGGTTGCCAGTTACAAGAATTTAGCAAGCTTGGAGTTGCTGCTGGCTATCTTTGCCATTTACAGAAAGCCTCTGTGAGAGTAAATCCGAAACAGAGGAGAGCAAAGCCAAAAAGAGGAGAGAGAGATGAAAGAAGAGACAGAGGTATGTATTTTTTGACATCATTTGAGTCCCTGGAGTCATGCCTCCAGGCAGTTTTGCAGCTTGATTTCGTATAAAATCCTCTCCCACTTTTATTTCACTAGTTTGGTGGGTATTCTTTCACTTAAACATAAATGTGTGTGTACGTGCTCAGTCGCTTCAGTCATGTCTGACTCTGCGACCGTATGGACTGTAGCCCACCAGGCTCCTCTGTTCATGAGTTTCTCCAGGCAAAGATACTGGAGTCAGTTGTCATGCCCTCTTCCAGGGATCTTTCCGACCCAGGGATTGAACTTGTGTCCCCTTAGTCTCCTGTATTACAGGCAGATTCTTTGCCCACTGAGCCACCTGGGAAGCCTTACAACATAGACACACCTGAATGCTGCTGCTGCTGCTGCTAAGTCACTTCAGTCGTGTCCGACTCTGTGCAACCACATAGACGGCAGCCCACTAGGCTCCCCTGTCCTTGGGATTGGATTCTCCAGGCAAGAACACTGGAGTGGGTTGCCATTTCCTTCTCCAATGCATGAAAGTGAAAAGTGAAAGTGAAGTCTCTCAGTCGTGTCCAACTCTTCGTGTGAATAATTCTCCCCAATTCCATATACACCCTTCAGCTGGGATACCCTTTCTGGGCTCTCACACAGCTCCATTTCCTCCATTTTCTTTGCATTTATTAGATTGCATTCTAATGATCTCTTTGTTTGGCTGTATCCCCCATGAGACTTAAGGAGCTGCTGTGCCTGGTTTGCTGCTGTATCTGGAGCACCTAGCCAGTCCCAGCACATGATAACACCTCAATAGATTCAATGTTCATTGCTTCTTTAAAAAAAAAAAAGAAAACCACAGCCTGGGGATTTCACACGGTCACTTTAAGCTAGAAGATGCTGGGCTCGAGGTCTCTGCACGCTGCACCCCATGAGCCAGTGAAACTAGAATAAGAGCAAAAGAAAAAAAAGTGGCCTGTAACCAAGCCCTCAGTATCTTCTAAGTCTGCCCGTGTACAATTTGATGAGTCTGGGTATATGCAAACGGGGCTTCTCTTGTGGCTCGGCTGGTAAAGAATCTGCCTGCAATGTGGGAGACCTGGGTTCAGTCCCTGGGTTGGGAAGATCCCCTGGAGAAGGGAACGGCTAGCCGCTCCAGTATTCCGGCCTGGAGAATTCAGAGTCGGACATGACTGAGCGACTTTCACTATCACTCTCATATGCAAACACTCGTTAACCATCATCATGATCAATGTACTGCTGCAATCGCAGCCTGGGATAAAAAGGTAACACTCTAATTCTGAAAATGAGAGAAAGCGAAACAGTCTTGAGAGCTTCCATCAAGATGATTGGATCCTGCCCTCATCATTTCACAGAGGAAAAACCACGCCTTAGAGAAGGCTCCACAGATGACTGAGCAGAGTCAGACAGCAAGCCATGCTAATGTCTTAGCTGAAGATCCCATGCCTGTTCCAGAGCCTTTTCAGGAAGTTCTTCCCACCTGCTCACTTTTTCCTACCTCTGGTAGGTCTAGAAGAGTTCAGGGCGCAGGTGACAAGTCTATGGAAGTTCTGTTCCTGGTCTGGGGACATGGGCCCCAACAGGAGTCATTTCTACCCCCAGAAAGAAGGTTTACTGGACGAGTAAACATGATGGAATGGAATGCCTGCCGAGGGTCTGGCCAAGAATTTGACTTTCTGCTCCCTAGAAATTGATTTCTACTAAGCCAAGACACCAGTCATCAGATGGGAATAGCGTTTCATCATCCTGGCCTTTGTTGTTGTTCAGTCACTCAGTCGTGTCCGACTCTTTGCGACCCCACGGACTGCAGCACACCAGGCCTCCCTGTCCTTCACCATCTCCTGGAGTTTGCTCAAACTCATGTCCATTGAGTCGGTGATGCCATCCAACCATCTCATCCTCTGTTGCCCCCTTCTTCTTCCCCAGCATCAGGGTCTTTTCCAGTGAGTCAGCTCTTCACATCAGATGGCCAAAGTATTGGAGCCTCAGCTTCAGCATCAGTCCTTCCAATGAATATTCAGGGTTGATTGCTTTTAGGATTGGCTGGTTGGATCTCCTTGCTGTTCAAGGGACTCTCAAGAGTCTTCTCCAAACCACATTTTGAAAGGTCACCAGAAACCCAGAGGTTAAAGTCTTTGGGATGTAGTTCCCAGACTAGACCATCCTTCTGACATGGAAGTGGGGGAGAGGAATGCGTTATGGGGACCCAGTAAACCAGTCTCTGAAGAGCACGACGTTGTACATGAGAATGTGCAGCCATGAACTCTGAGAACACTTGAGTCAAAAAAGGTGTTGAGTGAAGGGCCTCCCAAACACCATCCACGTGCCCCGGAGGGGACAGTCTGGAGAAGCTGCAAGGGGCCGCACTGTTCGTAAACAGGAAGTGGGAGCCTGTTTGTGTGTCTGTTGCTAGGGACAGAATGAAAATGAGTGGGCTTGGGTTTCCCTGGTGGCTCAGAAGTGGAGAATTTGGCTGCAGGTGTGGGAGACATGGGTTAGACCCCTGATCTGAGAGGATCTCACGTGCTGCGGAGCAGCTGAGCCCGAGCACCCCAGCTACTGAGCCTGTGCTCTGAGCCCAGGAGCCGCAGCTACTGAAGCCACGTGCTGCAAACACTGAAGCCCGCGTGCCCCAGAGCCCGTGCTCCTCAACAGGAGAAGCCACGACAGTGAGCAGCCCATGGACTGCAACTGGAGAAAAGCTCGTGCGGCAATGAGGACCCAACACAATCAGGAATAAATAAATAAATACGTAAAAAAAAAAAAATACCCACCCAAAACAAATGGGCTTGAGAAGATCAGAAGGAAACACCAAACAAGGGAGGTTGTAGAACCTCTATCTCTCATTGTAGATTTTAGAAACATGACAGTTTTTTTTTTTTTACCATTTTAGGAACTATTTGATTACGGTCATTTTTGAAAGCAGAAGCCCAGTTCCCAATTAGGGGATCAAGACCACTACGGCTAGCATGACTTAAAATGATGCAGTCAAGATGGGATAAAGCCAGGAAGTTCATATTTATTGTGTCTGTAATGTGCTGCTCAAAAAAAAAGAAAAATCACAGACTAATTCATAGTAACATATGCACAGATACACACAAAATGAATCTATAATTTTCTATAGGTCTGTATGGAAATGCACAGGTTATCTTTGGAAAGATCCCACCTGTGCATTAAGGTATAAGTTACCTCGCTCCATGACGGTCACAAGGAGAATGTACTTGTGTATCACTTGTTATCAAAAATGAAAAACGAAGCTTAACTAACAAAAGCAGCTCATGTTCTTTGTAGTAGCGAGCGCAAACAATTCAAAAGTGTGTAGTTATTAAAAGTGCGAATTACCTTGCCCTTCCCAATAAATATTTGTTGAATGAAGGAATAAATGTCACAACCCAAAATAGTTAATGAACAAGTGATTAAATAAGAGAACAGTCCGGCCCAGAGAGATCTCCATTTGAGGTGACCCCCCCTCCCCCACCAGCCCCCAGGAGGCCAGCTGGCTTCCCTGAAAGGCTGGGCCTCGGGCCAAGGTTTTCTTTCTTTTTAGACTGGGGCCCTGTCTGGGAGTCCTTTTCCCCTCCAAGCCTCGTAGAATGACTCATGGGGATTTTTGTGGACAGAGTCCCCTGGTGACCAGAGTGTCACCTCCTGTTCTTCAAGCAGGTGGGTTCTGAATAGATGTCTCAGAAATGGCTGGTAAAGGACGGGGCTTCCTGAGTGCCTGTGTGACCCGTGGCTGAATGCTGTCCCCTAGCAATCAGCGTCCAGGGGACCGTCAATCCCTGGTTGTAACAGTCCGAGAGGAGACACTGCCGGCCCAGACAGTGGACCCAAGGTCCAGTCCTGCCAACTAACTCGCTGTGGGGTCTTTCCCATCCATAGAATGAGGGGCGGGTGTGGCAGACACTGGCGGTTGCCTGTCTAGTAACTGTCCTGTCCCTTTCTCCTTGTTTCCAAAACCTCAGTGGTGGGGGCTGGGGGGTGGGGGGGAATTGGATTGCCATGTGTTTAAGGGGATGGTTGGACCTCTCCCCATTCCCAGTGTTTCTGTGTGCAAGTGAGTGTGTATCTTTGTGTACACACACAAGTCTTATGTAGTCCAGGTGAATCATTTTATGTACTTATTGCAGTATAGCTGCTTTATAATGCTGTGTTAGTTTCTGCTGTACAGCAGGGTGCATCAGTCATACATATACATACATCCCCACACTTGAGCCTCGCTCCCATCCCATCCCCTGTATCACCCAGCTAGGTCATCACAGAGCACCAAGCTGAGCTTCCTGTGCGTCACAGAAGGCTCCTCCTGGCTAGCTGACACTCGGCAGTATATACACGTCAATCCTAACCTCCGAGTTTGTCCCACCCTCCCCTTCTCCCACTGCGTTCTCACGTCTGTTCTTTACTTCTCAGCTGTATTCCTGCCCTGCAAATAAGTTCATCTGTAGCATTTTTCTAGATTCCACATATATACGTTAATATACGATATTTGTTTTTCTCTTTCTGACTTTCTTTACTCTGTATAAGAGACTCTAGGTCCATCCACATCTCTACAAATGACCCCACGTCGCCACATCTCCTTTTCATGGCTGAGTAATATTCCATTATATATGTATATGTGTGTGTGTGTGTGTGTGTACCACATTTTCTTTATCCATTCATCTGTTGATGGACGTTTAGATTGTTTCAGCAATCCCACTACTGGGCATATACCCTGAGAAAACCATAATTCAGAAGGACACGTGGACCGCAGTGCTCATTGCAGCACCATGGGAATCATTTAACTCCATAATATCCCCTTGGTAGTAATGGGGTTAGGGTGTAAGAACTCTCTTCTGTGTGGTTTTGGACAACTCACTTAATCTCTTGGTGCCTGAGTCTCTTCTTTAAATTGAGAAGAGTCCTTCCATTCTAGTGTTTGCTGTGGGCCTTAAAAGTAAGCCAGCTCAAGGGCCAGCATCCAGCAGGAGTTAGAGTAACAGTTCTCAGACAAACCCTGGTGACTTAATGCCCTGTTTGAGGGCTTCTCTGTTCTTTTCACAGGAAGCAATGTGGTGATCAGTTTATTAACCATTTGCTAGTCCCGCTTGGAATATGTATAAGTTATCATGTTATAAACACATTTTCTTCAATAAGCAAGTTCATCTCAAAATATTAGGGGTAGGTAGGAGGAGAAAGGCTATGGTTTTTCCAGTAGTCATGTATGGATGTGGGTTGGACTATAAAGAAAGCTGAGCACCAAAGAATTGATGCTTTTGAACTGTGGTATTGGAGAAGAGTCTTCAGAGTCCCTTGGACAGCAAGGAGATCCAACCAGTCAATCCTAAAGGAAATCAGTCCTGAATATTCATTGAAAGGACTGATGTTGAAGCTGAAACTCCACTACTTTGGCCACCTGATGCAAAGAGCTGACTCACTGGGAAAGACCCTGATGCTGGAAAAGATTGAGGTCGGGAGGATAAGGGGACAACAGAGGTTGAGATTGTTATATGGCATCACTGACTCGATGGACATGAGTTTGGGTAAACTCCAGGAGTTGGTGATGGACAGGGAGGCCTGGTGTGCTGCAGTCCATGGGGTCACAAAGAGTTGGACACGACTGAGCAACTGAACTGAGCTGAGGAGGAGAAAGACTCTAAAGATGGAGGATTTGGGCTGTGAAATACAGAGATCTGCTGGGTGTCTGGAAATCACCCCGGTCTGGAAAGCCAGCCTGTGGGAAGTACAGAACGGCTGGCCCCTTCCCTATCGGTCCAGATGTGCTAGGGTCTGGGATGGCGCTAGGGCTTCTGTTAATAAGAATTGAATCTGTTGAAGAATCTGGGGAATACCGATTCTAGAGATTCATTCTAATCTCTGATTTTACCCTTTACCATCTGGGGAAGGCATCCTACTTCCATAAGCCCTGGTTTTCTCATCTGTAAAACGGTAACGATATTACCAGCCTAAGTGGTTTGTAGAATGAGTTAACAGTGGCTCCCAAGTGGAGGTGACTTTGTCCTCCAGAGGACATGTGGCTGTCTAGAGACATTTTTGGTTGTCATTCCTGGGGAGGGGGTTGGTGAAAGGATGGTGTTACTGGTATCTAGTGGGTAGAGGCTACAGATGCTGCTAAACATCTTACAGTGAGAGCATGGCCTCCACTGCAGAGAATTGTGTGGTCCCAAATGTCAATGGTGCTGAGGCTGAGAAGCTCCATGGTACGTGTATTAACATGCCATGAGCTCTACAGACAGTGAAACCAAAGAGACTAGTTTTTTAATGGATGGATTGTATTTATTTATTTTTAATGTGTATGTATTTATTTATTGGCCATGCCCCACAGCATGTGGGATCCTAGTTCCCTATCAGGAATTGAACCCACACCCCCTGCATTGGAATTTGAGTCTTAACCACTGGATTGCCAGGGGAGTCCCCCGAGGAGACTTTTTAATTGTCTTACAACAAACAAAGCATCAACCCTGGTGGCTCCGAAGATAAAGAAGCCACTTGGGTTCAATCCCTGGGTCGGGAAGATCCCCTGGAGAAGGGAATGGCAATCCATTTCAGTATTCTTGCCTGGAGAGTCCCATGGACAGAGGAGCCTGGTGGGCTACAGTCCATGGGGTAATAAGAGTCTGACACAACTGAGTGACTATCACACATCAACAAAACTGCCCACAACATAAAGGCCATCCCCAGTTGAGTGAAAAGCGAAAGTGAAAGTCGCTCAGTCCAACTCTTTGCAACCCCCTGGACTATACAGTCCATGGAATTCTCCAGGCCAGAATACTGGAGTCGGTAGCCTTTCCCTCCTCCAGGGGATCTTCCCAACCCAGGGACTGAACCCAGATCTCCCGAATTGCAGGTGAATTCTTTACCAGCTGAGTTATCAGGGAAGACCTTCCCCAGTTTAGTAAAACAGAGTTAAGAGTGGGGTGTGGAGAGGGTCGGAGAGCTAGAGAGAGCTCTTTTATTCTGTGTAAAGGCTGGTGGGGAGATGGCAGTGGTGCCAGAATCTCTGTGTGTGACCCACTGGAAGAAGCCTGCCGCCTGCCAGGGGTTGCCAAGGCCTTTACTCCTGGTTGTGTTGTGTGGCAAGCTTGAGGTTAATACATAGGTGGTATTACATCTCAATGAAAGTGACTCTGTTTTCCAAAGTTGCTGGTTTACCCCTCAGTCATCATTCACCTAGACAGCATATTAAAAAGCAAAGATATCACTTTGCTGACAAAGGTCTGTATAGTCAAAGCCATGGTTATCCCAGTAGTCATGCATGGATGTGAGAGCTGGGCCATAAAGAAGGCTGAGCACCAAAGAATTGATGCTTTTGAACTATGGTGCTGGAGAAAACTGTTGAGAGCCCCTTGGACTGCAAGGAGATCAAACTAGTCAATCCTAAAGAAAATTAACCCTGAATAGTCATTGGAAGGACTGATGCTGAAGCTGAAGCTCCAATACTTTGGCCACCTGATGTGAAGAGCTGACACATTGGCAAAGACCCTGATGCTGAAAAAGATTGAAGGCAGGTGGAGAAGGGGACGACAGAAGATGAAATAGTTGGATGGCATCACTGACTCAATGGACCTGAGTTTGAGCAAACTCTGGGGGATGGTGAAGAACAGGGAAGCTTGGTGTGCTGTAGTCCACGGGGTCACAAAAAGCTGGACATGACTTAGCAACTGAACAATAACATTGTTCACAATGTGAAGGATTCACCTCATGGCCCAAAATGTCTGCCTTAGCTCCAGCCATCATGTTTCCATTCCTGCTAGCAGTTAAAAAAAAAAAAAGCTCACCACCATCTATGAGGACATATTCTGAAAGTTACACACACTATCCTTACTTTCATCTCATTGGTCAGATCATGGTCACATGGTCACAGCTAGTTTCTAAGGGAGACTGGGAAATGTAGTCTGTATTCCAGTGTCCACATGCACAACTAAACCTGGGGTTTCTATTATTCTTAAAGAAGAAATAACATGAGGAATCAACTGCTTTTCATTTCCCCAACTCTAGGTTCATTGGGAAAGAATGAAAGATATTTCCCCGACTCTTGACCCAGAAGGTAGCCAGGATTTTGTGATGGAAAGGTCTGGATATTTTTTAGCCCCTGGATGGAATTTACAGGCCATTCTTTCCCCAGGTCAGGGTCTCAGATTATGGTGGGCAAAACCGGCTACACTGAGGGGCCTGGAGGAGCTTGTTCCAAAGTGGAGTCTCAGGTCCCAGCCCAGGTGACCCACTCACAGTTTTGGGGAATCAGACTTTGGAATTAGCCTTTTGAACAAGTGTCTCCAAAGGCTGAGAAAGTTAGGATTCTTTTATTTGCAAATGACAGAAAACCATCTGATATTGGCTTATGGAAAAATGCAATTTATTGACTTAAGTAACCGAAAAAGGACTGGCTTAAGTAATGGAAGAGTTCTGGCTTTCAGGCCTGGTTGGATCATGAGCCCAAGTGAAGGTGCCAGCCACAGCCTCTTGCCATGTCTTGGCTTCGCTCTTTGGTACATTGGCTCCCTTCTCAGTCACCACTTGACAAGATGGTAACCAGTAGCCTCATCTTGCCAGATAAAAGTCTGGTGGGAAAGAGGATCGTTTCCTGGAAACTCTACTGAAGTTCCAGCATTCACTCTGATTGCACTGATTTAGGTCATGGCCCATCTCAGAACGAATAAAAGTTACTCAAGGATGCCAGTGCTTTGATTGTCCAGGTCTGGTCACATGTCTGTTGGGATACAGACAGCCTCAACTGAATTGCAGGGACTAGACATGGGGGAGGGGAGTTAACCAAAGAAATACTGGATGCTGTGAGCAAACAAGAGTTGAATGCTGGACAGGCAGGGCAATTGTTTTCTGTGCAGAATCACTGTCCTAGGTCCTATATCTCCCCAACCTGCCCAGGGACTCTAGACTTCTTGGCATCCTCGTGGGTGGGTACAAGCTGCCCTTTGGTCCAGATCATGAAAAGAGAACTAAGGTGCCCAATCAGGACACCATCAGAGCATGAAGCAGGCTTTGTGGATGCCTTTATTCCCCTTCTTCCTTGCCAACAGAACCTAATTTTTGATGGGTCCAAGCCAGCCATGACTATCCTGTCTCCCTTTGTCTTAGTCTTGGGGTAAGCTTAGGACCCAGTCCTGGCTAGTGAGGCAGGAGGGGAAGTCTGCTGAGGGCTTCTGGGGAGGATTTTCCCCCCTGTTAAAAGAAAGAGAACTCCTGTCAATGCAGGACACACAGGTTCAATCCCTGGTCTGGGAAGATCCCACATGCCGAGGAGCCACTAAGCCCATGTGCCACAACTACTGAGCCTGAGCTCTGGAGCCCAGGAGCTACAGCTACTGAGCCCACGTGCCCTAGAGACCATGCTCTGCAAGAAGGGAAGCCATCACAATGAGAAGCCTGTGCACTGCAACCAGAGATAGCCCCTGCTCTCTGCAACTAAAGAAAAGCCTGAGCAGCAACGAAGACCCAACACAGTCAAGAATAAATAAATAAAATTAATTTTAAAAAAAGGAAGAGAAGCTTTCTCCCCCAATCTCCTTTCACACATGTCTTCTTGTAGCTTTTGGATGTTGTTGTGACATTTGGAGCTGCAGCAGTCATTTTGAGATCAAGAGGGAAAGATCAAGGGACTCCTCCAAAAGGTGACTCATTGTCCTAATACTGAGATGCCGAATTATCCAACCCTGAAACATCCTACTTGTTAGCTTATTGTTACCCAAGATAAAAAATATCTTCATAATTTAAGGGCCTCTTAACAGAGTATATAGTATCTATAGCCCAAAGCACCCCAATAAATCTACCTCTGTGCTAAGTCGCTTCAGTCATGTCCAACTCTTTGCAACCCTATGGACTGTAGCCCATCAGGCTCCTCTGTCCGTGGGATTCTCAGGCAAGAATACTGGAGTGGGTTGTCATGCTTTCCTCTAGGGGATCTTCCTAACCCAGGGATATAGAACCTGGCCGTATTATCCTAAGCAAGTTATACTCCTCTTTGAGCCTCAGCTTCCTTATATGTAACAAAAGAGGGTTGATTAGAACCCCCTCCTAGGATTCTACTATTATTTTTCATATGACACCAACCTTGTCAATTCTTTCCTTCTAACAGGAAAAAAAAATGAATAAAAAGAATAGTAGAAGTAAATAGTCACTGACAATTTTGGAATCATTCATTCAATAAATATTTACTGTTTACCCATGTTGACCAGGACTCTCTCAGTTGGAAGGAAATTATTCATACTAGTCTGAAACATAAACAGAAAAAGTCCAGAGATAGGTTTAGCGTCAGGTAAAGTTGGGTGATAACACATGGAATCTATGCCTCTCCTTGTCTTCATCCTGCTTTTCTTTCTGTTGGCTTCATTTTCTGGGGGGCCCTCTCCACATTGTGGGGAGATGGTCGCCAGCAGCTTCAGATTTGCAAACAACCAGCTCAGTAACAGAAAAGGAAAGATGGCTTCTACCTTCCAGTTCTAGCGTAAATCCTGGTGCGGGTTCTCTTTGGCCAGGACTGGGTCATGAGCTCATACCTGCACCAATCACTGTGGGCAGAAAAGTAGGATTACCTGGATGGGGGCCTGGATCATGATTCCACCCAAAAGCCAGAAGGTAGTGCCTGTCCTCGACTGTGTATCAATCAGGGGAACAGAGTCACTGTGAGTGACTATCCCATAGGATAAGAGATTTATTATAGGAAGTAAGTCTTCTACAAGTGTGGGAGGAGTAGGGGGCTGAAGGCTTGCCAGAGGACTCAGCGGTTCAAATAGGAGTCATTAGTCAAATTGAGAGACCAGGGGAGTTCATTGAGAGATCTATGGGAAACAGTTGCCTCTGAGTCTGTAGCCGAGTCTGGCCATGGGCCTAAGCCTTTTGGTCAGCAGGGCCAGCAGTCAGGAAAAAGAGCTGGAAGTGCCATAGTGGAGAGCAAGGACAAGTCCACCAGTCATAAAAACTGACAGTTACAATCTAGTTTGAAAAGTGCTTTAACAGAGGAAAGCATAAAGTGCAATGGAGTCCTGAGGGCTTGCTGAATCCTCTCTAGAAATCAAGAAGATCTTCCTAGAGGAGACAACATTTGAGCTGAGACCTGAAGAATGAAGAGAGGACCAGATGAAATGGCGGGTGGGGGGGAAGTAGAGGAATTAGCACATGCAAGAGCCTAGAGCCAGGAAAAGATATAAGAGAGCTAAAAGTAATTTAATCTGGCTAGGACCAAAGTATGAAGCAAGAAGGGTTAGGGGTCATGATTGAGGCCAGCAGGGGCCAGACTACAGGTCCTTATAATGAGGAATTTAAACTCTGTCCTAAGAGCAAAGGTGAGTCATGGGAGGATTTGTAGCAAGGGAGAGGTAAGCGTTATATTTCAGCGCTGGTGATTTGGAGACAGGAGGGTTTTCTAAACATCTCCTTTCTAGGAAAAGCCCAAATATTTCACTTGGAACTCTGAAAACCCTTTACCTGCAAGGGTTTGCTAGCTGTGGTTTCCTTCCTTGCAATGTGGGCGATAAGACATTGGGAAGGTGACCGTGTTGGTTATGATATTTTCAACTTCAAGTTACAGCATGCCTGACTCATGGTGGCTTAAGTAATGAAACAAATGTTACTATCTTTTATAACAAAATGCCTGGAGGTTGGCAGCTCCAAAGCTGTTGCAGTGGCTTGGTGGTGTTCTCAGGGACCCAGGCTCTTCTCATCTTTCTGCTCTGTCATTTCCAGCAGTTGGCTTTCGTCCTCAGACTCATCGCCCACAACAGCTGCTTCCAGCGCCCTGCGTTGTGTGATTGCCGGACACTGATCAAAACAGGAAGGAAGGGGCAGGGGCAAAGACTCTCACCTCCCCAAATTCTGTGTTATTAATGAAGTTAACCCCCAGATTTCCCCTGACCTTACATTGGCTAAGAGTTGAATCATGTGCCCATCCTGGACCAATCACTGTTGAATGAGGAATGGGATTACTTAAGATGGATTATGATTTATCACCTGGGGCTGTAAAACAACCTATCTTTCAAAGATCAAGGGATTTCTGTCCCTTAGCTAAGCCCCAAATCAAGATTTCTGGGGAAGGAAAGATGTGGAAATGGAATGCAAATACCTGTGGGGTAGCAAAGACAGGGCCAGATTGCAGGTCCTTATAATGAGGAATTTGAACTCAGTCCTAAGAGCAGAGGTGGGTCATGGGAGGATTTGTATCTGTTCAGGTCCTCTGTGAAGCAGATGCTCAAGTGGAGTTAAGAAGGCAAGAGGTTGAGGGCCTTATTTTGTATTTTAAATTAAAGGACACCCAGAGCCTTCTCTGAGGGGCTACATTTCTTTGCATCATTGAGCCACAGAATGAGGAATCTGCTCCAGGAAGCCAAGAGGCAGTGAGGTAGGAAAGGGGTAGGGCACAACCTCTAAAAGAATGGCATAAGCTTTTCAACAACAAATATAAATAGTATGTATAATATACACATATTTTAGAAAACTTATGGATTTTTGCCTAACTAAAAAATTCATCACATTTTGATTCCACTTGTTTGACTTAGTATGAATAGAATGTTATATTTCTATTAAAAAATAGATATGCAATAAGCAACACAGATTTATTGTACAGCACAGGGAGCTATAGTGAATATCTTGTTATAACCTATAATGGAAAATAATCTGAAAAATAATATATGTATGTATGTATAACTGAATCACCTTGCTATGCACCAGAAACATTGTAAGTCAACCGTACTTCAAGAAAATATATAAAGAAAAAAAATTTTTAAATAAGAGTAAGAAGGCAAGAGGTTTATAGTTAAGTGGGAGGAGTGTTGTACTTATGAAAAATAGAATATGGGAGATAGCAGAATTGATCAAGGGAGCTTCAGACTGCAACGCAGATCTGACAAAGTCTTTGTCAACACCTTGGGGAGCTCCAGAGCAAAGACTGTTGATTAGAAAAGCCCCAGGTAGGACAGAAATGGCCAGCCTGGGGACTAACCTGGTGGTCCAGTGGTTAAGAATCCACTTTGCAATGCAGAGGACGCAGGTTTGATCCCTGGTGGGTCATTAAGATCCCACCTGTCACTGGGTAACTAAACTCACGCACACCACAACTACGGAGCCCGCGTGTTGCAATGGAAGAGCCTGTATGATGCGACTAAGACCCGAGGCAGCCAAATAGATGAATATTTTTTAAAAAAGAGAAAGAGAGAGATGGCTAGCCAAAGTCCCCCACTGTACTCAATCATTGCCTGGGGGCTCCTCAGGAAGAGACTGGCCTTGGCTTGAAGTTTAGACGGACCCCAAAGACACTGCAGCTGGAGGCTGTCCGCTCACTGCACTCTTCACAAGGGAGCAGTGTGGTCTTCCTTGAAGCTGTGTGCCTCCAGGACTGCTCCAGGGCACCCGGGACCTGGCCTGGTTGTATCATAAGAAAGTCAACTTTGAGCTGAGAAATCTATTTTTGCCCAGATCAGCATCAGCCTTGACGGAATCAGAACAATTGTGAGATTAAGCTCAGCTCAGAAATTGAGTTTTTTTAGAAAAATATTTTTTTCCCACACATAGACTATTTTCATTATGGTAAAATTAGAAATTAAACACATATGCACAAAGTTTTTAAAGAATCAGTCATAATTCTTACACCATTGATGAGGATGAGATTAATAGAGCAACAGGTGACATTTACAGGGTGGTGATTATGTGCCAGGCAGTGTGATAAACAATGCATATTCCTTACCTTGTGTAATCCCAGCTATGCCACTTGAGTGCGTTACTTAGTGCCTCTGTGCCTCAGTGAGAACATCTGCCTAATGGGTATGTATGACAGTATCAACCACAGGGGGTTGTTCTGTGGATTCAATGACGTTAATTCATGTGAAGTGCTTGGTATACGACCTGGCTCAATAAATGCTCAATAAATATTAGCTATTCTTTTCACCACGAGTCCTCATTCTCTTAGCCACAATCCTGAAATTTTTTTAAAAAGCGATGAAAACCAACAGCTGCTTCCTGAAGTCTGGTTGGTGCCAAAGTTCATCTGAAAACAAACCCTCACGTGATCTGAGGTTATGTACAGGCTTGTTGAACCCACTTGGTGTTAATATTTAAGAGTGTCCTATCAATGGGTTTGACTACTTTTCTGAAATGTAAAACTTTCCAAATTTTGAAACACTGATTTCTGATAATGGTTTGTCGACTCGTGCTCTCAATCCCCGTGACAACTCTGAGAGGATCAGCAGCCTCAGTTTATAGACAAGGAACCCGAGGGTCAGACCCGCAGTGTGCGTTGCCCTGCCCACCTGCCTAGGAAGTAAGAGTGAGGATTTGAACCCAGGCCAGCTGACTCCAGAGCTTCTGTTTGGGGAAATTTTTAAAAAAATAGTAGTTTCCTTTACTGCAGGACTTTCCAGAGACTTTAACCTGCTAACATGCTCTGCAAGTCTCCAGGTGGGGCTTCTAGAAGGCGGCATTCCCCAAACTCATAGAATGTGAATGTCAAGGTCATTTTCGCATAGGGGATCTCCAGAGTGCTAACACTGCGAACCAGGAAGTTCCCTCAGAAGAGATAAGAAACCTGTGCTGGCCAGGATCATGAACCGGCCAAACCACACACACTCAGACCAGCAGGGGAACCCTTGGCAACTCCCACTCTGTCACGAACTGACTATGTTTGACCTCGAAAAAAAAATTCTGTGTCCTGACCTGTATGAAAGACGATGAAACCGTCTTGAGATTCCTCAGCCCACCAGAAGCATTTTGGTGGGGTGGGTGGCGGGGGGCTGGGCCATTCAGCATGTGGGATCTTAGTTCCCGGACTAGGGATCAAACCTGTGTCCCCTGCAACCTGTGTCAGGAGCGCATAGTCTTAGCCACTAGACTGCCAGAGAAGCCCTTTTTTTCTTTTTCCACCAGCAGCATTTTGTAGTCTTTAGAGTTGACTCATTGGAAAAGACCCTGATGCTGGGAGGGATTGGGGGCAGAAGGAGAAGGGGATGACAGAGGATGAGATGGCTGGATGGCATCACCGACTCGATGGACATGAGTTTGGGTAAACTCCGGGAGTTGGTGATGGACAGGGAGGCCTGACGTGCTGCAATTCATGGGGTTGCAAAGAGTTGGACACAACTGAACGACTGACCTGAACTGAACTGAACTGAACTGAAGAAGAAGGCAGGCTAACGCACTTGAAGTAGATATTCAAAAAGAACTTCAAGGGGGTGCAACTGGTGCCCGGTTCCTGGAAACCCTCTGAAACATGGGGCAGGGCTGGTGGCAGGAAGGCAAGCAGGAGACGTTCTGAACGCCCCTCAGGCTCTGCCCTGGGAGTCCCAGATCACCTTCCAGGCCTTCAGTAGCTGAATCTGTCAACATCGCTGTTTTGGCTGTCCTACCGTTTTTAGTAATGACCGGGCTGGCCAGATCCAATTTATTTCACACCTTTAAAAGAAATGTAAAACTCAATTGTTCCCCTGGCTTTTAAAGTTTTATTTTCCAGTTTTTGAAATGCTAAAAGCTGACCCCAGAGAAACAGCATTCAAGCAGAATGAAAATATTCAGAAAAAGCAAGTCTTCTTTCATCTTCTCCCCACTGCCTGCCTCTTGGTCCCTTCCCCACAGTCATTCACGGTCACACTTACAGATCTCCTTCCAGGTAAACTTGAGACATATATAAGCATATATTATTGTACCTATTGAGATGCTTTGGGCTGCAAAACATGCAGCCTACAAGCATACAATTTACTTGGAAGACACATGTATGTAGAACAGTTTTTAAGCTGGTTCTTTTAAGGCTAGGATCCCCAACCTCCAGGTCCAGACCAGTACCTCCTTTCAGATCAGGCATTAGATCAGAAATAAAGTGCACAATAGATATAATGCTCTTGAATCCATTTCCCTTCTTCACCGATTCGTGGAAAAATTGTCTTCCATGAAACTGGTCCCTGGTGCCAAAAATGTTGGGGACCACTGATTTAAGGGACCAATAATATATTGTCAAGAATTCAAGTTCTTTCCCTCTTTCTGCTCTGGCCTTGACAGCGTGACCTCTGGCCCTGTACTTTTGAGTCTCGGTAGCCGATGAATCAGGAGTGTGGGCAATCGGAATATTCTGGAAGCCACTCCCATGCCAGGATAGCCAGCAGTACTTTCTTTCTGCAAGGAAGAGCTTTTGAACTCTGTGATCACATCCACTGGACCCTGACTAAATATGTCCCCAGTCCAGCTTCTCTTTAACTGACCCTGCCCCCAAATGCCCAGGCTTCCCCAGTGCCATCTGGTGCCGAGGCAGGGAGTATGGATGAGATGGAGAGAGAGCCGTCTTGATGATTACAGTTAAAAGTCCTCACCTGGGGCTTCCCTGGTGGCTCCGTGGTAAAGAACAGAGTAAAGAACGCTCCTGCCACTGAAGCAGCAGATGTAAATTGCTCGTTTCGCTGCCTGCCTGAATCATGGGCATCACTCCTGCCTCACCCACTCCCTCCCCCTCCAGGGCCTTAGCACATACTGTTCCCTCTCGCTTTTCCCTTTCCTCTTTGCCTAATTAATGGCTCTTTCCTTGAGGTCCTCCAACGTTTGACCGTAACTTTCACGAGGGCAGAATCATTTTTGCCCTCCACTGTGATCCTGACACCCAGCACACACAAATTTGATATACAAGCAGCATTCATTAAATATGTATTCAGAGAGTGAGTGAGTGACAAGTGAATAAGTGAGGTAAGTGGGCAGTTAATGCTAAATCATTCAACAAATGCTCTGTGAGTGAGGAAAGTAAGTGCCTAAGTCGCTGTATCACTGTGGGAATTAAATATATTGTACATTTAAAGCATCCCAAGTGATGCCTGGCTGTGGTGCTAAGGTTCCTCTTAGCACTATTTTGTGTTGTTGCCATGGTTATTATTTCCTGTAGGTGTTCTTGCAGCTTCCTGACAGGATCAGGCCCTCTTGGTCCTGCTCTGATTGGATGCTTCTCCGGGGACCCTGCAGAGCTTCACCCCGACAACTGGGTCCACTCATCCATCCAAGCACTTTCATCCATTCCCCAGAGGCAAGGATTGGTCCCGTCCGGAGGGAACACATTCCTGATGTCCTGCACTGCTTCTGGGTCTTGGCTTCAGAGTACCTCATCTGGATACAGTGTCATGAACACATTAAGTGGCACCTACCAGTCCATGGTGACTTTCCTCTCTGAAACAGGGGTGGGCACCCCAGAAAGCCATGCTTACAACAGCACAGCCCTGCCCTCAAGCCAGAACTGACTGGATAAAGGTGGGTGCCTGATCTGATGAGCCAGTCAGATCCTCTCTCCTGTGAATTTGGGATTATGACCTAGTGATTTTTGTGGGTAATTGCTTAAAGAAAGGGGTCGTGCACTCAGGTGCTGTGAGGCAGCTGTATTTGGTCACAGGCTTAGAGAAGAAGAGGGGAGGAGGGGGAGAGAAACAGAGGTGATGGAATCTGTGGGCAGGGTGGCAGAGGAGCACAAAATACGCGCCAGAATTCCTGGTGGTTTTTCAGATGCTAGTTCGAGAAATGTCTGAAGCCACTGCCCTTCCTGTTCTTCTGTTTGATATAACACTGGTGTTCACATCAAGATAGCTGGGTGACTGAGTGAACACCTATCGTCTAAGCTTTTGAGGTCTTGTTCTCCCCTCTTTCAAAAATAGGACTTTGATTTTCCCAGGGGAGCTACCTCTGTTTTACTTTCTGTCCATGGTGTTCAGCAAAGCTGATTCTGTCTTCATGTGGCTCTAAGCTGGACCAATCACATTTTATCCCCTGAAGGTAAGTAACTGGCTCAGAAATGAACACATGACGCAGCTAGATCCAACGAGACTCCTTCTGGGGACGTTAGGAGCAGTGAGGAGACAGGTTCGCTTGACCCTGCAGTTGCTGGGAGGGCTGGAGCCACTGGTACCGCATTGTTCCCAGGAGGAGAGGCTCACTTCTGAGATGGAGGCAGTGAATGTACCTGGGGCATCATTTTAGCCTTCGATCCAGCTGTGCCTGAAGCTGGTCTTTTCAATTAAGCGAACCAAATGACTTCTCTTTTTGCGTAACCCAATTTTTTGTTGGTTTCTTCTGCCACAAATGAAATGCTCCTCCTTTTCACTTGAGCTAGTGATGATTTTGAAGGACTGATGCTGAAGCTGAAGCTCTAATACTTCGGCCACCTGATGCGAAGAGCTGACTCATTTGAAAAGACCCTGATGCTGGGAAAGATTGAAGGTGGGAGGAGAAGGGGATGACAGAGGATGAGATGGTTGGATGGCATCACTGACTCAATGGACATGAGTTTGAGTAAACTCTGGGAGTTGGTGATGGACAGGGAGGCCTGGTGTGCTGCAGCCCATGGGGTCGCAAAGAATTGGACACGATTGAGCGACTGAACTGAACTGAACTGAACAGTGATGATTTAAAGATGTTGGGTTAGGATTAGAATTGAGTTTCTATTCTGATGACCATGCTTCCACTCCTTTCCCAATGACTCTCCTTCTCCTCACTTTCTATTTTGAGAAACTGTCTGGGAAAAAGAGAGCTTGGAACTCCCCTTCATCAAATGATGACAATTTTAATTGTATCTCTGAGGAGGGGATTATAATCAGCCAGAAGTGAGGAGAGGATCAATGAAGGCAGGGTTGTACAGATGGGGAAACTGAGGCTCAAACAGGTGAAGTGACTTGCCCCAAATTAGCCACATAGTGGGTAGGCAATCTGGGATTTGAAGCCTGATCTATATGACTTTGCAGCTTGGCCTTTAACCACCACCTGTCCTGCTCAGCAATAAGAACACGCCCATGCTCCACCACCTGCTAACATTATATACATGGAAAGGCTCCCAGCTGATGCTCTTTGACCTGCAAATCCCAGGTCAAAGGTTTATTTTAAGAACTGAAGATGTGCTTCACAACACGGAAAGTTAAACCTGGAGATAATGTGAATGTCTCTGAAAGGAGATTTGATCAATTATGATATCACAAATTGTGCTAGGAAAAGCTATATTTATATATATTACATGATTGTTGTTAAGATCATAGACTCTGGAATCAGACTTTCTTGAGTTCAAGTCCTGACTCTACTGTTTACTAACCATAAATAGCATATGTGCGTGCTCAATCGTGTCTGACTCTTTGCAACCCCCTGGGCTGTAGCCTGCCAAGTTCCTCTGTCCATGGGATTCCCCACCCAAGAATACTGGAGTGGGTTGCTCTTTCCTTCTCCAGGGAATCTTCCTGATCCAGGGATTGAGCCTTTGTTCCCTGGGTCTTCTGCATTGGTAGGTGAATTATTTTACCACTGAGCCACCTGGGAGGCCCCTTTCTAATCATATACTCTTAAGTCAATTTACTTGACTGCTATGAGCTTCACTTTCCTCTTCTGTAAAATGGTTATAACAATGGTCCCCACCCCAGAGCAGAGGGTGCCTAGAAATATCACTGGGTGTAAGCAAATGTGGGCTCTGGAATTAGATTCTATGGGTGAAGCTTCTAGCCTTGCTGTTTAATTTCTCTTCTTTCTCCATCTGTAAAATGGGCCTAAGAATAGGATTATAGTTATCAGTGAATACATACATATAAGCACAATGTTTTGGACAAGGCTTGGCATAGAGCAAGGACTTAATAATGTTAGCTATGGATGGGGAAGGGTCCTGGTTCCTCCTCAAGGAGATACTCACATGACAATCTGGTACGTATCTCTGAGTTCTACTACACGAACTAAAGCCCCCATCAAGATGCAGAATGATAACTTCAGGCTGAGCACAAGCCCTGGACCTCAGATTGGTTGGAACCAGAAAGCTGATGATTGAGATTCTTAGAACACCATCCTGTTACCTCACCACCAACCAATCAGAGGAAGATCACGCATCCTGCAGACCACTTCTCAAATTTTGCTTATAAACATTCTTCCCCCAAAACCATAGGGGAGTTCAGGTCTTTTAAGCACGGGCCACCTGTACTCCTTGCATGGCTCTTGCAACAAACCTTTCTCAGTTCAGGAAAAAATAATTAAAAAAAAAAACTATTATTATTATACCTGCTAAAGTCTTATAGGGGCTTCCTAGGTGGCACTAGCGGTAAAGAACACGCTTACTAATGTAGGAGACATAAGAGACAAGGGTTCGATTACTGGGTCAGAATCCCGTGGACAGAGAGCCTGGCAGGCTACAGTCCACAGGGTTGTAGAGAGTTGGACATGACTGAAAAAATTTAGCCTGTGTGCGTGCACACACAGTCTTACCGTCACCTGTATCTACTTTCTACATATTCTAAGGGTTCCCCTCAGTGTGATCATTGTTAATGTTCTGGAGCACTTATATGTGCCAGATACTGTGTTTAACTCCGTGCTGAGCCCGCTGCCTGTTTGCTTGTTTTCCTAGATGGGAGATTTATAGTTTGATTCTCCAGTGACATATTTATGGTTGAATATAAATTAAAAGCCTGCTTGCACACCAAAGCCGGGTCCTTTGGGAAGACATCACCTGTTTTTGTACACCTCTAGAGCTAAGATTTCCTTTTTTTTTTTTTGAGCTAAGGTTTCTTTTTACATTTTTTAATGGTTTACAAAACTCAAAAGCTGAAAGTTCCCTGGTGGCCTAGTGGTTAGGATTCCAAGCTTTCACTGCTGTGACCCAGGGTTCAATCCCTGGTCAGGAAACAGATCCGACAAGCAGATCAGCGTGGTCAAAAAAAGTCAAAAGCCGAACAACATTTTGTGCCATGTGAAAATGATATGAAATTCAAATTTCAGTATACAAAAATAAAGTTTTTTTGGCACACAAATAGCTGTATCTATTTGTTTTCTTGCTGCCTATGGTTGCCTTAGCCTCTGACGGCAGAGTTGAGCAGTTATGGCAGAGACTGTGTGGCCCTCAGATATTTACTAAGTGACTTTTATCTAAAACGTTTGTGGACCTCAGTCATATTAGGGTCTTATAACATTTTTATCCCCTTTGTAGCAATCCCATTTGAATCTGCTCTCCTGTTTTTATTTTCTTTCCATTAAGGAGAGGACTCAGAGGTTATGCCTGGCCCGGGGTCATTCCCCAGTTCATCCTGATACTCAGGTATCCTGGCTTCTGAGTTCAGGGCCTGCCCAACGAGCTAGAGGAGACCCTGATGCTGGGAAGGATGGAAGGCGGGAGGAGAAGGGGACGACAGAGGACGAGATGGTTGGATGGCATCACCGATTGAATGGTGAGTTTGAGCAAGTTCCAGAAGATGGTGAAGGACAGGGAAACCCGGCGTGCTGAAGTCCATGGGGTCGCAGAGAGTCAGACATGACTGAGTGACTGAACGACCACACTGGGCTAGAACTTTGCTCCTTAGCTGTGCTGGAGACTCGCCCTGGGAATCCGCCAGCCGCTGGCCCGCCAGCTGGGTTTCAGCAGAGGCAGGACCAGCAGCATCTCCTGGTCTGGAGACTGCAGCGTCTCCTCAGATGGCCCCGCGGGGCGCCTCGCCAGGCCCTTTCTTCCTCCGGAGCCCCGCCTGGCTCACACAGGCTGCTCTGTGAGGCTGTGGGCAGGCGGCCTCTGTCTCTAGCAGTGTTCAGTTACCCCAGTGACATTCAATTGTTCCTGGGAGAGGAGGCCCGCGTTTGGCAGCTCCTAGACCTGGATTCCAGGAAACCTCTGCTTGACTCCTGTTTGTTTCCAATCAGCAAGTCGGCCTGTATCGCTTTCCACCGGTTGCGTAAGTCCGCCTGCCACTCTCGCGTCTCTCTCTTGCTATCATCCTTATGTCATCCAGCTCACTGCCGGTTGGGGAGGAAGACCTGGGACCTCTCAGGGGAGGGGGCAAGATGCGGGTGTGTCCCTGGGAGTTCACTGCTGGGGACACCCCCGCAGCCCAGATAACAGATCCGAACGGCCGCCTGGCCGAGCCCTCAAGTTTGCAGGGCTGCGTGTCTCACGCAGGCTCTCCGCTCTGAAAAGAGACCCCGAGGCGGCAGTTCAGGCCTGCAGGTGCCAGGCCCGCGTCTGTGTGTACACTGATGCATACCCTCCACACGGCGGTTTGGCAGGAGCTTGGAAAACCGAAGTTGAACGCACAGCTCACCCAGGTTCAAATTCTGGCTGTGCCACTTACTCACTGTGTGCCTCTGGGCAAGCTGCTGAGCCTCTCTGTGCCTCAGTTTCTGTATCTGTACTATGGGGATAATAATAAAACCTCCCTTTTTAGACTGGACTAAGAATTGAATCATTTAACGCATGGGCTTAGCACAATGGCTTGTGCATACTAAAGGCTCAATAAATGCGAGTGATTTTTACTATAATTACAGTAATAACTATTATTATTTCTAAATTTTTTATTGGAGTATAGTTGCTTTACGTTGGGTTCGTTTCTACTGTACCACAAAGTGAATCAGCCGCATGTATACATATTCCTCTCTTCTTTGGATTTCCTTCCCATTTAGGTCACCTGTGAGCAATGAGATTCCTATGCTATACAGAAGGTTCTCATTAGTTACCTATTTTAAATAGCTATTATTATTGATATTCACCAGACAGCAAAGGTCACATTTGTGCCCAAGGAGATAGGAACAATAGCATTTATGGAAGCATTATTTTTAATAATGGCAAATGGGACGCTGTCTAAATATCTCTCAGTAGGGAATGGCTAAACAAGCTATGGTAGACCCACACTGTGGATTTCTGAGCAGCAGTTCAAAAGAAAGGGGCAGACTTATACAGCCTGATGTGAAAAGACTTCCAAAATATAATCTTCAGCGACAAAAAGCAAGAAGCCGAAGGATACACAGACAGGAACACAGATGTAAAACACAAATATGCAAAACAGTCTATGAGTAACATAAATATGTAAATACACAGGGAAAATGTCTGGGACAGCGCCGCCGTCTGAGATGGTTGTCAGTAGCCACACGTAGCTATTTACATTTAAACATAAGTTCATTTAAAAAGTTTAATTAAAATTAAATAAACAATTCAGTGTCTCCATGGCATCAGCCACACCCCAAGGGCTTAGTAAGTCACCTGTGGCCAGTGGCTAATATATTGGACATTTTGGACACAGGCTAGCTCATCAGTGTAGAACATTTTATTGGATGGTGCTGGTCTAGATGGGTGAAAAAGCCAAGCTGATAATAGCGGTTGCCTTGTGAGGAGGAGGCAAGGGTCTCATTTATTCTTCTATTTATTTATTTTCTTTTTTGACTGCAACTCACCACGTGTGGGACCTCAGTTCTCTGACCAGGCATTGAACCTGCATCCGCTGCCCTGGAAGCAGGGAGTCTTAACTACTGGACTGACTGCCAGGGAACAGTGTTTACTGAGCCCTGACTCTGTACCCGCACTACGCCGGGACCACAGCTAGGAGTAAAACAGATCAAACTACTTGCCCTCTTGTTTTCCAGTGGGTGATATGTCAGGTGGAAACTGAGGCTTCGGTGAAAAATAGAGCAGGCGCCTGGATAAAGAATGTTGGCAGATGGCACGGGGTGATTGTTAAAAGACCCTTTTTACATTTACCTGAATTTTTTTAAAATGAGGAGACTGCCTTACTTGTGTAATTAAAAATTTATAAAAGGAAACCAAAGTACCTCAGCCCTGGAGAGAAGGAACCTGGGTAGCTGCCCCAGTTCCATCCCTAAACCCTTGCACCCTGCGCCTAGTGGCTTAAGCTTTCTGCCCCCCCCCCCGCTTGTCCATCCTGATGCGCCTTAGATAAGACCTCCAAGGCCCCTCCATCCGGTAGTTGATGTTTCTGCCAGTCTCTTCATCTGTCCAGGAAACCCATGGATCACTGGAGTCCTTTGGAAGCGTTACCACGTAAAGACTCTGCAGGAAGCTGTTGTAAGAATCACAACAACCCAAGAAGGAAAAGGAGGAGGACAGGAAGGAGCGGGCGGAGGAGGAGGACTGGGGAGGTCGGGAGACCACTTGCAGTCAGCAGAGGCTTGGACCTCCAGCAAACAGCCTGAGAGCTGCTTCAGCACACCCGGGTTAAATCCACATAGAGTTCTTGTTACAGTCGTGCAGACAGACACTTCATAATCAAAGCTAATATCTACTGAGATTGACCATGCTGCAGGCAAGCTTTCCATGGATTAGCTCATTTCATTCTCATAATAGCTTTATTCAGGTCAGTGTAATTTATCAACCTCACTTTACAGATGAAAAAACTGAGGTTCCAACAAACTAAATAACACCCAATTGTTAGGCGGAGAGGCTGGACTTTTCAACCCAGATGTGTTAACCACCATGTTTCAGCACCTGTGGCTTATAGTCAACTAGAACACGAAACATAAGTGAAGGCTTTTGCTTGTTGAAAGCAGTCCGTGCATGTATTCTGGGGGCATAGATCAAGCGGAGGTTAATTCTGATTGAGGGTATTAGGTCCTCTTGCTTTTGCCCTTGCCGGCCACTCCCCAGTTGCCAAAGGAATCCTCAGTCAGATGCTGACCCTCTGCACAAAGACTGCCCAGGCTCCCAGCTCACTCAGAGTAAAATGCTTTTCATGATCAGCAGGGCCTTCTGCGATGGCCCCCAGCCCACATCGCTTCTGGTAGCGGTCACTCGCTTCCCTCACTCCCCTCCAGCCACGTAGGCTGCATCCTTGCTGTTCCCACTGGCAGCTAGGTCCCTTCCCTGGGCTTCTGTGGGAGCTGTAACCTCCCAGGACTTCCTGGAGGAGGTGAGCTCTGAGCTGAGCCTGGCAGGGTGTGTGGGTGTATGTTAGCTTCAGAGAGTGGGAAAAGAGGGGAGGTTTTCAGAGAAAAGGCGGTGTGGGGGGATGGAGAGAGAAAGACAGGGAGAGAGAGGCTCATGCAAGGGACATAGAGAAAACCGGTGAGGTCCATGTTCCTGAGAAAAGAAACTGAGTGGAAAGCGGTGAGGAGGACTGAGAGGCAGGGCCAGGCCACGCGGGGCTTGTCAGCGAGTATTCAGGTTCTCTCTCGAGGGTCCCTGGGAATTATGGGAGAGTTTGAGCAGTGGAAGGACACATTCGAATTGGCTTTTCTGCCGCTCACTCACTCCTTCCTGGGAGCACTTTGCAGCTCCTGACTTGCCATCTGGTGGGGTTCCAGGTGACTCTCTGTTCCACCTCTGTCAGTAACTCTAACTATATATATAGTTTAAAATTATGTCTTTTTCCCTCCTCAGGAATGCGTTTGGGTGCATGTTAATTTTTGTTTTAAGTGCAGTTTTAGGTTAAGAACAAAATTGGAAGGGAGGTACAGAGATCTACATAAACTCCCCCACCGTACCCCCCGCCATTTGTAGGCTTGCCCATTGTCAACATCACTGGCCAGAAAGGTACATTATGATGAACCTGCATGGCCACTTCATAATCACCCAAAGGCTACAGTTCACCTTAGATTTGTATGTTTGCTCTTATTGCAGATCCTATGGGTTTGGAGAAATGCACAATGGCATATGCACGCGTGCTAAGTCGCTTCAGTCGTGACAGACTCTGTGCGACCCTAGGGACTGTAGCCCATCAGGCTCCTCTGTCCAGGGGATTCTCCAGGCAAGGATACTGGAGTGGGTTGCCATGTCCTCCTCCAGGAGACCTTCCTGACCCAGAGATGGGATCTGCACCGCTTGCGTCTCCTGCCTCACAGGCAGATTCATTCCTACTGAGTCACCGGGGAAGCCCTCTGGTCTCCATAGCTCCTTTTCCATGATGTCACATAGTTGACATCATACAGTATGTGGCCCTTTCAAATTTGTTCCTTTCACTGAGTAATGTGCATTTCAGGTTTCCACTCTTTGGCTCTTATGACCATTTATGTACAAGTTTCTGTGTGGACACACAGTTTCACATATTTTGTGAGTATACCTCAGAGTGAAACTTCTGGGTCGTGTGGTAACTCTATGTTTAACGGATTGAGGAACTACCAAATTGTTTTCTAACGTGGCTGTGCCATTTGCACTCCTTCCAGGCTGTGTATGAGGGCTCGAACTGATAGCTCTTTATACTTTTTTTTCCAGTCACACACCTATATGATCATATATAGAGAAAGAGAAGAAAGGTGAGGATAGGGGGACCAGCGGGGGTCAGAGGGGAAGGCTGGTTGGTACCTGATCCTGCAGGGTCTATAGACCTCAGGGAGGTGTTGAATTTTATTGTGACTTCAAGGGGTAGCTGCTGCTGGTGCTAAGTCGCTTCAGTCGTGTCCGACTCTGTGCAACCCCATAGACGGTAGCCCACCAGGTCACCCGTCCCTGGGATTCTCCAGGCAAGAACACTGGAGTGGGTTGCCATTTCCTTCTCCAATGCATGAAAGTGAAAAGTGAAAGTGAAGTCGCTCAGTCGTGTCCTACCCTCAGCGACCCCATGGACTGCAGCCCACCAGGCTCCTCCGTCACGGGATTTTCCAGGCAGGAGTACTAGAGTGGGGTGCCATTGCCTTCTCCGTCAAGGGGGTGGCTATTGGAGGCTTTTAAGCAGGGAAAGAGCGTGAACTGATTTGTATGTGTGTGTGTATGTGTGTGTTACCCATTTAATAAATGGGTAATGAAAGGAAATGGCAACCCACTCCAGTATTCTTGTCTGGAGAATCCCATGGATGGAGGAGCCTGGTGGGCAACAGTCCACAGGGTCGCAAAGAGTCAGACGCAACTGAGCGATTTCACTTTAATGAATGATTTATAAGGTTCTGCCCACCCCGCAACAAGCTTTACTGTTTATTTTCATGCAAATACAAATACATAGTCTTGCTTTCCTACTGTGTTTATATACGGTAGATATCACACTTATTTTTTCACATGACAATGTAGTTTAGAGATTTTTCCATATCAGTATTTAGAGAGCTTCATCATTTTTTTTTTTTAGACTCCTGCATCATATTCTGTTACTGGATGGATCACAGCTAATTTTAGGGCTTCCCAGGTGGTGCTAGTGGTAAAGAACCTGCCTGCCAATGCAGGAGACATAAGAACCCTGGGTTCGGTCCCTGGGTTGGGAAGATTAGTCGCGACTGAAGCGATTTAGCAAGCATGCACACTCCTCTTGATGGGTAATATTTTTTTGTTTTTATTTTGCTTTTGTGACCCATTTTTTTTAAAAATAAATAATTCCATACAAATGTCATCTCACACATATGCAGGGTTATTTGTAGGACAAATTCCCAGAAATGAACTTGCAGGATCAAAATGTATATGCATTTACCATTTTGATAGATTTTGCCAAATTGCCCTTCAGAGAGGTTGAACCAGCTCCTACCCCACCAACCAGGAATTATGACGCACTGTCACTCAGTTATCAAGCTTCTGGAACGTTGCCAGTGTGATAGATGGAACGTGGTGGTTCCTGTAGTTCTAATTTGCATTACTTAGAAGGAGACAAGCTAAACAGCTTTCCAGATGTTTAGCAATCATTCAAATTCCCTTTTCTATGAACGGTTTACATCCTTTGTCCATTTTTCTTATCTGCCTCTATGAGCTCTTCTAACATGAGGGAGAGTAGTTCTTTGTGGGATGAGTTGCAAGGATTTTTTTCTGGCTTGTCAGTTGTGTTTTGACTGCATCTGGTGGGTTTTTTTCTTTTTCTCTCTTTCTCTCTCTCCTTGCCATAAGTTGTTTTTTTTTTTTTTTTTTAACATAGTCAAATTTATCAATCTTTAAAAAAAAAATTTTTTTTTTTAGCCACACTGCACAGCATGAGGGAGGAACCTTAGTTTCCCCAACCAGGAATTGAAACTGAACCCCCTGCAGTGGAACCCGGAGTCTCACCACTGGACGGCCAGGGAAGTCCTCAATCAATCTTTTCTTTTATGGCTTCTGGACATTGAATCATAGTTAGACTGCCCTTTTTCGTATTTTTTTTTTTTAGTATTTATAGTTCCATTGTTTATATGTTTTAAATTCCACCAAATGTTCTCCTGCATGTCTCATATGCTGTTCTCTCTAGCAAAGCTTCATTTCATTCACTTTAACCTTGCATAGTATGTCATTATGTGACCAATAAAACCGCTTTTCCCCCCAGCTCCCCTAATAGCGAATTTAGGTTGCCTGTAATTCTTCATTAATTACACTCCGTGCTACAATGAACACCTTTGTATGTATCTCCTCACGTTCACTTGGCAGAATTTCTTTGGAGTGTGTATCTAGAAGCAGAATTTCTGTCAGTCTCTGGATGTAAAACAGTATCTGACTCTGGCTTTAGCTTGTATTTCACTGTTCTGTCTCTAGAGTGGGCATCTTTCCATGTTTACGGTCCCCTCGGATTACCTCTGTTCTCAGAAATGCTTTCCAAACCCTTTAGTCCTTTTTCACTGGGGTGATGGTCTTTTTTTTTTTTTTTTTAACTTATTGATCTGTAAGAATTCTTTATAAATTCTGGATATAATTTCTTTGTTAGATTGATTGTGAGTATCTTCTCTGGCTTGTCACTCGTCTTTTCCCTTTATGGGGTCCTTTGTCATAGAAGGATACTCAATTTTGATGTGTTAATAGTACAATAGGCTAATCTTTTCCTTTATGCCTTTCATGCCTGGTTTAGGAAATCCCTTGCTCTGCAAGATCTTAAAGATATTCTTTCATATGTTCTTTTAATCATTTTACAGTTTGAGGGAAAAAAAATTCTTTTGAAATCTAAATGATGCCCAAGGAAATGGAGGTGCTTTTCTGTTCTCTGAAACTGGGCATGGGCTCAGAAAGTGGAGGAACAGCTCTGAGATCTGACCATCCTGTGGCCTCTCGCTCAGGGCAGTATTACATCCGCTGCCATGTGGCCTGATTGATGACAGCCAGGCTCTGGGATGTTTAGACCCCAAACTCAGATGATCTCTCGCTGCCTTTGATCAAGACTCCGCATCCCTGCCTGTGACCCTGGGGCGAAGCTGCAGCCACAGCGTCTCCCTCTGGCCCCCATCACTCTGCTCAGAGCACTGCTTCTGGCTCAGAGGATGCAAGGGGGGAGAGGCAGACACAGCTGTTTTTCCTTTCCGAGCCCGTGACAATATCTGATTGCTCCAGACACCTGCTGCAACATAATGCCCTTGGCTAATTGGCTTTCCCTGTTGCGGACATGGGTGGCCTTTCCTCCAACCCGGGGGTGATATTTGGAGCTGTGTCTGTCTCCTGGGAGTTGGGGTATTTTCGCATCTCAGCAGAGAATGAACTGAGCCCAGCTTTGGAATGTCAGCGCTCTGTTCAGGAGCTGGGCTGGCAGCGGGCAGCGGGCAGCAAGTGGGTTGGACGTGAGAGTCCTCTGACCTTCCCACGGGAACTTTCCAGCGACTTTCCCATCTAGGGTCAGGTCATTTTAGGATTTTCCTGGGCCCCTGGCACTGTTACTTTGTAAGGCCCCATTCACATCCTGTTAAGCAGAACAAAATGCCTCCCCATGGCTCAGTAGATACAATCAGAGGCAACCAGGAGAGTTCAGAGGCAGATGACTAGTGGACCTAACATTATATGTATTTTTTTAATGGTTAGTTATTTCTGGCTGTGCTGGGTGTTCGTTGCTGCGCTCAGGCCTGCTTTCCTCTAGTTGTGGTGAGCTGTGGCTCCTTTTTGTTGCCATACGTGGACTTCTCACTGCAGTGGTTTCTCTTGTGGAGCACAGGCTTCAGGAGTTGGGGCACACAGGCTTAGTTGCCCCAGGGCTTGTGGAATCTTCCTGAACCAGGGATCGAACCCACGTCCCTTGCATTGCTAGGCGGATTCCTGTTCACTGTAGCACCAGGGAAGTCCCTAATATTATATTTTGTAGATATTTTCATTAAATGTTAATTTCATTTTCTACTGTTTTCTTTTTATATTTTGGAGTCAGTATTGGCCTCAAACATCTTTATGCGCCCTTGAAACATTTATGGACTTTGGGCTTTGGCCTTTGGTGTTCCTTGATAAAGCTGCCCATCCCCCAGCTTTCCTTCATAAGATGAGATTTGACAAGCCCAATGCCAAGCCCTCAGAATCCCCAGCCACTCACCAAGCACTCGCTTGTGTATTAAATCACGAACTGCTTCCAAACCCTCCTGTGTGTAACATCAAGGCATATTTGTAGAGATTCTTTGTCTTCTCAGCAGAATCAAGGAGCATTTGCTGGACTCCCTTCACCTGTGCAAAATCTTGGAATGTGTTCTGAATCCCCTTGTACATATAAAATCAAGAGATATTTGCAGACTGCTCCCTCCTCTGTGTGAAATCAAGGAATATGTACAGAACACCCTCCTATCTGTAGCATCATTAACCGCACACAGAGTTTCCTGTGTTTGGTGCCATGCAATCTTTACAGAGTGTCCCTGTTCTAGCTAGAATCTGGGAAACGAACACCTTTCTCTAAGTAAAATCATTAATCGCTTGCAGATCCTTCTCTGGGAAGACCAACGGTTTGCAAAACACCTTGGAAAATCAAGGGAGAGTCACACAGCTCTTTTCTATTTATAGAATTATGTAATATTTGTAAGTCTCTTTCCAGGTATGAAATCCTAAAATGTTTACAGAGCTCTTGTTGTGTATAGAATTTTAGGGTGTTTGATCAACTTTTCCTTCTTGCGTATAGAATTATGGACTGTTTTTGAGGAACATTCCTATATATACAGAATCATGGAATGTTTGCAGAACCCCTTTTTGTGGTTTGAATCTTGTACTGTTTGCAGAACACCTGCTTCTGTAAAATTATTGGATGTTTGCAGAGCCTCTTTGCTTATCATTATGGAATGTCTATAGACCTTCCTCATCTGTATGAACTCAAGGAATGTTAGCTGAAACCCCGTCTCCTGTGTAGAGTCATGGAATGTTACCTAAGCACACTCTTCAGTATAGAACTTGACATATTTCCTCTCCATCCCCACTTACTCTTTGGAGGGAGGGAAGAGATAAATGGCCAGGTCATGGGGGTGGGGCGGGTGTCTCGCAGGTCAAATGAAGATTGTACTTTCTTCTATAAGCTAGAGAGAGCCACTGAAGTTTTTTTGATAAAAAGAGTGATATGATGAAAACTATGTTCCAGGAAGTTTAATATACTGAAGGAAATAAATGGGATAAACTGAAAGGTGTTAGCTTAAAAAACATTTTTCAAAACAAAGTAAAAATTAAGGTACTGATGCATTTCTACTAAGTGTGATAATCTGTAGTAAACACTTTGATACATTAAAAACTCATTCTCTGTTGCAGGGGTTAGCAAACTACAAGTCATGGGCCAAATCTGGCCCACTGCCTATCTTTGAAAATAAAGTTTTATTGGAACACAGCCGCATGCCTATGGCTGCATCCGTGCTACAACAGCAGAATTAGGTGGTTGTGATGGAGACTCTATGCCCTGCGAAACTAATAATATTTGTTATCTGGCCCTTTACAAAAGAAGTTTGCTTATCCATGCTTTAGAGGGAAAAGAAATACCTTGAAACATTTTTAAAATAATTAAATGAAAGGGGTAATTTTTCATTTTCTTATAGCAGAGTCAGTTGAGTTCATAAACAGTTTTATTCGTTTAACCAATAGTTGCTAAAAATCTACCATGTGCCAGGCCCAGTTTTAGGCACAAAGAGTGCAAAGATGAAAAGAGACATTTCTTGTCCTCAAGGAAATGTATAATCTAGCCATAACCGTCACATAACTCATACAAAACCAGCTGTGTGACCTTGGGCAAGTTCCTTAATCCTTCTAGACTTAAGTTTCTTCTTCTGTGAATGAGGGTGATAATATCTACCTCAAGATGTTATTGTAAGGATTAAGTAAGTTTCTATTTCACACAGTGCTTAGAATAGCACCTGATACAGAGTAAGTGCTATTTAAGTGCTTGTTTTATTATGTACACACACGTGCATATACACCCACATGCTCATATGTGCATATAAAACAGTGTGATTGGTGCTCTCATAGATGTGTCTGACTATTCTACATAGGAGAATTTTATGTCAGGAGGTAGTTCAGGAAATAGAAACCACTCCAGGTATTTTAGTCAAAAACAGATTTTAAAAAAATAGATATTTATTTATTTGGCTGCACTGGGTCTTCCTTGCAGTGTGTGGAATCTAGTTCCATGAGCAAGGATTGAACCCAAGGCCCCTGCATTCGGAGCACAGAGTCTTAGCCACTGGACCACCAGAGAAGTCCCAAAAAAGGATCTGATACAGGATTTTGGTGCTTGCAAAAATGCCAGGAGGGCGGGAAGAGTAGTCAGGGTGACTTAATTTCAAGGTTCCTCTACCACGCCATGCTTCAGAAGTCACCAAACTGCTGCTGCTCCTGCCATCACCACCCACCTCCTACTTGCGCCCTCCAAACTGGAGACTAGATGGTGGACTCCACGGCCCACACTCCTCCCATCTTCTAGGACTGGCTGGCCAGCTGTCACAGCCACAGGGAGAGGACCACTGCCTCTCTTTCACCCTTCAGATTTCACGCAAATGCATCTAGTTGACAGAGCTTAATTTACCATTGACTTCCTTGCTGCAGGAGAGTCTGGTAAATGGCATTTTAAGCTTTTGAGCCTCTTGCAATAGAAGGAGAGGGAAATCGAAGTCAAGAGCACTCATCTGAGTATCCAGACCCAGAATTCTGGGAGATTTCATGATTGGGAAACAAATTTGAGCTGGGTCTCAAAGGATGAAGAGAGATGAGAACCTAGGGTTTCCAGGAGCAGAAACAAAGTATGTGGAGTCATGAAGGCATAAGAAAGCTTAGTGCAGTCCACAGCCATCTGTTGCTGTCGCTACTCAGCACCTATTCCACTGGAGCAACTGCACAGTTGGTCTGCCTTTGGCGAGTCACCCTTTTCCACTATCAGCCACATGGTTCATATGAAGCTCCTCTTGCTCCTTGGCTCTAGCGGTGGGCATGTGGCCAGGTCCAGCCAATCAGCACACTCCATCCCCTTAGTCCCAGCTTCTGGTTCAGGGATGATCATGTGACTGAAAGCAGACCACTTAGACTTGATCACAAATACTCTTTTTTGGGTGCAGATCCCTTAGCTGTGGGGACCACCTTCTCAGGGGCTGGTCAACAGATGAATCTGATGAAGCCAACCCAAAGGAAAGCAGAGCTAATATATGGAGAGAAATCATGTGCTGATGATGTTACACTGAGCCCCTGGATTCAGCTATGCCTGAAGCCATGTAAACTTGCCTCATGCCATTATAGTCATGTAAGGCAATACATTCCTTTCTCCTCTAAGCCAGTTTGAGTTGAAAGTCCTACTTATACATTACGTCAAGAGAGTAGTTTACTAGTATCAGAGTCACTACACTAAAGATTTTACAGCAGCATTATTTATAGTAGCCTCCAACTCAGAACTACCCAAATTCCTGATAACAGCTGATTGGATAAGAAACTGTGGAATACTATTCAGCAATTAAAATGAATGACTTGCAACCTCACTCCTCAGTATGATTGATTCTCAAATATAATGCTGAACAAAAGAAGTCAGACATAAAAGAATATGCTCTATGATTCTACTTATACAAGTGAGAACCAGTGATGTTCTGTTTCTTAAGCGCTTGTTCAACGGGTATATTCAGGTTTAAAAATTCAGTGAGCTAAACATTTGTGATATGTGTACGTTTCTGTCTGTGTGTTATACTTCAATTAAAACAAAAACCTCAGCAGGTAGACAACTGAGGGGACAGGGTTGGGGGAGCGAATGGAAGGCCAGGACTAGGTGGATTCATGACTGAAATTATGTCATCAGGACTCAGTTTCTCTTTGTTACTTGCATCAGTTTCTCTGCACATGCTGTCTTGATCCCTAGGTGTCACATGTTGATAAAATGGCTGCCATTGCTCCAGCCTCACAACCTTTCATATTTATGTCTAACATGAAGGGGGAAGTCGGCTCTCCAAAAGCACAAATTTAAATGCCTAGGAACTGAGTCTCATTGGCTCTGATGGGTCTACCCAACCCTGAACCAATTATTACTACCAGAGGAATACAATATTCTGACTAACCAGGCTAGCTCACCTAATGAGTCAAAAATGGAGTTCAGAGTTCAGAGAACCCAACAGACTGAAAGCAAGAGGAGGAGGAAATTGGAGCTGTTGCAGAAGTGAATGGATGTTGCTGCTGCTAAGTCACTTCAGTCCTGTCCGACTCTGTGCGACCCCATAGACAGTAGCCCACCAGGCTCGCCCGTCCCTGGGACTCTCCAGGCAAGAACACTAGAGTGGGTTGCCATTTCCTTCTCCAATGCATGAAAGTGAAAAGTGAAAGTGAAGTCGCTCAGTCGTGTCCGACTCCTAGTGACCCCATGAACTGCAGCCTACCAGGCTCCTCCATCCATGGGATTTTCCAGGCAAGAGTACTGGAGTGGGGTGCCATTGCCTTCTCTGGAATGGATGTTAAGTAGCTAAAAAAAAAGTTTAGTAAATACTGGTACCTATACTTCTCCTCCTCCTCCTCCCCTTTCTTCTCATAGCATTTAGAAAAATGCCTGGCACCTACTTTGATAGATATAAATCACTTCTATCACTGGACACTCAGAAGCGACCCAGGCATGCCCTAGGCCAGGCCGTTCAGGGTTGAAAAAAAAGCGTCAGAATGTAGAAAGGGGGAATGAATCAGTCTTTTGATGGCAAAAAGTGCTCTATAGAATCAATGCTACTGGAGGACTTCTGCTAACTTTTTATGCCAGTTCCTCCTATCTTACTGTCTTTCTCCAGAGGGATTTCATGGTAGAGGGACAGAACCCTGGAACAATCTTATCATAGAAACTGTGGGTGAGGCAGGAAGTCATGAAATCCTTGTTCAGTGCTGCGGAGAGTGTAAATTGGCACACTCGTTTCAGAAAGCAATTTGGAACTAGTTCATCAGAAGAGGTGCATTCCTACTGCTCAGCAAACTGCACTCACATGAATGTGCTCTGGAGGAAGCCTTGCCCTAGTGCACAGGGCACACGCAGAGCGGCACTGTTACAGATCCTACTGTGCAGCAAACTGCCCCAGACTTCACGGTGTAAACGAGGATGACTTGACAGCTGGGGGCTAGACTGTCTGAAGGCTTGCTCTCTCCAGGATCTGGCGACTGCTGCTGCCTGGCAGCGGGGACCTCTGCCGGGGCCTTGACCATGGCACCTGGACATGGCCTCTTTACATGGCTGGACTTCCTCAGTGTGGTAGCTAAAGGCTCCCAAGGTGGGTGTTTCAACCAACACGTCAGAAGCCGTATTTCCTCCGAAGTTATGAGCACTGTCATTCCCACTTCTTTTTCTTGGCTACAAGTGATTCACAGTCCTAGCCGGATTCAAAGGGAGGCGAATTAAAGAAAGTTCCAGAAGAACACGGGCGTGGGAAATATCGTTGGGGCCACCTTTGTGGGTGACATCCTGCCAGAGATGCTCATTGCAGCTATGTTGGTACTGGGCCACCATCCCTTATCCAAACCCCTTGGGGTCTGATGTGGTTTGCAATTTTGTAAGAATCTCAGAATTTTGAAAGGTAATATGGTATATACACTGAACATTTGCATAACACACTTTGAGAGGACTGGGTCAACCTCTAAGTAAAAATCTAAATATTTCCTCATATAGGAACATAGGAATATTCATATTAAGTGTGATTAAGACTACAAATAGCTTTCTGTCTATTAAGGTAAGTTTTGTCACTAGTTCAAGTCAGATTGAGTTTTACTGCCAAATAAATTATGAAGAAACATTTAGGTTTTAGATTTTCTAGATTTTGAATTGTGGCTTAGGATCTATGGACCAGTAATAGCAAAAAAAAAAAAAGAAAAAGAAAACAACAAAATAAACATCATTAAGAAATGAATAAACTCCTGCCACATGTTTCATTGCAGTTGTATCTTATAAAAACATGTCCAGGGAAAGCAAATTGCACAAGAGTTTATTTGTGATCAGCTAGGATAAGCCACGGAGAAGGCAATGGCACCCCACTCCAGTACTTTTGCCTGGAAAATCCCATGGACGGAGGAGCCTGGTAGGCTGCAGTCCATGGGATCACAAAGAGTCGGACACGACTGAGCGACTTCACTTTCACTTTTCACTTTCATGCATTGGAGAAGGAAATGGCAACCCACTCCAGTGTTCTTGCCTGGAGAATCCCAGGGACGGGGGAGCCTGGTGGGCTGCCATCTATGGGGTCGCACGGAGTCGGACACGACTGAAGTGACTTAGCAGCAGCACCAGCAGCAGGATAAGCCAGGTTGCATGTGTGTATGCATGGTCACTCAGTTGTGTCCAACTCCCCGCCAGGCTCCTCTGTTCATAGGATTTTCTAGGCAAGGATATTGGAGTGGGTTGCCATTTCCTCCTCCAGGGGATTGAACCTGACCCAGGGATTGAACCTGTGTCTCCTGCGGCTCTTGCATTAGCAGGCAGATTCTATACCACTGAGGCATAAGCCTGATTATATTCAAATAAAACGAATAGCCCCTGGGACTTCCCTAGTGGTTGGTGGCTAAGATTCTGAGCTCCCAATGCAGGGGACCCAGGTTCAATCACTAGTCAGAGAACTAGCTCCCACGTAGCGCAAGAGTTCTGCATGCTGCAAGAAAGATCGACGGTCCTGCATGCCATAACCAAGACCCAGCCCAGCCAAATGAATAAATAAATAGGTATTAAATAAACAAATTAAAAGACGCTTACTCCTTGGAAGGAAAGTTATGACCAACCTAGATAGCATATTCAAAAGCAGAGACATTACTTTGCCAACAAAGGTCCGTCTAGTCAAGGCTATGGTTTTTCCTGTGGTCATGTATGGATGTGAGAGTTGGACTGTGAAGAAAGCTGAGTGCTGAAAAATTGATGCTTTTGAACTGTGGTGTTGGAGAAGACTCTTGAAAGTCCCTTGGACTGCAAGAAGATCCAACCAGTCCATTCTGAAGGAGATCAGCCCTGGGATTTCTTTGGAAGGAATGATGCTAAAGCTGAAACTCCAGTACTTTGGCCACCTCATGAGAAGAGTTGACTCATTGGAAAAGACTCTGATGCTGGGAGGGATTGGGGGCAGGAGGAGAAGGGGACGACAGAGGATGAGATGGCTGGATGACATCACTGACTTGATGGACGTGAGTCTGGGTGAACTCTGGGAGTTGGTGATGGACAGGGAGGCCTGGCTGCGATTCATGGGGTCGCAAAGAGTCGGACATGACTGAGCGACTGAACTGAACTGAACTGAAATAAACAAAACCAAAGCAAACCCAAATAGCCCCTGTATCTCAGAGGCTTAAAAGAAAGTCTTATTTCTTGCTCAGGTTATATGTTCATCCCCGCCCAGTGGGCTTGGGGGAGTTTTTTCCTCTCTTTGGGGCTCAACCAGTGGGGCAGCTGGTCTGTGGAGCACTGTGGTGGAGGGGCGGGAGGACCCACAGGCTCTTAAAGCTGCTGGCAAGAAATGATGTCTGTTTCTTCTGCATTGTGCCTCAGTTTCTTCTGGAAGGGCTGATGAACTACCTAGCTGGAGCTTACCAGGGGGAACCTCCCAGTCAGGGTTTCCTCAGCAGGGGTTTCTGGCACCAGAAGTAATCGTTGCCAAGACTCCTGGGGCCTGGAAAGCAGTTAGAACATGTCAGCGATCTTTATCTACTCAACTGCCCCTGGGAGGGTAAACTCAGCTGTTACTGCTGTGTAATGTTATCACACCACTGGTGATTAGCATTTATGGATTAGGCAATGGTTTCCTCAGGGCAGGTGCCTGGAACAGGAGAGTTTGAGGCGTTGGGGAGGGCATGGTGCTATTTCTGACTTACTTTAGGCTCTAGATCCTTTGATGTGTTTTACTCCAGCAAGTCTGTAATGGAGTGTTGACCAACTCACACTCTCCTGGAATTTCTCCAGGGACCCCCAGGCCACACTGCCCTCCACCTATCTTTAGGTCATTCCTCTCCTCCAAAACCTTCAAAGGCTCCCTGTGGTCCACAGGAAAAAAAAAAAAACAACAGGACTGTAAGAGCAGGACAGTTCCAATTGACTGAGAGCCTGCAACATGCCAGATTCTTCAGACACTCTCTCAAGTCCTCACAGCAACCCCAGGAAGAAGAACTACAATCCCCATTCTACAGATGTGGACATGGAGGCTCTGAGAGGTGCAATGATTTGCCAAGGTCATGCAGTCAGGGTCAAAAAGAGGCAGAACTGGTTGGTCACAAGATCTTTCTGACTCAGAGGCCTCTACTGAGCTACAGGGTCAGGGCCTGTTTTCCTTGGAGGAACCAGCTGTTCCAGGCAGGCTGGCTTCCCTGCCCTGCCCCTCGAACAAGTAGGTCTCAACTCCCTTTCAAAGGCCACGTAGAGTCTCATGGCCACCTCCCCAGACTGCTGGTTGCGTAAGTCCTGCACTGTCCTACAGTTACTCACTTCCCTGTCCACCGGCCACTGGGCTGCAGGCCCCTCCTCTCAGTCACCTGTGCATTTGTCATGCCCAGATGCGCTCAGTGCACATCTGCTACTCATTCAGCACTCCTTCAACAATTATTGAGCACCTACCCATTGGAAAGTGAAATCGCTCACTCGTGTCCGACTCTTTGGGACCCCATGGACTGTAGCCTACAAGGTTCCTCCATCCATGGAATTTTCCAGGCAAGAATACTGGAGTGGGTTGCCATTTCCTTCTCCAGAGGATCTTCCCGACCCAGGGATTGAACCCAGGTCTCCCACATTGCAAGCAGATGCTTTTACTGTCTGAGCCAGCAGGGAAGTGGCTCAGCAGGTAAACCTGCCTGCAGGAGGCACAGGCGACAAAAGGTTCGATCCCTGGGTCGGGAAGATCCCCTGGAGGAAGAAATGGCAATCCACTCCAGTATTCCTGCCTGGCAAACCCCATGGACAGAGAAGCCTGGTGGGCTATATAGTTCATGGGGTCCCAAAGAGTCGGACACAACTGAGTGCTGACACACTGTGTGCCAGGCACCGTGCTGGGTGTAAAGATTCAGCAGAGAATGAAACAAAATCTCTGACCTCATGGAGCTTATGTTCCAAGGTGGGAGACAGAAAAGGAGCAAATAAAGACATACATGTGGTGTCAAGGATGAAAAGTAACATGAAGAAAAAGAAACTGGGTAAGGAGATAAAGCAAAATGGCTGTCTGAGGAGGCCTTACAAATAGCTGTGAAAAGAAGAGAAGCGAAAAGCAAAGGAGAAAAGGAAAGATATAAGCATCTGAATGCAGAGTTCCAAAGAATAGCAAGAAGAGATAAGACAGCCTTCCTCAGGGATCAATGCAAAGAAATAGAGGAAAACAATAGAATGGGAAAGACTAGAGATCAATGCAAAGAAATAGAGGAAAACAATAGAATGGGAAAGACTAGAGATCTCTTCAAGAAAATTAGAGATACCAAGAGAATATTTCATGCAAAGATAGGCTCGATAAAGGACAGAAATGGTATGGACCTAACAGAAGCAGAAGATATTAAGAAGAGGTGGCAAGAATACACAGAAGAACTGTACAAAAAAGATCTTCACGACCAAGATAATCACGATGGTGTGATCACTGACCTAGAGCCAGACATCCTGGAATGTGAAGTCAAGTGGGCCTTAAAAAGCATCACTATGAACAAAGCTAGTGAAGGTGATGGAATTCCAGTTGAGCTCTTTCAAATCCTGAAAGATGATGCTGTGAAAGTGCTGCACTCAATATGCCAGCAAATGTGGAAAACTCAGCAGTGGCCACAGGACTGGAAAAGGTCAGTGTTCATTCCAATCCCAAAGAAAGGCAATACCAAAGAATGCTCAAACTATCACCGCACAATCTCACACGCTAGTAAAGTAATGCTCAAAATTCCCCAAGCCAGGCTTCAGCAATACGTGAACCGTGAACTTCCTGATGTTCAAGCTGGTTTTAGAAAAGGCAGAGGAACCAGAGATCAAATTGCCAACATCCATCTGCTGGATCATCGAAAAAGCAAGAGAGTTCCAGAAAAACATCTATTTCTGCTTTATTGACTATGCCAAAGCCTTTGACTGTGTGGATCACAATAAACTGTGGAAAATTCTGAAAGAGATGGGAATACTAGACCACCTGACCTGCCTCTTGAGAAACCTATATGCAGGTCAGGAAGCAACAGTTAGAACTGGACATGGAACAACAGACTGGTTCCAAATAGGAAAAGGAGTTCGTCAAGGCTGCATATTGTCACCCTACTTATTTAACTTATATGCATAGCACATCATAAGAAACACTGGGCTGGAAGAAGCACAAGCTGGAATCAAGATTGCCGGGAGAAATATCAATAACCTCAGATATGTAGATGACACCACCCTTATGGCAGAAAGTGAAGAGGAACTAAAAAGCCTGTTGATGAGCATGAAAGAGGAGAGTGAAAAAGTTGGCTTAAAGCTCAACATTCAGAAAACGAAGATCATGGCATCTGGTCTCATCACTTCACGGGAAATAAATGGGGTAACAGTGGAAACAGTGTCAGATTTTATTTTTTTGGGCTCCAAAATCACTGTAGATGGTGATTGCAGCCATGAAATTAAAAGACGCTTACTCCTGGGAAGGAAAGTTATGACCAACCTAGTTAGCATATTCAAAAGCAGAGACATTACTTTGCCAACAAAGGTCCGTCTAGTCAAGGCTATGGTTTTTCCTGTGGTCATGTATGGATGTGAGAGTTGGACTGTGAAGAAAGCTAAGTGCCGAAGAATTGATGCTTTTGAACTGTGGTGTTGGAGAAGACTCTTGAGAGTCCCTTGGACTGCAAGGAGATCCAACCAGTCCATTCTGAAGGAGATCAGCCCTGGGATTTCTTTGGAAGGAATGATGCTAAAGCTGAAACTCCAGTACTTTGGCCACCTCATGCGAAGAGTTGACTCATTGGAAAAGATTCTGATGCTGGGAGGGATTGGGGGCAGGAGGAAAAGGGGACAACAGAGGCTGAGATGGCTGGATGGCATCACTGACTCAATGGACGTGAGTCTGAGTGAACTCCAGGAGATGGTGATGGACAGGGAGACCTGGTGTGCTGCAATTCATGAGGTCTCAAAGAGTCGAACACGACTGAGCGACTGAACTGAACAGAACTGAAGAAGATAAAGAGTTCTGGGTGGAAGAAGGAAAATATTTTAGAGGAAAATCTCTTGGAGGAGGTAACATGTGAGCAGAGACCAGAAAGCAGTGAGGTTGTTTGACACAGAGACTGGATAGTGAATGAATGAATGAATGCTTGAGTGAGTTGGAAACCTGACTTGGAGATGAAAGGAGGTGTGGAGGAAAGATTTTACCATCTTTGCCCCCTCTTCCATTTGAAAAAAGTAACCAATCAATGCTTTGTTATTTTAGATGAATCTGAGTGGGGATTGGTCATCAGTATATAGTCCAGACGTGGGAGGGTCGCCCTATCTCTTTTCACAGGGAACAGGGGAATTCCTTGCCCACCTAGGTTAGGGTAGAGATGGATGGTAAGGGAATCCAACTGTGGAGGACACTTGTTCTGAGTCAGCTAGATCCCTGCCACCCACTTCCTAACTGGAGCCCATTTTGGATCTGACTCTGCAACCCCATGGACCATATACCGTCAGGCTCCTCTGTCCATGGGATTCTCCAGGCAAGAATACTGGAGTGCGTTGCCATGTCCTCCTCCAGGGGATCTTCCCGACCCAGGGATCTAATGTCTCCTGCATTGGCAGGCAGGTTCTTTACCACTAGCACCACCTGGGAAGCCCACAGAGGGGCTCTCTTTTTTCCTGTCCCAGCATGGTTAGAGGTACTCATGTCCCTGAGATCTTTCCACCTAGCAGCACTCTCAGGAAGTCAGTCCTCTGAGTGTCATTTACCAACATGCAGTGATGCGGGGATGGGTTCCAAATAATTCATCCCATGATGGTTATTGATCCCACTCACAAATTCAGGGGCACCTCTTCCCTCAGCTTCCAGAACACCCAGCCTCCAACCTCTCGGACTCCTTGGCAGAGTCACAATTTCCTGCTCTGCCATTCAAGGTACACTTCCTCCAGTCTTGGCCCTAGACGTTCCCTTTTTTCCCCTGAACCAGCAGCCAATGTTGTATCAAGGTGTGGTTTTAATTTGTATTTTTCAGATGACAAATAAATGCAAGCACCTTTTCATGTGCTTATTGGCCGTTTGCATGTCTTCTAGCTTTTTCCTTCTTTCTTTCTCTTTGGCTGCACCATGGGGCAGGTGGGATCTTAGTACCCAGAATGAACCCATGGCCCCTGCAGTGGAAGTGTGGAGTCTTAACCACTGAATCACCAGGGAAGTCCCAAAGATATTTTTTAAACCCAGGGGTAAATTTGGGAATTACTGTTGTTGTCCAGTTGCTAAGTCATGTCCAAATGTTTGCAGCCCCATGGACTGCAGCACACCAGGCTTCCCTGTCCAAATTTGGGAATGGATTGGATATTAGAGTTCGCTGTAGTATAACTGTTCATTTTCTTAGGTGTAATAATATTTTTGTAGTTATGTAGGAAAATGTACTTTTTCTTAGGATTTCCCGTGGAAGTATTGAAGCATGAAGTACCAATAAGGCAGCAACTAACTTAAATAATTCAGAAAAAAACCTACATGTGAATATAGATAAATCTGAAAAAACAGGGGGAGGGGCAATGTAGGGATGAGGGAGTGGGACGAATAAACTATTGGATGGAAGATAGACTCAAAGGTGTATTGTACAACATGGGGAACAAAGCCAGTATTTTGTAATAACTGTAAATGGAAAGTAACATTTAAAAATTGTATACAAATAAATTTGTTTTTAAATCTGGAAAAAGAACAGTCCAGGTGGAGAGTGTACAGTTGTTCCCTGTACTAGTCTTTGAACTTTTCTGTGTGTTTGTAAACATTCATTAAAGACAGAGTTGGGAGGGAGGCTGCGTTGCATGGTCCAAACAAAAGAAATGGCAGGTCAGATTATTCCAGTTAGTCTGAGATTTCTGGTCTAAGGCCTCACCTCTGTACCTCACTTACCCTGCAGTACATCCCTATAGGCTGGGCACCACTGGGCCCATTTCACAGGTAGTGAATAGAGGCTCAAAGGGTGAAGCGACTTGCTCAAGGTCACACAGCCAGTTGAGACCAAGTTAAGATTTGTATTCACGTCTGTCCGAGTCAAAATATTTGCTTCTCTCTTTTGTTGTTCAAGCCTCTTCTCTCTCATCCCATTTCTCAGGGGTATTGCTCAGCTGAGAACTAGTGTGCATGTATTACTCAAATTCTCACAACAATCTGATGCAGTCCTTACTGATAATATCCACCATTTTACAGAGAGGCAGAGAGGTTAAGTAACTTGCCTAAGGTCGTGTTCAGCTAAGAATGCGAGAGACAGGAGTCGATGAACCAGGACAATCTGATTCTAGAGCCCTCATTTAAAGAGCCAAAGAAACACTGTGAAAAGTATAAACCACTTTAGGAATACAAAGCAGGATAACTGTTGGTTTTCACAGAATCCCTGCAAAGTCCTTTCTTCCTCTGACCGCTCTGGCATTCCAAGGGGATACTTGGCTCCTCAGTTCAGCAGGCAGCCCCCTGAGGCTGAGGCAGGTTCTACTGTGCCCACTGCCTCAGAGGTCTTCCAGCCTGAGACTGATTGGAAAGGGTTGTTTGGATATGGCCGCATACTATTCTACGCAGGAGGATATCAATTTGTCTTCAGGATAGAAATTAGGGTCCAGATGGAATGCAGAGGCACTTAAAATCTACAATCTACTGGTCAAGGGTACCTTGAGAGATGGATCATTTAAAACTTTTTTTATTAATTGATTCATTTTTGGCTTATGTGGGCTTTCTCTAGTTGCAGCGGGAGGGGGCTACTCTCCACTTGCGGTGCACCGGCTTCTTGAAAGTGAAAGTGAAGTCGCTCAGTCGTGTCCGACTCTTTGCAACATCTCGGACTGTAGCCTACCAAGCTCCTCTGTCCATGGGATTTTTCCAGGCAATAGTACTGGAGTGGATTGCCATTTTCTTCTCCAGGGGATCTTCCCGACCTAGGGATCAAACCCAGGTCTCCCGCATTGTAGACAGACGCTTTACCATCTGAGCCACCAGGGAAGTCCTAAATTGTGGTGCACGGGCTTCTTACTGCTGTGGTTTTAGGGCGCGGGCTCAGCAGTTGTCATGCACGGGCGTAATTACCCCACAGCATGTGGAACCTTCCCAAGCCAGGGATCAAACCTACGTCCCCTGCATTGGTAGGTGGATTCTTAACCACAGTCCCATCAGGGAAGTCTGAGACCAGTCATTTTTTATTTAATCCCTTACTGCAAGGCTTGGGTGGATTGCTTTTCCATCCAGGAGCCTCACTCTTCATTTGTACAATAGGAATAATAAGAGCACACATCTCAAGGTTGTTGGGGGTGATTTAATAAGGTAAGTAAAGGCCAGAGTCTCTCAAGGGCAAGTCTTCCCTTTGATGACTGTTATCATTAAGCTCCTTAGGAATCTTTGGGATGTGGAATCTGCCCAGAGCTACAACCTGTCCTTGGATTTTATCCATGCTGGTCTTGAGTCAACCTGGGGTCAGATCAAGCTTTTTTAACCTCAGGGCTTTGGCAACTGCTGTTCACCCTTTGATGTGACTCCTTAGGGAGGGTTTCCCTCACGTTAGTCCCCCTCAAATATATTCTCCTGTTTTATTGTGTTCACATCACTTATCAGTACCTGACATTATGAATTGATCTTTCTTTTTCTCCTTCCGTTTGAGTGTGAGGTTCAAGAAGACAGAGATTTTGCCTGTTTTGTCCTATGTAGCATCCCGAGCGCCAAGACATGCTCACGCACCCGTCTGACTTGCAATAAACGGTAAACCGAATTGAATGAAAGTGTGTACTGAGCCCCTTGCCTACAGTCCCCGTTCTCCTGTCGCAGTGGGTGACGAGCCGCGTCAGACATTGCAGACTGTCCCTGGGCTCTCAGATTGGGGGCGTCCGACAGGCACTTCAGCGACGCTCCCCAAAAGCCAGGGCGGCGGCCGTTCCGGTGAGAGGGGCTGTCGCCATTTGGCGACGTTCCCCGCGGGCCGCCGCGGGGGGCCGCACGGCGGGGCAAGCGCGCGGTGAGCGCGAGCGCGGGTCTTTTGCGACGGTGCCCGGCAGCGCTGGCCCCGCCCCCATCCCGCCCCCGCGGCCCGCCCCGCCCCGCCCCCGCCGCTGCGCTCTCCGCCGGGCCGCTCAGGCCCCCGCCCGCTTCATGTGGCCGGGCCCGCGGCGGCCGGCGGCTGGGAGGGCGCGGCGGCGGCAAGAGGCGGCCGGCGAGGCCGGGGAGGCGGAGGCCAAGGCCCGCGCGGCGGCGCCGGCGGCTGCGGCCCGGGAGGCGGCAGACGGGGAGCGGCGGGAGCAGGCCCGGCCCGGCGCCCGAGTGGCGGCCCGGCTGCAGCATGCGCGTCCGCCGGGGGCTGCTGCGGCTGCCGCGCCGCTCGCTGCTCGCTGCGCTCTTCTTCTTCTCGCTGTCGTCTTCGCTGCTCTACTTCGTCTATGTGGCGCCGGGTATAGGTAGGAGGGGGATCCGGGGCCCCAGGGTGGGGGGTGCCGCTCTGATCTCCGCGGGGGGGGGGACTCCGGGAACCCACCGCCCCGCCCCGGGGGACCCCGGCTTTCGGAGGACACCCGGCTGGGAGGCGACTTGGAGCCTGGCGCTTGGAAGACTACGGGGACTCCGGCCCGATCCTCCGGAGACCCCCCCCCCTCCCCGCCACACGCCGGGCCCTCGGGGGACCAGGACCTTCCCGCCCTCTGAACCCCGACGGGCTCCGGAGTCCCCACCCCACCCTCAGCCTCCCTCCCACCCCCTGCCCTCCTTCAGTCCCATATCCCCGCGCTAACCCTTCGGTGCCTTCGCGCGCGCGCACACACCGGCGCACACACCGACACACACACACACACCCTCGTCGTGCTGGGACGCCCCCTGTTCTGGCTCTGGCCTCCCCAGAACCCCCACTTCCCGCTGCTCGCCTCGAGAACTCCCGCCCCGGGGTCTCCTCCAGCCCCGGTTCCCGGCATTCCGCGGACCCTGAACCCCCCCGCCGCCCGCAGCCCGCCCGCCCCTCCCCGCGGAGCCCCGGTGCTGGGGTCTCCCGGCGTACCACCATCCCGGTTCCCATCCATCCTTCTCTCCGCTCGCCGGCGATTCTACCGTTTCCTGCTCGCCCCCCCTCCCTGCCCTTTCTTCCCTCCACTTTCCCTCGTTACATCCTCCTAGTCCTCCGCCCCAACGCACACATCCTCCTCCGAACGGCCAGATCCCTTTCCTCGCCGGGTGCCATCCCCCCGGTCCCCCCGGAATTCCACCCCCCATTCAATCTACAAGCCCCGGAGCGTCCCACGCCGCCACTCCATCCCCTCCCCTGCCCCGCCTACCCCCAAGGGCACACCCTTGTCATTTCCACTCCCTGCCCTCCTGCCTATCTTTCTCCAGCCCTCACCACCCCTCTCTGGTCCTCAGCCAGTTTCTTCTCAACTGAAGTCTTGGGGTGCTGTATCTCCTCTTCCTTTCTTCCCTTCTTTCACTTCTGGCCTCTGCTGGCGTTAAGGGTAGAAGGGGACCTGTTCTGGGGCTGGGGCGAGAATGGATGGCCCTAGAGGAGGAGCTCTGAGGAGGGCCTTGGGGAAATGGTGCAGGTGGGAAGGAGGAGCGTGGAGAAAAGATGGAAAGGATACTCATTCTTCTCTCAAAGGCTTAGCCTTTAAAGGAAAGGCAGCTCTGGAGAAACTGAGCCCTGCCCAAGTAGAGGCTGTCTAAGACCACAGAGCAGACATCAGGGAGGAGAAGAAAGATACTAGAAGGAAGAAGCAGGGTGAGGATTAAGGTCAGGAAACTTGGAGGTCAGACTTGGATTCTGGTCCCTTCTCAGTATGACCTTGATCAAGTTACTTAGCCTCAGCTTTTCTCCTGTGTAAAATGGGGGTGTGCATTAGGATGAAAAAACCTCATAGGGTTTTAAAGCTGGAAGTAGATAAATACCCTTTTAAGGCGCTTACCATTGTACTTGATGCTTAGAGAGTTTTAAAAGAAACAGCTATTGTATGTAGCTTTTGAGAAAGAAGAGAGTAGATGGAAAGTTTAAGGTATATATGTATGTATTTGCCTGACTTGGCATGACCATGAGGCCATAAGAAAACCTCAGTTTAAGGTGAAAAATGATCAGAAGATGCTGTTGGAGATGGGGCAGTTTTGCTCTAAAAAGTCTGAATTATTTGGTTGTTGGGAAAGGGTTGATGGTTTAACTTTAGAGAAAAACCCTTTAGGATTGTAGTAATGATTAGTGCCTTTCTGTTGACCTGTCAACACTGAACTAGCTGAATAGAGAAATTTCCAGATACAGCAAAATTTTCTTTCCTGATTTTTTTTTTTTGAAGAGCATATTTCATTTGGTTAATAGTGATGATTTGAACTGCAAACTTGATCTCGAAGATAGAACAGTCACCATCAGGTTGCAGTGACAGAGTTTTAGAAGCAGCAGCCCCCTCTGGGAAGGAACTGGGTGGCCTGGTGAGGAGGTAGCAATTTGGGCAGAATAAGAATAGGTGAGTAATTAGGGGAATTAATTGAGAAAAGAGTTCATTAGCATATTGGATATTAGACTGTAATAAAAATGAGTGTAAAATGATGGATTTGAACCCAGAGGCAATCTTGGAGCCATAAGCCCTTTTGTGAAAGGAACAGGTTTTTTCCTGGTGTGGTTGCATATATCAACTATGTCTAAATGGAAAAATATATCCCACTGGGTTGGTAATCACCCTGTTGATTAGAGAGATTAGAAGCAGGATTCTGAAACAAAATGGAACTTATCAACTTAATTAAAATTCTTCAGAGGTAGATTTTCAGGTCAGTGGAACCCCAGTGTAAAGCAGTAGGCTCTACCACACTTAAGTTCCTACCTCACTGGTAACTGAAAAAGATGGAAATCATGGAAATAGTCACTAATTTCTCCTTAAGAGTAAGTCTTCTAAAGGGCAGATCAATTTAGGATTCAAATTCTGTTAGTCGGAAAAGGGGAGTGGTTGGAAGGATGTGGAGTGATTTTCGGGTTCTCACATTGAGGAGTTTGGTAGTTTTCTTTATCTTGGCTTTCCTGTTAACTAACTTAATTTTTTAAAATCAGCTTTGGACAGAAGGTGGCAAATCTTTTCAAAAGGTTAAGGCAAACTAGAGAAAGAGAAGCTTTTTATATGCCTTGGGCTGTGAAGACCTTATTTGAGACAATTATTAAAATGAGCTTAGAAAATAATATTAGATGATATTCATGTGAAATTTCCATTTTTGCAGGTCAAAACCAGTTGTATGTCAGCAGTTTGATGTACCTCAACCTAATACGTTTTCAACTAATGACAATTCTGTGTTCTGGAATAACGGGAAGTATCAGACTTGTGTTTCCTTCCAGGTTTAATTTTTTTCAGTCCTGCTTTTGGTTTGCATTGTATACCCTGTGGCCACGTTGTGCTCAAGGGCTAAAGTGAAGTCCTTAATCCAAGAGTGTGTTACAGCTGTACTCAGAAATAGGCAGACTTGAATTTGAGATGTGAGAAAAATCACGTTAGTTATAAATATTTTAAAGTTGCTCACATGTAATATAGCCCAGCTACAGTTTCAGCGTAACTATTGTTAATATTTTTGAGATCTAATGCTGGCCCTTAATATCAGTGACCCGTATAGTCTGAGAGCGAAGGGAAATTTTCCTGGGCTTGAGGGCCATCTGAAATGGGGGTCCTGGTACCATTTGACTTAGAAAATTGGATGTGAGGAGGATCACTAAATAGGGCTATAATGTGTCTGTAACAAATACAGAGTGCTCTTAGCTACTTTGATATCCCCATGCTGATCCGGTTTAAGTAATTTAAAAAGACGGCTTCGTTGGCCGTTATGTTTTTGTTATTAAATCAAAAGTAGTGCTTTAACATGAGCAGCTTAAAAGTAGAAATGAAAAGGATGGGGCAGAAGTGTCAGGGAGGTGGGGGTTTTGAAAAAGGAAGAGGAAAGGAATGTGGTTATGAAAGCGCATAGGTGCCTCTTCTCTGCAGCCCCCTGCCCTCTCCAGCCTGAGTGGTTACTGTTGATTTCATCACCTGTCTCACCTGCACTGTTGAAATATCCCTGTTCCTTTCAGAATTCTGAAGAGAACTTTGGACATATTTATGATCTTTTAACTTAGAAAAAAATCCAAGAGCTCAGAGTCCCTCTGTTCCAGTCTGACCGGGTCTTTTGGAAGATAAGTGAAGTATTTATGGATGTGCCTTTGAAGGGCTGATTTTTAAACTCTTACGAAGTTGGTGGTGCTGGCACACGGGAAGGCGTTACAGCAGTCACTCACGTTTGCAAATCGTTTCATTTACTGATTTTGAGACATGCCCGTGCATTGTTTGAGCCGTAGTCTATATACTGAGGACATTTTATTAAAGTTCCTCTGTTTAATTTTGCTTTTGTTGAGGGAAGGAAAGGAGGAGTGATTTTTCCCTTTGGGCCTGCTTAGTTCCAAGACAAGTTTGATGTATGGCTGGCTTTTGGAAGGCAGAAATCAGTCATTTCAGTCCCACCTGATTTGACCAGACGACCTTGAGCAAGTTCCCTTGATTCTCTGATCTTATCCTTGGCCACAAAACAAAGCTGTTTGAAAAACTAGAACTGCCTCTTAGCCAAACTTCTAGTGAGAAGTTTTTTTGTATAGAAAGTTGATAATTCATGCACATTCTATACAAGAGTTGGACCTAAGATTCTAGGTAAGATACATGTTTTATATAATCAAATGCAACCTTTTCTAGTAACCCCAGGAAAATTTCAGATCCTCTCCTAAGTGTAGTATGAAAATTGTTGTTCCTCACATGCAAGTGGCCCAAAATGCTTTGGTGCACTTAGTTCCTGAGCTTTTCTGGAGTGAAATAAGCACTGTGAATGTGGGTTATTTAGAGAATTAAAAGGCACCACCCTGTTAAAGGACCTGCTTCTCCCCACTGGCTGGCTCACTGGCATATTTCCTCTGAGTATTACATTGTATCAGTCTTCTTAGAAGGAAAGCACATTTGGAGAGCAGATTGAGGTTATAAAACTGAACAGAGGCACATTTGACCAGGATTTTGGTGATGTTTTATGTCTTTCTGCAGAAGTTTGCTATGTTGGAAACAAAGTCTTAGGTTTGAAGTTGAAGTCTCTTAAACAGTGAAAATGTGCTGATTCCAGACAGACTTGGGAAGCAGTGTTCAGACAGTATCAGTTGCCATTCCAGGGCCTCAATACTCCAACCAGTACCTAATTCTGCTCCGACCCTGACATTTCCCCCAGTGAGCTTGACAGGCCCGTGGGAGCTGCCTATAATATGGCAGGAAAGAGGGTCTTCTTGTGTGGCCAGGACTCTTTAGAGCTGGAGATAAGCCCTGGGTGTTCTTTGGAAGGAATGATGCTAAAGCTGAAACTCCAGTACTTTGGCCACCTCATGCGAAGAGTTGACTCATTGGAAAAGACTCTGATGCTGGGAGGGATTGGGGGCAGGAGGAAAAGGGGATGACAGAGGATGAGATGGCTGGATGGCATCACCGACTCAATGGACGTGAGTTTGAGTGAACTCTGGGAGTTGGACAGGGAGGCTTGGCGTGCTGCGGTTCATGGGGTCTCAAAGAGTCAGACATGACTGAGCGACTGAACTGAACTGAACTGAAGACTGTGGAACACCAAAGCCATAGAAGCTGAAGTGCTGCTGATTTACTTGCTTCCTTAAGAATCTGCCTGCAATGCAGGAGACCTGGGTTTGATCCTTGGGTGGAGAAGGTTCCATTGGAGAAAGGGAATGGCTACCCACTCCAGTATTATTGCCTGGAGAATCCCATGGACAGAGGAGCCTGGCAGGCTACAGTCTATGGGGTTGCAAAAGAGTTGGACACGACTGAGCGACTTAACACTAATTTTGCAGCTTTTATTTTTTTAAAGATTTTTCTGGTGTGGACCATTCTTTAAGTCTTTATTGAATTTGTTACAACCTTGCTTCTGTTTTACCTTTTGGTTGTTTGGCCATGAGGCATGTGGGATCATCTTAGCTCCCCGACCAGCGGTCAAACCCGCATCCCCGGCACCAGAAGGCAAAGTCTTAACCACTGGACCACCACGGAAGTCCCAGCAGCTTTTTAGATCATGGAATATATGTTGTGCACATCCAGCTGCACAAAGCAAATAGAGCTTCAGCAAGTGAGAAGTAGGCGCTGTGATGCTGCAGAGGCCTGCCAGAGAACGAGAGAGAACTAGTGGTTAACACTTGTCAAGATGAAGGCTCGGTTCAGTTCAGTCACTCCGTCATGTCTGGCCCTTTGCGACCCCCACGGACTGCAGCACGCCAGGCCTCCCTGTCCCTCACCAACTCCCGGAGTTGAAGGTTAATCAGAAGCAGAAGGCTAAACAGAAGCACACAGATTGGGTGTTGGCTTCAGAGAAGTTCAAGGAGATAAGAAGAGGCAGGCCTGTGTACACTGTTAGTGAAGAATAGTTACTCTCTCAGTTCAGTTCAGTCGCTCAGTCGTGTTCGACTTTTTGTGACCCCATGGACTGCAGCACACCAGGCCTCCCGGTCCATCACCAACTCCCGGAGTTTACTTATACTCATGTCCATTGAGTCAGTGATGCCATCCAACCATCTCATCCTCTGCCGTCCCCTTCTTCTCCCACCTGCAGTCTTTCCCAGCATCGGGGTCTTTTCAAATGAGTCAGTTCTTCACATCAGACGGCCAAAGTATTGGAGTTTCAGCTTCAACATCAGTCCTTCCAATGAATATTCAAGGCTGATTTCCTTTAGGATGGACTGATTTGAGCTATTCTTTAGTTTCTAGATTTTTGACTGCTTTATAAGCCCAGATTGAGTCATTAATTTGTCCAAAGTTGAGAATTACAAAATATCCCTGAGGCACATACCACGTGATTGAAAAGATAAGGTTCATCATGAGAAACACAAAAATTGAAGGTAGTACGTAATCAATTGATGCTTCCCTTGTAGCTCAGTCAGTAAAGAAACTGCCTACAAGGCAGAGAGCCAGGTTTGATTCCTGGGTTGGGAAGATCCCCTGGAGAAGGAAGTAGCAACCCATTCCAGTATTCTTGCCTGGAGAATCTCATGGAGAGAGGAGCCTGGCCGGCTACAGTCTATGGGGTTGCAAGAATCGAACATGACTTAGCAAGTAAACCACCACAACCAGCTAATCAATTTTTACGTTCTGTGATGCTAGCTGTTAATGAGGTGGAGGTTCCGATATAGGCATTCATTCACTAACTGAATAGGTAGTGTTTTTTGATTGCCGCCCCTCTTGTCAGATACTCTTCTGGGTATTGGGCAGTCTAGAGATGAGTAAGGCGGAACATTTCTGCCATCCTGGCGGTTTCATTCTGGTGGGAGGTTTTTCCCCTTTGTGGTGCTTTTATTCTGGTGGGGAGACAGCCAATATGCAAGGTATTTTTGGATAGTGGTAGGAGTAACTGAGGGTCTCTTTTAGACTGAGTGGTTAGGGAAAGCTTCATTAAAGAGGTAATATTTGACTTGAAGGGTAGAACTGGTCACTCTGAGGTCTGGAGATTAGGGTGGTGATGGGGGTGTCAAGCGTATGTGAAGGCCCTGAGGCAGAACGCCTAGTGAAGGTTGGCTGGATTTTTATAAGTGACGGGAAGTGGTAGGAAGTGAGCTTAGAAAGACAGAGGGGTCAGGCCGCATAGGAGCCTGTAGGCCGGGGCAAGGGCCTAGGATGAAGGTGAACTAGAGGCTCAGACAGCAAAGAATCTGCCTCCGAGGAAGGAGACCCTGGTTTGACCCCTGGGTTGGGAAGATGTCCTGGAGAAGGGCATGGCTACCGACCCCAGTATTCTGGCCTGGAGAATTCCGTGGACAGAGGAGCCTGGCGGGCTACAGCCCATGGGGTCACAAAGAGTCGGACTCCACCAACACTGGAGTTAACGGTTAGACCTCACTCAGACCTGGATTTGAGTCAACTCGGACTGAGTCGGCAAACTATTTTCAGTTTTCTCATCTGCCCAATGGAGGATACCATCTTCCTCAGGGTTGCTGTGAGAATTGAGTGGAATGTGCATGGAAGGGGGCTTGGCACAGAGCTGGGCACAACACTCCATAGGCCCAGAATTGTTACATTTTGTTACAACCATAGGAGATGTCCTGTAACAATTGTGTAAATAGTTATAGCCATAGGAGATGTCCTCTTGGCCTAATGCTAGTGCTAAACTCAGAGGAGGATTGGGTGCCAGTCCAACTTGACCAATAACTAGATGGAAGCCTGTATTTCAGTTTTCCCATCTATAAACTGAAGCAGTGAACTCAAATAGAGATTCCAGGGTCCCTCTCAGACCCGAAGTTCCATGGTTCTGAGCAAGTGTGAGTTGAACCTTTTAGGGGAAGGAGTAATGAGTTCTGTCAAGTAAAGATACCCCATTTATTAATTAAAAAATTCAGACCTCTCATTCTCTTAGTTTCCCACCTTTAGTGAAATACTGAGCGGTGGGTTCTGTGAAGTGTCAGTGTGTATCCATCAGACATAGTTGTAAGTGTGTAACCATCATGAGGACAATCTGCCCAGAAAATAAGACTTAGAAATGTCTGCACCAAAGTCTTATCTTTGAAATCATTGTGACAAAGAATGGTCAAAGGGAAAAAACCCTAAAGAATTCTATGGAAATATCTTTGGGATGTTACAGCTTTTTTTTTTTTTTTACCTTCTTTCTTTCTTTTCCCCCTTTTTGTCCCCTGGGCAATCCTTTTAAGTTTTAATCTGCTAAATCAGTTTTTTTTCCCCTCTAGCTTCACACTTTTGCTTTTAAGCATGAAATGGAGCCCTGGACTCATTAGCTTCTGCTCCATCTTCAGTCCTCTAGGTAATTGGATGTTAAATGAAAAATGAATATTACATTTTGACCCAGTGATTCTTTTTAATATTGTGGCGTATAGCGAAGAGCATTCATACCTCCTGCTGATCCCATGAATCCAGTGTTTTCCCAAGCTTGGGAATCACACTGAATAATTTAAAGTGGTGTCTCTTCTCAGATTCCACCCCTTCCCACCCCTTTTGTTAGTTTGAGTGAGTAATTATTAGACTATAAGTAGTGTTCCGCCTCCTTCCCAGGTGACAGAGATACCCAGGTACTTTGCCATGACTAGAAGGAAAGCTGGTCATTGTTCTGAAGTACCTTAGATACCATCATCAATTATGAACAGTTCTCTGAGGCGATTAGTAGCGTAATTATAATGATGAAAAATGTTGTGGAGTGTCACGTACAGGGATGTGTAGATTGTAGGAAAGTTCAGTGTCGTGTTTTAAAACTTAACCTAGAGTTGTGCTAGTGAGCTCAGCAGTTTATTATTTTTATTAAAGAGCTGTAAAACATTTAAATATCCATGGAGAAGGAATTTTTTTTCATTCCAAGTGGTCCTAAAAGTATGATTAATAGACACACTTAAACTTTTTGCTTAATTTTCAGGTGTTGAACAACTGTATACTTGGAAAGATGGAAAAACAGGTTTTTGTTTTTGTTTTTTTTTTTTTTACTGCTCATGGAACTGCTATTTGCCCCATTGTGAGGAGGTGTGCTTTTTAAGCACTAAGCTTAAATTATACTCAGGATTGTGATGTTTATCAGTATTTTCTGATTGGTAGACTATTGGCTTTTAAAGGTCAGAAAATAGTATTTTCTTAAATGTTGTGTTGTGGTCTTGTTTGTGTAGTTTAAAAAAAATAATCCTTTATTCTCTTGCAGAAAAATGAAAAAAAAAAAAAAAAAATTGCCAATTTAGGAAAGTTAAACCAGGTGGGCCAGAGGTGACAGTAGCCTGACCTCAGGATTCTTGATGTACTTATTGTAAATCTTTGTATTTAAATAAACCCATTTAATCATTTAACTTTGAAAGAGAAACTCGTTTTATCCCTGTCTTCATAATCAATGGAGTCATGATGGGGAGGTTCTCTGGGCTTTCATGTCCTTGTGCTTAGCACACCAGATGGACTTAAATATTAATTGAAATGAATGGAGAAACTGTCGCGTGGTCAAACTGCCCTCTTTGTTGTTGGATTGCGTTTAACCTGGGGAAAGAGTGGCTTCTTCAGTTAATCCTTATTTTGAGTTTTAACGGGGTTGAGGGGAGGGAGTTTGAGAAGAGACACCAATTTAAATTATTCAGTGATTTTGTGATTTTTATATTCACCTTGCCTGAAACAACTCTGTCCTTTTTTTCCCCTTGCTATTTCTCTGTGGTAAGATATTTCTGACATGAAATTTGCCGTGTATTTTGGTAATTTAGATGTGCAATTCATTGGCATTAATTGCATTCACAATGTTAAGCAACCAGAACCACTATTTCCAAAAATTTCTGTTGCGCCAAACAGAAATTCGCTTCCCATTAAGCAATAACTCCTCATCCACTGGCCCACCCTGCAGCTGCTAATCTGCTGTGAGTGTGGCTGCTCCAGGCACCTCGTGTAAGTGGAATCTTAAGATATTTGTCGCTTAGTGTCTTCCCTGTTCCCTTGGCAGAATGTCTGCATGGTTCACTCCTAGCATAGCACGTGTCAGAACTGTATTCTTTTTATGTATGAATAATATTCCATCCCGTGTATACCCCATTTTGTTTTCTCATCTGTTGACAAACACTTGAGTTGCTTCCACCTTTTGGCTGTTGTGAATAGCACTCCTGCAAATGTTGGCACACACGTATCTGTTTGAGTCCCTGCTTTCAATTCTTGGAGTCTTTACCTGGGAGTGGAAGGGTTCGGTCCTATGGTAATTCTAGGGCTTCCCAGGTGGCTCAGTGGTAAAGAATCTGCCTGCCAAGTAAAAGATGTGGGTTCGATCCCTGGGTCAGGAAGATCCCCTGGAGTTATAAATGGCAACTCACTGCAGTATTCTTGCCTGGAAAATTCCATGGACAGAGGAGCCTGGCGGGTTACATTCCATGGTCGCAAAAGAGTTGGACATGACAGAGCAACTAAACATAACAGTACAACAGTAATCCTGTTTAATTCTTTGAGGAACTGCCAGACTTTCCACAGTGCTGGCGCCATTTTGTATTCCCACTAGCAATATGTGAGGTTTCTAATTTCTCCAGTCTTGCAGCCAACACTTATTTTCTGGTGTATTTTTTTAAGTGTAGGGCATCCCCATAGGTGTGAAATGGTAGCTCTATGTAGTTTTGGTTTGCATTTCCTTAGTGAGTAATGAGGTTGAACATCTTTGCATGTGTTTATTGGCTATTTGTATATCTTATTTAGTGAAAGGTCTGTTCAGCTTCCCTTACCCTTTTTGTTTATTTATTTATTTATTTTTTCCTTTTGCCCTCCTTACATTGGATTGTCTATTGTTAAGAGCTCTTTATATTGTTAAAATATTAAACCATTACAGATACAGGATTTGCAGGTATTTTCTCCCATCCTGCGTGTTGTCTTTGCACTCTATTGGTAGGTGTCATTTGATATGCAAAAGCTTTTAACTTTAATGAGATTCAGATTTATATAATAAATATAAATTTATTTATATTTTCCCTTTTTACTTTAAAAAATACACTACTTGGTAAGTTTTATGACTTAACTTTTGCTCCCTACATTGTACCCATTTCTTTTTATTTATTTATTTTTTGCTTGAGAAAGGTTTCCATAGGCAGCGTGTCAGTAACTTATGGAAACCTTTCATGAGCAACTGAGCTGATTTTTGAGAAAGCAGGAGGCAAGGTTTTTTGGTTTATCTTTCTCTTACTTTTTTTTTTCCCCCTCTCGTTTAAGTTTGATCTTTGTTTCTTGATTTCTGATTCTTGGTCTTCAAAATGATTACTCTCTTTGCCAAAGTTGACACGCTCTGCAGATTCCATTTGATATTTCAAGTATTTGAAGAGTCCTATGACTCTTCTGATAAAGGGGGGGAAATGTAAATCTTTCTGATGTTTGTTGATTATTTTGCTCAGTAGGACCGAAATGTCACTTGCATTTAAGTATTTTCTGTTTCTAATCGCAGTTCTCCGAAAATCCATGTAAGACAGGGCCAGATGTTAGAACACCAAATTTTTGGTGTTGGGGACGTACACTTTAGTGGTTAAACATAAGAGTTAGAAGAGAAATTTAGAAAGTATTATAGATTGATAAGCATAGTCCATGAAACACTGGGCTCACTCTTTCTTCCATACAGAAATGAAAGCGTATGTTGATTTTGACGAAAGTGAAAAGTAAACTAAATGTCACTTGGCATTTTGTTGGCCTCGGATCTGGATTAACCAGCACTTTTCATGCTTTGCTGTTTAATATGTGGTGATGCTTAGAGCGTAGACCTGGATGCATGGCTTTGAGTTTGATGGTAAATGTGATTTTTTTTTTCCTTCTGATTGTTTGAATACCAGTAGTTCTTTATTCAGGAGAGCACTGTTTCCCCAGTCCTCGCCACAGGCACAGGCTGGCAGGCGGTGATGACGAGCGGCCTGCCAGGAGGGTGGCCTGGCTGACTAGGAGGTGTGTGATAGGAACACGTGGTTTCTTTCTTTCCGGTTTCCTTTATAATATTATCAGAAAACGAAGAGAATGTTAAAGAATGAGGAAATAGAAGAGTCTAACGTGTAAAACCTGCTGGACTTCTGCAGCAGTGACATAGTAAAATTTGGCACTTTGATTTTTTCTCCCCCCTGGTATCAGCTGAGTCTCCAGTGTACTTATCCAAATGTGAGTGATAATGATAGTGACTTAAAACAGGCGGGTCCTTGGGAAATTTTTGTGTTTTGGAGCCTGTAATAAAAGAAAAAAGTTACAAACTTGACTTTGCGTTCGTTTGATTTGGCTGTTTTCTTAAAGCTAACTTAATCTCTGTGTTAACCCCTTACTGTGTGCTAGGTCTGGGGATACAGTGATGAATAATCTGAACACCATAGCTCTGTTACTTAAGTCTTCAACAAGGGAGCATGGCTTCATTTTAGTAAAAGCTTTTCAGAATTTTGAGTGATTTTTATATTCCCAGAGGATGTGTTTAATTGAGGGTCAGTTGATGTTAACATTCCTTAATTGCCAAGAATAATAGTGGATATATTTTATTGTAGATATTTAAGGCAGAAAAATTTTTAAAGAAATTCATGAAGACACATTTCATTTCTTAACACTGTCCCCACCCCGCCCACCCCCGGCCGAGCCCATTGGTTGTACTTGCTTTTGGTGGTGTTTATATTTGTTATTCTTTAGTCACTAAGTCACACCAGACTTTTGTGACCCTGTGGACTGTAGCCCTGCCAGGCTCCTCTGTTCATGAGATTTCCCAGGAAAGAATTCTGGAGTGGGTTGCCATTTTTTACTCCAGGGGATCTTCCCAACCCAGGGATTGAGACTGCATTTCCTGCAATGCAGGTAGATTCTTTCCCCTTGAGCCACCTGGGGGTGTTTATATTTAAACATGGAATGTTTCCGATGTTTATCTCCTGAACAGAGTCATGGCGATGGTGGTGAGCAGTGACCACTTCGTTTCTTATAACGAAGTTTCTTAGATGCTCTCGACCAGCAGAGGGAGGATGTGTTTTTATGCTGAGGTCTCTTCCTTTCCACCTGGAAGTATCAGTTTTAGAACAGACGTCTGGTACTTTCTCAGTGCCATAGAGATAAAGTTCTCAGAGAGCATTTGTCAGATAAGGATTAGTCTGTCTGTCCTCTACACTTCAGTGGCTTTCATGGCTTTTAGGATAAAGTTCAGTCTCCTTATGGTAGCTTAGAAAAGTTTTTGTGGTCTGGCTTCTGCCTTCCTCTTCAGTTTCATTTATGCCTCTTCTCTCCCTCCAGCCCCATGGACTTCCTGCCTGGTTTCCAGCATAGACTAGGCTCTTCCCTTAAGCGTTTCTCTGGCTGACGCAAATACTCCTGCCTGTCCTTGGATCTGTAATTCGGTGTCAAATGCATGGGCCTCATCTTTCTTGTTTACTGTTGTATCCCTGCCTAGAACTTAGTGTTAGCTAGCTGCTCAGTCGTGTCCGATCCTCTGCAACCCCATGAACTGTAACTCGTCAGGCTTCTCTGTCCATGGAGTTCTCCAGGCAAGAATACTGCAGTGGGTTGCTATACCCTCCTCCAGGGGATCTTCCTGACCCAGGGCTTGAACCTGGGTCTCTTAACATTGCAGGCAGATTCCTCACCATCTGAGACATCAGGGAAGTAGGTTCTCAATAAATACTATTTGTTAAATTGATAAAGTAAGGTGGAGGTGGACAGATCTGAGGTCCTAAAAAGTACAGTTAGCTGATTCTCTGCTCATTTGGGCATGTTGTGCTATTAAGACTTCAAGGTGAAGAATTAAAAAGGATCAAATGAAAACACAATGGATTTGTAAAGATATTAATTGTAATAGAAAGTATGATTCCTAGCTCAGTTGCAGATTAATTTGCCCAGTTCAGACAGATGTTTGATTTTGAGCTGGGGGGTGTGGGTAGGTGCTGGTTTGTGGGCAGATGACAAGTAGGGGTTCTGAAGTTTTCCCTATTTGAGATTCAATATGGATTTTAACCCTTTGAGGTGCTTTGTATCTTATATAGTATGTGTAGGATAATGCTTCGAACTTGCAAATCACAAATGAATGTATTAATGGTTTGTCTTGTTCCTTAACTTGAAATCTAGATGAAAAAATTATAAACAGGGAATTCCCTGGCAGTTCAGTGGTAAAGACTCAGCACTTTAACTGCTGTGGGCCTGGGTTCAATCCCTGGTTGGGGAACCGAGATCCTGAAATCACATGGCATGGCCAAAAAAACGAAGATAAAATAAAAATCGATAAACAGGAAAACACTCAGTCCTGATTTAGGAAGAAGTATATACAGTTTCTTGTATATTGCTAAGGGCATTGTTTATAGTTTTGAATTAGAAAAATATTTAGATTAGTGGTTTTGGTGTTTTCAAATTTGTGATCAAAGCTATACTTTTTGTTTTGAGTATGCGCATCAGTATTTAATTTGAGAGGTAGTTTTTGCCTAGGCAATGAGAAATTGTTTTATATTTACTTCTTCCGAGGAGCGATAAGGAAGAAACACTTTCTGAAATTGGAAGTCCATATGGTTGTTATGAAAAGTAAGTCTGTTATTCCTAAGCAGCTAGTCTTGCTGATGGGTGGAAGGTAGAAATAACCTTGCCTCTGTTGCTAAGGTTATTTTTGAGCTGACTTGTGTTAGGCTGGCACCCATCATTTGCTTTGTTTGCAAGGGACAACTGGAATCCCAGAGAGAGAGAGAGAGAGTGTGTGAATGTGAGTGGGAGGAAGTGAAACATTTGGTTTTGGTATTGGCTTGATTTTTCTGTTTCGCTGTTGACTTGGCATGCCTGACTTTTTCATTCTGCTTTTAAGTATCCAGAAATCTTCAGGTCTGTGTGAATTAGAAGGTTTGGATTTAATTAAATTTCATTTGGCACTGTGGGAAATTAACTTTAGGGAAGAGTTACTTTTTGGGTTGGCTTAATGGGAAATAGATGGGGAAACAGTGGAAACAGTGTCAGACTTTATTTTTGGGGGCTCCAAAATCACTGCAGATGGTGATTGCAGCCATGAAATTAAAAGACGCTTACTCCTTGGAAGGAAAGTTATGACCGACCTGTGTGTGTGTGAAGTTGCTCAGTCATGTCCAACTCTTTGAGACCCCGTGGACTGTAGCCCACCAGGCTCCTCTGTCCATGGGATTCTCCAGGCAAGAATACTGGAGTGGGTTGCCATTTGCTTCTCTAGGGCATCTTCCCAACCCAGGGATCGAACCTGGGTCTCCTGCATTGCAGGCAGACGCTTTATTCTCTGAGCCACTAGGGAAGCCTATTACCAACCTAGATAGCATATTGAAAAGCAGAGATATTACTTTGCCAACAAAGGTCTGTCTAGTCAAGGTTATGGTTTTTCCAGTGGTCATATATGGATGTGAGAGTTGGACTGTGAAGAAAGCTGAGTGCCAAAGAATTGATGCTTTTGAACTGTGGTGTTGGAGAAGACTCTTGAGAGTCCCTTGGACTGCAAGGAGATCCAACCAGTCCATCCTAAAGGAGATCAGCCCTGGGTGTTCATTGGAAGGACTGATGCTGAAACTGAAACTCCAATACTTTGGCCACCTCATGTGAAGAGTTGACTCATTGGAAAAGACCCTGATGCTGGGAGGGATTGGGGGCAGGAGGAGAAGGGGATGACAGAGGATAAGATGGCTGGATGGCATCACCGACTCGATGGACATGAGTTTGAGTGAACTCCGGGAGTTGGTGATGGACAGGGAGGCCTGGTGTGCTGTGATTCATGGGGTCGCAAAGAGTCCGACACAACTGAGCGACTGAACTGAACTGAACTGAATGACGAAGATATTTTTTTCCCTTAATTGTTTTATTTCATTATATACATAATACAACATGTATACAAAAGTAGAGTACATGGTATAATGGACTCCCATGAACAAAGGTGATTTTCGATGTGACCTTTCTATTTGTGAAGAATGTGAATGTGAAATGGCCCCTTCCCCCAACAAGACAAAAGTCTAAGCTGAGGCTAATTAATAACCTGTACTTTTAAAACCTTTGGATAATTGAGTTTCATTTTTGTTCAGCTGTTTGCTGATCCAGTTACCTAAATGAGTGTTTCTTGATATATAAAAAGGGAAGACTAGAAGTTTATAAATACAGGCTTATTGAGAGGATTAAAGGAGGGAGTATTTGTCAGAGTTTGCGTGGTTTGGTACCAGGTAGATGCTGGACAGATAATTGTCCCCTTGCCTTCTCAAAGTTCCTCAAACAGTGCTCAACTGGAGTAGAGGGGGGAAGGGACACTTGGGTGAACTTGTACCCAGTAGAGAGTTGGTTACAGTGCAGTTTCCAGAGGATTTATGTTTTTTCTATTATCCCATCCTTCTTTCAAACCCTGGATGTTTAGAGCTGGAAGAGCAGAGGTCAGATTTTGCCAAGAATAGACCCTTCTGTGCTCTGGTGATACCTCGAAGGCAGCGCTGAGCTTGAGAAGCAGGTGGTGTGGTTGAGGATGCTGAGGTCTCCGAGGTGCCCTGGGAGCAGACGATTGCTGCTCACGTGTATACCACCTGTGTTCTTGTGGTTCTCTTGGCCTGTTTTTCTGAGAATATATTGCTGGGGTTTGCAGCAGCTATTTATGAGTTTGAGTCAACTCCGGGAGTTGGTGATGGACAGGGAGGCCTGGCGTGCTGCATTTCATGGGGTCACAGAGTCAGACATGACTGAGCGACTGAACTGAACTTGACCAGAGCCAGGTGCCAACCTCGCAGAGGAACGAATGGCAAAACTACTACTTTTAGGACTTGTGTTGGCACAGATTTTGTGATTTGTGTTTAGTAAATTCCCCAGTAACCACACACGAACACCACCACTGATTTAATTATAATATTAGTTATATTAATTTATTAGTTCTATCATTAAAAGAGTAAAACAGTCCGCATAGGTGAAGCCATAGTTTTGGGTTCTGTTGTTTGTGTGAAAAACTGACTCTTCATTGTGAATTTTGAACAAACTCACCAGTAGATTATTTTAGTAAGCTTGTGTCATCAGAAGCATTCCAGAATGAATCATGTTTTTTAGGATCTAACAAATGTTACCACCCTTGTTCTGTTGAGCAATATTTTTGAGCTATTTAATCAACTTTAAGGATGATAAAGGAGTTTACCGTAATTTATTCATAATCATCTTTTCATCCCAAGTATTTTCATTTCATTGTTTCCTTCTCTTTATATACACGGAGAGATATTTAAAAATTTTATACCTTAGGAGTTGCTAGGCTGAGAGAATTGACGTTATAAGGGTGGCGGCAGTTAAATGAATGCTTTGAGTGTTTGTGTTGGAATAATCTTGTACCATCTCTTTGCTGTAATATCTTTTCCTGGTTAGTTCTGTTTCTCTCATTTTAACTAAACATAATGTCTTTATATAAGATTATTTCTGGCAGATGACTCTTGAAAGCTCTGAAGAAAACATGTGGAAAACTTGATGGGAAGTTCTAGCCCTTGTGACGTCACATCAGTGTAGTCTCATTCCTAAACACTATTAATAAAGTTAAAATAGAAGGATCTCACATTTTATTAAATGTTATAATGTGGCTAATTTAATGGGAAAGCGTAATATTTGATATATCTCCTCCTTTGATTGGGTTCTACAAAACAGAAATAAAATCTTTCTTAAAAACCTATTAACGGACTTCCCTGGTGGTCCAGTGGCTACGACTCTGCACTCTTCATTAATGAAGGGGGCCTTGGTTCAGTCCCTGGTCGGGGCGCTAGATCCCACATGCTGCAACTGAGGCCCAGTGCAGCCAACTAAATAAGTAAAAGATATATAGAAAAACCCTACTTGTACTTGGTTATTTTTCTCCAGTCTGATGTTTTTTTCTCCAGTTTGTCAAGAGTAACCAAACTTTCTCTCTCCACCCTCTTTTTTTCCCCATTCCTATATGTACATAAGGGGAACACCATTGATGGCATGCAATTTATTCTTTTTGGTAAAGATGATTATATCAAATGCAGTTAGTTCTTTTATAACATGACTTATATGTTCCTAAAAATCACTATGCTGTACAAAACTGTTGAATAAAAACCATAGAGCTTATGGGCAAGATGGGGTTAGGCACCCAACACTTAAAAACTAAATTAGTGTTGTATTAACAAAAAAATACGGAACCTAATGAAACCAGCACAGTTTTACACATGTTAAATGGTTAAGAAACACCGAAAAATAGAACACTTTGTTTTGAAAAAGACCTGAAATTTGCTGGTGGAAGTAGGCAGTCCGAAGAATTGCAACTCCAGAGTTCCTGTGAAGTGTGCTGAAAGAGCATTGGATGTTGTAACATCCAGTGTGTATGGGATGCTCGCTCGAGATGAACCAAGGTCGATGGCAGATGTTAGACATAGGTGTGTGTCTGTTCAGTCGGTTGTAGTTTTCTGGGTATCGCTCATGGGCTAAATTGCACATAAGCAACACAAAATTCCAGCTTTCCTCAGGTTGTTCCCAAATATGTCACTTGTGTTGGAACAAATGTGTACTTTCAAAATAAGTCTGATAGTGGAACTGACTGTAAGACAAAATAACGATGGAATTTGAATAAATGGAATTTGAATAAATGGCAGTACGGTTGGTTTACACTGTTGCGCCAGGCTCTGCTGCACAGCAGAGTGACTCAGTTATGCACATACAGACATTCTTTAAAAATATGGTTTTAAAAACGTTTTGAAATCTCAAGCTTCCAAAAGAGTTGCATGTGTAGTTTAGTGACTTTTTCTTGAACCATCTGGTGACATTATGTCCCCTCACTCCCAAATATCAGAGTCTGTTTTTCAACAAAGAAGGATATTCCAGCCAAGGACAGTCCACCCATTAACACTGATACTCTACCTCTGTGGCCATCGAATCCCTGACCCCCACTCAGGCTTTGGCAGGTGGCCCCAGTAATGTCCCTTATGTCAAAAGGATACAGTTCAGAATCACCCACTGTGGTCCACGTAACGTTTCCTTGGTCTCCTTCAGGAAAATCCGGAAGAGTTCTTCAGTTTCTCCTTGAATTTCATGACCTTGACACTTTTGAGGATGACAGGCCAGCTCTTTTGTAGCCTGTCTCTTACTTTGTCTGATGTTTCCTTGTGGTTAGATCCAGGTTCTGTGTCTTTGGCGGTAAAATCGCAGCAGTGGTGTGAATGTCCTCGTGATGCGTGTCGGAGGACACAGGAATGTGATTTGCCCCATCGCGGAGGATGTTTGCTTTTATCCCTCGACTGAGAAGGTTTCTGAGGAGGGTTTCCACCATAAAGTGACTCTCTTCCCTTCTGTATTCAGTATTCAGTATGTATTTTGTGGGAAGGTCCTTAATAAATTTAAAGGAAAAGAAAGGAAAAAACTATATATAAATATTGTTCTTCATCAGACTTCTCCATGTATTTATTTACATAAAGCCATGCTTTTTTAATAAAAAATGTGTTATCAGCATGGACGTGTGGCTTTAATCTGTTTACTCTTATTATTTGTATTCATGCTCAATTGTCTGATCAGGCCAGGGGGGCTCCCTTGCCCTGGTGTCGGTCCTTCTGTCTCTCTCATTCTCGAGTACTTCCTTACTTTCCGGAATAACAAGTTGTACTAGGCACACTTTGTGCTTTCTTTATCCCAGACCTGGAATCAGCTATTTATCTAAAACATGGTGCTTTTTAATGGAGAATGGGTTCTTAGAAGCCAAGATCCTGCTTCTGGATGCACTCATTGCTGTTGGAGTGCTGTGACCTCTAGGTTTTCTTATCAATGCATAGAGCTCTGGAATATATGTAGGTATACACACACTGTTACACACCCACACACTACATCTGTATTTATTTCTCCGTGTGTGTGTGTATAAAATGGTGAGTTCACAGCAGTATCCACAATTTAAACCTCAAATCTCAGGGTTCATTTTAGTTTTGTTTTGTTTTTTCTTTCCATATTTGTAACTCCTTTCTCTAACAGTGAGAGTCCTAACTCCCGTTTTCCTTGCTGTTATTAAAATTTACTTATTTGATTAATCCCCTGTATGTAACCCTGGCCTTCCCTGGTGGCTCAGACGGTAAAGCGTCTGCCTACAATGCTGGAGACCTGGGTTCAATCCCTGGGTCGGGAAGATCCCCTGGAGAAGGAAATGGCAACCCACTCCAGTATTCTTGCCTGGAGAATCCCATGGACGGAGGAGCTTGGTTGGCTACTGTCCATGGGGTCGCAAAGAGTCGGACATGACTGAGCGACTTCACTATCACTGTGGAACTCTGTATTCCTCTGTGTCCAGTCCCTGTTTGGACATGTTTCTCACCCTGAACATAGTTCACCTCTCTCTCTTGGCTGGGCTGTCTTCCCTCATCATCGCACTTGGGTTCTCTACAAGCCTGCCCCAGGCTACTCCCTCCAGCCCTGCTTGGACTCTGGAACCACACCCTGGCATCCCCTCTTCTCTGTTGGATGCTTTTCTCACCCTTTCTGGCTCTGACACTCCATTCAGGGCAGTGTCCGCATCCTGCTCGGCTCAGACATCCCTCTGTGTCTCCCCTGTCTGTCCCTGATGCAGGCATCTACCTGGCTCGGTGTGGTGGTGGTGCTCATCGTGTCTGACTCTGTGTGACCCTGTGGACTGCAGCCCACCAGGCTCCTCTGTCCATGGAATTTCCCAGGCAGGAATACTGGAGTGCGGTGCTATTTCCTTCTCCAGGGGCCTTCCTGACCCAGGGATTGGAACCTGCATCTCTCCTGCATTGGCAGGCGGATTCTTCACCACGGTGCCATCTGGGAAGTCCCGTTTAGCTTGGCCCCATCTAATGGCTTCCTTTAGGACTGAAATTTTTTTTATTTTTATTTTTTAGAAGGAAAGGGAAAGGAGATGGCACTGTATAAAACTTCTTGATAAGTAAACTCACATTTTTTTGGAAAAAATTATTTGCCTTGACCATGTCACCTGAGTTTTGCATACTGAAAATAGTGTCACTATACCTGTCTGGATTTCTTTTTAGACTATTTTCTGTGTCTCTTAACGCACAAGCTACTCTTGATTTCTTCCTATAGACTGCACATACGTAGCTAACTAGAGGCTGACGAAGTGACGTTTAGCCCATGTAATTGTGATGACTCTTCTTTCCCTCTTGAGTGTTTCTTCTGACTGAGGGGCTGGGTGTTGGAGAAACCGTCTTTTGCAGAAGTGACTATCTCTGCAGTAGCTTGTGTTTCTGGCTCGCTGTCTCCCAGCTCAGCAGTCCGTCTTTCTCTGTCTCCCAGCCACATGGCAGCAGGTGCCACTTCCATTTGTTGAGCCTTTCTAAAAGTGTTTTGCATTTATTGTCCTCCTCATTGACACTCTAGCTCCATGAGACATAGATGTTTTAGAAATGAGGAGACCAAGGCTTGGAGAGGTTAAATAATCTGTTCAAGGTCATAGAACTTGCTTTGAGGTCACGCCTGCTTTTTCTTTAGAGGTGATGCTCTTGGATAATCCCACGCTGCCAGTGGACATGAATTTGAGCAAACCCCTGGAGATAGAGGAGGACAGAGGCGCCCAGCGCGGTGCTGTCCATGGGGTCCCAGAGTCAGACATACCCAGCAGCAGTGATGCTGCCCCTAGAGGAGGAAGATGAATTTGATTATACTGAGTTTTCCAGTCATCGTTTTTCATTCCTTTTGATTTAGGAGGAGGAAGTATGAACTTTTTATAGTTCGAAGGAGAGAAATAGATGTCATTAGCTGTGTGGAAAAACTGACACTTAAATGACTGTATTACTGGAATAGGCCCACAGAAGTGGTGGGTGTGAAGCCTAGATAAGCCCTCTTTTTTTTTTTCCCCTGATCTGGGCACAATTCATCTCTTTGTACTTAGAAAGGGACTTTGAAGTAGGAGGATCAAAACTTCTCGAACTTCTCTTTGGAAACTAATGTGAAAATTAAGGTCTTCAAAGTATACTTAAGCTGTCTGTTGCTTTTTAAGGAAGAGCAGCTTAGACTTCTTACTTATCAGGTCATCTCTGTGCCGTCATTTCTTGGCAAATGGAATGATGTGGCTAATTGTCAGGTTGACAGTGGGTTTCCGTCATGTGGTTTTGAGTTATTTTCCAGGTACAGAGATTATTTTGTGCCTTTGTCCCCATTATGCTAGCTCTCCCTTGTGACTGGTGTTAAGTATGAGGAACACGTCAGGAATTGGGGGACTTCCCCTAGGGCTTCCCTAGTGGCTCAGATGGTAAAGAATCCGCCTGCCATGAGGGAGGCCTGGGTTCGATCCCTGGGTGGGGAAGATCCCCTGGAGGAGGGCATGGCCACTCACTCCAGTGTTTTTGCCTGGAGAATCCCCTGGCGGGCTGCAGTCCATGGCACTGCAAAGAGTCGGACACGACTGAGCAACTCAGCACAGCACAGCACTGCACCCCAGGCTCCTCCTCCTGCTCAGAGTTTTTCTGTCCGCAAAGCTGCAGGCCTGCCCTGGGGGTCAGCCTGGCACTGTAACCTCGTTTGCACTGCTGTCTAACAGCAGAGCACAGCACAGTCAGGTCAGTCAGGCTTTTGGAAAACGGTGAGGAAAGGAAGCTTGTTTCTTGATAATGTATAACCATGAGACTAGCAAGGATGTTTATACTTAGAATTCCTAGAGCGCTGGCAATCAGGTACAGAATTCATTCTCTCCTCTCTCTCCCCCCCTTTCACTCTACTGCTCCTCCCTCCCGCCTCCCTGTCTCTCTCCGTCAGCCAGTCAGTCATTTTTCTCGCAGGCCTTTAGAAACAGTTACACTGTTCCGCCTGCCGCCTGCTGTCGTGTCCTGTTTAGGAGGAGAATTTGCCTGCCCCCGGGAGATATAAACCCGCAATGAGTTCTGGAGTCACACCTTCTAAGCTCTTGCCCCACCTCTGCAGTCTGCTGGTTTTGTGACTTCAGGCCAGTTTATTGAACATTCTGTACCTCCTTCAGTTTCCTCGCTGGATAATGGATAATGTCAGTTTCCTACCTCACAGTGAAGCGCTTAGCAAGGTCCTTGGCGATGGTGAACATGCCCAATAAATGTTAACCGGCTTCGATGATGGATAGTCTGCCTGTTGGGAGATTGTAATCTTGGATGTGTTTTCTGGACTAAGTCACAGTCACAGGGTCACAGCGTGAAAGAGTGGGAGAGGACGTTCAAGGTCACCGCAGCTGCCTCTGTGTTGCACAGGTGGGGGATGGAATCTGAGAGACGTTACAGGGTTGACTCAGTCTCCCTGCGATACCAAGACTAGAGCTGATTCTCAGTCTCGTAATTCCAGGGACTTTTCATCAGTTTTATCAGGGAGTCTCATAAACATGGCATTGAATGATGGTGCTATGATGATACCAAGATTTTTTTTTTTCCTTTTTCTTTTTTTGGTGGGGGATGAGGCAAAGAGAGGTTTGTGTATAAATAGAAAAAGCACGCTCAACATACCTATTGTTTTTTATAATGCAGACTACAGTGAATAAGTTAAAAAAAAAAAAACAAAAAAACTTGGCAGGTGGGACTGCACCAAAGATAGAAAGCGTGACTGCAGGGGGACATAGGTTTAAAACATGTGAATCGCTGCTGCCCTTACAGACATGGGGTATGTAGGGTGTCATATTGGTTTGCTGCTGGGAGAACCAGGCTATATGCAGGTGAGCAGAAAGATAAAACAGATACAAAGGGCATTGTAGGTCTGTAACCAGGGTGAGATGGGGCATTGTTACAGGTCAGTTGCTGCTATAGTTTTTGCTTCTTTTATTTTTTTAAGTATGTATTTATTTTGGATTGTAAAACTAATACATTCACTGTTTAAATCTGGAAGATACAGCAAAGCACAAAGAAAATAAAGACAGCCTAAGATCTCAACCCAAAGATAAATTGCTATTAACATTTTGTGCTATTCTTTCTCTTTCTCTCTTTTTTTTTTTTTGGTATGTGTGTAATATTTTAAAAACATATTCGACCTCATATGATATGTACAGTTTGATATACTAACTTAAAGTGTTAAAAAAAAACAATCCAGAAGCAAAGTGGCTGTCGTGTCTCAGTCCTGTGAGGAAATCTGGACTTTACCACCTGGCGAGGAAGAACATTCTTTACTGGGTGCTGCATACAGTAGTGACGTCTGAAGTGGCCTGTCTGTACTGCACCTTCGCCTTTATCAGAACAACTCGTATTTCCTCGGGAAATAGATGGGGAAACAGTGGAAACCGTGTCAGACTTTATTTTTCTGGGCTCCAAAATCACTACAGATGGTGACTGCAGCCATGAAATTAAAAGACGCTTAACTCCTTGGAAGGAAAGTTATGACCAACCTAGATAGCATATTCAAAAGCAGAGACATTACTTTGCCAACAAAGGTCCATCTAGTCAAGGCTATGGTTTTTCCTGTGGTCATGTATGGATGTGAGAGTTGGACTGTGAAGAAGGCTGAGCGCCGAAGAATCGATGCTTTTGAACTGTGGTGTTGGAGAAGACTCTTGAGAGTCCCTTGGACTGCAAGGAGATCCAACCAGTCCATCCTAAAGGAGATCAGCCCTGGGATTTCTTTGGAAGGACTGATGCTAAAGCTGAAACTCCAGTACTTTGGCCACCTCATGTGAAGAGTTGACTCATTGGAAAAGACTCTGATGCTGGGAGGGATTGGGGGCAGGAGGAGAAGGGGACGACAGAGGATGAGATGGCTGGATGGCATCACTGACTCGATGGACGTGAGTCTGAGTGAACTCCGGGAGTTGGTGATGGACAGGGAGGCCTGGCGTGCTGCGATTCATGGGGTCGCAAAGAGTCGGACACGACTGAGCGACTGATCTGATTGGAAGGCTCAGAAATGAAAAGGAAAATCATCCTCAAGGAAGTTTTGCCTGGTTCAACAGGCACCATTTGGTCACTTACTTGCTCAGCTCTTGTCTGCTATCTGTCTAATAATATTCCAGGACCAGAGTACAGGCATAATCTGTTAATTTATGTTAAATTAACTGGTTGCCAGATACCGCCAGGTATGCCAGTTCACAGCAGAGAGAGCAATCAATTCTTGCCACAAGAAATTCATTTTGGTCATATGCAGAAAGGAACGCCAAATATTCATGGAATGTACATTATAGATAAAATGGAAGTCTGATGGTAAGGATTCTTCCCTAGAATATTTTGTGCTTCCCTAGATTCATAAAAGTAGAATTTTAGAAAACAAGAACAGTTGTTAAATAATGGCTACATACGTTGGACTTGGCAGTCAGTGTGTCTTCTTTGGAGCTAAATATGATCATACTGAGAGATGCTGGCAGTAAATTAACTGTTATTAATATCACACTAAGTGGTTTATTGGAATTGAAAGATACCACTTTCTTTCCTACTTGTGTAGATACATTTAACTTCAGGAATGTGCTTCCATTTAATATTGTATAATTAAAATATTCATCCTTTTAATTTTTGTCCTTAAAACATTACTGTTCTAAGATTGACTGTTTACACTAGAAGCTTTTGAAGATGTTTAAAATGCAGTTCTGACAAATAGTGGGTTAAAAGTAGCAGTTGTTCTGGGATTGGGGAGTGAGCATGGGGACTGACTAGGAGGGTCTCAGGGAAACTTGAAGGGTGATGGTTGTGTTTCATATCTTAATAGGGATTTGGGTTACACAGGTATGTGCATCTGTGAGAACTCAGTAAGTGACGTGTGCTCATTTTATGGAATATTTATGTCAATATTGATCTCTTATTAATGATATGTATGCTGAAGTATTTAGAGGGCAGTATACTCATTTGTGTAATTTGCTTGGAAATGCATGAAAAAATAAGATGAATTGATGAATAGGTAGATGGATGTATTTGTGATGAGAAAGTTAAGAGTAAGGGAGGGCAGGGGAGAGATGAACTGAGCATTTGGGATTAGCAGATGCAAACTATAATACGGAGAATGGATAAACAGCAAGACCTTGTTGTATATCACAGGGAACTATCTTCAATACCCTGTAATAAACCATAACGGAAAGGAATATATGTATGTATGTATGTATGACTGAATCACTTTCCTGTACACCAGAAACTAATATAACATTGTAAATCAACTATATACTTCAAAAGAAAGACAAGATGGTGAGTATCTGGGTGTTCACTGTAAAGTTCAGCTTTGCTGCATGTTTGAAATTTTTTGCAGTAAATATTGGTTGGAAATGTTATAAATTGGTATTTTTAAGGTTCTAGTTACCATAGGGCAGAAATGGAGCCATTTGAATCTGACCACTGACTTGATCATTTTAATTTTGAGACCTATGGAGAGCAAGTGAAGAATTGTTAAACTCTCTGTCTTCACCACATGAAAGCACTCACAGTCTTTCTCATTGAGTCCACAGATTATTTTTCTGATTATTGTACTGTCCTGGAAATGGCCAAGTAACATAAACGCTGTATAATTGTCAAAGGTAGCACCAGTGTTCATTTCTACATATAATATCCAGTGGGTTCATAAACACTACTTTGCTAAGGCACTTTCTAAGGCTAGTGCTCAGTTCAAACCTGTATTTTTCTAGTCTCTTCCCCTACTTTGCAAGCTTCAGTCTGGATGTTTTCAGTTGTCATGACTTCTAGTTCATTAATTCTCCTTTTTTTTTTTTTTTTTTTTGCTATGTCTATGCTGGGAGGGATTGGGGGCAGGAGGAGAAGGGGACGACAGAGGATGAGATGGCTGGATGGCATCACCGACTCGACGGATGTGTTTGAGTGAACTCCGGGAGTTGGTGATGGACAGGGAGGCCTGGCGTGCTGCGATTCATGGGGTCGCAAAGAGTCGGACACGCCTGAGCGACCGAACTGAACTGAATCCAATATTAAACTCACATAGTAAATTCTTAATTTCTTAGTTTTTGAATTTTTATACTTTAAAAAAAATAGATTCCAATTTATGGTGAAATTCTTTTTTCTCCCCATCTTTTTTCTTAATTTTTTTTTCTCTCTTTTCTCAAATGTACTTATTTTGAAAACTCGTGACTGATGACTCCAATACCTGTATCCCCTGTGGATTATTTTTCCTGTTGTCTCGTTCTTTTGATATTCAGTCATCTGGTGTCCTGTCTCTTGGCATGCCTGATAATTTCAATTGAAAATTGGTTGTTGTGTGTAAAAAACTGTAGTTGGCCTTACATGATTTATCCTATGCCTGGCAAATGTCATGGACGGAGGAGCCTGGTAGGCTGCAGTCCATGGGGTCCCTAGGAGTCGGACACGACTGAGCGACTTCATTTTCACTTTTCACTTTCATGCATTGGAGAAGGAAATGGCAGTGTTCTTGCCTGGAGAATCCCAGGGATGGAGGAGCCTGGTGGGCTGCCGTCTGTAGGGTCGCACAGAGTCGGACACGACTGAAGCGACTTAGCAGCAGCAGCAGCGAAGTCTCGCTTCATTTGCTAGGCAAAGCGGATGGGAGCTGATCCCACTATCCTGCCGGGTACCTAGCTGACCACAGCCAGGGTGGAGTTTACTTCTGCTCACCTGCTCTTAGGTCGTAGCCCTGCAGGAGTTCCAGCTGAGAACCTGGGCTGTTTACCTTGGCCCGTCCTCCACGATGTGGCCTGAACTTTGATCTTTGAATCCTCAGCAGAGGGGATGGATAAAAACCCAGCTGTGCTCTTCAGAGGCTTTCTGCTCTCTTAGCCTCCGGACCTGTGCACCTTTGGGATTCTACTGTGCAAATCTCTTAAAGGGAAAACTGGTGCAGTCCTTTTCACTGGGATCCTGGCCCCTTAAGACTCGATTCTTTAGATCTGAGATAACAGCCAGGAGCTCTGCTGATTCCTCTGCCTCTTCGTGGTGTCTTCGGTCCTTTGCCCAGACTGTCTGCCTCCTTTTTCAGCCTTGTTCTTGGTACCCAGAATTGGCAAATACCCTGAAGAACAAACCAACTTCTGTGTGTTGGCTCACACTGCCAAGGGATTCTCCCCTTTCCAGGATTTTTGTCTCCTTGAGTCCTGGTTACCTCAGCAACTCTCTGAAGTTCTCAACTTTTTTTTTCTTTTTTTTTTTCTTTTGACTTTTCTAGCTGTTCTCCGAGGAATCCCTGGTCTGAAGTAGCTACTTAGTAATAGTTGGAAGCAGACACTTGTTTATATAAATCTTGCTCAAGTGTTTTTTCTTTATTTGGTAGAAAAGATGGTATTAGTCTTTGCTCCGTTTAAGGAAGACATGTCCAGTTCAAAGGGAATTCAAAAGAAATATGACCTGTTGATTAATCTAAAAGTGAATATATAAGTAAGTTATCATCACTAGTGTGCTTTTTGTCTAACAGTATTAATGGTTAATTTAAAAGTGTTTTATTTCAGTTGCTAAGTCATGTCTGGCTCTTTGTGACCCTATGGACTGGAGCACGCCAGCCCCTTCTGTCCTCTTCTATTTCCCAGAGTTTGCTCAGATTCATGTCCATTGAGTCAGTGATGCTCTCTAACCATCTCATGCTCTGCCTCCCACTTCTCCTTTTGCCCTCAGTCTTTCCCAGCACCAGGGTGTTTTCCAGTGAATCAGCTCTTCTCATTAGGTGGCCAAAGTACTGGAGCTTCAGCTTCAGTATCAGACCTTCCGATGAATATTCAGGTTGATTTCCTTTAGGATTGACCAATTTGATCTCCTTGCAGTCCATGGGACTCTCAAGAGTCTAATCCAGCACCACAATTCAAAAGCATCAATTCTTTGGTGCTCAGCCTTCTTTAGGGTCCAACTCTCACATCTCTGCATGACTGCTGGAAAAACCATAGTTTTGACTATAAAAAAAGAAAATAAATGTTTTATAACACTTACAAGCATTAGTCTTGCTGCTGCTGCTGCTGCTAAGTCGCTTCAGTCGTGTCCGACTCTGTGCGACCCCATAGACAGCAGCCCACCAGGCTCCCCTGTCCCTGGGATTCTCAAGGCAAGAACACTGGAGTGGGTTGCCATTTCCTTCTCCAGTGCATGAAAGTGAAAAGTAAAAGTGAAGTCACTCAGTTGTGTCAGACTCGTAGCGACCCCATGGACTGCAGCCTACCAGGCTCCTCCATCCATGGGATTTTTCAGGCAAGAGTACTGGAGTAGGTTGCCATTGCCTTCTCCGAAACATTAGTCTTAGGCACAAACAAGTTAAATGATTTATGTAAGGCAGAGTTTCTCAATACCTGCACCAGTGACATACTGGGTTGGGTAATTCTTTGTTGCTGGGGGCTGTTCTGTGCAGTGTGGAATGTATAGCAGCATCTCTGGCCTTTTACTTAGTAAGACCCCCTAGCAACCTCCTCCCCCAGCTTGGACAACCCAGAATGTCTCCAGATACTGCCAGGTGTCCCCTGGAGAGCAAAGTCACTCCTGGTTGAGAGCCACTGGTCTAAGAGGAGGGCTCAGTTGTCCTAATTTGATATTTTGCCAGAGAAGTGGAATTGAATTTTGATTTACTGGAGTTATTGTCTTTCACCATTGAACTGTTTTCCAGCTGCATTCTTGCCTAATCATTCAGTGGTAGACCCTGGGGCCCTTAAATGGTTATAAGAAGAAATATGTTCAAGAGGGAGGGGGTATAAGTATACTTAATGGCTGGTTTAGATCCTGGTGTGGCAGAAACCAACACAATATTGTCAAGCAGTTATCCTCCAATTAAAAATAAATATAAAAAATAAGAACATCCCCCCAAAAAAGAAAAAGAATATATAGATTTTATCACCCTTGGCTTGCCTGTTGTGAACTGGGAGCATAGGTCACTCTTGAAGACAGACTCTTGACTTGCAGGCGATGGAAAGGGGTCCAGCCTGTGTGTGGCGGCTCCTTGGGCTTCTGCAGAACAGTACTGTGGCCGTCTGTTTTAACTGTGATCTCACACGTGGCCAGTCTAATCTGACAGGAGCAAGTTAACACGGAGAAGTCTGCTCAGAATGTAAACAGCCCTTTAGAATCTAAGGGACAAAGGGCACACAGAGATCAGAATTAGGGCTGAAACTAAGGGGTAAAAGTAGAAAAGACAGCTTCGAAGAAAAGTGAGCTGGAGTGGACTTTCTGACACTGGCAAAAATGACTTAAGCTTTTTGCTTCTCTTTCTGTTACTTGCAGACATTTTACTGTTTTCCAGTTCATTCTGCTTTGATGCCAAGGCTCTTATTAATAATGCATGGCTTTTTTTCTGGTACTCCCTGCCCATCGAGCCTCTTAGGTGCTGAGTCAGAGAAGATTGTTACGGCAGCAGCTCAGCGCCGTGGAGAGAAGCCCCGAGGCGGTGCTCGAAGGCTGCCCTCTTCCCTGTAGCCGCTCTCACCTTAATTACTCTAAACCTCCTGTTCAGAGGTTGCTCTTTTCTTTCTCTTAAAGGCTTTCAGAACTATCCGGAAATGTCTATGACAGAAGGTTTTTGAGAGCTCTTAAAAAACTGGGTCTGAAAAAGAAAAAAAAATTGGTCTGAATGTTAATGTGAACTGCATTTGATTTCTGGGACAATACTGTCCTTTATTTCAGCACTTTCCTAGCTGTTGCCTGGATACGTCGATCCTGAGATCCCTAATATCTGTTTTGTACGATTTAAAATTATATTTTCGCCTTACCTTTTTGATAGGCAGCTGCTAGGAGTCAGACAGACATAAAAGAAAGGGACAAGTAATTAATTGCCTGGGGAGCACTCAGGTGCAGGCTTGGAGCCAACATTTTCCTCCCCGCCCTTCGCCAGCCCATGGCCTTCTGGATGGCCACGCAGAGCCTGACCTTTGAGAGCCCAGCCTCTGCTGTGCCTGTGGTTGTCAAAGGCAGGTCTGTCCGGGCCACAGTTTTATTTCTGGTCGGTTAGGAAGTGGCCGTGTTGGGATGGGCTCTGCGAACAGAGACGCTGTGGAAGCCGCGGGGTTTGTGGTGCAGGTAGGGGGGAGAGCGAGCGGCGGGCACCTGCTGCCGCTCCTGGGGCAGGCGGTCACGTGGGGAAGGGGTGGCGAGGCTTGGACATGCCCTGCGGCCTCTTTCTCAAGTCAGCCTTTAAACCACGACACATCCGAACAAACTCGTTAAATCAGTTTATTGACCTGCTGCGGTGCGTTTTTAAGTGCTGATTTCCCCAGAATGATCGTCCTCTTTGTTACCCCGGGTTTTAAAGGTAGCTTAGAAGTTATTTACCTCTCTTCACAAACAGAAATAACAATATGGATAAAAAGAATACTCAAGTGTAAACTCACAAATAATCATCACAGGTTTTTTTTTCTGGAAGATGAACCTAAAACAGAAGGCTTACGAAAATAACTGGGACTCATGCGGAAGGCCCACTCCGTTCTAATCACTAACTTTGGAGTCTGAGATTTGTTCTTTCCAACCTTCAGCAGGCCTGTGAGACGCTCAGTCTTGAGCTGCAGCGGGGTGCAGACTCGGCCATTGGTCTTAGCTGAATGGAAGGCTAATCCTACCCCATTTTGCTTCCTCTCTGTTCACAGAGAAAGGGGATAGCGTTATTTGAACAAGCGGCTCTTCAGTGTGTCATTTACGTCTACACGGAAGCCTTGACCGCTTTCTGTTATAGCACCGATACTATTGCACAGCACATCATTAATTTGCACGCTCATGTTCTTGGTGTTGTATGTGGCCTCCATCAGTTCAGGGACCAATTTTTTTTTTTAATTAAAAGGAATTCTAAGCTAGCATGTGAGTGCCAGCCATACACAAGGTCCTGCTCTTTGGGCTTTGTGGGTGTTACTCCTCTTCCTTACCTGATGGGGTAGGTGTTATTTCCTTCATTTTACAGGTGTGGAAACTGAGGTATAGAGAGTCTGGGTAACTTGACCGTGGTTCTTTTTTTTTTTTAATTGGTTAATTTTATTTTTGGCTGTGCTGGGTCTTCATTGCCGTGCACCGGGCTCTTGTTGCAGTTGTGGACTTCTCTTGTCATGGGTCACGGGCTCCAGGGTTCTCGGGCTTCAGTGGCTGTGGCTCATGGGCTGAGTTGCCCACAGCATGTGGGATCTTCCTGGACCAGGGATCGAACCTGTGTCCTCTGCATTGGCAGGCAGAGAAGTCCTTGATTAAAGTCAGCACTCAAGCCCAGGTTATCTTATTCTGGAGGCCAAGCTCTTAAATGCTAAGATATAGTCCCATTTTAATGTATTTGGATCCCCATTGCTTTGTAGTAGAAGCTTAAATATTGATGAGTGGTTAGATTAAAAAGTTAATGAATATAAAAGCAACTCCTTGGAGGCTGGGGAGAATGAAACTCAGATTTTAGAACGTATTTTCCTTTTTCAGGTAGATGAGAGGGTATAAATGCTGGTAAGGACTGGACAGGCCCTGATGAGGATTAGAGTCAATTTAGAAGATGCATGTTGTTGAAAGTGGACAGCCAATAGGCTACGCAGCACTGAAATTTCAAGAGAATCTAGAAATCTGGATTGAATAATAATAATAGCAAATATTTAAATAAATCTAGTGTTTATTATGTTCTGGGCTTTATTCTTAGTATGTGACAAATGTTAACTCATTTAATCCTAAATGAGATAGGAGTATTGTTATCCTCATTTTATAGATGAAGAAACTGAGGCACAGAATGGTTTTTGTTTTTGTTTTTTAATTTGCCCAAGGTCATTTAGCTGACTGGGAATTATCCCTAGGTAGTTTTCTTCTGAAATTGTTACTTTTAACCATTAAACTGGCAGTTAAATCACGTTCGAAAGTGAAAGGAAAACCAGAAGACATATGATTAGCCAGACAACACGTCTGTGTGTAGATAATTTGCAGCTTCTCATCTGAACCTTAGCTTTTTGTGAGATGAAAACAATTTATTTCTAAGATAATTGCTTTCCTTAATCATTCTTAGTTGGAAATTTTTATCTGTTGTATACAAACTTACTTCTAAGTCATTTCAGGTATGCTAGTGTTGTTAAATATCAAAACTGTTTGTTAAACCCTCTACCAGTAGGGCTGGTTTGCTACTTGATAAATTCAAAACCTGGAGTTCTTACAGATTTCAGGTTTCCTTGGTATTTTTGATAGTGGGGGAAAAAGTTACCATCTTTCTAACATTCTAAACTTTACTTGCAGGATGCATTTTTCTTCTTTAAAATATTGCTTATAAAAACTAGAGTTGCCAATTTTGTTAGCACAGGGTTGGTTGATTTTTTTGTTCGTTTTCTTTTCTTTTTTTTTTTTTTTTTTGGCAAACGTCATTTCTTTACTTATTTAAAACAGGATTTTTCTTCCTCTAGTTCTGGTCATTTCAGCTAAAAGGGTGATAATGGAAAGCAATGTTAATGGGCTATTGGAATAGAATAACCAGAAATGTATAAGTTAAGATGTTGATTTTTGAAGTTTAAAAATTGTTTAATAGGATATGAATAAATTGAAGATTTACAGCTTAAAACAGGTTTTGAATTGTGAGCACGTATAGTATTTATTACTTAATTGAAACTCTAGGCTGGTGTTTTGATTATTGAGAAATTTAGCTTTAGAAGTATTTGTCTCTATTTGAAATGTTAGAAGCCAATGTTGTGTTTCAGATTCTTTTAAAGTATGGATCCTAATTTCCCCCCATCTCTTTTGTTAATTATTTGATTTTTACCCCCAACGATTAGAACAGAAATCTTGAATTTGGCCATAGGCTAACAAACTGTACCACACCTGCTCTTTGAACCATATTTAACAAAATCTTTATTGGGTTGCTACGGTATGCCAGGCACTGTTGTAGACATTGGGATAATGAACAAAACATACAAAAAAAAAAAATCTCTGCCCTCATGGAGCTAATATTCTAATGTGTAGTGGTCAAATCAGACAAAAAAAGAAAATCATGAATCATATTAGATGATCAGTGATATGGAGAAAGATAATTGGTGGGGGGGAAGGCGTGGATATGTGGGGGTTTTTTGAGACGGGGGAGGGTTGCCATTTGAAATGAAGTTTGGTTCAGGCAGGTCCTGCCCGAGTTGGATGAGCAAGCCGTGTGGTTGTCTGCTGCAGAGCAGCCCCACCAGAGAGCCATGTGGGCAGGGCTTCAAGGGGCCAGCTTGCCTGGTACCCTTGAAACAGCAAGGAAGCCGCGGTGGCTGGTGCAGAGCGAGTGAGGCAGAGAGTGAAAAGAGATGGTGGCAGAAGGGTGAGGATGAGATGCAGATCTTTGCGAGCTGGGTTGGGCCGACTGACTCAGTGAAGGGCCAAGTGTGTGAGTTTTGGGCCTTGTGGTCCCTATGGCAGCCACTCCGCTCCGCCTTGCAGCTTGTAGCACTGAAGCAGCCATAGACAATACAGAAACCAGCTGGCCGTGTGCCAGTAATACTTCGTTTATAGAAACGGGCAGTGGCCCCCAACATTTGCTGACTCCTGGTTTAGAGCCTTGGAGACCATTGTCTGGAGTTGGACTTCTCAGTGAAATGAGAATTCACTGGAGGGTTTTGAATAGAGAGGAGTGAGATCATTTGACTGCTGTTTCAAAAGGATCCTGCTGCTTGCCTTGACACCCCTACCTATGAAGGGGTGATGAGGGTGAAAGGGTAGAGGTACCATTAACCAGGATAGGAGGACCACAGTGGAGCAGGTTCGTGGGTGGGAACGACCGTGCTTTGGCTTTGGACCAGTTGAGTTTGGACATCCAGGTGGAGACGTGGACAATGCGATTGGTATACGGACAAGGTGTTCAGGGAGCGGTCCAGGCTGAACTTACATGTGGTATGTGAGGTCCTGAGGCTGGATAAGCAAAACAGCATGATAGCAGCAGTTAGCTTTGTCTGCACTGTTTTGACACTTTGGGAGTTTTGACTCTTTCAACTCTTAAATGATTTGATTTTAATATTGTTTAAAAAATATTTTTTATTGAGGTGTAGTTGATTTACAATATCTTGTAGGTTTCAGGTGTATAGCACAGTGATTCAATTATGTGTGTGTGTGTGTGTGTGTGTGTGTGTGTGTGTGTGTACTTTTTCAGATTCTTTTCCCTTATAGATTGTTACATAATATTGAGTATATTTCCCTGTGGTATACAGTAGGGAGGGTCCTTCATTGACCTTAAATGAATTTTAGAGAAAACTTGTGCCCCTTTGGTTCGGTTTATTATTTATCACCTATAATTTTATTGTTATCATTCTTTTTTTTTACATACGGCTTTTTAAAAATTGTGATATAAGCAAAGTTAAAATTTACTGTTGTAATCTCCTTAAGTATAAAATCCAGCGGCATTAAGTACCTTCACAGTATTGTGCAGACACCACCACTGTCCGTATCCAGAACCTTTTCATCATCCCAGAGACTGCACTCTTGAAGCAATTCCCCGGCCCCCCTTTCTGCGGGCCCTGGTCATCACATTTCCGCTCTGTTCCTCCGAGTTTGTCTATCCCAGGTACCGCCTGTAAGCAGATCATACGGCGTTTGTGCTTTTGTCCCTGACTTAGTGTAATGTTTTCCAGGTTTATCCTTGTCGTAGCACATGTCAGTGCTGTTATTACTTTTTGAAACTTCTTGGAATAATTAATACAGACTTCTTGTACTGAGTCTTATTTCTAAGAGGAGTTCTTTGCTGCACAGCAGTCTCGAAAACCCATCCTTACCACCCAGAACACCCAGGGTCCCTGTGTCTGGAACGTGGAGGGTTGGTGAGCGACTTCTGCAGCCTGTGCAGCCCTCTTGATTTGTGCTAGAGGAAGGACAGTGACCGTGGTAGTGCGTAGAGACGGTTTCTCTCTGGCCAACATGACTTGATGGGTTTTCTGATATTGTATGGCATGTTTAATCACAGGTTAAGCTTGTCTCATTTGGAATAGATAGAAAACCTGAAAAAGTGGCACTATAAAGGAAATGGTCAAGATTCCTTCTGGAAGAGGGTGGAGAGGTATTTGGGGGAGTGGAATTCTTCAACTGGCTCCTCTGACAAATTGCTGAGCTTGGGGGCAAGTCCTGTAAGCCTGCCCCTCCTGTCAAACAGTTACAGTGTCATTTGCCGTGTCTCCTGAGTTAGCTCCTCACTGTTTGCCTGATGACATCAGTGTTTATGGCACTGTGTGCATTGAGGAAGAATCTGGCCGTCCTTTGGGCTTGGGGGTTAAGTCCACTGCGAGCTCAGCCGACATGTGAACAAGGTGATATTTGTTTAACCAGCATTAGGTCTCACTCGGAGAAGGCAGTGGCACCCCACTCCAGTACTCTTGCCTGGAAAATCCCATGGACGGAGGAGCCTGGTGGGCTGCAGTCTATGGGGTCGTACAGAGTCGGACACGACTGAAGCGACTTAGCAGCAGCCAGCAGCAACAGCAGCAGCAGGTCTCACTGGTAAGGCTCAGTGATGTTCCTGCCTGTAGCGACGGAGAATGACAGATAGAAGAGAACAATGAAGGATAGAATGAAAATGAATGTTCACCTTGACTTCAGAACTGGCAATTGCAGAAAAGCCTTAAGAACAGATTAGTTTAAAAAAAAAAAATTGAAGAACAAAATTGGAGACGAGGTCTTTTTCAAGACACAGTCCCAGTTTAGTGGCTACAGCGGATCTTTCAGGTCATTTCCCATAATTCATCCCAGCAGTGCTGAAAACAGTCAGCTATGATGAGAGGTGAAAAGGATGATCAAAGTATCCATTGTTCTTTCCTTTTGAATCGTAATTGGCTTTGGGTCTTGGCCCTGCTGCTGTTGCTGCTGCTAAGTCTCTTCAGTCGTGTCCGACTCTGTGCGACCCCAGAGATGGCAGCCCACCAGGCTCCCCCATCCCTGGGATTCTCCAGGCAAGAACACTGGAGTGGGTTGCCGTTTCCTTTTCCAATACATGAAAGTGAAAAGTGAAAGTGAAGTCGCTCAGTCGTGTCCGACTCTTAGCGACCCCATGGACTGCAGCCCACCAGGCTCCTCCGTCCGTGGGATTTTCCAGGCCATTGCCTTCTCCAGTAGGGTCTTGGCCCTAGGTTTAAAATTTTTTTTTTTTCTTCTTTTATCAAGTGGGCAAAGGATGAAATTTTTGTATCTGGCAGGTAGGAGGGGACTTTGCTTGGGGCTCCAGGAACCCAGGAACTTTTCATTTTTACCCCTGTTGGCAGTAACAGCAGTAACAGTGTGTGTTGAAGAATATATGGAGGCCAAGGGTCTCCACCGTCTTAGTAGCATGATGAATGGGAACTTTTAAGCCAGGTCAGAGCAGTGATGGACTCCCAGGTTGCTTTTCTATAAAATGGAAATAATAATACTTACTTAATCAAAATGAAATGAAACCCTCTGGTCCCTTCATTTTCTTCTTGATCAAGGCTTGTGCAAGGAGGGATTTGGGAGGAGTGTGTCCTTCTTAGCCTGTTGCATCTGTGTCACTTCACCCTTCCAAAGACCTGGGGAGCTCCTGGATGGCTTCCAGGGCTTAGCGATTGTGTGTTTTAGCAGCCTTATGTTGGGAGGCATTTTTCAGGACCTCGTGGCCAGCCGATTATAAGTCTTGCCCTTCAAAGGCATGCCCGCCAGTACCAAAGGTTGTATCCATTAAGGATGCCCCGCTGGCATCTAGCTGGTGGCTATACTGGGAACGCACGTGCCTCCTTTGAACAGTAGGCGAAGAAACTCAGAAAGGGCCTAAACTCTTTTTCAGCCAAATTATAATCCACCTGTCCTGGGCTCTAGTTAATGCCATGACATGCCTTCCATCCTGTCTGAGTTCCAGGTTCTGCTTTTCTTTCTTGCTTCCCTTGGGCTGTCTCTGGGAAATTAGTAACCAAGTTGACCATCTTCTAATTTAGCCCAGGAGCCCTCGGCTGTATCTGATTGGCATCTGGGCAGGGGTAAGATCTAGGCTCTCTTCCAGTGCCGTCTGATTCTCTACCGTGCCGTTCTTGGCTCTGAAGAAATAAAATTTGTTTATTCTGAGTCCTAGGGTGGAAACTCTCTTTAGAGCACATGATCACATTTGTTTTAAAAGATATTTCTCCTGCCATCAAATCCGTATGTAATTTTGGAGAGTGTGACTTGTTTTGTATCGTGTTCTGGTTATATTTTATTTTTGTGCATAATAAACGATAAAAGGCTGCATAATAATGATAATAATAAAAAAAGAACAGTTTCAACTCTTTTCCTCAGTAGACAGTTCCACTTCAGAAATCAGACAAGGATCAAGTAAAATTAAAAAAGCTTGACTTTAACATAATCACCAAGGGTTTGCACCTAGCATTTAGGATTAGAGATTTGTGTGTTTACGGTCTAAATGGTGTGAAATGGGATTAAAAAAAAGGTAGAAATGTTAGTGCACTTAAGTTAGTGTTGAAGTTGCTGGTGGATTGAAGATTTGTGCTGTCGGAAACACTGCTTTGGGGAAACTAGAGTGGAGTCGAGGTGCTGGGGGGTGGGGAGGGGTGGAAGGACCTCGAGAACCTTTTTCCAGGAGGGGCTACCGTGTGACCTCAGGGCCAGACTTTGGGGAGGGAGACTACTCGAAGACTTCTCATACCCAGGACGAACTTGTGCTGGAGCTGAATGTGGATCATCTTCGCACGATAGGTGGTGTGGTTGTGGTCATCTTTGAAGCCTGTGGTTCCCTTTCTAGCCCACACTCCCTGACTGACATCAGAAAGGTGGAGCGTTTTCTGGCTGATACTCTTCAAGGTGCCTCTGAAAAGATTGCGTAAATGCCCCTGGGAAGAAAGACGTCATCAAAACTGTAGCATCTTTAAAAAAAAATAGGCACGCACACATTCGTAGGCTGCTGTTAGAAGGGCGAGCCCCAGAATTAGAGCGATGGCGCCTTTGTGTTGTAGAGGAACATGGAAGTATTATAATTCTCTGCTTTCCTGGATGACTTTCCCTCCTTACTCACCAGAAAGCAGCAGGGACTAGTCATCTTGGAGAATGAATGCCATCGTGGTTCCTTTAAAGGCTGAAGACTATTGTTACTTGGCTTTTTTGTCTCTCCTTCCTTTGAGAAGGGGCCAGGACAGGCTGGTCACAGCCTTGTGTCCCTTGCACCTGCCTCCCCTTCAGCCAGCTTCCTACTCGTTCTGCGCGTGGCAGCCCTAGCGCTAGTACAGAGGGCCTTCTCAGACGTCACAGCCCCGGCACAGCTGCCAAGGGCAAACAGTGTGCTCAGGAGAGCAGCGGGGCTTGTTAAAGGAAGAGGAGGAGATCAGTAAGCACGCACAGCCAACTCTGGGTCTTGAAGGGACTCATTCATCCTTCTCTCTTTCTCTGTCTCTCTTTTTTTTTTTTTTTGTGGCGGGCGAAGGTGATAAAGTTGCTACAATCTCCAGTCAGTAGCTTAACTTCATCTCTGCTTTCATTACCACTCCCAGCATAAATTATTTAACGCAAAGGCAGCCATAATCTCTTATAATACTTAGCATTAGTATCCTGCTGTGAGCATCATGTTCTCATGTTGGGCTCTAACCACAAATTAGCAGAAGACACTTTAGGAAACTCTTCTGGGGATCCACTTAGAGAGGTCATATGGGTAGAAAGTGACCATTGGAACTTCTGGATTTTTTTTTTTTTTCTTTTGGGTGAGTTTTTCTTTTATTCTTATGTAATTCATTGCTCTACTAGAACAGTGTTGTGTTTTTTTTTAACCCACTTCTTACTTGATAATATTTCAATGCCTTAAAAATTTGCCAGTGACCCCATCTGTAGACTTGAGTCATTTTATGAGCAGGGATCCATAAAGTGCAAGACTTTGTCTGGGGAGCAAGAGTTGGGGTAGGAGGAGGCGAGGCAGTAATAAAACTTCAGTCAAAAGATCCAGAGCCTACGGTTGAGTTCAAGAACTAGGTTTGTTTCAGGGTGGCCTCAGAGTACAGCGACCCTACTCTTAAGATGAAGTCACTCGCTCACCCCTTTAATGATCTGCCCGATTGCTGAAGTCAAGTCTGGAGCTGAAAATTTTGCTCCTTTTAACAGGGATCTAATTGTGAAAAGCACAGATGGCCACTGACAATTTACAAATGTTGGGCATTTGCTGATTTAAAAAATAACTGTGAGAAGGGAAAACCAAGGTGAGAAGAGAGACAGGAAACCAAGTGGGCACGCTAGGCTTTGGATTGTCAGACAGCAAAAGACCAAAAAACAAAACCCAGGCAGTACTGTTCGCTCAGTTAGTTCTCGCTCACGGTTCAGGTTTTCCTCCCGGTACGCTGAACCCCTAGTGCATCCATTGTAATAGTTTTTGGTCAGAGGCACCTACTAACAAATCCACAGGGTCATAAGCAACTCCGAAGGCCTGGAGAGCCTGCGTAGTTGGGTGTGGTGGGAAATGGTAATTGGCCTCTGCTAGGATTCCTATCCCTTGATAAACTTACTCCCTCTGGCAGTCTTGTTAATACTTAAAGTGCTAAATCTATTACAGAGGACAATTTAATTTAATTTAATTTAATTTAATTTTCATGACATTTCAGTCCTATATGGTTGCCAGCAGAGCTATTGCTGTTTTTCAGTCGCTAAGTCGTGTCTGACTCTCTGCAACCCCAGAGACTGTAGCATGCCAGACTCCTCTGTCCTCCACTATCTCCCGGAGTTTGCTCAGATTCACGTCCACAGAGTCGGTGATGCTATCTAACCATCTCACCCTCTGATGCCCCCTTCTCCTTTTGCCGTCAATCTTTGCCAGTATCAGAGTCTTTTCCAACGAGTCGGCTCTTTGCATCGGGTGGCCAGAGTATTGCAGCTTCAGCTTCAACATCAGTCCTTCCAGTGAATATTCAGGTTTGACTTCCTTTAGGATTGACTGGTTTGATCTCCATGCAGTCCAAGGGACTCTCAAGAATCTTCTCCGGCACTACAATTCAAAAGCATCAATTCTTTGGCGCTCAGCCTTCTTTATGATCCAACTCTCACAGCAGAGAGTCAGTGTCTTAAGGTCTTTGGGGAAAACTGCAGTTTTTTTATTGTGGGGTGGGCATGAGTAGGGATTGGCCTAGAGAATAAATCCAATCTCAGAAATTAGTCAATTTTTCATTTGGTGAACCTTCAAATGTAACTGAAGAGAGCCAGAATGTGTGAAGGGAGAGGGAGGCTCAACTGGGTTTGGTCTTCCCTGGAATCTTTTCTCCTCCCCTCCCTATTCACCCCAAACACATGCTTTTTCTTAGTGAAGGTCCAGGCAGTGGAAGCAGCCCTGTCTGAGATCCTGGAGGACTGCTGATGTCCCTTGTGGCTGGAATTGGGGCGTGGCAAGATCTGAAATTGCAGCAACAGGGGACAGGTTTTATGAACACTGAGTCACCTAAGCATAAGGAATTTAGAACTTGACGTTGAAGGCTGTGGAAAGCCATTCAGAGATTAAGTGAGGGAGCAACAGGAAGATTTAACATATAATTTCTCTTCGGTTCTCCTGAGATAAAGAATAAGTGCAATTTTGGGTTCCAAAAACAAAGAATTGGGGAGTGAGGGGCATGGAATAGCCACTGAATGCTCTAAGTTTGTATGTGACCATTACCAAGGTATTTATCCCTGTATTATAATTTATGACACGTTTAGAGAATTCTTAGTGCAGTATTACTATAACTTAGATTTAGTTGGCATTTTAGGTACATCCAAAATCAGACTTTGCCCCCAAATTTTTATTATGAAAAAAATTCAAGCATGCAGGAAAGTTAAAAGAATCACACAGTGAACACATGACCCTCCATCTAGAGTCTACAGTTTTTACCTCTTTGCTTTTATTTAACTCTGGCTTTCTTTTTCCTCTGAACCATGTAAAATTAAATTGTAAATAGACATCAAGATATTTAAATACCTCAGCAGACATCTCCTTAAAAAATAAGGATATTCTCCTATATAACCACACTACTATTACTGCAACTAACACAATTAACAGTACTTGCATAATGTCTTCCAGTATCGAACCCGTATCCAAACTGCCCCAGTGGTGCTGAAAGTGTTATTTATAGCTGCCCTCCCCCTAGTCACGTATTTTTATATTTGATTATGTCTTTTTGGTCTCAGTCTATAGCTGCCTGTCCCCACCTCAACCTCCAGTACATTTTTGAAGAGTCTAGGCCAGTTGTTTCATAGAATGTCCTACAATCTAGAATTGCCTGGTGTCCATTTGATGTGTTCCTTAATCCTTTGTATTTTTTATAAACCGGAAGATCGGAACTCTTGATTAGATGTAGGTTAAAAGTTTTTGGCAGGAATACTCTTGAAGGTAATGTTACCTTGTTTTAATGTTAGCGATGCCCAGTTTGATCTCGTGGTCAAGAATGCCGGTCTGCTCTCCCCATTGTAAACGTGTATTTTTGCCCTTGGCCATCAAGTGATCTGTGGGAAGCGTGTGTGATGTTCCAGAGTAGTCTTAGGAGTTTTGACCACCGTTTACACCCTACAGCATCCCCTCGTAGAGTGGGTTGGCCTCCTGTTTCCGTGGACTTGGCGGGCCTTGCATTGCTGTGCACATGAGCGTCACTTAGCTGGAGAAAGAAGAGTTAACGTCTGCTCATCCTGGGTCAAGCGAAAGACAAAGCCCTTATTACAGATGACAGAAAATGAGTGCTCAGAAGACCCCTTTCTAGCACTACAGTTTGACGTTTGCTAAAGACAGACCAGAGAAGGCAATGGCACCCCACTCCAGTACTCTTGCCTGGAAAATCCCATGGATGGAAGAGCCTGGTGGGCTGCAGTCCATGGGGTCGCTGAGGGTTGGAAACAACTGAGTGACATCCCTTTCACTTTTCACTTTCATGCACTGGAGAAGGAAACGGCAACCCACTCCAGTGTTCTTGCCTGGAGAATCCCGGGGACAGGGGAGCCTGGTGGGCTGCTGTCTCTGGGGTTGCACAGAGTCGGACACGACTGAAGCGACTTAGCAGCAGCAAAGACAGACCATCTGGTCTGGAGGAAGGGCATCATACCCACAGGGTGTTAAGGAAAGACCTTATTCTGCTGAATGTTTATGCCTCCGAGTCAAGGCATTTCCAGGTGCTTTCTTTGATACTTTTTGACCTTCTATAGAAACCACGGCTCTGATTCCATGTGTTTGACAACCGGGGTGTTCATTTCGGCTAGAACGTTGCCTTCTGGAAACGCTTAAATTCCCAAAGAGTAGATAACCCTATTAGTCTGTTACAATCTTCTAGGCTAAAAATAATATGATTATCGTATATTATCCCCATGGGACATGGAGAATAATCTCCTTTCCAAAAGAGGATCTGGAGGGGGACCAAAGGGCTGTCTGCGGGAAAATACTTTGGGGTCGTGGGCTTGATGGAGAGAACTTGCTCGGTCAAGTTATGACCGGAAGCCCCAGAAGTTTTAGGATGATAATAAATCATTTGGAGGTAGGCGAAAGTACTGGAGAAGGCAATGGCACCCCACTCCAGTACTCTTGCCTGGAAAATCCCATGGATGGAGGAGCCTGGTAGGCTGCAGTCCATGGTGTCACGAAGAGTCGGACATGACTGAGCGACTTCACTTTCACCTTTCACTTTCATGCACTGGAGAAGGAAATGGCAACCCACTCCAGTGTTCTTGCCTGGAGAATCCCAGGGACGGGGGAGCCTGGTGGGCTGCCGTCTATGGGGTCACACAGAGTCGGACACGACTGAAGCGACTTAGCAGCAGCAGCAGCAACTGGGAAGATTATTTGGATCTGGAGCAGTAAAAAGGTGGGGATCCTTAATAAGGCAAAAGCCTGGTTCTGTTTTTGTGCGCCTCCCCCCATATAAATGTATGATCATTGTTTACAAAAATGAAAAGAAAGAAAAAGACCATGTCCCAAGGCAGCATTCATTCCTAGAGACTGTTCCTAGACATTAAATAGGTGCTGTGTGAAAAAGGCATTCTCAGTAATTCTGGAAACTTTGTAATTTTGGATCAATTTGAACAGATTTGGTTACTGCAAGAATTTCTACCTTTATTCTGTTTATAACATTTCATAGCTTTTACTTTTAAGGTTGTACAAGATTCTACGAGGTATATGTATCTGTTCTTTAGTTGTTGCTTTTGAGTTTTTGAGTTTTCCAAGTTTTTGTTTTTAGGAATAACAGAATTAAAACCTTTGTGCATAGAATGTCCTCGTATTTCAGATAATTGCCTTAAAATTGCTAGATCAGAGAATATGAGTATTTTTACGGCTTTTTGTTGAACTTGCAAATAGTTTTCCCAAAGGGTTATACTGATTTACACTCACACCAGCAAAGTTTGTCAGGTATCAGTTTCACTATGTCATCTCCTGGCTTAGAGAATCTTTCTTGTATGGTTGCAGAAAAACCAGTCTGCTTCTAACTTGAGAAAACAAGGTTCCTCCACCAAATGGCCATAACAGCAAGCTGTGTGCTGAGCTGTAATTCATTAATTTAATAAACAGATAAGTGTCTCCTATTTATCAGACATTGTAGATGGAGAAAAAGAAAGACAGTCTGTACTGGTAAGGAATTTATAGCCTGCTGGAAGAGATAAGCTCACATTTATAGGGATCATGGTAAGAGTTTATATATATCAGTTGGGAAAGAATCAAGACCACCCAAGACTAGTCTTGGGGGTGGGATGGTACCAGGAAAAGGTACCATTAAAAGCGCCATTAAAAATGAAAAGTGCCATTAAAGCTTCTTTGTGTGAAGAGGTGTTACCCGAGCGCGTTCGTACAGAGGCCAGGCGTCAGCAGCCATAGGAGGCACTCTGCTCTTTGGCCGATGGGACTGAGGCCAGAGAGCCTTGTTCAGGCCCAGGAGGTGGGCAGAGTCAGGCTCCCACCCGTGACACGTCTACTCACTCTGCACATTTACCCCCGGGGCACGGCCACGGTCCGTGCAGGCAACCCAGTGCCAACGGCCCCAGAAAGGTCATTTTTGATCATCTCTGAGACAAATTTGGACATCCTTGTTTGCTCAGCCTCTCCTGCACGTGTGTGTTTCTGGAGGTTGTTAACTCACCACGCTGTTGAGAATTTGGGGGGAGGGACTTCCCTGGTGGTGCAGTGGTTAAGCATCCGCCTGCTAACATAGGGGACATGGGTTCGATTCCTGCTCTGGGAAACATCCCACGTGCTTCGGGCAACTACGTGCATGCATCACAACTGCTGAGCCTGTGCTCTAGAGCCCGTGAACTGCAGCAGGGCACGCTGTGGCCATGAGAAGCCCGTGCCCCACAGCTAGTAGCCGGTTGCCACAACTAGAGAAAACTCGCAGCAACAAAGACCCAGCACAGCCGTAACATACATAAATAAATAAATAATCTTTTTTTTTTTTAAAAGAACTTAAAATTTTAGAAGAAAAATTGGGGGTGGGAAGCTGAAGTTAAGCGACCACCGTAGGCTACTCAGCTAGCTAGTATCTCTCAGGCAGCACTTTCATTTCTAATCTCATGTACAGTTTAATAATTTAACAGATAATAGACTAACAGGTCAGTGGAAATGTTTACAGGGTATTTCAAAGCTGTTAATTTTTACCACTTGGACTTTTTTTTTTTTTTTGAATAGCTGGAGATAGTACTTAGAGAGGGTGGAAAACAAAACCTGTGTTTGATTTGGTGGTTTGTCTGCCTCAAGTGGGAACAACCGGGAAAGCAAAAAGTTCGTCAAATGAAATTTTTCTCCTCAAGTAACTGTTGGGATTCCTTACGGTTAATGTCTCTCGTTGCCAGCCCCCCGTTTTCTTTAAATACTTTATGTGTGAAAATTGTCACACAGTTGCTCCAGAACATTAAAATAGATGTGCCAAAGGGTGTAAATTTATTGTCCAAAAAAAAATTCCTTGTGTCTTAAAAAAACAGCTTTCTTTTCCTTCTTCAGTGTGTGTCGCTGTACCCACAATTTTGGATCTTCATCTCTGTCTGTATAGTATGATTATCCAGCATTTTAAGTAGATCTGAAAAGCAGAAATTTGGGATTCATTCTTGAGCCTCAAACTGGTAGCAATTTTAATAAAATGTTAGGGGATGTACCATGCTATGCCATAATCAGTGGCATCACCACTGAAGTGGAATATTGGAGGCGAGTCACTTATAAGAGTTTGACGTAAAGATTCAGATGGAAAGAATCAGTGAGCAAAGTGCGATGGCAGCAGCGTCCCTGGGCATCTGGCGCCTGGGGGACAAGGGAGCATATCTGCTAAAAACCTGGACTCTGGAGGCAAAGAGCTGTTGGGAAGTCTTGGCTCCAAATTGTCAAGTTACTTGTCCACACCTCAGTCAGTCCCTTCATCTATAAAATGAGAGTAATAACCTATTTCTCCGTTTACTGTGAGGATGAAATGAGATAAGGCATGAAGTGTTTAGAAAGGCACTGGCACACAGAGACTCAAGACACGAATTGCTTTTTACAGGAATCCATCTCTTTATGAGCAGAATAAGTTGGCTCATTCTTTACAGAACAGCTGTGTGTGGAGTAGTGCACGCTGACCATCTGATCTGGGGGAGCAATCAGTTTATTTTTCAGGTTCTGGTTTATCTCAGAAAATCTTGGTCCAAAAAGGCTGTGTGAGTTTTGCAGCTGATCTAGCAAGACAGAAATCAAACTTCAGCATTCCTGTGACATATTCAGTCCTTGTTTCCCCTTGATTTTTATTATGTCTCATTTGGGTATTTTATAGACGGGGGCAGGAAGAGAGAGTGAGTGGCCTTCCTGTTTTCTTCTATTTACTCCTTTTCTGCTCTGTTCCCTTTATATTCTCTCCCTTTCCCCATCCTTTATTTTGAAATCATATGAATGTGAATGGGGTACAAGCCTTGGTTCATAGATCTATTCCGTTGTTTTCCTGGAATGTACTTGACCCTGTTAGAAATCACACATTGGGTGGGCTGTAGGAGGTGTTCAGAAGAAAGATGCCAGACGTGAGCCAATCCCCAGAAAACACCTAGTCTGATGGGCCCACACTGAACACCAGACTCACCTTTGCGCCCCGCCCCCACGAGCTCTCCCCAGCTGTGTATCAGGAGTTGTTGTTCAGTCGTGTCTGACTCTGTGAGCCCGTGGACTGCAGCATGCCAGGCTCCTCTGTCCTTCACTATCTCCTGGAGTTTGCTCAGATTCATGTACATTGAGTCAGTGATGCTGCCTACCATCTCATCCTCTGCTCTCTGCTGCCTACTTCTCCTTTTGCCCTCAGTCTTTCCCAGCAGCACGGTCTTTCCCAGTGAATCAGCTCTGCGCATCAGGTGGCCAAAGTATTGGAGCTTCAGCATCAGTCCTTCCAGTGAATATTCAGGGTTGATTTCCTTTAAGATTGACTGGTTTGATCTCCTTGCAGTCCAAGGGGCTCTCAAGAGTCTTCTCCAGCACCATAGTTCGAAAGCATAAATTCTTTGGCACTCAGCCAAAGTGTCTTTATGGTCCAACTCTCACATCTGTACATGACTACTGGAAAAATCATAGCTTTGACTAGATGGACCTTTGTCGGCAAAGTGATGTGTCTGCTTTTTAATACGCTGTCTAAGCTTGTCATAGAATTCATTCTAAGGAGCAAGTGTCTTTTAATTTTGTGGCTGCAGTCACTGTCCTCAGTGATTTTGGAGCCCAAGAGAATAAAATCTGTCACTGCTTCCACTTTTTCCCTGTTTTCCATGAAGCGATGGGACCGGTATCAGTAGTACTGGCTTTATATCCTGACGTCTTCCCTCCATCTGCCCACTCCAAGATTTGGCAGACAGAGGAATGATTCCTCCTGCTGCTTCATCTAGAGCGAAAATACATTTTTGGTGAGATTTGTCACCCAACTTGTAGTAACCAAATGGGACTGTGCGTACGGCGCCTTGTTCAGTTCTTCCAAAGCGGTTCCTCCTGTTAAGGAGCTGAGTTCTGTCTGCTGAAAAGCTCAGTCTTTCATTCAGAGCCGTGAGTTTGAGCAGGGAGTGTGTATTCGCTTGTTTTGACTGATCCCTACTAGTTGGCCCACCTGAAATCTGATCCTGGACTATTTCTTCAATGCCAGGCCCCTAAGTACAGTGCCAAAGCCCTTTGTGATCCGCTCTCCTCTGCTTTCCTCTCCACCCCTGCCTACCCCAGCCTCCTGTTTTTGCCATACATACCCTTCATTCCTGCCATACCCAACTGCTTTTCGTTCCTCAGATGTCTCTTTCTCCCTGTGTGCCCCTGCATCTGTGCCCTTCCCTTCCCTGTTTCAGCGTTCTTACTGCTAGACCATCTCCTAGAGGTCACCTCTCCTCGGGAGTGCTTTCTGACACCCCGCCACCCTCACAGTATGAGCTATGGCTCCTCACCGGGCTCCCTCACAGTGAGCACCGGTTGAGTTTCCTTGTCTGGCTGTCACTCAAGATACTGGCGAGGACTGCATCTTATTTATAATCACCATTCTTTCACATAGTAGAGGGCGGTTCCTGGCTCGTGGCAGGTGTATCATGTTTACCTGGTTTGCCTTTCATCTCTTTCTTCCTATAAAAATACGTATGTGCCTGAAATTTCACCGTTATTTCTGTATCAGCATAAGACATACATGCATGTGCACGCACCTGCACACACGTATGTACACGCTGTTGCTCTTTGCTTTTTTCCAGGTAACAATATATCCTAGAAATTAGTTCATGGGTTTTCCTCAATCCTTTTTTTTTTTTGGTAAATTTATCAAAGTATAGCATACATATTAAATTGTGCACAGATAAATGAACAGCTTGATGACTTTTTCCAAAAGGAGTATACCTATGAAACCAGTATCCAGGTCAGGAAATAAAAGGCGACCAGAAGCCCCCTCCCAAACCACCCCCCCAACACACCCCCACCCCTGCCCTAGATACCTCTTCCCAGGCTTCTGACACTACAGATTAGTCATGCCTCTTTCAGGCCCTGTGTACATAGAATTCATGTGTTGCACGAGAGACGCATCCATGTGGTTGCATATAGTTGTAGTTGATCTCTTCTAGTGGCTGTGTCGGAGAAGGCAGTGGCACCCCACTCCAGTACTCTTGCCTGGAAAATCCCATGGATGGAGGAGCCTGGTAGGCTGCAGTCCATGGGATCACAAAGAGTCGGACACGACTGAGCGACTTCACTTTCACTTTCCACTTTCATGCATTGGAGAAGGAAATGGCAACCCACTCCAGTGTTCTTGCCTGGAGAATCCCAGGGACGGGGGAGCCTGGTGGGCTGCCGTCTCTGGGGTTGCACAGAGTTGGACACGACTGAAGCGACTTAGCAGCAGCAGCAGCAGTGCAGTGTGTTAAGGAGCATTACAAAGCCAAGCAACTTAGTGGGGACCAAGCGTAAGTGAAGTCTCTCAGTTGTGTCCAACTCTTGGCTATACAGTCCTTGAAATTCTGGGGCCAGATTACTGGAGTGGGTAGCCGTTCCCTTCTCCAGGGGATCTTCCCAACCTAGGGATCGAACCCAGGTCTCCCACATTGCAGGCAGATTCTTTACCAGCTGAGCCACCAGGGAAGCCTAAGAATACTGGAGTGGGTAGCCTATCCCTTCCCCAGGGGATCTTCCTGACCCAGGAATTGAACCTGGGTCTCCTGCATTTTAGGCGGATTCTTTACCAGCTGAGCTACCAGGAGCGAGAGTACCAGAGAACATTTTTAGGGAAAATGTTATCTGTTTGGCAGCTCTGCTCGGTTGGTACAAAGGAATTGCTGAACTTTTCTTCGTGACCAGGTTCATGTAACGAAGCTGGTTAACTCAAAACATTTTAAGTTCCTCTCATAGTGGAGTAGGGAGCTAATCACAAGAGAAAAGCTTGAAATCCCATATCCATGCACAGCTGAGTTCAGAAGGCTCCACTGTTCGTTGTCCCAACTTAGATATGTATGTATTCAAGTACTTATTCTCCATCCTCTGTGTTCCAGACACACTGTTCCAGCCACCAGCGGCATAGATCCTGCCCTCACGGAGCTCACATTCTAGAGGGAGATAACACGACAGATTAAGAAAAGGTGTCATATGTTAAATAAAAGAATAAAGCCGGAAAGGAATGGGGGGTGCACACACACACGTGTTGGGTGTTGGCGTTAAGACACAGATTTTAAAGGGTAGTCAAGAAAAAGGGATGGCTTTCTTAATTCTGTTTACCTTACCCAGCCAGATGTAATGAACATTAACGATACACATTTAGGTTAAAATTATGAGCTTTTTAAGTATATAGACTCCTCTAATTGTGTCAATTCCTCTTGGGTTCATTATGTCAATTTACTTTGCTTTTAAGCCGAAATGTCAGATTTCATTATCTAGTGAGGAATTTTTTATGAGTCAGAGTCATTTATTAACCTGTGTGTTCAAGTGAAAACGGTGTTCCCTGACTCCTAAGGATGTGGAGGCCGCCTGGAATTCTGATGGAGGGAGGAGAGGATGCCTTTCCGTTAGGGTGCCCACTGCTCTGCTCCCGGAAGCTCTCCAGTTAAAACTGTGGCCCAAGGCTGCCTCCATGGGCACCTGGATGGAAATTTCCGATTATTTAAACCTGAAAGGGGCTTATTTCTCTCAGCTGAGTTATGATCACAGGAGACACCTCAATCTAGAAGAGGGGGCAGGACAGTAATAAACATTTCTCATGAAAGTGTAAAAAAGCTACAAGTAAGCCTGAATTTGTAGTAAATGTTATTTTAGCATGTATCACAGGGCAAGGGAGCTGCCCTGGGCAACAGTGGATTAGGTAAATTCAGCATTTCTGTTGTAGGATTTCTTTGGCCCTGAGCTGTTGCATATTTGCATCTCCAAGAGGGGGCTCGAGTTGTTGGCAGCGCTTTGGTAACAGATGGCTCTGGGCCCATCAGACTGTACCTGCCCACTGTCGGCACAGGCCACACACTCTTTGTCAGGTGTGGACCCCTGGGCTGAAATCCAGAGCAGCCCAGGACAGTGAGTGAAGTCATGGTGATTCCAGGAAGAGAGCGGGTAGGGTGGTTAACAGAGGAAGCGGGGCTGTTTAGCATGAAGTTACAGGTTAGGCGGGGTGGGTGTGAGCCTGGTTGACAGTGTCTGTTTTCCGATATCTGAAGGGTAGGAAAGGAACTTGACTCTTCCGTCAGAGGGCAGGATGAGAACCAGCGCTTAAAAGCGGCTGGAAAACATTTTGGACCCAACCCAAGGTAGAGTTTTTTTCTGAAGATGGCTCTAATGTACTGACTGACTGCATTCTCAGAAGGCACAGTTTTTGGGTGGTGGTGTCTGAGGAGGTATTGAAAAGTGTTCTTTAAAATCCCATCCAACCCTGAGTCTATGAATCTGTGATTATTTTCTTTGGCAAAAATTTGCTTCTCTGGCTTTTTTTTTTTCAGCCTTTTGCTAATTCCTGTGGAGAGTTTACAAAAAACATTAATAATATGTGGTTTGTGTAATTTGTTAATTGAATGACAAGATGAACACATGAGACAGTTGTTAGCAAACTAAGACAAAATAAAAACAAAAGGCACATTTTTGAATACCACAGAAATCCTAGAAGGGGAAGACTGGAGAAGTAGCTACACTGGGGTTTGAAGGATTAATGAGATTTGCACGGCCGCAGGGAGAGCAGAAGCATTGAGGATCAGCAGAAGCCCAGGCACGAAGGCCAGAGATGCAGAAGGCTTTTGAGGAGGAGCTGTGTGGGTATATCTGTAATTAAGAAAGATCCGCCCGGCAGCTTTGTGTAGGAGATAAAGACTTGATTGCCATCTTCTTAAGAGCTATAGTTTAAGTCATGTGGGTGTGAAATCTCTGAAGGACAGGTGGCTAGAACACAGATGAGCAAGTTCTTAAGCTTAGCGGTTAGAGCATAGTTAGACCTGGTTCAGATCCATCCCTCAGTGACCTTGGAGAAGCAAGGTGGAGAAACTGAAGCCTAGAAGTCAACCCTGAGTCGGATAGTATTACTTGCCTCTTAGGTTATGAGGATTAAGTGAGATAAAGAATTAAGTGCTCGATATGTGTTACTCACTATTACTGATTATGTAGCTGAAGTTCCCTACCTAGAGCGGTGATTCTGGAAACGTGCTCCTCTGCCCAGCCACACGGGTGTCACCTGTGAGCTTGTTACAAGTGCAAGTTCATGGGCGCCACTCAGACTTAGGGAATTAGGGTCTGGGGGTAGGTGGGAGGTGTAGGAACGGGCTCCCCAGGTGATAGGCAGGGAAAGGTTTGAGAACAGCCCTAGGGGAATCGAACAGAATTAGATAGGAAGGGAGTTGTTGTTTTTTTCCCCCCCTCATTTATTTATTTTTAATTGAAGGATAATTATGATATTGTATTGTTCTCTGCCATACATCAACATGGATCAGTCATAGGTTTAGAGTTTTTTAAAGAGGGGCTAACAATGGTATCCTTTACAGTGGAGAGGATAAAAAGCTCAGAGAAGATGAAATTTGGGGGAAAAGAGGTAGTGTGTATTTTTTGCAGTGCGTGACAGCTTTACACAAGTGTTCAATAAATATTTGTCTTTATATTATTGAAGACAGCTGGTTTAATAGTATGCTGGGGATGGAAGGAAGATTTGGTGTAATACGTATAACATACATAATATATAGCCTAAGTGATGAAAAAATATATATTTACTGCAGAATCACATGAGAAATACGATACTGGATGAAGTTTAAATCTTAGATTTAACTGCCTGCCTACTGTAGCCAGGCAAGCTGCTCTCTGGTAAATAGTGAGGTGCTGCTCTTTGTTTTCTGAGGCTTCACAGCATTATACTTTCTTTGAGGATTTGAAGCTGTTCCTCCCCCCACCCTCCCACCCCCTGCCGCCCCGACCTGGGAAACTTTTTTATGCTACAAGAGAGTTAACACTGTGTCTGATCTCTCTGGCCACGCCAAGAGTTAAGCATGCCCTTGTCTTCCGGTCACTGCCAGGCCTCATGTGAAACTGCTCCCTGGTTTCTGAACATTGACTTCTCTTGTTAATTATTTGACGGCTCTGGTTTTACCTTAGAGAAGATCTGAAAGCTTTTATGTCCCCGATTACTGTGGGCCACCTGGGGGTTTTCCACATCAAGCGTTGTGCCAGTTGACTTGTCCCTGTCCCCACCCCCCATCGCCAGCACAAGCACCAACCACGGTAGCTGGAAATAAATTGACTTCTAAGCTGCATCCACTTAGTCCTTATTTACTGCCCATTATGTGCAGGACGCTGTGATAATAATGAGACAGTGTCCACAAAACATGTCTTGCTGAAGAGCCAGGACCTCATGAGGCTGTGTGGATTGAGTCTGGAGGAGAGGCCAGGGCTGTCTGTTGCGTACCTGCCTGGAGCCTGGTTGGAGGTCAGCCAAGTGTTCAGACGAGCCCTAGCACACGCCTAGGACTTAGCAGACTTAGAAACATGCCGTCCCCTCACCCCTCTCACAGTGACTGGTGAGGGAAACGTGAATAAATTAGAATGGCTGGTGAAGAAGCTATGTTTATAAACCTTACAGTTTCTTTCAAATACATAGCATTTGAGATTGCAGACAGAGTACAGGAATTATACTAGAGATGGGCTAATTTCATGCTGTAGAGAGACTTCAGGAAAACCCGAGGGGAGGTTGCTTTCCAAAGATGATGGTGATTGGGCAGTTAATCTGTTGAGTATATGTTTTTGTTTGTTTCACCTTGTTTTTATTGAGCTGTAACTTGCGTATAACATTCTTTTAGTTTCAGATGCACAACACGATGGTTGGATGTTTCTATGTATCATGAAGGGAATCTGTTTTAATTGACATCCGGATCAAGCCACTTGCTCCTTTTCCATTGCTGTGAACTTTGGGGCTGAGGCAGATGGATAGTGAGGACTGCTGGCATTCTTTCACTATCTTCTTCTTTCTCTCCAAATAGTGTAAAAAAAAAAAAAAAGTAGCTGGAGCCTTCATCACTGCTTTTAAAAGATAGCCAGGACCAGACCTACATCTAAGTGATTCCAGAAGGCAGGGCAGTTGGTGGTTTCCTTTCTCTGAGGATAACCAGTGAGTCTGAGAATGTGAATTTAAAAAGAGCGGAGATCTTTTCCGGAATGTTTTAATTGATCCAAAAGGTCTTTCTGATCATATCAGGGCTAGAATACTGCTTGGGTATTTGAAGTTCAGGTAGAATATAATTTTTTAAAGCTGTCGAATATGGATAGATATTCCCCTAAGTCCTACTAGCTACCCAAGGAAGATCAGTGCCCTGAAAACTTAGAACCCAGTATGGAAAAGAGAAGTTATGGCTTTGTAGAACCTTAGCACCTAAAGACGTTTCAGAAAGAAAAGGGGGAAAAGGAAAGAAACTCAGAGTAATGCGGTTTTTTGGTGTGTTTTCTGTTACTGACTGCTTCTGAATTAACCCCTTTTCCGTCCCCTTCTGTTTCCGCAGTGAACACCTACCTCTTCATGATGCAGGCCCAAGGCATCCTCATCCGGGACAACATGCGGACCATCGGCGCACAGGTTTACGAGCAGGTGGTCCGGAGCGCCTACGCCAAGAGGAACAGCAGTGTGAATGACTCAGGTGCATTCAGTAAACGGGGGTCTGCTCAGAATGTCTCCTCCCAGAAGAGGGACATGTGCTTCAAATAATTCTCTTCGATGGAAAAAACGTGCATTGTGGAGGAGGGGAAGGTTTGACTGAGTCTTAGGTTATCATCAAAAGAAGCTCTTGCCAAAGGAGTCCTTGTTTGTTCTGTGGACAGTATGTTAAGGGTGACCGGTTGACTCCACTTTCACTTCATGAAGAGTATCTTTCAAGAGCCCCCCTTTTTGTGTAGTTGCCCTAAGTAGGCAGATTAAGCATGTATCTTTAGGACACCAGAAAGGCAGGAGCACCAAAAATATTTAGTAAATAATTTGATTTCAAAAAATATATCCATACAGCCTGTGAGGAAAAATAGGTTGGTTGGACTTGACCTGCACGTATTTTACGGGTTAGCATCGTGGGGTTCGTTGGTTGGACTTGACCTGCACGTATTTTACGGGTTAGCGTTGCAGGGTTCATTGGTTGGACTTGACCTGCAGTTATTTTATGGGTTAGTGTTGCGGGGTTCGTTGGTTGGACTTGACCTGCACGTATTTTACGGGTTAGCGTTGCGGGGTTCGTTGGTTTTGTTTTCGCATTCCATGTGGTGCTGGTGTGCCCACGGTGCTTTCAGAGCTAATCTGGTCCTGGCGGCCACACAGGAAGAATTGCACCATCTCATCCCTTCCCTCAGATGCTCCTCGAGCTTGGCCAGCCCAGTAGGCCCGGTTCACCTTGTTGTGTCTAAATGCTTTAGTTGAAACTTAACAAACTTCCATTTTGTAATCATCAGGCAGTCTGGGACAGTTTCCACAAATTATAAAAGTGACTTCAGGAAGAGAAATTGAATGGATCTCCTAGCTTGCCTTCCTTGGTCAGGTGTGATTTTCACCTGGTGGTTGAATGCCAGTTGCATGCCCGTGTTTGGTGGTCAGACTCATTTAGCTTTGAAGAAGGCTTTTCAGATTATTCAGCTTAGCAGCAGTAACGGACCCCAGACTGAACATTTCCGCCTCAGTTTTTGGAACTTGGACCTGTAGCTTTTATTATCTTTTAAGTGCTAATTATGTAACGAGAGAAAAAGAACACCAAGGTTAGATGGCTTGCCTAACATTATATTGTTAGAACTTGAACCTGAATTGTAGGTTTGACTAGCTATTTTTTACAAAAGACTATACATAGCAAGTTCTTTTTGAGAGAAAGCTGTCTTTTTTTATGTCTTTTTAACTCTTCCAAAAATTGAACAGAGGAAGTATTTCCAGATGGTTAAATGGGTCTTCGTGAAGCATCTCCAATCTCCAGCCAGGGATGGTTTTTATTTAGAAAATGGATTTTGAAATTTCAGTTTACTTCGAATTCATGATTTACCTCTTATTTCTTTAACTGAGGACTAATGTGCTTTCCCTGCGGCTTCTTACTGATCTCACTCAAGCCTAGAATTATAAAACACATACATTTTTCAAAACACTTTGCTCCAACTCAACCCTTTGTTCCTCTCTAGTAAGTTCTAAGATTATCCGGAACTCACTGAAGAATGTGTAATTGCTTTGCAAATGTTGCAAATGAGAATTCTGTGGTGTTGGGATCTCAAGAGGAAGCACTACCTCTGAAAGGGAAGTTCAGTCCTGAGAACTGACCACGTCCTAATGTGTGAGTCTGCCCTGCTGGCCGGTTTAGCAGTAACCAAGCACCACAGATGAGTAAACTGATAAGCTTCGATACTTCCTTTCTTCTTGAGTGCATGCTGAAAGTCACTTTAGAGATGTCCGACTCTTTGCAACCCCACAGACTCTAGCCCATCAGGCTCCTCTGTCCATGGGGATTCTCCAGGCAAGGATACTGGAGTGGGTTGCCATGCCCTCCTCCAGGGGGTCTTCCCAACCCAGGGATCCAACCTGTGGTTCTTAGGTCTCCTACATTGGCAGGTGGGTTCTTTACCACTAACCACCACCTGGGAAGCCCTTCTTTCTTCTTAAAAGTTTGCAAAGAGCAGGCCGTCAACTTTTCAGAACTTTCCAGCCACATTGTGGCCTCAGGACAAATGGCCTGAGGCCTGCCCCGTGCCTAGAAGAGGAGTCACTGTAGCTCCTGAAGTCAAGGGAAAAGGTGAGCACAGTTCATTGTTTGTGGCACTCAGTGTGAAAAGGATCCCACACGCATCGTCTCACTTGATTTGCGAATGGTTCCCTTGGGTAGGCAGGATTTTACTTCCATTTTTCCCATGTACACGTAATCTTGGGGGTGTTGGTGTGGTTTGGTCACGTGACTTTCCCTAAATCCCGCCCCAAACCTGCTTTTGGTTGTGTGATGACTCTTTTGACTGAAGGATGAAGCCATTCAGAGCTCTTTCCCCGTGTCACTCTGGATAATGAAGCGAGTATGATATCCTGACCTTTACCCTGTCCGAGTATTCAGGCCTCTCCAAGGGCAGAGCGTGCTGGGGCTTCTCGCTGGGCCATTGACGAGCTGGTCTGCTTTCTGTCAAAGTTAGAGGGCGTGCAGCAGGTCTCTGTCCCCCCGCCACTGCCGGTCTTGCAACACAAGCTCACGTTAATTCCCTGAGGGCTCGTCACCCTAGAAGCTGAGCAGAGAGTGAGTTAGCCTCTTGGAAGGCTTATCCAGGGACCCATTATTATTTGAACTTGCATGTGTTTATCTTCAAATTCAGTTCAGTTCAGTCGCTCAGTTGTCTCCGACTCTTTGCGATTCCATGAATCGCAGCACACCAGGCCTCCCTGTCCATCTCCAACGCCCGGAGTTCACTCAAACTCATGTCCATCGAGTCGGTGATGCCATCCAGCCATCTCATCCTCTGTCGTCCCCTTCTCCTCCCGCCCCCAATCCCTCCCAGCATCAGAGTCTTTTCCAATGAGTCAGCTCTTCACATGAGGTGGCCAAAGTTCTGGAGCTTCAGCTTCAGCATCATTCCTTCTAAAGAACCATCCACTAAAATCACTCTTCCCAGCATCACTTGGGTCAGACTAGGTAATCATCCATTTTGAGTTTAATGTGTCTCTTTTCCTTGTAAATTGTAAGTCTTTGTCGTTGGGACCTGATTATGATGGGGTTCACACTTTGTTTGCATTATCTCATGGCCTCCTCACGAGAGCTCAGGAAGATAACTGCCGTGTCCCCATTTTAGGGGCAAAGGGGTCAGAGCACACGAGTTTTAGGACTCCGCGCCATGGCGGGGTTGGGACTTACTGACCTCTGAACCCCAGCAGCGCCCTCCTTGCCTGTGTTGTCTTTGTACCCCCTGTGCCTGGTACCCTGCCTCACACACAGGAGGCACAGAGTAAATGATTTTTGAGTGCACGAGTGGATAGATTTAACAAGGAAACACACCTTTAAATGTTGTAACCTAGATCTGAGATTACCATCTTGATTGGCTTCTGCGTTATTGGCACATCCTTGGTGACTAAATGTTGAAGAGGAAACATCATTTCATTGCAGCTTATCCAGTAAAAACCAACTGTTTTTTAAAATTCATTTCAAAGTCGTTTTCTGCCTAGCACAGTCAGAGAGAGCGTTTGGGACCTAAAGCTGCTGAGATAGCCAGATGACCATCACTGCTGACCCGGCCACTCTCGCCAGGAGCTTGGTGAGAGTGGCCTGGCTGAGATAGTTCGTGAACTGTGTTGACCCACCCCGAAAAAAGTGCTGTTGAACACATCCACGTTCAGAGGTCTTTAGGAGGCCAAGTGTGGCTGAAAAGCTTAGTGTGTCGTTGAAGTAATGCCAGCTTTCTTCACCCTTGAAAGCAAACAAGGCTGCTGCCTAAAAAGAACGTACCTTAAGAGATCAGGACCGTGACCTGGAAATAGCCTGAAATAGGGCTTCCCTGGTGACTCAGTGGGTAAAGAACCCGCCTGCAATGCAGGAGATCCAGATTCTATCCCTGGGTTGGGAAGATCCCCTAGAGGTGGGAGTGGCCACTGCCCCAGTATTCTTGCCTGGAGAATTCCACAGACAGAGGAGCCTGGTGGGCTAGAGTCTATGGGGTCGCAGAAGGTCGGGCACGACTAAAACGACTGCGTATGCACGGAACGACGTGGAGAAGCTTCTTGTCACTGAAAGCCATTGGTATGTGAGACTGCGAGTCTGGCACGGTCTGCTCTGGGTGGTTGAGAGAGATGCTCAGGAGACTGTTGGCATCAGGAGAGAATTCTCTGGGTTCATCCAGGCCAGCCATTTTACTCATGTGTTTGAGGTGAGTGGTGGGGTGGCCTGGCATTTCTCATTCTTAAATACAAATTCCCAGGCACTATTCTACCCAGAGAGACAGTTCTTCCCTCTGTATACATGAGCACATACACACCAACCTCCCCACACTGATGACCTGAGTCCCCTTCTGGTTACATACTCAGAAAAACGTCCTCTTGCCCACATCCTCCAAAACAGGTCTGTTGTTGTAGACAGATAAAGTCATTGCCAGGATGTTTTGTACTGTATTCAAGGAGGTGGATGTTCTTAACCTCTTTCTCTCTGGTTTTGGGTGGTCAGTCCATAGTCGTAATGTCTCCTGTCCCAGCAGGTAGTCATCTTAAGTGGGCTAAATCCCAAAGAATGCAGATTCTTTGTATATTACAAGTACTTTTAAAGATGTCCTGATGACATCTTTCTAGTGTGTGTGTATGTGTATTCCCCCCCCCCCACTTTTTTCAAACAGAGAGGCAGGTGCTTGGCCTTTTCGCAGATGGGAAGAGAAAGTAGTGATTCCTCCTGGACCTGTTGGTCAGCACTGTGAAGTCCCCACTCAGCTGGATTTGGTAGTTTGAGGGAGAAAGCAGAATTTTAGCACCCCCACATATTGGGGTAGCCACATAAACCTGAGTGCATATTGGACTTCCCTGGGGGCTTTACAAAATACCGATGTCTGCACCTCATGCCCAGAGGTTCTTATTTAATAAGTCTTGGGTATAGCCTGGGCACAAGGATATTTAAGAAGCTTCCTGCTGCTAAGCTGCGAAGTCGCTTCAGTCGTGTCCGACTCTGTGCAACCCCATAGACGGCAGCCCACTAGGCTCCTCTGTCCCTGGGATTCTCCAGGCAAGAATACTGGAGTGGGTTGCCATTTCCTTCTCCAATGCATGAAAGTGAAAAGTGAAAGTGAAGTCGCTCAGTCGTGTCTGACTCTTCGCGACCCCATGGACTGCAGCCCACCAGGCTCCTCCGTCCATGGGAGTTTCCAGGCAAGAGTACTGGAGTGGGTAAAAAGCTTCCTAGATGATTCTAATATTCAGCCAGGACTGCCAAACCACTGATGTAAAGCAGAGTTCACCAAGTAGGCTGTTTGAATCTACAGGTAGGAAGCATGTCCTCTGTTATAAATACAAAAACAGTTGCCTTCTTTGGTGCCTACCTCCCTTGCTTGAAGAACATGTTTTGGTTCAATATGCTTTAGATTTAAATTAAAAAGTAAAATCATGGCCATAGAAATTCAGCAGGCCGGCTTTTTCTCTCAACGATTCCCTCATTCAGTTGGGTTGTACTTTAGAAGACCAAGAAATTGGTGTTTGGAACCCCTGAGGAGAGTAGGCAATATAGTCCTCCCATTTCCAGGCAGCTGGAGGAAGAGAACTAGGGCCCCACAGTAACCAGGCACAGTTTTTACCATGGCGTGCATGCGTGCATGTGAAGTAGCTTCAGTCGTGTCTGATTCTTTGCCATGTCATGAGCAATTAATCTTCTCTGCCTCTTCCACTTTAAAAGGCTTCTACTGCTAGTGGGAAGGTAGATTTTGTTTAAGTTTTTACATAAAGAATTGAAAATTAGAATTGATGGAATTAGGGTTTGGTGGGGTGGGGGTTCTCCAAGGTGTAGGGCAAGGTTATGGACTTTCACTTAGGACTTGTATATTTGAGGCTTTCTTAACAAGGACATTATTAATTTAGTAGCCGGAAGAAAAAAAATAAGTGGTCTTTTGTTTCCTGCTTGCTGCTGATGAAACAGGAGGGAAGCGGGCAGGGCACAGCCTTTAAAAGAATGACGTAGCTGTTGAATACGACATAAACTGGTTAGAACCAACTGGATCCAAGATGGTGGATGAGTCGACTTGCACTAGACTTTGAGCCTCAGTGTGGTTCATTGTAACACATCAGTAAGCTGAATGACAAACCATGGGTACCATGACAGTTCTGGGCTGACCATAAAAGGTCAAAAAGTGGGCGGTGACCCAGTTCCTGAAAATCTCCACCCCTTCCCGAAAATAGTTGCAATAATCCTCCCCCTCATTAGCCCATGAAATACCAAGCCCATAAAAACTAACCACCACGTATTTTGGGGCCTATCATCTTCTGAGATGGTACTTGCCTGGTGGCTCAGTGGTAAAGAATGTAGAAGATGCAAGTTCAGTCCCCGGGTTGGGAAGATCTCCTGGAGAAGGAAATGGCAACGCACTCCATTATTCTTGCCTGGGAAACCCTATGAACAGAGGGGCCTGGTGGGCTACAGTCCACAGGGGTCACAAAATTGTCAGACACAGCGAGCAACTAAACAATAGGGACAAATGTCAAGGTCATCAACCCATAGTTTAATCAGGTCTCAGACTCGCACCAGGCACGTCTCCTCATAGGAGTTCTGTATACGGTGCCTCACTTTCCTTATCGGTAAAAAGATAAGAGATTGGAGGACCCCCTTCATACCTCCCTCTAGAAAAAAGGCATTTGCAATAAAGATGTCACTGAAATAACAGTAGATATTGTGTGTATGTAGGTGTGTTTAGTGCTGTAAACCCTTAAAAATGAGAAGCCCAAGAAAGGAGACCACCTCAAAAAATTACGGAAGTTGGAAAGCAGATGGACCAGTGATAAAGGACTTCACAGACCTGAGAAAACTCACTGCTAATGTGCAACAAGGAAAGCCAACCACCCCATAGTTGATACTGCAGAATCTCTCAGAAGCTCAGAAGTTAGAATATCAGGTATTTCTGGAGATAAAAATAAAGGGGGCAACTAAGATAAAGATGGATTGAAAGCTGTTTAAAAAGCAGCCCAATATTCTATCCCCCAGCCTGGCAAAGTACTGGAGACTCGATAACCTCCAGCCAGAGATCATAAAACAGAGGGCCTGCAGCTGGGCACCTGGCTTTTTTCAGGGTGCCCCCAGCTTTTCCTCCTCCTGTTTCAGGATGCTTGTAACAAAGACTGTACCATTCTGGCAGGAGATTAGAATGACTTCTCTGGGGAACCTGACCGGACCAAGAAGAAAGACCCAAAGATACTGACCCTGGAGATTTCCCATCCAAACCTCTGACCAGAACACCCTCCAATGAAGAACCTCCATCCAGACGCTTCCAGTTAGCTGATTCCGAGCCCCGTTCTTAAATGTTAGCAGATGGCCAAGTGTCACTGTGCTGGCGATCAAAACAAGTAACAAATTGGAAGAAACAATATGCTGGGAGGAGAAAACTTAACCAGCACACATGTTCTCAAGGGTCAGAGGAAAAGGATTGTAAACATGGAACAAGATATAGAAAAAGATGGACGTTCGGAAAATTAAAAGGACACTTGGAAATTAAAAAAAAGCAGGAAATGATAATTAAAAGGACTAGATAAAATTGAGGAAATCTCTCTGAAGGTAGAGCAGAAAAATGGCAGGATAGAAAGTCAGGTAGAAAAGATGAGAAAATTATAGGGCCAGGAGGCCCAACATCTAAGTCATATTTCTGTTCTCTAGAAAGAGAGCCCAGAATACAGAAGGCAGGAAATCGTCACCACAGTGATACCTCCGAAAAATTCTTGCACAGGACTTGAATCCCCAGACTTCAGAGGCCACTACATTGCCAACGCAGTGGGGCAGGCACACCAATATCAAATTTCCTGAACAAAGAGAAAGTTCTTCACGCTTCCAGAAAGAAATTACTGTTACCTTTTACAAAGAACGGGAATTGGCATGACTTTGGACTTACAGGCCCAGGGAACTATAGAAGGAAGTGGAACAGCACCTTTACAATTCCAAAGGAAAATTTATCTCCAGCCTAGAATTCTGTAAAACCCATGTATCAAGTGAGGAAGAATAAAAATAATCAGATATCCAAGGTTTCAAAATCACTTCCGTTTCCCTGCTTTTAGGAAGCCGCTGGAAGAACATGCTTTACCAAGTGAAAACAAAGAAGCTGAAGTTAGGAAAACTGAGGTTCGACACTCAAGGGAGGTGAATGGACTCCCCTGGCCACTGATGAAGGCAGATCCCAGAGTAGCCTGAGTGGATCACACTCCCAGGAACACCCGTCCACGTTGCAGTGGGTTGGGAGGCGCTGGACCTTCTTAGCAAGAGGAAGACCCAATGCCTGTGTCTTGAGGGGAAGTGAAGTGGCGAAGGGCAAGATATCTACTTGTCATCATTCCACGTAAAACGAAGCAAACAGGAAAACAAGACAATCGGGGCCGGGGGGGGTGGGGCGGGGGGCAAAAAACTTTGCAGGAAAGGAAATGTAATCATCCTTTCCACATTTCTCAGCAACAGAGAATGTTTGTTGAATCATCATAATAAAAATACTGAAGATTGTCCTAACCACAATCAGCATGTCTGACTGCAGGGATACTGGAGGATAGGAAGGACATGTGTGTGGTGGGGGCAGGGGAGGAAGGGTACGAAATCTTCATCCCCAATAGTGAGAAGTTAACAGACCTAAAAACAAAGCATTGAGATCAACTGTATACCATAAAAAAGAACAGAACTGTGCCATTTGTAGAGATGTGGATAGACCTAGAGACTGTCATACAAAGTGAAGTCAGGCAGAAAATAAACAAGTATTGTACATTATGAACACAGATATGTGGAATCTAGAAAAGAATGGTACTGATGATCTTATTTGCAAAGCAGAAATAGAGACACAGACATAGAGAATATATATATATATATATAAGATCAGATCAGTCGCTCAGTCATGTCCGACTCTTTGCGACCCCATGAATCACAGCACGCCAGGCCTCCCTGTCCATCACCAACTCCCGGAGTTCACCCAGACTCACGTCCATTGAGTCAGTGATGCCATCCAGCCATCTCATCCTCTGTTGTCCCCTTCTCCTCCCACCCCCGATCCCTCCCAGCATCAGGGTCTTTTCCAATGAGTCAACTCTTCGCATGAGGTGGCCAAAGTACTGGAGTTTCAGCTTTAGCATCATTCCTTCCAAAGAAATCCCAGGGCTGATCTCCTTCAGAATGGACTGGTTGGATCTCCTTGCAGTCCAAGGGACTCTCAAGAGTCTTCTCCAACACCACAGTTCAAAAGCATCAATTCTTTGGCACTCAGCCTTCTTCACAGTCCAACTCTCACATCCATACATGACCACAGGAAAAACAGCCTTGACTAGACGAACCTTTGTTGGCAAAGTAATGTCTCTGCTTTTGAATATGCTATCTAGGTTGGTCATAACTTTCCTTCCCAGGAGTAAGCGTCTTTTAATTTCATGGCTGCAGTCACCATCTGTAGTGATTTTGGAGCCCAGAAAAATAAAGTCTGACACTGTTTCCACTGTTACCCCATCTCTTTCCCATGAAGTGATGGGACCGGATGCCATGATCTTCGTTTTCTGAATGTTGAGCTTTAAGCCAACTTTTTCACTCTCCACTTTGATCAAGAGGCTTTTGAGTTCCTCTTCACTTTCTGCCATAAGGGTGGTGTCATCTGCATATCTGAGGTTATTGATATTTCTCCCGGCAATCTTGATTCCAGCTTGTGTTTCTTCCAGTCCAGCGTTTCTCATGATGTACTCTGCATATAAGTGAAATAAACAGGGTGACAATATACAGCCTTGACGCACTCCTTTTCCTATTTGGAACCAGTCTGTTGTTCCATGTCCAGTTCTAACTGTTGCTTCCTGACCTGCATACAAATTTCTCAAGAGGCAGGTCAGGTGGTCTGGTATTCCCATCTCTTTCAGAATTTTCCACAGTTTATTGTGATCCACACAGTCAAAGGCTTTGGCATAGTCAATAAAGCAGAAATAGATGTTTTTCTGGAACTCTCTTGCTTTTTCCATGATCCAGCGGATGTTGGCAATTTGATCTCTGGTTCCTCTGCCTTTTCTAAAACCAGCTTGAACATCAGGAAGTTCACGGTTCATATATTGCTGAAGCCTGGCTTGGAGAATTTTGAGCATTACTTTACTAGCATGTGAGATGACTGCAATTGTGCAGTAGTTTGAGCATTCTTTGCATTGCCTTTCTTTGGGATTGGAATGAACACTGACCTTTTCCAGTCCTGTGGCCACTGCTGAGTTTTCCACATTTGCTGGCATATTGAGTGCAGCACTTTCACAGCATCATCTTTCAGGATTTGGAATAGCTCAACTGGAATTCCATCACCTCCACTAGGTTTGTTCGTAGTGATGCTTTCTAAGGCCCACTTGACTTCACATCCAGGATGTCTGGCTGTAGGTCAGTGATATATATATATATATATATACACACCAAGGTGGGTGTGGGGTGAATTAAGAGGTTCGGGATTGACATATACACACTATTGATAACTATGTATAAAATGGATAACTAATAAGAACCTACTGTAAAGCACAGGGAACGCTACTCAGTGCTCTGTGGGGAACTAAATGGGAAGAAAATCCAAAAAAAAGAAGGGATATATGTAAATGGATACCTGGTTGACTTTGCTGTTCAGCAGAAATTAACACAACTTTGTAAAGCAAGTATACCACAATAAAGAAAAAAAGGACACCGCCCAAAAAAGAAAAGACTGGCTGTATAGGCTGATGGAGATAAATACTAAGGTATGCATATATGTACATGTTAGCTGCTCAGTTGTGTCCGACTCTTTGCGACCCCATAGACTGTAGCCCACCAGGCTCCTCTGTCCGTGGGATCCTCCAGGCAAGAATACTAGAGTGAGTAGCCATTCTCTTCTCCAGGGAATCTTCCCAACCCAGGGATCGAACCCAAGTCTCTTGCATTGCAGGCAGATTCTTTACCATCTGAGCCACCAGGGAAGCCCAAAATACTAAGGTAGTTGATGAACACAAGTGAGAGCATTTCCTTTCAGAAAGACATGGGCCGGGATGCTGGTTTCTCTTTTTTAATTATGTTGCAGGTTGTTTGACGGTGAACTGACTGCATATAAAACTATAATAACAGTAAGAATAGAAACACTGGTGAAATAGTATTGTCTGATTAACATTTCTATTGATGTATTGAAATTTTAGCTGAAGGGCTAAGTCAGCATCCTGCCTCACGGAAAGATAATGAGTTAGAAAAATCCTTGTTTGGTGGGCATCTGAGAATTGCAGAGATGACGACTTGCACCAATCGGAGCTGCCTTTTCTTTTCTTTCCTCTAGATTATCCTCTCGACTTGAACCACAGCGAATCCTTCCTACAGACCACGACTTTTCTTCCTGAAGACTTCACCTACTTTGCAAACCATACCTGTCCCGAAAGGCTCCCTTCCATGAGTGAGTAAAGTGCTTGCTTATCTTCCTCTGCTTTTAAAACCGATGTCCTTCTGTTTCATTAAAATAAAAGGGAGAGTGTTCTTGATCTCTCGATATGTCTACTTACAGAGAGATTATAAACTCTTCCTGGCCCTTGGAAATAGGAACTATGAAGGTTGCATGTGTCCTGGCTCCTCTCGAGCCCTTCTGCAGGGTCGCCTATGTTCCTGGTGCCATTTCCCACCACATTTTTCACTCTTTGCTTTGTAACTTGAGGTCTGTTAAGATATCCTTGAGAAAGTGTAGGCAACCAGCTTTGTCTTTTACTATAAATCTCACACTGATTGTATAACTCATTTAATATGAGGGAAGTTATTTTCTTAACAAAGTGCTGGTTAAGAAAAATTCTTGCATCTTTTCTTTCTCTTCCTTTTTCCTCTTCCCCTTCCTTTCCTCTTTGCTTCAGAATCTCGTGTGTAATCTAAAGCAATGACAGTGTCCTGTTACACCTTTCCTGTGCTTTGGGGCTTCTTGGACTGTCTTCTTCCTGACTTGAGTTCGAGATGATGCATGTTCTGAGTTTGGCCATGACCAGTTAGGGTCACTTATCAGTGAATCGGGCAGCGTGTCTGCACTCGGCTCAGGAGCACACAGAGATGCTACCAAGCTCAGCTGCTTTTCTCCTTCCTCTTTGAGAAGTTCAGCTGCTATTGTACTTGGTCTTCATTTCTTTCTACATCCTTGGCAGAAGCAGAACTCCCAAGTCTTTATTTCCTGATTTGCCGCTTTACCCAGTAATAGGGATGAACTGAAACCCAATGGGTTGGGAAGCAGACGTAGGGACCCCCCCATCCTTGTTAAAAAACACAACCCACTGAAAAAGCACTGAACCACTCCAGAGATTACAGCCCTGAATGTAGGAATTTCGTGGCCTCTTACTAATTTTCTCCCCCATCTCTGTTCAGAGGGCCCAATAGACATAAACATGAGTGAGATTGGAATGGATGCCATCCATGAACTCTTCTCTAAAGACCCAACCATCAAGCTGGGCGGTCACTGGAAGCCGTCAGATTGTGTGCCTCGATGGAAGGTAGGGTGGGGTCAGACCCCAGGTGCTGGGAAGCCTACCTGGCACTTGCTGTCATGTGAATCACCATGGATTTCACTCTGACATTTGGTAATTTGCACCCTACTTACCACTTACTGCAAAGGATTTGCATCTGATGGAAACATATCGGAGGAGTGGGTTTCCCTGAGGACTTTGCTGTAGCCGCAGACATACGCATTGTTCTGGTCACTGAACCAGGACCCTTTCTCTTCCTTCCAGGAATATTGGCTAAGCAGTGGGGGAAGGCGGGTGGTGGGTCTCTCCTGATAGATTTGCAGAAGCCATCTTCACAAATGCAGCGCTTTATGCTTTATTTGGCATTGTTGCCATGAATTTAGTGGAGTAAAAAGCAGAACTGTCTGGCCTGACTATGAGAATTGTTTAGTTTTTCCTGCACGACTGTAATCAGGAGACATCAGTAGTGTGGCTCGAGTTTACGGCAGTGGCTTAAGTCAATTCTCTCAACAAGTGTTGAGTAAAGTGCTTATTCCACGCCAGCCCTGTGAGATGCTGCAGTGCAGCAGTGATCAAAGCGGATCTGGAACAAAGCAGCGTTTCCACCCCATCACTGGGATGTAAAATCAATTTAATGATCAGCGTTAAATATATATATGTGTGTTTTTTTATGTCAGTTAAAAGTATTCATTTAGTATATGTGTTGATAATATGGGGCTTCCCAGGTGGCTCAGATGGTAAAGAATCCACCTGCAATGTGGGACAACCCCTGGGCTGGGAAGATCCCCTAGAGAAGGGAATGGCTACCCGCTCCAGTATTCTTGCCTGGAGAATATACAAGACACAGAACAAGGCTTTGCTCTGATATAAAGGAGTGTTAAGACATCTCACCTACCCTCCTAATCTCTTAGTCTAGTGGTTGGGACAAGCACACCCACGTTGTTCTAAAACAAGCTGCGCTAGAATAAAGAAACAGGAGATACTATTGACATAAAGGGTGACTGCAGAGAAGTGGAGGGTAAGGCAGCTCGCCGGAGCCCCCCAAGCGAGCCGGGCCCCAGTGCTGTGGGAGTAGTCGAGGGGACTCGCTGACTGGGCGGCCTCTGTCACTGTGACCCGCTGCAGGTGGCCATCCTTGTCCCCTTCCGGAACCGCCACGAGCACCTCCCGGTCCTGCTCCGACACCTCATTCCCATGCTCCAGCGCCAGCGCCTGCAGTTTGCGTTTTATGTGGTGGAGCAAGTGAGTGGCCCTTTCTTCTCTCTTCTTTCTCTTCCAAGACTACAGTTGAGAGAGCTTCAGGCTGATCCATCCTTGGGGTTAAGAGCCCATGAGATGGAAAACTCACGATTGAGTGGCTCTGTGGGGGCAGGGAGCAGAGGGCGTCCTGCGCTCCTCCGTAGAGACGTTCAGTACCAGCAGGTCTGCGTGCTGCCTGGAACCTCGTTACCCTTGAACAGAGGCCTCTTGTGGGCTGCTTTTCCTGGAACTGCTTTGGGTATTGTCTTCACATTTGAGACCCAGGAGATAAGGGGCTGCAGGTAGAAATGGCCGTGTTGTTCTTCCTTCTGTGTAGGGGGCTGGGTACCCTTCTAAATGCCGTTACACAGCTGACTGTGCCTTCAAATGGCCTTGGGAGAGAGAGGCTTAGGTTTATCCTTATCACCCTTTTTTATTCCTGAGGAAGTTGAGGCCAGAGGTCAAGTGATGGTGAGTCAGTGATGAACCAGGCAGGACCCACCTCCCTTCCGGCCCAGTGATCTCTCAATAAGGTCTCCTTTAGGCAGGGCTGAGGCAGCAAAGATTCTTCTTCAAGAGTTCTTTTAAAAATAAAGTTCTGCTTCTTTTAGGTTGGCACCCAACCCTTTAATCGAGCCATGCTTTTTAATGTGGGTTTTCAAGAAGCAATGAAGGACTTGGACTGGGACTGCCTAATTTTTCATGACGTGGATCACATACCAGAAAGTGATCGTAACTATTACGGATGTGGACAGATGCCAAGGCATTTTGCGACTAAACTGGATAAGTATATGTATCTGTGAGTTTCATTTCCTTTTAATTAAAGAGGTTAAATTTAGAAGGATGATGAAAGATCCAAGGATGACCAAATCAAATTAGCTCCAACGTGAATCGCAATCTACTGATGAATGGATAAACGAAATGTAGTATATCCATTCATATGATGGAATGCTATTTGGCAATAAGAAGAAATGAAGTACTGATATATGTGACAGCCTGGATGAACCTATATGCTCAGTGAAAGAAAACTAGCTACAAAAGACCGAGTATTATATGATTCAGTTTGTATGAAATGTCCAGAATAGGCAAATCTGCAGAGACAGAAGGAAGAACAGTGGTTGCATAGGGTTGAGGAGAGTAGGGAGAAATGAGTGACTAACTGCTGTTGATGGGTACAAGGCTCCTTGGGTAGGGGGGTGGTGATGAAATTGATTAACACTGATTGTGGCCATGGTTGCAAATCTCCATAAATATATATAAAAAAAACCCATTGAATTATACACCTTAAATAAGTAAATTAGGGACTTCTCTGGTGGTCTAGTGGCTAAGACTCCACGCCCCCAGTGTGGGGGACCAAGGTTTGATCCCTGGTCAGGAGACTAGATTCCACATACTTCAACAAAGATCAAAGACCCCACCTGCCACACTCAGACCAAACCAATCAATCAATAAATATTTTTTAAAAAATAATAAATGGGTAAGTTGTATGGTATGTCAATTCTGTCTCAATAAAGCTGTGATTTAAAAAAAAATGAGAAAAGAAATTTAATTAGCTACTTGGGTTGATGCATTTGGCCCAAGGAAACCATTTCAGGTGGTTTGGGGCAGTAGCACAGAGAGTATTGCTTTACTTAAGACTTAGTTCTCCCATGAGATGGCCTGTTGTAGGGGGAGAAAAGAGAACACCCTTTCATGCACGGATAATTGATGCCATACATCTCCTTTTAGGCTTCCTTATACTGAGTTCTTTGGCGGAGTGAGCGGCTTAACAGTAGAACAGTTTCGGAAGATCAACGGCTTTCCTAACGCGTTCTGGGGGTGGGGTGGAGAAGATGACGACCTGTGGAACAGGTATTGCCCTTCTTCTGATGTCTTCCAGAAACACTCCCTTAGGCTCTCCAGACCAGCACTGTCTAGTAGGAATATGATGCATTAAGCCATGTATTTAATTTTCAATGTTCTAGTAGCTCTATTTAGAAAGATTTAAAAAAGGAAAAAGGTGAAATTAATTTATTATATTAATAAAAATATTTTAACAATTATACTTACTGCAGTATATCCAAAACAATACCATTTCAACATGCAATCCATGTAAAATTTATTTAATATAATATTAGAGATATTCTACATTCCTTTTTTTTTTCTTACTAAATCTTAGAAATCTGGTGTGTACTTTACACACATAGCCCATTGCACTGAAACCTTCCCAAACCAGAGGTCAGATATGAGTTATATTTATACAGATTTATCCATGCCATCAGGTAAGGCTCATATTTTAAGTTTGTAGGAACAATCTCATGTGTGAGTAGTGTCAAATAGTATTTTTGTACAGTAAGTAAATAGTAGGGGCTTCCCTGATGGCTCAGCAAGAATCCACCTGCCAGTGCAGGAGATGCCAGTTCAATCCGTGGGTCGGGAAGATCCCCTGGAGAAGGAAAAGGCAACCCACTTCAGTGTTCTTGCCTGGGAAATTCCGTAAACAGAGGAGCCTGACGGGCTACAGTCCATGGGGTCACAAAGAGCTGGACACACCTGAGCCACTAAATAGCAGCCCAGCAACTATGCCATTTTTACATAAGGGATTTGGGCATTCTAGGATTTTAGTAACTGCAGGGCGGGTGCTGGAACCAGTCCCCCCACGTGGAGACTGAGGAACGACTATATATCACAATGAGAGTATAAGTGGGATTCAGAGGAGGCTGGTAAAAATTCAGATAATACAGAAGTGTATAAACAAAAGGGGCTTCCCTGGTGGCTCAGCGGTAAAGAATCCACCTGCAATGCAGGAGTCGTAGGAAATGCAGGTTTGATCCCTGGGTTGAGAAGATCCCCTGGAGGAGGGCATGGCGACCCACTCCATGGACAGAGGAGCTTGGTGGGCTACAGTCCATAGGGTCGCCAAGAATTGGACACAACTGAAGTGACTTAGCATGCACGCACGCATATAAACAAAAGAGTGTAAGTCCTAAGCCCCATTGTTATCCTCTTTCCTTCCCAGGAAGTAGCCATTTCAACAAGCAGTTTCTTTATAGTTCTTTCCATTCATACATAAACAGCCCAGACACATCCCTTCTCCCCTTCTAATCATGTCAATACAGACAGCCATTTCATTATTATTACATTTATGTGGTATTTCCTTGTGTAGACAGACAGCAATTTATTTTTAATCCTCTCCTGTTGATGAACAGTGTTGTTTAATTTTGAGCATCTTTTGTTCACATGTGCAAATATTTCTGTAGGTTGATTTCCTGGTCGCAGAACTGCAGAGTCAAGAAGTAAATGCACTTTTAAAATTTTGATAGTTATTGTCTGATTTTCCTTCAGAAAAGATTGCAAAAGTATTGTGACCAACAGTACATAAGCATACAAATTTTCTTAGCGCACCACCTGCTTTTGGATATAAATGACAATTGAAATTTGTGCCCCATTCCAGCACAGCAGCTCCTGGACAATTCTTTCTCGGTTTGTTAGGTAAAAATGGCATCTCATCCTTTTAATTTGGGTTTCTTAGGAACCTGGTGAGGATGAGCAGCCTTTCTGTACTGGTTTGACTGGTTTCTGAATCTAGCTGGGCTCCCCTAGGACATCTGTTGGGAGAAGGCAGTGGCACCCCACTCCAGTACTCTTGCCTGGAAAATCCCATGGACAGAGGAGCCTGGTAGGCTGCAGTCCATGCGGTCGCTAAGAGTCGGACATGACTGAGCGACTTCACTTTGACTTTTCACTTTCATGCATTGGAAGAGGAAATGGCAACCCACTCCAGTGTTCTTGCCTGGAGAATCCCGTGGACAGAGGAGCCTGGTGGGCTGCCGTCTATGGGGTCGCACAGAGTCAGACACGACTGAAGCGACGCAGCAGCAGCAGAACATCTGTTCTGCTGGCTCATCTTGTTCTTTCTCCAGCTCAGCAAGGAGTCCCCTCAGGCCAGGAATGTGTGACTGGTTTTCCCCAGCACCCCCACACAATTCCAGGCACACAGTAGGCATTTCATACATAGTTATCAAATGAGAGGGAGAACACATCTTCACCCTGTCAGCCCTCCACACCCGCGGGTACTGAATTTGAGGATTCAACCAACTATGGATTGGGGGGTGGGGTGCGGAATTCCAAAAAGTTCCAAAAATCAAAACTTGTTTGCTCCCCGCAAGCAACTATTTACATAGCATTGACACTAAAGGTGATTTAAGGTCTGCTGGAGGATGTGTGGGGGTTATATGCAGATACTATGCCATTTTGGGCTTCCCAGGTGGCTCAGAGGGTAAAGAATCCACCTGCCAATTCAGGAGACATAAGAGACACAGGTTCAATCCCTGGGTCAGGAAGATCCCCTGGAGAAGGAAATGGCAACCCACTCCAGTACTCTTGCCTGGGAAAGTGTGTGGACAGAGGAGCCTGGTGGGTTACAGTCCATGGGGTCACAAACGAGTCAGACACGACTTAGCGACTAAACAGCAGACAAGCTGACCCGGGGGGCATGTGTGCACCTGTCTGCAGGGGGGACCCACATGGTTGCACCTGTCACTGAGACCCCATGTCAAACCTCGGGAATTTTTAATTTCTCTTCTTTTTCAAAACTTTTCATTTTGTAGACTTCTTTTCTAAAACCATGAACTTATCCAGAGGGAAAGTGACTTGAATATATAGATGCCTTAGAAGCACTGTTGTTCAACTTGGTGTTCCTCAGCCTTGGGATAGGTTTGGTCTCACCTGTCAGACTTGATCATTTTACCCATCTTCTTTGTCTTGGACAGAGTCCAGAATGCAGGCTATTCTGTGAGTCGGCCAGAAGGTGACACAGGGAAGTACAAGTCCATTCCTCATCACCATCGAGGAGAGGTCCAGTTTCTTGGAAGGTTGGTGCAGTTTGTTTATTCCTCATACAAAAGTCCTGTATTTCCAGGGTCCTCAAGCATTGCAGTCCCTGGGCTTGCTCCTCATCCCTTCCAAGGTCTTGTTCAGACAGCTGTTTGAGAATTCCTGTTTATTACTCACGTAAGTGTGAGGCAGGTGTTTGGGGGCAAAATGATACTATTGGTGAAAAATGTGATTGTAAGATCTTTTAAGGAAATCACTCCTTCTCCTTAAGCTTTGTAGTTGTCTGCGCTGTAGCCTTCAGGGAGTTGGAGAAAAACCCATTCGGGTCAAAGTCTGTGTAACTCACGCTCATGTGACAGAGTTTGGCACCCTCTCTGCGAGCTCAGTTCTGGAAGGGTGTCCCTGAGCCTCTGTGCGGCTGCAGCTGCTGTATCGCCCTGTACACCTTCAAGGAAAAAACTCCAGGGCAGGCTGAGCAGAGGCGAGTGCATGGCGTGCATCTCCAGGTCCTCGGGAGTGGCTCTTTCTGTCTTTTGTTAATTGTTGGGAGGACTGTCCTCACGACAGTCGATCTGACTGCATGAACTGTTTTCCTGGGGAGTAAGAGGGCACTGAATACAGACAGAACTTTCTCGTCCCCCCATTTAACATCTTACCTCCGCTTCCCCGCCCAGTGAGGGATCTCGAGCGAGCCAGTTAGGATTGTGAACCTCGGTTTCCTCCTCTGCCGAGGGGCAGGCGCATTAAATAAAGTCCAGCAGCTCGCGTGAAATAGGAGGTGTTTCCAGTTCTGATCATGGCGCGCAGCCTGGAGGAGCCGAACGGCTGATGACCCGCCCTGCGGGGCCGGGCGGGAGCGTGGTCTCCCCGGGTTGTGCTGCTCGGCCCCTCGCTCAGAGCCGCCCCCTGTGCCCCCGCTTCACAGGTACGCTCTGCTGAGGAAGTCTAAGGAGCGGCAAGCGGTGGACGGCCTCAACAACTTGAACTACTTCGCGAACGTCACGTACGACGCCTTGTATAAAAACATTACCGTCAACTTGACACCCGAGCTGGCTCAGGTAACTGAGTACTGAGAGGAGGAGGAACAGTCGTTGGCTTCCCCCACCGCCCCCAGACAGCAGCCCGCCGACGCGTCTCGGGGGCGCGCGCCACAGAGGAAGAGAACAGGAAACCCAGCGCCTCCTGAAGGATCACAGGGTTCAAGGAAAAAAAAAAATGTGAACAGAGCACACGCACAAAAACGCCTTCCCCGTCCGGACCCGCCGGGGTGGAGGGAGGCGCCCGGGAACTGACCGACGTCTGTCCTGCTGCCCTCCTCCCCGGCCTCCCGCCCCGTCTCAGCCACGGGCCTCCACAAGCTGAACCGGAACCGCCCCGGAGCCTCTTCCCCCGCGAGAACGGCCTGGGCAGCTTCTTGGCCTCCAGAGCAGAGAGGCAGACCCGCGCAGGGCAGCTGTGTTTTAGGAAGAGCAAAAGGAAACTCCACACAACCATCCTTCTACATCTCTGGTGTTCCCTCTCTCTCTCTCTTTTTTCTAAATTACCTGCTTTGGGTGGGGATTGAGGGTGGAGGGGGAGGGCTTGGGGAAGAGAAATAGACATGCAACAATCACTTCTTGAAGAAGTATAATTGTAAATAAGCCATGTAAAATGCCTTTTTTTTTTTTAAATTTAATTTTCTAGCTGGCTCCAACTCAAACCGAGGGTTTATATATCAGATCCTGTATTGGTTTGGCAGATGCAGGAACTCGGCTAAAAGGGAACGACAGCATCTCCCCGGTTGCTGTCACTGTGGAAGGGAGTGGATATAGAGCATGTCACAGCAGAACAAAACAGCCCAGTCATTATCACCAGTGGCCAACTTCTTCTGCCTCACCTCCCGTCCCCTTTTCCAAAAGCGTTGCTCTTGACTTTGGTTTTGGTTTTCTATTCCCTGTTGGGCAGTTCTTCCCAGTCCCAGCCTTGTGCTGAACAGGAAGCTGTGTTAGGATAGTGCTGTCCTGCTTGAAGCAAACCCTTCGGGTGGGCCCACTGCATACCGCTGGATCTCTCACCTTGGTGTCTCATCCTTTCCTCGGCATCAGGAGAGAGTGGGGGTGTTGGTTTTTCCTACTTTCTGTTTCTCTCTCTCTCTTTCGCTTGCTCTTGTGGACCGTGGCCACAGTTTCTGAAATCTGTGCCTAAATTACCAACCAGCTTCAACGATTCCTCTGAATATTCCCCTTTTTGGTTTCTGGAAAGCTTTTTGTGTTTTTTTTGGTCAACATTATTAACTAGTATTGGGTTGGCCACAAAGCTCACTTGGGTCATTCTGTGCCATCATACGGGAAAGCCCAAATGAACTTCTTGGCCAGCCCAATATAGAGAATCATGAGCAACTGAATGATGTGGAACTTAGCCAGGGAGCAGGTGGCACTTGTGTGCTGCGGGTCAACTGGGATCCAGGCTAGACCAAATCAGAGCTTTGGGGTTAGCTTAACAAAGCTGCCGGACAGACAGACACAGGAGCCCACATGCTCCTTTCACACCCCCATGTGCTTTTTTGAAGTCAGATTCTAAATTGCATTTGAATTTGTGCCTCTCTGTTTCCCTTGAGCCAAATCCCTCACCTCATAGTCCCCTTTGGCTCCTGCAGAATTCTGAGAAATACCAGGTTTCCCCCATCCTTTTCCATAAAACATATTTATGTATCCATACTAAAGAGTACTTTCTGAAGAGTACTTCATAGTTTTTTTTTTTTAATTGCCTTGTTTGCCTTCAGTTTCCTTAATTTTCATGGTTTACATGGATGTGTGTGTAGGGGCTATATTTGTGTATATACACGTGGGTTGGGGTTTTTGCATGTGTGGGTTCCATGGACGTATGATCCCCACAAGCTGTGGGAGTGATTGGCCAGGCCTTGTTTTTTTAATGTGTGTTTTTGTTCTTTCGAAGAAGAGGTTGCTATTTAGAAAAGAAACCGCATTGCAAAGCTCTTACCAGCTCATATGAGAGAGCAGATTCCTGCCCTTGAGCACGCTGGTAAGTTGTTATCATAAATGTTTTAAAAGAGTTTTGAGCATTTCATGCTTTAAAAGACCTTCACAGGGAATATGACACACGAAGTTCTTTTGGTTTTCCTTTGACGTAAGGTGCATAAAGCAATAAAAATTTCTTTCCCCCTTCCTCCATGCGCCCCCCAGGCCTCGTTCTGGCCTGGCCTCTTCTTTCTCTGAGAGCTGTGAGCTGCTTTCAGTGTGACAAAATTACGATGTCCTTTGGAAGAATTTGCCAGGGCAGACTGATCATTGGTCAGGGATGGCCCGTGTTTGAAGCCTTTCATTAGCGTATTTGCCATAAGAACAAATGCTGGCAGAAAGCTAACAACACCTAATTTGACAAAGAAAATGCTGGCTTGAGGACAAAAGGAAAAAGTCTTTTCAGGGCTGGAAGTTGGGTGACTTAAATCATCTTGCAATCATGTGTGAGTTTGTTTTATCTGTGTGAAATCTCTTACTGTGCACTGTTAAATCTTTTATCCACTAAACTAAGTGGGGAAACATAAAAGAAAAAATAAAAAACCGCAGCCAGCCCCACGTGCTGTTGATAGCGTGAAAGTATCATGTTAAACAACAAGAACCAAGTGTGACCTTGCGCGTATTTTGGCAGCTGAAATTCCTTAAGGCTACCAAACGGATGACCCCTTAAATCAGCCTTGTCTTACGATTGCAGTGTGCAAGGAAAAGTCTTCTTTCACGCTGATTTTTTTGGCGGGGAGGGAGTGTCCACAAAGCTATTCATGTTGACAACACAGGGCCTCCCCTAAGAGCCGCTCCACCAGACACCTATAGCTGAACGACAGCCACGTGGACTGATGGTATCCACTCACCAATGACGATGACATTGAACTAGCTTATTTCCATCACTACGATTTTTTGAGCTTGCTCTTATGTTTTAAGAGGTGCCAGGGGTACATTTTTGCACTGAAATCTAAAGATGTTTTAAAAAACACTTTTCACAAGAATATAGTCCTTTGTCATTACATTATTTACTCATGTGTTTGTACATTTTTGTATGTTAATTTATGGATGATTTTTTCAGTAAAAAATACATATTCAAGAACCAAACCTTGGTGGTCGTCTCTCTTTGTCCAGGACAGTTTGACTTCTTAGAGTCTTGGCCTCTGCTTTAGCCGAGCTGACCTCAAGGTGGTCCTGAGAGAAATACTGCAACCGAAGCCCTGCAGTCAGGCCAGTTGAGTGAAAAATGCTGCTGATGTAACCAAAGCATTGAACCCCCTGTGCTATGGGGCATCCGCCCACACTTGGGTCTTCATTCAAGAACTGGCCCAGGAAGGGGATTCCCTGGTTAGGATTTCAAGTTTCCACTGAAGAGGCCACAGGTCCAATCCCTGGTTGCAGAGCTAATATCCTGTGTGCCAAGTGACCGCAACAGCAAAAGATTTAAAAAGGGGCTTCCCTGGAGGCCTGAGCTTCCCTGGTGGCTCAGATGGTAAAGAATTGCCTGCAGTGCAAAAGACCTGGGTTTGATCCCTGGGTTGGGAAGATCTCTTGGAGAAGGGAATGGCAACCCACTCTGGTATTCTTGCCTGCGGAATCCCACAGACAAAGGAGTCCATGGGTTCGCAAAGAGTCGGACACAACTGAGCAACTTAACGCTTTTATTTTCCCTGGTGATCTAGTTGTTGACTCCACACTTCCACTGCAGGGAGCACAGTTCCCTGATCCCTGGTCAGGGAACTAAAATCCTACGTGCCCAGAGGTGTGGCCAAAAAAAAAAAACAAAAAGGAATTGGCCCAGGTAATGCCCATCAAGTCAAATCAGACACCTGGAGGGATGGGGGGGTCGATGGAGTTTGCCTCCAGAAGGTCCTCGGGCCAGTCCAGAGTTTGCTGTCTGTCTGTGCCTACTTGGAGGTTGTGATCTTAGCTTCTTTTTGTTGAAGGTTTACTGCTGACTAATATTCTGTAGAAAGTTCTGTGTTCAGGTCCTAGGGATATAACGATTAGCAAAATAGTAGGTCAGCGGCCTCCTAAAGCTTACCTGTCCATTTCTCCTCCTGCACTCCTGATGGAAGGTAGGATTTAAACGACAGCACAGTAAGTGCCATAAGGGAGGTAACTACAGACCGTGAGTGCATGGTAGGGAAGGCATCCCCGAGGTGCAGCAGGTGAGCTGAGCCGAGGTGAACAGGCACCCTGGTGAGGAGAGGGCAGAGAGAGCAAAGGGCACAGCGGGCAGTGTTGGGCTGGGGCAGTGGACAGGGCCAGACTGCAGTGCAGGCCCTGTGAGCCAAGGTAAAGCATTTGGGTTTGATCTTTACAGTAGTGGGTTCAAGCATTTCCAGTAAGCAAGGCTGTGTGATGTAAAGTGAAAAAGAAAACCAGGGAAAGTGTTAGACACTCAGTCGTGTTGGACTCTTTGCGACCCCATGGACTGTAACCTGCCAGGGTCCTCTGTTCATGAGATGTCCCGGGCCAAGAATACAGGCGTGGGTAGACATTTCCTTCTGCAGGGGGTCTACCCCACCCAGGGATCGAACCCGCATCTCCCGCATTGCAGGCGGATTCTTTACCGTCTGATCCACCAGGGAAGCTGATGTGATGTAAGTAGAGGGTAATTTGAACAGATGGCTGGCAGCCGGGAGAATGGCATATTATAGAGGAACAAAGGAGACATAAGGGGACCGACAGGAGAATGCCGTCCTGGTGGGGGCGGGATGTGTGGGATGGAAGGATGCTGACGTCATCCAGGATCCAGGCGCACATTGCTGTTGGGGTGGAGGGATCCACTACTGGCTTCCCCACTTGTATGGACGGCAGGGCCATTTTCATGAGACAAGGGCACTGGACTTGGACCAGTTTCATGACGAAGATCACGAGATCAATCACGAGTGTGTTGACTTCAGGGAGTTTTGAGAAAACCAAACCAAAACAGCTAACAGGCTCTTCTACATTTGCTGGTTTGGGTGGCTCAAAGGAATGGTCAGGACCACAGATGGGTTTTCATGTCTCTGGACTAGGAGGTAAGTGAAGATCCTAGCAGACTACCGTCCACGGGGCTGCAAAGAGTCGATCACTACTGAGCATGCGTGCAAGGAGTGGGTGAGACTGCTTAGCGAAGGAGTAGGACAGGATGGGCAGAGGGAGAATAGTGTGGCCTTGACCCAGGCCTCTAAGATCTCCGTTAATAACAGTTGGGAAGAAGAGATTGAATGAGCAAGGCAGACAGGAAGAGTGGTAGGAGGAAAACAGGAGTGGCCAAGACAGGAAGGTCAAGGGAGATGTTCAAGGCAGTGGTCAGCAGCACTGCATGAAGCAAAGAAGTGAAGCAAGATGAGGCGTGAAGATGAATGATTATCAGTGGGGAGGATGCTGGTCCAGGCCAGAGCCAACTTGCTGAATTGAGTCTGCGAGGGACGCCACCCTGGAGAAGACCAAGAAAGGAGGAGATGGAGTACCAGCAAATGCAGGCATTTCTTGAATTTCATGTATGGGGTTGAAAAAAGAAGGCTGGGGGCTGGAGGAAGTATGTGAGGCTCAGGGCAGGCCTTGATTTTCCAAGAGAAACTTGAGTGTGTCTTTGAACCCTAGGGAGATGCCCACCTAAGAAAGGTAGTTGAATATACATGAGACAGAGAATAATGCAGCAGGAATGCTCCTGAACTAGTAACAGGTGAGTGAGACCAAAGCAAAAGCCCAAACCAGGAGAAATTAGAAGTCCTTCCAAGCCATCTCCAATAAGCAAACACCCTGTGAAGACCTATGTTGCTATTAAAAAGGATCCAGTCCAGTAAGTCACCAGAATCGGAATTCAGCTGAATTGATCTCTGGTTCTACCACTTCCTCCCCACTGAAAGTTTTTTTAATTTAGGGGAAGTCCAGTTGTAAAAATAGTAGTTCCCATTTATTGAGCACTGCTTCTGTGCCAGGGTCTGTGCTAATTAAGTGCCTTTTGCCCTCTCAGCCTTCAGACCTCCAAGGTGAACTCTGCCCTTTTTCAGAACGTGGTTTCTCAGTCTCGCCTCTGGACCCTGACCTTTGGGGGCAGATAATTCCTTGTGCTAGATGGGCCAGGGAAGGAGGGTTGGCGTCCTCTCTGCAATGTAGCTGCACTGTGGCCTCTACCGTTTAGAGGCTCGTGGCATAGCATGCCCTGCTTCCAATTGTGACAACCAAAAATGTCACCAGACATTTCGAGGAGACCACAGGGAGAGCAAAATGCCCCAGCTTTGAACCCCTGCTCTAGAGTTGAGGAACGAAAGCCACTTAAAGCCACCGCTTGCCTGAGGTCACAAAACTAGCCAATGGAGCCCCCAGCATTTCAACCCCATGTGGTTTTTACCCCAGGGTGATTGCTCTGAACCCCCAGGCTATTTCTGATGCAACTTCTTTTTTTAGTTCTTGCCTAAATACTCTTACTAGCTTTTGTTCACAAACACACCTCACAGATATTTTTATTGTAAAAGTAATGCCTGAACACATATTTGCTAAAAAGTTTTATAAACTCCCTTTAGGTTAGCAGTTTAGCTCATGTCTATATGCACCTGTATACCTATGTGCAAGTATAGGGAGATAAAGACAGGTATATTTTTAAAGAAATATAAATTGTAATTACTTTGGGCTTTCTATCTTACTGTTTCCTGGAGATCTCGTCTCTATAATGAAGAGCTTTCGCACATAAAGTTCAAATACCACCTCCTCCAGGAAGCGGTGCATGGGCACCCAGTCTGCAGTGCCTTGGGCCTCACTCACCTTTCTTTTGCTTCTCAAATTTCCTACTCTGAATCGTACTGTATGTTTGTTCATGCTTTGTTCATTGACTGCCGACCCCACTCCAACATAATCCCCGTGAAGGTAGAGACTGTTGTTCCCTGCTCTAGCCCAGGCCTGGCACATAGTAGGTGCTCAATGAATACCTGTTGAAGGAATGAATGAACAAATCCGTATTATCTCTTTGAATGGTTGCATGTGGTAACCTATCATATGGATGGGTGTGATTTATTTAGCTCTTCTGCTCCTGATGGAAGTGGCGGCTGTGTCCAGTTTTCCACGGTCACATTATATCCCACAGTGAACAGCCACACATAAATTTGGGTGCACCTATGTAAGCAAAGCCAAAGAATGCTCAAACTACCACACAATTGCACTCATCTCACACGCTAGTAAAGTAATGCCCAAAATTCTCCAAGCCAGGCTTCAGCAATATGTGAACCGTGAACCTCCTGATGTTCAAGCTGGTTTTAGAAAAGGCAGAGGAACCAGAGATCAAATTGCCAACATTCGCTGGATCATGGGAAAAGCAAGAGAGTTCCAGAAAAACATCTATTTCTGCTTTATTGACTATGCCAAAGCCTTTGACTGTGAGGATCACAATAAACTGTGGAAAATTCTTCAAGAAATGGGAATACCAGACCACCTGACCTGCCTCTTTTTTTTTTTTTTTTTTTTCTGACCTGCCTCTTGAGAAATTTGTATGCAGGTCAGGAAGCAACAGTTAGAACTGGACATGGAACAACAGACTGGTTCCAAATAGGAAAAGGAGTACGCCAAGGCTGTATATTGTCACCCTGCTTATTTCACTTATATGCAGAGTACATCATGAGAAACGCTGGACTGGAAGAAACACAAGCTGGAATCAAGATTGCCAGGAGAAATATCAATAACCTCAGATATGCAGATGACACCACCCTTATGGCAGAAAGTGAAGAGGAACTCAAAAGCCTCTTGATGAAAGTGAAAGTGGAGAGTGAAAAAGTTGGCTTAAAGCTCAACATTCAGAAAACGAAGATCATGGCATCCGGTCCCATCACTTCATGGGAAATAGATGGGGAAACAGTGTCAGACTTTATTTTTCTGGGCTCCAAAATCACTGCAGATGGTGACTGTAGCCATGAAATTAAAAGACACTTGCTCCTTGGAAGAAAAGTTATGACCAAGCTAGATAGCATATTGAAAAGCAGAGACATTACTTTGCCAACAAAGGTCTGTCTAGTCAAGGCTATAGTTTTTCCAGTGGTCATGTATGGATATGAGAGTTAGACTGTGAAGAAGGCTGAGCGCCAAAGAATTGATGCTTTTGAACTGTGGTGTTGGAGAAGACTTTTGAGAGTCCCTTGGACTGCAAGGAGATGCAACCAGTCCATTCTGAAGGAGATCAGCCCTGGGTTTTCTTTGGAAGGAATGATGCTAAAGCTGAAACTCCAGTACTTTGGCCACCTCATGCGAAGAGTTGACTCATTGGAAAAGACTCTGATGCTGGGAGGGATTGGGGGCAGGAGGAAAAGGGGACGACAGAGGATGAGATGGCTAGATGGCATCACTGACTCGATGGACGTGAGTCTGGGTGAACTCTGGGAGTTGGTGATGGACAGGGAGGCCTGGCGTTCTGCGATTCATGGGGTTGCAAAGAGTTGGACACTACTGAGCGACTGAACTGAGCTGATGTAAGCAGGTCAACTTGAGAGTCCAAAAAGTGAAATTGCTAGGTGAAGGGTTTGCATATTTTAGATGTTGATGGAACACACCAAATTGTCCTACAAAAAGGCAGCTTGGGGACTCCCCTGGTGGTCCAAGTGGCCAAGACTCCAAGCTCTCAATGCAGGGGGCCCAGGTTCAATCCCTGGACAGGGAACTAGACCCTGCATGCCACAACTAGAGATCCTGCGTGCCACGATGAGATTGAAGATCCCACGTGTCGTAACTAGGACCTGATGCAGCCAAATAAATAAATATATTCTTAAAAGCATTTTGGGTTAATCCTTCTACCATCTATGCATGGCCATGCCCTTTGTATCTTGGTGTGTGCATGCTAAGTCGCTTCAGTCGTGTCTGACTCTTTGCAACCCACAGGTTGTTACCCACCAGGCTCCTCTGTCCATGGGGTTCTTCAGACCAGGACACTGGAGTGGGTTGCCATGCCCTCCTCTGGTATCTCCCCAACCGAGGGATCCAACCTGTGTCTCTTACCTCTCCTGCGTTGGCAGGTGTTTGCTTTACCACTAGCACCACCTGGGAAGACCATAATCCCGTGAAACTGATTTTGTGTGTGAGATGAGATAGGGGGAAGGGCAGATTTTTTTTTTTTTTCCTGAATGGACTGTTAATTGTCCCCATAACATTTGTTATAATATGTAATTTCCTCATTTTTTGAAATATGTCTCAGACATTAAATTCATTAGCAAGATTCTTGCATTCCACCAAGCTCTTTGTCTCATTCTGCTTTACATGGTTTATATTTATCCCTACAATATATTTTAATGAGACAAGTGCCTCTCATTTTCCATACGCTCCTCCAAACTTTTAGATGTAAGCTTTCCTAGAAGTGGAATATACATACAGAGAAGTCCATAAATATATGTGAATAACTCCTTGAATTGTTAGAGTGACCATATCCATATAACCTCCTCATTGTTAATTACTAAAAATGTCTTGGATATTTTTATGTATATTTTTATTTTGAATTGGGGTATAGCCAACTAACAAACAATGTTGTCATAGTTTCAGGCTAACAGCAAAGGGACTCAGCCATACATATAATGAATCCATCCTCCCCAAGTCCTCCTCCCATCCAGGCTGCCATGTAACACTGAGCGGAATCCCCTGTGCTATATAATAGGTCTTTGTTGGTCATCCATCTTAAATATAACAGTGTGTACATGTCCATCCCAAACTCCCTAACTATCCTTTCCTCCTATCCTTCTTCCCAGCAAAATCACAAGTTTGTTTTCTAAGTCTGTTAGTCTGTGTATTGTAAGTAAGTTCATTGTATCCTGTCTTTTTAGATTCCATATATAAGGGATGTCATGTGATACTTCTCTTTCTCTGTCTGACTTACTTCACTCAGTATGACACTCTCTAGGTCCATTCATGTTGCTGCAAATGGCATTATTTCATTCTTTTTAATGGCTGAATAATATTCCACTGTGTGTATGTACCACATCTTTATCCATTCTTCTGTTGATGGACATTTAGGTTGCTTCCTTCTTGGCTGCTGTAAACACTGCTGCAATGAATATTGGGGTGCATGAATCCTTTCAGATAATGTTTTTCTCTAGATATATGCCCAGGAGTGGGATTACATATGCTAGGTCTGTTTTTAGTTTTTTAAGGAGCCTCCATACTTGCATTTTCTTAATTCAGTGAAATTTAGATTCATTTTGTCAAATTCTAGTAAAAAATTATTGTAGGATTACAACTGACCTGACATGACATTGAAGTATTAATTTGGGAAGACTTAGTATCTTTACAATATTAAATCTAATCTCCAGAATTACTAAATCCTTTTTCTCAGAGGAAACATGAACTATTCCCTCTAGCTGTGACCAAGTCATGATCCCACAACTGCGTTTTTATTAGCCGGTGGATTCACAACCAAAATACCGTGAAAGAAAGAAAAGTCCCTAGGACTTCCCTGGTGGTCCACTTGCTGAGACTTTGCGTTTCCAATGCAGGGGGCCCAGGTTTGGTCCCTGGTTGGGAAACTAGAGCCCACGTGCCACACCTAAGACCCGGCGTGGCCAAGTAAATAAATAAATATATTTTTTAAAAAAGAAAAATTCCTAAATGATAGGAAAGCAAATCTGATGGCATCTTTCTATTTTGTTGTATTATTTTCTATTTCATTCCATTATAATTACTCTTTTGACAAAAATGTCCACGATCTTATCACCAACTAGAAATCCCGGCTCCAAGTCACTTCTCTTGTAGGTGAGTTGGTCATAAGAAGCAGGCTTTACTAATCGTAAGAGTGCCTTAGATTTATATATCTGCTTTATAGTGAACCTGCCGTGATGAAGGAGGCTCTGTGGGCTGACCACAGACTATGTGACAAGCACTGTGCTAAGTAACTCACCTATGTCTTTGCACTTACTCTTCAAAATGACCTCGTATAGAAAGTACTGTCCTCTCCTTTTGCAAAAGAGAAAACAATCATAGATATGTGACTTCACTTAGGGCCCTACTGAGTGGGATTCAGTGCTAAGTGTGTCAGGCTCTTTCTACATCCAGCCTATCTCACCTAGTTCTTTCTCTGTCAAATTGAGATGGTTCATTTTTTTGTTCACTCAGCAAATATTTGAGCACCTACACAATACCTTAGGTCCTGCCGTATACACGTCCTGGACTGAGTACTGGGGATTGAACAGTGTGAAAAACAGAATCCTTATTCTCCAGTACAGTTGGGAAGAAAGACAAACACAAACAGAACTTACTTCATAGTTCAGTTTAATTGTTCAGTCGTGTCTGACTCTTTGCGACCCCATGCTGTATATATATATATATCAATATATCATGTCAGGGAGTGCCAGGGTGCAGCTGAGGTTTCAGTTCTAAGCTGTTTTGCCTCCAGTAAGTGTTAACAGGGATGTGGAGAAACCTGCAACCCTTGGGCATTGGTGGGAATGTAAAATGGAGCAAATGGTATGGACAACAGTCTTTCTTTGAAAAATTAAAAATAGATTCCCACATAATCCAGCAATTCCACTTCTGAGTATACACATCCGAAAGAATTGACAGTCTCAGAGAAAGAGTTTTTTTTTATTTTTTTTATTTTTAAACTTTACATAATTGTATTAGTTTTGCCAAATATCAAAATGAATCCGCCACAGGTATACATGTGTTCCCCATCCTGAACCCTCCTCCCTTCTCCCTCCCCATTCCATCCCTCTGGGTCGTCCCAGTGCACCAGCCCCAAGCATCCAGTATCGTGCATCAAACCTGGACTGGCGACTCATTTCATACATGATATTTTACATGTTTCAATGCCATTCTCCCAAATCTTCCCACCCTCTCCCTCTCTCACAGAGTCCATAAGACTGTTCTATACATCAGTGTCTCTTTTGCTGTCTCGTACAGAGGGTTATTGTTACCATCTTTCTAAATTCCATATATATGCGTTAATATACTGTATTGGTGTTTTTCTTTCTGGCTTACTTCACTCTGTATAATAGGCTCCAGTTTCATCCACCTCATTAGAACTGATTCAAATGTATTCTTTTTAATGGCTGAGTAATACTCTATTGTGTATATGTACCACAGCTTTCTTATCCATTCATCTGCTGATGGACATCTAGGTTGCTTCCATGTCCTGGCTATTATAAACAGTGCTGCGATGAACATTGGGGTACACGTGTCTCTTTCCCTTCTGGTTTCCTCAGTGTGTATGCCCAGCAGTGGGATTGCTGGGTCATAAGGCAGTTCTATTTCCAGTTTTTTAAGGAATCTCCACACTGTTCTCCATAGTGGCCGTACTAGTTTTCATTCCCACCAACAATGTAAGAGGGTTCCCTTTTCTCCACACCCTCTCCAGGATTTATTACTTGTAGACTTTTGGATCACAGCCATTCTGACTGGCGTGAAATGGTACCTCATAGTGGTTTTGATTTGCATTTCTCTGATAATGAGTGATGTTGAGCATCTTTTCATGTGTTTGTTAGCCATCTGTATGTCTTCTTTGGAGAAATGTCTATTTAGTTCTTTGGCCCATTTTTTGATTGGGTCATTTATGTTTCTGGAGTTGAGCTGTAGGAGTTGCTTATATATTCTCGAGATTAGTTGTTTGTCAGTTGCTTCATTTGCTATTATCTTCTCCCATTCTGAAGGCTGTCTTTTTACCTTGCTAATAGTTTCCTTTGATGTGCAGAAGCTTTTAAGGTTAATTAGGTCCCATTTGTTTATTTTTGCTTTTATTTCCAATATTCTGGGAGGTGGGTCATAGAGGATCCTGCTGTGATGTATGTCAGAGAGTGTTTTGCCTATGTTCTCCTCTAGGAGTTTTATAGTTTCTGGTCTTACGTTTAGATCTTTAATCCATTTTGCGTTTATTTTTGTGTATGGTGTTAGAAAGTGTTCTAGTTTCATTCTTTTACAAGTGGTTGACCAGTTTTCCCAGAACCACTTGTTAAAGAGATTGTCTTTTCTCCATTGTATATTCTTGCCTCCTTTGTCAAAGATAAGGTGTCCATAGGTGCGTGGATTCATCTCTGGGCTTTCTATTTTGTTCCATTGATCTATATTTCTGTCTTTGTGCCAGTACCATACTGTCTTGATAACTGTGGCTTTGTAGTAGAGCCTGAAGTCAGGTAGGTTGATTCCTCCAGTTCCATTCTTCTTTCTTAAGATTGCTTTGGCTATTCGAGGTTTTTTGTTTTTCCATACAAATTGTGAAATTATTTGTTCTAGCTCTGTGAAGAATGCTGTTGGTAGCTTGATAGGGATTGCATTGAATCTATAGATTGCTTTGGGTAGTATACTCATTTTCACTATATTGATTCTTCCAATCCATGAACATGGTATATTTCTCCATCTGTTAGTGTCCTCTTTGATTTCTTTCACCAGTGTTTTATAGTTTTCTATATATAGGTCTTTAGTTTCTTTAGGTAGATATATTCCTAAGTATTTTATTCTTTCCGTTGCAATGGTGAAAGGAATTGTTTCCTTAATTTCTCTTTCTGTTTTCTCATTAGTAGTGTATAGGAATGCAAGGGATTTCTGTGTGTTGATTTTATATCCTGCAACTTTACTATATTCATTGATTAGCTCTAGTAATTTTCTGGTGGAGTCTTTAGGGTTTTCTATGTAGAGGATCATGTCATCTGCAAACAGTGAGAGCTTTACTTCTTCTTTTCCAATTTGGATTCCTTTTATTTCTTTTTCTGCTCTGATTGCTGTGGCCAAAACTTCCAAAACTATGTTGAATAGTAATGGTGAAAGTGGGCACCCTTGTCTTGTTCCTGACTTTAGAGGAAATGCTTTCAATTTTTCACCATTGAGGATAATGTTTGCTGTGGGTTTGTCATATATAGCTTTTATTATGTTGAGGTATGTTCCTTCTATTCCTGCTTTCTGGAGAGTTTTTATCATAAATGGATGTTGAATTTTGTCAAAGGCTTTCTCTGCATCTATTGAGATAATCATATGGTTTTTATTTTTCAATTTGTTAATGTGGTGTATTACATTGATTGATTTGCGGATATTGAAGAATCCTTGCATCCCTGGGATAAAGCCCACTTGTACGCCCATGCTCATAGCAGTTTTGGTCACAGTAGCCAAAAGGTGGAAGCAACCCATGTCCATCCACAGAGGACTGGATTAGTAAAATGTGGTACGTATAATGGAATATTATTCAGCCTTAAAAAGAAAGGAAATTCTGACACATGCTACAAAATGGATGAATCTTGAGGATGTTATGCTAAGTGAAATAAGCCAGTCATGTCACAGACTTTGAGAATGAGCTTATGGTTGCTGGGGGGGTGGGGGGGGGAGAGGAGTGGGAAGGGATGGTTAAGGGGTTTGGGATGGCCATGTACACACTGCTGTATTGAACATGGATGACCAACAAGGACCTGCTGTATAGCATATGGAACTCTGTTCATTGTTATGTGGCCCCCTGGATTGGAAGGGGAGTTTGGGGGAGAATGGATTCATGTGTATGTATGGCTGAGTCCCTTCACCACCTGAAACCATCACAACATTGTTTGTTAACTGGCTACACCCCAATACAAAATAAAAAGTTTTAAAAAAAAGAAGCCAGTCACAAAAAGACAAATACTCCATTTATATGAGCTTCCTGGAGTAGACAAAATCAGAGACCAGGGGTAGTTCCCAGAGACTGAGGGGATGGGAAAATGAAATTTTGTTGTTCAATGATAACAGACTTTTCATTTTCACAAGATGAAAAGTTCTGGACATGGTGGCCCAATACTCTGGATATACTCAACAGTCCTAAACTGTTCATGGGAAAATGGTTAGCATGGTAATTTTTACATTATGTATATTTTACCACAATTAAAAAAATTTTTTTTAATAATTATCAAATTCTGCTTCTCTTTAACCTCATCCCATGGGAACTGCTACTATCCCTACTCCAAGTCATGGTAGCCCTTAACATAGTAGGTCCTTGTTAAATATTTATTGAGTCAACTTGTAAGTTAAAAAAGAAAGACTGCTTGGGCTCTGTTCTGTTTTTGATCATCTGTTCAGATGAGAAACATAAACATTTGTCAGACATCGAATGACAGACACAAAAATGCCATGGCCCCCATGGTCTGAAGCTCTGCTTAGCCCTCCCCAGCCGCCGGCCAGGACGGAAGAAAGGGCGGTCTCACTGTGATCAGCAGGCCTTCCTGCGGTGTGCCCTTTCTCTGCTGTCAGGCTTGCTTTTCCGTGTTTCTGTGTTATCTGTCACTCTTCACTGTCACTTCCTCTTCCTTTGTGGAGACAGAGCCTAGTGTGTCTGGCTGCTCTTGCTGACTTCCTTCCACGGGATTGCTATTGTTACCTGGTGAAAAACCGGCCAGCACACGTTGTTGACTTTATTTTTCCTGGACTCCTTTTGTATTCTGTGATCCTCCTTCATCATTCATATTTACCCTACTTCAAGGGTTGGCAAACTCTGGCAAGCCTCCGGTTTTTAATAAATAAAGTTTGATTGGCACATAGTCATGCCCATTGGTTACAAAGACAGAACTGAGTGGTTGAATTGCAACAGGGACTACGTATGGCAAAGTCTAAAATATTTACTATCTAACCCTTTACAGGAAACATTTTGCCAGTCTCACACCTAATTAATTCAGTTAAAAAAAATTACATTTAGTAGGTGAGTCTGGCATGTCTTAGGTATCAATAACCTCAGATATGCAGATGACACCACCCTTATGGCAGAAAGCAAAGAAGAACTAAAGAGCCTCTTGATGAATGTGAAAGAGGAGAGTGAAAAAATAGATGTAAAGCTCAACATTCAGAAAACAAAGATCATGGCATCCGGTCCCATCACTTCATGGCAAATAGATGGGGAAACAGTGGAAACAGTGGCTGACTTTACTTTTGGGGGCTCCAAAATCACAGCAGATGGTGACTGCAGCCATGAAATTAAAAGACACTTCCTTCTTGGCAGGAAAGTTATGACCAACCTAGACAGCATATTAAAAAGCAGAGACGTTACTTTGCCAACAAAGGTCCATCTAGTCAAGGCTATGGTTTTTCCAGTAGTCATGTATGGATGTGAGAGTTGGACTGTGAAGAAAGCTGAGCGCCGAAGAATTGATGCTTTTGAACTGTGGTGTTGGAGAAGACTCTTGAGAGTCCCTTGGACTGCAAAGAGATCCAACCAGTCCATCCTAAAGGAAATCAGTCCTGAGTATCCATTGGAAGGACTGATGTTGAAGCTGAAACTCCAATACTTGAGCCACCTGATTCGAAGAGCTGACTCATTTGAAAAGATCTTGATGCTGGGAAAGATTGAAGGCAGGAGGAGAAGGGGACAACAGAGGATGAGATGGCTGGATGGCATCACCGATTCAATGGACATGAGTTTGGGTGGACTCTGGGAGTTGGTGATGGACAGGGAGGCTTGGCATGCTGCGGTTCATGGGGTTGCAAAGAGTCAGACATGACTGAGCAACTGAACTGAACTGAACTGAACTGAACTGAACGAAGACCCATAGCCCTGGCAGCGAAGCTTGTTGGGACTGACAGTCTTGCTGGCCTTCTGGTCTTTGCAGATCTCTCGGGCCCTTTCAAATCTCTTAGTGTGCGGGCGAGATGAGAGCAGAGCTGTGATGGATGAGAAGCAGCTCTGTGAAGCTGCCTTGGCTCAGCAAACTTGCTATGTTATGTTGAGTGTTTATCTGGAGTGGCTTTGAGGGTGTTGAAGTTACAGGGAAGAGACAAGGCACTTCTCACAGCCCTGACGCTCTCACCAACCATGATAACACCCCAGGCCTGAAGCGACAGATGCCAATGCTTCCTCCTAACCTGGCCCCAGGACCCCACACTATAGTAGGGACAAGCTGTTTCTTTAGTGACCATGATGGCTGAGTAATGATTCATATTCACTATCACCTGTGAATTAGTCTCTCGAGGAAAGACTGTTCCAGGTAATCTATGCCTCTTGTGAAATGAATTCTGCTCCTCGTTCTGGCAGAACACTTCCCTGAGAGGTTATGAGCTGTGCAGCTCCAGACAGCACAGGTCTGTGTTCTTCTCTCCTTCTTCGCCATCGCAGCCCCTGCTTTGTGGGGAGGTTGGGAGGGGTGGGTGGGGGAGGAAGAGGGGAGAAAGAGACTTAAATCTGCTGCTCTTCATTCTAGAAAGAAGGGTGAGAAGAGAGGCTCTATACCTGGATCCTGCTTCTACAGAACTCCGCAGCCTGGGAACTCCTGTGAGACTCCATTTCCTTAGTAGGTTCATAGATAGATAGATGTAGGGCTTCCCAGGTGGCGCTAGTGGTAAAGAACCTGCCTGCCAATGCAGGGGATGCCAATGCAGGGGACACAAGAGACGTGGGTTTGATCCCTGGGTCTGGAAGATCCCTTGGAGGAGGAAACAGCAACCCACTCCCATGCTCTTGCCTGGGGAATCCCATGGACAGAGGAGCCTGGCAGGCTATGACCCATGGAATCACAAAGGAGATACAACTGAAGTGATTTAGTGCATGTGTGTGCACACACATGGTCTTAGTTGCAGCATGTGGGATCTAGTTCCCTAACCAGGGATCAAACTCAGGCCCCCTGCATGGGGAGCAGGGAGTCTTGGCTACTGGAGCCCCAGGAAAGTGCCCATATTTTTATAAGAAGGACAAATTGAAAAGTCAAGAAGTCTGGATAGCTGGATAGGCCTCTCTCTCTCTCAGTCAATAAATATTTTAAAACAATCTACTGTCACACCCTTACCTGGAGGGCAAGGAGACCTGAGAGTCTTGCCCTCCAGAAGTTTACAGTGTAGAGAGGGAAGAAAGACAGTAAACCAGTGAACATATGGATTCATCTAGTGATGTGATGTAAAGAAAAATAACACAGAACTCGGACAGTCGGCTGCTCCGAGCAGGGTGTTCAGGGATGATAGCTGAGATTGAGAGCGTGCTCCCGGCAGAGGGAGGAGCAACCCTTCAAAACTAACATTCCAGTGTCAGCTTCAAATGCTTTCCAATTCCGATCTCCTTTAGGATGGACGAGTTGGATCTCCTTGCAGTCCAAGGGACTCTCAAGAGTCTTCTCCAACACCACAGTTCAAAAGCATCAATTCTTCGGTGCTCAGCTTTCTTCACAGTCCAACTCTCACATCCATACATGACCACAGGAAAAACCATAGCCTTGACTAGACGGACCTTGGTTGGCAAAGTAACGTCTCTGCTTTTTAATATGCTGTCTAGGTTGGTCATAACTTTCCTGCCAGAGGAAGTGTCTTTTAATTTCATGGCTGCAGTCACCATCTGCTGTGATTTTGGAGCCCCCCAAAATAAAGTCAGCCACTGTTTCCACTGTTTCCCCATCTATTTGCCATGAAGTGATGGGACCGGATGCCATGATCTTCGTTTTCTGAATGTTGAGCTTTACACCTACTTTTTCACTCTTTTTCACTTTCATCAAGAGGCTCTTTAGTTCTTTGCTTTCTGTCATGAGGGTGGTGTCATCTGCGTATCTGCGGTTATTGATATTTCTCCCGGCAATCTTGATTCCAGCTTGTGCTTCTTCCAGCCCAGCGTTCCTCATGACGTGCTCTGCATAGAAGTTAAATAAGCAGGGTGACAGTTACAGCCTGGACGCACTCCTTTTCCTATTTGGAACCAGTCTGTTGTTCCGTGTCCAGTTTTAACTGTTGCTTCCTGACCTGCATACATACATACAGGGCTATGGGTCTTCGTGGTTTGGGTCAAAATCACGTGAGAGTGTGGTTTTACTAATCTGATGCTGCACAGCTCTTAGAATTGAAGGATCTGATCATTATCATTCAAATCAGCCCTTCCTGAGAGACATTGCTGGCTGATTGCTGGTAGGTTTCAAATTTGCCCTGTTATCACAGAGCCCTACCTTGACAAACACTTCTGAAACCCCGACCAGGACCTGAAACAGTGAAACTCCTCCTGTATTCTAAATTTGGAAAAGTGCAGTTCTCAGTCTGAAGCCTCTAGGTCCTGAGCCCTCTCACTTGCTGGCTTCTCGAGTCACACTCACTCAGTCTCTACTTCTTGCATTTCTTCATCAAACATCTCTGATGCGGCTGACCAGGGGCTAAATGCCAATAGACCAAGATGAAGACTCCCGAGACCCCAGTTGGCTTGTGGCCAGGTGGGGGAGGCAGGCAGACAGCCAGCCAGTCCACTTCCTAATGGGCCAATATGAATGATTTCTGGGTGTGCAGTGAGCACCCAGTCTGGGACCAGTTCAGAAACCCTTGAAAGTCACAAAGAAGAGTTTGCTGTCTTTTCTATAGATGGTGGGAAGCCAAGGAAGATTCTTGAGCGGGGGAGTGGCAGGATTATGACTTCCCTGGTGGCTCAGACAGTAAAAGCGGCTGCTTACAATGCAGGAGACCCTGCAATGGGTTTGATCCCTGGTTCAGGAAGATCCCCTGGAGAAGGAAATGGTAACCCACTCCAGTACTCTTGCCTAGAAAATCCCATGGACGGAGGAGCCTGGTGAGCTACAGACCATGTGGTCACAGAGTCGGACACGACTGAGCGACTTCACTTTCTCTCACTTTCACTTTCTAGGTTGATTTGTCTCGCTACATATGAATTCATCCATCCCTCCACCCATGCAACAGATGTTTGCTAAGCATCTACTCTGTGCTACAAATGGCTCTGGGTACCCGGCTTCCATCTACAGCAGCAAACAAGGCAGATGAATCCCTGCCTTCACGGAACCAACTTTCTGGGGAGGAAGGATGAGTGGACAATTAACAAGTGAGCAAATAAATGATTGCGTTCTGGATCCGCTAAGAGCTGGGAAGGAAATGACAGGGAGGTGGGGTTGAGAATGAGCAGGAAGCCCGGTGGGGCTGTTTCGATTGGTTGGTCAGGAAAGAGGCCCCTGGGAAAGTGGTGATTCCCCTGGGGTTTAAAAGAAAGGCAGTTAATGACAAGACCCAGGGAAAGAGAGTCTCAGGAAGAGGAAAGAGGAAGTGCAAAGGCTCTGAAGCAGCAGAGAATTTGGCTTGTTGGAAAAGGTAGAAGGAAGCCAGAGCAGCTGAAGGGGAGGGGAGGAGGCGAAGGCGGGGCCTTGCGAGCCGCAGCGAGAGCTGGGACGATGCCAAAGGCCAGCCAGGAGCCATTGCAAGGTTTCGGCAGGCGGGTGACACGTCTGGATTTACATTTCTGAAGGTTCCGTCTCGGGGATTCCCTGGCGGCCCAGTGGTTAGGACTCTGCAGTTTCACTGCTGAGGGCCCAGGTTCAATCCCTGGTTAGGGAACTAACATCCCACAAGCTGTGCAGCATGGCCAAAAATGTTTGTTTGTTTTTTTAAAATACAAGTTCCTCTGGCTTACTATGGGGAACAGAGCGGCCAGCAGAGAGACCAGCAAGGAGGCTGCATATGAGGGTGGTCGTGGCTTGGAGCAAGGCGGTGGCAGTGGAGGTGGACAGAAGAGGACGATTCAGGACCCCTTTTGGAGGTGGTGGTGGTGAGGGGTGGGGAGGGATCCAGAGCAATGTCTAACTTTGGAGCCTCAGCCATCTGGGGGGTGTCTGAGGAGCAGAGACTGCAGATTGGGGGTGGGGATGGCAGAAGAACAGTGTTTGGAGAGATGCACGATGTCTTTTTAGGATATTTCAGGCTGGCAATTAGATATGCAAGTCCAGAGCCTGGGAGGCATCAGGGTGCCTATGGAAATGTGAGATTCATCACGCGTGTTTACCGAAGGCTGTGGAATGGGTGCCCAGGCAGGGGGCGGAGCATTGCTGGCAGGGGATCCGGGAGCATGGATGCCATGCTCAGACTTGGCAGCAAGGGTCGTGATGTCAAGGACCATTTTGGGGGCACAGAGGCTGGAAGCCTGGCTGGGGGACAGCAAGGAGAGGGTGTGGACGTGGGCAGGGAGTGCGGATGCTTCTCAGGTGTGGGGATGGGGATGAGGGAGGGGGCGCTCACGGGCAGATGCTGGGGTCGAGGGAAGACTTTATGCTTTTTAACGCAAGAGGTCCTGGGAGGGGGGGAAACTGTGGCTGCATCTACCCCATGGCCTAGTGGGGGTGATTTTATCCCTATTTCACAGAAGACACTGAAGCACAGAGGGGTTTGGTAACTTGTTGAAGGATACACAGCTAATGCAGAGGACTTGAACCCAGCAGACTGACCCATATGCTTTCTTCTGCCATATCAGCCATTCAGCCGGTCCTTTCCAGAAACCCTTCCCGTTATCGGGGGACATCCTTTACCCTTCCCACCTGCCCTCCAGAGGCTGCCCTCTGAACCCACTTCTGTAACCAGAGGCCCCCATCCTGGGAACTTCACAGTCAATCGTCCTGTGTGCTGCTCTCATTATCCCGGTGCTGCAGGTGGGGAAACTGAGGCAAGGAGCAGGGCGATCACACCTGTCCCAGGCTGGAAAGCCGGAGATCTGGGTCAAACTCAGGCTGTCTGATCCAGAAAACCATGCTCCCCTACTGGTCTTTATACTTAGTCCTACGATGGCCGGCCTCCTGCTATCAACACCCGGGTTCCCCAGTGCCTCACTGTAAGGTCGGTCCTGTATTTCACCCTATTTTATTCATTTATTTGTTTGTTTGCACTGGTTCATAGTGGCGGCATTCAAACTTTTAGTTGCAGCATGCGAAATCTAGTTCCCTGACCAGGGATGGAACCCAAGGCCCCTGCATTAAGAGCTCGGAGTCTTAGCCACTGGACCAGCAGGGAAGTCCTGGTGGTTCACCCCATGTTAGAGGTGAGGGAACTGAAGCTCGGAGAGTGGGATGATGTGGCCAAGGTCACTCAGCTGGGGACGGGGGGCGGGGGCTGGACTTACAATGGGGCCATGGGACCTCAAAGCCTTCACATGACAGCCCCGTGTGTCCAGGTGACCAGGCCGCATGCATTTCTCTCCCCCATCCGGGGAAACTTGAGTCTCCTGGGAAGCTCCCGACTTTCAAATGTTGCCGGCCAGTGCTTCCTGGGAGCTGACAAGAGGGAGCTGCCCTCTTGGGCTGCCCCGGGTCCTTCCCATCTGGCCGTGAATGAGCCTTTGTGTGGCAGGTCCAGCCCAGCCCCTGTCTACACAACACAGCTTCCTGATGACTCAAGGGCTCCTAGCCAGCAGCTGTGCCTGGCCCGGGAGCCCACCCCCTAAACGAGCAGACAGGACTGCTTGAAGTCAGGCACTAGGGCCTGAGCAGCGCCCCAGGGGTCTTTGCAAATGCTATTGCCTCTGTCAGGAACAAGCCCCTTCTCGTCCTTCAAGTCACAACTCAAAGCCACCATTTCAAAGAGAGGCCCTTCCCGACCATCTGGCTCACCAGAACATGTGCTCTAAGAGGGCAGGGATTTGCTATGCAAAGAAATTAACATTTTGATAAGATCTTTTCTGCTAGTGATACATGGGGTAAAAATATTCAGGCAATTGGGTAGAGAGTGTCTGGAACATGGAGTCTCTGAGGTGGTGATAGCTGAGCAGAGACTGGAAGGAAAGGAGCAGCCCTGCCGATATCTGGGGGAAACAGCAAGTGCAAAGGTTCTGTGGCAGGGATATGCAGATGAGTGGGAGGAGCTTCAAGGAGGCCAGTGTGTCCAGCACAGAGTGGCTAAGAGAAGAGCAGGGCTAGATTTTTCCCTCTAGGGCATGACCTGGCAATGTCTGAAGACAATTTTGGTGGTCACACAAGAGAGTTAATATTCCCTTGTGGCTCAGCTGGCAAAGAATCCACCTGCAATGCAGGAGACCTGGATTCAATCCCTGGGTGGGGAAGATCCCCTGGAGAAGGGTAAGGCTACCCACTCCAGTATTCTGGCCTGGAGAATTCCATGGACTGTATAGGCCATGGGGTCGCAAAGAGTTGGACACAACTTTCACTTTCACTAGGGAGTGAGGGTATGCGGCTGACATTGAGTGAGTGGAGGCCAGAGATGCCTCAATGCACCGGCCACCTCTGACCACAGAGGCCTTGTCCAGACGTGGCTAGCTGAGAGAGGCTGGCCTGAGCCGGGAGGGCGGAGCCGACTGTGTCCCCCAGGGCAGCCTCGGGTCTGCCTGCTGTGTGCTGGTGCCACCTGGTGGTCTCATGACACACTGCACCAGCTTCCGGAGGCGCTGAGTCTCCCGGCCACAGCGACACCAGAAACATCCGTGCGGTGCTTGCCAGTGACTCGCAGTGTGCCAGGTCAATGCAGGATATTTTATTCTGATGAGCTCAGACGCCACATCCCCACTCCCTGAGCCTGCCCCAGAAGCTCAGGGAGTCGGTCATACCCAGCCCCTCTCTGTCTGTCACCCCTATGTCCCTCTCCTGCACAGAACATGGCTCCCACTTCTCATTCACAGAAAAAACCAAAGTCCCTAGATGGCTCCAAAGGCCCCTGCCCTCCTACTGAAAGTCAAAACACACTGCAGCCTGCTTTCTCACTCTTACTTTTTTATATACAACGAGAATCACCAAGTGGCATATATTTGGCTTATTTATCTTGCCCATCTCCTCTAGGTGAACAGCTCCCTGGGGGCAGGAGCCGTCTGTTTGCTCACTGGTCTCTCTCTGGCACTCAGCCCCACGCCTGGTACACAGTAGGTGTGCAATAAACATTTGTTGAATGAATGGACGGGGATGGATCTGCCCAACCTTTCCCGCCTGGCACTTGGAACTTTGTGGGTTTTAATCTCACCTCCATCACCAAGGCTGTGTCACCTTGATCAGGCTCATTAACCTCTCTGGGCCTCAGGTTCCTAAGAATAAAAACAGTACCCTCCTCACTGCATTCTGAAAACATGAGGTGCCTACCTCCAAGGGTTTACAACAGTGTGGCGCCCAGTGGGTGCTTAATAAGGGGGCAGTCCTGTACCTCAGACCCCATTCCTGGCCTGCATCCCCCTCCCCTGTCCACCCCAAAGGGAAAGGCTCCGAGTCTCAGTCTCCTTCTTTAGTCCTCTGTGCAGTAGGTGCTCCTTAAATCCTGCATTGAGAGAAGGACGCTGACGATTGAGGAGGGCCTCCTGTTTGCCATGTGCTATGAGACAAGCTCTCCTGCCCTGGTTTATGGGTGAAGAAACTGAGGCTTCCACAGCGGCAGAAGCGGGACCTGTCCCTCAAAGCTGGCGAGGTGACTTCCTTCCATCCAGCTCTGAGGGTGCAGTGTTAGTTGCTCAGTCGTGTCCGACTCTGCAACCCCATGGAGTGTAGCCCGCCAGGCTCCTCTGTCCGTGGGATTCTCCAGGCAGGAATCCTGAAGTGGGTAGCCATTCCCTTCTCCAAGGGATCTTCCCGACCCAGGGATTGAACCTGGGTGCCCCGCATTGCAGGCAGATTCTTTACTACTGCGCCACCTGGGTGAAGTCAGGGACCTTTGGGGGCAGAGGAAAGAAGTGTCATTCTGAGGCATGACCAGCAGGGGGCAGCAGACATCCGGGTTCCTTTGCAACTCCCAGCATCTCTGGGTCTGCACCGTCCTGAGATGGAGCCCTCCCTTCATTTCATACCCTAAGCACCTCACTAGCCTCACCCTAGTCCCAGCCCTGATCTGAGAGGTCCCTTCTACTGAGAGATACCTTTCTCCTGCCCTGCATTGAGCAGTGTGCTCAGAGCTTCCCACACACATTAACCCTCGCGGCAGTCAGAAAGAGGGGGCTGCGGTTATCGCCCCATTCTTCAGAAGCGGTAACTGAGGCCAGAGAGCTGAGGCCATTGGCCAGAGGCAGTGCTGCCGCACAATGTGTATTTGGTGCATGGAGGCAGATCGCTCGCCTTTGGATCATAAGACGTGACTGTGTGTATCAGATATTCGCATGGTCTCCTTTGGGGAAGGGGTGAGGGCTTCTGCTGAGGAAAGGGAGGCCGATATTATGCCCAAGAGAGAATTATTTGTTTGCAGCGTTCATGGGTCCTCCATATGAGAAAATGGAGGAGCTGGGATGGCCCTGAGAGAGGAAGCTTGGCCCGGCCTCAGGGGATGCTCCAGGGAGGGCAGGAAGCCTACCCGATTTTCCCAGGAGGAGCAAAGGTACACACCTGGAAGCAGCAGGATATTTCAGACTGAAGGAACCGTGTACACAAAAGCCCCAGAGTGGCTCAAGGAACCTCAACAGCCAAGTTTGGCTGAAAGAGCATCAAGAAGGTGGGGTGTGGGGAGTCAGGAACAGGTGGAGAGATGTTGGGGTGCAATTCACTGAGGCCTAGAGGCAGGGATGGACCCAGGACATGCAGGGTGCCGTGGGGTCCCTGAAGGCACCTCCCACTTCCTGCAGGAACCTCAAGGGACTGCCAGTGGCCCCCTTTGACAGATGGGAAGCTGAGGTGATGAGGAGCCGGGAGCAACAAGGGAGCTTTTCCCTAAAGTGCTCAGAGCAGCTGATTGAAGAGGATCCTTGTGGAGAAAACTCCTGCCTCTCTGGGACTCGACGCCCCACGTGACCTAGAACAGACCACAGGTGTCAAGTCTCCAGGAGGCTCAGCTCCAGCCCCAAAGCCTTCTCCATTGTTCATCCAACCTGCCCCTCCCCGGGCCCTGCAGCCAGAGTCCACGCATCCAGGGTGGGATGGGTGATGCAGGGGACAGGGCCCAGCTGTCCTCACCGTCTGCGCCTTCCGAGCAGAATCCCCCAAGGAGGATATACAGCTGGCACTCAGCCAGACCTCCAGAGCCTGGCTGGCAGGAGCTCAGCATCCAGTGTTTGGTCTCGTTTTGTTGTTTTTAATAGAAAAATGTTCCCTGCACCACCAACTCTTTCCTGGGCAGGGTTTGGAAACCATCTCCAGATGGGGAATAATTTTAGGGGAGAGGAACGGCTAAAATTACGGGCCAGTTTGCTGCCAGCTCCCACCGGGACGAGCCAGCCTTGGCCCTGGAAGTTTCCGGAGGTGGGGCGGCCGGGTCTGAGCTGCGGAGAGAAGGGAGGGTGGATGGCTGAGCCTGGGTGAGCTGCGGTCTGGTCACAGGGGCACCCTGGGGAACCTTCCACCCACGCCAGGCTCCTCACCCATCCTTATTCCTCACGAACATCCCCAAACATCTGCACTTGACTGCCATTTTACAGCAGATGCCAAGGCTAGAGGGTGTTGCCTTCAGCCCCAGGGAAACTGACGAGTCAGACGGCCCAGGCTCTGCCACAGATAAACCACAGGGAAAAGGAACGAATGGCAGGGGAAGCAGACATTGAAAGACTGAACAGATATCAGTTTTGTTGTTTTGGCCTCGCTGGCTTGTGGCATTGTAGTTCCCCCCCGCAGGGATCGAACCAGGGCCCTCAGCTGTGAAAGTACAGACTCCTAACCACTGGACCACCAGGGAATTCCTCATCAAAAAATTTTTTTAATGGGCAAGACAAAATATAGTCTAGGGATACATGCGGAAGTGATAAAACTATAAAGAAACACAAACGTTGACTCTAGAAGTCAGGGTCCTTCTGGAAGGAGGGAGGGGCTGTCCCTGAGTGGGACAGGGCTCCTGTGGGGGCTTTTGGGGTAACTGCCCAAGTTCTGCTCTTCGCCTGGAGATGGTCACAGGGACGTCCAGCTGCCTTATCAGAATCACGCAGGTATGTGTTTGCACCGTGTGCCTTTATGTATCTGTGTTTTATTTAAAAAAAAAAAAAAGATTGAAGGGAAAGACTGAAGGCAGGAGGAGAAGGGGACAACAGAGAATGAGGTGGTTGGATGGCATCACCGACTCAGTGGACATGGGTTTGGCTGGACTCCGGGAGTTGATGATGGACAGGGAGGCCTGGCGTGCTGCAGTCCATGGGGTCGCAAAGAGTAAGACACGACTGAGCGACTGAACTGAAAAAAAAAAAAAAAAAATTTTTTTTTTAATGGAAATGTCCCCATGCAGATCAAGGAAGGGAGGCTTGGCGGAGTGGAGTGGCTTTCCCAGGGGTGAGTAGAGACCTGAGATCGGAACCCAGCCTGTAATCCAAGGGTCTGTGCTGGGGCCTGGGGGTGAGAGAGATGCGCTCCCACCTCCCAGCACTGGGAGGCGGAACAGTGGGGCCGATCAGGAGTCTCTCCCACCAGGACACCCAGAGATTCTGGATAAAACATTGTACAGAGCCTTGTAAGGGGATGACTAGGCTGGCAGAATTGAAGGGAAATACCTCTTCAGGGGCTACTGGCTGGGAGTGGTCTAGTAGCTAAGTCGAACCTGACTCTTGAGACCCCATGGACTGTAGCCCGTCAGGCTCCTCTGTCCATGGGATTTCCTAGGCAAGAATACTGGAGTGGGTAGTCATTTTCTTCTACAGGGTATAATTCCCTGTGCTACACAGACCTTGTTCTTTTCATCTGAGAGATTCTGTCCTTAATCTTGATAGTTTTTTAGGAGTACAGGCCAGTTATTGAAATAATTATTGATCATCGTTAACATTTACTAGTGATGTTCAGTTTGATCAGCTGATGGCTGGTGAGGGTGCTGAGGGTGGAAGCAGGGAGGCTGAGGAGGAGGCTTATGGCAGTTGTCCATGCAGTGGTGGCAGGAGAGGTGCAGGGACTGAGGAAGGTTAGATTTGGGACCCTGGGGGAAGGGACCTCCTTTGGGCTCAGGGGTGCATCCTGCCTGCCCCCTGCATCTCCCATAAGCTGTGAGTTGGGCAAGTTACTTCTTCTGTGACTTAGTTTTCTCATCTGTGAAATGGGGATGATGGCACCTCTCTAGAGGCGATTATTAACACATCTAAAGCACGTGGCTTCTAGTAAGTGCTAGGAAGTGTCAGCTGCTGTTACTCATTATTAGAATCTTATCATCTCCCTCCAAACTTCCCAGCTGTGAATCCAGCCTCCAGAACTCCGTGTAAACCTGGAGTTTAACTCTTGAAACTGAGTTTCTCATCCATGAAACTTGCTCTGACCCCGAAGGTCCCAGCCCCTAAAATCCAGGACTCCTCGAGCCCTGTGACCCCCATCACTAAGTTTCTGACCCTGACTCCAGTCTCCCCTGTCCTGACGGAGACCGGCGCGTTGGTGTCCACTGGACGTGGGATCACGGCACGTCTTCCCTTCTGTCCCTACCCGCCTGCACACTTGTCCCTGATACTTGTCTTCCGCCACCGGCCACTTCACTGTCTCCACGGCCTGTCCAGGTCAACATCTTTCCTCACCTTCATTACTACAAACACTTCCTTGCTCATTATCTTGAGTTAAAAAGAAAGTGGTTGTATGTTTAACTTCAAGTCATGGTGCCTCTCATACAAGTTCGAACAATACAGAAGCATGTCAACGTTGAAATTGTCATTCATTTGCCATGTCGTGTCCAACTCTTTGGGACCCCATGGACTGCAGCTCGCCAGGCTTCCCTGTCCTTCACCATCTCCCAGAGTTTGCTCAAATTCATGTCCATCGAGTCCATGATGCCATCCAATATCTCATCCTCTGTTGTCCCCTTCTCCTCCTACCTTCAATCTTTCCCGGCATCAGGGTCTTTTCTAATGAGTCAGCTCTTCGCATCAGGTGGCCAAAGTATTGGAGATTCAGTCTCAGCATCAGTCCCTCCAATGAATATTCAGGACTGATTTCCTCTAGGATCAACTGGTTTGATATCCTTGCAGTCCAGGGGATTTTCAAGGGTCTTCTCCAACACCACAATTTAAGATCATATATTAAATCTGAAAAGTCATTAACGGTAGTGATTTGTGTGTGTGTGCAAGGTGGGGAGGTACATCCATATATTTTCCTATGATTCCATTTTCCCACTTAATTTCCAGAGCCCAAATAGGGGTCAAGAGACATGAGAAGGTCCTCCTTTACTGGAATCTTGGTCAGGCTGCCACTTTTTGCTCTTGTGTCAACGTGCATCTTTTTAGGTTCCATGCATAAGCGGTATCATATGTTCGTCTTTGTCTTAAATCCCATGTAAACTTACTTCACCCAGTATGACAATCTTTAGGCCCATCCATGTAACTGCAAGTGGCTACACCTCATTCTTTTTTATGGCTGAGTAATATTCCATTGTATATATGTGCTGCACCTTCTTTATCCATTCATCCGTTGATGGACATTAAGGTTGCTTCCACTTCTTGGCTATTACGGTAAACTTCTGTTTTAACCAGGGGTTCCATGATAACTTAGCTGGTAAAGAATCTGCCTGTAATGCAGGAGACCCCGGTTTGATGCCTGGGTCAGGAAGATCCACTGAAGAAGGGATAGGTTACCCACTCCAGTATTCTTGGGCTTCCCTGGAGGCTCAGCTGGTAAAGAATCTGCCTACAATGCAGGAGACCTGGGTTCGATCCCTGGGTTGGGAAGATCCCCTGGAGAAGGGAACAGCTACCCACTCCAGTATTCTGGCCTGGAGGATTCCATGGACTGTCTAGTCCATGGGGTCACAAAGAGTCAGACATGCCTGAGCGACTTTCACTTTTCTGTTTTTAAATTGAGAGTGAGGCAGACACCTTTTATTTGTTGAGTTAAACATGCTATTATTGGTTTGTATCAGGGATCTCCATGGCTTTACTTTGTTTTGTTTTGTTGTGTTTTCTCCCCTCATCCTTAATGCCCAGACCACGACAGCTGTCTCCGGTTGTGTATGTGTCTTTTGTAAAACAAGTAGCATTATTTTATGCATGGGTGTTTTTAATTTAGAGACAAGTTCTTCTGTTTTCTCTCCTCTTTCATTCAACATTCTGTCTCCAAGATCTCTGCGTGCTGCTATGCTGAAAAGTCATTTATTTCTGCTTGCTTCCTAGCAGACCATTTGCTCATGTCCTTTGGCGCAGAACATTTTTTTGTCATGAGAAAACCTGGGCCCTGAGCCTGCCTCCTTTGAAGCCAGGAGGGCGCACACCGCTGGGAGAGGAGAAATTTCCAGCTGCTACGTGACTAATGGGGTCCTGCTGGGCCGGGGCAGCTGTCTGCACCCGCTGGAGGCCATGGGAGGGGGCTTAGGGAGGATTATGGGGTCAAGCAGAGATGGGGTCAGGGCCGGGACAATCCGCCCTTGGAGCTGCCCAGACCTCCGGCCTTCTCTCTGGGCCTGGCAGAGCCACGAGCAGCCGGTCCAGGAATGGGCAGAGCCAAGTGGTGAGGGAGGGAGACCACGCACACCCATCCCCTCTTTGTGGGGTTGGGATGACTTCGTGGGACGCGCTCTGGCGGGTATCACGAGGCCAGGGGCTAAGTCACGGTGCCCAGCCCTAAGTGCGTGGGCTTCCTCTGGACCAAGGTCTCCTGAGTAAGACAGGGAGGACCCCTGGGTGTCCGAGTCACCTCCCCCGCCTCCCTTTCCTTCATTTCCCCACAGTCTGCTCCATTCAGCCATCCACTCACCAAATGTTATTGAGCTCTGATTAAGCACCAGGCACTGGGCATAAAGTAGTAAACCAGATGGACAATGATCTGTGTCCTCCTGGAGCTCTGCTGCATGTGTGTGTGTGTGTGTGTGTGTGTGTGTGTGTGTGCATGTGTGTGTGTGTAGTAGGTAGACTAATAGTCATCTCACCCCCATTCATGTCCTAATCCCTGGAACCAGCAAACACGTGAGGTCACAGGGGGAGTTAAGGCGGCAGGTAGAAGTAAGGTTGTTGTGCAGCTCACCTTGAGCTGGGAGATGGTCCTGGATTATCTACTGGGCCCTGTTTTTATTTATTTACTTTAAATATTTCTTGATTTGGCTGTGCCAGGTTTCAGTTGCTGCACATGAGATCTTCGATCTTTGCTGCGGCGTGCGGGATCTTTAGTTGCAGCATGTGGCGTCTAGTTCCCTGACCAGGCATCAAACCCTGATCCCCTGCGTTGGGAGCGTGGAGTCCTAGCCACGGGACCAAGGGAAGTCCCTACTGGGCCCAATTTAATTGCAAGAGTCCTTGTAATCCAAGAAGGAAGGAGGAGAGTCAGAGCCAGAGGGACGCAGCACGAGACAGACCGGACCTGCCTCTGCAGCTCTGAGGACGGAGGTGGGGCCACGAGCCCAGGAATGCAGGCAGCCTGGAGAAGCCGGAAAAGACACAGAAGCAGATGTTTCTCTCTGAATCTCCCCAAGGAGCTCAACCCTGCCCCTTAATGGTGGCCAAAGAAGATCTCATTTGAACTTCTGACCTCCAGAACTGTAAGATAAATTTGTATTGTTTTAAGCAACCAAATTGTAATGCGTTACAGCTGCAAAAGGAAACTCATACCTAACAAACACGTGAGGCATCTGATACATGAGATGGTGGTAAGTGCTGTGGGAAAAAATAAAGCCAGGTGGAGGACAGGGGATGTTGGCATGGTTTGCAGTTTTGAGCAGAGGGAACAGGCAGGCGGGGCCTCCCTGAAAAGGTCACACTTCACAGAGGCCTGAAGGAGGTAAGGATGTGAGCCAGGCAGTTAATGGGGGAACATGGTACCAGCTGGAGGGACAGGCAGGTGCAAAGGTCCTGAGGTGGGAGTGAGCTTGGTATGTTCAAGGCACAGCAGGGCAGCCACCGTGACGGTGGCAGAGTGAGCTGGGGAATGGAGGTAGGGGAGGTCAGGGGGATTGTGGGCAGTCAAGTGAGCTCTGGTGAGGGGGCTTGGCATGTAGGAGCTGCCCTCCCTGGTTTGAAAAGATCCCACATGACACAGAGTAACTAAGCCTGTTGACCACAACTATTGAGCCTGTGCTCTGGCCCAGGAGCTGCTACTACTGAAGCCTGCATGCCCTAGAGCCTGTGCCCCACAACCAAGAGCAGCCCCAGCTCATGGCAACTAGAGGAAGTCTGTGAGCAGCAACAAAGACCCAGCACAGCCAAAAATAATGAATTAATTAATTAAAAAGAAAAGATCAGCCCCTTTCCCAGGTCTGCCCAGACTGCTGCCATGATTTCCTGCTCACTAAAGTGAAGAAGGAACGTGCCCACCCCCTATGCCATCATCCCATCCCAGGTCTTGCTTCCTAGGTCAGCCTGTTGCTTGGAATCCTTCTCTGAATCTCAATGCCTGATACAGCCTGGTCTAGGCAGGGTGGGCAGAGACACCGTGACCTCCATCTCGCCCTAGAACTGCCAGGCCTGGGAGGAGACGGCTGCATTGCCTCCCTTGGGATCAAGGCCAAGCGGGACCACCTGTGCCCTGGGCTTGAGCAGCTGGGCTGGCGGCCAGAGGATGAGAGTCAGCAGCCACCTCCCCTCCACTGTCTGTGCTCCCTGACCTGGTGCTGGTGGCTTGCCCTCTCTGGGCCCCAGTCTCCACATCCAAAGGCAAAAGAGGTTGTATTAATCAGGGGTCTCGAGCTGACAGCCTGTAACCACATCCTGCCCAAAGACGTGTTTACGTGTTCTAGATTAATGGTCAGCACTTCAGAGTTGAGAAACTTCTCGTAAACTCCAGATTCCTGGCTTCTTTTAAGAAATGAGAAGGTCTGGCAGGTGGTGCCTGGAGCTGACTCGGGGCTATCACCGTCAGCGCCCCACCCACTCCGTCATTTCTGACTCGTGTGTTGAGATGCTGGGACGTCTGAGTTTACAGCCCTGGATGCTGCGACCCTTCCAGCTCCAATTTCGTTCACTCAACAGCTATTCCTTGAGCATTAGTATGTGTAGGACCTACGAGAGAAGCCTGACAAGCCTGTTTCACAGACGAGGGAAGTGAAGATCAGGGAAGGGGGGACTGTGGTTTACTAGGCTCACAGAGTTGGCATTGAGGTTGCATCTGAGCCACAAATGATTGACAACTGATCCCAAAGATCTTTCGCCAAAATGTATTAAGTACTGACACGGGCCGGGGCCATGGCCCTGAACTGGACAGACCAGGTCCTGCTTTCATGGGCTGATGTAGTTCCTGGAGTCACAGCGATCAACCAGGAAAACCTGGAATTCCAGGAGAAAGGTAGATGAGCAGGGTGGTGGCAGGCCCAGGAGGGAAGAGGTGATGCTGGAGCTGCTTCCCATAGAGTGAGGGCTTGAGGCTCGAGCCCTGAGGTCCCCCTTCCTCCTCCTGTGACCATCGTGGACACTTCGCTGAGACCCATCCCTCTCCAGGCACCGACTTTCTACTAAGATTCTGGTGACATGTGGCTCTGGAGTCCCACACTCGCTGCTTACGTGCTGTGTGAACTTGAACAAGAGGCTTAGCCTCTCTGTGCCTCAGTTTCCAAGTCTGTAAAATGGAGACAGCATGGGTATCTACCACCGAAGGACATTGGTGGTGATACAAAATGACGAATTACAGTCGCCTAGGATGTAGCTGGGGCTCAGTCATCGGGAACTGTGATCAGAAAGTCCTTCCACTGGGGAGAGTCCGGAGGCTAAGTAGACTACAGAGTATCCGCTCCCTGGAGGATGGGGTAGTGGGAGGAAGACGGGGTTGCAGGACACATTCCCGGGGAACCCCATGCACAACAGTGGGATTGGAACCCACCACTGACTCTACCTGCGGGAATTTTCCACCCAGAGGAGGGGCCTGGGCAGCCCCTTGGGCAGACAGGAGGCTGGGGTCTGGGTGGGACCCTCTGCTGTTCACTCCCACCAGGAAGGTGCCGGAGGAAATGTTTTCACTACCCATGTTTTTACCTTCAGTGTCCCAGGAGCCCAGCCCCACTGGCCTCAGGCTTGGGAAGCAAATGCAGGTTTTCACCTTTTCCACATGCTGAGAGGGGCCAGGACCTCTGCAGAGAGACACCGTGAAGCTCTGACATAGCCTCTTGCAGCTCCTCCTAGTCCCCGGATCTCCTGGGACAGGGATTCTCCCAAGGAGAGGATGGAAGCAGAGATGGGGGGTGGGGTGGGGCTAAGAAAGGCCTGTGTAGTCCCCACCTCTTTCACAGTGCAGACACATAGTAGGTCTTCAACAATGTTCCAGCAATGGATGGATGGTTAGGACTTAATCCTGAGATCACTGATCTTGGAGGAAAGTTACTGGGTCATCACGATCCTGACCACAGACTCGTCGAGACCAAGGGCAACTCCCCTCCCTCCCGGCTCCCTCAAGCCCAAGCATCTCTCCGTGCAGCTCCCTTTGGAGACTGAGCCATGTGCTGCCCCGGGTCCTGTGTGGGTTTTAACTCCCCTTGATGCTCAGCGCAGTGCATTTGTGCCTGTGACATGCTGAATAAATGAACACACGTGGAGCCCACCAAGCTTAATCAGGTAGCTCTGGTGTCCCAGGTGTCAGTCACGGGGGCATCTAATCACAGCCAGCCCCTGAGAGGTAAGATTACTGACATTCTGCAGATGGAGCAAGTTGAGCCTCAGCGATCTCACTAGGAAGGGATTTTAAAAATAAATAAATTTTTTTAAAGAATGAAAAGTCACTCAGTTGTGTCTGACTGTTTGAGACCCCATAGACTGAAGCCCACGAGGCTTCTCTGTTCATGGGATTCTCCAGGCAATAACACTGGAGTGGGTAGCCATTCCCTTCTCCAGGGAGTCTAGGGATGAGCTCTTTCAGCTGTGTCTGCTGGTCTCAGAATGACTTCAACACGAGGTCTGCTCTTTTAGGTGAGGGAAGGGGAGCCATATAAGCAACCACAATGGTGTTGGTATTTCTTGAGCATTTGTTTTGTGCCAGACTTTCTAAGTATTATTTATCCTTCCTGAGTCAGTCAGGGCCCACCAAAGACACAGAATGTATCAAATTGATGAATGAATGAATCTGTAATGAATGAAAAACCTCCATCCCAGTCCTTCCCATCCCCCAGAGGTAGCTGATCTTATTTCTTCCAGATCTTATTCCCGTGGTTCTAAACCACGGAGGATTTTGCCAGCAGGGCACATTTGGCAGTGCCTGGTGACATTTTGGTGTCACACCTGGGGGACTGGTGCTACCAGCATCTAGTGGGTAGAAGCCACGGATGTTTCTAAACGTTCTGAAAGCCCAGGACAATCCCCAATGGAAAATTATCTGCCCCAGATTGTGTCCCAGTTGAGAAACTTTGCCTAATTCTTATTCTGTGCAGCCACATAAATATATACAGACATGTAGAAGATACAAATATTTTTTGGGGTGGGTGTTTTAAAATAAGTGGCATAATACTGTATCTATCATTCTGAGCTTGCTTTTCTTGCTTAAAAATACATTTTGGAGATTTTTTGGGTCAGCATATGCAAACCTTCCCAACCTTTTTTTTTTTTAACTGCAGGACACATGAAGATTGGTTCCAGTTTGGGATTATTACAAACATTGCTTCAATAAATATTTTTGGATTTCTCATTTCTATGAGGCAATAAGTCACTAAAAATTTTTTTCTGCTTTGGCTGGGTTGAGCTGAGATTTTTGCTCTTACCACTAAAGCACCTGGAACTCTAGGGAGGGTTGAGGAGATTATTTCAAAGATCCTTCAAGTGTAGACATTTCCTGAAGCCTTAAGTGGAGTGCATACCAGCTGGAGGAAGTGCCCTGTATAAGAAGGTAGGGAGCTCACGGAGAGGTTTAGCAGAGAAAGAGAGAGCATGCCAGGCGGCAGGGACACAATGGTAACCGATGATAAAACTCGCCCTGGCAATGACCTCAAGCTTCAAGCCAGGTGCTAAGGCACCCACCCACCCCTCCAGATGCAGCATCAGCCCTGCCCAAGAGCCTATTGGAAAGGCAGAATCTCCTGCTCTGCTGCAGATCTACTGAGTCAGCTCTGCTTTTAACAAAACCCCTAAGAACTTCCCTGGTGGTCCAGCATCTGCCTTCCCATATGGAGGAAACAGGTTCAATCCCTGGTAAGGGAACAAGAATCCCGCATGCAGCGGGTGTGTGCCATAACGCAATGAAGACCCAGAGCAGCCAAAATTAAAAACAAAACAAAACTGAGTCCTCCAGCTGTCTCCGATGCACTTAAAAGATGGAGAAGGACCAGTTTCGGTTCAGAAACCTCCAGAAACATGCTTTTATCCTACAAGAGAGAAGAGTGGACCGAACTGCAGTGTCTCTCTGTTTTCACACCTCTCAAACACCTTTCAACGCTTTCCACTTTGGTGAAAGAACAGAGAAGGAAAAGAAGATGCAGACACAGTCACCTGTGTGCCTGTGGACATGCACGCATGCACACAACACAGGCAACGTCACCACCGCTCACGTGATGGCTAACAGGCGCCTATTTCTTTAATGAACACCGTTTCCTACCAAAGTAAGTGCAACGCTCCATGCATTCTCCCACCAAGATCGTCAAGCTCTGGGAGTCATCCCAGGCGAGAGGTCAGAGGTGATGCTTCAGACACTTAAAGGACAGTCGTGGTAAAACCGATAGCATGAAGGCCCTTTTCAGTCTTTTCATCGCCTGGAAGGAGAACCCAGTGGCTGGGTCTGTCATCTCTGATGGAGGGCAGAGCCCACTGTGGCTTTCATTGTCAGGAACTTGACTCTAATTACTCAACTCACCCGAAGGCCCCTCCGTCAAAAATCCACCTTCTTCAACAGCTCGGAGTCACATCTTGTATGGCAACCATTTGTATAAACAAAGTATTTTGGGGTCAAGAAAAGTGGTTCTTCACTGTGCACCATTTTTTAGCATAATTGTCCCCTCACTTCTAACTGCTTGCAAGACTGGGCTTAAAGAAACATATCATTTTCTTCCACATCTCTTAAGAAAACAAAAACAATTTGAATTCCATGGCTCCCTGAGGGAGGTGACTGCTGGCACCCAGTTCTGCCCTGGAAGGCTTTGGATGTCAAACGGAGAAACAAACGTTTTTTTTCCAGTCTCCAGTCTCCTGGCCTCTGGCCTCAGCTCCTTTTCCTTTCCCCGGATTCTGTCTCCCCAAATCTCCTGGACCACCTCTAAGTCTCCATCTGTCCACCCACGAAGGGAAAGAGAGTTTACACTGCAAATATTTAGCCTGAAGGTCTCGGACAGAGTTTGGGGGAGGGTCCTAGCAGCAAGGTTCCAGGCTAGGACGCCCTCACTGCTTCTCCCAACAGCCTCATCTTGGTCCTCCCCCTGTCCTCATCTCCCTCAGCCCCATCATCCAGGGCAACCTAAAGGATGCTTGGTGATGATGGGTGAATCTGGCTCCCCTATAATCTCTATCACTGCTCCCAAAGCCAGCCCCATAAGTATACAATCTAAGTTAATGTGACTCACCTCCCCAGCAGGCTAACCCTAGATCACCTCCCAGACCACTGCCCCCAAGACAGTCAATTCCTAGGCAGGTTGATAAGAAGTCTAGGGGTCCCCAAGGAGAGAGAGGTCTGGAATTCTCAAGGAGGAAGAAAGGACCATCGTTTTTTTTCTCTCTACATTCCTTAGGATTATATAACAATAATGTATTCTGCTTGAGGACAGTCTCTGGAAAAAACTGGCTAATCCTGTTATCTTAAAATGTAAATTATGGGAGTGGGTCTAATGAGGTCTTTACAACCTCCAGGCATTCTTTTGACTCACTGTAATAAGTAATTAAAAAGTATATAACTCCATTGCTAACACTAGTGAGGGGGTACTCTTTCTGCCCCCTTTTGATGTCAATGTCAGAAGCTTTCTCTATCTCCTTTATACTTTAATAAAATTCTATTACACAAAAGCTCTGAGTGATCAAGCCTCATCTCTGGCCCCGGATTGAATTCTTCTCCTCCGGAGGCCAGGAATCCCAGTATCTTTCGTGGTTCAGCAACAACCTTTCATCCTGGGGGCTCATCCAGGATTCTTCAGGACAAGGTAAGGATGCTTGAAGCTCTAGATCTTTGTTCTCCTAGCAAACACGTTTTCTGCTGTACTTTACTAACTTCCCTGGCGGATCAGAGGTTAAAGCGTCTGCCTGCAATGCGGGAGACCTGGGTTCGATCCCTGGGCTGGGAAGATCTCCTGGAGAAGGAAAAGGCAACCCACTCCAGTACTCTTGCCTGGAGAATCCCACAGACAGAGTAGCCTGGTAGGCTACAGTCCATGGAGTCGCTAAGAGTCAGACACGACTGAGAGACTTCACTTTCACTTACACTTACTAACTCTACAGTGTGCTTGTGTGATTGAATGACACACCCTGCGCGAAGCAAGTGAGGAGCCCTGCTCTGCTGTTCCACTGTGACCTCATACGGCTTATGGCAGAAACCCGTCGGGGGTTTATACTGACCTACCAATACCAAGAGACACCCAATGTCTCCTTCGGGGACTGACCAGAAATGGGCAAAGCGTGTGGACCGAACTCTCCTTTCTCGGTCAAACTATCTGGTTTATTTGACCATTTCGTAACTCCTTGGGTATTAGAACTACTAATCTAATCTGTTGGATCACAGACTTTCAAGGGACTTGTGATATATGCTGTTATTGTGTACTGTTACCTTGGTCCCAAACTTAGATTGGTATTCAGGAAGCGCCTAGCCTCGCTAGGAATTGAAAGGTTGTTGTTGAATCACACGAATACACCGGGATTCTTGGCCCCTGGAGGAGAAGAATTCAATCCGGGGCCAGAGACGAGGCTTGATCACTCAGAGCTTTTGTGTAATAAAGTTTTATTAAAGTATAAAGGAGATAGAGAAAGCTTCTGACATAGGCATCAGAAAGGGGCAGAAAGAGTACCCGCTTGCTAGTGTTAACAATGAGATTATATAATCCAAAGAATGTCTGGAGGTTGTAAAAACCTCATCAGACCTACTCCCATAATTTACATTTTAAGATAACACTGTCCTTAGGCAAGATACATCCTTGTAAAGACCAGGTCTACTCCCATAATTAACATTTTAAGATAACAGAAGGTTGAATCCAAAGACTGTCCTTAGGCAGGATACATTATTGTTATATAATCCTAAGGAATGTAGAGAAGGGAAAAAAGTTTGTCCTTTCTTCCTCCTTGAGAATTCCAGACCCCTCTCTCCTTGGGGACCCCTAGACTCCCTATCAACCTGCCTAGGAACTGACTCTCTCATTATCAAAAGCTAGATGGAGCTCTAGCTCTAAGAGCATCTCGGAGGTTAAAGGTTACTCAGATTGGACGTGCAATGGGTTTCTTCCTTTGGTAACTCTAGCTCTTAGTGGACCAGAGGAGGCTTTCCAGTGGATTTTGTCCCAAACTCCTTAGATATTCTTTTTGTGGAATCTGTGGGAATGAAATGGAAGGACTGGCCCTAAAAAAACTCGAGGACAAAAATCACTTTTTCCTCACTGGCCAGCTGTTCTCTTTTGCTATCGTTTATACTGGTATGGTAATCCTTGGAAGGAACATCTCAGTTTTATGTTCGTACCGGTCTTACTGTGGTCAGGAATATACTCAGGGTGGTGCACACACACTCAGGTGACGAATGTTTCCCCCAGCGGTCTTAGCTGGGGAGGCATTCTGGAAGGTTACTCTGATTGCACCCTGGGTGGCATCAGAGGCAAGCAAGGTTTTAATGGTGAGGAGCTAGGCATCAGTCTGGGATGCCATCAGGTCTACCCCTGATGCATCTCCACCCCGTCTTGGTGGTAGAACCGGGAGGAACAAGTACAGCACCTGTGTCGGTAAGGGACAAAGTGCTACCAGGGAAGGAAAGCTTTGGTGTAAAGTCTGTCTACACCCCCATCTAGAGCAGGGAGAGACGCCTCCAGTAGAATGATGGCGCTGGTCACTTTTTTTCTCTCTTACAAATGGGAGCTAACAATTCCAGCCTCACTCATTTGAACTGTGTCCTGAAAAACTGGGATAGATTTGATCCCCAGAGCTTAAAGAAGACACGCCTGGTCTTCCTATGTGATACTGCATGGCCGTGGTACCCACTGGAGGATGGCGAACGGTGGCTAGTTGGAGGGTCTCTTAATTATAAGACTGTTTTACAATTAGACCGGTTCTGTAGAAAACAAGGGAAATGGGTAGAAGTAGCATATTTGTTGTCCTTTTTCTCACCTCAAAATATGCCAGACTTATGTCTTAAGGGTATAAATTTCAGTTGTTCTTTAAGCTATAACTGGGACTCTGTGCTATTTTCTGATCTTCTGATTTTCTGAGTTTCTGATCGTGCCAGAGTCTCCCTCACCCCTTTTGGGGAGGGATATACTGAGCAAGGTCCATGCCTCATGGATTTCATGAATATGGAGCCCTCCCTTTCTCTCCCTTTAATTGAACAAAATGTAAATCCTAGAGTACGGGCTGATGGAAAATCTGTGGGCCGAGCACAAAATGCTATTCCTGTAGTTGTCAAGCTCAAAGACCCCACTTATTTCCACATAAGAAGCAGCATCCACTGAAACCTGAGGTAAAGGAAGGTTTAAAACCCATCGTCAAGAATTTAAAGGAGCAGGGACTATTAACTCCCTGTAACAGTCCATGCAACACTCCTATTTTGGGTATAAAGAAATCAAATGGTAAATAGAGACTAGTTCAAGATTTACAAATAACAAATGAGGCTGTAGTTCCTTTACACCCCGTGGTGCCTATTATACTCTATTGTCTGAAATTCCTGAATGAGCCAAATGCTTCTCAGTAATTGATTTAAAAGATGCCTTCTATTCAGTGCCTTTGGTGGAGGTAAGTCAATTTCTATTTGCCTTTGAAGACCCTGCAAAGCCAGCTTCTCAGTTAACCTGGACAGTTTTGCCCCAGGGATTTCGTGACAGCCCTCACTTATTTGGACAAAGTTTGTTACAGGATCTACAAAACTTTAATAGCTCCGAAGCCGTGGTACTACAATATGTAGATGATATTCTGCTCTGTGCTGAGACAGAGGAAGCTTGTTCACAAGCCTCAGAAGATTTCTTAAACTTTCTGGCAGGCTGCAGTTACCAGGCATCAAGAGAAAAGGCTCAGCTTTGTCAACAATCTGTTAGATATCTGGGCCTAATTGTATCAGAAGGGACTAGGGCCATAGGCCCCGAGAGAATTAAACCTATACTAAATCATCCCCTACCTATGACTTTAAGACAATTGAGAGGATTTTGGGGAATCACAGGCTACTGTTGCATTGGATTCTGGGTTACGGGGAACTTGCCCGGCCTTTGTATAAACTTATAGCTGAGACAGGCCCAAACCAACAGACTGGTTTGGTCTCCAGATACTCAAAAGGCTTTTAAAGTTCTTCAGACTGCTGTCCTACAAGCTCCCACTTTGAGCTTGGCCACAGGGTCAGAATTTAATTTGTTAGTCACTGAAAGAAAAGGTATGGCCTTGGGAGTTTTTACACAACCCCGAGGGCCTCACCTGCAACCTATTTCTTACCTAAGCAGAGAATTAGAAGTAATTTCACGTGGGTGGCCCACACTGTCCAAGAGTAATTGGGGCAACGGCTTTATTAGCACCTGAAGCTTTAAAACTAATCCATGGATGAAATCTCACTGTATTGACTTCTCATCATGTGAGTGGAATCTTAAATTCTAAGGTTAATACTTGGATGAGAGACAGTAGGCTTCTTAAATATCAGTCATTGTTGTTAGAAGGACCAGTAACTAAGCTTAAAGTTTGCGTAAATTTAAATCCTGCCACTTTTCTTCCTGAGAAGGAAAATGAAACACCTGATCATGATTGTTCCCAATTCCTAACTTTATGCAGCTCAGGAAGATCTAATGGATACCCTGTTAGATAATCCTGACATGGAAATATTTACAGATGCCAGTTCTTCTGTTTGGGAGGGGAAGCGTAAAGCAGGTTATGCCATGGTGATGGCTGAACAGGTTTTAGAAGCAAAATCTCTCCCCCAGGGAACCAGTGCTCAGCTAGCGGAGCTTGTGGCTCTGACCTGAGCTCTAGAGTTAAGCAAAGGGCAGCGGGTAAATATACTGATTCTAAGTATGCTTATTTGATTTTACATGCTCATGCTGCTACATGGAAAGAAAGAGTTCAAAATGGCAACAGGAGAACCTATTAAGCATTTCAGAGAGCTGAGAGACTTTTAACTGCTAAATATTGTCCTAAAGAAGTAGCTATTATGCATTGCAAAGGGCATAGCAGGGATGCGAGTAAAGAAGCCAAAGGTAATCAGCTGGCTGACTGTCAAGCCAGAAAAGCTGCATTTTACTAAACCCCTTCACTCCAGATGCCTTTGAACTGGACAGGTCCTGTGGAACAGGAAAAACCACAATATACTGAGGAAGAATTAGAAAGATACTGTAGGAGGAAATGGACAGAACAGGCTTCATCTTGAAAGCACGACTCCATCTTGGGCCGGACTCCATCTTGGACTTTGAGCTCTATGCCCAGTATCTATGGAAACGACATACCAACTGGAGAACCAGGCCCCTCGGATGGAAGAATCCCAGGGCTCATACCTAGACTCTCCATTGCCTAAAAGAATACCCTGATTATCTGTGTAACCAAATAGAATCATAAATTCTATTATACTTATTGGGGTATGACTACAGGCCTATGATAATTGTCCACTTGAAAAAGGAATTAACAGGGCCTGGACCCAATCTCAGGCCTGTTCATGCTGATCATGCTCAGCCACCTCTCCAATGGACTCTGGACTCTGTGCTTAGTGCCTATGGAAACTACAACAGAAGGATAAGACCCCCCTCTGGACAGGGGAATCTTGAAGATCACATCCAGGTTACTCATTGCCTAAGAGAAAACATACTCTAATCACCCCTGCCTCTGGACAGGTCATAAATGTTTTCTTTACTTTTTTTTTTTTTTTTTGAGACCAAATAATAATATTTAATAGTTTAGTCATTAAACAAAAGTCAGGGACCCTAAGTTCCTTGTCAGAGGCTATAGATAATATTCTTTTTTTTTTTTTAATTTAAATTTATTTATTTTAATTAGAGGCTAATTACTTTACAATATTGTATTGGTTTTGCCATACATCAACATGAATCCACCACGGGTGTACACGTGCTCCCCATCCTGAACCCCCCCCCCCACCTCCCTCCCTGTACCATCCCTCTGGGTCATCCCAGTGCACCAGCCCCAAGCATCCTGTATTCTGCATTGAATCTGGACTGGTGATTCATTTCTTATATGATATTATACATGTTTCAATGCCATTCTCCCAAATCATCCCACCTTCTCCCTCTCCCACAGAGTCCAAAAGACTATTCTATACATCTGTGTCTCTTTTGCTGTCTCGCATACAGCGTTATCATTACCATCTTTCTAACTTCCTTATACATGCGTTAGTTAGTTAGTTCAGTCGCTCAGTCGTGTCCAACTCTTTGCGACCCCATGAATCGCAGCACACCAGGCCTCCCTGTCCATCACCAACTCCTGGAGTTCACTCAGACTCATTGGTTTTCTTTCTGGCTTACTTCACTCTGTATAATCGGCTCCAGTTTCATCCACCTCATTAGAAGTGATTCAAATGTATTCTTTTTAATGGCTGAGTAATACTCTATTGTGTATATGTACCACAGCTTTCTTATCCACTCATCTGCTGATGGACATCTAGGTTGCTTCCATGTCCTGGCTATTATAAACAGTGCTGCGATGAACATTGGGGTACATGTGTCTCTTTCAATTCTGGTTTCCTCAGTGTGTATGCCCAGCAGTGGGATTGCTGGGTCATAAGGCAGTTCTATTTCCAGTTTTTTAAGGAATCTCCACACTGTTCTCCATAGTGGCTGTACTAGTTTTCATTCCCACCAACAGTGTAAGAGGGTTCCCTTTTCTCCACACCCTCTCCAGCATTTATTGCTTGTAGACTTGTGGATCACAGCCATTCTGACTGGCATGAAATGGTACCTCATTGTGGTTTTGATTTGCATTTCTCTGATAATGAGTGATGTTGAGCATCTTTTCATGTGTTTGTTAGCCATCTGTATGTCTTCTTTGGAGAAATGTCTATTTAGTTCTTTGGCCCATTTTTTGATTGGGTCATTTATTTTTCTGGAGTTGAGCTGTAGGAGTTGCTTGTATATTTTTGAGATTAGTTCTTTGTCAGTTGCTTCATTTGCTATTATTTTCTCCCATTCTGAAGGCTCTTTTCACCTTGCTTAGAGTTTCCTTTGTTGTGCAGAAGCTTTTAATTTTAATTAGGTCCCATTTGTTTATTTTTGTTTTTATTTCCAATATTCTGGGAGGTGGGTCATAGAGGATCCTGCTGTGATGTATGTCAGAGAGTGTTTTGCCTATGTTCTCCTCTAGGAGTTTTATAGTTTCTGGTCTTACGTTTAGATCTTTAATCCATTTTGCGTTTATTTTTGTGTATGGTGTTAGAAAGTGTTCTAGTTTCATTCTTTTACAAGTGGTTGACCAGTTTTCCCAGAACCACTTGTTAAAGAGATTGTCTTTTCTCCATTGTATATTCTTGCCTCCTTTGTCAAAGATAAGGTGTCCATAGGTGCATGGATTTATCTCTGGGCTTTCTATTTTGTTCCATTGATCTATATTTCTGTCTTTGTGCCAGTACCATACTGTCTTGATGATTGTGGCTTTGTAGTAGAGCCTGAAGTCAGTCAGGTTGATTCCTCCAGTTCCATTCTTCTTTCTCAAGATTGCTTTGGCTAGTCGAGGTTTTTTGTATTTCCATACAAATTGTGAAATTATTTGTTCTAGCTCTGTGAAAAATACCATTGGTAACTTGATAGGGATTGCATTGAATCTATAGATTGCTTTGGGAAGTATACTCTTTTTCACTATATTGATTCTTCCGATCCATTAACATGGTATATTTCTCCATCTATTAGTGTCTTCTTTGATTTCTTTCACCAGTGTTTTGTAGTTTTATATATATAGAAACTATTTAGTTTCTTTAGGTAGATATATTCCTAAGTATTTTATTCTTTTTGTTGCAGTGGTGAATGGAATTGTTTCCTTAATTTCTCTTTCTATTTTCTCATTATTAGTGTATAGGAATGCAAGGGATTTCTGTGTGTTGATTTTATATCCTGCAACTTTACTATATTCATTGATTAGCTCTAGTAATTTTCTGGTGGAGTCTTTAGGGTTTTCTATGTAGAGGATCATGTCATCTGCAAACACTGAGAGTTTTACTTCTTCTTTTCCAATTTGGATTCCTTCTATTTCTTTTTCTGCTCTGATTGCTGTGGCCAAAACTTCCAAAACTATGTTGAATAGTAGTGGTGAAAGTGGGCACCCTTGTCTTGTTCCTGACTTTAGGGGAAATGCTTTCAATTTTTCACCATTGAGGATAATGTTTGCTGTGGGTTTGTCATATATAGCTTTTATTATGTTGAGGTATGTTCCTTCTATTCCTGCTTTCTGGAGAGTTTTTATCATAAATGGATGTTGAATTTTGTCAAAGGCTTTCTCTGCATCTTTTGAGATAATCATATGGCTTTTATTTTTCAATGTTAATGTGGTGTATTACATTGATTGATTTGCAGATATTGAAGAATCCTTGCATCCCTGGGATAAAGCCCACTTGGTCATGGTGTATGATCTTTTTAATGTGTTGCTGGATTCTGATTGCTAGAATTTTGTGAAGGATTTTTGCATCTATGTTCATCAGTGATATTGGCCTGTAGTTTTCTTTTTTTGTGGCATCTTTGTCAGGTTTTGGTATTAGGGTGATGGTGGCCTCATAGAATGAGTTTGGAAGTTTACCTTCCTCTGCAGTTTTCTGGAAGAGTTTGAGTAGGATAGGTGTTAGCTCTTCTCTAAATTTTTGGTAGAATTCAGCTGTGAAGCCATCTGGACCTGGGCTTTTGTTTGCTGGAAGATTTCTGGTTACAGTTTCAATTTCTGTGCTTGTGATGGATCTGTTAAGATTTTCTATTTCTTCCTGATGTAGTTTTGGAAAGTTGTACTTTTCTAATAATTTGTCCATTTCTTCCACATTGTCCATTTTTATTCATATAATTGCTGATAGTAGTCTCTTATGATCCTTTGTGTTTCTGTGTTGTCTGTTGTGATCTCTCCATTTTCATTTCTACTTTTATTGATTTGATTTTTCTCCCTTTGTTTCTTGATGAGTCTGGCTAATGGTTTGTCAATTTTATTTATCCTTTCAAAGAACCAGCTTTGGGCTTTGTTGATTTTTGCTATGGTCTCTTTTGTTTCTTTTGCATTTATTTCTGCCTTAATTTTAAAGATTTCTTTCCTTCTACTAACCCTGGGGTTCTTCATTTCTTCCTTTTATAGTTGCTTTAGGTGTAGAGTTAGGTTATTTATTTGACTTTTTCCTTGTTTCTTGAGATATGCCTGTATTGCTATGAACTTTCCCCTTAGCACCGCTTTTACAGTGTCCCACAGGTTTTGGGTTGTTGTGTTTTCATTTTCATTCATTTCTATGCATATTTTGATTTTTTTCTTGATTTCTTCTGTGATTTGTTGGTTATTCAGCAGCGTGTTGTTCAGCCTCCATATGTTGGAATTTTTAATAGTTTTTCTCCTATAAATGAAGTCACTCAGTCGTATCCGACTCTTTGCGACCCCATGGACTGTAGCTTACCATGCTCCTCCATCTGTGGGATTCTCCAGGCAAGAATACTGGAGTGGGTTGCCATTTCCTTCTCCAGGAGATCTTCCCAACCCAGGGATCGAACTGGGGTCTCCTGCATTGCAGGCAGACACTTTACCATCTGAGCCCCCAGGGAAGCTCTCTTTCTCCTGTAATTGAAATCTAATCTTACTGCATTGTGGTCGGAAAGAATGCTTGGAATGATTTCAATTTTTTTGAATTTACCAAGGCTAGATTTATGGCCCAGGATGTGATCTATCCTGGAGAAGATTCCATGTGCACTTGAGAAAAAGGTGAAATTCATTGTTTGGGGGTAAAATGTCCTATAGCTATCAATTAGGTCTAACTGGTCTATTGTCTCATTTAAAGTTTGTGTTTCCTTATTAATTTTCTGTTTAGTTGATCTATCCATAGGTGTGAGTGGGGTATTAAAGTCTCCACTATTATTGTGTTATTGTTAATTTCCCCTTTCATACTTGTTAGCATTTGTCTTACATATTGTAGTGCCCCTATGTTGGGTGCATATATATTTATAATTGTTATATCTACTTCTTGGATTGATCCTTTGATCATTATGTAGTGTCCTTCTTTGTCTCTTTTCACAGCCTTTGTTTTAAAGTCTATTTTATCTGATATGAGTATTGCTACTCCTGCTTTCTTCTGGTCTCTATTTGCATGGAATATCTTTTTCCAGCCCTTCACTTTCAGTCTGTATGTGTCCCCTGTTTTGAGGAGGGTCTCTTGTAGACAACATATATAGGGGTCTTGTTTTTGTATCCATTCAGCCAGTCTTTGTCTTTTGGTTGGGGCATTCAACCCATTTATATTTAAGGTAATTATTGATAAGTATGATCCTGTTGCCATTTACTTTATTGTTTTGGGTTCCAGTTTATACACCCTTTTTGTGTTTCTTGTCTAGAGAGTATCCTTTAGCATTTGTTGGAGAGCTGATTTGGTGGTACTGAATTCTCTTAGCTTTTGCTTGTCTGTAAAGCTTTTGATTGCTCCTTCATATTTGAATGAGATCCTTGCTGGGTACAGTAATCTGGGCTGTAGGTTATATTCTTTCATCACTTTAAATATGTCTTGCCATTCCCTCCTGGTCTGATGAGTTTCTACTGAAAGATCAGCTGTTATTCTTATGGGAATCCCCTTGTGTGTTATTTGTTGTTTTTCCCTTGCTGCTTTTAATATTTGTTCTTTGTGTTTGATCTTTGTTAATTTGATTAGTATGTGTCTTGGGGTGTTTTGCCTAGGGTTTATCCTGTTTGGGACTCTCTGGGTTTCTTGGACTTGGGTGATTATTTCCTTCCCCATTTTAGGGAAGTTTTCAACTATTATCTCCTCAAGTATTTTCTCATGGTCTTTCTTTTTGTCTTCTTCTTCTGGGACTCCTATGATTCGAATGTTGGGGCATTTAATATTGTCCTGGAGGTCTCTGAGATTGTCCTCATTTCTTTTAATTCGTTTTTCTTTTTTCCTCTCTGATTTATTTATTTCTACCATTCTATCTTCCACTTCACTAATCCTACCTTCTGCCTCCATTATTCTACTATTTGTTGCCTCCAGAGTGTTTTTGATCTCATTTATTGCATTATTCATTATATTTTGACTCTTTTTTATTTCTTCTAGGTCCTTGTTAAACCTTTCTTGCATCTTCTCAATCCTTGTCTCCAGGCTGTTTATCTGTGATTCCATTTTGATTTCAAGGTTTTGGATCATTTTCACTATCATTATTTGGAATCCTTTATCAGGTAGATTTCCTATCTCTTCCTCTTTTGTTTGGTTTGGTGGGCATTTATCCTGTTCCTTTACCTCCTGGGTATTCCTCTGTCTCTTCATCTTGTTTATATTGCTGAGTTTGGGGTGGCCTTTCTGTATTCTGGCAGTTTGTGGAGTTCTCTTTATTGTGGAGTTTCCTCGCTGTGGGTGGGGTTGTACAGGTGGCTTGTCAAGGTTTCTTGGTTAGGAAAGCTTGTGCTGGTGTTCTGGTGGGTGGAGCTGGATATCTTCTCTCTGGAGTGCAATGAACTGTCCAGTAATGTGTTATGAGATGTCAATGGGTTTGGAGTAACTTTGGGTAGCCTGTATATTGAAGCTCAGGGCTATGTTCCTGTGTTGCTGGAGAATATGCGTGGTATGTCTTGCTCTGGAACTTGTTGGCCCTTGGGTGGTGCTTGGTTTCAGTGTAGGTATGGAGGCGTTTGATGAGCTCCTGTTGATTAATGTTCCCTGGAGTCAGTTCTCTGGTGTTCTCAGGATTGGGACTTAAGCCTCCTGCTTCTGGTTTTCAGTCTTATTTTTACATAGTCTCAAGGCTTCTCCTTCTATACAACACCGTTGATAAAACATCTAGGTTAAAGATGAAAAGTTTATCCACAGTGAGAGACACCCAGAGAGGTTCACAGAGTTACATGGAGAAGAGAAGAGGGAGGAGGGAGTTAGAGGTGACCCAAATGAGATGAGGCGGAATCAAAAGAGGAGAGAGCAAGCTAGCCAGTAATCACTTCCTTATGTGCACTCCACAATCTGGACCGCTCAGAGATGTTCACGGAGTTATACAGAGAAGAGAAGAGGGAGGAAGGAGACAGAGGTGGCCAGGAGGATAAAAGGGGGGAATCAAAAGGAGAGAGACAGATCCAGCCAGTAATTAGTTCCCTAAGTGTTCTCCACTGTCTGGAACACACAGAGATTCACAGAGTTGGATAGAGAAGAGAAGGGGCAGGTAGGAGACAGAGGCGACCTGGTGGAGAAAAAGGAGAGTCCAAAGGGGGAGAGAGCAGTCAAGCCAGTAATCTTGCTTCCAAGTAAAAATGGGTACTGAAGATTGGGTTCTTAAAGGTACAAAATTGATAACAAATACCAAAAAGCAAAGATTAAAAATCTAGAGTAGAGGTTGGATTTTCAAAAACACAATATTAAAGAAAAGAAGAAAAAAAAGTCACAAAAATTATAAATATATATATATATATATGAAGTTTGCTTTAAAAAATAAGGTCTTTTTTTTTGCAAAGTAATAGTAGGTTATAAAAATGAAAATTAAAGGAGTAATAGAGGACTTAAAAATTAAAAAAAAATTTAACAAAGAATGATCGTAAAAATAGTAAAAATATATCTAGGACTTTCTCTGGTGTTGTTGTGGGCAGTGTGGGGTCAGTTCATTTTTGGATAGTTCCTTCAGTTCAGTCCAGTCACTCAGTCATGTCCGACTCTTTGCGACCCCATGAATCACAGCACGCCAGGCCTCCCTGTCCATCACCATCTCCCGGAGTTCACTCAAACTCACGTCCATCAAGTCAGTGATGCCATCCAGCCATCTCAGCCTCTGTCGTCCCCTTCTCCTCCTGCCCCCAATCCCTCCCAGCATCAGGGTCCTTTCCAATGAGTCAACTCTTCGCATGAGGTGGCCAAAGTACTGGAGTTTCAGGTTCAGCATCAGTCCTTCCAAAGAACACCTAGGACTGATCTCCTCTAGAATGGACTGGTTGGATCTCCTTGCAGTCCAAGGGACTCTCGAGAGTCTTCTCCAACACCGCAGTTCAAAAGCATCAGTTCTTCGGTGCTCAGATTTCTTCACAGTCCAACTCTCGCATCCATACATGACTACTGGAAAAACCACAGCCTTGACTAGATGGACCTTTGTTGGCAGAGTAATGTCTCTGCTTTTCAATATGCTATCTAGGTTGGTCATAACTTTTCTTTCAAGGAGTAAGTGTCTTTTAATTTCATGGCTTGGTCCGGCTTATATTTCTCAAGATCTATAGGCCCCTTCCTATGCAGTCGGTACTAACTACAGGGTTTTAATCTATTGCATCTGTCACTTCCAAGGCAGTTCCCTCTGTTTTAGCTTCTTCTGTTTGCTGGTCTCTTCAGTGTCTGATTTCCGCCCTGACACAGGGGGCGGTGGTGGACACTTTTTTAGGCTCACTTGTTCAGTTGCGCTGTGGGGAGGGAGGGACGCTGCAAACAAATAACACTGGCGTGTGCTCGCAGTGTCTCAGCCGCATTGGGCCTGCCTCCACTCACGGCGCGTGTGCCCTCCCTGCCCACACTGCTCAGGCTTTAGGTTGCTCCACTAGGAACCCTCCAAGGCCGACCCTGGGCTGCATGCACCTCCTAGGTCTAAGCCGCTCAGATTCAGGCACTTGGGGAGTCCTCAGAGGCAGAGACTCGGTTGGGCCTGCGTTTTGTGTCTGGGTAGCTCAGGTGATGAGGTGTTTGGCGAGCATGGTTGCTGTGACTTATCGCTTCCCCTGTCCCTGCCGCTCGGTTTTCTGGGTGTACAACCAGCACACCTTCGCAGGCAGATGTCCAGAACCCCAATAAGTCTTAGTTAGCAAAGAAGCCTGCTTGCAGTTTGGTAGATAATGTCTCTCTGGGGCTGCAATTGCTCCCTTTCGGCTCTGGATGCCTGTCACCAGAGGGGGATGGTCTGCAGCTGGCTAGCTCAGTTCAGTCCTTTGTTCTGTGCGCGGGCCTAGCGGTGTCTTAGATTAGGGCTTTGTGCATAGTAGCTATCCTGCAGTCCGGTTTGCTAGCCCAAGTTAGTTAGCTCAGATTGCCCTCAGGGCATTCAGGCCTGGTCCTTACTCTAAGCGATGAACCCCGCACCTGCCTGCAAAGCCCCCACTTGCTAGTGGTGGGTGCAGGCATCTGCGCTGCTTCTCCACTGGGGGAGTTACCTTTGGGCTTGTAATCTGTGGGTTTTAATTATTTATTTATTTTTCCTCCCTGTTATGTTGCCCTCTGTGCTTCCAAGGCTCGCCACAGACTCGGCAGTGAGAGTGTTTCCTCGTGTTTGGAAACTTCTCTCTTTTTAAGACTCCCTTCCTGGGACGGAGCTCCGTCCCTCCCTCTTTTGTCTCTTTTTTTGTCTTTTATGTTTTTTCCTACCTCCCTTTGAAGACAATGGGCTGCTTTTCCGTGTGCCTGATGTCCTCTGCCGGCATTCAGAAGTTGTTTTGTGGAATTTACTCAGCGTTTCAATGTTCTTTTGATGAATTTGTGGGGGAGAAAGTGGTCTCCACATCCTATTCCAATGCCATCTTGGGACTGCCTTCATAAATCTTTTCTGTATCTATCGGAATGTAACCACAGGCTTATCGATTATTAACTGGTTGGAATGTAACCGCGAGCTTATTGATTATTAACTGTCTGAACACATAAGACATGAATGATGGGTTATTGTGATTGTATTTTCCCTTCCTTTGTTTATGTAAGTCTCAAGGAATTTGGGGTGGTGGGTTCAGACACGTGCACATGGGGTATAAAAGATTTTCACAAATGCCGGTCGGGGTCCTTGACTAAGAGGAGACTAAGAGGTCCAATGCCTTGGACCCACCGGTATACTAAACTGCATTCCACTATCTGCATTGTCCTTCTAAGTGAGTTAGTTTCCCGGAACGCATGGCTGTAACATTTGGTGCATTGGCTGGGAAACTCCTCGCTTTGAGGGACAGGTCTCATTTGAGGCCACCCCAAGGCTTTGAGGCTTGAATCTCCTAGAGGGGGGAAGGCACCTTGCCCTGTGTAAGAATTCGGCCTTTCAACGCCCGGTTTCTTAGCTTTGACAGGCAATGAACGGCAGCAAGGGAACTGAACACTCAGGTAGGGAGGAGCCCAGCTGGCAGGGTGGAAGAGGGGGCCTGATCACCCCCCTGGGAGGGACCAGAAGGGAGACACATAGGAAACTGGTTTAGGGCAACAATAGCGGCTTGGCACTCAGGTCGATGGACATGCCAGGGATAAAGAAAGGGAACTTAAGGTTTAAGAAAGCCAGTTAGGAGGTGTGTCCACGCTGTCTTAGGGAACATGCCGAGCTGTCAACACAGGGTTTTAGAAAGAGGCCATCGATTTCCGCCACTCATATTCTGCCCTCCCCAGGAGGTACCCATCTGCTGTGTGACTCATCATCTCCCCTGCCAGTGAAAAGGTAGATTGGCTTCTGGGGAAAGCCCTGGGATGTGGGAATCCAGAGGTAAGAAAATGGAAGGAAGCGGATCTAAGGCCACTGTACTGGAGAATAGGATGCAGAATTTTAAGAAAGGATTCGATGGAGACGATAGGAAGAAAATGACGCCTGGCCGGCTCCGTATGCTTTGTGAAGTTGAATGGCCTTCAGTGGGCGTTGGCAGGCCATCAGAGGGAACTATGGACTTAAATGTCATAAAGGCAGTCTATGGTATAGTTACGGGAAAGCGCGGACACCCCGACCAGTTCCTGTACATAGACTCTTGGCTGGGAATAGCCCAAGAACCACCCCCCCCCCACTGCCCCACCCCAAATAGTCCCGTTTTTATGCTTATGGAGGGGAAGGAAAAATCTTGATGGCCCCAAAGGTAACCAAGGATGAAGAGGAAATTTTCAGTCAGTTCGGTCGCTCAGTCATGTCTGACTTTGTGACCCCATGAATCGCAGCAAGCCAGGCCTCCCTGTCCATCACCAACTCCCGGAGTTCACTCAGACTCATGTCCATTGAGTCAGTGATGTCATCCAGCCATCTCATCCTCTGTCATCCCCTTCTCCTCCTGCCCCCAATCCCTCCCAGCATCAGAGTCTTTTCCAATGAGTCAACTCTTCTCATGAGGTGGCCAAAGTATTGGAGTTTCAGCTTTAGCATCATTCCTTCCAAAGAAATCCCAGGGCTGATCTCCTTCAGAATGGACTGGTTGCATCTCCTTGCAGCCAAGGGACTCTCAAGAGTCTTCTCCAACACCATAGTTCAAAAGCATCAGTTCTTCAGCGTTCAGGTTTCTTCACAGTCCAACTCTCACATCCATACATGACCACTGGAAAAACCATAGCCTTGACTAGACGGACCTTTGTTGGCAAAGTAATGTCTCTGCTTTTCAATATGCTATCTAGGTTGGTCATAACTTTTCTTCCAAGGAGTAAGCATCTTTTAATTTCATGGCTGCAGTCACCATCTGCAGTGATTTTGGAGCTCAAAAAAAATAAAGTCTGACACTGTTTCCGCTGTCTCCCCATCTATTTCCCATGAAGTGATGGGACCAGATGCCATGATCTTCGTTTTCTGAATGTTGAGTTTTAAGCCAACATTTTCACTCTCCTCTTTCACCTTCATCAAGAGGCTTTTGAGTTCCTCTTCACTTTCTGCCATAAGGGTGGTATCATCTGCATCTCTGAGGTTTTTGATATTTCTCCCGGCATCTTGATTCCAGCTTATGCTTCTTCCAGCCCATCATTTTTCATGATGTACTCTGCAGGATCCTGAAGGAGATGAGCTTCCCCCACCTCATATTGGATGATGGTTCCGCCAGCTAATAGCACCGTGGCCACCAGAGGCCCATCCGGAGGAACCAGCCCTAGACCGGTAAGCCTCCCAGACTCCTCAACAGTCCCGACAGCTCCACACGTTGTAGAGCCAAACCGCCCCCCGCCCCCCCGAACCACACCCGGCAGGCTCCAGATTCAGCTGGAGGGACAATGAGCCCACCGGACTCTACCAGCCTGGATGCTGCCCCTATGTTCCCTAAACTCTACCCTCCACTCCCGGTAAGTACTCCTGGACAAGGGGGAGGAACCACTGGCATTAAACAAAGGCTCCGCTCTGCCAGAGAGCCAGAGGAAAAAATACCCTTGCAGATGCCCCTCAGAGAAGCTCAGCAACCCCCAGTGATAGGGGAGGACGTACCTGTCACCAAGCTCCTGTAACCTATTGCTATCAGCCCTCTTCATCAACCGATACACTGAACTGGCAAAATCACAGCCCCTCTTACTCGGTGGAACCCCAGGGCGTGACTAGACTAATGGAGACTATTTTGCCCACTCACTGACCAACCTGGGGCGATATAATGCAATTACTAGCATCTCTCTTCAGTACAGAAGAGAGATATAGGATCAACACTGAGGCAAGGACATGGTTACAGGAGATGGTTCCTGAGGGCACTGCTAACCCAGAGAGGTGGATAGAGCAAGTCTTCCCCACTGACAGACCTAATTGGGACGTCAATACAGAGGAAGAAAAAATCCAATTAGACAGATACCAGATGGTGATTACACAAGGACTTAAAAGGGGAGACCAGAGGCTGATGGACATGTCTAAACTGGCTGGAATAGTTCACAAGGGAAACGAGTCACCCTCCGAATTTTGCAAGAGACTTTGTGAGGCCTACAGACTCTATACACCCATAGATCCAGAAGCTACGGGCTCCCAGATTGTTATCAATTCAGCATTTATCTCTCAAGCATGTCCTGACATACAACAAACGCTTCAAAAGACCGAGGGAGTTCTATCCATGTCTAGTCCTCGGCTGATTGAAATAGCAGATAAGGTGTTCCGGAATAGGGACAAGGAAATAGAAAAGAAATACGAGAAAAGGTATAAAGACGAGCAGAGGAGAACAGACGAGAGGTTTGCAATGTTGGCTGCTGCGCTTGGAAAATCTTCTGAAGACTTTTCCAGCGCCCAAGCAAAGAAACCCCCGCTAGCTTCGAGGTCAGGACAGCCCTCCAACTGGTCCCAACGGAGGCTACGGGCTGCATTACAGCCAAATCAATGCGCCCAATGCCGTGGGTTCGGTCATTGGAAGAATGAGTGCCCAGAAGGAAGAAGGGAGAATAAATCCCTCCCGGTTGCAGAACTCACTAACATAGAGACTGAATAGGGATGCCGGGGCTCGAAGACTTCAGGTCCCCGAGAGCCCATGGTAACTTTAAAAATTGGGGACCAAGACATTGACTTTATGGTGGACACTGGGGTAGAATTGTCCGCGGTGACTAAACCCGTGGCGCCACTGTCTAAAAGGACCGCCGCCGTAAGTGGGTTTCAGGAGAAGAAATGGTTAAATCATTTTGCCAGCCCAGGAAATGCCAGATGGGGGGTCACCAAGTGACTCATGAGTTCCTCTATATCCCTGAGTGCCCAATACCCCTGCTGGGGAGAGACTTACTCTCCAAACTGGGAGGACAAGTGACTTTCTCTCCTAAAGAGAGGCCCACTTTTTGGATGGGCACAACAACCTACTTACTCTCCCTCTCTGTGCCCCCTCAAGACGAATGCAGGCTACGTGAGCCCCCTGGAGATAAACAAGGCCAGGCAACAGAGTTGGAGAGAAGGCTAACTCAGCTGTTCCCTGAGGTCTGGGGTGAAGATAACCCCCCTGGGCTAGCTAGACACCAAGCCCCTGTAATAATAGAACTCAGAGCTGGCACCACCCCGGTGAGAAAGCGTCAATACCCAATACCCATAGGAGCCCGAATTGGGATTCTGCCTCACATCAGCAGGCTAAAACAGGCAGGCATCCTGGTGGAATGTCAAACAGCCTGGAACACACCAAAATTACCAGTAAAGAAGGAAGGAGGACAAGACTATAGGCCCGTACAGGAACTCAGATTGGTCAATCAGGCCACTGTAACTCTGCACCTGTCTGTCCCCAAACCCCTATACTTACTTAGCCTCCTCCCACCTAAGACAAGGATCTATACTTGCTTGGACCTCGAAGATCCTTTTTCTGTATACGCCTAGCACCTGCATCACAACCCATTTTCGCCTTTGAATGGGAGAACCCAATCGGAGGCAATAAGCACCAGCTCACTTGGACACACCTCTCGCAAGGATTCAAAAACACACCAACCATCTTTGGAGAAGCCTTGGCCTCAGACCTGGAGCCTTTCCAGCCTGAAAGGTGTGGATGTTGGCTCTTGCAATATGTGGACGACCTGTTGCTAGCCACTGAGACCTGGGAGGAATGCTGTGAAGGGACCCCAGCGCTCCTCCACTGGCTGGCAGAAGCGGAATCCCGAGTGTCGAGGAAAAAGGCACAAATCTGCAAGGAGGAGGTAAGGTATTTGGGGTTTGTCTTAAGGGGAAGCACAAGGTTGCTAGACCAATCTAGAAAAGAAGTAATTCTGAGGCCCCCCACGCCTAAGACTCACCGGCAAGTCAGGGAGGTCCTAGGGGCCACTGGATTCTGCAGGATTTGGATTCCAAGGTATTCTCAAATAGCACAGCCCCTATTTGAGCTCCTGACAGGGCCTGAAGAAAATCCAGTAAACTGGACTGAGAAACAGCAGAAAGCCTTTGAGGAGCTAAGACTAGCATTCACCTCCTCCCGCACCTTGGGATTGCCAGACCTCCCCAAACCATTCACCTTGTATGTGACCGGGAAAGATAAACAGCCATGGGGGTTTTGACTCAGACCTTGGGAACATGGGACAGGCCAATAGCTTACCTTTCAAAGCGACTTGATAACGTTGCCACTGGGTGGCCTAGCTGTCTGCGGGCAGTGGCCACGGTCGCCTTACTGGTACGTGAAGCCGCAAAGCTGACTTTAGGCCAGGACCTGATCGTAAAGGTCCCACATGAAGTCAACACCCTCCTTTGAGGAGACCCCCACAAATGGCTGTCAAATTCCCAAATTATTCAATACCAGGGACTGCTATACGAAAACCCCAATCTCCGTATCGAGCCTTGCCAGGGTTTAAACCTAGCAACGCTTCTCCCAACGGGAGAAGGTGGACCTACCCACGATTGCAAGGAAGTCTTAGAGGAGGTCTATGCTAGGCGTCCAGACCTCCGAGACAGGCCAATTTCAAATCCTGACTGGACTCTGTACACTGATGGCACCAGCCTGGTAGAGCTAGGACAGCGACGGTCAGGCTATGCTGTAGTCACAGAGAGACTGGTATCGAGGCCAGCTCCTTACCACAGCACTGGTCAGCCCAGTGAGCAGATTATGGGCCTTAGTCCGGGCACTGCAATTGTCAAAGGGTAAGAGAGTGAACGTCTACACCGACTCCCGGTATGCTTTCGCTGTGGTCCACGGACGTGGGGCGCTACACCGGGAGGGAGGCCTTCTAACAGCCAATGGAAAGGACATTAAGAGTAAGGAGGAGATTCTGACTCTGCTAGACGCTGTCTGGAGCCCCGCGGAGGTAGCAGTCATGCACTGCTGTGGGCACCAGAAGGAAGACACCCCACAGGCTCGAGGAAATAGGCTGGCTGGCAAGACCCCCATATGGGCAGCAGAGGACAGAAAGGAAAGCAGGGAAATCCCCATGAGAACATTTGTCCTAGCTGAGCTACCCGAGCTGGCCCTAGACTCCCCAACATACACTGAGGCTCAAACCCAACTAGCTGAAGCGGAGGGAGCCACCAAAACAGACAAAGGATGGCGGGAGCTACCAGGTGGTAAGCTACTAGTGCCCAAAGAGATGGCCCCCTCTCTGGTGAGCCAAGGTCATCGTACAACTTACCTAGGACATGACAAATTGGAGGAATTGATCCGAAGGTATTTTCTGGTTCCTCGCCTTGCCTCTCTGTGTAGAACGGAATCCCCAAATTGCAACACCTGCTGTCAGATTAACACTGCTCCAGGGTGCAGGCCAAACCCCCCAGGCATCCAATTAAAAGGTACCCTTCCTTTTGAACACCTGGAAGTGGACTTCACTGAGATGAAACCTGTTGGTCTTGGTATGTACATTCTCGGGATGGGTGGAGGCCTTCCCACCTGAACTGAAAGAGCGTCAGAAGTGGCTTGGAGCCTGCTTAGGGAAATAGTTCCTCGATTTGGATTCCCCACCAGCACAGGATCAGATAACGGCCCAGCCTTCATATCAGCTCTGATACAACAAGTAAGTAAAGCCATGAAGATAAATGGAAGTTACACACCGCCTAGCGGCCTCAGAATTCCGGAATGGTAGAACGAACTAACCGGACACTATAGGAGACACTTTCTAAATGGATTATAGAAACTGACTGTTCCTGTGTAGATGTACTTCCCACGGCCTTGCTCAAACTCAGGATGACCGCATGTTCCCATGGCTACTCTCCCTACGAAGTTTTATATGGGAGGCCTCCTCCCATAATAAGACAGGTAACAACTGATATACTTCAGGTAAGAGGAGACGGGATATCACAGCAGATGGAACAACTAAGTAAGGTAATTAATCAAGTAACTAAGTTTGTGCAAGAAAGAATACCGTTGCCCCTGGGGGAGCAAATGCATGAGTTTATACCAGGGGACCAGGTATGGGTGAAAGAATGGCAACATGACCCACTAGCCCCCAATGGAAAGGTCCTTATACTGTTGTCTTAACCACCCCTGCCGCAATTAAAGTTGCAGGCATCGCCTCTTGGATCCATCACACCAGAGCGAAGAAGGCATACCACGCTGACCTGGAAGACGCCGAGTGGACCACCCAGAAGGACCCTACCGACCCACGGGAAACCAGGATATTCTGAAGAGGAAGAAGAAAAGGAGGTCCCGGACGAGCCCTCTATAGAATGGAGCTGGGTAAGCGACTCCTGCTACTCGGCTTCACCAACGCAATGCTGAACCTGACCACTGTCCCGGTACAGGGCAACATCTTCATCTCATGGGCACATTCTTACGCAAACTTCCACAACTCCTCCAATTGTTGGGTATGTGGGGCTATGCCCCTGTCAGTAACGGACGGACTCCCCTGGTGGGTATCGCCACTTCATGATGGAGATTTTCTACCACTGTGTTCTTTCTTGGAACAACAGAAAGGAGCTTTCATTTCTCTCAGCAATCATGATCTTTCTTTGCTCTCCTGGTGTAAGAAAGAGCCATCAATGGGCCTGGGACATGGGGTTACATTTAGCATGAACGCTAGTCTTAAGGCACTAACAAGTGCTTATAACTCATATACGAGCAATGGACAGAAGAAAAGCACCCCTACCAAAGAGGAACAGACCTCCCGGTACCATGAGGTATACTACCAGGTCTGGGATGAACATTTCTGGATGACTTCTGAGAGAGGACAGGTGATTACTCCCGCTACAATTTGCTGGGAACAAAAAGAACACAAAATTGGATTTGGAGACCTCCCCCTAGACCCAAAAGATTTAAAATATATGGGTTATTTGTCCACTGAACAATGTAAACAAATCTTGGACGTAACCTATCACCCCAGTCGGTCTGCTCAGTGGCCCGGTTCCGACTGGAAATACAGTCCTGGAATCCGCTGGGTAGCCCCCAATGGGACCAAGTGGCTTTGTGGGCCTAACTTATGGCCATGGTTACCAGTTGGCTGGGTAGGGCGTTGCACACTAGGATTTGTTTTCGCCCCTGGCAGAATTAAGCCTCGCCTACACCATCCTCCAGCAAACCTGCCCTATCTGCATGCAAGATGGACACGATCCACGTTCCAATGGTATGACTATCTTGCTGGCTTCTTTGTACCCTCTATAGGGACAGCGGATATCATGGTTAGGGTAGAGGCCTTAAATAATTTCACTAAACAGGCCCTCTTAGACAGTAAAAAAGCCATTGAAGCTTTGAATGAAGAACAATCTCAGATGAGGAAGGCAGTAATGCAAAATAGGATGGCATTAGACATACTCACAGCAGCCCAGGGGGGAACTTGTGCCATAATTAAAGTCGAATGTTGTGTATACATCCCTGACCTGTCTGGAAATGTATCTGCTGCCATGGAGGATATGCAAAAACAAGTGAAAGCCATGTCTGGTGAAAATATTCCCTTTTGGACTTCGATCCTGTCCTGGGTAAAGGGAGACTGGTGGAAAACTATTATAAATGTTGTTATCGTATTCTTAATCATACTGGTTTGTGGGCCGTGCTTGTTACAATGCCTTGTGAATTTTGTAACCCAGAGGTTGGTAGCGTTGTCTCATGTGGTTGACCATAGGACTAACGTACAATCTACCTCTCAATGAATGATGCTCGTTACGGAAACTAAGAGCATCAAGAGCGGGGAATGAAGAAGGAATTCACAGGGCCTGGACCCCATCTCAGGCCTGTTCGTGCTGATCGTGCTCAGCCACCTCCCCAGTGGACTCTGGACTCTGTGCTTAGTGCCTGTGGAAACTACAACAGAAGGATAAGACCCCCTCTGGACAGGGGAATCTTGAAGATCACATCCACGTTACTCATCGCCTAAGAGAAAACATACTCTAATCACCCCTGCCTCCGGACACGTCATAAATCTTTTCTGTATCTATCGCAATGTAACCACAGGCTTATCGATTATTAACTGGTTGGAATGTAACCGTGAGCTTATTGATTATTAACTTTCTGAACACATAAGACATGAATGATGGGTTATTGTGATTGTATTTTCCCTTCCTTTGTTTATGTAAGTCTCAAGGAATTTGGGGTGGTGGGTTCGGACATGTACACATGGGGTGTAAAAGATTTTCACAAATGCTGGTCGGGGTCCTTGACTAAGAGGAGACTCTGCCTTGGGACCGCCGGTGTAATAAACTGCACTCCAGTATCTGCATTGTCGTTGTGAGTGAGTTAGTTTCCCGGAACGCGTGGCTGTAACATTTGGTGCATTGGCCGGGAAACTCCTCACTTTGAGGAGACAGATCTCATCTGAGGCCACCCCGAGGCCTTGTGACTTGAATCTCCTAGGGGGGGAAGGCACCTTGCCCCTCTTGAAGAATTCGGCCTTTCAACACCCGGTTTCTTCGCTTTGGCAGATAGTGAACGGCAGCAAAGGAACTGAGCACTCAGGTGGGGAGGAGCCCAGCCGGCAGGGTGGAAGAGGGGGCCTGATCACCCCCCGGCTGCTTGGCACTCAGGTCGACAGCTGTGCCAGGGATAAAGAAAGGGAACTTGAGGCTTAAGGAAGCCGGTAGGAGGTGTGTCCACGCCGTCTTAGGGAATGCGCTGAGCTGTGGCCACAGGCTTATAGAAAGAGGCTTGATTTCCGCCTCTCATATTCTGCCCTCCCCAGGAGGTACCCATCTGCTGTGTGACCCATCATCTCCCCTGCCAGGGAAAAGGTAAATTGGCTTCTGGGAAAGCCCTGGGACGTGCGAATCTAGAGGTAAGAAAATGGGAGGAAGCAGATCTAAGGCCACTGTATTGGAGAATAGGATGCAGAATTTTAAGAAAGGATTCGATGGAGACGATGGGAGGGAAATGACGCCCGGTCAGCTCTGTACCCTTTGTGAAGTCGAATGGCCTTCAGTGGGCGTTGGCAGGCCACCAGAGGGAACTATGGACTTAAATGTCATAAAGGCAGTCTATGCTATAGTCATGGGAAAGCACGGACACCCCGACCAGTTCCCGTACATAGACTCTTGGCTGGGAATAGCCCAAGACCCCCTCCAAATGGGCCCGTTTTTACGCTCATGGCAGGGAAGGAAAAGTCTTGATGGCCCAAAAGGTAACCAAGGATGAGGAGGAAATTTTACAGGACCCTGCAGGAGATGAGCTTCCCCCACCTCGTATTGGATGATGGTTCCGCCAGCTAGTAGCACCGCGGCCACCAGAGGCCCATCTGGAGGAACCAGCCCTAGACCGGTAAGCCTCCCAGACTCCTCAACAGTCCCGACAGCTCCACAGGTTGTAGGGCCGCAGCACCCCCAACCCCACCTGGAAGGCTCCAGCCTCAGCTGGAGGGACAATGAGCCCACCAGATTCTACCAGCCCGGATACTGCCCCTACGTTCCCTAAACTCTACCCTCCACTCCCGGTAAGTACTCCCGGACAAGGGGGAGGAACCACTGGCATTAAACAAAGGCTCCGCTCTGCCAGAGAGCCAGAGGAAAAAATACCCTTGCAGATGCCCCTCAGAGAAGCTCAGCAACCCCCAGTGATAGGGGAGGACGTACCTGTCACCAAGCTCCTGTAACCTATTGCTATCAGCCCTCTTCATCAACCGATACACTGAACTGGCAAAATCACAGCCCCTCTTACTCGGTGGAACCCCAGGGCGTGACTAGACTAATGGAGACTATTTTGCCCACTCACTGACCAACCTGGGGCGATATAATGCAATTACTAGCATCTCTCTTCAGTACAGAAGAGAGATATAGGATCAACACTGAGGCAAGGACATGGTTACAGGAGATGGTTCCTGAGGGCACTGCTAACCCAGAGAGGTGGATAGAGCAAGTCTTCCCCACTGACAGACCTAATTGGGACGTCAATACAGAGGAAGAAAAAATCCAATTAGACAGATACCAGATGGTGATTACACAAGGACTTAAAAGGGGAGACCAGAGGCTGATGGACATGTCTAAACTGGCTGGAATAGTTCACAAGGGAAACGAGTCACCTTCCGAATTTTACGAGAGACTTTGTGAGGCCTACAGACTCTATACACCCATAGATCCAGAAGCTACGGGCTCCCAGATTGTTATCAATTCAGCATTTATCTCTCAAGCATGTCCTGACATACAACAAACGCTTCAAAAGACCGAGGGAGTTCTATCCATGTCTAGTCCTCGGCTGATTGAAATAGCAGATAAGGTGTTCCAGAATACGGACAAGGAAATAGAAAAGAAATACGAGAAAAGGTATAAAGACGAGCAGAGGAGAACAGACGAGAGGTTTGCAATGTTGGCTGCTGCGCTTGGAAAATCTTCTGAAGACTTTTCCAGCGCCCAAGCAAAGAAACCCCCGCTAGCTTCGAGGTCAGGACAGCCCTCCAACTGGTCCCAACGGAGGCTACGGGCTGCATTACAGCCAAATCAATGCGCCCAATGCCGTGGGTTCGGTCATTGGAAGAATGAGTGCCCAGAAGGAAGAAGGGAGAATAAATCCCTCCCGGTTGCAGAACTCACTAACATAGAGACCGAATAGGGATGCCAGGGCTCGAAAACTTCAGGTCCCCGAGAGCCCATGGTAACTTTAAAAATTGGGGATCAAGACATTGATTTTATGGTGGACACCGGGGCAGAATTATCTGTGGTAAATAAACCCATGGCGCCACTGTCGAAAAGGACCGCCGCCGTAAGTGGGTTTCGGGAGAAGAAATAGTTAAGTCGTTTTGCCAGCCCAGGAAATGTCAGATGGTGGGGGTCACCAAATTACTCATGAGTTCCTCTATATCCCTGAGTGCCCAATACCCCTGCTGGGGAGAGACTTACTCTCCAAACTGGGAGCACAAGTGACTTTCTCTCCTGAAGAGAGGCCCACTTTTCAGGTGGGCACAACAACCTACTTACTCTCCCTCTCCGTGCCCCCCTCAAGACAAATGCAGGCTACGTGAGCCCCCTGGAGATAAACAAGGCCAGGCAACAGAGTTGGAGAGAAGGCTAACTCAGCTGTTCCCTGAGGTCTGGGGTGAAGATAACCCCCCTGGGCTAGCTAGACACCAAGCCCCTGTAATAATAGAACTCAGAGCTGGCACCACCCCGGTGAGAAAGCGTCATTACCCAATACCCATAGGAGCCCGAATTGGGATTCTGCCTCACATCAGCAGGCTAAAACAGGCAGGCATCCTGGTGGAATGTCAAACAGCCTGGAACACACCAAAATTACCAGTAAAGAAGGAAGGAGGACAAGACTATAGGCCCGTACAGGAACTCAGATTGGTCAATCAGGCCACTGTAACTCTGCACCTGTCTGTCCCCAAACCCCTATACCTTACTTAGCCTCCTCCCACCTAAGACAAGGATCTATACTTGCTTGGACCTCAAAGATCCTTTTTCCCTATACGCCTAGCACCTGCATCACAACCCATTTTCGCCTTTGAATGGGAGAACCCAATCGGAGGCAATAAGCACCAGCTCACTTGGACACACCTCTTGCAGGGATTCAAAAACATACCAACCATCTTTGGAGAAGCCTTGGCCTCAGACCTGGAGCCTTTCCAGCCTGAAAGGTGTGGATGTTGGCTCCTGCAATATGTGGACGACCTGTTGCTAGCTGCTGAGACCTGGGTGGAATGCTGTGAAGGGACCCCAGCACTCCTCCACTGGCTGGCAGAAGCGGGATCCCAAGTGTTGAGGAAAAAGGCACAAATCTGCAAGGAGGAGGTAAGGTATTTGGGGTTTGTCTTAAGGGGAAGCACAAGGTTGCTAGACCAATCTAGAAAAGAAGTAATTCTGTGGCCCCCCACACCTAAGACTCGCCAGCAAGTCAGGGAGGTCCTAGGGGCCACTGGATTCTGCAGGATTTGGATTCCAAGGTATTCTCAAATAGCACAGCCCCTATTTGAGCTCCTGACAGGGCCTGAAGAAAATCCAGTAAACTGGACTGAGAAACAGCAGAAAGCCTTTGAGGAGCTGAGACTAGTGATCACCTCCGCCCGCGCCTTCGGATTGCCAGACCTCCCCAAACCATTCACCTTGTATGTGACCAGGAAAGATAAACAGCCATGGGGGTTTTGACTCAGACTTTGGGAACATGGGACAGGCCAATAGCTTACCTTTCAAAGCGACTTGATAACGTTGCCACTGGGTGGCCTAGCTGTCTGCGGGCAGTGGCCACGGTCGCCTTACTGGTACGTGAAGCCGCAAAGCTGACTTTAGGCCAGGACCTGATCGTAAAGGTCCCACATGAAGTCAACACCCTCCTTTGAGGAGACCCCCACAAATGGCTGTCAAATTCCCAAATTATTCAATACCAGGGACTGCTATACGAAAACCCCAATCTCCGTATCGAGCCTTGCCAGGGTTTAAACCTAGCAACGCTTCTCCCAACGGGAGAAGGTGGACCTACCCACGATTGCAAGGAAGTCTTAGAGGAGGTCTATGCTAGGCGTCCAGACCTCCGAGACAGGCCAATTTCAAATCCTGACTGGACTCTGTACACTGATGGCACCAGCCTGGTAGAGCTAGGACAGCGACGGTCAGGCTATGCTGTAGTCACAGAGAGACTGGTATCGAGGCCAGCTCCTTACCACAGCACTGGTCAGCCCAGTGAGCAGATTATGGGCCTTAGTCCGGGCACTGCAATTGTCAAAGGGTAAGAGAGTGAACGTCTACACCGACTCCCGGTATGCTTTCGCTGTGGTCCACGGACGTGGGGCGCTACACCGGGAGGGAGGCCTTCTAACAGCCAATGGAAAGGACATTAAGAGTAAGGAGGAGATTCTGACTCTGCTAGACGCTGTCTGGAGCCCCGCGGAGGTAGCAGTCATGCACTGCTGTGGGCACCAGAAGGAAGACACCCCACAGGCTCGAGGAAATAGGCTGGCTGGCAAGACCCCCATATGGGCAGCAGAGGACAGAAAGGAAAGCGGGGAAATCCCCATGAGAACATTTGTCCTAGCTGAGCTACCCGAGCTGGCCCTAGACTCCCCAACATACACTGAGGCTCAAACCCAACTAGCTGAAGCGGAGGGAGCCACCAAAACAGACAAAGGATGGCGGGAGCTACCAGGTGGTAAGCTACTAGTGCCCAAAGAGATGGCCCCCTCTCTGGTGAGCCAAGGTCATCGTACAACTTACCTAGGACATGACAAATTGGAGGAATTGATCCGAAGGTATTTTCTGGTTCCTCGCCTTGCCTCTCTGTGTAGAACGGAATCCCCAAATTGCAACACCTGCTGTCAGATTAACACTGCTCCAGGGTGCAGGCCAAACCCCCCAGGCATCCAATTAAAAGGTACCCTTCCTTTTGAACACCTGGAAGTGGACTTCACTGAGATGAAACCTGTTGGTCTTGGTATGTACATTCTCGGGATGGGTGGAGGCCTTCCCACCTGAACTGAAAGAGCGTCAGAAGTGGCTTGGAGCCTGCTTAGGGAAATAGTTCCTCGATTTGGATTCCCCACCAGCACAGGATCAGATAACGGCCCAGCCTTCATATCAGCTCTGATACAACAAGTAAGTAAAGCCATGAAGATAAATGGAAGTTACACACCGCCTAGCGGCCTCAGAATTCCGGAATGGTAGAACGAACTAACCGGACACTAAAGGAGACACTTTCTAAATGGATTATAGAAACTGACTGTTCCTGTGCAGATGTACTTCCCACGGCCTTGCTCAAACTCAGGATGACCGCACGTTCCCATGGCTACTCTCCCTACGAAGTTGTATATGGGAGGCCTCCTCCCATAATAAGACAGGTAACAACTGATATACTTCAGGTAAGAGGAGACGGGATATCACAGCAGATGGAACAACTAAGTAAGGTAATTAATCAAGTAACTAAGTTTGTGCAAGAAAGAATACCGTTGCCCCTGGGGGAGCAAATGCATGAGTTTATACCAGGGGACCAGGTATGGGTGAAAGAATGGCAACATGACCCACTAGCCCCCAATGGAAAGGTCCTTATACTCTTGTTTTAACCACCCCTGCCACAATTAAAGTTGCAGGCATTGCCTCTTGGATCCATCACACCAGAGCGAAGAAGGCATACCACGCTGACCTGGAAGACGCCGAGTGGACCACCCAGAAGGACCCTACCGACCCACGGGAAACCAGGATATTCTGAAGAGGAAGAAGAAAAGGAGGTCCCGGACGAGCCCTCTATAGAATGGAGCTGGGTAAGCGACTCCTGCTACTCGGCTTCACCAACGCAATGCTGAACCTGACCACTGTCCCGGTACAGGGCAACATCTTCATCTCATGGGCACATTCTTACACGAACTTCCATAACTCCTCCAATTGTTGGGTATGTGGGGCTATGCCCCTGTCAGTAATGGACGGACTCCCCTGGTGGGTATCGCCACTTCATGATGGAGACTTTCTACCACTGTGCTCCTTCTTGGAACAACAGAAAGGAACTTTCGTTTCTCTCAGCAATCATAATTCTTTGCTCTCCTGGTGTAACAAAGAGGCATCAAATCACCTGTGACATAGCGTTACATTTCATATGAACACTAGTCTTAACGTGGGTAACAAGGGCTTATACCTCATATATGAAAATTAAAAAGGTGAATGGCACCCTTACAAAAGGGGGACAGGGTTCCCGGTACCTTGAGCACTACTACCAGGTCTGGGATGAACATTTCTGGATGACTCCTGAGAAAGGACAGTTTGATTGCTCCCGCTACAATTTGGTGGGAACAAAAAGAACACAAAGTTGGGTTTGGAGACCACCCCCTAGACCCAAAAGAACTAAAACACATGGGGTATTTGTCTGCTGAACAATGTCAAGAAATCTTGGCAGTAACCTATCACCCCAGTCGGTCTGCTCAGTGGCCCGGTTCCGACTGGAAACATAATCCCAATATCTACTGGGTAGCCCCCAACGGGACCAAGTGGCTCTGTGGGCCTAACTTATGGCCATGGTTACCAGTTGGCTGGGTAGGGCGTTGCACACTAGGATTTGTTTTCGCCCCTGGCAGAATTAAGCCTCGCCTACACCATCCTCCAGCAAACCTGCCCTATCTGCATGCAAGATGGACACGATCCACGTTCCAATGGTATGACTATCTTGCTGGCTTCTTTGTACCCTCTATAGGGACAGCGGATATCATGGTTAGGGTAGAGGCCTTAAATAATTTCACTAAACAGGCCCTCTTAGACAGTAAAAAAGCCATTGAAGCTTTGAACGAAGAACAATCTCAGATGAGGAAGGCAGTATGCAAAATAGGATGGCATTAGACATACTCACAGCAGTCCAGGGGGGGACTTGTGCCATAATTAAAGTCGAATGTTGTGTATACATCCCTGACCTGTCTGGAAATGTATCTGCTGCCATGGAGGATATGCAAAAACAAGTGAAAGCCATGTCTGGTGAAAATATTCCCTTTTGGACTTCGATCCTGTCCTGGGTAAAGGGAGACTGGTGGAAAACTATTATAAATGTTGTTATCGTATTCTTAATCATACTGGTTTGTGGGCCGTGCTTGTTACAATGCCTTGTGAATTTTGTAACCCAGAGGTTGGTAGCGTTGTCTCATGTGGTTGACCATAGGACTAACATACAATCTACCTCTCAATGAATGATGCTCGTTACGGAAACTAAGAGTATCAAGAGCGGGGAATGAAGAAGGACTTCACAGGGCCTGGACCCCATCTCAGGCCTGTTCGTGCTGATCGTGCTCAGCCACCTCCCCAGTGGACTCTGGACTCTGTGCTTAGTGCCTATGGAAACTACAACAGAAGGATAAGACCCCCTCTGGACAGGGGAATCTTGAAGATCACATCCAGGTTACTCATCGCCTAAGAGAAAACATACTCTAATCACCCCTGCCTCTGGACACGTCATAAATCTTTTCTGTATCTATCGCAATGTAACCACAGGCTTATTGATTATTAACTGGTTAGAATGTAACCGTGAGCTTATTGATTATTAACTGTCTGAACACATAAGACATGAATGATGGGTTATTGTGATTGTATTTTCCCTTCCTTTGTTTATGTAAGTCTCAAGGAATTTGGGGTGGTGGGTTCGGACACGTACACATGGGGTGTAAAAGATTTTCACAAATGCTGGTCGGGGTCCTTGACTAAGAGGAGACCCTGCCTTGGGCCCACTGGTGTAATAAACTACACTCCACTATCTGCATTGTTGTTTTGAGTGAATTTGTTTCCCGGAACACGTGGCTACAACATTTGGTGCATTGGCCGGGAAACTCCTCACTTTGAGGAGACAGGTCTCATCTGAGGCCACCTCTAGGCTTTGTGGCTTGAATCTCCTAGAGCGGGGAAGGCACCTTGCCCCTCTTGAAGAATTCGGCCTTTCAACGCCCGGTTTCTTCACTTCGGCAGGTAGTTAACGGCAGCAAGGGAACTGAGCACTCAAGTGGGGAGGATCCCAGCCGGCAGGGTGGAAGAGGGGGCCTGATCACCCCCCTGGGATGGACTAGAAGGAGCAGGGACCCTAGGAGCCTGGAATAGACAGGCGGCAATTGCTTGGTACACAGGTCGACGAGCGCATTAGGGCTTAGGAAGGAAATTTGTGAAGGTCGTTTAGGAAGTGGTGTCCACGCTGTCTTGGGGAAGATTATTACCAAGCAATCGCCAGGGGATTTTTAGGAGAAGAAACTTGGTCCTTGTGTGCTCATATTCTACCCTCCCCCAGGAGGTGTCCCATCTGCTGTGACTGAATTGGAAATTCTTGATCCCTAGAAGGAAGGAAATACATAAGTGAGTACAAATTGGCTTTTTCAGAGATGGCCTAGGACGTGGGATATTTAACCCATCTGTGTTTTCATCCGCACCTGATCAAGTCCACCAAAGCAGAACGGACTTTGAAAGTTAAGGGAGAAATAGTCTTGGACTATGTGGTGTTCTGGTTCGGCCGTGCTGACCGGCAGGTGAAGACACGCCGATCCCCCTTCTCCCTCTGGGATCTGGCAGGTAAAGCTCTTCTCACCCAAGTTAGGAAGGAGGCAGAATGGCAATTTAAGTGTTTCATTTAATGGAAATATCAGAAGTACATAGGGTACCGAGAACTTCGTAGACAGAACGAAAAGGAAAAGTAGAAGAAGGTCCGAGAAGGTAGACAAGATGGAGGGAAGTGAATCTAAGGCAACTGTATTGGAGGGCATGATTAAAAATTTAAAGAAGGGATTTGGAGGAGACTATGGGGTGAAGATGAAGCCTAATCTCCTCCACATACTCTGTGAGGTCGAATGGCCCCCTATGGGAGTAGGATGGCCACCAGAGAACACCATGAACTTACAAATAGTGGAAGCAGTCTATACAGTAGTCACAGGAGAGCCAGGACACCCGGATCAATATCCGTATATTGACTCATGGCTAGGGTTAGCTCAAGACCCTCCTACTTGGATAAGGTTCTGTATCCAGAAGGGAAAGGGAAAAATATTAATGGCACAAAAATTGACTGATGATAAAAAAGGAAACTCTACAGGATTTGGTCAGGGACAGCCTGACCCCTCCTGCATACTGGATAATGACATGCCCGCTGCCCAGTGCTCCACCAGGACCAGAGGCCGCCTTAATGCCCGATCCAGGGCCCGGTGAAGTCCTGCAGCAGCCGCTGCTCCTCCACCAGCTCTCCCCGAGGTCGTACAGCTGCCGCCTCGGCAGGCTCCAATCCCGGTGACAGAAACCGGGAAACACTTCCAGGATCCGGCTCCAGCTGAACCACCCAAGCTATACCTGCCTCTCCCGGTGAGTACTGACAGGAAGGGGAGGGAGACGTTGGAATTAAGCAGAGCCTGCACTCTGCCAGAGAGCTGGAGGGAGTGAAAGAGAACAGACAAGAGATTTGTAATGCTAGCTGCTGCTTGGGAAAGTCTATCTCGGGCCCTCGAGAAAACCTCATCTGCCCCAGGGACAGGACAGTCCTTCAACCAGTCCCAGCGGAGGCCCCGGGCCCCATTACAGCCAAACCAGTGTGCCCAGTGCCTGAGCTTTTGGCCACTGGAAGAATGAATGCCCTAAGGCAAGGAAGGAGAAGGAAGCTCCCGCAATTGTGGGGCTTGCTGACTTGGAAATTAAATAGGGCTGCCAGGGCTCAGAGATATTAGGTCCCTGAGAACCCATGGTAACCTTAAAAGTGGGGACCAAACATTCTTGAGTGCCCAGTACCCCTGTTGAGAATAGACTTGCTCTCCATCCTAGGAGCACAAGTGACTTTCTCCCCAGAGGAGAGGCCCACCTTCTGAATGGACACTATGACTTATTTGCTCTCTTTCAATACCCCTGCAAGGTGAGTGGAGGTTGCATGATCCTCCGAAGAAAGAACCAGGTGGGCTGGAAGAGCATGAGAGAGAGCTAACTCAATTATCCCCTGAAGTCTGGGCGGAAGACACCCCCCACCCCCCCGCCGCCCGCCCCGCGCCACCCCCGCCCCTCAACCAGGCTGGCTAAATAGAGGTCCGGGCCGGCATACTACCCCACATCAATAGATTGAAACAAGCGGGCAGTCTGGTAGAGTGCCAAGTAGGCTTGAAATACGCCAATCCTGCCAGTCAAAAAGGAAGGAGGTCAGGACTATAGGCCTGTACAGGATCTCAGGCTAGTCAACCAGGCTACTGTGACTTTACACCCCACTGTTCCAAACCCCTATACCTTACTTAGCATCCTCCAGCTGAGGACTAAAGTTTGCACTTGCCTAGATCTCAAGGATGTCTTCTGCGTACGCCTCCGCCCAGTGTCACAGACCATCTTTGCCTTTGAATGGGAAGATCCAGTCGGGGGCACCAAACAACAGCTCACCTGGACTCCCCCACAAGGGTTTAAGAATTCCCCAACCATCTTTGGGGAAGCCTTGGCTTCTGACCTGGACTCATTCCACCCGGAAAAGTATAGATGTCGGCTCCTACAATATGTGGATGACCAGCTGCTGGCTGCTGAGACCAAGAAAAAATGCTGGGAAGGGACAAAAGCACTGCCCCAGCTGCTGATGGAAGCAGGTTACCGGGTGTCGAAGAAGAAGGCACAGATCTGCAAGGAGGAGGTAAGGTATCTGGGGTTTGTTTTAAAGAAGGACACAAGGGTCCAGACCCTAGTTGGGTCCTGTATACTGATGGCACTAGCCTGATAAAACAAGGACAACGGCTGTCAGGTTAGCCAAAGCGGAAGGGGCCATCAAGACTGAAAAGGGATGGTGGGAATTGCCAAGTGGCAAATTATTGGTACCAGAGGAGCTGGCACACTGGTAAGCCAAACACACCAAGCGACCCACCTAGGCCATGCTGCCTGCTCACAGGTTAATGCTGCCTCTCGGGTTTTCAGGCAAAAACCTCCGGGTATTCAGCTGAAAGGCACGCTGCCCTTTGAACACCTGGGAGTGGACTTCACTGAAATGAAACCTCACCAACACTACCGTTACCTGCTGGTCACAGTATGTACGTTCTTGGGATGGGTAGAAGCTTTTCCTACCTGGACTGAAAAAGCATCCAGAGTAGCCCGGTGCCTGCTTAGGGAAATAGTTCCCAGATTTGGATTTCCTACCAGCATTGGACCAGACAATGGCCTGGCTTTCCTAGCTGATTTAGTACAACAAGTAAGCAAAACTTTAAATATCAAATAGAAACTGCACACTGCATGTAGGCCCAGAGTTCTTCTGAGATGGTGGAATGAACCAACCGGACACTTAGAGACTGACTGCTCCTGGGTGGACTTGCTTCCAATGGCTCTGCTCAGACTCAGGATGACCCCACAGTCCCAAGGCGATTCCCCATATGAAACTGTGTATGGGAGGCCCCTCCCATAATAAAACAGGTGCCAACAAACTTGCCTCAGGTAAGGGGAGATGGGATTTCATAGCAGATGGAACTGGGTAAGGTAGTAAATCGGGTAACTAAGTTTGTACAAGAAAGGGTGCCGTTCCCCCTTGGGGAAGATATTCACGAATTTGTGCCCGGGGATCAGGTGTGGGTCAAGGACTGGAAACACGACTCCTTGGCCCCACATTGGAAGGGTCCATATACTGTTGTTCTAACCACTCCTGCGGCAGTTAAGGTTGCAGGTTTCACTCCCTGGATCCAACACACAAGGGTGAAGAGAGCAAAGCACGCAGACCCAGAGGACACTGAGGGGACTATACAAAAGGACCCCACTGACCCCCATGAAACCAAGGTCATCTTAAAGAAGAAAAAGAGATGAAACTCTACAATCAACTGCTGCTACAAGGACTTGCTGGTATCATCTTGAGAATAACCATAGTTTCAGCACAAGGAGGGACCTGTACTATAATTAATGTTGAATGCTGTGTATATATTTCTGATTTATCTGGCAATATATCAGCCACCCTAGGTGACATGAAAGGTCAGGTAAAAGCTATGTCTGATGATGATCTTTCTTTTTGGACTTTGGTCCTATCTTGGGTGAAGGGTGATTGGTGGAAAACTATATTTACCATTGTTATAGTTGTCTTGCTAGTTCTGCTTTGTGGATCCTGCATTTTACAATGTATTATGAACTCTGTAACCCAGAGGTTGGTGTTGTTCTCCCAAATTGGCAGTCAGAGAGCCAGGGTGCGCTATATCCCTATGAGTGATGCTCATACTATGAGTTAAGAGCATCAAGAGGGGGGAATGAAGGAGGAAACGGACAGAACAGGCTCCATCTCAAAAGCAGGACTCCACCTTGGGCCAGACTGTGGACCTTGAGCTCTATGCCCAGTATCTATGGAAACGACATACCAACAGGAAAACCAGGCCCCCCGGATGGAAGAGCCCCAGGGCTCATACCTAGATTCTCCACTGCCTAAAAGAATACCCTAATTATCTGTGTAACCAAATAGAATAATAAATTCTATTATGCTTATTGGGGTATGACCACAGGCCTATTGATAATTGTCCTCTGTTAACTACCTAGGCTTAAGGCATATGAATCATGGGTTAACTTTAATTGTATCTTTCTCTTCCTTTCTTCACACTAGTTTCAGGGAATTTGGGGAGGTGGGTTTGGGCACGTACACTTAGGGTATATAAGGTTTTCACAAAAACTTACCTTGGGGTAAGTTTGGTCGGGGTCCTTGGCTAAGAGGAGACTCTGCCTTGGGCCCGCCGGGGTAATAAACTGCACTCCACTATCTGCATTGTCCTTCTGAGTGAGTTTGTTTCCCGGAACGCGTGGCTACAACAATATGAGAAAAGAGGAGCAAAGATTACTGATAATGGATGGTTACGGTCCGAGGATGGACAGTTAATAATTCCTGAGAATGCTCAATGGAAAATTCTTAAGGGTTTACACCAGAGTTTTCATTTAGGTGTAGAGAGTACTTACCAGATGGCTTCTCATTCGTTTGAAGGTAAAAATGCAACAAAAACTTTAAAGAACATCATCAAAAGATGTGAGGTTTGTCAGGAAAATAACCCAAAGCTGAGAAGCTAGCAAAATCTGGATTACAACGAAGTGGAAAGCATCCTGGAGAGGACTGGGAAAGTGATTTTACTCATATGCCAAAAGCTAATGGGTATTCTTGCTTACAGCTTTGGGTAGATACTTTTACTGGATGGATTGAGGCTTTTCCCTGTTGTAGTGAACAGGCTAAGGAGGTTATAAAGATTTTAATCCATGAAATTATCCCCAGGTGTGGGCTGCCACGGAGCCTTCAGAGTGTCAATGGCTCCGCCTTTAAAGCTGCTGTAACTCAGGGGGTGTCTAAGGCTCTAGGAATAGAATATCACTTACACTGTTCCCGGAGACCCCAATCCTCCGGAAAGGTTGAAAAAGCTAATGACATTATCAAAAGACATCTGCGCAAATTAACTCAAGAGACATAGGACAATTGGATTAAGGCTTTCCCCATAGCCTTAATGAGGTGTCTTTCGTGGCTCAGCAACAACCTTTCACCCCCAAGCCCCTCCCATGGAGACAGCCTGGGTCTGCCACTGCCAAGAGTTGACCTTCACAGCAGAGGTTAACATTGGAGCTCTGAGCCAGACCTGAATTTGAATCCTGCTGCTTCTTAGCTGCGTGACTGTGGGCAAGACGGCTTGGCTCTGGGGCTCTTTTACCTGTACAATGAGGATAACACACTGGGACTTAACTGGGGTGACTCTGTCCCCTGGGAACATTTGGCAAATTCTGGAGACATTTCCAGTTGTCACCACTAGCAAAGGGCACTACGGCCATCTAGCCAGGGATGCTGCTAGAATATCCCACGGTGCAGCCTGGTCCCACACAACAAAGAATCACCTGGCATGAGCTTCTCGTGGCTCAGATGGTAAAGAGTCTACCCACAGTGCAGGAGACCTGTGTTTGGTCCCTGGGTTGAGAAGATCCCTGGAGAAGAGAATAGCAACCCGCTCCAGTATTCTCTCCTGGGAAATCCCATGGACAGAGAAGCCTGGTGGGCTACAGTCCATGGGGACACAAAGAGTCGGATACGACTGAGAGACTAACACACACATAATGTCAATAGTACCGAGACTGAGAAACCCTCAGGATAAAGTGATCCCCACATCGTAGGGTTATTGCGAGGATGAAGTTCCTGAAGTAGCTCACACAGGTGTCAGGACTGCAGATGCAGCTGCTGTTCCTTCCTGTTCACTTCCCACACCTCTCTCCCGGCCCAGCCCATCTCCTAGCAGGATGTCGGGGCACCGCAAGGTCTCTGCAGGGAGAACCCTGCCTATGCTATTTCCACATTCCAACCTCAAGTGCATCCTAGGGCCGCCTCCTCACTGGTCTCCCTGCCTCCATGATTCAGCTCTGTTCAGCTCAATCGCTCAGTCATGTCTGACTCTTTGCAACCCCATGGACAGCAACACGCCAGGCCTCCCTGTCCATTACCAACTCCTGGAGTTTACCCAAACTCATGTCCATTGAGCCAGTGATGCCATCCAACCATCTCATCCTCTGCCATCCCCTTCTCCTGCCTTCAGTCTTTCCCAGATTCGGGGTCTTTTCCAATGGGTCGGTTCTTCACATCAGGTGGCCAAAGTATTGGAGCTTCAGCCCCAATCCTTCCAATGAACACTCAGGACTGATTTCCTTTAGGATAGACTGGTTGGATCTCCTTGCTGTCCAAGGGACTCTCAAGAGTCTTCTCCAGCACCACAGTTCAGAAGCATCAATTCTTCGGTGCTCAGCTTTCTTTATAGTCCAGCTCTCACATTCATACATGACTACTGGAAAACTGTAGCTTTGACTAGATGGACCAGCACGCCTGCTCCCTTCCAACCCTTCCTTCACATCATGACCATGGCGAGTCCCTAACCACCAGTGATTTTGAGCACTATGAAGGTTCTAGGTTTTCAACCTGTGTTGAGCCCTTTATATACATTCATTATCTTACTTGGTCTTTAGAAGAACCATGAGAGACAAAGACTAAGATTGTCTTCATTTTAGAGAAGGGGAAACCGAGGCTCAGAGAGGTTCAGTAAGTGTCCTAAAGTCACACAGCAAGTGAGTGGCAGAGCTGGGATTTGCAACCAGGTTTGGCTGAGCCCAGACCTTTAAACTAGAACGTTACCCAGCATCTCTGGACTCACTAGAACAGTGGGTATGCCTCAGAATCACCTAGGAGGAGGGTCTGTTAAAATGAAAAGGCCATCTATGTTAGACCCCAGGAGTCTGTGGGACGTTTTATTTTGGGGGGGGGCTCATAGGAGCATTTATTAATTATGGTTGCACTGAAGTGCTATTTTACACAAAATGGAGTTTCATTGATTCATAATTCCTGTACTTTCCCCAACATGTATATTTAAAACTGTACTGCCTGTTATATCCTGAAGCATCCATGAGTGGTCAACATTTCTTTGCAGTTTTTTAAAAAATAATTTTTATTGGAGTATAGTTGATTTCCAAGGCCAAATTTGCCTGTTACTCCAGGTGTTTCTTGACTTCCTACTTTTGCATTCCAGTCCCCTATAATGAAAAGGACATCTTTTTTGGGTGTTAGTTCTAAAAGGTCTTGTAGGTCTTCATAGAATTGTTCAACCTTAGTTTCTTGGAATACGGAATGAAGCAGGGCAAAGACTAATCGAGTTTTGCCAAGAAAAATGCACTGGTCATAGCAAGCACTCTCTTCCAACAACACAAGAGAAGACTCTACACATGGACATCACCAGATGGTCAACACCGAAATCAGATTGATTATATTCTTTGCAGCCAAAGATGGAGAAGCTCTATACAGTCAGCAAAAACAAGACCAGGAGCTGACTGTGGCTCAGATCATGAACTTCTTATTGCCAAATTCAGACTTAAATTGAAGAAAGTAGGGAAAACCACTAGACCATTCAGGTATGACCTAAATCAAATCCCTTATGATTATACAGTGGAAGTGAGAAATAGATTTAAGGGACTAGATCTGATAGATAGAGTGCCTGATGAACTATGGACTGAGGTTCATGACATTGTACAGGAGACAGGGATCAAGACCATCCCCATGGAAAAGAAATGCAAAAAAGCAAAATGGCTGTCTGGGGAGACCTTACAAATAGCTGTGAAAAGAAGAGAAGCGAAAAGCAAAGGAGAAAAGGAAAGATACAAGCATCTGAATGTAGAGTTCCAAAGAATAGCAAGAAGAGATAAGAAAGCCTTCCTCAGCGATCAATGCAAAGAAATAGAGGAAAAAAACAGGATGGGAAAGACTAGAGATCTCTTCAAGAAAATTAGAGATACCAAGGGAACATTTCGTGCAAAGATGGGCTCGATAAAGGACAGAAATGGTATGGACCTAACACAAGCAGAAGATATTAAGGAGAGATGGCAAGAATACACAGAAGAACTGTACAAAAAAGATCTTCATGACCTAGATAATCACGATGGTATGATCACTCACCTAGAGCCAGACATCCTGGAATATGAAGTCAAGTGGGCCTTAGAAAGCATCACTACGAACAAAGCTAGTGGAGGTAATGGAATTCCAGTTGAGCTCTTTCAAATCCTGAAAAATGATGCTGTGAAAGTGCTGCACTCAATATGCCAGCAAATGTGGAAAACTCAGCAGTGGCCACAGGACTGGAAAAGGTCAGTGTTCATTCCAATCCCAAAGAAAGGCAATGCCAAAGAATGCTCAAACTACCACACAATTGCACTCATCTCACATGCTAGTAAAGTAATGCTCAAAATTCTCCAAGCCAGGCTTCAGCAATATGTGAACCATGAACTTCCAGATGTTCAAGCTGGTTTTAGAAAAGGCAGAGGAACCAGAGATCAAATTGCCAACATCCATCTGCTGGATCATTGAAAAAGCAAGAGAGTTCCAGAAAAACATCTATTTCTGCTTTATTGACTATGCCAAAGCCTTTGACTGTGTGCATCACAATAAACTGGAAAATTCTGAAAGAGATGGGAATCCCAGACCACCTGACCTGCCTCTTGAGAAACCTATATGCAGGTCAGGAAGCAACAGTTAGAACTGGACATGGAACAACAGACTGGTTCCAAATAGGAAAAGGAGTACGTCAAGGCTGTATATTGTCACCCTGCTTATTTAACTTATATGCAGAGTACATCATGAGAAACGCTGGACTGGAAGAAGCACAAGCTGGAATCAAGATTGCCGGGAGAAATAGCAATAACTTCAGATATGCAGATGACACCACCCTTATGGCAGAAAGTGAAGGGAACTAAAAAGCCTCTTGATGAAGGTGAAAGAGGGGAGTGAAAAAGTTGGCTTAAAGCTCAACATTCAGAAAACGAAGATCATGGCATCTGGTCCCATCACTTCATGGGAAATAGATGGGGAAACAGTGGAAACAGTGTCAGACTTTATTTTTTTGGGCTCCAAAATCACTGCAGATGGTGACTGCAGCCATGAAATTAAAAGATGCTTGTTCCTTGGAAGAAAAGTTATGACCAACCTAGATAGCATATTGAAAGGCAGAGACATTACTTTGCCAATAAAGGTCTGTTTAGTCAAGTCTATGGTTTTTCCAGTGGTCATGTATGGATGTGAGAGTTGGACTGTGAAGAAAACTGAGTGCCAAAGAACTGATGCTTTTGAACTGTGGTGTTGGAGAAGACTCTTGAGAGTCCCTTGGACTGCAAGGAGATGCAACCAGTCCATTCTGAAGGAGATCAGCCCTGGGATTTCTTTGGAAGGAATGATGCTAAAGCTGAAACTCCAGTACTTTGGCCACCTCATGTGAAGAGTTGACTCATTGGAAAAGACTCTGATGCTGGGAGGGATTGGGGACAGGAGGAGAAGGGGACGACAGAGGATGAGATGGGTGGATGGCATCACTGACTCGATGGACGTGAGTCTGAGTGAACTCCGGGAGTTGGTGATGGACAGGGAGGCCTGGCGTGCTGCGATTCATGGGTTCGCAAAGAGTCAGACACGACTGAGCGACTGAACTGAACTGAGCTGATAGTTGATTTACAGTGTTGTGTTAGTTTCAGGTGTACAGTAAAATGAATGAGTTATCCATATACATATACGCACTCTTTCTTTGATTCTTTCACATACAGATCATTACAGAGTATTGAGTTCCTTGTGCTATGCAGTAGGTCCTTATTAGTTATCTATTTTACACATAATAGTGTGTATACCTCAACCCCAACCTCCCAGTTTATCCCTCCCCAGGAATCTGCTTTGACTGCCTTCTCCTCATCCCTACTGTTGTTCTCATGCTGATGGTCTGGGGACCACACTTGGAAAGAGACTCTCAGGTCAACTGATCCTCTTCCTAAAAGCATCAGTGGTTTCCCTTTCTCCTCAGAATTGAGTCCAAAGTCCTCGGTATGTGATGTAGCCCCCTTTCTTTCCTCCGCCTGAGTTTCTGAGTCTGTGTCCCGCCTGTCACCCCCGGACATTTGCACACACCACACCCCTGCCTGCAGGGTTTCCTCTCTTTTTGCCTGGTTGGCTGCTACAGGTGCTGGGCTGAGGATTGTAGCCGCGTCGGGCAGCATAACTCTGGACAAGGTCTTCATTCTTTTTTGGGTCTCGGTTTCTCCACTCGGACCATGAGGATTTGAGTAGATATCAGCTCTGTGAACAGGGACAGTTAAAGCAGGTTTGAAAATCAGGCATCTGGGACGCCCCTCCCGGTTGTGAGTCAGCAGCCCATTTTCCTGGCAGGTGCTAAGTTCCAAGTCATGCTGCTGAAAAGTTCCAGAAAAGTCCAGACCCAGCGCTTTGGCTGCTGCTTTGGCCAAATCAGTGTTTCCCCACCTTATCTCCAATTGGCTTGCTCATAATATTTAAACACTTGACCTTAAGTTGAGAAATCTAGTGACTCAGAAAGCATCTGCAGCTGTCCCCTGCCTCCACCCCCAAACCTCTACCCCTGACAGGGACACGCCCTTCTAGATAGAGAATGTACTTTCCCCAACAACTGTTCTTCATGGAGGCAGGAGGAAACCAAGCCCCAGAGAGGGGAAACAACTTCCCTAAAGCCACACAGTCAGCCTGAGGCATGCGTGCATTGAATATTTACTGAGCACCTCCTGTGTGCAAGTCCTACTATGTGGTGGGTGCTAGGAAGACAGCGGTGAACAGGACCAAGATGACGACTGTCCTTCTGAGGAGTTGCATCATAGCAGAAACGTCTCGATCATATTAAAACCTACCATGTGCTGGTCACCCTTTGAAGTAATCTTTATGTGATTAACTTAGGTAATTAACTTATTTGATCCTCATAATAGCCTACGGAGGTGGCTCCTGTCATTTTGCAGTAAGAAAAATGACATACAGGAAAGTTAAGACACTTGCCTGGGCTCCCTCAACTAGTGCAGTGGGCTAGAACTCGTAAGATATCAGGTCATAAATTCCTGTGACTGTTACCATAATATAGCAAAGTCTTTGCAGGTGTGATTAAATTAAGGCTTTTAGAAAATATTTCTTTACTTATTTTGGGCTGTGCTGGGTCTTTGTTGTTGCGTGGGCTTTTCTCTAGTTGTGGTGAGCAGGGGCGCCTCTCCAGTTCCGGTGCGTGGCCCTATTGCGGTAGCTTTTTTGCTGCAGAGCACATGCTTCAGGTGCGTGGGCTTCAGTAGTTGTGGCACAGGGGCTCGATAGTTGTGGTGCAGGGGCTTAGTTGCTCCACGGCATGTGGGATCTTGCCAGGCCAGGGATCGAACCCACATCTCCTGTACTGTCAGGCAGATTCTCTACTACTGAGCCACCAGGGAAGCCCAAATTAAGGCTTTTGAGATGATATTCATCAATAATATTCTGGACTATTCAGGAGGGCTGTAAGTGCCAGCACATGTGTCATTATAAGAGGAAGGCAGAGGAGGCGTAGATGGACATGCAGACGAGGAGACAACTTGAAGACAGAGGCAGAGGTTATAGTGATGTGACGGCAGGACAAGAATGCCGGTGGCCACCAGGAGCTGGAGGAAGGATGATTCTCCCCTAGATCCCCCAGCAGGGGTTCTGCCCTGCCAACATCTTGCCACGGTGTTCTGATCCCATGAAACTGATGTTGACCATCTGGCCTCCAGAACTATGAGAGAATGAGTTTCTGTTGTTGCAGATCACCAAGTCTGTGGTAATTTGTGGCAGTCACAGTGAACTAACACAGCTAGTAAGTGGCTGAGTTAGGGTTTGAACCTTAGCAACCTTTCAATTTTCAACTTTACAAATGCACTTTACCTCTGTTCCCTTGCCTTCTGTCAGTTCCACTCCTACCAGGAAGGTAAATAAAATTATTCAAAAGCAAACTCTTGCTTCTTCCCATTTTCTGGTGGTTGGAGGACACGTGTGATGGCAGGTGCTAGAGCAGCCACCCTGCACCCAGAGGGGGAAGCTACATGGGAGGAATGGCTGAGTCATCCCTGGATCAGTGATCTCTAAATTGTTACACTAGAGACAGAAATAAATTTCTATATTGTTACAAAGAAAGAAAGGAAGACATGAGGGAGGAGAGAGGAAAGAAAGAAAAAGAAAGAGAAAGGACCTCATTATCTGAGTTCCTCTCAGAAATGCCTGTGAGTTCACAGGCTGCTTTTAACTTTCATGGGGGATAAAATGAGTAGCATCTACCATAAAAACCTTTTCTTTCCTGTTAGATTCCTTGTGTAAGAAGACCTTACTGCCATCTTGGAGTCAAGGCTAGAAAAACATTTGTCTTCAGACAGTCTTGGATATAGTTTTGTTTTTGTTTTTTCTTTCCTTGGATATAGTTCTTTTCAACCTTGGATATAGTTCTTTTTCCTTTTTTTCTTTCCTCCTTCTCCCCCACTTCTTTCTTCATTAAATATTAAGTAAAGAGACTGAAGCAATTCAATACATTTCCCTTTTTACCTTGGCTGCCAGGAAACGTAACTACTCAACTAAAATCAGTATTCAGCTGCCATGATTGATTCATCTCAGATGCATGATCACATCTGTGTCCATGTTCCACTGAATCCAGGTTCATCACTCAATTTTTGTACTTGTTTTGGGAAACTTGGACCAGGCTGAGAGGCAAATTGATTTCTCTCTCACTCACCAGTTGAAGAAATTCTCCGAGCTTCAGTTTCCTTACTTGCAAAATGGGGATGATAATTGTAGAGCAAGAAGTAATAGATTGCCCAAGATTCTTCTTGCCCTTCTGGTAACAGAACACACGTCTCCTCTTAGCAAGCGCCCCTCCTCCACTCAGTCCACATCGTTCCAGTGGACTGACCCCTGTATCTGTCAGGTTTTGGTACATAAATTGTCCTGAATCTCAGTGGCTTAAAATAATAAGTATTGGGACTTCCCTGGTGGTCCAGTGGTTAAGAATCTGCCTTGCAGTGCAGGGGATGCGGGTTCGATCCCTGGTTGGGTAGCTAAGATCCCACATGCCACAGAGCCACTAAACCCATGCACCATGACTATTGAGCCCATGGGCCACAACTAGAGAGTTCAAGTGCTACAACAGAAAGACTCTGCATGACACAAAGATATGGCGTGCCACAACCAAGACTCGAGGCAGCCAAAAATAAATGTATAAACAAAAAGTATTTATCGTTTCCCATGAGTGAATGGAAGCATGGCGCAGTTCTGGTCTCAGCTTGTCTCATGCATCTGGGGTCAGCTTCAGGTTGGCTAAGCAGGTCTGCTGAGTTTGGCTGGGCATACATTTGGGGAGGTCAGGTGGCTGTCTGTTGGTCTAGGCCAGCCTCCTCGGGGACTGGACTCTCTTCCCTGTGGTTTCTCATCCTCCAGGCTGGTTCTCACAGTGGTTATCCAGGGTTCCAAGAAAGAGCAGAAACTGCAAAGATTCTTGAGGCCAATGCTGGGAACAGGTACAGCATCACTTCCCAGCATTCCATCAGTCAGAACAAGTCTCAAGGCCAGAACATGTGGAATAAACTCACAGTGCAAAGGACTTGAGTCCAAGCAGGCCACTAGTTACTCATCATTGTAGTGAAACTACTCCAGTCTCCAACTTCACCTCCAGAAGCTGGCAGGAGATCCAGCCTGGCCCATGTGAGCATCCCATATGGCTGCAGGGATTAGTAAAGGGATTTGCATCTGACTTAAATAAGGCCAACCTGATCAGCCTCAGACTTTCACTAAGATTATTGACAAAGAGACGCTTCTCCCATTGCGGTTGCTGAGCCCACAGCATACGAGGCTGCTAAAAGCCATCACAATGCAACACAGGAACAGACTGTTTATCGGTGAAGCCAACACAGAGGAAAGATATCTGAAAGATGGAGTGAAATGAATCCTGACATCCTTGGGGTTCCTGCAGTACCTGAAGCTGTCCCCCTCATCCCACCCTTCTCCCACTCCCATTTCCCCAAAGCCAGGGTTGCAATCCTGGACTTTCCCTGTTTGAGCCAATAAGTTACTGTTGGGTTTTTTTTTTTTTTTTTTTTTTTTTGTCTCAAGCCAATTTGAGTTGAGTTCCTATCATTTGCAATGAAAAACGTAGACAAATGGCTCTCATACTGAACACGTCTTGTGGATAGGGTAGAAAAAGCTTTTCCTTTAGGGAGCAAGTGACATGGGCCACTTAAAACTGAGAAGCTACTGAATCTTGTCCCAACATTGGGAGTGGGTACAGAGTTGATAGGAGCAGAGGAAAGCCAGGCTTTGGAGTCTGACGTGCTGGAGTCTCATACACGTGCATTGCCTGCAAGCTCCCCAACACTGGTGCAAGGAGTCGCAATTCCTCCCGCCCAGGGGTGGTTATGAGCACTCCTTGAGCTCACGCACCTGCTGCTGCTGCTGCAGGGGGCACACTCACTAAACGGCACTTGGGAACCTGATATTTCTCCTTGGATGAGGAGCCAAGTGGGAGAGGAACAGGGGACGACAGGGAACTGAACAGCCATGCTTGTCCCTGAAACACCCAAGTGAAGTGGTCTCCCCTAAAGAGTTTAAATGATTAGCTTGGCTTAAGGTTTTGCTTTTTTTTTTTTTTAACCACACGAAGCTCATAACAAGATAGGACCAAGGACCAAGGACCAAGGACAATAGCAGAGCCTTTTGTGTGTGATGCTGGGAAAGATTGAAGGCAAAAGGGGAAGGGGGCAACAGAGGATGAGATGGTTGGATGGCATCACTGACTCAATGGACATGAATTTGAGCAAACTCCAGGAGATACGGGAGGACAGGGAAGCCTGGCATGCTGCATGGTGTCGCAAAGAGTTGGATACAACTTAGTGACTGGACAACAGCAACAACAAAGATGCTGTTTACATATGTCCCCACCCCCCACCAAGGGAAGCTGGGGCCCAGAGAGGTTAAATGACTTGCCTGAGGCCACACAGTATGTGGCATAGCTGGGGATTTAAACCCAGATTCTCTGGCTCCAGAATATCCCTCATACATAATTGCTGCACTTGATTTTTCTTGGCATGTCTGAATTCAAAGTGAGGAAGTCTGCAAGCCTAGCACAAGCCTAGTAGTATCCATGAAAATAAGGCTTTAACGTTTGTGTGCAGAAAGGAGCATTCCAGGACTTACAAATTAGCCATCCTTGGGCTGCACCCCAGACATGTTTTATTTGGTCCATGCAGTGCTTTATATATTGGAAAAATAGGCTTTTCCCCCCAGGCTTCTTCTAAAAACCTCAGGGCTGGAGTTGAAGGGCAGGGCCACAGGTGAAGGGGGGTCTGGTCTATCCACGGTAAGAGGAGCCGAAAGAGGAGATCTCAGCTCCTGAATGCAGCTCAGTGTGAGGTGGTTTCCTGAGCTGCAGAGGCCTCATCTGGGTCAGGGTGTGTCCCCAGGAGCCAGCCATTCATCCCTGCCAGGGTCACAAGGCCCTCTTGTTCCCCTGCCACCCTGGAGCCCCAGGAGGGGAAAGGCAGCTGGGGCCTCCGGTCAGATCCCAGAATCCACTGTCCCTGGGCTCCGTGGCCTTGCCAATCCTTGTCTGTCTCTGGGCTTCCCTTTCCTCATCTATGAAATGGGCATGTGGCCATCCTGACCAACTTCCAACCTTCCCACCCCACGTTCTGGTCCTCCTGTGGGGACTCAACATTTCTCACCTTGTTTGACTGTCCATCCAGATCAGTGGGTGGGCACATGACCCAAACTAGCCAATCAGACTCTCTCTTGGGAGAATCAGAAACTTAAGGGGAGCCAGTGCTCAGCAGAAAAAAATATTGGCATCCTACACCCTGTGATTCCTGCTCCCCAAGCCCCTGCCCCCCCTTCTCAGTTCCCTAGAGTGGATCTGTTACTATCATTTCCAAGTATTTTTAGAAAATACAACTAAGATCTCACATGCTGCTTAGCGTGGTAATAAACAAAACAACAGCAACAAAAAGAAAACCAAGATAATACAACGTGCCACATTAACTTCATCACATCCTAAACTCCTGAAAGGATTCGATATATTTCTGGGCTTTCAGTTTTGTTCCATTAATCTATCAAGACAGCCCAGTACCACGGTGTCTGAATTACTGAGATTTTATGACATGGTTTAACGTCTGATAATGCTGTTCCCCTCTCTTCCAGAGATTTCTTGGATATTTTCGCTTGCTTAATTTTTCATAGGATTAATTTTAAAATTAGCTTCTCTGGTTAAAAGGCTGACGGTACTTTTATTATAATAACAAGGATTTATAAATCGATTTGGGGATAACAGACATTGATTGCATGATGAAACGTGCCATCTGAAATCACGGTGTACCTTTCAACTTGTTAAGTATGTTTTGGGTCATTCCATAGTGAATTCAGGTTTTCCTTGGGTAGGTCTTACTCATCTTTTGTTTAATTTTATTCCTAGGTTTGGTTTCTCCAGTAGTCGTGAACAGTTGTGAGAGTTGGACCATAAAGAAGGCTGAGCACTGAAGAACTGATGCTTTCAAAGTGTGGTGTTGGAGAAGACTCTTGAGAGTCCCTTGGACAGCAAGGAGATCAAACCAGTCAGTTAAAGGAAATCAACCCTGAATATTCACTGGAAGGTCTGGTGCTGAAGCTGAAGCTCCAATACTTTGGCCACCTCTTTGGAAAAGACCCTGATGCTGGAAAAGATTGAAGGCAAAAGAGAGAAGGGGCCAGCAGAGGGATGAGATGGTTGGATGGCATCGTTGACTCAATGGACATGAGTTTGAGCAGCTGCTGTCCATGGGGTCACAAACAGTCAGACACAAGTGAACAACAACAACATCCAACCTTAATTTTGTTATTGTAGGTGGGAACTTTCCTTTCAGTATATCTTCCAACTGGTGATTGCTGGAATATACGAAAGCTACTGATTTATACATGTTAGTTTTGTATCTCAGAACCTTCCTGAATTATCTTGTGTTTCCTACACACAGAGTCATTACGTGTAACCTGACAATTTTATGTCATCCATTCGTACTGATTAGTACATCCAATACTACCTTAAATATGCAGTTCTGGGTTAAACTACAGCAGTGAAAATGGACATTTTTGCCTTGGTCCTCTAGTGGAAATGCCCCAAGGGTTTTTCCAATTAAGTATGATGTACTCCAATCTATTTTACCATGTTAAGAGATAAATATCTATTTCTATTTTACTGAGTATCCATGAATTCTTATTGAATACGTGTGTGAGTTTTTATAAAGAATGGATGTCGAACTTTCCAAAATGCCCTTTTAGCCCTAAGAAGAACTATATGATCTTTCTCCTCATGAATTACATTAATAGGTTTTCTAATAGAAGGCAATGGCACCCCACTCAAGTACTCTTGCCTGGCAAATCCCATGGACGGAAGAGCCTGGTAGGCTGCAGTCCATGGGGTCGCTAAGAGTCGGACAGGACTGAGTGACTTCACATTCACTTTTCACTTTCATGCGTTGGAGAAGGAAATGGCAACCCACTCCAGTGTTCTTGCCTGGAGAATCCCAGGGACGGGGGAGCCTGGTGGGCTGCCGTCTATGGGGTCGCACAGAGTCGGGCACGACTGAAGTGACTTAGCAGCAGCAGCAGCAGTATTGAACTAGCTTTGCATTCCTAGAATAAAACCCAGTTGGTCGTGATGTATTTTTCTTTATTTTTGTATTTTTCTTATGGTTCTGTTTACTAAAATTTTATTTAGAATTTTTACATTACAGGGAGCTATATTCAATAACCTGTGATAAACCTTAATAAAAAGAATATAAAAACAGAATGCCTACGTGTGTATAGCTGAGGCCCTTTGCTGTAGAGCAGAGATTGGCACAACACTGTAAATCAACTATACTTCACTGGAAAACTTGAAAAAATAGAATTTTTGCATTATTACTCACAAGTGAAATTTGTTACTCTGTGTAGTTCTTGTCAGGCTTAAGTATCAACATGATATCTGCTTCATAAAAATAATTGTAAAGTTTTCTTTCCTTGCCTCGCTCTCAAAAAATTTAACTACCTTAGAATTGTTATCGAAAGAGTGTGGTGGGTCCGACTGCTCAACACTCAAAAGCCCGTAAACAAGCCAGGTTGGTGGAAAGGAAAATTTGCTTTATATCAGATGCCGGCAACTGGGAGTGGAGGGGAGTGGTGGACGTCTGTCCAAATCCCAACTCTCCCCTACTGGCAACCAGAGGAACAAGAACTTTTATAGACAGAAATGGTGGAGGGATGGGGGGCTACATGCAGAAACAGCACAGAGATCTCTGACCGTCATCTTCAAATTGATCATCAGTGGTCTGACCAGCATTATCTTGTTTGTTTTAGGTCCAGTTAACCTTCAGTTCCAGGGTCCATTTGTTCCTCTTTGTAGCGAGTGCTTGGAATTGTGGCAGCTCGTGTCCTGGGTCCAGTCTGGTCATCATGTGGTTAAGTTCCTTCGCCTGGAGTTTCAGTATCTATAAGACAGCTCACAGGATATGGCTCAGAATATTATCTATAGTCCTTGAGAAGGAACTAAAGGTCCTTGATTGTGCTTGAGTGAGTGAGTGAGTGAAGTCACTCAGTCGTGTCCGACTCTTTGCGACCCCGTGAACTGTAGCCCCCCAGGCTCCTCCGTCCATGGGATTCTCCAGGCAAGAATACTGGAGTGGGTTGCCATTTCCTGATTATGCTTAATGACTATATTATTATTATTATTTGGTTTCCTTTCACTGTTTTCCTTTGTTTTTGTATGTTCTCATTTCCGTGATTAAACTTGCTCTTTGACTCAAGTTTTCCACAGGCAAGAGATAGGCAGAGGACGTGGTGAAGGGGGCAAGGGCCGTAGGGTCCTGCTCCGTATCAGAATGATCTAGTCTTTAAAAGTTTCATAGAATTTGACTGCACAATTCATAAGATAGGCTTTTTTGTGGGCAGATTTTTGTCAGCCTTCTCTATTTCTTATACGACCTTGACACTTACCAAATACAGCAAGAGCATCTTGGGACCGTATAGAATTCAGGATCCTGGGCAAAATCCCAGAACCAGAGTCTGAACTTGAATAAGAACTTTGGGTGAGGAACTTCCCTGTTGGCCCAGTAGTTGAGACTTCGCATTTTCACTTCAGGGGGCGCGGGTTCAATCCCTGTCAGGATTTTAGTCAGGGAACTAAAATCCTGCATGCCAAAAAGTTAAACAGCAGCCCTGAGAATTAAAAAAAAAAACAACAACTTCAGGTGCTTTGTGTGCCCATTAAAGTTGGTGAAGCACATCTATGGAACTCCATCTGTTTTCTGTTTGTTCTGAAGCCAAGTAGTAACTTATATTTTCCTGACAAATTATCCTTTTCATCCATATTTTCAAATTTAATTATATAGAGGTAAACACAATAGACTCTTGTGATCCTTTTAATTTTCTCTTTTTTTCCCCCCTGTGGTTAATTCTCTCCTTATCATGTCTTATTCCACATCATACTTACACTTTGTCCATTTTTCCCGGATTGTGTGAACTGTTTATCTGTTTTATTGTTGTTGCCTCCATTCCCTGCCATCATCAAAAGAGCAGCCTTGGGGATTTATTTATTTTCCTTTTTTTTTTTTTCTATTTTGCATCTCCACGATTTCTGCTTTTATTCATATTCGTTACTTTTGCTTTCCTTCCATTTGTTTGGTTCAATCATTCCTTTTCATAAAACTTTTTGAGTCAAATGCTTAATTCAGTTTCTTCTTTTTCTTTTTTTAGTGATAAAATGAAAGTGTTAGTCATTCAGTCCTGTCCAACTCTTTGCGACGCCATGGATGGTAGCCTGCCAGGCTCCTCTGTTCATGGAATTCTCCAGGCCAGAATACTGGGATGGGTTGCCATATCCTTCTCCAGGGGATCTTCCCGACCCAGGGATTGAGCCCGGCTCTCCTGCACTGCAGGCAGATTCTTTACCCTCTGAGCCAAGGCTAATAAGGATATTTATGGCTGAATATTGCTTTAGATGACTCTCCCAGGTTTTGATGTATAGAACTTCTATTATCATTGTTTTGATAATTCTTCAATATTGGGTTTATTTCCTCTTTCATTAAATAGATAAGAGATAGGTTAAAACATTTCAAGGTGAATCAGTTCAATTAGTTGTGTCTGACTCTTTGCGATCCCATGGACTGCAGCACGCCAGGCCTCCCTGTCCATCACCAACTCCAGGAGTTTTCTCAAACCCATGTCCATCGAGTCGGTGATGCCATCCAACCATCTCATCTCTGTTGTCCCCTTCTCCTCCCACCTTCAATCTTTCCCAGCATCAGGGTCTTTCCCAGTGAGTCAGTTTTTTGCATCAGGTGGCCAAAGTATTAGAGCTTCAGCTTCAGGATCACTCCTTCCAATGGATATTCAGGACTGATTTCCTTTAGGATGGACTGGTTGGATCTCCTTGCAGTCCAAGGGGCTCTCAAGGGTCTTCTCCAACACCACAGTTCAAAAGCATCAATTCTTCGGTGCTCAGTTTTCTTTCAAGGCTCAGCTTTCCTTCAGCGCTCAGCTTGAAAGCTCAGCTTTCAAGGTGAATATACCCTCTTAAATCAGTGTATTATTTTTTCCTAATCTTATTGCATTGTGACCTGAGGGTATCATTTGTACTATTTAAAATATTAAAAAATCGTTGAAGCTCTTTGTAGTCTGATATATGTTCATTATTTTTGCTTCTATGTCTTTATTTTCTGTCTTCTTGATCTGTCAAAGGTGGAGAGAAATGCCTTAAGTTCTTAAATGACTAACTTTGGGGTTATTTTGTACATAGTTGCTCACATCTTCCTGTCTTTAATGACAATTGAACCCTTAGCATGAGACAGAGCTCTTCTTCATCTCGTTTACTGCTTTCCTCCTCTAATATCATCTCATAGAAGACTGCAATCTCTCCCTCCATTTTGTTTGCATTTGTCTGATATATTCTACCTCTCCTGCTTCATGTTTAATCCTTCTCAGTCACTTATTTTTGTGACTGTCTTCTATACAACATAAAATCAGGTTCTGTTTTGTGATTCAATCTGAAAATGTTCTTTCTTTCCACAACTAAGCACATTTATATTTATTGCTATGCCGTTATTGTTTGGTGGCTAAGTCATGTCTGGCTCATTGTGACCCGCTAGTCTGCAGCATGCCAGGCTTCCCTGTCCTTCACTATCTCCCGGAGTTTGCTCAAACTCACGTCCATTGAGTTGGTGATGCCATCCAACCATCTGTTGCCCACTTCTCCTCCTGCCCTCCTGCCCTCCCAGCATTAGGGTCTGTGTAGGATCTTAGTTCCCCAACCAGGGTTTGAACCCTTGCCCCCTGCATTGAAAGTACAGAATTTTAACCACTGGACTACCAGAGAAGTCCATTAATTGCTCTAGTGATACAGTTAGTCAGAAATCTTCCATTTTGGGGTTTTTTTGGGGGGGGGTGGGGGAGGGAAAGTAATTAAAAGTATTCCACTATGATGTCTGCTTTTTAAAAATTTGCTTTGTTTCTTGTAGATAGTTCTTCCAATATTTAGGAAAGTTTTTGTCTGTTTTTGTTTTTGTCTATTGTTTAACTTTATGCATATATCTTTAGTCCTTTATTTTTTAAAACAGTGTCTATTAGTTCCCTCTCATAAAATTACATTTTCTCATCCTCTCTTCTCTTTCCCTCCATTTTCTAAGTTCAGTCGATCTTTTTTACTGCTTACTTTTGTGCTGTTAAATACCCTTGTAGTATAATCACTTGATGTATCAGCATTGAATTCTACACTCTGGCTCCCTGATATTGCAAATGAGACCGTCTGGTTTTTTTTCCTGGTTGTCTAAAGGATTCTTTCTTTACCTTTAATGTAAAATAACTTTACTAGCCTGTGGTTCAGTGACGGCTATTCGGGGTCGTTTTCCCTGGGACATAGTGTCGCCTTTCACTGAGCAGGTATGAGGCTTCTATCAAGTTTTCTTGAATTGGATCTACATATTTGTCCTGTTCACTTATTTTGTGTTTCTCTGCTGTAGTCTCTGATTATGCATACATTGGCTCTCCCTTACCTATTATTTCCTTTCTAGTCTTTCTTCAGCTTTTCCCCCTCCTTTTTCATTTTTCCCTTTTCTCTCCTCTGTCATCCATGTCCCTCGCTGTATTTTCTGCAAGGTCTGTCCTTTATGCTCTTTCCAAGTCTGTCTTCATTTCCGTAGTTTTCTCCCTTCTGTTGTTCTCTGAGCTCTGCCAGCTCACATTCATTACCTCCTTTTGCCTGCCAGCTTCTTCCTGAATCGTTCAACTATATCTGTTTTATTATTTTCCTTCATAGAGGTAATTGCTCATTCAATTTTTTAATTCAAGCCAAAATTATTTGGATATAACATTTTTCATTTGTGATAGATTTTTATGCTCTTTTCTTCATAGTTTTTTATAATACCAAGGTATCAAGGCTTTTACACTTGTCTTTTTTTTAGCATGTCATTGAAAGGGCTTGGTCTTCCTGGGTCAGGTATTTACTGACTGTCTCTATGGGAAGAAGGAGGGTACTTTCTTGGATTTCATAACTAAAACATTATCTCCTCTCTGTCAAAGAGACACACTGTTCCCTAAAAATATGTCTCCTTTCTCCAATTCCTTGTTACATCATCTCTGTTTCTCAGAATCAAATCAGGTCCAACAGGGCTTTGGCTACTCACCCTGGCTCTACCTTCAGTTTTATAAATAAAGAATCCAGTTTTTCATCTCAAGATAAACACTCCTCCCCAGAAAGTACACCTTTGCTGATACTTTCTAAGATTTGCCATCTCTGAACCCACTCGCCACCTCCTGTATGACTTCTGCCCTATTTCAAAGCCACTTTTGGAAATTTCACACATAGTATAAAGCCTATGAATTATAACCCTCTCCTGTGTGTATTAGCCACTCAGATGTGTCTAATCCTTTGCGAGCCATAAACTGTAGCCCTCCAGGCTCCTCTGTCCATGGGATTCTCCAGGCAAGAATACTGGAGTGGGCTGCATTCCTTTCTCTAGGGGATCTACCCAACCCAGGGATTGAACGTGGGTCTCCCACAATGCAGGCATATTCTTTACCATTTGAGCTACCAGGGAACGTGGTTTTCCTAAAAATGGAGTTTGTGGGTTTTTTTCCTTTTCATTCTCTTTGATATTTTGGTATAATTTCTAGAAGGAGGAGGGGAATATGTTACCTTCTGCAACCATTTTCCTATTCCCATCCTCTTATTGGGTCCTTTCAGTTCCTCTGAGACATAAACAGAGTAGTTTTGACTGTTGTCCCCTTTTTAACATGAGAAAGCAGAGGTCTGAAGGCTCTCAGGGTGCTGCAGGTGGCAGGAGGGCCAGCACTTGAGGTTCGTCTGTGGATCTGACCAACACAGGTCTTTTTTTTCCTTATCTTCTGGGTCAGGCTGGCGCTCAGGCAGGGCAGCAGGGAGTTGAGGAGACTGAAGTCTGGCGGCCTCATTTTTTCCATTCCAAAGTGCCAAGGCAGCTGGTTGGGAGCCATGGGGCCGCCTCAGCCCCTTTTCCTGGGGCATCAAAGGAACGCACACTCACTGCAGCCCCATCTCCCCTAGCCCCCAGTCCCATCCCTCCCCTCCCGCCCATCGCTGCCACCCCCCCTCCACCGCCGCCCCCCGCCCCCACCCCCCATCCCCCAGCTCCCTCCCCGGCAAATAGCCTGGAACAAGGGCAGGACAACCGGCGAGCATCATCTCTCAGCCCCAGATGAGGCACAAGTGGAATTCACCTGGGAAAGTGGAACAGAAGCCCACCCAGCTCAGTCCTGCTTCCATCTGGGTAGCTGCGCCCTCCCCCACCACCTGCCTCTGGGCTTTCTGCCAACTCCATTCCCTACATAATCCTGGCTCTCCTCAGGGAAGGACGCTGGAGGCTGGCCTTATTATAGCTGAAATCCCTGTTCATTAGAGACCCTCAGGTGTCCTAATCCACAGACATGCCCCCACCATACAGACAATTCAGCCCCAAGGCCTGGATGTGAGAAAAGAGGTCGTTTCCTCCATCCCTCTGCCTCTAATCCTTTTCTACTCCTGTTGGAAAATGGAAAAAATGGGGGAGGTTGGCCTTCTCTATTTCCTCCTCTAAAATTCTTGACAGAGAGGCTAACAGAGTGCTGGTAAATATATGGTCAGCAAGCGAGTGCTGAAAGAATTATACTTCTCTAATAAACTCCTTTTATTAAGGGCCTACTATGTGAACTAGACCCATGACCTTCTTGAGTCCTTTCAACCACCATGGGAGGGAGGCCCTGCCATTATCGCGTTGTACAGATGAGAAAACCAAATATGAAAAGTATGAAAAGTAGCCTATTCTGTGTCAAACTGGTACAAAGAACATCTAACCAAAGGGACTCCAAGATGTTAAGAGATAAAGCCTAGAACAGTCAGTTTTTGCGGCCTAACAAAATCCTCAAAACCTCCATGACTTTTAATAGCAAATTCTCATTTTACTCACTCCCAGCTCTACAGGTCAGCTGTGGAGTCTTGCTTTAGGCTGCAGGCTAAGTTCAGTCTTGTTCCATGGATCGTGGCCAATGGCAGAAACCAAGAAGGTCACATGGAGATACATGGTTCCTTTGTAGGTTTTGGGTTTTTTTAAGGTACACGCATTTAAGTTTGTTTGTTTGTTTTTTTTTAATATGAAGTAACTTGATTTTATTTATTTATCGGTCACATCGGTGGCATGTGAGATCTTAATTCCCTGACTAGGAATCAAACATACAGCCCCTGCAGTCAAACATGGAGTTTTAACCATTGAACACCAAGGAAGTCCCCCTCCTCTTGTATCTTTACTCAGAACTGGCACCCCATCATGGCTAGGTGAGGGGGATATTCTCTGTCCATAATGGGAGGCACTGCAGACGTGTGGCAGAGAGTGTGTGTGTTTAATTCCAATCCAGGGAAAGTGTCAGAATTAGAGACCGAGTTCTAATCTACCACAGGACGGTTCTGGGGTAGTTAATTAGCTGTGTGACTTGACGATGACTCTCCTCAGGGTCTAAGACCGCAGTCAGTCGCTGAACCAATCTCCGGCCAGCCTCACCCACTCACACACTACAGATGTGGGCTGATAGTGTGACCAAGGGACTTCCTGGGATGTGGGACTTTCAGAACTAAAACCAGGGAAGTCTGGGCAAGCCAGGCTGAGTTGGTCATCCTGTGTGTGTAGCCGACTGTTTGGTTTGTGACCTTTAGGATGCAGACATGAACCTGGAAGAGAGGAAGCAGGGGCATGGGGTAGGAAGGGCTGCCCTTTCCCAGGCGACGCCCCCTCGTTTTCTGAAGGAGTCGGTGCTTGACATTATCCTTATGACCCGACAGCATTCAGATAAGAGAGTGGAGGTCGGGCGGGCCTAGGGATTTGTCCAGATGTCTCTGCTCTAGTGGACAGTGGACATCTGGACATACCGAGACGCCTACAGGGGAAAGTCCAGGATGCTTGTCACTGGGTGGCAGCCTCTGATGGAGCTGGAGGGAAGGAATCATTTCCTGAGGTTCACCTGACATGTGGGCTTCACTTTTCAGATGAAGGCTGAGATGCTTCACTTTCCACTGGATGTCTGCCTGTGAACATCACTACCAGCAACATGCCCATTGCACAGATGAGGTAGTTGAGGCTCAGAGAGATGAAGTGACTTGCTTAGTTTTTTTTTTTTTTCCAGTTCAGTTCAGTCGCTCAGTCGTGTCCTTATTTATTTATGGCTGTGAGGAGTTTTCATTGCCACACACAGCAATGACATCGTGGCAAGTGGGGTCTACTCTCTAGTTGCGGGGCGCAGGCTTCTCATTGTGGTGGCTTCTGTTCTGGAGCACTAGGGCACGCAGGCTTCAGCAGTTGTGGCTCACGGGCTTGGTTACCCCGCTGCATGTGGGAACTTCCTGGACCAGGGATCAAACCTGTGTCCCCTGCGTTGGCGGGTGGATTCTTTACCAGGGAAGGCCTTGCTTAGGTTTCATACAGCAAGCGAGTGGGCAATGTTGGGGTTTGAACCTGGTTCTCAAGCCGTTCTTCACGGGCTGAGGGGTCACCCTTAGGGCTGTTGTCCCTCCTCTTTATTCCTGAGGCCACACCAGCCCTGCCCTCTGCAGGGCCCTGTCAGTCCTCACGGGTCAGGAGAGTTTGGGATTTTTCTACTACTTTTCAGAGCCTGCCTGTTCCTGCAATATGCCATAACTGGAGAGCTGAATCCTCTATTAGCCTGATAAGCATAGAAAGACTGAACTGTTAAAAAAAAAAAGCAAAACTAACGAGGAGAAGCGACATTTTTGAATGCTCCCTGGGGCCAAGGTGCTTTGGACGCCTGATGACCTCATGTGGTCCTCAGCACAGCCATAAATGAAGTCATCTTAGTTGGGGAAGGTTTTGGCTGCAAGGAAGAGAAAATCTGACTCATGGTGTCCTCAGCAACACAGGCGTTTGGTTATCTCATTAAACAATAAGTTTGGAGGTGAGTGGTTCCAGGGACAGTTCTTCAGGAGCTCTGGTTTGGGGTTCTGTCATTTTCCTGGCCTTCCCTCAAGAAATGCCCCCATCACAAATGCCTTACACAATGCCCCCCCCCAAAGATAAGGAGGCAAATAAGGAGGAAAAAATTCCCAGAAGCCCCCAACAAATGTCCAGACGGTGCCCATCTAAGAGGGATATTCCTGGCTGGCTCAGGCCGTTGCTGGTTCACTGCATGGGAACAGGGGTGGGGCCATCTCCCTAAACACCTGTTTGATGCCTGAACAAAAGCAGATTCCACTAGATTCCACTCGCGAGGGAGAAGCCCCCAGATGTTCTTCTCTCCTTGGTATGTGAGCCGTTGACCTCCTTCTGGGTGGGGGGGTACCAGAGAGGGGAAGAAGGACATCTTATGGGCGGGGGGCATTTGGGCTGAGGCTATGGTGGTTTGCACTCAAGGGTGTGGGATGGCAGAGATAACATTCACTGAGCACCTACTGTGTACCAGGCCCTGTGCTAAGGGATTTCATTCCCTCATCATTTAATTCAGCCCTTATAATCGTCTTATGAGGAAGGAACTGTCCTTCCCATTTTTCAGACGAGAAAACTGAGACCAAGCCTTGATCTCGTATGGTGAGAGGCTGGGCTGGAATAAGTGCTAATGGCAACCGACTCCCACTGCCGCTCACTGAGGGTCCGGCACCCTGACAGGTGTGCCACCTGGATCAGGTCACCTCCTCCTCACTTCATCCCCATTTCACCCATGAGGCATCTCGGCTAGAGGATGAGGTGCAGACCACCTGGGGTCACCCTGTTTAGCACTCGCCCAGATAAGCTGTGAACCCCGTTGCCAGAAGGCTGCCCTGTGGGGCTCCCCAAATTTGGAGAAAACCCTCCAGGGCCCGTTCCATGGCCTTTTTGGGATTATTGGCTTCACCGGCAAGTAAGCTGGATAAATAAACAAGTGGTTCAAGAAACTCCTTTTGACTTTTGATGTTCTAAATCTGCTGGAGGCCGCACGAGGGTCATCCAACTGCCTTGACAGCCAACATTAAACAGGCAAATAAATGAATCTTTAATATGATAGCAGGAAATGTTAAGTACTGTCAAGAAAAACAAACCGGTTCAAGGCAACAGACAAGGTTGGTGGGGCTGCTCGAGAACAGACAGGCAGATAGGGAGGGCTTCTCTGAGGAGATGACAACTGAGCAGGGACGGAGGGGTGAGGGGTGCAGTGGAAAGAGCCAGCTGTGCACAGATCTGAGAGGAGTGGCCAGCCAGAGGGAGGAGCGAGTGCAAAGGCCCTGAGGTGGGAGTGAGTCTGGCACACTCATGAGGGCACAGGAGGTGGGTGTGGCTGGAGCAGAGCTAGGAGAGAGGACATCAGGGAGGTAACAGTGGTTGGGGGCAGGTCAAAGTCCTTACAGGACCCTGTGGGCTGAGTGACGTGGAGCCGTGGAGGGTCTGAGCAGGCTTCACTAGAGGATCTGACTGAGGTTCTAGAAAAGTCCTTCTGACTACTGTAAGAAGAATGCATTGCAGAGAGATGAGGGCAGAACCCAGGAGGCCAGGGGAGAGTAACAACTCCTCCAAGGGCTATCAGTAAGATGAAACAAAACCTGCCTTAATTCACTAAGCAGTGAGTGGCAGACACAGGATTAGAATCAGACCTCCTGGGTCCTACCTCCAGGCTCTGCCCCACGGCCTCGGAAAACTCACATGTGCGCAGCACTCCTAGTTTGCAATTCCCTTTACTGACAAGCTCTCATGGATTCTTCACAGCAACCTGCCAAGATAAAGTACAACTCTGACCCCTCTGTTCCCAGATAAGGAAGTGGCTTAAAAGAGGTGAAGTTCCCTGGCCAAGGTTAGTGCTAGTACTTCAGTTGTGTCCAACTCTTTGTGACTCCATGGACTGTAGCCCGCCAGTCTCCTCTGTTCATGGAATTTTCCAGGCAAGAACACTGGAGTGGGTTGCCATTCCCTTCTCCAGGGGATCTTCCCAACCCAGGGATTAAACCCGTGTCTCCTGCACTGCAGGCAGATTCTTTACCGTCTGAGCCACCAGGGAAGCCAAGGTTTCCCAGATGTAAATGGGGGTGGGAGGTGTGTAGGTCCAGGCCTTCCAGCTGGGAGCCCGGTTCTCGCCAGCCCCCAGGGGTGGTCTCCTGCAGAGCCACTGGCACCAGAGACCAGCACTCTGTGTCTGACTCTTGCGACCTCATGGACTGTAGCCCACCAGGCTCTTCTGTCCATGGGATTTCCTAGGCAAGAATGCTGGAGGGGGTTACCATTTCCTTCTCCAGGGAATCTTCCTGACCCAGGGATCGAACCCATGTCTCCTGCACTGGCAGGTGGATTCTTTACCACCGAGACACCTGGGAAGCCCAGCCAGCACTCTAAGCACCAGGTACTGGTGACAATGGCCACCGTGTTCTGAGTGTGTGCTGTGCTCCGGAACAGGTGGTGGACTCAGGCTCACTGGTTTGTCCATTACAATTGTGAATGGGAGACTCAGAGCCAGATGCCCTGAGCTCTTGCGTCCCCTCCACCGTAGTTCAGTTCAATTCAGTTCAGTCACTCATTCGAGTCGGACTCTTTGCAACCCCATGGACTGTAGCATGCCAGCCCTCCTTGTCCTTCACCAACTCCTGGAGCTTACTCAAACTCATGTCCATTGAGTCAGTGATGCCATCCAACCATCTCATCCTCTGTGGTCCCCTTCTCCTCCCGCCTTCAATCTTTCCCGGCATCAGGGTCTTTTCCAGTGAGTCAGTTCTTTGCAATCAGGTGGCCAAAGTATTATTGAAGGCAATATAGGGGCGATATAATCCAGCCCAACCCCACTGCACTTGGACCAACAGAATAGAAAACTAATTAATGGTCTCTAGCCCTTCTCACTTTCATGCATTGGAGAAGGCAATGGCAACACTCCAGTGTTCTTGCCTGGAGAATCCCAGGGAGGGGAAGCCTGGTGGGCTGCCGTCTGTGGGGTCGCACAGAGTCGAACACGACTGAAGCGACTTAGCAGCAGCAGCAGCAGCAGCCCTTCTAGGGTGGGGATGGGATGGTGGGGGGAGGGGGCGAGGGGAGGGCAAGGGGAGAGTCTTCCGTGGTGGCCGATACTTAGGCGGAGGGTGGAGGAAAGGCCCCTTCCTGCCCCTCCCACTTCTATCTCTCCTCTCCCACCATGGGACCCCTCATCTTAGCACTTGCCTCTCTATCCCCGCCACCCCTCCGTCCCCCCATACTCCTTTCCTTCCTCTTCTTCGGGTCCCCCATCCCTGCTCAACAGCTGCCCCCGCCCCGCAGGACCCCTCCCTCCCTGTAGTCCCTCCCCCCCCCCCCTTCTACATCACCCCTCCCGTCGTCCGCTTTCCCTTCCAGCTAGCATCTCCCCTTCCCGGCAGCCGCACTTTTCGCAAGCCCGGTCTCCAGGGCCAGCGGGTGGGAGCCTGCTCCCGGGAGCTGAGCCCGGGAGCGATCCCACCCGCCCTGGGGACACAGGAGCGCTCGCGGGCCCCGCCCCCGGCGGGTGGACGGGGCGTGGGCTGGGGGCGGAGTCGGCCCCGGGACCGGGTCCCCTTTGCCCCGAAGCCCCCGAGCCAGCCTCCCGCGCTCCGCCGCCTCAGCCTGGACTCCAGCCCTGCCATGTCCTGGGCCGTGGTCTTCGGCCTCCTGGCCGCGCTGCTGCTGCTGCTGCTGCTGACCCGCCGGCGCACGCGGTGAGTGCCCCCCAAGCCGGCCGGGTCCCGGCTCCCCCCACAACCCGGCCGGCCCGCGCGGCCCCGGGCTAGACAAAGGGGCGTCTCCGCTCGGGCGCGCGCCCCCCGGCTGCAGCCAGGGGGTCGCCGAGCCCGCTCAGGCCCGTGTCGGAGCCCCTTACCCCCGCTCTAGTTCCCCGGGCAGGAGGGGGTCACCTTCCCGCTGTCCCCACCATCCCCCAGGCGAGGCTGGAGGTGGGGGTCCAGGTTCTGGTCAGGGGGGCTTCTGCGCTCATCTCCCGCCCTGGGGAGAGGGCCGGGCCCAAAGTTGGGGAGACGCGCGCGGGAAGGTGCCGGGACAGGGCTCCCAGAGGGCTGATGACCCACCGCACACACTAACAGGGCTGGACCGCAAGAAGCTCAGGCCTGGCCCAGAGCTCCACACCAGTACCTAAGAAGGGGTTTCAGTGAGAACCCTGAGGGGTGCAGTGGGTGCGTGGACACGCTCCGTGTGACTCCCGGGTGGAAGAAGCCCTCTCCTGCCCTTCAGCTTCTGACTGCGTCCTGCACCAGCTCCGCATCAGCCCCCAGCCCCGCTCTCAGCAGCGTGTGGGCAGCCTTGTTCCTCTCCCCATTACACTGATGGCAGGGTTGAGGCCAGGAAGGCAGAGGCTCTGAAGGATGCCCTCTTACCGGGCCTGGAACCACCTTCCACAGGATTCCCCGACCCAGGGGAAGGGGCTGAGTAGTCTGGGTGTTTCCTTCTGCCTGAGAAACGCACTCCTGGAAAGGGGGCTCCCTTCTGCTGAGGTCCGATAGCCTGGCAGAGAAGGAGAGCCAACTGTCTCATCTTCCTATGATTCTCCTGCTCCTTTGACAATCTGCCATTTAGGAGAAAAGAAAAATTTAAATCAAGGAGATGGCAGTTAAGTCTCTTTTTAAAAAATGTTTAAAAGATTAATTTGAACTGAACAAGGAATTACATTTGACTTAAGCATTTATCCCATTATAGATAAGACTGAAGCCCTTCTAACTACCCTCCCAACAATTTGGTACCTCTCCTGTTGATTAATTTGGGAGGAACCTTCCAGATCTTTTTAAAAGTACGCCTTTTATTTTACATTGGTTTTATATTACAGGAAAGTTGTACAAAGAGTTCCCAGATACCCTTCACCAAATTCCAGCTATTGTTAATGGCTTACGTTATCGTGGTACAATCATTAAAGCTAAAAAAACCAACACTGGCCTGTTAAAATTAGCCAGACTCCAAGCTTTATTTGAATTTCGTCTGTTTTTCCATTAACGTCTTCTTTCTGTGCCAGGATCTCATCCAGGGTGCCTCAGTGCCTTTGGTTGTCATATCTTCTCAGCCTCCCAGCTTTTCTCATCCACACAGACATTTGCCCGTAGAAAACTCAGGGCAGTGAAAGTGTGTTTGAATCAGTGTGTCTGAAGCTTGCAGAAATTTTCTGGAAACCTTTTAGTTTTAAACAGTGTTGGTTGAATTTCCAAACAATGATTTCACCCTAGTTTTCTTCAACCTCTAGACATCTTTCCAGGTGAAACTTAAAACCATACATTCAATCATTTGCCTGGAAAAATGAAAAAGAAAAAAAACCACAGATAAGTTTCCCCATGGATTATGAATTATTTTTCCTAAGTTGTCAGGCTTTTTGGAAATGCTGTAAAGAGTTGTTTTTGGACTGCACCTCTGCTGTTTCCCTCTAGAGTTTCGTTTTGACATCTGTCCATGTAGCTCTATGGACTTGCCTGGTGGCTTAGCTGGTAAATCCGCTTGCAATGCAGGAGACCTGGGTTTGATCCCTGGGTTGTACAGATCCCCTGGAGAAGGGAAAGGCTACGCACTCCAGTATTCTGGCCTGGAGAATTCCATGGACTGTACAGTCCATGGGGTCGCAAAGAGTTGGACACGACTGAGTGACTTTCACATATAGCTCTATGGTGGGTATGAGGGTCACTGACAGCTGGTGGGGAGCGTTTTGTAGACCATGGGGGCAGTTGCTTGGACCCTTGGAAGACCCCACAGGGACCCCAATTGAGACCCCCAGTCTCATTTTATTCTTCCAGCTCAGCAAGGGGGTACTCTTGTTACCCCTGTTTTACAGAGGAGGAAACTGAGACTGGGTTACCTGGATTAAAAATCTAGGCTGTAAGAATTTTTAGTTTTCAGAAGAAATGAATTTTCACTCTTCCCACACATTTTATTCATGATCTGAAAGCCCAAAAGTCTTAAACCACATGATGTTAAGATAGTAAGAGAAGCAGCTACAATCAGAAGATTCTTCAGTTCAGTTGCTCAGTCTGTCCGACTCTTCGCGACCCCATGAATTGGAGCACGCCAGGCCTCACTGTCCATCACCAACTCCCAGAGTTCACCCAAATTCATGTCCATCGAGTTGGTGATGCCACCCAGCCATCTCATCCTCTGTTGTCCCCTTCTCCTCCTGCCCCCAATCCCTCCCAACATCAGAGTCTTTTCCAATGAGTCAACTCTTCGCATGAAGTGGCCAAAGTATTGGAGTTTCAGCTTCAGCATCAGTCCTTCCAAAGAAATCCCAGGGCTGATCTCCTTCAGAATGGACTGGTTGCATCTCCTTGCAGTCCAACGGACTCTCAAGAGTCTTCTCCAACACCACAGTTCAAAAGCATCAATTCTTCCGCGCTCAGCTTTCTTCACAGTCCAACTCTCACATCCATACATGACCACTGGAAAAACCGTAGCCTTGACTAGATGGAAGGAAGGACAAATAATCAAGTGTTGGAAAACAGAGACATGAGACTGATGCTGTGTAGACAGTGATTCAAAGTTTGAGTCAAAACACTCAAAGCCATGCTTCTCCCACGGCTCATTGCTCGCGCCTAATCAGCATCCCAGGTGAGGTCCATTACCCTACCTGACAGCTGGGGCTTAGGAAGGCTAAGTGACCTCCTTATGTCTGCACGAAAGTTATACTGTACATCTAGCTGGTTCCAAAATTGTTGCTTTTCTCACTCAAAGAAAAAAAAAAGCACTACTTCAGTCAGTCTGGAAAATCCCATGGACGGAAGAGCCTGGTAGGCTATAGTCTGTGGGATTGCAAAGAGTCGGACACGATTGGGCAACTTCACCTCACCTTCACCTTCAGTCCAGTCAGTTACTCTTGTCTTTACTTTTGGCCTTTAAAAAAAAAAATCAAAACATTTTTAATTATGAAAAATTTCAACTATATAGAAAAAATAAAAAGAATTGTATAGGAAACCCTTGCACCGGGCACTTGATTTCACAGTTGATAATATTTTTAATTACAGATATTATGATATCTCAACACTAAGTATGTCAGCATACATGTTAAAATTTCTTTAAAAAAAAAATAGATTTCTACTGTCTTTTATTTTTTTAAGATGCACCACACATCTTGTGGGGTTTTAGTTCCCTCACCAGGGATCAAACTTGGGCCCTTGACAGTGAGAACAGAGTCCTATCCACTGGACTGCCAGGGAGTTCCCTAAAAGATCATTCTTTTTTTTTTTTAGTTTATTATTTTTTTGGCTGTGCTGGGTCTTCACTCCTGTGTGGGCTTTTCTCTAGTTTTGGTGAGCAGGGGCCACTCTCTCGCTGTGGTACACAGGCTTCTCATGTCGGTGGTTTCTCTTGTTGAGGAGCAGGGGCTCTAGCGGCCATGGGCCAGTTGTAGCTCCCAGGCTCTAGAGAGCAAGCTAAGTAGTTGTTGGATGTGGGATTTTCCTGACCCAGAGATCAAACCCGTGTCTCTTACATTGGCAGGTGGGTTCTTTACCTTTGAGCCACGAGGGGAACCGCCCCCACCCCCCACCCCCCGCCCCCAACCCAAAAGATAATTCTTTTTTTTTTTTTTAACCATTAAAGATATTTAATCAATAGTAAAAAAAAATTTCCCTTAAAATTCCAGGATCACAAAGCTTTCTTTTTACCAATCTAATATTCCACAAATTCTCCCATAGAAAAGAATAGGAGGAAACCTACCTCAACGAACATAATCTGTACATCAGACTCCAACAAGGCTAACAGAAGAAAGGAAAACTGGATGCCAGTTTCCTTACTGTACATACAACACATCTAATAAAAATATTATCAACTGATCCAGTAACACTATTAAGTGTACCTTGCTGTCCTTTTCACTACCTATATTCCATGTGACTTATATAATTAGGAAAAGTAAGAAAAATAATTTAAATTGAGCAGGACAAACAAACATGTAACAGAGACAGCTAGTATTACTCGCTCCGTCGTGTCCTACTCTCTGCGACCCCATGGGCTGTAGCCCACCAGGCTCCTCTGTCCATGGAATTCTCCAGGCAAGAATACTGGAGTGGGTTGCCATTTCCTTCTCCAAAGATAATTCTTAATATCTAGTTCCCAGTCCAAATTCAAATTTCTGCCATCAAGGTAAAGATTTTTCAAACCTGGCTCAGTTACCATGAATGTTTCCCCTGGTGTGAGTGTGGAGTTAGGAGGTCTTGGGTTGGGACTTGGAAGTCTAACTCCTGGGCCCTCTGGGGCTAATGCTCTCCCTTGTGAGTATCAGAAACATCCTTCCTACTTTCTGGGCCTTAGTCTCCCCATCTGTGCTCTGAGATGGCTCACGCAGCTGGTCTCCCATGCCCCATCCCACTGCAGCAGGCTGAATGCATTGGTCTTCCTCTTTGTGCTTCTGTGGCTGCTGCAGGGAGCATTGGAAGAGGTCTCCTGGGTGGGAGACCCTTTTCGGTGGCGGGGGCGGGGAATCAGAGGTCATGGTGGCATCAGATGAGGGTTCTTAGAGGCACAAGGGCTGCTCTGGGCCCTTCCAGGATATAGAATTACTGGGCACAAATAACTGTCTCATTTCAACGTGCAGTAACTGGAGGTCCCCAAATGGTAGTCCATGGCTGGATTCAGATCCAGGTGGGTCTGGTGTGCACCACACAGTACAAGGGGAGAAAACTGGGGGAGCCCACACACACGGTTCCAGATTTCCTGCTTCTCCTGGAAGATCTCACGGCAATTGCCTGGCACTCAGCAGCAGAACTCTCTCTAAACCTTGCCACAGTCCCCACCACTCCCTATTGCCTCTTCAACTTTTCTACTTATCGCTGTGCTTGCTCTACTGTATCTTTCTTTATTATGCTGAGAAACAATTCTATGAATCTGTGTCCATTGCAAAAATGGGAAAACAACAAGCTAGAGCAAGACAGCCATGTGGTTTTTCTACACCCTGGAGGCAATGAGAGGGAAAAGTGGAAGAGGGTTAGGGGGAACCCTTGGTGAGCAGCCAGCAGCTTGCAAATGAATCCTGGGGAAGGAACGGGTTAAACAGTTTAAATAGAAGCTCAGGAGTTTCCAGCTCAACTGGGCAGCAAACAGCGTCTCTGGTCCCCCATGGAATCCACCCTGAGGCCCTGAAGGAGTTGAGACTCCTGAGCAGAGAAGCCCGGCAATCCACCTACCCACACTGCTCAGCTAAAAGAGCAGCTTCTGTTCTGGGCCATCCAGAACATGGGCTGTGTGTCAGGCACCTGACCTGCACTAGCTCCCTGAACCCTCTTTTAAGCCCGGGAGGCAGGTGCTGCTCATTGAGCACCAACTATGTGCTTGACTCATTCAACTGAGACATATGCATTAAGCGCCTACTATGTCCCAGACAGAGAAGGAAATGGCAACCCACTCCAGTATTCCCACTGTTCTCAGTACTAGGTCTACAAGAAGTGTCCACATTCTGTACAGAAAGGATGGGATACGTCAAGGGGCCCAAAGGTGGGTGATATCCAGGCATGACTTCCTCCCTGATTCTCTCAAAGTTTCAAGGGAGAGAGAGACGGGACAGGACGTGGGATTGGTGGTGGGGTCTGTGAGCAAAGAATGAGCAGGTTTTGAGGAACTCCTGTGGTGAGAATCAAGGCTCCCAGGAGGATCAGAAGAGCTGCCTCCGTATCTGAACCAGGAAGGGCGGGCAGTGGTCCGCCGAATGGGCCGGAGCTGCGGATGAGAGGGTCAAGCCCGGCATCCCTGTCCCCCACGGTCTGGCGGTGCCTCAAATCAGTGAGAGTGTCAGTGGGCGAGGCTAGAGACCACAGACCCCAAAATAGAGCCTCCTCCGCCCTGCTGGCCTCTGGCTGAGTCACCCTGGAATGTGACTGGGGCCTGAGTTGGATTCCAGGCCCGTGGGCTGAAGGAACCGCTGGCACCTCAAGGGTCAGACGCCCGGGCCCCCAGCTTCCTGCCTTTGTCTGCACCTCCTCGGGACTTTACTGGGGAAAGATGACTGACGCCAGCAATAACAACGGGCTCTCTGGGGAGCTCCGGTGGCAGTCTGAGCGAAAGGATGGAAAGGAAGCCCCACCCACTCCCCAAAATATGTCTTGGGCGAAAACCTCCTGCATCTGGGCAGGTCGCTGAAACCTCTCTGTGTCTCAGTCTCTTCACCGGAAAAGTGGGGGTCCACGTGGCCACTTGGGGTGAATTGGGGCCAGGGTTGGATAAAGACTGTGGGCTCCGTAACCAGGCCTGCCTGGATTAGAGACCTAGACCCTCCACGGTGGGCCCTCGGGCAAGTGGCTTAGCCCCTTCTGGGCCTCAGTTTCATCTGCTGTAAAATGGGCTTGATAGGAATACTTCCTTCTGCAAAGAATACTGAAAGGTTGTTGCTGAACCACGAAAAGATGCTGATATCCTTGCCCTCTGGAGGAGAATTCAATCCGGGGCCAGAGACGAGGCTTGATCGCTCAGAGCTTTTGTGTAATAAAGTTTTATTAAAGTACCCAGCAATTAGACCGATTGTGGAATGCAAAGTAGCAATGAGCCCAGGACGGGAAGGCATTGCCTGGAGGGTCAAATGGCAGACTCAGGACTTTTGGAGTCAGCAGAAGTAGGCTCACATAGATTATCAGGCCCATCTGAAAAGTACAAAGTCAGAGCAAAGACATAAAATGACGCCACTTATTTCTGGTCAGGGTGCCACCTCTTAACTCGAGTGTGATGCACCCATGAATCAATTCCTGGCACTTTGACAGCAGTGGGAGAAGAAAGAATAACCTGGTAAGGGCCTTCCCAGAGGGGCCCAAGCGATTGGCCCCTAGATCCCAATGTTTTTATCAGGACCTCGGTTCCTGGCTCAGATAGAGGCTTGCTCGACTCAGACTGGGTCAGGAGTCATCTCCCGGAGTTCAGTTAGTGCCTGTTGGAAAGCTGAGAGCTGAGTTACATGATTAGCTAATTCTAAAGCTTTAGGAAAACTTTTCCATTGAGCAATTTCAGGAATTACTAATCGTCCATCCTCGGACTGTAACCATCCTTTATCAGTCATCTTTGCTCCTCTTATCTCATATCTTTCTAATTCTTCCTCAGTGTACTGTGGTTTTTCCTGTTTACAGTACCTGTCCAGATCAAAGGCATCTGCAGCAAGGGGTTTCGTTCTGGCTTGACAGCCAGCCAGCTGATTACCTTTGGCTTCTTTACTCGCATCCCTGCTGTGCCCTTTGCAATGCATAATAGCTACTTCTTTAGGACAATATTTAGCAGTTAAAAGTCTCTCAGCTCTCTGAAATGCTTAATAGGTTCTCCTGTTGCCATTTTGAACTCTTTCTTTCCATGTAGCAGCATGAGCATGTAAAATCAAATAAGCATACTTAGAATCAGTATATTTACCCGCTGCCCTTTGCTTAACTCTAGAGCTCAGGTCAGAGCCACAAGCTCCGCTAGCTGAGCGCTGGTTCCCTGGGGGAGAGATTTTGCTTCTAAAACCTGTTCAGCCATCACCATGGCATAACCTGCTTTACGCTTCCCCTCCCAAACAGAAGAACTGGCATCTGTAAATATTTCCATGTCAGGATTGTCTAACAGGGTATCCATTAGATCTTCCCGAGCTGCATAAAGTTAGGAATTGGGAAAATCGTGATCAGGTGTTTCATTTTCCTTCTCAGGAAGGAAAGTGGCAGGATTTAAATTTACGCAAACTTTAAGCTTAGTTACTGGTCCTTCTAACAACAATGACTGATATTTAAGAAGCCTACTGTCTCTCATCCAAGTATTAACCTTAGAATTTAAGATTCCACTCACATCAGGAGAAGTCAGTTCAGTAAGGTTTCGTCCATTAATTATTTTTAAAGCTTCAGGTGCTAATAAAGCCGCTGCCCCAATTACTCTTAAGCAGTGGGGCCACCCACGTGAAATTACATCTGCTTCTCAACTTAGATAAACAATAGGTTGCAGGTGAGGCCCTCGGGGTTGTGTCAAAATTCCCGAGGCCATACCTTTTCTTTCAGTGACAAACAAATTAAATTCTGACCCTGTGGGCAAGCTCAAAGTGGGAGCTTGTAGGAGAGCAGTCTGAAGAGCCTTAAAAGCCTTTTGAGTATCTGGAGACCAAACCAGCTTGTCGGTTTGGGCCTGCTGAGTCTCAGCTGTAAGTTTATATAAAGGCCGGGAAAGTTCCCCATAACCTGGAATCCAAATGCGACAGTAGCCTGTGATTCCCCAAAATCCTCTCAATTGTCTTAAAGTCATAGGTAGGGGATGATTTAGTATAGGTTTAATCCTCTCGGGGCCTATGGCCCTAGTCCCTTCTGATACGATTAGGCCCAGATATCTAACAGATTGTTGACAGAGCTGAGCCCTTTCTCTTGATGCCTAGTAACTGCAGCCTGCCAGAAAGTTTAAGAAATCTTCTGAGGCTTGTGAACAGGCTTCCTCTGTCTCAGCACAGAGCAGAATATCATCTACATATTGTAGTACCACTGCTTCAGAGCTTCTTATCAACCTGCCTAGGAACTGGCTCTCTCAATACCTGAGTGAGCCTCAGGCCGCATCAGGCATCAGCGTTATCACCAAGCAAGGAAACCTTTGGAAAATTCATGCTGTTGTTTAATCTCTCAGTCGCATCCGACTGTTTTGCGACCTCATGGGCTGGAGCCCGCCAGGATCCTCTGTTCGTGGGATTTTCCAGGCAAGAACACTGGAGCGGGCTGCCATTTCCTTCTTCAGGGGAATCTTCCCAGCCCAGGGATGGAACCTGCGTCTCCTGCACTGGCAGGTGGGTTCTGTACCACTGAGGCACCAGGGAAGCCCCCTTGGAGAATGCATAGGACCTGCCATATAGCCGACGCACCCAAGAGTCATGTTGGTCCTGCTTCTCGGACCCGCTCCAGCTGCCCCCAGCTGCCAGGCACCAGGCACTGTTCTGTAACCGCTTCATCTTTGTCACAGCCCGATGTGCTCAGTAGTGTCAACACTCCAGTTTTACAGACGAGGAAACGGGCAGGAGAAGCAAAGTCTCGTGGCCAGCAAGAAGCAGGGCTGGTTGGAAGCCAGGAGGTGCTCAAGTCGGGCCCCTGACCTGTCCTGTCCCCTCCGAATCCCCGCTCTGGTGCAAAAGTCTCCACTCCTGTGTCCTTGGGCTCCGACCTGAGCTGGGCAGGGGCTGGTGCACACTGGTTTCCTCCCACCCGTGCTCTGCCATCCTGGAAACGGAGCCTTCGGGAGATGCTGGCTCCCAGATAGATGACGGGCGAACAGAAGGGTCCTCCGCCGCACCCGCTTCGAGTCCCAGAGCCGCCTGCACCTTTGTGAGTCTGCTCAGTGAGGGGCTCAGGGGCAGGGTGGGGGTGGGGAGAGGAGGTGGTGGCTGGGGAGGTGCTTCCTGCTGCCCTGTGCCCTCACACCTACTGGGACTTCCAAACTGCCCGGACTCCAACCCTCCAGTCTAGCCAGTCTCACCATCCACCACCTGTCTCCCTGTTTGGGTTATGTTGGGGAACAGTCAGATCGAGGAGGCAAGAGGCCATGGTGGAGGAAGATAGACTGGGATGGGGAAAAGGATGAAGGGAAGGTGGTCCCCCCTGGTCTGCTGGGCAAGGCACCAAAGCCCCCTGTCCTGGAAGCAGGGAAGTCGGATGCTAGGCCTGGCTCATGAGGGACTGCAGCCTCCAGTCCCACCTATGTTGATTTAGTCTCCTGACACATCTTCCTCCTGCCTCTCACTCTTGCAACCTTTTTTGGGGGGATGGGGGTGTGTTGTGTGGCATGCACCATCTTAGTATCTTAGTTCCCCGACCAGGGATCGAACCTGTGTCCTGTGCAGTGAAAGTGCAGAGTCCTAATCACTGGACAGGCAGGGAATTCCCTCTTGCAACCTTTTAAAAGCACAACCACATTACTTCCTAAATCCTATTTCAAACCCTCCAGAGGGTCTCCATCACACTTGAAATAAAAGCCAGACTCTCTCCTTGGCCACTGGCCCTTCTGGTCCACAGGTCATCTCCAGTCTTTCAACCCCACAGTCTTCTCCATTCCAGCCACATGGGCTCCTGCTGCCTTGAGAGCCTCGCCCTGTGTGCTCCTACCCCAGGGCCTTTGCACTTTCTGTCCCCTCTGCCTGTAAAGTTCACCCCTCTCTTTCTTCAGGTCTCTGGTCACATGGCACCTCCTTGGAGAGACCCTCCCTGACCACCCTCTCACTGTATCATATCACCTTCCTTTTTTCTTTAATGAGATACAGTTCATCTATTATAAGATTCAGTCTTTCAAAACATATAATGAATTATGTGTTTTTAGCATTGTTTTTAGTAGAGGTTTTTAGTATCGTCACCGGTGGTGTGGGCATCACCACTATCTAACTCCAGAGTATTTTCATTTCTCCAAAAAGAAACCTGGTCCCGATGAGCTGTCCCTCTCCATTCCCTTCTCCCCTCAGACCCTGGAGACCACAAATCTACTTTCCCTCTCCATTGGTTTGCCTTTTCTGGACATTCTATAGAAATAGACTCACACATTGTATGGCCTTTTGTGTCTGGCTTCTTTTGCTCAGCATGGTGGTTGCGAGGTGATTCCACATTGTGGCAGGAATCCAGACTCCACTCCTTTTCATGACTGCATAATATTCCATGGGATGAATACACCGGGCTGTGTTTGTCTATTCATCAGTCAGTGGGCATTTGGGTTGGGTCCACTTTGGGGCTATTATGATTAACGTTACTATGAACAATAGTGTGTGTCTTGATGTATGAATGTGGTCCACTGGAGAAGGGAATGGCAAACCACTTCAGTATTCTTGCCTTGAGAACCCCATGAACAGTATGAAAAGGCAAAATGATAGGATACTGAAAGAGGAACTCCCCAGGTCAGTAGGTGCCCAGTATGCTACTGGAGATCAGTGGAGAAATAAGTCCAGAAAAAATGAAGGGATGGAGCCAAAGCAAAAACAATACCCAGCTATGGATGTGACTGGTGATAGAAGCAAGGTCTGATGCTGTAAAAAGCAATATTGCATAGGAACCTGGAATGTCAGGTCCATGAATCAAGGCAAATTGGAAGTGGTCAAACAGGAGATGGCAAGAGTGAACGTCGACATTCTAGGAATCAGCAAACTAAAATGGACTGGAATGGGTGAATTTAACTCAGATGACCATTACATCTACTACTGCGGACAGGAATCCCTCAGAAGAAATGGAGTAGCCATCATGGTCAACAAAAGAGTCTGAAATGCAGTACTTGGATGCAATCTCAAAAACAACAGAATGATCTCTGTTCGTTTCCAAGGCAAACCATTCAATATCACAGTAATCCAAGTCTATGTCCCAACCAGTAACACTGAAGAAGCTGAAGTGGGACGGTTCTATGAAGACCTACAAGACCTTTTAGAACGAACACCCAAAAATGATGTCCTTTTCATTATAGGGGACTGGAATGCAAAAGTCGGAAGTCAAGAAACACCTGGAGTAACAGGCAAATTTGGCCTTGGAATACGGAATGAAGCAGGGCAAAAGCTAATAGAGTTTTGCCAAGAGAAAGCACTGGTCATAGCAAACACCCTCTTCCAACAACACAAGAGAAGACTCTATACATGGACATCACCAGATGGTCAACACCGAAATCAGATTGATAATATTCTTTGCAGCTCTATATATGGAAAAGCTCTATACAGTCAGCAAAAACAAGACCGGGAGCTGACTGTGGCTCAAATCAGGAACTCCTTATTGCCAAATTCAGACTTAAATTGAAGAAAGTAGGGAAAACCACTAGACCATTCAGGTATGACCTAAATCAAATTCCTTATGATTATACAGTAGAAGTGAGAAATAGATTTAAGGGACTAGATCTGATAGATAGAGTGCCTGATGAACTATGGGCTGAGGTTCGTAACATTGTACAGGAGACAGGGATCAAGACCATCCCCATGGAAAAGAAATGCAAAAAAGCAAAATGGCTATCTGGGGAGGCCTTACAAATAGCTGTGAAAAGAAGAGAAGTGAAAAGCAAAGGAGAAAAGGAAAGATATAAACATCTGAATGCAGAGTTCCAAAGAATAGCAAGAAGAGATAAGAAAGCCTTCCTCAGCGATCAGTGCAAAGAAATAGAGGAAAACAACAGAATGGGAAAGACTAGAGATCTCTTCAAGAAAATTAGAGATACCAAGGGAACATTTCATGCAAAGATGGGCTCGATAAAGGACAGAAATGGTATGGACCTAACACAAGCAGAAGATATTAAGAAGAGGTGGCAAGAATACACAGAAGAACTGTACAAAAAAGATCTTCATGACCAAGATAATCACGATGGTATGATCACTGACCTAGAGCCAGACATCCTGGAATGTGAAGTCAAGTGGGCCTTAAAAAGCATCACTACGAACAAAGCTAGTGGAGGTAATGGAATTCCAGTTGAGCTCTTTCAAATCCTGAAAGATGATGCTGTGAAAGTGCTGCACTCAATATGCCAGCAAATGTGGAAAACTCAGCAGTGGCCACAGGACTGGAAAAGGTCAGTGTTCATTCCAATCCCAAAGAAAGGCAATGCCAAAGAATGCTCAAACTACCGCACAATTGCACTCATCTCACACGCTAGTAAAGTAATGCTCAAAATTCTCCAAGCCAGGCTTCAGCAATATGTGAACCATGAACTTCCAGATGTTCAAGCTGGTTTTAGAAAAGGCAGAGGAACCAGAGATCAAATTGCCAACATCCATCTGCTGGATCATCGAAAAAGCAAGAGAGTTCCAGAAAAACATCTATTTCTGCTTTATTGACTATGCCAAAGCCTTTGACTGTGTGGATCACAATAAACTGGAAAATTCTGAAAGAGATGGGAATCCCAGACCACCTGACCTGCCTCTTGAGAAACCTATATGCAGGTCAGGAAGCAACAGTTAGAACTGGGCATGGAACAACAGACTGGTTCCAAATAGGAAAAGGAGTACATCAAGGCTGTATATTGTCACCCTGCTTATTTAACTTCTATGCAGAGTACATCATGAGAAACGCTGGGCTGAAAGAAGCATAAGCTGGAATCAAGATTGCCAGGAGAAATATCAATAACCTCAGATATGCAGATGACACCACCCTTATGGCAGAAAGTGAAGAGGAACTAAAAAGCCTCTTGATGAAAGTGAAAGAGGAGAGTGAAAAAGTTGGCTTAAAGCTCAACATTCAGAAAATGAAGATCATGGCATCTGGTCCCACCATTTCATGGGAAATAGATGGGGAAACAGTGGAAACAGTGGCTGACTTTATTTTTTTGGTCTCCAAAATCACTGCAGATGGTGACTGTAGCCATGAAATTAAAAGACGCTTGCTCCTTGGAAGAAAAGTTATGACCAACCTAGATAGCATATTGAAAGGCAGAGACATTACTTTGCCAACAAAGGTCCATCTAGTCAAGGCTATGGTTTTTCCAGTGGTCATGTATGGATGTGAGAGTTGGACTGTGAAGAAAGCTGAGCGCTGAAGAATTGATGCTTTTGAACTGTGGTGTTGGAGAAGACTCTTGAGAGTCCCTTGGACTGCAAGGAGATGCAACCAGTCCATTCTGAAGGAGATCAGCCCTGGGATTTCTTTGAAAGGAATGATGCTAAAGCTGAAACTCCAGTACTTTGGCCACCTCATGTGAAGAGTTGACTCATTGGAAAAGACTCTGATGCTGGGAGGGATTGAGGGCAGGAGGAGAAGGGGATGACAGGATGAGATGGCTGGATGGCATCACTGACTCGATGGACATGAGTCTGGGTGAACTCTGGGAGTTGGTGATGGTCAGGGAGGCCTGGCGTGCTGCGATTCATGGGGTCGCAAAGAGTCAGACACGACTGAGCGACTGAACTGAGCTGAACTGATGTATGAACATGTGTTTTCAATTCTTTGGGATCTATTGCTGGATCGTATAGTCACTCTTCCTTTCAAGAAACGGCCAGTTCAGTTTCTGGAGTAGCTGCACCATTGTACATTCCCACCAGAATACACGAGGATTCCATTTCTCCACATTCTTGCCAGCCCTTATTTTCCTTTTTCTGTTTTTATAACGATGGCCTCTTAGTGGACTTGAAGTGGTACTACATGTTGTTTTGATTTGCCTTTCCCCAGTGATTCATGATGTAGGGCATTTTTTTCATGTGCTTACTGACCATTTGTGTATCTTCCTTGGAGAACTGTCTATGCAGATTCCTCTGTGTATTTTTAAATCGGGTTATTTGTTTTGTTCATTGCCATGCTCTCCAACCTCATCCTCTCTTGGTGGACATGACAGGAAGTATGAGTTGACCAGGACCCTGGTCCTTGCTGGCTCAAACAGAGAGCTCTGTATCCTTATACACCTGCAGGGAGATGACCACCTTGATTGGACCCCCTGATATGTTGCAACATCAACTGGTTCCCCAGCTTCTACTCTCAGCCCCCTGTGGTCAGTTCCCTACTCAGCAGTAAAAGACATCTTGTAAAAACCTGAGCCAAATCCTGTCCCTCCTCTGCTCCCACCTCAGAGAAAAAGCTAAAGACCCAAGCGTTGCCTCCAAGACCCCATTTGGTCTGGCCTCTGTTACCACCCTGGCTCAACTTCCGCTATTTCTTGCTCCTGCCAATCCAGCCACACTGGCTCCCTCACTGTTCTTCGAACACACCAGGCATGGTCCAACCTCAGGGCCTTTGCACTTGCTCTGTCTGCCTGGGAGCTCTCCTTTTAGCCCTCCATGTGGCTCCCTCCCTCTCTGCCTTCAAGTCTTTGATCAAGTGTCTCCTCAGGGAGGCCTTGTTGCTGTCCAGCTGCTAGGTCATGTCCCACTCTTCGTGACCCCATGGACTGCGGCACGCCAGGCTTCCCAAGGTCTCTGCCTTGCACTCTTTTTCTTCTTCTCGGCTTTATCCAATGGTGACAAGTGCTGTGACTTCTGCAGGCGACCTGGAGAGCCTCCCTTGGACCTGGGCAGTATCCCCTGGCTGGGCCACGCCTTGGAGTTTGGAAAAGATGCTGCCGGCTTCCTCACTAGGATGAAGGAGAAGCATGGGGACATCTTTACTGTAAGTGCCTCTTGGGAAGGAAGGGGATGAGCAACTGGACCTGCTGTTTACTGGTTTCTTCAGTATCCATCCATACGCTAACTGTCCAGTGGGCCAGCCAACTTTCTGTATGCCTATCCAACTGTACTCCAACACTCACCTAACACACATCCCTTCATTATCCCTCCAGCATCTTCCCAACACCCGGCTGTGCATTCAAGATCTATCAAATGCGTGTACATTCATCTAACTGACCTCTATCCATTCATTCAACTTCTATCTATCACATATCCACCCATCCAGCATCTTATCCTTTGTGTCTCTGCCCAGTATCTAAGCAGCCTTCTTCCATCTTAGTATCTATCTAGTATTCATTTGTATATTCCATTTCCATCAAACCTCTACCCACCTTCCTAAATATCTATCCATTATCTGTCTGTTCATTTATTTGTCATCCAATCTTCCATCTGTCTACTCAGATTTATCTGGTGTTCTTCCACTCATGGACCCAGCATCCCTCCACCCTTCATCCACAGATTCAGTTTCGAGCAGCTTCCATTCTCCTGCTTACCTGCCCATGTGGCCATTCATCTGCCACCGCCACCCAGCATTCGGTTATCCATCCTCTCAACATCCAGTGTCTGTCCACTTCATACACATCTATTTATGTCTGTCTCCATCCACCACTTCAGTATCCTGACAGTCAGCTGATCCATCCACTTCCATGTATCCTTCTAACTTTCATCTATCCAACATTCTCCTTTCAATCTGTTGGCCCAATGTCCACTTAGCACCCTGCCATCCGTGTACCCAACATTCATTTATACGTTTCATTTGCAACCAACTTGTAGCCACCCATCCATTCATCTTTCCATCCAGTGTATATTCAGTGCTCTGTCCTTCCACTTATCCACCCATCTAACTATCCATCCAGAAGCATTTTTTTCTTGGGTATTGGGCCTGCCTTTTATAAGAGTTTGATTAACATGACACATTGACCACATTTTGAAAACAGGGCCAAGACAATGGGTAGTTACAGTTGTGCCCGACATCTGAGGGGAAACACCCTTACGCTTGTTGACTACAGGATCACAGTTCTCCAGTTTCCTTCCCATCTTGAGTAGGTGTTATATACAGAGTTCAGCCTCCCGAAGAAGTAGATAGCGCTTTCACATCCACTAGCATTTACCCAACAATATCCTTCCTTCCTTCCATCCATGCACACACACATACACACACACACACACACACACACCTGTAATGGACCCACTACCATTTATCCACCAACATTCTTTAATCCCTCCATCCATCCATGTATTCATCCACCCAGTTCATCCATCCGTCCATCACTCCTTCTGTCCTTCCATTCATTAGCCCATTCATCCATCCATACATTAACCCACATGAACCTATAATGTATCCACCAGCATTTATCTACCAACATCCATCCATCCATCCTTCCATCCATCCATCCAGTCCATCCACCTGTGATGCACACAGGTCCATCTGCTGCCTTCTGTGGACAGACTGTCTCCTGGCTGCTGGAAATACAACAACCAAGACAACCAAGGCAGATGCTTACAAGTGAGGTAGTTAAGAGCATAAACTCTAGTGCAAAAAAGTGCTGAATCCCAGTCCCAGCTCTGCCACTTCTCAGCTGTGTCATCTTGGGCACAATTTGTGCCCTCTCTAAGCCTCACATGTCAGCTTTAAGTGGGTAAATGATAGTCCCTGCCTCCCAGGGTGGTCGTGAGGGGTAGATGAGGGGACCTTGTCTGTAACGTACTTGGTGGGGCCAGTGCCTGGCACAGGGAAACCCTCGGCCCCTGAGAACTGATGTTGCGCATGGCTGTGCTCCTCACTCCATCCCCGCCTGCTCCCCAGGTGCTGGTGGGTGGCAGGCACGTCACGGTCCTCCTGGATCCCCACTCCTATGACGCAGTGGTGTGGGAGCCCCGCAGCAGGCTGGACTTCCACGCTTACGCCGTCTTCCTCATGGAGAGGATTTTCGACGTGCAGCTTCCGCATTATAACCCTGGTGATGAAAAGTCCAAGATGAAACCGTGAGTGGCTGCAGATGGCACCCGATGGGTGGGCCCGGGTCAGCAGTCGGCTTCTACCTGTGTGGTTCAAGTCCTGCATGGGCTGAACCGGTCTCCACAACAGGTGTCCAGTAAAGACATTTCATTTTGGACTTCCCTGGCGGTCCAGTGGTTAAGACTCCTTGCCGGAATGCAGGGGACATGGGTTCAATCCCTGGTTGGGGAAGATCCCACATGCCTTGTGGTGTGACCAAAAAAAAAAAAAGATGTTTTGTTTTGAGAAAACAAAAACAAAGCAAAAAACAAAATGCAGGGAATTGAAGAAGAATTCTTTCCTTTTCAAGAGGCAGGGCTGATTTTTAGTAGAAGACTGGGGTTGGCGTCAGCCAGACATGGATTTAAATCCCAGCTTTCCCACTGCTTATCTTTGTGACTTTGGGCAAGTCACCCACCCTCTCTGAGCCTCTGTTTCTGCATCTGTCAAATGGTGGTAGTAGGGTGATTAATGTTTTTGAGTCCATACTCTGTGCTGGGCATCATATGATCTCTTGAGTCTTCCTAGCAATTCTGAAGGGTAACTTATGGCCCCATTTTATAGATGAGGACACCGGGGCTCAGAGAAGAGAAGCAACTTGCCTGAGGTCACACAGCAGGTCCTGAAACATAAAGGATGTTCACATCAACAAAAGGACCTGTGAGCACATCTACTGTCTTCACTCACATGTTGGTCATTGTCTTAGATTCACAAGCACAGAATGACACCAACTTCCCTTTGAAAGTGAAAGTGAAGTCACTCAGTCGTGTCCGACTCTTTGCGACCCCATGGACTGTAGCCTACCAGGTTCCTCCGTCCATGGGATTTTCCAGGCAAGAGTACTGGAGTGGGTTGCCATTTCCTTCTCCAGGGGATCTTCCCAACCCAGGGATCGAACCCAGGTCTCCCACATTATAGGCAGATGCTTTGCCCTCTGAGCCACCAGGGAAGTCTGGTGGCTTCCCTTTGAAGACATCTGCCAAATGCCAGGTGTTTTGATAGGCATGTGTTCATATCTGTGCAGCAGCCTTAGAGGTAGGTATTTTTTTATCTATATTTTACAGATGAGGAAACTGAGGGTCAGAGAAGTGACAGGACATTCCCAAGGTCAGCTACTAGCAAGTGGCAGAGCTGGGATTTGAACCCGGGTCTGCTGTGTCCACAGCCCATTCTCCTCCCCACGAGATACTGAGGAGAAAAGACTGCATCTGTGCCTAAACAGTGCATGCAGCCTGGCGGTCATCTTTAGAAAGAGCCACCTCCTGGAGTCAGGAAAAGCATCTAGGGGTCTGGGTTTTGCAGGACTGCTAATGCTGAGGAGAGGCCAGCATCATAAGGTGAATATTGGTGAGAGGCAGTACTCTGTCTGACCTTGGCTTTGTGGAGCAGATTTTAGGAGTATTCCTGAGCCTGAGTGTCCTGGAGCCCGCTATTCCAATGGTCCCATTAGCAACAAGAGTCCACAGTTAGTTCACTGCATGCTATCCCCTGACCCAGGGAAGATCCCAGTTTCCTCCAGCGTCTGCTCCCAGGAGCTTCTGGGCTTTTCTCACAAGCTGGCATGAGGTCCTCTGGGCATGGCTGCTGCCTCTGTTGATGACCACAGTCCCCACTGAGGACTCACGCTTGGAGTCGAGAGATCAGTGTTGATCACTGAGCCAGCAGCTCCCAGGTACCGAGCACTGTGTTAAGCCCTTTAACGTATTGTCTCACGTGGGTCATGTCTATTGTTTTTCCAGTAATGAAACATCCAAAAGCTTTTATTATCTGGAAGTTCACAAACCCCCCCCGGAAGTTTTCCCATCTTGAATTCTCAAAAAAAACCAGGGGCTTGCTCTATCTAAAGGGAGCTATCCTATTTCCAAACAGCAGGGGGCGACAGAGAGCTGGGGCGCCTGATTGTGCCACTAGTGCTGTTCTTGTTGTTGCCACTAGGTGGCGCTGTTGACCATTGGCTCTGCACCACCCCGTGGACTCTTCACTAGACGCAGTGGTACCCTTTGTGGTTTAGGTTCTTGCAAACTGTAGAGGGGCCTTAAACTTAGATAGAAGATCTCATCTTTACCAGCTTCTAATCATATGCTCAGTCATGGCTCAATGTTGAATGTTGTGGAGGCTCAGTACAGAGAGGCTTCTAGCTTCAGCCACACGTTCTCCCAGAACTGGTCCTCTCTGCAGAATCCTAGGTACATAAATAATGAGACCAGATCACCAGCCATATTCCCTTACTCTGCATGTAGCCTCCACTCGGAGTCATGTCTTATCAGCAGTCCTTGGTCGGAGACACTTTATCCAAACAGATCTCCCTAACTTTGAATCTCAAGGAGAAATGGTTGGTTTCTTAGTTATATCTCTTCTGTAAGTCTGTTGGGTTCCTTATCTAAGCAGGGATGACTATCATGGTTAAGCATTCAGACTCTGGAGTTGGGCAGATCAGGGTTTCAGTCTCAGCTCTATCACTTACTGTCTGGGTGACCTTGGGCAAGTTACTGTCTTCTCTGTCCCTCAGTCTCTCCATCTGTAAAATGGGTATCATAATAGGAACTGTTGTCCCTAGTGTGGTCAAAAGATGAAGTGAGATCATTGTGCTTGGCACAATAAATAGTAACTGTTGCCATTGTTGACAGTGATAGAAATAATAATACCATTCTGTTTAAGCTGGTCATCCAAAGAGGAACGGGAGCCCCGGGACTCTGAGGTCTGGGGAAGGAGGTGCTTGGTGCATATATATATATTTTTGGAAGCTACACTCTCACTCCTTTGTTCCTTGCCCCAGGACTCTCCTCCACAAAGAACTGCAGGTGCTCACGGATGCCATGTATACCAACCTCTGCACTGTCCTGCTGGGTGACACCGTGGAAGCGGGCAGTGGCTGGCATGAGATGGGGCTCCTTGAGTTCTCCTACGGCTTCCTGCTCAGGTGAGCCCCGCACTCTGGACCGCCGTGAAGAGTGGCCAAGGGGACCAAGAGGACTTTATGGGTGCAGAAGCAGTTTGGGATGCTCCAAAGCCAAGGCTGCAAGATGTCATTCTGTACCTGGGACTCCGAGTGGTCGCCTGGTCCTCAGCCTATGGGCTGTAAAGGAGACACAGGCCAGGAAAGGGGCCTTGCTGGGCACCCAGATGCTTGGCAAAGACGGCCAGTGTGACTGGAGCCTAATGAGCTGAGGAGATGGGGCAGGGCAATGAGGATGAAGTTGGCAGAAACCAGGTCTCACAGAACCTCAAAGCTATGGAATTTATTCTAAGTAAGATGAGTGACATTGGGGGTGTAAGCAGGGGACGTGACACTATTGGACTTAGAACTGTTTATTTGAATATTTATTTATTTCTCTGGCTGTGTTGGGTCTTGGCTGTGCACGTGGGATCGTCATTGTGATGTGCAGGCTCAGTAGCCCCATGGCATGTCAGATCTTAGTTCCCCAACCAGGGAGCAAACTTCTGTCCCCCTGCATTGGAAGGCGTGTTCTTAACCACTGGACCACCAGTGAAGTCCTGGACTTAGAGTTTTAAAAGCTCTCTTTGTCTGCTGGATGGAGACTGGATCATAGCTCGGGTGGGTCACAACAAAAGAGAGACCGGGGGACCTGTTAGAAGGCTGCTGTAGCTGCCCAGGTAGAGAGGATGGTGCTCTGGACCAGGCTGTGGGGAGAACTGGGGCAGCTTTGGGATTCCCTGGTAGCTCAGTTGGTAAAGGACCTGCCTGCAATGCAGGAGACCCTGGTTCAATTCCTGGGTTGAGAAGATCCGCTGGAGAAGGGATAGGCTACCCACTCCAGTATTCTTAGGCTTCCCCTGTGACTCAGCTGGTAAAGAATCCACCTGCAATGTGGGAGACCTGGATTCAATCCCTGGGTTGGGAAGATCCCCTGGAGAAGAGAAAGGCTACCCACTCCGGTATCCTGGACTGGAGAATTCCATGGACTGTATAGTCCATGTTGATGGGACCTGCTGAAGGACTTGATGGCCCGGTGGATAGAGGAACATGGCCACAGGTAGTGAGGAAAAGAGATTCAGTAAGGACAGTGCATTGATTTTTGGTGGCACCATTAATGACCAGCACCTCATAAAAGCAAGACATTTCAACCACTCGAAAAAATTACAGCAACACAGTTTCAGAATAAAGGACAGGCATTTGCTGACACATATGAGTACCCTGGGACGTTTATGACACATGTGTACATGTAGGATCAGTGGGTGCTAATCATTTAATCTGCACAATAGCTCTATGAAGCAGGTGCCTCAGAAACCCCATTTGATGGATGAGAAAACTAAGGCCTGGAGAGCCTAGGTCATTTGCCCAGAGTCTCACAGTTGGGACCCTGAGGGGGCTGCCTGCAGAGCCTACACCCTCAAGCATGACCCTTGCTGGGTTCATTTTTTCTCATTTCACCCTGGACTGGCGCAGATACCTTCAAGGGCTATGACTGGTCTGGGTGATGCTGGTCTGGTCCACCCTGTCATCGTATGGTGGGGAGACTGAGGTCCAGAGAGGCCCAAGGCAAGATCACAGTGGGGAGCCCCCAGATCTCCTAGTTCCTGCCATCCTGTATGCTTGTGAGGGCAGAGAAGTCAGAGGAGAAGCTGAGGCTCTGGGGGAGGTAGGGGACACATGGTGGCAGCTGGGTCTATTTCAGTTCAGTTCAGTTCAGTCGCTCAGTCATGTCTGACTCTTTGTGACCCCATGAATCGCAGCACGCCAGGCCTCCCTGTCCATCACCAACTGCTGGAGTCTACCCAAACCCATGTCCATTGAGTCAGTGATGCCATCCAACCATCTCATCCTCTGTCGTCCCCTTCTCCTCATGCCCTCAATCTTTCCCAGCATCAGGGTCTTTTCCAATGAGTCAGCTCTTCGCATCAGGTGGCCAAAGTATTGGAGTTTCAGCTTCAACATCAGTCCTTCCAATGAACACCCAGGACTGATCTCCTTTACGATGGACTGGTTGGATCTCCTTGCAGTCCAAGGGACTCTCAAGAGTCTTTTGTTTAGGTCCGTGGTAAGAGCAGGCTCAGCGCCGGGGGCAGGTGTAAGTGGATTCCCGTGTCTTTGAGGCCTGAGCCCTGGCTGCAGCTCCTGCCTCCCAGCTTGGCGGCAGCCTCCGGCCTTTTTGTCGCCATCTGCAGCCCCTGAAATAGAGAGGCAGTGGGTGAGCTGGATGACAGGTGCGCTGATGGGGAGGCACATCTTCATGGAGCCCAGCTCACGGGATCCCGCCCGCCTTGTGTGCGCCTCAGCCCCCCTCAGTCCCATCCAGAGTTCTGACTTTGATTCCTCTGGGATCACCTCACCAGCCTCCTTGCTGAACAGGCCAGGCACGCTCCCGCCTCAAGGCCTTTGCAGTTTCCGTTCCCTTGCCCAAGAATGCTGTTCTCTACACGTCTGCATGGCCCCCGCCTCCCTTCATTCAAGTCTCGTCTCAAGGGTCATCTCCTCAGGGAGGCCTTTCCTGACCCCTCATTTACTATGATGTCCCCGGGGCTTCCCAGGTGGCTCAGTGATAAAGAGTCCACCTGCCAATGCAGGAGACGCAGATTTGATCCCTGGGTCGGGAAGATTCCCTGGAGAAGGAATTGGTAACCCTCTCCAGTATTCCTGCCTGAAAACTCCCATGGCCCGAGGAGCCTGGGGGGCTACAGTCCAGGAGGTGGCAAATAGTCGGATATGAGTGAAGAAGTGAGCACCTCTTATTCCCAGCCTTATTCCAGCTTTTTCTGCCTGGCCCCTAGCGCCACCTATGGGTCAAACATGCATTTACAGGTCATGTAATCACTTCCTGCCTGTCTTCAGCTGTTAGGTTTTATTTCAAAGTGAAGGAGACTTAGAAAGGGTGTCACGTCCACAGTGTGAAATCTCGTGGTTCTTCCTGGTTTTCTTTTCTTTTGGGAGGGTTTTTTTTTTTCATTGCCTATTTTTGGTAGAAATTTTATCTAAGGAACTAGTTTTCTGCTTTAAGAAAAAAAAAAAAAACCAGCAGAACAAGTAGGGTGACAAATGGTGACAGGTGTTTAACTGCGTGTCACAGAGGCCTCAGGGCCGGGGAGGGCCGTGTGACTCTGCCTGCTCTTCCCGCCTGAGAGCGGCGGCAGGGACTCCACTCCTGCCCGGGGCTGCCAGGCAGGACTGCAGGCTGCCAGTGGCCGGACTCTCCCCTCTCTCGAGACGAGACAGAGGGGCAAATCCGGGTTTTGTGTTCAGTTCAGTTGCTCAGTCGTGTCTGACTCTTTGTGACCCCATGGACTGCAGCACGCCAGGCCTCCCTGTCCATCACCAACTCCCCGGGATGACTCAAACTCATGTCCATTGAATCGGTGATGCCATCCAAGATTTTGTGTGAATTTCCCCAAATGTTTAAACATGCATTCAGTTTGTTTTTAGGAAAACACAATTAACCAAACCAAATACGTTTCTGGACTGAATCCAGGCTGTGGGCTGCACCTTTACAACTTCTGCCATAAGGGGGTACTGAGGGCGTTTGTCTGTGTCTGAAGATGAGGATCCAGGGCTTACACGTTTGGAGGAGGAGGAGGGAATTCCTTCCGGGCTGATGCAGCAGCATCAGTGGGGGCCGGAGGTAGACTCTGGAGGGAGCTCGTTCCAGCCGTTCTGAAGGAAGGGTTGCTTCCTCTTAGTCCAGTGGGATGGGCAGGTCTTGAACTTGCCATCTCTAGGGGGTGTGGAGGCCAAGACGGGAGGAGGGGAGGGGAGTGGGATGCAGGGAAAAGGTAGGAGAACAGCTTGGATAACTGAGCTCAGAATCATGGTGGCCCTGTATTGTCTTCTAAGATTGGTGTTTTGGGGATTGTGTTCTAGCTATCCATCCATCCATCCATCCTCCCATCCATCCTCTACCCATCCTCCCATCCACCCAGTCTCCCTCCCTCTTTACCATCCGTTCATCTGTCCAGCGATTCTTCCATCCATCCTCCACCCACTCTCCCTCCCTCCTTCCCATCCATCCACCCACCCTTCCATCCATCCTCCACCCACTCTCCCTCCCTCCTTCCCATCCATCCACCCACCCATCCATCCATCCACCCATCCACCCACCCACCCACCCATCCACCCGTCCTTCCCCTCTTCGTCCCATCCATCCACCCATCCATTGATAGAACGTTCATTGAAGACTTATTGCACATTTGCACTGTGTAAATGAGGGGTTAAGTGGGGACTAGACAGGCGTCTCTCAGCCCCCCGCCCCATCCCTGCTTCCATTCTCTCCTCGGGGGAATCCCTGTCCTGGGCGATCCAGGGACTTAGGAGGACCTGCGGGAAGCTGGTCAGGGCCTCTCAGTGTCTCTCTCAGAAGTCCTGTTCCCTCTCGCCACGTGGAAAAGGTGAAAACCTGTGGTTTCCCTCCCAGGACTGAGGCCAGTGGGGCTGGGCTCCTGGAGCTTTGAAAGGGAAAACCTGGGTGGTGGAGACATTTCCTCTGGGAGCATTCCTGCGGGCAGTATGAATGTGTGTGTGTTGTGTGTATGGTGTGTGTGTGCACACGCCACACACACAAGAGCTTACACTTGCTCTTGTCTCTCATCCTCTCTCTCTACTCCCCCACCAGGCCCTGGCCCTCTCCCGCTCAGACGCCCCTCGGTTGCCCTTGAGGTCAGGGCCAGCCTTCCCACGTTGACAGCCAGCCCTGTGTGATGGACCCTGGCGACTCCCAGGCCACTCCAGCCCAGCACCTGGCAGTCCTCGGACCCAGCCGTGGCTGCTCACTTGGCCCCAGGCCTTTGCCTGGGCTGTGCCCTCTGCCAGAACCCCTGTCCCCTGCTTATGCTGCAGGTTCCAGCTCAGATCCTGCCTCCTCCAAGGAGCCTGCCTTGACTTCCTCTCCAGGGGCAGGAACCTCTTTTCCTGACCCAGGGCCCCCATCTCGCCCTTCCACCTGCTCTGCTTACCCGCTTCCAACAGCGCATCTGTGCTCCTTCCTGCGGCAGAGGTTGGCTCTTCCCTGCGCCCTGGACCCCTCCCTCTGCCTATCCTGCAGCTTGACGGAAGGAGCGCTCCTCCCCTCCCTCTCCCGCTTGCCCTTCCCTCTGAGCCCTGGCTGGCCCACGACTCCTCCCCTCCTCTGTCTTGCGGGTTTTGTGTGTTTGCTTCTCTGCTGACTCTGTGGCCCAGAACCGTCCCTGACACAGGGTAGGAAAATCTGGTGCTCCCCAGGGGTACGAATGAAGAAGAGCTCGTAGGCCGCCCTGAGAGCTCAGCTGGGACCATTCAGAGACGGCCTGCTGACCCTCTGCTTGCCACCCCCAGAGCCGGCTACCTGACCCAGTACGGCGTTGAGGCACCACCGCACACCCAGGAGAGCCAGGCCCAGGACCGCGTCCACTCAGCCGACGTCTTCCACACCTTCCGCCAGCTTGACCTGCTGCTCCCCAAGCTGGCACGTGGCTCCCTGTCAGCGGGTAAGCACCGTGGGGTCTTCCGTGAGCTGTGGGGCTGGCAGAGGGGCCCAGAGAGGAAGTCCACCCTCAAGCTGAAGGATCATAGATGACACGAAAAGGAAAACATTCTAATGCCTTTGAGGTAGTGAGGTCCCTGTCCTGGGGGGGCGGGGGGTATATAAGAGCACACTGGTGGGAGGCAGGGCCTGGACCAGAGCTGGGGCTCCTGTTGGAAATTCTGATACAGCACATCTGGAGTGGGGCTTGGGGACCTTTTGTGTCTGTGTCCTTCCTTTCCAGGTTTAAGATTTAATTTGCTTTAAAAATTCTTTTCTTTTTTTCTTTAGAAATTCTTACAAGTAGTTTATGCTGGTTATAAGAAATTCAAGCCAAATAGAATAACTTAGACTAATGAAAGAGTTCTCCACCTTCTCCTCATCCCGGTCTACCACTTCCCTTCCCCTCCACAGAGGTGAGCTTTATTACTAGCATGGAGAGTTTTCTCTAAACACACACACAGAATTCTTTTTTTTTTTTTATTGAGGTTTATTGTATATACAAGAAAGCACACAGTCCTAAATGCACAGCTGAGAGATAAATCTGAACTTGCCATGCCCTTTCCCGGTCAGTATCCACCCCCTAGAGTTAGCCACTGTATGGATTTCTTCCACCTCGGCTAGTTTTACCTGTTCTTGAACTTCCTATAAAAAGAATCATAGAATATGTGCACTTGGATGTCTTTTTGCACTCAACTTTACATCTGTAAGATTCATGGAGATTGTTGTATGTGTCTATGGTTTCTTTTTCGTTGCTCTGCAGCATTTCATTGGAGTGACAATCACACTTGGTTAAACGTTGCCAGTTGCGGGGCACCTGGGCACCTCCAGTTGTGGCTATGGCGCAGGCGGCTGTGTGCGTTCTTGTGCGTGCCTTCCCGAGCGCAGATGCCTTCATGTTTAGCCCTGTTTAGCCCTGTGCTTTTGTAACATCAGTGTAGCGCTCTGGAGCAATTGTTCTGCTACAGAGTTTTCACTGAGCTCCACATCTAGAGCTTCCCACATGGGTTTATAAAAACCCACTGCCTTCATTTTCATGGCTACAGAGGGGAATCAAGATCGGTAGAAAGGTTCCTGCTGGATTCAGGGCACCAGGCCCATAGGAACCCCTGGGGTTCAGTCTCCCCCAGCCACTGTGTCTCAGACTTCCCCAGGGAGAAGAGTCCTCTCGGGCCCTTGTTAATAAGTCTCCAAGCGCCATCCCAGTCCTTTTGATTTGAATGAGCTTCCCTGGTGGCTCAGAGGGTAAAGAATTTGCCAGCAATGTAGGAGTTGTTTAGTCACTCAGTCGTGTCTGACTCTTTGCAACCCCATGGCCTGCAGCATGCCAGGCTTCCCTTTCCTTCACCATCTCCTGGAGCTTGCTCGAACTCATGTCTATCAAGTCGGTGATGCCATCCATCACATCCTCTATCGTCCCCTTCTCCTCCTGCCTTCTGTCTATCAAGTCGGTGATGCCACCCATCACATCCTCTGTCGTCCCCTCTCCTCCTGCCTTCAGTCTTTCCCAGCATCAGGGTCTTTTCCAATGTGTCAGCATCAGGTGGCCAGAGTATTGGAGCTTCAGTTTCAGCATCAGTCCTTCCAGCGAATATTCAGGACTGATTTCCTGTAGGATTGGCTGGTTGGATCTCCTTGCAGTCCAAGGGACTCTCAAGAGTCTTCTCCAATACCACACAGTTCAAAAGCATCCGTTCTTCGGCGCTCAGCCTTCCTTATGGTCCAGCTCTCACATCCATACATGACCACTGGAAAAACCATAGCTTTGACTAGATGGACCTTTGTAGGCAAAGCAATGCAGGAGACCCAGGTTCGATCCCTGGGTCGGGAAGACCCCTTGGAGAAGGGCATGGCAACCCACTCCAGTAATCTTGCCTTGAGAATTCCATGGACAGAGGAGCCTGACGGGCTACAGTCCGTGGGGTCGCAAAGAGTCAGACAGGACTGGACAACTAACACTTTCACTTTCTTCAGGAAGACTGGGACATGCATTTTTGACAAGTTTCTGACAACTCAGCCATGGGAAGGCGGAGAAACACTGTGTCCTGGTCTCAGAAACTTGCAGCAACACCTGGATTTGAATCAATACTTTGCTTCTTCCTTGCTGGTGATTTAGGGCAAGTTACTTAACTTCTTTTTGCTCTGAGTCTTCTCTCTGGAGGGGCAGTTGAAGGCAGTGGTTAAGACAGACTCTGGGCTCAGGTGGCTTGAGGTGGTTTACTGGCTCTTATGTATTTTCTCCGTGCCTCGGATCCCATCTGTAAAATGGAGAAAACAGTAGGATCTTCCCAGAAGGTGGCTGTTAGGATTGGCTGAGGTAATAAGAAAAAAACATTCTTTGTTGAGCAGTTTCTTTGTGCCAGATACCAGCTTAAATATTGTGCCATTCAATGCTTACAACAGTGCATGACCCACTGAGCCCCTGAGCTGCAGCTGCTGAAGCCCGCTCACTAGAGCCTGTGCTCCACAGCAAGAGAAGCCTCCGCAGTGAGAAGCCCGAGCATCACAACAAAAAACAGCACTCGTCGCAGCTAGAGAATGCCCGTGCAAAGCAACGAAGCTTCAGTGAAGGCAAAAATAACAATATAACAAAAATAAAATAAGTAAAAATTTTCAATTATATATATATAAAAAAGAAAGAAACAGGAACTTCCCTGGTGGGTCTAGTGGCTGAGACTCTGTGCTCCCAATGCAAGGGGACCGGGTCTGATCCCTGGTCAGGGAACTAGGTCCCACATGCCTCAGCTAAGAGTTCACATGCTGCAAGTAAATGGCCCTCCTGCCACAACAAAAATCGAACATCCCGTATGCCGCAGTGAAGACCTGATACAGCCACATAAATAAGTATGTTTTTAAAAAGAAACACAGTCTTGTGATAGAGGTAAACAGGAAAAAGTAATAATACTCTTCCAAACCCATCTTCCTATGGAAACCAGTGTTAACATGCTGATATATCCCTACAGTGTTTTGTAGGGATACTCTATTTTAAAAATGGAGACAAATATATATATCTAAAGTTTCACTGTGTGTATTTACAAAAATGGATTATATTTATTATCTACAACTTAATTTTCTAACCTAACAATATAGCTGCATAATCTCCCTTGTTAATTCAAACATCTTCTAGAGGCATTAGCCAATGCAATTAGATAAGGGAAATCAATTACCGATATAATAATGAGTAAAGAAGAAATAAAACTATCCCTATTTGCAAGTGATCTGATGCTATACCCAGAAAACCCCAGAAAATCTATAAAACTAACTCAAGCATACTATATATATACACACACTGCATAGCAAAGCAGAAGGATGTGAAAATCAGCATATAAAATCCAGACATCCTTCTGGCTCTTTCAGGTCACTATTTAGATGGCCACCCCACTCCAGTGGGTATTTATAATTGTTTCCTTTGTGTGTGTATGAGTGTTCTAGCATTTCATTGTGCTTGTTATCTCTTCTACAACCTGGTGATTTTATTTTTCTCTAACAGTTTCCTGCAAGTGGGTTTGCCAGGTTAAAGGGCATACACATTAAAATTTTTATTAGCTGTTGCTGTATCTTTTACAAAGCCATGGAGCAATTCATACGCCTACCCAAAGGGAAGGTGTCTGCTCATTCCTCACCAGATTTTATCAGTCTTTCCAATGGTTTGCCAGTCTAATGGGCAGAAGTGAGTAATTGGTCATTTTAATTTGCATTTTCCCACAACCTTGTGAGCGTGCAGTTATGAGACTTTGCTGCTGCTGCTGCTAAGTTGCTTCAGTCGTGTCGGACTCTGTGCAACCCCATAGACGGCAGCCCACCAGGCTCCTCCATCCATGGGATTTTCCAGGCAAGAGTACTAGAGTGGGTTGCCATTGTGTCTTTAAATCCTTATTAATCTGATGGGCAAAAAAGAGCATCTGGCTTTATGGGCATTTCATCCTATGATGAAAAAACATCTTTTAGTGCTACCAGCCATTTGCTTTTCCTCTTTGTGAGTTGCTTGTTCATGATTCTTAATGTCTTTTTTGAGACAGCTCCTTATCTTATTGAATCCTGACATCAGTGCTGAAAAGTTGGTATTGTTGTTGTGCAGTCGCTAAGTTGTGTCCAATTCTTTGCGACCCCACACACTGTAGAATGCCAAGCTTCCCTGTCCTTCACCATCTCCTGGAGTTTACTCAAACTCACGTCCATCGAGTTGGTGATGCCATCCAACCATCTCACCCTCTGTCGTCCCCTTCTCCTCCCGCCCTCAATCTTTCCCAGCATCAGGGTCTTTTCCAATGAGTCGGCTCTTCGCATCAGGTGGCCAAAGTATTGGCGCTTCGGCATCAGTCCTTCCGATGAAAGTTGGTGTTATTAAACTCTTTTTTCAGGTAAAGAAACTGAGGCTCAGAGAAGTGAAGTCATTTTTCATAGACACATGGCTGGTAGGTGGCAGAGCAGCAAGGTAGAAGCTTGATCTGTTTGATTGTGAAACCTTGTGCACGGAGCACGGCCGGCACTGATTGCTTCTCGCGGGAAGAGCGGTTTCTCTGTTGCTGTTTCTTCCGTACAGATGCCCTGGAGGAGTCTGGGTAGATGCAGAGAGGGACCCTCCCTTTTATCCGCGGAGCAGCTGTGGGCTGGGTATGGGAAGGCTGCATTTCTCAGTATGGGCAGCAGGTGGCAATGTGGGAGACTCTTTCTCAACTTAGACTGGGAGGCTGGGGTGCCGAAGGGCCCCCAGAGCTTGCTGTGGGGCATGTGAAGCTCTGCAGCTACTTTGGAAAAGCAGTTTGGTAGAACCTATCAGCATAAAACACACACACCTTTGATCCTGTACTTCTGCTTCTTGGAGTTACCCCACAGAGATGCTCCCATGTGTCGACAGATCCACAGATACTCATTGCCATGTTATCTGTGGAAAACTGTTTTCCCTGGAAAATTGAACTGATTCCTGGTGCCAAAAAGTTTGGGGACCACTGTCTTAGAATTTCTTTTTCTTTTATTATTATTGTTGTTGTTGTTGTTTACTATTTTCATGCATTATTCCTCCTCTGGTTTTAGAAATATAAACATTTTAAAAGAAGATTGAGCTTTTGGGGATACTTAGACAATTGAATTTGGTGCTTCTCATACAGGAGAGAGTTGGGGGGCAGTAGGGAGTTAAATGGAGCCCTGAGCTAAGCAAACCACTTCTTTTTGGAATAATAATTTCACTGGATTATTGACTGTTTTATTTGAATATTGTTTGGGGGTGGAGTATTCCTATATTAAAGAATCACAGGGTCTAATGCAAAAATCAAATGCATTTTAAAGGTGAAACACAAGACTTTAAAAATATGTCTCCACTGGGGGCCTTGCTGAACTGTACTCTTGGGTCTCCAGGGGACAGAGGTGTTTCCAAACCTAGACCTCTTGCTTTACATGGGGAGACTGAGGGACTTCCCTGGTGGTCCAGTGGCTACTCTGAACTCCCAATGGAGGGGGCCCTGGTCAGGGAAGTAGATCCCACAGGACGCAGCTAGGAGCTCACATGCCTCAACCAAGGATCTGGCGTGCCTCAGTGAAGAGTGAGGATCCCGAGTGCTGCAGCTGACCTGGTGCAGCCAAATAAAAAAAGAAATGTTTGAGAAAAAAAATGCGACTGAGGCTCAGAGATGGACAGGGCCTCAAGCCAAGCCCACACAGCATGGGAAGTCTGGGATTGAACCTGTTTCTCCTGCTTCCGACCAAGTTACCGATCATATGAGCCTGGCGGTTCTGATTCACAGCCTCAAGTCATTACATGGGGGCTGATAAATAATACCTTATAAGAATGGCAGGATATAGCCAGTGCAATTTGCCAAACCCCTTCCAGTATGGAGTATGTTCCATGTGTGATCTTTTTCAGTCCTCATAATGGTCCTCTGAGCCAGGTTGCCCCCGTTTTTCAGATGGGGAACTGAGTCTCAGAGAATGATTTACCCAAGATTATCCTCCTAGGAAGGGGCAGAGCTGGGATCTCAACCTGGGTCGCTGTGGCTGCAAACTAGGTGATCTTTATTTCACCATTTATTATGTCTTAATTATGGAAATAATACATGAATGCATTCCTCTAGGACTAATAATTTACTAACATTCATTCAGCTTTGTTTAATAATATAGCTAATGTTTATTATGCCTGGGCCAGGCATCACTCTTCAGGCTTTATATGTGAATGCATTCAATCCCTGTACAACCCTATGTGGTGAGTACTCTTACCCTAATTTATAGGTGAGGAGACCGAGGTGAGGTGCCTTATTCAAGGTCAGGCACTCTGCTCCAGAGCTTGGGCTCTTAAATGGGCTCCCCCGCCTCTTGTGAAAAAATAAAATATTGCAGAGAAGGCATATACTGTTTTGACCTCACTCCCTCTACATCTATCTCCAAGGTAACTGTTGTTATCAATTGAGTGTTGTACTGCTGCGGTTCTTAGGGTCACGAACAGTTGGACAGGACTGAGCGACTGAACAACAATGGCTAAAACAGTGCCATCCTGTAGAAATAGGATGCCGGCCACATACGTAACTTTACATTTTCTAGTAGACACATTTAAAAAAGAATAGTAAGTGTTAGTTGCTCAGTCGTGCCCAACTCTTTGCGACCCCATGGACTGCAGCCCACCAGGCTCCTTTGTCCATGAGATTTTCCAGGCAAGGATACTGGAGTGGGTTGCCATTTCCTTCTCCAGGGGATCTTCCCAACCTAGGGATCAAACTCGGGTCTCCTGCACTGCAGGCAGATTCTTTACCGACTGAGCTACAAGGGAAGCTGTAAAAAAGATAAATAAAGAGGAATTCCACATCATTCCAGTGGTTAAGACGCCAAGCTTCCACTGCAGGGGACACGGGTTCGATCCCTGGTTGGGAAACCAAGATTCCACATGCCACAGGGTGCAGCCAGGGGGAAAAAATCCCATAAAAATAAATACACAAAATTAAATTTAAAAAAGAAAGAGGTGAAATCAACTTTAATAATATTTTTCTTTAACCCAATATATCTAAACTATTAGCATTTTAGCATGTAATTAATATAAAATTACTGTCATATTTTACATTTTGTGTCTGTCGCCAAGACTTGAAATCTGGTAGGTACTTTTGACTCACAGGACATCCCCATTCTGAGTGGCCACATTTTATGTGCTCAGTCAGCATATGTGACTTGTGGCTTTCTTTCTGGACAGAGTTGGTCTTGACCCTTCTCCAAGTACACGTGTAAAATACAGTACACCCCAGTTATACTCAGCTCCAAATACAGCAAGCCCTGGTTTTCCCAGCAGGAAGGGCTTTTTGTTTTTTGTTTGGTGTGGTTTGTCTTTTTAGTCAACCTAAACGTGGAAATAATTAGGGCTGGAAATGAAACAACATCTCCTTATTGATGTTGTCGAGCAACCGTGGTTAAGCTCACATGTTGTATAAACCAACCATTTAGAGACGTCGCTCTCTTCTCACCTCACCTTTCAGGAAGTGGCTTATTCAGACTCCATCTCGGGCACCTGTGTCATCTCCGTCAGCGGGCTGGCAGGTGGAGTCACCAAACTCGGTTTTCCAGAACCTCTTTCTTCACTCCTGTATCATCTGATTGAAATATAGAATGAACTTTTTAGAATCTATCCATCCATGAATCTATTCTCTTTTGCTGGAAATTCTTTACGGGGCTGGGCTTGGTGCCAGATTTTGGTTCACGTGATTAAACGTTGGAAATATAGAATGGTGACAGTGAGGCGTCTCCCATCCGTCCTCCCACCCTGTCCCCCCACCCCACCCGCCCATGAGGCGTCTCCCATCCGTCCCCCCACCCCGCCCGCCCATGAGGCGTCTCCCATCCGTCCCCCCACCCTGTCCCCCCACCCCGCCCGCCCATGAGGCGTCTCCCATCTGTCCCCCCACCCTGTCCCCCCACCCCGCCCGCCCATGAGGCGTCTCCCATCTGTCCCCCCACCCTGTCCCCCCACCCCGCCCGCCCATGAGGCGTCTCCCATCCGTCCTCCCACCCTGTCCCCCCACCCCACCCACCCACGGTCGGCTGGTGTTACCAGTTTCTCCTGGATCCTTCCAGAGTTCCTTCATGCAAATACAAGCGGACATGATGTTGTTCTTTCTTTTCTCTTTTGCCCACAGATGCATGGCAAACACACTGGTGTGGACACTGCTTTTTCCTAATAGAGTAGCTATGATGAAATCTTGTGTAAGATCTTGTGTGTCCTCCACTAGTCTAAGGGCTCTAAAAATGTTAAGCTGATTTTACCAAATTGCCAATATAGTTGTTGGGTTTTTTGGGTTTTTTTTTGCTTATTTTTTTTTAAGACTTTTTCCTGGATCCTTTGTTTTATTTATTTATTTTATTATGATTCTTTTTTTTTTTAAGAGCTGCTGTAGGTCTTTGTTGCTACAGGGGTTTTTCTCTAGTTGCGGCAAGGGGAGGTACTGTCTAGCTGTGGTACAAGGGCTTCTCATTGTGGAGGCTTTTCCTGCTTCAGAGCACAGGCTGTAGGTGCATGGGCTCGGTAGTTGCAGCTTGCACGGGCTTAGTTGCTCTGTGGCCTGTGGGATCTTCCTGGACCCGGGATAAAACCCGTGCCTCCTGCCTTGGCATCTTTACCACTAAGCCACCAGGGAAGCCCCGAAAATACACATAACACGTAGCAAATATACATAACAGAAAAATCATGTATTTCAGACGAATAGTTGGCCACATTGCTTTAAATTGAGGAGTATTTCACCTGAAAAAGTGTCTAGAGGTGGAAGAAAAGCATATGGAACGTATTATGTGAAAACCTAATTAATGTGCTTAAATAAGCTTTGCCTCCATTTTACATTCCATCACATGAAGCCTGATTTAGAGCCACTGGGTAGCTGGGTCTTCCTGAAACACTGCTTTATGGCTCAGAAAAGTCAGTGAGAGAGTTGCTAGTACTTTGGAATTTTGTAGCAATCCGAGTGACTCCTTCTTTTCCAAAGGGTGATTTTGGGGAAAGAAAAGAACAAATTTCATATTTGCACGTGTGTCAATGCAGCATCGTCTTGTAGCATTAACAAAATATATGAATAGCAAGCACTGACTTTATGCCTTCGAGGGTCTGCCTGTGTGGGCCGCCGCACAGTTTTCCAGAGTGTAAACACGCAGTCGTTTACTTAATGGTGTTTGTGAATTGGTGATCCGGGTGCCAAAGCAGACCCTCAGAGAAGTTTTTGTGACCCGCACGGTGATTAAAAATGACTTACTGAGATGCTAACTTTAAAACACGAGAGGATTCCACGTGAACATTTGGGTTTCAGCTTCTCCTGGAATCACAGGCTCCCTGGCTGTGCCTTCTCTGTCAGGCCCAAGGGGCTGGAGGGTGGAGCTGAGTGCAGCCCTGGGACCCTCCCATCAGGCCCTGCCTGGCCCTCCGCTCTCGTGCACTCCACCTGCCCTTTCCTGCAGGTGTTGAGTTTGAAGCCCAGACCCTTCTGTCCCCTCTTGATGGTCTGCTCAGTCATTTCTCCTGGCCGACGCTGTGCCCTCGGGGTCTCCACACACACATGGGCTGGCCTTCCTCTGGGATCAGGCCCCGGGAAGGAAGCACACGGCTCCCTGTTTCCTATTCCCTCCCCTGCTCTGCGAAGAAACCCATTCATTTAACAGATGCTGGCGGAGCGCCTCCTCTCGACCCAGCCCGCATTTCAGGACTGGGGTCCCTGGAGCTTTCTCCTGCAGGAAGTCCCCACCCACCCCCCTGGGGTGACACCCGAAGACCCTTGGCCTCGGGGGGAGGGTGGGGCAGGGTGGCCCTGGGCTGGAGGTGGAGCTGTAACCCCCCCATCCTCTGTGCTCCATCTCTGCAGGGGATAAGGACCGGGTGGGCAAGGTCAAAGGTCGCCTGTGGAAGCTGTTGTCCCCAGCCAGGCTGGCCAGCCGGGCCCACCGGAGCAGATGGCTGGAGAGTTACCTGCTGCACCTGGAGGAGATGGGCGTGTCGGAGGAGATGCAGGCCCGCGCCCTGGTGCTGCAGCTCTGGGCCACACAGGTGGGTGCCAGCGGCTGCAGATGTGAGGCTGTGCATGTGAGCGCTTGTGTGTGTGTGTGCACTCACACGTGTGTACTGTGAGGCACACTAAGGCAACAAGCCTGCGAGTCCGTGTGCATGCGCTGGCGTGGGCCTGTGTGTGTGCCTGTACACGTGCGAGTGTGGGCCACTGTGAGTGTGGGTGTGGGGCTGTGCACACACACCCAGCTGTCTGCCCCCGTTCCCTCACTCTCTCAACTGTCAAAGTGCTCATGAACAGGACCTTTCATTCAATGTGTAATTTTTAATTTGGAAGAACATCAAACTTAGAGAAGGTATATGAATAGTTTCATGAACTCATACATACTTCACCTTAATTCTTCAATTTTCTTTATTTTTATTGGAGTATAGTTGATTCACAATGTTAGATTCCCCACTAGACCACACTTTCTTTCTCTCTGTCCTACTCTGATTGTCTTCTTGAATCATTTGCAAATTAGTTGCAGGCATCATGATTCTTTGCCCCTAATTTCTTCATTGTGCGTCTCCTAGGAGCAAGAATATTCTCTTCCATCTCCACCACCCAGTGAGCAGATTCAGGGCAATTAACCCAGATACAGGACCATTATCTAATACACAGTCTGCATTCCAGTTTTGCCAGTTGTTTTAATAATCTCATCTTGGTCCAGCACCGAACCCAGGATCACAAACTGCATTTAGTCATTATGCCTTCTTAGTTTTCTTTAGTATGGAACAGTTTTGGTGCCTTTCATTGTTTTTCATGACCTTGAGATTACTGAAGTGTGCAAACCAGTTATCTTGAAGACTTGTGTAGAAGTTCCAGGAGCTCTATTCTGTGCTCTGAATTGATCTAAATGGGAAGGATAGCTAATATATATATATATATATATATATATATGTACATATAGCTAATTCACTTTGCTTATCATCCAGAAACTAACACAACATTTTAAAGCAACTATACTCCAATAAAAAATTTTTAATTAAAAAAAATGGAAAAAAACAGACCTAAAATCCATTTTGATTGAAGCCAAACTTGGTTGAATCCTATTTACAATGACCTTAGATAATTTTGCTTCATTATTCAATGTATTATGTTTGCATTGGGGATTCTGAAAATAAATTACTTGCTCAAGAAAAATAAAAGTTCCACCGAGAACTTAACCATGGACCTCAAAGACACCACTCTGTGCTGCTCATATTTTATCCAGGAGTTGGGGTGGGGGAGACATCAAGAAAACATGCAGGGTGATTTTAGCTGCTGACATGAAGGATATAAAACAAGGTCATGACTAGATAGGTCCTGGGGTTCTACTCTACTCTGGCCAGGATGGCCTCGCTGGGGAAGAGATGACTGAGCTGAACCCTGGATGATAAGAAGGAGCTAGATTTGGGGACTTGGGGAGGGTATGGGGATATAATATTCCAGGAAGGGGAAACAGCATGTGCAAAGGCCCTGGGGTTGGCTCATGCCAAGTGTTTGAGCAGCAGTGAAGAGTTGAGTGCGGCCAAAGCAGAGTGGGGGCTGGGGGGTGGGCTGTGGGACTGAGGGCAGAGATCATGGAGGGCCCTTGGGTCCTACTCAGTAAAGACTCGAGACTTTTTTCTGGGTGAAGTGGAAGCCCTGGCGGGGTTCTGAGCAGAGGAAGGACAGGCTCTGAGAAGCGGGGACATGGTGAGCAGACAGTGGTGGCCGTGGAGACAAGGAGGCGCTAGATAGACTCTGGGAACAAAGGGGAGGCCGCGTCAGTGGAGATGGTGACGGCCCGCACACTGCAGGCAGCGAGAGCCAGCTGAGTGAGGGCACTGCATCTCCAGGCCTGGCCCCAGCCCTCGCCCCAGCCCAGAGCCCCTCCTTCTCTCGGCCCCACCTCGGCAGTGACAGGCGGTTGCACAGGCTGACGTTTCTGGGTAATTCCTCTCCCATCGACTTATGACTTATTTTTAGTTTTCTCTCAGAACGGTAAAATGTCCTTGCAGGCAGAAGCTGGCAAGGGATGGGGTGGGTTTCATCAGCAGCTGGTGCCCCATCAGTGTCTAATAACATATTTATGGGCAGTGACTTGGAGCTCCAAACTGTCCCCAGAATCCCTTATGGAAATGGCCTCTGTCAGCGGAACTGGATGCTGGCCTGGGGGCTTGAGTGGCAGCGAGTCTGGGGAACAGCCTTTGGCGGTGCCAGGAGAACCGGGAGGGAGTTGGGGTCCGGATGTCCTCTCAGGTTGAGTTGTTGGCAGCGTCCACAATTCAGGCCAGTAGAAGACCCTTTGAGGTCTTGAGTCTTGAGAGCAGGGCCAAGAGGTTGAGTAGCTCAGCAGTTTGGGGCACAGGCTCTGTGAGCAACCTCCCTGACCTTGGATCCTGAATCTCTGCCACTTCCTGGAAAGTCAGATCCTTAACTTCTTGGTGCCTCAGTTTAGAGTGCAAGTGAAGTCGCTCAGCCATGTCCAACTCTTTGCGACCCCATGGACTGTAGCCCACCAGGCTCCTCCGTCCATGACATTTTCCAGGCAAGAGTACTGGAGTAGATTGCCACTTCCTTCTCCAGAGGATCTTCCTGACCCAGGGATTGAACCCAGGTCTCCCGCACTGCAGGCAGACACTTTACTGTCTGAGCCACCAGGGGAGCTCGTTTTACTCCTCTGTAAAACAGAGACAGCAAGACCTTCCTTAAGGCATTGTGGGGAGGGTGAAAGGAAGTGATCCAGGTAAAGTCCTGTAACTGTGCTTAGCTGATAACCAGAGCTTAATAACCATATTCAAGGGACTTCCCTGGTGGTCCAGTGGCTAGAACTCTGCATTCTCAGTGCTGGGGGCCCAAGTTCAATCCCTGGTCAGGAAACTAGATCCCATGTGCTGCACCTAGGAGTTCCTTAGTGCAACTCAAAGATCCCACGTGCCAGAACTAAATATCCTGCATGCCGGAGTGAATACCTGGTGCAGCCAAATAAATACACAGATAGATAGATAAATACAATTTTTTAAAAGTCATTTAAACAATTCAAGAAGTATTTAGTGTGCCACCCATGTGCCAGACACCATTCTAGACGTGGGAATAGAGCAGTGAGCAGAACAAAGATCCCTGCCCTTAAGAAGCTGACATTCTGGTGAGAGAAGACAACTGATAACTTTGTAAGATGTATTACAGATAATGAGTTCTACGGATAAGGCAGAGAAAGGGAGTGAAGAGGGGCTGCTTTTTTGAGTGCTCAAGGAAAGCCTCACCAGGAAGGCGGCATCTGAACAGAAACTCAAAGGCAGCGGAGACATGAGCCATGTAGATGTGTAGGATGGGGAGAGAATACGGTGAGTGAAAGGCCCTGAGGTGGGGACAAGGGTGACACGGCAGGGAGGTGGCAGATGCCAGACCAGGGAGGGCCCTGAAGGCCACGGGTAGGACTTCTGGCTTTTCCTCTGAAATGGGAACCCTTTAAAGGCTCTGAGCAGAGGAGGGACATGGCCTGCCTTCTGCTTTAGGGGGGTTATTCTGGCTACGTTGCTGAGAACAGACTGTAGTAGGTGGGAAGTGGCAGCCGGGAGACCAGAGAGGAGGTCTACAGATGCTCGGCCAACGGGAAATCACCTCGTGGAGGTGCTGCACCGTGAGCATGAAAAGCAAAAGCGGTGTTTCGGGTCAGACAGACTCGGGTGGAACCCCAGCTCTGCTCACTGACTGGCTGTGCGACCCTGAACAGGTCGCTTCAGTATCACCATCTGAAAAGAGGTCAGGGTAATAAGAATAATAGCTGTGCACAGAACTGGGTTTTCCCCCTTCGGTAGTTTGATTTTGAGATAATTTTAGGTTATAGGAGAGTCACAAAGATAGCATAGAGAGTTCCCAAATATCCTTCACCCAGCTGCCCCCAGTGTTAACCTCTCACAGAACCACAGCGCATGCGGGGAAACTAAGCCGTCAGCACTGCTGACTAGTCATTGAAAGTCCGTACTTGTTCAGATCTCCCGTTTTTCCACTCATGTCCCTTTTCTCTTCCAGGGTCCAATCCAGGACCAGCTTTGCACGTATTCTTTCATTCCCTTAGAAAAAAATTTTAATCCCCCCGAAAATGAAATGTTATCTGTGATCTCCCCCACCCCTCAGTTCTGGGCTCTCTTGAGCCTCAGATGGACTTGCCCCGGGGGCGGCAGGAAAGGCCACCAGCAGCTCCTGGCAGCCACTCCTCCCGGCGGCGGAGGGCTTCTCTCTTGAATTCTAGCGCAGATCCTAAGCCTGGTACCCACTGGTCCAGCCCAGGTCACCCGTCCCCTCTGAGTCCATCACTGACTGACTGACTGACTGGACCAGGCCGGCTCCTATGACCACACTTAGGTCTGGAGGGGGTTTGTTCAGCCCCAGACAGTCCACACAGACTGCGAGTGAAGTGGAGGAAGTTCTCCGAAGGAAAATGGGCTGAGGAGCGATGCGCGCAGGCAAGGCTGCAGGCCAACCCCGCTCCTGTTGACGGACAGTGCGGTGGGGAGGCCACAAGGTGGCGCACGTGAGTCACCGCGCACAGGGTCTGGCCCCTAGGGAGCGCCCCCTGGAGGTCAGCTCCCGGGTGACGTTCACAGAAAAGGTAGAACAGAGCTCGGATGCTGTTCTGGATGCTGCTGGGAGGTGGACTTTGCTGTGGGCGGGTATGAGATGAGACCAGAAGTGTCCTCCTGGGTGAGCTGAGGCAAGGCCCCAGGGGAGAACACTCAACTTCCAGGGTAGTGGTCTAAAGATCTCAAGGTTGTGTGATCAGACACACACACAGACACATGCACACTCACACCTCTGTGCACCTGGGTGGAAGGCAGTCTTTGTCACCTCCTTAACTCTCCACAGCTTCCTCCTGAAAGCAGAATTGACTGAGCAGCCTCCTTTCCCAGTCCTGCTTTGTAATTAATGAGCGGTGGCCCCAGTCTGACCATCTGGACTATCTAAAAGGGCCTTGGCACTGAGTTAACCCAGAGCTGAATTATTTATCGCCAATATTCCACCGGCTGTTCAAGTGATGGGCAGCAAGTGACCTTGCTTGTCTCAGCTGGACCTGAGGTGCTGGAGGAAACCTCAGAAAGAGTCCAGGGCCCCCATGGGTTCTCAGCCTGAGAGAGGGGCCGGTGAGAGGGAGAGACCGTTTCTGAGCTCAGCTTGAGGAGGGAATCCCTTATACTCCTTGTGGCCACCCCAGGAGTGAGTGTGTTTTTACTCCCATTTTACCAAGAGGGAGGTTCTGAAACCCAGAGAGGGGAGGGGCTTGTACAGAGTCACAGGAAGTGGGCAGCTGGGATTTGCACAATTCTGCCTGGTCTTGGTCCTGGTCCAGGGCTCTGCCAGCCCCCTTCCAAGCTTCCTTGGAGGTCCCCAGCCCAAAGGGACACAAATAATTTATTCAACAAATATCACTGAGCCCCCGCTATACGCTGGGCAGCGGGCAGGACTTGGACGTGCTTAGATTTCCTTTTCAGTTAAAGGTGGGGTGATACCGGTGCCTGCTGCACGAGGGAACTGGCACCTCTGAATTCATGAGAAATTCAAGAGAAAGAAAATCCATCCCGCCGTCACTGATGCGCCTCTCAGCTTCTGTCCCAGAGGCAGCCTCAGCTGCCAGGTTCTAGAGTCTCTTTCCAGAGCTGGTCTGTGCTCTTCATATATATATATCCCTCTTTAAATACACACAAGTGGTAGCACGCTGAGCCCCCGTCCTGCAGCTTGCTTCGGTGCGTCTTGGCTCTAGTCACACATTTGAATGCACAGTCAGTTCCTTTTTAACCACTGCCGGTATCATCATCCTATGGATGGATCATCGTTGATCTCACTGATCTCCTGTTGCTAGATTTGCGGTTGCTCCCAGTGCACTTCTGCTGTTACATCAGCACTGTGATAAATATCCTTGTGCAAATGTCCTTTTGTCCACGTGCAGTTGTGTCTGTAATAGAATTTCTGGGTAAACATGACGTTTGATGACTACTTAATATTCCATTATGAAGATTGGATATGAGAGTCATTTATGGTAGATGAAAATCTTCCTCCGAATCAAGGTTAATTTGTATTCCAGCCATGTCTGGAGTTCATTTAAGGGTACCCCATACATATTTAGCCACATGCTGAATACCTGAGTGTTGCTCAGCCAAGGATGAAGTCTTGGAGCAAGAAGTTTTAATCCATTTTCCTAATTACCTAACTCCTGAGAAGTTTTACATAATTTTTGTTCAGGAAACAAATAGCTTTCACGATCACCATTGGTTATTACTGCTTTGCTATATCCACATACGATACTCAAATATTTGAAAGCAAACATTCAGATATTGTACCAGTTCCCTATTGCTGCATGACAACTGACCACAAAAACTCAGTGGCATACCCTGATGAGTGTTTATTTAACTCACCGGTCTGTGGGGCTGCTAGGAGTCAGCCAGTCTAGACTGGGCTCAACTGGATAGCTCAGCTCTGCCCTGTGTTTCTTGGCCTCCTCTTGGGATCAGATAGCTCGTCAGGCAAGTGGAAATGCACAAGGTCTCTTAATGCCTGTGTTCAGTCAGTTCTACCTCGTTCTATTGGCCAAAACACATCACATGGCTGATGGGACTGAATCCATGGGACCAGGAAATACATCCTATCCTTTTAATGGGAGGAAGTACAGAGTCACATGGTAAGAGGCATGGATGTAAGGAAGCATGGGGAATTGGGGCTAAGGATGCATCCATCCTCAGATTTAACAATAATCTTTGCTTTTAAAATCTTTTCTTGAATTTATTACAATATTGCTTCTGTTTTATGTTTTGGTTTTTTGCTAGCAAGGCATGTGCAATCTTAGCTTCCTGACCAGGGATCAAACCCATACCCCCTGCATTGGAAGGTGAAATATTAACCACTGGCTTGCCAGGGAAGTCCCAACAGAAATCTTAATTGATACATTGTGTTCTTATTACCAACATTTTCACTGATTCAGTTCCTTTCAGTTCAGTTGCTCAGTCATGCCCGACTCTTTGCGACCCCATGGACTGCAGCAAGCCAGGTTGCCCTGTCCATCACCAACTCCTGGACCTTGCTCAAACTCATGTCCATCGAGTCAGTGATGCCATCCAACCATCTCATCTTTTGTTGTCCCCTTCTCCTGCCTTCAGTCTTTCCCAGCATCAGGGTCTTTTCCAGTGAGTCCGTTCTTCACATCAGGTGGCCAAAGTGTTGGAGTTTCAGCTTCAGCATGAGTCCTTCCAATGACTATTCAGGACTGATTTCCTTTAGGATGGACTGGTTGGATCTCCTTGCAGTCCAAGGGACTCTCGAGTCTTCTCCAACACCATAGTTCAAAAGCATCAGTTCTTTGGTGCTTAGCTTTCTTTATAGTCCAACTCTCACATCCATACATGACTACTGGAAAAACCATAGCTTGGACTAGATGGACCTTTGTCAGCAAAGTAACGTTTCTGCTTTTTAATATGCTGTTTATGTTGGTTATAGCTTTTCTTCCAGGGAGCAAGCATCTTTTAATTTCATGGCTGCAGTCACCATCTGCAGTGATTTTGGAGCCCCCCAAAATAAGGTCTGTCACTGTTTCCATTGTTTCCTTATTTGCCATGAAGTTATAGGACTGGATGCCATGATCTTAGTTTTTTGAAAGTTGAGTTTTAAGCGACTTTTTCACTCTCTTCACTTTCATCAAGAGGCGCTTTAGTTCTTCCCTTTCTGCCATGAGGGTGGTGTAATCTGCCTATCTAACGTTATTGAGAGTTCTCCTGGCAATCTGGATTCCCCCTTGTGCTTTATCCACTGCAAAATTTCTTATGCTATACTCTGCATAGAAGTTAAATAAGCAGGGTGACAATATACAGCCTTGATGTACTCCTTTCCCAATTTGGAACCAGTCTGTTGTTCCATGTCCGGTTCTAACTGTTGCTTCTTGACTTGCATACAGATTTCTCAGGAGGCAGGTAAGGTGGTCTGGTTAGCTATGGAGAGTCACTGAAATCACTGTGAATAGTTCACTGATTAGCTGCAGAGATTACCTGTGTGACCTCAGCACAGTCATTTTGCTCAAGGTCAGGGACGCCAAGAACGGCCTTGAAGTAGGCACGGGGCTATGCCAAAACCACAGAGCATGTTTGAGCCATGTCCTGAGCTGAAGGTATACGGGGGTACTGCGGGGGGTGGGGTGGAAACCCAGGCTTCCCAACCCCTGTACCTGGGCCAGGGCTGTGTCCATGGCACAGACCAATCAACTCTCACCCCAGCTTTGCCCTCTGGGGCTTGTTCTCATTGCAGGGGAACATGGGTCCTGCCGCCTTCTGGCTCCTGCTCTTTCTCCTCAAGAACCCGGAGGCCCTGGCCGCTGTCCGTGGAGAGCTAGAGACTGTCCTCTTGGGAGCAGAGCAGCCCATTTCACAGATGACCACCCTCCCACAGAAAGTTTTGGACAGCATGCCTGTGCTGGGTGAGACACACTCCAAGAGAGCTCTAAAGACCTGGGCGTCATGGGCACCCCCCCCAAGCCCTTCCTCCCCATCATGGGTTCCCATCAGTTCCTCTGACCTAAGGCCCCCGCCCTGGGCCTCCTATCTTCACAGACCTGGTGTCTCCACGCCCTGGTCTTCACTACCTGAGTCTCATGGTCTAGTGGGAGGCTTTTGGTTGCAGGTGGCAGAAAACCTAACTTAAAAGGGCTGAAGCAGTAAAGGGATTTCATTGGGGGCAGGTAACTAAAAAGTCTAGAGGGACTAGCTCCAGGCCCAGGTAGATCCAGGTGGTTTAACGACAGCCTCAGGTCTCAGTCTGTCTCCATCCTCAGCTCCACTTTCCGCTCCAGTCTCGAGCTGGCAAGATGGCTGCCAGTGACGCCGGGTTGCCTGCCCAGGGAGCGTGTGCGTCCCTGCCACGTTCCTATCCAAAGTCCTAGGAATGGCTCTCCTTGGCTCTCTTCAGGCCATGTGCCCATCCGGAGCCAATCATGAGGTCTGGAGGGTTGGGCTGCTCTGATTAGCCAGTCGCAGCGCAATCCCAGGTGTTGGGTGTGGAATGCGCAGCCCAACCCCTGAGGGTGGTAGCAGGGTGGTCCCTGGAAGAAAACAGGGAACTGTTTCCAGAAGGAGGACGTCTGTTGGGCAGGCAGACATAGCCAAACCCTGCTGTCTCTCCAGCCCTTTCTGATATGTGCCTGGCTCCCACCTTCCCACGCAGCTTCTTTTAGGATCAGACCCAGAACTTCATGTCTGAGGTCTCTTCAGCAAATGCCTCTCATCAGGCGGCCGGTTTGGGCCTGGCTTTGCAATGGCAGGAGAGCCATGCACCCTCTCTCAGTCTCTGCACCTGCCTCTGTCAGATGAGGGCCAGGGGGTGGCATTTCAGTGGTGGAGGGGACGCCGCTGACCGCTCCCGCCTTGAACCTGCCCCGTGCAGACAGCGTGCTGAGTGAGAGCCTCAGGCTCACCGCCGCGCCCTTCATCACCCGCGAGGTCGTGGCCGACCTGGCCTTGCCCATGGCGGATGGGCGGGAATTCAGCCTGCGACGTGGGGACCGCCTCCTCCTCTTTCCCTTCCTGAGTCCCCAGAAGGACCCTGAGATCTACACAGACCCGGAGGTAAAAGGCATACCAGGGGTCATGGGAGGAGATGAGTGGATTCACGTTCTGCCCAGTCTCAGCAGCAGCCCGTTGGGCTCTTTATTTGCCATGAATCCTGGCCCAGATTACTGTCACCTCTGTGTGTCTGTTTCCTCACCTGTGAAATGGACCTCATAATAGCATGTACTGCCTGGGGTTGTGAGGAAGATTACACGTGATTATGTTAAGAAAGATCTTCACAGCACCTGGTACACACTAAGCACCTTGCAAGGGCCAGCTGAGCAATTTTTCCTATTTTTAGCATCTTATAATGTTAGTTTCTCAACGCTTTCCTTCTCCCTAGATTTCGAAATGTGGCAAACTTTCACAATTTCTAACAGTTTCAGATGTTTACTGTGTGCCATGTTCTGTACGTACATGCGTGCGTCCATCCACCATCCATCCCTGCATCCATCCTTCCATGTTACATCCATCCGCCATCCATCCCTGCATCCATCCTTCCATGCAGCAATCATCAACTCACTCTCCCATCTGTCTGCCCACTGGTCCAGTCACCTATCCTTCCACCTACTCTGTACAAAAAGCCCCGTGCTCAAATACACTCTTCACGTTACCACTCTACAATGTTACCAGAGGAAACTGGCATTCTCTTTTGTAAAAATAATTTTAATTTCATTTATTTTAAATTGTTTTATATTTAAGACAGGAATATATATACATTTACAAATAAAAACCTGTCTTCATTCCCCTTCCTCTCCACTTCCTCAGGGTTCCCTAACTGTGGTTGGGAGCGTGTCCTTTAGATATTTATGTCTTTTTACAGACACACAACATGCTCACACTCATGTGAATAAGTATGTGTTTACGTAGTCACAGAATCACACAATATTCTGACACTTTCTTTTTTCACCCAACAACCAGTCTTGAAAGTTCTTTCCAATGTCAGCACACACAGACCAAGCTCAGCCGTATCATTAGCTGCCACCATTTTTAGCCAGTCCCCATCGGCTGAGCTTTACATTGTTTCCACTGTTTCTTTCTTATAAACAAGACTGTGATAAACATCTTCAGACATTTTTCTCCATACATCCCTGTTTTGGGGATGGAGTCAGAAAGGGACCTTCTTCCTGTTTCAGGTATTTAAATACAACCGATTCCTGAACCCTGATGGATCAGAGAAGAAAGACTTTTACAAAGATGGGAAGCGACTGAAGAACTACAGCTTGCCGTGGGGAGCAGGGCATAACCAGTGCCTGGGGAGGGGTTATGCCGTCAACAGCATCAAACAGTGAGTTCCGGGCACGCGGAGCCATGGGCCCCGTGCGCTTTGGCCCTCAGATAACAAACCAGGGCTATGACATCCGCCTGTCCTTCTGTTCAGCTGGGTAACCTCTGCCTCTGTTTCCGCAACTGTAAAATAGGGGTACTGATCATCTTACAGCCCAAGGGTGTCAGGACGAGTAAATGGGACCCTTCTAGGTGCTTCAGCCACTGCCTGGCTCATTGTAGGCTTTTAATACAAGTTATGATTGTAATTACTACTATTACGACTTTAATGTGCAGACATTATGCTAGTGAATGGGCACATTCCATTAACCTTTGGCCTCAGTTTTCACAGCAGTAGAATGGAGATCATTTATAGTTGGTTCCACTCTGAAACTTCCAGTGCATTCTTGAAAATCCCTGCGCTGTGGGAAACCACACAATAAAAACCACAGGGCTGTGGTGGAGATAGGGCCGGGGCCCAGCACTCAGAAACCTCATCAACGACGCAAAAAGAGAACGCACCCCGGAAAGTACGGTAGCACAGGTTTATTGTTGTTGTTCAGTCGCTCAGTCGTGTGACTCTTTGCGACCCCATGGACTGCAGCACGCCAGACCTCCCTGTCCATCACCAACTCCGGGAGCTTACTCAAACTCATGTCCATCGTGTCGGGGATGCCATCCAACCATCTCATCCTCTGCCGTCCCCTTCTCCTCCTGCCTTCAATCTTTCCCAGCATCAGGGTCTTTTCCAGTGAGTCAGTTCTTCACATCAGGTGGCCAAAGTATTAGAGTTTCAGCTTCAGCATCAGTCTTCCAATGAATATTCAGGGTTGATTTTCTTTAGGATTTACTTTAGGGCCCTATCACAGGTTTACATATGTTAAATGGAATAAATAGAAACACCTAAGTGGTAGAATAAATACGATGCTTTACTTTGGTGATGACCTGACGTTTGCCATGGAAGTGGACATTGGATGGAGCTGTGAGTCACACTGAAGCCTGGGAGGGGGGTTATCTGAGGTTGGATGCCTGATGGGAATGGTGTGACGCACCACCCACCTGGTGTACTGAGGTAGCTGGGGGCAGAGTTTAGGAGTGTGCATTTTGTGAATGCCTGCTCAGCTGCATTCAGCTGGGTGCAGTTTTTCATTCTCTTAGTGTTTCTTGCGGATGAAGTGACCACAGGCAGACGTGAAATTGCGTTACACTTCATTTGCACCCTGATGGATAAATCCCACTGGCACGAATTCTCGTGTTCAAAACAAGTGTTACAGCAGAACTGACTGTAGTTCCTACTCCAGAAAGTTTTTGGACAGATGAAAGAGATAATGGATATGCAATGCTTAGCAAAGTGTCTGGCACATAGAGTTCAGTAAGTTAGCTAATCTGTTATTTTTGTCTCAGTTCATCGTCATGATAACTGACTCTACAGGTCAAAGCATTCCTCACGGTCAGGCATCTGGTGAATGAAGGTGCCAGGCTCCAAGTCCGGGTGTGGGTACAGACCCCCCAACACACTGGTATAAACTCACCCTCTACCACTCTGCAGCTTCAGAGCTGGAAGGAACACAGCCCACCCCTTTGACCCTCTTTGACCAGGCGGGGAAACTGAGGCCCAGATTGGGGAAGAAACCCGACAGGAGTCACACGTCCTTCAGAGGCAGAGCCTGAGTCTGCGCCCAGCTCCCTGCCCGGAGTGCTGACGTCGCTCTGTCCTCATCTTACCTCTTTTGCACTCATCTAGTCAGATGAAAGGGTCTTCCCTGCTGTGTGTTGGGCCAGCATTGGGCACCTGGGTGGCAGTGGGGGACGGGTGATGGTAGGGCCCAGAGGAGTAGAGGATCAAGCTGCCCTTAACTAACACAGGCAGTGGTAAGATCCAGCTGGTGGAACCAGTTCACACTGCGGGGGGTTGGGCTGCCACCCCTTTTACAGGCCCAGCAATGGCATCATCACACGGTTCGTGTACGTGTCAGGACAGCGTTCCAGGCAATGGCCGTGCCTGCTGTGCGTCCTGCTCTCCCAGCGTCCCCACGGCTGTCTGGAGGAGGGGTGCCCGCTTCTGATCTCACGAAGGCGGCTGTGGTTTAGCAGCAGCCCAGACTAGGGCAGACAGTCGGGGTTCCAGGAGTTTGCTGGGGCCTGGGCTGAGGATGGTGGGAAAAATCAGGAAGGGTCAGTGTCCGTATTAACCAGGAGAAGCTCAGTTTTGAGGCTGTGGCAAATGACCCCCAAGTCGACCCCCAAGCTTGTACAGGTTTGGTTCCCACTCATACAATGTCAGCTGTGGGTTTGGGGGGGTGCTCTTCCCCTCCGTGCAGGGACTCAGGGGCCAGGTTCTTCCCGTCTTCCAGCCCCATCATCTCAACATGAAGCCCAGGCAGCTGGGAGAGCTGGAGAGCGGGCACTGGCTCTGAAATGCTTTGGTTGGAATTGACACACATCATGCCTGCCCATAGCCTGTCGGCCAGGACTCGGAAGTGTGTGGCCTTTGTGCTCTGCTTGCTCACCCTCCTTTCCCAGTTTTCCCAGAGTGAGAGCTGGGGTCAGACCAGGAGGATGCCCCCCTTTCCCCCCTCATGCCTCTGACACTGCCTCTCTCCAGATTCGTGTTCCTTGTGCTGACGCAGTTTGACCTGGAGCTGATCACCCCGGACGTGGACATCCCCGAGTTTGACCTCAGCAGGTACGGCTTCGGGCTGATGCAGCCGGAACACGACGTGCCTGTCCGTTACCGCATCCGGCCATGAGCTCCACACGCCCAGCCTACCCCATCACCCAACTTCCTATGCCTGCGTTCAGCCCGGGTGCTGGGCTTTGAACATCCAACGGTTCCAGCATTACCCCTTCCCTGCTGTTCTTCAGAAGACTGTGCCTGGGGGTGGTGGAGGGGGGCGGGGGAGGAGAGTGAAGAAAAGACACCAAAAGCTGCACAGATTATCTGCGGCAAAGTTCCAACATGAGACTCTGCTCCCAGCTCCTCCCACCGTTATGAAATCCGCTAAAGCTATGGGTGCACGTGCTCAGTTGCTCAGTCATGTCTGACTCTTTGTGGCCCCACGGCCTGTAGTTTGCCAGGCTTCTCTGTCCACGGAAATGTTCCAGGCAAGAATACTGAAGTGGGTTGCCATTTCCTGCTCCAGGGGATCTTCCCAACCCAGGGATCGAACATGCATCTCTTGGATCGCTAGCATTGGCAGGTGGATTCTTTATACTGCACCACCTAAAGCTGCAACAGACAGGGCAAACTAAGAGACCTCCTCACTGCTCTGTCCCCAACCCCCAAGGGACTGCCATCCAATGCCCTGGGTGTGGTCCAGGTCATAATGAGTCAAAGCAGACGCTGGCCATAAAAAGGCCATTCAGGGCCTAGCAGTCCATCTGTTGATGTAAACTCTGTCCCTGAACTGTTATTAAACTACCTAAAGCCAAAGAGTCTCTTAGCATATCCGCTTTCCTGGATGCCCCCTTCACTAGACACCTCCCCCATCTCTCCGTTTACACCGATCCTTGAGAAAACGCAGGAGGGTTTCCCGAGGCTGGGGCTTCCACTGGCTGGGCGCGGCCTCTGGATGCAGGGCTCTGAGGAGCAGGCTTCTCAGCACACATGGGATGGGCTTTCCCAGCGCTGGGACTCAGGCAGGGAATTAGCAGGACACAGCCCAGACCGGGTGGCCCCTGTGAAAACAAGCAGCCAGGACTCCTGGGGCTGGTGGAGCCAAACAAGAGGAGACCTTGGTTTCCTCCATTCTAGCTCAGGAGCTCCAGCTCTGGGCCCCATCCAGATTGCAGGCCTGTTTCGTTTGGCCCACATTTATAGAAAATACGGTAGTGTTACCTTGTCATCTTTGGAAGAGTTGATTGAAAATGTCCAACTTCTCTTGAAGGCTTGAAAGATCTGTCCACACTGGGCCCGTGGGCCCGAGGGCCACCGTTAGCCAGAGCCGAGTAGCAGCTGCCTCCCTTATCCGGAGCCCATGTGCTCTGGTTCACCAGCATTTCTACTCTCTGCTTTTCCGTCCACAGTACCTCCTATCCCCCAAAGGCACCGGTTTGAGAACCCTGTCCCTACTCTTGGAGGTGGTATTGTAGGAGGTGGTAGGGTCCTGCCAATGGATTGTTTCTCAGACCAACGGTCCTTCCTATCCTGGGTGCGCCACCCTTTGATCAAACAGATCAGTGACGACAACTTGCCTTTGCATTTAGGGGGAAAAAAAAGATCGAAGAGAAAAATTACCTGGAAGCCGTTATTAAGATGATAAGTATTCTTGTTAATAGTCAGTTCAGTTCAGTCACTCAGTGGTGTCCGACTCTTTGCGACCCCATGAATCACAGCACGCCAGGCCTCCCTGTCCATCACCAACTCCTGGAGTTCACTCAAACTCAAGTCCATCGAGTCAGTGATTGCCATCCAGCCATCTCATCTTCTGTCGTCCCCTTCTCCTCTTGCCCCCAATCCCTCCCAGCATCAGAGTCTTTTCCAATGAGTCAACTCTTCGCATGAGGTGGCCTAAGTACTGGAGTTTCAGCTTTAGCATCATTCCTTCCAAAGAAATCCCAGGGCTGATCTCCTTCAGAATGGACTGGTTGCATCTCCTTGCAGTCCAAGGGACTCTCAAGAGTCTTCTCCAACACCACAGTTCAAAAGCATCAATTCTTCGGCGCTCAGCTTTCTTCACAGTCCAACTCTCACATCCATACATGACTACTGGAAAAACCATAGCCTTGACTAGATGGCCCTTTGTTGGCAAAGTAATGCCTCTGCTTTTGAATATGCTATCTAGGCTAGGTCCTGCTTATTGAAGTCCCTCTAAATGCCTGTGACAGGACCAGCTTCTATTTTGACGGCATCTCTGCGAAGAGAGGATGGTTACACGCTTTTTATAGATGAGGAAATGGGCTTCAGAGAGATGAAGTGACCTGCACAGCTTACAAGATGATAGAATTTCACAAACAGATTTAACTCTCCCAGCAGTGAATGCTAGATGGGCAGCTCTGTGCTCCTTGAGCTCAGAGGGGTGGTGGAGGGGCAGTTCTGTTTGGCATCAGACAGCCAGAGGCACCCATGGGCGGATGCACCTCATGAGATGCAGACACACACACACACACACACACAACTAGGTTTCTGTAGCTTTAGCTGGAGGAATAAGAGAAGACCTGACATCTCTGAATGTTCTGGGGTCTAGTCTTTTCTCAGAGAGGCACCAGGGCTTGGGGGCTTCCCTGGCCCCCAGCCTCCAGGCAGCCCCAGGATTCCCAGACAGTCTTTGTGATTGGCAGGAGGCAGGATATCCCTAGGGAAACCCATCTTCACGCCTGGGTGACCCCCGCTGCCGCCTGCTTCTTAGCTCGGCAGGAAATCGGAGCTGGCAGCCTCCTGTGGGAGGAGGAGCCGGTTTCCATGGCAACCCTCAGCTGCCTTATCCTGACTTGGAAGGGAAGGAAGAAGGCCGGCAGAAATAGCTCCGGGAAGATCTCTGGCGCGTGGCTTCTACCCTGATGCGCTCGGGAAAAGCCCTCTGATTATCCCCTTCCACATTAGGGCTGCTTTGTCACTGAGACTAGATTCTCACCCATGTTCAAAGAAGATCCTGTTCTCTTTAAAGGGGACACCTCCTTGGAGCCACAATGATTAGGAAGAGACAATTCTCCCACCAGGCAGCCCCAGCTGGTATTGGAGATCAAGTACAGCTTGGGAGAAAGTGCTTTGAACCCACCTTTGTTTTCATCTTTTTTCTTTTTTTCCTTTCTTCTTCTAAAAGTACCAAGGTCGGAAATACCCAGACGTTGACCTAATGGAGTATTTCTGTACCACATCATGATTTTTATTTTTTGCTGTATTTTGTATTGTTGTTTACCAGTTTATTTCCTTTAAATGGTCTCATTTTTTAAAACTTAAATTTGTTTAAAAAGGGAGCTTCTTTCCCACTGCCGGTAACGGACAACATGTATCACTTGCTGCCAAGAATAGAAAGGGACTGTGAAGGATAAATCTGCTGGGGAGGGTCCCTGTGCTGGTGTCACCAAGGCTCAGAGCCCGAGCTCTGTCTCTTCTGAGTTACAAAGGGAACAGACAGGTGTTTGAGTGGCGTTAGGGCCACGCCAGCAGCACCCTGAGACTTGGTCCTCTACAGTTACAGGGTGAAGGGGACAGGAAGAGGAGTATGATGCCCACCCCACAGGGGCGCATCACGCCCAGTGCAAGGAGGGCCACCCTGAGTCATCTCCCACAGGTGCTTCCCGCCCACAGTGAGCGGGGGACACCCCACCTGCCCATTCTCCAGATGGAGAAACCGGCCCTGAGAGTTGAATCTTCTGGCGCAATGACATTAATCTGGATGTTTTTTGTTGTTGTTTTTAAAGATGGTGTTTTGTGAGTAGCAGTGATTGTTCCGCCTTGCTGTTTTAATAAAGAATTCTATTTTTATATGATATTGTCGAGCAGAAATGTGCTGAAATACATCAAATCATCCTTGTTTGTGGACTGCCTCTGACTGTGAATCAGGTTGAGAGTGGACTATGTCCAGAGAGGCGAGCTTAGCGCCTGGGAAGGGAATGGAGCACCAGAGTGCCTGGCTCTGGGAAACGGCCTTTCATGGACAGAATCAAGTCACATCCCCCAGCCTCCCACCAAGTGACATGACGTCTCCATTTTAGAGGAGGAAACTGAGGGTCAGAGAGTGAAGTGGCTGGCCAGGATCACGTGGTTAATAAGTAGTAGACCCGGGATTCAATCACAGGCTCCCTGCCTCCTGAGACCAGGCTCAGAATCTATCAACAATCCCCCTGAGGGCAGAGGAGAGACCAGGTGTCCATAGAGGACCTTGGGGAAAAGGCTCACCACCCAAAGTAAAGCAAGCAGAGAAAGTCTCTTAAAAATTTGCCACATGTTCCCTATGCTTCATGTAAATACATGCATTTGTTTTAATATTTAAAAGAAGGGGAGAGAAGGTTTGTGTTCTGGGGGGGGGGGCCACACCTCGAGGCTTGTGGGATCTTAGTTCCCTGACCAGGCATCGAACCTATGCCCCTTGCAGTGAAATGCAGGGTCCTAACCACTGAACCACCAAGGAATTCCCGGGAAGAAATTAATTAAATTAGCTTTGGGAAAACTTGAAAAGGGAAAATTGCTCTTTTTTCTCTCAAATCTTTGAGAAAAAATGCTGTCCTGAGGCAAATGTCATATCAGTCTCCTCATCTGTGAGGGGCCGCGGAGGCACGTTTGGTGGGATTGGATGGGGCTGTGACAGACGTCTGAAAGTTACAAGCAGTACTTTACACATTAAGATGTTTATATTCAACAGAGCAGTCATTGCTTTCTCTCTCATATAGATACAGGAGATCAAGAAGTGGTGTGGCATCTCCACAGTCACCAGGCTCTTCCTTTTGGTCCCTCCAGCATCTGTAACCAGTGCTTTCTACCTCAGGGTCCAGGATGGCTGCTTGAGCTCCTGCCATTTTGTCCACATTCCAGCTAGCAGGAAGGAGAGAGGAGCAAAGAAGAGAAAAATCTACTTCTATCTCATTGGTCACAATTTAGTTGCATGACACTCTTTACTGCACAGGAGACTGGGAAATGTAGTCTTTCTCTCCAGGAGACCAACATGTGCCTGAGGAGGGGAATTGTCCCCCAGCTTGAGAAGTGCTGCATTATGCTCTCTCTTTTACCAGTCCTGGTCTGAGCCACATGCAGGGCCAGAGGGACAACACTTGGCTTCTCTGAGCCATTGACTTTATCAGCAGTCTGCAGCTCCAGGGTTTTGACCTTTCAGATTCTGTTCCATAAAAGTTAACAGAAAGACTCCAGAGTTTTATTTTGCCAAGTAAGAACATTAAGGAATGCATCTGTCATTTACTTCCATTATCAATCTATGAATGGACATTTGAATACCCCTAACACAGAAAAGTAGCTTCCATATCAGAATTAAACAGTCACTCAAGAGTCGATATTAAATAACTCCAAAGTGGAAACAACCCCAATGTCCTCCAGCTGAGGAGTGGATAAACACAATGTGGTATGTTCATACAACGGAACACTAATTGTCAACGAAAAGAAATGCTGTGCTGTTCCATGGTACAATGTAGATGAATCTTAAAAACATATACCTAGCAAGAGAAGCCAGTCACAAAAAGCTACACATCGTATGACTCCATTTATATGAAATGTCCAGAATCGGTAAGTCAATAATGGCAGAAAGTAGGTTAGTAGTTTCCAGGGGTTAAGGAGTGAAAGTTATGGGGAGAATGAGAGGTTTTTTTACACCCTGATGGTAAATATCAGATCAGTTACTCCCTTGTTTAAAACCCATCAACTCCATTGCAATAAAATCCAGACACCTCCAGACAACCCTCACCTACATGGTCTTTCCCTCCTCCTCTGTTTTTCTCTGCCACTCCTTCTCAGTCCATCTTGCCTTCCCATACTCGGCCCTAGTCACAGCTGCCCTCTTCTATCTCCTTCAACCCTCCAGCCTGCCCCAGGGCCTTTGCACCTGCTCTCCTTTCTACCTTTATGGCTTGATGATCACTGACTTAAGACTCATCAGCATCATCACTCTCTCAGGGATTTCTTGAGCTGAAGTCACTGCCTTTCCTTCCCATTATTTTTTTTTTATTCCCTATGCATTTTTATTCTCCAATTTAGTTAATTTTTCATCTTCCCTGCACTTAGAGGCTGCCTATGAAGTCGTTACCACCAATTGTGTTAGCTGTTGTAAATAAATAATTGTTGCTTGGACTGTCTGCATGGTGGGAGGTGGACAGGACTCTACTTCTGAGCACAAACTTCCTGGGGCTCAGCCCAAGAAGGAGGACAGGGAGCATCACCATTTTCTACACAGCACAGCAGCAGATGTTTTCTAAAGGAAGGAGGGTTTTAAAGCAACAACGAACCTTTCAGCAGAAATGATACCACCATCCTGACAATCGCCCATTATGTTCTGGCAGAAGATTGTATTGATTTTGGGGCTTCCCTGATGGTTTAGATGGTAAAGTATCTGCCTGCAGTGTGAGGGACCCAGGTTTGATTCCTAGGTCGGGAAGATTCCCTGGGGCAAGAACTGGCAACCCACTCCAGTATTTTTGCCTGGAGAATCCCATGGACAGAGGAGCCTGGTGGACCAAGAGCCATGCAACCATGGGGTCGCAAAAAGTTGGACATGACTGAGCAACTAGATAGCATGACATGATGTGATTAAAATCAGAACATGAAGGATAGACTGTCATGACATGCATGATTCTTGGATACATGCTAAGATAATCAAGAGGGAAATATTTCACAGCCCACTTTTAAAAATTAAATAGTATACAATACGATATAAGGCTCCATGCACGCTCAGTCCCTCAGTCATGTCCGACTCTTTGAGACTCCATGGACTGTATCCCACCAGGCTCCATGGAATTTTCCAGGCAAGAATACTGGAGTGAGTTGCCATTTCCTACTCCAGGGGTTCCAATTATTCGTACTCTCACACTTCTACTTCCTTCCTTCACAGTGAGTATCGATATTAGATCATTTTTAAATGTCTCTGTTTATGTCTCCTGTTTAAATGTGAGCTCCAGGAGAGTGGGTTGGTTTCACCACTGCTTCATTCCCAGCATGCAGCCTAAGCTCAACACCTAGTCGGTGCTTGGGGAATATGTGCTAATATGTAAGTGAACGGCCTTTTTCTCAACTTGGGAGAGTTTTTCCTTTATCTAGACAGTGAGGAGTCATAAAGGATTATGACTTTATGAGGAATGAGTTGGTCACACTTATGCCTTTAAAGGTCAACCCTCGTCACAGCGGGGAGGTTGGAGTCAAGGAAGTATAAAACTAGGGAAGGCAGATGAGAGAGGAGGCAGAGAAGATCAGGTCAGCGTGGACAAGGGCGATGGGAAAGAAGTAGAAGAGAGATCAGTCCCCAAAGACCAGGAGGGCTGGATTTAATGAAATATTATCTTCGGAGAATCAGTTAATTAGCTCTTGATCTCTGTGGCTTTGATTTCCTCCTTTTGCTGACTCGTGCCTTTTCTATTGCATCTTGGAGTTCCCAGGCTCTTCTGTGGGGAAGAGGTATCAGTTTACCTGTAATTGCTCTGCTGGAAGGCCATGCCTCAGTCCATCCTGTATTTCATCATTGTCCAGGCCATCAAGGGGCTCATGGACTACATGCAGGTTTACCAATCTCCCTCTGTGAGGACCCTCTGGTGGTGTCCACATTTTCCCCCAGGGAGGGAGTTCAAGAGATCAGGCCATGGCTTAGCACAGAGCATTACCTGTAGTAAACACTTCAGAACGGTAGGTGGTAGATGGTGGGGATGTCTGAGAAAGTGCATAGATTCGTGGGTGACTAGGTGGGTAGATGCGTGAATATCTGGGCTGGATGAGTGATTGGGTAGGGATGAATGAGTAGGTAGAGGCATGGGTGAGTGGATGGTAGGTGAATGAGTGAATAGGGGGCTAAGTGCATTGGGTATACGGATGGATGGGTGAATGGCTGGATGGATGAATGGGTAGAATGACAGATGGATAGAAAGACGCTATATGGGTGGGTAGATGCATGGATAAATGGTAGGTGAGTGAATGAATGGGTGGAAAGATGGATACTGGGTAGAATACATGGATGAATGGAAAGAAAGATGGATGAGTGAGCAAGTGAGTGCACGGATTGATGGGTAAGTAAGTAAGTAAATGGGTGGGTGTATATCTGGGTAGTTTGGTGGCTGAGTATATGGGTGGACACATGGGTGGTTGGGTTGATAGGTAAGTGGTGAGCAAAAGATGAAAAGAAGAATGGGAAAATGTTTAGGTTGATCAGAAAACCAAGCACACCCACTTTCCAGAAACCTAGGCCAGAAACTCAGGGCTTGATAAAGGTAACCAGGCTAGCATAGAACAGGCGCTAGAATCAAACATCTGGTCACTCAAGGATCAGCCAACAGCTAACTGCTTAATGTTAGCTGCTGTTACTGTGGTTGTTAGTATTGTTACTCATGTTGTCTTAATATGAACTTGTTAGTGCTGTGCATGGTGCTGAGCACGTCACGTGCCTTATCTCATTAGTCTCTCCCAGCAACCCTGGGAGGTAGATTCTATCATTAACCCCATTTTACTCATGATTATGATTATTATTATCTGGTCAAAAGAAAAACAGGCAAAAAGACCAGAATCCAAGCTGCTAAAAAAATCCCTGGGGCTACTGGAACTGTATCTGGGCAAGGCCATAGCATAGAGCAGTTGTCCCGAGTGACAGCCACTCAGAGATGTCCATTATTTCCCTTGAGCCTTTGGGTACCCCCATAACCACCCTTGGAAAACAATGATTCCTTCCCAAGGGTCCATGGGCAGAGGCGGGAGGGGATTAATTAGTTCTCGGTACCCAGAAGTGCCCAGAAACCTGAGTAAGACACTTAGTGGGGCTATAAATAAGTGATGCCTGGTAGTTTGGAGTCCAAGAAAAAAATCTGACTTCAGACGGACATGTCTCTGCCAGTCCAGCTTAGAGAGGGATTCATTTGTATTTATGTGGATGAATTAGGTTGACTTGACCTCACACAGCCTCAGGGAAGCTCTCAACACCTCTCAGTGGGCAGTCTGCCAAGAGGGCCTGAGCAGGAGATAGTTTGTGACTTAGTGCTTGTAATCGGCTGCCCGCTTACTGGTTGACCTGTAAAATGAGATGGTTATACTTGAACTCTCAATGCAAGGCTCCTCTGTGGGGCATTCTAAGTTTTATTACTCTTTTTGCACTGTTTCCTATAAGTGCATTATAAGATGGTAAACTTCTGATTAGTGGAGAGAATCGAATCAGATGGGCTCTTTGGGACTTAAATGGCATAAATCACAACTCAGTCTGGCTTAGGTAAGAAGAGATATTTACTAGTTCCCAAAAGTGGGAAATCCAGAGGCACTGCCTTCAGGTATGGCTGGATCCAGGAGCTCTATAACATTGACAGGACTCAGTATCTCAGTCTCTGGGCTTTACAGTCCCTTCCATTGGCTTTACTTCTAGATAGTCTCTCTTCTCGTGTTGATGGAAAATTCTAAGAAATGAAGACCAAATGCTTTCAAATAATTTATAGTCTTTTCATTCAGAAAATAAAATTTCTAAACTGGGCACTCTGCAGAGCCTGGGGAAACAGAAAGCAGCAAGACAGCTTCTTTGGACTTCCATGCCTTTGTGCCCAACAAGCATGAGCTTAACTTTATACCAAGATGAGGAAAGCAACATAAATGAGAAAAGTGACTTGAGTGAGGAACATTAAGGAGTGGTAGGGACTGTAGCCAAGTAGAGAGCACGTTCTGCCTGAAGGGTACAGCTGTGATTCAAGGCCAGCCATGCCTCTGTGACGGCTGTAATTGCCGTGTTACACAGGAATGTGGGCCAGTGTTAATCAGTTCCTCTAATTTTTCAAGAGAATCCAGAAATCCAAATTTTCATGTAAACTCCTCTGATGTTGACTTAAAAACAAACCAAAAACCCTGTGATAGCTATACAACCAAAGACTGCAGATAACCAGCTCATAACCTCTGCTATTTAGCATAGGGGATTGCCCAGAGGACTTGCACACTGCTTACATATTGGCCATTTCTTTTAAAAGGATATGTACAAATATCAGTTCAGGTGATTTGAGACTGTGAATCATCTCGGGGGGACTCCTCATGAAAGGCCTGGAGTCAGAGAAAAGGGCCATAAGAGAATTCTTTGCCAGTTTTATTGCCTATATACCTTGCCCCCATCCTCACTAATAGGACTGAATATGCTTGGAGTCAGAGATGTATATTATTCATAGGTGTTTATATACCTTCCTATAAGAGGATTTATTTGTTCATTGAATAAATATTTATTGAGCATTTACTCTGTCCTTAGCATTGTGCTGGGCACTGTGGGAATAGTGTGGCAGACACTGTTGACTGGCCACCCAACTTTAATCTCCACTTCTTCCTTGTTAAATAAACTTCAATTTTGTAAAGGCAGTAATTGGCCTAGGCTTCTGGTATGAATCTTATTTCCTTTGACAGTGATTGGTATGGAAGTGACCCATGAAATGGAACCTGGTAGAGACTGCCGGGGGATAAAAGCATAAAAGGAGAAATATTTTTTGCCACATTGGCCATCTCCTTTCTGCCTTTGAATATGGCTTTATGGAGGCCAGTGCCTGGAGTGGTGGCAGCCATTTTGTGACTATGAGGCAACAAGCCTGGGACAAAAAGCCAATATGTTGAATAAGGCCGAGCAAAAAATGGAAGAAGCCAAGGTCCTTAATAGCATAATGAGCTGTTTAATCAATGTTTATACCACCCTCTTCCTGAATTTTTATGTGAGATAACTAAATATCCTTATTCTCTAAAATCCTGTTAAGTATTCTGATAGTTGAGATGTGCAAGACAGACCACTTCCTGCCCTTGGGTAACCTATAATCTATCAGATGATGAAAGCTAGCAATGAGTACATGCTTTCTATGCATTCCTCATAATAATTTCCATCCTTATTTTACACAGAAAAAAATCAAGACTCAGAGAAGTTAAACTACTTGCCCAAAAAAACTTCTTGCTGCAAGAAATGGCACCAGTCGTTCTGACTCCAGAACTCACTCTCTGAGACACTAGCCACACTTCCTTCTTGAGTAAGTTTGCACTTAATCCTTTGCACTGAGTAAATGAATAAACAAGTAGTAGCAATATGACTTTTGCAAAAAAAAAGTTACAGAGCTGTTTGTACTATCTGGGCTTCTAAGATCCACTGTACACAGATCTTTCTCTGAATCTGGAGCCAGAGTAAGAACTTTGCAGGAATCAGGCCACCTGGAGTGATGAACCTGAATGACATGGAATATCTAGCCTTGGGCTTGCAGAGGACTCTCCCTTGTCAGAGCCCTGTGACTGTGAAGTTGCCCGGCCATTCCACTGCCACCATCCCAGTCCAAACCACATTATCTTTGACCTGGACAATTGTGGAAGCCTCATGATGGGTCTTCCTGCTGCTACCTTTTGTCCCTCAAATTCTGTAAAGCACACAGCAGCTAGAAGAATCACCACAAAATATATAGCAGCACATGGATCTTCTCTGCTTAAAACTCTATCATGGCTTCCCATTAGGATTAAGAAAAAAGCCAAACTCATTCTTTAACCTTGAGAATAAAATTCCAACAGGGATCTGCCTGGCCTGACCCCGTCCACCTCTCTAACCTCTTTTCCCAAGCTCATTTCTACTTTAGGACTTTTGCTCTTTCTGTTTCCCCTGCCTGTTTCCCCTGCCCCCTGAGGATGGGGGCAAGGTATATAGAACTTCACATGATTTTCTTCTCCCTGCCCTCAGGTTCTCATCTTAGATATACACCTCCTCCAGGAAGCCCTCCCTGCCTTATCACCCTATCTAAAGTTGCTGATGCCTCTTCCAATCATGCTGTCTCTCACTTCCTCTCACTTATTTTTCTTCACAGCATTTCTCACTATTCAAATAATCTGGTTTATTCATTTACTTGTTCATTAACTGTATCCCCCACCAGAATAAAAACCCATGGGTATAGAGGCTGCCTGATTTAGTCTCACTGTATCTCCAGTGTTCAGAGTAGTTGCTGTTTAGTCATTAAGTTGCGTTTGACTCTTTGTGACCCCTTGAACTGTAGTCTGCCAGGCTCCTTCATCCATGGGATTTTCCAGGCAAGAATACTGGAGCGGGTTGCCATTTCTTTCTCCAGGGGATCTTCCCTACCCAGGGATCGAACCCACGCCTCCTGCATTGGCAGGCAGATTCCTTACCACCGAGCCACCAGGGAAGCCTGTTAACCTGACACATAACATAGTAGGTGCTCACTAGTTACTGGCTGAGAGAATAAAATTTTCAGACTGGGAAATACCTTTGCCTTCTATTAAATTGATCTAAGGTTTATTGACCTCGACACTATTGACATTCAGGGCTGGAGAATTCTTTATTGTGGGGCTCTGACTTGGGCACTGGAGGATGTCTACCCGCATCTGTGGCCTCTACCTACAAGAGGATGGCCTCTGGGACATGGATCATGATAATGGAGATGGCGAGAAATGAACTGATTAAAATATATAATAATATTATAGCAACTATGTGGAAATGAATCTCAATTTTAGAAATGAAGGAAAGGGTTGGGGTGGGGCGGGGGGGACCTGTACCTTAGGGCACTGTGACTTGCTCAGTTTTTGCTCCAGCACAAGGGGCTCACTGCTGTGTCCGCAGCATCCATTTACTTACCAGGCAGGAGATATGTATTTGAAAGAGTAGACAAGTGGGGATTTCCCTGGCAGTCAACTAGTTACGACTTCGCCTTCCAGTACAGGGAGTGCGGCCTGGGAGCTAAGATTCCATATCCCTCACGGCCAAAAATCATAAAGCAGAAGCAATACTGCAACAAATTCAATAAAGACTTTTTAAATGGCCCACATTTTAAAAATCTTTAAACAAAAAAAGAAGAGTAAACATGGGGGCCCAACTGTGGCATCCTTAGGGAGGCCTTGCTCACTTCTCCAGGTAAGTTATTCAACATTTTTATTCATTTCTGGAGATTATTCAATCCATCCATTCTCCCCCACTGGACAGGGAGCTCCAGGGAAGGACATGTTCCTTGCTGAGCCTGGCATAGGACCCGGCACACAAGAAGCTCTCAAAACCAATTGTCCAAAGTAACATGAATGAATGAATCATCAAGGTTTATAAGCTAGCTTACCCCTCACTCTCTCTTCCCATCACCTTGCTTTATTTTTCTTCTTAGCAGTTATCACCAGCTGCCACACTGGATATTTATTTGTTGATATACTCATTGCTCACCTTCCCCCACTAGAATCTAGAATTCATTTCTAGAATTAGAGTTTAGAGTCTAGAATGGAAGCTTATGAAACCAAGGGCTATTTAAAATTGCAATTCTCCCCCCTCACTCCATCTCCCCTCCCTCCTCACCACCACCCCCATCCCCCATTCCCTTTCCTCTGCGCTTATCACGGTCTGACATATTCTTTGACTTTCTTGGTTTTGATCTGCTTCCAACCAGCTCCACAAGGGCTGGATGTTTGCGTTTGGTTTACAGCTGTATCTCAGACGCTCATCTCAGGACCTTGCATACAGTAGGCGCTCAAGCCACACTGATGACCGGATGAAGGAAGGTGGAATTGAGAGGCAGGCAGTCGTTAGGGGCACATCCTTTGCCCAAATCCCTAACCCGCCCCCAGCCTCACCAACCGGCCGGGCCGGGCAGGCAGGAGTTAAGAGGCGCGCACGCTTCCAACCCGCAGGTGGCGCCGTCCCGCCTCGGTGCCCCACTCCGGGCACTCAGAAGTGCGGGACAGAATCGCAGCGAGCGCGGAGCCAAGCTCAGCCCCGACTTGTTGATCTCGCCCAAGCAGCCGCCACCGCTGCCGCGGGAGCAGAAGAGGAGGAGGTGGATCGCGAGGCGCCGCCCGACCTCAGTCCTGCCGCCCGCGCCCCCAGCGCCCGCCCGCGCCCCCAGCCTCGGAGAGCGCGGTCCGGCCCCTCAGCGCCTGCAGCTTCGGCGCGTCGCCTGCCCGGCCGGCGTAGGCCGGGCCCAGCCCGGCCCCGGGTCCGCCGCTGCCCGTGGGCGGGGGCGCCCGGGCGACCGCGGCAATGCGCGGTCCCTGGCCCTGGGAGGCGGCCACCCTGGGGGTGAGTGTTGGGGCGCGCGGCGGGGACGCAGGGGTGCCAGGAGAGGGGCTCGCTTGTCGTGGTTCGGCCTGTTGGTCTACCCAGGCTCCGCGGTTTCAGGCTGGGGGGTGGGGGGGTGGGTAGCGGGGCTCAGGGGAGACGCGCGATCCTCATTCTTGGGTGAGGGGGTAGGGCGTGAGCTTCACATGCCTAGGGGCTCAAAGGAGCCCTGAGATCACCAGTGCGCGGAGGGAGGAGGGCTCGTTTTGAAAAGGCCAGAAAATTCAGCTCCTTTCTCCGCCTCCCACCTCCCCCACCCCTTCCCTTCCAAGCCCCGGGAAAGGCGCAGAACCCGGAGTTATAAAAAGCCATCGCAGGAGAGGAGCGAGGAGGAGGAGGAGGAGGAGAAGGAGAAGGAGAAGGGGGCGGGGAAGGAACTAGGGGAGGACGGGCCAGGTGGGTCCCCCGGACTTTGTGCGCCAACCCCCGCCGTGGGGCAGGGGGCGCGGAGGGAGGGGCGGGACCCCGCGCAGAGCTTGGCTTTGCGTCTTTAGTGTTCACCTCGTCTCCGGAGAGACCTCAAGAGGTGCTCCCGTGTGGCCTGGGGAGAGGGGTCGCTCCAGGACAGTGGGGCTGTCGTGACTATCCGGTCTGTTCTGACCGACAGGTGGGCACCTGAAACGCTCCAGAATTCCCCCAAATCTTTAAAGGTTTAGAAAAAGCAATCCCCCTGCCACCGCCCCGCCGCCTCCACCCAGCCTTCAAATCCTAATTATCTCGGAGCAGGGGAAGGAAAAGATAAGTATTGAAAAAAAATAAAAATAAAAAGTTTTTTCATTCAGCTGCCCTCCTCTCCGCATGGCGGGGCCAGGTGCGGCCCTCGACGGGGAGACCCAGAGAAAAGCGAGTTTCAGCACTCGACGGGGCGGACAGCGCCCCAGGCGGCAGAACAGAGCCAGGGCGGCGGAAGGCCGGGGTGGGGCCTCCCGGGTCCCCCCTGCGCCTCTTGAGGGCCCTCTCCCCGCTCCGGAGGGCGGCCCCTCCCTCCAGCCACGGGGTGGGGCGGACTTCAGCACCGGCGGGAGGGACAGCGCCCAGCCCGGCTGCGGCCCTGAGCCGCTTAAGCGCCGGGAAGGTCAAGGCCGGCAGGGGCCGGGGTGGAGAGGTGGGGAGGGGCCGCGCACAGCTCCTCGTCCGCTGACCTGCGTCCGCTTTCTGCCTCACAGCCGTCGGGATGGAGGTGAGAAGACGGCCGTGACGCGCGCCCGCGCGGCCCCCTGAACCCCCAGCAGCCCAAAGCGCTCCCTGCCCCCCTCCCCCGCGGCGGCTGGCCTCGCCGTCCAGTGACAGCGGCCTGGGGGGGCAGGGGGGGCGGGGGCGGCCGGACCAGCGATGCCGGCGGGCATGACGAAGCATGGCTCCCGCTCCACTAGCTCGCTGCCACCCGAGCCCATGGAGATCGTGCGCAGCAAGGCGTGCTCGAGGCGCGTCCGCCTCAACGTCGGCGGGCTGGCACACGAGGTGCTCTGGCGCACCCTGGACCGCCTGCCCCGCACGCGGCTGGGCAAGCTCCGCGACTGCAACACGCACGACTCGCTGCTGGAGGTGTGCGACGACTACAGCCTCGACGACAACGAGTACTTCTTCGACCGCCATCCGGGCGCCTTCACCTCCATCCTCAACTTTTACCGCACCGGGAGGCTGCACATGATGGAGGAGATGTGCGCACTCAGCTTCAGCCAAGAGCTGGACTACTGGGGCATCGACGAAATCTACCTGGAGTCCTGCTGCCAGGCCCGCTACCACCAGAAGAAGGAGCAGATGAACGAGGAGCTCAAGCGCGAGGCGGAAACTCTCCGCGAGCGGGAGGGCGAGGAGTTCGATAACACGTGCTGCGCGGAGAAGAGGAAGAAACTCTGGGACTTACTGGAGAAGCCCAATTCCTCTGTGGCCGCCAAGGTGAGTGTGAAATCCGGGCGGTGCTGGGCTGGGGCGGGGCAGGGGGGGAGTTCTGCCTGTGTGCCCAGATCGAGGACCATGGCTTGGGGACTGTGGCTTAATTCCCACAACTATGAAGACCAGGAAAGAGAAAGGGCTGTGGCTGAGACCTCACAGGTGAGAACCAACAGCCTCTTCAGACTGTTCGTTCCTGTATGGCTCTGGCCACCTCATCCTTTTATTATTCAATACTTTATACCCCAGCTTTGCTGGAGAAAAGGCTTTATGGAGACTTAGGAAAACCCACATCAAGAGAATGGACACTGCAAATAACAGGGCACAGAGGGACAATAAAGCCTCGAGATGGAGTAGAGTTGGGTTAGGTCTGTTCTACCTAATGCTCCCTTGTGGATGCCTAGACCCAGGCTGGAGGAGAGTCACTCTGCAATTTTAATACTTATCCCTATATTTATAACCCCACTTTGCTCCAAGGAGAGAATGAAGCAGCTTACAGACCTGCTTGGAGGACATTGAGATACTGAGAGGCAGTTTTAACATAAGTGAGAAAAATGAGGCAAAGGGACTGAGTGCATGATGCCTGTGGCTGGGTGTGGATGCCTGTGGGCGAAGGGTCACCCCTGGTTTGTTCTTTCTTCATTTATTTGGTGAATTGATTTCCAGAATGCTTGATGCAGCTTCTAAAGATGCTTTGGCTGTCGGAAGAGGATGTAAATTTTGAAATAGGGGAGAAAAAATGAGGCAATGTGAAAAAGAAAGCAGAAGAAAGAGGCAGGAATGGGTCTCATCACAATGGATAGAACTATGTGCTGCCAGGTTAAAAAAAGGGGGGGGCTGTAAGGGATGAAGGAAGGCTTGGGGTGTGAACCAGACCAGGGCAGGAGGTCATCTGCTGATGAGCAACTTGTCTGTGTTAGGCTGGGACTCGGGGATGCCTCAGAGAGATGGGGCCTATCTTCACGTGGCCAAGGTGCTGGGAGTCACGAGGAAATGACAACACACTGTGTGCAGCGCGACAAAAGAGGCCACGCGGGGCCAAGGGAGCCAGAAAAGAGAGGCGTTCTGGTCAGAATCCAGGGAGACCACGCTGGGAAAGATACGTTGAACATAACTCGTTCCCTGAGAGCAGGGCCAATAAGACAGGGGAAGAACAGGTAAATGTATTCATGGCAAAAAGAAAAAGAGAGAAGGAAATCTGCATACCAGCCATGATGTGTGAGCTCGGGCTGCCTCCTCGACAGCCTACTGTCCAGAGGCCTGTCCTGCCCTCTCATTGTGGGTGCCCCCTGGCTCAACTGGCCCCTCACTAAAGGCCCACGTGGAGGGCCAGGTCTAGAGGGGGTTTTGAGGGGGCCCTCTCTCCAGGACTGGCTGCCCTGGGAGAGGCCTTTAAGAGTGTGAATGTAGGACTGAGTGGCTTGTTGGAGCACGGAGAGAGGTTTTCTCTTTTCCCTGTCCACCCTAAAGAGGACGCAGAGATTCCTAGGCCCGTCTCCTCTTTGCGGGCTGCCTCTGGCCATAATCCTGCCCCAGGTTTCGTGTCCAAAAAGCCTCTGTCTTAAGACATAGTCACTCGCCTTTAACCAGCTTAGGATCAGCAGACTTATTTTGCTATTTCCAGGCCTGACCAGGTTTCTCCCTTCTACACCTGGTTTAGACCCAGATATGACTCCCTCCTCTCTGTTCTGTCCCTAAGACAAGAGAGTGAGGGGCAGAGCAGGGGAGGGTCCATTTCCCAGAAGAAGTAGGCAAAGGGCTCTGTTTGGGTTGGTGCCTGGCAGCTAGGCAGGTGGCTCAGGCTTGTAAAAGGTGCTGGTTGGGAATAAACAGCTTCATCACTCCCTTGGGTTAATCCGATCATAGGGACGAGTTTCATGACCTCTCTGTGATCATGGGCTGGGGCTGCTGGCTAGTCCTGGCAGATGGTTGGTCTAGGATATTTGCAGCCAAGGCTGAAATAGTGTGGCAGGCAGGCTCATTGGCCCTCAGCATAGAAATCCTGCCATTGATCACATGTCCACTGTATATGGAAAACACATTTAGGCTTATACCTATTATTATATCCTACATTTCAAAAAGAGGGAAGATCAGAGAGGTTAAGTAACTTGCCTAAGGTCACACAGCAGACAAATGGGAGTAGCCAGAAATTTAGACTCAAGTGTGATTTTGAATTACTCTTCTTTCCACAGTGATTAAGTACCATAGTCTCCTTCCCAGTCTCCCTGCTTCCACCTTTGCCTCCTGCAATCCATTCCCCATTCAGCAGCCAAAGTGAGCTTTTCTAGGTATAATTGGATCACATTATTCATCCGCTCAAAATGCTCCAGAGAGTTTTCCCATTACAGAATGAAGTCCAAACCCTTCACCACAAATCCGGCCCCATGACCTCTCCAGACTCATCTCTTGTCTCCTCTGGTTCACTCAGTTTCAGCCCCACTGGCCTCCTTGCTCTTCCCTACACAGACCTGTCTCTGTCCTGACTCAGGGCCTTTGCACTTGTTCTTGCCACCTGGGATTCTCTTCCCCATATTGTCCCATGGCTGGTCACTCTCTCATTCCTTTTAGGAGCTGGTCCCCATGCAGATGTCCCCTCCTCTAAAAGACCTTTCCTGACCTCTATCTAAGACAGCCTCTCTCTTCTTACACTGACATCTTGCAGTGTCCTTCTTGCACAGGGCTTGAGCACTATCTGAAATTGTACCGGCTTCCTTGTATTTCTCAGTTCCTCCTCTATAAGAATATGAGTGTCATGAGTTGTATTCACTGCCCCATTCCCAGTACCCATCATGGTGCCTGGCACAGAGCATCTCCAGATAAATCCAGGTGGAAGGAATGAATGCAGCGACCAGTCAGTGAGTGTGTCTCAAGGACCTGTCACTCCTTCCTGTCAACCCACCTGCAGCCCAGCTCTCTGTGCCTCTGGTCTCCTTAGGGGATTTGTTCTTTGCCCTTCCCACCCGCCCCCAGCTCCCCAACTCGGAAGCTTCAGTTGTTAGAACATCAAGGCCTGTAGAAATTTCTCAGAGTTCGCAGGATTAGAAGTCAAATGGAGGACCACGGCTGGGTGATTATGAGATACAGAAATGCCATATCTTACATACGTAGGACCAAAGACAGACCTGGGTTTTAAGGCCAGGTTCACCGTCTCGCCAGTTTCTGGCCTTTGGTGAGTTCTTCCCCTCTCCAAGCTGTAGCCTCCAGCCTGTAAAGTAGATAAAAGGCCCACCTTGAAGGGTCATCGCGTTTGCCAGAACTGAGCACAGTGCCCACCCAACAGTACATGGGGCTTGTTTTCATAAATAATAAGCAGCAGAGTCCTTTCTCTATGGCTGGCTGGGCCGGGTTGCGGCAAGTCTTTTCCTTCTGATAGCAGCACTGAGTGGCTGAGCTGCTGCTGTTAATAATTGATGGATGTTCTGGCAACACGGAGACAGACCAAAGCACAAGCCCTTGCCTTCCCCATCAGGGGAGTGAAAATCAAAATCCATTAGACAAAAGGCAATGTGATTGATTCTAGTTTGGAAGCTGGGGTCAGTCTCATCAGAGTGATGGGGTTGTGGTTCTGGGCCACCGCTGGGTTTGTGCTTTCTGGGAAAACTACAAGCTTTTCTCAGTAGGAGAGACAGAGAGCTAATTTGCCAGGCCAGGAGGGTCTTTGGTGCCTGAAAGTGCCTGGTGCCAGGGTTAAAGCCTGAGATAATTTCCAGAGGAGCTGCCATTTGTTGTGCCAGGCACCGATTAGTGATGCTTTCTATGCACTATCATTGAAATCCTTTCCACAGTTCAATCAAGGTAGTCTTCCCACTTGGGCTACAAGTCACAGAATAGGAAACCAGAAGTGACTTCTATAAGGAGGAAGATGCATCTTCTCACCTAACAGGGAGTTTCAAGGTAGCTGGCTTTGGGCTAGTGGTTCCCTGATACCATTAGGATTCTAGATTCTTTAAATGAATTAATTAGGCTGTGTCGAGTCTTAGTTGCGGCACGAGTGATATTCATTCAGTCACATGGGATCTCTCACTGGGATACACTGGACTCCCTAATTGTGTCAAGCGGGTTCCAGAGCGCTCGGGGCTTCACGCAACACGCAGTCTAAGCTGTTCTACGGCACGTGGGATCTTAGTTGCCGGACCAGGGATGGAACCCGAGTCCCTCGCACTGCAAAGCAGATTCTTCACCACTAGACCACCAAGGAAGTCCAAGGATTCTAGATTCTTTCTGTCCTTCTGCTCCTCCAGCTCCTGTAGGTAGCTTGGTCCTCAGGCTGGATGCCTGGTATCATGAGATGGCTACCCAGTTCCAGCCTCCAAATAGAGACACATGATGTCCAACCAGTGAAGAAGAGCATGCCCTCTTCTATGCCAGTTTCCCCCCCCACCCCCACCCCCCAGCTTAACCTTTTCCAGCAGCCCCCTGGCAGACTTCTTTTTAAATCCCATTGGTCAGGTCGCATGCTCATCCTTTATCCTCAGGGAAGCCTGGGAAAGCAAGTGTCTGGGCTTTTCAGATGAAGGGGGGGAATGGATTCGATGAGTGGTGTTAATATTATTTTACAAAGAAGAAATGGAAGCTCTGAGAGGGGCAGTCACTTGCCGGAGCTCACGCAATTAAGGGTGCTCAGTCAATATTTGTTGAAGGAAAGAAAATGGCAGAGCGAGGGTTTGAACCTGGGTTGGCCTGGTTCCCGAGCCTGTGCTTCTTCATCCCAGAATCTTGGGCAGATCATTCAAGCTCTCTGAGCTTCAGTGAACTCCTCTGCCAAAGGGTGATGGCATAAGTGCCCACCCCTTGGGATTTCAGATGGCGAATGTAATTTGCAAATGAAAGTACTTTATGAATACGAATCATTGTTATTATATTCCAAAGTGGAAGTATCCTTCATTTAGAGACGCTGGTCAGTGGTTTGCCCACCACAGATTTGATTAGGAATCAGCTCTGGGGCTTCCCTGGTGGCTCATTGGTGGGGAGTCCGCCTGCCAGTGCAGGATGGGTTAGACCCATGATCCAGGAGGATCCCACATACCACGGAGCAACTGAGCCCGTGAGCCCCGTCTACTGAGCCTGTGCTCTAGAGCCCAGGAACTGCAACCACTGAGCCTGTGCCCTAGGGTCCACGCTCTGCAACAAGAAAAGTCACCCCAGTGAGAATCCCACACACGACTAGAGACTAGCCTCTGCCCGCCACAACTCGATAAAAGCCCTCACAGCAAATAAGACCCAGCATAGCCAAAAATAAATAAATAAATAAAAACTTAAAAAAAAAGAATCAGCTCTGGAGTCCTACAGATATGGTTCATTTCTACATCGATTACCAGGAATATGACACCTCAGGCAAGTTCCTTTCCTCCTCTGAGTCTCAATTTCCTCCTCTAGAAAATGGGAATTATAATGGAGCCCACCTCTTAGGGCCTTCACAAGATGATCTGCAGAGAGAGCTTAACCCAGTGGCTGGTATATGGTAAACATTCTATAAACGCCAATAGTGATTATTTGTATTATCACTGGATTCCTCTATTTTGACTACTCCCCCGGTTGGCCACATCCCCTATTACAGTGTTGTTGATTGTAGGCTCACTGCCTGCCCGCTTGGGATTTCATACCTTTAGTGTAATGATGTTTCTGCTTCCTTGATCTGATCCAGGGGGCATTCACGTTTTATCATCAAGAAAAATGAGGGAGGGATTTCTCTGGTGGTCCAGTGGCTAAGACTCCGTGCGGCTCAGGTTCCATCCCTGGTCAGGGAACCAGATCCCACGTGCTGCAGCAAAGACTGAAGATCCTGCATGCCACAGCTAAGACCTAGAACAGTCAAATACATAAATACATACAGTTGAAAAAGAAGAAAACTGAGGGAAACCAACTCAGAATCCATGGGGCCAGTCCAGTGCCATGAGTCATCTGGCCGAGGCACCTGCTGGCCCTGGGTCAGTCATCCTGGATGTTTGCATTTATTCCTGGGAAACAATATACCAGAGATTCAGAATCCCCGCTGTGGGGTCACAGAGACCTGGATTTGAATCCCAGCCCTGACACTGCCTAGCTCTAGATTTTGGACCAATCTCTTCACCTCTCATAGCTTCTGTTTCCCCCTCTATAAATGAGAATGGAAGTAAAGCCACCTCCCAGGGGTGCCCAGAGGATTTAGTATGCCAGTGCATGGAAAAGGCTGAAGCTTGATAAATCCAGCATCCTGATTTGATAAAGGGAAACACGAAGGATGCTTCAAGGATTTGCCAGGGTCACACAACAAGTTGGGCAAGATCAGGGGCTGTTTTCAGGCCTTTCTGCCCCGGCTCCCCTGTTACCCTTACTGAGGTTCCCAGGCCTTTCCTTTCCATCCCCTGATCAGGTCATACCTTGGCAGCTGGTCTCTCAGGGGTTTTGAAAGGCTCTGAAAAGCTGCTGCTGCTGCTAAGTCACTTCAGTCGTGTCCGACTCTGTGTGACCCCATAGACGTCAGCCCACCAGGCTCTCCTGCCCCTGGGATTCTCCAGGCAAGAACACTGGAGTGGGTTGCCATTTCCTTCTCCAATGCATGAAAGTGAAAAGTGAAAGTGAAGTCACTCAGTCGTGTCCAACTCTTAGCGACTCCATGGACTGCAGCCTACCAGGCTCCTCCGTCCATGGGATTTTCCAGACAAGAGCACTGATTGTCAAAATGCTTTGGAAGGAAGAGTCCTGGACAAATGAGCAGTTTGGCCCAAGTTTAATTAACTGAAAGAGAACAAGCCGCACACGAAGCGCTGACTCCATCCCCAGCACTGTACGTCCCTCTCATACCTGATAGCACCACGGACAGGAGCCCTGATTTTAGAACTGGATTGCCCAGGTCCAAGGTCTGACTCCTCTACTTACTCACCACGTGATGTGTGGTAAACTGCTTGCCTCCTTGCACCCCGGTTCTTTCACATAAAATGGGGGCATCAGCAGGACTGTCTCATCGCATTGCCATCAGAATTAAACGAAGTAATGCACACAAAGCCTTTCAAACAGGGTTTGGCACATGAAAAGCCCTCAGTAACTCTTAGGGGGTTTCATTTTGTTTTCTGAGTTTTTTTTCAATCAATATTTTATTTTTTTATTAGAGTATAATTGCTTTCCAATGTCGTGTTACTTTCTGCTGTGCAACAAAGTGAATCAACTATTGCTGCGTCGCTTCAGTCATGTCCAACTCTGTGCGACCCCATGGACTGCAGCCTACCAGGCTTCTCTGTCCATGGGATTCTCCAGGCAAGAACACTGGATAAAAAAAAAAAAAAACACTGGAGTGGGTTGCCATTTCCTTCTCCAATGCATGAAAGTGGAAAGTGAAAGTGAAGTCGCTCAGTCATGTCTGACTCTTAGCGACCCCATGGACTGCAGCCTACCAGGCTTCTCTGCCCCTGGGATTCTCCAGGCAAGAACACTGGAGTGGGTTGCCATGTCCTTCTCCAATGCATGAAAGTGAAAAGTGAAAGTGAAGTCGCTCAGTCATGTCTGACTCTTAGCGACCCCATGGACTGCAGCCTACCAGGCTCCTCCATCCATGGGATTTTCCGGGCAACAGTACTGGAGTGGGGTGCCATTGCCTTCTCCCATATCCCTTCCTTTTTTTTGTTTTTTTGTTTTATAACATGTTTTATTGTATAATATGTGTTTAACATCTTCCATGTCAAATTAGGGTTCTATGTCCTTCATCTTAATGACTTTATTATATGCCAATTGTGTTTGTCTTAATTTTTATTACTTATTCCCTAGTCTGGAATTTTTTTTAATGTTTTATTTTTTTAATGTTTTATGTTTTTTTATGTTTATGTTTTGTTTTTAATTGTCGTTTCATTTAACCCTCCAAACTGTCCTGCCAGATAAATCAGATCCTTTTCAAAAATTCATTACTCTTACAAAATGATACATCATAAGGATGAGATAGTTGGATGGCATCACCGACTCAATGGAAATGAGTTTGAGTAAACTCCGGGAGTTGGTGATGGACAGGGAGGCCTGGCGTGCTGTGGTCCATGGGGTTGCAAAGAGTTGGATGCGACTGAATGACTGAACTAACTGAAGGTGAATTTACATAACTTGGTTCAACATCACATAGGCAGTTGGAGCAGAACGGGGACCCGATCGTGATGGAGAAGATATGGTCAACATCTCAACCACATCCTTTTAGCTCTTAACTTTTGCAGGGTCACTAGCCCAGTTCAAGCTACAACACCTGCAGTTCTTTGCCTAGAAGCTTCCTCTGGCCATTGGAGTGCAGTAAAGACAGGGAGTTCTGGCCCTACCTGGAGGAAGCAGTCCTCAACTGATAACTGATGGAGAAGGTGTATAAATACTTCAGCTCCCTCCCCTTGGTGCATGCTCACATGCATGCTAAGTTGCTTCAGTCGTGTCTGACTCTGTGACCCCATGGATTGTAGCCCACCAGGCTCCTCTGTCCATGGGATTCTCCCAGGCAAGAATACAGGAGTGGGTTGAAATGCCCTCCTCCAGGGGATCTTCCTCACCCAGGGATGGGGCTCGAACTCACGTCTCTTACGTCTCCTGCATTGGCAGGCGGGTTCTTTACACCTGGGAAGCTCCCTCCCCCTGGATAGGTGTATAACTCCGAGGTGCATGGTCCACAGTGGCCCCCAGAGGTCCTCAGCAGAATCCAGCCCCAGGTGCCCGTAGTGGTTCCTTGCTTGATAGTACACTCTGGCCTCTTTCTCTTCCCTGTCTCAGATCTCCTCTGGTAGGGGCAGCGGTGTGTCCTGGGATCACCTCCCACCTAAACCACTTTACTCAGATTCTTGTCTTAGGATCTGGTTCTGGGGCTGCAACCAAAGACTTTTGGGAAACCTCAGACTCCTATCTGGGATCATCTTTTTTTTTTTTTTTTTTTTTTAGTATTTATTTGGCTGCACGGGGTGCAGCACGTGGGGCCGTCATTGCCGTGCACCAAGTCTCTAGTCGTGACACACCGACTCAGTAGTTTGCAGCACGTGGGCTTAGTTACTCTGCGGCGTATGGGATCTTTGTTCCTCTCCCAGGGATCGAACCGCGTCCCCTCCGTTGGAAGGCGGATTCTTAACCACTGGACCACCAGGGAAGTGGCTGGGATCAGCTTCAAAGAAGACATTCCAGGGCTGGCTGGGCTCAGTCAGCCTCACCTCCATCTCCTGCAGAAAATAAAAACAGTAGCAACCGCAGCAGCAGCCACCCCTCTGCTTACTGTGTCCTGGGCGCAGCGCAAAGAGCGTTGGATGCACAGTGGTGTCTGATCCCCAGTCACCCCACTGCTGCTGCTGCTGCTAAGTCGATTCAGTCATGTCCGACTCTGTGCGACCCCATAGACAACAGCCCACCAGGCTCCCCCGTCCCTGGGATTCTCCAGGCGAGAACAACGGAGTGGGTTGCCATTTCCTTCTCCAAGCCATGAAAGTGAAAAGTGAAAGTGAAGTCGCTATGAAAGTGAAAAGTGAAAGTGAAGTCGCTCAGTCGTGTCCGACTCTTCGAGACCCCATGGACTGCAGCCCACCAGGCTCCCCCGTCCCTGGGATTCTCCAGGTGAGAACACTGGAGTGGGTCGCCATTTCTTTCTCCAGTGCATGAAAGTGAAAAGTGAGAGTGAAGTCACTCAGTCGTGCCAGACTCTTAGCGACCCCATGGACTGCAGCCTACCAGGCTCCTCCGTCCATGGGATTTTCCAGGCAAGAGTACTGGAGTGGGGTGCCATCGCCTTCTCCTAGGGAGGGGCAATTATCCTCATCTCACAGCTGTGGAAACTGGGGCCCAGAGAGGTGCAGCCACTGGCCCAGGGTCACACAGTGAATGGAAGGATTGTGAACCTGAGATCTGGCCTCCGTACCATGCGACTGACCTTCAGGAAGTGAGAAGCAAGTTTCACACGGCCTCTTCACCTTGGAGAATGGAGATGCTCTGGATGTGAGAGGCCTCCAGGGTCTCCCACCTGACTTCGAAGGGTTTCTGGCTTCTGCTCCTTTATGAGCTTGGCCCCAAAGGGCTATGGGCCAGGACTATTGGAGACAGTGTCTTAGAAATAAGCTTTATTTTCATGGATAATTTAAATAGATCAGGCTCTACCTTCTTGAGGGAGGATGTTCTTGATTTTGGTGTATGGTAGAGCTGGGCCCAACCAGATGGGGTCAGGGACAGATGGACCCCCCACTCCCAAATTGGAGGAGGAGCCGAAATTCACATGTTTGTATCAGGAGCACCAATTCTCCTTTAAAATTTTCCCTGATGACATCAATAACAAATAAGACATATGTAACCACATGAGACATATTCCTGCCGGTACGGGAATGGCCTGGGTTCAATTCCACCCCCACTGCTTCCTGGCTGTATGAACCCACAAGGCACCTCACTTCTGCAAGTCTGGGGGTGGGAATAATAGGTAGGGTGCTCTTCACTGAGCAGGGATGTTCACCCCCATCTGAACATTTGGGTCACCTGAACTTCGACAAACACCTGTGCCCAGGCCCCATGACTGAAACAGTCTCTGGGTGATTTATTTTAATTAATTAATTAGGCTGCCTCAGATCTTACTTTCGGCATGTAGAATCTTTGTTGCATCATGGAGGATCTTTTATTGCAGCGCCCTCGGACTCAGTCATTGGGGCACCTGGGCTCTGGAGTGCATGGACTTAGTTATCCCAAGGCATGTGGAATCTTTTCTGGGTCGGGGAGTTCCCCTGGAAAAGGGATAGGCTACCCACTCCAGTGTTCTTGGGCTTTCCTGGTGGCTCAGATGGTAAAGAATCTGCCTGCAATGCAGGAGACCCTGGTTCAATTCCTGGGTTGAGAAGATCCCCTGGAGGAGGGCAGGGCAATCCACTCCAGTATTCTTGCCTGGAGAATCCCCATGGACAGAGGAGCCTGGAGGGCTACAGTCAGTGGGGTCGCAAAGAGTCGGACACGACTAAGCGAGCAAGCCCAGGATAGCACAGAGGCTGAGACCATTCGAAAAAACAAATACAGGTACTTCCCTGGTGGTCCAGTGGTTAAGAATCTGCCTTGTAGGGGACTAAGGTCGCGCATGCCGCAGAGCAACTGAGCCCACCCACCACAACCAGAGAGTCTGTGGGTCACAACGGAAGATCCCACATGCCGCAACTAAGACCCGGCTCAGCTGAATGAATACGTAAATAATTAAAGAAAAGAAAGTGCCAATGAAGCAGAAACCTGAAGGAAGGGAGAGAGCGAGGCAGGTGGACTTGAGGGGAAGAGTGTTTCTGATGGAGAAAACAGCGCGTCTAAGGCCTTGGGGCAGGAGCACATCTGGGAGAGTCAAGTGGGAGGAGTGGGGCAGGCGTGGGCGGGGAGGGGAGATCAGAGGGACCACAGTGTTGCTGTGGGACTCTGGCCTTTCTTCAGAGTCTGAGCTTCTACACTGGCCTCCCTGCCTCCAGCTGCCCCCTTCCAGGCCATCCCCTGCAGGGAAGCCAAGCCGTCTTTCTCAAAGATGATAATTTGCTCATGCTCACCCTTCCGTGGCTCTCACTGCCCCCAGAGTCAAGTCCAGACTCCTCGGCCTGACCTTCAAGACCTCAACTCACCGCTCCACCGTGGTCTCCTGTCTGTTCCCCGTGGTACCCTCTGCCCACATCACACCCACCTTTTCACGCTGCCTGAATACTCCAGCCTGCCTGGGTCCTGCTCCACGCTTCCATCCAGCCGACTTCTCTGCCCTGCACCCCATTCTTCCTCCTGTCTGCCTGCAGCCTCCCTCTCTCCTCGGCCTCCAAGGGCCAGCTTCTCCCTCCCCCTCCACCCACACCCGCTTCAGGCAACGCCGCCTGCTCCTCCACCCCCGTCTAGGCTCCGGAAACCTGATGTTCATACCTTCCTGGCACAAAACGCTCTGAAGACTAGCTTGTGAGTTGTTCTGTGGATGCCAGGCCCACAGAGAGAAAGGGACGCGTAAGACAGCAGGCTCTGCAGCCCGACTGCCTACACTCACATCTCAGCTCAGTGGCGATTCAAGCTGTGTGGGCCCTTGGGGGAATGACAGTTTCTCCAGGCTTCGATTTCCTGAGCCGTGATTCGGATGCCTGACAACAACCGGAGTCATTGTGACAATCCTATACGAAGTCCGCCCCTGGCCTCAGCAAGTGTTCAATACGAGTTAACTGCTGCCGCTGTTGTTATTTTTGTATTGCAGTTAAGGGTTCATAAATGTTTGTGGAGTGAATGAATGAGCAAATTGGCATGATCCTATGGTCTCTCTTATCAGGCAAGGGTCTCCCAGGCGTACCCTCCCCCAGGAAAGGACTTCTGAGCTTCCATTCATAGCAGGGAGGCATGGTTAAATTAGATACTTGAGATGTTCTTTCGCATCTTGACTGCTCCATTTTTGCTCTGTAGCCGGGCTGGTCTCCACTGTAATTGCCGACCATGGCCTGGCACGCAGACACTGTCTTTGAGAGAATAATGTTCCACTGGCCAGTTCCACACATCATTCACATCCGCCAGGTAATGGGCCTGGAATCAAACAGCTTCTAAAAATAGACCCTTATATTTCTCTAATTGCTACCTAGGGCCATCCCTGAGACTTTCCAAGGCCTGTGTGATGCTTAGGGCCCTCGACCTTGGTCAGCATTGATTCTTAGAGTCTTTGTAGACCCAATTGTACTTAACAAAGAGGCAACCTCTGATTGCCCTGCTGCGGCATGTGAGAAGAGGAGAGACAGGCGGCGGTGGTGCTTGTTCAGCCTAAGTCCTGTCTGACTCTACGAGACCCCATGGACTGCGGCACGCCAGTCTCCTCTGTCCTCCACCATCTCCCAGAGTTTGCTCAAATTCATGTCCGTTGAGTCTGTGATGCTATCGAAGTATCTCATCCTCTGCCAACCCCTTCTCCTTTTACCTTCAGTCTTTCCCAGCATCAGGGTCTTTACCAATGAGTCAGCTCTTCACATCAGGTGGCCAAAGTATTGGAGCCTCAGCTTCAGCATCAGTCCTTCCAGTGAATATTCAGGATTGATTTCCTTTAGGATTGACTGCTTTGATTTCCTTGCTGTCCAAGGGACTCTCAAGAGTCCTCTCTAGCACCACAGTTCAAAAGCATCAATTCTTTGGTGCTCAGCCTTCTTTATGGTCCAACTCTCAAGTCCATACATGACTACTGGAAAAATCATAGCTCTGACTATATGGACTTTTGTCAGCAAACTGATGTCTCTGCTTTTTAATACACCATTTAGGTTTGTCATAGCTTTCCTTCCAAGGAGCAAGCATCTTTTAATTTCATGGCTGCAGTCACCATCTGTAAGAAAATAAATTCTGTCACTGCTTCCACTTTTTCCCCGTTCTGTTTGTCACGAAGAGATTGGACCAGATGCCATGATCTTAGTTGTGGTTTTTTTTTTTTTTTTTCCAATTCTCACACCCATTTTCTGGCTTTTTTTTCTTTGCACTTAAATGATTTAATTATTTATTTTCATTTCATTATTATTTATCTTTAAATTTGAATTTCTAATAGTTATTTTATAGTTTTGCAGAATATTATCATTATTTGGGCTTTTTTTTTTCCTAAACACTCTCTTTAAATAAATCTATATTATCCACTTTTGAACACTTTAACCATTTTTTGTGTGCTCAGCCAGTCAGTCATGTCCCACTCTTTGAGATCCCATGGACTGTAGCCTGCCAGGCTCCTCTGTCTATGGAATTTTTCAGGGAAGAATACTGGAGTGGGCTTCCATTTCCTACTCCAGGCATGATCTTTGTTTTTTTGATGTTGAGTTTCAAGCCAGCTTTTTCCTATTTCCCATTCTCAGTCTCATCTCAGATCCAGCCACTGTCACTCTCTTTTTTCACCCTCATCAAGAGGCTCTTTAGTTCCTCTTCACTTTCTGCCATTAGAGTGATATCATCTGCCTATCTGAGGTTGTTGAAATAGACTTAAAGTTCAAATGGACTTAAGCAAAAAAAAAAAAGATAATTGAAAAGACCTGCGTTAGGTAAGGCTTCAGGTAGGGCTGGATCCAGGGGCTTAACTATGTCATCAAGTACTGGTCTCCAATCCATCTAAGTTTCTTCATAACCATGTTGGCTTCTCAGCAGGCTGTGCAAACATGGCTGGAAAGATAGCATCCAGCAACTGTATGTTTCCATTCTGGGGAAAAACAGAGTTTACTTCCCAATGATTCCAGCAAAATCCTGGGGCTGATTCTCACTGGCCCATCCCTAAGCCAATTACTTAGCCAGGTCTGGATCACATGACAATGGCTGGCTCTGAGGTGAGACTGAGAACGGGAAATAGGTAGTTCTTCAAAGGAGAATTGAAATACTGTTGCTAAGAAAGGAGAGAATAAATGTAAGCTGGCAAAAATAACCCATAGCCATTAGGAAACTTATAGCCTGCTGGAGGGAGATAAGCATTAAACAAATAGAAGGTTAAATGAAAGAATAATCACAAAGTGTAGCATGTGTGCTGGGAAGGAAAGAAGGTGTTTTGATAGACAGTAACAGGCCAAGGTCAAAGAGGAGCACAGGCGGCCCTTTCTGAGACCCTGAACTTGATTTCTCTCTTTTCTGAGCCACAATAGTGATTGTCTTCTACAAATTCTGTTTCAACCTCTCCTGCACCATTTAGCATGCTCCCTCTTCTGTTCTATTTTCTTCTCATCCTGTCTTATAGCTCCAGCTAAAGCAGGATATTCTAGGACTTTATCTTACTCATTGCTGTGTTCTAAAGCAGGATGGGTGGTCAGTTTTGTAAATAAAGTTTTATTGGAACATCATCATGTTCATTTATTTATTAACGAGGGCCGCTTTTGGTAACGACAGCATTTAGAGGGAAAGCTTTCTGACCTGTGTTCTAAAGTCATCCCAGAGCCTGATGCAGGCGAGTGGATGACTTTTTCAGAGGGAGTCTGTTGAAGGACTGGAGAGACGGAGCGAAGGCACAAGCTATCTGTGTGACCTTGAACAAATCACTTAACCTCTCTGGGCCTCTGGCTCTGTATCTTGCGATGCCAGCTGTCCCTTCTCCTCCTTCAGATCTTGGCTCATATGGCACCTCTTCAGAAAGAATCTCCCTGACCTTGAACTACCAGTTTGGACTTGGTGGCATATCCGCTCTTTCCATGATAAAAATCTCTCTGGTTTATTTTGAGATTAGGCCCACTTGAGGCAGGCGTCCTTCCCCTCCTCTTCACCAGTGTTTTTCCTTGTCTCCTATGCCATCACCCTGGTGGGATGAGTGGAAAGAGCTTTGACTTGGAACTCTGGAGGCCTGCGTTCATAACTCCAGCATCACCACATAGGAGCTATGAGACCCTGGGCAAACAAATCCAGCTCGTCTCTGGTTCCCAGTTTCTTTACCTGAAAAATAGGCTTGGTAACTTGTCAAGCAGGACTACTGGAAAGACAGCTGCACTCTCCTGTGCTGGAGTGGCCAGCACTGTGCTGGCCAGGAATGGATGCTCCATTCATGTTGCTTATTTTCCTTTTCTCTTCCTTTTCTCAAGAGGAAGAGGGGGGAAAGAGGCTACCCTAAACCTTGCCTTAATCAGGCCTTTGCGTGCTCAAACCCTTCATGCAATGACTGTGCCAAGGAGTAACCCAGTCTCCATCACCCCTGCATCCTTTGATGTGGATGCATGGAGCTTTCCCCATCTTACACAAAGCCCCAAGCAAATGCAACCCAAGCTAAGTCCCCTAGTCCCTCTGCCTCCCTCCAGGTTTCTATCTGCCAGTATGCCCTGCGTAAAAATTGTAGATTCTTGCTGGCCTCATGACTGGGAGGATAGGCCAATCCAAAGAGGTAATTTTCAACTCTCAGCCTTAGTGTCAGGGAAGCAGGAGGGAGTGGTGCATACCGCGGTGACCTGGAGCAGACGTGCCCATCTAATGAGGCAGCTGGATTCAGGTCTAGGCTGGATTCAGAATCCAGCCTGGGTTCTGGGCCCAACCAGGAATGTGAGCTTTCACTGAGATATCCCAATTTTTCAATGCTGCTGAAGAATTTTTTAAAAATTAAAAACATTTGAGTGAGCCAAACAGAACGCCTCTGAGGGCCATATTCAGCCTTTGGGGTTCCACTTTTTAACCCCTGCAGCATAGAACCTTTGATGGCTAGAAATGGCAGGGGGGATCGCTTCTTGTCTCTGAGACCCTCCCATCTGGAAGGGAGTGGGGTAAGGGGGATAGAGCTTGGGTGACAGAAGCAACAGATCCCCTCTCCTTACTCCTGGCATCAAGGACAACACAGGGTGGCAAGTGTCTGTTGAATGAATGACTGTCCCGCACACATGGAACTTGGCTCCAAAACTCGAGGCAGCCCATTCCTGGTGAATGCCAACATATGTCAGGGAAATTCATGCGTTTTCCTAAATTAACTAGCTAATAGGATCCTAGGTCCCCCTCCCCAATCTCCAAAGATAGCAGGATGAAAAATCTGCTGAAGTGATTAGTTAAGGGCTGAATATTGAGTCAGCAAGCCAGCTTGACTCTGAGCCTCAGGTTCCTCATCTGTAAAATGGGAATAGTAAATTCCTGGGTTGGTCCAGAGGATAGAATGAGATATAGCATGTGAAGCGCTCAGCAAAATACAACAAATAATTGTTAGCCAGAGTCCATCATGAGAAACGCTGGGCTGGAGGAACAAGCTGGAATCAAGATTGCCAGGAGAAATATCAATAACCTCAGATATGCAGATGACACCACCCTTAATGGCAGAAAGTGAAGAACTAAAGAGCCTCTTGATGAAAGCGAAAGAGGAAAGTGAAAAAGTTGGCTTAAAGCTCAACATTCAGAAAACGAAGATCATGGCATATGGTCCCATCACTTCATGGCAAATAGATGGGGAAACAGTGGAAACAGTGGCTGACTTTATTTTTCTGGGCTCCAAAATCACTGCAGATGGTGATTGCAGCCATGAAATTAAAAGACACTTACTCCTTGGAAGGAAAGTTATGACCAACCTAGACAGCATATTAAAAAGCAGAGACATTACTTTGCCCACAAAGGTCCATCTAGTCAAGGCTATGCTTTTTCCAGTGGTCACGTATGGATTTGAGAGTTGGACTGTGAAGAAGGCTGAGCGCCGAAGAATTGATGTTTTTGAACTGTGGTGTTGGAGAAGACTCTTGAGAATCCCTTGGACTGCAAGGAGGTCCAACCAGTCCATCCTAAAGGAGATCAGTCCTGGGTGTTCATTGGAAGGACTGATGTTGAAGCTGAAACTCCAATACTTTGGCCACCTGATGTGAAGAGCTGACTCGTTGGAAAAGACCCTGATGCTGGGAAAGATTAAGGGCAGGAGGAGAAGGGAACGACAGAGGATAAGATGGTTGGATGGCATCACCAACTCAATGGACATGGGTTTGGGTAACTCTGGGAGTTGGTGATGGACAGGGAGGCCTGGCGTGCTGCGATTCATGGGGTCACAAAGAGTCGGACACGACTGAGCGACTGAACTGAACTGATTATTCACATTGTTGTTTTCATCCTCTTCATATCATCCAAGCTGCTGACTTGTTCTGGGGGCCATGGGCCTGTGGGAGAGTTTATTGTGTAGAGTTTAACTTTAAATCCTTGTGGAGTCATGTTGGCTCTCCAAATTCAGGTGGGAAATTTTGGGATTTCGGAAATTCTTGGTGGAGACTAGGGTACCTGGGATTGGAATTCTGGTGTTCAGGGTTGGAATTCTGTCACTCAAGATCACTGCTGTGATTGATTGTTCATTCTTGGAGCATCGCCATTCAAGGTCACTGCTCTGTGGTTCAAGGTCAGAATCCTCAGATTTGTCACTGTACCCAAAGAAGTACACCGCCAGAGTGATCAGCGAGGTTGAATTGCTGATGTTTCTGGTTGGAATTCATGGGTGGAGTTGGAATTCTGAAGTTCAAGATCAGGGCACCTCAGTGGCCTTCGTGATTGGAATTCTGGCGGGCACATTTGGAACGCTGGTGTTTAGAGTCAGAACTCTTGTTTCCAATTCGTTATTTGTGGGTCTCATCCCTTGTATGTGTCATTACCACTCATCATTCACCTTCCTGGCAGAATTCCTGAAGAAATGCAAGCCACAGAAGGTCCCCAAACGTTGATTTAGCCAGAGGGGTTCTATTATAGCTCTTTTCGTTTCTGACGCCCAGCCACTCAGGTGGTGCCATCAGAGGTGACGTGATCCTCAGGAAGGCAGCCCAAGAGTGACTCCCCTGCCCCACCCTTGCCAAAGACCCTTCAGCCAGTCGTCAGCTCCACTTCTTGCTGGTGGGCCTGGAGCAGTGCCAGAGGCGCAGTCCTGCCAACCCCTTGGGGGGTACCTGGATGATCATACCACCCTGTTACCCAGAGAAAGACAAACGGTGTCAGGCAAAGGTGAGAACAGAGTGCCAAGGGCTCGTGGCTTCCCCACGTGTGGCTGGCAGCAACACGGGGGGACGTGGACGAGTTTGCTGGTCACTGTGGTCACCACAAATGCATTCTTGGTGCCAACAGGAAGGGGAGCTTCATTGATTGTGGGGTGGAGAGGTACCAAAAAATCATCTTTAAACTCTGCTTCTTGTTGTTTTAGTCACTAAGTGATGTCTGACTCTTTTGCAACTCCATGGAGCGTAGCCCTCCAGGCTCCTTCTGTCCATGAGATTTCCCAGGCAAGAATGGAGTGGGTGCTGTTTCCTTCTTTGGGGATCTTCCTGACCCAGGGATCAAACCCACGTCTCCTGCATTGAAAGGCAGATTCTTTACCGCTGAGCCACCGAGAAAGCCCCAAAACTCTGCTTACAATGGTGCAAATAATGGACACTCAAGGGGCACTGAGTGGAAAGGGGTCTTGCAGGGAGTTTGCTGGGTCGCATCCACTAGTAAATGGTTACAGCACCCCCCTCCCGACCTTCACACATTGCATTCCTTTACCTTCTTTTGTGTTTTCTCATAGCCCTTTCCACCACCTAGAATGCTATATGTTTATCCGGCTCTTGCCTGTCTCATTCTACTGCATTATAAGCCCCATTAGACAGGAACTTGGTCAGGTTTTACTTCTATCTTCCCAGTGCTAAAACTGTGCCTAGCATATAGTAGTTCATAAATAAATGTTTATTGAATAAGTGAATGAATGGCTTCTGATGAATGGCCCCTTCTAATATAGTCTTTTTTTAAATATTTATTTTTTTGGCTGCACCAGGTCTGAGCTTTGGCACGTGGGATCTTCAGTCTTCACCGCAGCACGTGGGATCTAGTTCCCTGACCAGGGATTGAGCCTGGGCCCCTTGCACTGGGAGCGTGGAGTCTTTGCCACTGGACCACATGGAAGTCCCTAGTGTAGTCTTAGAGAGTTTTCTAAGCTCTCAGATCATGAGCTCTCTCTCATGCAGAGCCCACCTGCAGCAGCATCCACTCCACCTGGACAGTCTTAGATGGGGATAAGGGGGAGCAGCGACGGGAAGAGGCATCCACCCCGCCATGGCTCATCGTTGTCCTCAGGATAATTTCCAAGTCCTTATCTGGCTGCTAAGGGCTTGTAAGAGCTGCCTCCCCACCTTCACGTTACACACACGTCATATGGCTCCTTATCTCCTTTCTCAAATCTTCCAGACACCATTCTGGGTCTCATCTCAGGGCCTTTGCACATGCTGTGCTGATTAGAACAATCCAGTTGCTCCTACCCTGGCCTCTTGGCCTCCTTAACTCATCCTTTAAAACTCTACTTGAACACCCTTCCCTTGACTTCCCAAACTTTTGATTCTTCTTTACCCCCACCACCCTTTTTTTTTTTTTAATTTTCCCCCACACTTTTTATTTATTTATCTATTTTTTAGCCATGCCGCATGGCTTTTAGGAATCTTAGCTCCCCAACCAGGGATTGAACCCGGAACTGTGTGTAGTGAAAGTGCAGCGTCCTAACCACTGGACTGCCAGGGGAGTCCCCTGACTTCCCAAACTTGATGTCATTCTAAGCCGTACAATGGGCCCTGATATTTCTTTCAAGGATTTGTCATTAGACCCTCCTCGGTCACTGCTTGTGGATTCCCAAGTTCACGACTCGGAGATAATCTTCCCTGAACTGGCAGTTCCTTGGAGGAGGTGCCCAGAGTCCCTTCCCTTTCACTCAGAAAAATGCAGAACCTGGTTCCTCCTCCCAGATATGAGGCATTCTCACTCCAGGGAGGAGGAGTTTTCATCTCCCAGGAAGACTTCTTAGCTGCCCTCCTGAGTCTGTCTCATACTAACCCGACACTGTGGACCCTGTGTCCGCTCAGTACATCTCACCCTCCAGCTGTCCAGGCCTCCCTGGGGACTCTGAGGACCTCAGAGGCACCACCCCGCCTATTTTTCTGGCCACATCCACATAGCTGCACTCCTGTACCACTCATACAGATGTTAACTCAGGCAGCCCTCACGACCCCCTCTGTGGAAGATACTGTGTTTTATCATTTTTTAATATTTATTTCTTTATCTGCACTGGGCCTTAGCTGAAGCACTTGGGATCTTTCAGTTATGTCTTGTGGGGTCTCATCCCCTGACCAAGGATTGAACCTGGGCTCCCTGCATTGGGAGCATGGAGTCTCAGCCACCGGACCACTGGGGAAGCCCTGAAGGTACAACAGTTATCCCCATTTTACAGATGTGAAAACTGAGCCCTAGAGAGACGGAGTAATACACACAAGGATGCAGCTAAGATGGGGCAGGGCAGCGTCCGACTCCGGCTGTCACCTGCAGAGCCCAGGCCAGCACCCGCTCTGTTCTCTTTCTCTCCACAGCTCTCCCTCACGTGCTTCTTCCTTTTCTTCTTGGAATTCTTGCCTTTCTCTTGTGACTCGTCTCCCTTTTCTCCTTAAGTAGCTCAAACACCCTTCAAGTTTTAAAAAGAACCCCAATTATGTGGATGTTTTGCTGTATTTTTCAAATTCCAGAAATCATCGAGCAGTGGGTGTTTTCACATCTTTGTGATGTAAAGGGGGTGGAGGGGAAAGGTGGTGATTTCCAATTGATCTGCTGGAGAAGACGGTGGAAGGGGAGGCTAAATGCCCTTCTAGTGTTGAGCAAGGCCTCCCACCTTTCTGACTTTATCTCCACCACAGTCTCCTGGCTCCCTGTGTCCAGCTACACTAATCTCATACTAAATTCCTTCCTGCCTCAGGCCTTTGCACATGCTTGCCCTCTGCCTGGAATTCTTTCCCCATTCTTCCTCACCCAGTTATTGCCTGTTCATCCTGAAGCTCCCAGATCACATGTCACTTCCTCTAGGAAGCCTTCCAAATGGGGCAAACCTCCCAGTAATGGTTTTCAAAGTTCTATGTACCTCTTTTGGATGGCCCTTGTTCCCACTGTAATTTCACATTGATCTTGGGGATTTAGCTGATTACTCTGCCTTCCTTTCCCCATGCAGATTGTGAACCGCCCAATGGCAGGACTTCTCTGCTGTGTTCACCTGTCTCTCCTGCACCTAACACTGTGCCTACCTCATGTAAGCACTCTGTAGGATTGTGTTGAATGAACTGATGGATGAAAGAATTCGGAGGTTAGTCACAATCGGCAGGAAGTAAATATCCAACTCTTTAGAGTGAGGAATGGGTGAAATCATTTGAAATGTCTGGCTGGAACTCCAACCAGAAGGCTCTTATCATCCCAAACTGAAAGAAACAAAGGTACCAAATTCTTTCTGAAGAGCCAGCTATCTTCTCTGGTGCCCAGAATGTACTGATTGATATTTAGAGTCTTCTATCAGCTTTTCTAAAAGGTGCTTACTTGCGTTATCTTTTATAGGGTGCTATTGAGCTTGTCTAAAGCAAATGCCACATAGGAAGACTCTAAACCCAGGAAACAGAAGTTCTGAGGGAGGTTTCTAAATGAAAGATCCCAGAAAATTCACCAGAAATATGGTGCAGTTGGAAGTTAACGCTACCTTTGGGGGCAGATGGACTTGGTTCAAATCCCAACTCCACCACAAGTGCCTGGAGCCTCCAACAGGTCACTTCCTCTCTCTCTGAGCTGACATTTTCTCTGAACCTCATCTTCAGAGACCAGTGCCAGGAGAGAGACTCCCTTCCTCTTCCCTGGCTGTTTCCGCCAAGTCCCAAGGTTGGCTCTGATTGGCCACACTTGGATCACGTGCTCATCTCTGAACCAATCCCTGTGGCCAGAGGAGGACATCATGGAGGGGACCCGCTTAGGTCAGAAACCACCACTGAGTGCAGGGCAAATGCCCGAAACGTATTTACTTAATATTTGCTTAATACTCTTATTTTAAAATATTTACTTAATATTCTTCTTTAAATTCATTAATTTATTTTACTTCAATCAAATTATTTTAAGAGAATTATCATGAAGAATTGGCACAATTCGCCATAAATCATGTTGTGATATTCTAGCCAGATGCTGGAGCCTGACCCTTGCTTTCTTTGGGTTCAAAGGGGCGACTTTTGTGTATTAGAGAGTTGTGACAGCCTTAGTAGCTTCCAACACGGACTTTCCCCTTGAGGGAGTCTGAGGGTTCAAAGGAGAATTGGAAAAGCCAGCACCATCTCACTTTGAATCAATAGGATTTGATGTCTTTCCCTGAACAGCTAACCCCATCTTGGCTGCCTATGAGAATCACCTGAGGATCTTCGAAAAATCCCAATGCCAGCAACCCCCTCCCCTCCAGACCAATTAAATCAGAATCTCTGGGGGTGGGACCCAGGGACTGGTATTTTGCCAAGTTCCTAGGTGATTTCAGTGTGCATCACGATTGAGAAATCAGATTTCATTGTGTCTGGTACTGGCGGTGTGTGTTCCACACTGGCACGCACAGAGGTTCAGCAGCCCCACTGGGCTGCAGCCAGGGGCTCACTGAGAAGCTAGGGTGCCCTGGGCTGGTCAGAGTGGTCCAAAGGCAGGTTCCTTTTTCCCTAAGAAATTAAGTGAGCAGGAGTCCAGGGAGGATCATTTAACACCCTCAAAATGGAAGGAAACACTCATCTATCTCCCAGTTCAGCAGCATAAGATTCCTGAAATGAAATTCAAGTCTCACCTGACTGCTTATATCTGCTGATATCTGACTGCTTGCTATCTGAACCAGCTACTACCTCTCCATCTGTCAGCCATCCCAGACCCAGCTCTGCGGCAGGCTAGCTGTGCTGCCCCAGGCAAGTCACTCAGCCCCTCCAGTCTTCAGGTTCCTCGTCTGCAGCCTGGGAACACGTTGCTGGGCTGTGTGATCTTTAAGGGCATTTCTACCCTGGGGACCCATGGATCTTCATCAGGGAGGCAGCCACAGGCTCCTCAACCACCCACCCAAGCCCTAGGTCAGGGATTGTCAAACTCCAGCAGAATACAGATTCCCAGGTCCAGCCTCCAGACTACAGAATCAATGTCTCTAGAGGCAGCCTGGGATCTGCATTCTAAACAAGGATCTCAGTTGATTCTGATGCTGGTGGTCCTCAAAGTACACTTTAAAAATATAGCGTCTCTGCCTTGGGGCTCACCATAAAAACCTCTTCTTCAGCCCACATGAGCCATGCCCTTCTCCCAGTAGCTTCCTTTTTATAGGTGGGGAAACTGAGGCTCAGAGAGGCCAAGTCCTTTGCCCAGGGCTCTGCCCTGAGTACATGACATAGCTGGGATTCGAACACTGAATCTGCCTAACTCCAAAGCTGGAGTTCTCTCTGCATCCATTTTTAATTTTTTTCCCCACACACTGGCATGCAGGATCTTAGTTCCCTAATCAGGGATCAAACTCATGCCTCCTGCAGTGGGAGCACAGAGTTCCTAACTGCTGGGCCACCAGGGAAGGCCTCACCATCCATTTCTAAATGGCACCTTCTGACCCTGCACTCTTTCTGCCTTCCCTGCTTTGTTGTCATTTTCTTCCATAGCAACTGTTCCCTTCTGGCCCACCTAACTCCCGGCCAACTTGCATATATGCTCCATGTGAGCAGGGCTTTCTGTTTTGTTTATTAAAGTGTCCCTAACACCTGAACTAGGGCCAGACACCCAGCAGGTATTTAATCAACACGTGTAACGGACTGCAAGGAGATCCAACCACTCCACCCTAAAGGAGATCAGTCCTGGGAGGACTGATGTTGAAGCTGAAACTCCAATACTTTGGCCACCTGATGCGAAGAGCTGACTCATTTGAAAAGACCATGATGCTGGGAAAGATTGAGGGCAGGAGAAGGGGACGACAGAGGATAAGATGGTTGGATGGCATCACCGACTCAATGGACATGGGTTTAGGTGGACTCTGGGAGTTAGTTAGTGATGGACAGGGAGGCCTGGCATGCTGTGGTTCATGGGGTCGCAAAGAGTCAGACACGACTGAGTGACTGAACTGAACTGTTAATGAATGAAGTCACCATACCTCTCTAAGCCTCAGTTTCCCCATGGATAGACTTTGACTCCAGCTTCCCAGGTGGTGCTAGTGGTAAAGAACCCGTCAGCCAATGCAGAAGACATAAGAGACACGGGTTCAATCCCTGAGTCAGGAAGATCCCTTGGAGGAGGGCATGAACACACTCCAGTATTCTTGCCTGGAGAATTCCATGGACAGAATTCCTGGCAGGCTACATATAGTCCATGAGGTCACAGAGGGTTGGACACGACTGAAGCAACCTAGCATGCATGCATGCACTCAGAAGTTTGACTTACCCACTTCAAAGTTCTGAATGGGTGTTTTGCTCACTGTAGATTGCTGTTCCCAGGGAAGGGGGTTTGAGCTTGGCATGAGTGAAGGGGAGGTGTGGGCCGGCTCCGGGCCAAAGGGTCTGGTGCCTTGAGCAGCCGGGGCGGGGCTGCAGGCCAGGCCCTCACCTCCCCAGGACCCTCTGCCTCACCTCTCCTGCTGCACCATGCCCCCTTCTCGCAGGATCAGATCCCACCATCCTCCCACGGCCTGTTCAGGGCCTTCCCCGAGGCCCAGCCAGGCCACTTTGTCTTTCTTCTCCTTGTAACCTTGTCCACACCACCTGTTCCTCCAGTCTGGCCCCCATACCGACCTCCTTGGGTGAGGCCTCCCCAGTGAGCAAATTAGCTCAGAGCGTCTGAAAGCAATGGTTTCAACGTGCCACCCTGAGTGCCTCGCAGATTCTAGAATCCTACAGACAGGATAATTCTAACTTGTACTCTGTGGACCCAGATATGCAAAGTGCTGTTTCTTTTTTAATTTCTTACTTTTTCAAATACTAGATTCCTTGGCCTGCCATGCAGGGAGGATGGTGGAAACTGAATCTCAGCTCACTCCAGTCTTTTCCTCATTTTCTTCCAAGGGTCGGCCCTGATTGGGGAGGTTTAGGGCTTGATGAGTTAACTCAGTAAATCCACAGGCTGGATGCTGTAGGAACCTCATCTACATCCCTTTCTGGACCTCCCTCACTCACTGTCTCCTAAAGTTCTTCCTCAGGGAAGCTTGTGCATCAGGCTCTCAGTGTCTGCTTCTGGGGACACCCACCTAATGGTCATCAGGGGAACTGATTGTGTTGACATTTAAAAAAATAATTTTATTTATTTATTTATTTTTGGTTTGGGCGGTGCTGGGTCTTCACTGCAGCCCAGGCTTCTCTCTAGTCATGGTGGGCACGGGCTACTCTAGTTGCGGTGTGCAGGCTTCTCATTGCGGTGGCTTCTCTCATTGCAGAGCACGGGCTCTAGGGCACATGCGCGTCAGTCGTTGCGGTTCCTGGAGCTCAGGCTCATTAGTTATGACGCATGAGCTTAGCTGCTCCTCGGCATGTGGGAGCTTCCAGGATTAGGGATCGAACCCAGGTCTCCTGCATTGGCAGGCGGATTCTTTACCACAAAGGAATCCGGGAAGTCCCTGTGGCTCAGATGGTGGTAAAGTATCTGCCTGCAATGCAGGAGACCTGGGTTCGATCCCTGGGTTGGGAAGATCCCCTGGCGGAGGGAATGGCAACCCACTCCAGTATTCTTGCAGAGCCTGGTGGGCTATAGTTCACGGGGTCACAAAGAATCGGACGTGACTGAACAACTAACACACACAATTACTAGGGACTGACAACTAAAAGCGATCCTCCGTCTAGGGCAGTCCACCCCGTCCCCAGCATTCCTGCCCTCCTCCTATCTCCCTTCCATCTTCAGGATGACCCCAGACCACTCCCCATTGTCCTGCGGGGCTGAAAGCTTTAGCGTCTTCTGCTGACTCAGTGGGGACAATGGCCAGAGTGGGCTGCAGCTCAAGCCTTCGTGTGCAACAGGCTTTTAAAGGCTGGCCTGGCCCTCCTTCCCTGCCCTCTCTGCCAGGAACGCCTCCCCTCCCCAGTAGAAAGCGCTGGCAAGCTGGGCCTTGTTTCCCTTCGGCCTGGGTGTTTTCTGAGGTTTGGCTTGGCAGCCTCCACGCCGACCTTGGACTGCACAATGAATTCGGGAGAGGCTGTGTGCCAGGTCCCATTAACATGGCCCTTGAGGGTGTCTCGGGGGCTCCCGAAAGATTTTGGCCTGTTCAGGTCAGGAAGTAGAGAGGGTGAGCCAGGCAGGGAAAAAATGATAGATTCAATGGTCCTAAGGCCCTGTTTGACCTTGGACAAGTCACACCCCCTTGCTGGGTCCCTGATCCCCCAACTCTAAAGGAGGGCATTGGGCTGGGTGATTCCTCCCAGCTCCCTGATGCACCCATTCATTGGAAAAACATTTACGATGTGCTGAGTATGTGCCAGGCACTCTCCTAGGTTCTGGGAGTGGTGCTGGTAGTGTTAGTTGCTGGTCATTACTCGTGTCCAACTCTTTGCGAACCCCATCGACTATAACCCTAGGCGCTTCTGTCCGTCAATAAATGAAACAAAGTCCCTTCCTTGTGGGATAGCATAGCCCTGCTTGGGAGAATAGAAAGAATGTGGATTTTGAATCAGAAGACCTGGATTTTTTTTTTTTTTTTTCCACTGACTTCTCCAAGCCTCAGTCTCTTCATCTGTAAAGGAGGGTTGTGCTGGGACATTACTGAGATAGGGAATGCAAATGTTCTTGGTAGTAGCCACATCTAACATTTAAGTGCCTACTGTTTTTCAGGGCATAGATATAGATAATACTTTGACCGCCTAATGCAAAGAACCAACTCATTGGAAAAGACCCTGATGCTGGGAAAGATTGAGGGCAAGATGAGAAGGGGGTAACAGAGGATGAGACGGTTGGATGGCATCACAAACTCAATGGACATGAGTTTAAGCAAACTCAGGGAGATAGTGAAGGACAGGGAAGCCTGGTGTGCTGCAGTCTGTGGGGTTGCAAAGGGTGGGACACAACTGAGCGACTGAACAACAGCTGTGGAGATAGTAACCCTCATAGTCTCTCCATGAGGAGGGGTCCTCTAAGGATGGTGAATGAAGGCTCTGCAGCCATATTGGGTTAAATCCAACTCTGCCACTGCCTAGCTGTGTGACCTGGGACAAGCTTCTGCACCTCTCTGTGCAGGTTCCTTACCCATAAGAAAGGGGTCCACGTACTAAGCTGGCTAGAAGAATGGAGTGAGTTAGGACTTGTACAGGCCTCAGAACAGTGCCTGGCACATAGTAAGTGGTCCATCCAGGGGAGGTGGGTGCTAGTCATTCCATTTATGGAGGAGAAAGCTGAGATTTTACATACTTTCCTGAGGTCAACCAGTGAAAAAGAGCTAAAGGAGATGCTGAAGGAACCTTCCCGTGGTCTGATCCCAGTGCCCAGAACTCCCCCATCTCCCTTTAGCCAACTGGGACCTTGGAGAGGCTAATTTGAGCTGCAGACTGAAGCTGTTGGATTTACAGCTCAGAAACACCCCTTCCTGAGTGTGTACCCGGTTGCATCCCTGAGCTTGTACATGGTACATCCATGCACGTATGTGCAACCGTGCATGCTTACTTGAATGTGTCTGAATATGTTAACAGTCATCATCTCTATATGAGCTTCAAGAACAGGCAAAATGAAATTTGGTGAAAGAAATCAGAACAGTGGTTGCCTCTGGGAATGTTGACTGGAAGGAGGCCCCGAGGGAACTTTCTGGGTGATGGAAATATGTGTATCTTAATTAGGATGGTAGTCACGTAGGTATATCCGTTTATCAAAAGGTATTATGCTGAAACACTTAAAACTTGTGCATTTTATATGCGTAAATTATATTTCAATAAATAAAAGCATATCGGAGGAAAATGATCAGGATGCGATCTCGTTCACTGAGGGCGAACTAACCACGTATCAGGCACTGTTCTGGGTGCCGTGCTGGTGTCTACCGTTTCCTCCTCACAGCAGCCCCACACAGCATGCCTGTGTGTACCTTGTCTGCAGCTCTTTCTATGCAGACGTAGGAGTGGGTCACCGAGCACACACATACACTCATTCATTCCCAAACTTGAGGGCCTCAGCAGGGCAGGCACGAGGGTGCACACGTGTCCACAGAGACATCCACCGGAATAGATGTCTACCAGCACCTGTGTGCTATATGCAGAAGCATCACTGGACCATAGTCAGATGCTAATGGCATGCCAGGCCCTGCTCTGTGTAGACAAATCAAGCGCTCTTTCAGACAATAGTGGCAAGAGACCGACAGCCCGCCGCCTGTGCCAGGGAGGGGTGGGGACTCATGGGCACCAGGCAATTAGCATCTCTAAAGGGCGTCTTGGCTGACTGGTGGCTAATTTGCAGACGTCCCATCAGCCAAGCACAGCAGGGGGGTGATGGGCCTCCACCAACTTGTGAGCCACTCTTGGCTGTTCCTGGAAGGAACCCACACTTCTAAAAGTATGAACAGAGCCTGTCTGCTCACGCCAGCCCAGCCTCTGTCCTTTCTACCACCTTGTGAGTTAGGGAGGACATGGAACCTCAGAGAGGCTTAGCAACTTGTCCAGGGTCAAACAGCTAGCAGGCCAGGGACCCAGGACCCAGAGCCTTGCAGTCATGTGTGTCTCTCACTACCGTCAGGCACTCACATGCAGCTTTCGAGATTTTTTTTTTTTTTTCCTTTTCCTTTTCCTAAAGCTAATATTGTTTTCTTAGTATTTTTCCCATAAATGGTTCACTTAAAATTTTTAAGTAAGTTTATTTTCAAAGGACTCTACCATGAATAGAAAATGAGGATCAGATACCCATAAACTGAAGTAGGGTGACCAACCTTCCCTGTCCCCGTTTGCCTGGGACCGAGGCAGTTCTCTGGACATGGAAATTTTCAGTTTTAAAATTGGGATGGTCCTAGCAAACAGGGTTGAGTTGCTTACCCTGAATGGAAGGCAAGTTTAAAAAAGAAAACTGTGTAAATGAGCCAGATTATTAAACTGTGGCCTGCCACAGGCTGGGAGCCTAGCGTTTGGGACTTGGAGAACCTCTTTACTGCCATCTCCTCAAAAGTCCCAGGGTCCATTCTGATTGGCTTGGCTTGGTCATGTGCTCCAACTGAGCCAATCCTTGTTGCCAGGGGAATGCACAGTTCTGATTGGTGAGCTCAGCTCAATGAGCTTCCTGGCTCCAAAGCCAAGGGATAGTTCCTCCAAAGAGGGGGGGTGGGAGTCCAGTGCTTAAGATTTCACCTCCCAATCCAGAGGACCCAGGTTCGATCCCTGTTTGGGGAACTAAGATCCCACATGCTTGACATAGGCAAAAATTAAAAACTAATTTCTTTTTTTTAAGTGAGGGCATTTTTTTTACCAGGAGGAAGCCCCCCAGGCAGACACAAAACAGCAGTTGACACCCCCATTTTCATAGGAACAGTCTCCTCTTACTCTTCCAGGCCTTGGTTCCCAACCTGCTTCTTGCTCCCTGTGCCCCTTCCCTTCTCTGCATCAACAAAATGGAGGGTTGAGGGAGGTTGACTTGAATGATCTCTAAGAATCTTCCAGGCTTTGACATTGTGAGATTTGTCTTCCCTAGAACAATTATTAGGTGGAATATAGTGGTTGTTACTGTTTTTGTCCCTTTCAGTTGCTCAGAGATAGATGAGAAAAGGGGAGGTCAAATAGCATGAATAAAGGAGCACAAGACGTTTCCAGACTCAAATCCCAGAGGTCACTCTTCCTGGCTCTGTGATTTTGAGCAAGTCACTTCATTCTCTGAGCCTGTTTCCTCATCTCTAAAATGTAAGAAAGATAGAACCTATTTAGAAAGGTTACAATGAGGATTAAAAATGGCAGAAAGTCTTTCTAAAGGGAATATGTCTGCAAGGAGGCATTTGGGGGCATGAAACAGAAAAGCAAGTCAAACTGGCAAACGCAATGAAGGGCATTTATTGGATGGTGTAACAGAAAAGTCTCAGTGAGTTTTGATCCAGGGGTGAAAGAGGAGTCACATGTCTTTTTAGTGTCTATGATTAATTCTGCTTTGCCCTTCTCTGTGAGTCAGTTTTGTTCTTGGGCTGGTTCCCCTCACAAGAGCCCTAAAGGTAATTCTAGACTTCACGTTTGCATACAATGTCATCCAGAAGAAAAGAGATCGCCCAGCATTCCAGCAAAAGTCTCAGAAGTCAATCTCATTGGACTAGTTTAAGTCACATGTCACACTCTGAGCAATCTCAGTGGTTAGAGGATGCAGTATGCTGATTGGCTTATCGCTGGGGCAGGAGTGGAGTCAGCCTCCTGAGGCCCAAATGGATCTCTAGCTGACCAGGAAGAGGACGGGAAGGGAAAAAAGCATGCTGGGAATGATGCAATAAGAGGCTGAAGATTACCAGAGACTCTAGTGATGACAAGGATGAAAGAGTTCTCAGGGACATTTCTTGTCCTTCACTATCATTTACACAGAGGAAACTGAGGCTCAGGGAAAAGAGGTGCCAGGTGGGTGTCACCTAGAAAATATGAACTGAGATCTGCCTTTGGTGGGTTGCTGTTAGATCACATTGAGATAATAATAATGCTTTAAGAAGGAAAAGAAGGACTAAAATGCACTGTATACCTACTCCATGCTAGATTTTCTACCCTCATCGTGTCATTTAATCCTTGTACTCATTCTGTAGGTTCTGTCATTGCCCCCATTTTACAGATGTGAAATGTAACATCGAACAACTCAAAGTGACCTGCCCAGAGTCACACATGCTAGGACATGGTGCAAGTGGGGTACCAAGCTGCTTGTATATGAATTCCCATCAGAAGGACACTTGCATTTCATGGGACTTCCCTGGTGGTCCAGTGGCTAAGACTCAGCTCCCTATAGAGGGGGCCTGGGTTCGATTCCTGCCCAGGGAACTAGATCCCACTTGCTGCAACCAAAGCTCCCCCATGGCGCAAGGAAGATCGAAGCTCCCGCATGCTGCAACTAAGACCCAGTTCAGCCAAATAAAAAATTTAGAAAAAAGGCCACTTGCATTTCGTGTGGACCACCTGTGTGCCAGATGCTTCCCTGGACACCATCTCTTGCCTGAGGACTCAGTGGGCCTGTCCCCATTTTGCCAAAAACCCGGTCTGTCTGTGTTCTATTGTGTGCTAAGTCATTCAGTCGCCTCCGACTGTGACCCTGTGGGCTGTAGCCTGCCAGGCTTCTCTATCCATGGAATTTTCCAGGCAAGACTACTGGAGTGGGTTGTCGTTTCCTCCTCCAGGGGATCTTCCCAACCCAAGGATTGAACCCGCGTCTCCTGTGCCTTCTGCATTGCAGGAGGATTCTTTACCAGCTAAGCCATAGGGTAGCCCCTGTGGAAGGGGGTTTGTTCTCAGGAGATATCAGAAATTCCTTCTTGGCTTCCAGAAATGGTCTGTTTTTCAAGTTGTATTTGCTAGCGGGGACTTTGTGACTTGTCTCTTCCTCTTTCTGTATCCTGCTCCTCGTACCATGCCCCCAACCTTTTCTGGCCTGGCAGTGCCCCATTGGGAGGTTCTGCGTCTCTAAGCTTCCTGATACGCAGCCCTGGGGCTGGCCGAGGAAATTTATCTGGACTCCCCGGCCTTTGTCTCCCTGGGCCCCAGGGCTCAGCCCCGCCCCCAGCTGCCCCCTCCCGGGCCCCTCCCCAACACTGGTTTGGGGCCAATGTTTGGGCTGCTGTGGCCCTGGCCAGGCTCGAAAAAGGAATTATTTCTGTCTCCTTGCATAGTTCTCAGACCAATTCCCAAAATGGGAAGTGGCCTGGGAGGTGGGGAGGGCCTCCCCACCCCCAGCTCCGGTGAAGGAGGGAGGAAGGGAGAACTTGGCAGAGCTGTGAGAAAGGAAGGGGCCCAGCCAAGGACTCCACGCACCACCCCCAAACACACACACACACACACACACACACACACACACACACACTACAGCCCTTCTCCAGCCCGGCAGCCTGTAAAAAATAGGAAAGCTTTAGGGTGGTCCCAGGCCCTCAGCTACTTCATAGGAAGAAAGGGCTCCAGGGATGGAACAGGGCATGGTGAAAATAAAGACACGGGGAATGTGTGTGGACCCCATGCCCAGTACTGTTAGGGGACTGAGGCTAAGGAAAGAGGAGGCACAAGCTGGAAAATTGCCTCCAATCCCGGCTGAGGGAGGGGCAGCTAGCCTGCCCAGAATGCTGTGCTCCCGCCTGTTGAGCCTGGTCTTCCCCGCTCCTCTTCTTAGAAGGCTTCCCTGACTGTACAGGTGTTTGTGTCAGGGTCCTGCAAGGGGTGTTCAGACCCCTAGATGGTTATTCCGTGACCACCTGTTTCCCAACATCCTTCACAGGGTCCAGTTACTACTCTGCCCAGCCTGTATCATTATGATGACCAACTGGGTCACTGGCAGGGGTCAGGGGGCAGGTTGGGCCGGACTGGCTGGATTGTTGACCAAACCACTGACTAGAGGAGGAATGTCTGAGTGATTGGCCTGGCGGTTGCCTGACTTCCTGATGACCTGTCCATCTAACAAACTGGTCACACGCCCAAGTCACTGTTGGTCTGTCTGTCTTCCTGCCTGGGTGTCTGGTTGACTGGACGGTTACCTGACTGGATAAACAGTTGTCTGACTGTGTCTTTCTGTCCAGCTAGGTGTCGGCCTGACTCACCTGTGCTGACTGAGCGGGTGATGGACTCTTTTTCTGTCTCCAGGCTGGCTGAGTGGTTGCAAAACTGAATGGCTCCCTGTCTGACAACACTGGCAGAGCTCTGACTGAAAGGATGACTGACTGACCGAGTGTTGTAGCTCACTAATTGAATGCATAACAAGCGGTCCGTCTCCTTGTTTAAACACCTTTGTGAGTGTCTCACTGACTGGCCATCTGTCTGCCTAGGTGTCTGACCCAGTGGTTTACTGACCGCCTGATGGTCTGCCTGTCTCCATGTCTCTCTGACTGGCTGACAGTCTGTCGGGCTATCAGTTTTCCAGGGTGTTTGGCTGTAATTAGATGTATGACCAAGTGTATTTCTTCATCTCCTGGTCTGCCTGCCTGGCTGGCTGTCTCCATGTCTGACTGGCAAGAGGGTTGACAGCCTGTTTGTCGACCTGTCTGCTGGGTGTCTGTTGTATCTGACTAATGTCTGTCTGTCTGTCTGACTGACTGACCGAGTGGCCATTCGTTTCTCTGTCTGACTGACCGTGTGCCTGATCAAATGGCTGAATGACTGACTCGTATCTGCCTCTCTCTGTGTCCAACTGACAAGATGGCTGACAGGATGACTGGTTGTTTTTTCGCCTCCACGTCCCACTAACTGGCTTACTGGACGTTTGACCCTTGACTCCCCAACTAGGACACAGCTCACAGGCTGTCCCCGGTAGTGACAGGGCTTGAAGGACGCACAGCTGGAACACCCCCAGCCCGCCTCAGCAACCACGCTTCCCGCCATCTCTTCACGTACCACCCCCATGTGCCCCCTTAGCCCCCGCCACCCGCAGGAGCTAACATCCTTTGCCCTCCAAAGGAGGGAAGGGAACTGGGTGGGAAACTCAGCATCTGCTCCATCTCCACGATTTCAAACTGTCTGCACTCTGGGCAGGAGGAGGGAGTCGTGATGAATGTGTGTCCCTCACCCCATCCCCCGGCCCTGTTTTCGGGGAACCCCCAGAGGCCGTACAGAGGAAACATGCTTCAGGGAGATCACAGGGTCTTGCTCCCAGTGGGCTGAGTACCGCCCCGGCCCTGCCGCCCTTGGAAGAGGGGGATCCTTTTCAATCTTTACACTCGTGTTGTTCTCACACGGGCAGATTCCCAGGCTGGCCGTCTGAGGGGCAGGCAGCTGCCGCCCGGGGAGACAGATTCCTTCTGCCAGCAGCCCTCCTCCTCCCACAGGGAGCTCCACGGCCCCTCAGAATGGGGCCAGGCTGTGGGGAGTGGGTCAAGCTTAGCCGAGAAAGAGGAGGGCCCTGTCCTTTCCCACTGGTGGAGCTTCCTCCTGACGACAGAACTCTCCCAGCTGCGGGGCGGCTGTCTGCCCTCCCTTCCTTAAAGACAGGATCCTGCCAATGTGTTTTATTTCAGGGTAATTACTGTGCATGACTATGGGAGGAGATGGGCAGGGAGAAAAAGGAGGGGTTTTAGAGCCTTTGGATGGAAAGGGGCCTCCCAAGAATCTAGCTCCATCTAAATCATGCCTTCCTTAGCTTCTTCAGGGCTCCCCAGGTCCCACCAGGCTGCCCCCGCTGCCTCCCAGAAGCGGCAGTCTGGACGATGTTCACACAGGTTAAGGGATGGATTGGTCCAAGCTCAGGGAACAGTGGGACGAGGGAATTCTGGAAGATCTCCAGACCCCTGGATGGTAGACAGCAGCAGCTGGTGATGGTGCTCTGTACCTGAGGCCAAGGTAAAGCTCAGCATATGCCCAGGAGCAGGGCTCTCTGCCTGTGACCAAGGTCATGGCTCACCCTAGGGCCAAGTCAGAGTTGACTCTGTGGCCAGAATTTAGGATCTGTCAGTGACCAGTTTCCGGGCTCAAGCAATGAGCAAGATCAGGATTGAGAGTGTGACCAGGACCAGGGCTCAGGGTGATGCAGGTCAGGGCTAATTCTTGACAAGGATCAGAGCTAAATTGGAGACTGAGGTCAGTGTGTGACCTGGATCATAGCTCTCAGCGTAAGAGTAGGTCTGTGACCAGAACTGGGGCTCAGACCATGACCGAATTGAGAGCTCTGTTGTAAGCAGGGTCAGGGCTTAGACTGGGATCAGGATCATGAACGAATCTGTGGCCAGAATCAGAATTCAGTGTGACCAGGATTAGAACTTAGTTTGTGACCCAGGGCAAGGCTCCTGTAGGAACCGGAACTAGATTCAGTCTGGATCCTTGGGCTCTAAGAGTCAACTCAAGTCCTCATCCTAAAGGACAGGCAGGCAGAGGCACTGTGAGTTCCTGGCAGTTCCTGCCCCTCCTGCTCCCTCCTGCCCCTGGGCTCCGGGGGCAAAGCCAAGGTGCCGCGTGCGCCTCGGGGTCAGGTGAGCTACAGAAGGATGCTCCCTCGCCCTTGTGTGTTCTGCTGGAGGTGGGACCAGAGAGCCATCCTCAGGTCTGGAGAAGGGTGTAGAGGCAGAGGAGTGCCCCTGATGAACAGGGAAGAGGAGGAAAAAGAGAAGAAAGTCATGAAAGGAAGCATTTACAAGTCTGGGATCTAGAGTAGACAGCCCAGGTTTCAGTTCTGGTTCTGCCACTTACAGCTGTGTGACGTTGGGCAGTTACTCATCCTCTCTGTGCCTTTGCTTTCTTATCTGTAACATGCGGATAAAAATCCTACTGACCTCATGAAAGTGAAAATGTTAGTCACTCAGTCGTGTCCACCTCTTTGCAATCCCATGGACTGCAGCCCGCCAGGCTCCTCTGTCCATGGGATTCTCCAGGCAAGAATACTGGAGTGGGTAGCCACACCCTTCTCCAGGGGATCTTCCCAACCCAGGAATCGAACCCAGGTCTCCTGCATTGCAGGCAGATTCTTTACTGCCTGAGCCACACTTTAAGTCCATTTACTTCATAGGGTTGAAGTAAGGACTAAGTAAATTAATATGTGTAAAATGCTAACAGAGTGCCTTGTTGTTGTCAGTCACTAAGTTGTGTCCGACTCTTTGTGACCCCATGAACTGCAGTATGCCGGCTTCCCTGTCCTCCCCTATCTCCCAGAGTTTGCTCAGACTCATGTCCATTGAGTCTGTGATGCCATCCAACCATCTCATCCTCTGTCGCCCCCTTCTCCTCCTGCCCACAAAGTGCCTGGTAGGTTGTAAGTTCTGGGTTATAATTGTATTAGTTCCAAAGCCACACGGGGCCACACCCTGTGAACAGCCTAGGAGGGAAGTCCTATCAGGGGAGAGAGGGCTTGAGCCTAGGCTCCTGACCCCTGGCCAACTCCCCAGATCCGTAAGCCCTCTCTCTGTTAAGTTCCGATGCCCCTGTAATCTCCTGGACACCATCGTTGTATCACGAATAATGCTGGTAGTGGATCTGTGCTCCCAACCATAGTATCTACCCCTCGAGGGCTGGTTTCTCATCTTTCCTGCTTAATGCTGTACTCTTAGCACCCAGCGTAGCAGCTGCACACAGTAGGTGCTCAAGAAACAGTTACTGAATATGTGATCATAATGAAGGCATCCAGGCGCTGTGCTTTGCCTCTGATTTTTTGATCCAATCTTTTAAAACCTGATCATTAAAATGAATGCACCTACCCAGTGAAGACGAATTCAAATGATACCAAAGGGTATAAATGGAAAGATAGCAATCTCACCCCCACATCTCCAGGTTCAGGAAAAAAAAAATTTTTTTGTACTTCTTTTAAAAATCTTTTTCATGTGTTTGTTATTTTCATACTCTAACATTTCACAAGCACTGCAGAAATAAGGATTTTTGTCTGTTTTGTCCACTGCTATATTCCCACTGCTTAGAACAGAGCCTGGCAAGGAGCGCGTTTTCAATAAGGGTATGCTGAAAATTCAATTTTTTTCTAATACCAATGGAATTATGTCATACATCCTGCTCTGTACCTTGTTTTTTAACTCCTAATAAATTAATAAACCTTAGAGCTCTTTCCACATCAGCAAAAACACATTTACCTCATTTGTTTTTAACGGCTACATAATCATCCAGGCCATGGATGAACCGTAATTTATTTAAGTAGACCCTCCATTGAGGTAGTTTCTGTTTTTTCATATTTCTTTTAATTTAATGTAATTATTTTTGACTGAGCTGAATCTTTATTGCTGCATGAGGGCTTTCTCTAGTTAAGACAAGCAGGGGCTGCTCTCTAGTTGCGGTGTGCAGGCTTCTCATTGAGGTAGCCTCTCTTATTGCAGAACATGGACTCTAGGGCTATCGAGCTTTAATAGTTGTGAATCACAGGCTTAGTCGCCCCGGGCCATGTGGACTCTTCCCAGGCCAGGAATCAAACCTGTGACCCCTGCATTGGCTGGCAGATTCTTAACCGCTGGACCACCAGGGAAGTCCTGGTTTCCATTTTTGTGAAACCACACACTGACTCTGCAAGTGGTTGTCTCTGATTCTGACTAAGACAACATCTCAGAGGGGTTGTCACTTGCCCTAGCTCACCCAGCACACCTCCAGACCCACTCCACCACCACACTGAGGCCCACCACTGAGTTTTTCCATCACCAACTCAGAGAAAGCTGCCCTGCAACACTTTTATCTCCTTCACAGGGTATGGACCTTCAGCAAGGGTCTCCCAGACTTTGCAATGCTTCCCAAGAACCTAACGCGGACTCAGGAGAGTAAGAGGCTAGATGGACCTGGGATCCATTCCTCCAGAGCTGTGGTTCAGGCAACAGTTCTCAGCCAGGGGTGTTTTGCCACCCAGGGGACACTTGGCAATGTATGGAACATTTTTGGTTATCCCACCCAGGACGATGGGTGCTATTGGCATCTAGTGGGTAGAGGACAGGGATGGTGCTAAACATCCTCCAGTGCACGACCCTCTAGACAAGAAAGATCCAGCCCCATGGTGCCTTGGTGGAGAAACCCTGTGTGAACGGCGTGGACTCTGGCCCAGACTTCCTGGAACCGAAGGAAGTTTATCAGCTGAGAGATCTTAGGCAAGCTGTTTAACCTCTCTGTGCCTGTTTCCTTATCTGTAAAATGGGGATAAGAATAGGGACTCTCGGGACTTCCCTGATGGTCTGGTGGCTAAGAGTCCGAGCACCCAATGCAGGGGCCTGGGTTTGATCCCTGGTCAGGGAACTAGATTCCCACACGCCACAGCTAAAGACCCTGCGTGCCCACACTGAAGATTCCATGGGCCGCGACTAAGACAGGGCATGGCCAAATAATAAATAAATAAAGGAGCAAATGAAAGAAGATGCCCTTTCTTCCAAACTTATATGTATTAGGTTTGTAGAGCACTTTGGCAAGAGCTTACCTATGGTAAGCTCTCAGTATATGAGACCATAACTGGAATCCTTGCCCTGAGAATCTAGGTGTCAGAGTGAGCTGGAGGAAGATGTGCTCTGTAGTGAAAACAGGGCAGCCAGGCCGTTCCCTGCTCCGCAGCCCAGCCTCCCTCAGGGAGTGTGACCATAGTCCACAGATAGAAATAGAAGCCCCTGGATGCTACTGACCTCTGATGGGTCAGGAATGGAGAAAAAAATGCTCAGAAGACCGTTTCCATTTTGGGGGCTGAAAAAGCAGCTCCCAGGGGACCCTCAGATGGCGAGGATTTTCCAGAAGCTGAGCATGGAAAGGTCTTAGAGACCAACAATCCCAAGCTATTAATTTTACAGATGGGGAAACTGAGGCCCAGAGAAGTGGGTAGGACTTGCTCATACAGCAAGGCAGTGGCAGATCTGAGCTGCTGCTGCTGCTGCTGCTAAGTCGCTTCAGTCATGTCCCACTCTGTGCGACCCCAGAGACAGCAGCCCACCAGGCACCCCGTCCCTGGAATTCTCCAGGCAGCAACACTGGAGTGGGTTGCCATTTCCTTCTCCAATGCATGAAAGTGAAAAGTGAAAGTGAAGTCGCTCAGTCATGTCCGACTCGTAGCGACCCCATGGACTGCAGCCTGCCAGGCTCCTCCATCCATGGGATTTTCCAGGCAAGAGTACTGGAGTGGGGTGCCATTGCCTTCTCCACAGATCTGAGGAGCTCCACCCAAAGGCCCTTCTCAGGCACAGACCGATATCCAGGTTATAGTCATTTTTCCCTCTTTGATGAGAGGCCCTGGAGTCCAGCCTGCCTGGAAAGCAACGTCATATAAGTGTTCACAGGCACAGCTTTGACCTCAGACAGACCTTGGTTCAAATCCCAGTTCTACCAGTTACCTGCCATGACCTTGAGTAGGCCACGTACAATTCTCTGAGCCTCAGTAAAATGGGCATTAGCATTTTTTGTCATTGAAAGGGTTAAGACAATGCCTGGGGGCTCTAGCACGTTGCTGGTGGAACGCAAATTGGCCAAATTTCTTTGCAGGATGATCTGACATTTGGGAACACTTAAAAGGCATCTGGGGACTTCCCTGGTGGTCCAGTGGTTAAGACTCCACGCTCCCAATGCATGGGGCCCAGGTTCCATCTCCGGCCAGGGAACTAGATTCTGTATGCCAAAACAAAGACCCTGAGTGCCGCCACTAAGACCCAGCTCAGCCAAATAAGTAAATAAAAAGAAATATTTAAATTAAAAGATAAATGACATCTGCCATTTCTACTCCTGGATCTCCTGGAGGGCATGGCAACCCGCTCCAATATTCTTGCCTGGAGAATCCCATGAACAGAGCAGCCCAGCAGGCTATAGTCCATGGGGTTGCAAAGAGTCAGACATAACTGAATGATTGAACACACACGCGGAACACACACATGTACACAGCTATGCCCTCTGCTGCTGCTGCTAAGTCACTTCAGTCGTGTCCAACTCTGTGCGACCCCATAGACAGCCACCCACCAGGCTCCCCTGTCCCTGGGATTCTCCAGGCAAGAACACTGGAGTAGGTTGCCATTTCCTTCTCCAATGCATGAAAGTGAAAAGTGAAAGTGAAGTTGCTCAGTCGTATCCAACGCTTAGCGGCCCCATAGACTGAAGTCTACCAGGCTCCTCTGTCCATGAGATTTTCCAGGCAAGAGTACTGGAGGGGGGTGCCATTGCCTCACATGTGGGAAATATATGTACTTGGATAATCTTTGCAAGGTTGAGAAATGTGGCCTAAGACGGGACTGGTTGAAGGATTTATGGGACATGAACACAAAGTCTTTGACACAATAATTTAATTAATTTTGAGACTTTGTGTGTACTGATCTGTAACAACCTCCAAGACATATCATTAAGTGAATAAGTAAGATCCTGAAAAGTAGGTATAAAGGGTGCTACCTTTTTGTGGGGAAAGAAAAATATGAAGTGAAGTGAAGTTGCTCAGTCGTGTCTGACTCTTTGTGACCCCATGGACTATAGCCTACCAGGTTCCTCCATCCATGGGATTTTCCAGGCAAGAATACTCAAGTGGGTTGCCATTTCCTTGTCCAGGAGATCTTGCCAACCCAGGGGTTGAACCCAGGTCTCCCGCATTGTAGGCAGACGCTTTACCGTCTGAGCCACCAGGGAAAATATAAATGCTATGTATGAATAGTACATTAGTCAGGAAGGCATGCAGCTGCAAGGAACAGAACATTCAACAAACAATGAGTGAACAAACACAACAGAAGTCCAGAGTTGGGTAGACCAGTGCCAGCCCAAATTCCCAAGGATTCAAGCATCTTCCTTCTTCCCCATTTAGAGTGTGTGGCTTTGATCCTTGTGGTTTCAAAATGGCTGCGCTGCCTCCAGGCATCGAGTCCACATTCCAGGCAGGAAGGAAAATGAGGGACAAAGAGCAAAAGGAAAATAAAAAGACAAGTCTTCTTTTCTAGGTGCTTTGTCTTTGCGGGGAAGTAGAAAGGGATGCCTTGCCCAGAGACTTTTGCCTACATTTCACTGCACAGAACTGAGGGCTGGTCCTTGTTGGGATTCTGTTAGTAAGCTGGAGGATGGATATTGAGTAGGGGTCCACCACTCATAGCTCATCACTGGAAGGATCCATAAGAAACTGGGGACAGTGCTTGGTTCCAGGGAGGGGAGCTGAACCACAAGGAATGGGGACAGAGGGAGATTCCCCCCTTTAGCTGTATGTATATCATCTTGTACAGTTTTGATTTTCAAATGATATACATGTATTACCTTCTCAAAAAATATTATTTATGTAAAAATGTAATTTAGAAAAAAGGCAATGTCTACAAAATGCCTGGAATATAATAGGCTGTTAGTAAAACTGACTTTCTATTTAAGCACTTGTTTTAGCATCAGATGTGGAATAGATTGCCAGGTCTGCCACATCTAAGGCAGGTATCTTCACGATCTAGGGCAGGTATCTTCATCTTTCTGTGCTCCCATTTCCTTGAACAAGATACAGAAAAACACATTCTTTGAGCGGCTGGCAGAGAATTCCTCCCAGGAGCCCAGTGCTGTTGCCGAGACCTCTTTAAATAAGTGAGCTTCTGGAGGCAGTGGGGGTGCAGCCAATGCTTCCCAGGAAGGGAGTGAAATTATGCTTCGTGAGATAAACAGAAGAATTGCTGGTGGGAATAGGCCATTGTTGTTCAGTCGCTCAGTCGTGTCCAACTCTTTGCAACTCCATGGACTGCAGCACACCAGGCTTCCCTGTCCTTCACTATCTCCCAGAGTTTGCTCAAACTCAAGTCCATTAAGTTGGTGATGCCATCCAACCATCTCATCCTCTGTTGCCCCCTTCTCCTCCTGCCCTCAACCTTTCCCAGCATCAGGGTCTTTTCCAATGAGTAGGTTCTTTGCATCAGGTGGCCAAAGTATTGGAGTTTCAGCTTCAGCATCAGTCCTTCCAATGTATATTCAGGATAGGTTTCCTTTAGGATTGACTGGTTTGATCTCTTTCTGTCCAAGAATCTTCTCCAGCATCATAATTTGAAAGCATCAGTTCTTCAGTGCTCAGCCTTCTTCATGGTCCAACTCTCACATCCATACATGACTACTGGAAAAACCACAACTTTGACTATATGGACCTTTGTTGGCAAAGTGATGTCTCTGCTTTTTAATACACTGTCTAGGCTTTTCATAGCTTTTCTTAAGTGCCAACCATGTGCCAGGCACTGTTCCAAGTGCTCTTACATACATTTGTTCACTTAACCCAGACAATAGTCATTCAAGGGGTCTATTATTATTACCATTTTATAGATGAAGAAACTAAGTCTGGGCACTTCCCCAGGCAGTCCAGTGATTAAGACTCTGAGTTTTGAATGCAAGTGGCGCATGTTCCATCCCTGGTGGGAAACTGGGCTCCTGCATGCCATGTGGTGCGGCAAAAAAAAGAAAAAAGAAAAAAGAAACTGAGTCTGCAGTTAAGTCTGCCAGAATGACAGTGCCGGATGGAGTTGGGTTTCTCATGGAAATTGGTAGTAGAGGCTGAGCCAGGGCCCAGGTGGGGCCAGGACACCTGGTCACAGGAGAGAGATGCAGCAAGGATCCTCAGTCTACGCTTTCATAGGAGTTTTCAGGGTTCTGGGTAGGGTCTGTGGATTGGGTGTTGACCTTGGACAGTGCAAGGAGTTCAGACTGATCATTAGGTAGGAAGCCCCCTCTCTAAAAGTCCCTGCAAATGCCAGGGCTGTAGGGAGGTGCAGGCAAGTCCAAGGATGGGATGGTGCACTCCACGCCAGCCCCTGAGCACTTCCCACACCTCCTCTTTCAGCCTCCAGGCCAGGCCCCCATCATCTCTCACCTGGCCCATCATGGTAGCCTCCTCCCTGGTTTCCCAGCTTCCCTCCTGCCGACTTCCACCCCCAAGTCCACTCTCCATCCCCAGCCAAAGGGCGTCCACGAACACCTGAGTCAGAACCCATCCCCGCTCTGTTCTCAACTGCCTCATGGCTCCCACCTCACTCAGAATAAGGCTACCGTTCTCAGCACAGCCTACCAACCCCTCCGTGATCCAGCCCCCATCAATTCTCTGGTGTCGCCTCCTGCTACCCTCCCCCTGGCTCCTTACATTCCAGCCCCACTGGATTTTTTTTAAAACTTTTTTGGGGGGGAGGGGGGAGCTGCATGTGATCTTTAGCTGCGGCATGTGGGATCTAGTTCTGTGACCAGGAACTGAACCCAGACCTCCTGCATTGGGAGTGTGGAGTCTTAGCCACTGGACCACCAGGGAAGTCCCCAGCCCCACTGGATTATTGCTCCTGCCTCAGTGCCTTTGCACTTGCTGTTTCTCCAGGTGCTGTCCCACCAGATATCAGTGACTCCCTCCATCTCTTCACTCAGGTTCAAATGTCACCTCCTCAGAGTGGCCTTCCTGAGTGCCTTGTCCCTGCCACCTATCCCTGTCTTCCCTTCCTGCTTTATTTTTCTTCTCTCCACAAGTCAAATGACACTTTTATTTGTTCCCTTGTCTCCTTCTTGTTACTTCCTGAGAGGCCAGGCATTTTGTTTTACTCACTCAGCTCATAAATATATCTATCTATCTGCATACACATCCACATATATATAACAGTTCTGTTGAGATATTGAGATGTATCATTTACCCATTTAAAATGTACAATTCAATCATTTTCAGTATATACAGAGCGGTGCAACCATTACCATAATCAATTTTAAAGCATTTTAAAAATAGTTTTGTTTGATAAGAGGAGAACCTCGCTCACACAAATGCTCTATCATTTTATTTTTTTGGCCGCACCGCACAGCATGTGGGATCTTAGTTCCCTGACCGGGATCGAACCCAAACCCCCTGCAGTGGGAGCATGGAGTCTTAACCACTGGAACAGCAGAGAAGTCCCTGAAGCATTTTTGTCATCCCAGAAAGAAAACCCGCACCCACTAGCAATCACTCTTCCATTTCCCCACCCCCTTTCCAGTCCTAGGCAAACACTGATCTGTTTCTGTCTCTGTGGTTTGCCTCTTCTGCACATTTCACCTAAGTGGGGTCATGCAGTATGCAGCCTTCTGTGTCTGGCTTCTTTCAAGTGCATAATGTTCTCAAAGTTCTTCCACGTAACATGTATCAGTAGTTCACTCGTTTCTATGGCTGAGTAACATTCCATTGTATGGAGGATGCTGCACTTTGCTTATCCTTCAACAGCTGATGGATGTTCAGGTTGTTTCTTCCTTTGGCTATGATAAATAATGCTGCTGTGAACTTTAGTAAACAAGTTCTTACGTGGACATAGGTTGTCACTTCTCTTGGCTATATGCTCAGGAGTGGATTGCCGGATCATTTGGTAACTCTATGTTTAACCTTCTGAGGAGCTGCCAGACTGCTTCCCAAAGTGGCTGTGCCTTCCTGCATTCCCACCAGCAATATTTGAGAGTTCCACTTCCTCTACACTTGTTCAGTTCAGTTCAGTTCAGTCACTAAGTCGTGTCCAACTCTTTGCGACCCCATGAACCGCAGCACGCCAGGCCTCCCTGTCCATCACCAACTCCCAGAGTTACCCAAACCCATGTCCATTGAGTTGGTGATGCCATCCAACTGTCTCATCCTCTGTTGTCCCTTTCTTCTCCTGCCCTCAATCTTTCCCAGCATCAGGGTCTTTTCAAATGAGTCAGCTCTTCACATCAGGTGGCCAAAGTATTGGAGTTTCAGCTTCAACATCAGTCCCTCCAATGAATACCCAGGACTGATCTCCTTTAGAATGGACTGGTTGGATCTCCTTGCAGTCCAAGGGACTCTCAAGAGTCTTCTCCAACACCACAGTTCAAAAGCATCAATTCTTCGGCGCTCAGCTTTCTTTATAGTCCAACTCTCACATCCATACATGACCACAGGAAAAACCATAGCCTTGACTAGACGGACCTTTGTGGGCAAAGTAATGTCTCTGCTTTTGAATATGCTGTTTAGGTTGGTCATAACTTTCCTTCCAAGGAGCACATGTCTTTTAATTTCATGGCTGCAATCACCATCTGCTGTGATTTTGGAGCCCAGAAAAATAAAGTCAACCAATGTGTCCACTGTTTCCCCATCTATTTGCCATGAAGTGATAAGACCGGATGCCATGATCTTCGTTTTCTGAATGTTGAGCTTTAAGCGAACTTTTTCACTCTCCTCTTTCACTTTCATCAAGAGCTTTTTGGTTCCTCTTCACTTTCTGCCATAAGGGTGGTGTCATCTGCATATCTGAGGTTATTGATGTTTTTCCCGGCAAACTTGATTCCAGCTTGTGCTTCCTCCAGCCCAGTGTTTCTCATGATGTACTCTGCATTTAAGTTAAATAAGCAGGGTGACAATATACAGCCTTGACGTACTCCTTTTCCTATTTGGAACCAGTCTGTTGTTCCATGTCCAGTTCTAACTGTTGCTTCCTGATCTACATATAGGTTTCTCAAGAGGCAGGTCAGGTGCTCTGGTATTCCCATCTCTTTCAGAATTTTCCACAGTTTATTGTGATCCACACAGTCAAAGGCTTTGGCATAGTCAATAAAGCAGAAATAGATGTTTTTCTGGAACTCTCTTCCTTTTTCGATGATTCAGCGGATGTTGGCAATTTGATCTCTGGTTCCTCTGCCTTTTCTAAAACCAGCTTGAACATCTGGAAGTTCACAGTTCACGTATTGCTGAAGCCTGGCTTGGAGAATTTTGAGCATTACTTTACTAGTGTGTGAGATGAGTGCAATTGTGTGGTACTTTGAGCATTCTTTGCACTGTCTTTCTTTGGGATTGGAATGAACACTGACCTTTTCCAGTCCTGTGGCCACTGCTGAGTTTTCCAAATTTGCTGGCATATTGAGTGCAGCACTTTTACAGCATCGTCTTTCAGGATTTGAAATAGCTCAACTGGAATTCCATCACCTCCACTAGCTTTGTTTGTAGTGATACTTTCTAAGACCCACTTGACTTCACATTCCAGGATGTCTGGCTCTAGGTCAGTGATCACAACATCTTGATCTACACTTCTTACTGTTTTGTTTTTTTTTTTAATTCTAGCCATCCTAATGGGTATGAAGTGGAATTTCCCATTGGTTTTTTTTTTAATTTTTTAAAATTTATTTGACTGCACTGGGTCTTAGTTGCAACATACAAACTCTTAACTGCAACATGTGAGATCTAGTTCCCTGACCAGGGCCTGAACCCAGGCCCCCTGCATTGGGAGCATGGAGTCTTAGCCATGGGACCACCAGGGAAGTCCCTTCCCAGTGTTTTTGATTTGCCTTTCCCTGATGGCTAATCATGAACATTACTTGAGAGAGTGAATTGAATGACAAAATCTACATGGCTCAGCCAACTCAATTGCTCTCCAGATTAGGACAGGGCTGAAGTCTGATGCTAAGAGGTGCCCCACCCCTGCAACACACACACACACACACACCATCGCCAGCCAGGATCTGTCTGAGGCTGGCCACTCTCCAGGGCATTCCTCCACTCTGACTGGCAGGAGTGGCTAGCTTTGAGGGCTAATCTCTAGGAAGCATCACTCAGTCTCCTCCCCAGTATTGCAGAACTATGTCTGGGTCTCCCCTCCTTCCATTTGCTCCTCAGCCTTTGTGGGAGCTGCTGCTACCTCCTGAAAAAAAAAGTGAGGCTCTGACTTCTGGGCCCTGGGACACCATCTGAGCCCTATGCCAACTCAGTCAGTGGGGAGGTTCCAGCATGGCCAAGACTCAGCCCACGGAGCTCTTCCTGTAGTGGGAGAGTTACATAGTGCACATGTGGACAAACATGGAAGGTGATCTCAGGAAGGGATAAGTGCAGTGAAGAAGAGTAGAGAAAAGGGAAGAGTAGAGAAAAGGGAAGTTGAGTGACAAGTAGAGAGGCTGCTGATTTAGATGATAATAATAGTACTAGATGTGACTTCCCAGATGGCTAATTGGTAAAGAATCTGCCTGCCAATGCAGGAGATGTAGGTTCGATCCCTGAGTCGGAAAGATCCCCTGGAGAAGAAAACGGCAACCCACTCCAGTATTCTTGCCTGGGAAATCCTATGGACAGAGGAGCCTGGTGGGCTACAGTCCATGGGGTCCAAAAGAGTTGGACAAGACTTAGCGGCTAAATAGCAATAGTACTAGACACTTCTGTGGTGTTTACCAAGGGTCAGGTGCCGTTCAAAGCAGTTTATATATATTTCCAAGTGAGGCAATCAGAGAAGCCTCTCTGTCACAGAGAAAACAGATCCTGCTCCCCCACCCCCGCCACATACACACACACACACACACACACACACACACACACACACACACACGCGCTTCATGGACATTGACTTTAAATCAGAAAACTAAGGAGCCATGTGAATTGCAGCATGAGGGCGCTCCAGAAGTGAAAGCATCAAGTGCAAATGTCCTGGGGTGGAAATGCATTTAGTAGTTTCTAGGACTGGTAGGGAGGCCAGTGTGCAGGTGTGGGAGGAAAGGGAGGGAGCAGGAGGTGAGGTCAGCAGGCTTGAGGGGAGGTGCAGATCAGGGTGAGTGACCTCGCAGGGAGACCTCTAGCAAGAACCCAGATTTGAGCCTGGCTCTCAGGACCTGTAGCCCAGGGCTCTCTTGGGGGCCACACACTCCTCTTCTGTCACACTCGCTCTCTTCTCCACTCCCAGGAGAAGGCATCTCATGGGGGTTTGTAGCTCTTCTGCCCAGAGGCTGGGAGGACACAATGTGACCCTCTTTTCCCAGCCCTGTTGGGGCCCAGCATCAGCCTTCACTGGAGCCCAGGTCCTCCACTTCCCAACTGCGTGGCCTTGGCCAAGGAATCTGACCTCTCTGGGCCTCAGGTTCCTCCTCTGCCAACTGGAGATCTCACTTCAGAAAGTCTGTGTGAGAATTAACATAGGCTGAGATCGTGACTTCCCTGGTGGTCCAGTGGTTAAGAATCCACCTAGCAGTGCAGGGGATGCGGGTTCGATCCCGGGTCGGGGAACTTAGATATCACGTGCCACGACGCAACTACTGAGCCCTCGAGCTCTGGAGCCCAAGCACCACAGCTAGAGAGTCCATGCTCTGCAACAAAAAGACCCCACATGACGCGAGGAAGATTCTGAGTGCTGCAACTAAGACCCAAAGCAGCCAAATACATACATGTATTTTTTTTTAATATATTCAAATGAAGCTTTAAAAAAAACAGGGTGAGATAGACCCAGTGCTTAGACTGACACCTTGTAAATGCTTAACAAATCTGGCTTTTATTATTTCAATTGCTTTTTCATTTTATTTTTACTCCTGGCCTATACTGTGTGTGATGGGCAGGGGTTGGGGTGCTTCTGGTTGGCATAACTTGGAGCTAGGGATCTGGGGGCAGAGGGAGGAAGGGGAGGGTCCAGGGCACAGACCCCCAGGAGGGGTCTCATCTGACATTGTAGGCCCAGTGCTAAGAGGATAAGTGAGTGAGCTGTGAGTCAGGAAGAACTTACAAGGGCACTTCCCCGGTGGTCCAGTGGTTAAGACCTCCCCTTCCAATGTGAGGGTTGCAGGTTTGATCCTTGGTCAGGGGAGCTAAAATTTTACTTGCCTCATGACTAAAAAAATAAAATAAAACAGAAGCAATACTGTAAAAAATTTAATACAGATTTTTTTTAAATGTGGTCCACATAAAAATAAATTTTTTTAAAGAAGCTTGCAGGTTACCTACGATGTGCCAGGCCTGCAGCTAGGCATAAGTGGAGTGGGGATGGAGAACCAGAGTTAGCATCACTGCGGACACCTCCCCCTCCCACTGCCACCCCCACCCTCAGGCCGGCAGCTCCAAACCGACCACAGGCACTGTCTCGAGCTCCCAAGTCCTGCAGTAGCGCTGGGCTCCACGCTCGGAAGGGCCCCACACTTTGTTTATGCTCTGCTGTCACTGTCTGGAAAATCATAATAATTTCTGAACAAGGGGCCCTGCATTTTCACTTGGCACTGGGTTCTGTATATCAGGCATCCAGCCCTGGCTGACATGGAGCTGAGCTTAGAAGGCCCCCCTTCCCTTGCCAGAGCCAGCCAAATAGATGCTTGCTTTCTGTTGGGATCTGGAGACATTATTTGATCTCTCTCATCAAGCGCCTTGTGAGTTTCCTCGGAGGGTCAAGTGTTTGTCTTTTAGAAGAACCAGAGAGCCCAGGAAACAGGGAGAGAGAGGGCTGCGCCATGCTCTAACAGGGAGGAGGTGGGGACTGCAAAGAGTTGGATATGACTTAGCAACTAAACAACCGCAACAAAAAAAGATAGGCCGGGGTTGCTGATTACCAGGGACTTTGTCCCCTGAGATTTTTCTGTAAATCACACCTCTCACTCCCAGGACCCCAGAACCTCCTGGAAGGGAAGGGAAATACCACTGGTCAGCACCACTTTGTGCCCAGAGCTTTCTCTAATGTTATTTCACCAAACTATTTCACCAAACTATCATCATTATTGGAGAAGGCAACGGCACCCCACTCCAGTACTCTTGCCTGGAAAATCCCATGGATGGAGGAGCCTGGTGGGCTGCAGTCCATGGGGTCGCTGGGAGTCGGACATGACTGAGCGACTTCACTTTCACTTTTCACTTTTATGCATTGGAGAAGGAAATGGCAACCCACTCCAGTGTTCTTGCCTGGAGAATCCCAGGGATGGGGGAGCCTGGTGGGCTGCCGTCTATGGGGTCGCACAGAGTCAGACACGACTGAAGCGACTTAGCAGCAGCAGCAGCAGCATCATTATTATTATTATCAGTCCGTTTTACACAGGTTGAAGCTGAGACTCCGTAAGGCAATGCTGATTGCTTAAGATCCCCTGGCTCGTGGGAGCAGGGGAGGGAGATGGAACAGCGGAGGGTGGCAGAAAGCAGGACCATGTTACCCTTTTCACAGGCCCTGAGAACTTTGGCCTCGCTCCCCAAAAACTACTAAATGTTACATTTGATGGCTGCATTGATACAAAGGTGAACAGAGTAAGATTACATATGAAAACATCTTCTGCAGTCTAAAAGTCCGTTGTGTTTCGGGGATTTTCCTGGTGGTTCGGCAGTTAGGACTCCTCGTTTTTCACTGCCAAGGGCCGAGGTCTGATCCCTGGTCAGTGACCTAAGATCCCTCAAGCCATGCAGCACAATCAAAAAAATTAAAAATTTGTGGTCTTCCTTCTAATTATAAAGAAGTGAGAACACTGGGGAGAGGTCCCTAGAATCCACGTGAGCCCCACACTCTGTCCCTCAGGCATTTCATAGTGAAGTTGGCCCTGGCAGGTGTAAAGGCAGAGAAAAAAGAGAAGAGAGGAGCAGGGAGAAGGTAGAGGAAGAAGAAACATCAAGACTGCAAGGAAACAGGATTGGCCGCAGCCAGGATTTTCGCTCTCTGCCCAAGCATTTGCACCCTGGGACTCGCCTCCCCTGATACTCCCCTCTCCCTGACCACCTGGACTCACCTCCTCTGGAAGCTCTCTTTTTTTTTTAATTTATTTATTTATATTATCACACTGCATTAGATGTGGGAATCTTCATTCCCTGACTGGGGATCAAACCCACGTTCCCCGCAGTGCAAGGGCAGGGTCTTAAACACTAGACCACCAGGGAAGTCCCATCTCTGGAAGCATTATCTTCCCAGCCTGCACCTGTCTGAAGCTACATCTAGATCAGCCCTGTCCCAGGACCCCCACCCCACCGGTTCTAGAAGCCACTACCCCGCTTTCCAGACTGGACCTGGGTCTTCTGCTTTATGCCATCACCTTGGCGGGCCACACCAGTCATGCAGCCAGCAACACTGTTACCTTTTGCTGCCATCAACACGGCTCTTTACTCCCGGTAAAATGACCTTAATTTATCAGGCATTATGACTAATACCAGATGGTTATGGCCATTAATATTTATGGTTTTCAGTCCCAGGAGGGGACTTGGGTGCTATCTGGCACTCTTCTCTTTGCTTCTTTTCTCAATACGGCTGCCGTTTTCCAGTGTTCTGGGTTTCAGCTTCTTAGTTTCAAAGGGAACTATCGCGTGAGGCATTTTCTTATTTCTGGATGATTCTCTCATTCCATTCCCTCATTTCCTTCTGATCCTGTAAGCAGTCTAGAAACACGCCGGATGCACTGGGGGCTCCAGGATACTGACGAAGGGCTTAGGTCACGGCTGAGCGGAAGATGGCTGCGCTGAGCTGCCAGGAGAGGCAGTGCTTCTGCCCAGGGGAAGGGGAGAGGGAGGGAGACAGCAGGGAATGTGTACATTTGCCCAGAAACAGAGCCCTGTCTCAGACACCCACGCCTTCCTCTATCTCTAATGGAACACTTTCTGGTCTTTTTATATAAGGTGGAATCTAAATCAACCCCTCCCAACACCCCATCTCTGGATTGGTTGGACAAATGGGGGTGTTTGGGGGCTCAGACTGGAGAGGACAGATCACACTCCTTCTGGCTCTTAGGTTTTGGGGGTACTGGGAGCTGATGTTGCCTGCGCTGAGAGGTGTCCTTTGTCATTTCTCCTTTTCGAATGGAAGATATGTTGCGACTGGCAGCCTGTTGCCATGGTCACTAAGGCGCTTCCTTCTGAGGGAGGGGGGGAGTGGCCTGCCTGGGGGTCTCCGGAGGGCCTCGCCCACTCCCGTTTGGGCCCCCTCTGCTGGGGCTGGACTCTCATCTCAGAACGCCTTTCTGGAGCTGCAGGCGAGTGAGGTGCCAGAAGGCCCCTGGGCTGGGATGGAGCGCTGGTATCCGGACTGAGGCCACAGTCCAGCTCCGGGAAATGGCAACCGTGCCAGAAAATGGGCACAAAGTACTGCCAAACCTCCCGATTATCTAAATGAGAAGCTGGGTTTATAGGCTCACTCTCCCAATTACTTTTATTGTTGGCAAAGACGGCACATGGTAAAATTTTTAAGAACAGCATGGGCCAAACAAAACACGTGCGTGGGCCAGCCATTTTTGTCTGGCCGGTTCAGCAGTCGTTCCGCGACCAGAGCGGAGAAGCGTCCTCCAAAACGGCAGCCCTGCTTGGCGCGCTTTTGGGGTCGCGAGGTCAGCGAATCCGGAAAACCGCTTTGTAAGGAGACACTGGAAGGCAGATTCCTAGCCACTGCTCCACCAGGCGAGTCCGTCCCTGTTCGTGTTGATCCTGGGCTCATAGAGGGGCGCGTGGCCTGCAGCTGCCCCCAGCTTGCTGAGTGCGTTTGAACTCTCCGCCCTCCCAGGGTCTGCCCATCCATCTGTCCCATGATGGGACTGGATCATTCCGGAGGGTCTGACTACTGCTCACTGACTGCCCCTCCTATGCTCATTTATTCTGTGTGACATGATGTCCACTCTGTGTGATGCCCAGAAATTTCCAGAGATTTCACAGTCAAGAGACTGCTGCCTCCGTCCATTCACGTCTTCATTACCAGTGACCTGTCGAACAGCCTCTGTGACCGTCGTCGCTGAACGGGGAATGGGGATGAAACCCTGAGGAGGATAGGCAAGATCCCTGCCCACATGAGCTCACCTCCTGCTGGTAGAGGCAGGAAAAGTGGAAGGGTCATCTGCATTTCTGCTCAGACACTGGCGAAATGCTAGGCTTGACTCATTACCTGCATTGGTTTGGACAGTGTCCTGCCTTTTTAGACTCAGCTGAGCTCTTATAGCCTCCAGGAAACCTTCCCTAACCAATTTCCCCACCCTTCTTCCACCTGCCACCCCCATGAGTCAGTATTTGCCTCTGATTTTTCAACTTCCGCACTGTTGACATCTGGATAATTCTGGAGTGGGGGCTGTCCTGTATACTATAGTATGTTTAATAGTACCACATACCTCTACCTACTAGATGCCAGTAGCACCCCTGATATGCACACACACACACACACACACATACACACACACACACACACAATTATTGCACCAAAAATGTCCTGTGGAGGGGGAAAAAAATCACCTTTGGGTAAAAACTGCTGGTTTGAGACCATTATGGTGGCCCCATTCCTTTTGCCAGTGATGGCTTAGATGTGGATATGTGATGCCACCCATCAGATCTGCTGGGACACTTCTGGAAGGGTTGTCATCTATTTCAGAAAATGATAGGCGGATGAGAAGGACTTTTTTCGTGTTCTTGGTTGTGGCCGTGTCTTCACATGATGGTCAGATGATGGCAGCCACTTTGGGTCCATGAGGTGAGTGAGCCTGGGAAAAGAGCCAATCCTCTGAGGTTGGTAGAGCAGATGGTAGAGAACTTGGATCTCTGATAATATTGTTGTGAGCCTCAGTGATGGGGTAAGTCTGTCTTGGGACATTTTGTTCCTCTGACGTTGGTAGAGCAGATGGTAGAGAACTTGGATCTCTGATAATATTGTTGTGAGCCTCAGTGATGGGATAAGTCTGTCTTGGGACATTTTGTTATGTGAAGCTATAAATCTCCTGTTTGCTTGACCCTTTCTTAGTCAGAATTTTCTACTTCGTGAACCAAGAGCATTTCTCACTGTTAATCATGCTTCAGACCTTATCTCACATGTCAACTTCCTCACAGAGATCTCCTCTGCTCCCTGATAGAAATTAGGCTGCCCTTATTATTCTGAACTTTCCTCTGGTGGCATTCATCCTAGTTTGTGTTAATATTTTGTGCATCTGTTAAGACTCATCTTCCTCTACTAGTCTGTGAGCTCCATGAGGACAAAGAACCTGTTTTATCTTTTCTTCCCACCATACGCAGTGACTAACACAGTGCCTGACACGTAGGAGACCCTCGATATATTTTTGTTGAAATAATGAATGAATGGGAAAATGGGTGGGCATATGGATAGAGATATGAAAAGGTGTGTGTTTGAAGCTGTGCCTGAACACTTTGGTGGGGAAGTCTTCTTAGGTCTGCAAACCCCAAAGCTGAACCTAGAACTTCAAAAGTAAAGGGAGGGCCCCTGAAAAGCATCTCATTCAGCTCTGAAGAAAGCGCGCCTGTGAAATCACATTATGCAAATGCTTCACCTGACAACAACCGTGTCTTCCTTGAACCTAGACTTCAGGGTTATTTGAGAAGTGGCTACAGAGGCCACAGTGCAGAGCAGCCTGCCAGGTAGTGGAAGCACAGAGTCGAGAAAAACAGCACAGATTTAGCCTAGAATCCCTGGGTGGGTGGAGGTCTGAGAAAAGCTGTTTGTCTTTGTTCAAGTGAAATCTGATGAAATGTGGAGAATCATTCTATCAGAGGCAGTGAGGAGTGTTCGGGCTGAATCACCCGCCTGGATAGTGAAGGGGGCATTGAGCTGGGATTTTGTGGTTCAGATGGGGAAACCAAGGCCCACAGAGAACGAGGAACTTGACTGGCGTTCCCCAGCAAGTGGCCCCAGGTCACCTGGCTGGTTGCTTGTATTGTGCTGTAGCTGAAAGCATCACACCCTGTGTGACCTTGGGTAAGTCACTTCCTTTCTCTGAGCCTCCATCTCTTTGCCAGGGTAATCGGGGTGGCAAGGTTCTCTTGAACTAAGAAAGGTGGATGGCTTCAGCAAGGCATCAGGGAACAAGCCCACAGGTGAATCGTTGGGGCTTGGGATTGGAATTCTGTCTTGAAAGCCTTCTTGAGACATCCAGGAAGACAGCACGGGGCTGCCTGAACTGGGGATATTTTCTTATTTGTGTGTTTCCCTTTCTAACTAAAACTCTGTTGTCATGGAAATGCTTCTCGGTATTTTTTAAAAAATGGTTTGGTTGGGATGGAATTCACGGCATAAAATTCACCCATTTAAAAGGTGTAACTCAGGGGTTTCCCTGGCAGTCCAGTGGTTAAAATGTGAGCTTCTACTTCAAGGGGCGTTGGTTCAATGCCTGGTCAGGGAACTAAGATCCTGCATGCCTCAAAGTGCGGCCAAAAAATACATAAATAAAATAAAACCCTCTGAACCTATGTATTTTTTAAAAGGTATGACTCAGTAGTTTTTAGTGTATTTGCAGAGTTTGTGCAGCCATCACCATAGTCTAATTCTAGAACATTTACATCATCCCCCAAAGAAACCCCATACCCATGAGCAGTCACGCTCCATTCCTGGGTTCCCTCGGCCCCTGGCAACCAGTAAGCTGCTCTCTGTCCATTTAGATTTGCCTCTTCTGGACATTTCCTGTAAACGGATCATACAGCAGGTGGCCTTTTGCGTCTGGCTTCTTTCACTTAGCGTGGTGTGTTCAAGGCTCATCTGTGCTGTAGCGGGCAGCAGCGCTTCATTCGTTTTTATGGTGAATGATATCCCATTGTGTGTATTTGCCACACGTGGTGCATCCTTCGTCAGTTTGTCAGCATTTGGGTTTTTTCTACTTTCTGGCTTTTATGACTAAGGCTGCTATGAACATGCGTGTACATGTTTTCGTGTGGAGAGAGGTTTTCTGTTCTCTTGGAGCTACACCCAGGAGTGGAACTGCTGGCTCGTATGGCACGTCTGTTGAACAGTTTGAGGAACTGCTCTCTGGGTCTCTCTCCCCCCAGACTGTGGAGTAGAAATCAGGCCGGAGCTGCTCTTGCGGGCCAAGGCTTTTACCTCGTGGTTGGATGTTGCCAAGGTCTCTTCCTCTACTTGAATATTCTAAAGAGATCCCACAGGAAGACATTTGGGATTCAGGTCTGCTTCTTCAAGGTTGTGTGATCCCGGGCAGGTGACTAAACCTCTCTAACCTGCATTTCCTTCCTTGCAAAATAAGGAAAGATGCCATTCCTAGCCTGAAAGATAATTATGACAGTCAAAATGAGGACACGTGTGAAAGAAGTATTTGTAAAAGCTAAAAACAGCTGTGTGTTACTGTGCAGCTGCTATGCTGTGTCCAACTCTTTGTGACCCCATGGACTGCAGCACACCAGTAGAGATGTTATTTATTCATTCAGCAGATATTTATCAAGAGCCTGTTATTTGCCAGATACTATGTTATGTGATGGATATGGACCTGTGACCAAGGCAAATAAAATGCATGCCCTCTGAGATTTTACATTCTGGTCTTTTCAGATTGTGGCCAGCCACTCTATAATCTTGAGCAAACCATGCTTCCTTTTCAGGCCTCAGTTTTACTACCTGTTAAATGGGTGTGCTGGATACATCCAGGTGCAGTCCATCAGTAAATGAACCATACTGGGCACAAATGAACCATACTGTATGGACACAAACTCCCAAACTGCAGGGATCATCTTTAGGAAACAAGGACAGGGGGCTCTTCCTAGACATTCAGAATAGTTTAAGATGGTCCATCCAGGAAAGGCGTGTGGACTAGAACAAACTTCCTTCCCCCTGTCTTCCACATCTCTGGGACTCAGTGACGCCACCATCCCCAGGCAGCTCCCAGCCTAACAGGCATGATTCTGTTACATCTGCTGGCTCTTTCCTGTTGGAACCAGCCTGGTGGTCCAGACCTGCCTGCTGGCCACAACTGAGAAAGGGGCCCTCTGGGATGTGTGTTCCTCACGAAGAACAAGGATGTAGGCAGCAGTCTAAAATAGATGTGGAAAAACACTGCTTTTTGTTTTCTCTCTGGAAGGGTGGCTGAGTGAGCCACGGCAGGGGACCCAGAACGTCTGTACTGAAAACACTATTATTATAAGACAGTGAGAGGAAGGAGCCAGGAGGGGCTGATGGAAGACACCAACCTTATCACCCCTGTATGCTCTCCAGACTGGGGTTTGGCCCCAAGAGAACCCTGAGCCAGACTTGATACCAAGGGTGATTCTCACTCCTGCTTCCCCACACCCCTGCTGGCTCTGACCGTGTCCCTTGCTTTGCAATCTTCTGTGGCTCCCCACTACCCTCAGGAGAAGCTGAAGGACTTAACAAGGCATTCAAGGCCCTCCAGGTTCTGGTCCCAAGTGACTTAGCTGGCCTCTTCCCACTCCAGGCTACTTCTTGGCAGTCCTAGAACTTGCCCTACACTTTCATGCCTTTGCTTACCCACCTGGAACCCCTAGATTAGTCCATCAACTCAATTCTATCTAATCAAAGCAAAGAAATGTCTATGCCCCACTCCCTCCCTCCCAAACCAAGCTTAGTGACCTCAGCCTGGAGACCTGGCTTGAGAGTATAAAATTCCCCAGAGACTGCATGTGGTCAGGTAAATGAATGAAGGTGACCAAGTGGGGTGCCCAGCAGACAGAAATTCTCAAGCTCAGTCTAAAGGAGTGGATGCTTCTCAGACCTCCCCAGTTGCTGAGATGCAGGAACATATAGCTTGATCCTCCAGTTTTGCAAGAGAAGGTGAAAATTGGGGATATAAAATGAAATCTCAATTTTATGAATGTTAGCAACTAATTTAATGTTTTGTAAACACTGTTTAGACCAAACAAAATGTATCTATGGGCCAGATTCAATTTACAGGCCACGAATTGTCAATTTCCCTTTCCTTGTTACAAACAAAAGAAGCTAAGTCACAGTGTTATATGTCAACAGTCTCCAACCTTTTAGGCACCAGGGGCCGCTTTTGTGAGACACAATTTTTCCACAGACCAGGGGAATGGGGAGATGGTTTGGGGATGATTCAAGTGCGTTACATTTATTATGTACTTTATTTCTGTTATTATTACATAAGCTCCACCTCCGATCATCAGGCATTCAATTCCAGAGGTTGGGGACCCCTGTTACAAGTGATACAGACATATTTGGCCTTATCCTTGAGGCTGGGTTGGGTGCTCTCTCCTAGGGTGGTCTTGACAGTATCTCTCTGAGGAGATGAGATTTGTGCAAAGACCTAAAGGGAGTGAGGGAATCAGGTTGTGGTTAATCTGGACGAAGAACTTTCCAGGAAGTCAGAACTGCAAACGCAGAGGCCCTGAGACAGGAAAGAGCCTGGTGTGTCTGAGGCATAGCAGCAAGGCTGTGGGCTGGAGTGGAATAAGACAGGAGAGGGGAAGGGGATGAGGAGTGATAACCAGGTCCATATCCATACAGGGCCCGTGGGAGCCTGAATTTAATTCAGAATCAACAATGAAGACAACGAATTGATGAATGAATGAATGAATGAATGGGCTCCAAACTGCTCACCGGAATATTCATATTTGCTGTGGGAGTGTGGGTGTGGCTGCTTTGTCTTAGGGTCTGAAGTCTTCAGAATTATGCTGGAAGACGTTGGTCTGTGGTTAACAGTGCCAGGTTGCCATCAGTCTGGAGCTGTTTTAATGGTGCTTGATTAGAAGCCTCAGATGGAGAGGGGTCTTCATGAGGGTGGGTATGTATGAGAAAGACAGACAAATGAAGAGGAACCAGGCAGAAAGAGACGGGGCTCACCAGAGTGCCCGACTAGTACCCTCATCCCAGCATGCCAGGGACACCAGGCCTCCAGTAGGGGACTCTGAGCTCCCCAGCGTGCCCATGAGACTTCTGATCACCAAGTCCTCAGGACTCCTGCAGCCACCCCTGGTGAACCCACTGGTGATAGCATGTGGCAGACCCACTCCTGTCCTTGGCCGCACTCGGCCTATGAGACTATTTTCTGCCTTGACTCAGGCACTGGCATCCTAGCTGCTGGCAAGCGAGCCTGGTGGGGTTGCCATGGCGACCCTCGGGCATGGATTCCCAGAGATGCTCCCTGCATCCTCCCCGAGCCTGCCACTGCTGATTGCTGGGGGAGAGCGTGACTCACCGTTAAATATATCACGGCCGTCCCAAATTGGCGGCTCAGCCCCGGCAGCCGGATGTGGGGACAGGCAGCATCTGGGGGTGTGTGGGGTTGGGAGACTGAGAGGCATGACCTCCTGAGCATCTTCAGAGCCTTCAGCTCCTGTCACTCCCAGGCGGTACCTTCACCAATCCCCTGCCCAGATATCCTGCCCTTCCCAGTCTGTCTGGGCAACTCCGTTCATTTGCTAGCCGGGTGACCTTGGACAAGCTTTCCTTCTCTGGGTCTCAAAGTCCTTATCTGTAAAATGGGGGTGATGTGAACGCCGATGGTTGAGAACTGTGGAGGGTCTGAGCTTTCACTTGGCTTGCAAGCTAACAAGTGAGCCTGCCACAGTTGAGTGGATACTGGCAGGAGACATGAGCTGGCTGTGTCAGAGACAAAGGACTATTACAGCCCAGCAGGCGGCATGAACTTCATGTTCCCATCAGCCCTCTTTGCCCCCAGGTTCCGTGGGAGCCCTGCAAGGTGCCCCAGATGGCTGCTGCTCCACCTGGACTTGTCACAGCTGAGGATCCCTGGGCTTAGGAAAACCCCAATTTTATAAGAAAGCTGCTGGCAAAGCGGCTCAGCCTTTGCCCTGGTAGGAGACCTCATCTTTATTATACTGATAGGGAAACAACTCTCGGTGCACTATTTCTATCTTCCAAGGCTGCTGGCTAGACATCCTTGAGAAGAGAGTCCAGAACAAGGCTCTCATTGTCTCTTGCTCGGAAGACAGGCAGACATGGAGTGACCCGTGGAGAATTGTCTCCTGCATCAGTCTGTAGGGCTGTTGGGAGAGCAAAGGAGTTCATACACGTAAACTGCTTCACACGGCCACCTGGCGAAGAATAAGCACTTAATAACGTCAGCGGTTATCATATGACTCAGCTTTTGTTGTTGTTTAGTCACTAGGTCATGTCTGACTCTTTTGTGACCCCATGGACTGTAGCCCAGCAGGCTCTTCTGTCCATGAGATTTTCCAGGCAAGAATACTTGCCTGGACTGCAAGGAGTTGCCATTTCCTTCTCCAGCGGATCTTTCTGACCCAGGGATCAAATCCGCATTTCCTGAATTGGCAGACGGATTCTTTACCTCTGAACCACCAGGGAACTCCCTTCATAATATAATCTCTCTTTAACTAGTAGGAAGTCAGAGGCCTTCTGCTCTGTGGTTTCCCAGCTAGGCGACGAAGAAAATCCCGGCTTCTATCCTTTCTCACCAGGACATGCCCACTTATCTCCTGGGCTCCTCAGAGCTTTAACAACCCCTAGTCCACGCCCCGGCTCCTCCCTCTGACTTCTCTGGGTTCTTTTTTTTTAATGGCTTTTTTGGAGAAATAATGTATATACCATAACATTCCTTCATTTTAAAGAGTACAATGCAATAGTTTTTAGTAAATTTACGGAGCTGTGCTATGATCCGATTTCAGAACATTTCCCCAAGAAAAAACTTCCCGCCTACTTGCATTCACTCCCCATTCCACCCACAGGCCCAGGAAACCACACATCTGCTTTCTGTCTCTCTGGATCTGCCTCTTTTGGACATTTCATAGAAACAGACTCACACAGTACGTGGCCTTTGGCGTCTGGCTCCTTCCATTGAGCATAGTATTTTGGAGGTTTGCGGCATTGCATGCATCAGCACTTCATTCCTTTTTTACAGCTGAGTAGTATTTCATTCTTTGTCTAGTCCACACTTTGTATCCAATAACCTTCCCTAGGTTCCTGATGAGAGCTCTTGGGATGCTGTCATTTTCGGCACGGGCACTGACTGTCACAGCTGGGATCCTGCTATTGGCACTCCTTAGGCCTTATCCTGTCATCTTGGCCCTTTGGGGAGTCCTGGCGAGCTGAAAATAAGAGAGGAGCAGTTTGGCCGATGGAGTTTTAGAGACTTTTAAAATCACATGGCACATCTACTTCCATGAAAAGCAAGCAAACCCACTTCCATGGAGCCAGTCCAAGCCCTGGAGAAAGAGGCATTCATGAAGATTTTACAGGCCAAATTCCCCTACCTCTTCCCAGCTCCATCTCCACGGCAGTCCCACACAATCGTCCAAAGAGAAGAGCAGGAGAGATTTCTGGTGCTTTCCTATATGATGGTCTTATCTCCTTAGACATTTCAAATAGGACAAGAACTCCCAGATAATTCCATGTTCCATGAAAAATATGTGCAATACGGAATTAAAGGAAAACATCTATTCTCCACCTCTGCCACCTTCACCCTTGACTATGAAGGCTCTGGGGGTGTGTTTGGTTAATAAAGGATTCTGTCTCAAAAAAGGAAGAGTCCACGACTGTTCTTAGCTATTCTAGTTGATGAACTGGAGAGACAGACAGGGGAAACGTCAGCAGGTGAAGTTTTCTGGCCTGATTTATTGACCTTCCTTCAAATAACCAGAAATCAGGATTCCCTGGTGGCTCAGACAGTAAAGAGTCTGCCTGCAATGTGGGAGACTCGGGTTCGATCCCTGGGTCGGGGAGATCCCCTGGAGAAGGAAATGGCAACACACTCCAGTGTTCTTGTCTGGAGAATCCCATGGACGGAGGAGCCTGGCGGGCTACAGTCCTTGGGGTCACAAAGAAGCGGACACAACTGAGCTACTTCACTTCCTCCTTTCCTCAAATAGCCAGGCTTCTCTGTTGTTATTCACATCCTACATCTGGATTTGGGGTTCCTGCAAGATGTAGGAAATGCCTTCCAAGTTGGGGAGTGTGTTGGGAAGGTGTTCTGGTTATCTTTTTTGCGTAACAAGCCACCCCCAAGACTTAGTGGCTTGAAACAAAATCATTGATTTGTTCATGAATCTGCAATGGGTACAGGGATGGGTGGGGCTAGTTCATTTCTACAGGGCACGTGATGCCCACTGCGACACCTCAGCTGGGGCTCCCTCACGCAGCCCAGCCTAGGAGTCGTTCCTGGCTGTCAGTTCCTCTCCATGGAGCATCTCCTCACAGCATGGTAACTGGGCTCCAAGCGTAATCACACCAAGAAACAGGAAGTGATAGATGGTCGTTTCTCACGGCTCGGGTCCTGAAACTGCCAGCACATCATTTCAGCCATACTCTATTGAACAAGTGATTGCAGAGCCCAAATTCCGGAGGAAGGAACATCAACCGCACCTCATGACAAATGAGAGGCTAAGATCGTGATGGCAGTGTTCTCTTCTGGCCGTGCTGTGCAGCGTGTGGGATCTTAGTTCCCAGACCAGGAATTAAACCCGCACCCCCTGCCACTGGATCACCAGGGAAGGCCCTGAAAGTGAAGTTTTAAGACTCACGTGGCTAGCAAGTTCATGGCACGTCAGTAGGTCAGGAGGTTTTGGAGGAAGACGTGATGGGACAATCAAACCCAGAACAAGACCCCCCGGACTGCCTCGTGTTGGCCAACCTGGCATACGTGCTCAGTCGCTCAGTCGTGTCTGCCTCTTTGTGACCCCTTGGAATGTAGCCCCCAGGCTCCTCTGTCCATGGGATTTTCCAGGCAAGAGTACTGGAGTGGGTTGCCATTTCCTTCTCCAGGGGATTTTTCCAACTCAAAGATCAAACCTGCGTCTCCTGCATTAGCAGGTGAATTATTTACCACTGAGCCACCTGGAAAGCCCCTGGCCAAAGTTGGTTTCAGCCAAATTTCATTTTGTCCCATGGGCCAAACGTAAAGCAGGACCCCACCCGTCCAGTTCTATGCCCCCAGGTCAGTGTCCTGCCTTTGGAAATCCAGGCCTTCTTGCTCAGTCTTGGCCCACAACATCCTCTCACAAGTGGGGAAACCCAGGGAATTTCCTGGCAGTCCAGTGGTTAAGCCTTCCAACACAGAGCATATGGGTCCCATCCCTGGTCAGGGAGCTAAAGTCCCACATGCTTCCTGGCAAAAAAACCAAAACATAAAACAGAAACGATGTTGTAACAACTTCAGTAAAGACTTTAAAAATGGTCCAGAGCAAAAAAATCTTTAAAAAGAAAAAAAAAAAGAATGGGGAGACCCACTAATGAGTTGGTCTGGCAACACACAGGTGCCTCGCCAGGTCCCTAAGCCCCTGCTTTAATGGAATCCAAAGAAACCTCTCTAGACACACCTTTCATCAGAGCTTTTAGGGAAAATAGCTAGAGCTCTCCAGCTTCTTCCGGGAACACACCAGCAGTGAAGCATAACCCCCCCACACCATGAACTCAGGGTACCACATGACTGGACACCCTTGTCATCTGGATTTTCTAGAACCCTTTTTCTTCAGACCCTGGGCAGCAGGCCTGTCCTTACCTGCATGGCTGTCTGCGCAGCAAATTGCTAATACCAGTGTGCTTAGAGGATCTCTTTTTGGATAGGAGGGGACAAGACCAGGTTTTGGATGCTGTCTTCCGCTCTCAGTGGCTGTGGGTCATCGGGCAAGTGACTTCACTTCTCTGAGTCTCCGTTTCCTTTTCTGGTAGGCAGAAATACCATTCCTGGATATTGCGAGAATGAAGTAGACTGTGTACCTATTATACTCCATACAGTGATTTGCCCCATAATAGCTGCTCAGTTAATAGTAACTATCCTTATGATGAATGATCATTTTCTGCCTAATAATGGTCTTTTGGAATGGGGAGCCAATTCCAAAGAAAGCCAGTTTTGCGTAAGATCTCATTTGCTGGGACCTCGCTGGGGGTCTAGTGGTTAAGACTCCACCTTCCAAAGCAGGGGGCCCCGGGTTCATTCCCTGGTTGGGGAACTAGAGTCCACGTGCCACAATGAAGATGGAAGATCCCGAGTGTCACAACTAAGACCCAGCACAGCCAACTAAAGAAATAAATAATATTTTATTAAAAAAGATTTCATTTGCTGTTTACAAAGGAACATTTCCTAGTTCCTTGGTAACCATGCATTTGGAGCAGTATGTCACTATACAAATATTACCTTGAGCCCAAAAAGTTCTCATTGTGTTTCTTGACTACCTTGGCTAAACAGAGCATGCTTTGCCTGCAATCAAACACACAAAACAGGTATTGTTACCGCAGTGACGTGGGCAGGTGGCCAGCAGAAAAACTGCCCAACCCCAGTGGGAAGTCAGATCTGCATTTCTTGGAAGGAAAAATCCACGGGGCATTTCAGAGCTTCTTAGTCCAGTTGGAGTACTAAGGAGTCTGGATTCACTTGTTTGTTCTCCAACAAATCTCTCTGTAGTGTCTACTGTACACCAGCCCCTTGCTAGGCTCTGAGCCTACAGTGATGAAGGAAAAGAGCCAAGGCCCCAGAGCTCATGAAGCTTACAGCCTAGAAAGGACAGAGGAACAAAAAAACAACAGGACACCATGGAATATATAATATCTGTCCACAGACACACTTCCCTGGTGGCTCAGTGGTAAAGAATCCACCCGTCAATGCAGAAGACACAGGTTTGATCTCTGGGTCAGGAAGATTCTCTGGAGGAGGAAATGGCAACCCACTCCAGTGTTCTTGCCTGGAAAATCCCATGAACAGAGGAACCCAGTGGGCTACAGTCCATAGGGCCACAAAAGAGTTGGCCATGACTTAGCAACTAAACAACAATAAATCCACAGATGTAATAAGGAAGAGCACAGATTTTGATGGAAAGTTGGTGGCATTTGAAGGAGGTCAGGGTAAGCCCTTCTGGGGATGTGACATTTAAGCAGAGATGCGAAATAAGTGAAGAAAAGAGATGAGTGTTGTGTGGGGGGTGGAGTGTTCTAGGCAGAGGGAATGGCTAGTGCAAAGGCCCTGAGGCTGGAAGTGTCTGGTGTGTTCCAGGAGCAGCAAGAAGGCCAGTATGGTGGAGCAGAGTGAGCAAGGGGAGGAGCGGAGAGAGGCAGGCCAGAGAGGGAAGAAGGGCCCACCATGCAGGGCCTTGCGGGCCTCGTAAGGACGTCGGCCTTTGCTCTGAGTGCATTGGGAGACGGTAGGGTTTTGAGCCAAGAAGACAGCAATGAGCCAGCTTAAGTTCTGGGACCCTCAGATGAATGTGGAAAATGAATCTATTTGTCATAGGCACAAGGACAGAAGCAGGAAGATAGTGAGGAGGCAACTGCAACAGACGAAGCAGAGGAGGATAGTGGCCTGGCCCAGGGGCGTCAGTGAGGGGAGGGGGAGAAGCGGGTACATTCCAGATACCTCTTTTTTTTTTGGTCCACACTGTGAGACACGGGATCTTAGTTCCCCGACCAGGGATCGAACCCACGCCCCCTTCTGTGGAAGCCCGGAATCTTAACCACTAGACCTCCAGGGAAATTCCCCCAAAATCTCTTGAAGGTAGATGTGACAGGTCTGGCCGATGCATTAGCTCTTCTGAGATTCCCTGTCACTGGGGCCTCCACCTGCTCCCATCAGCAGGCTCAGCAGCACAGTCTAGACCAGGTCAGCTGGGCTCTGCCCACTTGGGGAGATGGCGGCCTTGTCCACCCATGCCCTGGGGACCCAGGCACTGGCCCAAGGGCCATCCTGGCTTCTCCCAGGTGGTGTCTCAGAAAGAGTTCTGGACTAAAGAGCCTTACCATGGGTGACACCCCCCACTATGTGACCTTAGACAAGTCTCCTTCCCCATGCTGAATCTCAGCTTGCCTATCTGTGAAGTGGGAATTTTGAAACCAACCCTACTTCCTCCTGGGGTGGCTGTGAGAAGTCAGATGCAGGCTGGGCACGAGTTCCGAGGACACTAAAGGGCCACATTTACAAAGGGGTTAAACTCAACCATGTTATCAGTAGTGATATTTGGTCATTTCTGCTGTCCTGTGGGCTGCTGGGGAACTTTGACCTTGGTTCAAGTCAGGCTACAGCTATGCTAAATGAACACATCTCACTTTTCTTATTGAAGCATAGTTTATTTGCAACATTAGTTTCAGGTGTACAACCTCGTGGTTCTATATTCTCGCAGATGATACTCCATTTAAAGTTACCAGAAAAGATTGTCTCTATTCCCTGTGATGTGTGGTGTGTGTGGGTTAGTCGCTCAGTCGTCTCCGACTCTTTGCGACCCCACGAACTGTAGCCCGTCAGGCTCCTCTATCCATGGGATTCTCCAGGCAAGAATACCAGAGTGGATTGCCATTCCCTTCTCCAGGGGATCTTCCTGACCCAGAAATTGAACTGTGGTCTCCTGCATTGCAGGCAGATTCTTTACCATCTGAGCTACCCTGTGCTGCATATTAAATCTTTGTATCTTATTTATTTTATACCTAGTAATTTATCTCTCTTAATCTGCTACTCTATCTTGCCTCTCTCACCACTGGCTAGCCGCTAGTCCAATATTGATTCATTTATTTCATTTTCTTAGATTTATAAGTGAAAACATACATCTCTTACTTCGATGCTGTGGCTGAACAGCCTGGGCTGCGTGTGGGGTCGGACAGAACTGAGTGGAGCTTCTAGCTCAGTTTCCGGAAAGTCAGCTTAAAAAAAAAACCAATGATCCCCTCAGTTCACAGGCAGACCAGCCTTCCAGCCTGGTATTCCCTCCTGCCCCCTCTCACCCAAGGTTCCCAGAGGGGAGCCAGGCCCCGCCGCTGCATCCTGGTGACTTTGTCACTGTCCCCCGGGAATGGCTAAATGTGGATCGTGGGCTCACTGTTCCTCTTCTCTGAGCTTCCCTGGTCTCTCCCTAAGAACTGGGTCCTTCAGGCCAAGAGAAACCTCAATTCAGTTCAGTTGCTCAGTCGTGTCTGACTCTTTGCAACCCCATGGACTGCAGCACACCAGGCTTCCCCGTCCATCACCAACTCCTAGAGCTTACTCAAACTCATGTCCATCGAGTCAGTGATGCCATCCAACCATCTCATCCTCTGTCGTCCCCTTCTCCTCCTGCCTTCAATCCTTCCCAGCATCAGGATCTTTTCCAGTGAGTCAGCTTTTTGCCCCAGGTAGCCAAAGTATTGAAGACTAGAAGACTTCTATTTTTTGAGATTCCTGGAATATGAATTTATTTTCTTAAACCCCCAAAATGAAGACCTCCCAAAATTTGCATAACATTTAAAATATTAAATTGAACAAATTCATGCTTTTGACCTACCTCCACAAAATTACAACAGTGTATGTGTGAGGTTCACAAGAAAACCACAGGATTTGTTTTATGTGCTTATATATTCATATTTTAAATTCATGCTGTTCTTGTAGCCTGAGCCAGTAATGGGATGCAAGAGTGGTGAGGTCTGGCGAAAGCGGTCTTATCTCATCATCATCACTTGTGTCCCTGTTTGGGTATGTAACCCATTTACAGTTAAGGTCAAAATTCTAAAAATATTGGGATGTCAGTATTTTAAATAGGTGATATATTTTCTTGATGTGAAAGTTAGTGTTAAAAAAGGCATACAGTGAAAAGTCCTTCTTCCACCCCTGTCCCCAGCCCTCCTCCCCAGAGGCAGCCACAATTACTAATTTCTTCTGATTCCTTCCAGAAACAATTTAACCACATACAAGTTCATCCTAATTCATGAGTGCATAGATCCTTTTTCTGTGCTTTATTGAAATGGGGGCTGGCTACACACATTGTTCTCATCTTGCTCTGTTTGCTAACATTATTCCTCAGGGATTATTCTCTATTTATGCATATTGGGCCATCCTGCCCCTCCTTTACAGCTGCATAGTATTCCATTGTATGGCTGACTCATTGTTGATTTAACTTGCATTGTTGATGGACACTGAGGTTGTTTCAGATCTTTCTAATCTAATAAACAACAATGCAGTGAGTAACTTTATGCTTATATCATGAAAACTTGTTGAAGACCCTTAGATTATGAGGTCTGGGAGGAATGGCTCCTTTTTTACATACCTTCAACCCCTTTCTGGAAGGTGAAGCTTGATTAAGTACAGCATCACAAAACGGACAGAGAACATTCCAGGCAGAGGGGACCGCAATCCAAAGGCCCTAGGGCAGAAATGAGCTCAATTTATTCGGAAATGGCAAGATGGCCATTGTGGGTGGAGTGGAACCTGTGAGGGAGAGAGGTTAGAGAGGACTTCAGCGGGTAATCGAGCCATGGTGAGGTGAGGCAGGAGGGAGCTAATGAATGAATGAATGAAGCCATTCACTGACATTCATTCAGTGACAACTCAAGACATCATATTCCAAGAGATAGGCATGGCCCTCCCCTGACCTCTGGGAAGATTGGTGGCCGCCCCCCTTGGGTCCCCTAGAGCTTTCCCCAAGGTCATCCACAGAGAGGAAGGAACCCTCCAGGTCTTCAATCAGCTGGGTTCTGGCCTCTCCCAGTGCCCACACAGGCACGGGGCAAGCACTTTTGTTCATTATTTTTATTGTTATTTTATTTATTTTTATTTTTTGGCTGTGTTGCATGGCATGTGGGATCTTGGTTCTGTACCAGGAATCAAACCCATGCCCCTTGCATTGGAAGTACAGAGTCTTAACCACCAGACCAGGGAAGTTAACCACCAGGGAAGTCTCACAGATTTTTCAAATGGGAACTCATGGGTGCTGAAGTGGGCAGAGCTCAGAATATCCCACTGCTTCAGCCCCCCTAAAACACTCTCGTCCATCTTTGCATGGCCAACCCATCTCTCTCTGAGCAGCTCACCTTCCCAGGCCACCACTGATCCATTTCCTCCCTCTTCCGGTCTCCACCCACCTGCCCAGCTTGCTCCATCTCCTCACCGTTCGGGGCCACCTGGAAGCCTGGTGGTTTCACAGCCCCACTCTGCCCAGACAAGCTGTGAGCAGCCTGGTTTCACTGCTCATAGGGGTGAAGGCAGTACTGGCCCCCACCTTTCAGGGCTGGATCGAGATGCAGTAAATGCACATAAAGTATTCTGAGCAGGGTCTGGCTTGGAGAGTGCTCAGATCGGGCATTGCTTTTCCACCCAGGGCCTTAAATCTCATCTCCTTTCATTCATTGCTCGTGTGTCATCGGGCTCCTGTTCTGAACCTTGAGCTCAGGAAGGGAGTGTTGCCAGTCCGATTCAGCCTTGTGAACCCAAGTGATATTTAAAGAGACCTTGGAGGAGAAGTCCAGAGTTATCTGGGGCAGGAGGGATGGGGAGAGAGCAGAGGCCGTGAGTGGACCCTGGGGGCAGCCCAGTGGGGAAAGGGGAGGGGGCCACGGGCTGTGGGGCAGTGAGGCAGTGAGGAGGGACATGCGGACTAGAGGGGGAGGGGGGCAGGAGCCAGACCCTGCAGGGCCTTGAGAGCCACAGCTCCGGGGTCTGGGTTCATTCCCAAGGTACCGGGGAGCCATAGGAAGCTCGAAAGCAGAGGGGTGAGGCGTTCAGATCCCGAAGACAATTCTGATCTTGGGGTTCTCCGGGAGGAGGGGTTAGAGGAGGCAAGAGAGTGGGCAGCGCCGACTCAAACCATGACTGCCTACTCGGGTCTGTCTGTCCGTCTGTCCCGCTCCTCTGTCCCCCTCCCCCCTCTTTTTATTCGCTGTCTCTCCCACTCCTTCCTTCCCTGTTTCCTCCTTGCCTCTTCTCTCCTACCATCGTGTCTCTCTCGTACTCACTCACCTTCCCCTCTCCCGCCGGCTCCATCTCTCCCTCCCTCCCGCCGCTTCCCTGAACAGAACTCTAATTCATCTTCCCCACGCTGGCTGGCCCTGGCGCCCTTCCTTTGGCAGAGCTCATTATTTTAATTAAACTCTGGGATCTGTTTTACTAGCCTGACATCTTGCTTAGGGAAACCAAAAGAGGAGCTGCCTGGGGCCAGGACGGGAAGCCGCCGGGCATTGTGGGAAGGTTTCCATCGCAGTCTGGGGAAGGGGCCCTGCTCTTAAAGGGGCAGCTGGGCGTGGCGGCTAGGGATTGAGGTCTGGCTTGGCCTCAAAGCCCCATCACTTCCTCGGGCAAGCTCCTTCCTGGGCTATAAAATGAGGTATTAATAATTCTTCTTTCATAGGGTTTTGAGAGGTTTAAGTGAGTTAACACAGTACTTTTCAACCTGAGGGTCATAAAATCAATTTAGTGGGTCACAACCACCATTGAAAACCCAAGAACATCAGCAACAAACAAACAAACAAAAATGCCAGAATATGTCTCACTAAGAATCCATGTTGTGTGAGGAGCCTTTATTTCAGAATGGGAATGCTCTCTGGTTTGTTTTGTAAATGTCTCTCTTCCTCAGGCGGCCCTTCTTAAAGTCTTGAAAGTACCATTAAAATACTCGACAAAGTTCATACAGTAGACTCTCAAACTGTGGTGGCTGATGTTTTCTTGTGGGTAGCAAGAAAAGACTTCCTGTTGACTTCTCTACAGTATCAGCAGTTTCACCCCATCTTACACACAGGAAAACTGAGTCTCAGAGAAAGAAGAGGCTGTCCCATGCCAGTGAACCAAGCAGAGCTGCAAACCCTGGCCTGACCAGGCCTGAGTACTGCCTACCCTCCCCCATCTAGGTCTGCAGGCATGCATGCGTGCTAAGTCATTTCAGTCATGTCCGACTCTTTGCGACCCCATGGACTGTAGCCTACCGGGCTCCTATGTCCGTGGGATTTTCCAGGCAAGAATACTGGAGTGGATTGCCATACCCTCCTCCAGGGATCAAACCTGTGTCTCTAAAGTCTCCTGCATTGGCAGGTGGGTTCTTTACCACCAGCGCCACCTGGGAAGCCCCAGGTCTGCAGGAGGTGGAGGGGTAATCCTCTGACTGCTAATGAGAACTCCCGCCTGGCAGGACTCGGTCTGTCTGGGCAGGGGCTTCTGGGGCTGGGGCTACCCTTGGCTGTGACCCCAGAGGCAGTGCAAACCCCCAACCCAGTGATCTTGCCTCTCTAGTACCCCACCCCCAGGTCAGAGGGGAGAAGGCTGTAGTTTTTCTGCTGCTTTATAGACTTTCCAAAAGCCAGCAAGTCTAGGGGAAATTCCCAAGTGGAGCAAAGGAAGATGCGTTGGCTTGTGCAGGGCTGTGAGGAGGGGCGGCCAGTCTGGCAGGGTCTGCAGGCTGTGGAAAGGCAGGGGTGGGGGTAAGAGGGGAGGGGAGGGGAGGGGAGGGCTGAGAGGAGGGGACCACTATGAGGTCACAACGGAAAACAGGCCCTCAGCTGAGAGGCGGAAAACCTGGGTCCCAGGCTTAATTCCCCCCCAGCAGGGTTGTGCGCCTGAGGGCCAGTTCCTTCCCCTCTCTGGCCCTCAGATTCCACACCCGTATAATGGGCATGGTGGCTCAGAGGCCCTTTAGGAAACTCACCACTCAGATGTCTTAGAAACGCTCCTATGAGCCTGCAATTCTGATTCTGAAAAATCTCCTCAACTTCCCCAGTGGGGAAGGCCTCGTGTACTTATTCATCCAACAAACATTTATTGAGCACCTCCTGTGTACAGGGAGCGGGGGACACATAGGGGACCAAGGCAGACCCAGTCCCTGCCCCTCATTCTAGTGCATGAGACAAGCCAAGAAAGAAATGACCGAGTGCTTTCAAAGCCCTGGAAGAGGGTCTAGGGATAACAAGTGAGGGTAGGGGGCGGGCTGCTTTACCAAGATGGTCAGGAAGCTTCTCTGTGGAGGTGACATCTGAGCTGAAACCTGAAGAGGGAGGAGGAAAGAGACCCAGGGAGACCTCAGGATAGTGGACCACAAGTGCCAAGGCCCTGAGGCTGGAGGGCCAAGAGGCCAGGGTGAGGAAGAGGTGGGTAAGATAGGAGAGGCAGTCAAAGCCAGATCAGGCAGGGCCTTGAGGCCTTTGATTGGCTTTTGTTCCCAGTGTGCCAGGTCACCCTAGGGGCTTTTGAGCAGGGCAGTCACAGAATCATCGCGTTTTTAAAAGATGCTTCTGAGTGGAGAATGGGTTGCAGGGATGAGGGGGGACACCAATAAGGGGACCACTGCCATTGTCCTTGCAGGACTCAGGAACCTGGAGCAGGGTGGTGGTGGAGGACATGGGGACAAGCGGTCAGACTCTAGGTCCATTTTGAAGGTGGAGAGAGCAATCAGGGAGGGCTCCCAGGTTGGTGGCCTGAGGCTCTGGGAAGACGGGAGTGCCCTCTGCCGCAACAGGGAAGAGCCAGTACAGAGCAAGTGGGGGCTTGGCTTGGCCTCGTGAAGTTGGAGACACCAGTGGGACATCCAAGTGTCAAAGCCAATGACCTCCCACCCAGTCCAGCCCCGCCCGCCCAGATGGCGTGTGGAGGGGAGCCCGCCTTGCGGCAGAGATTAATTCCCGTGACCCAGTTCTGTCTGCCGGTGGCTATGTGGGTCACCTGGACTGCAGGGCTTTGCCCCTCAGAGCCTGTCCCGCACCCACCCTCCCCTCTCTGGTGTTCTCAGTTCTCAGGACCCTGCGGCCCCAAGAACACTGAGGGAGGGAAACCAGAACATAGCTGTTCCACTGGCCCGCCTGTGAGCCCTGGATCCCCCTGTCTGTGCTCTTGTTGTTCCCTCTGCCTAAAATCCCTTTTCCCCTCCTTTTATTCTTTTTTTTTTCTTTTTTAATTTTTGGCCACACCCCACAGCATGTGGGACCTTGGTTCCCCCGCCAGGGATGGAACCAGTGCATTGGAAGGTGGAGTCTTAACTCCTGGGCCTCCGGGGAAGTCCCTCCGCCCCACTTCCCCTCTCAACTCTCACATATTCTCTCCACCCTTTTATGTCAAGCCCAGAAGCCGCCAAGAAACCTTCCTGGCTTTCTACTTAGAATAATAGGTACCATATTTTAAATGCCTATTAAGTGCCAGGCTCTGTAAAAAGTAATTTATCTTTCTGGTCTCATCTAATCTTTGGAGACAGAGATGACTGCTTCTGTTTTACTGATGAGCAAGTTAGGGTTGAAGGAGGTAAAGTCACGATCTTGAGGTCATGTGAGGGAAGCGGCAGGGGTGGCAGAAATTCAAACTATACTCTGTCATGTTTTACAGAGCAGCTTAGGTACTTCTGTGCCTAAGGGACCCTGGGCTCCTCAAGGGCATAGATTGAGTGTATTTAGTTTTTGCATCCCCAGAATCTGGCACAAGCCCTCCATACATGCTGGCTGGCTGGCTGGATAGATAGATGGATACGTAGGAAGATAGATGGATGGATACCTAGTAGATGGGTGGGTGGATTTGTGGATGGGTGGGTAGATGAATTATAGATGAACAAGTGGCTAAATGATGGATGGATGGATGGATGGTGGGTAAGTACATAGATGGGTAGACGGAAGGAAGGAAGGATGGGTGAGGTGGATGGAGTAGAAAAAGACAAGAAAGGTGTGAGAGATAGACAATTTCCACATGAGAAAGCTGTTCTTGCACATTAAGTCATTGGTGATGCTCCCCAATGATCAAGGATCATTGATCAAGGATGCTCCCCAAGGATCAAGCAGTTCAGAGGCCAACTCCTTTCAAAGAAAACTGGAAACAGATCCACCATTTATTCAGCACCCATTATGGATCAGGCACCATCCTAAGAACCTTATGTGCATTAATCAATCCTCACAAAGCCCTATGAAGAGAGTACTATTCTTATTTCTCAGATGAGAAATCAAACCACTTACCACAGGAGTGAGACCCTTGTGGACCATCATAGCACAGCCTGCTGGTGGGATGTGAATCAGAAGCTACAGTAATTTCAAGGTGGCACAGAGGTAAAGAATCTGCCTGCCAATGCTGGGGACACGGGTTCGATATCTGGGTTGGAAAGATCCCCTGGAGTAGGAAATGGCAACCCACTCCAGAATTCTTGCCTGGAAAATCCCATAGACAGAAGAGCCTTGCGGGCTACAGTCCATGGGGTGGCAAAGAGTCAAACAGGATGGAGCATGCAAGCGTCATCTCAACTCTGAAAGGTTTTCTGACCCCATGGCCTTTGTACTTACTGGTCTCTGCTTGGGGCCATCTGCCCCAGGCTCCTTCTCACAGTCAGATCTTAGCTCAAACATTTCCTCTTAGAAAGGCCATTATCAACCACCTTACTCAGCAGCCCCCCAACTATTCTAAGAATTACTTAGGGACAATACAGATTTGGCTGCTGTGGTAGAGACCCAAATAGATGTGGCTTATGCAATATCAAATATGTTTCTTCTCTTTCTCAGTAAGGAGAGGTCACTGGTTCTTGAAATGTGATATATACATCTGAGGTGTATGGGGCCCCCACAAAGCGGGCAGGTGCAGTGGTCGAGAGAGGGCTCTGAACCCAGCTGTGCCTGAATCCAAATCTCACCACCACCTCTCACAACTGAGGTCAGGTGGACCTGGCACAAGGATCTTAGCCTCTCTGAGCTTGTATTTCCGATCTGAAAATTCAGCTGTTAATAACATCCTATTTCATAACTATCCCAGGAATGGATACACACAAAATGTCCAGAGCAGGGTCAGCAAGCCAGGGCCTACTAGCCAAGTCTAGCCCACCAACTGTTTTTGTATGGCCTGCAAGCTACAAGTGGTTCTTACATGTTTCACTCACTGAAAAATATCAAAGAAGAAATCTCAATTCAGAGAATATGAAAATTATGTGAAATTCAAATTTTACTGTCCCATAAAATTTTATTGGAACACAGCTCATTTGTTTCTGTTTGTTTCTGGCTGCCTTCATGCAAAAGATGCTGCTTCCCTGGTGGTTCAGATGGTAAAGAATCTGCCTGCAATGCAGGAGACCTACCTGGGTTTGGTCCCTGGGTTGGAAAGATCTCCTGGAGAAGGAAATGGCAACCTACTCCAGCATTCTTGCCTGGGAAATCCCATGGACAGAGGAGCCTGGTGGGCTACAGCCCATGGGGTCACAGAGTCGGACACGACTGAGTGACTAACACTTTAACTTGTACCAAGTGCAGAGTGCAGCGGTTGCGACAGACCGTGTGACCCACGATGTCTGGCCCTTTACAGAGAAAGTTTGCCGAAGCCTCGTCTACAGAGCGTTGCCTGGTACACAACAAACCTCAGATGGTGTTAACTCAGTGAGGCCCTTGGGAAGCTGCTATGGCGCAGGGGCCAGACTGGGTTTATTAAGTACCAATTGTGGGCTGCGCCCTGGGCTAGGAACATTATGTGGGCAAATCTCATCTCAGCACGTGGAATTAGGTGTGACTATGTCCATTTTATGCGGAGAAGGCAATGGCACCCCACTCCAGTACTCTTGCCTGGAAAATCCTATGGACGCAGGAGGCTGGTAGGCTGTAGTCCATGGGGTCGCTAAGAGTCGGACACGACTGAGCGACTTCCCTTTCACTTCTCACCTTCATGCATTGGAGAAGGAAATGGCAACCCACTCCAGTGTTCTTGCCTGGAGGATCCCAGGGACGGGAGAGCCTGGTGGTCTTCCGTCTATGGGGTCGCACAGAGTCGGACACGACTGAAGCAATTTAGCAGCAGCAGCAGCAGCAGCCAATGGCCAAGACTGCACTCTCAAGGCAGAGGGCCTGGGTTTGATCCCACCTGCTGCAACTGAGACATGATACAGCCCAATAAATCCTTTAAAAAAAAAAAAAACAAAGGCGATCCCTGAGCCCTACCGCAGACCTCCTGAATCAGCCTCTGTGGGGGGACCCAGGATGCTTCGCCAGCAAGAGTCCCCAGAGGATTCCAGCATCAGAGGGGTGGTTGGCAGGAGGAGGTCCCCATGGGCTGCAGCTGGCAGAGGGTGGGGATCTTCCCAAGGAAGGGTGAGCTGAGGAAGAGTTGGACAGGTAAGGGGAAAGCAAGGGGTGGCCTAGGCAGGGCAGCCTGCCCGTGCGGAGTCGAGGAGGCAGTGTTGAGGCTGGTCTCCACGAGCTCTGGAACTCCGGGGAGACAGGCAGCTCTCCTACCCGGGAAGATCTTCCTTTCCTCTGGGATTTTAAGAAGAAACTGGAAGCTCCTCACTCCAGCCTCCAAAACCCCGTGTGATCTGCCTTTCCGTCATCATCTCTGACCTTCCTTTCCTTGCTTCTTCCACCCTGGCCTCCTCTCTGGTCCTGAAACATACCTTGTTCCTGTCTCAGGGCCTTTGTACTTTCTGCTTTCTCTATCTTGCTCATCCTCAGACTTCAGCTTAACAGCCAGCTCCGAGGGACCTTTCCTGACCAGCTGCCTTCTCCCTCATAGGCATCTCTCCCCACAACCACATCCCTGCTGTTATTTATCTGTTTATTGGCTCCTCCTCTCTCCTGGGGCTTCCCAGGTGGCTCAGTGGTGAAGAATCTGACTGCCAATGCAGGAGAGGCGGGTTCGATCCCTGGGTCAGGAAGTTCCCCTGGAGGATTAAAAATGGCAACCCACTCCAGTACTCTTGCCAGAAGAATCCCATGGACAGAGGAGCCTGGCGGGCTATGGTCCGTGGGTTCGCAGAGTCAGACACGACTGAGCGACTGAGTACACACACACCTCTCTCCTGAGAAATGACTTCCTGCTTCCTTCACGGCTGTGCTCCTCAGAGCCCAGCACAGTGCCTAGAACTCAGATATTATCCAGTACCTGGTGACCAAATGAACGAAAAATGTGAAACATGCCCCAGAGAAGGGCTGAGCCAAACTTCTAGGCTCTTGTCCTGGTGAAGTACTCAGCACCCAGGGAGCGGCCGGCTAAGGTTTCAGATGAGAGCTCTGTGGCATGAAAGTGGGTGGAGAGGGCCCTCCCTGGTGGTCCAGTGGCTAAGACTCCACGCTCCCAATGCCGGGGGCCCACGTTCCATCCCCTATCGGGGAACTGGATCCTTCATGCCGCAACTGAGACCCAGTGAGGCCAGATAAATACTAAAAGAAAAAAAAAAAAAGTTGGGGAGAATTCCTGAAAGAGAAAACAAGGCAGCTGAAAGGGCCTTTTCCTTCCTCTTACCCCTTGGAGAGGAAGACATGCTGTTGCCTTCTGGAATTCTCCAGTCATCTCACTGCCTCCACAAACCCGGGAGCCACCCCAGCTCCCTTCACTGAACAAGCCCTGGACCAGCCCTCCACAGGCACACTCCCGTCAGATCCCACCACTCAACGAGTGACGAAGGGTCCCTGCACCCATTTCACAGATGGAGAAACAGATTTGGAGAGGGAAAGGAATTTGTCCTGGGTCCAGGGTGAAACCCAAACACTGGAACTCAGCCCTCTCTCTAAAGCCCCTTTTCTCGGCCCCCATGTTGCCTGCCGCTCAACCCCATCATCCATGCCACTTCTGTATACTCCCCTAACACGCCACTGTCAGAAAGCTCCTCTGCAATCTAACTCAAAGCCAGGAGACAGGCAGCTTTGTTTCTGTTTCACATGCAAATTTAGGGCTCAGTTTCCACCAGAAAGGCATAGAGAGGTGAAATATTTATTTGGCTGCGCTGTCTTAATTTCGGCATGTGGGATCTAGTTCCCTGACCAGGGATCGAACCTGCGCCCTCTGAATTGAAAGTACAGAGTCTTAGCCACTGGACCACCAGGGAAGACCTCTGCCTCAAGGTTTGAACCAGAGAAGTCAAAGAGTGAGCAGGAGAGGCAGGCCATGCTCCCAGTTTTATTCCCAGTCACAAAATTAGGCTGACTCTGAAGGTCATTCATTGTACATATGGGGAGGGTAAGGCCCAAAGATGGGGAAAGACTTGCTGAGGTCACATGTGGCAGAGTTGGACCCAGAACCAGACTCGGTTTCCCCAGCCATAAAATGGGTTAGACTGGATGGGATGGGGAGCCTGGCAAATGTTCTCTCCCAAGCCTCAAGTGGTGCCTCCTGTAGGAAGTCTTTCCTCCGGCTCCCTGGTGGACTCAGATTCTCCCAGGCAGTGGGCTCTCCCCCTCTCCCCTGGACCCTCTCACTCTGCTTTGCAATAAGTTGTGTGTCTGTCCTCTGCTACTAAACAGGAAGGAGGGTTGGGTCTTCCTTGCTCTTGCAGACCTGGTGTCTGGTCCAGAGTTGATCACCTTTAGTTAAAATGTATGCATTTTTATTTAGGTGTATATGCAGTATCAGAGAAGGCAATGGCAACCCACTCCAGTACTCTTGCCTGGAAAATCCCATGGACGGAGGAGCCTGGTGGGCTGCAGTCCATGGGGTCGCTAAGAGTCGGACATGACTGAGCGACTTCACTTTCACTTTTCACTTTCACGCATTGGAGAAGGAAATGGCAACCCACTCCAATGTTCTTGCCTGGAGAATCCCAGGGACGGGAGAGCCTGGTGGGCGGCTGTCTATGGGGTCGCACGGAGTAGGACACGACTGAAGCGACTTAGCAGCAGCATATGCAGCATACCAGCCCTTCATTCATTCAACCGGCGGCCCCCGCGCATCAGGCACCACAGCGCTAGGAGTTGCAGGTTTGGCGATGGACACAATGAACACGGCAGACTGGGCTCCACTGCACAGAGCTCCTAGCAGACTGGTGGAGATGGGCATTGCACCTCATCCTGCAAACATTCAAACTCACGTTGGCGGGGCCAGGGAGAGAGTGAGGTGCCCAGGGCGTAAAATTTAAGATGTTCACTCTCGAGGTGGTAGTGTATGCCCCCTCCTCAGCCTGGCCCTGAAAGCATGAGCAGAGAGACGTGCCCTCATCAGGGAGGCAGGAGAGGGTCATGGAAGGCAGTCCTGAGAAGGGAAGATGTATAAACACACGCATCACTCAGGGTAATGGTTCTCCACTCCCTAACCAATCCAAGCCCCTTTTATATGACAAATATTCTGTGAACTCCTCACCACTAAATGAAAGTCATAGATAATATACTTGACTTGGTCGGGAAGATCCCCTGGAGAAGGAAATGGTAACCCATTGCAGTATTCTTGCCTGGAAAATCCCCTGGACTGAGGAGCCTGGCAGGCTACAGTCCCTGGGGTCAAAAAGAGTCGAACACGACTGAGCGACTTCACTTTTCCCTTTTCCCTAGCAGTCCAGTGGTTAAGACTCCGCATTTCCACTGCAGGGGGCACTCCCAAGGGTTTGATCTTTGGTTGGGGAACTAAGATCCCACATGCTGCACAGTCAAAAGAAAAAAAAGAAGCAGATACTAGACTTTGCCTGTGTACATAACTCATCCCCCAGCCAAATCAATACACGTAATGCCCTAACTTTAGCAGAAAGAATTACAAGGAAAATAATTTATATTAAACTTGTATGTATTTCAATATACAAATGCCTGGTCACGACAGTGACTCCAGAAAACACGATGAAGCGTCGGGTGCATACCCTATACATAGACTCCAGAAAACACGATGAAGCGTCGGGTGCGTACCCTATACATAGACTCCAGAAAACACGATGAAGCGTCGGGTGCGTACCCTATACATAGACGCGCTGCAAGTGCGACAGAGGGAGAAACAGAGCCACAGGTGTGTTGGCAGCCCACGTACCACGAGTGGCGCTGCCATCGGTCATGTGGTTTTTCCAATGTCGTGAGTAACTCTCAGTAAAGTTCTGAACAGATGAAAGTACGGTTCTACAGCTGTTTCAGTCAATGGTTGCATTTCTGGAAAATTCGGGATATGTTGAATCTTGGCACTGGCGGGAGATTTTGATGTGTTTAGATGTAAAATGGAGTCAGAGCCTAGGTTCGAGAAATCGTAAGCAGCCCTGTTTTGTGCGGTTCAGGTCGCCCAGCGTACCAGCCTCTGCCCCCTGGGTGCCCAAGTGCCCCCCCAACTATCCTCAGGACAGCCCCACACTTTTCCAGGCCTTCTGGGCAGAATCACTGGAGCCAGCCTCCAGCTTATAGCCAGTGTCCAAACAGAAGGCCACTCTGTTATCTGTTGGTCCTTCTATTCTCAACCTAATGGCTTGTTTACGCTTTATTTACATTATCAGGGGCCTGGCATGCCTCCGACAGTAGCTTTTTTTTTTTTTTCTCCCCAATTTGTGCACATCCTTGGCAATTAGCCTTGTAAGTAAAGGAGACAACATCAGCAGAAATTTCCTCCTGACCGATCTGAACCAGCCTTGTTCCCAAGAAGTCAGCAGCCCCTGGCTGACTCCACTGTGAATTCTCAGCTGCTCCAGACCAGCCCTGTGGACAATAACCAGCTCCCCTGTGCACTCACAACCAGAAATGGCAGCTCATGAGGTCTGGAACCCCTGCCGTTGTTTTTTAGAACCAGAACCATAGTGAGTGCTTCTATGAGCTAAAGCCTTTTTTAAAAAAAATAATTTTGTTGATTTATTTTTTTGGCTGTGCTGGGTCTTAGTTGTGGTATGTGAGATCTTCAGTCTTCATTGAAGTACGCAGTATCTTTAGTTGCGGCAAGTGGGATCTAGCTAGCTCATCAGGGATCGAGCCCGGACCCCCTGAATTGGGAGTGTGGTCATAGCCACTGGACCACCAGGGAAGTCCTTATGAGCCAAAGACTTAACTCCAACAGACTTTCTTACCCAAGCAGCTAATGCATAACTGGGTTTCTCTTCCTTGAGAAGGAAGAGACAGAAAAAGAAAATTTCTTTTATTTCCTCCTTCATCCTTTCACCTTTCCCTAACAAGCCCCCGCCCCCCACCCCCCCACAATTAGACATGCAACTCCTGGTCTCCAAGAGGGAGATCTTATCCAGAATAAAGTACTTCACTTCTTGCCTTTAGAATTTCCAGATTTTAAGTCCTCCCTATTGAAAGCTAGGGATCTTTTAAGAGTAAAGGATGATGATTCATGATTCATCTTATATAATTATCCTTGGAACCAAACCCATGAGGCATGCAGACCTACTGTGTGTTGTTTCTACTCATCCTCACCACCTCCAGGATAGACCTTTCTCATCCCCGTGTTGCTGATGAGGAAACAGAAGTTCAGAGAGGGCTGTGACTTGCCCAGGGTCACACAGAAGGTCCGCTGCAAAGCCGGAGTTCATCCCGGATCCACTGTTCTCAGAGCCCACCCTTGTTACGGTCGCCCTGCTGCAAAGTCCTTTTCCTTCTCCCAGGGTAGAAATAGCTGTTTACCCTATTTTCTATGAACAGGTTTCCAGTGAGGCCTCCAGAATGTGTGTAATCAAGCCAGCAAATTCAAAAATACAGCTCTTATTACGGAACTTAGTATTAGCCAGCCACCCACCCGCCTGGCTCTAATTAAAGGCCTGTCTGTCTTCGGCTTACAAATCTCGGCTTTCTGGGGCCTATAATTTAACCAGTTGCAATCAAGCCCCAGAGAGTTGCTGGTAGAAGACTGGCCTCTCCACTCCCCATCTTACTGAGGCTAGTGATAGACAGACAGGGTACCATTAATATGGCCTTGGGTTCGAACCCTGACTCGGCAGCTCAGAGGTGGGGCTCAGGTGAGGCCGGCAAGGTACAAAAGTCCAGAATCGATATTATTGATTTTTTCTTTTCTTTCAGACTCCAAGATGGCTCAACATGGCAAATCCTGTCTTTATATAAGATATAGATATTTTGTTCATCATGCATTTTTTTTTTGCATTAAGTATGATTTTCTAAAACAGTGCCCTAAAATATTATGTATCTTGATTTCTGAGTTTTGGGAGACTTCAGTTTTGCACCCTTAAATTTGTTCACTCTAGTCTTGGCCCTGGTGCCACTTCATATAACCTTTGTCAAGTTACCACCCACTCGCCTCCAAGCTGCAGTTTTCCCACCTATAAAGTGGTGTTACTAATAGGACCTACCTCATTGTGTGGCTGGATCTCAATCTCTGGCATACAGCTGGCACACAATAATAGCTGCCAGCGTGGGGGAAGAGAGAAACTGGCATTGGCATTGGGGGTGGGATGAGACTTTGATGCAAGACTGTGCATCATGGGGCTTCTCCCATCCTGAGCTCCCACCCACTGAATACCAACCCCACATGTGACGATCAGAAATGCCTGCCCACCCGCAGTTTTCCCAGTGCCTCCCAGAGGACCGTGCCACCACCACCAGGCTAGGTCACCGTCTTGGAGTCACACAGACCTGGGCTCAAATCCATGTTGTCATTTAGCTGTGTGACCTTGGGCAAGTTCCTTACCCTCTCTGAGCCTCTCGTTGTTTTTTTTTTTTTCCTCCTTCATTGGCAAAATGACACCAGTATCTCATAGGGGTGATTTGAGTGTTTGACTCTCCAATTTGTGGTAGTTGCTGCTGTTATGATTATGTCATTTGTATTCAAAGCAGTAAGCTCTTCTTGGAGCAAAGCTCTCTTGTGGCAGTTTGTGGGGGAGGAGGGAACCAGCTACCAGATGAAGTTGTGAAGGAAGAAGCAGATCTAGCCTGCTAATGTGTATTGTTTAAATTGAACTGTATTTACATGTTTTAATTAGCTGCCAGCATTAACAATTTGGAAGATTTCATGGGGAAAAACTAGACTTGTTTGTTTGTTTGCTTCTCTTAAGAAGTCAGAAAATGAGGCCACCTTTGGACCACCTCTTTTCCCTCCAGGAGCTGGTGAGAGGGGCCTGAGCACCCCTTCCTGCTCCGGGAATTTTGCATCCAGCCGGCTGGAGCTGTTTGCACTTCCTGCCTGGGTCTCGTAGGCCACCCTGTTTGCAACCCCTGGCTGGCTGTGAGGGAGGGGGAGGGACGGAGCACTCCTTAGGAAACTGGAAGGACGGGTTCCAAAAGGAAGCAAGGGAGTGGGTCTGGGTTGTCAGGGAAGATAAGAAGCCCTGGAGGAATTCGGAGTGCCTCAAAAGTGGCTGAGAGAATCAGGTTTTATTTGTTCAATCTTGCAAGCTCATCGCAAATTGCTAAGAGCCAGGAAAATGTTAACATTCTAGGGATGGAGGCTGAGAAGAGGCATAGCGAGAACAAAAACCTGGACTCTGGAATCCTCCTAAATTGCCCAAGGAAAGTGGGCAGAGGCTGGGACCAATCAGATAGGGGATGGAGCACCAGGTCAGGAGACCCCTAATCTAGTCCTGCCCTGCCGCAGACTGGCCTGAAGACCTTGGTCAGTCACTCCTCTCTTTGGGCTGATCCTAGACTCTTACCCTAGAATGAGTAAAAGGGAAGCATTGAACCAAGGAGGGGCCTTCAGGCTCTGAAATTTGAGGTCATCTTCTTCATTACACTCATCGTCATCCCAGTACACAGTAGGTGCTTAAGCAGCATTGTACTGTTTTTCCACACAGGTGCATGGAGCTGTGTGGCAATTTTGCCTCATCCAGGGCTGTATTCTCTGAAGGCAGGGCTTAACAGCTCTAGGAACAGCCGGAGAAAGGAGCTGTGTTTATAATCGCTGCCTGGGCTTTGGGCTGGAACTCTAGGGAAGATTCCAAACACAGGCAAGACAAAAAAAAAAGAAAAAAAGGGTTAAATGAGAGCTGGGGTCCCTTGGAGGGCTGAGGGCTCAGGAGACAGACTGTAGGGAACCTGGTCCTGAGCAACCACTGGTCCGGCTCAACTGTGATCTCTCTGAGGAGGGAATGGAGTGGTGAGTACCTTATCCATGGCAGCTGCCACAGGGCCTGACATGCTTGAGGGATGCGTGAATAATTGATGAAAAGAAAGATGGAGACAAAGATGAATATAGGAAATGAGAGAGAGGAAGGGATGGATGGATGGATGGATGGTAGAAGACTAAAGGATATTGGATGCTGCATAAGTGGATAGAAGATGGATGAATTTTAAAATGCAGAATGAGTGGAAGGAGGAAAGAATGAAGGGAGGGAGGGAAGATAAGGAAGAGAGAAAAGGAAAGTAGAGGAACTGACAGGTGGAAAACTGGGTGGATGAATGAACAGGTAGACAGTAGGGCAGTGAGACGGAGGAAGATGGACCATATCCAGTTGGATGGATGGATGGATGAGTGGACACATAAATGTAAACTGGTAAGTGGCTGGCTGGCTGGATGAACGTAAGAATAGAGAATGGGTGAAAGGAAGGAATTAGATGTGTAATGAGATGAATTAGATGGTAGGTGAATGAATGGATAGAAAACGGAGTGGATAGATGAAAGGGTGGAAGAAAGGAGGCTTAGGTCTGCCTCTGAAAAACAATCCACTAATAAACATTTATTGTGCCCCCACTGTGTGCCTAGCCCCATTCTAGGCACTGTGCAGACAGAGAAGTAAGGTCAGGCTCCTTCCCCACCTCGCTTCCGTATTCCAGAACCGCCTCCCCCCAACACAAGGAATTCACTGTCCAGTTGGGGAGAAATATTCAGAGGCTGGGTCTGTTGGCTAAGACAGCTCAGGTAATAGCTACAATCCCCAGCAGTCCATCAAGTCAGCCTGCAAACCAGGCTCCTCCACTGCAGTCTCAGAACCCTGAGTAGGAGCAGAAGATCCTGGCCAGGCTTCTTGTGTGGGCTGCGAGGAAGCTTTCTGAAATGTCTCCCTGACTGGCAGCTTGGTGAGGGCAGGAACCACGTCTGTGCTCACCGCTGCACCCCAGCATCTAGTGAAGCCCATCCTCACACAGAACGCAGTCAATGGCGTTTCTTCCATAAATGAATGAGTAGGTGAGGGAATGAATGAATGGAAGCCTAGTAGCCTGTCCTATGGCAGGAGGCAGACTCCATCACCTTTGCAAACCTCAGTGCCCTTGCACCTGCCTGGGATTTCCCTGGTGGGCCAGTGGCTAAGACTCCAAGTTCCCCAATGCAGGGGGTCTGGGTTCAATCCCTGGTTGGGGAACTAGATCCCACATGCAGCAACTAAAAGTTCACATGCTGCGAGGAAGGTCGAAGATCCTGAACTGCAACTGAGATCCGGTGCAGCCATATAAATGAATAAATAAATATTTTTAGAAGGAAAATGCTTTGTAAACTAGGTAGAGGTTTACAGATGGAAAGCGTGACATTAATAGAGGCAATAGTAGTAACATTAGCATCTATCATAGGAGCAACAATGGCCCCAGAAGTGATTATGTTGGTGGTGGTGATGATGGTGTTATTACTGGCAGTGGTAACAGAAGTATTAATGAAAGTAGTGATTTTATTGATGATGGCAGTGATGGTTATTTTCTTGGTGATAGGAAGGACAAAACTATCAGTAGCTGGGGAAAAGAGAAGGGAGGACGTTCTAGGAGGAAAAAAATATTCTGAGTTCAGTTGCAAGTGACAGAAATCCAATTCAAACTGGCTTATGCTCGAAAAGAAGGGGAGGGATGATTTATTGGCTCAAGCAACTGGAAAGTCCAGAAGTAGCTCTGGCTTCTAGCCCAGATAAACAGGCCCTCGAACCATATTGTAAGGACTTGTCACTGCAACTTAGTCTCTCTCCATCTTTGGTCTCTGCCTTCCCATGGGTGAGCTTCATTCTCAGGCAAGCTCTCTGGGTTTCCTGACCTCCCATCTCCCAGCTAGACATTCCCCTTCGAAAGAAAACTGCTCCTCTCCAGTCCCAGGATGCTATCCAAAGTCCCAGGGCTTGCTCTCATTGGCCATTTTGTATCACATGTCCATCATGCAGCCAATCACTGTGTCTAGGAGGGTTGGAATATGCTGACTGGACCAGCCCAGGTCGTATGGCCGCTCCTAGAACTGGAGGTGGATAGGTGACAACAGGGAAGGAGAAAAGAGATGTACATGGCAGGAAACCAGTGGGTGGCCTTCAGAGGCAGCGCCAGGCAGGTGACAGAGGTCAGAGGGCCTGGTGCTTGGTAGGTGCTCAGCAATTAATTTTTATCCTCCCTGTGCTCTGGGGATAGGGAATAACTCTTAAGTTGGATGACAGAGCAGAGCTGGGTTCACATCCTGGCTCTGCTATATGCTAGCTGTGTGACCTTGGGCAAAGTAACTTCTCTGTGGCTCAATTTTCTCATCCATAAAATTAGATGACAAGAATGGATCATTTTGAGTGTTAAACAACTTATTGCTTAGAGCAGGGCCTGGCACATAGTAAGTACTGAATAAATAGAAGTAATGTTGCCAATTTATATAACTTATGGGGGTTAAAATCTCTTCTCTCTGACTGGACACTCGTCCCCTGGATCTTCCTACAGCTGTATCCTTCTCCTTCAGGTCTCAGTTCAGATGTCACCTCCTTCAGGAAGCCCTCCCTGACTACCACAGCTAACAATACCCTCCCCACACCCAGTCACTCTCTATTCCATTAACCCATTTTCTTTGTAGTATCTGAAGTGACCTTGTTAATTTATATTTTCCCATTTAATATCTGTTCCCCACACCCAACTGTCAGAGACTTGAAGACAAAGTCTGTGTTGGTCACTGCTGTGTCCTGAGAATCTCAAACAGGGCCGGGCACATAGCTTTGGCTCCATAAATGTTTGCTGACGGGAATTCCCTGGTGGTCCAGTGGTTGAGACTTCGCCTTCCAATGCAGAGTGTGTGGATTCAATCCCTGGTAGGGGAGCTAAGATTCCCCCCATGCCTCTCAGCCAAAAAAATCAAACCATAAAACAGAAACAATATTGTAACAAATTCGATAAAGACTTTAAAAATGGGTCACATCAAAAAAAGAAAGAAAAAATCTAAAAAAAACATTTGCCAGATGAATGAATGGATTCCTCTTTTTTGCCCTGACACGGTGTCTTTGTACAGTATTTCCCACATCAGGGAGGACTCTGGGATAGAGATGCGGGCATGGGGGAGCGGTGCGGAGCCGCACTCCCCACAATGGCCGGGGTGGAGAGGTAGTGGGGTGGGGGGGGTGGTGCCTGGATGAGCCTGTCACCCTCTGCCTTCAGAGAAGTGTTCCCTTTAGTCTCTGTCCCTGGCTGTGTGCAGGGTCGCAGCTCTGGGGGGCCTCGTGGGGCCAGGGTGTCCACCTTGACTTGGGTCAGCCCAGCCAAGGTCAGGCTAAAGCCGGAAGGCTAGGATGCTCGGATTACACATCCTTACATGTCCGGCTGCTTAGCAGGGATTAGTGCAGACACCACGCCTACCTGTCCTGTCCAGGACCGAGACAGGGGCCCAGGAGGGTGGGTCACAGGCTACCTCTGTGTCCCCACCCTTCAGGCCCATCCTGTCCTGGGGAAGCCTCAAGACCCAGCAGACACTGGGCCGGGGCTGGCAGATAGCATGCCTGTATTTTCCGAGCATCTTCATTGCCATTTCTGAACCCAGCACTTGATAGTTTCTCATTTGGTCCTTCAAGATTGCAGACTGGGTGGGGAACTTCCCTGGTGATCCCATGGTTAAGAATTCTTGCTTCCATTCCAGGGGGCACGGGTTCAATCTCTGGTCAGGGAACTAAGATCCTACGTGCCATGCAGCCAAAAAATGAATTAAAAAAGCAAAAGGTGGCTTTAAAAAAAAATGTGGTTCCTCAATAAATAGTCATGTAACACCTACTGTGTGCCTGGCACAGGTCTCGGCACTGGGGACACAGAAGTGATAAAGGTGGTTGCTATATTCTTGGAGCTTTTAGAAGGCAGGACAGACAGTCAGTGAGGAAATGAAGATTGTTTTTAAATGCACTTCAGCTCCTAAAGCAGGGGATGGAGGAGGGGAAGGGAAGCCATGGGTCAGCGGGTGAGACCCCCCCCCTTATCCTCGCTCTGGTCTCAGGAAGGTGATTTGTGCCCCAAAATCCTTTGTTGGTTGGGAGGAGCATCGTTGTCTAGAAGAGAGTTAAATGTGCCCCTCTGCCCATGGAATTCTCCAGGCAAGAATCCTGGAGTGGGCTGCCCACTCCTTCCTGCAAGGGATCTTCCCGACCCAGGGATCGGACCCAAGTCTCCTGCATTGCAGGCGATTCTTTACCGTCTGAGCCGCCACAGAAGCCCGAATGTGAATCATTGTCCCATAAGCATTGGCTGAATGACTGAGTGACCATTCTGCTGTTGCTCAAAAACCCTCCATGGCTCCCCATTGCCTGCAGGCTCCCCTGCAGGCCCCGCAACCAGTCTTCACAGCCCCCAGTCCTCCTCTGGCCTCACCGGCGTGTTCCTCCCTGTTCTCGCCTTCTCAGAAGTGGCTGCCACCGGCCTGCTGGTTGCTCAGGACAGAACCCAGATTCCTCCTTGACTCTTCTTTCCCTCACCTCACGTGTCTGAGCCATCAGCAATTTGGTTCGTTTCACCTTCAAAATATGCCTTGAATCTGTTTTCTGGATTCTCAACAGCCACAGCCGTCTCTCGCCCGGACGCCTGCCGGGTCCTGTCACTTAGATTCTTGCTTCCATGTCAGTCTCCCCACAGACCGTTTACCGAATGCAGCTGGAGGGTCTTAAAAACCTGCATGACGCCGTGCCACTAGCCTGCTGAGAAGCCCTCTGTGGCTTATGTGGTTCTCAGAATCTAAACATCCTATCAAGTCTTCAAGGCTTTCTTCACTTCTCTCTAGGACCTCATCTCCGACACCCCTTGCCTTCCTCCCAGCTCTGGGTGCATAGCTCGCCTTTCTCTTCCTCTTAGAATCTGTTCCCTGCCTCAGGGCCTTTGCACTTCCTGTTCTCTCTCCCTGGGACACCTTGTCCGCACGTCTTCCCATGCCCGGCTCCTTTGCATCCCTCAGATCTGCCCCCAAACGTCAGCCCCTCAGAGAGGCCCTCCCTGGCCTCTCACACTAAAGTAGTCACTCCTCCCCTCCCTATTTTTTAAAATCCCGTTACTTTGTTCTATTGGCAGGATGAGGAGTGGAGAATGGTGGAGGGGGAGGGCTTCAGGGAGGTCTGGAAATGGAAGAAAATGCAAAGATGGGTCTAAGGGCAGGGGGAGAAGAGGGCAACAGAGGATGAGATGGTTGGATGGCATCATCGACTCAATGGACATGAGTTTGAGCAAACTCCGGGAGATAGTGAAGGACAGGGAAGCCTGGCGTGCTGCAGTCCATGGGGTCGCAAAGAGTCGGACACGCCTGAGCGATTGAACAACAAAGGAAGACAGCACGACCAGGAAGCGCAGACCGTAGCACAGAGTGGTGGGGGCTAGAGCGGGCGAGGGTTCCAGCCCCACACCCCTTATCCAGAGTATCCCATGGGCCCAGCTGCAGGCCCAGCGTCCTTAAGGGGCCCGTGACTGCTTCTTTGGCACTGTTTGATCCTTTCCCTCATCGCTGGCCACACTTCTAATGATTTATTCCTAGGCTCATAGACCGAGATCCCTGCAGAGGCCAAGCAGGCCTCATAAACAACTTGCGTGGGCTGCCTGTAAGACTTTAAAAGCTCAGGCTTGGATGAGCTGGCGCTCAGCCCCAGCCTGGGGTTCACAGAAGAACATAGGCCCAGAGGAGCCAGAGCGTCATTTTTTTTTTTTTTGAGAAGTTGGAAATCTGGGTTCATAGGGAAATAAATGTTGGCAGATAATTACTGTGTAGGCTCAAATTACCCGTCCGTAGGCAGGCAGAGTCCTCCATTTGGAGGGTGGTCTGAGTTCGTACTTGGCATGGCCATTCACCCTTCACCGGTACCAAGTGGCAGTCTGGGGTGTGCATGCTTCCCCCGTGGTTTCATCCCTGCCTCCCAAACACCCATGTGGTGGAGACTATCCTGAACCCCACATTACAGATGAGAAAACTGAGGTTCAGAGAGAGGTGTGATTGTCCATGCCAGGGCTCAGCCTCTACATGGCCTCATGTGGCCCCAATGCTAAAGAGATTCTAAACTCTGAACTAAAAGGTTTTGCCTGATTTGCCTGATTTCTTCTTCCATTCCTCTCCCCTTCATACAACAGGAAACTAAGGCTCAGAGAGGTTAAGTAGTGTCCCAGAGGTCACCCGGCTGGCAAGAGCCAGGATTACAGCCCAACTTCTGCCCAGTGTCAGAGCCTGCAGATTAAACCCTTTATTATCTGTCCAGCTCCAAAGAAAAGCAGCTCTGAAAAGTTCAAATGGCCACAGAATCCTTGGCCATGCTGAAACCGTTAACCTGTGTACACAGCTAGTAAGTGTAAGTTTCTAAGTGCTAGGACCCTGGGCTCTTCCCTGGAAACCTTGGGTTGCAGCCAGGACCCTCAGATGGCATTTTTTGAAGGGACTGGAAATCTCAGGAGTTTTGTTTAAACACTGACATCCTGGCAGCTAGTTCATTTTATTTGCCAACTCCTAAGTCTTGGTTCCCACTCCTACCAGACCCCAACACAGTTTGGAGGTTTCCAGATGGAATCTGGAACCTGAACAGCAGCTTGGAGCTCCACATGGTGTATCTCTTCCAGTCCTCCATCCGCCACCCTGTGGTTTGTGGGGGAAGGGAACTGGCATTTACTGAGGACTTATCGGATGCCAGGCAGCTTCTGTGTTGTATCTCAGTGTGACTCAGTCACTTTCTGGCTGTGTGTTCCTGGGCGAGTCACTTTGCCTCCATGAATCTTAATTTTCTTGCATGTTAAATGAAGAGAAAATTTTGTTAGCCAGGTCACTTTTTATTTGAAAGAATCAGAAACCCAAATCAAAAAAGGGCACTGATGGGTTCATATTATTTCAAAGTCCAGGGAATGATTTCAGGAATGGCTGTATCCAGCTGCTCAGCTAGTGTCATCAGAAACCTGCCTTTGTCTCTTAGCATGGAGTCCCTCTACACTGGCTGTATTCTTGGGCAGATTCTTTCCAGAGGGCCAAAAATTACTCTCTGGCCCCTATAGGTGGATATCCTGTCAACTCAGCAGTCTCTGATGAAATTATTTCCCAATAATTTCAGAAGCAATCCCAGAACGAAACTTGATTAGCCAGTTTGAGTCAGGCCCACACTGCTAAACCAATCATTGTGTCCAGGGGAATAGATGAACTGTGGTCTTGGAGAAGACTCTTGAGAGTCCCTGGGACAAGCAAAGAGATCAAATCAGTCAATCCTAAAGGAAATCAACCCTGAATATTCATTGGAAGGACTGATGCTGAAACTGAAGCTCCAATACTTTGGCCACTCATTGGAAGAGCCGACTCATTGAAAAAGACCCCGATGCTGGGAAAGATTGGAGGCAGGAGAAGAAGGGGATGATAGAGGATGAGATGGTTGGATGGCATCACCACCTCAATTGGACATGAGTTTTGCCTGAGAGCTCTGAGAGATGGTGAAGGACAGGGAATCCTGGCGTGCTGCAGTCCACAGGGTCACAAAGAGTCGGACGTGGCTGAGCAACTGAACAACAACAGCTGGTAAACTTGGATCTCGTTCTCACCCTCCCTGGGACTGAGGACTACAATCACCTTCACTCAACCATAAGAGTGGAGGAGGGTTGATTTCCTCCCAAAACACTGAAGTCTTAAACATCAAAAACTACATGGGACTTCCCCGAAGGTGCAGTAGTCAGGACTCAGCGCCAAGGGCCTGGATTCAATCCCTGGGTGGGGAACTAAGATCCCACAGGCTGTCTGTGCAGTGCAGAAAAAAAAAAAAAAAAAAAAAAGACAAAAATATCTACCTCCTAGGTACTTGTGAGAATTAGAAGAGATAATATGTTGGGCCTGGCTCTTAGTACCTGCTCGGTTAACAACCTGCCTTTGTCTTCTCTCTCCTGAACCTCTGACTATCCCCCTGACTCAGCATGCCACCCTAGAGTTAGGCAAGGCTGGGTTCAAGTTCAATCCTAATTCTCCTGTGTGACTTTGGACACGTTTTTTAGCTGCTCCAAGCTTCAGATTGGTCCTCTGAAAAGTGGAAGTGATAAAACTTACCTCCTGGGATGGTTGTGAGTAAAAGCCTAGAGTGAGTGAATGGTATACAGTAGGTATTCAATAGGTGGTGGCTTCCAGCCTTCCCTCTCTGTACACACCTGCCCCAGCCAGACTGGACTGACTCTCAATCCCTACCTCCAAACCTTTGTACCTGCGGTAACCTCCCCCTGAATCACGTCCTCCTTCCATCTCTACCTGCTGGAATCCATCTCAAGTCCTTAAGTCCAGATGAGTCCTGGTAAGGAAGGCTTCCCTCTCTGTGCCTTGGTTTTTCCCAACTGCAAAATCAGAATGAGAGTGTCTTCATCTTCGTGTTGACTTAAAGAGTTAATAAGATGGAACTGCTGATGGAAAGCAGTTGGCACTCTACCTAGCATGAGTAATCAATAAATACTAGCTGTTATTATTGTATCATTGTTATTAGATGTTCGGCTGCTAATTCCAGCTTGTGTTTCCCCATAATGCCTCACGCAGGGTGATGACTCAATAAACTTGCTGCATTTGGGTGGTCTAGCTGGGGCCACAGTTTCTGAACCCACCCACTCATTCATCCATCCAACAACCATCCACTCATCTATCCATTCATTCGTTCATTTGTTGCACCAATATTTCTGAGCGTCAACTCCTTATCGAGCTCTGTGATGGGCAATAGAGATCCAGCCTTGCGAGACAGACACAGTTGCTGTCCTCACAGTGCTCATCTGGGTGGGTGGGCAAATGAATAAACAAGATGACTGCAGATTGTGGCTCATCCCCAACAAAGTGAAAGAGTGTGTGGCGAGACTGAGTGAGTAGGGAGGAGCTTACTCTGGATCAGGTTGTCAGCACACCCTCTCTGAGGAGGAAATGTGAGGAATAAGAAGGAGCCAGCCACAGAGAAATCTGGAGCGAGGGCATTCAAGGGAGAGCAAATAGGAAGTGCAAAGGTCCTGAGGCAGGAATGATCCTGGTATGTTAAGGGGCAGTTGGATGCCAGTATGATAGAAGAGAGGGACTGTGTGGGAGAAAGCAGAGGAGAAGAAATCTGAGAGGCCAACGTGGATCAGATCAGCAGGGTCTTGTAAGCCCCGTAAGAGACGGGACCTTATTTTGAACGCAATAGGAAGCCGCTGGGGGGTGCTGTGGGGGGCAGCTGTAAGAAGGGGAAGGACGGGCCTAGCCTCTACCTTAAAAAGGCTGCTATGACGGGGACAGTAAGAGTTGAGCCACACATCAGAAGGGCATTTAATTCAGTCTGGGGAAAGTTGAAAACGCTTTTTTGAGGAGGTGACATTTCTGCTGAGTCCTGAAAGAAGTCAGGAAGCAAAACTGTGTGAGGGAGAGGGAGGAGGGAAAGGGCACTCCAGGCCCAGGGGCAGCAAAGGAGAAGGTGCCGAGGGGTCCGCTGACCCCGTTATGACAGGAAAATGAGAGGCTGCTGGGATCCAGAGAAGGAAGGCGTCAAAGAAAAAAATCAATGAGGCTTGTTAAGATGGGAAGGCCGACTTTATTCAGGACCCCTGAGACCAGCGTGGGGACCACTGTAACGGATGGGGTTTTACGGTAGGAGAGAGACGGGCGTCAGCTCGGAGCACGGCCAGAGAGAGTGGGATTTAAAGCCAAGGAGCAGGGTGGGGTCAGTGGACGGAAGATCACTAAGAGGAAATACCAGCAGAAAAGGGGGACTCTGCGGACTTCCCTCGTGGTCCAGAGGCTAGGACCCCACACTCCCAGTGCAGGGGGACTGAGTTCAATCCCTGGTCAGGGAACTAGGTCCCACAAACTGCAACTAAAAAAAAAAAAAAAAAGATCCCTCGAGCTGCAACTAAGACACAGCACAGCCAAATAAATTAAAAGATAAATAAAAATAGATGTTTTTTAAAAGGGGGGATTCTAGCCAAATTGACCTGACAGGATCCGTGGCTGAATATCTGAGGTCTGAGGGACTCCTTTCCAAAGTGGATCCTTGGTGGGGCCAGAAGAAGCGAATCAGAGTGAAACTGCTGCTACAAATACTAAATACTAATACGATCTGTCCTGCCCTTAGTGTGTGAGGCCCGGAAATCCTTTCACATCCGCCCTCATGACCTCTCGCACCTCGTCTCCTCTCCCTCTCCCTTTTACTCACCCTGCTTCAACCGCACTGGCCAACACGTTCCCACCTCAGGGCCTTTGCACATGCTGTCCCCTCTGCCTGGAATGCTTTTCCTGCTGATGGTCACATGGCAGCTCCTCCTTATCATTCAACTCTCCTATCCAGTGTCACCTCCCCACAGAAGCCCTCCCTGACCCCTGCAGCGGCAGTAAACTCACCTCATGGGCATCTTCTTTCCCAATAACCTGCTCCACTTTTCCCTAGCAACTGTCACCAGCCAAAATAATCCTCTTGGCTTGCTACTGTTCACTGCATGTCCCTTCCCTCTACAAGGTGGTCAGCTCTACACAAGCTGGGATTTTTGCCCAGTTTGTCCACTGCTGTATCCCTAGAGGTTAAAATGGTACCTGGCATCATTGAACAAATGAATGAGGTCAATCTTAATAAAAACCTCACCATGTTGATATTATTATTCCCCTTTTACAGATGGGGAAACTGAGCCTCAGAGAGAAGTTCCTTGTGTAAATTTTCACAGCCGTGTGAGGAATACAAACTCTTTGGCCTCCCTCCAATGAATAGCAGCAATAGCTAATTGTAACAGTCCCACCTTAGAATAATCTTATGTTGGGATTTCCCTGGTGGTCCAGTGGTTAAGACTCTATGCTTCCACTGCAGGGACCCCAAGTTCAGTCCTTGAGTTGGGAAACTAAGATCCTACACATACATGGCATGGCAAAAAAAGAAAAAAGAAGTCTTGAGCTGAAGTCTTCCTCTCAGTTTCTTTTTTTTTTTTTAATGAGCCACTAACTTTCACTGAGCCCTTACTGTGTGCCAGCCATTATCTCGGTGAATCTTCAGTCAAGTAGGAACTGCTTATCCCCATTGCAGAGATGAAGAAATTGAGAGGCTCGGTAAGGTTAAATAACTTGTCCAAGATCTCACAGCTGGAAAAATCAAGAAGCTGGGATTGAAATGCAGGTCTAGTTCTTAACCAGTGCATTCTAGTACCTCCATCTCACTGTACTAGTTCGCTCATTCATTGTTTTTAAATTCACTTATCCCACTTTCTGCTTATATGTGACGAATGAATGAAGGCAGGCTCACTGTTAAAGAAAGTGGATGAAAATCCATATTACAGAGTCTCCCCCATAATGACAATCTGGCAAGATCATCATTGTTTTTAACCTCACATTACTATTGAAAGACTGACAGCTGGAGGAGAAGCATCAGTTTAGCTCTTGTCTTGCTGTTCACCTGGGCTTGCATTATTAATACTATCTCCAAGCAGTTGTTTCTTTGCGAGGATCTTTGTAAGCCATTTATCTTTGTCTGTGGTCTTCCCTTGTGGCTCAGCTGCAATGCGGGAGACCTGGGTTCGATCTCTGGGTTCGATCTCTGGGTTGGGAAGATCCCCTGGAGAAGGGAAAGGCTACCCACTCCAGTATTCTTGCCTGGAGAATTCCACGGACTGTATAGTCCATGGGGTGGCAAAGAGGCAGACATGACTGAGTGACTTTCATTTTCACTCTTTTCTTTGTCTTCAAGGAATAGTGTGGTTAACACCAGAGTATAGGGGACTTCCCAGGTGGTGCTGATGGTAAAGAACCCACCTGCCAATGCAGGTAGACGTAAGAGAAGAGGATTCAGTCCCTGGGTGGGGACGATCCCCTGGAGGAGGGCAGGCCAACCCACTCCAGTATTCTGGCCTGGAGAATCCCATGGGCAGAGGAGCCTGGCGGGCTGCAGGCCAAAGGGTCACCAGAGTCGGGCATGACTGAGTGACTAAGCACAGAGAACACAGAGTAAGGAATCTGGACTCCAGCTCCACCAGGCGGATTCGGATACCTGAGATTATGCTGCAGTACGTACACACACACACTCTCATGACTCTACGTCAAAGTTTATTCCTGACTCATGCCATTTCCACCAAGGAACCAGTAACAATCCTGCACAGCTCTCTTCTGAGTGGTGACCTGAGAATCCAGTAGCCCCATCCTCTCAACATGAGACCTCCGTTCCTGCAGCAACAGATCCTCAGTGGATATTGTGTGAGAAACATCAGAGATGTGAAGACACTTGGCTTGAGAATGCCTGTGCTAAGTTGCTTCAGTCGTGTCCGACTCTTTGCAACCCTGTGGACCGTAGCCCACCAGGCTCCTCTGTCCATGGGATTCTCCAGGCAAGAATACTGCAGTGGGTTGCCATTTCCTTCTCCAGGGGATCTTCCCGACCCAGGAATTGAACTTGCGTCTCTTAAGTATCCTGCATTGGCAGGCGGGTTCTTTAGCACTACCATCACCCGAGAAGCCCTAAGAATGCCCAGCCAGAATTAAAAAGCAGGCCTCTCAACTATCCACACATCCATTTTACTTCAATATGAATCTCTAGAAATACCTAAATGCTACATGAAAAAGAACTATTGTCAAGCCGCCCAAAGGCCTCTTTCTAAATGTGTATTAGAGGAACTCCCTGGTGGTCTAGTGGTTAAGACTCTGTGCTTTCGCTGCTCAGGGTCCAGATTCAATTCCTGGTCAGGAAGATGAGATGCCACAAGCCATGCAGCACAGCCAAAAAAAAAAAAAAAAAAAACAGTAAAAGAAAAAATATATTGGCCATTAACCAGCAAATCTGGCTATTGTCAAGAATGACCACTAGGGACCATCATTCTGACATTAGCCAGAGTAGTACCCAAAATCTCAGCTTCCAGACTAACACGTTTAGTTTCTTCTAGCAACCCAGCCACCTCGGCCAAGCTCTCAGACACGATCCTTCCCACCCCCATCCTGCCAGACTCAGCAGGCAAGGGGACAGGTTTGGGGCTCAGCAGAGCCTGTGGACACTGTCCTGGTTTAACATCTCGTACGTGCCTTGTTTTTTATTCCAAACGCTGCTCTCTGCAGCAGAGATGGACTGATGCCATTCATCACTGTTAAGACTTCTTCAGCTCCTCCTCCCTCAGCAGATATCAGGACTTGGCGATCACTCAGGCAGGAAGGACGTTGCCCCACATTTTTACCCAACACCTCCTCCTCCTACCAAGATCAGAGTCAAGTTGCCTCCCCCATCTGAGGCATTGTCCTCGGACGGGCAGGACGTTGTAACATCACCAGCTTCTAGAATTCCTGCTTTGGCAAAGCTCGTGGGAACTGAGCTGACCTGTTAGGAAGACCCAACCCGGAGCTTGTTGGGAAGAGAGAGGTCCTCTAGGGGAGATGGTTCAAGTGAGGGCATATATTAAAAACATCACCCAGACCCCAGGATGGTAGGATAAGATGGTAGGAATGGCCCTTGGTTTCTAAAGAAAAGGGGGGACGCTTCAAAGTCTAGTAGATGTTTAACCTGCCTCTGCCCCTTTCCTGTCTCTTTGGGTATTGTCTTTCCAAGCCTCAGTTTTCCCAACTATGAAATGGAGAGAGGGGACATAGCACACCCTGCAGGTTGTTTGGGGGATGAAAATGAAATCCTTTATTCCATAACACATGAAGCACCTACGGTATACTCGGAGGATTCAAGTTTGAGAAAAATCAGACACAAGCCCTGTCCCCCGGTTGCTTACATTCTACAGAGGAGACGTTATTGTAAGATTGCCACTTGGACAGCGTCGTGAGGAGAAGGACGTGGGACTGTTAGAGCCTGTGATGAGGGATTTGACCTGGTCTGGGATGGCTTCCCTGAGAAGGTGGTGCCTGAGCTAAGAAAGAGGATGTGGAGTTAACCAGGCAGAGAGGAGGGAAAAACATTCCAGGCAGAAGGAACAGCAAGGGCCAAGTCCTTATAGTAAGAAGGATCATGGAGACTACAAGAGACCAAAGAAAGGGTAATGTGTCTGAGATGAGAAACCAAAGGGGAACATGGAACAAGCCGAGGCTGGAGAGTTAGGCAGGGTATAGGCTAAGCGACTGTAACTATGAGACCCAAAAGCACAGTGGCTTCAATAAGATGGCTGTTAGGAGGAGTTGGCAAACTTTTCCAGTAAAGGGCCGTTCTATGGCTGGAATTAGCTTCCATCTCAGATCCGAGACAGCTGCTCCTGCTCTGCCCATCGCATCTGCCTCCCCTCCAGCAAGAAGGAGGAGGAGAGAGGGCAAGCATCATTTTTGCTCACATTCCACAGGACAAGCTTAGTCACATGGCCATATCTAACCACAGGGGAAGCTGGGAGATGTAGTCTTCATTCTGGGTAGCCGTTTGTCCCGCTAAAACTCTTACAGTGAATGAAGGGAAGGATAGCTACTGGGGACATCTAGTAGTCTTTGCCACAATGGGCCAGAGTGGCTTTGGGGACACCAGAAAGAGGTCTGTTTGCAGGGGTCCAATGGGAGGTGATGGTGACTTGGGACAAGGTCATGGCTTAGCAGGTGGAGAGAATGGAACAGATCTAAGATGTTTGTGAGCCCGAATGAACACTCGACGATGGTTTGGATATGGAGGCAAAGGATAGAGTTGGATGTGGCAAATGTGACCCCTAAGTCCCTGGTTTGTGCAATTAGATGCAGGTCTTGTCTGGAAAGTTCTTTGTATATGGTAGCAGGTCAGTTAAGTGTCGCTGTCTTCAATGAGTCCAGGATGGCAAACCCAACACCTACAGAGACCTGATAAGATAACGAAACGGGTGAAGGGGCCTGTGGACCTGGGGAGCACATGCCCTGTCTAAAGGGGCAGTTGCTCCTTAGCGCCAGCAAGTGGCTGCCATAGGGAAGGCAGGCTGAATGTGCAGGCTCAGCATCTGATGTTCCAAGGGCAATCTGAACATCTAGAGATTTATGTGAACCCTCCGAATTTGGACACTTGGGCAAATAAGTAAAAACAAATTTCTCAGCCCCAAGGCCTCTGGTTTATGATGCCTGGGACACCCCCCAGCAATGCCACTGCACCCTATTTACGCCTTTGTGACTTGGTTGCCTTCTCACGGTGAAGCCCTCTGTTGCCTGGCTCAGCCTCAGGCTCTCACCCTCTGCCATCCCTACATTCCTATCTCTTGTGCCCATGAGCGCCTCCTGCAGGCTCCTGACTCCCTTTTCTCACCAGACCCCCACCAGAGGCCCCTACCTCTAGAGAAGACAGTCAAAACCATCAGCCTGCTCCCAATCCCCTTAATCGGATCTGCACCAGTGACCCTTCTGATTAAAACTCCCCATCTGTAATCCCCCTTTAAAGCTGGGGAAGCGGAAACACCATAATAGGAGAGCAAGGCTCGATGGTCCGGAAACCGCTACCTCCTACGTCCTTGAAAATGTCTTGGAGAGAAACACAGACCCGAGCTGGGAGTCCCAGATCTAATCTTTGCAAGTTGTGTGGCCCTGGAAAAGTCACTGCATTCTCTGAGTCTCCTTTTCATTCATTTGCTTGTTCATTTCCTTAACTATTTAGGGAGCACCTGCTCTGTGCCAGGCACCATTTCAGGAACTGGAAATACAACAGTACCAGACAAGCCTGGGCCCTCCTGCAGCTGACATTCTATTGCAGGACACAAAGGGGAAAATTCCAGCACAGCAAGATCAATGCTGTGAAAGGAGAAATTCAGGGGCTGTGAGAATCCCGAGGGCGGATATTCTCAACCTACACATTGGGGTCAGAGAAGGTTCACTGGAGTTTCAATGGGCAGTAGGAATCAGCCAGGAGAAGTAGAGGAGAGGGACTTCCCTGTTGGTCCAGTGGTTAAGAATTCATCTTCCAATGCAGTGGATACAGGTTCAATGCCTAGTCGGGGAACTAAGATCCCATATGCCTCGGAGCAACTAAGCCCACATGACATAACCAAGACATGAAGCAGCCAAGTAAATAAATAAATGTAACTAATTAAATATTTTTTAAAAAGAGGTGGGCGAGAAAGGGCACTCCAGGCACAGGCAAGTATCTGGAGGCGTGAGCAACCATGGCAGAGCGGCTCGAGCCTTGAGAAGTGTACAAGGTTTTGCCGGGATTCATTATGGGATATGCAATGGGAAATGGAGAGAATGGTCTGGAGAGAGAAGGAAGGTGGTCTTGAGACAAAATCCAGATCTCCTTGTTGCGCCTCCTGACTCTCCAACCTCATCTGCTCCCACCCTCTACCTAGCTCATGCAGCCCCACCCACACTGAGCTTCTTTCTGTTGCCTGATATGCCAGGTTCATTCCCACCCCAGGGCCTTTGCACATGCTGTGCTCCTACCTGGAATGTTCAGATTTTTGAATGACACATTCCTCACCTTCAAGTCTCAGAACCAGGACATCTCCCATGAAAGGCCTGCCCTGACACCCAACCTCATGTGGGCTCCACTAGTGCGTCTCTGCTTCTCGGTTTGCGTTTCTCAGTAACATGCAGCGCATAATACTATCTGACGTCATTTTGCTCCTTTATTGGTTTATGGGTTTTTTGGCCTGCCTTTACCTACCAGTTCTTTAAGGCCAGGGAAATTGTCTTTCTTATCCACGCTACATCTCCAGCAAAGAGCATAGCACTTAGTAAGTGCTCGGTAAATACATGCCTAATAAATGCCAAGAGATCAGAACTTGACAGGGAGCCGTTGCAGGTTTTACAGCAAGGCTGTGGCTAGCTCAGATTTCTGCTTCTCTCCTGTAACCCATCAATGTGATTGTGAGGATTAGAAGCAATGGGACACTCTTTATGGAAAGCAGCCTTTTATTTAACTTATTTGAGGCTTATTTTACATAGCACAGAATTCACCCATTTCCAGAGAGCAATTCGATGACTTTTCAGTAAATTTGCCAAGTTGTACAACCACCATCCTCAATCGATTTCAGAATGTTTTCATCATCCCAATGAGATCCTTCATGCCCATTGACTGTTACCCCTTGTCCCTACCCCGGCAACAGCTCACCTGCCTTCTATCTCCATAGAGGCACTTTTTCTGGGCACTTCATATACATGGAATCATACACTATGTGGCCTTTTGTGTCTGGCTTCTTCTACTCAGCATAATGTTCTCAAGACTCATCCATATTTTATCATGTATCAGTATTCCGTTCCTTTTTATGGCTGAATAATACTCCATTGTATAGATAGACCATGGTTTGTTTATCCATCAGCTGATGGACATTTGGATTGATTTCCTTTTTTCGTTCTTACAAATAATGCTGCCGTGAAGGTGGAGGTATATGAAAACAGCCTGCAGGACCTGAACGCTCGGTACAGCCCTCAGCCCTGTCTGTACAGCGTCACTGTACAGACTTGACCCCAGTGAGCTGTGTGACAGTCAGCTAGTCCCCTCCCCTCTCTGCTTGAGTCCCCTCATCTTCCCAGAGAGGAGCCTGGGCCCCTTTCTGCACAGACGTTCTGTGCTTTGTCCATATTCATGGAAGACCAGGGGAGTGTTCAAAGCAAACAATAAGCAGTCTGTTTATTGCTGGAGCCAAAGGTAGTCGTCCTGTGATCAACCACCAGAGGCAAAAAGATATTCTTTTTAGGATGCCAAAGACCTGGGTCCAACACCTCTGAGTCCCTCCCTGGGCGCTCCGACCTGCTAATCTCTTCTCTCAGAGGACCAAAGCTCCCTTCCACATTTGGTGCAGACAGGTGGGCTGCAGGATTCAGAATCTCTTCGCAGGGAGGGAATTTGGGGACAGTCTGCAAATTCTGGTCCTGGTTCCTGCCTCTCTGCTCCCTGGGTTCCTGGAGTTCTGCCCAAACCTGATTGGGCTCAGATCCCAAGAAAGCAAGGCTGGAGATGCAGAGGCCTGGTCAGGAGTTTGAGCTGGGTCAGGAGGACTGGGCACGGGCCACTCCCCAGTCCCTGGGGCCCATCCCAGAGATCAGACCAGCACTGTTCATCGGGGAACTTTCCTGCTGGTCCAGTGGTTTAGACTCCACGCTTCCAATACGGGGGCACAGGTTTGATCCCTGGTCAGGGAACTAAGATCCTACATGCCATGTGGTACATCCAAAAAATAAAACAGAATCACACAGCTTGAAAAAAAAATTAAAAGCAAAAAGAACGACTGAGAACGGAGGGGAAAAAAAAAACAGCTTAAAAAAATAAAAACAAACAACAATAACAACAACAACAACAAAAAACGCTGTTCATCTGGGTTTAAGACTGTTTAGAGGATGCTTGCTGCCTTCGCCAGGCACTGGGGTCCACATACCTAGTCCTGGACTTCCAGAAGCCCCCAGTCCAGAAGCTGGGGGAAGGGGGGACAATAAATTACCCAAATAATAATTTAATAACATAAAATATATATTAAATGACTGTTTTGTGGTTCAGTTCAGTTTAGTTGCTCAGTCATGTCTGACTTTGCGACCCCATAGACTGCAACTCTCCAGGCTTCCCTGTCCATCGCCAACTCCCAGAGCTTGTGGTAGGTGCTTAATTACTTTCTTCTCCACTTTAGAGATAAAGAAATGGAGTCTCAGAGAAGGGGAGTGACTTGTCCAAGGCCACACAGCCAGTGGGGAATAACACTAGTGCTCGAAGCCAAGTCCAACCAGCGTATAAATAAGATGCTGTGAAATTATGAAAGCAATAAAAGTTGAGCGAAAGGCCTAATGAATCCATTGAATTCTCTTTGCCACCTTGCAGTGGCCACCCTCCCATTCTTACAGACGAAGAAACCGAGGCGCAGAGGGTTTAACTTACATTGAAAAGCTCCCCAGTCGGGAAGTCTAACCCTGACCCGAAGGGTTTCAGCGGGTCTGGAAGAGAAAGCAGTCTCGTGGGCAGGGCGAGGAGGGTGGGTCACACTGTTTAGCACTCAGGATATTTGATGCATGCGTGTACCAAGGCAGGAGGTGGGGCGCGCTCTGACCCTCCCAACCCAAGCCTCAGCCCCTCTCCAGGGTGGGGTGAGCCTCTGCCCTAAGCATCTCAGGCTGAGAGGAGGGGAGGGGCGAGCACATTCTTAGGTACAAAGTAGGGGGAGCCGCCCTAGAATAACAGCGCCAAGGACTGTACAATAGGTGGGTGCATAATTCATGCAACTGTCAGCCAACATCAATTATGTGGGCCCCCCCTGGAGTTGTCTGGGGGTTAGAAACTGGAGCAGGCTTCCCTTGCCAGCCTCTGGGGGAAACCAGACCTCCCAGTTCTTAAAGTGGCAGACTCTCCAGGAATCTGCTCCGTCCCCTGCAGCCGCCCTCGGCCTTGGGGCCCAGAGTCAGAGACAGCAGTGCCTCCACGTGGAAGGAGGACTCAGCCCAAGGTCCCCGGCAGGCCGCCCTGGAAGGTCAGACCCTCCATGCCCAGCTCTGGGTTGACAAGTCTTTTCCCTCATTCTCCGGCTTCTGAGAAGCTGACTGCTGTATATCCCAGAGTTTCTCAACCTTGGGACTATTAACATCTGGGACCTGATCGTTCTCCGTGGCGGGGGCTGTTCTGTGCATTATAGGATATTTAACAGCATGCTTGTTTCCACCCACCAGCTGCCAGTAACACTCCTCCTCCAAGTCGTGACAACCAAAAATTTCTGCAGAATTTGCCAAATGTTTCCCAGGATGGGGCTGGGGCATACCCAGTTAAGAACCACTGGAAGACCCTCATTTTACAAAAAAGGAAACTGAAGCAAGAAAAGTTGCAGTGTCCAAGGCCTCTTGACCAAAAAATGGCAAAGCTGAATTCCAACTCCAGGGCCCACACATTTTTTGTGTTATTTTGACCACACTGCCTGGCTTGCAGAATCTTAGTTCCCCGACCAGGGATTGAACCCAGGCCCCAGGCCTGAGGACACCTAATCAGGGGACTGCCAAGGGATTCCCCCAGGTCCACATTGTTAACCTCAATGTGAGAGTTCCACATGCTTATTCCAATGATCACCTATTTAATGAATATTTAATACATATATCCTTAGCTATGCAAAATCAGCAGTTTTGCAAAGATTATGTCTTAGGACAAGGCTAAAATAAAACCACGTAAGTAGTGTTTATTGTTTTTTATTCTTAGGGAAAGTGTAGCAGAAGCAGTGGTGGCTTCCCAGGTAGCCCTAGTGGTAAAGAACCCGCCTGCCAGTGCAGGAGATGTAAGGGATACGGGTTCGATCCCTGGGTCCCACACCAGTATTCTTGCCTGAAAAATACCACGGACCGGAGCCTGGTTCAAAGTGCTGCAACGAGTCAGACACGACTGAGCGACTAAGCGAGCAAGCGTATAGCACAGGGAGCTCTACTTAATGCTCTGCGGTGACCTGAATGGGAAGGAAGTCCAAAACGGAGGGAATATATGTTTTTGTGTGACTGACTCATTTTGAAGTACAGTAAAAACTAACCCAACATTGTAAGGCAGCTATACTCCATAAAAAATTAATGAAAAAATAATAATTTGTTCAGGGATACATACATTTGTATTAAAAACTCTACAGAAAAGGGACGAGGATAAAAATTCTGATTGTCTCAGGCATGGAGAAGGACACACCGGAACTGCAGTGTTATTGCTCCGTGCCCTGTTTTTTGGGTGGTGGGTTCACAGGTGTTGGTTTGAATACCGTTCATAAATGTACATAAATTAGGTCTACTTTTGTATGTGTCAGATATGTCACTTTAGAAGGTTACTGTAAAAAAAAAAAAAGAAGGTTACTATAGAATTTTACTTTTTTTTAAATTTATTTTTTTTGAAATATAGCTGATTTACAATGTTGTCATTCCAGTGTACAGCAAAGTGATTCAATTATGCATATATAATTTTACTTTTTCAGTGAGTGCTAATCAAGAAATTAAAACACAAAAGTTTTCTTTTTACGATATGGAACATGCCAGACAGCTATACATGCATGTTAAGTCGCTTCAGTTGTGTCCAGCTCTGAGCAACACTATGGACTGTAGCCGGCCAGGTTCCTCTGTCCATGAGATTCTCCAGGCAAGAACACTGGAATGGGCTGCCATGGCCTCCTCCAGGCAGCTAGAGCAAAAAAAAACAAAAACCAAAACCAAGAAGGTGGTGGAATAACAGGCTGTGGAAGTTCTGCGTGGCGCGACACTCCCTTTCATCTTCCGAGCTGGCCTAGAAAGACACTAGAGCCCTCCTGCTACCTGTGGTACCCCCAGTGCCTTGCAACATGCCTCAGTCGTCGAAGATGGTTAACAAGCAGTAGCCAAATCGAAAACTGACTCTGATCCTGACCTTTCCATGGGTGCTCCAAGCACTTGAGCCCCAGCCAAGAAATACCATGGGAACCAGCTGTCCTAGTTGCTGGGGGTATAGAGATGACTCTCAGAACCCATCCCTGTCCCCTCCAAAGCTCACAGTTTCTGGGCGGTGATGTGCGCACACACACACACACACACCTGTCATAGGCTGTGTGTGCTAAGTGCCCCCAAGGCTTGGCAAAATGATGAGGGAGCCCTGTGGATGGAGTGGTTGGCCCCTCCAGGGATGACCCCTGTAGGGAGAGGCCATGTGGGCTGGATTTTAAAAGACGGATTGGAATTCACTGGACAGAGAGGAAGAGGCACAAACCTGCAGAAATGACCAACAATAGCGTGTGATAAGGGAAGTGTGGAGCCTGGGTACCTGTGGTAGGAGAGACCAAAGAGAGGAGTCAGAGTTCAACCCAGAGGGACTGGCCAACCATGCGTCCTGATCGCAGATTCATTGCAGGGGCCTGAACCCACTCATGCTCACCCAAACAGCACTGGTGTTTGCTTTCAGGATGCGGCAGGCAGTTTCAGGTCAAGGGTGAGAAACGAAGACTAGCCAGCGGCTCGAATGCTGGGTGGTCTGGGCTGATAGGGTGGTGTGTGCTGAGCTATTTCCCCTGTAATGACAGGTGGCATTTATTAGACATTCACTAGGTGCTGCTGGAAGCTGTCCTGAGTGCTCTGTGTGTGCTAACCCATTTAATTTCACAGCAGCTCTCTGAGGTAGATACTGTTATTATCATCCCATTTTGCAGATGAAGAAACTGAGGCTTAGAGAGGTTAAATGCCTGGCTCAAGGTAAGAAAGTGGAAGCTCTGAGACTTGAACCCAAAACAGCCTGACAGCAGAGCCCAAGCTCTTAACTGCAGCCCTCTCCACCCTTTTTCAAATCCTCTGTGTCCTCTCTGCCCCTTTTTCTCTGCCTCTTCCCTTTAATCCCTGGCTTCTCTCAAAGGTTCAGCTTTCTCCGATTTTTTTTTTATGTCTTTTCTGATCCCCTACAACTTGGGGAAAAGTTGCTTGAGGCTTGGGCTTATCATGAAGCTGGTTCAGGCCTAGGTGGTACTCGACCATTTAATTCAGAGGCTCACCATCCCAGTAACCTACCCTCCTCTGGATCCTTGAACTCAAATCTCCCATGGTGGACTGGTTCGGCCCAGCCTGGATTTTCTGTCCACCCCTGAGTCATTCAGCAGTAGTCAGGATCAAATAATACAGGCATAGAGCCCTCACCCCCACCCCCAGCTCTTCAGCAGAGGCAGAAGAAAAAGAGGGGCAAGCCTATGAGAAGAGGACAGTTTTGGGGAGGAGTGAGGAGGGCTGATAGATAAGTTTAGGAGTTTCGATTTTCTCCTGAAGAGGCCTGGAAATTTATTAAGCAGGAGAGTGATGTGATTAGATTTGTATTTTTGAAAAAAAAAGACCCCAGAGCAATGTATTACATCTGCTTGCATTTCTGCCTAAGCTGTAGTCTAGCCTAGGTTCTATTAATTTCTATAAACATCCAGTGAGCCCAAATATCTGGAGTAGACCCTTTTCTCTTTTTTAAAAATGTATTTATTCATTTTATTTTTGGCTGTGCCGGGTCTTGGTTGTTGTGCAGACTTTTCTCTGGTTGCGGAGGGCAGAGGCTGCTCTCTCATTGTGGTATGCAGGCTTCTCATTGCAGAGGCTTCTCTTATTGCTGAGCATGGGCTCCAGAGCTCTCGAGCCTCAACAGTTGCAGCGAGTGGGCTCATAAATTGGGGTTCCTGGACTGCAGAGCGCTCCAGCCCAGCTTCTGTATGCCATGTGGGATCCTCCTGGACCAAGGATCAAACCCATGTCCTCACTACGGGCAGGCAGGCTCTCTACCACTGAGCCACCAGGGAAGCCCCCAGATCCTCTTCTTGATTCAGGGAACTCAAAAGTAGTTAAACTGTGATCCTTAGCCTCAAAAATTCATAGTCATACTCTGGAATTACTAACATGAGACCAGGATATCTATGCCTCCCTGAAAATCATCTGCAAAATCTTGAGTGTTTAGCAAAAAGGTCTGTAGTTTTTATCTCATTTCTAACATAACCTTAAGAGCTCATGTACTGGAGGCAGACAAACCCAGGTAAATATCCTGGCTCTGCAGCTGACTAGCTTTGGAAGCCTAGGTTTCCTCATCTCTTCTCTGGAGGTACAATACGATAATGGGATTGTTGTAAGAGTGAAATAAGGGGACTTTCCTGGTGGTCCCAAAGCAGGGGATCCAGGTTTGATCCCTAGTCAGGGAACTAGGTCCCACATGCCCCAACAAAGGCCTGGAACAGCCAACTAAATAAATATTTTTTTAAAAAGAGAATGAAATGAGCTTTATGGAAAGTGACTAGCACAGTGCCTAGCATACAATGAACACTTGATAAAGGGTAACTTATCATTAGTCGGAGAAGGCAATGGCACCCCACTCCAGTACTCTTGCCTGGAAAATCCCATGGATGGAGGAGCCTGGTGGGCTGCAGTCCGTGGGGTCACTAAGAGTTGGACACGACTGAGCGACTTCACTTTCACTTTTCACTTGCATGCATTGGAGAAAGAAATGGCAACCCACTCCAGTGTTCCTGCCTAGAGAATCCCAGGGACGGGGGAGCCTGGTGGGCTGCCGTCTAAGGGGTCGCATAGAGTCGGACGCAGCTGAAGCGACTTAGCAGCAACAGCAGCATTATCATTAGCATCATGTCAGGAAAGCGGTACCCCAGTCCATAATAGTTATGAACCACTGGTCTAGATCACAAGACAACAAACTATGACTTGCAGGTCAAATTCAATCCACTGCCAGTTTTTATAAATAAAGTTTTATTGAAACAGCTATGTTCATTCATTTTTATGCTACAGCTGCAGAGTTAAGTGGTGGCAACCAAGAATTCATGGGCTTCAAGGTCTTAAATATTTACTATCTCGCCTTTTATAGACAAATTTGACAGACCCTTGGGCTTGATGATTAGCTTTAAACCATTTCAATTATCTGGTTATCAGTTTCCAAGTCTAGGGCTTCCCTGGTGGCTCAGAGGCTAAAGCGTCTGCCTGCAATGCGGGAGACCTGGGTTCAATCCCTGGGTCAGGAAGATTCCCTGGAGAAGGAAATGGCAACCCACTCCAGTGTTCTTGCCTAGAGAATCCCATGGACGGAGGAGGCTGGTGGGCTACAGTCCATGGGGTCGCAGAGTCGGACACAGAGTGACTTCAATTCACTTCACTTTACTTCCAAGTCTATGTGATAAATGAATTTGAATAAATAATCTTTTATCTCAAACATCCAGCCATTAGCTAATTGATGAGATATGAAAATGCTCTTGAGAGTTGAGGAATGTCCTGCAGACCCAGAGTATTAGGATAACCATCCCATTGGTGGTTGTTAACTAAATCCCACTCTCTTCTCCTCACAGATCCTTGCCATAATTTCCATCATGTTCATCGTCCTCTCCACCATTGCCCTGTCTCTCAACACCCTGCCTGAGCTGCAGAGCCTTGATGAGTTCGGCCAGACCACAGACAACCCCCAGCTGGCCCATGTGGAGGCCGTGTGCATCGCATGGTTCACCATGGAGTACCTATTGAGGTTCCTCTCCTCCCCCAAAAAGTGGAAGTTCTTCAAGGGCCCGCTCAACGCCATTGACTTACTGGCCATTCTGCCGTATTATGTCACCATCTTCCTCACTGAATCCAACAAGAGCGTGCTGCAGTTCCAGAACGTCCGCCGCGTGGTCCAGATCTTTCGGATCATGCGTATTCTCCGCATCCTTAAGTTGGCACGTCACTCCACTGGCCTCCAGTCCTTGGGCTTCACCCTGCGGAGGAGCTACAATGAGCTGGGCTTGCTCATCCTCTTCCTCGCCATGGGCATCATGATCTTCTCCAGCCTTGTCTTCTTTGCCGAGAAGGATGAGGATGACACCAAGTTCAAAAGCATCCCGGCCTCTTTCTGGTGGGCCACCATCACCATGACGACTGTTGGGTATGGAGACATCTACCCCAAGACTCTCCTGGGGAAAATTGTGGGGGGTCTCTGCTGCATCGCAGGGGTCTTGGTGATTGCTCTTCCCATCCCCATCATTGTCAATAACTTCTCCGAGTTTTACAAAGAGCAAAAGAGGCAGGAGAAAGCCATCAAGCGGAGAGAGGCTCTGGAGAGAGCCAAGAGGAACGGCAGCATCGTATCCATGAATATGAAGGATGCATTCCCCCGGAGCATTGAGATGATGGACATTGTGGTTGAGAAAAATGGAGAGAATGTGGGTCAGAAAGAAAAAGTGCAAGATAATCACTTGTCTCCCAGCAAATGGAAATGGACCAAGAGGACACTGTCTGAAACCAGCTCAAGCAAATCCTTTGAAACCAAGGAGCAGGGATCCCCTGAGAAAGCCAGATCATCTTCTAGTCCTCAGCACCTGAACGTCCAGCAGTTGGAAGACATGTACAACAAGATGGCCAAGACCCAATCTCAACCCATTCTTAATACTAAGGAGTCAGCCACCCAGAGCAAACCAAAGGAAGAACTTGAAATGGAGAGTATCCCCAGCCCCGTGGCCCCTCTGCCTACTCGTACAGAAGGGGTCATTGACATGCGAAGCATGTCAAGCATCGATAGCTTCATTAGCTGTGCCACAGACTTCCCTGAAGCCACCAGATTCTCCCACAGCCCTTTGGCATCGCTTCCCAGCAAAACTGGAGGTGGCATGGCCCCAGAGGTTGGCTGGCGGGGAGCTCTGGGTGCCACTGGTGGTAGGTTTGTGGAGGCCAACTCCGCCCCTGATGCCAGCCATCACTCCACTTTCTTCATCGAGAGCCCCAAGAGTTCCATGAAGACCACCAACCCCTTGAAGCTTCGAGCTCTTAAAGTCAACTTCATGGAGGGCGATCCCAGTCCATTAGTCCCCATTCTGGGGATGTACCATGACCCTCTTAGGAACCGGGGGGGTGCTGCGGCAGCTGTGGCAGGACTGGAGTGTGCCAGCCTCTTGGACAGGCCTGTGCTGAGTCCAGAGTCCTCCATCTACACCACAGCGAGTGCTCGGACACCCCCCCGGTCACCCGAGAAACACACAGCAATAGCATTCAACTTCGAAGCAGGTATCCACCAGTACATTGATGCGGACACAGATGACGAAGGGCAAGTCCTCTACAGTGTGGACTCCAGCCCTCCTAAGAGCCTCCATGGGAACACTAGTCCCAAGTTCAGTGTCGGGACAAGGTCCGAGAAGAACCACTTTGAAAGCTCCCCCTTACCCACCTCCCCTAAGTTCTTAAGGCAGAACTGTATTTACTCTACAGAAGCATTGACTGGAAAAGCTCCCAGTGGTCCAGAAAAGTGCAAACTTGAGAACCACATCTCCCCAGACGTCCGCGTGTTGCCAGGAGGCGGAGCCCACGGAAGCTCACGGGACCAGAGCATCTGAACCACCCCGACATGGAGGAGAGACTTCTGGCAGGGTCCAAAGAGGGGTGCTGTTCAGCTTACCTGCCGCGGAGGTTTTCTGCATGAACTCTGAAACAGAAAGGCTGTGCAAAGCCCCCAGAAATAAGAGAGACTCCAGAAGAAGCTCCCGTAAAACCTTGAGAGCTGTTAACGGGTCCATCAGAAGAAAAGCCGGCCAAGCCGTGGGGTATGGCGCCTCCTTGTAACAACTCTACTGCCCTCTTTGGAAGATGACAAGAACAGAGCTCGCAGCCACCACTACCACGTTCCAGACACCACCGAGGCCACCTACTCCTCATTCTTTTCTCATGGCTCTCCACCACAGCCTCCGAGGGCAACATCTTCATCCCTCCTGGCTTCTGCTGAAGAAGGATGCTGGAACAGGTGGCCGGTGTTCAAAGAGTGGGTTGACCATTTTGGTTTTGCGTGTTGCCTGGCCACCTCTAGGAACTTCTGTCCATCACCTGCTGGATGGATCCCACCGTTAGAAGGCTACCGGGGATGCTCATGTCCTGGGGAAACCTGCACCATAAGCCAGGATCCCAGCGCAAAACCCTTCCTCAAATGTCTTCATTGACTTCAGTATTCCATAGTACCTGAGATTTTATTTTGAGATATCATCAGGGTGAGTTGCACCACCTGTACTCAATTCTAATTGCCCCCTGGCAATCTGGAAAGGGTTCAGAAGGCGGGTGCTCAGGCAACAGTATGAACTCTGAGCACTGCTTTAGGGTGGAGAAGGAAAATGCTTTCTGTACATCGCTAAGGTAGACTCAAAAGATATGCAAGTGTCAAATATGCAAAAGAATAGCTTATTCAAAGCGACTGTATGTTACTGAAGAACAGAATAAAATCTGTTTGTTTTTTTTAACCTGAAAAAAACAAAAGGAAAAAAAAAATCCCCAATTGAAATGCCCACTTCAGACTTTTGAATCCTTCCTGCTGAGGCAGGGAAAGGACTTATTATAATAGAATTCCTTTTTTGTTTCCTCTGGTATTTAAGTTTTAAGAAAAAAGTTAAAATAAAAAGCACTTTATGTTTTTCAAAAAAAATAGGTTTTACCAGGGACAGTGTCAACATCTCGCACTTTAAAACGAGCATGATTTCCCGTGGGCCACTTCACTGGGACTACAGCTGAGTTTTTGCTCCAGGCGTGTGTCTGGCCACGGTGGGTGATACTGTGCTGGTATTGCTGTCAAAGTCTGTGGGCTCCTTCCCTGCCCCCCTCAAGCTTCCCCTTAACCCTCTTGCATCAGAAAGGGTACTTGGCCCTTGCATGGGGTCCTGTGCTTAAGTCATGTGTATAGGAAACACGAGCATCTCAGAAGAATGATGTAGATGTTTGGGCATTGGGTGTTTTACTCTGTTCTCTTTCTTGTCCACCAGGGGTGGGTGTGTTTTCAGTGTCACTGTCTGTACTAACAGCTCAGCTCTCCTTTCTGCAGCCATCAATGCAGCGAGTACAGACAAAAGCAATAAGTATTTGTGTGCATTGTGAGCAGTTCTGGTCGCTCTCTCTCGGTGTTGGTCTTCCTGTCTTAGTTTGATGACCTGGCGTTGACCTGCCTGATTTTAGTTCAACAGCATGGTGGTGCTGGCCATTCCCCAGTTCAGGAACACTGGGTGGAGCCACTGGTTAGCATGATGCCATGCTGTTGGCCCATCTGTTAGTGAAAATGACACGTTATTGATCTACTTGTCTTCAGTACAATGGGGCAATGTCGTTCTAACACAATGTTGACGGATGGTGTCCCAAGTACAATAGCGTAGTTCTGCCGATCCTCAATATAGTGCCAGGCATTCGTCTTCCTGATGGAACAAAACGTGGTTTGCCTGTCCTTCATAGAATCTGTTGTTGGTCTGCCTGTTAGTACAATGGCACAATCCACCTGTCGTACACAAGCATCACAGAATTGTTCTGCCTGCCCTCTGCACAGTGGCATGAGATTGGGCCAACTGTCACAGGTATGATGACACGGGGTCATTCCACTGCCCTTAAAAACGTTGTGTCCTCCGCTGCATATGCACCTGGTTCGTACTGCTTCTCAGCATCTCCAAGGGCTGTAGATCCCTCCAAGAGGGTGCAGTCCTGTTTTTTGCTGCGTTAACACAGTGTCTGGACTCCGGAAGTACCAGAGTACTCTTCCGTCAAATCCTAAGGGATTTAAGGGGCAGGGAGTACGAGGTTATCCTGGGCTGGTGGCTCACCGGAAAGAGGAAGTGCAGGGCCCCCCAGGTGCTTTGCTGAGCACACAGTACAAGCTGGGGGTCGGTGGAGGAGTGGCTGCAAGACCGTCTTCCCAGGGCCATCTCTCGTGTCTCTTTGTTTCTGTCACCATTCACATCTGCCATCAGCACAAACGTGAAAATTCAGGGAAAACAAACAAATGCTTTTTGATAAAAGTAAATAGTTGTGATTTCCGATTCAGATATTTTTAGAGCTGATGCTATCTGTAAAAATTAATAATAATAATATAGTCTATTTTACATATCAGAAAAGTGAACATGTTTAAATATAGCCATATATAGTGAGAAGGAACTTATCACCCCTTCTTCAAATCGAGGCATTTCATTTGCTGGTTGAAGCAGTCGAGAAGTGTACAGATTAGAAATGATTTCTTTTTTCTTTTTTTTTTTAAACTAATAACCAATTGGTGCAACTCTCCTTGTAACCAAAGGCCCTATCTGCCTTGCGTGGTCATGCAGGACCTATCCCTTTCCTTCCTCATGTATTTTGTCTGAATTTAAAGTAGCATTTTATTGAGTCACTTTTGAAGGATGAATTCAGAAGTATCATGAAGAACCTACCTGTTCAGGCTTAATAGCCAGAGTCCTATAGAGTTCTTATAGAAACAGAATAACTGAAACTCAGCATATACTATGCTTAGAAAGTATTGCATTTTGTTTTGGGTTTTCCTTTTACGTGTGGATGTTATTGTAGGAATATAGTTTTTACCCTGTGCCGATTCAAAATAGAATATTGTAAGTTTCCCCAGGCCCCTATCTGCCAAAAAGAAACATGCCCAGATTTTTTAAGATGTGTACACCCTACTTGTACATGTACTGTGTACGTGCACTGGGAAATCTACCTAAAAGTCTCCACTGAGAAGCTAACCTTGATAGACCGGTGTTGGTAGAGGAGAGAAAAACAATGGTTTGGAGGCAAATACTGCTTTAACCTGGTGGTCCCACCCATTCCTGAACCAATGAAAGTGGGAGGAAAAAAAACAAAAACAAGAAATGTTATTTCATCCCAAAGAAATGAATCTAGGGGCTGGAGGTGGATGGATGCCTGGTCCCTTTGGCACATTCAGTAAAACTCGTCAAGAACCCCAGCAAACTTCCACCATTATCAAAAAGGGCTAGGGACCAGGTCTGGACACAGCTGAGCGTGTGTGTCAAGACACAGGCTTCACGGGACAACGAAAACAAGGGACCAGGTAGCTATGCACTCTGATCACCCGGGGCGCCGTCGCCGACCAGCAGAGAGAGGTGGGCAAGCTCTGGAGGAGTCCGTTTACTCACCTTTTTATCTTGGGGTAAAGGAAACAATAGGACTTCCGTGCAGTAGATTTCTCAGTGCCTTCTTTAGGAGTTTTATCTTAAGCACACTCAATGGGGAGAGAAAAAAGAGGAAAGAACATTCATTCCCACGAAGCCCCTTTCTCTCAAGGCATCGGGGATCGAGAAGGAAGAAGATGATGATGGTGAAACAGCAAAATCCTGAGGAGGCCATTTCCTTTCAACCCACCTGGCTCACCCCTGAGAATTGCTGGTGACACAGACTTTTTCAGACTGATTACCCAACCTCTCCTCCGCGGTGTCTTAGTATCTGTAAGCCTCATCCTTGCCCTTTCTCCTGATAAGATCCACGTTTCTAACGAGAAAAAAAAAAAAAAAAAAAAACAGAACGGTTTTCTCTTCTGTAAAACTGTAATGTATTGTTGATATTTGTAACTATTGTATATTTCTGTCTTGCTCCAAGTCTTGGCTGGAGTGTGTAGTCCATGGGCACGGGGGGAATTTAAAATTTACCAGACAAGGGTTACTAAAGCTCGATCTCTCTCTCTCCCTCTCTCCTTTCCTCATTTCTCTGCCAACTGACTAGTCTCAAGTAACATGACCCCAAGCCTCAGCCTCCAGTCAAGTAACTTTGAATCCTCTGCGAGGGAGGCGAAAAGCCTCTAGCACATGATCCTTTGAGAAAGGACTTTTTCTACCACCATGAAGTTGGCAGGAGATGAAAGAGTCCTCCCGTGACTCCCCCAGCAGGACTGTGGAGAACCTCCAGCCCTGAGCTGAAATTTCCTCACCTCCCATTGCTTATATGACAGCATCCAAATACTTTTACTCAACCCCGGGCGACCCAAACCAGCGCTGGCTACATCCAGAAATAAGAGTTACCTCTGCGTTTTCTGTTGCCATTTTTCTGGCTCTAGAAATATCTGATGCGTGACTATGTCATAGGATGTCTGCGCATCTCAGAGTAGTCTATTTTTCTGTTCAAATAAAATATATATATAATATATATATGTATTTTTAGCAAATTTATAATTGGGCCATTGAGTCTACTTTCTTCTTTTGTAATACACAGTAACATCTTAGGATTTCTATTGTTAGTCATTATCGCAGCTGATGTCTTCTGGTCTCTTTCATTTCCTCCCATTGTTCCTTGGACTGTTTTTTTCTTCTTTTTTATTCTGATTTTCTGGAGGTGAGGAAAGACTTTGGGGTTCTGACGGCCTCATGCATGCATTTTCTAACACAAGGCCTAGAATCTGTTGACCTGTTACTTTCCTCATTCGCTCTGTTCTTGTTTATTGTTCTCAAGAATCCAGAGCACAGATACAAGAGTGAGATCAAGGGGAGCAGGGCTACAGATGGCCCTCAAAATCAGGATGGGATGTGGGCAGGTTTAGCTCATCCCCCACACCCTTCTGCGGTTCTAAAGGGACTGAGTTTTCTTCTTCCCAGAGATCTTGGAATCTAAAATCTCATGCAAGAAAGCCTCCCTCTGGCATTTCTGAGATTCAGAGGACACCAAAACCCCTCCTAGCTGGCCTGTTGCCGGGTCCGGCACCCTGCTGCCTGTGACCGATTGGATCTGAAGATCAGAGCACTTTCAGGTTCTCAAAACCCAGAGAAGATCCTGGACCTCAGATCTCATCCACTTTTAATCAGTTCTGCATTTCAACCCGTGTCCAACAGCCTCACCACCACCCTCGGCCAGACGAGCTCGCAGCCAAATCCTGAGAAGGGACTGTCCCCAGAATCTGCCATCTCATCTCCCCTTCCCTCTCCAGCTGCCTGGCTCCACAGAGCCAGAGATTCGTGGCAAGGATGGTGGTGTTTTTCCAGTTTCCACCTATCAGAAAGTGTCTGGACTGTACCGATAATTCATTCCACCAGGCGGTTTCCAGGCCTTGGGTGGGCCGGCAACATCTCGTGAAGCAGCATCTTCACCAGAAGATGATTCTCCATCCGTCAGTTCGTGCAGGAAGAGGAAGAAAGCCCAGATCATCTCCAGCGGGCATCTGTAGATTGTCATATCCCACCTGCCTTGCTGGGCAGGGCTCTGGCCTCTGCCCAGGTCAGAGATCTGAGCCAAGTCAGGACCCCCTAGATGGCAGTGAACCATCACCCACCAAGTCATCAACCCCAAGGGGAAATCAACAGAACAACGAACGTACCATTCTGGTGTGTATGTTTGTCGCTCAGATGTGTCCAACTCTTTGCAACCCAAAGAACTGTAGCCTGCCAGGCTACTCTGTCCATGAGATTCTCCAGGCAAGATTACTGGAGTGGATTGCCATTCCCTCCTCCAGAGGATCTTCCCAACCCAGGGATCGAACCCTGATTCTTTACCATTTGAGCTACGTTCTGGGCTAAGGCTCTAATCAGAGTTTTCCCACCTCCCCAATTCCCAGTAATCTGGTTTGAAACAAAGCCAAATAAAATAGACAAGATTTTTAAAAAACAAAACTTTTGCACAAGAACAACAACAAAACTGTCTCCCAGCAGGTTGCTAGGCTCGATGGTCAGAAAAGCAACACCCTTGCCTGTGGGTGTCTGTGGGTGGTTCATCTAGGAAATGTTGTGTCGCTGGGGTTTCCATCCACTGCCCCGATATTGTCTGAACCTGGAATTTCTCCTGAACTCCCCCAAATGCCAACTTGAAGAAATAGATGTGGAAGGGAGTCTGTTCGTCGAGTAGCCCCTCTTCTTCACTGCTAACTCTTAACTCTCCATTCCTTCTTGAGGGGATCCTGGAAATATCTAAAGGCTGGATGGGGATGGGATGGAGTGGGGCCGTTCACCTGAAGAAGGGACCACCTAACCACAGGATGGCTGCATGCCAGTCTCTGCAAGTTTCTCCTGTACGAAAGGGACCTGGCAGTCAATTTCAGCTCAGATTAAGAAAGTCCTTCACCTAGACGGGGCTGCCTCCCCATGGAACTTGGTGCCATGTCAGGTCATGAGATCTCTGACACCACAGGTATTTAAAAAGAGGCTACTTGATGTATGAAATGGATGTTGCTGAGGGCACCTAGTACTGCATACCAACTGCATACTGGACTGAATATCCAGGGAACGTCTCTCTCTACCACCTCCTCCCCACCCCCTTCCAGTGTATGCCTGTGTGTGCATGTGTGTGTGTGGTCTGAACATCTGAGCACAGGCTTAAGCCACGGGGGCAAAGGCAGAGGGCGCAGTTAGCAGAAGCTCAGATTCTAGAGTGTGGAGCTTTCTGAGGGGGTATCAGGGAGGGAAGGGGCAGCGGGACACCCCAATCCTCTCTGCTCCCCATCTTGGACGATTGTAGTGACGCCACTGGTCACCTGTCCGTCCCCAGTGCCCTGACAGGGACCACACTGTGTTGGGATGAGGCTCCTGCTCCCCTCGCACAGGCCAGCCACGGAGTGAACCCCCCCTTCTCTGGCTGGCCTGCTCACGGTGCTTCAGCCTTCTGCCCAGATCCTGTGCCCTCGCAGGCCTCAGGCTTTCTGTACAAGAGACACAGTTATCTTTTACCCACTCGCCAGCTGCCTAAGGAACCGACTGGCCAGGCAACGGCAAACAGCATCATCCCCAAAGGGCTTTTCTTTTCAACAAATAAAACAAGAAATCCCATTCCAGACCCTTGAAAGTCCCCACCCAATGAAGGAAGTCCAGAAGGGCCAAAAGAGAGAGACAGCTGCAATCTAGTTTTACTACAAAACGAGGCTTCTGCTATGGCGGCCTGCAGGCGGAACGTCCACATCCAAGGACAGCATTTGACAAAAGAGGTTTTGAATTTCCTCCTAATTGTGGATGGTGGGCCTGGAGGAGTGGGGACTTTGTCCTCAGGGTGACCCCACATCCAGGAAGTCTCAGGTCGCTTCATCACAGGATGAGGGAGAGGTTTGCCTGGATAGTCTGAGCAACTGCCTTCCTCCCAAGCCAAAATTAAACAAAAGCCTGGTTTCCAAGACCCCCCTTGAGGCCCTGTCCTGCAGAAACAGCACAAGTGGCTGGCTGCCATGACATGACCATTTTGGAAAATGAAGAAAACTCCCAATTCTGTCCCATTGGGATGTCCTCCGGAGTCCTGCATGGATCGCCACACACTTCCTGCCTCCCTAAGCTCATCAAGGCTTGGAAAACAAGGAAAGAAGCACGGGAGAAGACGCCCACAGGATTTGCACTTCTCAGTGTGGCTCAGGCCCTCTCGTCTTCACTAGGACTTTGGGAGTCTCTCTCCGATGAGCTTGACATCTGAGCTCCGAGTGCCTGGGGAGTGGGGATGAGGAAGATCAGCAGAGGTCAGGCTGTTTGGCCCCTTTGCTCTCCAGGCCTGTCCTGGCTTCAATCCAAGGTCAAGGAACTCAGGGTTAGCCCCTAACATATGACTTTGGCACCCAACCTGTAGGTTTTGGTTTTGTTTTTGTTTTTTTCAGTGAGTGAGTAAATGTGAAAATGATTGACTTCCGAGTGAATGAATGGATGAGTGAATGGGTGAGGGGAGAGAGGAGCTCATTCTGGAAAGGAGGAAGAAACGGGAGGCCCTCCCATTGAAGCCTGTAAGCCCCAGCATTGCCATCTGTTCTTTGACTCAAGTGGGGGCCAAGATGACAGTCAAATTTTCTGCCCTGAGGGTCTTCTCGGAGCTACACTTCCAGGGGCCCATGGGGGCAGCCCCAGTCTCTTTTTGGCTCTCCTGCCCTGCATTTTCACCCTCAGACCCTACTTTAGCTCACCCTAGCCCATAGCACAAGGTTGTTTTCCAGTAGGCTAAGCCAAGGGTCCGAGGTCACGGTTTCCCCTGGGCTGGGACTTGCTGGGGGCAGGAATGTGGGAGCTGATATCTGAAAACTGGACTGCATTCCCTGAGCCATGGCAGTTGAGCTGGAAAGCAAGGCCAGCCTGTCCTCCAGCTTTCAGAGCCAAGGGTCTTCCTTTTTTTCTGAGCCCAGTGCCCCCCATAGTAGCATGCTCCCTGATCCCGCCAGCTATGACCCTCTGTCTCTCCCAGGAACCACGGGGGTGACATTGAGGCTTTTCTGCCAGCAAAGCCATTCTGATCGCCCCACCCATAACAGGGGCCAAGCCAATCACATTAGCCATAAACGACCAATGTCCTTAGCCACTCTTTTCTTGGAGTCACGTTCATGGGTTCTGTTCATCTCTGGTCAGTTGCCGTCTCTAGTCCTTCCTGTAAAGGTGAAAAACAAACATCACACACACACACACACACACAAGGAAACCAAACAACAAAAAACCCAGTGTCTTTTTATGCATGTGATGAGATGAAATTGTGACCTCCAGCTGCTGTCCTGTCTTGTAAAATACGTCCAAATGTTTAAGAATTTCTAAGCAAATGGTCCCTTAATGAGTCTGCAGAATTCAATAAAAAGGTATGGAGAAAACAGGCGTGGTGGTTTATTTTCTGGAGGGCACAGGGAGGTGAGGATGTGAAGATCTGTAAGGGAGGCTGAACTGGAGAGCCTAGGGACCTAGAGGAGCAGAGCTTACTGTTATTCTTCATCCGAAAGAGAAGAAGCATGAGAATCTAGCTGACTTGTCATCCCAATATACAAGCAGTGGTAACCCAACCCATGCTGTGTCCATGGAATTCCTGTTCTGGTCATTTGACCCTCATGTCAACCATGCCTGGGTATTCCTGATCTTGATACTTCATAAAAATTCTCCTAGTACAAGTTACAACCTCAAATGCCGTTAGGAGTCAAGCAGGTAACATAAATGACGAAAGCAACCCAGGTAAGAGACATAAGGGAGTGGTGGTGAGTGTAGCAAACTTAAGATCACATTTCCTGTCTAAAAGGGTGAACTTGGGACTTCCCTGGAGGTCCAGTGGTTCAAACTTTCTGTGCTTCTAATGCAGGGGACTCGAGTTCAATCCCTGGTCAGGGAAACTAAGATCCCACATGTTATCCAGTGCAGCAAAAATAAATAAATAAATAATTTTTTAAAATAAATAAAAGGGTGTACTCTATTCATCTGCAGCTGGTTGTCACCAAATAGAGATGCAGGCTCAGCAATGCCAGATCTTCAGACTTTTTCAGAGAAGTGAGAAATCTTGATTTTTATGGGAAAGATATCACCTTTTTAGTGTTAACAACTAAATCCTATTTTTTTCCTTTGATCCTGTAGTAGCCAAATGAAAAGCGTGGGCAGGCCGCCCCTGCTCATACGTTGCCCTTCTGTGATCTCCACCTTGACTGACAGGGCTTGATGATTTCTATATTAGTTATCTACTGCTGTGTAACAAATTACCCCCAAGTTTATTATCTCACCCAAACATTTATTATCTCACCCAGATGTTTATTATTCTCACTCCCAAACATTTTTGTGGGTTAGGAATTCAAGAGAGTCTTTAGCTGGATCGTTCTTGCTGAGGTGGGGGCAGTATATATTATGAGGTTCAAACAAGACATCAGCTGCATTCATCTGAAGGCTTGACTGAGGCTGAAAGATCCGATTCCGACATAGTTCAGGAGGCCTCGGGTCCCTACTGGCTGTTGGGAGGAGATCTCGTTTCCTCACCACATGGACCACTCCACAGGACTTCTTGAACGTTCTGACAGTATGGACAGCTGGCTTCCCCCAGAGTGAGTGATCCAAGAAAGAGAAAGCAAGGAGGCAGTACAAGGCCTTTTGTGACCTAGTCGCAGAAATCAGACAGCATCACTTCTACCAAGTTCTATTCATTAGCTCATACTCAAGAGGAATTGCAAAAAAAGAAAAGAGGAATTGCACCTCATAAACAGAGATATATAGAAGAATTGGTGAACATATTTTAAAGCCACTAAGTTTCATTTACTGGAAAGAGTAGTTTTCAACTGCAGAATTTCATAGGCCAATAGAATTGCCTGTTCAGTTTGGGAAAGTACAAAGGCCTTGCCAGCACTCTATTTTGTCAAGTAAAGATGTTGAAAAGTAACGACCATGTACTATCGCTATTTCCTAGTGAAACGAAAGATTTCATGTCTCCCTCCAAAAATACAACCTCAGAATAAAAGACTATCTTTAAAAAAAAAGAATGTTTGTTTTTTCCATAGGTCAGGGTTTCCCGGCCTCCGCGCTACTGACGTCCAGGGCTGGATCATTCTTTGAGGTGGGGGCTGCCCTGCACACCACGGGATACTTAGCAGCGTCCCTGGCCTCCACCCACTGGATTCCAAGGACACCCTCTCCTCAGCTGTGACAGCCAAAAATGTCTCTAGACATGGCCAGATGTCTCCTGAGGGACAAAATCCCTTCAGTTGAGCACCCCTGGAGGAGGTACCAAGTTCAAAGTCCAAAAGGTACGGTGAAAAGTGAAATTTCCCTCACTCCTCTAGACCCCAGGCCCCTGTCCCCAGAGGCACTTACTGCTACCAGGTCCTTATGTATCTTTCCACTGACATTCTTGACAAACACACATGTCCAAGTGTGTGTATGTACGGGTGTGTGTGTGTTTTGTTTTGTTTAAAGCACCCCCCCAAAAGCAACATTTGCACTTTGCTTTTTTCATTTAAAGTATCTTGAAAATCACTCTGTACAAGAATGCAAAGAGCTTCCTCATTCTTTTGCAAGCCTGTGTCCTGTTCTATGTGCACAGAAATTGTGAGTCTCCCAGAGCTGAGCACTGAGGTTGCTTCCAAACTTTTGCTGTAACAAACAGTGCTGAAATGAACGGCCTGTCAGCAGAGTGGTTCCTGTGGGCTCTGCCTTCAAAATAGATCAGGAATCTGCACTTCTCACCCCTCCGCTGCTATAGCTCCGGGCCACCTCATCACTGTCTGTGGCCTAACAATTGCAGCAACCTCCAGATCAGGCTCCCTGGTTCTGCCCTTGGTCCCTTTCAGGCTCTTCTCAACACAGTGGCCAGAGGGATCCTGTCAAACTGTCAGTTCGATCACATCACTTCGCTGTCAAAACCTTCCAAAGGCTCCCCATCAAGTTTTGAATAGAATCCAAAGTCCTTGGCATAGACTACAAGGCCATACATCCCCCAGTCCCTGCCTGCCGCTCTCATTTTGTCTCTGTCTGCTCTTCCCTGATGGTGTCCTGCTCCATCGTCACTGGTCTCCTGGCTGTTCCACAAACATGCCCACCACGGGCTCACCTAGTGATGCAGCTCTTTTTAGCCCCCCTCCCAGATCCTTCCACCCTCCGATCTCCTTTCTTATTTCTACCTCCTTCATCACCCCCTCACAAACATTAGGCCCCAGCCAACTTTCCAAGACATCAAGCACACTTCCACCCTAGGGCCTTTGCTCTGGCTCCCCGCCCCCCTCCCCCACCAGGAACATCTTCTCCAGGCAAGTCATGTGGCTCACTTCCTATTTATAGCAGCAATACCCCACACCACCTCCCTCACAAGCATGCATCTCCCAGTCCATCCCCTTCTCTGCTTTATTATTCTCCATAGTCGATTACCATCTTCTGACATACTATATTTTATTTATTTATTTTACTGTTTACTCCTTCCAGTTGAATGTAAATTCCTTCCCTCCAGCAGAACAGAAACTCAACAGCAGAAAAGCAAAGAGAGCAAAGACTGAAAAGAAGAAGAGAATATACGAGGACCGACTCAATGGACTTGAGTTTGAGCAAACTCCGGGAGATAGTGAAGGGAAAGGGAAGTCCGGCATGCTGCAGTCCATGGGATGACAAAGAGTTGGACAGGACAAGGAACAACAAAATTCAAGGATGGTAGGGTGACTACAAAAGGTTTGACATGTGTGTAATGGGAGCACCAGAAAGAGAAGAAAAAGAGAACGGGACAAAAGACATATTAGAAAAAAATACATTGAAAATTTCTGCAAAATTAATGTCAGACATCAAACCACAGATCCAGGAAGCTCAGTGATCACAAAGTAGGATAAATGCAAACAAACAAAAGCCTACACCCACGCAGGACTCTAGCAGCTGCTCTCTCACTGAGGAAGGGGTGGGATTGGCATGGTTCTCTTCTTGAACTGGGCCTTTCACCTCTGGACCCTCAGAAGGATGTCCTGGGCTGTGGTGGGTGCAGATGAACGCCGGTGTCCATGGTAGGGAGTAAAGTCTGCAGAGGCTGAACCCCTGCCAGGCTCTATATTCACCAGGAAGTGTGTGCGGTAGGAGTTTCCCTGCCCTGGGGCATATCAACCTCTGCCAATGGAGTTGACTTAGCAGGGTGAGGCCCGCCTCCCAAGGGACCTTGGGCAAGTACCTTTCTCAGGTCTCAGATCTCACCTGTGCCTGCCAAGGTGGCGGCTATTTTGCAGGATGATGTTGGTTTAGATGCAAATGCTAGGCATGGCATTAGGCTCTGCTTATTATCCCGATGAACCCAAATGCCCCAAGCCTCCACTGTATCCCACGTGCACTGGGGACATTTTACTCCCCATGATCATTAACAGGAAAACTTCTGAACCCGGCTGGAGGAACTGGCACCACTACCCCCCAACTCCAAGACAAATTCCTTAAATTCCATGTATTCCTTCACCCCTTTTCTGCCTAAGAATGCCTGTTAAACTGAATTTAGCAACATGCAAAAAAAAAAAAAAAATCCTAAAAGAAGCCTAAGGAAAAAATCACCTCATCTCTGGAGGAACAAAGAGAAGGATTACACCTGACCAGCAAGAAGAGAATGGAATGCAAAATTTAAAGTATTGAAAAAAAAACAAACACTACCAGCCTAGAATTCTGGACCATGCAAAATTATTCTTCAGAAGGTGAGAAACTGTGATTTTTTTCTCAAACAAAAACTGAAGGAATTTGTTGCCTGTAGCCCTGCCTTGCATGAAATGTTTTCTAAAAGTTATTTAGAGAGATGGAAAAAGATAGAAGTTATAAACTCAGAACTTCATAGCGATGTGGGAGTTCCCTGGTGGCCAAGTGGGTAAGATTGCAGCTTTCATTGCCATGGATCAAGTTCAATCCCTGGTAGGGGAGCTGAGATCCTGAAAAACTCAGGGTGGACAAAAAAGAAAAGAAAAAGAAAGAAAGATACCTGTTTCCATTGGGGAAACTGAGATCCTGCAAACCCGAGGGTGCCCAAAAAAAGAAAAAAAGAAAGATATCTGTTTACATAAGGAACAATCATCAAAGAAGAAATAAGCAAAGACAAAATAAAACTTCAATTTTCTTATTATCAGTTCAGTTCAGTTCAGTCACTCAGTTGTGTCCGACTCTTTGCAACCCCATGGACTGCAGCAAGTGAGACTTCCCTGTCCATCACCAACTCCCAGAGCTTGCTCAAACTCACATCCATTGAGTTGGTGATGCCATCCAACCATCTCATCCTCCATCATCCCCTTCTCCTCCCACCTTCAATCTTTCCCAGAATCAAGGTCTTTTCAAATGAGTCAGTTCTTCACACCAGGTGGCCAAAGTATTGGAGCTTCAGCTTCAGTATCAGTCATTCCAATGAACATTCAGGACTGATTACCCTTAGGATGAACAGGTTGGATCTCCTTGCAGTCCAAGGGACTCTCAAGAGTCTTCTCCAACACCACAGTTCAAAAGCATCAATTCTCTGGAGCTCAGCTTTCTTTATAGTCCAACTCTCACATCCATACCTGACTACTGGAAAAACCATAACTTTGACTAGACAGACCTTTGTTGGCAAAGTAATGTCTCCACTTTTTAATATACTGTCTAGCTTGGTCATAGCTTTTCTTCCAAGGAGCAAGTGTCTTTTAACTTCATGGCTGCAGTCACCATCTTTCACTCTCTTTTTCACTTTCTGTCATAAGGGTAGTGTCATCTGCATACCTGAGGTTCTTGATATTTCTCCCGGCAATGTTGATTCCAGCTTGCACTTCATCCAGCCTGGCATTTCGCATGATATGTTCTGCATATAACAGAAAATAATAATAACATCTTATTATTAATTGATCTAATAAATAACAAAGATGGGCCCACTAAAGACAGAAATTGTATGGACCTAACAGAAGCAAGGAGAAGGCAATGGCAGACCACTCCAGTACTCTTGCCTGGAAAATCCCATGGACGGAGGAGCCTGGTAGGCTGCAGTCCATGGGGTCACTAAGAGTCAGGCACGACTAACTGATTTCACTTTCACTTTTCACTTTCATGCATTGGAGAAGGAAATGGCAACCCACTCCAGTATTCTTGCCTGGAGAATCCCAAGGACAGAGGAGCCTAGTGGGCTGCCATCTATGGGGTTGCACAGAGTCAGACATGACTGAAGTGACTTAGCAGCAGCAGCAACAGAAGCAAAAGATATTAAGAAGAGGTGACCCAGAGGGATGGGGAGGAGGGTTCAGGATGGGGGAACACATGTACACCCGTGGCTGATTCATGTCGATGTATGGCAAAAACCACCACAATATTGTAAAGTAATTAGCCTCCATTAAAATTAAGAAATTAATTTAAAAGAAAAAAAAACAGAAGAGATGGCAAGAATACACAGAACTATACAAAAAAAGATCTTAATGATCCAAGTAACCACAATGATGTGATCACTCACCTAGAGCCAGACATCTCAGAGTGCAAGTGGGCCTTAGGCAGCATCACTACAAACAAAGCTAATGGAGGTGTTGGAATTCCAACTGAGCTATTTCAAATCCTAAAAGATGATGGTGTTAAAGTGCTTCCCTTGATATGCCAGCAAGTTTGGAAAACTCAGCAGGGGCCACAGAACTGGAAAAGGTCAGTTTTCATTCCAAGCCCAAAGAAGGGCAATGCCAAAGAATGTTCAAACTACCACACAATTGCACTCATTTCATATGCTAGTAAGATAATGCTCAAAATCCTTCAAGCTAGGCTTCAATAGTATGTGAACCAAGAACTTTCAGATGTACAAGCTGGATTTAGAAAAGGCAGAGGAACCAAAGATCAAATTGCCAACATCTGTTGGATCATAGAGAAAGCTAGAGAATTTCAGAAAAAAATTCTACTTCTGTTTCACTGACTATACGAAAACCTTTGACTGTGTGGATCACAACAAACTGGAAAATTCTTAAAGTGTAGGAGTACCAGACCACCTTATCTGCCTCCTACGAAACCTGTATGCAGGTCAAGAAGCAACAGTTAGAACTGGACATGGAACAATGGACTGGTTCCAAATTGGGAAAGGACTACATCAAGGCTGTCTGCTGTCACCCTGCTTATTTAACTTCTATGCAGAGTATATCACGTGAAATGCCGGGCTGGATAAAGTACAAGCTGGAATCAAGATTGCTGAGAGAAACATCAATAACTTCAGATACACAGATGACACCACCCTAATGCAGAAAGCAAAATGGAATTAAAGAGCCTCTTGATGAAAGTGAAAGAGGATAGTGAAAAAGCTGGCTTAAAACTCAACATTCAAAAAACTATGATCATGTCATCCGGCCCCATCCCTTCATGGCAAATAGATGGGGAAACAATGAAAACAGTGACAGACTTAATTTTCTTGGGCTCCAAAATCACTGCGGACAGTGACTGCAGTCATGAAATTAAAAGACACTTGCTCCTTGGAAGAAAAGCTATGACAAACCTAGACAGAGTATACAGAGGTCTGTATAGTCAAAGCTATGGTTTTTCCGGTAGTCACGTACAGATGTAAGAACTGGACAATAAAAACGACTGAGCAGCGAAGAAATGATGCTTTTGAACTGTGGTGCTGGAGAAGGCTCTTGAGAGTCCCTCAGACTGCAAGGAGATCCAACCAGTCAATCCTAAAGGAAATCAACCTTGAATATTCACTGGAAGGGCTGATGCTGAAGCTGAAGCTCCAATATTTTGGCCACCTGATGTGAAAGCCAACTCATTGAAAAAAGACACTGATGCTGAGAAAGATTGAGGGCAGGAGGAGAAGGGGACAACAGAAGACGAGATGGTTGGTTGGCATCACTGACTCAATGGACTTGAGTTTGAGCAAACTCTGGGAAATAGTAAAGGGCAAGGAAGCCTGGCATGCTGCAGTCCATGGGGTTGCAAAGAGTTGGACATGACTGAGCCACTGAACAACAGCAATAATGTATTCCATTAGTATGCTTATATACGTATACACATATAAAAATGCAGGAGACGTAAGAGAAGCAGATTTGATCCCTGAGTTGGGAAGATCTCCTGGAGAAGGGCATGACAACCCGCTCCAGTACTCTTGCCTGGAGAATCTCATGGACAGAGGAGCCCAGCAGGCTACAGTCCATAAGGTAGCAAAGAGTCGGACACAACTGAAGAGACTTGGCACACACAAGCACACATGTGTATACAGGTACATGTATATATATATATACATTTCAATATATATATGTGAATTGAGTAACAGTAATGATACAAGAGACAAGAAGGAGAAATTTGGATTAGTTACTATAAGGTACTCAAACTATGTGCCAAGTCTTACAGTGTTATTCGAAAGTGAATTTGTATTAGTTGTAAATATATACTGCAAGTTCCAGGGAAACCACTAAAAAAGTTTTGCTTGTTTTTTTTTAAGTATAATAGGACTTCCCTGTTTTTTCAACAGGACTTCACTTATATATAGTGAAATGTATATACATATATATACCTGTATACACATGTGTGCTTGTGTGTGCTAAGTCTCTTCAGTCGTGTCCAACTGTTTGCCACCTTATGGACTGTAGCTTGCTGGGCTCCTCTGTCCATGAGACTCTCCAGTGCCTAAGAGTCTGTGCTCTCAATGCAGGGGGCCCGGGTTCGATCCCTGATCAAGGAACTAGATCCCACAGGCCGAAACTAAGAGTTCACATGCTGGAAGTCAAAGATCTCATATGCCGCAACTTAAAAAAAAAAAAAAAAAGATTCCACGTACCACAACTAAGACCCAATGCAGCCAAAGACACAAATAAATAAAATAAAATATAAAAAAAGAAAGGATGGGAAAGATATCCCATGCAAATGGAAACCAAAAGAGAGCAAAGATAACTGTACTTATAAAAGACAAAATAGACTTTAAGACAAAAACTGTAGGAGACAGAGACTTCATCTAGTGATAAAAGGGTCAGTTCAAGAAGATATGACAGTTGTAAATATATAGGCACCTAACATGTATTAAATAAATACCAGCAGATCTGAAGGGAGAAATAGATAGCAATACAATCGTAGTGGGAAATTTAAGTAGGGATTTGAGTGGATTAAAGTACCACTTTCAACTATGGATAGATCACCCAGACAGAAAATCAATGCAGAAACACTATATTTGAACTATACTTTACACCAAATGGACCTAACAGACATATATAGAACATTCCATCCAAAAACCCCCAAATTCACGAAGAACAATGTTCAGGACAGATCATGAGTGCATACTCAGTCATTCAGTCTTACCCGACCCTTTGTGACCCCATGGACTGTAGCCCGCCAGGCTCCTTTGTCTGCAGAATTTTCCAGGCAAGAATAATGGAGTGGGTTGCCATTTCCTCCTCCAAAGATAGATTATATTAGGTCACAAAACAAGTTTTAACAAATATAAGAAAATTTCTACCTTAGCAAATATCTTTTCTGAACACAATGCTATGAAACTAGAAATCAATAACAAGAAAAATGGAAAATTTCTGTGTGAAAATGAAATAACACATTTCTGAACAACCATTGAGTCAAAGAGGAAATCGAAAAGTATCTTGAAAGAAGCAATAATGGAAATGCAATATTCCAAAACTTACAGAATGCAGCAAAAACAGTTCTAAGAGGGAAGTTTATAGCTATAAACCTGTATATCAGCAAAAATAATAATAATAATAAGTCTTAAAAAACAATCTAACTTTACACCTCAAGAAACCAGAAAAAAGAAGACCAAAGTAAGCCCAGCGTCAGCAAAAGGAAGAAAATGAAGAAGATCAGAAAAGAAGTAAATCAAATCAAGACCAGAAAAGCAACATAAAAATCAAGAACTCTTTTTTTAAAGATAAAACTGACAAACCTTCAGCTAGGCTAAGGGGGAAAAAAGAGATAAGACTTGAATAAATAAGTAAAAGGTGTACATATTGGGAAGGAAGACATAAAACTGTTCTTGTTCACAGATGACATGATTATCTAAGTAGAAAATCCAAAAGAACTGACATAAAAAAATTCCTAAACTAACAAATGACTATAGCAAAGTCAGAGAATACAAGTTCAATACGCAAAAGTCAATCACTTTCCTACAAACCAGCAATAAACAAGTAGAATCTGAAATTTAAAAAACACAATACCATTTACAGTATCAACCCAAAAACTGAAACAGGTATAAATCCAACAGATACGTATAAGATCTATATAAAAGAAAAGTACAAAGGATGCGCACAATAAAAGACAAAAACGGTAAGGACCTAACAGAAGCAGGAGACTAAGAAGAGGTGGCAAGAATACACAGACGTGTACAAAAAAGGTCTTGATGGCCCCAGTATCCACAATGGTGCGGTCACTTACCTAGAGCAGGACATCCTGGAGTGTGAAGTCAAGTGGGCCTTAGGAAGCATTACTAGGAACAAAGCAAGTGGTGGTGACGGAATTCCAGTTGAGCTATTTAAAATCCTAAAAGATGATGCTGTTAAAGTGCTGCACTCAATATGCCAGCAAATTTGGAAAACTCAGCCGTGGACACAGGACTGGAAAAGGTCAAGGGGGCCTCGAAGAAACCACACATACACACACATAGATCATGGGTGCCTGCAAGAAACGTGCTGTGACCCAAGATCTCCTGTGTTCCAGGAGCTTTGCTGAGCCCTTCCCATGTGCCATCTCCCCCAGTCCTTGTGAAACACTACTAGGAAAACATCATTATCTGCATTTTGCAGCCAAGGAGGCTGAAGCAAAGCGCAGTAAGGTGACTTGTCCAAGGTCATCTAGCTAACAACAGGCACAGCCAAGATTTTAACCCAGGTCTGTCCAATTTTACCAGGTTGTGTGCATGCTAAGTCGCTTCAGTCGTGTCTGACACTTTGTAACCCTATGGACTATAGCCCGCCAGGCTCCTCTGTCCATGGGATTTCCCAGTCAAGAATACTGGAGCTTGTAGCCATTTCCTCCTCCAGGGTATCTTCATCTCTGAAGTCTCCTGCATTGGTAAGTGGATTCTTTATTTTACCACTAGCGCCACCTGGGAAGCCCATTTACGAGGCTGGTGTTCAGCCGCTAAGTCGTGTCTGACTCTTTGCGACCCCATGAACTGCAGCACACCAGGCTTCCATGTCCTTCACTTCTTCCTGGAGTTTGCTCAAATTCATATCCACTGAGTTGGTGATGCCATCCTACTCTCATCCTCTGTTGCCCCCTTCTCCTCCTGCCTTCAATCTTTTCCAGCATCAAGGTCTTTTACAGTGAGTAGGCTCTTTGCATCAGATCTCCAAAGTATTGGAACTTCAGCTTCAGCCTCAGTCCTTCCAATGAATATTCAGGGTTGATTTCCTTTAGGACTGACTGGTTTGATCTCCTTGCAGTCCAAGGAACTCTCGAGAGTCTTCTCCAGTACCACAATTACCTGGTAAAAGATCGAGCATAATAATTTAGTAGAAGAAACTGTGCGGTGTTTGACAGGTCTGGTCTGGAGCCAGACTCAGTTCAGTTGCTCAGTTGTTCCTGACTCTTTGTGACCCCATGGACTGCAGCGCGGCAGGCTGCAGCTAGACTGCCTGGGTTCAAAATCCTGACTCCTCCACTTAGTGCTTATATGGCATCAGGGGGTTCTCTAGCTGCTGTGTCTCAGAGTTTCCATCTGTAGAATAAGGCTCGTTTCCTTAAGCAATAGTTATATATTAAACCTCTCGGAGCCAAGAATAGGATGAGGTGACCGAGGCTGAATTGTACCAATGCAGAGTTGCATTCTGTCATTATCTGAAATGTTGATACTTTGTTCATCGTAGATTTTTTGCATTAATTTTTTAATAAGCTTTACCTAGTTTGCCAAGTTTGGGCCACACCCTTAAATCTCTTGAGAAATGAGTGCCTCACTCACCTCATCTTGGTCCCATCCCTGCCCTTGGGGGACTCAGCCTTGAGCAAAGCAAATTCCTACCTTAAAGAGATGCACATCCTAGAGGGGAAGGCTGCCAATCAACGGAGTTTAAGTGTATGACACATCTGAAGCTAAGAAGAAAAACAAAGTTGGGGAAAGAGAGAGACACGAGGAGGAAAAAAAATAGAACCCACCTCACAAGGTTGGTATAAAGATTAAAATAAATAATTTACATAAAGCACCTAGTATAAAGGCGGGCACCTGCTAAAGTGCTCTGCAGACACTGGCCATTAATGTGACTTCAGTGTTGGCTCTGGGGGCACATTACAGAGACTGCAGGGCTCTGCTCTCCTGGAGCTTGCTGGGGCAGTGTTGGTTTCATAAACTGGGAGCTGGGCCCCACTGGTGCCAGGATTCTTAACCTTTTTGTGGACCCCCAGGCAGTCCCGTGAAGCCCACAGACCCCTCCACAGATAATAATTTTAAGTGCATAAAATAAAGTACATAGGTTTACAAAAGAAATCTGTTGACATGGAATTATCAAAATATTTTAAAATACATGATGCAATAATACATGGGCTTCTTAGCAAATTAAATAACAAGAGCTAGCAGTGGGTCTGAGGCGGGAGGTAGATGACGCCCCCCACTCCAAGCAATTGGAGATTTATTCCCTGTGGACTGAAACTCCAAGACGAGAATAGCAGGACAATCAAGGAAGGCGGCTGGGCACGGCTCTGATCACATATTTCTCATTCTCCAAGTTAAGAGACCTCCCTGATCACACATGTGCAGAAAGGCTCCTTGGAGGTCAGAGGGAGAGTGATGCCAAGAGATGTTCTACCCATACGCCTTTTCGGTAAAATCCATCTTGGCTAAGAGATGCATGCACACACATGGGAGGACCCCGAGATATACCAGATGTGCTCTGTGAGCGGCAAATCAAAATGATTGGCCAAAGGAAGCCCAAAAGAAATGTCCCATATAAATAATTCAAACTACCATGAGGGACTCTCCTTCTGAGTCTGCTCATGTGTCTATCCACACACACTGTATCTTTTCTTCCTGATAAATACTTGCTTCACCATTTTCTGTCTTTGTGGCAATTCTTTTCTGCAATGCCGAGGATCCAGGGCCCTTGTCATTGACCATGGTCTAGTGGCTAGGATCTGCAACTCTCACCGCCATGACCCAGCCTCAATCTCTGGCTGGGAACCCAAGCCCCACTCCAAGCCATTCCAGGCCGAGGCCACCTGAGATCAGGTCTAGTAACTACCATAATTTCAAGGGAGTAAAGCATTTCTTTTCTTTCAAGGAAGTAAAGCATTTCTTGGGTTTCCTTGGTGCCTCAGATGGTAAAGAATCTGTCTGTAATGAAGGAGTCCAGGGTTCAATCCCCTGGGTTGGAAAGATCTGATGGAGATGGGAATGGCAACCCACCCACTCCAATATTCTTGCCTGGAGAATTCCATGGACAGAGGAGGCTGGTGGGCTACAGTCCATGGGGTCACAAAGAGTCAGACACAACTGAGCAACTAACACACACAAAGCATTTCTGGGCTGCTTCAAGGGATCTGCAACAGCATAATGGGGATGCAAAATCATATAGTGTTTGTTAGTGACAATATCACAAATACTGCTTATATTACTAAGATTTTTTTTCTCTATAACTGAAGGAAGTGCTACATTTCAGCTAGAGGTCAGTGAAAATAAAACTATCGAGTATTGTCCCATTAAAGTTCACGGACCCAGCTTACAAATCCCCGCATAAAGGGGTCTTTGAAATCTATTTCATTGGTCACAACTAGCACTTTTTTGGATGAAATAATGATATAGACCAGACCAGATTAGAACAGAATATAATAGATCGGCATGCATTGCTCACAATAAAATGAATTCAGATTCATGAAACTTTCATTTCACTTGTGTGTGTTGGTGGTGGCGGTGGGGGTGTGTGTGTGTGACAGTTCACAATGCGAAAAGAGTTCTGGGCTTCCCTGGTGGTGCAGTGGTTAAGAATCTGCCTTGCAATGCAGGGGACATGGGTTCAACCCCTAGTCCAGAAAGATCCCACATGCCGTGGAGCAACAAAGGGCAAGTGCAGCAACCACTGAGCCTGCCGCCCTAGATCCCGTGCTCCGAAACAAGAGAAGCCACTGCAAAGAGAAGCCTGAGCGCTGCAACCAGACAGCAGCCACTCTCACCACGACTAGAGAAAGACCACACACAGCAACGAAGACCAGCACAGCCAAAAATGAAATTAATTAACGGTCAGAAATATCTGAGAAGCAATGGCTCGAGGGAGGGCAGATCCAGCACGGCCGTGGCCCTGTCGCAGGGGCAAACTTCCTTGTCCCCCGCTCCGGGCCCCCACTGGCCTTGGCTTGGTCCTTGTCTGCCCTTCTGCCTACACACAAGTATAGACACAAGACCCAAGCTCAGAAAACGCTCTGCTGTCAGTGGCTACACAGCTGTTTCCCCCGTCCTCAGGGAGAGGAGCAGGTGTGGCGATGCCCATGTCCTGAGCTCATCGCCTGTCTGGGGACATGCCCCTCCTGATGGCCACATGCACATATTAGGCAAATATTAGGCAAGCTGTTTGTGAAGAGCCAGCTGGCAGCTTGTCTGGAAGTGCCAGGCTCCAAAGGTTTGGGGCCAATTAAACAGCCTCTGATGAGCTGCTATAGGGAGCGAAGGCTGGGCAGATACTTTGGTGCTTTTTTCTGAATGTGTGTGTGTTCCTATTGCCCAACCTCAATAGCAAAGGTGAAAGTCTGGGGACTCCCCTGGTGGTCCAGTGGCTAAGATTCCGTGCTCCCAGTGCAGGGGATTCCTGGACAGGAAACTAGCTCCCACAGGCCACAACTAAGACCTGAAGCAGTCAATAAGTTTTCTTTAAAAAGGTGAGAGCGTGGGAGAGGATATTGGAATCAGAAAAACAAAACTTCTAAGGGAATCGACTCTCTGGTTTCCCAAGGGAAAGGGGGTTTGACCCTCAGCAGATGGGAGCTGAGGAAACAAATTATTCGCTTGTCAGATGTGCTGGCAATTAACCCTGTGCTAATAAACAGGAAATAGCTAAAAGGGAAAGATGGGCTTTGTCGGGCAGAGGTGGGAGGAGGGGGGATTTAAAGCTGCAGCTCAATCTAGTGGTTCAGAAGGGAAACGCTAGGGTCTGAAGCATCATACTTTGGCCACCTCATGCGAAGAGTTGACTCATTGGAAAAGACCCTGATGCTGGGAGGGATTGGGGGCAGGAGGAGAAGGGGACAACAGAGGATGAGCTGGCTGGATGGCATCACTGACTCGATGGACATGAGTTTGGGTAAACTCCGGGAGCTGGTGATGGACAGGGAGGCCTGGCGTGCTGTGATTCATGGGGTCGCAAAGAGTCGGACATGACTGAGTGACTGAACTGAACTGAAGCATCTGAGTTCAAATTCTGCGTACACTATTGCTTTGCTGTGTGACCTATGTATGGCAAGTCATTTTTCCTCTGTGGATCCTTGTTTTTTTAGTGTATAAAATGGGAAAATAACAGTGTTTACTTTGAAAGACTACTGGAAAGCTTTAACAAAAAGATGTTAAAAGCCTAGCCCTAGGCTTGGCATACATAAGTACTCAATAATGGCCAGCTCTCTTTGTGACCATCAATGTTATTTGTCCCATAGCCTGGGGCCTATATCAGTTCCTTCGTGGAGATCAATTGTTCAGGCTGAGTTCCTCACAATGCCAGAAATCACAGAGAACATAAAATCCTGCTAGTTAAGCTTTATTGAGCATTTACTGTATGCCAGGCACGGTTCTGAGCACTTCACATGCATTTATTTGCTAATTAATTCTTAGCAACGACTCTATAAAAATCAACCTATGAAATTATCATCATGAGTATTATAAAATTATCATCAACAACAATTCTGTGAAACTATCATCGCCCTCATTTTACAAATGAGGAACTGGGTTAGTTACCAACTGCTGTATAACAAGTTACCCCAACACTTAGCAGCTTAGAACAATAGTAAACACTTATTATCTCACAACTTCTGTGGCTCAGGGATTTGGGGACTGCTTAGCTGTGTGGCTCCAGGGCCGACGCTCTGATGAGGCTGCGGTCAAGATGTTGGCCAGGGCTGTAGTCCTCTGAAAGCCTGGCTAAGCTGGAGGACCCGCGTCCAAGATAGCTCCCGCAGGGGCCTGACAAGTTGGTGTTGGGGCTGTTGGCAGAAGGCCTTGGTCCTTCACCACACGAATCTCTCCATAATGTGTTTTCCATTTCTTTACAATATGGCTGAGGGCTTCTCCCAGACTGAGTGATCCAAGAGAAAGACAGAAGCTGGAATTTCTTTTTGCTCTAATTTGTGTGTGTGTGTGTGTGTGTGTGAAAAAGAAAACACATGTAACACAAACTTTACAAACTCTAGCCATTTTGAAGTGTACGGTTCTCAGTGATATCAAGTACATTCATATTGCTGTGCAGCCTTTACCACCATCCATCTCCAGCATGTTTTCATCTTGCAAAACCGCAACTCTGTACCCGGTAAACAATAGCTCCCCATTTCTCCTTCCTCAGTCCCTCTTGACGCTGAGGAGGTGGTGATTGTGTGACAAGATCTAATTGACAGAAGGAGCTAGCCACCAGGAGAGCTACTAGGAGAGCTTTTCAGACAGAAGGCACAGCAAGTGCAAAGGCACTGAGGTAGGAACACTCTCAGGAGACCAACTTGGCTGGTGCAGGATGAGTAAGAAGAATGATAGGTAGGAGGTGAGAGAGGTCAACAGGGCTTGATCACACAGCACCTTGTTAAGCAAGGTCACTCTCAGAGCAGCCATGGGGGCATTTAAGGCAGGGACCAACACAGTCCTGGCATCTAGGTGATGGTGGTGGTTTAGTCGCTAAGTCGTGTCTGACTCTTGTGATCCCATGGACTACAGACCACCAGTTCCTCTGTCCATGGGATTTCCAGCCAAGAATAGTGGAGTGGGTTGCCATTTCCTTCTCCAGGGGATCTTCCTGACCCAGGGATCGAATCTGGGTCTCGTGCATCGCAGGCAGACTTTTCACCGTCTGAGCTACCAGGGAAGCTTGCATCCAGGAGCCTCTCACATAATGAAGACAGTCCCAGATGAACCTAGAAGAATCTGCTCCTCCAAGGCAATGTCTGAGAGCTCAGCCTGGAGCAGCTCAGCCAGAGTCGCTACCATCCATCCTCGTTTCAGCCTCCCTGTAAGCCAGACTAGCATCCCCATTAATATAAATGAGGTCTTTGCTGACTTTGATTTCCAAATGAGCCCAGCCGTTCAAGATCTCTATTCCAGGAAATGAGAAATTTATGTAATGAAAATTAAAAGAGAAACTGGGGAAGCGGCTCTTTAAGTGCCTACTTCCTGGGTAAGTGAGTCAGATTTGGCAGGAGATGGATGAAGATGCCACCCTAGGTCTCCTGGGAACCTGTGACCAGCAGGGAGGCAGGGAGCATCCTGGCTACAGATCCCCTTCCTTTACTCCAAAAAACAGCCATGATAATAATAGCTCATCTTCACTGCTCCTGTTCACCTGCCCAACCCTGTTCTAAGCACTTTACTTACATGGGTTATTTCATTCAACCTTCATGACAAAAAGATAGTATAGGCACTACTATGTTCCCCATTTTACAGATGGGAAAACTGAGGCTCAGGACGTGACCTGATCAAGGACACATAGAAAACAGTGGCCAAAATGGGACTCGAGTCTTTTGTCTATCATCTCCACAGATCCTCTAGTCCAGAGCTCAGACAGTGTGGAATGGAAGGAAGGCTCAGGAGGCAGAGAGATTTGGGTTCGAATCCAAGCTTCAACTACTGACCAGCTATATGACCTTGAACAAGCTGCTTACTTCCCGGCGGTTCAGTTCCTTTATAATTTTTGCCCCTTCTCCATTGAGTTCATCCCTGAATTAAAGAAGATAATGTATAAAGATGGCAACACATGGAGAAGGAAATGGCAACCCACTCCAGTATTCTTGCCTGGAGAATCCCATGGACAGAGGAGCCTGGCAGGCTACAGTCCATGGGGTTAGAAGAGTCAGACACAACTTAAAAGACTAAACCACCAGAGAAAAACTACCCTCGATTTGGCAGCAAGTGACAACGGTCCTTAAGATTTCTTTTTTTTTCCCCCTGATAGAAAAAGAAAACACTTGGAAAATGAAAATAATAAATTTTCTATTCAAATGTATAAATATATATTTTTTTCTTTCAGTCTATTTTTCTATACATTCAGAGGGATAGCTATAGCATTTATATATGTGGGATATATTGTTATTGCTTTATAACCTTTTTTCAGTTAATATTTTTTCAGGTAATTAGAACTAGAAAAATCTTAGAATTTTTTTTAACTTTTATATTAGAATATAACTGATTAACAATGTTGTGATAGTTTCAGGTGGACAGCAAAGGGATTCAGCCACACACATGTATCTATTTTCCCCCAAACTCCCCTCCTGTCCAGGCCTGCCACATGGTGTTGAGCAGAGCTCCCTGTGTGTACAGAAGGTCCTTGTTGAAAACTAGAAAAACCTTTTTTAATGTCTACATGATAATATTCTATAGTATGGTTAAAACAGTGTTTATCCAGACTCCCACGGTTAGCCTTTAAGTTGTTGCCAGTTTTTTGCTATTATAAATAATGTTGTGATTAACATCTTTGTCTGAGTCTCTGACTTTTAACTTACGATACATAAGTCCTAGAAATAAAATTACCAACATTAAAAAAAAAAAAAAAAGATGGCAACACAGGATTTCAGATGCCTTCTCAAACTAATTTTAAAAACCAATGGTAAACTCTTAGAACTGAGAAGTCTTTGGGCAATAGCTTCAGGTACAGTTGGATCCAGGGGTTCTAAAGATGCCAAGGGCTCAGTTTTTTCTTTTTCTCCATGTAGTAGACCCTCCCTAGGAGCTCCAAGATTACATCAGATTTCTTACAGCTAGAAATCTTGGTTGAAAGAAAGTTTTTTTTCAAACAGCACAGCAGAAGTCCTAGTATTCACTCTGATTGGACCAAGTTGGGTCACATGATCATCCCATCACCAATCTCTATGGCCAGAGAGATGGACAATGCTGATTGGGCCACCCAGGCCATCCCCTCCTAGAGCTACGGGGAGGGGTGCAGAAAACCAGGGCTGAGCCATTTGGACTGTGAGGGGGAGAGGCTAGCCTCCTCCCAAAAACCTGGGGTGCTCTTACCAGAAAAATAAAGAATGTATGCTGGGCCAGCAGGAATACCAGATGGTGATCCTGGCACATAGTAGGCCATAAATAAATACATGTGCAATTGAACAAAAAAATTTCCACCCCAGAGGATGGTTGTAAGGAAAAAGTGAAATAACGTATGTGACTCCCTGGCACATATCAACACTCCATATATCTTGTCTTAGAGAAACAAGAGGTGCTCGGTGAGTATAGATTCTGGTCACGCACTGATGAGCACAGATGCTGGAAGAAACTGGAAGAAAAGGCTTCCCTCACCTCAGCCAGGCCTCCCCCACATTCATTTTACATCCTGCGGACAGAACAGGACCAGGACTCAGGTAAACAAAGTGAGGCTCTTGCTGTGGCGTAAAATGTAAGGGGACAGGGACTTCCCTGGTGGTCCCATGGTTAGGGCTTCACCTTCCAATGCAGGGGGTGGGGGGTTCGATCCCTGGTTGGGGAGCTAAGATTCCACATGCCTCATGACCAAGAAGGCAAAACATAAAACAGAAACTATATTGTAACAAATTCAATAAAGACTTAAAAAATGGTCCACATCAAAAAAAAAAAATCTTTTAAAATTGTAATTAGAAAAAAATGTATTTCAGGGACACTGAAAAATAAATAATATTTTAAAAAATCGATAGTACAAAAATCCATGATATTTGAAATATTAACATTTTAAATAGACATATCCTTATGTGCACATTCACATATCACTTCTGTGCAAATATCCAGACATATGCACATATGGACATTTTCACAGACATATCTTTGTGTATTTCCTCATAAAGAGATGGCATCCTTCCTCTGTGCTGGAACAGCACCTCTGGCTGAACACAGCGGTCCTATGTGTGAACAAACATGTACGCACATCTCCATCCATGAGAAGATTCACAGCCACCCACCCAGCACTAAATGGTGCCACGTAACACCATACGTGCACACATGCCAAGCAATGGAACTGCACGATATGGTTTCATACATGCTGACTTGCTTGCCCCAGGGCTTTTGCACTTGCTGTTTGTTTTACCTGGGATGTTCTTGCCATATAACCACGTAGCTCCCTCTCTTGCCTCCTACATCCTCGAAGCTGACTTGTCAGAAGGGCTCTAACACCTCCACAACCTACCATTGTCTAAAATTGCAAACCCTCACCCACAGTCCATATCCCTTCCAAACTTGCTTTATTTTTCTCCTTGACATTTAAGACCATCTGACATGATACGTGGCTCCCCAGGTGGCTCAGTAGTAAAGAATCTGCCTGCCATTGCAAGAGATGTAGCTTCAACCCCTGGATCAGGAAGATCCCCTGGAGGAAGAAACTGCAACCTACTCCAGTATTCTTGCCTGGAAAACCCCATGGAGAGAAGAACCTGGCGGGCTGCAGTCCATGGGATCACAAAGAGCAGGACACAGCTTATCAACTGACCACACACATACATAATGTATTTTCCTTTTTATCCTATTGAATGTCTACCCCGCTAAAATGTCAGGGCTTCCCTGCTGGCTCAGACAGCAAAGAATCTACCTGCAATGCAGGAGACCTAGTTTTGATCCCTTGATTGAGAAGATCCCCTAGAGAAAGGAATGGCTACCCACTCCGGTACTCTTGCCTGGAGAATTCCAGGGACAAAGGAGCCTGGTAGGCCACTGTCCATGGAGTCACAAAGAGTTGAACACGACTGAGCAACTAACACTTTTACCGCTAAAATATCAGCTCTACAAAGGCAAGGATTTTTGTCTGCTTTGTTCACTGCTGTGTTTCCCAGCTTTAGAGCATTGCCTCACACAGAGTAGGTGCTCAATAAATATTAGTTAAATGAATGGAAAAAGCCAAGAAACTGGGGATCCCTGAGGATGACTGAGACCAAATTTCCCACTACCTCAGCAGAAAGGCAACCAAAAGTCAGATGAAAGTTGAGTTCTAGAACTTAGTAGCAATGTAAGATACATCCTAAGTGATGTGAGCGTATTATCTCCTTTAATTATCACAGCAGCCCTGTTAGGCTGGGGTTCCCAGTGTCCAGCATCTAATGCCTGATGATATGAGGTGGAGCTGATGTGATAATAATAGAAATTAAATGCTCAATAAATGTAATACACTTGAATCATCCCAAAACCATCCCCCTCCCTGACCGCTGTCCATGGAAAAACTGTTCTCCTCGAAACCAGTCCCTAGCGCCAAGAAGGTTGGGAACCATGCGTAAGATACCACTGTCTATCCCCAGTTTACCTGGAGGGAATCAAGGCACTGAGTGGTTAAATCACTTGGACAAGACGTGCAGAAGTGGTAAAGCTGAGATTCAAGCCCAGCATCCTGGCTCCACCCAGTCCACTCCTACACACACGCGCACACACACACACACATACGCGCACACACACACACACACACACACACACTCTTATATAGTGTCACCCGGTCCTTTCAGTTTTTAGGCAACTCTCAGAAAAGAAACCTCCTTCCCCCAGACTGGGTGTCTGGAGTCCCCACCCCTCACTGCCCTCATTGCACCCCAGCCAAATGCAAATCTGCATCCCTGGCGACGTTGCTGTTGCTGCGGGAAGCTGTAGGCTGTCCAGTTGTCATGGCGATGGTCTCCGGCTCTTACCAACAGTCCCGCCTCCTGGCAGCTGGGCTGGCTCACTCTTACCACGCTTAGAGGCTGTTCCGTGGCCTTGCTCCGTACCTGACCCCTTCTGGGTAGCTGGGTGAGCCAAAGCTTCCCTTGTCTCTCCTGTTCCCACCTGGGGGCAGGAGGATCAGAAGCAAGGCACCTGATCCCTGCCTACCTTCCTGGCCTCCTTGGCTATGCGACCTTGAGCCTGTCCCTGTTTTACAGGTGGCCACGAAGAGTTAATGAGCTCAGTGGTTCATTCATTCCACAAATTATTACTGAGTTCCTGCCATGTGCCAGGCAATGGTCTAGGTGCTGGGGATACAGCAACGACTAAGACAGACCAGGTTGTCCGGGAGACAGAAAACAAACAAGCTCTGGGAGGGAGATAATGTAACTGAATGCAAATGCGTGGAGGGATCAGGGCAGACACTACTTAGGAGGGCTCGAGGAACGGCTCTCTCACTTGAGCTAAACCAGAATAAGCAGATAGCCACGCAAATATATAGGGAAAGAGTATTCCAGAAAGAAACTGCAGCATGTACAAAGGCCCTGAGGCAGGGATGAACTGGTCTATTTAAGGAACAGAAGGCCCTTCCCTCAAAATGATGCTTATAACTTTCAGAGGGCAGCTTCCAAGTACAAACTCCGACTCTGAAGGCACAGAGAAAGTGAGCCTTGACAAGGCTGCTCACACTGGCAGGAGGAAAGTGACATCATAGCCAGCTGCTGGGGTGCAGCTTCCAGCTCCTGGGGGCACCCCTCAGACTCGGAGTCTGAGCCTCTGCAGTAGGAAAAAAGAGCAGTGATACTAATACAACATGTTCTAGATGCTTTCCATGTGTTAATTAGTCTATGCTTCACATCCCTAAGGGAAAATTTATTGTTCTCATTATCTCCATTTTACAGATGGAAAGCTAAGGCAAAGAGCTGCTTGCCCAAGGTCAATGGCTGTTGACTGGCAAAGCTGAAAACATACTTGGCTGCAAAGCCCATTGCACCAGCCACCATCCCAGATGCTCTGTAAATGAACAAAGGGACTCAGTTCAAAGCCTCCGAAAGAGGTGCAGACATTGGTGAACTGAAGCCCGTGACCTTTGCAGAGGGCCCCACCGCCCATGACCAGCCCATCTTTGGAGGCACGTGGGCATATCGACTCTCTGTGGCAAGAGTTTCCAGTCTTCCAAAACACGGACCAAGCTCTTTCTTTTCAATATCGAGCAGTCCAATAAAATGTGTTGTTTAGACATCCAGGTGGGACCAGCAGGGACCAGCACAAAGTGACAGGGCAGGATCTCTTGTTCAGAAATGATTCGGAAAAAAACAGCAAGGACAGAGCAGTGATCCCTGGGGGGGCCCTCCCTTCGGAGCACAGGCCTCTGAACAATCGCCTAGTTGCGCATCTGTGAAGCCAGCCCGGCCTCTCAGGTAGGCACTTCCTCAATACTTGCTGAATCAAATGCAAGGCAGAGGAAGGGCTTCCCTGGTGGCCTTGGGGTAAAGAATCTGCCTGCCAATGCAGGAGACACAGGTTCGATCCCTGATCCGGGAAAATCCCACACGCTGGCCACGGAGCAACTCAGGCCGTGTGCCACAACTACTGAGCCTGAGCTCCAGGAGCCCTGGAGCTGCAATTTCGGAGCCTGTGTGCTACAGCTACCAAAGCCCGAGTATCCTAGAACCCGTGCTCCACAAGAGAAGCCGCCGCAATGAGAAACCCCGGCACCAGAACCAAGAATAGACCCCGCTCACTGTAATTAGAGAAAGTGCGCAGCAATGAAGACCCAGTGAAGCCAAACACAAGTAAAGTAATTGCATTATTTTTTTTTAATAAAAGAAGTTAGAGGGAAAGGGAGGAAAACAGACAGGCATCTGGTCCCTCAATGTATCAGTGTGTGTGTGTGCTCAGTCACTTCAGTTGCGTCCAACCCTTTGCAACCCTATAGACTGTAGCCCACCAGGCTCCTCTGTCCATGGGATTCTCCAGGCAAGAATACTGGAGAGGATTGCCATGCCCTCCTCCAGGGGATCTTCCCGACCCAGGGATTGAATCTGCATCTCCTGCATTCCTGCATTGCAGAAGGATTCTTTACCATGGAGCCACCAAAGAAGCCCCCAATGTATCAAACGCAGCTCCACGTAATACCTCACAAGAACTCACCATGTGCCAGGCACTGTGTGTATCAATGCACTTAAACCTCACAGTAGCTATTCTCGCTTTCAGATGAGGAAACTGGAGCTTAGGGAGGTGAAATATTTTGGTTATCATTAATACTTGACAGAATTGATCAGACTGGCAGGGGTGAGGAAGAACAAAGATGGGGGAGGAAAAGTAAGAGAGGGACAAGAGGAAAAGAAGACACGGAGGGCCTGTCTCCCAAGCTGGGCTGCACTCAGGTCTCTGCCAAGACCGCCTGGAATTTGGGGAGGCCGTCGCACCCCAGATCACAGTGCCATCCGCCCCAGCTTGGCTCCTCTCCGGCGATCCAATTACTAAATGCAGCCACATTCTTTAAAAATGTCTTTCCTCTTATGTAATGCAATAGTGACAAACGCCAAACAGATGGTGCTATGACAAGCTTTTTAAAAGTTGATCAGGAGCTCATCTTTCACAATTAATGTATGGGCATTTAAACGAGCTGCAGCCAGCCACGAAACTCCATCAAGAATCCATACAGGACAACCGGCTTGACCGCGTGGCCATGCTCACCTCCTCTCGGGCCAGGGGTAGATGGGACAACTGATCACGTTGACTCGTGAGCCACAGTCAGAAGATATGTGGTTTGGACAGAATGAAGAGCTGCCTCAGGCCTCACAAAGCCCAGAGAGCTGGAGCCTTCCTCCATCTATTACCAAGACTGTTGTTTTTTTGTTTTTTTCCCAAACTTTTATGTCGTCTTCAAGAGAGCAGGCTGTCTCTCTCTCTCTCTCTCTCTCTCTCTCTCTCTCTCTCTCGGAAATGATTGAGTCACAAACAGTGTCGGATGCTGCCGGGGAGCTCTTTCCCCCCACCCCACCCCCACCCATCTTCCTCAGTGCTCAGGGATGAGATCATTTCATTCGGAGCCAATTATAGAAGGAGAATGCTGGGGATGTACAAAGAAACCTCCTCCCACTAACACAGGCTGTACCCTGCCGGCATGAGCAGGAACAGGAGGCTGGATGTCCGGTTCCAAGTTCAACCTCAGGGTGCGCGAAGGCCAAGCATTCCTAAGCCGCAGCTTGGATCTGTCAAGCTAGGATGCTGGACTTCTGGCTAAATGAAATCTTTTGGTCAGAAGTTCAGAGCTGGGTGAGTTCGAGGAGCTCATCACTGTAAAAGATGGGCAAATTGGGGCTCGGAAAGGGGGAACGGGGACTTCCCTGGTGGTCCAGTGATCAAGACTCTGAGCTTCCCCTGCAGGGGGCTTGGGTTCGATCCCTGGTCAGGGAACTAAGATCCCACATGCCACGCAGCCAAAATATACTTTTTTTAAAAAGAGGGGGAGGGTGGGGGTGGGATGCGTCATCTCAAGTTCACATAGCTAGTAGGCAGCGAAGCCAGATAGCTGGATGGTATCTTCCACCTCCCGTGAGGAAGAAGTCTGTTGACTTGGACCTGTCCAGTCCCCCTCCTGCTGCTTCTTGTAGCAGCATCCTGAGTCTTCCTAGGGGAACTATCCTTTCTCCCCTTGGTCCATGTGGTTCAATTAGGACTGATCCCTCTCTAGCCCTAGGATGCACCGATTGGCCAGTCCCAGCCAATCAGAGCCCACTGCCCTACCAGTTCAGGGATGGGCATGTAAGACAAGCCAGGTCAATGAGCAAGTGACGCCAGGAGTTTAGCCAGAGCTATGGCTATTGGAAATGAGAAGTTCTCTTCCACTCGGCAATACTAAACTGGGAGGAACAAAATCCAGAGATGCTGGTGTCCATCTCTGCCACCACGAGGTGCCTGCCTAAGGAAAGAGCCAAACGGAGGAGAGGAGGACCAAAGGGTAGCGATTAGACAGCTCCAACCCCGCAAGCCCTGGATCTAGCCACACCTGAAGGGAGATCTATCCTCAATATTTTAATTACATGTGTTGATAAATTTCCATTTTCGCCAAAGTTGACTGAGTTCTGTCGCTCATCAACCCACCCCCACCCCACCCCCCACCCCCGCCACGCACACACACAAAGGGCCTTGACTTGAAGTGCTTAGGTGTAGGCCAAGGCTCCAGGAACATCACATGACATGCTTCCCACCTTCATCTCCAAATCATTTCTGATTTTTTAAGCTTTTTTTCTTTTATTAACATAGCCACACGGCATGTGGGATCTTAGTTCCCCAACCAGGAATCAAACCCATGCCCCCTGCACTGGAAGCGCAGAGTCTTAACCACTGGACCACAAGGGAAGTCCTTTTATTTTATTTTTAATTTTTTTGGTATTGGTTGGATAGAGATACTTCCTCCTCCTCTGACAGAGTACCTGACTCCATACAAACTCCTGCTGAAACTGGGGGTAATGAGTCAAATCCATTTCACCTGCCTTCACTGATCAAGGCTTTGCATGCCCTCCAAGCAGCAAGTAGCCTAAGACATAAGAAGTTGTATTCCAGGAACTTGGAGTCAGCTGTGTCTAGTTCTAGCTGAGCCTGTTAAGACGGGACAAGATGGGACCACCGACCCTCCAACTGGGCATGCGTGAGTGTTCGCTCGGTGACCCTTTGATTCTAGAGGGTCAAAAACTCCACCCTCAGGTGGTGCTAAGTGTCTTCATCTTTTAACATACAGAGGCCCGGAGCTTGGCTGCACCTGCAGAGAACAAAGATGGCGCCTTTTTCCAATCACCCTTCCCCACACTCCCCACGCTCAGACCCCCCTCCCGCTTTATTCATTATCCCATAAATACTCCCAAGCTCCTGGCCTTTCGGGAGGCAGATCTGAGACTGGTGTCCTCTTTGTGTTTCGTGCACACTTAGATGTCTCAGCATCGTGGCCTGCTGTGTGTTGGGCAAAACGAAGCTAGTTCGGTGACATGGGCACACACTCCAGAAGGTGTACCCAAGGGCAATGTCCCCTTTCACAGTACTCGTCCCCCCGTGTTCCCCACCACAGCCTCTAACTTCCTGTTCAGTCAAGAGCACGGGCTTTGGCATCCAGTTCAAACTCCAGCTCCAACTTTTCCTAACAATGACGCCTTGTACAGGTCACCTGACTTTCCTAAGCCTCAGTTTCCGCTTCTGTAAATGGGAGAAAGATCATCCACCTCCCAGAATTCCAGAAAGTTAAAAGAGGCATCACTACTTAGAGGCTGGGTTTTCAACAGTAACTATGAGGGACTCCAAAACGTTTACACTACAGAGCCCAGGCATCTCAGACACTGAGTCTGCTTGGGAAGACAGCAGCTAAACACTGCAGCCATGAAATTAAAAAACGCTCCTTGGAAGAAAAGCTATGACAAACCTACACAGCATATTAAAAAGCAGAGATATTACTTTGCCAACAAGTGTCTGTATAGGCAAAGCTCTGGTTTTTCCAGAAGTCACGTATGGATGTGAGAGTTGGACTATAAAGAAGGCTGAGGGCCAAAGAATTGATGCTTTCGAACTGTGGTGTTGGAGAAGACTCCTGCGAGTCCCTTGGACTGCAAGGGGATCAGACGAGTCAATCCGAAAGGAAATCAACTCTGAATATTCACGGGAAGGACTGATGCTAAAGCTGAAGCTTCAATACTTTGGTCACCTGATACGAAGAGCCAACTAATTGGAAAGGACCCTGATGCTGAGAAAGGTTGAGGGCAGGAGGAGAAGGGGACGACAGAGGATGAAATGGCTGGATGGCATCACCAACTGGATGGACTGAGTTTGAGCAAACTCTGGGAGATGGTGAAAGCCAGGGAGGCCTGGCGTGCTGCAGTCCATGGGGTCGAATGAGCGGCTGAACAACAAACACACAAAAGATAATTTCCACATAAAACGACCTCCTGTGGCCAAAACAAGCGTAGGGGCAGAGGCAGAGAAAGCCTGCTTCTAGGGAACCTGACCTCAGTGTGAACTGCCTGACCGGTCAGCATCTCTTTCCCCTCCATCACCCCAGCTCCTCACCCCAGACGGACACACACAGGTGCTGCTGAAATGCTTGCCCAGTGACTCACTGACACTCCCAGAGCCGGTGGGGGCAGACAGTGATTCCCAGGAGTGCCCAGAGTCCTGATTTAGGAATGACGGTTGAGTAGCAGGAACATGTGGGCCAGTCCCTGCCCAGACCCAAGGGCAATGGAAAGATACACCCCTCCCCCAACTGCATCCTGGGAGCTCCTGGGTCCAAACGCTGGGAGAACCAAGCCAGCACCCTCGCTAGAGGAGGAGTGGGAGAAGGCCAGGACTCACCCACGGTTCTTTATGCACCTGAAGTGAGGGATTCATCAGAGACGGTTTTACACGAACCCAGGACAGGGCAGGAAATAACTGACTAGAAGATGGATGAACTTTGAAAACATTCTGCTACGTGAAAGCAGCCAGCCACGAAAGACCATTTGTATGATTCCATTTACATGAAATGTCCAGAAGAGGCCAATCCATGGAAATAGAAAGCAGACTCGTGGTTGCTTAGGGCTGGAGGGTCTGATGAGTGAAGGGTAACTGCTGATGGGTACGAGGCCTCTGTGGGGATGAAAAGGGTTCTATAATTAGATCAAGTTAGACGATTATCTGAGTTATACACTTTGAGTGAATGGTATAATGTGAATTCTAGCTCAGCAAAGGGGTTAAAAGACATATTAATAACAACTGACTCCCAAGGGGAGAAAAACTGCTCCCTTTCAAGTCCTTTGTGATTCCTCTAATGGAGACTAGGCAAGGAGCTAGTCTCCATTAGAACTCGAGGCCCCTCACCTCCTCTCACACACGTGCTCGCGTCCTGTTTGAACAAGGAGACTGCAGGCTTCACGTTCGGCTCCTTGAAGAGCAGCACCTCGCCGGACTCGTTTGCTTCCGTTGTGTTTGTTCTTCTGATTGCCTTCTAATTATGGCAACTGATTGTTCACCTGTTCATTTATTCAGTAAATATGTATTAGGCGTTATGGTGTGACAGACGCTAGTCTAGCCACAGGGGACAGAGCAGGGAAGAAGACCAAAACCCTTGCCCTCGTGGAGCTGATGTCCTGCTAGGGCAGAAAATCTGAGCAGTTGGTGTAGCTCATGGGTTTCAAATCCCCGCTCTGCCACTCACTGGCTGTGTGTCCTGGGGCAAGTAACTTAACCTCTCTGTGCCTCAGTTCCCCTACATGCAAAATGGAGGTAATCACTGCATCTAACTCAGGATACAATGAGTCAGTACGTGTAAAAGGCTGGGACAGCGCGTGGGACACTGTAGGTACTTAATAAATGTTTGCAACTATTATCTATTTTCATTTCTAGTTGCAATTAAAAAAAAAATTCCTCTTTATACACAGTATGTAAGTATGTAAGGCCCTAAGTATAGGGCCTCCCTGGTGGCTCAGAGTACAGAGCCCACCTGCAATGCAGGAGGCCCGGTTCGCTCCCTGAGTCGGGAAGATCCCCTGGAGAAGGGAATGGCAACCCACTCCAGTATTCTTGCCTGGAGAATTCTATGGACAGAGGAGCCCAGCGGGCTACAGTCCGTGGGGTCACATAGTGTCAGACACGACTGAGTAACTAACACACACATGTAAGTATAAGCTTCCTTTTAAAATAAATTTATTTAAGTAAAGAAAGGGATGAAGTGGAGAGTCAAAAAAAAGGGGGCTACGGGTAAGGAAAATGGAGCAACCTTGAGAAGAGCGTATTTAGGAGAAGGAGTTTGGGAAGCCCCGAACCAGAGGGGAGATGGCAGTAAGGCTGTGACTCAGCTGGCACCCACTGGAAACAAAAGCTATTTTCAGTGTCAGCGTAAGGACAAGGCTTGTTCCTGCAGTCTCAGACTTGCTGATTTCTCCCCACTCCTTCGTCCTATGGCCTCCCAAGCCCTGAGGGTTTCCCTACCACCCAAGGAGGCTTTGGAAAGAGGGGCTCAGACAGATGGGGGTCACGGCTGCTAGATGAAGACAAAGCCGTGAACCTCAGGGCAGGAACAGTCTTGGAACTGCCTGCATCTCTCCCAGGTCTCTTGGCAGCTGGAGTTGCCGGCCGCTTGCCACAGTAACAGCTGGTGCCTGCAAGACACGCGGCTGTTTCAGTGGCGACATGACTCTCCTGGGCACTGGGGATATTGGCTTTCAGGGACCCCTTCTCCATGCAAAAATATTTCAAATCAAAGTCTACAACTGAATTGTATAATGATAAATAGAATCCGGGCTAGATTCCGTATCAGATCTGCATCCTTATTACATCCTATTTCTTCTGATTTTAACAGGTTAAAATTAAAGCATTTTTGTGGTGCCTAAAAGTATATGTTTCTGTGAGGTATATTTAACTTATATGCAGAGTACATCATGAGATGTACATCATGAGAAACGCTGGGCTGGAAGAAACACAAGCTGGAATCAAGATTGCTGGGAGAAATATCAATAACCTCAGATATGCAGATGACACCACCCTTATGGGAGAAAGGGAAGAGGAACTAAAAAGCCTCTTGATGAAAGTGAAAGAAGAGAGTGAAAAAGTTGGCTTAAAGCTCAACATTCAGAAAACTAAGATCATGGCATGTGGTCCCATCACTTCATGGGAAATAGATGGGGAAACAGTGGAAACAGTGTCAGACTTTATTTTGGGGGGCTCCAAAATCACTGCAGATGGTGATAGCAGCCATGAAATTAAAAGACGCTTACTCCTTGGAAGGAAAGTTATGACCAACCTAGATAGCATATTGAAAAGCAGAGACATTACTTTGCCAACAAAGGTCCATCTAGTCAAGGCTATGGCTTTTCCTGTGGACATGTATGGATGTGAGAGTCGGACTGTGAAGAAAGCTGAGTGCTGAAGAATTGATGCTTTTGAACTGTGGTGTTGGAGAAGACTCTTGAGAGTCCCATGGACTGCAAGGAGATCCAACCAGCCCATTCTAAAGGAGATCAGTCCTGGGTGTTCTTTGGAGGGAATGATGCTAAAGCTGAAACTCCAGTACTTTGGCCACCTCATGTGAAGAGTTGACTCATTGGAAAAGACTCTGATTCTGGGAGGGATTCAGGGCAGGAGGAGAAGGGGATGACAGAGGATGAGAAGGCTGGATGGCATCACCGACTTGATGGACGTGGGTTTGGGTGAACTGCAGGAGTTGGTGATGGACAGGGAGGCCTGGCGTGCTGTGATTCATGGGGTCGCAAAGAGTCAGACACGACTGAGCGACTGACTGAACTGAAAAGAATATGGGCCCTGGGTCCTGTGTGTATTCTTTGCCTGATGGAGAAGTTGGCCCCAGACTGGCTGAAGAACCGCTGATCCTAGAGGCCACCCTGAGCAATCCAGACTGGACTCTTAGGGTCTGACAAGGTGACCCCCTCATATTCTTAGCCTCCCTGTGCCCCCTTTCCCTCCTGTTGGGAGGCAACAGAGTGGAGGGATTAAGAACAGGTTCTGGCATGAGGGTTGGGGGAGTTCGTGACCCAGCTACTAGGAGCTTCTGGCTCTTTGGTGAATAGCAGACATAACCATAGTGCTTCCCTCGTGGCTCAGATGGTGAAGATCTCCCTGCAATGCAGGAGACCTGGGTTTGATCCCTGGGTCAGGAAGAGACTCCAGTATTCTTAGTGGAAACTGGAGAATTCCATAGACAGAGGAGCCAAGCCCGCTACAGTCCATGGGGTCGCAAACAGTCAAACACGACTGAGCAACTAACACACGCAAAACCATAATCTCTGCCCCTCTGAAGTGTTGGGAGTGTATGATGAGATGCAGTGTGCAAAGTGAAAAAGCAATCATGACAATAATAACTAGCCATTTCAGCCACAAGAATGAACAATCCAAGGCCACAAGGCAGTCACTCAGATAGACCTCGCAAACCACACACTGAGCAAAAGAAACGGAACTCTAAAAGATACTTCCTGTATCATTTCATTTATGTGAATTTTGGGGGGCGGGGAATTAAACTGTTATGTTTAGGGATCTGTACCATGTTGACTAAAGCTATAAAGAAAACTGTACAATGGACTACCATAAAATCAGGATGGTGGTCTTCTCTACAGGAAGGGAGGGACTGTGGTTGGGGGGTTCTTATGACTGGGGGGCTAGCCAAATTCTATTCCTTGCCTGGGTGCTGACCACCCAGATGTGTCCTCTTTGCAAACATTTATGAAACTGGTTCATATATATTTTAGCCAATTCTCTGTAGGTATGAAAAGCAAAAGTTTTAGTTGCTCAGTCGTGTCCAACTCTGCGACCTCATGGACTGTAGCCTGCCGGGTCCTCTGTCCATGTAATTCTCCAGGCAAGAATACTGGAGTGGGCTGTCATTTTCTTCTCTGAGGGATCTTCCCAACCCAGGGATTGAACCTGGGTCTCCTGCATTGCAGGCAGATTCTTTATTGTCTGAGCCACCAGGGAAGACACTGTAGGTATAATTCACATCTTTAAAAATGCAAAAGAATAACAGTAATAGCATAGTGATATTGCATTATGTGCGAGGCACTGTTCTAAGCTTCTAAGCACAGTCCCTGGCACTTCATAGACACTTCACAAAGGATAGCATTTAAAGTTACCATTATTATTGCTATGCTCAGAATATAAACTAGAACTAATGTCCCTTGTCTCCAAAGGGCTTGTGAGTCTTGAATAAGAGCTCACAGACAAAGCACCCAGTTGGTACACAGCACAGAGTGGGTGCATGACCATGGTGGGTGTCCTTCTGCTTGTCCCAAACTCAGAGACACTTCTCCTGCTGAATAAACCTTCCTACACTCCCCCACCAGCAGGCTCACCCTCCCCAGGTCCCAGCCCTCTGCATGCCCACCCTCGCCAGCTGCCCATGGAAAGAATCTGGCTGGCAGTCCATCCCCATCCTCACTTTGCTCCTCCTCCTCTGCTCGGTCCTGCCTGGTGAGCTCATGCCCCAGTCAGACCTTCCACCACCTGTTCTGTGGGACTGGCCTGGCTGGGGTGGGAGCGGGCAGAGATGCCCATATCTGGCACAGCCCTGGCTCTGGTTTCCATCCCAGCCCATGATGCCTGGTGGAGGCAGGGGTTCCTAGGACCCTCATCTCAGCCTCACCAAAGTGCCATGTTCCTGGAGTATGTGCTTCCAAAAAGAGAGGTTTGGGATTAATCAGAGTTTTAGGGCTAGCAATGCTTATTCAAAGATGGATAGGTAAATTGAGGCTCTAATAAGTAAGCATCTAGCCCAAAGAATGAATCTCTAATGGTAGAATCTCAGGTCTAGGATGAGTAAGTGGTGGTGGGTAGAGATTGGAGTAAGGTTGGTCGAGAGGACCTCCCTATCGTCTGCCATTTATTTATTTGACACCTACTATGTGCCAAGTTTGTCACATTTATTATATTTCATTTTCACAAAGTACATATTATTATACCCATTTTATAGGTTAAACATGACAATGGCAGCTTCCACTAGTAAGCATCTATGAGGAGCAGGTGCTGTGCAAAGATCTCAGGATCTTTCCTGCAGCACAAGTGATGGGGATGGTCAGGACCAGAAGTGGGGTTTGCACCTGGATCTGTGCAGTCCTAACGCCTCTTGTTCAGAAACATGTGTCCCTAACACCCCATCTGGCATCAGCCACCCCTGCTCTAGGTTTACAACGAGAGGGCTGCTCAGTTTCAAAAGGCAGGAAACTAACATCCTTAGAAACGGGAGAAGAACTCCCCGGACAGACCCCAGAGGGGGCTCTGATTCCTGCAGGGTGATAATCCCTGCACCAGAAAAGCACACTAGTGGGAAACGGTCTCGACTCGTCGTTAGTACTTGGCCCAGGAGACTGATTCTGCCTCTTGGCAGGTGTGTGACCTTGGGCGCGTCTCTGTGAATCAGTCTCCTCTTCTAGAGAAAGAGGACCCTGCAAGTGTTCACTCTGGGCTCTCCCCACTCCCCCTTGCTCATTCCATACCAGCCTCAATGGTGGCATGCTCCCACCTCAGGGCCTTGGCACCTGCTGTTCCTTCAGCCTAGAATACCCTTCCCCCAAACATCCCCATGGCTCCCTCCCTCACTGCCTTCAGGTCTCTGTTCAAATGCCACTCCTTAGAGTCACCTTCCTTTAAAAACTAATAATAATAAATATCCCCAGAATTTCCCCAATTGTGCTTTCTTTGCCTGACACTTATCTCCCATCTGACAAATTACAGACTTACTTGCCTCGTGTCTGCCTCCTCACAGCAGAATGTGTCTCCATGAGAGAAAGGACCACAGCTGTTTTGCTCACTGAATTTCCCCAGTGCCCGAAACATTGCCTGACACATGCTTAATAGTAAGCGCTCAACAAATACTTGTTGAATGAATGAATGGATGAACACAGAATAATGTTTGACACATATAAGCACTCAATAAATGTTAGCTACTATTGTAATACTAAGCGTTTTCCAAGACATCTGCCCTTGTGGGAGGAGCTTGGGAGATAATAACAGCCAAATCCAGTGTGACCTTGACTAAGTCACAATGCGTCTTTGAGCCTCGGTTTCCCCACCTATAACATGAGGGGAACGAAACATAGTGTTTAAGGGAAATCTGAGGAGTCAACCATCAAACCAGCTCCCTTTTCTAGATGCCAAGAGCTATGCTAAATCTTCAACTTGCACAATCTCATTTCACTTTCATCACTGCCCCATGGGGAGGTCCTCTGATTATCTGTACTTTCAGACAAGGAAATTGAAGTTCAGAGAGGTCATGCAATTGCCCAAGGTCACACAGCTGGGAATGGCAGGAGCTGCTTCTCCTCAGACATTGGGGTCAGGACCCTCCTGGGCCCGCCTGCCCTGGCCAGAAATCAGGATCCCACCCCCTCCCACCTTCACCTCTCAGGCAGCAGAGAGGCCCTGGGCTCTAGAGTCACACTTGCCCAGGCCCAAGTCCCCCTGCTTACCCTCCAGGCTCAGCGCCAACCCCGTAGCAGTGCCCGCTCCTGGCGTCCTGGGAAGGCCACTTCACACAGATTATGTGGCCCTGGGTCAGATACCTCACCCACTGGGCATGGGGCTCCTTCACCTCCCGGCAGTTCTCCAGAACGGGCCCCAGCTGGAACTGAACACAGTGCCTGCAGCCACACAGGAAGACACCACCTCAAACACCTGTGAGCATTTCTGGAGCGCCTACTGTGTACCTTGCCCTATGTAGGCTCAGGCTGGGACAATTTCTCCCTGTTACAGAAACCTTTGGGGCAACTCAGCCTACATCAACAGGTAACATACAAGTGAGGGCTTCCATGAGCCAGTTCTTCAAACACTGTATCCAAAAGACCATATACTCTATTTCTCATCTGTCTCCCCCACGAGAATGGCAGCTCCACAATGGCAGGAATTTTGATTTGTTCCGTTCACCGTTGTGTCCAAGTCCTAGATCAGGATCTGGTGCGATAAAAAGTTGAGAAATGAATCATTTGGTCCCATGGAAGAGGGAAACCATGCCAGGTAGAGGTCAGCTCCAGTTTACAGAATAGGAAACTGAGGACCAACAAAATAACTTGCCCAGAGTCAGACAGATAATAAATGGTAGGACCTAAAATGAAACCACCTCATCCCAAAAGCCTCAATAAGCACTCCAAAGCACTTTGCAAAATATATCACTTTATAGAAAAGATTCACCATGAGAATTATTTAAATAATTCTCCCATTCTGGAGTATCTGGGGGAAAAAAAAAGTCCTTCAGTTGTGTCCAACTCTTTGAGACCCCAAGGACTATACATACAGTCCATGGAATTCTCCAGGTCATAATACTAGAGTGGGTAGCCTGTCCCTTCACCAAGGGATCTTCCCAACCCAGGGATCGAACCCAGGTCTCCTGCATTGCAGGCGGATTCTATACCAGCTGAGCCACAAGGGGAGAGGGTCTGAGTTAAGATCCAATTTGCCAAAATTTTGCTTAGACCCAACTTTTTGTCCAAGCGGCAGTAAATGGCGCCCCCTGCTGGAGGAGACGCAGCTTGTCAAGAACCCGGGGGTGATTGTGTGGGCCTGCTGCCCCCTGCTGGCACGAGGTGCCCCCTGCTGCAGCCTCTGGAAGGATCAAGGATCGGACAGTTCTCTTCTGGGAATAGCCCAAAGCCAGCCCAGAGCACTTTTCTCTCAGCTGCCCCCCAGAACTCCTTAGGAATCTGTCTCTTAACAGTGAAATGAAAGTTTCTCAGTCATATCTGACTCTTTGTGACCCCACGGACCGCTGCACACCAGGCTCCTCTGTCCATGGGATTCTCCAGGCAAGAATTCTGGAGTGGGCAGCCTTTCCCTTCTCCAGGGGATCTTTCCAACTCAAATATTGAACCCAGGTCTCCCACATTGCAGCTGGATTCTTTACTGTCTGAGCCACCAGGGAAGTCCAAGAATACAGGAGTGGGTGGTCAGATCAGGGGATCCTGATCCCCTTCTCCAGGGGATCTTCCTGACCCAGAAATCGAACTGTGGTCTCCTGCATTGCAGGCAGATTCTTTACCAGCTGAGCTACCAGGGAAACCCTGTCTCATACCAGGAGCCTGTAATAATTGCAACTTTCATCTTCCCAACATGCTTTCTCTCGCCTTTTGGTGGTTTATTTGGGGGAACCCTCATTCTCACCTTACGTGGTCTTGGAGGGGCAATCCTTGTCCTGGCTCCCCACACCTCCCCTAGCATGGACATATTATCGAGACTCCATCTCCCCACTTTCCCCCCTTCATATATTGGCTTATTCTCAAGCAGCCCCTCTCCCTGGAGCTGCCAAGCTGCCCCCACCAACATCCCCACATCCTCCCAGCTTAGTGATCCCAGCTGAAGGAGTCCTGTTTCCCAAACTCAGCATCATTTCTGGAGGAGGGTGCTGGGTCCTGCTTGGATCCCAGACCCATCCGTGAGTCAATCAATCACCATGATCCAGGGGACGGGACCTCGGATTGGTCAACTTCAATCATATTTGACCTCTTGGCTCCAGTCAGGCTTGAAATATTATTTCAAAACTTCCCTCTCAGTTATGTAAGTAATAATCTCCTTTTCCCTTGAGCCAGTTTAGGTTGAGTTTCTGTCCCTTGAAATGAAAGGAATCCTAATAGGCTGCTCTTGCCATCACCCTTAGCACTGCCTTCGTTCAGACCTTACTCTTTCAACTGATACTTGTTGAATAGTTACCATGTATGAAGCACTGTCCTAGAAGCCTGGCCTCTTCACCGCCATCAGCAACACACTGCTTGACTCCATCCCTGAAATCCACCCTTCAAAGGTGCAGGGCTTCCACCCTGGTCGAACCATCTTCATTTCTCGTGTGGACAATATATTGCAGTAGCCTCTGCACTGGTCTCCCTAATTCCCACCTTGCCTCTCTGAAATCAGTTCTCCAAATAGCAGCCAAAGGGATCCTGCGAAAACCTGTCAGAGTCTGTCATTCCTCAGCCCCAAACCCTCCCACGACGCCCATCTCATGCAGAGAAAGTTCCCACCACAGCCTATAGCCCCTTTATGATCTGACCACCCACCAATATATCATATTTCCTACTCTCTCTCACTCTCCCTGAACTCCAGCCTCCTTGAACACACCCTGCCTCAGGACTTCACACCTGCTGGTCCATCGTCCAGCCACACTCTTCCCCCAGATAACCTCTCCAATAGCTTAGTTCAGATATCACCTTCTCAGTAAAGATGTCTCTAACACACAACCCTATTCCTGTTTTATTTTTCTCCATGGCACTTAGCACCATTTGACAGGCTACCTATTTTTTTATTGTCTGCTTCCTGAGGCCAACTCCATGAAAATAAGTATTTTTGTCCTTTTTTGTTCCTTGCTGGAGCCCCAAGGCCTAAACCCAGCACCTGTCATACAAATAATAAACACTGAGTGAATGAGTGAATGAATGAAGTTGGATAGAGACCAATTATTAGGGATGTCACAGTTCCTGCCCATGAGTTTACAAATATAACAGGGCACAAAATGGGGAGATGTTAAAGCTCCCAAAGTAAGACAGAGACAGGATGAAAGTCTAATCCGGGGGAAAATGGTCACAAAGTTGAAGCTGACTTGGGGTTCATTTGCTTCCGCCTACCCTATTAACTCCTGATTCTTGGTGACATTTTAGTCTTCTTGCTCTTTCCCATAGCTGCCTGTGGTTATCAGAGAAGGGACTGTGGGCCCAGGAGGAAACAGAGTTAAGTAGCCCAGCTTTTCCAGGTGCCCCCCGACAAGGCTGTGACACCCCAGGAAGAATTAATCCTGAGTCATGTCTATGGCAGCCCTGAGGAGCCTGCGGAGTCGCGTAACCGGGTAGACGGTCCCCTTACGCAACGGTGGAGGCAAGATTACATTTATCTCTGAGACTCACAGCCTCGCACAGTGGGTGGCACAGTGGGTCTCAACAAAAAGTTCTTCAAATGACTGATCTTGATGAATAAGTGAGTGAGTGAAAAAAGAGACGCATTAATAACTGAATGGATGGATGGGTGACTGAAATGATACAGAAAAGGAAGAATGGTTGGGTGATGAGTACATGGGAAGGTGGGAAGATGGGAAAAAGGAGGGAGACGCGATGGTGAATGGGAAGAAGGATGGATGGAGAGGTGAAAGGTGGATGGATAGATGAAGGGGTGGAAGAGCCAGATGACAGAGGAATGAAAGGATGGGAAGATGGAAGGATGGAAGAAAGGGGGACAGAGGTATGGGTGGATGAATAAATTAATAAAAGTAACTAATTGTTGAGCCGGCTTCCAAATACCTTCCTTCCTAGAGCACAGGAGAGCACAGAGAAGAACTGAGTCAGTCCAGAAGTAGATATCGATTCTTGATGGAAAAAGAAGCCAAAGGAAGTTCCTACCCCTCCCCAGTCCCTGAGTGATGGAACTGAGTCAAAGATATGCTGTTGAACTAATTAATGCTTGTCCTCTAGAGAAGGTGATGCACCTAACACGCAGCTTCTCTTCCCTTCTCTTCTCTATCTGCTTTTTGTGTAGCCTAGAGCATGAGGGAGTGTCCCCGAGAAGCCCAGGTTCTGGTGCCAGCTCTCCGAGCTCTTATAAATGAGTGATCTTGGTCCACTCTGAGACTCAGTCTCCTCATCAGCAAAATGGGTGTAATGCTAGAACCTATACCATACACTGATTGTCAGAGTTGAATAAAATGATACACAATGAACCATGTATTTCAGGCAAGTTTTGTGCCTGCCTGAGCCTTGGTATTGCCTTCAGAAAATGCAGAGTAATATGGGCCTCACAGAGTCAAGAAATGGGGCAAAGTACGTGGTAGACCGTAGGGGCAGTCAGGAAATCTTCCTGGAGAAAACTGTCATCCTTGCAGGAAACGAAGAACCAGGCAAGTTAGACATGGGTGGCAGAGGGGCAGGAGAGTTTCAGGCAGAGGAAATGATGCTCCCTCGTTCCTCTCCCCGTTGCCACCACCCTGGTCCAGACAGCATCCTTTCTTGCCCGCATCACTGCAGGGGGCCTCCCCGCTGCCCTCTGATCCCTTTCCGTCTGCTGTCCCCCACAGGGGTCAGAATCATCCCTTTAAAACACAGACAGGAGGAGGACGGAGATGAGGCCACAAGAGGTAACAGCCAGAGCACTTGAGCTTATAGACCGCAAAGGAGTTTGGATTTCACCCTGGGGTCACTGAGTACCTACTGGAGCATTTCAGGCAGGAGGGGGACACCAGGGTAAGATGTGTGCCGTGCTCCCTGCCAGGCTGTGGCACGGGAAGAAATCAGGAGGGGACAGTTTAGCCTGCACTTCTACCCCTTAGGGAAAAACTCTGCAGGTTTCACTCTCTCCGTCAGTCTCTCCAGTTGTAAAATGAGCATCACCTATTTTTTGGTATCGAGATAAAAGCATTTTATCGGTACGTGCAGGGGGGCCAACGTCTGTTGCTTTGCCTCCCCTGTGTCCATTCCCCCCAGTTTTCCTTTGGAGAACACCCCTCCCCTACTCTCGTTCAGATGGGGCTGACCCACCCTTCAGCTTCACCTTGAAGCTCGGGCTTCAGTAGTTGCGGCTCTCAGGCCTTACAAGGTGGGCTCAGCAGTTGTGATGCGCAGGCTTAGCTGTTCCGAGGCATGTGAGATCGTCCCAGATCAGGGGTCGAACCCATGTCCCCTGCACCGGCAGGCAGATTCTTATCCACTGGACCACGAGCGAAGTCCAGCAGTGGCTTTTCTTCACGCTTAGAATAAAATCCAAATTCCTTGCAACAGCCATCAAGGCTGTAGCTATCATGCCCACCTCTCTCTTTGACATTATTTTCTGCCACTTTCCTTCCTGGTTTTTATGCTCTAGCCATGCTGGGCTCCTCACTGTCCCTCCAGCATCCAACCTGGACCCTGCCTCAGGGCCTTTGCACTGCCCGTTCTCTCTGGAATCTGTCCCCTCAGACACCTACACAGTTTCCTCCCTCACCTCCTCAGATGCCCTTTGTCACGGAGGTCCTCCTTGACCCCTCTATCTGAAATAGGTTCTCACCACCCTATACCCCCACCACTCTTATTCTGCTTTGGATTTTCTCAGAGCATGGATCGCTGGTTGAAATCACATCATATCTTGTATTGTTTCTTTCCTTTTTTGGCCATACCATGTGGTTTGCAGGATTTAAGCTCCCCAACCAGGGATCAGCCTGTGCCCCCTGCACTGGAAGTGCGGAATCCTAACCACTGGACCTGGGGGGAAGTCTCTGTATTGTTTCTTGTCTGTTCCCCCCACTGGATGTCAGCATCTCCAGGGCAGGAGCTTTTTCTGCTTTGCTCCTCTGTCAGTGCTTGGCACTTAGGAGGCCCTTAATAGTTGTTGAATAAATGCAGAGTCCTCTGTCATACTGAACATTTACTGTCTTCCCAGAGCTTCACACCCGTCATCGCAGGAATCCTGTGAGACTGCAGTTGGAATCCAAACTTGAGAGACTCCAGCATCTTGGCTCAACTCAGATATTCAGTCTCCTTCAGCCCCACTTGCCTGTTCTGGGAGATGGATTTGACAATAGTGCAAATACGTACATATACGTAGGAGTTAGGGTTCTGGCGAGCGACAGATGGTACGCCCAGAAGAGCTGAATGGAACAGAATTTGACAAGGGCTCTGTTCGTGACGGTGGGGGCAGGGGAGCAGGAGGAGAGGGGGATACAGGAGCCCAGCGAGGGCAGGACCCATGGCATGTGTCTCCCCCAAGCAGGGGTGAGGGTGAGGCAGGTGTGGGGGTGATAAGCACCGGGGCAGCTCGGTCCTCCCTGCGGGTGCCCCTCATTGACAGAACTCAATCAGCAGCCAGGGGGCCTGGGAGCCTGTAGGATGCACAGGTTTCCCTGGGGGGCAGAGGGCCCAGAGAAAGATCCTAAGGCTGTTGTGAAGGTTACATGAAGTCTGGGCTGTGACTTGCCTGGTCCAGCAGCGGTGATGTAATGGATGCTGTTATTAGGTGGATGTTGGAAACAATAGATGACTGTTAGGCTGCAACACATGATTTCCTTCCTCTGTCCCCTGTTCCCTCCCTCCTCGCCGAGCATTTCAGCTCTGCTAAGTGCTGAGATCCACGCGAGGAGTATGCAACTTCCTGAGGTGCCAGAAGCAACGCTGTTTTTATAACACAGTCACCTCCGCTCCTTAGTTCAGGGATGCAACCTTTTGTCTTTCCTTCACGTTTTCAAGCTGCTGAAGTAAGACATGTGTCCTTGTGGTGAGTGTTGCTCACAAGGACAGACCTGGTCTTTCTTGTTCCCTGTGGTGTCTCCAGCACCTAGGACAGTGCTCGACTCGCGGGAGATGCTGGGGAAGTATCTGGGGGATGAAGGATCTGACATTTGCAGTGCCGTGTGTGCGCACGTGTGTGTGCGAGTGTGCGTGAGTGTACATGTGTGTGCGTGCATGAGTGTGCAATGTATGTTGTGTGAGTGACTGTTGAGGCGTCTCAAGAAAGGCTTGACAGTTTCTTGTCAAAAAATTTTCTCCATAAGGAATGTCTGAAGATCTTGCGTTTTGGCCAAAAGGCCTTCCCCGTTGGGTTTGGCCCAGTCCCGCCCTTGGGCTGTGAACGCGAATGAAGAAGCTGAAGGTCTCGAAGGCCGAATCATCAGATGTGAGGGGTTCTGCTTGTGGGAAAAGGGGGCAAGACTGGGGCACTGCCCAAATGCCACAGGCATTGCCCTTGGAGATGCCACCTCGTCTTCCAGCAGTCCCACGCGCCGGGGCAGAGCGGGGCAGCTGGAGTCGCTGTGCCAAGCCTGCCAGGTGTCTTACCGCGTCCATGAGAGGCAGGTCCTGCAGCAACCAAGGACTGGCGGTGCTCCCTGCCCCCACTCAGAGGAGCGGGCTGGCTGCGTGGAGTGCGGGAACCACAGGGAGAGGAGTGTCGGCAGTCCCTGAGTGAGTGGGGACGGCCCCTAGGGCAGCTGTCAGAGGGAACAGCCTAGCTGAACTGCAGGGCCCTCCACAAGATCCCATATGGGGGCTGAGTTTAGGTGGGACTTTGTCTTCCCGTGCCCTGATCCCCCTCCTCACCCTGTGAATGAAGTAAGAAGTTCTGACTTTCTCTAAGCATCTCGATGTCTTCTTTCTACTCATCCCCCAGTGTGAATCAGTTATGGTTTTGTTTAAATGAAGATGATAAGAAACCCACCTTAAACTGACCTGAGTGAAAGAATGGGTGACTCGGGTCTGCATTCAGGCATGGCTGGGTCCAGGAGCTCAAACAATGTTGCCAGGACCCACTCTCCATCTCTCAGCTCTGTTTTCCTCTGAGTTGGCCTCATGTTCAGACAAGCATTCCCCCTGTAAGTCTTTGATAGCTCCACACTTCCCTGGAATCTCTCTAGCAGATGGAAGAAAAAGCCTCTATCTCCTTAGTTTCAGCAAACGTCCTAGGATGAAGTCTCATTGGCTTGCCCTGGGTCCTGTGTCTGCTGCTGAACCAATCAGTAGGGCCAGAGTGATGCAATACTCTGATTGGCCACGCTGGGGACACGTGTTCCCTTTGAAGCTGAAGGTTTTAATTATTAAAAAAAAAAAAGCCATTGCCCAGTTCGGAGCAGAGGAGTGACATGATCACATTTGAGGTTTTAACCCGCGGTCTCTAGCTGCTGGGTGGGGGTCAGGGTCCTGCAGTTGTCCAGGTGAGAGAGTATAATCTACAGTAGAAAAACCTACTAGAAAAAAAAATGAGTTTCACGTCACTGGAAGTGTTCAAAGAGTGGCTGGAGGACCTGGCAGGGAGACTACAGACCAGATTCAGGCACTGGCTGGGCAGCTGGACCAAGGGGAAGCCCCAGCCTTCCGCAAGGATCCCCTGCCAGGCAGGTGAGAGATTTTGCAGCAAGTTAGGCAGACGCCACTCTACACATGTTCTTTCCATGTTGCTGACACCCCCAGAGAACTGTCACCATGCCTGGAGTAGACCCAGGGTCACAACCTCAGTACCGCTGTGTGATTGTTCATACCTTGCCAGCCTCCTCAACTAGAACGTCAGCTCCGTGGAGGCAGGAATTCCCCTGCTGACTTCCAGAACCAAACACAGTGCCTGACATACAGGGACCCAGTAAGTAACAAGTCACTGAATTCTGAACGAGCTCCTGGAGCCATAGTAACAACAAAGGAAATATGACCACAAGTTGGTGTTGCAAAAACGTGCCGCCAGATAGCGGTGTTTCTCAAAGCCCATCCCATGTTTTTCTGAGTAAAGGAGAAATTCTAGCTTATCAGTGCAGCTGAAAAAGAAGGTTTTAAGGTTGCTCTTCCAGCCCTAGAGACCCAGATAACATCATGTCAGCCGAGCCTGCTGGAGCCAGACTGAATTTCCCACAGTCCCTTGGATCTCTCTGCCCCATCTCCAACAGACCCAGGCTCATCAGGAAATGTTTTTCTGGACAATTCAAACCCCAGCTTCTCTGAACCTCACTGCCCTGCCTTCTAGCCGTCCATCCTCCTCACTGTCTACCAAAAAGCTTTTTCTGGAATGCAGTTCTAGCCTGTCACCTGAAATCCTTTAGTGGTTCTCATCTCCTATTACCTCAGAGCTACTGCTGCTGCTGCTGCTAAGTCGCTTCAGTCGTGTCCGACTCTGTGCGACCCCATAGACGGCAGCCCACCAGGCTCCCCCGTCCCTGGGATTCTCCAGGCAAGAACACTGGAGTGGGTTGCCAGTTCCTTCTCCCATGCATGAAAGTGAAAGGTGAAAGTGAAGTCGCTCAGTTGTGTCTGACTCTTTGCGACCCCATGGACTGTAGCCTACCAGGCTCCTCAGTCCATGGAATTTTCCAGGCAAGAGTACTGGAGTGGGTTGTCATTTCCTTCTCCAGGGGATCTTCCCAACCCAGGGATCAAACCCGGGTCTCCTGCATTGCAGGCAGACGCTTTACCGTCTGAGCCACCAGGGAAGCCCCACAGAATCCCAAAGAGTCAGATACAAGTGAACAACTAACACTTTCACTTTCCCTGAAATGCAAGGGCCCCCACAGCTCAGATGTGCGCATCTGGCATTGCCCTCCCAGCCCTCCCATCCCCATCTTCTTTTAACGTGACTTTGGCTTCCTTTTGAAGAACCACATGCCCCACATTCAGTCCACATACTTTGGATAAGGCTGACCTCACATTCCCATTGCTGGGACTGAGTATGTGACCCAGACATGACTGATTGACATCTTCCTTCACCCCAGGCTGTGATTTATTGGATCATGAATCAGCATGTAACCCAAACTGGGCCTATGAGAACCATCCCTGGGGGGTTGACTGGAATAACTAGGAAAGGGACCTACCATTCCACTAGGGACACCAGTTTGGAGTTGCAGAGGACTCTCTTTGTCAACACTTGGGGACAGTGTGCCTGAGATTCAAGCTAACACAGCAGAGCTAGAAGGGGGAGAGTCCTGCTGACCTTGGAGTTACCTTGGAGTCCCTGGGTCCAGTCTTGCCTGAAGCCAGAACGCACGGGTGGGTTTTCAGTGACCTGCACCAATACTTTCCCTTCTTAGATGAAGTATATGAGCTGTGTCACAACCCTCAGAGCCCTCAAACTAGTACAATGAAAACATACTGCTAAGTCGCTTCAGTCGTGTCAGACTCTGTGCAACCCCATAGACGGCAGCCCACCAGGCTCCCCCGTCCCTGGGATTCTCCAGGCAAGAACACTGGAATGGGTTGCCATTTCCTTCTCCAACTCATGAAAGTGAAAAGTGAAAGTGAAGTCGACTCTTAGCGACCCCATGGACTGCAGCCTACCAGGCTCCTCCGTCCATGGGATTTTCCAGGCACTTACGTTTTCATTCGGAGAAGGCGATGGCACCCCACTCCAGTACTCTTGCCTGGAAAATCCCATGGATGGAGGAGCCTGGTAGGCTGCAGTCCATGGAGTCGCTAAGAGTTGGACACGACTGAGCGACTTCACCTTCACTTTTCACTTGCATGAGTTGGAGAAGGAAATGGCAACCCACTAAGGTGTTCTTGCCTGGAGAATCCCAGGGACAGGGGAGCCTGGTGGCCTGCCATCTCTGGGGTCGCACAGAGTCGGACACAACTGAAGCGACTTAGCAGCAAGTGTATAAATGGGGACTTTGAGCCTTCCAGGATTGAAATGAGAATGAAAGAGCCTAAAGTATGTGAAATATTCAGTAGGGAACTTGAAAACCGTGAGGTCACGGTCTATCCTCTAAGGCTTCATTAGCCGCTCCAGCCCACCCTCTCCTTGCCTCCACCCCATTCTCACCAATCATTTCCAAGCCTCATTTTGCTCTGACTGAAATTGTTTATTTCTTCAACAGCCACCCTGTCTCCCCAGAGGCAGACTATAAGCTTGAGGAGGACCAGAGTCCCATCTTTCCGACCCCCACTGCTCCCAGCTGAGCTGGGTACACAGCAGGTGGCCAGCAATGTAACTGAAGTGAAGGTGGGTGACACCAAGGGTTCCCGGTTCACCTGCGGGCTCAATTTCCCTCCTGCAGCAGGCTGAAGTCCCTCCCATCCTCACGCTACCATACGGTATCATGATCTGGAGTCAGACCGAAAAGGTGAAAAGGAAAGTGTTAGCTACTCAGTCGTGTCCGACTCTTTGCAACCCCATGAACTGTAGCCCACCAGGCTCCTCTGCCCATGTTTCCAGGCAAGAATACTTGAGTGGGTAGCCACTCCCTTCTCCAGGGAATCTTTCTGACCCTAGGATCAAACCTGGGTCTCCTGCATTGCAGGCAGATTCTTTATCGTCTGAGCCACCGAAGACTGCTGGGGTTCAAATTCTAGATCTATTGCTTAATAGCTGATCAAGTCACAAGTAGGCACGATAACACTATTCCATCGGGCTGTTATGAGGCTTAAAGGAGATAATTTATTTAAAGCATTTAAAATAAAATTTTAAAACAATATTTTTTAAGTACATAAAACAGTATCTTCTGACATGTGATAAGTACTCAGTAAATGTTAGTGGGTTTTTTGGTTTTTTTTTTTTTTAGGCCATCCTCAACACCTCTCCTTACAACAAACAATTCTTGAAGTCAGTCAACTCTACTGCCTAAATCACTCATGAAAAATACAAATCTTACCTCCTAACTGGTCCCCGTGTCTCCTTTCTGCCCTTCTGCCCTCCCTCTACCCAGAGGTAGACAACTGACTTTTTCTATTCAAAAGACCTCAGCTCCGCCCAGCCTAGACAAAGGGGCAGATCCTAGACCTATTGCCTTTTTGATGCCTTCCCAGAGGAGCAAAACAAAGAAGCGTGCAAAGCTTTGAGGCTGCTGGGTCCACCAGCCTGAGCTGTTTATACAACAGCAGCCGCTGGGGAGCTGATAACGCGATGTGATTCTGTGAGCTTGGGTCAGACTGTGGGAAAGTGTCACAGATTACCCTGCCTGGTCCCCTTCCTGGGCCCCCACTCCTACCCTGTGACGGGGGCCCTATGGGTGCAGCTACACCAAGAACCTCAGCCCCACACTCTGAATGACCCTATGGCTACCAGCACCCTCTGCACCGAAATCAGATGAATACAAAGCATTCCTAAGACAGTCCTTCTGCAAGTTTAATCTAGGGGAGTCTCATTTGCTCCGAAGTCTCATTGCACAGAAGAATTTATGCCTTCAAACTGTGGTGCTGGAGAAGACTTCTTTAAAAAAAAAAAATTTATTTATTTACTTTAATTGGAGGCTAATTACAATATTGTAGTGGTTTTTGCCATACATTGACATGAAGCAGCCATGGGTGTACTGTGTTCCCCATCCTGAACCCCCACCCATCTCCCTCCCCATCCCATCCCTCAGGGTCATCCCAGTGCACCAGCCCTGAGCACCCTGTCTCATGTATCGAACCTGAACTGGCTATCTGTTTCACATATGGTAATATACATGTTTCAATACTATTCTCTCAAATCATCCCACCCTCGCCTTCTCCCACAGAGTCCAAAAGACTGTTCTATACATCTGTGTCTCTTTTGCTGTCTTGCATATAGGGTCATCGTTACCATCTTTCTAAATTCCATATATATGCGTTAGTATATTGTATTGGTGTTTTTCTTTCTGACTTACTTCACTCTGTATAATAGGCTCCAGTTTCATCCATCTCATTAGAACTGTTTCAAATGCATTATTTTTAATGGCTGAGTAATATTCCATTGTGTATATGTACCACAGCTTTCTCATCCATTCGTCTGCCGATGGACATCTAGGTTGCTTCCATGTCCTGGCTATTGTAAACAGTGCTGCGATGAACATTGGGGTACACGTGTCTCTTTCAATTCTGGTTTCCTTGGTGTGTATGCCCAGCAGTGGGATTGCTGGGTGTTATGGCAGTTCTATTTCCAGTTTTTTAAGAGAGTCCCTGGGACAGCTAGGAGATCAAACCAATCCATCTGAAGGGAAATTAACCCTGAATACTCCTTGGAAGGACTGATACTGAAGCTAAAACTCCAGTATTTTGGGCATCTGATGAGAACAGCTGACTCACTGGAAAAGTCCCTGTTGCTGGGAAAGATTGAGGGCAGGAGGAGAAGCGGGTGACAGAGATGAGAAGGTTGGATGGCATCACCGATGCAATGGACATGAACTTGGGCAAACTTCAGGAGATGCTGAGGGAGAGAGAGGCCTGGTGTGCCGCAGTCTTGGGGTCTCAAAGGGTTGGACACGACTGGGAGACTGAACAACAACTACTCATTTGCTATGCTTTGGGAAGACACCACATCCAAAAATACTTTCTCCTCTCTACTGCCTGAATTTCCACCATTCACCAACTGCAAGTTGTGGGGAGCAGCAAGGAGCTAGAAGCAAGCGGATAGCCCAGCTCCACATCCTGCTGGCTTTGCCTTGGCTAGCCAAAGCCTGCACCTGTCTGAGCCAAGCTCTTCCCAGAGGCTGAGCAGGGACCTTATTATAGGCCAGAGCTCCAGAATACCATGGGACAGAAACCAGGTTGGATGAGACACCCAGCTTACAGAGTACGCTGGTGGGCAGTAAATGTTGTTGTTTGATCACTCAGTCATGTTGGTGACCCCATGGACTATAGCCCCCCAGGCTCCTCTGTCCATGGATTTCCCAGGCAAGAATACTGGAGTGGGTTGCCATTTCCTTCTCCAGGGGATCTTCCTGACCCTGGAGGGGATTAAATTCTCATCTCCTGCCCTGCAGGCGGATTCTTGACTACCAAGCCAACAGGGAAACCCCAGTAAATGTTAGGTCCCTTCCACTTTGAATTTTTTAAAGCTGCTCTCTTTGAAATATAAGCTTCTGAAGGAAGCTCCCCTGAGGCTCCAGGTAGAAGGGTCCAATCAATCCCCCTTCTCAGGACTTCCCAGCTGGTCCAGAGGTAAAGAATCTGCCTTACAATGCAGGAGATGTGGGTTCAATCCCTGGTTGGGGAACAAATGATCCCATATGTCCAGCAACAACGAATCACCACACCACAACTAGAGAGCCTGGCTCCACCCCGCAAGGATCTGCCCACACTGAAATGTCCCGAAAGAGACAGGAAGACTCCCCTCCAGCACCTGAGATCTGTATGTGATCTCAGTCTCTCAGCCATGGCTGACTCTTTCGGACCCCGTGGACTGTAACCCACCAGGCTCCTCTGTCCATGGATTTCCCAGGCAAGACTACTGGAGTGGGGTTGCCGTTGCCTTCTCCAGGAAATCTTCCTGCCCCAGGGATTGAACCCACATCCCTTGCATTGGCTGGCAGATTCTTTACCACTGTGCCACCTGAGACCTGTGGCAGCCCAATAAATTTTTTTAAAAATCATTCTTCTCCCCGACAAAGGAGATTTAGATCATATCCACTTGACAAGGTGACAAAATTTAGAGTTTTTTGGTCTCCAGTGGGAGACAAACCTGAATATTAATAATCAACCTTGAATATTCATTGGAAGGACTGATGCTGAAGCTGAAGTTCCAATACTTTGGCTGCCTGATGCGAAGAGCCAACACATTGGAAAAGACCCTGATGCTGGGAAAGACTGAGGGCGGGAGGAGAAGGGGGCGACAGAGCATGAAATGGTCAGATAGCATCATTGATTCAATGGACGTGAATTTCAGCGAACTCCGGGAGATAGTGAAGGACAGTGAAACCTGGCAGGTTACAGTCCATAAGGTAGTAAAGAGTTGGACACAACTTAGGGACTGAACAATAACAACTCCAGTGGGTGTGAAAAGGTTATTCCTAGAATTTAAAAAGGATGGGGAAGGGGGTATTCCCTGGTGGTCCAGTGGTTAAGAATCCACCTGCCAAGGCAGGGGGCATGGGTTCCATCCCTGCTCAGGGCACCTAAGCCCTTGCACCGCGGCCGCTGAGCCTCTGCTCTCGGGTTCCTGGATGGGCTGCAACGACTGAAGACCCTGCGCCCTGGAGCTTGTGCTCCGCAGCAAGGGAAGCCCCGGCAGTGAGAAGCCTGCAGGCCGCAATGATGACCCAGCGAAGCCAAAAATAAACAAGTGAATCTTTTTAAAATAAAAATGGAGTCCTCCCCACTAAGCTAAGTTGCTTCTGTTGTGTCCGACTCTTTGCGACGCCATGGACTGTCGCTAGGCTCCTCTGTCCATGGAATTCTCTGAGCGAGAATACTGGAGTGGGTTGCCAACCCTTCTCCAGGGGTTCTTCCCTACCCTCGTATCCAACCTACTTCTCTGATGTCTCACGCACTGGCAGGTGGGTTCTTGATACCATGCTGGCGGGGCAGGGGCTGTGGGGATGGGGGATGGGGAGTGTCTCGCTATGAGGTATGCCCTAGACCCTGGTACCCACGGCCACGCCTCCCACTGAGCCCACAGTGGCACTGCCTGCCTACCGTCAGGAACTCCCACCCTCGCAGTCCCCCCTTCGCCCAAGTTTTAGCCTGCCCCCACCACCCCTCACACCCAATTCCTCCGCCCCTCCGGGACCACCCTGCCGGTTCCCTCTCTCTGCTCCGTGTCCGTCCACTCCAAGCCCTCTCCAGGCTTCAGCCCTTCCTTCTGCTTCTCAACACCGCCTCCTTCTGCCTTCTGAACCGCCCTGCCAGCGACGGTCGCCCGTCCTCCCGCTCCCACCTCGAACCCCTCCAAGCCCCACGCCCTTCCCCCAGCTAGAGCTGCCAGATAAAATTACAGGATGCCCAGTTAGATTTTAATTTCAGAAGAAGAATCCGTTTTGGGCCTAGTTTTTAATTTCAGACGAATAATCAATAATTTTTAATATAAGTATTCCAGTTCCAGTTCAGTCGCTCAGTCGTGTCCGACTCTTTACGAGTATGGCCCGTGCAATATTCAGGACACATGTATACTCAATAAGTACGGGTTATTTATCTGAAATGCGAGTTTAACGGGGCGTCTTGTGTTTTTATCCACTAAATCTGGGGCCCTACCTCTTGCTGCCCGCGCCTCCCTCGCGCGCCTCCCCACTGCGGGAGTCCGCCGACGGCCGGCCGCTCCGCTCTCATCTGGTGTGGCCGCGTGCGCCCTCCTCAGCTCGTGCGCCCCTCCTCTCTCGCGCTGTTCCTGCTGGGTGCCCTGCGTCTCGCCCCGGAGTGCCTGGCTCGCGCGCCTCTTCCCCGAGCGCTCCATCCTCGGACCGCCCTCCCAGGCCCCGCGCAAGGTGAGGACTCTTGCGCCTTCTCTTCCCAAACGCTCATCGACTCTTCTCCCATCCGTGTCCATTCGGCTCCCCAGCCCACAGACTCGCGCAGCGGGGTCGGGGGCCCGCGCGCCTCTTTCTCCGAGCGCCCCTCCCAGCCCCACTCTTGCCCTGGCGTCCCGCGCGTCCCCGTCCCCCTTGCTCGTGCGCCCCTCCAAGTCCAGAACCGCACTCCCCACCCCCACCAGGCTGGCTGTCTTTCTTCCTTGCGATGGCACGCTGGTACCCGGCTCCCCTAGGCCCTGAGAGCTCTGCCCCCGCCCCGTGCTCCGCGGGGCGCACCTCTGCGGACTCGCGTGTAGTTGGGGCCGCAGTCTCCCACCTTGCCGCACTCCATATCGCAGAAGCAGTGCGGGGGCCCGCGGGCGGCTCAGGGCAGGTCAGGACCCGAGCAGCAGCGGCCCAGCACTGCGCTGCCCTGCCGGGCCCGGAGCGCGCTCGACCTGCCCTGTGCTCAGGGCACCGCGACCACCGCGGTCAGAGCGAGCGCCAGGGGCAGGATCGGCGCCCCGCCACGTGGGGCCGGAGCCGGGGTCCTGCTGGGAACCGGAGGCGGGCAGGCACCGACCCTAAGCAGCCGTCCTCGCAAGGCGGAGGCTCTTGACCTGACCCCTCCCCTACCTGTCACGGAGCTGTTTTTATTATTCACCCCTATTCATCCTGTCCGGGCTTCCTGGTGGCTTAGTGGTAAAGAATCGGCCTGCAATACAGGAGACGCGGGTTCCATCCCTGGGTCGGGAAAATCCCCTGGAGAAGGCAATGGCAACCCACTCCAGTATTCTTGGAGTGGGAAGAATACTTGGGAAATCCCACGGACAGAGGAGCCTGGAGGGCTGCAGTCCATGGAGTCCTAAAGAGCTGGAAACGACTTAGCAATTAAACAACATTCTATCCAAATTTTGCACAGCTTATCGGCAGTGAAATATTAAGATAATAATGGTAACAATCACAGGGTTCAACTAGTAACAACAAAGTAACAACAACTATTTCAACAAAATTGTTCAAATAATACCAACTTTGCAGGGTTCCCATTGCCCCCAGGTTCCAGGGAGGTACAAGTGATACTGAGGTTCATCAAAACAATGCATTGTCATAAACAACAGTAGTGTATCATTACAGCAGTAATGGCAGTAATAGCCACTATGCCATAAGAATAGTAGCAAGAAGATTAAAAATAGCTGCCATATTATTTAAGCAGTAACAATAGGCTTAATAATTGCCAGGTAAAGGAGCTTTGGAGCCAGACTGTGTACCAGGCTCTTTGTGTATCATCAGTAATGCCCAAATCTGAGTCCCTTGAATACAGCTTCATTTTTTGCTATAGTCCTACCATTTTGACTATCATTTCCTGAACACGTCTCTTTAAATTGACTCATTTTTTAAAATTTTCAGTGATTTCTTTGTTACAAAGCTGTATCACTCAAGAAGATGAGAAGACAAGCCACAGACTGGGAGAAAATATTTGCAAAAGACACATCTGATAATGAACTATTATCCAAAACACAAAGAACTCTTATAACTCAACAAGAAAACAAACAATTGGATTTAAAAATGAGCCAAAGGCCTAAACAGACACCGCACCAAAGAAGAACTACAGATGGCAAATAGCATATGAAGAGATACTCCACATCATATCATTAAGGAAATGCAAATTAAAACAATGAGCTACCACTACACCTCTGAATATTCGTCAGAAGGACTGATACTGAAGCTGAAGCATCAATACTTTGGCTACCTGATACGAAGAACTGACTCACAGGAAAAGACCCTGATGCTGAGAAAGACTGAGGGCAGGAGAAGGGGGCAACAGAGAATGAAATGGTTGGATGGCATCATCGACTCAATGGACATAAGTTTGAGCAAACTCCAGGAGATAGTGAAGAACAGGAAACCCCGGCGTGCTGCAGTCCATGGGGTCGCAAAGAGTCAGACACGACGAGCAACGGAACAACAAGAAGACTGTAACCTGCAAGGCTCCTCTGTCCATGGGACCACCCAGGCAGGAATACTGGAGTGGGTTGCTATTTCCTTCTCCAGTGGATCTTCCTGACTCAGGGATAGTACCCTCATCTCCTGCATTGGCAGGCAGATTCTTTACCACTGAGCCACCAGAGAAGCCCATATGATACTATACTGATTTCAGGCAAGAATACTGGTGAAAGTGAAAGTTGCTCCGTCGTGTCTGACTCTGCGACTCCATGGACTATACAGTCCGTGGAATTCTCCAGGCCAGATTACTGGAGTGGGTAGACATTCCCTACTCCAGGGGATCTTCCCAACCCAGGGGTCGAACCCAGGTCTCCCACATTGCAGCCAGATTCTTTACCAGCTGACCCGCCAGGGAAGCCCAAGAATACTGGAGTGGGTTGCATCTCCTCCTCCAGGCAATCTTCAGGACCCAGGGATCAAACCATGTCTCCTGCATTGCAGGTGGATTCTTTACCTCTGAGCCATTGGGGAAGCCCAGGCAGGAGAAGGGAACGACAGAGGATGAGATGGTTGGATGGCATCACTGACTCAATAGACATGAGTTTGAGTAAACTCTAGGAATTGGTGATGGACAGGGAAGCCTGGCGTGCTGCAGTCCATGGGATTGCAAAGAGTCAGACATGACTGAGCGACTGAACTGAACTGATGTGTCATTATACATTTGTCCAAACCCGTAGAACTTAAATACCAAAAGTGAACAGTCACGTAATACACCATGGACTTTGGGTGATAACAGTATGTTGATGTAGGTTCCATTACTGTAACAAATGGACCACTATGGTGGGGAATGTTGCCAGTGGAGGGGCTGAGTAGGGGTAGGGGTCAAGGAGTTTATGAGAACTCTCTGTACTTTCTGCTAAATTTTACTGTGAGTCTAAAACTGCTCTAAAAAACAAAGTCTATTTTGAAAGAGGGCATATCACTACCATAAGTGGAAAGCCAAGAATACTCTTTTCATAAATGAAACAAGAAGGAAAGAAGGTTGGAAAGAGAGAAGACATATAAGACAGAGGATACTGTGAGTTAAATCCTCATGTATTGGAGCAAAACTCAGTAGATAATGTTTCTAAAGCTGATAAGTCAACAAACACCCACCTGAATACATGATTTAACTCTATGGAAGTTAACAATTAGAAGAAATAGCTACAAAGGCTAGACATAGTTGCCATGCGAAGTGAGGATAGTCAAACCTGATAAGACTGTTCAAATGTAAAAAGTACAAAGATACCATTTCTTACCAATTAGTGAAAATCAGAAAGGTTGATTTTTGTTTGAATGGAATTGAGGAGGGTATGGAGAAAGGCAGGACTTCCCCAGTGGCTCAGCCGTTAAAAGAAAAAAAAAAAAAAACAACATCTGCCTGCAATGCAGGAGCCTCAGGAGATGTGAGTTCAATCCCTGGGTCAGGAAGATCCCCTGGAGGAGGAAATAGCAACCCGCTCCAGTATTCTTGCCTGGAGAATTCCATGGACAGAACATGGGGTCGCAAAGAGTCAGACACAACTGAGCAGCCAGCCCTTTTCACTTTCATATATATGTAACAATATTATATACATATAAAATTGTTGTTGTTTAGTCCCTCGGTTATGTCTGACTCTTTTTGACCCCATGGACTGTAGCCTGCGAGGCTGCTCTGTCCATGGGATTTTTCAGGCAAGAAAACTGGAGTGGGTTGTTATTTCCTTCTCCAGGGAATCTTTCCAACCCAGGGATCAAACCCACATCTCCTGCATTGGCAGGCAGCTTTTTTAATGCTGAGCCACCAGGTTACATATATACATATATACAGTATTGACTTGCAAATGTTTTAACTACCAGAAGACAGAAAGAAGAAAGGAAACAAGGAGATAGAAACAGAGAGAAGTGGTCCCTATTGATGTAAAGGTCAGGTGGGAACAGGCACCCACTTGTCCCCAAGGCAAGAACCAGCAGCTTCCTGTAGCTTCTAGCCTCCAATGAGAAGCTTATTCTCCTCTTCACAGGGAGGGGCCCATCAGAATGCTGGAGAACCTTCCAGCTGAGGTGGAGCACCCCTCTCTCCATGGTTCTGGGCTGCAGGGTACTGGGCTTTTGTTGAGGCAGGGAGGCTGATCCTTCTCCCTTCACTGCTCATGTCTGTCTCAGTTATCTGCTGCTGTGTAACAAACTACCCCAGAGCTTAGAGGCTTAAAACAACCATTTATTATTATCCATCAGAGTCCTGTGGGTGGGTTGGGTGGTTCGCTTAGGGTCTCTCATGCAGTTGCAGTCAGAAAGCAGCTGCTGCCCGGACTTCCCTGGCGGTCCAGTGGTTAGGACTCTGTGCTTCTACTGCAGAGGGCCCAGGCTCAGTCCCTGGTCAGGGAACTAAGATCCTGCAAGCTGGGAGGGCGTGGGGGGAACACAGCTGCTGCTGAAGTCATGTCAAGGCTTGATGGGGCCAGACATCCAAAACAGCTTCTCCACTCACCTGTCTGCCACCTCAGTTGAGATGACCAGAAGAATCAGGGACCAGCTGACCATTGTTTCCTCTTCATATTGTCTTGCCACGTGGCTAGCTTGGGCTTCCCCCTATTGTGGCAGTCTCAGAGTCAGATATCTTAAATGGCAACTAATTTATCCCAGAGCATTGTCCCAAAGGGGCTTCCCAGGTGGTGCAATGATAAAGAATCCACCTGCCAATGCAGGAGATGCAAGAGATGCAGGTTCAATCCCTAGGTTAGGAATGTCCCCTGGAGGAGCAGATGGCAACCCACTCCAGTATTCTTGCCTGGCAAATCCCACGGACAGAGGAGCCTGGTGGGCTGCAGGCCAGGGGGTCACAAAGGGTCGGACACGACTGAGCACATGTGCACACAATGTCCCAAATCAAAGGTGGAAGCTACAGGGCTTCTTACAGCTCCCCACAGCGTGGCCTCAGAGCTCCATTCTGTTGCTCTCACAGGGCCAGCCCAGAATGAAGGTGGGAGACAAGGGTGTGCAGAACAGAGTGCGCTTCTCGACGGGCCACCTTTGGAGCCCGGCCACTGCTGTGGGCTGCAGTCTATGGGGTCGCACCGAGTCGGACATGACCTAAGCGACTTAGCAGCAGCAGCAGCAGCACTGCTGTGTTGCTGCCATAAGCACTCTCTTCTCTTCCTCTGCCTCTAAACTCACCAGCGCTCCTTCTTAGAGTCTTCAGTGGTTTTTCCTCATCTTCTGGCTTCAGATTACTCTAGTGCTGCAGACCCAGACCTGGCCTCTCCTCTACATGCCCTCCCTTAGTGATCTCATCCGGCCTCAGGCCTCTAAACAATGATCAGCTGACAACTCCTGAATTTACATTGCCAGCCTGGACCTCTCCTCTGAAGTCTAGCCTCTGGTCTCCAACTGCCCACTTGACATCTGCACGTGGGTATCACATGGGGGCCTCAATGCTAGCCCCTCTAAAAACACCTGCCACCCGCTGCTCCCAGACACTTCATAAAAGAGTGTATGTCAATAGCCAGTAGTCGCACATAAAAAGATGTTCAATGCCATTAGTCATTAGGGAAATGAAAATTAAAATCACAATGAGACACCACTATACATCTATTAGATTGGTCCAGAAGACCAATCATAAGAAGTGTTGGTGAGGACGGGAAGCATATGGAGCTCTCATACGCTGCTGGGGAAATGAAGAACGTGCTAAACCATTTTAGAAAACAGTTGGGTAGTTTCTTGAAAAGTTAAACATGTCCCCACCATAAGATCCCATTCCACTCCTAGGCGTTTCTCCAAGAGAAACGAAAACATTCGTCTCCACGAAGACTTCTGCTTTAATGTTCAGAGCAACTTAATTTATAATCACCAAAAGCTGGAAACAATTGAAGAGGTTTGTTAACAGATGAATGAATAAACAAATCATGGAACACCCAAAACAATGGGATACTTCTCAATAGTTAAAAAAAAAAAGGAATGAATTATTGGTACCTATGACATCTCAAACGGAGGAGGCAATGGCACCCCACTCCAGTACTCTTGCCTGGAAAATCCCACGGATGGAGGAGCCTGGTGGGCTGCCATCTATGGGGTCTCTAGGAGTCATACACAACTGAGCGACTTCACGTTCACTTTTCACTTTCACGCATTGGAGAAGGAAATGGCAACCCACTCCAGTGTTCTTGCCTGGAGAATCCCAGGGACGGGGGAGCCTGGTGGGCTTCCATCTATGGGGTCGCACAGAGTCGGACACGACTGAAGCGACTTAGCAGCAGCAGCAGCATGACGTCTCAAAATCATCATACTGAATGAAAGAAGCCGACCTCCAACACGTAACAATGAGTACATACTTCATTATTTCACTTACATAATTTCTGGAAAATGCAAACTAATTTACAGTGACAGAAGTCAGTAAGTGGTGGTCGGGGGAGGAAGGGAGGAGGATTGCAAGAGGCCACAAGAATGGATGACAGATTTGGGAGGCAATGAATTTGTTCGTTATCTTAACTGTGGTGAAGTTTTCATGGATTTGACCTATAGCAACACCAATCCAAGTATACACTTTAAATATGTGCCGTGTAGTATATTTCAATTATACCTCAATGAAGTTGAATCAAGGAAAAAGAAAGACATGGGTTTGGATGAGCGTGTGTGCTAAGTTGCTTCAGCCGTGTCTGAATCTTTGCAACCCTACGGACCACAGCCCGCCAGGCTCCTCTGTCCATGGGATTCTCCAGGCAAGAATACTGGAGCGGGTTGCCATGCCGTCCATCGGGATCTTCCCGACCAAGGGATCAAACCCGCGTCTCTTATGTCTCTTGCATTGGCAGGAAGGTTCTTTACCACTAGCATCACTTGAGAAGCCCGAGTTTGGATGAATGCACACCAAAAGTTAATCATCGTTACCTTGCGGAAAGGGTGTGGGGCAAGAACTATCACCTGTTACCTTACACGCACGCAGCTTCCTAGTTTAAATTTCCTACAACAAGCACGTATGACATGTGTTTAGGAAAAAGAGCAATACATTTTTTTATCCCAAGTCTCAGCCCAGCACTCAGGAGGCCTGTGTCACATGCCCCCAGTGGACCATGTTGTTCCACTAAACAAAGACACTTCCTGGAGTTGAGCAGAGGGTTTCTGGGCCAAATTCCAATCTAGAGACGATGAAAAATGTGCTCCCTCAGAACAGGGACTTTATTTACACCTTATATCTACATTCTGGACGGAGGCCCATGTGGGATGATTGCCCAGGAAGATAATGGAGTCATTAATCTCTGCCCCAGACCGACTCCCCCAGCCAGCTTCCCACTGGGGTAATTAAACCACCTTGCAGCCTGGTGTTCGTCTCCATGGGGTCTGCGGGGCAGAGGGACGAGGCCTCTCTGGATGCCACACTTGGCTTCTCCAGAGGGGCAGGTTGCTGGGTGACTTTAGGACAAGTGAGCTGAACCCAGGCTGGGGTCCATGGTCGTGACTTGGCTAAACCCAAGACTCAAGCAGACACAGGCTTCTCTGCATGGGAGGAGGTTGGGAACAGCTGTACGAGCGTCTGCTTTTGTGAGGTTGCCCATGTGTGTACTTGCACTCTTCCTAACCTCACACTGGTTCCCTTGATGGGCCCAGGAGTGCGCTAATCCACCTCTCCCCTCAAAGACTTTCTCCCTTCCTCAATAATAGCATCAAGACCTTTCAAAGGAGGACCACCTCCCCCTGCCCTCAGACCCAGAAGCTACATCCTGATTTGGCGTGGCCCTCACTCTTCAGAACTGGGTCCAGCACCCGCAATCGCCTGGGAGCTTATTGGAAATGCAGAATCTCGATCTCCACCGCAGACCTACTGACCTCGAATCTTCCTTTGTGAAATATTTACTTATTTGGCTGTGCTAGGTCTTGGTTGCAGCATGTAGGGTCTTTGTTGCAGCGTGTGGCTTCTTTTTACCTGCAGCCTGCAGCATCTTTGGGCTTCCCAGGGGGCGCTAGTGGTAAAGAACTCACCTGCCAATGCAGGACACAGAAGAGACACGGGTTCGATCCCTGGGTCGGGAAGATCCCTTGGAGAAGGAAATGGCAACCCACTCCAGTATTCTTGCCTGGAGAATCCCATGGACAGAGGGGCCTGGTGGGCTGCAGTCATGGGGTCGCAAAGAGTTGGACACGACTGAAGCGACTTAGCACAAGCGAGATGTTTAGCTGTGGCGTGAAACTCTTGAACCCTGATGCCCTGATGTCCAATATGGTGATCTAGCCACTTCCTCAAGGGGCCTTCCTCTTGCCCTCTGTGTGTGTTTATATCTTAGATAACATTTTTTTTAAGGATAGAGCTAACTCAGTGGACAATGTGTAACTATGTGATTTCCTGTATGGCTAGTCACACCCAGAAAGAAAAGATGGATACCTGATAAAACTAGAGTTTTCCTGTCTGATTTTGGACACCACCCAAGTTAAAATGCATATGGCACCCTCAGCCACCAGGAAAGCATTATCTTCACTATTTCCTGCCAAGTGCCTAGCTGGCTCCACTGGTAAATGATGAGGTTCAGGGTGTAGCCAGGTGCATGACCCTCTCTGGATGGATAACTTTCCGGCTCAATTTCCCACTCTGACAGAGAGAGTCTGGGAAACTGGAGGCCTGTGAGTTAGAGATGAAGAGAATTTCTCCAAAGCAAATGAAACACGTCAAGTGTTTTTAAAGAAATGTCTGGTGACCTCCCTGGTGGCCCAGTGGTTAAGAATCCGCCTTTCAAGGCAGGGGACACAGGTTCAATCCCTGGTCAGAAAGATACCACATGCTGCAGAGCAGCTAAGTCCATGGGCCGCAACAAAAACAGCCAACTCAATGAGAGGCCCACCCACTATAGCTAGAGTAGCCCCCATTCACTGTGACCAGAGAGAGCTCACAGGCAGCAATGAAGACCCAGTGTCGCCATAGATAATGAATAAATAAAAGAAATATCTGGAGTTTTCCATTTTTACCCCACATTCACATGAGTCCAGGTCTGATAAGGGTTTAACTGGTGTTAGCTCTATGTGTCTAAGACCCAAGTTCCATCTGCAGACAGGTTGTTCAGAAGCTGACGCAGAATGTTCAGCACAATTCTGCTCATTCTCATTGGACAAAATTTGCACTCGTTGTTTCTTTTCCCAGGATGCTTCCTCTTTCAGATTTTCTTCCTGCCCAGCTCCTGTTCACCCTTTGGGTCTATCACCTCAGAGAGACCCTCCCTGAATATCATATCCAAAGCAACCCTCTATTCATTTTCTCTCCTATCCCCCTATTTTATTTCCTTTATAGCATTTCCCACTGTCCGACACTATCATCTCTCTGTGTTTGTTTACCTGCTTATTGACTGTGTCCCCAACTAGAGTGAAAACTTTTTGGGATCAGAAACCACATCTTTCTCACTTCCTTGGCAGTCCAGTGGTTAAGTCTCTGCACTTCCACTGCAGGGGGCACGGGTTCCATCCCTGGTCAGGGAAATAAGATCACACATACTGCACCATGAGGCAAAAAAAACAAGATAAATAAATAAATACCTTAAAACACACACACACACATCTTTCCTAGCTCCACCTGCTAAGGGGCCTAGCGGCAAGGAGCATACCTGATGCCTAAATCAGAGTTCCTTGGCTAAATGACTGCTTCCAGAGCTCAGCAGGTAAAGAATCCGCCTGCAACACAGGAGACACGGGTTTGACCCCTGGGTTGGGAAGATTCCCCCGGAAGAGGAAAATGGCAACCGACTCCAGTTTTCTTGTCTGAAAAGTCCCACGGAAAGAGGAACCTGGCAGGTTACAGTTGGTGGGGTCACAAAGAGTCAGATCTGACTGAGCGACTAATGCCACACAAAATAAGAGCCAGAATAAGGAGCATGCAAATTATCTAGTTAACATCAGCATTTACGGGACAAATTGACATCATGTGCCTCCTGATAGGACTTCCCTGGTGGCTTAGACGGTAAAGCATCTGCCTACAATGCGGGAGACCTGGGTTCGAACCCTGGGTCGGGAAGATCTCCTGGAGAAGGAAATGGCAACCCACTCCAATATTCTGTATGGAAAAGGGCACAATAATATTTCTGTGTATTCTTGCTCAAAGGTGTAGAGCCTGAATTCTTTCATAAGGAAACTCCAAACTACATGGAGGAACATTTTACAAAATAACTGGTCAGTACTCTTTACAAGTGTCAGGATCAGGAAAGACAGAGTGAGGAACTGTTCCAGATGAAAAAGAGTCGAAGAAGAAGAAGAAAAAAAAAGAGTCTAAGGAGACAGGACAACTAAAGGCACCATGGGATCCTAGATTGAATCTTGGACCAGAAAAAAAGATATTAGGAGGGAAACTGGAATAATCTGAATAGTAATCAGAATAGACTGGTAGCTCTTAAAGTGTTGCTGCTTAGGACACTTTCAGAAGGTCTTCGAGGTCTCCTAATGGCAGTGAGATGTTACTCACCTTTTTCAACCTTTCAACCTTAGTGTTGACGGTCACACTAACACTATGAATGCAATGATGGGAAAACCTGCAGTCTCCTCCGCAAGAATCAACACAGTGGCACCAAACTCTGCTGGAAATCACTGTGCTCTTCACTCCTACACACTCACCATTAAAAAAAGAAGAAAAAAGAGAAAGCCAATTTCACCTAGGAATATCTGTAACGGCAGTAAAAATCACTGATTTCATTAGATCTCAACCTTTGAGTAAATCTTTTTGATTATGTAGAAAAAGCTTAGAAATAAAAATGATAGATTATTTTGTGATCAGTAGCTATGTACTAACCATCTTTTTAGTGATTCACATCCATCAACTGACTTTACACTCACAGTAACTCTGGTTTGTCTAGATCATCAGGCACTGCTACTTAGAGATTCAGGGTGAAAAATCATGTAAATAACCCAGTGCCCCTGTAGGGATGTCTTTCTTTTCTTTTCCTTCTTTTTTATTATTGATTCTTCTATTTATTTATTTATTTTTGGTTGCTCTGGGTCTTTGTTGCTGCACCCGGGCTTTTTCTAGTTGCGGTGACCGGGGCTTCTCTTTCTTGTGGTGTGAGGAATTCTTACCATGGTAGCTTTTCTCATGGTGGAGCACAGGCTCTAGGCACACGGGCTTCAGTAGCTGCAACACGCAGGCTCAGTAGTTGCGGTGCACAAGCTTAGTTGCTCCACGGCATGTGGAACATTCCCAGGCCAGGGACTGAATGCCCATCCCCTGCAGGTGGATTCTTATCTGCTGTACCACCAGGGAAGTCCCAGGGATGGATATGACCAGAATCTTATTTGGGGTAAGCACATCTCACCCAGAATCTGATTGTTCTGCTTTAGGAGCGCTTTTAAGAGCTTAGCATCATGCAGGATTTTGGCATCAGATAAAATTTATTGCTCGGAAAAACAATCTCAAGCTGAGTACTTTTCTCTGACCACCAACCGACCAGCCTCTCCAGTGGGCATCAGCAATTTAGGAGAGTTTTCACTAGAGGGAACACGTCAACCTAGGACTGTATTTGCTTCTTTAGGGAGTCAGCATATTGAAAGAGACAATTAAGGGGGAAGGGAGAAAGGAAAAGAAAACCCATGATTGATTTAAGTGGATCTAAAAAAGAGAGAGAGGGAGAGAACTCAATTTTTTTTACTTTTTCCAGAATAATGCCCTCAAGGGCAACAACCCAAGGTTAAATTCAATAGCACACCATGAAGTTGCCTGTGCCATTCACTCTCTTATTTTGCTAATATCTTTGGGTTGGGCGTTAAGAGTTTTTCCAGGACTTCCCTGGCAGTGCGATGGATAAGAATCCGCCTGCCAATGCAGAGGACACATGTTGGATCCCTAGTCCAAGAAGATTTCACATTTCCTGCAGCAACAAAGCCCCAGAGACATAACTGCTGAGCCCGCATGCTGCAGCTACTGAAGCCCTCATGCCCTAGAGCCTGGGCTCTCAGCAAGAGAAGCCACCGCGAGGAGAAGTCCAAGCACCGCAACCGGAGAAAGCAACACAGCAACAAAGACCCAGTGCAAACAAAATAAATTCAATTCATTAATTTTTAAAAAAGAGTTTGTCCCTTTCACAGATCTTTACTGAGCTCCTTTACTGATTTCACACCAGACATTTTCTATACTTCATTATTGCCCCAACCCAGGGAAGCATCATTATGAGGCCCATTTTATAGGTAAGAAAACTGAGGCAAAGAAAGAGTACATGATTTTCTAAAGTCTCACAGCTGGGAAGTGATGTATCCCAGGACGCCAATCTCTGTGGGATTTGCATACAGAGTGGGGGTAGAAGAGGCAAGGATTCAAATACACACAAATATACTTTCCCTTCATAACAAAGTCTGTCCTCCATGGGAGCCATGGCATATCCTGTGACTTTTTCTAGCTGGAAAATCTGAATAGAGATGTGCTTTGTATTTTAATATTGTTTTCTTTTCTAAATTTTTAATATTTTTCATAAGAGCCATATATTTTTATATTCAGAAACATTTAATAGTTTTATGTCCTGTGGAGGAGCCTGGTGGGCTACAGTCCATGGGGTCACTAAGAGTCGGACACGACTGAGTGACTTCACTTTCACTTTTCACTTTCATGCATTGGAGAAGGAAATGGCAACCCATGCCAGTGTTCCTTTTTTTTTTTTTTTTTTTTGCATTTGATGAGATTTTATTTTCAGAAAAAAGGCAGGATTCATTTCAGTCTGTCCAGCACATCACAAAAACAAGGATTTTTTTAAAAAATCAAGAAATTTCACCTTTATCTGTAAAAGCCAGGCTACGCTGTTACATACAGCCAAGATTGTAAGCATACAAATATCATTAAGTCTACTGAATTTTATTCACCAGTACCCACAAGAAAAAGGCAAAACTTTGTCCTCCTGAAAAGGTGGGCACTTTTTAGCAAACGGATAATGCTTCTGAAAGCCTCAGCATTTGTGATGATGCTAATAGCCCTTACCAATGTACTTTACACAATCTGTGCAGACTCAGCTAGGAGCCTGCTGGCTGTGTGTTGGCAGGTAAAACATCCCTGCAGACCTGTTACTGTTCACGATGACATTTGGAACTTTCAAATCCTAACCCCAGAGGCCCCTCCTGTTCCAGTCACGCATTATACATGCACACATGAAGAGTGTTCCTACCAGGAACAGTTAAGATAAGCATACTTAATAACTGCAAGTCACATGTAACATAGAATATTCAAATGTTTAGTTTTTAACTGTGTGTGACAAAGCCAAGACAGCCTACCACGTCAACAGAAAAGGTGGGGAGTGGAAGGGATAGTTTTAACACACTGTTCATTTATGCTACTGAGTTTTTCTAGCGAAAGACAGCAAAGCCAATACAAAATTTGAGAGACAGAGGAAAACAGATTTGAGCCACTGGTACCTCTTTGAAGACAAACCTTGTGCTTCCATGCCCTGCCATCTGGAAAGCTTACCTCCTTCCCAGGCAGCTGAGAATACAAGTCATTCCCACTACTCTTCTTTAAGAATTTCATTGTCCCTCACTGATAGCCCACATATGAAAGATGCAACATGCCTCCCTGGCAATACAGGGGCCATGAAAGGCAAGCATAAAGCATTCCTTGTGAGAGAGACTGCTGAAAAGGAGCCCCCTGCCCCAGCTACCCCAAAAAAGTACTGATCACACTAATTACATCCAAGGAACCAGAGGGAAACGTCTGAGGATTGCAGAGCAGCTCCTCAAGCTGTCCCTGCAAAGCTGACCTCACAAAGTGCAGAGTAAGAACCATGTCATCTCACTCAAATTACACGCGGTTCACTCTTAACTTTTTTCACCTCAAACAGGTCTTCTCTGCCAAGAGGACTTCAGAGTCTTTCTGAGTTCCTCTATTATTCAAGTTACTCAAGCTAGTTTTAGTCTTTCCCAACAGGATCCAGTTGGAAAATAAAAAGCCTTTGGAACACAGCATCACACGAAGGAAGGAATAGATAGAAACAGGATATTCACGAGAAGCCCTCCTGGCATAGATTTAGAGAGAAAAGCGGCAGACTGCCACCAGCAGCAGGGTGAGCAGCAGCGGCGTCTTCTCGGATATGCTCTTCCCGCCACTTTTGTTACACAGGTTCTTCTGGCAGCAGTCATAGTGGAGCTCCTTCTCCCCTAAGGCTTTTGCAATCAACTCAAAACTGCATTCTTCGAACTTCCAACACTGGTGGTAAAATTTTAGCGGCACAGCCTTAACGAAGAGACAAGCACCTTGATTATGTGAACAATTGACGACTGAAGTGCAGTTAACTTGGCTAACACAGCTGTAGCACTGCAGGCTGTGACACGGTCAGTTCTGAAGCCCATGCTTGGTTTGTTCACCATGATGTTCTTCTAACCATCTGAGTTGGCAGAGGACAGCCAGGAAGAACAGGAGCCCAAGGAGGATGTACCCTCCTTTGCTTGCCATTGCGACCAGCTACAGAATCTAAAAGCCCCACGCCTCCGCTTCAGCGCCACTCTCCAGTGTTCTTGCCTGGAGAATCCCAGGGACGGGAGCCTGGTGGGCTTCCGTCTATGGGGTCGCACAGAGTCGGACACGACTGACGTGACTTAGCAGCAGCAGACTGGCTGCAAAAGCATCTTTCTTTTTTTTCTTAAGATGATACAGAAATTTTTATTTATCTCTGAAATTTTTCTTTAAAGTCATTTTATCTTAAAATAGAAGCTTCCTTTTTTTTGAATTCACGATGCTCTTTTATTTTTATACTTTAATGAAATTTGTATTGAAGTATAGTTGATTTACAACGTTGGGTTGGTTTTTGCTGCACAGCAAAGTGACTCAGCCATACGTATGCATACATTTTTAATATTCTTTTCCATTATGGTTTATCACAGAATATTGAGTATAGTTCCCTGTGCTATACAGTAGAATGTTGTTTATCCATTCTATACATAATTTTTTGCCTCTTATAACCCCAAAATCCTAATCCATCCCTCCACCACCCCAGCCCCCTTAGCCACCACAAGTCTGTTCTCCATGTTAGTCAATTTCTGCTTAGTTGGATAGGTTTGTTTGTGTTACATTTTAGATTCCCCATATAAGTGATATATGGTACTTGTCTTTCTCTTTCTGAGTCACTTGACTTAGTATGATAATCTCTAAGTCCATCCATGTTACTGTAAGTGGCATTCATTCTTTTTTATGGCTGCCTAGTACTCCACTGTGTATATGCACCCCATCTTTTTCGTGCATCCATCTGTTGAAGGACGTTTAGGTGGTGTCCACGTCTTGGCTATTGTGAATAGTGCTGCTATGAACATAGTTGTGCATGTATCTTTTTGTATCATAGTTTTGTCCAGATATATGGCCAAGAGTGGGAGTGCTGGATCATATGGCAACTCTATTTTTAGTTTTGTGAGGACCCTCCATACTGTTTCCCATAGTGGCTGCATCAACCTACATTCCCACCAACAGTGTGGTAGGGTTCCCCTTTCTTCACACTCTCTCCAGCATTTGTTATTTGTAAACTTTTTAACGATGGCCATTCTGACTGGTGTGAGGTGGTACCTCACTGTAGTTTTGATTTGCATTTTCCCAGAGGATGAGATGGCTGGACGGCATCACTGACTCGATGGACGTGAGTCTGAGTGAACTCCGGGAGTTGGTGATGGACAGGAGGCCTGGCGTGCTGTGATTCATGGGGTCGCAAAGAGTCAGACATGACTGAGCGACTGAACTGAACTGAACTGAACTGAATGATTAGTAATGTTGGGTATCTCTTTGTGTACTTTTGGCCACTCGTATATGCGAACCGTGAACTTGCTGATGTTCAAGCTGGTTTTAGAAAAGGAAGAGGAACCAGAGATCAAATTGCCAACATCTGCTGGATCATGGAAAAAGCAAGAGAGTTCCAGAAAAACATCTATTTCTGCTTTATTGACTATGCCAAAGCCTTTGACTGTGTGGCTCACAATAAACTGTGGAAAATTCTGAAAGAGATGGGAATACCAGACCTGCCTCTTGAGAAATTGGTATGCAGGTCAGGAAGAACTGTGAACTTGCTGATGTTCAAGCTGGTTTTAGAAAAGGAAGAGGAACCAGAGATCAAATTGCCAACATCTGCCGGATCATGGAAAAAGCAAGAGAGTTCCAGAAAAACATCTATTTCTGCTTTATTGACTATGCCAAAGCCTTTGACTGTGTGGATCACAATAAACTGTGGAAAATTCTGAAAGAGATGGGAATATCAGATCTGCCTCTTGAGAAATTGGTATGCAGGTCAGGAAGCAACAGTTCGAACTGGACATGGAACAACAGACTGGTTCCAAATAGGAAAAGGAGTACGTCAAGGCTGTATATTATCACCCTGTTTATTTCACTTATATGCAGAGTACATCATGAGAAACGCTGGACTGGAAGAAACAAGCTGGAATCAAGATTGCCGGGAGAAATATCAATAACCTCAGATATGCAGATGACACCACCCTTATGGCAGAACGTGAAGAGGAACTCAAAAGTCTCTTGACGAAAGTGAAAGTGGAGAGTGAAAAAGTTGGCTTAAAGCTCAACATTCAGAAAACGAAGATCATGGCATCCGGTCCCACCACTTCATGGGAAATAGATGGGGAAACAGTGGAAACAGTGTCAGACTTTATTTTTCTGGGCTCCAAAATCACTGCAGATGGTGACTGCAGCCATGAAATTAAAAGATGCTTACTCCTTGGAAGAAAAGTTATGTCCAACCTAGATAGCATATTCAAAAGCAGAGACATTACTTTGCCAACAAATGTTCGTCTAGTCAAGGCTATGGTTTTTTCTGTGGTCATGTATGGAAGTGAGAGTTGGACTGTGAAGAAGGCTGAGCGCTGAAGAATTGATGCTTTTGAACTGTGGTGTTGGAGAAGACTCTTGAGAGTCCCTTGGACTGCAAGGAGATGCAACCAGTCCATTCTGAAGGAGATCAGCCCTGGGATTTCTTTGGAAGGAATGATGCTAAAGCTGAAACTCCAGTACTTTGGCCACCTCATGTGAAGAGTTGACTCATTGGAAAAGACCCTGATGCTGGGAGGGATTGGGGGCAGGAGGAGAAGGGGATGACAGAGGATGAGATGGCTGGATGCCATCACTGACTCGATGGACGTGAGTCTCAGTGAACTCTGGGAGTTGGTGATGGACAGGGAGGCGTGGCGTGCTGCGATTCATGGGGTCGCAGAGAGTCGGACACGACTGAGCGACTGATCTGATCTGATCTGATTGCATATCTTCTTTGAAGAAATGTCTATTCAAGTCCTTTACCTATTTTCAATCAGGTTATTTTGTTGTTGTTGAGTTATACGAGTTCTTTATATATTCTGGCTGTTAACCTCTTATCAGATATGTGATTTGCAAATATTTTCTCCTATTCTATAGCTTACCTTTTCTCTCTGTAGGTTGTGTACTTTGAACAGAGTTTTTAACTTTGATGTAGTCCGATTTATTTATTTTTACTTCTGTTGCCTAAGAATCATCTTTTATGCCATCTTTTTAATTATGTAACACAACATTGAAGAAAGAAAATACAGAGACATACAGTTGACTAATAGGTTTATTAAGAGATCTTCTACATCATAGGTCATCAGGATATGAAAATTAAAATAACAATGAGATACCACTTCACACCTATTAGAATGGTCAAAATCTGAAATACTGACACCACCAAATTCCAGCAAGGTACCGTCATACATTGTTGGTGGGCGTGCAAAATGGTAAGGCACTTTGCAAGTTTCTTACAAAACTAAACATACTCTGACCATATGATTATTCTCCCAAAGAGTTGACAGCTTATGTTCACACAAAAAACTGCACAAAGATAGCAATAGAAGTTTTATTCATAATTGCCAAAACTAGGAAGCAACCAAGATGTCTTTCATTAGAAAAATGGATAAATAAAATATGGTACATTCCAACAAGGGAGTACTATACAGAGCTATAAAGAAATGAACTACCAGGTCATAAAAAGACATGGAGGAACTTTAAATGTATATTACTATTACCAAGTAGTGAAAGAAGCCAATCTTCTACTACTAGAAAAAGCTACTGTATGATACTAACTGTATGTATGCCACATACTGTGTGATTCTGGCTAGATGATATTCTGGAACAGGTAAAAACATGGAGATAATAAAAAGATCAGTGGTTGCCAGGGGTAGGGAGGGAGATAAACAGGCAAAGCACAGAAGATTTTTAGTGAAAATAATCTTTATTATGTTATATATAATGATTGATATATGTCATTAGGGGCTTTCCTGGTAGCTCAGCTGGTAAAGAATCTGCCTGCAATGCAGGAGACCCCGGTTCGATTCCTGGGTTGAGAAGATCCCCTGGTGAAGAGATAGGCTATCCACTTCAGTATTCTTGGGCTTCCCTGGTGACTCAGATGGTAAAGAATCTGCCTGCAATGTAGGAGACCCTGGTTCAATCTGTGGGTTGGGAAAATCCCCTGGAGAAGGAAATGGCAACCCACTCCAGTATTCTTGCCTGGAGAATCCCGTGGACAGAGCAGCCTGGCAGGCCACAGTCCATGGGGTCGAAAAGAGTTGGACACGACTGAGTGACTGAGCACGTTTGCATGCATGTTGACAATGAGGGAGACTTTACACATGTAGGGGCAAGGAGATATGTCAGAAAATCTCTGTGCTTTGTTTTCAATTTTGTTGTAAAGCTAAAACTACTCTTAAATAATTGCATTTTAAAAAACAGATTCCTCCAAAATACATATACTATATATAAACACATAGAAAAAGATCTAGAAAGATATACAATAAGGCTTAACAATGTAGTCTGATTTATGTTAATATAGTGTTTATTTTTGTTCTATATTTGACTTTCTACAATGTGCTTATTCTGTTCTGGTAACAATGAAATGTTTTAATTTTTTATATTGAAATTTAGACTCATAGGAAGCAGAAACATAATGCATAAACTATCATGTATCCTTCACCCAGCTTCCCTCAAGAATTACATCCTATATAATGTAATGCAACATAAAATCCAGGGAATTGACTTTAATGCAATATTATTAACTAGATTGGGGCTTACCAGATGGCTCAGTGGTAAAGAATCCACCTGCCAGTGCAGAAGATGCCAGCTCCATCCCTGGGTCAGGAAGATCCCCTGGAGAAGGAAATGGCAACCCACTCCAGTATTCTTGCCTGGGAGATCCCATGGACAGAGGAGCCTGGTAGGCTACAGTCCATGGGGTTGAAAAGAGTTGGACACAACTTAGTGACTAAACAACAATTAACTAGATTACCTCTTTCTGTTGTCACCATTTTTTTACACATTTATTTGTGTCTGTATACACAGGCATGTATAATTCTATGTAATTTTATCCCATATATAGGTTCATATATTTGTGTAAACACCATCACAATCAAGACACAGAACACAGACATTTTTCTGGCTGTCCAGTGGTTAAGATTCCATCTTACAATGCAGGGGCTGTGGGTTCGATCCCTAGTTGGGGAACCAAGATCCCACATGCCACATGGCTAAATTTAAAAAAGAGAGAAAGATATATATATAAAACACAAAGGAATTACCTGACACTAGCCATTTATGTTTGCACGCTTCTCCCCAGTCCTTCTACATAGGCAACCACTAATCTATTCTCCTATTCTATAATTTGGTCATTTCAAGAATATTATATCCACGATCGCACATGTGTAACCTTTTGAAATCGACTTTTGTCAGTAAATATAATGCCCTTAAGATGAATCTAGGTTGTTGTATGTTATCAATAGCTCATTCTGCATAGTAAAAGTTTTATTTTTAATCAGAATATATTTGAGTGTATATCCCACCTGAATTTAAAATTTAAATTTAAAAAATATCTGTGTGTCCCTGTTTCCAAATATGAGGCTAGAGTCTGGAAACCACAGGTAGAGGAGCTTGTTCTCAACCTGCATAAAATTCTAGCCTGAAAAATTAATCAGGTAGTTGGCGGCATGGCCGTGAATTGTTTTAGGGCAGAGACTGAGGGACAGTTATCCTTCTTGTCACTCCTTTAGCCCCACTCAATGCTTTTCCACTTAGGGAATGTTCAGGAAGCACTTCTTAACATGATTCTCATTCAGCACTTGGGGGTAGGCTGAGGGTGAAGGTGCAAGTCTTCACTAAGAACAAGTCATGTCAAGCCAGCGTTGTTTTTGATTTATTTTTAATAGGGCCCACACACATGTGGCTTCCCAGGTGGTGCTAGTGGTAAAGAAGCTGCCTGCCAATACAGAAGACATAAGAGACGTGGGTTTTCTCCCTGGGTTGGGAAGATCCCCTGGAGGAGGGCATGGCAACCTCTCCAGTATTTTTGCTTGGAGAATCCCCATGGACAGAGGAGCCTCATGGGCTACAGTCCATAGGGTCTCAAAGAGTCAGACACAACTGAAGTGACTTAGCATGCACTACCATACACTAACAGGCTTCCCACGTAGCTCAGTGGTAAAGAACCCACCTGCCAATGCAGGAGATGCAACAAAAATCCCTGGGTCGGGAAGGTCCCTTGGAGTAGGAAATGGAAACCCACTCCAAGACTCTAGCCTGGAAAACCCAAGGACCGAAGAGCCTGGTAGCCTACAGTCCATAGCGTTGCAAAGAGTTGGATGTGACTGAGCACGCATGCGTACAGTAGCAGGCACAGAAAACGCACTTTACAACATCTCCTATAATTGTTGGAAAAAAGGAATAGGAATGAGACTAGGTTGTGATTCAAGCCTGAATGAAAACCCCATGCCTGGTAGGAGCAAGGCAAGCAGTTCTAGGAGGCCATGAGCAAAGAGGTTATTATGGAGTCCTTGGGTTCGGATCCCAGCTCTGCTGCTCTCCTGGTTCTGGCCCTCTGGAAAGAGAATAACTCTCAGCAGAGTGTAATTCAAGCACACAGTGATGCTCATAGGATATAAGGCAACCACAGAAGCTAGGGCAAAACCTTGGGGCTGGAATAGAGGGGTTCCCGCTACATCTGAGAGGGCCAGGGAAGGTGCATCGGAGCCCAGAGGGAGAGCCAGGTAGAAGAACATCTGGAGAGGTGCCCCGACAGCGGGGAGCAAGGGGAATGCACAACTCAGGTTCACTCTTTAGCCCCATCCCGTCTCCTGCGGAGGACCACAGGGCTCAGAGCTGATGCTGATGAGTCCCTGCTCCAGGTACACTGAGGAAGGTAGACTAGGGTGAGGAGGGGACCTGGATGAGCAAGGAAAGGCACTGGCAGAACCATTTACTAACTGTGTGACTTAGGGAGATCACTTGCCCTCTCTGAACCTCGGTTTCCTAATCTGTAGAGTCAGGATAGTAATATTATTGCCCATATAGAGTTGACGTGAAGGCAACCCACTCCAGTGTTCTTGCCTGGAGAATCCCAGGGACGGGGGAGCCTGGTGGGCTGCCATCTATGGGGTTGCACAGAGTCGGACACGACTGAAGCGACTTAGCAGCAGCAGCAGAGTTGACATGAAGAATAAATTGGTTTTTTTTTTTTGTTTTTTTTTAAGGAATAAGTTATTTAAAACATGTAAAGGACCTAACAAGGAGGCTGGTAAGAAATTTCAACAAATGGCATTGCAATTATTGTGCTATTACTATTATGATTCAAGTAGGGAAACATGGGAGACTTCCCTGGTGGCTCAGACAGTAAAGAATCCGCCCGCTATGCAGAGAGAAATGGAGCTTAGAGAGGAAGGTTTGGATTTGACCAAACAGTGGGACAGTGAAATATTTGAGGCAGCCTAGCATGTATGATGATAAATACCACCACACTCAGTAGGTAGCTCCTCTAGCTGTAAAAATGGGCAGCGACCAAAGTGATGATGAAATCCCAGGCTGCACATGCCACCATTTTAACACTGGAGAAAGAGAAAAATGCTCTTATCCACCAGGACCACCCCCATCCCCAATCCTCCCGCCTGCAAACTGTGGCTCCATGGTGCCAGTCTGTTTTAGCAAAAGGACCATTTGTTTAAATGAGCCTGCCAAGTGAGAGGATCCAGATGTCTCCTTTTCTCTCTTTTTGAAAAAGCCACAGATAAAAATAAGCCCAAGATGGCCTGTTTCTGCCATGACTTACAGATAAAAGAAAAGACAGTTGCCTTCTAAACAGACCTGCAATTAATCAACATTGGGACCTTAGGAAAAATGGATCAGGGAATCAGCTCAGGGGATTGTAGGACCTGCCAATTCTACCCATCCAGGCATTGAAGGTAAATTATAAACTATCGGGAGATTCCATAAGCCACCATTTCCCTGCAAATAACTCCGGAGGAAAGTTCAAGTCAGCAGAGATACAAAAGTTACTCAGAAGGTACAAAGTCCATTGAGGGTTCCTTAAAGAACAGATACATCATTCCAGGCCAGATGCTCTCTAAAACAAGGTTGCCAGATTTAGCAAATAAAAATACAGAACACCCAAGTACACTGGAAGTTCAGATAAGTAACAATTTTTTAGTGTGTGTCCCAGGCAATATTTGGGACACTGTTAATATAATTTGTTACCTGAAATTCAAATGTAACTGGGCATTGTGTGTTTTTCTGGCCCAGGAATGACAGGGGTGGTGCTGAAAGGGTCACAGCTCAAATTCCAGAGGTCTCACACTGGTGGCCTCCAGGCTCTAGGAGGCTCACGAATGTGAGTTGTTCAGTCTTCACCGTTGATAAAATTGGAATCAGTCACCAACATTTTAAGGATTTCTGGCTTTCTTTAAAAACTGGAAGCTCCGGCCATGCTGGTAGCAGCTGCCCCACTATAGTAACATAAAGAGAACAGAAGGAAATGTGGAAGAGTGAAAATCAATTACCGATAATGTTAGACTGAAAGGATCATGGGCAAATTTGGTTTTGGATGGTTTGTTACACAATGAATGGTGGTCACAAGATCAGTAGCCTGAGCTTTAGGCCTGGGGAGCTCGATCTTTCTCAGGTTCCCCACAGTGCTGGCTGCAGAATCTGAAAAGCTGGCGCAACCACCATGCTCCTGTGAGCCATCTTCCCTCCTCCTAATCGAGGCTTCACGTTCATGTTGGAGAAATGCGGGCGCACAGCGCCCCCTGCAGACGCAGGCTGGAGATGCAAGTTCTAGAAGAGAAAATCAGTTCAGTTCAGTCACTCACTCAGGACGCCAGGCCTCCCTGTCCATCACCAACTCCTGAAGCTTGCTCAAACTCATGTCCATCGAGTCGATGATGCCATCCAACCATCTCATCCTCTGTTGTCCCCTTCTCCTCCTGCCTTCAATCGTCCCCAGCATTGGGGTCTTTTCCAGTGAGTTGGTTCTTCACATCAGGTGGCCAAAGTATTGGAGTTTCAGCTTCAGCATTAGTCCTTCCAATGAATATTCAGGACTGATTTCCTTTAGGATGGACTGGTTGGATCTCCTTGCTGTCCCAGAGACTCTCAAGAGTCTTCTCCAACACCACAGTTCAAAAGCATCAATTCTTCTGCACTCAGCTTTCTTTATAGTCCAACTCTCACATCCATACATGTCTACTGGAAAAACCATAGCTTTGACTAGACGGACCTTTGTTGGCAAAGTGATGTCTCTGCTTTTTTAATATGCTGTTTAGGTTGGTCATAGCTTTTCTTCCAAGGAGCAAGCGTCTTTTAATTTCATGGCTGCAGTCACCATCTGCAGTGATCTTGGAGCCCCCAAAAATAAAGTCACTCACTGTTTCCATTGTTTCGCCATCTATTTGGCATGAAGTGATGGGACCGGATGCCATGATCTTCGTTTTCTGAATGTTGAGTTTTAAGCCAACTTTTTCACTCTCCTCTTTCACTTTCATCAAGAGGTTCTTCAGTTCTTCTTTGCTTTCTGCCATAAGGGTGGTGTCATATGTGTATCTGAGGTTATTGATCTTTCTCCTGGCAATCTTGATTCCAGCTTGTGCTTCATCCAGCCTGGCATTTCACATGAGGTACTTTGCATATAAGTTAAATAAGCAGGGTTGGCAATATACAGCCATAGTGAACTCCTTTCCTGATATGGAACCAGTCTGTTGTTTCATGTCCAGTTCTAACTGTTGCTCCTTGACCTGCATACAGATTTCTCAGGAGGCAAGTAAGGTGGTCTGGTATTCCCATCTTAAAGTCTTAAAGAACTTTCCACAGTTTGTTGTGATCCACATAGCCAAAGACTTTGGCATAGTCAGTAAAGCAGAAGTAGATGTTTTTCTGGAACTCTCTTGCTTTTCCGATGATCCAACAGATGTTGGCAATTTGATCTTTAGTTCCTCTGCCTTTTCTAAATCCAGCTTGAACATCTGGAAGCTCACAGTTTACATACTATTGAAGCCTGGCTTGGAGAATTTGGGGCATTACTTTGCTAGTGTGTGAGATGAGTGCAATTGTGCAGTAGCTTGGACATTCTTTGGCATTGCCTTTCTTTGGGATTGGAATGAAAACTGACCTTCTCCAGTCCTGTGGCCACTGCTGAGTTTTCCAAGTTTGCTGGCATATTGAGTGTAGCACTTTCACAGCATCATCTTTTAGGATTTGAAATAGCTCCACTGGAATTCTATCACCTCCACTAGCTTTGTTTGTAGTGATGCTTCCTAAGACCCACTTGACTTCACATTCCAGAATGTCTGACTCTAAGTGTGTGATCACACCATCATGGTTATCTGGGTCATGAAGATCTTTTCTGTACAGTTCTGTGTATTCTTGCCACCTCTTCTTAATATCTTCTGCTTCTGTTAGGTCCATACCATTTCTGTCCTTTATTGTACCCAACTTTGCATGAAATTTTCCCTTGGTATCTCTGATTTTCTTGAAGAGATCTCTAGTCTTTCCCATTCTATTGTTTTCCTCTATTTCTTTGCATTGATCACGGAGGAAGGCTTTCTTATCTCTCCTTGCTATTCTTTGGAACTCTGCATTCAAATGGGTATACCTCTCCTTTTCTCCTTTGCCTTTAGCTTTTCTTTTCTCAGCTATTTGTAAGGCCTCCTCAACAACCATTTTGCCTTTTTGCATTTCTTTTTCTTGGGAATGGTCTTGATGCCTGCCTCCTGTACCATGTCATGAACCTCCGTCCATAGTTCTTCAGGCATTCTGTCTATGAAATCTAATCCTTTAAATCTATTTGTCACTTCCACTGTATAATCATAAGGGATTTGATTTAGGTCATACCTGAATGGTCTAGTGGTTTTCCCTACTTTCTTCAAATTCTAAGTCTGAATTTGGCAACAAGGAGTTCATGATCTGAGCTACAGTCAGCTCCCGGTCTTGTTTTTGCTGACTGTATAGAGCTTCTCCATCTTTGACTGCAAAGAACATAATCAATCTGATTTCGGTGTTGACCATCTGGTGATGTCCATGTGTAGAGTCTTCTCTTGTGTTGTTGGAAGAGGGTATTTGCTATGACCAGTGTGTTCTCTTGGTAAAACACCGTTAGCCTTTGCCCTGCTTCATTCTGTACTCCAAAGCCAAATTTGCCTGTTACTCCAGGTATCTCTTGACTTCTTACTTTTGCATTCCAGTCCCCTATAATGAAAAGGACATCTTTTTGGGGTATTAGTTCTAGAAGGTCTTGTAGGTCTTCATAGAACCTTTCAATTTCAGCTTCTTCAGCATTACTGGTTGGGGCATAGATTTGGATTACTGTGATATTGAATGATTTGCCTTGGAAATGAACAGAGGTCATTCTATTGTTTTTGAGATTGCATCCAAGTACTGCATTTCAGACTCTTTTGTTGACTATGAGGGCTACTTCATTTCTTCTAAGGGATTCTTGCCCACAGGAGTAGAAATAATGGTCATCTGAGTTAAATTCACCCATTCCAGTCCATTTTAGTTCACTGATTCCTAAAATATCGATGTTCACTCTTGCCATCTCCTGTTTGACTACTTCCAATTTGCCGTGAACTTCCTGATGTTCAAGCTGGTTTTAGAAAAGGCAGAGGAACCAGAGATCAAATTTCTAACATCCGCTGGATCATGGAAAAAGCAAGAGAGTTCCAGAAAAACATCTATTTCTGCTTTATTGACCATGCCAAAGCCTTTGACTGTGTGGATCACAATAAACTGTGGAAAATTCTGAAAGAGATGGGAATACCAGACCACCTGACCTGCCTCTTGAGAAATTTGTAGGCAGGTCAGGAAGCAATAGTTAGAACTGGACATGGAACAACAGACTGGTTCCAAATAGGAAAAGGAGTTCGTCAAGGCTGTATATTGTCACCCTGTTTATTTCACTTATATACAGAGTACATCATGAGAAACGCTGGACTGGAAGAAACACAAGCTGGAATCAAGATTGCCAGGAGAAACATCAATAACCCCAGATATGCAGATGACACCACCCTTATGGCAGAAGGTGAAGAGGAACTCAAAAGCCTCTTGATGAAAGTGAAAGTGGAGAGTGAAATAGTTGGCTTAAAGCTCAACATTCAGAAAACGAAGATCATGGCATCCGGTCCCATCACTTCATGGCAAATAGATGCGGAAACAGTGGAAACAGTGTCAGACTTTATTTTGGGGGGCTCCAAAATCACTGCAGATGGTGACTGCAGCCATGAAATTAAAAGACGCTTACTCCTTGGAAGAAAAGTTATGTCCAACCTAGATAGCATATTCAAAAGCAGAGACATTACTTTGCCAACAAAGTTCCGTCTAGTCAAGGCTATGGTTTTTCCTGTGGTCGTGTATGGATGTGAGAGTTGGATTGTGAAGAAGGCTGAGTGCCGAAGAATTGGTGCTTTTGAACTGTGGTATTGGAGAAGGCTCTTGAGAGTCCCTTGGACTGCAAGGAGATGCAACCAGTTCATTCTGAAGGAGATCAGCCCTGGGATTTCTTTGGAAGGAATGATGCTAAAGCTGAAACTCCAGTACTTTGGCCACCTCATGTGAAGAGTTGACTCATTGGCAAAGACTCTGATGCTGGGAGGGATTGGGGGCAGTAGGAGAAGGGGATGACAGAGGATAAGATGGCTGGATGGCATCACTGACTCGATGGACATGAGTTTGAGTGAACTCCGGGAGTTGGTGATGGACAGGGAGGCCTGGCATGCTGCAATTCATGGGGTTGCAAAGAGTCGGACACAACTGAGTGACTGAACTGAACTGAATTTGCCTTGATTCATGGACCTAGCATCCAGGTTCCTATGCAATATTGTTCTCTACAGCATCGGACTTTACTTCCATCACCAGTCACATCCACAACTGGGCATTGTTTTTGCTTTGGCTCCATCTCTTCATTCTTTCTGGAGTTATTTCTCCACTGATCTCCAGCAGCATACTGGGCACCTACCGACCTGGGGAGTTCATCTTTCATTGTCCTATCTTTCTGCCTTTTCATACTATTCATGGGGTTCTCAAGGCAAGAATACTGAAATGGTTTGCCATTCCCTTCTCCAGGGGACCACGTTTTTCCAGAACTCTCTACCATGACCCATCCATCTTGGGTGGTCCTACATGGCATGGCTCATAAGTTCTTTGTTAGACAAGGCTGTGGTCCATGTGATGAGTTTGATTAGTTTTCTGTGATTCTGGTTTGCCTTTTGTCTGCCCTCTGATGGGTAAGAAGAGGCTTATGGAAGTTTACTGATGGGAGAGACTGACTGTGGGGGAAACTGGGTCTCATTCTGATGGGTGGGGCCATGCTCAGTATATCTTTAATTTTTTGTTGATGGGCAGGGCTATGCTCCCTCCCTGTTGTTTGACCTGAGGCCAAACTATGGTGGAGGTAATGAAGGTAATGGCGACCTCCTTCAAAAGGTCCCATGCATGCACTGTTGCATTCAGCGCCCCTGACCCTGCAGCAGGCCCCCGCCAACCCACACCTCCACTGGAGACTCCTGGACACTCCCGGGCAAGTCCGGGTCAGTCTCTTGTGGGGTCACTGCTCCTTTCTCCTGGGTCCTGGTGCACACAAGGTTTTGTTTGTGCCCTGCAAGTCTGTTTCACCAGTCCTGTGTAAGTTCTGGCGGCTCTATGGTGGGTTAATGGCAACCTCCTCCAAGAAGGCTTATGCCATACCCAGGTCTGCTGCACCCAGAGCCCCTGCCCCTGCGGCAGGCCACTGTTGGCCCACACCTCCGCAGGAGACGCTCAACACTCAAAGGCAGGTCTGGCTCAGTCTCTGTGGGGTCTCCTGGTGTGCACAAGGTTTTGTCTGAGCCCTCTGAGCGTCTCTGGTGGATATGGGGTTTGATTCTAAATGCAATTTCGTCCCCCTACCATCTTACTGGGGCTTCTCCTTTGTCCTTGGACGTGGGGTATCTTTTTTTGGTGGGATCCAACATTCTCCTGTGCATGGTTTTCAGCAGCGAGCTGTAACTTCGGAGTTTTTGCAGGAGAAGAGGAGTGCACATCCTTCTACTCCGCCACCTTGTAGATGTTTTAGGGATAAAACAGGATGGTAGTAAACAAGGGTGGGGTATGGATTAAAGAGAAAATAATTAACACAGTGTCGCACATGGTAAGCACTCAGTGAGCTCACTTCTTCCATCTCTCCAACACAGATCTTCTTCCATCTCAATGTGGCAGGAAGATTTTATTCACTAGATATGAATTATGTTTTGGGACTTCCCTGACAGCTCAGTGGTTAAGGCTTTGCCTTTCCCTGAAGAGAGTATGGGTTTGATCCCTAGTCAGGGAACTACGATCCCAGGTATTTCCAGCCAAAAATCCAAAACATCAAACAGAAACAATATTGCAACAAATTCAATAAAGATTTTTAAAGTGGGCCACATTGAAAAAAAAAAAAGAACAGAGGGGATGTGGGCGACAGCATTAAAAAAAAAAGAATTGTGTCTCTCTTATGTGCCAGGCCTGGGCTAAGTGCTTTACAGACCTGATTTTACTGACGCTTACAACTCTCTGAAGCAGGTGTTGTTATGAATCCCATTTCACAGATGAGAAAACTGAGGCTTATAGAAGTAAAGAAGGTGCCCAAGGTCCGTCAGCTAAGAGGACAAAGAAGTAGGATGAGTCTGGAGCATCAAATGTTTAGTAAGACTGAAGCTGGGGAGACAAGATGCAAAAAGTTTGAGCAGCTAAGGCCTAACATTGCCTGCGGAGTTCAAAGAAGCAGTAGTATCAAAGGTGAGAGATTCAAGCTGGGTGGCAGCTCTCTAGCGAATGTCTCCAACCCTGGCTGGTAGGCATTCGGGGCCACTTCTGACCTCAGAGGTGTTTCACCAAGGAAGTCAGAAGAATTTGAACTTGTAAGAACTGGAAATTGGCTCCTTCCTATAAGACTGCATTTCGGTAAGACGCTGCCATTAAGTCAAGGGTTATAGACTCAAGAGCCAGACTGACTGGGTTTGAATCCTGGCTCTATTACTTACAGGCTGTGTAACTTTAGACAAGATGTTTTCTCTCTCTGGGACTGATCCTTCAACTGACATATTTAATAATACAATCTGCCTCACACAGTTGTTGGAAGAATAATGTTTTATTACATATGAAGAACTGTAATTAACACACAGTAAGAGTTCAATAAATGTTAGCCATTTGCTGTTTAGTTGCTAAATGGTGTCCGACTCTTTTCAATCCCATAGACTGTAGCCTGCCTGACTCCCTTGTCTGTGGGATTCCCACATCCCCTATTACTACAAGGGCAAGTATATTAAAGAGGGAAATACACCAATGTGGGGAAATAGAAAGCACATGACCTGCCTAAAAACATACATACAGGGACTTCCCTAGTGGTCCACTTGCTACGACTCCACGCTTCCAATGCAGGGGGCACAGGTTCAATCCCTGCTCCGCGAGATCCCACACGCCCACACGCCATGGGACAACTAAGCCCAGGCACCACAACTACCTGTGCCTGGAACCCGTGCTCCCCGACAAAGAAATCACTGCGGTGAGAATCCTGTGCACCCCTAGACAGCAGCCCTGTTCACCTCCACTAGAGAAAGCCCGCTCGCAGCAGCGAACACCCAGCACAAACCAAAAATAAATAGATGAGCTAAAATAAAAACATACATACACACGTGTTACTCAGCCACAGCCAATTATAAGGTAAGAAAATGGGCCCACTCTGACCAGATCTTCCAAATTTTCCTTGAGAAGCCACACTGGCCTTTCTAACAAGCAGGTTTTCACCTCAAAGCCTTTGCACTGGTCTGTTCTATCCCACCGATAAACCACTCACTCCCTGATCTTCTTCAGCTCTGTACTCAGATGTGCAACTTTACATTTCTATTCCTTTTCCTCACTTTAGTTTTCTCTATTGCACTTATTAAATACCATAACACAGTGCATTATTTTTTACTGTTCCTCCCTCTACTAGCAATGTCATGTCCCACGCAGGCAAGTTATTTTTTTCCAGTACTGTATCTGTAGCACCTAGGAAGAGAGCCTGACACATGGTAGATACCTGATAAAGTTACAGAATGGATCACGTGAGTGCATTTTCTTAAGAAACATTCTGTGGACATGTCTTCAGGTTTCCCGTTTGAGTGATGGTTCGATTCATTTAATCAGTTTTGCCTCACTGAGTACCTACTATGTGCAAGAAACAGCTTTAGAAACTGTAGGGGATGCAAAGAGCAGAAAATACTTGTTATGGTAAAAGGCAGTAAGTTGTAGACAGAAATGGAGTCAAATTTTAAGTCAGGGTGTGTGACCTGATTCTATCTCATACAGATTTGGGGAGCTCTCTGAGCCTGTTTCCTCATCTATGCAATTAGACTGGGGACCATGGTAGTTCTCTCCTCACAAGGCTGTTGTACAGTAACAAGCGTGCAGGTCAAGGGCCTTAGCAGTCCCACAAGGCACTCAGTAATATTTAGAGTGACCTACTTTGGGCCAGGCACTGCCACGTGCCATGGAGGGGCCACAAAGGAGTGAAAGCTGCTTTCTACATGGAGTCATGGTCTAATGCAGGGAGATAGATGATATATGTGCTACACAAACATACAATGTATGTATACTGTATATGCATTGGCACCATTTGTTACACAGTGAAAGACAAAAAGGAATAGAAAGTGGTGGGGATGAATTGTTTACTATGGGTCCCCAGAGAAGGTGGCGTTTGCGAACCATGCAAGGGCTAAGGCTGGTCATTCCAGATTGGAGTGAATCTGAAGGACAGTTAGGAGATCTCATATGGCTGAAAGAAGGAAAAGAGATGAAGTCAGAGGTTACAGTGAGGAAGATGGTCCCGGCCATTGACTCCACCTGTTACCATGTAAGGTGGAGAGAGGACAGGTGGGAGAGTATATTCACAGCATACAGAGAATAGATGGTGGATCCAACAGTAAAGAATCTGCCTGCATGTGGGGAGACCTAGATTATCCCCAGGACAGAAGTCACCCAGGAGAAGAGAATGACTACCCATGACAGTAACCGTCTAGTCAAAGGTATGGTTTTTTCAGTAGTCATATATGGATTGAGTTGGACTATAAAGCTGAGTACCGAATTGATGCTTTTGAAATATGGTGTTGGAGAAGACTCTTGAGAGTCCCTTGGACTGCAAGATCAAACCAGTCAATCCTAAAGGAAATCAACCCTGAATATTCATTGGGAACTGATGCTGAAGCGGAAACTCCCAATACTTTAGCTACCTGATGATGCTCATTGGAAAAGACCCTGATGCTGGGCGACTGAAGGCAGAATGGAACAACAGAACATGAGATGGTTGGTTGGATGGCATTACCGACTCGATGGACATGAGTTTGAGCAAGCTCTGGGAGCTGGTGATGGACAAGGAAGCTTGGCGTGCTGTAGTCTATGGGGTCACAGAGTCCAGACATGTCTGAGCAACTGAACTGACAGTTATTTCTGCCTGATGAATTTCATGGACCGAGCCTGGTGGGGGCCGTGGCCAACACTTTCTGTGATCCAGTATCATTTGGTTCAAGGTCTTTCTAATGACTCAAGAGAACAGCATTTTCATTTAAAGGATTTTATTTTATTTCTCTAGACAGGAAGGCTACAAAGTTAAAACCTTAATAACCAAAACAGCCACAAGGTTTTACCTCTACACACTTAGGTTACACAACAACCCAAATCTTCATGCTTCATGCTTCAGAAGTAAATGTACATCTTTCTCAAGAGGCCTTGCATTCTGACTCCACAGCTTAAATTCCTTAAAAAGAAAGACACATCACAATCAGTACTTCATTAGGATGCAAATGGCTACTCGTTTGGGATGTCAGAGTATCTAGACTTCAGGAACTAGGAAGATGTAAAGTAAAGTACCAGACCAAGAAGGGAGGCTTCCAACCTGGGGTCTGCCCATCAAAGTCAGTATTATTCCTGATATGCCAAATATTGATTCTACTCAACATTCTGCATGAAATAAATGCAAAAGATACTTTAGGGACAAATGGAGGCATCTGAATGTAAAGTGGATAAGCAGGCATACAAAGCGTTATGTTTAAGAAGGGAGGCAGAAGGTAAAAAACTGTCTCCTTGATCTGCTCACTGTGATGATGCAAGGCAGTAGTTTTAAAATATTTACTTCTATTGATGTGGCTGCACCAGGCCTTAGTTGATGCACATAGGATCTAGTTCTCTGATCAGGGATCAAACCCAGACTCCTTTGCCACTGGACAGAGGAGTCTGTCCGCCATGTTTAAGAGGCCCATGGAGTAATGTACTGAGGTTGGCATCCAACTAACAGTGTTAAGAATTCAATCTTTCATAATGAATTACAAGCCATTTGGAACTTAACTCAAAAGGTAACTTGGAACCCTACTTGCAACTGGTCCCCAAGTCACTCCCAACTGGGCAAACCCAACACTTCTCTACCCGCAACACAATCAGTTATCATTTTATCAAGGGGTTAACACCTAAAGGGACAAAAATTTACAAAAACCTTACCTGTTACAGAACTGAACCAAACTGAAATCAGGCTGCCATCAACCTATGTAGGCCCTGATGTACACAGGGCTCTGGTCCTGTAGGAAAGTAAGAGGAAGCAAAGATAAATGACTTGAATGATGCCGGGGAGGAAATCATAGGGCAAGCCCTATTCCCAGTTTAAAAAAAAAACCACCCACACAGAAAGTCAGTGGTAAGCAGAAAACAAATAGGAGTTATCTTTGAGGCCAACGCATCAGACAAAACTGGCTACTAGTTCAGTTGGATCAACAGGGTCGATCTGATGGGGAAAAAAGTTAAGTCATCAGCTGCAATGGCCATACAGAAAAGTAGAACGTAGGGGGATAACCCCTTCAAAAGAAAAGCAGTTAAATAGATATGACTTACAAATTCTCTCCCAATCCTGGATCCATCATGGTCCATTCAATGCCTGTTTGCTGCCAACAGTGAGCCTGAGATGAAAACATTGAAACATGACCTGTAAGTCAGCTAGATGCAAAAGCAGTGGGGGGCAGAAGAGCTGCTCAAGTTGGCATATCAGACACAAACTGGCTTAGAGAAGTTAGATCAACATGGTCGATCTGTCGGGGAAAAAAGTTCAGTCATCATTAATGCCGGCAGGAACCTCTTGGACTCTACAAGGCAAACGCCCCGGCTTTCTGTACTTAACATGTGAGAGAGACCAGCATGGCTGGCAAGAGCTGTGGGAAAATGGTTGGCTTTTACTCAAGTGACTGCAGCGTTTTGACTGTGTCAGGATATCATCACACTTGAACGCAACATGTCATCACTTCTAACACAGCAAGGTCTAAGGAAAACTGTCTCAGAGATCCCAGCATTAGGGTGGCATTTTTAGACTCAGTTTTAAAAGCTAAACCTTTGAGAATTAGAGTAACATGGTCAAAAGAAACATTGGGCCTTCCTTAAAAAAGCAATGTCATCACAGTATTCACCCACTTGGAAATTTAAGCACAAAAAAGCTGTTTATTACTAAAAAAGGGAAGGAACGGGCATCTGAGTATGTGCCATAAGGAGCATTTTAAAAATGAACACCGATTCCCTTATCCTGGCTCGAAATGTGGCTAATACATATGTTTTTGTGAATTACAATAAAATGAATCCAGATTACCTCAAGAAAATCGAGTAACTAACTAAAATATGCTTATTAGTAATCCTTACTCTCTTTTGTTCCCCTGCCAAGGCGGCCTAGCAAACCGAGAGGTTCCTCAGAGCACAAATTCCTGCAACAGGTCAAAAACATAAGAAAAACGTGCTTACTCCAGAGGTCAGGAAGCTGAAGGTTGTGCCTGTCGACACGGGGTTCCCTTGGAGCCCCAGCAGGGACCCCTCCGCCAAGATTCATTCTGTAGCGTCTGATCACGCAGATCTGCGAACCAACAAAGAAGGTCGTCAGTCGCCATCTTTGCACAGTCGGAAGAGAACAGGGCACCGCCTTTTGAGGCCGGTGTTATCAGAATCAACTGGCAAGTATTCAAAGACATCAACATGGTCGATCTGATGGGGAAAAAAGTGAGTTCATCATTTACACCGGCCGAGGAATCCTAGGTTTCTTCAGCTCTCATTCATCTCCCCATCGACGCTTAGACCTATTCATTCAGAGGTGAGGGGACCACCGGGAGAGGCGACGGCACAAAGAGGGAAAAGGAGGCGCAGAGATGTAGAAGCGAGGTTTCTACTCACCACATACAATAGTAAATTCTGATTCCAGGGTTGAGACGACATCGGATGAGGAACAGACAGCGACCACAAAGAAGACAAAGCGCCGCAGACGCGAAAGGAAGAACAGCGAGCGAGCCTCCCTTAAGTAGCCAGCGGGGACTCTCACGCCTGCGCACTGGCTCCGAGGCGCTTCCTTTTCCCCGCCCCCGCCAAGCCCGCGCCGCGCGAGGCCCTCTGGGAAATGCAGTCTCCGCACCGCCCAGACGTAAGAGGTCTAATGGTCGTCCAGGGAGCTTTAGCCCCGCCCTTTCTCTGTACCTACTAGGCCTCCGGGTGCCGTCGGCCTTGTCGCCATGTCGCGCTTCACAGGCACCGAGCCTTCCGCCGGGTCCCCGCTCCTTTGGGGACCGCTGAGGCCTACAACGGCCTTGGGTGCTGTTAACTCGCCCCCCGCAGTCCCCTCCCTTCAGCAGCGCCCGCCCGAGCCCTCTTGCCCAGGCGCCTGGGGTAGCTGAGGCGACGCCCGCGCATCTGCCCGCCCCTGACGGGCCTCAGGGCAGGGGGTGCCGGCTGTGTCAGGGCCTGGCCCCCTCGCTCGGCGTCCTGGGCCACCGCCTCCTCCCCCTCGTCTTCCTGCCGGCCGGCCCCTCGCCCCGCCCCGTGTCTGAGGCGCCGGGAAACCGAAAGTGCGCGGTGCCGGGCGGGGCCGCGGACCTGCCTGCGCACGAGTCCGAGCGGCAGTCGGCGGCGGCGGCGGCGGAGAGAGGACACGCCGGAGCCTGGTGAGCGACCCCGTGCCCCGCGCCCCTGTCCCACACTTGGTCCCGCCCGCTGCCACTCGGGGCCCGTGCCGCCCTTCCCCTACCTCTGCCGCCCCCTCAGCCCCCGCGTCCCCATCACCCGCCTCAGAGCCCCTATCACTGAGGACCTCCATCACCCATCTCCGCACTCATCACCCCCTCAGCACCCCCCTCATCCACCTGAGTCCCTGTCCCCTCTTCCCAGCGTCCCTCTTACCCTCCTCAGCGTCTCCATCACCTCCGCCTACATCCTCATCATCTTGTTCCCCTCTGTCCCCCAGATCTCGGTCCTCACTTTCTGCCACAGGCCCTCCTTCATCCTCACCTTCCATCACCTCACTCATCCCCCTTCTTCTAGAAGCACCCTCCGCACCTAGACTCCCCATCCCTATTTCTAGGCGCCCCCTTCCCCGCCCTCGGCGCTTCAGCAGGCAGCCCCCAGCTGAGTTCAGTTCCTCCCTCCTCTTGAGAACCCCAAACCTCTTGCTGTCTCCCCAACCTCCCCAGCCGCTCCAGGCTTCAGCCTTGCCAGGGCACCTTCTTCGTGGCCCCACCCAGCCCTGGCTGTCCCTTGACCCTATAATAGCTCCATCAGGACCTGCTGAGGCCCTGGGTGTCAGGGACTTCTCCATCCTTTCTTCTACTCTCTCAGGAGCCTGGAGACTTCCTCTAACATCTTTCATTCCACCCTGGTAAATTACATTCTTCTCTGATTTAACTCTTCCATTGGCTTGAACATCACTGATTTTCTTCTTCCTGTCCTTTGAGGCTTTGATTCCCAAAGAAACCCACTCTAGTTTGCTTTTTTGGTAGCATTTCCTGTTCCTCCCTGCTTCTCCCTTTCCTTGCCTTTCTGCTTTCTTTTCTTCTGTTTCTTTTATCCCAGAAATTTGTAAGTTTCTATTTGAGTATTTTTTTTTTCAACAAGAGAAAGAATTGTTCCCTGAGAAGTTTTTATAATTAAACAGAAAAACTCTAAATATTGAACTTGTGCCTTGAGAACTCTTGCCTGGAAAATCCCATGGATGGAGGAGCCTGGTGGGCTGCAGTCCATGGGGTCTCGAAGAGTCAGACATGACTGAGCGCCTTCACTTTCACTTTTTACTTTCATGCTTTGGAGAAGGAAATGGCAACCCACTCCAGTGCTCTTGCCTGGAGAATCCGAGGGATAGGGGAGCCTGGTGGGCTGCCGTCTGTGGGGTCGCACAGGGTCGGACACGACTGAAGCGACTCAACAGCAGCCTTAAGAACTGGGTTTGATAAAATGAGAGATGAGATTCAAAAAATATTCCCAGCAGGAAGGAAGGGGACTCCCTACTCCTCATAATGCCAGATCTGTTCACAGTTTCCAAGTATGAATGTGTTAAAATTCAATGAGAGGGACAGTTGGAAAAGGTCCCTTTGCTGTGAACTCTGAATTACCCACTCTTTCCCCAGCCCACATGATGTGTATGAGTAGGATGGAGAAGTTTCCTTTAAAGGGGCTTCCTCTTACTCCTGTAGGACTACCTTTGCAGATCAAGATAGAAGAAAGAAGGAAGGAACCGCAGGTTTCTATTTGTAGTTGGTCCTGAGAAAACAGTATCCAGTTGATGTTAAGCCTCTTGGTTTTTGAAACATGTTCTTTCTTTCTTTTGCTCGGTGGAGGGGAGGGCTTTATCAGTTTGGCTCTGTTCCAAAGAGTAGTATAGTATCTACTCACTAATTATTTACAAACTATAGAGTACTGCAAGCTATAGAGTATTATAGAAGTGTTGCATGGAGTAGCGAATACATGATTTTGGGGTTAATAAAAATGTACTTTTTTTCTGTCCTAGCAACAATATTTGTTTGCTTTATAGGAGAGGAAAATGAAACCTAGCAACTGATTAAGTAACTTGGCTAAAGGTATAAACCAAACAGGAGTTTTGAATAGGAAATGATGACACTTCCTTAACCCCAAGAAAATACAAGGATGCAGGGAAGGGGGAATTTGATCCTAAATTGTGAATTTCCTGTTTTGTATCATAATTGGGCATTCACAGAGTTGAACACTTGTGCACATGATTAAAATCTGTGTTTGATTCTTAGTTAACAAAGCATTAAGATATAGAGGCAGAAGGATTAAGCTTGATACTATTTGGGTATTTGTTTTTTTCTTTTTCTGCTAGATGCTGTGTTTCAAAGGCGCTGAAAACTGTTAAACCGTGCAGACTTCCAGACAACTGAAATAACGTGACGGTGGAGGAGATCAGGTGACTCAGACATGGAGGACCGAAGACCTTGTCCAGAGGTTGGACCCAGGAATCCTCATATTAACCACAGAGGTGAGCAAGATTTTCTACTCTCAGATGATCCCAGATTGATGTTGGTTCCACTTATGATTTTTTACTTTACAAGATAGTCTAAAAGCAATAACCATTCAGTAGAAGCTGTGCTTCAGACTTGAATTTTGAACTTTTCCTGGGCTAGCAATATGTGTGTGGTAAGATGCTCTCTTGTGATGCTGGGCAGTGGCAGTGAGCTTCCGCTCCCAGTCAGCCTTGCTGTCCCAAGAGCAAGCAATTAATACACTTAAAACCACTTGTATCCAGACAACCATCTTATTCTTTCAGTACATTATTCAGTAAATTACATGAAATATTCAACACTTTGTTATAAAATAGGCATTGTGTTAGATGAGTTTGCCCAACTGTAGGCTATTGTTAATGTACTGAGCACATTAAAGGTAGGCTTGGCTAAGCTATGATGTTTGATAGATTAGGTGTATTTAGTGCCTTTTTAACTTAATGTTTCGAACTTATGTGGGCTTATCAGAAAATAGCCTAAGTCAAAGAAAATCTATAATGGGAAGGAAATCAAGTTCCTTATGGATGAGCAGGCCCACCAAAATTGACTGCATCTCTCAAGTAAAGAATGAGTAAAGAATGGTTTATTCTTGAGAATTCCCTGGAGGTCCAGTGGTTAGGACTTGGTGAAGTGAAGCGAAGTGGCTCAGTCGTGTCCGACTCTTTGCAACCCCATGGACTGTAGCCCACCAGGCTCCTCCGTCCATGGGATTATCCAGGCAAGAATACTGGAGTGGGTTGCCATTTCCTTCTCCAGGACTTGGTACTTTCCTGCAATGGCCTGGGTTAGTCCCTGGTTGGGGAACTAAGATCCTGCAAGCCGAGCAGCAAAGTCAAAAAAACCGAGAATGATTTATTCCTTAGCTACAGCATGAGTGACTTTGAGACTAAAAAGCCCTCCCCTTTCCTTAAGAGAGCTTCTGCTGCTGCTGCTGCTGCTGCTAAGTCGCTTCAGTTGTGTCTGACTCTGTGCGACCCCATAGACAGCAGCCCATTAGGCTCCTCTGTCCCTGGGATTCTCCAGGCAAGAATACTGGAGTGGGTTGCCATTTCCTTCTCCAATGCATGAAAGTAAAAAGTGAAAGTGAAGTCGCTCAGTCGTGTCCGACTCTTAGTGACCCCATGGACTGCAGCCTACCAGGCTCCTCCGTCCATGGATTTTCCAGGCAAGAGTACTGGAGTGGGGTGTCATTGCCTTCTCCGAAGAGAGCTTCTAAATTGGTACAAGTCACTTTAGCAAAGGTAGAGATGAGGTATCAGAAATGGCAATAACTGGTTTAGAGCAGCATTATCCAGTAGAAACATAATGCAAGCCAAAAACATAATTTTTGATGTTCTAGTAGCATCATTAAAAACAAAAAACAGGTGACATGAAATTTAAAAACTTAATACTAAATAATCATTTAATAGAATTTGGTATTTGTCTTATTTAAGCCAATGTATCCAAATAATATCATTTTATTATAATTGAGTATATTTTATTATTATAGGTCTTTTCTTGGAGTTTTTTCCTTCTAGTTTTATTGAAATATAATTGACATACAGCACTGTGTAAGTTTAAGGTATATAGCATAATAATTTGACTTAAATATATATCATGAAATGATTACCAGAATAAGTTTAATGAACATCCACCATCTCATATAGAAACAAAACAAAAGAAATAGAAAAAAAGTTTTTCCTTGTGATGAAGGAAAAAATTAGGATTTTTAGGGTAAATCTTAGGATTTACTCTCTTAAAAACTTTAATATATAATATATAGCAGTGTTAACTACATTTATTGTGTTGTACATTATTTCTCTACTATTTATTAATCTTATAACTGGGAGTTTGTACCTCTTAATCTGCCTTACCTACTTCTCTTCTTCCCCTACTTCCCTCCCCGCTGGTAATCACCTATTTATTCTCTGTATCTATAATTTTGTTTCTGTTTTTTTGTGTTCACTTCTTTTGTTTTTTTTAAGTTCCACATGTAAGTAAAGTCATAGAGTATTTGTCTTTCTCTGCCTCATTTCATTTACCATAATACCCTCTAGGTCCACCCATGTTGTTAAAAATTGTAAGATTTAATTCTTTTTATAGCTGAGTTATACTCCATTGTGTGTGTGTGTGTGTGTACACCCCACATCTTCTTTATTCATTCACTTAGGCTGCTTCCATATCTTGGCTATTGTAAATAATGCTGTGATGAACATGAGAGTGCACCTGCCTTTTCAGTGTTCATAGTACTTCGGCAATTTCAATTTGTGTTTATTCCCCACAAGTATTCAATATTATCATTTTCAGATGTTACCAATATAAAAAATTTTAATGAGGTATTTAACTTTTTTTCTGCTAAGGCTTCAAAATTCCATGTGTCATTTTACGCATCTTAATTCAGACTGGTCACATTTAAGACGCTTAATAGCTACACATAGCTAGTAGCTGTGTGTTCGATGGTATGTGTATAGAGTCCTAATCACCAAAGCAAAGTTAATTCCAAAAGCATCACTCTACTGCAATGATTATTCTGTTTGCTCAGAACTGTCTAAAACAAAACTGAATGGAGTCTTGCCTTTTCCTAAGTTTGCAATATATCCTCCGAATTTCAGTTGTGGAACAGATGAGGAAGAACTGTAGAATATTATTTTATGAGCTATGTGAATGTTGAAAGGTTGAGAAATAATACAATTTTCCATTCTTCCAAAACATTGTCTTCTAATCAGACCAGCATTAAAAGTAGGACTTTTTACAAGTATTAAAAGGACTAAATTTAATGATATCTTGGGAGTTTGAAAAGTAAATGTAAAAACAACAGTTACAAGGAAATATGTACATTAGTAGATTTTTTTGGATCTGACAGCATGAAATGGCCCAGTCATCTTGAATATGGTATTCATTTGAAACTTTTATAACATTTGTTATCATCAAATCATTGCTTACAGTCTTATTTTATTTGTTTTTTAAATCTCCAAGTCATTTTGCTAAGTTGGGTCAGCTCCAGACTCAGTTTTAGAGGAAAGGAAAGTGAAAGAAAATGGGCTTGGGTAAATTGGCCAAAGTCACTTATGAAATGTGTGGCAGATCAAGAAAAACATGTTCAGCTTCATCCACAGGATGATGTTAGCTTCTGTGTTTGCTGGGTACATCTGCTCTTCTGCAGACCTCCTTGTCTGAGGATTGGTAATAGAGAAGTACTATGTAGATGAACTCGTGCTGCAGAAAGGAGGAAGAGTTAAGTTTCATTTTTCAGGTTTCTGAATCACAGTTTGAGTTTCACTTTTCAGTTTCCTAAATCAAAGTTTGAGTTTCATTTTTCAGACCTGAAACAGAACTTGAGTTTCATTTTTCGGTTTCCTTCACAATCTATTATTTGGCTCAAAAACATCTTGGGAAAGGAAGTCCTACCTTCCCTTTTGCCATCTGATGCTGAGCAAAGTTCAAATATATATTTCCCTGTATACTTTTACCCCACTTGATGCCTCTGTTGCCTGTGACCTAATTGTTTAGAGCAGAAAGTCAGATAGTATACTAAGCATCTTATAAACATTTAATCTTTACAGCAACCCAGATAGTGAGGCTTAGAGAAAGTATAAAACTTAGCCAAAGTTGTACAGTAGGGAAGTCCCTAGACCAAGATTTGAATCAGGTCTGTTTGGCTATGAAACTCATGCTTTCACTATTGTTTGGTATTGGCAAGAGACTGAGAAAATGAGATGATCTTTTTGAGCCCCTGAAATAATCCCAGCTTATGAAGATTAAATGAGTAATTATTTTCTGTCATGTATGAGGCACTCAACAAATGTTTATTCCCTTTGTTCTTTTTGTACCCTCTGAAAAAATAGTATTTTCATAATGTATACAGCAACCATAGTTATCTATTTTATATTTATTAACATGACTTGGTAGGAAACCTTTTATCTCTCTGAATAAAACCTAAGCTCCTTAGTTGTTTTGGAAAATAAGAGTATGTTCATATTGTTGTACTATTGGATTTTCTTGCATTTTGATTTTTATGTTTGCCCCAAATCCCCGTTGTGTTTAGGACCTATGGATGGAGAATTACCACCAAGAGCTAGAAATCAGGCCAATAACCCACCAGCCAATGCTCTCAGAGGAGGAACCTGCCAGCCCAGAAGGCATCCCAGGGCCAACAACCATCCTTTTCCTCATGGGCAAAGAGAAGAGAGGTTTGGGGCCATGGGCAGGAACCCACATCAGGGAAGGAGAAACCAGGAAGGGCATGCCAATGACGAGCCTAGAGGCCAAAGACATGGTCAGGAAAATGACACCAGGAGGAGAAATGGCAACCAGGAGGGAAGGAACCGCAGACCCCCACCACGATCTGATGAAAACTTCCAGCAGTGGCGGACCCCCCACCAAAAGCTTGCAGAACAGCCACAGCAGGTAAAGAAACTGGGCTACAAGTTCCTGGAAAGTCTTCTGCAGAAAGACTCCTCTGAGGTGGTCATCACCCTTGCCACATGTTCAGGACTGCAGGAACTCTTGTCTCATTCTTTTATGAAGTCCGACTTCCTTGAGCTCATCTGCCAGGTTCTTCGGAAGGCTTGCAGTTCCAAAATGGACCGCCACAGTGTTCTCCATATCCTGGGCATATTGAAGAATTCCAAATTCCTCAAAGTCTGCTTGCCAGCTTATGTGGTAGGGATGATCACTGAACCCCTCCCTGAAGTTCGAAACCAGTATCCAAAACACATTAGCAATATCATCTCCCTCCTCCAGGACCTTGTAAGTGTCTTCCCTGCCAGCTCTGTGCAGGAAACTTCCATGCTCATTTCTCTCTTGCCAGCTTCTCTTAATGCTTTGAGGGCCTCTGGTGTTAACATAGAAGAGGAGACAGAGAAGAACCTGGAAAAGGTCCAGACCATCATTGAACATCTGCAGGAAAAGAGGCGAGAGGGCACTTTAAAAGTGGACACCTACACTCTTGTGCAGCCCAAGGCAGAAGACCATGTTGAGAGCTACCGGACCATGCCCATTTACCCCACTTACAATGAAGTGCACTTGGATGAGAGGCCATTCCTTCGCCCCAACATTATTTCTGGAAGATATGACAGCACTGCTGTCTATCTAGATACCCACTTCAGACTCCTACGAGAGGATTTTGTCAGACCCCTACGAGAGGGCATTTTGGAACTTCTTCAAAGCTTTGAAGACCAAGGCCTGAGGAAGAGAAAGTTTGATGACATCCGAATCTACTTTGATACCAGGATTATCACCCCTGTGTGTTCATCGACAGGTATTGTCTACAAGGTGCAATTTGACACAAAACCACTGAAGTTTGTCCGCTGGCAGAACTCCAAGCGATTGCTCTATGGGTCCTTAGTGTGCATGTCCAAGGACAACTTTGAGACGTTTCTTTTTGCTACTGTGTCTAACCGGGAGCAGGAAGATCTCTGCCGAGGAATTGTCCAGCTCTCTTTCAATGAGCAGAGCCAACAGCTGCTTGCAGACGTCCAGCCCTCTGACTCTTTCCTCATGGTGGAGACAACCGCCTACTTTGAGGCCTATAGGCACGTCCTGGAAGGACTCCAGGAAGTCCAAGAGGAAGATGTCCCCTTCCAGAGGAACATCGTGGAGTGTGACTCTGATGTGAGGGAGCCAAGGTACTTGCTCATGGGGGGCAGATATGATTTCACTCCGTTAATAAAGAATCCCTCAGCCACTGGGGAACTTCTGAGGAATGACGAGGGCTTGAGACGTCCCAGAGTTAATGTCTTAGACCCCTGCCAGTGGCCCTCAAAAGAAGCCCTGAGGCTGGATGACTCCCAGATGGAAGCCTTGCAGTTTGCTCTCACAAGAGAACTGGCTATTATTCAAGGACCTCCTGGAACAGGTAAGATAAAATTTTTCACAGCACACATCTGCCCTAAGAGATAGGCAAGGGTGACTTGGACTCTTAAGTTTCTAGAATGTCTCAATTTAAGACATTCCCCTGAAATGGGCATCAAACTTGTTTAAAAAGTAGCTGCTCAAAAAATAAATAGGTAGAAATTTTTTTAAAAAGGAACTGCTCATAGTGATTTTCCAATGAGGACTTGTTGGTATACATGGTAATAGATCAAAATCACAAGGTTAGAAAAGACTTCTAAGGGGTCAGACTTAGGGAGATGCCTGACTTCTGTCTGCTTCATCAAAGGCTGTATTGATTTGCTTGATTTTATATAAATTTAAATAGTATCAACTATAAATACCCTGTGTGCCAAATACTACTGTCTATTTTTTGCATATGTTAACTCATTGCAAGGCTGTGAGGTAGAAGCCATTCCATGTTAATTAGATGAAAAAACTAAGGCAAAAAGGATTTGAATGATATGTTGATGCTCACACAGATGGCAATTGACAGACCTGAGACTCAGGCAGTTTAGAAGCTCCTGGCTCTGTCATCTACCTCATTGTACTTGTTTCTCTTGGAAATACACCTGCCTACCTCCTCCCTGACCTGTGTGCCACTCTAATCCTTCTCTGGAAGGATAGCTGCTATTAGCAGTTTGACGTACATCATTCCAGATGTTTTCCAAAGTTAAAACTGATATATCTTCATGTCTCTGAATGTATTTATATGTTTACATACATACCTGCATAGTTTTCCTATTTTTTAAATAACAAAAATGAGATTATGCTATATTTGTATATCTATATGGGTCTACAATTTATATATGTATGTATATAACTACATGTTAGGGATATTTTTACATTCTTTACACTACAGTCACATTTAGAAATGTACCTCACTCTTTTTACAACATGCCTGTATTCATGGTGTGAATGTACCATGTTGTGGTTTTTTTTGTGTTTTAGTTTCACAGACAGTGCTTATTAAGTATTCATATATCTATTTCTGTGTGTGTTTATCTTTGAGTACTCTGCTTATTACTTCTATAATGTTTTTCCTTAAGGTGGGAATTCACATTAATAGTTAGTAGGTACTGCTATATTACCCTCTCAAAAGAATATTAAAAAAACAATGGGAAGAGGTCCTTAAAAAATACCGATAAAACAATGGCAGCTCATGATAAGAAACTAATGTAACAAAATGCAAAGTAGTTACTGATGAGACACCCATATGATGGGAAAATATGCATAATTAAAGTAGTGCTTTCAGGACCTTAGAAGAAGAAAAGGATATACCAGTTTGTACTGCCACCAAGAATGAATTAGTGTTCCTATTTCCTTATATACTTTCCAGCATTGTTGTATGATATCAATCTTTTCTCATTAGCAGTTTTCCCTGATCTATGAGATTATAATTTTTGGCTCATTTTAATTTTAGTTTTATGTTTTAATTGAAAAGTTGGTTCAGATTTTTTTTTTTAATCCATGTCTTTCTCCCCTCACCATCCCACTTGGTTCTTTTATCTAAAGCAAATGATGTTATTGTCTTCCTATTTATCCTTCCTGAGATAGTCTATGAATATGCAAGCAAATGCATACTTATATTTATTTCCCCGACTATTTTTTTTTAACTCTGTGCTAGAAAACAGTTTGCATATTGCTTTGCTAACTTATAAAATATCTTGGTGATCCTTTCAGATTGGTGCACAAGTGGTATCCTGTTTATGAGTATGTAATATTCCATTGTATAGTTAGTTTATAATCTCTTTAACCAGTTCTCTATGGAAAGATTTACTAAAACAAACAATGTCAGTAAATAACCTTGTTTGTGAGTCATTTCACACAGAAGCAGAATATGTCCAGGGGAGAAATCCCTAACTGAATCAAACAATATGTGAATTTGTAATTTTAATAGGTAGTGCCAAATTGCCCTCTAGAAATGTATATCACGGTGGTTAATTTGTATTTCTTTAATCAAGAGTGACATTAAATATCCTTTCTTGTCTTTATTAGCTACTTATATACTGCTTCTATGGATTGCCTTTTTGTATTTGACATATTTCTATTGGATGGTTTCCCTTTCTTACTGATCTGTAGGAGCTGTTAGTATATTTAAAAAATGTTGTGTTCCAAATAACTTCCCCTAATATTATCATTTGAATTGGGATTCTTTAGCTCCAAGTATAGTAACAATTTAGTAATTTCACACTAGCTTTACACACATACATACACACACGCAGCTACTAAAAAAGAGCCTACCTGTGAATTTGAGGGGAGGTGACAGAGGGGTCATCTTGGAGGTAGAAATCCCCAAAAGTATCCATTCTAAGGGGAAGGAAGCAGTGGGAGAGAATGGGGTAAATACTGAATTATAAAGATTTTCTTTCCTCTGGAGGTCTCCTTATCCATCCAGGACTCCAAATTAAAAACATGGGAGTTACTCTTTTCTGTTCCCCGCCCCAGCCAAACCATTATCCTGTGGCAATCAAGTTTACCTCTGGAACGGCTCCCCAGTCTGCCTCCTTATCTCAGCTGCTGGAGCCAGGCCTTATCCTCCGTCACTCCCTGGAAGATGGAGGAACCTCCCAGCCAGTCCATTTCTATTCTCTCTTGCCCAGCCTTACTCAGTTAGCACTTGCCCAGAAGTGACAGGTAGAAGCCTCTTCTAGTCTCATTGAGTAGACCAGAATCCCAGTTGTTTTCTTGGTACCTTGTATTTCTCATTTCCCACATTTGTGATTTTTACATTTGTTTGTGTGATTATCTTTCTCTTCTGCAAGTCTGTAAGTTCCAGAAGATAAGAACCATGACTGTTTTGCTCACCATTGTATTTCTTGTACTTAACCCCATATCTAAGACCTATTTGGCACTCGATACATACTATATGAAGAAAAAGAAGCAAGAAATTGTCATTTATTTATCTATACTGAAAAGTATTCCGCTATACTGAATTTTTTTATTTTCTTGTATTACTCAGTATTGAGTACTTTTGAGGACAGTGGCTACCTTCTCAGCCTGACACAATATAAGAATTTAGCATTTACTAATGAGCCCATAACTCTAACTCCAATGTTGATTTCTGTGACTTTTTCCCTCCTAACACAAAGGCAAGTCTACTGTTGTATATTAAAAGCATTTCTAAATAATTCACCATGTGAGATTGGAAACAGTGTATTAGTATATGTCTGTCAGTAGAAAACTAGCTGAAAACAATGCCTTCCAGCTGTGAAAAATAAAGGATTCTTTTTCTATACTGACAGAGAACTGCCTCCAATTTTAGTAAGTGAAAAAAACAAGATATAGAACAGTGAAAATAGTCTGCTACTATTTGTATTTTAGAAAGGAAGGGGGAAGCTAGAAAAAGACTGTATATTCATTTTTGTTTGTGTATGCATAGAATGACTGTCTCTGAAAAGTTATGCAATAAACTAGTAATGTTGGTTGTTTCCAAGAGAGGAACTAGGTAGCTGGAGACATAAGAATGAAGAGAACATAATACAAAACCATTTGTGCTTCTAGGATTTTAAACCATCTCAGTGTATTGCCTTAAAATTTTAAATAATAATAACTTGCTATAAGTAATTAATTACTCCTTTTAGAAAGTCTCTTTAAGTTTTTTAACTCTCCTTTTTCCTTGTTTTTTAGGCAAAACTTATGTGGGTCTAAAAATTGTTCAGGCCCTTCTAACCAACGAGCCTGTTTGGCAAATTAGCATCCAGAAGTTCCCCATCTTGGTTGTGTGTTACACTAATCATGCTTTGGACCAGTTTCTGGAAGGTAATATCTGTAGGCAAACTTGTTCTCTGTTGAGAGTGCTCTGGTGGTCTATGGTTAGGATTATGGGCTTCACTGCCGTGGTGCAGGTTCATTCCCTGGTCAGGGAACTGAAATTCCACAAACCACACAGCACAGCTGAAAAAATAAACTTCTCTCTTAAGACATATATAGTTGAACCATGAGCGACGTCACTTGCTCTCTGTTGCACTTTGAATAAAGTCCACAGTCCTTGCTGAACATGACAGGAAAGGCTGTGTGCTGTCCGTGTGCTTGTGCTTGGTCGCTCAGTTGTGTCCGACTCTTTGTGACCCCGTGGGCTGTAGCCCACCAGGCTCCTCTGTCCATGGCGATTCTTCAGGCAAGAATACTGGAGTGGGTTGCATGCCCTCCTCTGTGTTGTCTGCTCCAGCCTAAGTCTGATGCTCTTGTCCTACCTCTTCCCTTGTTCTAATTCCAGCCACACTGATTGTCTACAATTTCTTGTCTTCTTCCAGCTTCTTCTTGGCCCATGCTGTCTCCTCTGCCTAGCATGTACTTTTTCTTTTCTTTTCTCTCTCAGTCTTGATGCATCCAGCCCAGATGGTTCCAGCTCATTCCTCAGGTCCTACTTCATATGGACTTTACTTCTTGCCCCAGGTCCTGTTGTATTTTTTCTTCTAAGACTTAATTGGCACATATGTATGTATCTCTACCCTGGACTATAAATGCTAAGAGCTTTGGTCCTATTTCTTTCTATATTCACAGATCCTGACACATTCTAGACACTCAAAAAATATTAATCACATTAATGAATGAATAAGTATTTATTTTTTCTTTGGAAAATAATGCTTAGACTATTATTTTCCACTCTTTTATATCCTTCTTTCATCTACATTAAATCTTCAGTATTCCTGGAGTCTCAGTTTAAATTAGATCCTCAAAAATTAGCTCCATACCCCACCCAACTAGTTAAGGTCCCCTGTTACACACTTTTATCATGTATTTGTAGTATTAAATTTTATTAAGTTAAAATGTTTACATGTCTTCTCTGGTAGACTGTGAATCATGAGAACAAATGAGGAACTGAGCCTGCGTTTTGACTACTTTAGCTTCCAAACCTAGCCTGGTACATAATAAGCAATCAGCAAATATCTATAGAGTGAGTAATAGAGAGCATTTACTAATGCTTACTTTGGGCCAGGCCCCCTCTAGAAGCTAGAAAGATACTCTCTCGTTTATCCAGGCTATAGCCCTATAGGGAAAGTATTACTGTCTTCAAGTCACAGACAAAGAAACTGAGGCTCAAGTTAAGTGACCTGCCCCAGGTAAGATAGCAGTAAGTGGTAAAGATAAGACTTGGGTCCCCAGGTGTCTGAGTCTAAAGCCTTTGCACTGAAGCATCACACTTTACTGCTCTGCAGGTCACGTCATCTCTGGGGCCTTCTTGTTCACTGGTAGGGTAGATTTCCTGTAAATACCAGTTTGTACCCTTAGGGACCAGCTGCACCAACATCCCAGACACATGCAGCTCTTACCCAGGAGAATCCAGCATAGCTCCTCTTAACTCTGCCCGTGCTCCACTTTGCTCCTTAGGCATCTACAAGTGTCAAAAGACCAGCATTGTGCGGGTAGGTGGAAGGAGCAACAGTGAAATCCTGAAGCAGTTCACCCTGAGGGAGCTGCGGAACAAGCGGGAATTCCGCCGCAACCTCCCTATGCACCTCCGAAGGGCCTACATGAGTGTAAGTCCCAGCTTCGGAGATCTGAGGTTGCTCAAGGGAGAACCAACCAAGACAGCAGTGGCTTTGTGGGTGGGCAGGCCAGGGGAAATAGGGAAGCTCCACAAACCTGGGAACAACCCAGGTTCTTTCCAGCATTCCATTAATCCTATGGTGGGATCTTTGCCCTCGTAGTCCAAGATGGAGAAAGGACAAAAAAGGGCACACCACCCCTCCCAGCCCCTGCCAGGACCTTAAAGCTACTTCCCCCAAACCACCCATAACCTTTCTTCCAGCCTGTTGGCCAGATAAATATCATCTTCTAGCTGGGCAGTGTTGTGCCCAACCAAAACTCTGAATTCTTACTACTAAGGGAAAGAGAAGTCTCCACCATGGTATACTTGGTCTATTTTCCTGTTGTATTATTTGTTTCCTTTTCTTCCTAGTGGTAGGAGGCTTTTAGACATTTTAGATACTAATCCTCTGGTTTTAAGACTAGCTGTTCCTGTGTTACCTTTGTTTTCCCTCAAGGCAGAGACTGAGTTCTGCTGAGCATGATGACATACTTCCTCATCCACTTATTTCCCTCTGCTCTTGGTAGATCGTGACACAAATGAAGGAGTCAGAGCAAGAACTGCATGAAGGGGCCCAGACTCTGGAGTGTACCATGCGTGGGGTACTACAGGAACAGCATCTGGAAAAGTTTATCTCTCCCCAGCACTGGAAAAGCCTGATGAATGGACCAAACCAGGTAGAGGGGTCATCCCGTGGAGTACAAGCATCTCTCGTCCAGTATTGGGAGGGAGCCTCCAGCAGAAGTAGCAGTCAAAGTATTAGCTATAATCTGCTATGATTCTGCTGTGATGTGAAAAGTTCCTTCTCGGGAGAAAAGTCACCTGAATATACTAGTCAAAAATAAGGCTCTAGAGCCAGTCTGCTGGATATGAATCTTGATTTTGCTCTAGGCGACTTAATTTTTTTTGTTGCTGTTACCTCTTTTATAAAGGGGGATAGAGACTTCCCTGGTGGTCCAGTGGTTCAGACTCTGAGCTTCCACTTCAGGGGGCATGGGTTTGATCCCTGGTTGGGGAACTAAGATCCCACATGCCATGAAGCGCAGCAAAAAACAAAAAACACACACACTTGGGGACCATATTTAGTTGAACTATGTGAAATTGCCAGTATTTGTAAATTTAACTTGCAAAAAGGCAGTCTTTTACAGATCAACTTAATTCTTATAGGATTGTTATTGGACAAGCAAGTTAATATCTGTAAACCTCTTAACTTAATAAGTGTGCTCGAAATATTTGTTAAATGAAACCAAATCATGGCAAGGCAACCTAGCACGTGTAGAAGGCCTGGGACTTGACAGACCTGTCACACAGACTGACTGTGTGACTTGAGCTCGTGTGATCCTCAGGGCCCTCAGCAGTCAACAAAAATAAGAATAATGCCTGCATTCAAAGGATATTACAAGAAGTATCTGATGTACTCTGTGAATTTTTTTTTTCTCTTTTGGCTGTGCCACGCAGCGTGCAGGGATCTTAGTTCCCCAACCAAGGATTTATCTTGTCCCTCCTGAAGTTGAAGCGTGGAGTATTAACCACCAGACCACCAGGGCAGTCCATGATGCAATCTCTGTAAAGTGGGTGGCTAGGAATCCAGTGAAATGGTAGCTCTACTATCAGTGGGTTGGCATTTCCAGGGTTACAAACCCAAAAACTTTAAAAAAGGTCAGTCAGGTCGTGTGAATGACTGAAGCAGGCTAGTTAACTGTGTTGTTAAGTAGTGAGGACTGAGACAAACCGGAAAAGGCGTGGCAACAGCGCTCTTCAGCCATTTGTTGCCTTTTAGGAACACAGGTTCATTGCCCCCATAGCTCCTGATTTTGTCAAAAGAAGCAGAAAAATTTTGTTTTTAAAATTCTGTACAAGTTCTATTAACAGACCCAGTTGCCCAAACATTGCATTTTTAAGAGAGTTCTAGGGGAATTACCTTTTGACCTCTTGAGAAGACCTTTCCTTCATACTGAGTTGTCACAGAATTCTCATTGACTAATAATTCTTCTTTCCTCAGGATAGTGAATGGGTTTGCTTCCGGGGTCGGAAACATTCCATGATGTTGGAGTTTCTCGGGCTGGGTGTTGGTTCTTTCACCCAAAGTGTTGCTCCAGCAGCACCTGAAAATACAGGTAAGAAGTGGATGTGTGCCTAGAGTCACACCTTATGGTGGACTGTGGTTAAGACGAGAAGAGCAAGACCTTATAGTAATGCCCAGAATTTATAAAGAGCCATAATCAATCAAAAAAGACCAATAAAAGCTTAATAGGGAAACAAATAAAAGACTTTTAAAGAAGCATATCACAAAATCTTCATGGTCAATAAACATGAAAAGTGCTCACTAGAAACAAGAGGAATTAAAACTACAATAATATACTATTACACACCTACTAGACTGGCAAAAATTAAAATGTTTGATATAATCCCACACTGATAAGAATGTGAGCAGCGGGAACTCTGATATGATACTAGTGGAAGTATTGATTGGCAGATCCACATAAGGAACTCAAATGTCCATCCACATTTGTACAACAGATGGATCAATTACCGTCTATTCAGATAATCGATACAACTGTGAAAAGGAATGAATTACAGCATATACAGCAATATGATATGACTCTCAGAAACATACTGAATGTAAAAAGCAAGTTACAAGAAAATATATTCAATGTGATTTCATTTCTTTAGAGCTCAGAAAAGTCAAAGCTAGATAATGCATTATTTGAAGATATGTATTCATTATATCCTAGAGAAGGGAATGGCAACCCACTCCAGTATTCTTGTCTGGAGAATTCCATGGACGGAAGAGCTATGGAGTTGAAAAGAGTCGGACACAACTGAGCGACTAACACACGTACACACATACATTATATATGTGGTATCATCGACTCAATGGCCATGAGTTTGAGAAAACTCTGGGACATAGTGAAGGACAGGGGTACCTGGTGTGCTGCAGTCCATGGGGTCACAGAGAGTTGGATACTTTTGAGTGACTGAACAACAACATATATATGGTAAAGTTAAAAGGGAGGAATAAGTAATAAAAAATTCAAGTTAGTACAGCTCACAAATGTCTTCAAAGAAATTGGTAACTTTCTGCTTCTTAAGTTGGGTGGAAGATACCTGGATGTTCATTTTATATATTTTTATTATCATTTAAATTGCACGTTTATGTTGTATACTTTCCTTTGTATATGTATTGACATAAGTAAGATCTCCCTTAAAAAGGCATACATTCATGTGATTTTCTAAATGTAACAAAAATGTGGGGAAGGAAATGTGTCTTTCTCCCCTTCATTCCTCCTGTGTTTCTCTCAGCGGAGGTGACCATTTAGACCTTGGGAATGTCCCCACGCATCTAAGCTCTTGTAGGTACCCTTCTTTACCCTTTGACGTTAAGACTCTCCATCCATGTCCTGCCTGCTGTCCTCTCTTAGCCCAAGCAGAAAGGGAGGAGGAGGAGGAGGAAGGGGAAGAAGATGGTTCACTGATTGAGATCGCAGAGGAGGCTGACCTGATCCAGGCAGACCGGATGATTGAGGAGGAAGAGCCGGCGCGGCCCCGGCGGCGGAGGAAGGAAGAGAACGGGGCAATCCAGGAGCTGGCGGAAGTACTCCTGGCCATGAGGCTAGACAACCATGGCCCCGGGATGGCAGCCGGGCAGGAGCAGGCTACAGGAGAGTGGGAGGTAACTCACTTCCTCACAGCCCCCGAAAGCCCTAACAGAGTGGGAAAGGGGAGTTCAGTTATTACCACCAGGGGATTGTGGGTTAAACTCCCGAAACAGACCTGAGAGCATCTGTCCTGACCTGATTTTCACCTTCTTCTGTTGCACTATATTCACTTCATCCTCATAATTAGCTTAATTTACCCTGTTACAGGGCTTCCCTTATGACTCAGCTAATAAAGACTCTGCCTGCAGTGCAGGAGACCTGGGTTTGATCCCTGGGTTGAGAAGATCCCCTGGAGAAGGGAAAGACTACCCACTCTAGTATTCTGGCCTGGAGAATTCCAGGGACTGTATAGTCCAGTGGGTCACAAAGAGTCAGATACAAATGAGTGACTTTCATTTCCCCCTCTTACAACCTAATCCTTGTATAAGATAGGTCCCGTTTTCAAGGGTATAGAAATTACGGCCTTTTAGAGGGGTCCTGCCGATAAATGCTAACTTAGAAAAACAGGAAGCAGGTAGCCAAGGACTTCTCTTGAACTTCTAGAGAAATGTAGCATATATGAGTCAGATCAGACACTGATGGTCTTAGTGCTTGGTGCTTTTATAGATAGTCTCAACAGCAAACCAGCCCGAGCATTAGGATTTTAGAGGATTCAAGTAAAACAGAATGAAGTAAGCTGTATAGACTGAATGGAACGTTTCTCCTTCATTCACTTTGAAATTTCTTATTTCTCTTAGAGCCAGAATAGTATAAATGCCCAGACTTTCTGTCTTCTCCTTCCTTTGATAGAACCCTGGGGTCCTCAGAATTTACCGTGTGTTACTATGACAATAGAGCACTGAACCCTACTGATGATCTAAGGGACTTTGAGGGCAGGTTTTTACTGAATGCAGTGTTCTCCAGTCTGCTGGCTTTGAGCCTGATTTCCTAGTTCAGTTCAGCGTCTCTATGTGAGGCACAGAATCACGATCACAATACTTAGAAGCATGGATTGGCACATCTCTCTGCCCTGTGGCCTTAGGAGGAGTTTAATTTTTTGGTTTTGAAATAGAGGGGAGTCCATAGTATTGTGACATCTATCTGGCATGCTAGTCCTTCTAAAGGCTCATGACCTCAGATTCTGACAGAGCCAAGGAAGAATATTTTCTCCTAAAGGGTGCTTTTCACCCACATGTTTAAGATACTATCTTGATATAATGGCATTAAGACCATCTTAGCAGGATTTGTATAGCATTTAATGAGAGAGATGTACCTCCACTATTGTCGTGTTTTAGGAATAAGAAGCAGACTGTGGTCAAAAGATGCTCAGTAGTAACCAGTTTACCAGCACTCTTCTAAAGTGCTTTCCATGTATTTTACTGCTTCAGTCAATCCAGCAACTCTGTGAAGAGGCACTGTTATTATTCCCATTTTATAGAAGGGAAGGCTGAGGCACATAGAGGTTCAGTATGTTACTGTAGGTCCCACAAATAATAAGTAGTAGATGGGACTTAGAACCCAGACAAACTGGCTCCAGAGCACTCATTTAGCAATGAAATATCTGTGGGGAGAGTGTGGAACATTTAAGAGATGTTCATCAGAGATGACAGTTCCATTTTTCAGTGTGCTCTGGCCCCCATCTTAGAACCAGGCCCATCTCTGCTCCATGACTCTGACTGGTATTGATATCTGCAGACCCAGCGCAGCCAGAAAAAGAGAATGAAGAAGAAAGTGAAGGCTGAGCTTCGCAAGCTGAACACCATGACTGAGGCTGAGGCCAATAAAATCCAGGATGTTTGGCAACTGGACCTCAATTCTCGCTGGCAGCTTTACAGGTATGGTGCCTGTCCCCATCCTCACCGCCACCCCCACCCCCAGCCAGCCCATGTAATTTCCCCAGGGTGTCCCTTTCCCGTTTCTAGAATATAAGCCCTTCAAATCCTCAACATTAGTGCTAACTGATGATGGATCGAGCACTCCCGATGATCTGAGTGCTGGATGCAGCCATGGGATAGAATAGACACACACGGCTCTACCCTGTGGGGTTTGTGTGTAGAGTCTAACCAGGAAAACAAATTAGTTTGTTCCACAAATAAAAAGTTACAAATAGGCATCACCACTGAGAAAGAAAGACCAAGGAGCTAAGAATATTAACATGGGAGCTGAGCTGGTCTGAGCTATCCAGGAAAGTGACACTGGAGGCAAGATCTGAAAGATGAGTAGCCCTTATTAAGGCCAGTTGGGAAGGGGAGCAGATGAGCTTGTGAGGACCACATGCATAAAGGCCTCCAGATGGGAGGGAGCATGTTTGTTTGAGAAACTGAAAGAAGGCAACCACCACAGCTGTGGCTCAGACAAATGGAAAGTGAGGCCAGAGAGGGAGGCAGGGGCCAAGTTGTGCAGGGCCTCTTAGGGCTGAAGAGGACTGTTGGAAGGTTTTATAGCAAGAGTGCTGATATAATCTGTTTTACTTATGGAGAATTGGGGGAGGAGGGGGGAAGGGGCTTGGCAGGAATGGAGTAGGGACAATTTGTGAGAAATTCTTCTTGAAGCTTTTAAAGTTCCTGACTCTTGTCCAGTTATTAGCATCTGTTCTTTATCCCCCGCCTTCCTTAGTTCCTGACCACTTACATACATCTCTCTGCACATCTCTTTTGTTGGGCAGGACTCTCAGGTCCCTGCACATCTGGGTCTTGTCTTCTTTCTCTGTGGCATGTAACCTCCTCTAGGGTGTAGGTTCCACTTATGCACAGGGCACACTGAGGGGGTTCCACCACTTCTCAAAGAGCATGTGGCTTCCTATCATTCTTCACATTCTTCAGGCTGTGGCTCCAGATGTACCAGGCTGACACCCGCCGAAAGATCCTCAACTATGAACGCCAGTACCGCACGTCAGCAGAGAGAATGGCTGAGCTGAGACTCCAGGAAGACCTGCACATCCTGAAAGATGCCCAGATTGTAGGAATGACAACCACAGGTAAGAAAGCACGGAGTTCACTCTTGGTGCCAAATGCCTATCAGATTATCTGGGACAGGTAAAGAGAAACTTCTTTAGTAGGTTAGAGGAAAATACCATGAAGAGCTCTTGAGAGCAAGCTCTGTTTTGGATTCTCTTGGTGATATTCACCCTCTTGCTTCCATTGCATTTGGAACTTCAGCAGCTGATGATTCCAGTGCCAAGGTTCCAAACACAGTGAAAGCAAGTGCTCAGCAGTGATGGCATGGGGACACTGCTGGTCTGGAGACTGTCCAGCAGCACTCATTCTCGTCCAGTGGTCCCCAGAGCCCTAGGTGGACAGGAGGACTCAGCTGGAACAGACCCAGGTTCAGGGTGCACCAGTCCAGAAGCCAGTGACACAGGGAGTCCAGTACATCCACTCAGAGGAGTCTCTTCTCTTGACTCAAGGTGCTGCCAAATACCGCCAGATCCTGCAGAAGGTGGAGCCCCGGATCGTCATTGTGGAAGAGGCTGCAGAGGTCCTTGAGGCCCACACCATTGCCACACTGAGCAAAGCTTGCCAGCACCTCATTCTGATTGGGGACCACCAGCAGGTAGGCCTGGGCCCTCTCGAAGATGAACTGACTCTCTGCAGGGGTGGAATCAGACAGGAAGACCCTGGCCTCTGCTTCCTTCCTCCATCCTCAGGCTTGTTGGTGGCTTTCTGTGATTCCTCTTTGCCTCACCTCCCATGTCCAGTGTAAGAGCAGGTCCTCTTAGATTTGGGGCGTATTTTAGAGGTAGCGTCATCTATTCCATCTGGCCTCTTTGCCGTTTTTAATTTACCTTGGCATTTTAAGTGGACTGTTAAAACAGCATGCTCCCCATCCCACTGGTTCCGTTTTTTGCCATGCTGTAATCCATTCCTCATAAAGGAACCAAAGTGAATTTTTTTAAAAAACTCAAATCAGGTCATGTTACTCCCCAGCTTAAAACCCTTCAGTGGATACCCATTGAACTTAATATAAAAATCAAGCATCTTAAAGTGGCCTACAAAGACCTATATTCTCAGGGTACAGCCTGTTTCTCTGACCTCACCTCACACCACCATCTGTCTCATTTGCTCACTATGTTCCCAACTCCTATCCTTTCTGTTTCCTCTTATGGCTTCCTTTTTGAATGACTAACAACTTCCTCCATGCTGGTGTCAACTCAGATGTCACTCTTCAGGGAGATATATGTAAAGAACCTCCACCCCCAGGCATTCTGTCACATCACCCTTATTTCTTGGCTTCATGGTCTTTGTCATTCTTTGCCCCTAGCCTGTTAACATCTAAAGCCGAGCCTGGAACCCAGAAATCACTTGAAAAACATTTGATAGGTGGGTGGATGGGTGGATGGTTAACATTACATTTTCAGTGGACAATCCTCAGCCATGTTTCTCTTCAGCTGCGCCCCAGCGCCAATGTGTATGACCTGGCCAAGAATTTCAACCTGGAGGTGTCCCTCTTTGAACGGCTGGTGAAAGTAAACATTCCTTTTGTCCGTCTGAATTACCAGGTGAGAAGCTAGATCTTCATTATTACCAAATGTCCAGGTGAAGGCTCCTGGCAGCCTGCCAACTGCCAATAAGAAAGGGTTCATAAAATAAAGCTAGTTTAGCAATGAAATGACTCTGTCTGATTTTGTTTTCTGTTTTAAAATAACACAAGACCAGCCGTGGTGAGTTTGTGTCAGATGAAGACGCTGTTTCTCTTCTCTTTTCTCCCTGTTCATTTCAAATGTCATCTCCCCAGATTTTCCACTAGCAACTTTGTCTTTAAAACTGTCCATTTATTCTCTGCCCATGTGTTTAATGACAGACGTGTCTTGTTTCAGCACCGCATGCGTCCTGAAATTGCCCGGCTTTTGACCCCTCACATTTACCAGGATCTGGAAAACCATCCTTCTGTTCTCAAATATGAGAAGATTAAGGTGAATCTGCTTTACCTGATCTTTCTCTGATGCTGTAAGCAACCTAGGAGGTTATCTTTTTCTTACGACGAAAAGGGGCTTTCAGAGGGGTATACAGCCAGCTTTCTAAAAAGCTAGCTATTGGGAATTACCTGGCAGTCCAGTGGTTAGGACTTGGTGCTTTCACTGCCAGGGCCCAGATTCTATCCCTGATCAGGGTACCAAGATCCCACAAGCCAAGCGGCGGCAAAAACAAAGCAAAACAAACAAACCAAAAACCCCAAACAGTAAAAAGCTAGTTATTAAGAAGAGGAGTGGTACAGAGGTTGAGAACACGGACCTGGGTTTTGGAATCCCAGCTCTGCCATTTAGTAGCTGTGTAGCCTTTACCAAATTATATACCAGTTCTAAGGGTAAGGGTCTTCTGTACAGTAGAATAATGGTTGCTGCCTGATCGCATTACCATATTGCAGGAGATAATGTATATAAAGCACTCAGCACAGCAGATGCTCATAAATTAAAGATTGTGGTATGGAGTATACAGAAGCCTTCTAAGGTTCCTCCCTGGAACAGGGCCAGTGGCCAGCACACATGAAGCTAGAAAAAGCTGCCATGAGTAAACCTAACGTGTCTTCTTTTTCTTTCCAGGGGGTCTCTTCCAACCTTTTCTTTGTAGAACACACCTTTCCTGAACAGGAAATCCAAGAAGGCAGAAGCCACCAGAACCAGCACGAGGCTCGCTTTGTGGTAGAGCTGTGCAAGTACTTCCTGTGCCAGGAGTACCTGCCCTCCCAGATCACCATACTCACCACCTACACCGGGCAGCTCTTCTGCCTGCGCAAACTCATGCCTGCCAAGACCTTCGCGGGTGTCAAGGTCCACGTGGTGGACAAATACCAAGGGGAGGAGAATGACATCATCCTCCTCTCCCTAGTACGCAGCAACCAGGAAGGCAAGGTGGGTTTTCTCCAGATATCCAACCGCATCTGTGTGGCCTTGTCCCGCGCCAAGAAGGGCATGTACTGCATTGGGAACATGCAGATGTTGGCCAAGGTGCCCCTGTGGAGCAAGATCATCCACACCCTTCGAGAGAATGATCAAATCGGCTGCACCCTCCGGCTCTGCTGCCAGAACCACCCCGATACCTACACTTTAGTATCCAAAGCTTCTGACTTCCAAAAAGTGCCCGAAGGAGGCTGCAGCCTACCCTGTGAGTTCCGGCTGGGCTGCGGGCATGTCTGCACTCGTGCCTGCCACCCCTATGACTCCTCACACAAGGAGTTCCAGTGCATGAAGCCATGCCAGAAGGTGATCTGCCAAGATGGGCATCGGTGCCCTCTTGTCTGCTTCCAGGAGTGTCAGCCTTGTCAGGTGAAGGTACCCAAAACCATTCTTCGGTGCGGCCATAAACAAATGGTCCCGTGTTCTGTGCCTGAGTCAGATTTCTGCTGCCAGGAGCCTTGCCCCAAGGTCCTAAAATGTGGGCACAGGTGCAGCCACCCATGTGGTGAAGACTGTGTGTGGCTGTGTTCAGAAATGGTCACCGTGACGCTCAAGTGTGGGCACAGACAACAGATGAAGTGTGGCAACGTGGAGGACCTCAAGCATGGCCTGCCAGTGCAGTGCACCACCAAGTGTGGTAGCATCTTGGACTGTGGGCATCCGTGTCCCGGCTCCTGCCACAGCTGCTTCGAAGGGCGCTTCCATGAGCGCTGTCAGCAGCCCTGCAAGCGCCTGCTCATCTGTTCACACAAGTGCCAGGAGCCCTGCACTGGCGAGTGTCCACCCTGCCAGCGGACCTGTCAGAACCGCTGCGTCCACAGCCAGTGCAAGAAGAAGTGTGGGGAACTGTGTACTCCCTGCATGGAACCCTGCATCTGGCGCTGCCGGCACTACCAGTGCACCAGACTCTGCTCTGAGCCCTGTAACCGACCGCCATGCTACGTGCCTTGTACCAAGCTGCTGGCCTGTGGCCACCCGTGCATTGGTTTGTGTGGGGAACCATGCCCCAAGAAGTGCCGTGTCTGCCACCAGGAAGAAGTCACCCAGATCTTCTTTGGCTCTGAGGATGAGCCAGATGCTCGCTTTGTACAGCTGGAAGACTGCAGCCACATCTTTGAAGTGCAAGCCCTAGACCGCTACATGAACGAGCAGGGTGACGAAGTTGCCATCAAGTTGAAGGTCTGCCCTATCTGCCAGGTGCCCATCCGCAAAAATCTGAGATACGGAACCAGCCTCAAACAGCGCCTGGAAGAGATTGAAGTTGTTAAGGAAAAGATCTTGGGCTCAGCAGGGGAGATCGCAGTCAGCCAGGAGCGACTTAAGGCCCTACTGGAGGAGAAGAACCTCCTCTGCCAGGTGCTCCCGGAAGATTTCCTGAAGTTGGAAGAGAAGCTGGCCCAGAAAAATCTGTCAGTGAAGGACCTGGGCCTTGTTGAGAATTGTATCAGCTTCTATGACCACCTGGCTGGCTTATATGATTCCCTGAAAAAAGTGCATGTCTTAGAGCAAGAGAAAGTGAGGACTCGATTAGACCAGGTTCACGAATGGCTTGCCAAGAAGCGTTTGAGCTTCAGCAGTCAGGAGTTGGATGACCTCCAAAGTGAAATCCAGAGGCTCAGATACCTGGTGAACCTCCTGACCCTCTGCAAGATGGCCGAGAGGAAGGTGAGAGGCAGTGTCGCTGAAGAGATCAGCACTGTCCGGAACATCCTTGAGAGAACATGTAAGTTCACCGAGAAGGATGCAGAGCTTGTGCAGAGAAAGATGGAAGCTCTGAAAGCCGCTCTCCCCTGCTCTGGCCTGGGCATCTCAGAGGAAGAGCGAGTGCAGATAGTCAAAGCCATGGGTTACCGTCGTGGCCATTGGTTCAAGTGCCCCAATGGCCACATCTATGTGATTGGCGACTGTGGGGGAGCCATGCAGAGGGCCAAGTGCCCTGAGTGTCAGGAGGTGATCGGGGGGGCAAACCACACGCTGGAAAGAAGCAATCAGCTTGCTTCTGAGATGGATGGAGCCCAGCACCCTGCCTGGTCTGACACAGCCAACAACATGATGAACTATGAGGAGCTCCAGAGGATGATGTAGGAAGGTGGCAGCCCACTGCCTTTTGCCCTGGCCACCACAAGGCTGGGCCAGCTCCCTGCCGAAGGAACTGAAGGTTGTTTTTTATTATTGTCTTTTAGTCTTAGCACCTGTTTAAGGAGCCACTTTTAGGGCTTGCCCACATTTGTTTCTAGATTTACTCCTGCGCTAGAGTAAGCACTTTATCTCCAGAACTGAGAGCAAAGTTAACAGATGTCTCTTCTTTTTCTCTCCTACAAGTTAGTGGACAGACTGCCTGGAGCATGTTTGGGCTTCCACCCAGGGCTGTCTATAGTGTCTCTGGGTCCTGACTCAGTCAGATGTTCTTTCTCTGCAGTGCTCCAGAGGCAGATACGAGCTCAGTGAAGCAGACTCATTCTAAATTGCCAGGCCCTAACTTGCAGGCTGACTTCTGCTCTAATAAACAGAGGCCCAGAGACACTGTTGTTTGTTTGTGAATTATCATTCCAAGGAGCTCAAGAACCCCTCCTCTTCTCCTTGGGCACCTTTGTTCCAGGAGAGGGAGGCATGTGATGAGACAAGAGACTTTTCGGACCAATCATGACCCAGTTACATATTCACTGAGAGTGGGGGAAGGTGTGACCCCACAGCTGGGGGCTTGTGCAGCAGGCCTAGGCTAAGGAGTCACCCCCGTACCCTTCCTGTGACTTGCACTTTGGGATGGTGGAGGTTACTTTACCTGTAGTAGGGGAGGTTCAGTAGCTGTGCTGGTTCCCCAGGGCCTTGAGTGGAACTGGACTCTGATTTGGTACCAGAAGCACCTATCCAAAGTGTGACCCTTTGTCCCAACACCCTCTATTGCAGCTTTTACCTGGGCAGGGTTAGCATGCCAGTGGCTTCTGCAGGTCCCAGGTCCATACCAGAAGCCAGCCCCTGGCCTGCTGCCTGAATACATACTCCCTCAGTCCAGTGTTCCCTGTAACGGACACTTAGGCATCTCAGGTCTTTCTAATGTTGGCAAGAAAACATCCCTTTGCTATGTATACATTTCCTTTTTTGTCTTTACTATGCACTTTAGCCTATAAAGCCAATTAATAAAAACAATGATTGCGAAAACCAGTGGTCTGTGTTTGTCCTCCTCCACTGTTAGCAGCTCAGGCAACTTGAGGCGGTAAGGACGGGGACGGCTGCACTGCCTGCAAGGAAGCCCTTCATCTTCTGCAGAAGAGGCTTTGTTTTTTGTTGTTGCTGTTGCTGTTTTTGGCTTGTAAGTCATTTTTACTCTTGGTAAAAAGAAAAATTTTCAACTTGTACAAAAAGTCATACCTGAAGTTTCCTTCCCCAGCGGCAATCCTAACAGCTTCATGAGTCTTCCCAGAGATAATACCATACATGTGTAATATCTAAGCCTTTAAATAGATATTATCCTGGAATGTGAAGTCAAGCGGGCCTTAGAAAGCATCACTATGAACAAAGCTAGTGGAGGTGATGGAATTCCAATTGAGCTATTTCAAATCCTGAAAGATGATGCTGTGAAAGTGCTGCACTCAATATGCCAGCAAATTTGGAAAACTCAGCAGTGGCCACAGGACTGGAAAAGGTCAGTTTTCATTCCAATCCCAAAGAAAGGCAATGCCAAAGAATGCTCAAATTACCGCACAATTGCACTCACTCATCTCACACACTAGTAAAGTAATGCTCAAAATTCTCCAAGCCAGGCTTCAGCAATACGTGAACCATGAACTTCCAAATGTTCAAGCTGGTTTTAGAAAAGGCAGAGGAACCAGAGATCAAATTGCCAACATCCGTTGGATCATGGAAAAAGCACGAGTTCCAGAAAAACATCTATTTCTGCTTTACTGACTATGCCAAAGCCTTTGACTGTGTGGATCACAATAAACTGTGGAAAATTCTGAAAGAGATGGGAATACCAGACCACCTGACCTGCCTCTTGAGAAACCTGTATGCAGGTCAGGAAGCAACAGTTTGAACTGGACATGGAACAGACTGGTTCCAAATAGGAAAAGGAGTACGTCAAGGCTGTATATTGTCACCCTGCTTATTTAACTTCTATGCAGAGTACATCATGAGAAACGCTGGACTGGAAGAAGCACAAGCTGGAATCAAGATTGCCAGGAGAAACATCAATAACCCCAGATAGGCAGATGACACCACCCTTAAGGCAGAAAGTGAAGAGGAACTCAAAAGCCTCTTGATGAAAGTGAAAGTGGAGAGTGAAAAAGTTGGCTTAAAGCTCAACATTCAGAAAACGAAGATCATGGCATCCGGTCCCATCACTTCATGGCAAATAGATGCGGAAACAGTGTCAGACTTTATTTTGGGGGGCTCCAAAATCACTGCAGATGGTGACTGCAGCCATGAAATTAAAAGACGCTTACTCCTTGGAAGAAAAGTTATGACCAACCTTGATAGCATATTGAAAAGCAAAGACATTACTTTGCCAACAAAAGTCCGTCTAGTCAAGGCTGTGGTTTTTCCAGTGGTCATGTATGGATGTGAGAGTTGGACTGTGAAGAAAGCTGAGCGCTGAAGAATGGATGCTTTTGAACTGTGGTGTTGGAGAAGACTCTTGAGAGTCCCATGGACTGCAAGGAGATCCAACCAGTCCATTCTAAAGGAGATCAGCCCTGGGTGTTCTTTGGAAGGACTGATGCTAAAGCTGAAACTCCAGTACTTTGGCCACCTCATGTGAAGAGTTGACTCATTGGAAAAAACTCTGATGCTGGGAGGAATTGGGGGCAGGAGGAGAAGGGGATGACAGAGGATGAGATGGCTGGATGGCATCACCGACTTGATGGATGTGAGTCTGAGTGAACTCCGGGAGTTGGTGATGGACAGGGAGGCCTGGCGTGCTGCGATTCATGAGGTTGCAAAGAGTCAGACACAACTGAGTGACGGAACTGAACTGAAGCCTTTAAAATGTGCACTTTCCTAACAATCTAACTTGGGGTTTTTTCTGTAAGCACATGAAAATGTTGAGTCTGGGATTTTCCTGGTGGTCCAGTGTTTAAGACTCTGCGCTTCCACTCCATGGGGTCCAGGTTCAATGCCTGGTCTCCATCTTGTGTGGGGGCCATTATTTACTGAACTGGGACCCTCTTGGCAACTTTTAAGTGAAGCCTAAATGAATAGCATTGATCATAATCTAACACTGAGGGTATGTGCTACTGAATAACTAATTATAACTTGAAATTATATATGACAAACTACAATCAGAATTTTTCCCTGGCTTTATCTAATTGTCAAAGGGAACTGTGATTCAGAAAAGGAAAAGAACCATCTTTCTACAGGGTACAGGTTGTTTTTTACAACAAAGAGTTAATTTATCTAGTATTCTTTCTGTTCCCTTTGAGCATCCATCTCTCCAGTACCATTTTCCACATCATTGTAAAGAGTCAGGGTATAGGTCCAGGTACACCCGGATTTCGAAAACCTGAATTCCCAGCTGGACAATTTTGGGAAGATACTCCATCTTTCTAATCCTCCATTTCTTTATCTGCAAAATGGGGATTATAGTACCTGCCTCATAGGAGTGTAGTGAGTTGAATGAGACAGTGCTCAGTACACAGAATGCCTGGTGCACAGCTGGGGCTCAATAAACGACAGATTTTCACTCTAGGACTTTGAAAGAGAACCTCTAGTAAGAGTTTCTCTACTCCACATCCAGCTCCTCTCCAAGCACTGAGATACGTTCCAAGTATATATGGCAGTGCCAAGCTAGTAGGTGACATAGACTGTGCTACTGAGGGAAGAAGCAGAAAGATGTACAATTAGACTGGTCTCAACGTGCCCCAAAATACTTCCTGCATTTGGTATTTTCTTTATGTGAAAGCTAATCAAAAAAGGAGCCTTAAAAGGAAACTTAGCTAACAAGGACACTTAGACCCCCAGCTTTTCCTTTCTTTAATGTACAAATGACAAAATTAAAGTTTTAAAGGTTTTTTACAGAGAAGAGAGACCAAGCCAGGATGACTTCCCAGAAGGAAGAGATCTAAGAGCTGCCTGATGAACTTCCTCAGCTTACCACGGCTACTTCCTCCTTTTGTACCTATGAAGAAAATAAGCAGGGTAAATAAATACCAACCCACAAGCCCAGACAGGAAGGAGAAGCTCCTTTCCCAGAAAAGCTTTATTCACTAACCCCACTTGTAGCCTCCGGCCCTCCAAAACTGTAAACATTACCTGGATTTAGATTTAAAGTTTCCTCCTCGTCTCTGGTGGGGCAAGCCCAATTTTTTTCTTTCTTCAAAGGAGGGGCTGTGAATGAGAAGACGGCAGGATGGTGGACAAGCGGGCAGTGTCTCACCATCCCCGCCACCAGCTCCCACACAGAGCAGCAGCACAACGCAGATGCATCATCTTTAGGGTCTGAGGTTCTAAGTCCGTGTTTTTCCACCTGATGATACAGGTTTATCAAAGTCAGGACCCAGCTCTAAAGCAAGACTGGAAGAGGCCCTTCCTTCCTGTGTATATAAAAAAACTGCTTGCGTAACTTAGTCTACCCAGCTGCCAACCCCAGCCCAGAGGATGTGGGGAGGAACAAAACATTCCAGAGCATACCACAGTCCTTTGTTCTATTACTCCCCTGAGAGAAGCTATACTTCCAAACCAAAATGTGCTATTTTACCTCCAAGGCAGGAGGGCCTTCATACTTCGCTTACTCTCACCCTGGAACCCACAGATGGGCTTGGGGAAGGAGTAGATGGGAGCCCTTGAAATTATATATAGGCAGACCTCAAAGATACTGTGGGTTTGGATTTTTTTTTTTTTTTTTTTGGTTTCTCAGTGCATGTAACAGTTAACGTTTATACTATACTAGAATCTATTTAAACTGTGCAATAACATTATGTCTAAAAAACAATGCTCATATCTTAATTTAAAAATATTCTATTGCTGGGAATACCCTGGTGGTCTGGTAATTAGGCCGTGTTGCTTTCACTGCTGGGACCCAGCTTCAATCCCTAGTCAGGGATCTTAAGATCCTGCAAGCCACGTAGTGTGGCCAAAAAACAAAAACTAAATAAAAATAAGAAAACTCTATTGCTAAAAAATAAAAAAATGCTAGCCATCTGACAAGGCAGGGTTGCTGCACTAAGTACAATAAAATGAGGTATGCCTATATTATTAATCTGTAGGTATATGAGAATTAAGAGTAGGGAACAAGGAAGAAGATTCACAGCTTTTATCAGAAAACCAAGAGCTCCATGATGACTGAAAACCCTACCCAGCTCGATACTGTTTCAGGGCCTTCTTGCTCGTGTTGGTGAGTTCTTCATCAAATACTGATTTCTTCACCTGCTTCTGCTTCTTTGCTGTACACAGAGAGAATGGGTCAGATAGGCTTCTTTGTCCCAAGCTCCTAAATCCCCTTATGCTCAAGGTTCCCACTTGAATGGATGCTCTGGCTTGATGTTTTATTGACATGGAAGTGACACACCAGATCCCAGCAGAAACGGGAAAAAGAATCAAAATTACCAGGTGTGTGGTGGGGCCGGGGGAGGGGGACAGGATGCTTAAGGACTCCAAAGGTGGAATGGACCACCTAAACATAAAAGTGTCTTCACATCATTCTACCCTGACCCACTCCTCCAACAGCAGCTGGTAGAGATCTAGGCTCCAGAAACAAAAAGTGTTAGTTGGTCAGCAGTGTCCGACTGTTTGCGGCCCCATGGACTGTAGCCCGCCAGGCTCCTCTGTCCATGGGATTCTCCAGGCAAGAATACTAGAGTGGGCTGCCATTCCCTTCTTCAGGGAATCTTCCCGACCCAGGGATCAAACCCGGGTCTCCTGCATTGCAGGTGGATTCTTTACCATCTGAGCCACCAGGGAAGCCCAAGAATGAGAAAGAGGGGTTCAAATCCTAGCTGTCCCCACTAACCATGGGATCACTTCACCACTTGGAGCCAATGAAGGGCAGCTGTACATGCAGGCACATACTCAGTACTCAAAAGATGTGGGCCCTTGTCATCATCATCCCTCCTATTTCCTCCCTGACCACAAGCACAGGTTTCAGGGAGATCCCTCCTACCAGCGCCTTCAAGGCTCCCCATCTACCTACCAGGAGCCCTCACTGGCTCCTCCTCGGGCATTGCTCGGGCCCGCTTGGCTCTGCGGTTCCTCTTGGCCAGCCGCTCCGCAAACATCTGTGCCTTGAGGATTTCGAACTGGGATCTCTCCTCTGCCTGGGGAGAAGGATGACGTGTATGTACGGAACAGATGAGGCAGCCCTGACCCAGGTCCCCAGGCAGGGATCCACCTCCAAAAGGGAGGCCACTCACTGTCATCTCCCCCTTTTTTTTGGCTTCCTTCATAAACTTCTTCCTTTTCTTCTTTCCTCTTAAGGCTAAGTCAAACTCCTGCAGAGCCTTGGCAACTAGGATGAGAAGAGAGCGTGGAATTTCAGGTACTGTTTTATAAAATGTTTTTTTTTAACTCAGTAAGTAAACATTTTAAAGTGATACATTTAAGGGCTTAAAATTAGAAGAACCAACCACTCCCTCTTCTGGTGGTTACCTCCATCTCACTAAATAACATGTTTATTCCACTATTTCTTAATTAATCCACTTGAGACATTCATTATCTATTTGCCTCTTATTATGAAAGACATATTCCCCATACCTTCCCACAATACAGTTTTAACCCTATTTATAACAGAGACTTAACATACATACAGACACCTTAATGTTTGGTCCCATCACATAAAGGCAGTGTTTCTTAAATTCCTGGTACAACCTCTTTGGAGGGTAATTGTGCAACCTCTAAAATAAATACACATACCCTCTGACATACAATTTCAGTTTCTGGAAGTTACCTTGCAAATCAAATATGCTTGCTTAATTGTGAAAAGACATCTTGATAGCTATTCACTTGTTTATAATAGCAAAAGATAGGAAACAATCTCAGTGTCCCTCAGTGGAAAAGTAATAAACTATAATCCACCCATATGATGGAGAAGACCACAGTCATTAAAAAAAAAAAGGCAGCTGTGTGTGTGCCTATATAAAATGATCTCCAAACAACAAAATAAGTGGAAAAAACCAAGGTGTAGAACAACGTGAATTCATCTGTTTGTTTGTAAAAGGGAGAGAGAAAGGAATATATATATATATATATATCTAAATATCCAACTTACTGTTTTTTTTTTAATTGGGGCAAAATATATATAAACTTTGCCATTTTACCATTCTTTAATGTACAATTCAGTAGCATTAATGACACAATATTGTACAACCATTGCCATCATCTGTTTTTAAAACTTTCATCATCCCAAATGGGACATTAAGGAGCAACTCCCTGCCCACAACGTCTAGTAAGTTCTGTGTCTATGGATTTGCCTCTAGGTACCTCATATAAATGGCATCATAAAGATTTGTCCCTTCGTGTCTGGACCATTTCACTTAGCATGTTTTCAAGGTTCATCCTTGCAGCATGTGCCAGAACTTCATGACGGCTGAGGAACACCCCACTGTACGCATATACTGCGTTTTGTGTACCCACTCATCTGCTGATGGACACGGCTGTTTCCACCCTTTGGCCACTGTGAATAATGCTTCAGTGAACACTGGCATACAAGCATCTGTGTGAGTCCCTGTTTTCAGTTATTTAGGGCATAGATCTAGGAGTGGAACTGCTGAGCCTGATGGCAACTCCATGTTTAGCTTTTGGAGGAACCTCCCCAACATACTTTTTTCCTTCTTCCTCTCTTCCTTGGTCTGGAACCAGCTCCTCTCAGGCTCAGGGTTTGGTGCCTCCTTCCCTTTCTCCAGGAGCCGCTGTGCTGTGTTGATCTGTGGGGACAGCAGAAGGATGACACCCATGTCTGATAACACAGAATACGGCGACTGCAGGAAGCCACGGCCTGCAAATGCCTGGGATTCTGATGGTACGTTTGGTAGACACAGCCCATCAGAAGGCAGACCAGCAGGGGCCTGTGTGGTCTGCTCACTGAGTGGACTCACCTGGGCTTCCGACTTCTGCATCTCTTTCTCCTCAGCCTCTAACTGCAGAACTGCATACACATCTTTCTCCATTTTCTCAATCTTATCCCGGAATTTGAGGATGACATCTCAAGGGAAAAGAACAAAAGAGATTTTAAAATAAAGATGAATGTGGTGTAACTGATTAAAATAATGCAGGGTGGGTATTTAGTGACAAAACTGTTTTGTTTTTTTTTTAATGTGTGGCTTCTCTGCCTAATATCTCCCCAAAGGCTTTCTGACAATCCTGGAATAAAATCTGAACTCCTCAGCATGGCCCTTCCTACCTCTCTGACTTCTGTCTACTGCTTGCTCACAGGCTCTGGGCCTCTGGCCCTCCTCTTCTACTCACACACCAAGTGTGTTCCTGTCTCTGAGTCTTTGCCCTGGTTTTCTCTGCTCAGCACAAGCTGTCCCCAGAGCACCCCCACCTCATTCTTATCATCCAGGACTCAGCTCAAATGCCATCTGTTCAGAGTCCTTTCCCAACAGCTTTTCAAAAATAGTCACTTCTCCTGTTGTTCTCAATCACATCTACTATTGACTTATTTATTGTGCCTCTTTCTCATCAAAGTCAGCTGCTTTGTTTCCTGCTCTATCCCCAATACCTAGAATACAATAAAGAGCAATAGACTGAATGAATCAAATGAAAAAAATTTTAAATGAAAGGGAAAAAAAAACACCCATGAATGGGAAAAAAGATCTGAAAAGATGTACCTCAAATGCTACAAGTGGTAAGCTCTTTCATATGCAATTACATTTTTTAAAGATTTTTTTTTTTTTTGATGTGGACTATTTTTAAGGTCTATTGAATCTGCTACAATCTTGCTTCTGTTTTATATTTTGGCTTTTGGCTGCAATGCATGTGGGATGTTAGCTCCCTGACCAGGGATCAAACTCATACCCCCTGCCTTGGAAGGCAGAGTCCTAAGAACTGAACCACTGGGGTGTGTGCGTGCTCAGTCACTTCAGCCATGTCTGACTTTGTGATCCATGGACTGTAGCCTGCCAGGCTCCCCTGTCCATGGAATTCTCCAGGCAAGAATACTGGAGTGGGTAGCCGTGCCCTCCTCCAGGGGATCTTCCCGACACAAGGATGGAACCTGCGTCTCCTGCATCGTAGGCAGATTCTTTACCACTAAGCCACCTGGGAAGCCTGGACTGCCGGGGAAGTTCCTACAATCACATTTTACTCTTATTTGATTTACTTTTTTCCAACACTGAATACATATTATTTTTGTAACTTAAAAAAAAAATTTTGTAAGGATGCACTTTATATGACCCTTACAGATGAGAACAACAAAAAGAACGAAAACTATCCAAAAAGAATGAGTACTGACTTCCTCCTCACTCTCTGGAAGAAGAAGGGAGGAAGGGTTAATGGGGGTGGCACCTTAAGAAGAAGCCTTCTCTTCCCAAAGGCCGACAAATGCTGTGAGTAAACACTTGGGGCACAAGCCTTTCCTCACTCCCTCTCACACACAGTCCTGCCCAAGACTCCTCAACAATGAAGTGGCGGAGCTGGGATACTGATCTGGCTCCTAACAGCAAAGCTCTTACCCATCACCTTCTGTCCCCTGCCCTGCCCTCCTGGGTCTGATTGAGGACCCTGCCCGCCCTGTGCCCCACCCCAAGCCATCCTGGGCTGCTGCACTGATGCCTGCTCACCCTGGGGCAGAATACGGGCCTTGACGGGGGCCTTGGCGGCCTTGACAATTTCCTTCAGCATCTTCCGCTCCTCTTCCCCTACCAGAGAGACTGAGCGCCCGGCCCGGCCGGCACGAGCTGTGCGCCCCACCCGGTGGACGTAATGCTTAATGGTGTTGGGCATGGTGAAGTTGATTACCTGGAAGGCCAAAGCTGAGCATCAGTCAGGTCTGGGAGCTGGCAGGGAGAGGAGGGCAGAGGGAGGTAGAAGGATCCCCACCGGAAGCTCAAGGAAAGGGAAGCCTGCTCACCGTTTTGACCCCCTCGATGTCTAGTCCACGGGCTGCTACGTCGGTGGCCACGAGGATGTCAATCTGTTCGTCTTTAAAGCGCCTGCAAACAGCCACAAACACGTTCCTCTGAATATTCGACCCCAACGCTCTGCAGGAGCCTGAACCCACAGCAAGAACACAAACCCTTCTGGAGTCAAGCAGCAGAGTACAGACCGTCACGGTGGGGACAGGTCCTAAATGTCAGCCTAATAACACTTCTGTGCCCCCCAAACATCCCACAACATACAGCAAACACAGTTCTGTGGATCCAACTTTAAACAGAAATCCCTATGAATATGGAAGCTCGGGAACCACAGAGCTAGACTATAAGAAGTAGCACACGCAAATGTCTCAGCATTCAAAACAGCCTTTAAGAAACAACTCTGGGGCTTCCCTTGTGGTCCGATGGCTAAGACTCTGAACTCACAATGCAGGGGGCCCAGGTTCAATCCCTGGTCAGGGAACTAGATCCCACGTGCTGCAGTTAAACATAACTGCTGCTGCTGCTGCTAAGTCACTTCAGTCGTGTCCAACTCTGTGCGACCCCATAGACGGCAGCCCACCAGGCTCCCCTGTCCCTGGGATTCTCCAGGCAAGAATACTGGAGTGGGTTGCCATTTCCTTCTCCAATGCATGAAAGTGAAAAGTGAAAGTCAAGTCGCTCAGTCGTGTCCGACTCTCAGCAACCCCATGGACTGCAGCCTACTAGGCTCCTCCATCCATGGGATTTTCCAGGCAAGAGTACTGGAGTGGGGTGCCACTGCCTTCTCTATAAACATAACTAAGCACAGCCAAATAAGCAATTAAAAAAAAAACAAACAACTCTCAACTGCCTATGGTAATGAATAGGGACAGGTGGAGTGTTCTAAAGGGTACCTCCTTGCCTACCAAGTTGATCCCATTCTGTGGGACTTAAGAAATCACATGGAAAAGCACAGGGTCTGGCAAAGTAAATGCTCAAGAAATAGCGAATGGATTTGATTCAGGATCTCGCTCCAGCAGACCCGGGGACGTCCACTGCTCTGGAAAGGCTGCAGAGGTCAGAACCTGCTTCTTCCCGAGTTGGAATTTCCTGCTGTGACCCCACTCAGCAGCTCCCAGTTTCTAAGCCCTGGGGCAAGGGTATCATTTCCTACAAAGTCAAAGTTCTGAATGTGTCTGAGACATGACCCTACAATGGTTAGGCCAGAATGTGGGGAACTCTGCTGAGTGCCCTGCCGTTACACTACCATGACCTCTGGGAGTACTCCCCCTCTGGAATGAAGACAGCCCTCTCCTGAAGGATGCGTGGGAGCCTCAGCCCCCGAGACTTTACCGGAGGGCCTCCAGCCGCTGCGTCTGAGACAGGTTGCCGTGGAGCTCGCCCACCTGCAGCCCCATCAGCCCCAGAAGGATGTGCATACGGTGGGCCTGCTTCTTGGTCTGGGTGAACAGCATCACATGGTCAGTGAAGGTTCTCATCAACAGAGCTGCCAGGGAGACAAGAGTGAGTCAGTGGCCACCTCCAAGCACATCCTGCTCCTCGCCCGCAGTGTGGCTGCCGTGCCTGGGGCCGCGAAAACAAGTGAGGGCCCCGCCGTGTGGAGCTTCCACTGCAGGACAGAAGTAGGGAAGCCAGCACCGCTTCAGGGCTGGCCTCTCTGAAGAGGTGACATTAGGCTGAAGGATGGGACAGGCTCATCTACGAGACAATCTGGGGGAGGATTCCAGGCAGAGGATCAAAAGCAAATGTAAAGGTTCAAACACAAAAGCTCAATGGGTTTGTGAAAGCGAAAGCAAGCGGGTATGGCTAGAAAACCATGAGCTAAGGCTCCAAGGCCAGGCAAGCAGGGGCAGGTCCGGAGGATCTTACAGGACTCGCTAGGGAGCGTGGATTTCAGTCTAAGAGCGATGGGAGATGGCAGAGGGGTTCAACAGCGAAGGAACGGGGTGAATGCTTGTTTGTTAATGATCCTTTTTAATGGTCTGCAGTGTGGAGAAGAGACAGAGTGGAAGTGGAGAGCCAGGTAAGAGGCTGCTGCAACAAGCCAGGCGACGCAGTAGTGGCCCGGGCGAAGAGCCAGAGGGACCGCTGGAGGAGGTGTCCAGGAGTTCAGCAGGACACAAGGAAGGCTGGATGGCCAAAGGGAGGTGAGGGGATGAAAAAGAGAGGGGAAGCACCCCTGGTTAAAGTATGGAGCAGACAGTAGGCCCAGGCACGGGACTGGGGGAGACTGGATGGAGGAGGGGGTGCCGCGGGAGAAACCAAACCTTCGGTGTGAAGCTCAGGGGAGTTGAGCACCCTGCCCTCCCCGGGCTTTCACCTGCCACGATGGCTTCCCGGTCCCCTTCCCGGTTAGGCCGGATCCGGATGAACTCCTGCCGCAGGAAGGGGGCCACATCCGTGTTGCTATTCACAAATATCCGGACGGGATTCTTCAAGGAGACAGAAGCCAGATCTTTCACCTGCCAGCCACAAAGACAGGGAGGCTGACTGGTCTGCCAGAGGGCGGGAGGGAGATGCTGCCCCAGCCCAGCCCAGCCCAGGGGACTCTGTGCTGTTTCTCCATTCCCCACGGCCCACCTCGTCCGTCATCGTGGCTGAGAAAAGCATGGTCTGGCGGTGGTGGGAGCACATTCGGATGATCTCCTTCATCTGCTCCTCAAAGTACTCATCCAGCATCCTGGCCAACAGGGGAGGGGAGAGGTCAACAAAAATGGGCTGGGCTTGCGTCTGTATCGACGAAGCACAGAAAACATACAGGAGATGTTTGCGTATCGTCCCTAGCTACGTTTCAGGCTCACGTATTTCCTTATTTTATAAGTGTCACTTTATCCTTTCACCAAGATTCACCAAGAATTACCATCTGGCCACATTTGCTTAATCTTTCTTTTTTCTTTTGTGGAATCATTTGCTTTTCAGTGGTAGGTATCACAACACATGACCCCTAAATATTTCAGCACATGTTCCCTAAGGACAAGGATTCTCTCCTACACAGACACAATGTCATTATCACCGATAAGAAATTCATGTAATCAAGGCTGCTGGCTGAATCCTCACCAGAAACACTGGCACTTTATCGGGGTTACTCCTTGAATCCTCAACACCATGAGGTTGGGTACTTAACTCCCACTTACAAACAAAAAGGATTTGCTTTGAGAATCTAAATAATTGCTTCCCAATCTCAGGAAGTGACAGAGCCAGAATCTGACCTGCCTTCCCTCTTAACCATCACGTTACACAGAGAGAAAGAGAGCCGGATAATCTGGGCGAAGATAGACAAAGGCGTGAACATGAACAGCTAAACTGGCGAGAGCTACGTAGGACCATGTGGAGTGCAGGTTCCCATCCAGGGGTGGGGCCCTGGGGACCCCAGCATTTCAGGTGTACCTGTCAGCCTCATCCAAGATGAGCACCTCGATGCTGCTCAGGTGGAAGGAAGGGCAGTTGTGGAGGTGATCGATGAGCCGGCCTGGGGTGGCGATGAGGATGTCAGGCGCTGCCCGAAGCGCTGCTTCCTGAGACTTCACGTCCAGGCCACCTGCAAAGAGCAGAGCCCACCAGGTGGGCAGCCAAGTCATTACAGTAAGGACTCGCTACCTGGAAGGACTGAGCCCTGCCACCCGCCAGGTCTCACGGCAAATGCAGAGCAAAAGGCAGAGAACAAGGCCAGTGGAGGCCCCACCTGCATGGATTTTACAGGACACTGGGAGAGATGGGTTAGTTAACTCCAACTGTACTAAATGCAAAAATCAAAAAAAGAGGATGACACAAAGGCACTGCGGAATAAAAGGAGCCACAGAATAGAACGAGTCAACCATCCAAGGACTGAGAGATGCAGCTGTGAAACCGATAATCTTTCTAAATCACCTGTGACTTCCTACCGCATAAAGAGGGTAAAATGAAGGCTGAGTGACTATCATATAACATCATCAGAAAAAGCCTGCTCCAATTAATATTTGATTCAGTATTCGTGCAAGACAAAAATTATATCCTAAATTTGTTGAGTACGAAGAAAAAAAGTGTTCTCAGTATTCTGAAGTTCCATTTTGCAAGGTTCCTCCCTCCCCGTCCCCCTCACTCTCTACTGTGGAAACGTCATCAGCCCCATGAAGGTCTTCCTGCACCCGTCACCCTTCACGGTGGCACACATCCATTCTTCCCGTGTCAGCCTTCCGGGGGCAAACGGCCCTCAGCCAGACACTCACCCACAGCCAGGCAGGTGGTGATGCTGCAGAACTGGGCCAGCTGCTTGATGACGGAGTGCACCTGGATGCCCAGTTCTCGGGTGGGAACCAGCACCAGCACGCGGGTCACTGGAGCCTGGCGGGGTTTGTAGATCAGGCGCTCCAAGACCGGCAGGGCAAAAGCTGCCGTTTTACCTGGAGGGAAGGGCAGCAGGAATGAATAAGCAGAAAGGTGTGAAACACCTCACAGGTCCAGGTGTTCACCTGCGTACAGAGAGCCTGCACGTCTGCTCAGAGGGAAGTAAAGGAACTGAGTTTTCATAAAACTTTCTCTCTGGTTTTAAAATCACATGGTCAATGTAAAACATCTGGGAAATACAAAAAAATTTTTTTTAAATCATCCACAGTTCAGCCAACCAGAGGTAAGCATTAACAAAACAGTATCTATATTACCAATCATTTTTTATTAATGGACAGAAATATATAAAAATATACACTTTAATGCAATAATACTATATACTGTTTAGTAACTTCCCTTTATATATATATTTTCCCATTTCTTTATGTACTCTACTTTTAAATGAGTACATCGTATTCTATTACATGATTATTTCTTCTCTATTCTATGACATGACTATATAATTAACTGCACTAGTCCACAATGTTGTGATAAACATCCCTTTTATAAAATCTTTATTCCAATGACAGGGGCCTATCATGGGAGTGCCAAGAGGTCATGGTCACAGAGACACCCTGATAGGATCAAATAAAAATGACCTTCACCAGAGCCCCTAAAACCTGTAACCTGTGACTACCCTATTTGAAAAAAGTAGAGAGCATTTAAAGAAAGAGAAGATATATATAAGCATTACTTAGAAGGGAAGTTACTATACAGAATACATAGTGTTGTTGCATTAAAATGTGTGTCTGAGTATTTAGCAAAGCGGCCTTGTGGCCAGCCAGCCTCTGCTCTGTTACGCGTCCTCCTCCTGCCGTCCCCCCGCCGCCACCCCAGCTCCCTGTCCTCGGTACCTGTCCCCGTGGCTGCGCAGGCACAGATGTCCTTCCCCAACAGCCCCACAGGTATGCACGCCTTCTGGATGGGGGTGGGCTGCTTGAAGCCCATGGCTGTGATGGCCTGAAGACAGAAGGTGGGACCAGACAGGAGGGGGAGGGGTTCTGAGCGTCAAACTAACATGGCAGGTTTCCATCGGGTTTCAGTCCCTTCCCGTCATTCAGTCCGTCTGGTGTGTGTATGTATATGTCGATATTCCAGGCACTGAGCACAGAGCAGGCAACAAAAGAAACAACCCTGCCCTTAGGAATCTTAGAGTCTGTTAGAAAAAAACAGGCCAAAACCAAACAGCTATGATGTGAAGAGAAAAGCTGTGGGGAAAACCACAGCAGTTGAGCAGGCTAGGGAGGGCGGCGGGAAGGGATGAACGCGATTTCCAGGAAGGTGGCCAGGGTATACTGAGGAGAACCCTGAGAGAAGTGAAGAGCAGCCCAACCAGGTTTTTGGAACCATCTTCCAGGCAGTGGGAACAGCAAGTGCAAAGGCCTTGAGGAAGAAGACGCCTGACCTGTGTGAGGGTCAGCGAGGAGGCCAGTGTGGCCAGAGCAGAACGGCTGCTGGGAAACATCATCAGAGGGGACCAGAAGGGGCAGGGCCGTACGTACAGGCCAGCAGGGGAAACTTTGCAAAAGCAGGCTCTCCAGCAGCTGTGTGGACAACAGAGTTCAGGGAGGCCACCAACCCAGCTTAGGGCAGAGAGCCCAGTTACGGGGCAACTGCGAGAATCCCATGGTTGACGAAAGTAGCCACTACCTTCAGCAGAGGGCGGGAAAGGTTCATGTCCTGGAATGAGAGGTTTTCATCGTACTGAGATGCATCTTCAAAAAATCCTCCTGCTTCCTACACCAGAAAATCAAAAGACAAAGAGAATTCAGCAAAAGGGGCCTAAGAAAACTAAATGACCTGAAAATCCTTTCAGGTTGTAAAATAAGCTCCATACAGTTGTCCAAGCCCATGCTCACCTGTCCTTTCTTCTTTTTCTTCTTCCGCTCCTTTATTTTGAGTGTATCTATGGAGAAAAAGAGAGCAAATAATCAGGGCTCACACGTCCTGAGCACTCAGTCAGCTAGACACTGTCCTAAGTGCACTACCCGGGGGACACCTCACTGAAGCCACACCACGACCTGGGGGAGCCGCTGTCACCAGCGCCGCCTCCCAGAAGAGGAGGCTGTGCGGCTGGGAAGGTAAGTCACTCAAACAAAGGAAGCTTACCACGTTCCAGAGACCAGACTCCCAGTCACTGTGCTGTATAATAATGCTTTAGCACTAATCTTCATTTCTGCAAGAAGTTATTCATGGAGCAGCTACTACGTGGGTGGACTCAGATCTGAGTTGGGAGACCCATCACCCCATATAAGTTTGAGTCATAGAAGTGCCAATTGCCGTGTGGGGCTGGAGATGAGGAAAAGAGTGAGCTTGGGACCTCCTTGGCAGCCCAGTGGTTAGAACTCATGGCTTCCACTGGGACCTGGGTTTGATCTCTAGTCAAGAGAACTAAGATCCTGCCAGCCATGTAGCATGACCAAAAAAAAAAGAAAAAAAGATTTCCCTGGTAGTCCAGGGATTAAGACTTTGAGCTCCACCCCCCCTAAAATAATTAATTTAAAAAAAAAGATTGCACTTGCAATCCAGGGGGCAACAGGTTCAATCTCTGGTCAGGAAAGATCCCACATACCTCATGGCATGAGCCAAGAGGGAAAAAAAAAGAAAAAGATTGAACTCAGTCTGCGAAGTACAACAGCCCTAATAAAATTCCAAGGAAAAAGAGAAGCTAAAAGAAAGGAGTTCAACATGGAGACATCTTAAATTTAACTGTGCAGAAGGGCACAAAATAATCTACAGAAGTCAAGGCGAACACTCCGGTTGTCTGTCCCTGCTTCTCACAGCATCACCTACCTGCCTTGGTGAGGATGTTCTCATCAGCTGATGAGTAGTCAGTCTCTGATTCTTCGTCTTCTGAGGCTTCTTCATCTTTTCTTTCAAGGTCCTCCTCCTCCTCTGGTTCAGAGCCCTCCTTTGCTTCTTTCTCCTTCTCTGACTTTCCAGACTTGGCTTCTTTATCCTAGAAAAGGAAACTGTAATAAAGCAAGACGACTACACATTTTAGGAAATCGAGAACCTATGAACAATGTTATGCTTGCCACCCTGGGAGAACGCTATGTGGACTCTGAGTAAGTATTAACCACAGACACGCAGAGAAAGCCTGCCTGGACCAGCTGTACTGCGACCTAGGCTCAATGAGAAATAGGGGGGTTGCTCTGAGAGCAACACTCAAGGCTGACCAACAAAGAGAAGTGATGCTTTGCTTACTCACCTCTGTTTTCCTTTTCTTTCGAACTTTCTCAATCTTCTCATCTAATGTTGTGGCAGCCCTCTACAAATAAAAATGAAGAGATGAAAAAGAAACATACATACGGGAAAGAGACAAAGCAAGCATCTTCTGAGGGTTGGTTCTGAGATGTTCAGTATAGAAAAAGCTCGTCTGTCCTTGGACAGATTGATCAGTCTAGATTACTCACAATAAGACAAACAAGCAAACAAAAAAACATTAAATAAATGGTCTGTTTGTTTAAAAAAAACCTTTAAATTACCTGGAACCAATAAGGACATCCACATTCTAGAAAGTGTTGACTATTCAGAATGATACAATTACCAAGAGATGTCACATCATATCTGAATAAATGCTACTTGGAAAAAACTTTCCCCCTTGCCGACTGAACATAATTTAGCCTATCAAATAAAATGTTGAAATCTGAGCAAATTCAGGGAATGATGGGTACTGCTAAAACTCTAGAAAGAGTAAGTAATGGCAGGCCCCCCCTTTTGCATGCTCAAAGCACCTTAAACTGCTATGGCACTTACCACAACCACAATTAACTGTTTAATTATTTGTCTAGTTATTTTCTATCCTGCTAGAATGTAAGCTCTATAAGACTTAAGAATGTAAGTCTTCAATTACATGAATTTCATATGAAAAGAAAAAAAAATCCTTCCAAGATGACTTTGAAAAGGCAATGCTGTTTCATTTCAGTCAGAACAAGGACCAGCAGTTCAGTTCAGTTCACTCACTCAGTCACGTCTGACTCTGTGACCCCACGGACTGCAGCATGCCAGGCCTCCCTGTCCATCACCAACTCCCGGAGTTTACTCAAACCCATGTCCATCGAGTCAGTGATGACATCCAACCATCTCATCTCTGTTGTCCCCTTCTCCTCCCACCTTCAATCTTAGCATCAGGGTCTTTTCCAGTCAGTTCTTCACATCAGGAGGCCAAAGTATTGGAGTTTCAGCTTTAACATTGGCCCTTCCAATGAATATTCAGGACTGATTTCCTTTAGGATGGACTGGTTGGATCTCCTTACAGTCCAAGGGACTCTCAAGAGTCTTCTCCAACACCACAGTTCAAAAGCATCAATTCCTTGGTACTCAGGTTTCTTTATAGTCCAACTCTCACATCCATACCTGACTACTGGAAAAACCATAGCTTTGACTAGATGGACCTTTGTTGGCAAAGTAGTGTCTCTGCTTTTTAATATGCTATCTAAGTTGGTCATAACTTTTCTTCCAAGGAGCAAGTGTCTTTTAATTTCATGGCTGCAGTTGCCATCTGCGGTGATTTTGGAGCCCCCAAAAATAAAGTCTGGCACTGTTTCCATTGTTTCCCCATCTATTTCCCATGAAGTGATGAGACTTGATGCCAGGATCTTAGTCTTCTGAACGTTGAGTTTTAAGCCAATTTTTTCCCTCTCCTCTTTCAAGAGGCTCTTTAGTTCTTCTTCGTTTTCTGCCATAAGGGTGGTGTCATCTGCATATCTGAGGTTACTGATATTTCTCCTGGCAGACCAGCAGAGTCTGGATTAAACTGCTCTGAGCAGGCAATAATTCTCTCTGAAGCACATGAAATGGAAAAGAACTTTCAAGCATCTTCTAGCTTGTTAATAACCACATTCAAAGGAAAGCACAGGATTTTGGCAAATAAGCAGATGACAACAGCATTTGTGGTGGTTTTGCCTGTGACGTGTGGGAACCAGCAATCCTAAACACTAAGGTCACCTGAGATCACCTGACAAGTGACAGAGAGTCAGTCTCTGGGGACCGCGTCAAGCCTTCAAAAACCCCACTACCGAGGAAATCTGCTGGACTGTTCTTTGTAATAAACTGACATTAAAAAGGTTTCTTTCTAGAGGAATGAACATCTAGAAAAGAGACCATTTTAACACAGCTATGTCCATTTTTTAAGTCAAGCAATTTATATGTGACATTTGGTATTCCTACAACACTGGACCCTGAAACCCAGTGTCCAACCTTAACTGTGTCCGATTCTCGGCCTGGAACTGCCTATCACTGTCAATCTCACCTTCTTCTTCAGCTGGCTTAGGACATCAGCCATGGCCCAGCTGCCATCGTACATTCCCTCCTTCTCAGTGAAAACAAAGTCAGGGTTGAAATCAGCGCTGCGGTTCTTTTGTAAGGCTTTCTGCTTTCTGCCCAGCACAATGGGCCCCTGGGAAGAGGGAGAAGAAGGATGACTATGGGACTAAGATGAAAGAACACCAGAAAGAGAAGAAGGAAATGAGGGACTTCCCTGGTGGTCCAGTGGCTAAGACTCCACCCTCCCCATGCAGGGGACCCTGGTTCAATCCCTGGTCAGGGAACTAGATCCCAGATGCAGCAACTAAAGATCCCTGTGCTATACAGAAGGACCTTGTTGCTTCTCCATCTTATATATATAATAGTTTGCATCAGCTAATCCCAAATTCCTAATCCGTCCCTCCCCTGCAACAAGTCTGCTCTCTATATTTGTGTCATATTTTAGATTCCACATGTAAGTGATAACTTTTCTATGACAGTTTTCCATTCACGAAGTGAAAAGATCATTCTGGCTGCTAAGTGGAAAATACACTGTGGGGGAAGAGGGAGGCAAGAGAAACAGCTAGAGACCAGGTATATTAAGACTGTAGGTAACCAGGTACACGATGGTAGTGGGCTGGACTAGGGTGGAAGCAGTGTGGACTGAGCCCAGAAGACGCTGAAGTGAGATTTCCAAGGTAGCCTACAGAGCATTGGAGGGGAGAGAGGAGAAGGAAGCTGCATGACTGCAGGGTTTCTGGTGTGAGATGGAGCAGGTTGGCAGGGTGAGGGAGATCCAAGAGTTCAGTTTTGAAAAAACTGAAGCCTTAAGGCCAAGGGACCCCCAAACGGAGGTGTCAGTAAGCAGATGAGGCCGCAGAGGGGGAAATACTTGAGCTGGATCTTTAAAGGGTGAGCACCTTTCCAGGACACCTATGCCTTTTTAATCGCCATCCTGCTTAAGTCTCTTAACTCCCCATGCAACATAAGCTTCAGGAGAGCGGTTTCCTTGTCTACTCTGTTCACCCCTATGCCCTGGATGCTCAACACTAGGTGTCGCACACGTAAATCAGTTCAATCAGTACTGACTTAATGAATGCATGGATAACACGGCTCCTTGAATAAGAACCAGGACTGACTCCGTCTCTGGATCTCTATGACACAGGCCTGGATTAAACTTCAGTTCAGTGAATGGTTACGGAGCTCACCAAGGCGACACGGAATGGCACGGGCACAGGTGAGGAAAGGCTAGTGGCAACCTCCGGGGGTCCAGGTGAGGCCCAGGGACACTTGGCAGCCGGGCAGAGGATGCCCAGGACCTAGGGGCAGGGACCTGAGGCACGGCGGAGAAGGGAAGCAGTCAAGGACAGCGACTGCCTGCCGCCGCGCTGCCACCCCGATCGGCCCGTACCTCCTCCTCCTCGTCCTCAGAGTCAGTCTCCGGTTCCACCTGCACGTCCTCATCTTCGCCTATGGTCCGGATGAAGCCCAGCTCTGAGAGCATGGTGCCTCGGCAGCCACTTCCGGAAAGCAGCGCGGCACGCCGGCCGCCTCGCACACTTCCGCGCCCCTCGCGTCGTCACTGCAAACGTGCTGACGTCACTTCCCCTCGGCGCCCTCCTCCGCTGGCGCCCGCCCAAACTCTGGGAGCGCGCATGCGTGCTTTGCGTGACAAAACGAAGACTCGTTAAGTTCTGTTTTGTTGGTGCTTGGAAAACGGTGGGGTGGTTGAAGGCGTGTGTGAGGAGGAAGTCTACGGAGATGCGTGGATAAGCCCTATATATATCTGTACAAAGAATTGTGAAAGAAAAATACAGTAAAACAGTTACTAGTGATTGTCTCTGGGTGGTAGAATTTATAGGTGATTTTTATTTTCGTCTTAGATTTTTTTTTCCCCCCACAATAAACATTTATTTTCATCAGTTCGGTCGCTCAGTCGTGTCCGACTCTTTGCGACCCCATGGACTGCAGCACGCCAATCCTCCCTGTCCCTCACCAACTCCCGGAGCTTACTCAAACTCATGTCTTTTTATTTTCATAAAAAAGAAAAAGTTAAAAATAAGAATAGATAACACCTATAACATTTACTCTGTACCAAGTAATGATCTAAGCACTTCTACAGGTATCAACTAATCCTCACCGCAGTTCTCGCAGAAGGTACCATTACTCTCGCTTTGCCATTTCACAGATGAAAAAACTGAAGGCTCAGACAGGTTCCCAAGGTCACAGAGCCAGTGAACTAGAGAGCCAGGATTATAATCCAGGCAGGGCCTCGAGGGTACTTAGGAAAGAAGATATCACAATTTACCAAGAAATTTCCATCTCTGCTTGCGGATATCTTACTGAATCTTAACTTTACTTAAACACACCTCCTGCATGAAGTCTTCCTGAACTACCCATCCTCCTTCATAGCTGTTTGCTGCTTCCGTATTAACACTCTACTTGCAGCAGAGTAGTAATTATGGTGTAGAAGTAGGTTCAGTTATCTTTTTTTTTTTTTTTTGGCCACACCTTGTAGCTTGTCAGATCTTAGTTCCTCAACCCAGGATTGAACCCCAGGCCTTCCACCGTGAAAGCATAGGAGTCTCAACCCACTGGATCACCAGGGAAGTCCTAAGTCCTAAGATTTCCTTCTTTTTAATGGCTGAGTAACATTTCATCATGTGTATATACCATGTTTTCTTCGTTCATCCACTGATGGACACTTAGGCTGCTTTCATGTCTTGGCTGTTGTTAATAATGTTGCTATGGATATGGAGGTGCAGATATGGTTTTGAGTTAGTGTTTTCATTTCCTTTGGGTAAATAACTAGAAGTGGAATTGCTGGGTCATACAATTCAGTTCAGTCGCTCAGTTATGTCCGACTCTGCAACCCCATGAACTGCAGCAGTTCTATTTTTAATATTTTGAAGAAACTTCATACTGTTTTCCATAGCAGTTGTACTAATTACATTACCACCAACAGTGCACAAGGATTCCTTCTTTTCTCCACAGCTTCACCAACAGTTGTTATTTCTTGCCTTTTTGATGATAGCTATTCTAACAGGTGTGAGGTGATACCACCTTTTGGTTTTGATTTGCATTTCCCTGATGATTAATGATATTGAACACCTTTTCATGTATGTAACCATTGGCCATCTGTATGTCTTCAATGGAAAAAATGTCTATTCAGATTTTTAATCAGATTTTCTGGGGTGTTTGCTATTGAGTTGTGTGAGTTCCCTATATATTTTGGATATTAATTAGACTCTTACTGGATATATGATTTGCAAATATTTTCTCCCATTTGGTATGTTGCTTTTTCATTTTGTTGATGGTTTTCTTTGCTGTGCAAAAACTTAAAAACTATTTACTTTTGGCTATACTGGGTCTTCATTGCTGCAAGAGCTTTTCTCTGGTTTCGGAGAGCAGGGGCTTCTCTTTGTGGTGGTACATGGACTTCTCACCTTCTGGTGAGCTCTCTTACTATGGACACGGCCTCTAGGCATGTGGGCTTCAGCGGTTGCAGCCCTTGGCTCCCACACTCTAGAGCACTAAGTCGGTAGTTGTGGCACAGGGGCTTAGTTGCTCCGCAGCATGTGGGGTCTTCCTAGACCAGGGATTGAACCCATTTCTCATGAATTGGCAGGCGGATTATTTACCACTGACCCACCAGGGAAGCCCTGTGCAAATGCTATTTAAGTTTGATATAGTCCCACATGTCTGTTTTTGCTTTTACTGTCAAATCTAAAAAATCATTACCAAGACTGATGTCAGGGAGCTTACAGCCTATGTTTTCTTCTAGAGGTTTATGGTTTAGGGTCTTAGATTCAAGCCTTTAATCCATTTTGAGTTATTATTTGTGTGTGGTGTGAGACAGTAGTCCGGTTTTATTATTTTGCTTGTTGTTGTTCAGTTTTCTCAATACTATTTATTGAAGGGACTGTCCCTTCCCCATTGTATATTCTTGGCTCCATTGTCATAAAACCATTAACCATATATATTTGTGGCTTTATTTCTGGGCATTCTATTTGGTTCCATTGATCTATATGTCTTATATCAATACCATACTAGTTTGGTTACCATAGCTTTGAAATATAATTTTAAAACCAGGAAGCATGATGCCTCCAACTTTGTTCTTCTTTCTCAAGATTTCTTTGGCTATTTGGGGGTCTTAAACAATTCAAAGTACCCCAGTACTTTGGCCACCTCATGCAAAGAGTTGACTCATTGGAAAAGACTCTGATGCTGGGAGGGATTGGGGGCAGGAGGAAAAGGGGACGACAGAGGATGAGATGGCTGGATGGCATCACTGACTCGATGGACATGAGTTTGAGTGAACTTCGGGAGTTGGTGATGGACAGGGAGGCCTTGCATGCTGCAATTCATGGGGTCACAGAGTCGGACACGACTGAGGGACTGAACTGAACTGAAACAATTCTTTATGTTAAATTTTCTGTGTTAAAATAATTAGTATAGTTTCTGTCTTGTAACTGAACTTTGATACATAAGCCAATATATATATACATATATATACAGACAAGTATACACAATCATGTACATCAGAGTGCTATTTATAAAGGTATAAACTTGTACATGACCCTACTGTGTAACAGTGACAAAATAGTTCACTCAATTGTGGTACATTCTTGCTAAGGAAAACTGTTCAGTTCAGTTCAGTCGCTCAGTCATGTCTGACTCTTTGCGACCCCACGAATCACAGCAATCAAGGCCTCCCTGTCCATCACCAACTCCCGGAGTTCACTCAAACTCACGTCCATCGAGTCAGTGATGCCATCCAGCCATCTCATCCTTTGTCATCCCCTTTTCCTCCTGCTCCCAATCCCTCCCAGCTTCAGAGTCTTTTCCAATGAGTCAACTCTTCGCATGAGGTGGCCAAAGTATTGGAGTTTCAGCTTTAGCATCAGTCCTTCCAATGAACACCCAGGACTGATCTCCTTCAGAATGGACTGGTTGGATCTCCTTGCAGTCCAAGGGACTCTCAAGAGTCTTCTCCAACACCACAGTTCAAAAGCATCAATTCTTCGGCGCTCAGCTTTCTTCACAGTCCAACTCTCACATCCATACATGACCACTGGAAAAACCATAGCCTTGACTATGTTTTGTTGGCAAAGTAATGTCTCTGCTTTTGAATATGCTATCTAGGTTGGTCATAACTTTCCTTCCAAGGAGTAAGCATCTTTTAATTTCATGGCTGCAATCACCATCTGCAGTGATTTTGGAGCCCCCCAAAATAAAGTCTGATACTGTTTCCACTGTTTCCCCATCTATTTCCCATGAAGTGATGGGACCAGATGCCATAATCTCTGTTTTCTGAATGTTGAGCTTTAAGCCAACTTTTTCACTCTCTTCTTTCACCTTCATCAAGAGGCTTTTGAGTTCCTCTTCACTTTCTGCCATAAGGGTGGTGTCATCTGCATATCTGGGGTTATTGATGTTTCTCCTGGCAATCTTGATTCCAGCTTGTGCTTCTTCCAGTCCAGCGTTTCTCATGATGTACTCTGCATATAAGTTAAATAAGCATGGTGACAATATACAGCCTTGACGTATTCCTTTTCCTATTTGGAACCAGTGTGTTGTTCCATGTCCAGTTCTAACTGTTGCTTCCTGACCTGCATACAGGTTTCTCAAGAGGCAGGTCAGGTGGTCTGGTATTCCCATCTCTTTCAGAATTGTCCACAGTTTATTGTGATCCACACAGTCAAAGGCTTTGGCATAGTCAATAAAGCAGAAGTAGATGTTTTTATGGAACTCTCTTGCTTTTTCCATGATCCAGCAGAAAACTGTAGCCATTAAAAAATATGTAACTCCAGTTATGCTAACATAGAATAATATCTAAGATACCATAAGAAAGCAGATTATAAAATAACATGTGTGGTAAGATTCCACTATTAAACAGTTGGTATTTTGTGCTTTTTGCTGCTGTGGATTCACCAGAAGCAGTCAGTGAGATGTTAGGCCCGTCAAGGAAGATTAAATTTAGAGAACCAGAGGAGAAAGCAGCAGAGGTGTGTGGCTTTAAGCTTGTGAGAAGAGTGTTGTCCAGTGTTTATGTTGGGTTGTAGGTTTTCTAAAACTAGTAAGAGGTGGAAGCTCCTGCTTTGAGTTGAAAATGGACAACTAATCCAATCCCAGAAAGTTGTTTATTGGTCAGTGAAATGATTAAATGTATGTGTCAATTTGAGTGAGCCAGGAAATGTCCAGATATTTGATCAAACATTCTAGGTATTTCTGTGAGAGTGTTTTGGGGTGAGATTAACACTTAAATCACTTGATTGAGTAAAGCAGATTATCCTCCATAAGGAACCTAATCCAGTCAGTTGAAGGCCTGAATAAAACAAAAGACTGACCCTTTTTTTCAGTGGTCATGTATGGATGTGAGAGTTGGACTGTGAAGAAGGCTGAGCACCAAAGAATTGATGCTTTTGAACTGTGGTGTTGGAGAAGACTCTTGAGAGTCCCTTGGACTGCAAGGAGATCCAACCAGTCCATCCTGAAGGAGATCAGCCCTGGGATTTCTTTGGAAGGAATGATGCTAAAGCTGAAACTCCAGTACTTTGGCCACCTCATGCGAAGAGTTGACTCACTGGAAAAGACTCTGATGCTGGGAGGGATTGGGGGCAGGAGGAGAAGGGGACGACAGAGGATGAGATGGCTGGATGGCATCACTGACTCAATGGACGTGAGTCTGAGTGAACTCTGGGAGTTGGTAATGGACAGGGAGGCCTGGCGTGCTGCGATTCATGGGGTTGCAAAGAGTCAGACACGACTGAGCGACTGATCTGATCTGATCTGATCTGACCCTTCCCTGTTTAAGGTGGAGCTAGTTTGTGGTAAGAACTGGAGATGTGGGTTCCATCCCTGGGTTGGGAAGATCCTCTCGGGTAGGAAATGGCAACCCCACTCCAGAATCCTTACCTGGGAAATTCCACGGACAGAGGAGGGCTACAGTCCATGAGGCTGCAAAGACACGACTCAGCACCATACCACATCTTAGTATGGTGAATTCTTAGTAAGAGAGAATTCTTCCTGCCTCGGGCATTTGTTGAACTGGAACTGGAATCCTCCTGATTCCAAAATAACTTCCAGCCTTCAGACTCAAACTAGGACATTGGCTCTACAGATTTTGGACTTACCACACATGATTACATGAACCAATTTCTGATAATCTCTATCTCTCTCCCAGTCTTCCTCTGTCTATCTATATCTCTATAAAATATCTCTAGATAGATGGGTGGATAGATGTATAGGAAGGAAGGAAGGAAAGGAAAATATCCTAACCCTTCATCACACCTCTGGAATGCTGCTTCCCTCCCATTGGCCAAAGTTCAGTCTGTGGGCATACCTACCTGCAAAGAGGCTGAGAAATACAGATTTTTATCCTGAGCAACCATATGCCCAATTAAAATTCTGTGGAAGAAGTGGACAAGAGCTATTGGGGACAACAGGAAATCTGTCACAGTCAAGAGGTACATACACCCCACTTTATCTCTGGAAGGAGGGTAAAATTACAGGTGAGTTTTAGTTCCTTACAGTTTTTTTTAATACTTGATTTTTAAATAACTGAACATATAATTAGAGGAGGGGGGTAAGCATTGTCACTCTTTTCAGTTTGCGAGGGAAATACAGTTTGAATAAAAGACATGGTAAAATGATACCAAGAGGGGCTTACCTAGTGCTCCAGTGGCTTAGACTCCGTGTTCCCAAGGTAGGGGGCCCCTGGTCAGGGAGCTAGAGCCTGTATGCCGCAACTAAGACCCAGCACAGCCAAATAAATAAATGATACCAAGAGCTAAGGCAGTCCTTAAAGAAACACATCTGCTTTCAGAAGGTCTTGAGCAGTGTTCCCAAGGCAGTAAAACTTCCCTGGAAATGCTGCTCCCTTTAGCAACCCTGTTTGGTTCTCTGCACCTACAGATACTACCTGCATTGACGTGTGTCTACTTGCCTCAGTCCTGGTGCGCCAGACTGTGTTCTGGGAGCTCTGTGTGTCTCCCTGCACTGCGTATGCTGCCCCCCGGGGCTTAGGCCTCCCTAGATGTGTATTAGCCCAACCCAGGCTGCCTTCACGTCTTAATTCCCTGAAATGATTTGCCATGGATAAGATCTGGGAAGATGTGGAAATCTTAACAACCTTGCCCAAGAACGAGCAAGTCCTCTGAAATCCTTGGAAGTCAAAGATTGGCAGCTTGCTGTACTTGCCTGTAAAAATCCATCTTGACTCTCATTCCAACTCTCCCTGTCACCATCCACACTTAATTTCTTATCTGCTTTCCAAACCAAAATCTAAGAAGAGCAGAATGGAAAAAGGAAAAAAAAATTGATTTCTTATTTTTCTCCCTGGGGGTCTAGCATCAGTCCCAGATCTTTAGGTGCGTTTAGAAGAACCAAGTGTTTGCTGTCCAATTCAAAGCAGAGAGTTTCCTACCGATGTTATTCTCAGAGAGTTGAAGTGAATGTTCTCAACATTTGTGAATGTTCTCAACATTTGTGAATGTTCTCAACATTCTACTTCTGAACCGTGGTACCAGCTCAAGATTAGTTTGTTAATGTCATGTTTTTATTAATTCTGCAAATATTTATTGAGCTCCTGTTTTGCTCCAGCCTCCCTTCTACACACTGGGCATATTGCCCTCTCATTCCTCCTCTCTCCCTCTCGTCAGAACCAGCCATTCTCATGAGGTTGAAGTGTAGCCTTCCTAATGGTGCTATCATATCCTCATTGTACAGGTGAAGAAACTGAGACACAGGGAGATGAAAGAAACTGCCCAAGGTCACACCCTTGGTAGGTTGTAGAACCAGTTCAGTTCAGTTCAGTCACTCGGTCCTGTCTGACTCTTTGCAACCCCATGGACTGCAGCACTCCAGGCCTTCCTGTCCATCACCAAATCCCAGAGTTTACTCAAACTCATGTCCACTGGGTCGGTGATCCCATCCAACCATCTCATCCTCTGCCGTCCCCTTCTCCTCCCGCCTTCAATCTTTCCCAGCATCAGGGTCTTTTCAAATGAGTCAGCTCTTTGCATCAGGTGCCCAAAGTATTGGAGTTTCAGCTTCAACATCAGTCCTTCCAATGAACTTTCAGGACTGATTTCCTTTAGGATGGACTGGTTGGATCTCCTTGCAGTCCAAGGGACTCTCAAGAGTCTTCTCCAACACCACAGTTCAAAAGCATCAATTCTTCAGTGCTCAGCTTTCTTTATAGTCCAGTAGAAACAGGTTATAAGTAAGATGAAGAAACCAAGGGAAGTTGATAAGGGGACTGTTCCAAAGCAGAGAACTGAAGGTGAAGAAAGGCACCAAATGAAGCTTTCTTGGAAATCCTCCCCACCCACCCCAGCCCTAGGCACCTACTAATCTACTTTCTGTCTCTATGGATTTGCCTCTTCTGGAAAATTCATGTAATTGTATGATATTTTGACTGGCTTCTTTCATTAGTTTTTTCCCCCCAGGTTCATCCATGTTGTGGCATGTATCATTACTTCATTCTTTTATACACAGCTCAATAATCCACTGTATAGATATGCCAGGTTTCATTTATTATCTGTTTTTGTAGGGTGATTTTAATGGTATGTGAATTACATCTCAGTTAAAAATAAAGCAATAGATTATAACCTGTTCAATACAAGAGAAAAATAAATTGAAAGTCTGTATCTGTACAAACTACTGTGCATAAAATAAATAAGGTACAAGGATATATTGTACAGCACAGGGGCTGTAGCCAATATTTTATAATAATTGTAAATGGAGTATAATCTTTAAAAATTCTGAAACACTGTGTTTTACACCTGAAACATGAAATATTGTACATTAACTATACCTCAATGAAAAAAATTTTTTAAAGAAAGAAAAGTCCGATGAGGAATCTGATATTTACCTAACTTCAAAGTGCCTCTCTACAAAATACATAATAAAAAGGGAAAAAGAGTAACTATACAGATGTGAAGCCCAGCAGATGCCACCTGAATCAAGCGTGCAGAGTGAACACCGTCAGTTCAGTTCAGTTCAGTCACTCAGTCGTGTCTGACTCTTTGTGACCCCATGAATCGCAGCACACCAGGCCTCCCTGTCCATCACCAACTCCCGGAGTTCACTCAGACTCACGTCCATCGAGTCAGTGATACCATCCAGCCATCTCATCCTCTGTCATCCCCTTTTCCTCCTGCCCCCAATCCCTCCCAGAATCAGAGTCTTTTCCAATGAGTCAACTCTTCGCATGAGGTGGCCAAAGTACTGGAGTTTCAGCTTCAGCATCATTCCTTCCAAAGAAATCCCAGGGCTGATCTCCTTCAGAATGGACTGCGAGGGGAAAAATCACAGTCCCATGTCACCTGGCCAGATGTCAGTGAGAACATTCCATTGTTAGTGTTTCATTTTCCTGCCAAAAACCTGAATAGAATCATGGGGAAACCTCAATTAAACCCAGATGGAGGAACATGTCACAAAACAGTTGCCCTGCAATCGTCAAACGTGTCAAGGACAAGAAAGTTGAGGAAAGACTGATGAACTGTTCCACACGGAAAGAAACAGAACAATCCGAATGCAAAGGTCTTATAGCTGGAAGTTACATTATTTGGCATATTGGCAAATCTGAAGGGGGTCTGAGGATTAGATTACAGTTCTGTATCATATTAATTTTATTTGGATGTGTGTATCACATAGCAGAAAGTCCTTATTGTAGGAAATATGCACTAAAGTGTTTGGGATGATGAGGTATCAAGTTATCCTTTACCCTCAAATGGTTCAGGACAAAATATCTGAACCATATTTGCAAGTTTTTCTCTGCAAATCATATTGTTTTTAAAAATCCATACACCAGTTTCCACTGACCCTACACGCCACAACTGCTGAAGCCCAGGCACCCAGAGCCCATGTGCTGCAAGTAGAGAAAAGCCCCTGCAGCAACAAATACCCAGCGCAGTCAAAAATAAAAAGAGATAAAAATAAATAAATTTTTAAAAAAGAAGAAAGAAAATCATCCATCCATACTGTTAAAAAAAATTTGTACGCTATTTTCCAATGTGGTTTCATACTTTCTCAATTATTTTAACATTAATCTTCATTTTATAATCTCATATCTCATTGAATATGAATATCTACCATTTATATAGCATTAAATTCTTTATACATGTGTGACAATATGCATGAAAACCCTATAATTTATCATATCACAGAGTTCAGAAACCTGCTCTAACTTAGGTAAGAAAAGGAATTGACTAAAGGATGTGAGATACATGGCAGGCTCTGTTGGAAATAGCTCCTCCACTTAATAAAAGTTTGTTGATCTTGGGCAAGTGACTTAACTACTCTACCTCAGTTTCTGCATCCATAAAATGGAAGAAATTATAGTACCTACCTCATAAGATTGTTGTCGGGAGTTAATTAGGACATGTAAAGCACTTAAAAGAGTGCCTGACACATAGTGTTCCTCCATAAATATTATTTATTATCATTAACTGACTTGTCCAAAGAACCCAGTGGGTGGCCAGTGCAGGATTTGAACTGAAGTCCATTGGAAACCAAAACCTGAACTTACCAGTGACACTTTGTCCCAACATTAACCGAGCCATGATTCCCCTTCTCTTCTCCTAAACCTTGATGCAAACTGAAGGATGTTCCTTCTCCCGCCCCAGGAGCAGTTACTTCCTTTTGCATTCTCCTAAGCACTGATAAACAAAAACTTGTCAAGCCAGCTCCACCCTTTCAGAAGCTCTGTCTGTGTCCACACCCTCCAAAAACTTTTGCTTCACTGGTACACTTTGTTTGCCTTGAAAGTGAAAGTGAAGTCACTCAGTCGTGTCCCACTCTTTGCAACCCCGTGGACTGTAGCCCACCAGGTTCCTCTGTCCATGGGATTCTCCAGGCAAGAATACTGGAGTGGGTTGCCATTTCCTTCTCCAGGGGATCTTCCCGACCCAGGGATTGAACCCAGGTCTCCCGCAGGCAGACACTTTAACCTCTGAGCCACCAGGGAAGCCTTTGTTTGCCTTGGGTAATGTTATTCTTTTAAGTATGGAGGACATTTAATCTAAGTAATACTGTTTATGATCTTTGATCTAGGGCTGCAACAGTACAGCTATGAGTAACAAACTTGCTTCATGCAATGTCTATCTATTACTCTTCCTACTCATGCGTGTGTGCTGAGTCGCTCCAGTCATGTCTGACTCTCCGCAACCCTGTGGACTGTAGCCCACCAGTCTCCTCTGTCCATGGGATTCTCCAAGCAAGAATACTGGAGGGGGTTGCCATTTCCTCCTCCAGGGAATCTTCCTGATCCAGGGACTGAACCTACAGCCCTTATGTCTCCTGCATTGGCAGGTGGATTTTTTTTTACCACTAGCGCCACCCGGGAAGCCCCTTCTTTCTCATATTTGATGGGACCTATCAGGTTAGCATCTGAAAGAGTAATGTAATTCCCTGGAAGGTGTAGCATCAATCATGTTTTAAATTTTATGTATTTTCTGATGTTTTGATATCTTAAAAACACAACTGCCTCATGGTCCAGGGGTTAAGAATCTGCCTGCCGATGTGGGGACATGAGTTCAGTCCCTGATCCAGGAAGATCCCATATGGCACAGAGCAACTAAGTCCATGTGCCTTAGCTACGGAGCCCGTACTCGAGAGCCTGCAAGCCGCAACAGCTGAGTCCATGTGCTGCAGCTAATGAAGCCCGTGAGCCTAGAGCCTGTGCTCTGCAATGAGAGAAGCCACTGCAATGAGAAGCCCATGCCCTGCAACGAAGAGTAGCCCCCCACTCACCACAGCTAGACAAAGCCTGCACACAGTGACGAAGACCCAGTGCAGTACCCTCCCCCCACCAAAAAAAAAAACTTGTTGATGGGGAAGAGACTGCTCCTCGCAGGGCTACTCAATCCTTAGAGATAGCAAAGGGCTCAGCTCAGAGCACATCTTTCATACACAAGCCAACGAATCTCTAGTCTGTAACTCTAATCACCTCCTTATCTAACTCACTCACCAAGTCAATACACTCATCAAACCAATATTTCCCCTACCCTACATCATCCCAAGGCTAAGTGTAATATTAGGAATGTTAGAGAAGTAATTTTTCAAGGTCTTTTAATTGACAAAAGCAGTTAGCCAGCCAAAGTGCCTTTTATCTACATGATATACGTGTGGTCTTTCTATAGCAGTAGTTCAACACAACAGAAGGCGTAAGAACCAAAATTCTCTGCTTTGTAAATACAATTCTATGATAGGAAAACAGTTGTGTGCTTTCTGATAGCTCTAGAGCTTGAGAACCTGACAATATAGAATTTTCCCCCACCACCAACAGCAAGAAGAAGAAAGAGGAGGAGGGGGAGGCAAAGAAAGAAAAAGAGAAGAAATAAGAGAAAAGTTGGTTCCCCATCTAAGTGTAAGGTTCTAAGGAACAGATTTCCACTCCCCCATCCCCTCTGCCAGAATAAGATAGAAAAATTCTGTGTTCTGAAGGGACAGTGTTTTCTAACCTAAAGTTCTATACCCAGCCAAATTATCCATGAACTGTGAGGATAGAATGAAGACATTTCCAGATATGTAATCTCTCAAAATCTTCTCTTTCTCAGAAAGTGAATGGAGCATGAGGGAGAGAGCCATGAGAAAAGGAACTTAGGGAATCCAGGAAACAGGAGATCCAGCTCAGGAAAGAGGCAAAAGGAAGGGTTAGTGTTGCCACTTCTAGTAGGCTGAGAGGAATCAGTCCTAATCAGAGCAAGAGAACAGAGAAGCATGGGGGAAGTCTCCAAGACAAAAAGAAAAATATTAATAGGCTATCTTATGTATTTGAATCTATTGAGAGGTTTCTATTCCTGTCAGCGACTTTGTGGGTCGACTGGTGATAAGCACATAGAAAACAAAGTGTAGCCAATTTGTTGAACAGATGGGACCTATGAGGTGTAGGCAAAAAAGAAGTTTATTCTTGGATGCAAAGTTTATTCTTTGCATCTTCAGATTGTCTCTGGGAAGACAGTTCTTCCCTCATACCCATTTGATAAAGTCTAGGGCAAACCTCACTCTGAGGTCATAAAACTCTCATCACTTAAAACCCCCAGACAGTCTCAGTTCAGTAATTATAATGTCCCCTCTTATGCATTCTGCTGAATCACATGAACTTGTCATTCTTGTGAACATAGGTGGTTGAATACTGGCAGTTTCACTTGATTTGCTCTAATGAGTCAAAACTTTCAAATTTATTTAAAATAAAATCATCTCCCCTTCTGTCTCTTTGGACTGGTCACCTGAGGTGAGAAGGGTTAGCCTGGTGGGCTTCTCTGTTTCCCCACCCAGGCCTTCCACCACCCTCCTCCACTCAGGAGTCAGCCTGTGGTGCCTCCAGGAATGAAGCGGGCTGTGGAGGCAAAAGAGAAGAGGCGATGTGGGTGCTCTGTGACCTTGGCAGGCGTTCACAAGGAACTCTACCTCTTCCATCTGTGAGGCTCCAGAGACACTCCTCCACCCCACCCCACCCCACCTACCAGCCTGCACTCTACTCCATGGGTGGGGCCTTGGTCAACCTGAAGACCCCTCAAGTTGATGACTGCTTACAATTCTGCCTTTAGCCCCCAGCCATCCAACCTCTTTTGATGGGGTCACCTCACACCACAGGGCAAACCTCTCAGAAAAGATGCAAGCTGGTGTTTGCCCAGCACAGCCCAATCTGGTCCTCAGGACACTGTCCTGCATCCTTGAAGGCCACCTCCCCGTGCCCTCTGCCTCTGTCAAAGCAATTAGCCAGCCTCGGTGCCTTTTGTCTACGCCTCTCGGCATGAGTCAGCACTCACTGTGTCACCTGGGCTTCCTGAGACTCATCAAGCTCTTCAAGAGGTCTTACCGAAGTGCCTTTCTTTAGGCGCAAAGAAAAAACACCTTTCTCCTCCCCTCCCCACAAACGAGCAAATGTATTACCACATCTCATTCTCTCCAAACTTTTTTTTTTAATAATCTCTGGAAATTTCAACCTCAGCCCTTTCATGCTCTTGAATGGGTAAGGGACCAAAGATAAAAATCAGTTTGTTTGTTTTTTTAATTTAGTAGGTTTAATTTATTATTTTTTTAGAGCAGTTTTAGGTTCATAGTAACATTGATCAAAAGGTAGAGAAATGTTCTGTGTATGCTCTGACTGAACAGATCCATAGCTTCCTCCACTGTCAACCTCCTGTACCCGACTGGTACATGTGTTACAATCATGAACCTACTCGGGGGATTTCCCAGGCAGTCCAGTGGTTAGGACTCTACGCTTCCAATGTAGGAGGCATGGGTTCAATCCTAGTTGGGGAACTAAGATCCCTCATGCCACTTGTAGTGACCAAAAATTAACAACAACAAAAACCTGCACAGCCATTATTATCAAAGTCCATAATTTACATTAGGATTCACTCTTGGTGTTATATATTCTATATAATACCACATGGTATCACATGGTATCTATTTGAAAAGATCACATGGAATCTATTTGAAAAGATATATAATGGCATGTATCCACCATTATGGGGCTTCCCTAGTGGCAATACAGGAGCTACAGGAGATGTGAATTCAATCCCTGGGAGGATCCCCTGGAGGAGGCATGGCAATCCACTCCAGTGTTCTTGCCTGGAAAATCCCATGGACAGAGGAGCCTGGCAGGCTACAGTCCATGGGGTCACAAAGAGTCAGACATGGCTGAAGCAACTGAGCACACACGCATCCACCATTATAGAGTCGTGCAGAATAGTTTCACTGCCTGAAAAATCCTCTGTGCTCTTCCCTCCTTCCCTCCAAGCCCCCGGCAACCATTAATCTTCTTCTAACAGTCTCCATAGTTTTGCATTTTCCAGAATGTTATACAGTTGAAATCACATGGTATGTAATCTTTCCAGATTGACTTTTTCTCAGTAATTTGCATTTAAGTTTTCGTCATGTCTTTTCATGGATTGATGCCTCATTTCTTGTTAGTGTAGAATAACAGTCCATTGTCTGAATGTACCACAGTTTATCTCTTCTCTTACTGGAGGACATGCTTCCACATTTTGGCAATCACAGATAAAGCTGCTGTAACCAGTTTTTAATCACCTCTTTTACAAGTCCCGCCTGGGTGGATTTAACTTTGGAATGGGGAAGCATCAGTTGAAACTGAGACTGAAATAGTTCTCTATTACATCCTGTTACATGAGGAAATGAAAAATCAAGGCAAATAATAACTTCAGGGAAGGAAATGTATGTAAGAAATGCAATTGAACCATGCCTGCTGCCAAGTCGCTTCAGTCGTGTCCGACTCTGTGCGACCCCATGGACTGCAGCCTACCAGGCTTCTCTGTCCATGGGATTCTCCAGGCAAGAACACTGGAGTGGGTTGCCATTTCCTTCTCCAATGCATGAAAGTGGAAAGTGAAAGTGAAGTCACTCAGTCGTGTCTGACTCTTAGCGACCCCATGGACTGCAGCCCACCAGGCTCCTCCATCCATGGGATTTTCTGGGCAACAGTACTGGAGTGGGGTGCCATTGCCTTCTTCCAGTTGAACCATAATGCTCTATATAATCAGTGGTGAATACCATTACTTATACAGTCAATATAAATATTGAGTCAAGAATTGTGATAGAACCATATTGGAAGGATGAGAAAAGGAGAAATCTGTGTTGTGGAGTGGGTTGGAATAGGACTAAGAGAACAAAATTCTCTATACCATAGTAAGCGAGCAACAGTAGAAGTCTAAATGGAAGAATCAAGAACTATCTGTACAGGCATGTCATTTAGAAATACAAAGGAAGAGACTTCCCTGGTGGTCCAGTGACTGACTCCATGCTCCTAATGTAGAGGACTGAGATTCAATCCCTGGTCAGGAAACCAAATCCTACTTGCCTCAGCTAAAAGTCCTGACCACAGCAATGAAAGATCCCAAGTGCCACAACTAAGATCCGGCCCAGCAAAATGAAAGAAAGAAAGACAGACAAAAGAAGATACCAGAAGAGCTGAAAGAGTTCACAGTGAGTGGGTTGGGGTGTTGTTTCATGATAAGCTTCTTAAAACTATTTGACTCTCAAAACTATGAACATATTACATTGAGTAAGCGATTTAATTTTAAAAACTATAATAAAATATAGGGCTTCCCTTGTGGCTCAGCTGGTAAAGAATCCGCCCACAACGTGGAAGACCTGGGTTCGATCCCTGGGTTGGCAAGATCCCCTGGAGAAAGGAAAGGCTACCCACTCCAGTATTTTGGCCTGGAGAATTCCATGGACTGTGCAGTCCATGGGGTCGCAAAGAGTCGGACACAACAGAGCGACTTTTGCTTTCACTTTTGCTTTCCTTTCAAGCAATTTAATTTTAAAAACAGTAATAAAATACAAAAGCTCTCTAGAGACTACGTAATATTTGAGTATAACAAGAGCACTTGTGGGAATCCCCTGGTTAAGATTCAGAGCTTTCACTGCCTTGGGCCCGGAGTTCAATCCCTGGTCAGAGAAAAAAGATCCCAGAAGTTGAGCATCGCAGCCAAAAAGAAAAGTGCCCTTAATGAGAAATTATTTGCACGAAGCCAAAAGTTATTTTGCATGACCAGAGAGCTTTCTAGTGTTACAGAGAAAATTGCTCCCTGTAGCTTTCTGCTTGCAGGATAATGTAAAAATACATCATCTTATTTCCAAATAACCTTGAGATAAGCAGTGGATTCTCCTACAGGATCAACTTAAACTTATATCGTGAGGGATCTGTTTTCCCTACTGGATTACTTAGTAATAAATTTGAGAGATAAACAGGTTGGCTAAGCCAACAGGGGCTACCTCATTGCCCTAGAAGTAACTCATGATCACTACTTCTCACCTCACTTATCCTGGAGCCTATAACATATCCCTATAATGAAACTCAAGCAAGATTTTTTAGGACAGGGGAAGTCCAATACTAAGACTCCATGCTCCCAATGCAGAGTTCAGTCCCTGGTCAGAGAATTAGATCCCACACAGTGCAACTAAAGACCCTGCATGCAGCACAGTCAAATAAATAAATTTTTTAAAAAAGATTTTTTTGGACAAATGGGAAGAGAAAATGACCAAAAAATGAAAAAGAGAGGGACGTTCTTCATGTAATCTCCATGAGAACAGGGGTCTGTCTTGTTCATTTCAGTATTCTCAGTGTCTGGCCCATAGTTATTGCTCAGTAAATATCTAATTTTGTTTATTTATTTATTGAATAAACAAATCAACGAGTGACCCTACCTCCCCAATTTTCCCAAGGTCTAGGTGCATTGGGAGAAAGTTATATCTACCATAAATCTAGAAAAGTCAACAGGCAAGAGGCCTTAGATAAGGGTTACCTCACTGGATGTTTTGTGAAACAGCCCATTACAAATATTGGAAACGTAAAATCTACCAAGTGCGTGAGGAGGTACGTGAGGATGTGGACACTAGTCTTGGTTACAATAGCAGGAAATGGCACAAACCTAAAAGTCCATCGAGGGAAGCCTGGGTAAATACAAGATGGTATCCTCATTTGATGCCTTACTCCATAGCAGTGACAATGAGCAGACTAAAGCTATGCGTATAAATCTAGATGAGCCATCGAAAAATGTAACGTTGAAGGGAAAACAAGCAACTCATAGAAGAATTCAAATAGTATGATGCCATTTATATAAGATTCTTAAATATACCAAACAATATTGTTTCCCAAGCCTTCATTTGCGATGTAAGTATAAAAATGCATGCTGTTGGTGTTTAGTTGCTAAGTCGTGTCCAACTCCTTTGTGACCCCATGGACTGTCACCTGCCAGGATCCTCTGCCCATGGGATTTCCCAGGCAAGAATACTAGAGACGGTTGCCATTTCCTTCTCCAGAGGATCTTCCTGACCCAGGGATCAAACCCGCGTCTCCTGCATTGGCTGGAAGATTCATTACTGCTGAGCCACCACGGAAGCCCCAAAAATGCATGGATATAAGAAATACTAAATGTTGAATGAATGAACCTGTGCCCCCTGCTTTCAATTTTATTGATATCTGCTCTTATCTTTGTTATTTCTTTCCTTCTGCCTGCTTTGGGTTTAATTTGATCTTTTTCTATCTTAAGTAGAGACTTAAGAAAGTTTCTTAAGAGACTAGGATTGAGACTTTTATTCTGTGCTGAGATAAGCATTCAACACTACAAATTTTCCTCTCAGTTCAGTTCAGTCGCTCAGTTGTGTGCCACTCTTTGCGACCCCATGGCCTGCAGCACGCCAGGCTTCCCTGTCCATCAGCAACTCCCAGAGCCTACTCAAACTCACGTCCATCGAGTCGATGATGCCATCCAACCATCTCATCCTCTGCCGTTCCCTTCTCCTGCCATCAATATTTCCCAGAATCAGGGTCTTTTCCAATGAGTCAGTTCTTCACATCAGGTGGCCAAAGTATTGGAGTTTCAGCTTCAGCATCAGTCCTTCCAATGAATATTCGGGACTGATTTCCTTTAGGATGGACTGGTTTGATCTCCTTGGAGTCCAAGAGAATCTCAAGAGTCTTCTCCGGGAGCTTACCCGGAAGAGATCGAAGCCGGGTCACCTTTAAGGGACCTGGAAGGGAGTGTTTGGCCTCCGGAACGCCGTCGCGATGTGGTTCGAGGTTCTTCCCAGGATCGCCGTTATGGGCGTGTGCTTGTTCATCCCGGGAATGGCCACCGCGCGCATCCACAGGTTCAGTAACGGGGGCAAGGAAAAAAGGGTTGCCCATTATCCATATCAGTGGTATTTGATGGAAAGAGATAGGCGCGTCTCTGGAGTAAACCGTTCCTATGTGTCAAAGGGTTTGGAGAACACTGATTAAGGAAACATTTTCCTGGTTGATGAAGAACAACTCAGTCATGCTCTTCTATCCCTGCTAGTAGATTATGCAGCATATTGTGTAGCATGCATTGTATTTTGTAGTGTGTAATAAAAAAAAAAAAAAAAAGAGTCTTCTCCAACACCACAGTCAAAAGCATCAATTTCTTGGTGCTCAGCTTTCTTTATAGTCCAACTCTCACATCCATACATGACCACTGGAAAAACCATAGCTTTGACTAGACAGACCTTTGTCAGCAAAGTAATGTCTGTTTCTTAATACGCTGCCTAGGTTGGTCATAGCTTTTCTTCCAAGGAGCAAGCGTCTTTTAATTTCAGGGCTGCACTCACCATCTGCAGTGATTTTGGAGCTCAAAAAAATAAAGTCTGTCACTGTTTCCACTGTTTCCCCATCTATTTGCCATGAAGTGATGGACCAGATGCCATGATCTTAGTTTTCTGAATGCTGAGTTTTAAGTCAACTTTTTCACTCTCCTCTTTCACTTTCATCAAGAGGCTCTTTAGTTCTTCGCTTTCTGCCATAAGCGTGGTATCATCTGCATATCTGAAGTTATTGATATTTCTCCCAGCAATCTTGATTCCAGCTTGTGCTTCATCCAGCCTGGCATTTCTCATGATGTACTCTGCATATAAGTTAAATAAGCAGGGTGACAATATACAGCCTTGACGTACTCCTTTCCTGATTTGGAACCAGTCTGTTGTTCCACGTCCAGTTCTAACTTGTTTCTTGACCTGCATACAGATTTCTCAGGAGGCAGGTCAGGTGGTCTGGTGTTCCCATCTGTTTAAGAATTTTTCCTATTTTGTTGTGATCCACACAGTCAGATAGACAGAGTACCTGAAGAATTTTCCTCTAAGTATTGCTTTAATTGCATTTCCAAATTTTTTGATGTGTTATAATTGCATTTTAATTCAGTTCAAAATACTTTTAGATTTCTCATTCCTATGAGAAACAAATTTACTAACTGGAATGAGTGTTTTTTATTTTTTCAATTTTACTTTAAAGCGAGTGTTTTTATGCAGTTGTTTTTGCATTTAACTTTACAGTTACCAGTCCAAACACCATTTTCCAATGTTATTTAGGTCAGCTGCTTTTTTATCTCACGCCATCAGTGAGATCCATTTGTTATAGTCTTCATTCCATCTTGGAATCTTTGTTGATTTTTAAACATTTCCATATGATAAAGGTCATTCTGTAATGGTTTTGGAAAATGCAGAGTCATGGATCCACCACTTCAATAGCCTGCAGACCAGTTCAATCACTGAAACACCTAGACGTTCTCTGTAGCCTGTTGGTCAACTATGTCCCCTTCCCCCAACCCCGGAAACCATTGATCTGTTTTCTGTCCCTATAATGTTGCCTTTCTCAGAATGTCATATGACCGGAAGCAAACATCTGTAGGCTCTTGGGTTTGGTTTTTCTCATCTAAAGAGATACAATCTAGTTTCATCGTGTTATTTCACACACTTGGCTCCTGTTCCTTGTTATTGCTGTGCATGGAGGGACTGCTGTTTGTCCATTCACCTATTGAAGGACATCCTGGCTTTACCCATGATTGACTGTTACGAATACAGTTACAGTAAACATTAGTGTAAGGTTTTAATGTCTTTTCAATTCACTTGTATAAATACCTAGAACTAGGATTGCTGGGTTGCATGATAAGTACGTTTAACTTTGTAAGAAACTGCAAGCTGTCTTCCCGGTGGCTATACTGTTTTACATTCCCGTCAGCAATGAATAAGCATTCCTGTTGCTCTGCATTCTTTAATTTGGTGGTGTTGTGTGTGTAATAGTATCTCAGTGTGTGTGTGTGTTTGTGTGTGTGTGTTCTATTAGCATTTCCCTAATGACATATTTTCATGTGTTTATATGTGTTCATGTGTCTCAGTTCTTTTGACCATTTTTTTCACTTGGGTTTATTTTCTTATCATTGAGTTTTAAGAGTTCTTATGTATTCTAGATACAAACCCTTTATCAGGTATGTGACTTGCAAATACTTTCTCCATGTCTGTCTTATGTTTTCATTTTCTTTATGGTGTTTTTCATCATTCCTTTTTAAAAAAAGAAATCCCTGATTATTATTCCATTGTATAAATTTGTCGTAATTCATTTAGCCAGTCTTTGGTTGATTGACATTGATATTATTTCCAGACTCTTGCTATTAAAATCTGTATTTTCTTGAACTCATGTTGTTATTTCTAAGAACAATTTGTTTTTCATTTCCCATGAACTGTTTGATGCTATCCTTTAATTCATTTTTTTATTTTTTTTATTTTTTGGCTGTACCATGTAGCTTATGGGATCTTAGTTCCCCCATCAGGGATTGAACCCGGGCCCTCTACAGTGAACCTCAGAGTTTTAAGCACTGACCGCCAGGGAATTGTCCTATCCATTCTTATTCTGGGTTAGTGATCATTTTGTTATTCATAGAAACTCTTCTTTCCCCAGTTTTCTTCAGGTGTAGCTGACCTACAGCACTGTGTAAGTTTAGGGTATACAACGTGATGATTTGCCTCACATACATGTCATGCAGTGATGACCACAAGAGGTGAATGAGCATCCATCATTTCATATTGATACATTCAAGACATAGGAAAAAATTGTTTTTCATGTGATAAGAATCCTTAGGATGTAGTCTTTTAACAACTTTTATTTATAACATGCAACAGTGTTGATCATCTTTATCATGTTGTATATTACATCTCTAGTACTTGTTTTGGAAAAGGCAATGGCACCCCACTCCAGTACTCTTGCCTGGAAAATCCCATGGACAGAGGAGCCTGGTAGGCTGCAGTCCATGGGGTCGGGAAAAATCGGACATGACTGAGCGACTTCACTTTCACTTTTCACTTTCATGCATTGGAGAAGGAAATGGCAACCCACTCCAGTGTTCTTGCCTGGAGAATCCCAGGGACGGGGGAGCCTGGTGGGCTGCCGTCTATGGGGTCGCACAGAGTCGGACATGACTGAAGTGACTTAGCAGCAGCAGTACATATAATTATATAATTATAATTAACCAAAAGTTTGTACCTATTGATGACCTTGACCTAATTCCCCTCCCCCTATATCTTAGGTCCTCTTTACATGTTATAAAATTTGCCACACTATGCTGCAGCTTATGTGATCTCAGTTCCCCAAACAGGGATGGAATCCAAGCCCTTGGCATTGAGAATGCAGTCCTAACCACTGGACCACCAGGGAATTCCTGAAATTCGCCTTTTCTGTAATTGAGATGTAAGTCTTCCTCCGGTTTGTCATTTGCCTTTTTACCTCACATGATTATGTTTTGTATCTTCTTGAAGTCAAATACATTGATCTTTCCCCCTCAGGCTTCTCAATTTTGTGTTATACTTAAAAGGGTCTTCTCCACTTCAAGATTATAAAAGAATTCTCCCAAGGATTCTGCTGGTACGCACATGGCTTCGTTCTTTCCATTTAAATCTTTGATCCTGGGGATTTCCCTGGTGGTCCAATGGTTAAGAATTAATCCTTCCACTGTAGGGGGCATGGGTTCCATCCCTGGGCTGGGAACTAAGATCCCACATGGACAAAAACAAAACAAAAAATAAACTTCTATCCTTTCAGTGCTTTTCCAGGTATAAGATGTGAAGTATAGACTTAGTTATTAATATATTTGTTTATTTATTCAGCTGCACTGTGTCTGAGTTGTAGCACTCAAGATCTTCAGTTGCAGCACTCAAGATCTTCAGTTGCAGCATGTGGGATCCAGTTGCCTGTTGTTGTTCCGTCACTAAGTCCTGTCTCTTTGTGACCCCTTAGACTGCAGTGTACCAGGCTTCCCTATCTTCCACCATCTCCAGGAGTTTGCTCAAATTCATGTCCATTGAGTCAGTATTGCTATCTAACCATCTCATCCTCTGCCGCCTCCTCTTCCACCTGCCTTCAATCTTTCCCAGCATCAGAGTCTTTTCCAATGAGTCGGCTCATCGCATCAAATGGCCAAAGTATTGGAGCTTCAGCTTCAAGATTTGTCTTCCCAATTCAGGGTTGATTTCTTTTAGGATTGACTAGTTTGATCTCCGTGCTGTCCAAGGGACTCTCAAGAGAGTCTTCTCCAGTGCTATAATTTGAAAGAATCAATTCTTCAGCATTCAGCCCTCTTTAAAAAATTTTTTTTTAATTTTAAATTGGAAGATAATTACTTTACAATACTGGGTTTGTTTCTGCCATACATCAACATGAATCAGCCATAGTATACATACGTCTCCTCCCTCTTGAACCTCCCTCCCATCAGCTTTCCTTGTGGTTCAACTGTCACATTCAAACCGTAGCTTTGACTATATGGACCTTGGTTGGCAAAGTGGTGTCTCTGCTTTTTAGTATGCTATATAGTTCTGTCATAACTTTCCTTCTAAGGAACAGGTATCTTCTAATTTAATGTTTGCAGTCACCATCTGCAGTGATTTTGAAGAAAATAAAATCTGTCACTGCTTCCACTTTTCCCCTTCTATTTGCCATGAAGTGATGGGACCAGATGCCATGGTCTTCATTTTTTAATGTTGAATTTCAAGCCAGCTTTTTCACCCTCCTCTTTCACCCTCATCAAGAGGTTCTTTAGTTCCTCTTCTCTTTCTACCATTAGGTTGTATCATCTGCATATCTGAGGTTGTTGATATTTCTCCTGGAAATCTTGATTCCAGCTTGTGATTCATCCAGCCTGGCATTTCACATGATGTACTCTGCATATAAATTAAATAAGGAGGGTGATAATATACAGCCTTGACATACTCCTTTTCCAATTTTGAACCAGTCCCTTGTTCTATGTTCGGTTCTAATGGTTGCTTCTTGACCTGCTTATAGGAGACAGGTAAGGTGGTCTGGTATTCCCGTCTCTTTAATAATTTTCCAAAGTTTGTTGTGATCCTCACAGTCAAAGGCTTAGGGTAGTTAATGAAGCAGAAGTAGATGTTTTTTCTGGAATTCCCTTGCTTTCTGCATGATTCAGTGAATGTTGGCCATTTTATCTCTGGTTCCTCTGCCTTTCTAAACCCAGCTTGTACATCTGAAAGTTCTCAGTTCACGTACTGCTTAAGCCTAACTTGAAGGATTTTGAGCATAACCTTACTAGCATGTGAAATAAGCACAATTGTATGGGAATTTGAACATTCTTTGGCATTACCCATCTTTGGGATTGGAATGAAAACTGACCTTTTCCAGTCCTGTGGCCACTGCCGAGTTTTCCGAAGTTGCTGACATATTGAGTGCAGCACTTTAACAACATCATCTTTTAGGATTTGAAATAGCTCAGCTGGAATTCCATCACCTCCACTAACTTTGTTCATACTAATGCTTCCTAAGGCCTACTTGACTTCACAATCCAGGATGTCTGGTTCTAGGTGAATGACCACACCATTGAGGTTATCTGGGTCATTAAGACCTTTTTTGTATAGTTCTGTGTATTTTTGCCACCTCTTTTTAATCGCTTCTGCTTCTGTTAGGTCTTTATCGATCCTGTCCTTTACCCTGCCCATCCTTGCATGAGATGTTCCCTTTATATCTCCAGTTTTCTTGAAGAGATTGCTGCTCTTTCACATTCTATTGTTTTCCTCTATTTCTTTGCATTGGTCACATAAGAAGGCTTTCTTTTCTCTCCTTGCAGTTGGGCATATCTTTCCCTTTCTCCTTTGCCTTTCGTTTCTTTTTCTCAGCTATTTGTCAAGACTCCTCAGACAACACACGTCAGGTTCCCCAAGTAGGGGTCTGGGTTCTGTCTCCTCACAATGTGACCTGACCTTAGCCACCTGATCACCAGGGAAGTCCCTGAAGTATGGATTTAACTCTTTATTTTTTTCTTGAAGACGCTACATAGCAGTTTTCTCAAACCACTTATTGAATGAAATCCATCTTAACCAGTTTGAAATACCACCTTTTTTGAATATTAAATGCCTACATGAGTTTGGGTCTATCTGGGAATTTCCTTTCTCCTCCACTGATTCATGGAACTTATTAGATACTAGTACCTAATAGTCTTAATTATAATAGTAAAGGCTTTATGATACATTCACTACGTGGTCAGGCATTTTCAGAAATGTTTTCTTGTTGATTTTTCCATAGGAATTTTAGATGTGGTTCATCTAGTTCTAAAACAAAATCCTGTTTGTGTTGTTCTTGGGCTCTCATTAAATGTCTATATTATATCTCATTAACCACCCTTATGGCAGAAAGTGAAGAGGAACTAAAGAGCCTTTTGATGTAAGTGAAAGAGGAGAGTGAAAAAGTTGGCCTAAAGCTCAACATTCAGAAAACTAAGATCATGGCATCTGGTCCCATCACTTCATGGGAAATAGATGGGGAAACAGTGGAAACAGTGTCAGACTTTATTTTGGGGGGCTCCAAAATCACTGCAGATGGTGACTGCAGCCATGAAATTAAAAGACGCTTACTCCTTGGAAGGAAAGTTATGACCAACCTAGATAGCATATTCAAAAGCAGAGACATTACTTTGCCAACAAAGGTCTGTCTAGTCAAGGCTATGGTTTTTCCAGTAGTCATGTATGGATGTGAGAGTTGGACTGTGAAGAAAGCTGAGCACAGAAGAATTGATGCTTTTGAACTGTGGTGTTGGAGAAAACTCTTGAGAGTCCCTTGGACTGCAAGGAGATCCAACCAGTCCATTCTAAAGGAGATCAGTCCTGGGTGTTCTTTGGAAGGACTGCTGCTAAAGCTGAAACTCCAGTACTTTGGCCACCTCATGTGAAGAGTTGACTCATTGGAAAAGACCCTGACGCTGGGAGGGATTGGGGGCAGGAGGAGAAGGGGATGGCAGAGGATGAGATGGCTGGATGGTATCACCGACTCGATGGACATGAGTTTGAGTGAACTCCGGGAGTTGGTGATGGACAGGGAGGCCTGGAGTGCTGCAGTTCATGGGGTCACAAAGAGTTGGGCATGACTGAGCGACTGAACTGAAGTGAACTATCTGGTATCTTAATAATGTAGAGTCTTGCTAGCCATGAACATAGCTTATATTTCTATTTGTTGACATTTTCCCTGTGTCAATCTATTAAATTTTTTCTTCACGTAGGTTGTGAATTTTTGTTGTAATGTTTATTCCTAGGAATTAAATAATTCTTGCTTTGGAAATGGGGTCTTTCATTATATCTTTTGTTGCATCCCTAAGATGTCTGAAATAGCCCTAGGAAATTGGTCTACCATTAATAATCACTCTGACTGGCAAGCAGTTCTCAAGCACTTTCCCCTTGCAACATGTAGTATAGGTGACCTTGACATATGCCATTCAATCCTACAGGTGTTCCTTGTTTTTTAGAGACTCCGGCAGAGAAAGAAAGGCTCTGGTTCTTTAGCAGTTGATGGAAATTTATATGTATCAGCTATTGTGTTGACAGTTAGGGATACCATGGTGACCTGAGTCCCCGCCCTCATGAAAGCTGATCACATAGTCCTAGCCAAACTGAACAAACTCAGCAAATAATTGAATAATTATAAAGATGCAAAGTTCTGCCAAGGGGCTATGAGATTGGAGCAGTGATAATTGTCAGGTGTTAACATCAATTAACACCCACACTGAAAGCTTCAATTACCTCGCAAATGCTGCTCACTCACCTGCCGTGTCTCCAGTCCTGACTTTCCTTTAAACTCCATTTCCACTTCTCCCTCAGGAGGTAGAGTCTAATCGCCCTAACCCAGTCTGGACTGGCTTGTGTTTTGCTTGTAGCCAGTGAGTGCCTAGTGAGTGGGCCAATGAGTGGCTTAAAGCTCAACATTCAGAAAACTAAGATCATGGCATCCGGTCCCATCACTTCATGCTAAATAGATGGGGAAACAGTGGAGACAGTGGCTGACTCTATTTTTTGGGGCTCCAAAATCACTGCAGATGGTGATTACAGCCATAAAATTAAAAGCCGCTTACTCCTTGGAAGGAAAGTTATGACCAACCTAGACAGCATATTAAAAAACAGAGACATTATTTTGTCAACAAAGATTCATCTAGTCAAGGCTATGGTTTTTCCAGTGGTCATGTATGGATGTGAGAGTTGGACTATAAAGAAAGCTGAGTGCCGAAGAATTGATGCTTTTGAACTGTGATGTTGGAGAAGACTCTTGAGAGTCCCTTGGACTGCAAGGAGATCCACCCAGTCCATCCTAAAGGAGATCAGTCCTGGATGTTCATTGGAAGGACTGATGTTGAAGCTGAAACTCCAATACTTTGGCCACCTGATGTGAAGAGCTGACTCATTTGAAAAGACCCTGATGCTGGGAAAGATTGAGGGCAGGAGGAGAAGGGGACGATGGAGGATGAGATGGTTGGATGGTGTCACCAACTCAATGGACATGAGTTTGGGTAAACTCTGGGAGTTGGTGATGGACAGGGAGGCCTGGCGTGCTGCAGTTCATAGGGTCGAAAAGAGTCAGACACGACTGAACAACTGAACTGAACTGAATGAGTGCTGAGGAATTGATGCTTTTGAACTATGGTGCTGGAGAACTCTTGAGAGTTCCTTGGACAGCAAGGAGATCAAACCAGTCAATCCTAAAGAAAACCAACCCTGAATATTCATTGGAAAGACTGATGCTGAAGCTGAAGCTCCTGTACTTTGGCCACCTGATGTGAAGAGCTGACTCATTGGAAAAGAGCCTGATGCTGGGAAAGATTGAAGGCAGGAGGAGAAGGCAATGACAGAAGACGAGATGGTTGGACGGCATCACTGACTCAGTGGCCAAGAGTCTGAACCAGCTCTGGGAGATGGTGAAAGACAGGGAAGCCTGGCTTGCTGCAGTCCATGGGGGTTGTAGAGAGTCGGACACGACTGAGCGACTGAACAACAACGAGTGAACTACAGCGGATGTGGCTCTGCGTGCCGTCCAAGGCTCAGTCAGATGAAGAGTGTAGGTCTGCCTTGTTGTTGTTGTTCAGAGCTCTGCCTTCCTCTGTGGGATTCTCTCTCTTTAAGCCTTCAGCTGCCAAGTAAACAATTTGATCGCCCTGAGGCTGCCATGCTGTGAGGAAGCTCAAAGTAGCCCATTGAGAGATCACACGGATGGCTTTCCAGAGGCCCAGCCGGCACCCAGGCACTCTATCCCCCAGTGGTCCATTCCACACTATGCTATGCTATACTAAGTCACTTCAGTCGTGCCCGACTCTATGTGACCCCATAGACAGCAGCCTACCAGGCTCCCCTGTCCCTGGGATTCTCCAGGCAAGAGCACTGGAGTGGGTTGCCATTTCCTTCTCCAATGCATGAAAGTGAAAAGTGAAAGTGAAGTCGCTCAATCATGTCCGACTCTTAGCGACCCCATGGACTGCAGCCTGCCAGGCTCCTCGGTCCATGGGATTTTCCAGGCAAGAGTACTGGAGTGGGGTGCCATTGCCTTCTCCGCCATTCCACACTAGAGATCCCAAATTAGAAGATCCTTGTCAAGCTCCTTCCAAATTCCAGACCCACAGATCTACTAGAGATAATAAAATGATTGCTGTTCTTTCAAGCTACTAAATTTGGGATCGGTTCGTCTGGCAGTGTAGTAACGAGACCTGGGCCACGTGTTGCAACACAGGGCTTTGCACATGCTTTCCCTCCTACTTGAAACACTTGCACTGCTTTTGCCTAGTTACCGCCTACGTGTCTCCTTGGATCTTGGTAAAGCTACAAAGCTTCTGGAGGCTTCACTCTCCAAACCTTGAAACTGGGATTTCATAATGCCCTCATAACACCAGGCATCTCTGGTACTTGTCACAGTTGTTCTTAGAGATACTTTCGCTCGTCTTTTTGACAAGTCTTCAGCTCCATAGACCAGCATTCAGTCCATGCAGTTATGTAGGCCAGGCATTGTAAACTCAAACATCAAGAGGAACAGGAGAGTAACATAAATGAGAGATGCGGGGAAGGCAGGGGTTGTGGTGAAATATAAGTACTCATCTCTAGGACACAGTTGCCACTCAGCAGGCTCTGTGCAGCCAAAACTGCCTCCTTTTTAAAAATGTATTATTTATTTATCTGGCTGCACCGGGTCTTACTTGCGACACTTGGAATCTTTAGTTGCCGCATGTAGGATCTAGTTCCTCCACCAGGGATGGAACTCAGGCCCCTGTAGAGAGTGTGTGGAATCTTAGCCTACTGGACCACTAGGGAAGTCCCAAATCTGCCTCTTTAAGGAAATGACACAAACCCAGATTATTATGTGAATGTTACAATGAGAGCTTCCCTGGCGGCTCAGATGGTAAAGCATCTGCCTGCAACGCAGGAGACCCAGGCTCGATCCATGGCCACCCACTCCAGTACTCTTCCCTGGAATATTGCACGGATGGAGAAGTCTGGTAGGCTACAGTCCGTGGGGTTGCAAAGAGTCAGACAGGACTGATCGACCTCACAATGACAGCAACAAATTAAAACTAAAAACCTAGAAGAAAGAAAAGCGGAGAAAAGAAAAACAACAATCACCTGAAGATTTAATACTCCTTATTTTTTTAGAACAACTTTCAACTCTCACTTTGTATAACCAAGGAACTGTATTTAACTGAGGCACAGGTTAGCCGTGGGCTGGCTGAGGTTCAGGAGTAGGTCACTTGGATTTGTTTTTCTCTATGTATACCTAGAGACTGTCAGTCAAATTCTCTTCCAAGGGCCAGAAGACTTGACTCTTGCCTAATTATTAAAAGAAAAAAGAATATTTTTAGGAATTACTTATTTTTCTTTAGGAAGAAGGTGGAAGTGAGGAATTGTGACCATTAAGTTACACTAAATCCTGTGCATTCCTTCCCAGAATTTACATTATATGTATTTGTAATAAGGAATGGGAACTCGCAGAGCTCATGAAGGTCCTGTGAGAGGTTGATATTTATCTAAAGATCATACCTATGATTTCACGTATCGGTTAGAAAATAGAGAAATGAGCTATCAAGCTATGAAAAGATATGGCTTGATATCTTTTCAAGGAATCAAGGAGGATGGACTTCCTGGCTGTCCAGTGGTTAGAACTCTGTGCTTTCACTGCAGTGCCCCGGATTCAATCCCTGGCTAGGGAACTAAGATCTCGAAGTTACACAGCACAGCCAAAAAGAAACAAAGAGCAGTTGGTCACCTTCGCTGATCAGAGCAGCATACTTAATTCTTTACAACACTAAGGCGAGTCCTACGAGTCTTTAGATGGGGAAGCTGAGAAAGGGTGTCTTCAAACTACTAATTCTCATGACCCCTAGGTCAAACGGGAACTTGTTCCTATTTAACTAAGAGGAAAACTGAGGCCCAGCTGTATTGAGGCCCAAGGCATAAGATAACATCCAAGGATTGCGTTGGGGCTGCGGGATGGGGAAGAGAAATACCCCCTCAATATATAGAAGGAGGGAAGAAAGCTGAGACAGGAAGTCACAGGCCCATCAGCTGGGTCACCAGGGGTGACAGTAAAATGGATCAAAACGCTACCTTCTACTTTTAAACCTTTGAAGAGATTGTCTGATTGTGCAGAGACCTCAGCACTGGGTTTAGGGAAACCTTTCTGTGCTCCTTTACCCAAGTGACCTATAGGATCTAGATTGCTTGAAAGTTAGAAAGAAAAAAAAAATTAACCTTTAGCAGAGGGCTGGGCAATATCTGAATGTTGCTTAGTACTGTCTTGCTACTGCTGCTGCTAAGTCGCTTCAGTCGTGTCTGACTCTGTGTGACCCCATAGACGGCAGCCCACCAGGCTCCCCGGCCCTGGGATTCTCCAGGCAAGAACACTGGAGTGGGTTGCCATTTCCTTCTCCAATGCATGAAAGTGAAAAGTGAAAGTGAAGTCGCTCAGTCGTGTCCGACTCTTAGCGACCCCATGGACTGCAGCCTACCAGGCCCCTCCGTCCATGGGATTTTCCAGGCAAGAGTACTGCTGCTGCTAAGCCACTTCAGTCGTGTCTGACTCTGTGTGACCCCATAGACGGCAGCCCACCAGGCTCCCCGGCCCTGGGATTCTCCAGGCAAGAACACTGGAATGGGTTGCCATTTCCTTCTCCAATGCATGAAAGTGAAAAGTGAAAGTGAAGTTGCTCAGTCGTGTCCGACCCTCAGCGACCCCATGGACTGCAGCCTACCAGGCTCCTCCGTCCATGGGATTTTCCAGGCAGGAGTACTGGAGTGGAGTGCCATTGCCTTCTCTGTGGTACTGTCTTACGTGGGTACTAAACGGACAGTGAAGTTCCTTTGACTGTTTTTGGTGTCCTAAAATTCAGGTTTCTTGTATTTTTTTTTAAGACTACATAAAAGTGCCTTTTTATTTAGCTGATTTATTATTTTATATACAGATTATAAGTAAGGAAAATAACAAGAGAGATAAAAGTCACTTTTTTAGATCAATGGAAAATAATAAAATTTTTAACTCAATATTACTTTCTCATCAACAAGCTGTTATTGCAATTGTTTTTTAATTATTTTCTTTTTTTCCCCTAACTTTAAACTTTTTATTTTTTATTGGGACATAGCTGATTTAACAATTTTGTGGTAGTTTCAGGCGAACAGTGAAGGGACTCAGCCATATATACATGTATCCATTCTCCTCCAAACCCTGTCCTCATCCAGGCTGGCAAATAACATTGAGTAGAATTCCATGTGCTATACATGGAATTCCATACGTAGGTCCTTCCTTGTATTTCATAAGGAGCAAAGTCAGGAGGCTTGCCCGATCCGGAAAAGGGAGTCCTCTATGCCTGGGGCAAGGTCCCAAAGCACTGTTTGGAGCAGCCCCATCAGCCACTTGATATCATGAACGCATGCAAATTAAACTATATTGCCCTGGCAAGAGAGATTGAGCAATAGTTAGATTGAGAGATCCTGAGAGAGAGATAGAGAAACTATTTTTAAAGAGTAAGGACGCAGTCCTAGAATAAGCAACAGAGAACGTGCCTGGACATCAGCAGTCCCTTCGTTTACTGTTCCTCAACCTCCAACAACGTGTGCGGTTCTTGACTGCGGCTGATTCAACGTTCCCCATGCGCAAACCTCAATCTCTTATATGAGGGCTGCAAAACACTACTTAGTTCATCTAAAACTCGGCGAAAGAACTAAAAACCCGGCCCTTCCTGCCTTTTAACTCATTATAAAAGTTGGGGCTTTTATTGTGTTTTACTCTCCCTAGAACGGAAGTTCCATGACGGGAGGGGTTTTGTCTGATCACCACTATATTCTCAGCCCTCGGAGCAGTGTTCTGCACGTAGCCGGCGTTTAATAAACATTTACGAAACGAGGAATTGAGAGGCGAGAAAGGAGTAACGCAGGTCGGAGGAGACGATGACGGAAAGGGGGAAAGGGAAGAACGAAGCGGAAGGAGGAAAGAAGGAAGGCCCAGCCTCCGCTCCTCTCCAGCGGGCAACCCACACCGCCCCCCCCCGACCCCCAGAGGACTACAACTCCCAGCAGGCCCCGGGCGCCTAGGGCTGGACAAGGAAGCACAGGCGGGGCCGGCCCGGCTCCAGCCAGCCCGGCTCCCGTCGCGCCTCACGTGACGGCGGCTGCCGCAGCGCCCGCCGGGACCTGTAGTCTGGGCCGCAGGTGGGGGTGGGGCTGGGCACGGAGACGGGCGGGGGCCGGGAGGGCGGGCGCAGGCCCCTCCCCCGTCACTTCCTGCGGGGCTGCGGGCGCCGGGGCGGCTCTTCAGCGTTTGCGCCGGCGGCGGCCGCGTCTGGCTCGGCTCCCCGCCTCCCTCAGACCCCCCGGCCCGGCGGCGTCCGCCTCCTTTGCGGCCACTCCGCCTCTCCCAACCCGACGTCTCTTCCTTCTGCCCCTTCCTCCTTCCCCGCCTCGCCGCCGCCCAGGACCGCCGGCCGGGGGACGAGCCCGGGGCAGCAGCCAGGTGAGACGGCCGGGCCTGACGGGGCCGCGGGGGCCGGTGGGCCGCGCGCCTGGGGCTTAGGCCGCGGCGGGCCTGCGCGCTCTCGGCCTTGCTCGGCGCCCCCTCTCCCCCCACCCCCGCCCGGGCCTCTCTCTCCCGCCCGCGGGGCCTTCCCGGAGGAGGCGGGCTCTTCCGCGCCCCCCAGCCCCCGGGCGCCCCGCGCGGCCTGGACCCCGGGGCGGCCCAGAAAACAGGTGCCACGCCGCCTTGCTTCATTCCTTTTCCTCGCGCGGCGTTGCCGAAGTTATTCTCGGGGCCGGGGCGGGAGGGGTGCGGGGGGGGTCCCCCCGCTTCCAGTCCCTGGGGGTCCGGGACACCCAGATCACCTCAGCCGGGTATGGAGCGTGATACGAGCGTGGCCCAGGTGTCCGACGCGGGGGTTGGGGGGCAGATCCCAGCACTGTCCCCCCCTTCGGCAATTCGCTGGAAGTCTTTTGTGTTTTGGTTAGTAAAAAAAAAGGGGGCGAATGCCGTCCCTGCCTCCGAAGGCTGGTAGGGTTCAGTGAAACGGGGCGTGGGAAGCGCTTATCAGGGTGCCAGACCCACAGCGTGTCCCAATACACCGCCTGCATAGTTTATTAGCGTGATATTAGGGTCTAACTTAATGGGTAGAGAGATTGGACCAGAGTTGACCTACCTACCCGTTTTGGGTTTCCTTAGAGGCGGAAACGTTTCAGCTTCGTGCCCACCGCCAGCGCCGGGGCATTGTTTTGGGGTGGTCAGCATCTGAAAGGGGCGTCCGTTTCATGGGGACACTCTGAGCCGGCAGTCTGTGAAAGATAAGTGTTGTTATTTCCATCTCCTCCGCTGAGTCAACTGCAGGATTTTCACCAGTTCCCTCAAGTCGATGAGCAACCTGTCCTTTTTTTTCCCCTTTTCCCCTGCCCATCATCCGGCTTCTTGTTGTCATTCCATTTCTGGGAAAGTTTCCTTGAGTTTAGCAAACCATTCTGGAGCACTTGCTGTGTTTGTCAGGCTCTGGAGGGAGGGTGTCCGTTTCCGGAGCTGGAAAAATGTCTTGTCTTTTCTTGCCGCTGCATTTCTAACTTCTGACTTTTTTTCTTTTTTTTTTTTTTTTTTCTCACCGCAGCTTTGCTTTTAAGTCCCCTCTGTCCCCGCGGGCCGGCCTTGCTTTTAAGCCTTGCCCCACCTCCGTGTTGCAGTGTTGGCTTATGTGGACGTTTCCTTCTGTTCGGGCGAAGATGTGTGCTTCGGTCTGTTCTGCCTCTGTTCTCTGGCTGTGGGGACGTTTTTAAGGTCACTCTTGCCCTTTTGTTTGTCGCTTTCATCGTTTAGAGGGTGGTGGAAAAAGAGACCAGATTTTTGGTTGATTTTGGACTTTTCAGGAATCAGTGTGCTTACCAAAGGTAGATTGCACTGCAGCTTGTTGAAGTCAAAACTAAAAATACAGTGGGGTGGTGGAGGGAGCTTCAGTCATCCTGGTCACGGGTGGGATTTTTAGTTTTTAATTTTTATTTCTTTTGTTGGTGGTGATTATTTAGTTGGAGCATAATTGCTTTCCAGCGGTTGTGTTAGTTTCTGCTGTACAACCTTGTGAATCAGCTGTATGTGTGTATATATCTCTTCCCTTCTTAGCCTCCCTTCCAACAAGTGGGATTTTTACACAGCAGCTTGATTTGAAGATACTGAGTTTCTTTTAATTCTGTTTTCAGTTGTCCCCTTCTTTAAGGAAACTCAGTTTATGGGGGTTCTAACTTATGGAAGAGTGAGGAAGGTGTGTTTGCTCTGCTGACTGACCCTCCTATATCATAGGGTTGTTTTAGGTAGTACATTTCCTTCTGAACTTAAACTTTGATTTACACCCATCTTTCAGTAACACACTGGATGCAAAGTGGCCTCCTGAATTTTGACGTTTTCCTAGAATTTTCTGACACAGCCTTACATCCAAGAAATAGTTTGAAGTCTTTGGATGACTCTCTAAAAACAGCTATACAGGCAATACAAAGCATGTCTTCTGCCATATTCAAAATTGTAGTATTAGGGAAATGACTTTAACTCTGCAGTTGATAATCTAATTTTTAAAAAAACATTTTATTATGGAAAACATACAAAAGTCAAATAGTATAGAGAACCCCCTGAATTGATCATTCACATTTGATAATTATTAACTCATAGCCAAGGTCAGTCTTGTTTCATGTAGTGCCCCCTCCCCCAAACTAGGTTATTTTGAAATAAATCCTGACTATCATACAGTTTTACCAGATTGCCCCAGACTCTTAATCTGTCACAAGGTTTACTTTTAGTGGAATCATAGTTCTTATTTTGTTTGTTGGGCTTCTTATCTCTGTTTATACATGATTACTGTATATCGGGGCGGGGGGGGGACCACCCTCAAAGACCTATCCAAAATGCTGCCCTGCTTCTTTGCGTACAATAGCAACAGTTCTTGAGCTATTGACTGTAACTGAAAAGCAATCATAAATACATATATCCCTAATCTGGTTTTGGTGGAGGCCTGCCTGTTAAACCACTTTTAATGGAGAAAAGCTTTGTGTCAAAGTTACAAGTACAGTTAATAATTCATTATGAAACCTCCAAAGTTTCTTTACAGTAGTTGTGTAAATATACTGCTGTCACCTTAGGGTAAGAATTAAGCAAAGGATATTTTATTTCAAAGATTTATTTTAAAGATGGCCACTCCCCACAATCTGCTGTATTTATAAACCAGTTTTGTAAATAATAATGAATTCACAGCATGAATATTCATGTTTTTCCTTCTCATCTAAAAAGAGATCTCTCTTAGAATGGAGGTTGACAGGAATATTGTTTGTTACTGTTACTTTTGAAATTTCTGGTTATGAACAGTTTTCAACTTGTAGACCTGTCATATCATTATTTCAATTGTTCAGATTTACTTTTGAGCTTAATCAGTTAATTTACTTGTTAGTTACTACAACCTGGGAGATGAGCAGGACTATGCCTGCCTCTTAAAATTAGGGAGGGGGGAAACCCAACCATTTTGATACCTAAGAAAGGACACAAAATATAGTTTATTTTTAAAAAATGCATAGTGTGTCCCAGTAGGCATTAAGTAAAACTTTTAAATATTTGGAATTGTTACTGTTAGTTCAGACTAAAGTGCTCACTTTTAAGATTCGGCCAGAAAGCCTATTTATATACAGATTATCTTAAGTTTAGAAATGAGCATGACTCATGGAACTTCCCCCTCTGCGATTCTGAAGTCTAAGCCATTAACATTCTGGATATAATTATTAAACATGGGCTATAGCGTGCTGCTTTATCCAGAGTTTCTCTCCAGTAAGACTTGACAATGGGCGGAGGCATAGAGTGGGTCTCAGCTTATGGGGCAATTTTCTCTGATGTGCTTTGACTGGATGGAGTGAGAAAGAGTGAAATTCACCAGCAGAAAGATGAAACTTTCATGAAAAAGGTATCTTTCTGTAGGATGTCGTATATCAATACTAGAAGCCTAGTTTATGAATCTCCAAACTGGATCATATTTGATGTCCTACTTAGTAACAGAATTGCTCAGTTTGGGGAAATATTAATTTCTCTCCCTCAAATGAGAGCTTTTGGAGTTGCTTTATTTCTCTCAGAATAGGATTTGGGGCCTTCAAAATTATTTAGAGAACTTTTGTTTCCCTTATGTATATGTACGTATTATATATGTGTGTTCATTGAATTGTTGTGTAAAATTATTTTTTCAATCAGAAGAGTTCACAAGCTACTATTGTTAAGTTATATTGGTGCTGCTGCTGTTGCTAAGTCACTTCAGTTGTGTCCGACTCTATGCGACCCCAGAGACAGCAGCCCACCAGGCTTCCCCATCCCTGGGATTCTCCAGGCAAGAACACTGGAGTGGGTTGCCATTGCCTTCTCCATATATTGGTGCAGATTCACCTAAAAAAAAAGTTTAGAGAATTTTATAGCATATTTTTGTTTCACATTAGATCTGTAACAGATTGTTTCAGATTAACTTCTTGTGACAGAGACCTTTGTAGTTAAAGTGCTTCTGGTGAATTTTCTGCATGGGCTTTTCCTTAAATGCTTGGTTTTGACCAGGTTTTATTTATGCTTTTCCAAAAAATATAATTTATACATTTAACCATGAGAAGACATTTTAGTTGCTATGGTTATTTTTCCCTAACATTTTGTTATGAAATTTTTCACACATATAACAGTTTGAAGAATTTCAGTGTACACCTCTATATTTACCACCTACTTTCTGCCATTATTTTACTATATTTGCTTTATCACGTGCCATTTCTGTCTGTCCGTCTCTTTTAATTCATTAATCTGCTTTATTTTCAGTACATTTCCAAGTAAATTATAATATCAGCACACAGCATGATTATCTACCAGAGTTAATCTTAAATTGAGACAATTCTACAAAGTATTCCTTGATCCTGAAAGCCAAGAGCTTTGTTGACTTTTGTTTCCAAATTTTATTTTAGTTACAGAATTCTTTGCTTTATTTTTTTGGCTGCACTGTGCAGCATGTAGAACTTCCCTGACCAGGGATTGAACCCATGCCCTCTGAAGGAGAAGCCCAGAATCTTAACCTCTGGACCACCAGGGAAGTCCCAGAACTTCCCTTTCTAAAGGGAATTGTTTTAAGAACTTTTTGCATGAAGATGTGCTTATCCATGTATCAGGTATTATAAAGTTTGAGTAATGTTGATCAGATCCTTTCTTCTCACATAAGGAGATAATAAGATTATAAATATGCAGCTATGTTGATCTTAACAAATGCTGCCAGATGGATGGCTTGGATATATTTTGCTGACAGCTTCATGCTCTGAACTAAAAAATTCTCTGAACTATCAAAGATAATTATTTATTTTAATAAAATGGTAGAGTGAGGAAATTACTGCCAATAGCTTGTTTATTTTAAATATGTACATTTCCATAGACGTGAATAAGGCTGATGTAAAGTGATTTGTGTCACCAGATAAATGGAGGTAGAAGCAAACTCTCTTCAGACTTAATTATATTTTCTGAAATAACACATGTTCAATTGTTAAAGGAGTATATTCAGGGGACTCCCTCAAAGTATATTTACTGAAAACAAAAGTAGGAAAATCTATCCAAGAATGTATTTGCTTTCAATTAAAAATTGGTCTTCTAAATATTAAATCTGTAGCCCATCTGCTTCTGTTTAAACTGGAATCTAATTTGGAAAACTGTGATGACTTTGTGAGTTTTTAACAGTAATGAAAGCAAAACAGAAAATTGTTTTATCATATAATAGAGGTCATAATTATCCTAGAGGCCTTTTGAAATGTCTGCTGAACTACAAAGTCTAAGAAAACCTATTTAAATGTCCTGGGGTCTTTTCCCAAAATGAAAATGGTTGCTCATCAGATTGTCTGTCTACCTGAGGTATCGGTACAGTTGGTTACCCAGTGAGTGTGGGTTGATTTTAATCAGCATGTTCTCTACTTCCATTAAAAAAAATTTTTTTTACAAGTGGTATGTAACTGTAAGTTTATATTTATAGATGTTTTATGACTGAGGACAGGATCAGTGAATTTGCTGGACAATAATATTTGCTACTATTTATTGAGCTCTTACCATGTGCCAGGTTAGGATTACAGGGTGAGAGTTACTTGATGCAGCAAAGGAATCTGAAAGGTCAGATTGAATTTATTTAATAATATAAAAGCTGCTGTTGATTGAGCTCTTCCTTTGTGCTAGAGGTTGAAGTGGACACTTTATGTTGTATTTCTGATCCTTCTGAGTTGCCTTTGCAGTGAAGGGTCATAATAGCTGAGGTCCATCCAGGAGGCGCAGTACTGGAGCGGGTCCTGAGCTCCTTCTACTGAGCATCACCATCTCTAATTATTCTCAGGTGCTTTTTGTTTAGGATGATTGATTCTGCCAGTCAACAGTGCTTTCTTCCCAGTTCTCCCACCCATGGCAGTTAGGATGAATTTTGTTCACTAAGGCTTTAGACCAATCCGGGAAAAAGTCTGGCTCAGTAATACTCAGTCTTTTAAATGAATGCTGTGTCATTTCCTTGAAGTAGCTTGGATTTACAGTTTCCTTTTATTTGTTGTGATAGATTGCTCCAGTCAACTTATAAACTGTTAGGCTGATTCAAAGGTTGAGGGTAGGGCTTAGAAGTAAATGGGGAGGAGGAGGTTTCATTAGCCTTTCCCTAAATTATTGCTATAATCTCCCTTCATGAAGTTTATTATAAATGATTGATTAACTATAGACAAGATTGTTGCTAAGAAAACTAGTTTCTTTAGAGTCGCGTTATTCTGCTTTATTGGAAATGAGTTAACTAAGCCTCTAACTTTATAGGGCTGTTGCCCTCTTTGGTTCCCAGCCATTTCTAACATTCATTTCTTGGCTGACGGTACTCAGAATATTTAATGTAACTTTCTATTTGGTATTGGACTGCCTCTTAAACAGTTTCTTTTTTACTTTCTTTGAATCGATGATCCCCTGAATGAGAAGCCTCTTTGGTTCTCCAGCTCTGCAGTCGTCACCTCTTATGGCTAATCTTAAAAGGCTAGATCAGTGAAACTAAGTGTGCCTTTGGTTTTGGGGTTTTAGTGAGATGGTATTTGAGTTTCCATTCTGTGTTTAATCTCAACCAAGGTGCTGTAAGTGTGTCTCATTAATCAGGAAAAGGTGTTGGAAATAGGTCTTTTCTGGGAAGGGAGTGAGCAGATAATGCTTCTTAAGTGGTTACTGTATTAGCTCCTCTCAGGCAGGAGCTTTGGGATCTACCTGCTGCTAAGTCATGTCAGTCGTGTCCGACTCTGTGCAACCCCATAGACGGCAGCCCACCAGGCTCCCCCGTCCCTGGGATTCTCCAAGCAAGAACACTGGAGTGGGTTGCCATTTCCTTCTCCAATGCATGAAAGTGAAAAGTGAAAGTGAAGTCGCTCAGTCGTGTCCGACCCTCAGTGACCCCATGGACTCCAGCCTTCCAGGCTCCTCCGTCCATGGGATTTTCCAGGCAAGAGTACTGAAGTTGGGTACCATTAGATCTTGTCTAATTCTCACACATTTTTTTCTTTTTTGAAGTCCATGCTTTCTATAGATTAAAATTAACTGAGGCATGAATTTTCTACCCTTGCAGATTCCATCCTGATACAAATAGGGCCACTGTCTGCCGTTGCCATTGTGATTTGGTATAAAATGCTAGGTGGTCCTTTCCTCTGTTAGCAGAGAATTTATATGTAATAATAAGTCTGATTATTCCTGGACGCTCATGTTCTTTGTTGCACAGTTTAACCTGCTTCTTGAAGCTCCATGACTCTTTACCTAGATGACAGTCAAATATGGTTAGGTAAATAAGTTTCCTTTTGGTTTGTAACAGAATGAACCTTTAGAGTCTGGAACAGTTAGAGGATGACTGCCTCAGGGAACTATTTTTCCCTGTTAACTGAGACTTCATTAAACACCAAACAAAAAAGAATAAAGTAAAAAAATTTTTTTTGGAGGGGATGAGGTTGTTTTTAAGTTTGCTACAGTCTTTTTTTGCCCTGTTACAAGGCATGTGAGAGCTTAGTTCCCCAACCAGGGATCAAATCCACGCCCCCTGCAGTGGAAGTGTGGACTCTTAACCCCTGGACCCCCAGGAAAGTCCTATATATTTTTTTCTTTCTCAAATAATGTATCTTAAACATAATTTATTAGTATTATAATGTTGGTTACTGTGTACCCTAAGAAAGTGATGTTTAACAGCTGACTTTGGTGTGACATGTCATCATTTACAAGCATTTCACCTACATTACCAGTTAATCCACCCAGGAATAATATGATTATGGTTTATTAATCATGTGAAATTGGTGGCAGTAACTCTATTTAACATATTAAAAGGTTGAGCCTATAGAGTAAATTGCTCAGGGTGATTCAGCTGAGCACCAAAATTGGGACCCAGCCTCAGATCCCCAGTCGAGAGCTTTCTTGGCCACTCCTTCTGGGTTGGCCTGCCCTCAACGCTTTGAGGGTGCACTATCCTTTGTTTACCAAATAAAATTCTGAGCTGTAATCAAGCTGTTAAAAAAAAACAGTTTTCTGTACCTCACCCAAACAGCCCTGTAATAGCTAGTCTGCCTTATCCTACATCAGTGTCTTGCAGCCAAAGTGCCTTTTATGTTTTGTTGTGTCTTCTTTAGTGATGAGGTAATGTGTATTACAAATGATGTTACTACTAATTAAAATGCTACTGTAAATTATTTGGAGAAGGCAATGGCAGCCCACTCCAGTACTCTTGCCTGGCAAATCCCATGGATCGAGGAGCCTGGTAGGCTGCAGTCCATGGGGTCGCTAAGAGTCGGACACGACTGAGCGACTTCACTTTTACTTTTCACTTTCATGCATTGGAGAAGGAAATGGCAACCCACTCCAGTGTTCTTGCCTGGAGAATCCCAGGGATAGCGGAGCCTGGTGGGCTGCCGTCTATGGGGTTGCACAGAGTTGGACATGACTGAAGCGACTTAGCAGCAGTAAATTATTTATTTAAATTTGTGTGGGTTCAAGGTTGTTCCTGTACGAATGTGGAGTCCGTGAGGACAAGAACTTGTGTACTCCTCTCTCCCTAGTGCCCAGAATAGTGCCTACAGTGTAGTGGGTGTTCAGGAATTACTTGTTGAGTTGAATACAACAGTGAGTTTAATTCACTCTCTTGCATTCTAGTGTGTTTCTTGAGTGGGAAAGAAAGGGAGTTGGGCTTAACCTATAGTCTTCTCTGCTGCTTCTTGGCGTGAGTGCTATAAACATACACGGATAATAACCATGATGGCTTTGGAAATGGTTGGGGATTTAAAGAAAAAGTTTGCTCATGGAAATGTGAACGTGTATGTGAATCTCAGCTGTCACTTACGTGTGTTGAGACATTTGAAATCCAGGTGGTTGTAGACTGCCCTCCCCCCCACCCCCATTTTCCTTGCTGTTAAGTTGCTGGCAGTTGTTTCTCACTGTTTTCTGAATCTATTAATAGCAGCTGCTTTATTCCATTTAAATTTTTAAAAAATTAATTTATTTGGCTGTGCTAAGTGTTAGTTGCAGCATGCGGGACCTTTCGTTGAAATGTGTGAATTCTTAGTGGAGGCATGTGGGATCTAGTTCTCCAACCAGGGATCAAATCCAGGGCTCCTGCATAGGGAGCACGGAGTCCCAGCCACTGGACCACCAGGGAAATCCCCCATTTTAGTTTTTTAACTTCAGGTTTGGGCTGGAAAACCAAACCTACCAAAAGCATTCAGCATAGATTTAGATGGGCTTGGATTGAGGAAAGCCCCATTGATCAAAGGCACAGGCTCTGTTAGGTGGCCTTAGACACCTGTTTGGGCTCTGCACAGGCCTTTTCAGTTTCCATTCATGCTAGTCTTTGAATGGGCAAGATTGTGGAACAGTAGGGTTCTAGATTGGAAAATTGTTAGTGTAGTATACTATTTACAGAAAGAACTTGGGTTGTTAAAATACTGTAGAACATTAGAACTCATGATTTTATTTCTGAAATTAGTTGGACAGCGAAGTACTTTTTATTGCTTATTAATCACAGTAGCAGTGTGTAATTGAAATGAGCAACATTAAAATTATTTTATGTTGTAAGAATGCAAAAAGCATCTCAAGGTAAGGAATTCTGTTTGTTACTGACTATTGGCCATTTAAAGAGGAGGAGCCACTAGGTAAATGAGACTTGGGAGTTTGAGAGTTAAACTCTTATGTTACCTGAAATCCAGTCCTAAAGAATGATTATGATTTTAGATTTACTAGAGGTAATGTGTTTTTTCATATTTTGCAGTTTAATAAAGAATACTTGTGTACAGAGTGCCTTTTTGTAAATTTTCCCATGTAATTGCATTTGCATCATCAAGCGTATGGTAAGGACATTTATGCCCTAAAGTATTTAACCAGTAGTTAAAAGAGGGGGGCTGCAAATTTAAAAATCAGACTTGTGTGGTTGGAAAATATTTTACGTCTGGATCCTTTTTTTCCTTTTCGGCCACACCATGCAGCTTGAAGGATCTTAGATCCCCAGTGAGCAATCCATTGAGCCCGTTCCCTAGGCACTGAAACAGTGGAGCCCCAACTGCTGGACCGCCAGGGAGTTCCCTTGAGTTCCTTTTAAAAAATTAATTTCCGAGGTATTCATAGTTCGCTTAGCAGGAAGTAATTAAGACTTAAAAAGGAAATTTCTATTGTCTCTTATGTTTGTGCCTGCCAAGTGCTTTGCACCCAGTTGGTCCCCAGGCAGCTGTGTCCTCTAGTGGGCGCCACAGCGTGCTGCTGCAAGCCTTGACGTCATGCTTGCAGAAACTTCCCTGGTAAATGTTTAGTCTCCCCCAAACCTCAGCGGTATATATCTTTGTTTTCAGAAAAAGATCGACTCTAGTAAAGTACCATGCTTTCTTATTTTCCAGGAGTTTCCTAACCACGTAACTAACCTCTCAGAACTGAACCAAAACGACATTGTTGCTGAAGCACTTGTTTTTAAGGTATGCATAGTTTGGCTCTATAATTTCAGGCTTGTTCATAATCTATAATGTTTTTGAATTCTTCAGTGATTTATATGGCAAATGGCTTTTACTTCTGGCTATAATATTAGAGAAACAGAAGAAACTTTATGTAGTTTGATTTCTTTTTACTCAGGATTTAATTCGAAAGTAAATACAGGGAAAATTGTTGAAATAATGTAAAACCTTCTAGCCAGCCCTACCATGTACTTTAAATGTAGAGACATGAAAATTGACCACTGAAGCGGCATTAAACATAGCATCTTGGTCATAGAAACTTTATTTAGTTTGCCTTTGATTTAGAGATTTATTTAGAGATTTGCCTTTGATTTTTGCTAAACTTGGTTTTCAAGCTGGTGGGAATAATTCAGCATCATTTTCTATTGTGAATGAAAACAAATTCCATTTCCCACTGGCTGCTTTTGATTGTCTCAACCAAAAAAGGTTTACAGTAAGCGTGTTCAGGATTTTACAGTCCTTGATCAGGATACTGCAAAACACACTGCAAGCACTGGCCCTGCTCTGTGCTCTGTAGCAGGCTCCTTCTAAGAGCTGGAAGCCCATCATCACACCCTCTCTCTGAGGTGGCCATTAGGAGACAAGTGAGCCCTTGCTTTCCTTGGGAATGAGGAAAATTGATGCAAAACAAGCTAAGTTATACAAAGCCCAGGGAAATGGATATGTATGCACTCATCACACTGAATTTGTAAAATGCTTTTCTTTTCAAAGAACTGAGTAACCGTTACAGTGCCTCAGGATTCCATCAGGGTTGTGGCTTTCAGATCACTACAGCTGAGGCTTTGTCAAAGAGCCTGTACGTGGTGCTTTGGGCAAACTGAGGCAAGCAAGCAATGGATTGCCAGGAGTTGGACATAGAATTGCTGTCTGAGTTGGGAGTAGAACTGAAAGCTACAACTCAAAAGTTTGATCTGATTTAACATTGTTGGTTGCTACTTAGCAGCAAAGGGCTTCCCAGGTGGCTCAGTGGTAAAGAATCCACCTATCAATGCAGGAGACGCGGGTTCAATCCCTGGGTCGGGAAGGTCCCCTGGAGAAGGAAATGGCAACCCACTTCAGTATTCTTGCCTGGAAAATTACATGGTCAGAGAAGTCTGGTGGGCTGCAGTCTATGAAGTTTTAGAGTTGGACACAACTGAGCACACACTTAACAGCAAGGCTGGTTTCTTAGAAACTAAGTCTTGGCACTGGTCCGTTTTGCCTGAAGATGGTGGTAAATGCTGTTGTGTTTCTAGGTAGATGGCACAGGGCTACAGTCTACAATTTCTCTTCTCTGAAAGGAAAAGCCAATTAACGGAGTTGAACCAAGCCCCTTCTTATTCAAGATATGGTACACAGTACTACTCTTAAAAATCTCCAGCGAATCACAGATGGATATTTTGATTTAAAAACATTTCCATTTTGGGAATGCCCTGGTGGTCCAGTGGTTGGAACTCCTTGCTTTCACTACTGAGGGTCCGGTTCAGTTGCTGGTCAGTGAATTATAGAAGATCCCACAAGTTGTGCTGCATAGCCAAAAAAACATACCAACCTCTCAAACCCACTTCCGTATTTACAAAAATAATGTATTTGTGTTATTTTTAAGAGTTTCTTCTAGAAGAAGGGAGATTGGTGGGGCGGGGAGCTCTTGATAAGGTTTCAAGCCTAGAAAAGAAAGATTTGCAACTTGCTAGGCTGCAGAACGAAATCTTTTTTTTTTTTTCCACTTTAGCCTACGGTATGGTGTGATAGCTTTTCTGTGATAAACAATTAATAATGAATTCTCTTTTAGGAAGTATTTCTTTAAATGGACTACCCAGTGGTTACATTTGTGTGGAAAGAAAGTTGTCCATTGCCCACATGGCATTGGGCCAACTGTGTGAGGGGGCTGCAGTCAGGCTCTTGTATTGGGTGCAAAGGTCTTGACTAGTCTGGGTTTCCGGGCATTATTTTTGGCTCACTTTATTGCCTTGCAAGTGATTGTGCCTCAGCATGGCTGTTTGTCCTGTGGCTTTCTCCTGGGCACCAAGTACCTTGCTGTCTCTCTTTCTTTTTCCTCTTAAGTAGTTCAGTCATATTTCTTTTGAAGAACCTTTTATTATTGTGTGATTTGGTATATGGGCCTGCTGTTGAACATTATTTGCTTGACATTGACATTGTCTTTTTGGAAATGATTATGTAGGATGATAATGACTGCCATGTTTCTGTGCTTCTGGTGCTCTGCCTACGGGTGTTTGGATAACCTTTGGAGTCAGTGAGGTGCTGTCTCTGAGGGGTAGGGGGTGGAGGATGCTGCTGGGGGGGAGGTGAAGGTAGGGTGAAGTGGTGGTTGGGGGAGTGAGTTCACTTGCAGAAAACTGTATAACCTCATTGCAGCTAGAAAGATGTCTGGGAGAAGGATCTTGGAAGTAACCTGTTGGATGTAAGGGAATGATGTGGGTATTTTAGGTATATGTTAGGAAAAGTGATTTGTTCCTTAACTTTTTGTTGTTGTTGACGAAGTTGCTCTAAGTAAAGCCTCTCAGAAGCTGTAGAGAACAGATTAATAGATGTACAGTTGGTTGCTTAAAGAGCTCTTCTTGTGTCTTTGAGGAAAAGTTTAACAAGTAGTTCTAGCACTTGAGAATGTACAGTCTGCCATAGAAGAGTTCACATGTAGTAGAGGCTTAATAGATTTTGTTGAATAGTGAATAAATGTATCCTAAAATTGCTGTTGGTACTGCTAAAGCTGTGTTATGGTGAAGCACAGACCTTCGTATCTGTGTACCCATACTATGTAAGATTTATTAAGTTGGCACAGGAGTAATTGTGGTTTTTTCGGATCGTGAATTTTAAATCACTATAACTAGGCTCAAACACATCTTTGTTACTTAAAGTAGGGACCATTACAATCAACATATTTTTGTCAATGAGAAATAAGTTAGTTTATTCCTGTAGCATAAAAATCTGTGCTTCAGGATTCAACGAGCTCATGAAAAGCATGTCCTGCCTCCTGCTGGTTGTGGAAGTGTTTTTCCTGCAAAAAGTTCTCGAGATGCTTGAAGAAGTGGTAGTCGTTTGGTGAGAGGTCAGGTGAATATGATGGAGGAGGCAAAACTTTGTAGCCCAATTCATTCAACTTTTGAAGTGTTGTGCGACATGCGATTGGATGTTGTGGAAAAGAATTGGGCCCTTTTGTTGACCAATACCAGCTGCAGGCATTGCAGTTTTTGGTGCATCTCATCAATTTGCTGAACATGCAGAAAGCTATAGTGGCTCAGACAGGCAGCAGACCACCAGACAGTGACCATGACCTTTCTCTGGTGCAGCTTTGGCTTTGGGAAGTGATTTGGAGCTTCTTAGGCCAGCCACTGAGCTGGTCGTCGCCAGTTGTCATATAAAATGACAACTTTTTTTTAATGACACTTTTCGTCGCATGTCACAATCTGATCGAGAAATGGTTTGTTGTTGGCGTAGAGCAAGAGAAGATGACACTTCAAAACGATGATTGTTTTTTTTTGATTTCTGGTCAGCCCACAAGGCACCCACTTACTGAGTTTTTTCACCCTTCCAATTTGCTTCAAATGCTGAACGGCTGTAGACGGTAGACGTTGAGTTCTTTGCAGCCTCGTGTAGTTGTAAGAGGATCAGCTCTGATGGGCGCTCTCCGTTGGTCACCGTCAGCTCCTGTGGCCGTCCACTGCACTCATCTTCAGAGCTCTCATCTCCTTTGCAAACCTTCTTGAACCATCACTGCGCTGTACGTTCATTAGCAATTCCTGGGCCAAATGTGTTGTTGATGTTGTGAGTTGTCGCCACTGCTTTACAACTCATTTTGAACTTGAATTAAAACTTGCTCGAATTTGCTGTTTGTCTAACATCATTTCCATAGTCTAAATATAAAATAAATAGCAAATAATGTCGTTAGCAAAAAAAAAGTGAGAAATGTGCATTAAAATGATATATTAATACAACATAACCACATTTAAGGATGTATTTCCAGTATCAAATGGCAGAGTTTAACAGGGCAAAATTGCAATTACTTTTGCACCAACCTAATAATAAAGGCAAGAAGGGGAAATACTTAGTGCGGTGTTTTGGCTTTTAAAAGCTTGTCCAGAATTGGGATGACTTTTTTCTTTTGTTTTTCTTTCCTTCCTTCCTTCCTTTTTTTAAAAAATACATCTTGTTTGGAAACATCACTTATTACAAAAGGGAATGATGTGTTGATTGCACAAAAGTATGGACACTTATGTGTTAATCCTGTTAAAAAATGGATATTAGTAGTAGAAATGATGTTTTCCCATAATTGCTGAAGTAGATGTTTCATACTGCGCAGTTTAGCAGTCTTGTTAGTTGAAAGGGATTAGTACTAAGCAGTACTGTAGGTGGTTCTGTAAACTGTTTCTAGAAGGATCTGCCTTTTTGTGTATTAAGTCACTCAGGCTGTGCACTCAGTATGGCCCAGTTTTGGTAGATTCATTGGCTGAGTTAGGAATGTGCATTTTGTGCCTGATCACTTTTTAGCACATCATGTACAGTTTTTCAAAATGCTTTTATAATGTGCCCATATTCCCCTTACTGCAACCCATTAAAAAGTACTTGACACTTGTAAAGTGGAAATTGCCAGGTGAGACTGTTTTTTATGAGATTTTTATGTCGCCAGGCCCAAGTTAGGATCTGGGAGGACTTGGAATTAGGAATCTTTTAAAAAGAGGTACCCATAACTCTTGTCATCTCACCACTCACAATGTTGTAGTCCTTTATTTTCATTCCATAAATTTAGGATTTGAGAATAGGATGAAAATGGTTTCTTGAGTTGGTATCTCAAGCTCCCCAATTAGAGGAAAAAATCAGGAGATGAATGGTTCACATCTGTGCTGGAGGCAGGAGGCAGGGAAACAGCACAACACAGGCTTCACAGTCAAAAGTGTTTCCAGCCTCAGGGAAAACTGGAGTCTTTGTGTTTTAAACTTTTCAACCTAATTTTCCTGTGTGTGAAATACTCTTCTTCTGTAAGAAGACTCTAATAAAGCATTTACATCTCTTTGAAGTCCCTAATTTATCTGGTGGAAAACAATGCTTAAAGACAAGTGTAAAGGAAAGTGTAAGTTTTCATTTTAGGATTTAATCTCAGTATGGTTGAGCAAAAGGTTCTTAATTTATGCAGAAATAATATCTCTGAAATTCTGTGATTCCCCTGAATGCTTCCATGAACTATATAGATGGCAGTAGTGAAAAGCTTTATTTGTAGCTGCCTGACTTCTCTTAGGGGAAGAGCATCTGTTTGGGTAAAATATTAGCATCAGTATTTCAGAGCCTTTTGAGATGAAAAGGGGGTTTTCTTTTCCTCTCTGAGAATATGAACTCCTCCATACGTTCGTAAGATTTTATTCTGTGAATGCATATATATGTGCTAGAAATAGCACCCTTGCTCCTCTACCCCACTGGATCACCAGGAGGTTCTCCCATTTCCCAGATGTGACGGCCAAATGATGTCTCCAGATATTGTCAGGTGTCCTTGGGGAGCAAAATTGCCTCTTTAAAACTACTTTTTTAGATTCTATTTTCAGGCTTAAAAACACATAGGAAAGTTAAATTAGTAAATGACTTAAAATGAGTACTGTGCTGAATTTTTATTGGTCATATTGCAAACTAAAAAATTATAAAATATAGAGCCTTATTAGGGTTTAAAATATTTTCTGTCTGCAGTTTTGAACTACTTATTTCAACCAGTTATTTGAAAGATAAAACTCCTCCAGGTGTACCTGAGGTTAGCATTTTGGGGGCAGTCTTAATTAATGTCCTGTTTGTTCCATTTCTCAACTTCTAGCAAACCTATGAATTTATGCCTGTCACTGGAAATGCTGGCAGTGGGCCTGCCGTAAGGAAGCTAGCCAACAAAGATCCCTTTGGGCCCCACCCTTTATAAATTTAGTTCATTCAGTCTCAGACTCTCAAGAGCCACCCAGGGCAGAGTTGGGTTGCTTCCCTGGGTCGGGAAGATTCCCTGGAGAAGGAAATGGCAACCCACTCCAGTATTCTTGCCTGGAGAATCCCATGGACGGAGGAGCCTGGTGGGCTACAGTCCACGGGGTCTCAAAGAGTTGGACACGATTGAGCGACTTCACTTTCACTTTCTGGGATGTGGGTAGACTCTGGAGCAAACACTGTGCTTTTGGCTTATGTTTGGACCTGTGATCTGTGGTTGGTGTTGTGAAGTTGTGAGTACAACTCTCAGTGGTTTTTTTTTTTTTTTTTTTTTTTTGCAGGGGAGGGTAGAAAAATGCACTCAGGACAGAGTTGAGAGAGAGGGAGAGAATGAGTAAGAGTAGGAGGGGAAGATTGAGAGAGAAATATTTATATTTTGGCAGCTGATTGAACAATGAAAGGAGGTCATAGCTGCCTTCTAAAAGGTTTTGGACTTGTTGCTTGACACTGGCAACTTGTCTGCTAAGACCACTACCCAGATCTTCAGTGCATCTCCTCTGTTATTTTGTTCTGATTTCAAAAGTTGACAGGGAACAACTGTAATGTTGGAGAATTTTGTCGTGTAAGGTAGTATTTATGCCTGTTACTAACCAAAGTCATAGTTTAGCCAGGGTGCTTTTGTTTCTGATTTTTGCCTTGTTTTGAGTTTTGTAGTCCTTTTTGCTCTCTGCAAAGGGCTTCCCTGGTGGCTTAGATGGTAAAGAGTCTGCCTACAGTGCGGGGGGAGACCAGGATTCGATCCCTGGGTCAGGAAGATCTCCTGGAGAAGGAAACAGCAGCCTGCTCCAGTATTCTTGCCTGGAAAATCCCACGCACAGGAGCCTGGCAGGCTACAGTCCATGGAGTCACACAGTCCATACAGTCCATGGAGACACGAGTGAGCAACTTCACTTTTTCACTTTGTTCTCCACAAGGGAGGGTGTTCCAAGACTTCAAGTAACTTATGTGCTTTGGTCATTCATCTGTTTGTAGAGGTTTGGCCTTAATTGAAAATCATTTTGAGACTTAACAAAAAACGAAAGTAACAAATGACTTTATAGTAGAACTTCTAATTTGTTAGTTTGCTGGTTTCTGCCTTGCTTGGCTTTTTCTGTTCTTTGTTGCTTAATGGTTATTTTTGAGTACTTTTGATTTGCTTAAACATTTTCAGCTTTTTGAACGATGGCCATGAAAATGACCAGAACTGTCCTTATTTTTGACTGGTGCAGAAATTTAAATGTATTTAGAATTAATACCTTTGGAACTTCCAAGATACAATAAAAATCTTCTCTGTTCCCTTCACAAGCCACACTAGTAAAATTGTCAGCCTGAAATCTGTTCCTCTCTTCTGCATCTTCTCCACTTTTGCTTTTAATAATAAACATACTATAGAATGTTCTTTGCTATTCTGAGGATCCATGAGCATGGTTGTGGGTGCAACAATTCTTTTTTGGAATCTGTAAATAAATGAGACTGTCTCAAACAAACCTTACAGGAGAATAAAAAGGTCTTTTATCATCATAAGGAAAAAGACATGGCAAAAATGAGAAATTAATTCTTCTCTTTCTTCAGTCAACTTAAAGGAGAGCTCCAGAGGTGCCATTCTGAGCACATGGCCAAAAAATGGAAGCCGTGTTTACGTTCACCAGTAATGGTGTTACAAACCCAGTTTACTTTGAGTTTCTTATCATTTTGAGCCCAGAAACCTTTACCATATCCCATATTCAGTGGAAAACCTCTTCAGGTTTTTAATTTGATTTTTTAATGCAGGCTATAGTTTATAATTCTTAGTATTCAACAATAAGTATTATTGTACCCTGCTGATTGTCTTTGTAAAATGAGCGTGCAGGGTATGTGGGTGTTGTAAGTGATTTTAAAACACTTTGGGGAAAAAAACACTATGAGAAATTCACAAAGCTAGTGAATATTACTGTACATCACAGTTACAGACTGAACGGGCTGTTTTCATACTTGAGTAGGTGACACCAGTTTTTGACTGAATATTGGCAATTACATATCTCTTCTATAATTTATCTTTTTATTTTCTTTCCCTTACAACTTTCAGGTAGAACTTTAGACTTCATAGCACTGAATTAACCTGCACTGAAAGCTGTTTACCTGCAGTTGTTCACTTTTGTTGAAAGTGACCATGTCTCAAGTTCAAGTGCAAGTTCAGAACCCATCTGCTGCTCTCTCAGGGAGCCAAATACTGAACAAGAACCAGTCTCTTCTCTCACAGCCTTTGATGAGTATTCCTTCTACTGCTAGCTCTCTGCCCTCTGAAAATGCAGGTAGACCTATTCAAAGCTCTGCTTTACCCTCTGCATCTCTTACCTCCACCAGTGCAGCTGCAGGTAAGCGTGTGATCCAAGTGTCTTCTGTTTCAAATGTTTTCTTAGCCTGTTTGCTGACCTGATAAGTAGATTGCAGATACAGGGAGCTCTTGCACATTTACCTTCAAGAAGCAGGAGAAAGTATACTGCCCATACTTCTTTATACCAGATATAAAACACACTTGATGATATACTGGCTCACTAGAGGCCTTTTACAGACTATTTCAAAGTGTAAGGAAGAAAATTGGAAACCAAACTGTAAAGCCTACTCTGTTATAAACTGGTAGCTGGCAGAAAAAAATTGAGCAATAAATACCACTTTGGATATTCATTGTTAAATGGGAAAATTCTGCTGTTAAAATGATTTCCCAGAACTGATTTGTAGGTGTAAGTACCCTTTTTGGAGGTCTGTAAGATTTATCCCAAGCAAGGGGACAGCCAGATTTTGGGACACAGAAGAATGTGTTGGCATTTGCTAATTTTTATTTTGACTAAGTTTAAATTGCCATCCAGAGGTAGTTGAGAAATCACAGTGAGGGCCAAAGAGAAATTGAACAAAGCAGCAGAGATGTTTAAAAAGGAAGGCCTCAAATTTGAATATTAGGAAAACAAAAATGAAATAAAAATATCCATGGATCGGAAAAGACTTGGAACCCCTGGGGAAATAACCCTTAAAAACAATATTCTGCTCCCCATATCTCCCCCTCTCCTCATCCCAAGTTGCAAAGCTAAACGGGGGTGTCCACATAGGCGTCTCTGTACTGGAGTCGCCTTATAATAAACTCTTCGCAGCCCTTAATGCCTGACATCTCCCTTGCATTTCCTCCTCCGTCCTCTCGTTTCCTTTACTTTGTATCTCTCTCCTTAGAGTTTTAGCTTGTCCCACTCTCAGCTGCACAGACTCTATCACGCTGCTACCTCTAGACTTCTTGGACCAGCTCACCAGATGGCGTTCTTGACTTGTCATAGTCCCCTAGAGGCTCAGTGTTCCCCCTATTTGCCATTTGAAAACCATCTTAATAGGAAATGGCACGGACTAGTTCAGTCCTCTGGGATTTAATTGCTGTCTCTTCTAATGTGTTCTTATATCCACATTTTGTTGACTTGATAAAACTCCCGCCCTCCAAGACCATTTTATTTTACTTAGATAATTATTAAAGATAGGTAAAGTCTGAGGACGGCAGCCTCTGGAGATAAGACGAGAAGATGTCCCAGGAAGGAGAAGATAGCTATGTGGAAAAAGACAGTCGTTTGAGAAATGGTGTTGGCGCATTGCGTTTTGTGGAATAATGAGCAGGTGCAGCTGACAACTGTTGCAGTGCCCAGTGTGTGTCTGCGTCTCTGCTCAAAAGACCTCGTTGTTATTCCCTTGCTTGTAATAGCGGTCCTTCATCCGATTTCAAATCTTGCGTGCTTGCCATGGTTTAGTTATTCCTCTGACTTCTGTTCTCTCTCTTTTGAAGACACACCCCCTCCTAGGTTACCTGACTTCAACTGGTTCAGAAAAGATCCCAGCTGTGTCTTCAGATACGTGCCCTCAGTGTGGTTCGCAGTTTTGCATCGCTGTTGCTCTAAATCATTAGACGTTGCATTTGTTTTCCCTCTCTTCATAGCCTTGGAGAGCCGCCCTCTCTAACACTGCTAGTTGACGTCAACGCTCTCACATTATTTTTCAGTTCCTTCTAACATGGCACACCCTAAAGAGAAAACCCCAATGTGTCTTGTGAATGAGTTAGCCCGTTTCAACAAGATTCAGCCTGAGTATAAGCTTTTGCGTGAGCAAGGTCCAGCTCACTGTAAGGTAAATATTGTCCATATGCTTGTGCATTGATAACCCACTAGGAATGTTTTCTTTCTTTTCATACAGTTGCAAGTGATGCAGTGATTCAAAACACATATTTGAAACTGCTGAGGTGGTTTTAAAGAGATGCAGAAGTATAGATTTTGGGCGAGTCACTTCTTTTTTCCATCCTTGCAGAGTGGGTCAAACAAAAGAGATGCTTCTCTGGGGGATATTTGGCTTTTAAAACTTCAGTTAGCATGTGGTTATTTAGGATTCTGAATCAAGACAAGTCCCAAGCACCTGTGAATGGTTTCCTATGAGTTTTCCGGGCTCTGGGCCTCCTGGCTGCAGCCTCCGTCTGGCTCCTTTCCTGTTGGTTTGCACGTGCATAGGTACCTTAGGTCTGGGTAGGGAAAGGAGGTGAATGGGAACTCAGTGTTGCTTCTTGTTCAGAATCAGATACAAGGTTTGAATGTGAGAGGTGGAAATTAATCTCCTTGAGTACATGGAATTACCTCTGATTTCAGGTACCCTTGTCACTGTCGCCTTAAAGGATGAAAGACTGACTGTAATTTGAATTTTTACTATTTGTTATTCAGGAGTTCAGACTTTTAAGCTTGCTTGATATCTGTGCTAATGTGCTTGGACCCTAAATGTTTGTGTATCTGGTTTTATCTTTTGCAACTACAGTATGAGAGAGAAGGAATTAGGCCTATTTCTGATTCTAGCCTTGAAGTAAGATAATACAGTTTTATAAGGATGAGTTGTTTGTCTCTTTGTGCCTCAGTTTTCCTGACATGCAAACCTTAAGCCTTGAATGATACCAAGTTTCTCTTTTTTCTTGGACTAAAAAAGTAGCATTGACCACAATTATGAACAGGCCCAGTAGGGTAGCACATTTTGGTTAGTTACCTTTGGAGTCAGGCAGATCTGGGTTTGAATCTTAGCTTCTTACTAACTTGGTGACCTTGTGCAGGTTACTACTTTTTTTGAAACTCTGTTTCCTCATCTGTAAAATGGAGATAATAGTACCTACCTGATAGGTTTATTGTGAGAATATATGTCAAAGTGTGGAGCGCAGTGTCTGGCACATAGTAAATGCTTGAGAAATGGTAGCTATTACAATTAAGCAATTATACATTTAAGAAAAACAGAAATTTCCCACTCTCATGAAGGTTGTTTTAATATTATTCTAAAGCATAATTATATTTGAAATATTTCTTTACTTTTAAAAGGCAATTAGCCAATTTTTTGGTAACTGTTCTGTTTCTTCTACAGGATTTTTTTTGCAGATCTTAACTTTGGGATTCCCTTTATTAACTGTTTTTGGTATTTTTGGAAATATGTACTGTCTCACTTGAACTTTGGTACCTTTTAGGTAATTTGGCTGTGTGTTCAGTCTGTAGCTGCAACTTTTTTTTTGCTTACAAGTTCAAAGAGAAAATTTTATTCCCTCCTAGATGATTATTAGGCTATTTAAAAAGTCAGAGGTCTGGTGTGCTTTTAATTCTGTCTGAACTGAGATCTAACCTCACCACTGCCCCTCACACAGAGGCAGCAGCAGCAGCAGCACCATCGGGACAGTTGTGGAGAAAGGCAAGACTGACCGTGGAATTAACTTTCTTCTGTCTTATAGCGTTTTACCCCTTCGATGTGTTTCTATGAAAGGATCACAAAAATGACTGAGGGGTTGCACAGCATTGCAGGCTGCTTCTGCTGTCTGACTTCTCGTGCCAGCCAGGGTTTTGAGTTCATGCTATCGGTGCTTTAATGACTAACTTTATGAACTGCAACATAAATACAGGAGACCCCTAATATTTCAAGGAGGGTGAAGGATTCTTTAATTTTTAGCCCTTTAGTGGAAGCTGTGCACTGAGGGAATCCTGAAGTTAAGACCTACAAGAAAAATCAGCTCTAAAGGCAAGTTGCCCCCATCCCTAGAGGCACCAAATTTAAATGACCTACTGCTATTGCTACTGCTAAGTTACTTCAGTCGTGTCCGACTCTGTGTGACCTCATAGACGGCAGCCCGCCAGGCTCCCCCGTCCCTGGGATTCTCCAGGCAAGAACACTGGAGCGGGTTGCCATTTCCTTCTCCAGTGCATGAAAGTGAAAAGTGAAAGTGAAGTCACTCAGTCGTGTCTGACCCTCAGAGACCCCATGGACTGCAGCCCACCAGGCTCCTCCGTCCATGGGATTTTCCAGGCAGGAGTACTGGGATGGGGTGCCATTGCCCTCTCCGTTAAATGACCTGGACATACTCAAATCACCATTTCTCATGTGAATTATTTGTAAGTTAAATAAAGTGATAGATTCCGTGATAAAGAAAACCAGAAGAATAAAAGCTCCAGAGCAGTGAATCTCAACCATTGAAGTGCATCAGAACGACTTTGGGAGCTTATTGAAAATACACAGGCTCAGGCCTCCGCTCATGCTGTTCTTTTCAGTCAAAACTCCTGGCACGTGTATTTTACCAGGCTTCCTGGGTTATTCTTCAGATGGACACACGTGTTAAAGAATCACTGTGATGTGGTGGGTCCTAGTGTTTTTTGGATGAATTATTTGTCCAATTCTGATGGGATTAACATAACCTAACTTTACGAATGGAGAGTGCACACAAGTTCCCTTTATACTTAAAAAGGAAAAAAGAGGCTTGTCATTGTCCGCAGTTGTTAAGGGCAAAATTAGCTCTTTTGAATGCCTCCTTAGAATTGAGTTCAGAAATGTTAGATCTTCGCTTGCAGTGAATCTCATCTTCTGAAAGAGGGGGCAGTGTCTGAATAGTACAGTCTTAGAAAAGTAAAAGGTAGCATTGTACTACCTGAATGACATTCCCAAATTCATTTGAGGTTTTGGCCTAATGAGATTGTATTTTCAGACAAGAATCAGTGAACAAATTACAACAAATGCTGTCTTCATTTGTATGAGGTACTATTATGTGTCTAAATTAAGCTTGCTAAATTTCTTCCATGAGAAGAAATGGGAAGACAATTTTTATTTGGATGGCTTCCAGATAATTAACATTTAATATTTTAATATATAAGAGAACAGTTTTTAATTTCTGTACTTATACCCATCTTTCAAAAGATGTTTTTTCATGGAGTGCTGTGCAGTACAAGTCGATGATGTATGTATCTTTTCATGTTTCTAGAAACAGTGAAAAGCGGGTGAAGGGATAAATTACAAAGATGATGACCAGGCCTTTTAAACCATGACCGTAAATTATGTTCAAGGTCCAAGTGACATATTTTAGTCAACATCAGGTTTCCTGAATTGAGAGCTCACAATTTTCATTTGTAGGTGTTTACAGTACAGCTAACACTTGGAGATCAGCACTGGGAAGCTGAAGGAACTAGTATTAAAAAGGCCCAACACACAGCTGCTGCCAAAGCTTTGGAAGGAGCAAAATTTCCTAAACCTATAGTCCGCCCTTTTCGTAGCGAAGGAAGAAATCCAGGTATTATGCGTGGGCCAAGACAGGTTCCTTTCAAAAGTGTGTCTAGAGGTATCCGTTTAGTGTGTATATGAGTTCTTTCTTAACTAACTTGTTGATTTTGAAAGCACAGAGTCTGCACTACCAGTGGCAAATGCTTATCTTTTAGGAATCTTAACCTTACTCGAAAGCAGTGGTTCCCAGTCTTCAGCCCCTCGATGCCTGATGATCTGGAGAGGTGGTCACGGGAGGTGGGGAATGTCACCAAACGATTTCGGAGACTTTCAGAAAAGCTTAATGAAAGGAATTTTTTTTTCTTTTGATAAGGGTTCTATAGATTATGAGAATGTGGGTTTTAACTAAAATCACTTCAACTTTGTGTGTTAATATTGATTATAATATGTTGATCGTAACCCCAATTGTCAGTTTTATGTCTCTTGATAATTAGCAAGAATGAGAAAATAGATATTTATTTCTTAAATTCAGATTAATAGAACCTCTTCAGGCAAGGGTCCCAGTTGGGGAGAATACTGTTAAAGAGGAGTGTCCTGTGAAAGCTTGGGGACCACCGGCCTGGCAGCTGTAGGTAGCAGTGGCTGTTTGAGGAGAGTCGCCCCTCAAGTGTGTGAAGTCACCCAGGCCCTTCGCACGCAGGAATGATCTGGGAAGGCCTCGGCCATGCCTTTCTTGTCCTTTTGCTTTCTCTGTGGGATCTTTGCTTCACATTTATCCTCTGCTGCTGCTGCTAAGTCACTTCAGTCGTGTCCGAGTCTGTGCGACCCCATAGATGGCAGCCTACCAGGCTCCCCTGTCCCTGGGATTCTCCAGGCAAGAACACTGGAGTGGGTTGCCATTTCCTTCTCCAGTGCATGAAAGTGGAAAGTGAAAGTGAAGTTGCTCGGTCATGTCCAACTCTAGCGACCCCATGGACTGCAGCCTACCAGGCTCCTCCGTCCATGAGATTTTCTAGGCAAAAGTACCGGAGTGGGGTGCCATTGCCTTCTCCGACATTTATCCTCTGCTGCAGATAAATTTTATGGGTCAGAGCTGCTCTTACTTAAAACACAACTATTTGAATTGTGTAAAAAGTATAGTTCATATGTTAGCTAAGAAAGAAAAAGAGAGAGCCTAATTACTTATGTGACCCTTGACTTTGCAGACTTAAAGATATTCTTATAAGTTTGATTTATGCACTAGATTAGTGAAACCAGTTATGGTACAGAATCAAGTCATTTTTATTTTCCTCTACCTACATCCTAAAGATGCATTTTCAAGTGGATTTTTGTGTGCATTTCAGTTGAACTTTGCCATTGCTAGTGTTGTTCTGTGTTTGATATGAAGCTGTTGATTTTAAATGTGATTGTGCACTGATGCTAATCTTTCCAGGTTGGTTTTCTTTTACAATGATTTTTAAAGGTTTATGAATTGGATGAACTTAGAGGGGAAAAAAGAGAAGGAAGAATGATGAGTATTTTCTAAAATTGATAATTTTGAGATAACCTAAGATATACTCGTTCCTGTTGTATATGGAAACAGAACTCATTTTTCTAACAAGTATTACCACAAATCAAATCCCATTATAAATATTAAGAAAGAAAACATCTAAGTATTTTGTGGATGTCATCTGACTTCTCCAGATAGAATTTACAGTCTTCTCCTCGGCGATTCTGCACCTTTCCTTACAGCACACATAATGTTGTATCAGAGTTCTTGAAGTGTGTCTTGTGTTCTCTGGACTCCTCTGGGACAAGAATTGTGTTTCTCAAGCTCAGCACAGTGCTTTGCCTCCAGTTAGTACTGAATAAATGCATTGTCCTATGAAATAATGTGTATGGACGTCCTTCTAAGTGTAAGGCAGTCAGTCAGTACAACCAGAGTTATATTGGTTGAGTACTGCCAAACAAATGATTTGGACAGTCCTGTGGGATCTTTTAATCATGAAATTTGATGTGCATTGGAACCTTTTTCTGACAGCTGATTCTCACTGCTAACATCTTGTGTTACATTGCTGCTCCTCAATAGCTGTTACCGTATATTTTGTGCTGTTGATTGTGTATTAATACCTAGAAATCACAGCAGATTCTTGGATTTCCTGACCTGATGCCTAGCAGTGAAGTACTTAGAGCCTTTCATGAAATGCATCATGAGTCCATTAGTAGAAAGCATGCTATTCTTTTTGATTTTAGTCAGTGTCATTCTCATATCAGGAAAAAAAGTTCTTGTTTTGATTCTGTGTTGCAGAAAGCATAACCCCTACTGTAGAGCTAAATGCACTGTGCATGAAACTTGGGAAAAAACCAATGTATAAGCCTGTCGACCCTTACTCTCGGATGCAGTCCACTTATAACTACAACATGAGAGGAGGTGCTTATCCCCCAAGGTACGTGTCTGTTTTGTTTTAAATCCAGGTGAAAATATATTTGCTCTTTCATGTAGAATGGTGAGATGTATGGATTGTAGCGTGCATAATGGTCTGGCCCTCTTTGCCTGCCAAAGGGTGCCGTCTGTCTGAATTGTCCTGCTGTCACTGGAACTGCATTTTGATGCTCTTTGAACTCCTGTCATTGGAAAGGTCTTGGGCACATTCCTCACAGGCAGTGCAGCTCGTGCCCCAAGCAGTCTGGTTAAAGGTCACCCGCGTGTAACTGCTTTGTGCAGCTGAGTCATACTTGAACATAATTCCTGTGACACCACAGTTCTCAGCCCTCATCGATTTCTTGATTAGTGTTTACTGGGTACTTCTTTACATTTGAACTTACTTATGTGCTTTGTAAATAGCCTTGGTATACAGGTGCAGTGCAGCATTAGTTGAAACCTGAAAGTGCCATGCATTTAAAACCTTCTGCTCCAGGTCTTAAGACACTAGTGGAGAGATTGATGATCAAACTGGAGGTCTTCATTTCCCTGCCCTACTTTGGGGTGGGAGTGAGGTGGAGGCCAAAGCCATTTTAAAAATAGAAACCAGCCTCTGCTAGGCTCTAGGCTGTTGGGATTTCTAGAAATGCAGGTCTAATCAATAGTTACTTTAAATATAAATGGATCCAATTGTCTAATTGAAAGACACAAGAGTGGACGACTGAATTTAAAGAAACAAAAGACCCAATTGTATGCAGTCTATAAGAGACTCTGCAGTTTCAGGAACACACAAATTCAAAGGTGAAGGCAGAGAAAAAGATATTCCATACAAATGGAAACTGAAAGAAAGAAGAAATAGCTATATTTATGTCAGACAAGATAAAGACTAAAAGACTTTGGTTAAAAAATTCCCATTCTTTTCTGGAGACATGAAAGTGAATTTCAGGTATGAGAAAGTAGAGCAAGTTAAGTTTTCTTTCCTAACCAAAGTCTAATCCAGTTTAGATTTTGTAAGTATGGGTTAGCTTTATACATTGAACTCATGTAATTTGTAAGTCAGTTTATTTTGTGAAATGTAAACAGTATTTGCTCATACTGTGTGGCAGTTCTAATCTAGCATAAACGTATGAAATCTCTGGATGTGCTGATGAGGACTCATTATTGGTGAGCAAACACTGCTGTAATTAGGACCTGTGATGAAGGAAATACCTGGAATTTGTCAGAGATGGTATGGTGACTTATCTGAGACTAATTTTCCTCATCCCCTTCTATTTTTAGGTACTTTTACCCATTTCCAGTCCCACCTTTACTTTATCAAGTTGAACTTTCTGTGGGAGGACAGCAATTTAATGGGAAAGGAAAGACGAGACAGGCTGCAAAACATGATGCTGCTGCGAAAGCCCTGAGGATCCTGCAGAGCGAGCCCCCCTCTGAGAGGCTGGAGGTGAGGCGAAGCCTGAGCTGGGGCCCCTGGGGGTTGGGGTGGAGCGGGAGGGTGGTAGGAAGACATCGCTTCAGGTTGGTTTTTCTAAGAGGATGCATTGAGAGCTGTGCTTAATATTTGTTGTTAGATAACGTACAAGTTCTGGTGCCCTGTAGGTTTCTTGCCTTTTTGCCCCTCCACCCACCTCAGAAACTTCAGCAGGAAAGTCGGGTTCCTTCTTGTGCACTCAGCGGCGTAGTTCTGAACATGTTAGAAAGATTGTGACTCACTTGAGTGGTGAAGAGCATGCGATGAACTCTTCCATGTTGAACATTATTCTTGTCGGAATCTGTTTTATGGTATCAGGTTAGGGGATTTTCTGAAGCCATTTTGACCAGATGTTTTCTTTATTATCTTGAAATGCCTGTTAACCATTTGTGCTTAACGAACTGTCCCAAGACTTCGTGGCTTAGATACCTCCAGGCCTTTATCCTGCTCACAAGCCTGCGGTCCAGGGAGAGAGTGGCATGGAGACCTCATTTCTGCTGCGCAGCTCACGCCGATGTGGCGCTGCGGGGCTGGAGGGTCTGGTCCAAGGCGGCGCTCTAGCCAGTTGGCTGTGCTGTCGTCTGCGATCAAAGAGGGGGCCTCGGTCCCGCGACCTCAGTTCCCCTCCCCTGTGGCCTGAGCAGAGACTCTCTATACACCCTCACGGTATGGTGGCTCGGTCCCAGGAGGGCGCATTCTGGAAGACAGGAGGTGGAAGCCGCTGCCAGCGTCTCAGGGCCCCGGCTTAGAATTCAGCCCAGCACCACTTCTGCCGTATCTTGTAGGTCAAACAGTCAGGGAGCCCAGACTCAAGAAGGGGCTACAGGAGCTCACTTTTATTTATTGATTTATTTTTGTATTGAGACAAAATTCACATAATTTCATAGTTTTAACCGTTGTAAGTGTACAGGTCAGTGACCATTGGTACGTTCACAATGTTGAGAACCCCACTTGTGGATGAGAGGAGTATCAAAGAATTGGGGACTTATTTTTTTTATTTTTGGTTACAGCGTGCAGCTTGTGGGACTGTTCCCCAACCAGGGGTCCAGCCCAGGCCCTGGGCAGTGAGACTGTGGAGCCCCGTCCACTGGACCCCCAGGGGACTCCCCTGGGGGCTGTGTTTTAAAATGATCATGATAGGTATAGGATGTTGTGACTAAATAGGAATATAGGTCTTAGAACATCACTAAATCATCACTAAAATGACTCCATGCTATTGAGCGGCCAGAGCGTTAGTGGCTGGCTCTGATAAAGCAGTTGGATCACCAAAGGTCCAGGAGAGCCCACTGAGTAGAAAACGTTGTGATTTCATGGTTCTGTTTATCACAGCGGGAAATGCCTCCTGAACATATCCCTTGGAAGCATTTGACTTTTCTTGCTCGAGAAACAACTTCTCAAACAATCAGAAGATCTTGCACAGAACGTTGAGCCAAATGGGTGATAGGTATGAAGTTGGGGGGCCTTTGGCGGGGTGCTTGCAGAGGTCTGTTGTGTCCAGCTGTCCTCTAGGGTGACCCAGCTCAGGGCAGTGCTCTGTGGTTCGTGGCTAGCTGCATGGGAAGGTTTTATTTTTCTTTTGTTTCGGTGCATTTTCAGCTTGAGCGCAATCACACATTTTAACAGAGATGTTCTATTTCCAGAGTTCACTGAGGACCAAATAGAAAGGAATGGGCTATAACTTAGGAGGATTTATTGAAGTGAAAGGATGAGGCCCTTAGTGGTGAAATTTGTTAAAGTACTGAAGGTTGTGAAATCTGAGTCATTTTTGGAGGCATTGCATTTGTTGAGTTGACTTTGGTGCTAATCTAATTGGAATCAGATGGAGTAGGTATTTCTTGGTTCCTTCTAGCCAGCAGTTGTTAAATGATTACTGAACACTGGTATGTGGGCCGTCTGCTTCGGAATCACTTGAGAATTAAAAAAAAAAAAATTCCTTGGCCTAACCCACACGATTCTAGATTCTAATGCAGTAGGCTAAGACCCATGAATCTGGCTTTTTTTTTCTTTTTTTTCCTGGCCATGCCACATGGCATGTGGGATCTTAGTTCCCTAACCAGGAATTGAACCCGTGCCACCTGCATTGGGAGCACAGAGTCTTAGCCACTGAACTGCCAGGGAAGTCTGACTTTTTATTTTATTTTTTCCTTTTTAACAAGCTCTTAGAGTAACTGAAACAGTCAGGGTTTGGGAATCACAGGTCCTAAATATTGTCAGTGCTTCTTAGGCAGTTTTCGGCCTTTGAATCCTGCTTGGAAGTTTGAACTCACTGTATTGCTGCAAAGGGAAAGTGCCTGTCAGAGCCTTAGAGTGACCCATCGCCCACTGGAGCAGTTGGTTGCCTCAAGCCTGAGGGCAGAGGCTAGAGCAGCGGACGCCCTTTCCTCGGCTCATCTGACTTCTGTAGGCAGCTTGGATGGGAGTCATGGGCATCATTTGTCCCCTTGTTTCCTCCTCTTTGCCTGTTTTCTAGTTCTGTGTGATTTGAAGTAGAGACAGTTCCCTTAAGAAATGGTGCAAAGACTGGCCCAAACAGTGCTTCAGAAATGACATTTTCTTTGAAGTTGTAAGTGAAACACACTTGGCTTTCCACCTGACTGAGCTGTCGCTGGTCTCCCAGGCCCTCCGGAGAGTGGGCAGCAGGGCAAGGAAGAAAGACAGTTTTAAAAGATAGCTTTAATTTTTTGTTCTTAACAAGGAATGCCTGTAAACTATAACAATTTTTAACTTCAAAAAAAGAAAAAATAAATTTCCCACTTGTAGGTAGTCATTGTAAACATTTTTGTGTATATCAGGGCATATGTAAGTAAGCACACACTCCTATCTATTTCACAAAAATGGGATGGTATTGTACAATAACCTTTTTTTTTTCCCCCACTGAAGTGCTTATTATGATGTGTTGATGCTATTTACTTAAAATTCCATGGAGGACTCAAATTCAGCATGCCTTTAAGCCATCTTCAAGGGCTGCAGAGTGCTCCACTGTGTGAGCATACCAGTTTAGTTTTTCAACAAAAGAGGCTTGATTTTTGGGTTGTTTGCAATTTTTCCTGTTATAAAATAGGTAGTGAAGAACATTGTTGTCATGAAACCTTTGTGTATGTCTGTGGTTATTTTTGTGAGCCATAGTACTCAAAGTGGAATTGCCTGGTAATGTATGTGGCCAGGTTCCCCACCAGGAAGATGGCACCTGTTTAGGCCTCTGCCAACAGGGCCCGAGGAGCCTGTCTGCCCACAGCCTGGCTGCGTTGGAAGTTCTCATTGAAAATAGTCTGTTTTGTTCTTGATAATTTTAGCACTTGTGATTGTGTGGTGGATCAGTTCATCTTCTCTAGAGCATAGCCAATAAAGCCAGCAGTTTCCATCTGTAAGACAGGTGTAGTCTGACCCCTTGACAACAGGCCCTGAGCTTGGCCATCCCTGCAGGTAAACAGCGGCAGTGCCCCTCCCCGTGTGGAGCTTGGTTGAATGGAGTGCCATCGAGAAGTGCAGCGAATGCTTGGATGAAAGTAGCACGTATCACGAGAGCATAGAGGGTCTTGTTTAGGTTGGAGTACTGATGGTGCCCTGAGGGACGAGCCATTTAAGCTCAGGATGAAGATGAATAAGAGAACAGGACAAGTACATTCCCAGCAGAGGGAGCAGCTTGTGCAAAGGTCCTGAGTTGGGAAAGCGGTTCTTTTCTGTTCTATCTATTCTGTTCCTTTCTTTTCTTTTCCCTTCTATGGCTTGTACTAATAAAAGATGACTTACTCAGTGTTGAGGTGTTAGGAGTAAGATGGGCATAGCTACAGTGTCTGTGATAGGGAAAAACAGGAGCTAGCCTCATATGGCCATTCTTAGGGAAATGGTTAAATATAATAAATGAATACATTTATCCTAAGACTACCAGAGTGTGGTAGATCTATTTACGCAGACCTAAAAGAAGGCGTATAATCTATTGAATGGGCGGGGGAACCATGACGCAGAGCTATTACTGCAAGTATAGTGCTGTTGTTTGAGTTGAATAAATGAAGGCGCCAGCTGTGTGTGTGTGTGTGTGTGTGTGTGTGTGTGTATCTCTGTATATTTGGATGTGCATATTTCTGTCTTTGGAGAAGGCAATGGCAACCCACTCCAGTACTCTTGTCTGGAAAATCCCATGGACGGAGGAGCCTGGTAGGCTGCAGTCCGTGGGATCGCTAGGAGTCGGAGACGACTGAGCGACTTCACTTTCACTTTTCACTTTCATGCACTGGAGAAAGAAATGGCAACCCACTCCAGTGTTCTTGCCTGGAGAATCCCAGGGACGGGGGAGCCTGGTGGGCTGCCGTCTATGGGGTTGCACAGAGTCGGACACTACTGAAGCGACTTAGCAGCAGCAGCAGTTTCTATCTTGAAGGTTATATCAAGCTTTAAAATTAGTTTTCTCTTGGTCCAGGTAGTGTTAGAAGACAGACTTCTTAAAATTGTACTGTTTGAAGTTTTCTTTTTTTAAATACCATGCCGTGCTTAGTCACTCAGTTGTGTCTGACTCTTTGCGACCCCATGGACTGTCGCCCGCCAGGCTCCTCTGTCCATGGAATTCTCCAGGCAAGAATACTGGAGTGGGTGGCCATGCCCTCCTCCAGGGGATCTCCCCAGCCCAGGTCTCCCGTGTTGCAGGCGGATTCTTTACTGTCTGAGCCACCAGGGAAGCCCAAGAATACTGGAGTGGGTAGCCTATCCCTTCTCCAGAGGAACTTCCTGACCCAGGAATCGAACTGGGGTCTCCTGCATTACGGGCAGATTCTTTACCAGCTGAGCTACCAGGGGAGCCCTGGTTTTTAAATACTACTTCTGTAAAAATACATAAATGTAGCTCTTCCTGTTCTTGAGTTCTTATCTTCACTTGAGCCAGGGATGTGTTTAAGTAGGAATAAACTAAAATTGGAGACCTTACTTTTCATTATACTATCTATATTTCACTATACGCTCAAGGTCCATTGAACCCAATTTTTATTTTTGAGCTTTTTTCTAGTTCTGTAAGAAATGATATTACGTGACTTATTCTTTTTCTAGAGGTTTAAAAGAACAAGGTAAAAATATACTTAATTTTGAAAGTAGAATGATAATTTGTCTTACAATCATGAGGGTCCTTTGGACCCTTTTATAAATCTTAACATTATGGACTCTTAATTTTCTTGTGTTCTGAAACATTTTGCTGCTTGTCATCCTACATACTATTTCAGCACTATTATGTGTTCCCAAATCTGCAATAAACAAGACTAAAATAATAAGGAAGTGGAAGAATGATGAAATCCCTCAATGGATGATATAGTTGTGAAATAATTGTCACTGTTGCATCATCTTTGATGTTCTTATTGCATTGCCTAATATATCATGTTATCTTTCAAGAAGATACAAAGGAAGACTGGAGACACCTGTCTTTTTACTCTGCTTTTAGCTTTTGTTGAACCCAAGTGAGAATTCAGAATTTTTCTTTTTCCATCCCTACTGGCAAACAAAAGAAAACTGATGGAGGAAGACATTTTCCTTGTTAGACCAATCGGAAGATGAATGCAGAGAGACAGACAGCAGCACTCTGGCCTCTCAGGGGGACAGGGAGATTGAGTATGGATGTGACTTGGACTGGGGGTCTTCAGATGATACCTTAGATAAGTTTGCCCAGACTCAAGAGTCTGCGAGGGGACTGTGTTTCTGTGGTATATGAAAAAGAGATGTGCATTCTCTCCTGGTCAGTCATTCAACAGGAAGGACTTTTACCACATAGTATTTTACAAGAACTGAACCATCCTGTTTTGACTTTCTAAAAATATTTGTATGACAGATTTCTTGCATATGATGCTTAGCCACCAGAATTTTCTTGCCACTTAATATCCACAAAATAACTGGATCATGCAGAAGGAGGTGTGGGTGTTAGAAGGAAATTGATGATACAATAATGAAAAAAAGATCATTAGGCTGATCCTTCTCTTGGTGTTTATAAACCTGGAAATGAAAGCATTTTGTAGTTATGGAGCAAAGGAGAAGGCTGTTCTCCCTTCAACAGTTATGAGTCATTTTCAAAAGTAATATGTTTTGACAATACGAGTACAGGAAGAATCGGAACCACCATAGGCTGGCACCCACGGGAGAGGGCGTGCAGTCTGGCGGCGTTACTGTGGGCTGTGCTCTGAGGTTCAGGCGTGGCAGCTGGAGAGCTGTTAGCTGTGTTTAGTGTCTTTGCCTGTTTTGGGTATATTTGCCTTCATTCCTGACTACAAACCTGGAATAAAAAGTTAAGTTTGTTATTTTTTTTTATTAAAATCTATAATGGAATGATTTTTTGTTGTCCTCTTATTTTGTATGTTACTTGTAAAATGACTTTAAGTATAGAAAAATCTAGAGGGTCCATTGGAGCCAGATGGTAAATGGTGATGGTTGTTTTTCCCTGGCATGTTGAGGGTTAAGCATGGTTCAGAGTGTTTTTGTTTTTTTTCCTTAATGTTGCCTAGATTTTATTGCTGAACCATACACTATGGGATTGATGTTAACAATAATTCCCACTTCCTGAAGGTAAGACTGAAGGCCTGCTACAGTTTCTTCATCTCACTGGGAATGGTATTTGTGGATTTTTTTTTTTTTTTTTTGAGTCATTTGCTGCTTCCCCCATTGCAACATTTTGTCCAGTCCAGATAATATTAAAATTATTTATGTAAAAGAGCAATATAATCTCTCTTCCAGATATATGTATATCTTTGTTTTCTGTTTTGCATTTTTAGTTTACTGGCTGCTTTGTCCAATCTGCAGTTCTGTTTGAAGCAGTAGCTTCGAGCTGTGAATCTCAACTCTGGTCACTAGGGGATTTTAAAAAAAAGAAACCATATATAAAATGGATATCCAGGCCCTACCTGTGGAAATTTGAGTTCACATATCTGGAGCGGGGCTCTGGCATCTGTATTTGTACAGCTCCCAAGTAATCCTGATGCTGTTATGCTTGAGAAACACTGGCTGAGAGTTTAGAATTCAGTAGTAGACTTAGGTAGTTCCTGATAGATTTAGGTGGAACCTCAATATGCAAAGTACAAAAGTAAGTTCATTAGTAGAACTTGTCAGTTTGAATTTTAGAGTATTTATAAAGGCAGTCAGTGAGAATGATTTATGTGAATTTTCACAACACCAAATTACCCTATATATTGTTTTTGTCCATTAAAAAACAACAACAAAAAACCCACATGGCTGGGAAAGATCCGGTCCCATTTTAGAGTAGTGGTTAACTCTCCTGTGGGAAGGAGTGTGAGAAGGACTTAATTGTTTTCCTTATCAAAGGAAAAAAATAATGTCAGTGGTGTTTAGTGTTGCCGTTTGTTATATCCAGTAGAGTTGTGGGTTACATTATTATCTGTACTTTTCTGTATGTTTGAAACAGGTCATAACTAGAAGTAAAAATTAAAAGGAATTGAACTGGTATAATGAACAAATAAAACAAATGGAAAATTGGGGTGCAAGTCTTGTGTCAGCAGCACCTGGTTTGTTTCCAGATTTGGTTCTGGTTGCACCTGAGGAAAACATTCTCATTGACACAGTTATGTATCATGAGAGAGTGTGAATAGCTCATGTATTGTAAAAATCTCTGAGCTCTTCAAATAAACAGCTGTCAACAGATGTGGTTGTGCACAAAAAGTGGCCTTAAATACATTCTCGGTGCATGCCCCCGTCACCACTGTCCATTTTCAAGACCCTTTCTGCACGTCACACCCAAACTGCAGCAGTGACGGACCCCGCTGTCCTAGGCCCGTGGTGCGCCTCTGTCCTGCGTCTGTCTGTGCTTCCATTGGAGACACTGCGTGGCAGTGCACGTTTGTCTTCTGTGTCTCACTTACTTCATTTATCATAATGTTTTCAAGGTTCCTCTGTTTTGTAGCTTGTTTTATAATTCCAGTCTCCCACGCGCACCCCATTACTTTTTAAGACTGACCGCTGTATCTGTACATTTTTTTCATCCATTCATCTGTTGATGGACGTTTGTATGATTATCATCTTCTGGCTATTGTGAATAATACTGCTGTGAACATTGATGTACAAGTATCTGAATGCCTGCTTTTAATTCTTTTGAGTATGTGTTTAGCAGTGAAATTGCTGGATCATACTGTAATTCTATGTTTAAATTTTTTAGAAACCCACCATACTGTTCTCCACAGAGGCCACACCATCTTACATTTTCAACAGAAATGTGCAATTTCTTTCAACAGAAAGATTTCAATTTCTACACAACGTTGACAACACTACCATTTTCTGTGGCTGTCCTTATGGGTGTGAGGTTTATCTCACTGTGGTTTTGATTTGCGTTTCTCTTTGCCATTCCCTTCTCCAGTGGACCACATTTGACAGAATGTGGTCCACTGGAGAAGGGAATGGCAAACCACTTCAGTATTCTTGCCTTGAGAACCCCATGAACAGTATGAAAAGGCAAAATGATAGGATACTGAAAGAGAAACTCCCCAGGTCAGTAGGTGCCCAGTATGCTACTGGAGATCAATGGAGAGATAACTCCAGAAAGAATGAAGGGATGGAGCCAAAGCAAAAACAGTACCCAGCTGTGGATGTGACTGGTGATAGAAGCAAGGTCCGATGCTGTAAAGAGCAGTGTTGCATAGGAACCTGGAATATCAGGTCCATGAATCAAGGCAAATTGGAAGTGGTCAAACAGGAGATGGCAAGAGTGAATGTCGACATTCTAGGAATCAGCGAACTGAAATGGACTGGAATGGGTGAATTTAACTCAGATGACCATTATATCTACCACTGTGGGTAGGAATCACTCAGAAGAAATGGAGCAGCCATCATGATCAACAAAAGAGTCCGAAATCCAGTACTTGGATGCAATCTCAAAAATGATGGAATGATCTCTGTTCGTTTCCAAGGCAAACCATTCAATATCACAGTAATCCAAGTCTATGCCCCAACCAGTAACGCTGAAGAAGCTAAAGTTGAACGGTTCTATGAAGACCTACAAGACCTTTTAGAACTAACACCCAAAAAAGAAGTCCTTTTCATTATAGGGGACTGGCATGCAAAAGTAGGAAGTCAAGAAACACCTGGAGTAACAGGCAAATTTGGCCTTGGAATACAGAATGAAGCAGGGAAAAGGCTAATACAGTTTTGCCAAGAGAATGCACTGGTCATAGCAAACACCCTCTTCCAACAACACAAGAGAAGACTCTATACATGGACATCACCAGAAGGTCAACACCGAAATCAGACTGATTACATTCTTTGCAGCCAAAGATGGAGAAGCTCTATACAGTCAGCAAAAACAAGACCAGGAGCTGACTGTGGCTCAGACCATGAACTCCTTATTGCCAAATTCAGACTTAAATTGAAGAAAGTAGGGAAAACCACTAGACCATTCAGGTATGACCTAAATCACATCCCTTATGATTATACAGTGGAAGTGAGAAATAGATTTAAGGGCCTAGATCTGATAGATAGAGTGCCTGATGAACTATGGAATGAGGTTCGTGACATTGTACAGGAGACAGGGATCAAGACCATCCCCATGGAAAAGAAATGCAAAAAAGCAAAATGGCTGTCTGGGGAGACCTTACAAATAGCTGTGAAAAGAAGAGAAGCGAAAAGCAAAGGAGAAAATGAAAGATATAAACATCTGAATGCAGAGTTCCAAAGAATAGCTGGAAGAGATAAGAAAGCCTTCTTCAGCGATCAATGCAAAGAAATAGAGGAAAACAACAGAATGGGAAAGACTAGGGGTCTCTTCAAGAAAATCAGAGATACCAAAGGAACATTTCATGCAAAGATGAGCTCGATAAAGGACAGAAATGGTATGGACCTAACAGAAGCAGAAGATATTAAGAAGAGATGGCAAGAATACACAGAAGAACTGTACAAAAAAGATCCTCACGACCCAGATAATCACAATGATGTGATCACTGACCTAGAGCCAGACATCCTGGAATGTGAAGTCAAGTAGGCCTTAGAAAGCATCACTATGAACAAAGCTAGTGGAGGTGATGGAATTCCAGTTGAACTATTCCAAATCCTGAAAGATGATGCTGGGAAAGTGCTGCACTCAATATGCCAGCAAATTTGGAAAACTCAGCAGTGGCCACAGGACTGGAGAAGGTCAGTTTTCATTCCAATCCCAAAGAAAGGTAATGCCAAAGAATGCTCAAACTACCGCACAATTGCACTCATCTCACACATTAGTAAAGTGATGCTCAAAATTCTCCAAGCCAGGCTTCAGCAATATGTGAACCGTGAACTTCCTGATGTTCAAGCTGGTTTTAGAAAAGGCAGAGGAACCAGAGATCAAATTGCCAACATCCGCTGGATCATCGAAAAAGCAAGAGAGTTCCAGAAAAACATTTATTTCTGCTTTCTTGACTATGCCAAAGCCTTTGACTGTGTGGATCACAATAAACTGTGGAAAATTCTGAAAGAGATGGGAATACCAGACCATCTGATCTGCTTCTTGAGAAATTTGTATGCAGGTCAGGAAGCAACAGTTAGAACTGGACATGGAACAACAGACTGGTTCCAAATAGGAAAAGGAGTTCGTCAAGGCTGTATATTGTCACCCTGTTTATTTAACTTATATGCAGAGTACATCATGAGAAACGCTGGACTGGAAGAAACACAAACTGGAATCAACATTGCCGGGAGAAATATCAGTAACCTTAGATATGCAGATGACACCACCCTTATGGCAGAAAGTGAAGAGGAACTCAAAAGCCTCTTGATGAAAGTGAAAGAGGAGAGTGAAAAAGTTGGCTTAAAGCTCAACATTCAGAAAACGAAGATCATGGCATCCGGTCCCACCACTTCATGGGAAATAGATGTGGAAACAGTGTCAGACTTTATTTTTCTGGGCTCCAAAATCACTACAGATGGTGACTGCAGCCATGAAATTAAAAGACGCTTGCTCCTTGTAAGGAAAGTTATGACCAACCTAGATAGCATATTCAAAAACAGAAACATTACTTTGCCAACAAAGTTCCGTCTAGTCAAGGCTATGGTTTTTCCTGTGGTCATGTATGGATGTGAGAGTTGGACTGTGAAGAAGGCTGAGTGCCGAAGAATTGATGCTTTTGAACTGTGGTGTTGGAGAAGACTCTTGAGAGTCCCTTGGACTGCAAGGAGATGCAACCAGTCCATTCTGAAGGAGCTTAGCCCTGGGATTTCTTTGGAAGGAATGATGCTAAAGCTGAAGCTCCAGTACTTTGGCCACCTCATGCGAAGAGCTGACTCATTGGAAAAGACTGATTCTGGGAGGGATTGGGGGCAGGAGGAGAAGGGAATGACAGAGGATGAGATGGCTGGATGGCATCGCTGACTTGATGGACGTGAGTCTCAGTGAATTCCGGGAGTTGGTGATGGACAGGGAGGCCTGGCGTGCCGCGATTCATGGCGTCGCAAAGAGTCGGACACGACTGAGCGACTGATGTGATCTCTTTGAGTAGTGATGTTTTGTATTTGCATGTCTCCTTTGGAGAAATGTCTGTTCAAATCCTTTCTCCATTTTTGAATTGCATTATTTGTTGTTGAGTTGTTATAGTTCTTTATGTATTCTGGACATTAATTCTTTATCAAATATGTGCTTTGTGAGTATTTTCTTCCATTCTGTGGGTTGTCTTTGTTCTCTTGTGTCCTTTAATGTACCAGCGTTTTTTGGGTAGTTTTTTTGTACTAAAGTTTTAAATTTTGATGAAGTCAGAATTTACGTATGCTTTTGGTGTTCTATCCAAGAAATCATTGCCAAATCCAGTGTCATGAAGCTTTCCCCCTGTGTTTTCTTCTAAGAGTTTTATACTTTTAGCCCTTACATTTAGGTCTTTGATCCATTTTGAGTTAATTTGTGAATATGGTATGAGGTAAGAGTCCAACTTCATTTTTTCTGTGTGTAGATATCTGATTTTCCCAGCACTATTTGTTGAACAGGCTTACTTTTAAAAATGCTTTTTAATAGGTTTGTTTAAACCTATTTAAAAAATAAATTTCAAACTAAACTTCTGTGGAAACCTAGAATTCTAAGATACCTTGCTTGGAGATTTATGGCTTTAAAGATTCACTCATAAAACGGCAGGCCCTCTTTCTCTTTAGGATTTAAACAGCAAGTGTAAAAATGTGTTCCGCTTACTAAACCATCGGAAATTGCTATGTAAACAGTATATCACCAGGCAGCAAGTAAAATGAAACCAGATGGAAAGAAAATTTTATCATGAAAGGAGAAATTACATTGTCTAGTTAAATTTGTGTTTATAGGATCCTATTCTTAATTCTTAATTTTTTTTAAAATTTAGAGCTTTCTTTTGTTTATAGCTTGAAATACGGATCCTAGGTTAGGGTTAGACTCTACCTCAGGAAATACACAACAGATCGAATCCTGGATTTGGCTGCACATTGCCTGTTCAGTAATTTCAGCCACAGGTTCCTGTCATAGAAATCCTGATCTTGAAACTAAGATTTTACAAGTTCTTTGATTAAAGAATCCCCAGGAATAAGAAAAACACGGGTGCATTGCCCTGTTTTGGGATCACTGCTGATCTTGTTTCTCATATTACCACCCCTGCACAGTATAGAATCCATGTGGGCCTCGTGCACAGAGATCTCTGCCCCTCTTAGTCCAGCCCCTGGAGGTTGTAAATGAACCTTGTTACAGAGCTGGAGGCAGCTTTTGTTCAAGGCTAGTGGTGCTAGTGGTAAAGAACCTGCCTACCTGTTCAGGAGACATAAAAGTCATGTGTTTGATCCCTGGGTTGGGAAGATCCCTGGAGGAGGGCATGGCAGCCCACTCCAGTGTTCTTGCCTGGAGCACCCCATGGACAGAGGGGCCTGGGGGGCTGCAGTCCATGGGGTCGCAAGGAGTTGGACACGACTGAAGCAACTAAGCCGGCAGGCAGTTTTGTTGGTTTGCATCTTGCGTTTTCACCAGCAGCAGTGAAGTGTGAGACCCATAGTGGTTTTATAACTGTTCCACTGCATCTTTTTTTTTAAAGTGGTTTCCAGCGACTTTTTGTCCAAATAAGAAACCCACATACCCAGGTGGAGAGACCTCCATTTGTCCTTGCTGTGGCCCACATAGACTGACTGCTTGTTTCCAGAGTGTGGCTTGCCTGTCCTCCGGGGGCGGGGGGACAAATCCAGGGGGCTTCGGGAGCCCCACTCCCTGAGTGGCCATGGCTCTCACCATCAGGCTGATTATATGTAGAGCCCTGCTATATGTAGATTGTTTATGGTGGATTTATGAGGTGTAAACTGACCAAAATTTGATAGGACGTTTTTTAAAACCTTTTAAATTTCACTGATGCACAGTACACGTGTTGCTGTGTTCATGGGGTTAGTGCTCAGTCCATAGAGCCTAGGTTCAGTGGTTTTAATTTTAAGGTTTATCATTGCAGCTGGGATATTGACAGCTTTTTAACATGAGTTAACTCTAACCGGTTATTCTTCCTTTAGGTAAATGGAAGAGAGTCAGAAGAAGAAAATCTCAATAAATCTGAAATAAGTCAAGTGTTTGAGATTGCACTTAAACGGAACTTGCCTGTGAATTTTGAGGTAAGCTTATTTTACGCATCTGTTATAGTCCTAGTGTTCATCATCAGAATAGTATTTTTCCTAAATAACATTGGAATGATGATCACATATATGCAAATCTTCACATCTAAGATTCAGACTTCGTATTTAGCAAAGCAGTATTTGGTCCTAGGGCAGCCGTGAATCTCCAGACAGCCCGTAGGTGGCCTCAGTATGTCTGTGAACCTCCTAAAATGGCCTGAAGGGGATCGTGTTTATGTTCCCATGCGTTTTCTTCTGGAGGAGGGTCCATTGCCTTCATAAGAGTCTCAGAAGCATATGCTACCCCCCAAATATCAAGACTCTGCTTATGTGTCCAAGTACTTGTTAAAAGAACTTAGGTTTTGTCATTGTGCGGTGTGTGCCTCCCAGTTCGCCCATTTAGTAACCTCAGTCTGTTATTGGAGACTTTGTGATCTAAAAACAGTAATTAACAATTACCAGTTCAAAATGGAAAATAAGATCATTTAGTGTATGTTTCCTTCAAAGGCACAGTGAGTCCAGATAGATTAGGCAGGTTGGGGAAATTTTTTTATTTTAGGTTTCCCTAGGTTTTGAAAATTCTTTGCAAATTCTTTCATTTGAGTTCTGTGCTTGGCTATGCAGGGTTGTGTTTTAATAGTTTTTTTAATCAATTATTTGGTTTTTCAAAATTATAAAGTATGTATATATCTAGTTTTCCAAAGAGCTTTAAGCTCAACATACTAGTTACTTCAGACAAAAGAAATTTGAGGTGGGACATCTGCTTAAATGGAGAAGGAAATGGCAACCCACTCCAGTATTCTTGCCTGGGAAATCCCATGGACAGAGAAGCCTGGTGGTCTACCAGTCCATGGGGTCACAGAGTCAGACCCAACTGAGCGACTAAGCACAGCACATCTGCTTAAAACAATTTTAAGTGGTTCATAAGTTCTTTTGGCCCATTTCTGTTTTAAAAAGCCTACCTGAAATTTATTATCCTGTAAAATACTTTAGCTCTGTAGTTTTAGGTAATCCCCAAATTTCATGTCTGACTTACATGACTTTTATAGGATATCTCCTGTTACGTACTAGTACCCTAAGCTGGCTCCTGAGTTCAGTCCTTACTCTCTCATTCGAATAGAGATGATTTCTGACCTAGCTGGCCGTGCTCACCTGCTGCCATGAGGCCCAGATGGGGCTGGGGAGCTGCCCTTGGGTCACAGGGCCACCCTGCCTCCCGCAGCAGTACCCCGCCCTGCTGCAGCAGGCAGGACCAGTGTCTTTTCCCCGCTTCCAGGGCACAGCATGCCAGATGGGGACGAGTGTCTTTTCCCCGCTTCCAGAGCACAGCATGCCAGATGGGGCTGGCATCTTCCTCCCTGGCCCCGCATCCCTTCCAGCCTTTCTCTGTTCTGGAAGGGAAGCAGTGAGACAGGACATTCAGAATAACAGGGCTGTTGCTGGGTGGGAACCAGGTGGGCAGTCCACCCGAGGAAGCCACAAGGTCTCCCTGGGAACCTGTTGTGGAAAAGGGAAGAAACACTTTTCCCCACACTAATCCCTGCTGAAGAATTAGTGTGGCACACGAATGCGTGGAGGGAGGGATCTGAAGACTGTGGGGTGGGAGAGGCCTGCCTTCTCAGGTCACAGTAAGGTCATAGAGATGAGTGCTGGCCAGGGCCCGAGACCCTGGTGATGTGTCTCGCCTGCTCACACTAATCTCTGCCCTGCCTGAGGGTCCCCGAGCTCCCTGGACCTCAGTAAGGGATTGCTAGTTTCTGTTTTTGCTTTGGAATTTGTGGACGAGATTGCCTCTGCCCCACCTCTACTTGTGTTTAGGTTTTAGATTTGGCTTTCAGACTTTGCTGTTCAGGAATAAATAACATACAGCAGGGAATTGTCAAGTAGTCACAAAAGAAATTGTGGGAATGCCCTCTGGTGGTGACTGTCTCTTAAAGTAATTATTTTAAAACATGACAGTTTGTGTGTACGTGTGGCATTGAGTTTGTTTCATTGAGTGCTTTTATTATTAATTAGCTCTCACGGATCAAATGTTCATCAAAAGTCAAATGTTAGCTTCCATTATTAGGTTGGGCAGGAGCTTGCATTTTTTCCCCAGAGTTCTGTCTCTGGCACCTGGAAGATTAGTTGGCATATATTGGATATTGGATGCTCAGGGAACAGTTACTAAGTAAATGAAAAGAATAGTTTTTTTTTTTTTTTGACAGCAAGATATGTCCTGTTGGAAGCAATAGGAGAAGACAAGAACCATTCATATAATTTTTCAGAAAAGTATAGACCGCTTGCTTTTTGATAAAATCGTTGTAGTTAAAAGTATTGTGCTGATTGACAAGTCCCTGGGAGGAAGTCGTGACTTGATCCCACTGAATTCAGATGGGCTCGGTGGCGGGGCTATGATGTGAGCAGCCAGTGAGAGTGGGCCCAGGATGGGCGTGGATTTGACGTGAGCATCGGGGTGGATACTGTTGATTCTTGGGTCTCCTCTGAGGACGTGAGAACCTTGCTCAGGGAGGTAGCGCTCGGCAGGTGGGCTGTCCGGGTGGGGGGCAGCCGGCGGGCTTGCTGAGGTCAGCCTGCGGGCGCCCTGGAGCGGGGCTCTTTGCCTCAGCCTCCTTCATAGGGCAGCCGGCCGCTCCCTGAGCTGCGGTGCTCCCGCTCTCCCCTCGGGACCACAGCACATGTGGGCTCACATGCTTTTCCTCATCGCCTTTTCCACTTTTTCCTTTGAAATTTTTCAGGCCGATGGAAAGTGGTAAGGATGGGACTGTGACTGTGGCCTTCACTGGGTCACCAGCGCTCCACATTTTAGCACCTTTGCTCTTCTGTTCTCTAACCCTACATGTTTTTCTGTAGTTCATTTAGCTGAATCATTTGAGACCAAGAAGCAGTTATCATGAGCTTTGACTCCAAATATTTCAGTATGTGTTTCTTAAGAGCAAGGACATGATCTTAAATAACTATAATCTGATTGTCCACACAGGAAGCATAAGGCTGCTGTAGTACTGCTTCCTAATGTACGTCCCAGATTCACATACTGGCATCGCCCCCATGATGTTCCTTTAGTTTCCTGGTCTTGAGCCTGGTACAGGATCACACGTTGTGTTTAGCTGGTGCATCTCTTTAGTCTCCTTTAATTTGTCACTCTGCTTTTTTTTGGTCTTTTATGACATTGGTATTTTTAAAAGTCAGTTTTATGTAATGGCCCTGAATTTGGGTTGGTTGGATTTTTTGCCTCATTATTAGTTTCAGTTTATGCTTTTTTTTTTTAAACAGGAGCACTGAAGAACTGACGTCAGTTCTTCTCAGCATTGCATGGTGTCATTTTACCTGAGTTAGTGACGCTAATTCTGTTGTCTGCACCAGATGTATGCCCCTCCAAGGAGACTTTCTTTCCCTTTGTAGTTAACCCATAGCCTGTGGGGAGATGCTTGAAGGCTGTGTACGTCCTTACAGAGTTCCTCAGTGTTTCTAGCAGTCATTGATGATTCTTTCCAGCACCAGGTATCACTGTGGTGGATGTCAAATGTTCATTTTCTGCATGTCCAAAGAAAATCTCCTCCTGCCTTATATTATTAATGTGCGTAGTCGCTCAGTCGTGTCTGCCTCTTTGCAGCCCCATGGACTGCAGCCCCCCAGGCTCCTCTGTCCATGGGGATTTTCCAGGCAAGAATACTGGAGTGGGTTTCCATGCCCTCCTCCAGGGAATCTTCTCAACCCAGGGCTCGAAGCCAAGTCTCCCACACTGCAGGTGGATTCTTTACTGACTGAGCCACCAGGGAATGCGTTAATTTATATTAGTACAGATTCATTCTACACGTTACTCCATTATTCTCGCTTGTCATTTTAATGTTCAGATTGCCCTTCAGACTACTCCCGTATCCTTTGACATGCCTCTATTAGGTTATTTTTGGGGGGTGAGGGGATGAGAGGTCAGACTTGTTGAGTATAATCTACATGAAGTGAAATTGGCCTGTTTGTGTGTCTGATTTGGTGTGTGCTTTGATAGGCTGTGTATCTGCTGCCACCACTGTGATAAAGAACGTCTTTCACGCCGTTAAGTTTCCCCTAGTCCCCTAGCGGTCAGTCCCTTTCTCTCCATCCTCACCCTTCGGCAGGCATCGATCTGATGTCTGTCCATGCCTTTTGCTTGTTTCCAAAATATTACATACATGGCGTTATTGAATATACTGCCTTTTTTTGGTCTTTTGGGGCTTTCCCTTTGTCTATTTATTTAACAGGAATGGGTAATAACATTTTGAGAAGCCTGGAAAGAGCACATAAAAATATAAAGCCATCTTAGAAAACACAACCCAGACATGACCTTTCCGTAATTATATTGTAAATCATGATAAGAAAGGCCATCGTCCCTTGTTCTGTTCCTGCCCTCAGGCCTCTCATGTTGTAACAGATGGTCCACCAGCTACAGTGTGTTCAGTGTTGTCCCTTTAGAAATTCTAGTTATAATCTGAAAAGATTACAGATCTCCTGGCAAGAGTCTCTTATTGCCTATTATGCAGCTTCTTTAATGTAGTGTAGACTTTGAGTCCATATGTTGTATGTATCAGTAGTTTATTTCTTATTTCTGAGTAGTATTCCATTGTCTGAATTCACCACAACTTACTCATCCATTTCTCAGCTGAAGAACATTTTCATGGTTTTTAGTGATTATGATTAAAGCGATCATGTACACGTATAATCTCATAATCACCAACAACTGAAAACCATGAAGATGTTCTTCAGCAGAGAAATGGATGAATTCAGTTCACTTCAGTTGCTCAGTTGTGTCCGACTCTTTGTGACCCCATGAATCACAGCACACCAGGCCTCCCTGTCCATCACCAACTCCCAGAGTTCACTCAAACTCATGTCCATTGAGTAAGTGATGCCATCCAGCCATCTCATCCTCTGTCATTCCCTTCTCTTCCTGCCCCCAATCCCTCCCAGCATCAGAGTCTTTTCCAATAAGTCAGCTTTTTGCATGAGGTGGCCAAAGTACTGGAGTTTCAGCTTTAGCATCAGTCCTTCCAAAGAAATCCCAGGGCTGATCTCCTTTAGAATGGACTGGTTGCATCTCCTTGCAGTCCAAGGGACTCTCAAGAGTCTTCTCAACACCACAGTTCAAAAGCATCAATTTTTCGGCACTCAGCTTTCTTCACAGTCCAACTCTCACATCCATACATGACCACAAAACCATAGCCTTGACTAGACGGACCTTTGTTGGCAAAGTAATGTCTCTGCTTTTGAATATGCTGTCTAGCATATTGGTCATAACTTTCCTTCCAAGGAGTAAGCGTCTTTTAATTTCATGGCTGCAATCACCATCTGCAGTGATTTTGGAGCCCCAAAAAATAAAGTCTGCCACTGTTTCCACTGTTTCCCCATCTATTTGCCATGAAGTGATGGGACCGGATGCCATGATCTTCGTTTTCTGAATGTTGAGCTTTAAGCCAACTTTTTCACTCTCCTGTTATAAGGGTGGTGTCATCTGCATATCTGAGGTTATTGATATTTCTCCCAGCAATCTTGATTCCAGCTTGTGTTTCTTCAGCCCAGCGTTTCTCATGATGTACTCTGCATATAAGTGAAATAAGCAGGGTGACTATATACAGCTTTGGCGTACTCCTTTTCCTATTTGGAATCAGTCTGTTGTTCCATGTCCAGTTCTAACTGTTGCTTCCTGACCTGCATACAAATTTCTCGAGAGGCAGGTCAGGTGGTCTGGTATTTCCATCTCTTTCAGAATTTTCCACAGTTTTTTGTGATCCCCACAGTCAAAGACTTTGGCATAGTCAATAAAGCAGAAATAGATGTTTTTCTGGAACTCTCTTGCTTTTTCGATGATCCAGCAGATGTTGGCAGTTTGATCTCTGGTTCCTCTGCCTTTTCTAAAACCAGCTTGAACATCAGGAAGTTCACGGTTCACGTATTTCTGAAGCCTGGCTTGGAGAATTTTGAGCATTATTTACTAGCGTGTGAGATGAGTGCAATTGTGCGGTAGTTTGATCATTCTTTGGTATTGCCTTTCTTTGGGATCGGAATGAAAACTGACCTTCTCCAGTCCTGTGGCCACTGCTGAGTTTTCCAAATTTGCTGGCATATTGAGTGCAGCACTTTCACAGCATCATCTTTAAAGATTTGAAAGAGCTCCACTGGAATTCCATCACCTCTACTAGCTTTGTTCGTAGTGATGCTTTCTAAGGCCCACTTGACTTCACATTCCAGGATGGCTGGCTCTAGGTCAGTGATCACACCATCGTGATTATCTTGGTTGTGAAGATCTTTTTTGTACAGTTCTTCTGTGTATTCTTTCCACCTCTTCTTAATATCTTCTGCTTCTGTTAGGTCCATACCATTTCTGTCCTTTATCGAGCCCATCTTTGCATGAAATGTTCTCTTGGTATCTCTAATTTTCTTGAAGAGATCTCCAGTCTCTCCCATTCTGTTGTTTTTCTCTATTTCTTGGCATTGATCGCTGAGGAAGGCTTTCTTAGCTCTCCTTGCTACTCTTTGGAGCTCTGTATTCAAATGGGTAAATCTTTTCTTTTCTCCTTTGCTTTTGGCTTCTCTTCTTTTCAAAGCTATTTGTAAGGCCTCCTCAGACAGCCATTTTGCTTTTTTGCATTTCTTTTCCATGGGGATGGTCTTGATCCCTGTCTCCTGTACAATGTTATGAACCTCTGTCCATAGTTCATCAGGCACTATCTATCAGATCTAGTCCCTTAAATCTATTTCTCACTTCCACTGTATAATCATAAGGAATTTGATTTAGGTCATACCTGAATGGTCTAGTGGTTTTCTCTACTTCCTTCAATTTAAGTCTGAATTTGGCAATAAGGAGTTAATGGTCTGAGCCACAGTCAGCTCCTGGTCTTGTTTTTGCTGACTGTATAGAGCTTCTCCATCTTTGGCTGCAAAGAATATAATCAGTCTGATTTCGGTGTTGACCTTCTGGTGATGTCCATGTATAGAGTCTTCTCTTGTGTTGTTGGAAGAGGGTGTTTGCTATGACCAGTGCATTCTCTTGGCAAAACTGTATTAGCCTTTTCCCTGCTTCATTCTGTATTCCAAGGCCAAATTTGCCTGTTACTCCAGGTGTTTCTTGACTTCCTACTTTTGCATGCCAGTCCCCTATAATGAAAAGGACTTCTTTTTTGGGTGTTAGTTCTAAAAGGTCTTGTAGGTCTTCATAGAACCGTTCAACTTTAGCTTCTTCAGCGTTACTGGTTGGGGCATAGACTTGGATTACTGTGATATTGAATGGTTTGCCTTGGAAACGAACAGAGATCATTCCATCATTTTTGAGATTGCATCCAAGTACTGGATTTCGGACTCTTTTGTTGATCATGATGGCTGCTCCATTTCTTCTGAGTGATTCCTACCCACAGTGGTAGATATAATGGTCATCTGAGTTAAATTCACCCATTCCAGTCCATTTGAGTTCGCTGATTCCTAGAATGTCGACATTCACTCTTGCCATCTCCTGTATGACCATTTCCAATTTGCCTTGATTCATGGACCTGATATTCCAGGTTCCTATGCAACATTGCTCTTTACAGCATCGGACCTTGCTTCTATCACCAGTCACATCCACAGCTGGGTATTGTTTTTGCTTTGGCTCCATCCCTTCATTCTTTCTGGAGTTATTTCTCCACTGATCTCCAGTAGCATACTGGGCACCTACTGACCTGGGGAGTTTCTCTTTCAGTATCCTATCATTTTGCCTTTTCATACTGTTCATGGGGTTCTCAAGGCAAGAATACTGAAGTGGTTTGCCATTCCCTTGTCCAGAGGACCACATTCTGTCAGACCTCTCCACCATGACCCGCCTGTCTTGGGTGGCCCACCCAAGATGCCACTTGGGTGGCATGGCTTAGTTTCATTGAGTTAGACAAGGCTGTGGTCCTAGTGTGATTAGATTGACTAGTTTTCTGTGAGTATGGTTTCAATGTGTCTGCCCTCTGATGCCTCTCGCAACACCTACCGTCTTACTTGGGTTTCTCCTACCTTGGATGTGGGGTATCTCTTCACGGCTGTTCCAGCAAAGCGCAGCCACTGCTCCTTACCTTGGACGAGGGGTATCTCCTCACCGCCGCCCCTTCTGACCTTGAACGTGGAGTGAATAAGTTGTGGTGAATCCAGACAGTAGAATACTACTCAGAAATAAAATGAGCTACTGATTCATACAACATATGGACTCAAAATCTGCACTACATTAAAGAAGCCACATAAAGGGCAACAGGATACTTGTATACATGGGCTTTCCTGACAGCTCAGTTGGTTAAGAATCCATCTGCAATGGAGGATACCCCAGTTTGATTCCTGGTTTGGGAAGATCTGTTGGAAAAGAGATAGTCTACCCACTCCAGTATTCTTGGGCTTCCCTTGTGGCTCAGCTGGTAAAGAATCCACCTGCAATGTGGGAGACCTGAGTTCAATCCCTGGGTCAGGAAGAGTCTCTGGAGGAGGGTATGGCAACCCATTCCAATATTCTTGGCTGGAGAATCCCCATGGACAGAGGAGCCTGGTGGGCTACAGTCCATGGGGTCGCAGAGAGTCGGACACGACCGAGCTGCTTGAAAGCACAGCACTGTCCGTGTGTGGCGGCTTTGGTGGTTCTGTGCCCTGTCTCACACTCAAGTGTAGTCCGTTTCTAGTTGGTGTGTAGTCGTAACTTACGGTTTTAATTTTTATCTCCTTGCATACTAGCAATATTGAGCATGTTTTTCATATGCCTATTTACCATCTGTACATCTTTGGAGAAGTGTCTGTTCTTATCTTTTGTCAGGGTTTTGAGTTATCTTTTATTATTGGATTTTATATGTTCTTTATATATTCTGAATACAGTTCTTTCCTCAGATAGGTATTTTTCAAGTATTTTCTCCCAGTCTGTGGCTTGTCTTTTCATTTTTAAACAATATTTTCCCAAAAAGCAAAAATAATTTAATTTTGGAGCAGTCTAGTTTGTTAAATTTTTCTTTTATGGCTCATGGTGGTTGTGATCCATCTGAGATAATTTGCCAAATCTAAGGTCCTTCTCCTTTGTTTTCTTCTAGAAGTTTTGTCTCTTAAGTTTAGATTTATGGTTCATTTTGAGTTATAATGTTTATATGTACCGTGAGGTAATAGGCAAGGTTGTTTTTTCTTTTGTGTTTTGTATTTGGAGGTCTTAGTGTCCCTGGGTGCTGGCTCTCAACTCCTCTTTTCCGACTTTGAGAGACCTTCATTCCTTTGTGATACAACAGTGTTTTCGCCTTACTTGGAACTTTCCCTGTTCTAACTTTGGCCCTGGCAGAAACGGAAATTCGAATACAAATGGTCTCAACTGTTCTTCCAAGGAGTTCTGGTTCCCTTTAACAAGTGGCATGTAGGGGCTGGACTGAGGGGAGGTCAGCTTGTTGCTGCTGCAAGTCATTGCTTCCAGACCCTGTTAGCAGAAGATAGCACTAGGAGATAGGTGCACTGTTTACAGAACCACAGGTTCATCCGTCTGATTTCAATCCATCATCACAGGGCTCTTCCTTGGTTTCATTCCTCCATGTTTGGATCTTTTCCCATCATGAGACTCGGGCTCCCAACAACATCAATATATTTATCCACACCCTCACCACCAAGCATCCTAAGTAAAGTCCAAGTTATCAAAGCTTTTTATCTGCACACTGAACGTGTGTCTTCAGAGCATTGCTTTCGTGACTTCTTGATTATTCTTCCTCTATGCTAACAGTCTATTATATAGTGAATATAGGTATCTTAAGTGCACAGCCCACTAAATTTTAGTATGTGTTAACAAAAAAAAAGTTCATTACCCAGATCAAGATATGGAACTTTATCATAACCTCTGTAAGTCCCTGTGCCCCATTCCACCCAGAAACAGCTGCCTTCTGCAGTCTCTGTAGATGTGTTTTCTGTGTTCTTAGACTTCGAGTACAGTATGGGTTGTTTGTTGTTAGGTCCCATCCATATGTTTCAGTAGTTTGATGCTGAGTGCTGTTCCGCTGTATGAATAGGATGCAGTGTCCGTTGCTCTGTTGGTGGACACTGGATAGTTGGGAACTGCTATGAATGAGGCTGCTGAGTCGTCCTGGGTGCGTGTCTATTCAGAGCTGCTAGGTCAGAGGGCAGGTGTTCGTGTAAAAATTGTCAAACTATTTCCCAAAGTGATACACTTCCACCACTTGCTCCCTGTGCTTGCCAAGAGTGCCTGTTGGAGTAGTTTTTTAATTGAGTATTTGTCTTTTTATTATTGACTTGTAGGATTTCTTTCAGTGTTCTGGGTATAATTCTTTTGCTTGGTACATATATTGCAAATATTCTCTCCCATACTCTGAGTTCCCTTTTTTACCTCTATTCCCTCCCCCCCCCCCCCCCCAGATTTTAAACTTTTTATTTTGTATTGGGGTATGTAGGCAGTTAACAGTGTTGTGGTTGTTTCAGGTAGACAGCAAAGGGACTCAGCCATACATATGCATGTATCCATTCTTCCCCAAACTCCCCCTTTTTTACTTTTTAAATATTATCTTTTGATGAGCAGTATTTTAATTTTGAGGAATTCTAATTTTACTTTATGGTTTGTGTCCAAGAATTCTTTGCCAGCCTCATGGTCATGAAGTTTTCTCTTATGTTTTCTTCTGAAAGCTATTTTATAGTTTTAACTTTCATATTTGTGTCTGTTTTAGTTTACTTTTTGTTTTGGGTAGAATTTGAGATCTTGGTTCTCTGGTTGCTCCAGTGGCCTTAAAAAAGGAGAAGGACTTTGCTTTTGCTTTGGTTCGTGTTTGCTGAACATCAAGAGGCTGTATATGTGCAGGTCTCTTTCTGCATTCTGGTTTATTGATCTGTTGGTTTTTCGCTAAAAAATACCATGATGTCACAGATTCTGTAACTACAGGAAGTCTTGACGTTTGGCATTGTAAGTCTGCTGACTCAGTTGTTCTTTTCAAGGGTATCTTTCCTAATGTAGGTTGGATTTGATTCTTATCTTCCTTCTGTGTGATTATGTAATCACTTTAATATACAGTTAGGTTTCTGTTCATAATCCATTTTAGTATTTTCCCCCATTTCTCTTGACTTACATTTTTAATATATGTAACAGTAAATGGTCCAAAGTGTCAAAACTACACAAAAAGATACTCAGAAGTGTCCTCTTGTTCGCCTACCTCAGTCCTTCCCCCCACCTACTGTAGGAAACTGTTTAATTCCATTGGTTTGTGCTTTATCCTTCCTGAGTTTCCTTTTGCAAAAAAAGAAGCATATAAACACATACGTATGACTATTTATGTGTGTGTGTATGTATATATAGATTTAATATGCTGCACCTTTTTTTTTTTAAACACTCTTTGCAGTTTGCTTTCTTTACTTACCAAGTGCTAGAAATCACTTTACGTGTTTGGAGATTTTCTCATTCCTTTTTATAGCTCAGAGCAGCCAGTATTTAATAAGCTCGGTCTTGGCTGGCGGCTCAGCGCAAACATTAAACTTGAACTCTTAGTGCTGTGTTTATTTCTGGGCTTTGCTGGGCCAGCTGCCTTGCTGCCATTTGCAGGGGAGCACGCTAAACTCAGGACCGTCTGTGACCCTGGGTGGTGGAGGTAGAAAATGGTGCCCTGTTCCATGGCTCTTTTGGACTCATCAGACCTGAGAACTTTAACAAGTAGCAGGGAAAAAGAAAGGGGAAGAAAGCATTCAGAATTCTCCACGTTGACACTGCCTTCGTTTAGTGAGTCTTGTCCTTACGCGCCCTTTCCCGGCTGCCACGCTGAGCAGTGTGCCTCGCAGCCGGTAATGCGTGTCTGTCACGCTTTCACTCAGTCTTTCCCTCCAACACAGGTTGCCCGGGAGAGCGGCCCACCCCACATGAAGAGCTTTGTGACCAGGGTGTCGGTTGGGGAGTTTGTGGGGGAAGGTGAAGGGAAGAGCAAGAAGATTTCAAAGAAAAATGCTGCTATAGCTGTTCTCGAGGAGCTGAAGAAGTTACCACCCCTGCCTACAGTGGAGCGGGTGAAGCCTAGAATCAAAAAGAAAACAAAATCCATAGTCAGGGTAAGAACGTGCCTGAAAGAAGAGGGCGTTTCCATTGCCTGAAGACAGCTGGGGGTTTGCAAGGGGTTTGCAAGGCTGGTGAGAGAGGCAGGGCACTGGCCTGCACACACCCACCTTGCGAGTCCTTCCGGGGCCGCCTGGTGCCGCTCCCAGGAGCCCCGGGTCTGGCAGCGCCAGGCTCAGCGGAGGCCCTGGGTGTTGACCCCGCGAGCGGCTGTGGTCATCTGTGGGGAGAGGAAACCCGGCTGCTTGTCTCGTGCCCGCTGCACGGTTCTGCGTGAGCGGGAGACTCCTGGGCAGAGGGGTGTCCGGGGCGGCCAGGAGTCAGACGCGTACAGTACAGTACCTTCTGCTAGGCTTTTGAGTCACGCTCGTGAGCCATTCAAGCATTACACTGTCCCCCAGCCTCCCAGGGAAGGGAGGGTCCCCTTTGGGACGTTTAGGAATGCCAGGGTCCGTTTTGTTCTCATTGTCCATACAGTTTCACGTTGTGTCAGAATACAAGTTTTTCTCACACACGACTTAGCATTCTTTGCATAGGAACGTTAGGAATATATATATATTTTATATATATATAAATGATCTCTGGATTTTGAGTCATTGTTAAGAAAGCTGGAAACCCATCCTTATAATGTAGGCTTTGGGGTAGTTTTAGGGAGAGTTTGTTAAATTTTTCTGCCTCTTTATTTATTATCATCCATTGACTTATTGTTCAAAAGCACACATTACAACGATGCTTGCCTACTCATGATGAATGGTGACATTGGTTTGCTAAGAAGGCCTAAAATCACCTCAGAGCAATCAAAATCATTGAGGCATCTTTCAATGAAAAAAAATTTTTTTTTAAATGTGATTAATTCTCAGCCATTAGATCAACATAGAGGTGTTCAGCTGTTGTGTCCCGGTCTCTGAATCAGCAGGGTCTTCTCTGTGACTAACTCAGCACATGGTTTCTACCCTGACTGTTTCTCAGCTACAGGGCGGCCCCGAGTGTGGCCAGGGGATGAACCCGATCAGCAGACTGGCCCAGATCCAGCAGGCGAAGAAGGAGAAGGAGCCGGAGTACCTGCTGCTCGCCGAGCGGGGCCTTCCGCGACGCAGGGAGTTTGTCATGCAGGTGGGCCAGCCGGGCTGTGGGCGTCCTCCCGTCTAGGCCGGAGGTGGTCCAGGGCCGGGCCCCTCCCTCAGGAGGCCGGGCCCAGTGCGTTGCCCTGCCACCAAATGTTTCTAAGATCATTGCTTGCCGTAACTTGATGCCTTAACATGTGCTGCACAGCACACGTGCTGCTGTGTCAGCAGGAAGGCGCCTGTTTCTTGTTACCCCTCACAGGTTTATATTGTCTTATAAACTGTGTAAAGGATCTATTCCCGCTCCTCCTGATCCTTCCGTAGGATCTGGAATCCATGGACTGGGGTTACACTTCAGATTGTGCAGAGGGAACAGTTACTCGTACAGGCAGCTGAATTTGTGATGGGAATTTCATAGTGTTTTCTGGTGAAAAACGGAAAACTCTGTGCAGCAGTTTAGAGCTCCTAGAGCACCAGAAGTTAGCCTGGTGTCTCACTCCACTGTCAGGGCAGGAAGAGGAATGATCCTTCCACATACAAGAGAAAACTGCAGCGTGCTCAGTAATTTGCCCAGAATCAGATGGCTGGTGGATGCCAGGTTGGGATTCAACCTCATAGCTCTCCTCACAGGCCAGGGTTTCCTTAACGTTTGTGACATGGGGCTTTTGGTTTTGGTCTGTTGTCAAGACCCCCTTCCCAGGTGGCCCGGTGGTAAAGAACCTGCCTGCCAATGCAGGAGATGCAGGTTCAGTCCCTGGGTCGGGAAGATTCTCTGGAGAAGGAAATGGCAACCCAGTCCACTAGTCTCACCTAGAGAATCCCATGGAGAGGACCCCTGGCAGGCTACAGCCCGTGGGGTCACAAAGTCAGACATGGCTGAGTGACTAACACACAGCAGCAACAAGACCAGCTTGGAAGGGGATGGTGAGCTGTGATGTGCTGGTGTGTTTAACGTAGTAACGGCCGCTGTTAGGGGAGGCAGCGCGCTGGGAGGAAGGGTGTGTATGCACGTTACACGGACATGTGTGTGTGATGAATTTCACTGGTGGGACGCGTAGCGCACAGCTCACAGGTTCTGCGTAGTAGCCGCTGTGCATTTCATGCGTCTGTGCCTTCAGTGTGACGCTCAGCGTAGCCGTGTCACAAATGAGACTTGTGTGAATTCTTTATTCCTCTCCGGTCCAGCAAGGAGGTTTGCTCATGTCATTGTTGAATGACTGGTACTAGCCTGAGTCCTGATTGCTATTTTTGTTTACATTAACAACAAACACGTATCAGAACTTAACTTATATAAACAATACGAACAGCTTCTTTGCTGTATCAGAAAATTTTCCAAGACTGGAAGTTTTGGTTTGTTGTGCTGGTCACGTCGTGGCTGCAGGCCTGATGACGCTTGAAAGCTTAATCTGCGCTGCTAACCGCCACTTGCCTGTGGGGATAGTTACACAGCTCTAAATATGCCAGAAATCACTGAATTGTGCAAGTAAAGGAAGCAAGTTGTATGTATGTAGATCATAAAGCGATAAAAAAATTTGTTTTAGATAGTTAAAAAAAATAAAGAATAGGTAAATCAGCAGAGTAACTTAATCCTGAAGAAGCAGTACTGCCGGAGTCTGTGGTGTGCATGCGTCTCTGAGCAGGAAAGAGTTGTGTCGCTGCAAGTGGACAACGAATGCACAAGTACAGAGAGCCGCTAAAGTGTAGATAATTTTAAACTGGAGTCCAGCTAGGAAGTGATGCATTTTAAGTATTCATTACCTCTGTTGGTTAAAGGAATTTAATTACAAGCTTATATAGTTAGTTTAATAATAACTACCTTTAACCACCAGTCCTCCAACCAATTTCTCAGTGTTTCATGATGCGCTGTTGCGGGCTGGTGCAAACCAGCTCCAGGGCAGCACTGTGAAGCCATCCGGGTTTTGATCGTTGTGGGTTCTCTTCCGTTCCTGGCGGGTCTTTATTCTGAAGGTTTGAGCACTGATTCGAGTCCTGCCTTCGTTATGCAGGTCAAGGTGGGAAACCACACGGCAGAAGGCTCAGGCACCAACAAGAAGGTGGCCAAACGCAATGCGGCCGAGAACATGCTGGAGATCCTCGGTTTCAAAGTCCCGCAGGCCCAGCCCTCCAAACCCGCCCTCAAGTCGGAGGAGAAGGTACGCTCGGGCTCTGTGTCCTTCTCTCTAACTGCAGGATGACCTGCTTAGCTCATCCGCGGGGCCTCTGGCTCCTCCAGGGCAGAGCTTTGGGGCACGGCCGCCTCCTCCTGGCTGCAAAGCCGCCGTGCTGAGCAGGGTCTTGGCTGTTGCACCTCTCCAGTGTGCTCGGGAGGGGAGGTGAGTGTCCACGGCTCCAGGCATGGCGCTGGGTTAAGTTGTTACTGCGCCAGTGTCTTTGTGCTGTGGGATGCTTTGCTGGAGGGCAGCTTGCTCCAAACCAGTGTATGATTCTATCATTTGTGCTCCTAGAATGAGGCCTCCATAAAGGACTCATCAACCTTAGGCTTTTGTTGTAGAGCAGGCTTTGGTTTTCCTGGGACACGGGGATAGCGTGATGTTAGATCCAGGGCCAGATCATAGTCTCAGTTTGCGGTTTCTTTTTCATTATGAATTGAACGTTAGATAGAAATGATCCCACGTTGAAAATTGCACTTCTGCTGAGGCTGGTAAGCAGGACCCGCAACGAAAGCTGTGGCTGACCTTGTTTCCAGACACTGGATGGTCCTTTTGGGATAAACTTGAAAACACCAGGACTGGTTGAGTTCTGGCGGCCAGTGCTGTCAGCAGAGACAGATGGATGGCACCAGCTGTGGCCACATAGTTAATAATGGGATCCCAAGCGCTCACCAGAGAATCTGTAGAGATCCTGGACTTGGCTTTGGGGGTTTTCATTCCAAAATCTTGCAGGGCATCACAGGCACCTTTATCTTCCCAGAAAGGAGACTGCTGTGTTTGGCATAATTTTTATTGTGTAATATTTTCCCCCTCTATTTGTTACCTTTGTCACCTTATCCTTTAGTTGGACATTTACTTCAGGAAATAATCTTTATTTAATTGTTTAGCATCAACCTAAAAGTTTCTTTCTTGGTCAGCTCTATCAGTCTGGTATCTTCCGGCTCTTTCCCATTAAACGTTCCCCTCTCCTCTCTTGAGCGCAGAGCAGAGGCCCCTCTGTTAGATGCTGTTCACGGACAGGCTGACGTGGCTGCATGTGTGCCTGGGGAAGAGATGGGGGCTCTGCTGGGGGGCACGTTGCACAGGCCTTCCTGCCTGTGCCCTTATTTAAAAGTTAGTAAACCAAGAATTGTTGCTTGGAGTTTGTGTAGTTTTGGACAGCAGGAACTAATTTTTGAACAGTTTCATTGATGCTCATGGCCTTTTTTTTTTTTTTAAGACACCTATAAAGAAACCAGGGGATGGAAGAAAAGTAACCTTTTTTGAACCTGGCTCTGGGGATGAAAATGGGACTAGTAAGTGTTATGTTAACACTGTCCTGATCTGATTGTGCTTCTGGCCTTTGCGTGGTTCCCGGTGGTAGCAGGTACCTGGTGAGCGAGGTACAGAGTTTGGTGTTTGGCTCCGCCTTGTCTCTGTGCTGTGCTGAGGGCGGGCCAGGGTGGGGCTATGTAACATTTTTCCAGGCAGTTGATTTGTCCTTGTCCCTCCGCAGGCAATAAAGAAGATGAGTTTAGGATGCCTTATCTTAGTCATCAGCAGCTGCCTGCTGGAATCCTTCCCATGGTGCCCGAGGTTGCCCAGGCAGTAGGAGTCAGTCAAGGACATCACACCAAAGATTTCGCCAGGGTAGCTCCGAATCCTGCCAAGGCCACGGTAACTGCCATGATAGCCCGAGAATTGTTGTATGGGGGCACCTCGCCTACAGCCGAGACCATTTTAAAGAGTAACATCTCTTCAGGCCACGCACCCCACGGACCTCTGACGAGACCCTCTGAGCAGCTGGACTATCTCTCCACAGTCCAGGGATTCCAGGTAACTGTTCGGCCCGAGCTATGCGGTCTGTACCTCAGTGTGGTCCTCTCTGGTTTCTCTGAGAATCAAGTACCTTGTTTTTTAAAGCAAGCTCTGTGTCTAGGTGGATGGTTGGGGGATGCCTGGTTAAGGGTGATTCTGAGGAACGGAGTAGGCACGGGAAATGTTAGAACCCTGGACAGTAAGAGAATATCCTAAACCTTTGGTGAATTTTAAAATTCCAGGGCAACCATAATAATGAAGCCTCTAATCCAGTGGTTGTTACAAATTTAGACTTCAGTGAGAACAGATGTGTTGTGCTGGCCCTTTCCAGGGCTAGGAAAGGACACGGGGTTCTTCCAGACTAGGGTTTTTGAGTAGATGTCTAGATTCTTCGGAGATTCTGGAAGCTGAGGCTCTGGTATCATGCCTGCCCCTTCACAGCAGGCCCCACGGATGGCCTTTCGTGCCTGCAGAGCAGGAGCTGGTGTAGACACACTGGGCTGAGACAGGGACACAGACCCAGAGCCACAGCCCTGTGCCCCCTCGACCTCGCTTCCTCTCCCAGTCCCTCGCCTCAGCTCTCTTTTCCCTTGTAGGTTGAATACAAAGACTTCCCCAAAAACAACAAGAACGAATTTGTATCTCTTATCAACTGCTCCTCTCAGCCGCCCCTGATCAGCCACGGTATCGGGAAGGACGTGGAGTCCTGCCACGACATGGTGCGTCCCCCACGCGGGGCCTGGCCCCAGCTTGCCGCTGGCCTCAGAGACAGGGAGAGGGTTCTCCGCAGACTGTGGGGACAGTTGGCTGTTCTGTGGATGTCATATTTCTGAAGACTGCTCCTAGATTACTGGCATGATGTCTCATTCTGTTATCAGAACTCAGGGGCTTTGGCCAACCCTCTCCTGCCTTTCCTTGCTGACCTGAGGGGGACCCAGATCTTGAAAGGCTCCAGATACTGAATTCATTTCACCTCTGACCAGAACAAGGAATTGCAGCCCCAAGTTCTAGCAGCTTAGAAAGACTCTCATTTTAATGTTCTGTTCAGATGAAATTGTTACTGTTAAGAAATACTAAAACCAAGAAAAGGAATTGATTAAATTAATAGACATAAACTATGGTATATTCATCTAATGGAATATAATGCATTCATTATATGTCACTGAGGGGAATGTATTCTAATGCTAACACAGAAACATAGGTTTTACATTAAAGTGGGGATATAAAATTTGTAGTCTGGTGACCACAGGATGAAATACTGTAATGTGATACATAATAAAATAAACAGAGGGTGTGATTCAGTGAGGTAACCCTGGATAACTTTGTACATTTATATTTTTAATTAAAGATGCACGTGTGAGAGGGTTATTCAGTGGCCCGTGTATTTTCTTGGGCAGGAGAAGCCTCGGGTCGCTGTGCAGTGTTGTGTACTAGAGTCCTGAGTGGTGGCCACGGTTTGACTTTGACTTTTTATTCTCTCTAGGCTGCACTGAACATTTTAAAGTTGCTGTCTGAGTTGGACCAACAGAATACAGAGATGCCAAGAACAGGAAATGGACCAATGTCTATGTGAGTGAGCTGATTTACATGGAAAGGCAGTTCTCTTCCTCATTTGCATTACATTCAAATTGTCTGCTCCACTTCGTAGGGAAACGCTTGCTGACCTAGCCACTTTCTGTCCCTTTCCCCTGAAAGTTCCCAAGTGTCGGTCGGAGGCGCTGCCTTTACAGAAAAAAAACGTGTGAATAGGTAACACATCCACGTGGTGCACGTCACACTCATTTTAAAGGCGGCGAGTCTGGCCCTCGTGCGGCCCCCCGCGCCGCTCTGCCCGCCCAGGGACCGCGTCTGCGCCAGTTCCTTGTGTACCTTTCCTTATGTTTGTTTTTAATGCAAATACATTTCTTTCCTTATTTCCTCCTTTCCCCCCTGGAGATAACATACTATCTACCCATTCTCTTCTTTGCTGTTTTCACTTGATTGTATGTGTTAGTTGCTCAGTCATATCCGATTCTTGGTGACCCCATGGATTATATAGCCCACCAGGCTCCTCCTCCCATGGAATTCTCCAGATCAGAATACTGGAGTGGGTAGCCTATAGCTTCTCCAGGGAATCTTCCCAACCCAGGGGTCAAACCTGGGTCTCCTGCATTGCAGGCAGATTCTTTACCAGCTGAGCCACAAGGAAAGCCCAAGAACACTGGAGTGGGTAGCCTATGCCTTCTCCAGCGGATCTTCCTGACCCAGGAATTGAACCCAGGTCTCTGGCATTGCAGGCGGATTCTTTACCAGCTGAGCTAGCAGGGAAGCGCCCTCCAGCCCCCAGTGTGCATCAGTTATCATAAACTGGGGCCTGAATAGCAGGCTTCTTGATGTCTGCTAGTTCCATTTTTAACATGGCGTAATTCTCTTAAATTTTAAAACTTAGATCATTTTCATGTTTTTCTTCCTTTAAAGGTGTGGGAGGTGCTGAACTTTATCTGGCCATGAATCATTGAAAAATCCCAACATGTATACTGAAAATGCTGAAACTGCTTTGAACATTTGGAATTTCTGATACCTCCAGTGGGCCGAGACACACGATGGGTAAAGGCCTGGAGACGGCAGTGGTGAAGACGGCGGGGCCGGAGGAGGCGGCGGCGTGGCTGCTGGCGCGTGGCTGTGGCTGCTGGGGGGCCGGGCGGTCTGCAGCCGCCCTGGCTCCCTTGGGAAATCGCAGGCCTTTGCCCCAGGCAGCCTAGTGTTGGTTTTGGTGGGGTTTTTTTGTTTGTTTTGGGTGTTTTTTTTTTTTTTTTTCTTGCTGTGCGAAAGAAGAAACAGAAAGCACCGCCCCTTCTCAGACTGGCTCACTCAGAACACTTTGGGACAAACCCTGGACACCCGCGCTGGAGAGAGAGGGCTGAAAGCCCCAGAGAAAATCACATACGCTTCCTGCTGGGCCGCAGCTGACCTCGGCGCGCTCTGGCCCACGCCTCCCGCGGTACCCACACTGTCGCCACTGCTCTCTTCCAGGAGAGATACGTATTCTTAGTTTCATTATTTTCTTTTGATTGAAATGACACTATATAAATTTTCATTTGAGAGTTTCTCAATTGTATCTAGTTACATAGCACAGTTTAGAAACTTGTCTGAGACTGACTTTATCAGTAATCTAACCGGCAAAGATCATATCCATGTGTATGTGGTTATACATTTTTATTTCATTGGACTTAACCCAGGACCATTTCAGTGATGCAAATTGTGTGCCCTCTGGTTTAGCTGAAACAGTCCTGGCCTTGATGAAACCTTGATGAAGTCTCCCACAGTGGTATAAATTGGACAACTTAAGAATTTTAAACTTTAACCAATCATTTGGTTCCTTTTCTATTTTATTTTTTTGTTAATGCAGCAGGATTTAAATGAACTTTGATCTTTGTTTTAAAGATTAGTAAACAAATTGTGTGTATATAATACAACTCTTGAGGACACACAGCTCTCACTACACTACAGGATATGGTCTCCATGTAGCACATATACAACTGCAGATTGATCTTCCTTGAGTGCTTTATACTGTTGATTACATCTCCATGAGGGCTGGAAAGAATAGCCCATGTTTATCTCTGTAACTGTTGCTTCTGAAGTAGTGTTGCTGTGCACAGAGATGTGTGCGGCGAGGTCCCGCATAACAGCCCAGATGACAAGCACGGTAGCCTTGCGAGTTAAGTACTGCTTGGATTCGTTGTTTATGCTGGAATTTTTTCTCCCCATGGAATGTAAGTAAAACTTAGTGTTTGTCACCAATAAATGGTAATACTAAATTTTTTTTTTTTTTGTTAATTTATTCTCAAATGCCACTACTGCTAGGTTGGTCCTTCCCAACCTGCCCCCGACCCCTTTTTTATTTTTAAGAGAAAAACTTTGTAATGCTTGTGATTCCATTTGGGCAAAATTCTGAAGATCTGAAATAACTTTATATCAAACCATTGATCAATAAACAGCTACTAATGAACGTGTGGTCCTGTCGAGCAGTAACTGAAGAAGGGAAGATGTGAGAGGGTATGAAGTATGGTGCTGGGGGCGGAGCTGCCAGCGAGGGGCGTGTGGAGCTTGTTGCTAGTGGGCTGTTGGGGAAGAGCATCTATATCTGTCTATATGTACATATCTGTCTATACGTACACACACACCTGCTGATGCCTTCGGCACCTCAGCATTCTGCAGCCTTCCCTGCTGCGTGTTTTTATTTGGCTGCGTTGGGTCGTGCAGGATCTTTCACTGCGGCGTTTGGACTCTCCGGTGCGGGCTCAGTTGTGGGCTTAGTTGCTCCCGGGCCTGTGGGGTCTTAGTTCCCCAATCAGGGATCGAACCTGTGTCCCCAACATGGCACGTTGGAGTCTTAACCACTGGACTGCCAGGTAAGTCCCTTGGCTAATTTTTCAACTGTGTATTGGCTCCAGCTGCCAAAGTCTTCTGCGGGAACTGGCCTAAGATTCCCCTGGGCCTTCGTTCTTCTGTGCGTGTCCCCCGGTCCAGGTACGTCTGCCTGTCTGTCCTGTATGCCGAGCATATGCTCACTGGGTGGATTCAGAATGTGTACCTGAAAACGCTTCTCTGGATTGTAATAACTGTCGACCGGCTCCTTGGGTTCACGGACAAGAATAGTGTAAACCAGGCTGAATCCAGCTAAGAAACCTGGGAACACTCAGACCTCCCACAGCCCAGGGACCGTGACTTCCGGAATGGTGGGTGGCTAAGGGGGGGTTAAGCCTAGACTGTGTGGGTAGCCAGGTGAGCGTGTCCGAGATCCCCAATGCCAGAGTGGGCCCAGACCCGGCCCGGTTCTCTCTGCAGTGGTTTGTCATCGCTCCCCGCAGCCAGGCAGCGTTCTCCCGAGGCCCCGGAGGCGGGACAGCCTGGGAGATGGTGGTTCTGTGTGGCCACGTCTTCTGTGCTGTGAAGAGCGCCTGTAACTAGATCACCTGGTGAAGGGCCCAGATGTTTTAACAGGTGGACGCTGGCCCGGAAGCAGCTCCCCAGTGTGCAGAGCTGGTACTGCTTAGTCAGCACCTTCCACTGTTCTGCAGCCCAGGCGCTGGTGCCGTTTCGTACAGTCCCCCCTCTCGGGGGCTGAGGCACGCCCTCATTCTGTCCTCCTGTCCTGTGCTCAGGGCTCTCCTCTCAGGGACGCAGACCCTCGTTTACTCCTGAGACTCTCCCAAGAAACAGGGCCATGAAAGCATGAGTTCCTGTCCGTTTCAGCTCGGTGGGAGAGAATGGATGACTTCTGGAAGAGACCCTGAGGCTTGTGGCTCTGTCGGCCACAGCTGTGATGTCTGCCACCCTTTATGCAAAACTGAAGCCGCTCATTCCGTATCTTTGAAGTACGATCCCTTCTCCCTTTCGAGCCCATAAAACGTTGAGACTGACCGTGTTCACAGCTTTTGCCATGCCCACTTGCCTTTCCGATTCACTTTTACTTCATCCAATCCTTGTTCAGCTGCTTGAGCACGAGCATCCACTCCCCGGGGAGACTTGTGTTGAGGCTGCTGGGCGCCCTTCTCAGAGGTTCTGTCGCAGTAGGTCTGGGTTCGAGAACGCGTTTCTAATAAGATCCCAGGTATTGTACATGTACTTCTAGAACTAGCGTCCTGAGCAGCAAGACCATGACATTGCTAGTGATTTTTATTCTGATACAAAACACAACTCTAAATGATGGATGGTTCTTTGGACGGCACCCCCAAATTCTGCAAATTATGGCACGACGTGGTACCTTTGACTAAACAGGAAAGACGACTTTGGCCTCACTGTTGGGGGCTCTGCAGGCCACTGTCCCAGCGACTGGAGGCAGTGTTCTCAGCTGCCTGTTAGGACGGGGGTGTGGAATGTTCAGTCTGCGGCAGTTGACTTCCTTCGTCTGTCGTCCCCAGCCCTCACCCCCGGCTCTTGTTGGGAAGGTTTCTCTGCAGGGACTTCTTCCAGCCTGAGACCTACAGTCACGACAGTGGGGCTGGCCTCAGCTCAGCCACGGCTCAGCAGGACTGTCGGCCTTCCGAGGACACCCAGCTCTGCTTTCTTGAGTGGCGGGACCTGGTGGGAGCGAGGTTCCTCCCCGCTGCTCTGCGGACCCACCTGGAGACCCTTTAGGATCTGTCTCCTTAGGGGACATCTCCTGAGAAACCCAGCTTCCTGGAGCAGCATTTCCCTCTCTAGATTCGGAAGGGTTGACTCAACTGCTTGCAAGGAGCCGGACCCTCTTCCCAACACAAGGTAAACCCCTCCTTTCGCTCCCCACCTCTCCAGTCCTCCTCCCTCTCACGTCAGGTCTGAGCAGCTTCTCCCTGCCTACAGTGGCTGCTCTGCTCTTCCTTCCATGTTGCCACGTTTTGCTCTCACATCATCCACTGTGAGGGAGAAAGTAGACTTTCCTAACTTTTAAAAAAGTCTCCTGTCACACAGCAACCCCAGAGAAGGGTGGGTGGCTGAGGGCGGCTGCCTGCCCAGGGGCAGCGTATTCGTCTATTACTGCATTCTTAGCGCATAAGATCCACAGGAAACTGCCTTGTACATTCTTTTCACTGGATTTCAATACTCCTACCAAGAATACGCCAGGGTGGACCCAAAGCTCTATCTTGCCTTGTTGCACATGTAGGTCATGTTTCTCAACCAAGGAGCAGGGAGCAAGGAATAATAATGAGCTGGGTTACAGAGCCAACACTCAGGTTTTCTGAAATGGAGGAAAAGATCACAACCAAACAGAGGGGAGAGACCGCCAACAACATTCCCGGTGTTTGCCTCGCAGTCACACCTGTATTAACAGATTGCACGTGTGCTAAAATGCTTTAGTCATGTTACTCCGTGACCCACGGATGTAGCCCGCCAGGCTCCTCTGTCCATGGGATTCTCCAGGCAAGGAGTGGGTTGCCACGTCCCTTCCAGGGTGTCTTCCCAACCCAGGGATCAAATCTGCGTCTCTTATGTCTCCTGCATTGGCATGTGAGTTCTTTACCACTAGCACCACCTGGGAAGCCTTGTTTCTAACCTTTGTGGAGCCACGGCATAGCGGCCAAGTCCTGAGCTCCAGAAACCATGCTGCCTGGGTTTCAGTCCCAGTGCCAGCCAGCTGTGTGGCCTCTCAGACCAAAGCCTCACACCTGCTTCTCAAGTTTCCATGAGACACTGGATGAAGGAGGCGCAACTGGAACTCCTAGCAATTCACTTAAAGAACCTGCATGACCCACAAGAGCCAGTGAGTTGTACAAAGAACATCTCAGAGAAGAGTGGAAAGGATTCCATGTAACCCTCAGAATGAAGAAGGCTAATAAAAACCCATCAGGATCCAAGTATATCACAAGATAAAATGGGGCATGGCTTGCTCTGAGCAACTCATGGAATATGAAGGAAAAATAATCCATTTGACCTTGACTCTAAGAATGGCCTCTTTTGAGGGAAAACAAACACTGGACCTTGGGAGGAAAAAACAATCTCTACACACTGCCAAGTCCAGTTCTGAATACTATTTATACCGTTTTAATAGTTCACTTACTGATTATCCATTTTTACCTTTTAAGAGACCTACAGACGAAGCACAGAAAAGGGCTACTGTGCAGGATGAAATGCGAGCTGCTGTTAACAGTGTGAAAACGAAGTCAGAGGTGGAGGGTAGGGAGACATCAATCCAGAGGACAATACAGAGATGAAGGCCACAGCTGATGGGGACGAGAGTTAGGACTACTAGAGAGAGGAGAACTACAAAGTGTAGGCTGGAAGTAGTGGTGTGAGCTAAGTTCTCATCTGTCACAGCAGGGAAGCATGAGGCCTTATGGTTGATAATTAAACTAAAGATTTAAGAATTACAGGCAGTGTGAGTTGAAAGGTGTTGCCTCTGGGAGGGCAGAGACGCACCGCTCAGCTGCATCTCAGTCGCTCAGTTGTGTCCGCCTCTTTGCGACCCCGGACTGTAGCCCGCTAGGCTCCTCTGGTCCATGAGATTCTCCAGGCAAGAATCCTGGGGTGGGCTGCCATGCCCTCCAGGGTATCTTCCCAACCCAGGTCTCCCACACTGCAGGCAGATTCTTTACCAGCTGAGCTAGATGCCCTATTTATTATTAGACTTTTACCACATGCAGCTAATATTCTGACTGAATGCCAGATCCATTGTGCCCCACAAATAATGAAGTAATGCCCAGTGTGGGTAGGGACGTGTGACAGAAATTGGCACAGCTTTTCCCACAGGGTAACTGGCCCAATAATTCCACCTTCAGGAAAAAAAGAGATGAAGATTGACCTAAAAGGTTGTCTACTTCAAGATTTATAAAGTAAAAACTCTACATACCTAACAATGATTATATCATTTGGGACTGATATATCCAAATGATAAAACTACAACCACTGAAAATTTTATTTGCCAAGTAAATGTTTTAAATGGTAAAAGGTTTTTCTAAAAAGCATATAAAATTTTATTTGCAGAATGATCTAAACTTTGCTTAGAAAGAGAATAAAAATGCTTGAAGGTATAGGAATATGAATGATTTTTAATTGTTAAAATATTTTCCTGTATTTGCTACAAGGAAAACATTTATAAAAGAAAGATACAAACAGCAGGGAGGATCAACGGGTCCAGCAGGAGACTCTAACGAAGGGCTCTGCAGTGACAATGGCCCCGTGTCTAGAACCGTCCTGCGACAGGGCCTTGCCTGGGCCGGGACGCCCCGTCTTCCCGTCTACGGGGCTGCTATGCAGGCAAACACCGCCTCCCAGGCACGTCCACACCCCGGCCTAAACAACTCAACCAACAGCTTGGTACTTATTTGTCCTCCACAGGTTCTCCTAAGTACTTCAATGTTTTGTTAAAACCATCCTGACGGTAAGTAGTGGTATTCTCCTTTTTCAGAAGAGGAAATAGAACCGTGGAGGTCAAGGCCTCAGTGGCAGACATGTGATTTAAACCCAGGTTGGCCTGATCCCAAAGTATGAACCCAGCTCGTCATACACACACACAGCTGGCCCCACCGAGGAACAGTCACTGAGACGTCTTGAAAACACACCATAGCAACTCCAGCCTCCCATCTTTAAACTCTTTATAAGATAGATACAAAAACTTTCTTGGATGCAGTAGGAAATCTCAATTTTAAACATTAAAAAAAAATTTAACAAAATATTCATGAATTATGCTCGAGTAAAAGAATGCAAGTAACCAGCCTTCCTGTTCAGAAACTATTTTAAGAGGTGCAGTTACAAAGTGAAATGGTTTCTCATTCGTTTTAACCGAAGAAGGAAAAAATTCAGAACTCGAACTCAGAAGACTGATGAGGATGCTGAGCCCAGGGTCCTCCCGAACAGTGGCCTGCCTGCCCCCCTCAGCTGTTACCCAGCAGCTTTAGCAAGCTCAGGACCAGAGCTCCGCCGAGCACCAAAGCAGCACCAACTGTTTGCCATTCCAGACGTTTCACCCGTATCAGATCATGTTCATAGTTCAAAAACATCTCAGTGCTATCTCAATATTCATCTGCCAGTGACGACTTAAGCCACATAGTAAATATGATTTAATGCTTCCATTACTATTCAAATCAAAAATAATTATTAGGTTGGTAGGTATGAGTACACTAGAGTAAACTGGAAATCTCTCAAGCAACACAACAAAACCAACATGAAGAAAATAAAGCATTCAAGTCAGGTGGGAAAAAAAACACCACATAATCTGTACAGAATCAGATTTCGGTCTCACTGCACTAAACAGACAATCCCCACATCCTCTGTAAAAACTGCACCTCCCCACGTCGATAGTCTGATTCTTTATCCTCTAAAGACAGAGGCCACGGAACCCTGGACTCTGTCCAGCGAGGAGCCGGGCTGGCAGCCTTTGCCAAGATGGATGCCATGGTTCAAAAAGTTCCAAGGAGCCTCTGATCTGCAGAGAAGACACTGAAACGGGAGCAAACGCCTGCACCAGCTAAAGCAGTCCACCAGCCTTATGAAGCCAGGCCGAGCATTTCTTCCCAATTCAGAGGAAACCATTTCCCACAGTTCACGGTGCCACCCAGGACCCGTGCTAACTGCAAGTTCTAACACACAAGCCGCAAACCTAGAGTGATGGTTCCCTTTCCCTTCTTAAAAAAACACTAGGTAATCTGAATTGGAATTGTTTAGAAATTAGGATTTTATGGAGTCCAGGAGAGGAAAAACTTAAAGCAATTCTTCATTATAAAAATATCAGCACCAAAAACCTGTCCTTAAGATGTTCTTAGATACATATTTTAGGGCTTTTTCTTTTTTATTGCTCATTACAGATTTAAAACTATGAAATGTGCATTTCTTGGCAAGTTACACAAGTGATTTCTTTGCTTATTCACATTTCCAGTAAAAGCTTAAGGAAACGGACAAAACCACAAAGGACAGGACAAACACGAACGGCAGCAGCCTCGAAACAAAAGGACTTGGTAACAGAAAACATGTCTCCACAGTCAGTGTCCGTCAAAACTCTAGAATTGCCAAAACAGTGCAAATGCTCGAATCAATGTCATACACTAAGCTAGTAGTAGTACTTGTCTTTGTAGCTGCAAACTGAAAAAGTCACTCACTTATATTTATGATCACACAAACTAATCTGCTCAAGGTTCAGCTTAAAACAACATTTAATAGACAAGTTCAAAACGAACACGTTTTGTTTTAATGCAGCTGTGCTCAGATGTCTACATGATGTCCTCAGAAACCATTCTGGACTAAGCCAATTCAAAAAAGGCAGTTCAAAGCAGCGTCACACTAGCCGCCTGAAGGTACCCCTGGAGATACTGGAGCGCTTCTGCATTGAGGCTGGTGCTCACCATTGAGGGGACCTACAGATGGGAAACAGATGACAGGTCTAAAACGTGGACCCACAGGAATGACTGTTCTATTGTTCAGTGTGGTAGTGGTGTTATGGTTGCTTAAATCATGTCCCGTTGGTTACCGAAACCTAATGAAGTACTCATGGTGAATACCTGATGCCTAAGGCTTGCTCTCCAATTACTTAGTAAAGGTCTGTAATAAATATAAGTATTTATTACAGTTTCTAAGTTATGTTCTAAATTTTCCATAATAAAACAATCAAAAATATAGATTTTCTGACAAAATTTCTAAGACTGTTTCTGGCTAATGCAATATAAAGCCATTATTAGATTTACTCTATGGTTCGTTATTTCTGAATATGTTGCACTTAAAAACAATACCTCCATTTTAAAAATGGAAGGATTATTTCATTCTGGGAAATAAATACATTTCTAGTCAAGGGTTTTATCCTCCATTTTGTCTTGACTCCTAAAGTCACTTGAACATCATCATAAAGGAAAAAAAGAGTCTATCACTTAAAGAGACCTTGAATGCAACTGCCTGCGGGTGACTGTGCTGAGCAAGGAAGACAGGCGCCAGAGCAGCTACCCTCAGCGCCGTCCCACGGGGGCCTGGGAACCAATCAGAGTGATTCAGAGAAGACTCGAGTTCTCCGAGGTAACAGAGACACATACCCTTCCTGGACAGGCAGTGGACAGCTTGTGCAGCGACTGAGCCAGGTGAATTTTGGGGTTGTTCACCATCTGACCAACAGGGTCGTGCTCCTTTTTCCCAGCAAATGCCAACTGTGAGAAGGCAGTTTGGTATCCTGGGGTATCTTCTATATCAATAAAATGTTCTTCGTCAGGAATGGTATCATCCTCGGGTAACTCGAATAGGCCAATCAGAGACTGTAATAAAGGAGTCCTGGATTGGAAGATGACAAGATTTAAGTAAGCTCTTAGAAGATTTAAATTATTAATAAAGGAGCAATGTCTTCAGAGACACAAAACTATAGACGCGTGGTCTCAGGAGGAGTAAGGGATCCTTGAGATTAAGATGGACACCAGTGATTTTGTCTAGCTGGAAAGCATTCTTCAATTCTTTGGGCCACAGCATGCTGATGTCCTTTGCCCAGAACTCTGTGCTGGCTGTGTGACCCAGGCTACTTAGGAGGCCATGTGTGTGAAGTCAAATTGAGATTCAATGGTTTTAAGTTAGAAGAAATAAGCTTCCAGTTGTCAGATCATTTGATGGAAGAGGCTGCCTGACTGAAACCGTAAGGGAGAGGCAAGAGGTCAAGAAAGCTAGGTTGTCATGGAGCCCAACATCAAGCACACATGTAAGATTTTCTGCCTGTTCAGTGTCTCCTTCTAAAGACTTAGGCCAGTTTAATGGAGTGACTGTGTAAAAGCCTTAGCGATCACCTAGACCAGGCACTCTCGGCAGTCTCTCTAAGGGGTCCATGAATTCCCCCACAAACTTCCCTGGTGGTCCAGTGGTTAAAACTCTGCGCTTCCACCACAGGGGGCACAATTTTGATCGCTGGTTGGGGGAACTAGGATCTTACATGCTGCTAAGCATGGCCAAAAGAAATAAAAATAATCAGGAAACAAAATCTTTCCAGGCCCCGAAGAATCCACAAGTCATGTCTTGGATTTGATGGTAGCTACAGAGGAGGCTGAGGTCAAAACCCATTCTCTTGGCCCCCAAGAGAATAAGCTTGGTTAATTTTGCCATGATAGGGGAAGGAAACTAATTTCCCTAAACTCCAGAATGGAGTACTTACCACAGTTTGGTGTACTCTGTGTCCATCATTGGGGGACATTCTGTTAGTAATTTGGTTATCCCAACAGCACAAATCTTTTTCTCTACATTTCCAGATACTTTCTGAATTTCAGGAATAATGATTTTTTCCAAAACCATTCCAAACATTCTGTTAATTAAAGCAAAACAAATTCACTCAATATTTAATTACAGTAGTCTAACTTATTTACACTCAGTGACTCCTTAGGAATATAATAAAATACCAAAAAAGGCTGCTAATTTTGGTCAACAGAAAGAAAGAGACCTAAAAAATCAAACCGCCACTCTGACCACCTGTCACCATCTTTTGTGAATACGCCACCTTAAGCCAGGCTCAAGGAAATTCTTTAGAGCCATTTTTTGGTCTTGCATGTTTTTTTTAATTACTCAAGAAATCTTTAAAAAACTAACAATCAGAGCACAGATAAGCAAGAAGAAAAAAGAATCACTATCACCTCACCATCCAGCAATGACCAGTTTTAACATTTTTGGATTATAAACTTTCCAACTTTCTATGCTTACATAAAGGCTGTCTTTTAAAAAAATGATTTGGCTAATCAATATTGTTGTAAACATCCTGGAATTAAAGTTTTCCATAATTCTACATGGTATAAAATTCTTAAGTTTATATACTTCTGTGATTAAGAATTTATCTTATTAAATTCTTTGAAGTGGAAATGGTAAATACCAAGGCACGTGGACATTCTGATCTCTGGACAAGTGCGTATTTTTTGCTCTGCGGAAAGACCATGCTAATTTAGGCGCCACGAGCACTGAGTCAACCTGCTCCTTTCTTCATGACTTCCTATAGCTAGAAAACATATTTTCTGGTACTTCTCAGGTTAATTTATTTTTCACATTTCAATCAGGAATTATTTTTGATTTACTACAGATATCTATAAAGTTTTTCTCCAAGAAGTCATTCTCTATCATTACTTTACTGCCTTCCTTCCCTAGTAAATGGGTAATGCTGCTTAACTGTATTCTTAATGCATATATACTAAGTCAAGAGCAAAATTTCACTAATCCAAACTATTCTCACTTGAAAAACCACTGTTGGCCTTAACAGAGGGAGGCTCCTGGAGACAGGTCAGACATCTAACACAACATAGAGCCCTGGCTGTAAAGAGTACAGCGGGTAAGGGCAGGGACCTTTAGGAATTAGAAAAATGTGTGCAGGTATTTTCCTCTTTACAGCCCAACCACCGTCCCCGCCACCCCAAGAATATTTTGGAAACCACAAAGATACTATCACTGCATCAAGAACTATACAGTCATCTATAAAACAGAGACTGAGAGGTCAGATGTTTTGTTTTTAAAAACAGGATGATAAATAATAGAAGCAGACTTACTTTGGTTGTATCCCATCGAATATTTCCTGCAGCGCTAGCGGCCCGTATTTTATACAGTACAAATTAATAAAGACCAAGAAACCTGTCGACAGGAGATGCAGAGTATCAATACAGAGGACTGCATCAAATAAACAGTTTAGTCAAAGTCTGACAAAGAGTTTGGCATCAATACTGGCCTTCCCCCCCACCGCCCCCAATACTGGCCTTTTAATACAACTTAGCATTAGTTGCTCAGTCATGTCTGACTCTGCGCCCCCATGGACTGTATATAGCCCACCAGGCTCCTCCATGGATTTCCCAGGCAAGAATACTGCTGTGGGTTGCCATTTCCTTTTTCAGGGGATCTTCCTGATCAAGGCATCGAACCCACACCTCCTGCATTTGCAGGTGGATTCTTTACCATCTAAGCCACCAGGGACAAAAGGTTTACATATGGTCTCTCTCTGATTTATATTTCTTTATGATTTTTCTATTAAAAATATTGTGATGTTTAAACTTAGAAACTAACCTTTGGAGCATAGTATATTGAAAATGATTTTGTTTAGAGAATAGAAGCATCTTAAAATATTTTATATATAAAATTTATAAATGATTAAAAAATTTCTGTAGGAAAACTTAAATGACTTCACTTACTCTTGATAAACTTTGTTGTTTTGGAATTCTGAAGTCTTTGGAATAGAAGAATGAAGATTTGCTTTCTGTATTGGTCAACTGACTCACTAAAGAATTGAAGAAAAAAAGCACCAAAATAAATCCAGCATTTTTCTGAGTCCTGAACAGAATCCTCAATTAAACGTACAATGAAGCTGTATTCAATACTCACGGGGGCATGTGCTCTATTATACTATTTAGGAGATAAAAACCTTGGTGGTCATTGGCTTTGGATGCAATCAGCTTCTGGAAGACACCTAGTAACCCAGGCTACAACAAATTAGATTAAATAATAATTAGTTAAAGAGGCAAGGATTAATTTTTCTAAAAGTAAAACAGGTGATCTGTTTTGGAAAAGAGTGCATGCTGTAATTATCTAAATAGCATTTTCTCCGTTTGTCTTCTGAAGTATAGAGGGGGGAAAGATCCCAAATAATAAGCCCACAATGTTAAGTTTCTACCAAAGAGATAAATAACTAAAGGATACCTAGTTCTAACAAAATGTATGTTAACATTTTCTACTAATTAATTCCCCTTATAGTACGTTCATTTTAAGAAATTTTTAAAAAATTAAAAAGAATCTGCCATCTCTAGTTTCCCAGTTATCTTAAAAATTAGTTGTATCAAAATAAATCTGACTCACAATTTTGTCAGCTGCAGCACTTGCTATTGTATTTGAACCTCGTTCTAAGAATGCCTGAAGAAGCCTCACTAGAGCAGGAATATTTCCTGTTCTTTCCCAAAGCACTGGCTGAAGGAGATGAGGAAATAAGGCCATGTAGGATGATGGGATGTCATTTTTGTGTGTTTCCAGAAGCAAAGACATCACTTGAAAGACATACGGAATAAATTCTGTTGATAGAAGTAAAAACAGAGCTTTCAGCTTCAGAATTAATGGCTCTGACACAAAAGACACATATCTCTTAGGCAGACTGCATTTTATAATCACTTGAATAATTTTTAATCAACCAGAAAGAAAATAACTTTCTTCACTTACCTTGTACATCATTTTGTAAAATTTCAGTAAACACCAGAAACAAAGCCTCCTCAAAATTTACAACAGCAGCAGGGTTAGACTTGCAAGTTATTCTTATGGATAAACATATTGCCTCAAACATATAGTGATTAAAGTGAGGTTTGCTTGGGTTCTGAAATTTAAAAAAAAAAGAAAAAGCTTATGTCTAATCATCTAATTCACTACCTAAAATACATTTAACCTTACTGAAAACACTATTAAGAAAAAAAACACCAATTATACGAAAAAGCCTAGACGTTAAAATTTTATAGTGACTTGAAAATTCAGAACATGACATAGTAATACTAATGCCAGTGTGGACTTTATTTTTAATGGGCAAATGTCTACTTATGAAAAATACTTCAGAGGCACCGGAAGGTGACTGCACGAACCTCAGCCCCCAGCGTTTGTAAGGAGCTTTCTCACGCCCGAGTGCCCCCCGAGCCGTCACTGTAACGGTGACGGAGGCGACGGACAGGGACGTGCGGGGCCCCACCCTGCCTCCGGCCTGCTGTGGGACCTCAGGCAACTCTTCACCTCTGCAGGCCTCAGTGTGCCTGCACCTGCAGTAGCAATCCTTCAAACCAGCGGTTTTCAATTTTCTCTTTCAACCACAACCCTTTGAAGGGTGCCACAGGAAGCCGAGGAACTGAAGATGAGCGTGGAGCCCAGGCCAGGTCCAAGTGGAGAGACCTTACGTCTCTTTTCTTTCAATTCCCCAAAACCCAGGTAGGCCCTAGAGGCTTACCCAGGATTCAGTGGAAAAATGATCACTATTCTCAAAGTCTCCCTTATACTTCCTAGGACTTTTAATAGAATAATTAACAATAACACATGAATTTTATTGGCTTTAAACCAACTTTTCTTTTCTAAAACTTGGTATTTATATTTAAATACAGATCAAAATATCTGTAACATTTTTGACCAAAGAAGGAGTAAACTTTATTTTTGGGGAAATGAGTCAGAAAGAAGAGACACAAAAGGACATTAATCTGAATAGCCTCTTTTGTGTCCATTTGGGGCAAAGCCCACTTCTTTCATCTAAGATTATTTCAGATTGTTTGTACTTTCTCAATTCTCTTTAATGAACACGTTACTTTTTAAAGTGAGAATAAAACATTTTAAAGTTTCCGAGCTTACACTTAAAGGTGACTGCTGCCATGTCTCCAATCTATGTCACCCCACACTTTCAGAATCATATATTAACTGCTGGTCAGGAAGAATTCATAGATCTTTCCCTGTCCGACTGATTGCCAAGGAGTTCTGAGGCTCAAACAGTTTGAAGCATTTAGGTTAAAAAGCAACCGCACTTTCAAAACTGGCTCTGTTACCTTACTAACAGCTAATAGCTTCTGTGTGAGCTGAGTGATGAGAGTAGGGATGTAGGGGATTATGGCTTCCTGTAGGAGGGAAAAACTTCTCATGATAGCTGTAAAATATAAGAGCAGAAATAAACAGTTTAGTTAAACCTCAGAATAACACTTGTTAGGGGGAGAAAAAAGTCTTCTGATTCATAAAATAAAATTTTAAGACTCTGAAACAACCCTCAGATACATTTAAAAATAATCTAAAATTTCCCTTCCTTTTAAAATCCGACAATAAAATGTATTTATGTTATTTCCAGAAGGTTTAAGGGACTGTAAGAAATACAGAAGTGACTAAAGGGGCAGGTAGAGAGGCGGCGAGTGAAACAGGAGGTGGACACGGAGCAGTAGTGGGGAGGGAGCTTCCTCCATCAGCAATCAGGGGCGGAATTTTACCCGCAGTCTACTGGTAATATCACAGCCCACCACAAGCTGAAACATAACGCCACCTGCCCATCTTCCCACAAAAGAGAGACTAAGAGCCTGAGAAAAATCCAGAAATACACATCAAGAGATAGAAGGTCCATGTTGTGAAATTAACTGTTCATTAACAGACACCCAAAACACACTGGGCAGCGGAGATAAATACATTAGGCTAAAACTATATGATGGCTCTTTCTACACAAATGGAATAGACGTTTACTAAGTAGAGCATCTATGATATGGCAGGCGCACAGAACAGAAAGCTATCCTCTTTCCTCCTCAACTTTGCTGTGATGCCCAAGGCTCACCCTCCAAGTAGCTAAGTGCTCCCTATCCTGCAGCTCAGCTTAGATACCACTTGCTAGAAAGCTGAGGTTACAGGATGGATCAGCGTCCCTCCACTGGGCTGGCACAGAATCCCTGCATTCACTCACGCAACAGTCTTTACTGGGAAGCTGCTACATACTACATACATGCTCCTGCACACCCTAGGAACACAGCAATGAAGGCCATGGAGCAGTTGGCTGCCTCAAAAAAATGGATATTAAACAACAGTAGTTACACATCACTGTAGGGAGAAATACAGTGCTGAAAACACAAATACACCTAGATACACACTTACAAACAGAAACACATGCACACACACCCACCCATCCACCTAAGGGTTCTGACCAACCAAGCCAGAGGCACCGGGAACAGTTTCTTCAAAAAGCATTTCCTGCTGCTGCTGCTCAATCGCTTCAGTCCTGTCTGCCTCTGTGTGATCCTATGGACAGGAGCCCACCAGGCTCCTCTGTCCACGGGATTCCCTAGGCAAGAATACTGGAGTGGGTTGCCATTTCCTTCTCCAGAACATTTCCTTTGTGTCATATAAACTGTGCTGGACTCTTGGAATGTCCCAGAACTGTTACTAAGACACTCCCCTAACACAGCACAGATGCCTACAGCTAGCTGCCTGCTTCCTCGGCAGTGCGGTCTATGAAGGCAGATCTGTGTGGGGTCCATCAGACACACCCAGGTTTCACACCCAGACCTAGCAGAGCATGCTGTCAATAAATGTAGTCCCAGCTCATCTCTGCCCTCGAGAATGTCAGTCGAGGAAAAGAAAAAAAGAGTTTGATACCTTTTCTTTAATAAGAGGAGTTCTGTATCAATTTAGGGTAAACCTTTCTCTGAAAACACTGTTAACAGTAGTATTTTTCACTTAAAAATATCTAAACCTATCAAATTCTCAATATAACCTGAACTACAACTCAGTGTTGACCACCCCTGCAGTCTACAAGATTAGATACTTAGAGTCTGTATACCAGGGAAATGGCCTACCTTTCATAATATATTCATTTTCTGAAGAGCCAGGAAGTGTGAGAGCTTTGAAAAGGTTTGTTAGCAGAATCTCAACAAACGGTGCGATTTCTGCAGCTGTAAAACTATAGATGAAAAAACAGCTTTCAGTCACCACCAACTCTTGACGGTCACTCTGGAATACCCTTGGCAACTACGGAATCACACTTCTTGGCATAAAGCGAGCCATCTCCCACCACAGACAACTGGCACACAACTTATGAAAAGGTTTCTTTTATATATGCTCATGTTAAGTTCCTAAGAAGGCATGTCTGAGACCAAACACAATTAAACAAACCCCAAACAAGGCAAACTCAACACTGTCTAAACTGCTGAGGCCATAACTAGTTTACACTTGTCAATGTTGAGAATGGAACTTGGACTCTCAATCATCTAGCTTTTCAGGGGGTGGAGCAAGTTCAGAACTCTTTTCTGCATAAATTCTGAGCCTGAAGACAGTACTGTCTTAACTTACCTCAAAGGATAACCTTTTAACCCTTAACTAGCCACTGAGTATATCTGGAATTCAAGTTCTTGATGAAGAAAAGAACCCAGAATGCTTTCCATCTCAGTTCTCAAGAAATAACACTGTTGAAGAAAGGCCTGAAAGGAACGCAGACCATCCAATCCCCCCTTCTTTTTATCCTTGGAATAGGCCTCAAGAGCCACTACCTCGAACCCCAGAGAATTACTTTCACTCAGCTGTCTCTTGTCTCAGCACTAAGTAAGATGACAAGAACAGCCAGGTCAAAGGGGTACTACACAGGATTCCCTTAACCGAGGTCTACTTCTGAGATGCCTTCTGAATAACCATTTTAATTTTAATCTCATAGACATTATGGACATTTAACTCACCACATTTCTCTCTTTGCCTTGGCTGCTAGAGGATTCCACATAAAACTCCTGACTTTCTTTACTATACAGGATCCTCTGACAAACCTCTCTTTATTAACCTCACACCCCAGTTATTTTCCTTTGCTCCAATCGCCTCCACTTAACTTTACTGTCATAACACAGCTACTCTGGCATGCAGTCTCAAATCCTTTTGGAATGAAACATAGTATAAATGAGTGAAATATTCACATTTATTTTTCTAACTTCTAATGAAATTATGAATACACTGAGCTATCTCTAACCGGTACCGATGGTCTACACCCCAAGATGAAAAAATATACACATCAAATACTTACAGAGTGGCGCTGTTAGGCCCTCTCATAGTAAACAGTCTCTCAAGAGCATGTGCTGCGTAAGTATGAACAACAATGCTTTCAGCCTGAAGATGATTGATTAAGAGGGGAATAGAGACTAAAAGATGCTCTTTTGGTACCTGAAAAAAACAACAATATATATGCCATATATATGCCAACAATATATGCCATAACTTACTGATGCCATCTTTGAGTAAAAGCCAACTGGAAGAGAGTGCTTTGCTGACTTTATCTAAAAAGTAAGAACCTAATTTTAGAAATCAGAATCTGATTCTAATTTCCAGCTACTATTATAATGGAGATGATACGATATGGGTGAGAAATCAAAACTTCTTCCTCCACGCAATGGTTCAACTCATTCACTTTTCCAACCAATTCTCTTGCTCTGAGCATGAAACTATGACTTAAGGGTAAAAAAAAAAAATCATGGAGAAGCAGACTGATTTAACTCCTCTTAGGAACTATACTTCCCACAGGAAGTTTCTTAGAAAAATCACTCAAACTCTTTGTGCCTCACTTCTCTTCTTCAAAAAACAAAGCGGACAGGGGAGGCATAAACATAAGCATACTACTCTTCATTAAAAACTTCTAAAACTTTGGAATATCTAAGATCCCACAAGCCATGTGGTACAGCCAAAAAAGAAAAAAACGGAGAAAAACTGTGTTTAGCATACTCTCTTCTGTGTAGGAGAGCAGGAAATATATAAACAGATATAGGACAATTTTAGGTTATATTTTCAAAATTAAATAATGGAAACATAAACCAAAACTTAGTAAAAAATGGTTACCTTCAGGAAGAGAGAAGGAATGGGGAGGAAAGCTAGACCTTTCTGAATGTACCCCGTCTGACTCTGGAGGCATGGACTGTAACCTTTCTCAGGCCTCCCGCCAAAAAACAAAACCCCACAAAGTAGGAATCTAATTATTTATCAAGTTAGTGGCAAAAATGCAGAATAATTTCAAGTTGTTTTAAACAGTTATTTCTTGACTATCCATCCAATAGGATAATATGCTAAGGATATAAGATGCACAAAGAAATCAAACGGCACTCAGCAGTATTACTTTGGTGATAATATTGGTTTTACTTATTTCCCGGCTATCTTCATGAAAAAGCCTAGAATCAGTTTCCCCAGCATCTAGATTATGGTCTCTAAATAACATTTCCCACCTTTAAGGGTAGCAAACTCAGGTCTGGGACAGGAAATATACAAAATGAACCTGAAATATTGTCATATATGAAAGAAAAGAAGCTGCTAAAAAGTTACTAAATTTATGTCAAGACGACACAGGACGTATGTATACCTATGGCTGATTTATGCTGATGTACAGCAGAAACCAATACAATACTATAAAGCAATTATCCTCCAATTAAAAAAAAAAAGAAGAAACGAAACCCTACATAATGGGGCCCCTACTGGCCAAAGATGACACTGCTGCTGCTAAGTCGCTTCAGTCGTGCCCGACTCTGTGCGACCCCATGGACGGCAGCCCACCAGGCTCCCCCGTCCCTGGGACTCTCCAGGCAAGAACACTGGAGTGGGTTGCCATTTCCTTCTCCAATGCATGAAAGTGAAAAGTGAAAGTGAAGTCGCTCAGTCGTGTCCGACTCTTAGCGACCCCATGGACTGCAGCCCACCAGGCTCCTCCATCCATGGAATTTTCCAGGCAAGAGTACTGGAGTGGGCTGCCAGTGCCTTCTCCGGAAGATGACACTAAAGAGTCAAAAAATAAATTCCATTTGTCCTCTGGAGGTTGGTAAGGCATCAAACTCACTACTCTGAACTTATAAAGGGGAAAAACACACAAACATGTATCCCGTTTTCCCTACTGGTAATTAATTAACCTATGAGGCAGTAATGTTGGTTGTACAAAAGAATAAACATATTAAAAAACTACACAAGTATACATTTAAAAATGGTGAATTCTATATTAAGGTTACCTATATCTCAAAAAAGGTGATCTCACTCTTAACCTCACATTAGAAATACAGGGAACAGAGGAACAGGGGTAAATTATACCACTGAGGATGCAATCAGCCAAAGGTAGAATGAGAAACTCTACAAGATAAATGACTGGTTTCTTTAAAAAAAAAAAAAGGGGGGGAGGGTGCGTAGGAAAGGGGAAGAAGGACCCCTCTGTTGTAAACTAAGGGACATGAGACGTATCAACCATAAGCAATGTGTAAACAGTATTTTTGAGAAGCTGAGAAAAATTAATCATGGCCTAGTATCCTAAGTTCTTAAGGAGATATTGTTAATTTTGTTAGATGTGGATATCAAATATGACTGCACAGTAGAAGGGAAGCGAAGCTGGCATACAATAAAGCTCTTAAGAGAGTAAGTGGCATGTAACATATAAATGAAAAGCTACTTACTTGATTCCTAAAAATCATAATGTATTTGATGCCATCAGCTTTAAGAACAGGAAACTCATTTACTATTAAAAGAAATAAAAAGTCACAGTTATTTAACTGTTACTCTCAAATCAGTCACAATATTATCAGATTTTAAAAACATGGTTCTGGGAAGCAAATGTCAAGTAATTATATAATGTCAAGTTATATTTAAGTTTTATAATGTCAAGTTAATTATGTAATGATCTACCACACAACTATTAATTCTGGTAAGTTTATGAATAATTCTATTTTTTTCACCTTTACCTTTAATTTTCACTACAAAGGAACATACGTTACTTATGTAATTGAACAAAAATGATTTGGGCCACAGGAAATAATGACGGTATCTCTTCCCAGAACCGAAGCTATTCTGAATCAGGAGCAGGCCTCTCCAGATGAGCTTACACGAGCAGTGGGAAGCAGGCTGACTAGTGAAAGGGACAGAGTATTGGGCAGTTGTCAAAGCTCTTGAAGTGACGGTGACGAGGGAGTCCTCTGTTATGCCCGCTGTGCAGTGATTTTAAGTCTCCACAACTTTACATGTCTGTCTGTCTTGATTAACATACTTTCATAAACATATGCAAGTATCCTGAGCATCTATTAGTCTCAACTGCTTTAAACGTACTTCCATTTTTATGAGTTCATTTTTTTTCAAGTTTTATTTTATTTTTGGCCATGTTGTGAGCTCTTAATTCCCTGACCAGATACTGAACCCAGGACGTCAGCAGTGAAGCACAGATTACCAACCACTTGACCGCCAGGGAATTCCCAAGAGTTCTTTTTTTTTTTAAATGAGAAGGAAAACAAAAACCAAAGTATGATTTCTAGTGTGAAATTATTAGGATAACAAAGCTGAGTGACAATTCAGTCTCACTTGTTTCTATTTTCCTTCTATATAAGCAACATTTTCTTTAGGGAAAGTTAATTTCACCTGGGCAAGATCGAAGGCACCCGTTAGAAATTTTATCCGACAGAAGTAACTGCAAGGATAGGAGCCACTGTTTTCAGTATCATGAATGACACAGCCACGACAGCATTCATTTCGTACTTTAAAATAACAGTGCACGTAAGAATTACAGGTACACTGTAAGTTGTATTAAAAACATTTCACAAAACTCACCATTGGCTGATTTTAAATCAGGGAGAATGTGATTCACGAAGAACTCAGTCAGGTTTACAAGCTCATTTGCTTGTGTAATCCCATGCTAAAAAACAAATTCATAACAGTAACATGAACTACCTGTATAAATCTACCACAATGGAAATTTAGGCAGCTTTAGAAAACCAGGTTAAAGATGGAGATAAATACTTCAAAACATAAACTGCTTACATATAAAGTAAGACTGGTTTAAAAGATAATAAAGAAACTTCCCTAAATTAAAGAACAGCTAAACTTAAGCTTAGCAAGTCTCCTATACTGAGTCTCACCTAAAGAAACAAGTGTACCATCTATACTTTGGTCTATGAGAAACATGTAATTAAAAAATCAATATAAAGTCATTTCTGGAGACTATGAATTCTAATCAGAACACATTATCTAGCAGAGTAGGCTATATAACCAGAAATTTATCACTTCTTTTTGACTTCTGTGCTAAAGGACAACTATGTTTTGGAAACAAAAATAAACTGAAAAGAGTCACCTTCTGTGTTTGGGCTTTCGATGCCAAAGATGTCACCAGGTAAATGGCTGCATCTTTGTGTTTCCAGTTGACAGATGGATTTTTGGCATATTCCTGCAGCATGGAATTAACATAACCAGAGAAGATTCCTGTCACGGGTCCCTCAAAAAACTTGCATAATCCTCGAACTAGATCACAAGCAGCCCTGCGTCTAGTATCAATATCTACAAAATCAAAGGGAAATACATCATGGGAGAAAGAAGCAACCACCAACCAACTGATCAAGTTTATAAGAAAACAAACTGCCATCTGATAGCTATAAGCAACAAAAAACAATGAAAAAAAATTCTCTCCCCACAAACAAAAAAATGATAATGAAACTAAAAGATCATAGTATGATAAATACTAATAAGTATATAAAAAAAGAGAAGACAAATGATTCACCATCTGATACTTTGATATAGCTCATATAAGGGCTGCTTTCTACCACGCACAAGTTAAAGAAGGAAAACAGTTCTCCAGAAAAAGACAACTGAAATGACCCGCTTACCCTGACTCCCTTACTTCCTCAAATCTTTCCAAAAAAAGCACAACTTTAACACTGGCTCCTAAGAGACCAACAGTTAAGAATCAACATACCAGATCCTTCCAGATCTCTTCTTATGTACTCCTCAGAATTATCTTCAAAGGCTTCTTCATCAGCAGCTGCAAAAGCAAGATGACATTCAGATCACCTCTTACAAGACATGGCAAGTCATTCTAGCTTTACAGTTGGGTATGCAGAAGAGCATGTGGAACCACCGTGTTTTACAGCAAAGTGTTCTTTCCCAACCAATGACTATTTCACATATTCTTATTAATTGTTCTTAGAGCAGTAAATGCTACCCTGAAAGCATAGGTAACAGGTAATTTACACAACTGTGAGACAGGCTCACTGTTTTAATGTGAGCATCCACAGAACTGCACTTTATCACCAACTTTCACAAGTGCTGGAGATCAATACAGGGAGGCCAGCTCTTTATTCTGACAAGTAAAGACAATAAACAACAGCCTAACCACTACCATCACCATTATTTCAGAAAAGTCACTTCAACACCAAAACGAGAAGGACAGTATCAGAATACAGATCTGTCCTTTAAATATGGTTTTATGAAAAGGAAAGGAAATAGAACCCCATGTTACACTTTTATTTCCTCATTCTGTTCCAGACTGAATGATCTAATGACTGCTCTTACTACTCATAAGAAAGACACTCTGTACAAATAGACTCTTAGGACTATTTTAACCTTAAAGCACGAACTAGGTGGGCTTCAATTCTGTATTTAAAAGTTATCAATCACTTCTAGTCTCAAGTCAGCTATTCAAAAATAGCTTTTGCCTTGGTTAAATACTAAATCCAATAAAACGTAGACTGTATTTGTTACTAAAAGCAACACAGAGAAGACTTCTTGAATACACTCTTTTAAAAAATGAGCTTTTAATTAATCTCCTGAAAAAGCTTTTTACAATTACCTCTAAATTCCATGTTAGGCACAATAACCTTTTCACAGATACTTGTCAGCGTGTTCTGGTCCTCAAAGAGATTCTTATAGTGAGGTCTCTCACAAACTGAAGCCAGAAACTGAATTGCATTACTTACCAACTGGAATAAAACACAAAAATAAGCATATTTAAGAGCAAACTGAACCATTTACTTCATGGGGGAGGGAGGGGATGCCTTAATTACTTGTCTCCACCATCATCTTACCAAGTCATATTTAACCTCTTGACCTGTTGTAACTAGTAAATTCCAGATGGCCGTGACAAAACGAGGCAGGTACCGTTGAAATTCTTCATCGTATTTTTGTGCATAAAGTGCAGCATTATCACAAATCTGGGATTTTAAGAGCTCCAGTAAGCCTGCTTCCTCTTCATCCTCACATAAGAGAAAACAGAAAACTCAAACATACAACTTCAATGCTACCACAAACATGGAGAGTAGCCAAACTCTTCAAAAATTATAAATTCAAAGTGCTGTAAACACATCTATGCCACTGCAAATGTGTTCACCTGGTCTTTCAAATAAATAAAATATGAAAATGCTTCTTATTTATTCATCAATGAGAACAGTTATCAAAAGTTTTCAAGTTAAAGCCCTTTCTTCTGGTTGCTGAATTACAAAATATTTATGTATTAAATTGAAAATAATATATTCCTTAAAAAACCTGAGTAATAAACATCAATCATTTCACACTTCCACTTGTAACATAGTCTTACTCTCTCTCAAAAGGTTCTCATTTTCAAATATATTAAAATGTGTTCTCTTCCCCATAAGTTAATACTATAACATTCTCACAAATAATAGTTTGCTCCTGTGTCCAGGGGATTTCCCAGGCAAGAGTACTGAAATGGGTTTTCATTTCCTACTTCAGGGGATCTTCCTGACCCTGGGATCAAACCCAGGTCTCCTACATCGGCACGCAGATTCTTTACTACTGTGCCACCTGAAAGTGAAGTTGCTCAGTCGTGTCTGACTCTTTGCGACCCCATGGACTGTAGCCTACCAGTCTCCTCAGTCCATGGAATTTTCCAGGCAAGAATACTGGAGTGGGTTGCCATTTCCTTCTCCAGAGGATCTTCCCAATCCAGGGATCGAACCTGGGTCTCCTGCATTGCAGGTAGACGCTTTACTGTCTGAGCCACCAGGGAAGCCTTATAAAATGTTGGAGAAGGTCGCAAAGAGTCAGATGTGACTGAGTGACTAACACTTGACGTTTACTGTAAAATGTTAAACAACCACCTAAAGCAGGGGTCGACCTGCTGCCTAATTTCTGAAGCACAGTTTTATTAAAACCCAGCTACACTCATTCTTTGTTTTCATTTATACAACTTACAGTATTGCCCATGGCCGCTTTCAACTACAACTGCAGAGCTGAGCACATAGTGCCCAAGTCCAAAATACCTGGACCTTTATAGGAAAAGTCTGCCAGCCCCACTTGCAACCATGACAGTGACTAACAGAATAATCCTTAAGACGTACAGCAGCGATCCACACATACTTTCTGAGCTGTATTATGTGCCAAAGAACTCAAATTGAGAAGAGATAAAAAGTACAGCTCCTCAAAGCATAAATATCAGGGATGCTACACACCTATGACACACAGTTAAATGGGAAACAACTCCCTTAAGAATCCTGTGTGAGAGACTTCCTTTAGACTTAAGTGTACAGACAAGCTTGTTTTCTGAGGGACTGGTTTCTCCCTAGTGGACTGAAGGAATTATTTTTCTTGGTTGCATCCTCTGTAAATCTCAGGTAAAATGTGCTGTATACCCACAGTAATATTCTTCCTCTGTATACCACTCCCCAAACAGATTTGCATCACCAATTGTAACTTTTATCTGGTGTTGAAGTATTCTTACTATACCACCTTTTACATTTTTTTTTTGTTTCTTGAGAAAGAGGTAAATCATAAATATAATAATAAACAAGCAAATAAGTAACACAGAAGAAGCGTTATTATGTTGAAAAGCACTTTTTACAAAACCCAGATCAGAAACTTACACACATTACAAACTTTCATATCCCTCTTTCCTGCACTGCAGATGACTTTTTCAAGAGAGGCTGTTATTACAAAGGTTTAAGTTTTCTTAGTATCTTCAATGACAAGTGATTTTCTATTTCATAAAATGCTCACAATGTGAATATTCTTGAAGACTTACTTTCAATAATGTAATAAAACAGCCTTACCTATAAATCGTGACATAAGTCAGTATTACAAGAAGAGTAATTCTGCACATTATAAATAATCAAATGTGGAACACCCCACATAATCAAATTTCACTTGCATTCTTAGAATTTTATCTATTAACGATGCAAGAGTAAATAAATTATAAGGAACCACAATGCTAAATGTTCTCAAATAACTTTCATTTTTCTGAAGAATTAACTATCCTCCCTCCAATATTCTCAGAGGTACTCAAATAATTCTTTCAACATTTAAAAATACTGAGATACAATTGACATTTAATATTGTATTCCAAATAACTCTTAGTTTAAAAAAGCCTTCTTAGGAAATAAATAGTACTCACATCAGTTTGTAGAAGCTTATTATCTAATGTTAAGAGGGTATGAAAATTGTTCATCCAAGTTTCCATATTATCTTCAAAAAACTCAGGGAGATCCTAAAGAATAAATGGTGACTTGAGACTCTGGGTTGAAATAATTATATTTCAGTAAGTTTTCCCCACAACGGCAAATGTTTTCCACATGCCTATAGATTCAAGTCCACATTTCTCAGCTGTGTCAACCAATATCTACTTTGACAAGAATTCGCTGTTCCAGCTGGGTCTGGCAGCTGAGTAAACTATTCTGACTGTCTCTGTAAGCTTTCAATCACAAATGATGCTGCCTGTTTCCTGTCCCAATGTAAATCTACTTATTCCTTTAAGGTCAAGCTAAGGCTAAAGACTTTCCTTACACAACACAGTGCTTACCAATACATTTCTTTTCCTTTCTGAATTACTGCAATTTTTTTTTAAGATGACCACTAAGTCAGGCTTACTGGCTGATACAGTTACTGATTTCCTATGGCACAGAACTGCCCTCTTAATGAGGAATAATCCCCCAAGGGTAAAGATTATGCCTCCTTCCTACTTAGGCTTCCGTGACTAACAAATTATTAAGCACCTCGTTCTACCCGACTTCTAGGAAGTAGAATTCAAAGGTGTTTAAAAAAAAAAAAAAAAAAAAAAACCCAGTGATATCCTTTAAGAATTTCTCAAACTGCTGTCCAGCTGGACACGGATGAAGGTATGCCATTTTGGGCTATTCGTCTCCTATTCATTCTATCTATTCTTTTCAGGAATGCTGTCCCTACCACTCTGAGGGAGTAATGCTGGGAGGATCAAGTCTGGTACTTGGCTCTGGCTAAAGTCAACGAAAAGGCCACATCCTTTCTCTTAAATCTCAGTATAGGAATCTGTACCAGTAAGACTTCCTTCTTGTCCTGAAGCCCCACCTCTTATTTAAAGTAATGACGCAAGAACAGAAACGAAGACTGGAGCCACTACCTCACTAGCAACAGAGTGACCAGGCATTTTCTACTCGAAGATTGTATCTGTGTTTCCTATGAAACACAGAGGTTCCGGTTCTTACACTTTCCGAAGCCTGCTTCTTCACTGTTTTGTCTCCCAGATAAGCTTCCATTAAAAGCTATAAGCTTTTTTTGGTATTACCTACCTAGAGGCCTCTAATCAAAACATGGTTCCCCCAGCATCAACACCCACTTAAACGAACTAGAGGAAGGCCTGGGAATGTGCTGTGTCTTCAGTAAAATAGAATATAGGATGACACCCTAACAGTCATTTAGGATGTGGGGTTTCCCTAACTTACCAGACTAAGAGAATGCTACTTTTCTATATATCCACCCACTAGCATGTCTAGGAACTACTATAAAATAGAACACAATTTGTAGATAAAAAGTGGAGGGAATCAGAAAACAAAACAACTAATACTTATTCTTTGGGCGGGGGATGAAATCAGTGCTAGCAAAGAAGTCTTTATCAAGTGAAAAACTTTACATTTGACATCAAAGAATAAGAACCAAAACCAAGAAATAAAACAAAACTTACCTGAAAGTTTAAACTGTAGAACAATTTTGAGATTAGGATCAGAGAAGAAAATAGAATCCTCAGAGCAGAGGCATCATTTGCATGGGTGCTGCAGAGTTCAATAGTGGCCTTGGAAAAGAATTTAGGAAGATGGCTTTAGTGTATCGTAAACCTTAGTGAAAAAGCCTTGTACTATGCTGAACCCCTTGGCCAACTCAATATTTATATATCTTCTCCAAAATTTGGCTTTTAAATAGTAGTGTGCGCTCATTTAAGATTTTTGAAAAATACTTTAAAGTATATATTTTTAAACTGTCCATAATAACACTACTGCGAAGTCCAATGTTAATATTTTGGACTAGATCCTTCTATTCTCCTCTGTGTATATATGTAACTATTAAATGTCTTCATATGTGTTCATTAAATAATTTCCTGCAACCTGGCCTTTAGGTTGTTTGCAACTATTTGTTATTCTAACTGCAATAAACAAGTTTATCTACAAAACTTTGTGCACATACTTCTAGTTTTCTGAGTCTGAGATTCTAGAACTATTACCAATGCAGAATGGTATGCTGTGAGTAAGGGTTTTGGAAGCCAGACAGATCTAGATACAACCCAGACTCTTACTCACAATGAGCATGACTCTGAGTTATTTCAGAGCCCCCATCTCCTTGTCTGTAATTAAGCATAATACCTATCTAATATATATCAAATGAGAAAATATACATAAAAGGTCTTGGTAATTTGTGCACATTTATTATGTAAAACATACACAACAAATGTTGCTAACTATATCCTGGAGTTAGGAAATACGAATCTTATGGTTTTCTCACTGAAGTGTCAAACTCCAGAAAGCTAGTACCATTTATAATCCATCGGGGAGGACATGAGTGTTTATTTCAGTGCACTCTGGCTAAAAGAACCCCCCCACCAGTTCTACCCGTTCCTGGCTAAAACTTTTAACGTCACTGAAAAGAAATAAAAAATCTCTGCCAATCCAACAGGTGAAAAAAATGATCACATTTGTCCAATTTTATTTTTGAAAATAAGAATGTACCCTCAGTAAGATATCCTAACCATGAAAAATTCTGTGCATACTCTATAATTTAGAAGTTGTGACAATCACACAACCTTTCCTTTTTGAAAACAGGAAATGAGCAGCTGTTCTTGAGTTAGAAAAACTACTGAGGCATGGTTCTTTAATTGTTTGTGAGACCAAACACTCCTCTTTCCTTATCGGGGGGGAAAAAAAAAGGCTGACATTACTTCTTTTTCAATCTTAAAGGATTCTCTAGAAAGATGAAGAACATGTTTAGGGAAGTTGCTTATGTACTATATGATGGTGTATATAAATTAAATTTCATAAACAGTAAAATCAAAATATAGACCTATTCCTTTAGAGATACACAAATACTTGAGTGAAATACTATGATGCCTGGAATTTGCTTTTAACTATTCATACCAAATCAAAAAGATAAAACAAACAAAGTAAAAAGAAACAAAATGCTAGCAACTTGTTAAACCTGTGCAGTCAATACACGGGAATTCACTATACCATCTTCTCTATTTAGATACAGGTTTGAAAATTTTCAAAAGAAATGCTGCTCTAAACCATGACCTATCAAATAAGCTTTCAAAGCAATCTCTTAAAATGTATACAAATATTAAAGTGCTCTAAAATGTTAACTAAAAAAATACCACCAAAATGTTATTGTATACCTTAAATAGATTCGTCAAAGGCAAAGCAAAGGCATCCAGAACAAGTTTAATTTCAGTCCATAACTCGTTTGACTTAAATTCATGGCGATATCTAAAAAATCAATGTAAAATAGATAAATTCACAAATTTTTGTTAACTGACTTTAGGTTTTCAAGGCTAGATTAGACAAAAATCTACAGCTAGACAGCTTTCTGAAATAAAAAGGGAATTCAAGCACAGTTTATCAAGACCAGGTATTTTGCAAGTAATAGGGCAACATGAAATAAAAATCCTACACTTGATAAGAAATAAACATGATAATGAATGGAGAGGCTTATGTTCTTATTCTAGAATTATCATAAAAGAATGACAACAGTCACAAAAATACACACAAGGAAAAACACCTGAAAAAAATATTTTTAAAATACCAATTTACACATCAATACCTTTTAAATAAAGAATGTGCTGTACGAAGGACTCCGTTAATAACATGGAAATCTCCACTCTGAAAGCGATTCACCATTTCCGTCAACAGGTCAGGCCATTTCTGAGGGAAATCTTCTCTGCCAATAATGCTAATAGCATCACTTAACTGGGGGCAGGAAAGAGACTAATTAGATGAAACCTCTACAAACAAGCCCCTTAACAAGCAGGGCCTCACATACCTGCTTCTGAATTTGCTCCGGGCTGCTAAGCATCAAGTGCACTATGTTAGCTTTAATGGCTACTCTGTCGGCTTCACAAATTTTATTTGGTTCATCTTCAACCTAAAAGCAAAACATTAATGAGCAAGTAACATAAATTCATAGCCATGACTGTATGCATTTGTAGATAAAACAGAACCATTTCTTATTTCCTGGTTTCTTAAGAAAAACAGAGGAAGACAGGGCCTTTCTTCTGTATGAATGGGTCACAGATTTCTTTAATAATCAGCTTCTCTGACTCTCTGATGTCAATTGAGAATCTCAGTTCTATATGATAATTAACCAAAATGTGGTTAAAATCTTCATAGACATATGCTACTCAGCCCATATTCATCCTCAATTTGATCATTACCTTAAGTTAAAGAAAGGTCTAGTCAGTGAAAACTTCTTGACAGTTACCAGTTCAAATGCAACCAGGACTACATCACCCAAAGAGATTCTGAGTCTCACTAGTTTTATAAATCAAGACAGAAGGGGCTTGAATGTCTACAAGTAGACGCGTGGATTTTTAAACATTCTAAAATTCACCAACTCATTTCTTCACTACATGTGAGAACACTTGACTACACAAGTTTAAGAACAGTATTTACTATTTTTAAATTCTTCTATGGAATGAAGAAAAAAGACTCTCAGTGAATAAGCCGATGTCAAGTTGATTTTTTAGAAAAACGGACCATTTCTGTCCACTTTAATATCCTTCTAAATGTGATTACTATTATTACTAAAAACATTCCCTTTTTCTTTATCCTAACCCAGGTTTACCTCAGCCGTGCCATTACTGACATTTTGGGTCAGATAAATCTTGGTTGTGGGGGTCTTCCTTGTGCATTGTAGGATGGTTACCAGTATCCTTGGCTTCTTCCCACGAGTTGTCAGAAACACCCCCCACCCTCCGTGACAACCAAAAAATCTCTAAATATCCCCAGATGGGCAAAACCACCCCCAATTTTAGAATCTCTGTCAAAAGCTAAGCTAGGGAAAATACCCGTTTCTGTTTCTTAATGTATAATTTTATACTGATCATTAAACTTATAGCACAATAAGATTCACCTTGGAGTGGTGGCAGTTTAGTCACTAAGTCATGTCTGACTCTTTGTGACCCCATGGATTGTAGCCGGCCAGGCTCCTGTCCATGGGATTTCCCAGGCAAGAATACTGCAATGGGCTGCCATTTCCTTCTCCAGGGGATCTTTCTGATCCAGGGATCGAACCCACATCTCCTGCTCAGCAGGCAGATTCTTTACCACTGAGCCACTTGGAAAGCCCCCATTAAACTTGCAGCATATTAAGATTCACCTTGTAATTAGAAAATATTTCCATATCCAAGACAGAGGACAAATCCCTTATCAAAAACTTCAAGTGCATTATACATATTTTATATATATATATATATATATATATATATTTAAAATGTGGTTTTTCCAGCTTTATGTAATTTTTCTTTGTCCACAATAGAAACTGCTTCAATTATTCATTTAGACTGTGTAACTTTCCACATAATGTCTCTTCAGCAGAGAGCTAAAGTTAAATTTCAACCATGGGACTTCCCTCTCGGTCCAGTAGTTAAGACTCCATGCTCGCAATACAGGAGGCACGGGTTTGATCCCTAAGATCCCATGTGCTACAGGGCGCGACCAAACAAAAAAAACAAACCAAAACAACAACAAGAGAACACAAATTGGAGGTTAAAGCAAAGTCTCACTCTCTCGAGCAGCCCAGGTTATGAAGCTGACTTAATCAATATGAGTTTAAATAAAACGGGAACTTTCTGTGAGCAAAGACAGTTTTAAAAATATCTTTCTTCCCAAATGGCATACTCCTTTACCTACTGCGTTATCAAGGACCTCCAATAAAATATTGCAAAGGAGTGGCGAGGGTGGCCTTGTTTTGCACCTGACCTTAGTGGGAAGGTTTCAAGTTTCTCACCATTATGTATATTAGTGATAGCTTTTTCATAGTCTTTATCATGCTGAGAAAGACCCACTATTTCAAATTTACTGAGTTTTTAACCACGAACAGATGTTGGACTTTGACATAGGCTTTTTCTGCACCTATTGAAATAATAATATGACTTACCTTTTCTCAGTCTATAGGTTTTTGAATGCTGAAACAGCCATGCATATTTGGGATAAATCTCACTTGGTTATGGTATTTTTATACTTTTTGTATGTTTTTGGGTTTGACTTTTTAATATTTGGTGAGGAGGGTCCTGTTTTTTATCTTTAATCTGTGTCCGAATCACTCAGGAACACTGCACATATAAATCTTTTAAACATGCAGGGTCTTAAACTAGGTACTCACAAAATACTTACAATTCTCCAATTTCTTTTAATATAGTTCTTGAATGTTACAGAGGCACACACTTTAATAACATTATCCTGGGACTTTTCTAGTAATGTTAACAGCAACAATGGGTAGTTCTGATTTCCTTCTACAGATTCAAGAAACTTCTCAGCTGGAAAACAATTCCCATGTTAGAAGATATGTTATTAAAACCAAATCTTAAGACTGTATGTATATGTGAACTATGTATATTTCTGACTGAAGCATCAGCAAATGGAAAGATTAGGATTGTACATGATGTTACATTAAATTTATATAGTATCTCAGTTTTCAGATCACTTTACCATCCATTAACTCATCTCACAAACCTATGAAGTGGCCTGATCAGATGATCACCTCATGTGAAGGAGAATCTGCTTTTCAGAGACAGTAAGTGACCTTAGGGCAAAAAAGTCATACACCCTGTCTTGTTCCAGAAGGATTATTATTAGTACTATTAGTAATGGTAGTAACATTTCTTTTATAGGACTGTGACTAAGATTAAATTTGTTGATTCATTTTAATATATATTATTATTAATCATATGGGTCTGATGTTTGACTCACATCTGTTAAGTTGTCACTACTACCCAGAGAAGTAGGTAGTATTACCCTCACTTTAAGGACAAGGCCACTGAGGTTAAGTAAGCTTGTCAAAGATCACACAGCTAGCAGATTTCATCACTGAAAAAGTTTTAGTCCAGTCCTTATTCTATCCTACTAGCTCTGAGTATTCTTTTCAAACTAAACATTTCTAATATCAGCAATAACCTTATACAAAGATTTTACTCATATATTTTAAACTCATACTACAGTTAGGGATAAATCTCCTGGGTTACAGATCAGACCATGATGATTTATAGCACTTCCAATTTTTCCCTATCTTAAGCTTCCTAAGGCAGCATCCAGTCCAAGGTTTCAATATTTACTGAAAAGGTCAGCGGTTAGCATTTATTATTCTACAATTTAGTATGATTTAACACCTTCTTTCCGAATTAAGTCCCGAGTTTAACTTCCACCCTCAAACCCTCCCTGCTTTGTGTCTACCATGTGTTTCTTGAAAGATAAAGAATGCTGAACTGAAAAAAATTTTTCAAGAGGGAACACACTATGGTTTATATGGTTTTATAGAAAGCTTTGGTTGCTTCAATATTTGGTTGGTCAATATTTCATATCCAGCAATCCCTGTGAAATGTATGGTTGCAACTCTTATCAGAAACATCAATTTATTCCTACATTTTGTCCTGGATTTATAAAATAACAGCTCCTCCACCTTACAAAAACATAGTTATTAAAAATAATTTTCATTAAACAGTGTTGGCAGAGGCTTTCTGGGGAAGTCTTAGAACCATTAATTTCCTTTTATCCAAGAATAAATTACTTCTTTAAGCACTAACAGGAAAATCACAATTTTCCCTCACAGAAATCACAAAAGCCTTTCTAGACTAGGATGGATGCATTAACATGTAAATAATAAACAAATAATTCTATTTACTATATATAATATACAACATATTATATACAACACATATAATAAACAACAATATAATATATACTATATATAATATACAACACATATGTGCAAACATTCATCTGGGTCTTCATGGAATGCTTCCAAAATCCTCTTTATGAGAATGCACATCGGTAAATTCTGAAGAAGCAGATTAAGAGCATTTCTGGTTAATATGGCTTACAACAAGACTCATCAGCATACTACCCACAAGACACATGTGGCCCCCAGAAGTAGTTTGTTTGGTTTGTGTGTTATTTCAAAAGTTTTTGATGTTAATCACTATCATTTAAAAATGAGAACGCTTCATATAAGTATCCTTATTTTTCAAGCAAAGCTGGAAATCTGATCTTGCAAGACTGGTTTGAATCCCCCCGAGTTAGATGGTTCCAAATATTAATAATATCTGTCCCTTAACCAAGGCAGTTAACCCCGCAGCCTCCCCCCCGGCCCCCGGCTTTTACCTTCATGTGCAACTCCTACAGGCATTCAAGTTTGCAATTTTAAGCTTACACTAAATCTCTATTGAAAATTGGTCAAATCTGGGAGAAGGAGAAGGAGAGGAACCCTAGGTCTTAAAATATTAATTAAACCCAACATGGGGATTACCTAGTTTCATTCACTTAATCACTTTTAAGGCAGTTAACTCTTACCTCTATGTTCTGATTATTGTATCTCTAAAACAGGAAGGTGTAGGGATTTTCAGGAAGGTCAACGAAAAAAGCATCCTAAACTTACTAGTCCTTTTTATTCCAAAAGGGATAAAAGTTATTTTACTCAAGAAACAAAAACACAACAAACAAAGAAGGAAAAAACCCACTGCCATATGTTATAAATGAAAAATAAACTATGCCTAAGAATTCAAGTGTTAATCTCCTTTTAAAAATTTACAAACAGATTGCACAAAGGTTTCTCTCACCTATCCTTTAAGAATAAATCAACCACAAGAGAGTATTTATTCACTTTACCTGGACGCCTGATGGCAGGATCAGGATCGAGAGTCTTCTTTAAATATTCTGTTAGTGTTTGCAAATTTGCATCACTGAGCTCCATTGCCATTGAGCCTAAAACAAAAATGAGGTTTGAGTAATTGATCACATGAGGACACAGGGATGTACAGAAGAGAATCATTTTACATTTTGGATGTCCCCCTCTCTGAAAGTCATCTACTTGATATGCTCTGGGTATCGCCTATAAGCTTTATTCTTCGCCAAGACAAGGTTCCAGAAGACGGGCTTTTTTGAATCAGTGATGAGACAATTTTGAGATACAGAAGAAAAAACATATCACAAACTAAAGGTTAAAAATATGAATTATTAGATTTTTTAAAAAACCCACAATAAAATAAGGATCCCATTGAGTTCTGAGATTAAAGAAACTAGAGTAAATTCTTTTGTGTACAACATGCAGCCATAGGTATTGACAACACACTATATACTGAGAATTTGCATCTGGGAAGATAATTTTGGGTTCATAAGATGACAGCTGCAGTTGTAATTAAAAAGCAACTTTCCACACAAAAGCTAAGTCAAAGCAAAAATAAACAAGTGGAATGACATCAAACTAAAAATGTCTGCGCAGCAAAGCAAACTATCAACCAAAATGAAAAGGCAACATACTAAATAGGAGAAAATATTCGCAAATCGTATCTGATAAAGAATTAATATCCAAAACATAAAAAAAAAACAAACTCATACAACTCAGAAAAAAGAGTCCAACTGAAAAATGGGCAGAGGAACTGAATAGACATTTTTCCAAAGAAAATATGAAAAGGTGCTCAACATCACTAAACACAAGGGAATGCAAATCAAAACCACAATGAGATTATCACCCCATACCTGTTAGAACGACTATAATAAAAAAGACAATAAATAACAGGCATTTGGCGAGCACGGGGAGAAAAGGAAACCCTGGTACCTGTTGGTGGGAATGTAAATTGGTACAGCCACTCTGGAAGTAAGTATGGAGGTTCCTCAAAAAATTAAAAACAGAATTACCACATGCTCCAGCTATTCCACTTCTAGCTATTTATCTGAAGGAAATGAAAATTCTAACTAGAAGAGATATCTGTACTCCCATTGTCTGCTGTTCACTGCAGCGCTGTTAACAACAGTCAAAACATGGAAGCAACCTAAGCATCCATCGATGGATAATGCAACGTAGTATACACACAGAATGGAGGATTATCCAGCCACACACAAAAAGGGAAACCCCTGCCATTTGTGACAACATGGATGGATCCTAAGGGCAGTATACCAAGTGAAATAAATGATACATAAATACCACAGACTAGAGATCTCTTCGGAGAAGGCAATGGCACCCCACTCCAGTACTCTTGCCTGGAAAATCCCATGGACGGAGGAGCCTGGTGGGCTACAGTCTATGGGGTCGCTAAGAGTCGGACACGACTGAGCGACTTCACTTTCACTCTTCGCTTTCACGCATTGGAGAAGGAAATGGCAACCCACTCCAGTGTTCTTGCCTTGAGAATCCCAGGGACAGGGAAGCCTGGTTGGGCTGCTGTCTATGGGGTTGCACAGAGTCGGACACGACTGAAGCGACTTAGCAGCAGCAGAGATCTCTTCAAGAAAATCAGAGATACCAAGGGACCATTTCATGCCAAGATGGGCACAATAAAAGATAGAAACGGTATGGACCTAACAGAAGCAGAAAGTATTAAGAACAGGTGACAAGAATACACAAAAGAAGTGTACAGAAAAGATCTTCATGACCCAGATAATCACGATGGTGTGATCACTCACCTAGAGCCAGACATCCTGGAGGGGCCTTAGGAAGCAAAAATACTACGAACAAAACTAGTGGAGGTGATGGAATTCCAGTTGAGCTACTTCAAATCCTAAAAGATGATGCTGGGAAAGTGCTGCACTCAATATGCCAGCAAATTTGGAAAACTCAGCAGTGGCCACAGGACTGGAAAAGGTCAATTTTCATTCCAATCCCAAAGAAAAGCAATGCCAAAGAATGTTCAAACTACCACACAATTGCACTCATCTCACATGCTAGCAAAATAATGCTCAACATTCTCCAAGCCAGGCTTTAATAGAATATGAACCATCAACTTCCAGATGTTCAAGCTGGATTTAGACAAGGCAGAGGAACCAGAGATCAAATTGCCAACATCCGCTGGATCATCAAAAAAGCAAAAGAGTTCCAGAGAAACATCTACTTCTGCTTTATTGACTATGCCAAAGGCTTTGACTGTGTGGATCACAACAAACTGTGGAAAATTCTTCAAAAGATAGGAATACCAGACCACCTGACCTGCCTCTTGAAGAAATCTGTATGCAGGTCAAGAAGCAAAAGTTAGAACTGGACATGGAACAACAGATTGGTTCCAAATCAGGAAAGGAGTATGTCAAGGCTGTATATTGTCACCCTGCTTATTTAACTTATATGCAGAGTACATCATGTAAAATGCTGGGCTGGATGAAGCACACACTAAAATCAAGATTGCCAGGAGAAGTATCCATAACCTCAGATATGCAGATGACACCACCTTTATGGCAGAAAGCAAAGAAGAACTAAAGAACCTCTTAATGAAAGTGAAAGAGGAGAATGAAAAAAAAGCTGGCTTAGAACACAACATTCAGAAAACTAAGATCATGGCATCTGGTCCATCACTTCATGGCAAATAGATGGGGAAACAGTGGAAACAGTGACAGAATTTATTTTTGTGGGCTCCTAAATCACTGCAGCCATGAAATTAAAAGATGCTTGCTTCTTGGAAGAAAAGCTATGACCAACCTAGACAGCACATTAAAAAGCAGAGACATTACTTTACCAACAAAGGTCTGTCAAGTCAAAGCTATGGTTTTTCCAGTAGTCATGTATGGATGTGAGAGTTGGACTATAAAGAAAGCTGAGTGCTGAAGAACTGATGCTTTTGAACTGCGGTGTTGGAGAAGACTCTTGAGAGTCCCTTGGACTGCAAGGAGATCCAACCAGTCCATCCTAAAGGAAATCAGTCCTGAATATCCATTGGAAGGAGTGATGCTGAAGCTCAAACTCCAATACTTTGGCCACCTGATGCGAAGAACTGACTCATTGGAAAAGACCCTGATGCTAGCAAAGACTGAAGGCAGAAGAGGATGGCAGAGGATGAGATGGTTGGATGGCATCACTGACGCGACAGACATGAGTTTGAGTAAGCTCCAGGAGTTAGTGATGGACAGGGAAGCCTGGCATGCTACAGTCCATAGGGTCGCAAAGAGTTAAGACAGGACTGAACTGAAATACCACATGATCATGTTTCTATGTGGAATCTTAAAAACAAAAATTCATAGATAAAAAGAGCAGATTAGGGAACTTCCTCAGTGGTCCAGTGACTAAGACTCTGCCTACCAATGCAGGGGGCATGGCTTCTATCTGTCCCACAGACCGTGGTATGTGGCAAAACAACAAGAAAACAGATTGGTGGGGGCATGGCAAAACAGCAACAAACAGACTGGTTAAAAAAAACAAAAAGATTGGTGGTTGACTGCATGGCAGGGGCAAATGGATGAAGGTGGGTAGAAAAGTACAAACCTCCAGTTACAAAATAAATATATAAATCAGGAGGATGTAACGTCCAACACAGAGACTCCAGTTAATAGCAGCGTGTTGTATATTTGAAAGTTATTAGGACAGTAAATCCTAAAAGTTCAGAACAAAAAAGACAAATATATTTGTAATTATGTGTGATGATGGACGTTAATTAACTAGGTTTATTGTGATCATTTCACAATATATACACCATTATGTTGTGCACCTGAAATTAACAATGTTACATCTTAATTATATCTCAATAAAAAGCAACTTTTCAAATATTTAAAGCTTAAAACTAAATATAAATCACAGAATATGCTATGACTGACCAAAAAAATCCACATCTAATACATTACAAATGATTAATAGGCTTTATAAAGGACTACAGCTAATGCTGAGGTTGTGAAGAGTACTCCTCCACAGCCAGAAACCACAGCCTTCTAAGGAGACCAATCTTTGAAGCTATCTGTATTCTCCTCAACACACTCGTTTTTACCACAAGGGAAGCCAACATGATGGCTAATTTGGTAGACTCCACCACTTATATATATTTACTTCCTTTGATTCAGGGCAAACCACTCTATGGAGTTCCACTCAACCACACACACAATTCACTGAGAAGCAACTCTTCCTGTTTTTTACACCAAAGGTTTGGAAAATGCTATGCATCATATTCACCCTCTTTTGGAGATGCGCTTTAAGAGCTTCAAGAACCCAGAGCCTGGCCACAGAACCATTTTATTATGGAACACAGGCCGGAAAGCAGTGATTTAATCAATTTATTTCCCATTCTTTTTTCTGTGTTGAAATGCTGAATCTATTATGAAAACATGAAAGTTTGCTGTTGCCAAGGAAAACCGTTTACATCAATATATATGAGATTTAAAAAAAAGTCTTTGCTACATGCAAATTATTCTACCTTTTGGGATTTACACAAGGCAGCATGTGTGTTTAGGGGATTACAGAAGTTAACTGAACCTATTTTGTTGAGTTTAAATTTTAAATACACTCCTTAATAAATTTGCATTTTACTAACTTTCTTCATGACAGAGTTCCATGCAAGCTGGCACCTGTCAACCTTATCTCTGACCTTCTTGCTGTCCAGCCACCAAAGCCTTCTTTCTGTTCCTCAAACCAGACAAGAGTTCTCCCTGACTGTAATAACCCTTCCTTCTAATTTGACATCAGGCATCATCCAGCCCACTGTCAACTCCTCAAAAAAGCCTTCCACAACCATCATCTACCTCATCCCTATTGCACTGTTCACAGCACTTATTCTCATCTGAGATATCTTTGACTTGTCATCTCTTATTTGTAAGCTCCCTGGGGCAGGGACTTTGTAGGTCTTGCTCACCTCTGTAGCCCAGGACCTTCAACATTGCCTGGCACACAGTATTCACTAAGCATTTGCCGCATGAACTAATGGATAAGCTAATATGTCAGTCAAGCGGCTAAAACATGGATCCAGTCTGGATTGGAGACTATCCTCTGAGCATCAGTTATTAGCAAGCATGACATAATGTAGGAACTCAATTGTATCTGTCAGATAAATAGTGACCAACATACTGACATAATTGGTTTCCGTTCATTCAAAAATGCTTCAAAGAAGATGGGAGTTTGAACTTTATCCTGTATATTGTTCATACTTGCCAGTGCTTATTTCGGGGGTCAGGACTCACTGTCTCCTCCACCTAGACAGCTCTGCCCCTGGAGAGCTTTGTAGTTCACTCCCTGCTTCATTCAGGTCTCTTTTCAAACGTCACTTGTTTTGAGCTGCTGTCCTGGACCATCCTTTCTAAAATAGCACCCAGCTCAGTCGCTCTCCATTCTCTGGTTCTGCTTCTCCAATTTTATCAGGCCTATAAATTGCTTTCTTGTTTACTATGCTTCCCCCTCCACTGGACTGTCAGCAACATGGGAGCAAGGACTTTGTGTTTTGTTCACTGCACTCTCCCTCGATTCTTAAAACAGTGAAGAGCACCTACTGCGTATTTGTGCCCTATTTTCAAAAGCTACATACCCTTTATTGATCTTTTTTCCCCCATCAAAAAGCAGTCATGCTTCACATTTATTCAGTCAATTGCCTGTGAGACAGAAGGGCTGGAGCCAACCGACTCTAAGAGACACGACAGTGTCCCCCACGAAATGGAGAAGCTGAAGGGCCAGGTTAAAATAAAGTGTATGGCGGGAAAGAGTGGGTGTGTGTGTGCGTGTGTGCGTGTGTGTGTGTGTGTGGTGGTGGTGGTGTCGGTGGAGGAATACAAGCATGCATGCTAACACCCCCAAAAGTTAAAATACTATATAAATCTTATATTTTTAGTGTTAAGGGACTAAATGTTTGTCCAAAAATCCCTTTTCTGTCTCCTCAGTGAAAGTGTCTATAAACCCAAATTGTAAGCTTAGTCCTGATTTGCGAAAATATGACACATCAGGTAATTTTAGAGAATACTCCACAGGTATTCACCATACATCAGCAAGATTAAGGTCTAGTTATCTTTATTTGCCAGAGGTGGAGGTACACTGACATTCTGAAATATGTGCAATATATAAATGTAAAAAGCATTACTGACTTTAAAGAAAAACTAGAAATGAAAAAATTCACTCTTTTGCCTTTAAATGAAGGCTGATACTTTACTTCTCCACTGAGCTATTTTTGGAAATCTCTACCCAAAAATACATGAAAAATATGTACCACAATGGGCTTCCCTGGTGGCTCAGCTGGTAAAGAATCTTCCTGCAATGCAGGAGACCTGGGTTCAATCCCTGGGTTGAGAAGATCCCCTGAAGAAGGGAAAAGCTACCCGCTCCAGTACTCTGGCCTGGAGAATTCCATGGACTCTACAGTCCACGGGGTTGCAAAGAGTTGGACACAAATGAGTGACTTTCGCTTTATGTACCACAATAAATCAATTATGCCAGACTTTTTGTTGAAAGACTGGCTGGACCTAAGTCTAGCCTCTTCTCAAAGGTCCTCAATTACAGATGAAGACATTTGGAATAAAAGCTTTGCTTTCCAAGGCCATCACACAGACATCTGTGACGTAAGCTGACCCAAGATGTATGCCTTTTCCTTAAGATATTTCCTCTGCATTAGAGAACCACTCCAGAGGCCCTACATCTGGGGGAAGGGAGAGAGATCCAATAAATGAAAACCATCTGGCACACACACATTAAGAATACACTGCAGCACCTCAGTTCACCTTCTGCTTTCTCATCACAGGAACGTACCACTGAGATGCAGAGCCAAACTTTTTACATTGTCTACAAAGCCCAATGTGATCTGACCTCCAAATACCTGTTCCTTCACATACTACTCTGTGAAAGCTAGATTTTCCTTGAACCCTTTGTACTTTCTATTCGCTCTGCCTGGAATGTTCTGTTCCCTCATTTTTCCATAGCTGGTCTCAGCTCAAATGCCACCTCCTCAGAGAAGTCGCCTTCATCTGTCATTTGTCTGGAATTATTTAAGCCATTTATTTGTAACCTTGTCTCTTTCCCCCTCTAGAATATAGGCTCCCCAAGGGAAGGAACTCTGTCCATTTTGTTTGAGACAAAAGAAGATAAATTTCACTGTATTCAAAGAGATTAAGTGGATTAAATGAAGTTATTTACCAAGTTATTAAATGAATAAAGGAACAAATTAATACCAAAGGTACAGCACTGCCCCCAAATCTATCTAATATTGTACAGAAAATGGTTCTCCTCTATCCTAGCTCCCATAGCAAAAATCAAAGTAAACAGAGGGGAATAAAGAATTCCCCTGCACTGGTGTAAAGAAATGAAAGATATAGGGTCTTAAGAAGTAAGAGGCTGGGTAGATCCAGTCCCACGAATTATGTGAAAAATGCAGACACACAAAAAAGGGCCAAAATCTTCACTGCGGTGGTCCAAGCAGAGGCGAAAAAGAGCACTGGTAGGATCCAAGAGTAAAAAGTCCCTTTCCGTGCATGACTCTTCCGAGGAATAATACTTGTGCATCTACCATGTGGCCAGCACTGGCCATCTGCTAACAGCAGCAACAAGACAGGTGAAGTATCCGCCTTTGAAATTTGAAAAAGACAATAACCAAGTAAACTATTAGTGATTCTAGAGCATGATAAAAAAACTATGAAGTAAATAAAACTAGAGTGATGTGATTAGTTGAAAGAGATCCTTTGAAAGGTTGGTCAAAAAGAGGCGTAATGTGAGTGAAACCTGAAGGACAGGGAACCAGCCTTGCAAGGATCTGCTGTTGGCATGTCCAAGCAAACGAAAGGCGCGTTTGAACGCTTTCTGGAGGACATGCGCTCGGAACACGTAAGAAAAAGAAAACGTAAGCAGCGTGGCTACAGGGTCAAGGAGAAGAGGTGGGTGGGAGAGGTGGACAACGGTCACCCCAGATGGGGCTTGGTAAACCAGGGTAGTAACTCAGGGGACCCGCAGCCACTTTACGAGGTAAGTGTTTTCAACCCCGCTTTTCCAGATGAGGAAGTGGAGACTCGGAGAGATCAAGTGACCAGCCCTAAGGAGGGGTTAAATCTGAAAACGAATCCAGGCCTTCCCGTTCCTAAGCTGAATCCCAAAGCTCCGAACATTGTAGGTGTTCCCTCAAGAGGTGGACCCTGGTCACCCGACAGGTGCACGGACCTCCTCGAGGACACAGACCCCAGTCTAACCCTCACGAGCAACTCAGCAAAGTGAGATCACCGGGCCCGTTTCACAGCCGCGGAGACCAAAGCCCTCGGCGGTGTGGCGCTCCGCCACCACCGCCGCCGCCCTAACGGGAAAGGGAGGCCCAGGAAAGCGGCGGCGGCCGGGGCGGCGGCTCGTACGCCCGCTTCGCAGCCGGCCAGGCCCCGCAGCCGCACTCGCCTCACGATGCGGGCGGCCGGGTGCGCCGAGAACGGACGCACGGGTGCGACCAATGAGAGCAGGCCGCCCCGAGAGCGCGGCCAATCAGCGCGGCGTTAGGGAGGAAGAGGCGGGCGCTCGCGCCGCACGGGCTAGGCCTCGCCTGGGCCGCCCTAGCTCCTCACAGGCCCGGGCGGGGGTGGGGTTGCTTACCGGAGCCTGCACCTCAGACCTGGGATGCCGCCTGGGCAGGCGAGACGCGAGAGCGAAGCCCCTGCCCCCGGGCGCTTCCCCAGACATGGGCCAATGTTCCGCTCTCGCCCGGAGGTGCGGTCCTGGCTTCCCAACGTTCGGAAGCGCAGGGAGCGCTTCCACCCTCCCCCAGCCGGGTCCCGAGAAGCCCCGACACTAGGCCGTGCAGGCCTGCGCCTCACCTCGTGGGGACGCGGGAACGGAGAAGGGAAGCCCAGTCACGGACCGTAGCCGGCACTCTCCACTCCTACCGCCACTCCACACCTCACATTCAAACCCCGGCAAAATGGCGCGGCAGGGAGGCTGCGGCCGGGGCGCATGCGTACAAGGGGCCGAGTAAGGGGCGGGGCCAAGGGCGCTCGGCTCCACCCAGATTCCAATCACCAATCACGGCCCCGCTCTGAGGGGGCTGACGTCATGCGCGGCAATGGTCTTTGACCGCGCTAGTGGGCATCCCTCTAGCGGTTCTGAGAAGGGCACACATGAGGTGCGTGTCCGCTGAATTGTGCCCTCTTTTGATGTCAGGGCTAGAGTCAGGCATCTAGTGGGTCTTATACAACTATCGAAGGAACTGTCCAAAGTCATGGCCAAAGCATCTCCGATGGAACAGAACTTTTCTGCCCCTCGTGGAGCTTGTTTTAAAGAGAGGAAAGGAATAAACAAGATCTTTTCAGATTTGATAAGTGCTGTGAGAAGATTGAAAGACAGTGATACGGCAGGCAGTGACGTAGATTGTCAAGGGGATGGCCAGAGGAGACCTCTAAACAAGTGACCTGAAGTTCAACAAGAAGACAGCTGTGGATTAGCCTGCAGAGCTTTCCAGGAAGAGGGGATGCTAATAGCAAAGGCTGTGAGACAGGACCCGGCTACACTGGGGCTTAAGAAATCAAGTGGAGCATGACAGGAGAAGGAGTTAGATCTGCAGGGGCCAGATGATGTAGGCCTATATTGCATGGAACATACACTAAAACAAAACAAAAACAAAAACAGTGTCTATCTGAAATTCACATAGAACCAGGTGTCCAATATTTTATTTGGTGGCCCTATCTCCATTATATTTTCTTCACAGCATTTATCAGTCCTTGCAATTAATTGTCTCTTTTTTCAATTGTCCCCCAACTGCATACCTAAGGACTCTGTTCAAACAAAGGCAACCTCTTTACAGCTGTATCCCAGCACCTAACACAAGGTAACTGTTCAATACATATTTGCTGAATGTTGACTTAAATGCTGTATATAAATAGGTGAAGTCCATTGCGAAAGGTGTACATTATTAGAACACTGGTGGAAAACATGTATTTCTACCATTGAAGCAGTAGTACAAGCAATCATCTTGGTCATATTAGTCCGCTTTTCTGGACATTTTCCTCTAGTACGGGTGAGAGCAACCCTGGTGACTTAACAGTTTTTCATCCCTCAACGCCAATCAGGAAGGAAGCTGGCTGGCATCTTGTGTCTGTCTGGCATGATTACCAGGTTTTGTAGGAAGCCCCACACTTCCCAGGTGGCGCTAATAGTAAAGAACCTGCCTGCCAAAGCTGGAGACTCAGGTTCAATCCCTGAGTCAGGAAGATCCCCTGGAGAAGGGCATGGCAGTCCACTCCAGTATTCTTCCTGAAGAATCCCATGGTCAGAGGAGCCTCGTGGGCTATATTGCCATGGGGGTCACAAAGAGTCGGTCACAACTGGGGTGACTTAGCATGCACATAGGAAGCCCACAGGCTGTGCCACTTTTATTAAGTCTGTGGAAGTGGCTCCAGCAGGGCCATCTCCCCTTGCCCTTAGCAGCCCGAGGGACCATGCAGCTGAGGGCCATGGAAAGGCTTGTCCTCCCTCTCTACTCTCTGTGGGGCCCAGGTGACCCGTGAAAATTCCCTGGGAATTCCCATCCTGCTCGCTCACCACATGCACACACTCTTAGGTTTGCTACAACTGCTGCTGTGTTGAAAACCAAAGAAAACAGTTCAGCCATTTTCAGGAGCAAGAAGTCAGTATGCATGTAGTCGTCTTTCTTTCCAAATCCTGATAAAATAGTATATACATTATATGTATACCGTATGGAAAGACTTTCTGAAAGTGGAAGACACTTAGGTTTGATTTGGATTCAGAAAAGCATGGACACATCTGACTGTGCTTGGAAAACAAATCTAAGTTTGGTTTTGTCTCACTTTTAAAAAGTCCAGTTGAGATCCAGAAGAGTGTTGATATCTCAAGTTGAGACAGGTCTGATTGCTTCTTACCTTTTATTTTATTGATTATATTTTTAATGTTGGTGTCTTTTTTCTTTTGGTGTGCTGCATGGCATGTGGGATCTTAGTTCCCCCGCCAGGGACTGCACCTGTGCCCCCTTGCAGTGGAAGAGGGGAGTCAACCACTGTGCCACCAGGGAAATCTCTCTCACTTTTTTTTTAATGAAGGCAACTTCCTTTCTTGGGCACATGGTGGGATATTCACATGGTGCAAATAGCCTTTGGTCTTTCACTAACCAGGACATTGTTGTTTAGTCGCTAAGTCATGTCCAACTTTTGCGACCCCATGGACTGCAGTCCTCCAGGCTCCTCTGTCCATGGGATTTTCCTGACAAGAATACTGGAGTGCATTGCCATTTCCTTCTCCAGGGGAGCTTCCTGGCCCAGGGATGGAACCCGCATATCCTGTACTGCAGGTGGATTCTTTACCACTGAGGCACCAGGGAAGCCCAGGTAGAACATTCCGTTCAGTTCAGTTACTCAGTCGTGTCCGACTTTTTTTGACCCCATGGACTGCAGCATGCCAGGGCTCCCTGTCCATCACCAACTCCCGGAGTTTACTCAAACTCATGTCCATTGAGGTGGTGATGCCATCCAACCATCTCGTCCTCTGTTGTCCCCTTCTCCTCTTGCCTTCAATCTTTCCCAGCATCAGAATCTTTTCCAATGAGTCAGTTCTTCACATCAGGTGGCCAAAGTAATGGAGTTTCAGCTTCAGCATCAGTCTTTCCAATAAATATTTAGGACTGATTTCCTTTAGGATGGACTGGTTGGATCTCCTTGCAGTCCAAGGGACTCTCAAGAGTTTTCTCCAACACCACAGTTCAAAAGCATCAATTCTTTGGCACTCAGCTTTCTTTATAGTCCAACTCTCACATCCATACATGGCTCCTGGAAAAACCATAGCTTTGACTAGATGGACCTTTGTTGGTAATGTCTCTGCTTTTTAATATGCTGTCTAGGTTGGTCATAACTTTTCTTCCAAGGAGCAAGCGTCTTTTAATTTCATGGCTGCAGTTACCATCTGCAGTGATTTTGGAGCTCAAAAAATAAAGTCTGTCACTATTTCCCCATGTATTTGCCATGAAGTGATGGACCAGATGCCATGATCTTAGTTTTCTGAATGTTGAGTTTTAAGCCAACTTTTTCACTCTCCTCTTTTCACTTTCATCAAGAGGCTGTTTAGTTCTTTGCTTTCTGCCATAAGAGTGGTGTCATCTGCATATCTGAAGTTATTGATATTTCTCCTGGCAATCTTGATTCCAGCTTGTGCTTCCTCCAGCCCAGCATTTCTCATGATGTACTCTGCATATAAGTTAAATAGGTAGGGTGACAACATACAGCCTTGATGTACTCCTTTTCCTATTTGGAACCAGTCTGTTGTTCCATGCCCAGTTCTAACTGTTGCTTCCTGATCTGCACACAGATTTCTCAAGAGGCAGGTCAGGTGGTCTGATATTCCCATCTCTTTAAGAATTTTCCAGTTTGTTTTGGTCCACACAATCAAAGGCTTTGGCATAGTCAATGAAGCAGAAGTAGATGTTTCTCTGGAACTCTCTTGCTTTTTCGATGATCCAACGGATATTGGCAATTTGATCTCTGGTTCCTCTGCCTTGTCTAAATCCATCTTGAACATCTGGAAGTTCACGGTTCATGTACTGTTGAAGCCTGGCTTGGAGAATTTTGAGCATTACTTTACTAGCGCGTGAGATGAGTGTAATTGTGCGGTAGTTTGAGCATTCTTTGGCATTGCCTTTCTTTGCATTGAAAACTGACCTTTTCTAGTCCTGTGGCCACAGTAGGACATTAGCTGTAGGTACTTTATTGAATATTTAAGTTCTTTATGTTCTTATTTTTAAATATTCTTTATCAATGTTCTCTGAGAGGCATACGAGTCTCCCATCGTGATTCTGACTTTGTCACTGTTAAATGGTACGTCAGTCAGCTTCTGATTTATATTTTGAAGCTATTACGTCAATAAAGGGTTCCTGCTGTTTCTTCTTGATGATGTCTATCATCTTATAATGTGAAATATTCCTCTTTGGCCCTTTCAAAGCTTTCTTTTTCCAATTCAGTCTTGTCTGATATCAACACTGTTGGATCTGCTTTCTTTCTGCAACAGTTTCCTGGGTCTTCTCCTCCCCGTTTTATTGAAGTATAATGGACATCCTTTTCAGCCTCTCTTTGTTGCCAGAATTCTTTCATCCTTTTGTATATCATAGTAGTTAAGAGTGTGAACTTGAGCCAGACTACCCAGGTTCAGACCCCAATGCCATCTGTGTAACCCTGGGTAAGTTACTTATAACTTGATTGCCTAATCTCTAAAACAGGGGTAATAATATGATTCTTCCTCTTACGGTGGTTGTAAAGATAAAGAATGATATGTATGAAGAAATGATAAGTATGAAAAAATGATATGTATGAGGCCCATGAAAAAGCAACTGGGAAACAGTACCCAACAGTGTTAGCTGTTATGACCATTTCTTATGACCAGTTGAAGTGTATTTTTTTTTCAAACATCATACCACATCCCTTGGCGTGCTGCAGTCCATGGCGTCGTGAAGAGTCCAACACGACTTGACAACTGAACAACAACAGCAACCACATCCCTTATATGTGGAATCTAAGAAGAAATGATACAAATGAGCTTACTTACAAAACAGAAAGAGATTCACAGACTTAGAAGATGAATTTATGGTTGCCGGGGGTAGGGAAGGGATATTAATAGTTAGGGAGTTTGGGAAGGTCATGTACCCACTGCTATATTCAAAATGGATACCATCAACAAGGACCTATTGTATAGCACAGGGAACTCTACTGGATGGTATGTGGCAGCTTGGATGGGTGGGGGTTTGGGGACAATGGATACATACACATGTAGGGCTGAGTCCCTTCACTGTTCACCTGAAACTGTCACAAGATTGTTAATCGGCTACACTCCAATCGAAATAAAAAGTTTAAAGTTTGAAAAAAAAAGTTTTTTGATGTGGACCATTTTAAAAGTATTTATTGAATTTATTGCAATATTGCTTCTGTTTTATGTTTTTTTTGACTGAGAGGCATGTGGGATCTTATCTCTGACCAGGGATTGAACCTGCATCCCCTGCTTTGGAAGGTGAAGTCTTACCCACTGGATGCCAGGGAAGTCCCGGGAGAGTATTTGTGACGCCCTCCCATTGTCCCAGCCCTCGGTTTTTCTCAGGTGGTGCTGCTTTAGACCTGGGCAAGCCTTTGGACCCTTCCCTTGGCCCCTGTATTTTAGAGGGCTCCACACTGGCCCTCCTCCAACCACTCCCTGTCCACAGACCAAGTGGGGGAGCTTCTGTGCTCACTCAGAACCTGTGCCATTCCCTTTCAGATCATGTTCTAGTCGCCCAACACCCTGGAAGTCCCCACCCTTAGGCCCTGAGTCCTTTTCCAAGATCTGTAGAAATCTCTTGCCTGGGTCAGTTCTGAGAGCAAACGTACAGCCAATGGGAGTGCCCGAAAGCTGGAAGTGTGACAGAGGCAAACGAGTTCGCAGCGGGTTTGGACGGAGCTGAGTATCTATACACAAGTTCAAAGCCCTGCGGTGCTGCCTGTGGCCTGAGGAGGAGACAGGGTGCAGGACAAAGGCCAGTTCTCCCTGCCCTGCTCTGTTCTGGCATGGAACGCTGGGGAGCCTGAAAATGCAACTTTTGAACCGAGACTTGCAGGTATTATAAAAGTATTTATGGAGGAAGCAGGTTCAGTTCAGTTCATTTGCTCAGTCATGCCCAACTCTTTGCAACCCCATGGACTGCAGCATGCCAGGCTTCCCTGCCCATCACCAACTCCCAAAGCCTACTCAAACTCATGTCCATCAAGTCGGTGATGCCATCCAACCATCTCATCCTCTCTTGTCCCCTTCTCCTCCTGCCTTCAATCTTTCCCAGCATCAAGAAAGGAGGTTAGGATGAGTTTTATTTAAAAGCTCATACCTTGATATTTGACTTTGAAATATTTAGACTCACTTCATGTGTGTAGTCAAAGCTATGGTTTTTCCAGTAGTCATGTATAGATGTGAGAGTTGGACCATAAAGAAGGCTGAGTGAGTGAAGTCACTCAGTCGTGTCCGACTCTTTGCGACCCCAGCCCACCAGGCTTCTACGTCCATAGGATTCTCCAGGCAAGAATACTGGAGTGGGTTGCCATTTCCTTCTCCAGGGGATGTTTCTGACCCAGGGATCGAACCCAGGTCTCCCGCATTGCAGGCAGATGCTTTAACCTCCGAGCCACCAGGGAAGCATATAAAGAAGGCTGAGAGCCCAAGAATTGATGCTTTTGAACTGTAGTGCTGGAGAAGACTCTGAGAATCCCTTGGACAGCAAGAAAATAAAATCAGTCAATGCTAAAGGAAATCAACCCTGAATATTCATTGGAAGGACTGATCCTGAAGCTGAAGGTCCAATACTTTGGCCACCTGATGTGAAGAGCTGACTCATTGGTAAAGTAAAAGACCCTGATGCTGGGAAAGATTGAGGGCAATAGGGGACGACAGAGGGTGAGATGGTTGGATGGCATCACTGACTCAATAGACTTGAGTTTGAGTGAACTCCAGGAGACAGTGAAAGCCAGGGAAGCCTGGGCGTGCTGCAGTCCATGCGGTTGCAGAGAAGGACATGACAGCGCCAACTGCGTGAGCCCATGGTGGCTGTATTTCTGGCCCAGAGCCACCAGATGTCAGTAGTGGGCTATGTGTGCCCTCTGGAGCCACTGCCCCAGTGAGCTATATTCATTCAGTTGCTCTCCAGCCCCGGGTTGGGAAGATGCCCTGGAGAAGGGAAAGGCTACCCACTCCAGTACTCTGGCCTGGAGAATTCCATGGATTGTATTGTCCATGGGGTCGCAAAGAGTTGGACACCACTGAGCAACTTTCACTTCACTTTCCAACGCATTAAATAGCCCTTCCCTTGTGTGAGATCCCTGTTCAGGGAAGGCCTAAAGGGAACATCAAGGCTGCAGGTGGGGGGAAATCTCTGCTATGCAGTATGGCCAAAAAAAAAAAGGGTGGGTGGGATGAATGGAGGTGAGGGATGCAGACAGGGACTAGGTAGCCAAACAGGAGGTGAGGTTCATTCTTTTTTTTTTCCAAGAAGTTAGCTTTTGAGTTGGAATCCAGGAGGAGGAACTAGCCATTAAGCAGTCCAGAGAAAACACATCCAGGAAGAGAAATAGCAGGACCAAAGGCTCGGAGGCAGGAGCAAGTGTGGAACTCTAAAGAAGTCACAAATTTGTGCCTTTAAAGAAAAAAATTAAAGTATAGAGGCTTCCTTGGTGGCTCAGCTGGTAAAGAATCTGCCTGCAATGTGGGAGACCTGGGTTCTATCACTTGGTTGGGAAGATCCCCTGGAGAAGGGAAAGACTACCCATTCCAGTATTCTGGCCTGGAGAATTCCATGGGCTGTACAGTCCAAGGAGTTGCAAAGAGTCGGACACGACTGAGCGACTCTCACTTTCACTTTCATAGTTGATTTACAATATAGTGTTAGCTTCAGGTGTACAGCAAAGTGATTCATGTGTATATATATATATATATATATATATTCAGATTCTTTTCCATTATAAGTAATTACAAGATATTGAATATAGTTCCCTGTGCTATACAGTAGGTCCTTTTGTTTGTTTGTTTGTTTGCTGCAAAAAGCTTTATTGTTTCCATTTGGTCCAAGGCTTGAGAGAGGGCTCCAGGATGTTAAAAAGCTGCCTAGTGGCTGCAGAGAGGGGCTTCAGGCAGCCCTGATGTTAGGTGGGTTCTTCAATGGCCACTGGTCTCCAGAAGCTCCTAGTCGTGCTTGAGGGTAAGCCTTTCGAAGAGATACTCCCCCAACCCAGCCTGAGGACCAGCCAGCCTGCGGAGGTTGGTCAGGTGGTCACCCATCTTCTTGATGAGTTTCACTTCCTCATCTAGGAAGTGGTTCTCCAGGAAGTCACAGATGTGGGGGTCTCCTTGGGCAGAAGCCAGGCCATGCAGATCCAACAGGGCTTGACTCAGGTTCTTCTCTAAGAGAAGGGCGGCTTCCATAGCATCCTGGGTTTTACCCCACTCATCTTGAGATGGCTTCTGCACTTCCAGGAAGACGGCGCGGCCACCACGCTGGTTTTGCAGTTTCAAGAGTCACTCCACACCCTCGCGCTTCTCCTTGGCCAATTCGCAGAAAAAGTGACCCACACCCTCCAGGGCCACAGAGGCCCGCAGTTGCATGTTAACCAAGCGGTTGACGGCGGCCTCCACCTCGGTAGAATAATTCTGACGAATCTGGGAGCTCATGATTGGTTGGTAATAATGAGTTAAAAAATGGTGGCTGGTCCCGGTGATCGCAGACAGCTGAGTGGCTGACTCCGGAGGTTGCGACTGGAAAAAAGGTTGGAGGGTGGTCGGAGGCTGGAGCAAGGGGCGTCCCTGGGTCTGTTCCGTCCAAGCACTGTTGAAGCAAGAGACAGATCCGTGGGGCCGCTGAGCACACTTCCTATACAGTAGGTCCTTGTTTAATGTTTTATATACAGTAGTGTGTATATGTTAATCCCAAACTCCTAAATTATCCCTTCTTCCCCTTTCCTTTCCCTTTGATAACTCTTAAGTTTATTACTTCATTTAGTATGATAATCTTTAGGTTCATCCATGTTGCTGCAAATGGCATTATATCATCCTTTTTAATGGCTGAGTGATATTCCTGTGTGTGTGTGTGTGTGTGTGTGTGTGTGTATACACCACACCTTCTTTACCCAGCTTCCCCAGTGGCTCAGTAGTAAAAGAATCCACCTGCAGGAGACACTCAGGGGACCCAGGTTCAATCCCTGGGTTGGAAGGAACTGGAGAAGGAAATGGCAACCTGCTCCAGTATTCTTGCTTGGGAAATCTCGTGGACAGAGGAGCCTGCTAGGCTACAGTCCGTGGGGTTTCAAAGAGTCAGACACGACTGAGCGACTAAACAACAAACAAACAACATACCACATCTTCTTTATCCATTCAACTGTTGATTGACACTTAGGTTGCTTCCATTCTTGGCTATTACAGATCATGCTGCTATGATCATTGGGGTGCATGGATCTTTTTGAATGAGAATTTTTGTCTTTTCTGGATATATGCCCAGGAGTGGGACTGCTGGATGGTGTGGTAATTCTGTCTTTAGTTTTTTAAAGGAACCTCCATACTGTTCTCCACACCCTCTCCAGCATTTATGAACTGGTGACTTTTAAAGGTGTGTATTAAAGTGGAAAATGAAGGCACAAACCACGAGGCCTTACTGGCCCAGCCTCGGCATCTGCTTACTTTCTCTCCTATTTTCTCTGCTAGTCGCTATTTCTTTCCTTGACTTCTGAATGTCTGTGCTAGTCAGCAAACGGTCTGAAGGTACAACCCTGCAAAGGCAATATGAGATCTGGTAACAATGATTTCCAACTCAGGTGTTTGTAATACCCAAGCAGTTCAACTTACAAACAGGATCCTGAGAGACCAGGACTGTGTTCTGTTGCATGCCCTGCTGGGCTTCCCACCTCACCCCCCAGAACGGGCACAGTGGGTAGTGTGTGTGCTCTGAAGACAAGAGTCTGGGCCAGAGTCCCAGCTCTGCCGTGTTCCTGCTGTGCGATCCGGCCTCACTGGGCCTCCGTGTCCTCATCTAATGCTGCTACCCTCTAAGGGCAGAAAGTCACACAACAAATCCTTCTGAACAAAAAGTTCTTCCTTCCAGCTTCCACGATCTGACCACTGGCCTCTCCTACACAGCTTGTTTTTTTCTCAGAAACCCATGAACTCTGGAGAAGGAAATCAATATGCCATTATTTAAGCCCAAATTTACTCAAGCTAAGAAGTTTATTAGAACACCTGAGTATTCCCTGGACATAACTCAAGACAAATTCTTTAAGCAAATGTGAATTAGGTTAAAGGACAGGAAGCTATAGAAGCGTCATGTGAAGATTAGGAGTCTCTGCTGCTGCTGCTGCTGCTAAGTCGCTTCAGTCGTGTCCAACTCTGTGCGACCCCATAGACGGCAGCCCACCAGGCTTCCCCGTCCCTGGAGTTCTCCAGGCGAGAAGACTGGGACAGATGAAAATTGACTATGACATAAAATTATCCCCAAAAGCTCATTTTTTTTTAAAATTTTATTTTATTTTTAAACCTCAAACACTGTATTAGTTTTGCCAAACATCAAAACGAATCCGCCACAGGTATACATGTGCTTCAAAAGCTCAATCTTCAGTTGAATACCAGATAAGGTTGGCTTGTGTCTGGAAAGAGGCATTAAAAAAAAGTACTAAAATCATTTTTTCCAGAATCCTTACAGAGTCCTCATCCCTTCTCTCGCTGGTGGTATGCAACTGCATTTACTAAGCTGGACGTTCCTAAGATGTGACACAAATCACTAACCCAAGGACAATTTAGATTTCATTTTCTTGGGCTCCAAAATCACTGCAGATGGTGATTACAGCCACGAAATTAAAAGATGCCTGCTCCTTGGAAGAAAAGCTATGACCAACCTAGACAATGTATTAAAAAGCAGAGACATCACTTTGCCGGCAAAGGTCCGCATAGTCAAAGCTATGGTTTTTCCAGTAGTCATATACCGATATGAGTTGCCCCATAAAGAAGCCTGAGCACCAAAGAATTGATGCTTTCGAACTGTGGTCCTGGAGAAGACTCTTCAGAATCCCTTGGACAGCAAGGAGATCAAACCAGTCAGTCCTAAAGGAAATCAACCCTGAATACTCATTGGAAGGACTGATGCTGAAGCTGAAGCTCCAATACTTTAGCCACCTGATGTGAAGAGCTGTCTAACTGGAAAAGACCCTGATGCTGGGGAAGATTGAAGGCAGAAGGGGATGACAGAGGATGAGATGGTTGGATGGCATCACCAACTCAATGGACATGAGTTTGAGCAAGCTCTGGCAGATAGGAAGGACAGAAAGTCTGGTGTATTGCAGTCCATGGGGTCACAAGGAGTCAGACGTGACTTAGTGACTGAACAGCAACAAAACCTAGACAACAGGCATATTACACAGGTTTGCAAAAATTCCAGGGAAGGCAACCACTCTGGTCCTCTGAAAAAGGAAATGTACTTTTGCCTAAAATGTGCACCAGTCTGTTAGGTTACAAAATGCAGTATAATGCTAAAATTACCTTTTCAAAATGCTTAAATCAGTAACCTGAATAAGCCTGTGACCTAAGCATGCCCTCCACTTGGGTGAGCAAAAGAGACTTTAACGGGATGGCCAAAATAAGCTAAAAGTATCTGCCACAGAGGGCCTTTCAGGTCCTCCAGTACATGCTGAAGGAGCCCTGTTACTCAGAGGAAGTCACTTTAGTTCAGGGTGTTTAAACCTTGGCACTACTGACACTACAGCCCCCACTCCTGCCCCCACTTGCGGGTCAGAGTGGGGGGCTGTTTAGCAGCATCTCTGGTCTCTACTCACTAGATGCCAGGGAGCACAGCCACCCCCACCCAAAAATGTGACAACCAAACATGTCTGCAGACATTGCCAAGTGTTGGGGCAGAACTGAAAGCCAATGGTTGGCAGCAGGTTGAAAACCAGTGCTCTAGATAAAACTCAGGCAGTATCTGCTCTGAACAGATAAAAGACTCTTCAGAAACCTTTTCCAAAAGAAAAGAAAGTGAAAGTGAAGTCGCTCAGTCATGTCCGACTCTTTGCGACCCCATGGATTGTAGCCTACGAGGTTCCTCCATCCATGGAATTTTCCAGGCAAGAGTACTGGAGTGGGTTGCCATTTCCTTCTTCAGGGGATCTTCCCAGCCCAGGGATCGAACCCGGGTCTCCCTTATTGCAAGCAGACGCTTTGACCATCTGAGCCACCAGGGAAGCTCTTCCAAAAGAAAAGGCTGTTCTTTCGTTCTTCCCTGGAAGCACCTGAAATGTGGTACCAGAGAAAGATGTTTTATACCAATGAATTAGTAAAGACGACCATGTGTTAGTCAATTTCAGCAGTGGAATATTTTAATTACAGTCATAATTTACAACGTGAGGTATTTCAGAATGGATTCTGTAGAGGAATTCCTTGGCGATGCAGGGGTTAAGACTGTGCTTTCACTGCGGGGGGCTGGGGGCGGGGGTGGTGGTGGGGGTTTGCCGTCAGGCAAAACCAGAAAAGAAAAACGGACCCTGCATCTGGAAGCAGGAAAGGCGAGCTTCCTAGGCTGGCTCCCTGCATGAACCTTAGGATGGCCTCCCACTCATGTCCGGTTGGCTTCCCTGGGAGTCCTCCTCTGCAATCTTGCCCTCAATGCCAGCAAGGGGAGATTTCTGTCTCCTCTTGGAAACCAAGCCACTGGTCAAACTAATTAATAAGATGAAATAATCTTCTCATGACCTCATAACTGGGTATTTTCTTTCATGAGGAGGGGGATGAAACGGGAATTTTACTTAAAAAAATTAAAACCCACAATTAATATTCTCCCATTAATAATTATATTAGTTAAATATAAAGGCCACATTTTACCACCAACTGATATAAAGTACAAGCATATATCTGCCACAAGAACAAACCCAAAACCTGATGTGCTGTGCTGCGCTTAGTCGTTCAGTCATGTCTGACTCTTTGTGACCCACCAGGCTCCTCTGTCCATGGGGATTCTCCAGGCAGGAATACTGAATATGGGGTTGCCATGCCCTCCTCCAGGAGGATCTTCCCAACTTAGGGACTGAACCCAGGTCTCCTGCATTGCAGGCAGATTCTTTACCAGTTGAGCTACCAGGGAAGCCCCCTACATGATAAGTCTGATATGCATAATGGCTTGATATACATTAATCACTACATTAAAAGCAATTTTACTTTTTAAAACTTTATTGATTTACCACTTGATTAAAGCATGGGATATTTAACAGTATTATACATAATATTTTTACATAGAAAACTTTACATAGCATTTCATATTATATAATTCTGCTTATTCTTTCAAAAATGTATACATCCATTGGGCAAGGAATGCTTTTCATTAAATTACCAATATTAAATGCACTTAATCATGTATAGATTAAACAAAAGTAGCTATTAACTAATTTTTAGGCATTTTTAAGGAGGTAAAACATACATTTGCACATAAAGAAATATTTGATGCAAATATGCAAGATAAAATTTTTTAAAAATCAGAATACTGAGAAAAACTACACTTTTGATGAGTGTCTTTTTTTGAGAGCATGGACTTTCACGTAGAGTCATTTCTTTTAAATACTCAGCTTTGGTTTCTTTGTTTCCCAAATTACAAAGCTGCAGATCACAAACTCCAGGATTTCGCATGAGTTTGAGCTATGCCTACTTTTAACACAAATTTTAGAACAGAATTCAGAAAATGCAGTTGAGGACCCAGTTTCTATTTAAACCAATATCCATTCACATCATAACAACAAACGTCTGAATGCGACGGTCATACTTGCATTTATCAGCAGGTTCCTGTAATAACTACTCAGTATATAGCCATAATCACAAAAGAATGATGAGAAATTTTAGTTTTTTTAGGTGTCTTTTTTTTTGCATTTTGTACAAAAGTCACTCTCAGAGGAAATGTTGTTTCCAGATATTATTAAACAATTCCCATTATGTATGTTCTTTGGTTGTACGTGAGGAGTGACAGGAAAAAGGTGTATTTGACTAAAGATGCGTTATTAGAAATAAAATTTCCCATCCACCGTTTGTTGTTAAGATGCCAAAGCTGGTGATCTCCCTAAAGGACAAGGAAGAAAAACAAAATTGCTCAAAGCAGCAGTATTGTAACAAACAGAAGCTTCTCTAGAGACCCAGCACAAATAATCAACACTTAAAGCAACTGAGAAAGAAATAAGGCCTTGGAAACGCGCTGCTGTCCTCCGTAACATTGTGAACGGCTGCTGGCCCAGGGCTGCGGGGTCACCCCTTTCATGGATGTCTGCGGGGTGGCATGCACCACATTCGCCGTGAGCTGGGACAGATTTATTCACAAAAGAGAATTTAGGCTGAATGGCTTATTACTGGAGGTAAGGGATTTTCATCTGTATGTCACGGTCCACTGACAAGAAAAAAAAATCACCCTAAATGGTTTGACATCCAGTTTTTAAAAGGTCCATGCTGGTACAATTCAAATGCCTCACTCAGAAAATCGAATCTTTTAAAAAAATGCAGCTGAAAAGAAATTCAAACCTGAATGTTCTGGCAAGGAACAAAATGCACTTACACATTTCCTATGCTGTGAGCAGAGGGAGAAATGAAAGAGGAGGCAGGAATACATGGGCAGAGTCCTGCCGTCCCATTCAGTGAAGAAAATGTCCCATGAGACCCTCAGAGGGGAAGCGAAGATCTCCACGCAGGGACGTGGCTGGACAGAAAATGTATGAGTGGACCTGCGTGCGCCCCACTCACACCCTCAGTGCAGGCGGCGATGGGGACGGCCGACTTGCTGAGGCTGTGACGAGCCACAGAGCCAGCGAGGGAGTCAGCGCGTGGCTTCCACGCCGCAGGGTGAGGATGTGACAGAGTCCAGGACTAGGACGTCGTTTGTGCTAACGTTTTCCACTCACAGTAAAACAAACACTCTCCCTCTGCCCCTTCCTCCTAAGTGTCAGACCCCTCTTCTCTCATGGATGTAAATAACGTAAAAATCTAAACATCTCTTTTTTTCTTTGGTAGAGAAATTAAAACACTTTTTTGGGGAAAAAAAAAAAGTAGAGTACTGCTGGCCAAAACCAAACATTTCTCAAGGCTGGTAGTACACACACAAAAAAATGTGAGAAACGGTCTCTTAGTAAACAAAAGCACCAGAAATCTTTCTCTATAAAGAAAAACTAGCTGATTTTTTTTTTTAGATTAGGTTCCCAACTGACTAACTTCTAAGGCACCAGAGTTGACCTCAACAGAACCCAGTTTATAGGACTACAGGGCGTAGGTAGCCATCTGCATGTTTTAATACCTCTGTAACGGTTCTAACGCTGAGGGCTGCTCTTGGCGAGCAGAAGGTGAGGGCCGAGATGAAGCCTGTGTTCTTTCTCACCGACTTGAATCAAGTCAGCTCCCAAACCAACTGCTTGCAGGCCTTGGGTCGTACGCATAGACTGCCCACTCCACAAGCTGCACCACAATTCAGTTCTATGGCAGCTAAGAGTATTGCACCATCGTTAACATCATAAGGACCCCAGAATCTAACCCTTCAGAGAACTCAGCTCCTCGGCTCTAATTAACGGAAGCACTGAACATCGGCCACCTCTTGCCAAGGTCACGGTCAGCTGCGCTGGCCTCACAATGGCACAGGTCTGCTTGGGTTCACCCCGCGACACGTGGCTATGCAGGCTCACAGGAGCCCCCTCCTCACGCAGAGTGCCCAGCACCCTCCCCCATCTCTCTCTCTTTCGAGGGCTGGCCAATGCTGGGGACTGTGGCAAGCAGAGATACTAACTGTTGGTATACTCACTATTCCGAGGTAAAAATAAAAGGCTTACTCAAATATAAATTAACTCTCTTAAATTACTACTTCATTTTTGTTACTACTTCATATATTAGATGGACAATGTATTCTGGAAATTTTAATACCCCCTCCACAAATACTTCAAGGAAGACTAGCCATCTTCATTCAATTGTTTCCTTTTTCCTATAGACTTTTCCTCCCCCAGTTACTGAAACAGGGAGAGCCAGAAGCACTACATTTGTTTTTTAAACCTTGCAAGCTCTTAATTCTAACTTAATGACTAAGCTCTGCTTTCAGTCAAATCCTCAGTAATATCTTTTTTTTAAAAAATGCTTTAAAAATCACCCAGACATTAACAAAACAGGGAGGAAAAAGAACAAAGAACTCTTTTTTCCCTGTACCTTTCCCCAAACTAACGTAACTACAGTTGACTCACAACTGACAAAAACACCCAAACTTCTCAGCACATTCAAACAACAAAAACCCAGCGTGTTTTAAGTGGCACGTAGCCGTTACAAGAAATTTTATTAATATACTCTCTAGTAATCACGAACCTATACAGCTATGTTCAGTATTTTCAAGGAGGGTGACTTCCTCCGACGGGAGTGAAGAGCCAGTTGTGGGACTCTGCACGACAGGGACGGCGAGTGCATGACAGGTGACACGCATCCGATGGGTAATGAGGAAAGACTGACGGAGACGAGACAGACTCCCCACCTCCTGTGTCAACTGGGTACGCAGCAGTTTAAAGAAACACCGCAATGCCCGAGTCCCGGGACTCTGATGGAACCATCTTTACCCAGGCCTCTCTAGCTTCAGGATGTCAACTTTCTACAGTCTGACCCTTCTCGAGATATGCCAGGCAGGGGCAGCGTGAGGACAGTTCTGCAGAGATGCAGTGGTGCCTGCAGGGGCCAGGGCTACCAGATTGGCGACAGGCTCCCCGGGACTTGTGATGGCTCTTCTGGAATCCATATCTTATACACAACGCCTATCCTCAGGAAGAACTTCCGCAGAACGGCTCGGAGCTCAGGAATCAGGTCAAACTGCATAATTTCACACAGGTAGGGGTAGTACATGGAAGCATGTGCTTTAAACTTGAGGTGGGAGAGAAGGAGAGAGAGAAAATTAGACGTGGAACTATTCTTCTGACCCTGGTTTTCTGAAAGTATTCATCTCACCCTGGAACTTCTTACAAATAATAGTGGCACTTTTCTCCTCACTGTTGGGAAACAGGTGCAAAAATTGCCAATTAAAACTTCTTTTAGTTATATTTAACGCCAAACACAAACGGGGAACAGCCTTGCTACCAAAGTCAGTTTTCATTTCAGTAAATCAAGATTCCAGTTCTAATCCAGGCTTTCACAACCTCAACCCTCTCTTCCAACAAAGCCACAGTGAAAATCAGGTAGTTGTTTAACAGCAACCTGCCTTTCTCCACTGGGGTTCTTTGAGAGAAAAAGCCCAATAACCTCAGACACCCATTGTTCATGATGAGTCAGCTTCTCACCAATGCTCCGAGAATGGTGCTAGTTATGTAACCATCCTTGGGAGAATGGGGAAAGTACTTACTTCAGTCTCAGTATAAAGCCAACCCAAACCCAATTCTGGTGAAGACATTACTTGTTTATACCTTTTCGTCATTTATTTTGAGGGTTTTTGTTAGAAGTAACAATAGGAGGCTTGTCCAGGCTTCCCGATGGCTTTCAGAATTCACCGTGATGAAATAGGCCAGGGCCTCGGAGCACACACTAGAAGAACCAGCGGAGGGGGTGCATGTCAGACAGAAGAGGAAGGTCACACATTTTACTGGAGTGGAGAACTCTGTCATTTTTTTTTTAGACTTTTTATTTTGTATTGGAGTGTAAGTGATTAATAATACTGTGGTGTTAACAGTCTCAGCTGGACAGCAAAGGGGCTCAGCCATACGTACACATGTATCCATTCTCCCCCAGAGTCCCCTCCCATCCAGGCTGCCGCCTAACACGGAGCAGAGGTCCCTGTGCTCTACAGCAGGTCCTTGCTGGTTATCCATTTTAAACACAGCAGAGTGTCCAGGTCAATCCCCAACTCCCTAATGATCCCTCCCCCTGATCCTCCCCATCGGCGACCACAAAGAGAACTCTCTAATCTTGCAGTGAGTTTCTAACGAGCACCTGCTCTGGCTGTGCCATCTTGAGCAAATCCCTGAGCTTCAGTTTGCTCAGCTGTAAAATGGGAATAAACAACTGTACCAAACTCAAGGGGCTGCTGTGAGGATGAAACTGAACAAGGATATTCAACGTAAGGCCAGTGCAGGCTGGGCCGGTGGCGGGGGCTCGGTCAGGCAGGGTTTGCAACACACCCAGCACGAGAGCCTGTTACCCACAGTTAACCACGGACCCCCACTCTCTTCTCACACAACACACAACAGCTAGTTTTTTAAACACGCTGGGTTAGAAACTTAACACTTATGTACGTCCTCCAGAGAAACTGTGTGAGACTATGTAGGTAATTCTCTTTTGGACTTGATGTTAAGTTGAAAGGAGCTGCTGCTGTCCCCTTTAATTAATGAATTCATTTTTCAGTTTATGACTTGTCATATATTCTCTTTGTAAGATGACTGAAAAGGGCAAAAAAAAAATCACTGAAGAGAAAGAAATTCCCACAACCTCATCACTCTAAGGAACGTGTGTGCGTGCTATGTCACTTCATTCGCGTCCAACTCTCTGCGACCCCATTGATTGTAGCCCGCCAGGCTCCTCTGTCCTTGGGATTCTCCAGGCAAGAACACTGGAGTGGGTGGCCATGCCCTCCTCCAAGGGATCTTCCCCAACCAGGGATGGAACCTGTGTCTCCTGAATCACAGGTGGATTCTTTACCGCTGAGTCACTGGGGAAGCCCACTCTAAGGGACACATGACATTATTCTGGCATATTTCCTTCCAGCTATTTTTGGTGACTTTTAAAAAGCAATGCTGATATATTACAAGTATATATGGTTTTACTTCCTGCTTTTTTGTGGTGAAACTTGTGTTATGAGCATGTTTCCACATAAAGGAAAATTTTATTTTTTTAAATTATTTTTATTTTTTGGCCACACTGTGTGGCATACAGGATCTTAGTTCCTTGACCAGGGAGCAATCTGCACCCTTTGCATCAGAAGCTTGGGGTCTTATCTGCGCTGGACTGCCAGGGAAGTCCCAGAAAATCACTATTATTTTTTTCCAGAAGATTATTTTTTAAACACTTCATTTACAAAATTTCATATATTTAATTTTTGGCTGTGCCCATGCGGCTTGTGAGATCTTGGTTCCCTGACCAAGGATTGAACCCAGGCCATGGCAGTGAAAGCCTGCAATCCTAACCACTAGGCCACCAGGGAATTCCCCCAAACTTCATTTTTAAAGGCTGCCTAATATTCTATCATAGGATATACCATAATTTATATCCTATGATATACTCTGATACACAGCTGAGCTGTTTTAAATTTTTTCTCTTTATATCTGCAATGAACGTTCTGTGTGAGAATCACAATTCCCTAACAGTGGAATTACTGAGTCAAAGAGAGATGGAATTCTTTAAGGCTCTTGAGATACCTGTATACATATGTATACACAGATATATGTAAAACGCCCGTGATTTCCAGGAAGACCCAGTGGTGTGGGAAGAGCACGCGTCTTGTCACACGGTTGTCAGCACCCCATGTTAATGTTTTCAAATCTTAAAGGAGTGCAAAGAGGCGTAGACACGGCATCTTGCTCACAGTTGCCCAAGAAGCTGGGTGGCAAAGATCTACTTCTCTGCAGAGGACTCTCTCCATGGCATCCACTGCCTGCCCACTGCTGCATTTCTGCACAAAGTAAGTGCATCCTGGTGCCCACGTGATTCTAGTGTGCTTCTCTTGGGAAGCAGGAATGGTGGGATGTTGGAGCTGACAGTGCTCTGGAGGGGACCTAGCCAGGACTAGGGCCTGATGACTCTGAGCTCAGGCACTTTCCCCTGCTGAGGTTTCTGTGTTTTAAGAAATGATACATGCAAGAAGCAAGGCCCTGTCCTCTTTAGGGCATTAAGAAAACTGGAATAGAAGAGTCACCCAACAGAAAGAAAAAACAAAAAGGAGAACAGTTTCTAGGGAAGTCAACATACAGGTATTTTTCTGCTACTCTTTTCAAATCACAGTACTGTTGTAAAGCATTTGGTGTATTACAGATAAGAAATCTAATCAGAAATAATTTCTTCTTACCTTAAAAGTCGCTGCTGAATTTCTTCCCAGGAATCCCTGCGGTTCTCATCGACATACATTCGAAACAGGATCCTTAAACAACAGGCCAGGCTGCTGGTTTCTTGCTTCAGAAGATTGGGTTTAGACTTGCCCTTAAAACCTAGGGATCAGGTAGTCATGTAAATTGTGCACGCCCCTAGGGTAATGCTGAGAAAGCATGTGGGAACCTAACGTAGTTACTTTAGGAAATATCGAACCATCTCACATTTAAAAAAATAAAATTATTATTTATTTGGCTGCACAGGATCTTAGTTGCAGCATGTGGAATCTAGTTCCCTGACCAGGGATGGAACCCAGGCCCCCTGCACTGGGAGCACAGAATCTTAGCCACTGGACCACCAGGGACGTCTCGATCTCACATTTTTGACACGGCTCAACTGTGATACTGAGCAGAGGCAGCCCTGACGTTGCACCCTCCGTATTGGACATACTTTGTGCCTCGACACACCCTGAACTGTTCTCCATTCAGACTCTGCTCACGGTGGGTGAAGCCATTCATTTCATCTTCCCAAGTGTTATGGCTCTTTAAAGTTCTAGCATGTTTCTTGAGTTGCTAGATTTTTTCCCCGCACAAAGCATATATAAGAACACATTTTCTTAAACAAAGCAATACCAATCAGCCACTGGGATGTGTAAACCACTCTAATAAGCAAAATCTTATTATTGGCAAATCATAAAACACCTAGTTTAAACCTAAAGAGAAAACTGACATTTTAAAATTATGGGCTAAAACAGGCATCTGGGGAGAAAATTAATGGTAATAATACAAGAATTATATATAAAGTATCACTTTCATACAAAGTTCACAAACTGAGACTCCTACTATCTCCACCCCTGTACAAACATACGTGTGTGTCTACACACATACACCACTCATGTCCAGGACTTTGTATTTACATATGGAGGTGGGAGAGAAAAACCCCTAAAAGCCCCAGAAAATGTACCAGTGTGTCTGTTTCTCCTAGACTTCCACAGTTTTTATACCATCATATTTAACTTTACAGTTTTAATCTAATGTAAAATTTCTTGACTTGCTAGGTTAAACTCTAAACCGATTTGTTTTTCCATCAAATACTGAGACTCTCCTGTGTGCCAGGCTATATTCCTGGTATTGGGATGAAATTTCCCTTCTTTCTCCCTCAAGTGTGAAAACACCTGTTAAGTTATTTCAGCTGTGTGTACCATACCAGGGACTTTCCAAAGGCTTAACGGTTTAGGACGGTGACCGGGGCGACCACCTGTCCCATCTGTGTAGTCTGCCTTACCTGCTCGCCACAGGACAGTCCGTTGCTCATAATTGGAGTTGAAGGCCTTTGAGAATGAATGGGACTCCTGCAAGCAGTCCAGGAGCTTGAAAAGGTGCTGCGAAGACATGTACTTGTACATGCCCTGGTCCTCCGTCTCAATGTGGATATCTGTGTCCAGCGTGTCTTGCTGGAGAGGGGAGAACAACAGAGCTGAGTAAGGAAGACAGACTGGCTCTGGACACGCGGGTATCAGGGCTCTCCAGGAGTCCTCCTCTCTGTAAGGCACACTGCCTTCCTCAACAGCCTCAATGGTTTTCCACTGAGACCCTGCTCCCTGGCTGGGGAGAGGATACGCTGAGCTCCTGCACGACGACAGGCTCTGCGGGCCAGTTTCAGTTGTGTCAGTACTGCCTTCGCTGCATGAACAGGAGTGTGTGTTTCTCCAATTATTTCATTACAGATTTCATTACACGACTGCACTGTCTGCTTCTTATTTTATGAAGAAAGTGGAAAATGAGAAAATCAAACTGTAGTACCCGTGACAGAAGCTGTGAGGCTCAGAGCATAGTGAAAGAAATTCTCAGCCAAAGCCCACATGGCAGCTCATCTCAAGCCTCATCACATGATCAATGAACTTCAGTAGGTCTGACAATTGTGTTTTTAAATGTGAAGGGAATAAACCATAAAAATAGGTATCAATTGCTAGAAATTTTTATTGAACATGTTGCCTGAAATGTCGGACATAATTAGGGATTTTATATTTGCTGAGCCCTCGAGGAAAATGGACCACATCCCTCCCTGTAAGCCAGAGGTTACAAAAGGGCAGAGTTCGCAATACTCCTGAAATAGATCTACAAATTCAGTGTAATCTCCATCAAAATTCCAGCTGACATCTTTGCAGGAATTGACAAGCTGATCCTAAAATTCATAGGTAAATGTTGTAAGTGACACAGAACAGCCAAAACAGTCTTGGGGAAAAAAAAAGCACAAAGCTGGAAGACTCATACTTCCCTATTTAAAAAAAAAACTTATTAAAAAAAAAAAAAACTACAGTAATCAAGACAGCGTGATACTAGCATAAAGACAGACATACAGAAAAATGGAACATAACTGAGAATCCAGGAATAAACCCTCAAATTTATGATCAAGAGATTTCTAGCGTGGATGTCAGAATAATTCAACGGGAAAAAATAGTCTTTATATTGAATGGTACTGGGATAACTGAGTATTTACATGCAAAAGAATGAAGGCAGACTCCCTATCTCCCATCATATACAATAAACTAAAAAAAAATGGATCAAAGACCTAAATATAAGAGCTAAAGCTGTAAAATTCTTAAAACAAAATGTAGGCCTAAATCTCTGTGACTCTGAATTAGGGCAATGCTTTTAGAAATAACTTTAAAAGTACAAGTAACTGGAGAAAAAACAGTAACATTACTTTTATCAAAATTAAAAACTTGTTCTTCAAAGGACATCATCAAGAAATTGAAAAGATAATGCACAAAATGGTACAGATCATATATCTATGTGCTAAGAGACTAGTATCTAGAAAATACAGAAACTCTTTCAATGATAAAAAGATAAATAATCCAACAAAAAGGATCTGAATAGGTGTTTCTCCAAATACGAGAATAAATCCACAATGAGCTACTACTTCACACACACGAGGATGGCTGTAATAATTTAAATAAAACCAGCAACACAATGATAACCACTGGTGAGGAGGTGAAGACCCTGGAACCTTCACACACTGTTGGTGGGAATGGAAAATAGTCTGGCTGTTTTAGGCAAACACAAAGCTACCATATGACCCAGCAATTCTACTCCTAGGTTTATACTCAAGAGATTTAAAAACGTATGTGCACATTAAAATTTGTACAAAAATGTTCACAGCAGGATTATTTGTAACAGCCAGACAGTGGACACAACCCAAATGTCCACCAACTGATGAACAGATACACAAAACGTGGCATGGGCACACATGGGATATTATTCAGCCACAGGTGAGAACAGTGGAGGAGGGTACACGCCACAGCACAGCGAACCTGGAAAGCGGTGAGCAAAAGGAGCCAGACACAAAAGCTCACAAGTTACACGACTAACATAATATGTAATATCTGGGTTAGACAAACCCAGAGACAGAAGATAGATCAGCAGTTGCCAAGGGCTGGGGCAAGAAGGGAATGGGGAGTGATACTGATGGTCAGGGTGTTCCCTTTTGCAGTGATTAAAATGTTCTAGAATTAGTGGGGAAGTCTGCATAGCTTTGTGAATATACTAAAACCACTGAACTGTAGACTTAATAATATAAACAAAACCCCAAAAAGGACAGCCTTTGTGCTGCATCTATCCCTCAGGTATAATTATAGTATTTAATAAACAAGAGATTTCCATTTTTCAGGGGGGTGGCCTGCTGCACAGCTTCTGAGATCTTAGTTCCCTGACCAGGGATGGAACCTGCACCCTCAGTGTGAAAGCGCTAAGTCCTAACCACTGGACCGCCAGGAATATCCCCTGAAATCTTGATTTCCGACTCCTCTCGAAACACTGGAAGACTCTCACAGCTTCACCCACCTGGCGGCAACTGGCCCTGGAGCAGGGAGGTGGCGGGGCTCAGCGGCCTCCCACTGTCCCCCCTGGCCTGCTGCCCCTACTCACAGCATCTCCCAGGCCATGAAGTACTCAGGTCTGCAACCTGTGGTGGAAGGTTACTGTCCCACTTTTGGACACTGAGTTCTGTTTCCAAGCATACTGTATATACAAAAAGGTTGCATATACAAAACAAAGGTATACTTTCTGAAGGAAAAAATTGGGACCTTCAGCCACATAAGTTTTCCTTCTCAGTTAGTCACGGGTTAACTGTGTATCAATGATAAGGAGCAGTCCCTGTGATTAATAACACATTTTTTCTGAAGCACCAAGGCAAGGGGTGAATCTCAGCAGTGGAATGCTGGTAAACCGGCTCTCTGAGAAAGGCTGATTTTCAGTGCTTGGTGATTTCTGTGGGGTAAGCACTCCCGTTACGGCCAATATTAAGTGACCAGTACCCTTGTCGCTGAACACAGGGCTGGGGCAGTGAGCGTGAGGGGCTCTGGCGGCCAACCCAAGGTGGCTCCAGCACACCACCGCACCCGGACAACCTCCCCACCGGCAAGGACGCTCTTCTCCCGGCCCGCCCTCACCTGGGCGGCAACCATGTGCTCTGCATCCTCCTTCTTGCTTGTCGCAGGGTAGAACACGATGTTGTCAATGGTCTGTATCAATTCCAACTGGACCACACACTTGATGAGGAGGCTGGCAAACAGTTTCTGATCTATATCAGATGATAAAGATTAACCCTAATAATGATTCAGCCAGTACTGAGTTCACTGAGCTCTTCCTGTGTGCCAGCACAGATCCTGATGCTGCAGCATAACAATGAATAAGCTGGACAAAAGTCCCTGGCCCCCCCATGGCAGAAGGACAGTAAACAAGCTCTTTAAGTATAAGATACAGGATGTCACACAACGAGGACACAAGGTGGGGACTGGGAGGTGGAAGGGGTGCTGTCAAGGTGGGGCTGCAAGCTGGCCAGAAAAGGTTCTCTCTGAAAATGTGCTTTCTGAGCAAACACCTGAAGAGGTGAAGCGGGTCAGTGACGCAGGTCCCCAGTTCTCCAGCACGTTTCTCTGCTCTTCTACAGACCAGCTCTGGGCTGTGCTCTGTCCACAAGAGGCTACAGGTTCCTGTGGTAGCTGGCCTTGCCAAAGGGCTGAATCTCAGCTGTGAGGGTCGGGGGAAGGGGTGCAGCTCATGTAAATTCTTAGCTCCTGGATCGCTAGATGGAGCAGCCACTGCCCATTTTTTCTGCTTCCATATCTCTCAGAATCTTCTCCTGCCTGTTTCAGTGGCTAAAATAATTCTTTGTGGAGAATTTTCCCTGCTTAGATTATTGATGTCGTTTCTGCCTACGGACCAGACTCCGACTAATGTCTCATCTTCTTAATCCCTGGGTTCTGGGACAGCCCATGGCTGATCTGACTCCAGTCCAAGTACAGCTTCCTTTCCAACTTATTGTTAAAGGACCAGAATGTTGAAAGTATCAGATAAATGTTAACAGGGAGTTGAGTCATCTTCAAGCTTTTGAAAATGGCTATGAAGTTATACATATAACAATTCTCCACACAGAATTAGTTTTAAGTGAAAAAATATACAGTGGAATTGAAACAGATGTAAACTTATACTTGTTCAATGACACCACCACCTTGGACCCAAAATAAAAAGAAAGAAAGTAAACAATGCAAGTGTGTCAAGGGTTGCGCCTGCTGCTCTATGCACTGAGCTCATCCCTGAAAAGGAGGTGGAGACAGAAAACTGGGAGAAACAAAGTTCTGTTCCCTGGAGAACTGGCAGGGCCTCAAGTCCCAGGCATTCCTCAGGATGGAAGTGTCTTGCTGCGCCCAGTGGTTCCACTGAAGAAACGTCCCCTTGTTCCTTTATCTGGGGCTGATGAGGACTCAGCTCCATCCTTTGCCTGGACTCTGGAGACACCCTGGCAGTGCCACAGACATGGAGGAGCGGCCTGCAGTCTCCAAGGTGGAGCCTCTTGAATGAATTCCAAGGGTGGTTATTTTCTAGCCTTCAAAAGATAATGGTGACCACACAGAGCTTTGTCTAATGTGCTGCCTCAGAAGTTCATGCCAGTGTGGACACCTACAGACTGGTGTGTTGAGAAGAGGGTGAAACCACTAGGAAGAAAAATGTCAGCCACAACTTTAAAAAAAGACCAGACTAACATCAGAAAGGGTTCAATTTCTCAGTCAAAAGTGTCTGAATCTTGACTCTACAACGTATTAGTAAGTCATGTCATCCGAGACCTAATTCATTCAAATGTAAAATGGCACCCCCTCAGACGGCAAGGGTAAGAATCACATGAGACTGTACACGCATGGGACACACAGTGCCTGGCTCACAGCAACTGCAAAACCATTCTTTTAAATGAGACAGGAAAACACACCATAAGCAACATTAACGGATAAATCAGTAAAAGTAATTTGAAACTTATATCCAGCAAAGGGATCTCTAACACACAGAGCCCCCTCAAATTAATAAAAAGACCAACAATCAGTACAAAATGAGCCAAGATTATAAACAGAAAACAGAGCTAAGAAAACAGAAATGGTTCTTAAACACAGGAAAAACTGCTCAGTTTCACTCATAATTAAAAACTGCATATTAAGACTACTCAAAAGATACCAAGTATCACCTAGGTGTTTTCAAAGATCATGTTAACAGGTGTAACCTTAATAGGCAGCAACCTGGAATTATCTATCAAAATAGCAAAGGGATTCTGTTTCTGGGGATTTACTGTACAGATAAACTCACAAATAACACATGTATTATGTGATTCAATGGAGTGTTGTTTATAACAGAAAAAGACTAGGAATAACATAAATATCCACTGGTAGGAACCCAATTAAGCAAATAACAGCACAGCTACAGTGTGGGGCAGCACACAGTAGTATAAAAGGGTGTGAGAGCACTTCAGGTACTGATTTTGAATGATCTCTAAGTTACATTAGAGATAAAGAACAATGAACGGTATTCTATAATGTCTATAAAAATGGTGGAAGAGAATTCATATATAAATATGCATTATATGCTTGTGTAGATGGATATGCATTTGCTTACACATGAGTCTCTAAAAAGGACTATTAGCAACTGGTGACACTGGCTGCCACAGGGGAGGGGAGCTGCAGACGGAGGCTCAGGGGTGGAAGGCAGGCTCACAGCCTCTTTTCCTCTCTGCATCTGCCGAATATTTGAATCATGTACATGTGTTACCTACTTAAAATAGCAAACAAATAAAAACAAAAACAGTAAGAAAAGGGGTCTTACTTGCATATGGTCTGGCTTTCCAGCCGTCATCGGTCGGGTTAGAGAGTTGGCTCTGACCCCTCTCAGAGGCATTTTTATCAATGCTGCTTAAAGACTGGCGGTCCAGATCCACGTCCTGGAAGTTAACCAGAGAGAAACACAATGCTCACTCCTCCATTCACAATTTAGGACCTGCGCAGAGATGTGACTGGTTTTAACACCGCTGGCCCAACTTGAATGTTTAAGTGTCTTGCTGAGCTTGAAGTACAATGTAGCACTTTTCAGAGGCTGCATGGGAGAGATCATGAATTTCAATAATTTCTTTCTCCCATTAAAATTTCACATTTTCTGATTCCAAATTAGGTGGCATTTCTCTACACACTATGATTTCATGATGAGTGTGACAATTTTTAATGAGATCAAGTTCAAAAATAAATGAGTATGGTAGGAGCTTTTTTTAAAGTTGACAGCAGAAAGTTAAACAGAAAATGTTTACATACTGTGCTTTATTTTTAAATGGCTATATCCCAAAAGCCTTTCAAAATCTAATGCCTTTATAGTTATTTGGAAATAGAAGCTAGTAAGACTAAAGGTTTACCCTGTAAACCACAGTATTTTAAAGGGATACTACTTCTTTATGGGGCCTTACACAAAAAATGAAAACTATTTCATTGGTGAAGAGAAAAGCATTCTTTTTAAGATTTCTTTTTTTGGATATGGACCATTTTAAAGTTTCTTATTAAATTTGTTATAATATTGCTTTCTGCTCTGGTTCTTTTTCTGGCCATGAGACATGTGAGATCTTAAAGTTTTCTGGCCAGGGACTGAACCTACACCCCCTGCATTGGAAGACAAAGTCTTAAACCACTGTACCACCAGGGAAGTCCCAGGAAAGCACTCTTTATGTAAGAGGGCAATAAATAAGATAATTACACCAAAGCAATATTTACAACGGTGAAAGGCCAGAACTGACGTGACAGTTCAACAAGAGAAAATGCATTAAATAAATGATAATAATGTGCATCCAGGGAAGAGGCTGTTCTCAAAGACTATTTAAGAATATGGAAAAATGCCCACAATGGTATTAATACATTATGTACAAAGTGAGCCCAAACTGCAAATGTGGGTTGCATGTGCTCAATCACAGAAATAAAAGCTAGAAGTGCTTTGTAGCTTTTATTGAGTGAAGTGACTTATTTTCTTAATACTTCTTTGTACTTTTAAAAGAATACATTAATGAATATATACAGTGTTTAGCTCTTACAGGGCTTCCCTGGTAGCTTGGATGGTAAAGAATCTGCCTACAGTGCAGAAGACCCGAGTTCCATCCCTGGGTCGGGAAGATTTCCTGGAGAAGGAAATGGCAACCCACTCCAGTATTCTTGCCTGGAAAATTCCATGGACAGAGAAGCCTGGCGGGCTACAGTTCACGAGATCGCAAACAGTTGGACCCAACTGAGGGACTAACACTTTCACTTTCAGCTCTTATAACCTTCCTTACTCACTTTCCATCAGAAAAGCCTAAACTCCTTAGGCTCCTTAACTTTTTACTATGATATGTGATCAGAGAAAAGACAACTGAAAAAAAAAAAGTCTTACCAAATGTTTTTCTGCTGGATCGTCCTCCATTCCTACAGGTCTCCATGTCAGCAGACTTCAGGGAATGCAAGAGAAGGAAAATAATCAATGTGAAGGGCAGCCTGGAGCTTTAAAACAACTGAACATAGAAATAAAGAGCAGTAATCACATTAACACTTACACGTGGGGGATGGTTGTTTTGAAGATATCCAGCATGCAATTGCATGTTTCGTCCCAGACGTCAGGACTGAATTTCTCTCCGTTGGATATTACTAAGTTTTCTAAGCAATTTGTACCTGATCGAGCCAACTGCTCGTTATCTGCAAAATAAAACATCTATCATTAAACTTCAAATGCTGTTCTGATTCCAGCCTGATCACTGATGCTGCCTATTGTGATGTGGGGAGACAATGCAACTGGTAGGCTAGTAGGCCTCTAATTAATGAAGCACTGCTAAGGATGGTATTAAAAGTTTTTAGTGTTTAAGTAGGCTATAAAGAGGTAAAATTATTTTTTATACTTTATTGTTAAGAATGGAAGAATGTCAACATTTTGATACTTAATTAATTGGCTCCTTGTATGAGAAATGCTTTATAAACTGACTTGGAGGAGAAACTGTTTCTATGTTCTAATTTAATTAAAAAATACTCATTTTCACCAATTTTAAATGCACTCTTCAGCCTTCATGCTTCTATATGTTGAAAAAATTAATCTCTCACTAAAGACTACATCAAGAAAAATAATGCCTAGCTACACAAAGAGTACCTTGTTTTACACACCACTGCAACTGTGCAAATACATCAGAAAGAAGAACTTCATTCAAAGTTTCATAGAACTGGGTAAATACGTCACAAATAGCATAAAGTGCGTGATTGCAAGTTGTTGTCATCCACTCGGATTTCTGGGGAAAAAAAAATTAAAAGATAATGTTTAAAAGGCACTCTCCTTGTAAGGTGAGATGGTAATTCTCACATATCACTGGCAAAATATTCTGAAACAAAATTTGGCAATAGGGATCAACTGTCTTAAACATGTGCACATCCACTCATGCAGTAACACTACTTCCAGGAATGAACCCTGAAGAAATACAGATCTGCGGCTGAAGATTTATGAATAAAGATGTCTACCACGCAGGTATTCATCCACTGTAAACACAGACATAGACCAACGCTCAGTAACGTGGCGATTACGCTGGGAACATCCATACGACAGAATTTAAGCAGTCATTCAAAGCGACACTGCTGGGAACTCCCTGGAGGTCCAGTGGTTACGACTCTGCCCTTTCACTGCTGGGGCCCAGGTTCAGTCCCTGGTCAGGGAACCAAGAGCCTGCAAGCTGTGTGGCACGGCCAAAACAAAAAAAAAAAACCCCCAAAAGCGATCCATTCAAACATGTTAGTTATGTTCAATACACCTTACACAAAAATGTAAATATTAAAAATGATGTTGGATAGACAAGTTTTTCCAAAGATATACAAATGGCCAAAAGATACATGACAAGGCACTCAAAATCACTCATCAGAGAAATGCAAATCAAAATCACAATGAGATAACACCTCGGGCCTATCAGAATGGCCATCATCAAAAAGACAAGAGATAATAGATGCTTGAGACGATGTGAAGAGAAGGGAACCCTTGGGCACTGATGATGGAAATATACATTGGTGCAGCCGCTATGGAAAACAGTATGGAGGTTCTTAAAAAATTTAAAAATAGAACTACCATATGATTCAACAAATTCTACTTTGGGGTATACACCTAAAGGAAATGAAAACATGATGCTGAAGAAACACATGCAACCTCACATTCTCCCAACTGTTCAGAAGTTGGTATGAACCAAACAGTGAAGAGGACCGCGAGGCACCTGCTGAAACCGGCAGGTTCGGTGCTCCAGGGCCGAGTGGGCGCACACTGGAGATTTATTTCCCCTCACTCGTCCCCAGATGGGAAGTTCCTCAGCTCTACTCGATGACTGGGAGAAGAGGGCCAGGAAGGGTGTTTTCCTTTTCAAAACACACCCAAAACGGCTCGCTGTGTAAGACCTCTGTGGGCTGTGGATGCTGACGACACAACCCTGGGCACAGATGAGGGCCAGAGCGGCTCTTCTCCCATCTCCCCCGGGCAGTGCTTTCGTCATCACCCACCTCCGACTGTTGCTCGGGGAGTTTCATGTTGTCAAAAATCCTGAACACGATTCTGAACAGGTCCTGCCACCAGTGCTTTTCAAAGGTGTGGCCATAGCTCTTCATGATCTCGAACATGACTGTGAGCCCTCTGGGGGAAACAAAGCCGGGCACAGAGGAGGGGATGGGTGGGGGAAGAGGGCAGGGGCCAGGGGAGGCGGGGACTGAGACCCAGGCGGGGAGGTGGGGAAGGGGCCCCGGGATGTGGTTACCTGGTCCGGACATCTAGCTTGCATCTGTTAATGATGCAGGAGAGCTCAAACAGGATGGGGAACCAGCCTCGGACCCAGACTCTGTCACCAGGAGCCACGTTCATGTCATCGCTTGTGTATTCTTGCAGCACCTACAACGAGACCATCCCTCAGAGGCGGACCCAGCAGGTTAAAGGAAGGAGCCGAATCAGAACTACAAGAAGATGAAAGCTCCTCATTTCCCCTCCTAAAAACCTCAGTTCAGCAAGGGTCTGTTGGGAATCCTGCAGAGATAGAGACCAGTCTGTTTCAAAGGCACATGCGCGGTTTCTCCCTATGGACCTTTGTGGGTTTTAGAGTAAGGTGAGTGAGGCAGATCACAAGAATCCTGGTGGCAGGAGGTTTTACATTAAGAAAAGCGATAAAGGTCAAATGGTGATAGCAAAACATCCAGGATGATTCAGTATCTCAGACTGTTCCCAAATGTTACTACAAAAGGAGAAGGGGGCAGCAGAGGATGAGATGGTTAGACAGCATCACTGATTCAATGGACATGACTTTGAGCAAATTCTGGTCAATAGTGGTGGAGAGATGAGCCTGGCGTGCTTGCAGTCACAAAGAGTCAGACACGACCTGGCAACTGAACAACTGTAGTTGTATTACTTAAAAGAGGAGTGGCAGCACCTACTATTGACTGAGCACTTGCTATGGGCCAGGAGCTGTAAAGGTGTTTTACCTGAATTAACAATTCTCACAATTCCCTGAAGCAGGTAGAAATAATGGTTCCACTTTGTAGATGAGTTAAGAGGCACTAAGGAATAAATAAGAGGCCCAAAGCCACGTGTATAGGCGCTGGCGGTCTTTACACAGTCCAAATGTGAAGCCCTACTTCCTGCCCTGTCTCTGGGGTCCTCAGCCCTCTGTTCCTTAACCACTCTTGAAGAAGCGTGCTCTGTTGCAATGGAGTTTCTCTATCAACTCTGGTTATTTAGCATTAGGCGATTGCTCTCTGTGCTTCACTTACTGCCCTTGTATAACGGGAATATAATTACCCCTCCTATGGGCCTGATGTGGGGGTTAAAGGAATGCACACACAGAACATGCCTCGAATGCTGCCTGACATATACGGAGTGCTCAATCAACAGCGGTCTCACTGTCATCTCATCTCATTGAGCTGTTGCTGGGACCAGATGTATCATCTCGGGGGCGTGCACTTCTGTAAAGAATGCTTAAAGAGAGATCTGTACAGGCCATCAGTTTAGTCCTGCTTGTTTTCACCCAACTGCAGTGTTTTGAGGCTGTCAGCTGACCCACTTTAGGAAAGTGAGATATAACAGAAAAACCCTCAGCATTTTTGGGAGAAAACAAAAGGTGATCTCTAAACGTGATTTCTTGGCTATATCACGGTGGCATAATGTCATTTCCTAGAAGAGAGGTTTGGTTTCTCTCAAATACAATGTCTAGCTTCTTCAGTTTTGCCAAAATTCACAGCTAAACTATTATCTTCTACAAAAACAATCTGTAGGATACTATATAAAAGTTCAGACTAAATAAAATACTTTCATACATACAAAATAACCAGAAGGTAAAACCCCTTTTATGGCAGTATGTGGAAATAAACATCTAGTTTAGGGCAAGCACACATTTGTAAGAGGGCAGCTGGAAAAACTCTTTCCCAGGAGAGCAAGGGTCTTTTGTCCACGCATCCTTCCCCGCCACGGCTCAAACAGCGCGAAGAGGAACACTGTACCCGCGGCCTCTCAGAGACGTATTTCCCACAGAAGCGGATAAGCCGGATGGCTTCCATGCTCGTGTCAGGGAAAGCAGCGTTGCAGGCGAACTCCGATAAGCACTTCACAGCATCTTGAAAGGAATCGATGGCTGCAGGGAAATGGTGCTGGAAAATGGTTGCTGGGGAAACAAAGGCACATTTTTAATAAGACCAGGATTTAGAAACGAGGATTAAACACACACACAAACATAGGAGATGATTACTGCAGTGAAAATCTAAGGAAGGCATGTCAGTGGTCTCTGGAAGACAGGGTTTCTGATGAAATTATTCAGGAACGAATGCCCTGAGTACAACTAGGGCAAAACTGCACTGCTTCCTCAGCTCAAGCAGTGAGGTAAAGGCCCAAATATTCATTCATTCGACAAACATTTATTGAGTGCCAACCACATGCAAAGTGTGTAAAGCAACTATACTGCAATAAAAATTAATTAATAAAAAATAAAATTATGGATAAGATGGGAAATAAAAATCCCACAAAGTGTGGTTGTGGGCCCCGGGGACAGAGATAAGCAGTCAAATTTCCCACCTTTGCTCCAATGGGTAAGATGGACAATAATCACCTCAATCAGTAGATACGTAAAATAATCCCAGGTGGGGTGGGTGCTGGGCGAGGGGACAGAGACAGGAGAGGCTGGTGGTGGGGGAAGGACTCTGGGAAGAGCTCCTTTCTGAGATGTGGTCCTAAGGAAGTGAGAGGACTGCCAAGAGAAGACCAAACTGTCCATTTTAGGATGGAGTCAGCAGAACCGTGAGGGATATACAAACGTGGATGCATGTGGGGTTGGCCTAGAGGGTCTGCCTGACGGAAGCCAAACACTGAGGGAAGCACTGGCCCTGGTTCTGTGACCCTGAGCACATCCCTTCATTCCCTGGCTGCTTCCGCCCTAAGATCACACCTGGTGCTACCTTGCTGGGACCTTGTAAGGACAAAGTGAGACATGGAAGGTCAGTGAGCCAAAGCTGACAGGCAGTTTAAAATCGACAGTTTTCAAAATCTTACAGATACCACCTGAGAATATGAGTGACAAGAATTAAAAAAAAGTTAAAAGATCTCAAAAAAAATCAAAGCTGACCCGATGTCTTACAATGTCCACCAACAGCAAGACCGGCAAACAGGCAGGCCCAGGGACAGAGGTCAGTGCAGGGCGCAGGGCCATGGCGTGAGTTCTGGGCTGGACTGCAGGCGGCAGGCTCCCTCCACCACCTCCTGGCGGTGTGACCTCAGACAAGCTCTCCTCCCCCAACTCTCCTGCGTCTGTTTCCTCTTCATTGAAACACGGGGAAGTACTGGTTTTTCTATCAGTGGGCTCAAACAACCCCAGACCAAAACTATCCCAGAAAAAAAATTTCAGAAAGTTCCCAAACTCAAAGCCTGAATTTGCTGCATGCCGGCAACTAGGTACACAGCCTTCTTATGTTGTATCATGTACTATGAGTAACCTACACTTGATTTAAAGTATATGGGAAGATGTGCAGTGGTTTTATGCTATTTCATCTTAGGGGCTTGAGCATCCGTGGATTTGGTACCTGAGGAGGGTCTTGGAACCAGTTTCTGACAGATATGAAGGGATGACTGTGTGTTCTTGTTACTCATGGTACTCGTCCTACAAAGCTGCTGTGAGCGACGCACTGGCAAACACTGACCCATTGCTCCTCGTGGAAATGGAGTTAGGCTCCTGTGAGCCTGTGCTCACGATACTTTCATCAACCTATCAACACACAAACTTGCTTTGTGTGCATTCCTGTCTAAAGACAGTTCAGTTCAGTCGCTCAGTTGTGTCCAACTCTTTGCGACCCCATGAACTGCAGCACGCCAGGCCTCCCTGTCCATCACCAACTCCCGGAGTTCACCCAAACTCATGTCCATCTAGTCGATGATGCCATCCAGCCATCTCATCCTCTGTCGTCCCCTTCTCCTCCTGCCCTCAATCCCTCCCAGCATCAGAGTCTTTTCCAGTGAGTTAACTCTTCGCATGAGGTGGCCAAAGTATTGGAGTTTCATCTTTAGCATCATTCTTTCCAAAGAACACCCAGGACTGATTTCCTATACTTAGAATATTTTGTTGGCTCACTGACACTGAACTTGCAGCCAACAGCAAGGCAGCTCATGCCTGAGCGAAGCTTAGACATGTATTTTCTCCATAAAGGACCACACAGACGTCCTGCCCTTAGGAACACTGGCTAGCACATCAGCACTGTGCTATGGACTAATTTAAAAGGTAAAATCACAAACTAAGACAAAGATGCCGAAAACACGGCAGTGAGTTTTTGTTTGTTTGTTTTTTACCACAGGAAGGATACTTGTTTTTTATTTGGCTGTGCCACTCAGCACGCAGGATCTTAGTTTCCTGACCAGGGTCCAAATCCACGGGCCCTAAGCTGGAAATGCAGACCCTTAACCACTGGACCGCCAGGAAGTCCCCACTTGTTTATTTACAGTAAAAAAGCCGAAACGTGAAGGCCTTGTTCAGTCTCAGCTGGGAACAGGCACCCTGGGGGACGAGCATTTTGCTGCTCTGTGTGTGTTCATGTCAGCAAACGACCACCAAAGGGCCAGGAATTTTGGTTTTGGGGTTACATATAAATTTTAGCAAGTACCTGAACTCACAAACATAGAAACGGTGAATAATGAGGGTTGACTGTGTTTCCTTTCACAGTTAAGCACATGTCAAGAGCCCAGCATACCACGTGACACATGAGTACATCACAGTGTAGCTGAAACAAGGAAGCCCCTTTTGGGAGTAAACTAGACAGGAAATAAGTGGTCACCCTCCTAGACTTGCATGTGGGGCGTCGGTCGGGAGGGGACGGAGACACTCACTGACGATGTGGCCCGTGGTCTGGAAGGCCAGCTCCACGATGTTCCCGTCGTGATCCGAGGCCGCCTGGTGGAACACGGCGAAGATGTTCTTCCAGCCTGAGCGGATGTTGGCCGCCTGGGAGTTCACCATCTGGGCGATGCAGCGGATCACCATGTCCCGGATGGTTGGAGACCTGAGGAAGGAACGGGCAGCCATGTCATCTGTACTTTGGACAATGGGAAGATAAATGAATATGGTTCAATCCATAAAAGCAGTACTTAAAAAAAATTTTTTTTTAAAGCATGTACTAATCCAGATTCATTAAAAAGAAAAAAATTAGAGAGACAAAAAGAAAAAAATAATAGGACAGTCAATGGGGCAGTTAGTTGCCTAGTCAGCGGTCATCCTCCCATCTCCTTAATAACAGAAGTCTGATTTCACCTGGGCAGCCACATGCTTGATCTCAGGGAACCAGCATAAACAGTGTAAGCAATGTGACAATCTTGTCTCATGTGTCAGATCCTCAATTTCCCAGTCTCCCGTGCAGCTAGGGGAGCCATGTGATCTGACCAATTAGGTGTAAGAGAAAAAACTATGCCATGGGAGGGGAGGGGTTTCTGGGAAGGTTCTGCTTTTGTCTTAAAAGGAATACACTTGTGAGGCGCTGCCCTTTCTCCTCTTGTTCCCATTCTGATGGTGGGCTCTATCCCTTTAAATTACTCCCACTGTGAACACGGCATGATGTCTGGAGCTGAAGCCTCCATCCAGCAATCATGAAACAATAAGCTCAAGGAAGAAGAGTACCCTGTTTTAGGTCAAACAAAGGGACAGAAAGAACCTGGTTCCTTGGTCACAATTTGGGCTATGGGACCAATGCTGGGACTGTCTTCCTCTGACTTGTTAAGCAAACAGTCCATAGCCTTGTGGTCAATTCTTCTGGCCCCAAACATTTAGAGTAACATACTCATAATTCTTCCATCCAGAGATGTGGCCTGTGTACACCATTCCTAAAAGTGTATATCCTCTCAGATTTTTGGGCAGAGATATTTATGTATGCTAAATACATACACTTGGATGGGAATATACGTATGTAACTTAAGACGAATATTTTAAATGATTACAAAACAAAACCTGAAGACAGAAGAAATGGTCCATTTCCTGAAGCAGCTGCAAGGTCAACATGGTGCTCCCTGGATGTTTACAGCAGATTAGAATGCATGTCTTTTAACACACCTCAGCTGACTGCCCATATAAGAGTTCTCCCCTTACCTTGACACTGTTTTTCAGAGCGGTTATCACCACTGACTAAACATTTTGGGTTTATTTATCTATCTCACTGGACTATAAACAGGGATTAAAAAATTTTTATTATGGAAAATTTCATTTACATAAAAGAGAAGATGGGGTAATAAACACACATAGACCCATCACTTAGCTGCAATGATCATCAAATCAGGGCCAAACAAACCAGGAACTTTTGACTGTTTTCTGTTTTGTTGTATGGTTGGCAGCGAGAACAGTATGTAGCCCATGGCAGGCCTCAAAAAATACAGGCTGAGTGAATGAATGAACAGAGTGACTACTTCAGAAGGACAGCTGTCCTGACCTCCCTTATTACCTCCCTGGGGCATAAAGGCTGGGTCAGACAATTGCTCCCCCTGTTCAAGGCTACTTCGGCAGTGGCCCTTTCTCTGAACTCCCTTGGCACCAGCCCAGGTAAGAATGCATCATTTCTATGAGCTGCAGTGGTGTAATCTGCCCTCTGTGGAAGGTGACGGACATATCTCAGTGGGATTTACTTAGAGACAATAGGTGTGAATCACAGTCCGCTCATTTTATCTGCTTCCATCAACATGAGAGGAAAAAAGACCAATTGTGTGGTTATTTCATCACAAAATGCAAGTGAGCTCCACAAGGACAGAGACTTCATCTTCTACCTGGTACAAGGTATTCAGTTTGTTAGACTTTTAGACCCCAACAGGGGTCTAAGGATCTTCCAGAATAATGCACATACCTGTTTTTCTTCATAATATGCTCAAAAGGCCTCAAAAAGTCTTTCTGGAAACGGAAGTTGGCTAATTCTCCCTTCTCAAGGAACTTCATGGAGAGCTGCCTTAGTGAGTCCACAGCAAAGATAGCCACGTCCTCATTGGGGTTACAGCCGACCTAGGCAGGGACAGGAGGAGACGTGAAACAGGCACAGCGGAGCAACTGTGGACGTGGGGTTCTGAACCTCACACACAGCCTGCCTTCAAAATAAATGCTCTGGGAAAACAGACCTCAGGAGGAGAAAAAGCTCTTTCTTGGCTATTACCTGTACAATTTAAAGTTTCACAACAAAATACATTAAACATGCTTTTAAAATATGCTCACTTTGTGTTTCTGAGTCACGTTTTGATAATTCATACACTATTTCAGACCTTTTCATTATTATTACATTTGCTACGATGATCTGTGATCAATGACCTTTGATGTTACTATTTGCAAAAAGATTACAACTTACTGAAGGCTCAGGTGATGGTTTACATTTTTTAGCAATACACTATTTTAAAATTAAGCTATGTACATTTTTTTATTACTATACACTTAATAGACTACAGCATAGAGTAAACATAACTTGTTTGAAAGTGTTAAGTTGCTCAGTCATGTCCGGCTCTTTGCAACCCCATGGCCTGTAGCTTGCCAGGTTCCTGTCCATAGCATTCTCCAGGTGAGAATACTGGAGTGGGTAGCCATTCCTTTCTCCAGGGGATCTTCTCAACCCAGGGACTGAACCCAGGTCTCCTTCACTGCAGGAAGATTTTTTACCATCTGAGCCACCAACCAAAAAGTTCATGTGACCCACTTCACTGAGTATTCACTTTACTGCTTTGGTCTAGAACTGAACCTGCAGTATCTCTGAGGTTGGCCTGTATATCGAATGGATTAAAAAAAATAATTAGCTTTGATGACGGTCTGGCTGAGGGTTGCTGATGGTCAAAGGTGCTGTTAACTGTAATATTTTAGTGCTCATGTAATGTTGACGTAATTAGAGACTAGTAACAATATTATTATTCCCTAGCTAAAAATCCCTGGCAGCTGCAGGAATACACCCTACGAGCTTTGCGCACCCCTGGACACACTTGTGCCCTAGTCTAGAAGAGGAGACACACGGGACCATCCCAGTGACTGCGGGAAGCCCGAGAGCTCTAGTCCACCACCCACCTGTTCAAACCCCCAGGCTTCGCATGTGCTCTGGCTCCCATGGGGAATGGAACACCCTTCTGAGGTGGTGAAGAGAGTGAAGAGCCCCAGACTGAGCAACCGAGAATGCCACAACCTTGCACTTCACAGCACTGATGAGATGGAACGGGCATATGTAATGAGGCTGACAACCATGAAATGTCTAATTACTACCTGCCAGCCTAGGTCTCAAGTGTGTCATAGGCCTGGACAAGAATACAAGATACAGTCATGCTAATGATTCACATTTACTCTCTCATACAAGTTCCTATCAGTGATGTCCACTAGGAATTTATTTACCCAGAATGGTGGGAAAGATGGGTGCTGAGTGGTTTGATTACTTTAGGTGGCAATGTTACCCTTTGCTCAACAAACATTTACTCTGGATCATCGACAGGCTCTTGTGGCTCCGTCCTCACTGAGGGTTCAGAAAGGTCACCTCCAGAGTGGCTGGACACACTGCAACGCCTGACCCTTTACCATCAGCTATTTTATCATGCGGCCTTCCCAGGCGGCTCAGCAGTAAAGAATCCGTCTGCCAATGCAGGAAATGCAAGTACAATCCCTGGGTCAGGAAGATCCCCTGGAGAAGGAAATGGCAAACCATGCCAGTATTCTTGCCTGGGAAATCCCATGGACACAGGAGCCTGGCAGGCTATAGTCCGTGGGGTCACAAAATAACCAGATATGACTTAGTAGCTAAACAATTTTATTACAGAATGCAAGTGAGCTCCATGAGGGCAGGGACCTCATCTGTCTACTACTTGGTACAAGGCACTCAGTTAGTTTGTTAAACAGATGGTGTGCTCAGAAGTGCCTCACGTAGAGCTGATAAGCAAGCAAAGTAACAAAGACCTCAGATTAGCTGATGGGCCAAGTTAGAACCAAGGCTGCATGTGACTGTGCCTCCTTTCAGAGGGGCCCCACGGCTGCCTGGGACAGCCAACAGTGCCCGACTCTCCCCAGTCTGCGTTTAGTGACACCACACCGAGAGCTGTCCATCGACCACTGTGCGGTATTTACACCACAGAAATCGGCAAACGCTACAAATGATTCACCATCGCTCAACTGTTTGCTCTAAATCCCAATTACTTCTCATGATTTTCTTCTATTCAATGTAGAGAGAGCAGTTCTCTTTTGGATAAGCTGTCTTTTATTAACACTATTTCTAAGCATCTGTGTTAACAACTCTTTTCTCCAGGCCTGAGAAAATTGTTTTGAAATCATGAAATGTGTTTTGGTAGGAAACAGTATTAAGCTTTTAGTTTTCCCTTAAAAAGCAAATAACATTACAGATACATACATTTATGTACATAATATGTATTTTGATTTCATTTGTTCAGTATACACGTGCACGTGTCTATATGTATACAATGAAACCTCTCGTGGACAACAATCTGGTTTTCTCTCTGTAGTTTTCAGTTTAGAAGTCTCTGGCTTGTTTCTGATTTAAATAAATGTTAGTTTCCTCAAAAAGATTATAGATGAGGGGTGGTAATGGAAGCCAGAAAACAAGAAGCAGTGACATTTATGATGCGACTATAAAGAACCTAACGTAATCTGTGGTCATTCAGAGGCGCTTCAGGATTTCGCAATGCTTTCAAGCACCAATGTTTGTCCAGTGATTGTGATGATTTTTATGGTGTGAGCCTCCATCCTAAATATGGGATATTAAAGTATTCTATACACAAATGGATTTTTAACTCATTCTCCATAAGTTCTACCAGTAGTAAGTATGCTATCAGCTGTTCTTGACTCCACAAGGAAAGTGAACTTTGGCACCTAAACACTCAATCGCTTGTGTTTTGGATTTAGTCGCCTGCCTTTTGTTTTGGACATCAATTGAGTGGTTGTTGAATCTGAAGAGTTACCTTATTGAAGTGATCTCCGATCACATGCCATATTCGGGACCACTGCAGTCGGATCCGATTCATGTTGTAGTAAGAGATCTCCACGATCTTCTGCAAGCTGAACATGCGGGGGTGGTGGGGGGAAGCCAGCTCGTCCATGGACACGGCACACAGCCAGCGGACAAAGTCGACTACAGGCCAGACCCAACAACACACGCGAGGCCGCGTTAGTACTGGTCAGGCAGTTACAACAGGAGGCTCTGCAGTTGTCGCAGGGGAGCCCAATACTTACCTATCGCATTTCCATCCAGCCTGGTAGAGCCAGTAAAAATTCTAGGAAGAAAATTCCAGATATAACGAAAATTAAATTTGGAAGATGAAGGTTCAATTTCAAACACTCAGAAAAGGCAAAAAGGAAACATTTCAGGTTTGGCACTTCCACTAAAATAAATTATGAGGCATCAGAGGTATAGAACTGGTCAACGAGGTGCACTGAGAGCAGAAACGCTTATACTGGTAGGAAGAGAAAAGCAACATCAAAAGGATGGGGGAGAGTCAAAATAGGATAGTGTGGAACATGGTATTCCACAGCAGGGGGAATGCAGACTGAGGACCTTTAAAAAGGTGTTCCTCCATAAGAGCAACCAAAAAACTTACAAAATTTTACAAATTTTTCAGATCTGAACTCTGGAAATTACCAAAGGCTTGGGACAATGTTTATTCAAGAAAAATGGCTGACTCTTTTAGACAGCATATAGTTAGACCACGTTTATTTTAATCCATCCTGCCAATCTCTCTTTAGATTCAAACCTGAATAGGCTGAAAGTAGAAGTATGAAAAAAATACCACATGCAAACAGTTAACAAAAAGAAAACAAGAGTAGCCATACTGATACCAGACAATACAACACTGGAGTCATTACTGGAGACAAAGAATATTTTACAATGATAAATGATTTAATATGTGAAGAAAATCTAGTAATTGTAAATATATATGTGTTTAACAACAGAGGGGCTTCTCTGGTGGCTCAGTGGTAAAGAATCCTCCTGCAGTGCAAGAGACATGGTTTGATCCCTGGTCCGGAAAGATCTCCTGGAGAAGGAAGTGGCAACCCACTTCAGTATTTTTGTCAGGAAAATCCTATGGACAGAGGACTCGACAGTCCACGGGGTCTCGAAGAGCTGGACAGGACTTAGCAACTAACAAAAGAGCCCCAAAATCATGGGCAAAAAAGACATACTTGAAAGGGGAAAATAAAACAATTCAAACAATGTCCAGAAGGAGCAGATGTACACAGGCAGGAGGTGCGCTGGTGGTTACAGGAGCTGTAAAGACGTGGGGCTTCTTTACGGGCTGATGAAAAGCTCTGAAGTCAGACGGCCGCACAACTCTGCACATACTAAAAACCACTGACTGGATGTACGTTTCAGAAGAGCAAGTCTTAGGATGTATGAATTGTGTCTCAATTTGACAAATGTAAGCACACAGAGAGGTGCTAGACAAGCTACTGTTGCCCACTCTCTGGCTGAGGCAGAGAAACAAGGAAGGGACAAACATTTCGTTCTATCAGCCCAAACCTAAGAGGAAAAGGTGGGGAAAACTCAACAAAAGTGTGTCGCAGACAGTATTTCTATTGGAGAGGAGAAAAGCAACAGGAGCAAGATGATCAAAGCATGCTAACAAAGAGTTTAAAATACTAAGAAAATTGTTCTGACAGCAATACAAATGATGTCATAAATTCTATACTGCTATTATCTGAAATTATTTATATTTAATGTATACGATCATTCAATGGCAATTTTCAGGAGTTTGTTGACTTTTAAGAAAATTCCTATTTTAAGCCCTAGTATGGAAAAGGCAACCCACTCCAGTGTTCTTGCTTGGGAAATCCCATGGACAGGGGAGCCTGGTGGGCTACAGTCCAGGCGGTTGCAAGAGAGTTGGACACAACTTAGCAACTAAACAACAACATAATGAATATCTTCAAATGAGAATATCTATATTTCTCTTGGATGTTTAGGTCAAGTTTTAAGTAAACAGAAACAACTGAAAGGTTGAGAGGAAAAAGAAATGGAAATGTCAACTTGGCCAACTCTCACTTACAGATAGGCTTTAAATCCAATACTCTTCGAAATTTTTTAAAAAGTAACTTCTAAACTAAGGAAATTCAAAACATTAGAACAAGCAAAAACTCTTGTTTCTGACATAATTTGGTCACAAAGTTAGTTATAATTTTATTTATTTATTGGCAGTGCTGTATGGCTTGTGGGATTCAACTGGGGATTGAACCCAGGCCCCAGGCAGGGAGGGTGTAGAGTCCTAACCACTGGATTGCCAAGGAATTCCCCAACATAGTTTTTAAAAAGTTATGACAGTTCAAGATCAAAATCCCAACGAATGCGAAGGTGATGAGCAGCTGTGGGCCACACGTGCTGCTTTTGCGCTTCCTCAGTTTGAGTGATCCGGGGTGACAACATAACAGTCAAACAGGTTAGGGATCCTTCACACCCAGCAACTACACAGAAGGTGCCAAGGCACCGGGTGGCCCAGCTTCCTGGAGAGCAGATTCATTACCTGTCTACAGCCACTACCACGCTCTGAGAGCTGGTCTCGCCAACGGACTCCTGGAAGCTGGCCATCTGTCTCTTGTCCACTCCGCCACTCACCAAATTTCCTGAAACACAGTGCACAAAAGCAACAGTGCTTCTGAAACAGTCAAGTAAAGAGAACTAAGTATCCTGTGACATCAGCGTGCACAAGCAAGAGACCGTGAGATAGGTTTGCAAGCGAAAAAAAACCCCTCCAATGATGGCAGAATAAAACTAACTCAGGTTTTGGCATTTTTGCATCTGGAATACGTTCTTACGCAAGTTCTCTCTCTTCCTTTACCATCCATCTCCCTGTCGTAACAGTCTTCTGTATTTTTTATAGTATTAAATGTCTATGTTTAGAAAAACAAATTCAAGTTGATTGATACTAACTCAGAGCTCCTAGAACATGTAACAGTTTAAAACTGTTGAAGATCTGAGGTGTTCTCCAGGGTTTCACTTCAGTCATCCTGACATAAACCCCGAGAAGAAGGTGCTGTTACCCTTTCATGTTCGGAGTTTGTACTTTTAGCTGAACGACGCCAACCAGTGTTCTGCGGGGCCAAGGAGTCGCCTCTCTGCATCAAATGACCCGGGTTTGAAACCTACCTCTGCTCCTTCCTCCAAACGGCACCTCGTTCATAGCACTTCACCCCCCTGTGCCTCACTTATCTCATTTACAAAATAGGGATAATAGCCCCAATCTCACTGAGTTGTTACAAGGATTAAATGAATTAAATATACAAACTGAGTGCTTAGAATGTGGCCTGGCATGTCTGCCCTTTTTTACTGTTATCATTGTATCACTGACAAGAGAGTCTCTCAGTTCAATGTATCACCAGAAATAACCCTACTTCATAAGGATACCTATTAATATAAGCCTCCGAAATGAACAGGGAAGAGAGGTTGAATCTATTTGATATCTAAAGATACGCACACCCACTCCTTGAACACCAGATGGCTTCCCACCCCCCAACATACTTATATGCATAGAAAGAAAAGTAATGCACCCTGCTAATGTCGATAAAATTAGCATTTACTCGACAGTTTATCACAACTGAGAGCTGAGGCAGCACTTCCACTCCGTTAACAGACATCCTGTCTGCTGGCACGTAAGAAACAGGTGATCTACGGTCCTGATGAGGCAAGGGCTTTGTGCCTATTAACTGGTGAATCTGCAGCGCCGGTTGGGGGGCCTGGCGCCTTACCGAGGCCAAGGCCCATGAACTCTTCTCCTGCCAGAGTGTGGCCCTTCAGGCTCCCTTCTCTCTCACGCCCGGAGCCAGACAGGTAGCGTGTCTTCACGCCGGTTCCTATCAGCTGAGCCAGCTCCAGCTGGCTGATGCACTTCAAGATCTGAGGAAAGAGGGCGTGAAGAGATGAGTGTACGCTTCATTGGCCGAAAAGGGCAGTGCCCCCTCAACTCAGTCATTACAGAGTTCTCTGAAACATGCAGCCTTTCAGGAGAGGATAACATCTGAGAGACTCAGGCTGGCTTCCCTACTTCTGGCTAGGCAACCCCGAGTGTGGGTCTGGAAGACAGACCTCATTACTTTATTTTTTAAACCATTAAAAAGGGAAAGAGAAAATGAGCAAAAGAAAAACTGGTACAACAGAGAGGCGAGATGGATTCCGTTTATGCAAACTTAAATAAGCGCTCCATAAAGACAAAGCATCTGATCAGAGTGGGGGGCTCCGGTCACCATGCCGTTCCTGCCCCCTCAGCCACCCCCACCTCCTTCCCACCCTTCCCCTCAGATCGACAGCACACCGGCTGTTCCTCATGCTTGAACGTGTTACTGTCGCTCCTCCCCATGGCTCACCCCTTAGACTCCCAGCTTAGACCTGTGTCCCCAGAGACCTCCCTCAGCCACCTGAGATCACACACCCTCCCCATCACCATCCCCGGGCCATGCAGTTTTCTTTTTTCTCTTAAGTACTTACTTTCTGGCATTACGTCATGTATTTGTTCTCTGTCTTTTGTGCCAAAAGGGCATTAACTCTATCTTGTTCACTGCTGAATCCCCAGCACTTGGCGATTATTTTCTGGTTAACAGAATAACAAGGGCATGCCCTGGCATGGGTGGGCGGTAGGAGAAAAGACGATCTCCCAGCCCCATGGGGTGGCTCAGGTGCTGGAAAAGTCATACCCATACACGGCCCTCTCTCACCTGGAGCTTATCTGAATACAGAGACCGGCTTCAACGTCTACTGCAGCAAAAACTGGCTGCTTGAAACTTGAGGAGGGACAGCACGTACATCTCCAGGTAAACCCTTCTTAAGGAATTTCCCTGGGGACTTCTGACTACGGCTGAGTTTTGCTTTCCATGGTGACCTTATAACCCAGCCCCAGAGTATGGGACTCCATGACATCACGGAGCACTGCTGAGGATTTTCACTTAGAAACTGCAATCCCGCTGACTAAGACAGGCACTTGAATCAACCACAGAGAGTCCACATGTCATACTATTAAATTATTACTAGTAAACTGCTAATGACCTCCCTTTTCCAGAAGCTGGGATGTGTATGTAACACCTGTGGCCAAGGACTTACTAACTCCAACCTGACTTCTCAGAGTGTCTGACCATCAAATCAGTGATGGCTCTTTTTGGCTGATTCATTAACATCTCCAGATGCCGCTGTATGCTCGGCAACTGGCAGGGGCCCCACATTAACGTCTCTCTTAGTTAAAAGAAAAAGAAAGTTCTAGGGGAGACAGCAGCTATCTACTGATTCATTAGGGTACACTGATTCCTCAGGAAACAGGAAATAATTTATTAATAAAGCACATAACTCAAAACAGTGACAACCTACCCCTCCCATGTTTTCTAATATGGAATACTTCAGAGTGGTGACAGAGCAAGGAGCGATGGGCTGAAAACGGCCAAGGTGTGTGCCACGATGATGATGTGACTAACAGCTAAGAGCTCCTAAGCTCTTGGACGTGCTAAGTCACTTCAGTCATGACCGACTCTCTGCGACCCTATGGACTGTAGCCCACCAGGCTCCTCTGTCCATGGGCTTCTCCAGTCAAGAATACTGGACTGGGCAGCCATTTCCTTCTCTTCTTGCCAAATTCAGTTCTAATCCATTTTCCACATGTTAATTCCTTTCCTTCTCACAACAACCCTCTGAAGGTTGCACAGAGGAGGAAGATGAGGCTCAAAGACTAAGTAACTTGCCATGTCACACAGGCAGAGAGGCGGACACCCCACCCCGACCAGCTGTCTAGCCCCGGGTCCTCCCCGAACTGCGTGATCCCTGTGGCGGCAAGAGGCTGCCAGCAATTTCCCTTCCAGGTCATCACAGCCCCACCACTCTCCACACCCCAGCCTCTATTCTTAGTTTTCCCTCTAAAACAAAAAGTAATACCTTCAGGCGGTAGAGAAATTAGAAAGTACAACTGAAGGAAAAAGAGAAAATAAATCGTCTCCATAATTCTATCACACAGAGAGGATGCTAACATGCTCGTTTATCTTTTCAAATCTCATTTTCTGTGTATGCCTGGCATGAAGGGTGATGCCGCACCATGCTTATACAGTGATTTTTTAATACACTGTGATCAAAGTATTAAAGACCAGCTTCAATAGCATCTTTTATCAGTTTTTCTCTGAAGTTTCTTTACAGAAAGAGACTTCTCTCTCTGTTTCCTTCTCTCCCTCACCCCTCTACTATTTTTCTTCTGATTTATTTGTTGAAGAACCTGGTCATTTGCTGAGAGTCTGACGTATCCCACAGTTTGCAGGCTGTGTTCTCATGATGCCACTTACCGCGCTTTTCCATCCCCTACATTTCCTTCAAATAAGCAGTGGAGGCTTGAACTGACTCAGGTTGGAGTTTTAGGCAAAAACATTTCTTAGGTGGTATTGTGTGCATCCATCAGGGAACATGTAATGCTGGCTGTCTCTCCTTTCAGAAACATTATCTTTTTTTCTTTTAAATATTTTTTTCTGATGTGGACGGTTTTTAAAGTCTTTATTGAATTGTTACAATATTGCTTCTGCTTTATATTTTGTTTTTGGCCAAGAGGCACGTGGGATCTTGGCTCCCTGAGCACGGGTCAAACCTGCAGCCCCTGCATTGGAAGGCAAAGTCCTAACCACTGGATGCCAGGGAAGTCCCCTGAGCAACTTCATTTTAAATGTCCATATAACCTAAGGAGTGGTACTGCTGCTGCTGCTGCTAAGTTGCTTCAGTCATGTCTGACTCTGTGGGACCCCACAGACGGAAGCGCACCAAGCTCCCCCGTCCCTGGGATTCTCCAGGCAAGAACACTGGAGTGGGCTGCCATTTCCTTCTCCAATGCAGGAAAGTGAAAAGTGAAAGTGAAGTCGCTCAGTCGTGCCCGACTCGTAGCGACCCCATGGACTGCAGCCCACCAGGCTCCTCCATCCATGGGATTTTCCAGGCAGGAGTACTGGAGTGGGGTGCCACTGCCTTCTCTGAAGGAGTGGTACACCACACTTTATTTTTTAAAGATCAGTCTCTCATTGATGGGACAATCTAGGCTGTCCTTCATTTAATCTCTCCCTAGAACAACTAAAATTTCGATGCATGACCTTTCAAACACCTGTCTGGACACATGGGTAATTATTTCCTTAGGTGAAACTCTTAGAACATGGTTTAAAAAAAGAAGTGAACCTGCTGGCAATCTTCATGGCTCACGTTAGATGCTGACCATCCTTTTTGCTACATTTGGGAGAGAAACTGGGCTTTGGACTTTGTTTTAAATCCACTCCCTGCAGTAAGAGCTCTCAGGAGGGGCGTAAGGCCTTGTGGGAAGAAGGCGGCTACGACAGAGGTCTGCTGCGCATGGACACTGGGGATGGGGTTGGGGGCACTTGGTGAGGTGGCGGACCTGAGGCATTTCCCTCGCTGCAGCCCCAGGGAGGCTGACTTTCTGATACATGAGGGACACAGGGAGTAAGACAAAACCCAGAGTTGAAGTGAGGCTTGACTGCGGAGAAACAGAGTCGACCCAAGACAGACGGACTCTGAACGGAAGGAAAGCCGGGGCTCATCCCCACTGAGAAAAGGCACCATCGGGCTTTCAGAGGCGCTCACCTCGTGCCAGGAACTCCCGAGGTAGTTGCCGTCGGTGTGGGCCACAGCGATGAGCGTTTTTATGGTGTCAATGTTCTTCTGCTTCATCTCCGTGATGCTGGAGCTGGCCGTCAGCAGGGAGAAGCGCGCAAGGGCCTGGACGTAGGCATCTCGCTCCAGCTGCAAGGGAGGCAGAGAGGCGACGCTGAGATCCCGGCCTGGGTGAGACGGGTCTCGCATCGAAGGGACTGAGCACTGGTTCCTCTGCTGCCTCCTGCACATGTGGGGACAGGTTGTATGCCCATTAACACACCCGGGCCACACCAGGTACTCCGTGCCTCTGTCCTCCCACTACCCAAATACCTCATCGCACATTTGAGGACTAGCCTCTCCTCTGCCACTGACCTCCCCTCTGAGGGAGCGGCGGAACAATCTGCTGAATGCTCAAGCCGTCAGGTAAACACTGATTTCTACAACAGTCCTGCAGGTTGGTCTATTATCTCAAGTTTGCAAATGAGGAAATAAAGGGTGACTCAGGGAAGAGGTGGCTAGACCAACGATAGGCTAGAGAAGCAGCAGAGGTGAGGTGTGAAACCCAGACTGTCTGCAGTCCAAGCCTGGGGTCTTGGTACAAAAGAAAATGTCTGTCTGTAAGATACATGGGAACAGAAGACTGAGGTTTTCCAAATAGAGGGGTACAAATTCTTAGTGATTTAGGATATATGAAACTGACAACTTCCTGAGTTCATAAGAGTTTAGAATTGTATTTTGCTTATTTGCTTGAATTTTTCAAGACCCAAAAGATTTACAGACACATTCATTTTCCACTGAACTACTTATTTCCCCCAGAGAAGACCTGGAAATAAGGGAAATGAAAATAATAAGCTGGTTTTAAAAGGAAAAACACTATTTCCAGCACCAGACACCTAGCCAAATGGATAGGAAGGCTGTTTTGTCAAGTCCAATTAAGTAGCTTGGACACCCACCTACCTTCAAAAATGGTTTTTAATCCAAATTGCCAATTCTTCCCCCAGTCAGGCTGTTGCCAGCACAAATCTGTCATCTTCCTCTCAGTGGACATGAGTAAGGTGTCTGCTGAGAAGTTTTCAGCTAATTGGAAATATCTGATCATTTCTAAATTTTGCCAAATCCTGAAGAACACAGCCCACCAGTTTCTCTGGAGCTGTGTGAACGTACACCCACCTGCATTCCAAAGATGCAGGCAATCCGGATCGCACACCGGATGCCTTCCAAACACAGCGAGGCCACCTCGGTGTCGTCACAGTTCTGCAGTCCGATGCTGTAGGCTGCCAACAGTGGAGTCCACACCAGCTACCAAGGGAGGGAGGGTTGGAAAACGTCTGGAATCTCAGTGTGGAAGGGCACTTAGACGCCACACTGTTAGTTATAAGCACAGCCAGGGTGTCAATTCACGGCTCTTCTGATTCATTCGCAATAGGAAATACAAATTCCTCCTAAACCAGGGTCCAAGCCACCACTGCAGCCTGCCGTTTACTAAACGCACAGTCCTAAGGAGGGCTGGCATGCGCGTGGCTACCGGGCCACCGCCGCGTCTACTGTGCTCGTGGCAGGCATCACGAGTCAGCCTGCCGTTTACTAAACGCACAGTCCTAAGGAGGGCTGGCATGCGCGTGGCTACCGGGCCACCGCCGCGTCTACTGTGCTCATGGCAGGCATCACGAGTCCATCAGAGACCCCACTCCCTGCTTAGTCTCATCGGGGCTGGAGAATCCTTTCCACGGTGCACAGGCACCTACTGCCAATCAGAGGTTGGCATGCAAAGTGAAATCTATAAGCAACTTAGGTTCTATCAACTTAGCTTATTGAAAGCTTCCTAATTCAGATTACTTAAGAGTTTACTTTTCCTCCAACTTTCTTGTGAATTCCCTGAAAATAAAAGTACACAAATATCTAGAAGTGATCAACAGGATATCAGCAGTTACTTTAAAAACTTAAGAGAAAACATGAGTGCTATATATTTAGAACATGTACCTTTTCTAGACATTTAAAAAACAGAGAACTTCGGATATTGTTTTTTTGGCTGCACCAACTGGCATGTGGGGGTCTTAGCTCCCCCACTGGGGACTGAACCTGTGCCCCCTGCAGTGGGAGCATGGAGCCTCAATCACTGGACCACCAGGGAAGTCCCAAGGACATGTCTTTTACTTCTACCTCATGTCTTCTTATAGGCTAACCCTGAGGCCACTGAGATGACACATCACAATAAAGCTGTCTCTTTTGCCTGAATAATTAATTCATTCAATCCCCCCAGCAGCCCTGCAGGACCCATTTCACAGATGATGAACAGAGAGAGGCTGAATAACCTGATCCCAGTTCCAGAGCAACAAAGTGGCAAAGGCAGGACTTAAACTAGATGCTCTGACTGTTGAGCCTGTTCTGATGCATCCCCAGAAACACCACGGGGCTTCCAGGAAGGACTCGCTTTAGTTACTAGTCAGAAAGAAACACCAGATGTGGCCTTTCCCCTCCCCAATCTCTTCACCATTATAAACTCGCTGGTGAGCTTCTGGCGGATCAACTCTAGAATCAGGTTCAGCCGTGTCTTAACTTCTCTGTATACTCACTTTGAACATTGGCCGGACATGGTCCAAGTGAGTGGCACTCGTAAACGGGGCTTTGGCATGGCTCACGGCTTCCATCAGAGCTTTGGCTGTTTTCGCCATTTGCTCCATTTCCAAGTTGTACAGTAGCCGTCGCTGCTTTTCACTAGCGACACCTACAAAGAAATGAGAGAGTAACAGCAGCTGATACTCACTGAGTGCTTGCTATGTGCCGGGCTCTGTTTCAAAAGATTTACAACAATTAACTCACAAATCCTCCTCATGAGGACCACTTCCTGAGTCTGTAACAAGTATTACTGCCATTTCACTGATGGGAAATGAGGCACAGAAACATTAAGTAACTTGTCCAGGGTCACAGAGCTAACAAGCAGTAGAGCTGGGACCTGAATTCAGACAGTGTGGCTACAGAGCCTGTGCTCTAAATCGGACGCTGCTGCCTCACCAATGAGACTGACAGCTTCGCAGGGGTCTTAAGTAGGAGAATTCTAATCAGGGTTGACGCAATCACCCCTGGTATTACAGCAAAGTTTTAAGAAACATTTTTTGGGAATAATTTAGCCCTCAGATTATTTTAAATTGCCTCTTGTAACTAATTACAAATCTAATAAGAAGTTAAGTGATGCCGTGAGAGTGTCAATGTAATCATAATAACTAATTTAATCACATTTCTTATTCAGATAGCTAGATATGCAAATTAAGTCTGTCACCAGGGAACTTAATCATGCATTCTGATACACCTGAACATTGGAACTGAGAAATAATTTGCCATTAGACCTTACTCTGCTTAGTAGATTTGGTGGCAATTGTGTGTTCTTTTGTTTCTTTCATCGCAATTTTCTTGCCTTCTATCTCTTCGTAGATGCTTGAGAGATACTCTTCAGGTAGATCTTTACTATCATTGATACCCCGGTTCATTTTAATATACTGCTCTTTTGTCATTTTATTTTTTACCTGAAATTTAAAAAAAATGAAGAATCCACTTAGGAGACACCCAGTGGCCCAAATAGTTATTTATTTAGCTACTGTAGTATTTAAGTCATTAAAATATGTTACCTGAGGGCTGTGCAAGTCTGTAGTTAGCATAATAATTGAATACGCCAGGACATACGCGGTGTCAGCACTAGCAAACAGAGTTTGCCTAGAAAACAAAAAAGATTTCAGACGTGAGAACACAGACAGAGACAAGGCTGGACGGCGGCAACAGGGCTCAGGGAGACACGCTTCGTGCAAAGCAGGCCGAGTGCTCCCCAGATGCGTCCATCGCCACTTAATGATAACTAATGACCCAGAGTCTAGAAAAACTTAGTTTAGAAAAAATAATAATAAATTAAATTTAAAAACAAACAAAAAAAGACCAGAAGAGATGTGAACCAAAGAAAAGAAACTCACTTTTTTATATGCTACAATGTTTCATATTACTAAAGCAACGCTGCTGCTGCTGCTGTTAAGTCGCTTCAGTCATGTCTGACTCTGTGCGACCCCACAGACAGAAGCCCACAAAGCTCCCCCGTCCCTGGGATTCTCCAGGCAAGAACACTGGAGTGGGCTGCCATTTCCTTCTCCAATGCAGGAAAGTGAAAAGTGAAAGTGAAGTCGCTCAGTCGTGCCCGACTCGTAGCGACCCCATGGACCGCAGCCCACCAGGCTCCTCCGTCCATGGGATTTTCCAGGCAGGAGTACTGGAGTGAGGTGCCACTGCCTTCTCTGAAGGAGTGGTACACCACGCTTTTTTTTTTTTTAAAGATCAGTCTCTCATTGATGGGATAATCTAGGCTGTCCTTCATCTAATCTCTCCCTAGAACAACTAAAATTTCGATGCATGACCTTTCAAACACCTGTTTGGACACATGGGTAATTATTTCCTTAGATGAAACTCTTAGAACATGGTTTAGTTAAAAAAAAAAGAAAAAGTACTGGAGTGGGGTGCCATTGCCTTCTCTTCTAGATCTTAATTCTCCCAAAAGCTAAAAAGAAATAGTTAATATGAGATGACAGAGAGGCTAATAATCACTACCATGGCAACCATGTTATGTTAGCATTTAGTTGTGTCTGACTCTTTGTGACCCCATGGACAGCCTGCCAGGCTCCTCTGTCCCTGGAATTTTTCAGGCAAGACTACTGGAGAGGGTAACCAATCCCTTCTCCATGGGATCTTCCCCACCCAGGGATTGAACCTGGGTCTCCTAAATGCAGGCAAATTCTTTACCATCTAAGCCATCAGGGAAGCCATAATACAATATGTAAATGTATCAAATGTTGTAGACATTAAATTTACACAATGCTATATGTTAAAAAAAAAAAAAAAAGAATAGGAGCTCTTGCATGAGATAATCCCTCAGCACAGTGCCTGCTGGTGCAGAGTGAACAGAAACCTTAGTGGCTGGGCACAGATTTAAAAAGATTAAATCGAACCCCCAACCACAGTAAGACTGATGCTCTGAGGACGGCAAAAACATGGTGGAAGAGACTTAAACACGGTGCTCACCCCTGGTTGCACTCTATGTATCTTGCAGCAAACTTCTCCATAAGCCGATCAATCTTCTGAGCTTCTCCAGGTAGGCGGAAACCTTCTAGAAATGTCCGCAGGGCTGAGACAAACTCCTTTTCATGGAAGTCGAGTTGGTCCACATAGGCATACATCACCTCCTTGTTGAACTTCATGCTTTCTCCCAGAAAATCACCTACTTGGGTCTGAAACATACATACTCACTCACAACTAAAAACTGTCAAATATGAACACCCAGTGAAAGACACTTTAGTCAAACAGGGGAGGAATAGTGTCCAAGCTCTCAATACCTAGGATGGGCTGGGCTGCTAGAAAAGCTGGGTCACTCCCTAAGCCTGGCCAACCGCCAAACCACCCCAGGTTCAGCTGGCCCTGCCATGAAGAAAGGCACTGAAAAATGGAGGAATGATAAGACACACTCAACAGGGAGTTGAGTTGCAGATGAGCACCCGAAAGAACAATTTCTGGCAGTCAAGGGACACTTAGCTCCTACAACGTCCCCCCAAATAAACCACCACCTGTCAGGAGGCTGGTTTATTCCCTGTAAAGAACTTCTTGCAACACTAGCCCAAGGGATAAACAGGACTACTGTAAACAAGAGTGCAGACAATGGCACTGCACTCAGGGGCTGGCCAGTCTCTAGGTGAAAGCCAGTAAGGTCTCAGAGCCACACAGAAGAACCCACAAGTATGTGCCCAGCTCCCCGTCTTACAGAATCCAGACGCTCCTCTTGGTGCAGGAATTGGGCAATGTCTTCCACCGATGTTCCCAGCATGCCCTGCTCCTGGAGATACTGGATCCCTCTCTTGGGTTTCTTGTTAAATCTGTTTCAAGAGACGGGACACAGGTTGCTGATTCCAAACTCCGGGGGATGAAAATAGCTGGCTTTTGAGGCAAATTACAGTAACACCATGAACAAGTCATCCCATATGAGCTCGGAAAGTCTTGTGTGTCCTGGTAGCTTTTCTCAATTCCACCTTTAATTTCTGACCTAGCTCTAACAGAATCTGCTGGTTGTCACCCAAAATCCATTTTCTTCTTCTCCAACACTAATAAGACCTAGTTGTTTAGCTGGGCACACAACTATCTGGGATAAAAAACACACTTCCCTGCCTCCCTTAGACAAAGTATGGCAATGTGATACAGTTGTGGCCAGTGAGAGATGAGAACTGGTGTGGGTCCTTCTAGGAAGAATCCTGAAACAAAGCTGACTTGGCTGAGGGGGGCAGGGGATATACGTCTTTTGCTTTTCCCCCTTCTTCCCCACAATACATGTGTGATGACCAGAGCTCCAGCAGTCATCTTAAACCATGAGGCAACGGTGAAAATGAAAATGGTATTCAGGGTGGTGAAGCAGAAGGTAAAAGCAGCCCGGGTTTCTGACATCCGTAGGAGCCACTGTAAGAGTCCTAGACTCGGTGCTCTGGGGTCTCCTTCAATGGCACTGGAGGAGTTACTTCTGTAATTCCTGTTAAAGGCAGGCAAATATAACCGCTATATAAATTCAACTTGTTATTCACCACGCCATGCACTGGGACTGAAAGAAGCACAGAGGCACAAACTGTGGCAAAAGCTGCAAAGAAAGGCTGTGCGGGGACAGAGGTGACCTTGGACCTGTCCAGAGAGTGTGGTTACTGGGGGCCTCTTTGAGGAAGAGATGCTTTGTCAAGCCTGAAGGTTGAAAAAGACCCAAGAATATTCCAAGCAGATGGTGCAATGGTGCTAAATGCTTGAGATGTTCAAGGGACTGAAACCCATATAAGATCCAGGAGTACTGGAAGAGATCAGAGAGGGAGGCTGGAGGCTGGACAGGGCTGTGGGGAGGAAATGGGAAACCTGGAGTGAGTGCAGGCAGGGGAGTGCTAAGACTGATGTGAGTTTTTAAAAGATTCCTTTAGCTGCTGTGGGAGAATACACTGGGGGGATGCAAGGGATGGTGAGAATAGAAATAATCACACTGGGGGTTGGCTAAAAATTTCGTTTGGGTTTTTCATCAGATGTTACAGAAAAATGCATGTGAACTTTTAGGCCAATCCAATAAATGAGTACTGTAACATCCATTTTTAAAATGAATTGAGTTTACAAAATTGACTAACCATTCAAAAGTTGGACAGCATGTGAGAATGTATGCATTTCTGTGTATAAAAGATGAAAGAAACCATGTTTACTCATGATTCTATAATGATGATGTGATTATATGGGAGAAGGCCCTTATTTTTCAGCCGTGTAGAGCTTAAGTAATGTGACGGCTACAAATTCCTTTCAAATGGTTCAGAAAAAAAAAAAGTAGATAACACGAATATGGCAAAAATTAAGTTTTTTGTATGCTGAAGTACAATAGTTACCAATGGCAAGTTCCTCTAGGTAGTAATTTTATGAGTGATTTTAACATTCTTGCTTTATACTTTTCTGCATTTTCTAAACTGGTTAAATTTTTTAAATTAGGAAGAAAGGAAAAAAAGACCAGGCATCAACCAAACAAAGCTATTAGATTTCTCTCTCACACACTCACACGCACACTCAGCGCGACTTGATCGGGCCTGACCATAAGCGCCAGCCCCAGTCGTCTGTAACGGGCGTTTCATCTTCAGGAGTCAAAGCCAGGTTCCCAAGAGACTCAGCCAGCGCAACAGCCACACTCACAGCTCGATGCCGTGCTCAATCATCTCCTTCTGTTGCTTGATGACCTCAAACTGCTCTGGATCGTCCTGGACGGTTGTCTGAGTCCCCGAGGACACCGTGGACTCCATGGACGTCACGCTGCTCCGCCTCGCCAGGTCCCCCATCTCCTGGTCCACGGGCCGCTCCTGACCTGCGGCGACGTAAAAGCAAAGGCAACCAAGTGAGCAGATGGGACGCAGGCGCGGCTGAGCTGAGGTCTGGCTGTGCTGTTCCCTTTCCCAGGCCTGTAACAATAAGCTTTGTACTGTAAGGTTCATGAAAACCTCGATACCGCGGTTACTTTACTTAACAACTTGCTTGTGGAAAATAAGCTAATGCTAAAATTCACATGAAAGAATAAAAGTGCAAAAATGCACAAGACACAGAGCCTGTCCTCTCAGGCAATGGAACTCACTGTAGAATTCTAGGCATCTGAAAAGCATGGGATTGGTGGAGGAACAGACAAATCAATAGAACAGAAAATTCAGAAACAGTTATGCACACAGGGAGATGTGCTACACCATCAAGGTGGTACTTCAAATCAGTGAGGGGAAAAAAGACTACTAAAAAAAGTTGTAATAAATGGTTTTCTGGAAAAATGAAGTTATAGCACAATTCACACTATCTCCACCCAACCCCCACCCAAGTTTCAGATGGATTAAAAAGCAGAACCTTTAAAACACTTCAGGTATTTCCCAAACTAAAGTATTTTGCTAATTCTAAGACAACTATGGGCAACCCACTCCAGTACTCTTGCCTGGAAAATCCCATGGACGGAGGAGCCTGGTAGGCTGAAGTCCATGGGGTCGCTAAGAGTCGGACATGACTGAGCGACTTCACTTTACTTTTCACTTTCATGCATTGGAGAAGGAAATGGCAACCCACTCCAGTGTTCTTGCCTGAAGAATCTCAGGGACAGGGGAGCCTGATGGGCTGCCGTCTATGGGGTCGCACAGAGTTGGACACGACTGAAGCGACTTAGCAGCAACTTAGCAAGACAACTGCATCAGGATAGCTTTTTCCAAAAGTGTGGGCAGCCTATTGTGAGTGGCAGATGGTGGCGGGTGGGAAGTGTGTGTGTGTGCACTGGGGGGTCTCTCACCCAGGCTGGTCTGATGATTGGGATTCACATACAGGTCTTTGCTCCACTCCACCATGCACTTGAGGATGGACACGAGGCACTCCAGGCCTTTCTTCCTGAGACTGAGCTCCTAAAGGACAAAGGTGACAAGTACAGAGACTCAACTAAGTGCAGATGTCTGGAGGGCTCTGGGAGTCCTGTGACAATACAAGATAATCACTGACGTTTAGAGTTACTGACCCAAGAAGAGGGAACCCGTGACGTAAACATTGAGGGCTCACTGCAAAAACCATGATCGTCTTTAAAGGTGTTCATTACAAACTCCCTATCTGCAAAAATATGGGATGTGTACTTTCCTAAAGTGAAGAGTATTATTTGGATTTTTAAAGTGAAATTCTCATTCATTGCTTATATAAATTAACAAAACAAAAAACAACCAACCAAACATTTAAAACACATTTTTTTTTTTTTTTAAAAAAGGGAGAGTCTTAACTAGTGACCCTGAAAAAAGAGAAAAGAATCTTATGCAGCAGATAAATGACCGTGGACACCATCATCCCCTGAACACGCACAAAAGCATTCCATCTTGAGGCTTACTCTGCAGGTAAATACTTTTTTTTTTTTTAAGTAGCACTTCTCAGGACCTCCCTGGTGGGCCAGTGGCTAAGACTCCATGCTCCCAGTGCAGGGGACCTGGGTTCAATCCCTGGTCAGGGAACTAGATCCCACATGCCACAACTGAAGAGTTTGCATGCTACAAGTAAAGACCTGGTACAAATAGATAAATAAATATTAAAAAAAAAAAAAAAAGGTAGCACTTCTCAACTAAAAAGCTGAATGTGAGTGTGAGTTGCAGATCATCTTTTAAAAACTGCAAACATTTTAGACTCAAAATAGCATCTAAGATGGTCTGGCTCTCCCTGGGCAATCTAATGACAACTTTAGATCTTTGTTGAAGAAAAATGCCCCCATACACCAAAACTCTACGTGTAATTACAGGTGGCTCACAGACCTTGCAACCAATTTCTTCAGAGACCTCAGGTTAAGAACCCTATCATCTTTGTAGGGAGGGAACCTAGTAAGAAGCAATCTCCTTTGCCTTTTACTCTAGCCTGGCATGCTGTGTTCACACGATCTATGGAAAGGTTACAGAGTGAACACGTTTCCTACAGGTCTCAGGTCAAGTGTCACTTTCTGAGGGAGATGACCCTGATGGCCCCACCCTCACCTCCAACACCCCTTCTCTAGCGTCCCTGCTTTCTTCTCCCTGCAGCTTGCTTCTTCACTGCCTGCTTTTAAGTGTCAGGACCACAGCAACTGTGCACCTGGATGTGCCTGTCTGTGTTCTGTTCACTGCTGTGTCCCCAGCACCAAGGACAGTGCCTGGCACACGGTGGCTCGACAAACGTTTACTGAAATGAACAAACTGTAAACATAAACGTTAGTGGTTTTACCTGCAGAGGTGTCATTCCCAGCTCGTGTCCACTTCTTCCCTGAGCGATTTTCGATAAATCGTTTACGAGGCGCTCAAAAATGTTAGCAGCATTTAAATCACAGTCGTAGTTGACGTAAATGTCTACAACGCACTGGGCATCTTGGAAAATAACACACGGATGTTAGAAATTCTGATTGAACACGGAGAACAGCTATGTTTCCTTATTAAACGAGATTCCTTGGTCAAATAAAAAGTTTTCCCAGTGAATTAGTAACTCAGGCTGGACACGCCTCACTCAGGAAGTGTGTGACGGAAGGACTAGAAATGCAGGAGGCTCTCCTCCTAGGCCTGCCCTGGCACTCACTGAAATCTCAGGCTGCTCACTCAAACTCTCACAGCTTACTTTCCTCGTCAAAAACGGAGAACAACTGCCTCGTCCAACTCTTAAAGCCGTGTAACTTTGATGAGGTTACTGTGATGACAAATAGATGCTCAGTTTATTGTCACACAATTGGGTGGTGTAAAGGGAAATGCAAATATACTTTAGCACCCAATCAGGAGTTAGGACACTCATACCTGGGACTCTCTGACTTATAAACCACGCTCAGCTTGTAGATACAGTGACAAGTGTCCCAGTTTTTCAGGATTAGGAGGTTTCCCAGGACATGAGATTCGCCATGCTACAGTCAGGAAGTCTGGGCAAAACAGTCTGGTCATTAGGTGAGCAGCAGCCTTTAAGGGAATGATTTCCTCAGCGCTTCATTACAACGTTAAAAGGAGGGGGTCAAGGTCTTCATCTGGACTGTGGAGAATGAAAGCCTCAGAAGTGTTTCTGGGTAAGTCAAAAGGATGAGCCCCACTCTGGGAGAAAGTACCTGCGCAGATCCTTGTCAGGGTCTGAATGACCATCCACCTGTGCTCGAAAGAGCTTGTTGATGTTTCTAAAATGTTCAGGAAAATCTCTTTGAAAAAGACCTATATGACAAGAAGAAGATAAAGGAGGACAGCAATTAATAGCTTAAATTAGGGCTCAAAACCCCTGAAGCCTTTACGAGCAGGCAGAGTCTATGAGTAAAGCAGGGAGGGAGGCCGGGTGTGTGTGTGTGTGTGTGTGTCTGTGTGTTTAGGTGGCTGCTGTGTGTGTGTGTGCAGGTGGCTGCCCAGCACAGGAGCCTGGGTGTGTGTGGGAGAGTGAGGAGGGCAGGACCACAGTGAATACAGCCCCATCAGAGTGCACAGTTGCTCCAGAGAAAAAGCCAAGAATTGCCACATGGAAAGGCAGAATTGGAGTTGTGGGGTTTTGAGAGGAAATCAGAAATATGGATTTACATGGAAAATGGCATTTCCCAATTTTTAAAAAAATGTGTATTTCTTTGGCTACTTCAGGTCTTACTTAGTTGTGGCACTTGGGATCTTTCGTTGCAGCATTCGAACTCCTAGTTACGGCACATGGGATCTAGTTCCCTGACCAGGGATGGGACCCAGGCTCCGTGCATTGGAAGCTCGGAGTCTTAGCCACTGAATCACCAGGGAAGTCCCTGACTTCTCAGTCTGGATACTAATTCAAGTTATTTCAAACAATTTATAGGCTAAACAAATGTCTGGGGGACTGAGCCCAACAAAAGACTACACAATTTAAACCTTTGGTTAAAATGAAAGGTATACAAGATTTGGGGCTTCCCAGGTGGTGTAATGGTAAAGAATCTGCCTGTCAATGCAAGAAATGTGGGTTTGATCCCTGGGTTGGGCAGTTCCCCTGGAGAAGGAAAATGGCAGCCCACTCCAGTATTCTTGCCTGGAAAATTCCATGGACAAATGAGCCTGGAGGGCTACAGTCCATGGGGTCATGAAGAGTCAGACATGACTGAGTAAAGCACACATATACAAGATTTGGGGGCAGTAACTTTTTATGAAAAGGAATTCTCTTGCTCAAAAAGTTCTTTGGGGTGCCAGCAAGTAGACTGTGTAACTCCCACCAGTATTTAACACATCATATAAAAGCGTCATCAAACTTCAAAAAAAAAACCCCAAAACAGTCAGTTGGAGTCCATACCTCTATTTGCATCTTCAGATGCATTTTAAAGTTTGAAAGAAGAGTGAGAAAAATAGCGAGAGAGAGCTCAAAGACATCAGGCACTGAGGAGACGCCGTTCTTGGACAACGCCACGCAGAGGTACTGCTTGATCGCGGTGATGAACATCTCATGAGTCCTGAAGACCGGGCCGGCGTTCTGCAACACGGACAGGAGGAGCTGCAGGGAGACCACCTTGGAACGCAGCTCGTGGGACCTGGCAGAGGAGACAGAGAACAAGGGCAGCGCTGAGAGGTAACGTTTCAGAAAGGATGTTTCTTAAGAAGGTCTCACTCCTCTATCAGTGAGAGGATTTTCTGAGAAGCCGGGGACTCAAGAATCAGCAACAGCACCTAAAATGTCAAGAGAGGGAGGGCAGCTGGCATGAGGCGGGTTCTCAGAACCCGCAGGCCCTGGGAGAACGAGAGCTGCCAACCGTTGTTTCTCTCTCCCACTCATAAAGCAGAAAATACAGCAGGAGCAAAATAAGTGCAAACCGATTCTGGAAAGCTGGTTCTGCAACTAATCTAACAGAACCAATTACTTCACATCCATCATGTGAGACTAAACTGTCTGTCCTGCTCTATGTTTAGAGACAACGAGAACAGGGCTCTTCATCTACCTGCCTCAGGCTCCCATCCCTGCCCACAGGGATGGAAAGAAAGGGAAACCTTCATGAGTCTTTTCCCTAATGGTCATCATATTCTCAACAGAAGAGGACTGTAATTAGCAACCAGTAATAATGACAATAACAGTGACTATAAACTATCGTGAACTACTAGGCCCTGTGCTCGGGATGTCAATTCTACCATTTTAGGTAAATGATCCTGTGAGTTAATGTTCCATATTCCCATTTTCCAGATGAGGTTCAGTAGCTCCTATGGGCATGCAGTTGGCCTCATGTGAGCCAGCAGCTCCCCGTGGCTCCAAAACTTGTGCTTTGACAGCCCACAGCACCACCTTCTTGTGGAATATCCTTCCCTCTAAAGGTCTGCCCTCTCTGGGTTGAATCTGGGGCATAAATCTGTACCCACGAAAACAGAAGTTTCCATTCAAGGCAAGAAACTGAGGTTCTCTATGCATCCAGGTGGGGGACTCTCACCTTCAGATGATTAAATTCATCAGTCAGGAGAAAGAGGGTGAATATTCAACTGAATGATTGTTTTTTAGTATATAGACCAAGGAAAGCAAAATTGGGCCCAATAATCTTGGTTCGTGGGCACATAATCTGTGATGAGAGGACTGTGGGACCTTCATGAGCCTGAAATCATTGTAAAACAGTCCTGTAAACCCCTGCATTTACACCAACCAGGGGACAAGGCAGTGGGGTTTCTTGGAGCCCTAAGATCCTCCTGGATCATTAGGATTACAGACGGCCAAGAACTGCTGTCAGCTCACTTTGGATCTGGGGGGCCTTCGCCAAGGGGTTTCATGGACAGCTTGCACAGGGAGCGAAACACCAGGAAGGCATCCTTCTGCAGAATGTGGGAGAACCTGGCGGCCACTGGATGTCCTTGAGCATCCGACTCCTAAGATCAGAACAAAGATGAGAAAAATCAAAGGGTCCAAACAAAAGGATGCTTCTTTTCAAAAATAAGAAATGTAATTATCTCATGAAAATGTAAAATTATTTACTCATTGGGGGGATGAAGGATGTGGGGAGGAAACAATACGTCACAACAGGAGCTTCTGGGGGACTTGTCACAGCAATTCTAAAACTTCCTTCCAAGTCCTTCAAAAAGCGGGTGTGAGTGGTTTAAAATGATAAACGAGCAAAGGGTAATCATAAAAAACCCAAAATGAATATAGATCATTATATTAGTTTGGGTAAAAAAGATATTTCTAAGAACACTGGTGGGTTTCGCAGGTGACTCAGTAATAAACAATCTACCTGCCAGTGCAGGAGATGTGGATTCCATCCTTGGGTCAGGAAGATCCCCTGGAGAAGGAAATGGCAATCCACTCCAGTATTCTTGTCTGGGAAATCCCAGGGACAGAGGAGCCTGGCGGGCTACAGTCCATGGGGTCACAAAAGAATAAGATCTATCTACAAGGATGTTCCCTGTAGAACTGTCTCCTGTGATTAAACTGAAATACTCCAAAAACCTAATAGGGAACCGGTTAAATAGATTATGGTAATCCATGATAGAATTTCACATGGCCATTAAAAAATTAGTACTACTGATGTGAAAAGATGTCCATAAAAGTGTTGAGGGAACAAAGCAAGTTGCAGTCTAATATGTGACACAGATACCGTGTGTGAATTTATACACATCCCTATGTACATGCAGTCATTAAAAAAAATTGTTTTATTGGAGCATAGTTGCTTTACAAGGTTGTGTGAGCGTCTACTGTCCAGCAAAGTGAATCAGCTATACGTGTACATACATCCCCTCTTTCTTGGATTTCCTCCCCATTTAGGTCACCACAGAGCACTGCGCTATGCAGCAGGTTCTCATTGTTGTCTAATTTTATACATATATCAATAGTGTATATACATCAATCCCAATCTCCCAGATCATCCCCCGACCAGTGCCTTCTTAATGGGGATGACAGAACCCCAAGGGGACTGCTATAGTCTGGATGTCTGTGAGACTCTTACTGAATTTATGTCGAAACCTAATCCCTAATGTGATGGAATTTGGAGATGGGGCCTTTGGCAGTGAGGTGGAGCCTTCACGGATGGGATTACTGCCCTTATTAAACAGGCCTCAGAGAGCTCCCCTGCCCCTTCTGCCAGGACAGAGTAAGAAGATGGCTGTCCACGAACCAGGAAACAAACAGGCTCTCACCAGACACTGAAACTGTTAATATCTTGACCTTGGACTTCCTAGCCTCCAGAACTGTGAGAAACACATTTCTATTGTTTATAAGGCACCCAGTATACAGTATTCTATTAATGCAGCTTAAACAGACTGAGACAGGGGCAACTGTCAGGGTGGGGTGGAGTAGGGAATAGTTGTAGAGAAAATCTTATTATTTTTATGCATAAAGTAGATAAACATACAGTACATAAACAGGTATCTAGTTTATCAATAACTAAAATTCCATGAAACAGGGTTATGAATAGGAAAATGAAATACATAAAAAGGCTCCTGTGTGTGTGTGTGTGTGTGTGTGTGTGTGTGATCATTTGAACAGTTGGGACACATGGGAAAAGGCAGAGACTGAGTGAGTTCAGGAGGCAAATTCAGATCATATTTCTTCCTGTTTTGAATGTTTATATATAGCATTTTCAATAGAACAACAAAGCTATCTAAAAAAATAATGTAGCAGACACACTTAAGGGTGCCTGAAAGGATGTTCATAATGTACCTTAAATTTAAAAAGCGGGTTACGAAACAGCATGCATATCATGTTATTACATTTAAGTGGTTTAAACATGGGAGGGAGAGAAAAATCTATGGTGTAAGTAAAACCTTAACAAATGTTATCTCTGGGTTACATTATGGATGACTTCTACTTCCTTATTTTTCTTTCTCTGTATTTCCCTTATTGTTTCTGTAATCAATGTATACCATTTTGAAAGAAAAGAAAAAGGGTAAGAAATGTTAAGTTTTTTTCAAGTTCTGAATAAATAGGGTTTAACAACATTACATACCACCAGCATTAACGAGCATGTTCCAAGAACACACAGAATATCAGGCCAGGATGGTGTGACTAAATAACTGAATAGGGCTTGCTGGTTTTCACTGGCTTCTTCTGACAGAAATAAAACTCTGCATCTTACAGAAAAAGTAAACATCGAAAGGAGTCTGCTGGGAAGATCACCAACGCACCAGATTATCTGCTGATGACAAGGACTGCCTGTCGTCCGCTATCCCGTTGGTCTGGGAGTTTTCATCAGCTGCAGGGGGGGCGGCACGTTCCTGGCACTCCAGTTCACTCAGGACCCTCTCGGGCTCCGTCAGCCCGTGCTTTTGTGCTGCTTCTTAAAATACAATGCGAAAGTCATCATCAAGTCAGTACTTACCCTAAAAGATGGCCTGATACCAAGAAGAAGTTTTGGGTTTAAGTTTTTGTGTGTGTGTGTGTGTGTGTACCATTTTTAAAGTCTTTATTGAATTCATTACAACATCTGTTTTATGTTTTGGTTTTCTGGCCATCAGGCATGTGGGAATTTAGCTCCCTGACCAGGGATTGAACCTGCACCTCCTGCATTAGGAGCACCTTGTCTTAACCAGAGAAGTCCCAGAAGTTATTCACATAATCTTCAAGTTACTACTTTTTCCCTTTCTGGCTTTATGTGTCTGTTACCCACAGCCTCACTCCCAGGTCACTTTATACTGTAGTCTGGGTCAATGGTACCTCCAGAAATGTGCAATATAGCAGCCCTGTCCACCCCTACCTACTTCTGAAGATAATTAGAAGCAGATAAACAGAAATGCACAGAAAGGGTTACTAATGTAGGGGTTAGAGAACAAGAGTCAAGAAAATGAAGAGAGGTTGACAGCTATGGTAGAAAACCTTAGTCACAGTAGGGGAAAAAAGGAGATCTGAGCTTCCTGGCAGCCATGTGGAAAAGGAAAAGACAAAGAATTAAATGGATTCCAGCATTTCATGAAAGAAAGCATATCTGATGACTAGCAGAACAGGTGACCTCTATGAGAAATTTACCATGTGGATTGTTATATTAATATATTTAAGGGACACCAAACAACTCAGTAGCACCATCTTCAAAAATGGTTTCTGAAGCATTTTCAGCAAATACTTATCAGGTGCCTACTATGGGCCAAGCTCTAGGCTAGGGGCTGGAGGATACAGCATGAGCAAGACAGACAAAGTTCACCATGTGAGGACTTCATATACTCATATATTGGCCCCAGGAAAGAAAAATCTAAAGGTATGAAATCAAATTACTTTATTTTTAAAGACACTTCTACAAAGAGTTAAACCAACAATAAAATCTATAGCTTGGGGGTACCTTAAATTAACAAAAGGACAGGGTTTTGAGCAGTGGGTCAAAAGGTCAAAGGTCAATACTCTTTGACCTTGATGCTCACTCATTAAGAGATACATTTTAAAAGTCAGGACCCAGTATACATGTGTGCACAAAGATAAATCATTGAAACATGTTTTATGGAACAATGCTTAACACTACTACATGCAAGACATTCAGTTTGTACCTATTTTTGTTTTATGTCTCCCATTTAAAAACACAGATTACGAACCACTAATTTATTGACTTCTCAACCCATTAATGGTTTACTGACCCCGAAGCTCAGTGTTCAGCACATAACCACTGACCTGAGAGTTGGAGTAAAAACAAAAGGAAAAATCATCTAACAGTCATTTTGAGCTATCCAAGGTTAATTCCACTGAAACTACACCAAAAACTGGGGTCGTTATGAATGAAGTCAAACAAAACTAACAGAGCTTCTCTGTGCATGTGACACCTGCTGACGTGGGGACTGTCCCCTGGACACATTGATGTCTAGCCCAGAAACTTCACCACCTCAGGGCCCCCCCGCCCACTCCTGGGGAAACCTGGCTCTACAGGGTGTGGACCTCTGCATCTCCAGTGGCACACCCAACTCTAACACTGTCAGACTGCGCATCCTGAACCCAACCTGAGGGAGAATGAAGCCCATCACGAGTCACAAGTGACTTCTTGGTTTCCCTGAGTGTGCAGCAGGTGGTGGCGGTGGTGCACTCTACCATTAACACACCTGGTGGGCACTCGTGTGAAGGAGCGAGGAGGAGGAGAGGCTGGGTGCTTGGTTCTCACCTTTAACTGCAGACGTGACCACATCTTCTAAGATCTCCTTCACCACCTCCTGGGCTCCATCTTCAGTCCCTACACACACACCAAATACACAAACGCAAATACATATATGTGGGCATTTCCAACGAGAATGAAGTAAGGTGGAGATTAAGTCAGCGTTCTCCAGTTACAGTCTGAAGCAAGAGTGCAAATAGGCCTTCTCCAAAGCCAAACCTGACCACGTCCCAGGAAATGTGGAAACTTGGGGGCAGCATCTGCTGTGACTCGGTTTTCCCCCAGTGGAACTCCAAGACTCCGCAGTCTTAGACACTCTTCCTTCCTGAGTCACAGCTGCCGGCCCAGGGCCCCCTTCACCACCCCTGGGCTGCAGGCAGCAGCTGGATATTATCCAGTTATGGTTTCTGACAGAACAAAAGGAGAAGCGTCATCTCGCCCCTTCACCTCGTGCACCCAGAGCCTTGGTAAACGGTGTGCCTCTGGCTGCTTCTTTTTCCCACAGTGTAAACCCAGACCTTAGCATGAGATTCCTCATGTGACAGCTGGGAACTTACTACATTCTAAATGGACTTATTCTGTACGATGGTACTGTTTAAGTGGAAAAGGCTCGCTACCAGTTGTTTTGGTAGAAAACTAGTTCTGGGAGAACCAATAAACAAGCACTCGACTAGACTTCTGGAAGTAAATAATAAGGGCCATCATGTTAAAGAAAACCAAAATAATCCTTTAAATTCTTCTTTAACAATGATTTTCCAATCAGGCCACGATTTTCTGCCTTTAGTCCTGGAGAAGCAACAGGGAAGTGTTTTCATTTCCATTGGGTACTTAACCCAAGTGAAAGAAAAATGCCGCCCCACACATCAGATCAGTAAACAAAGGATGCTGCAGCCTTCAAACCACTCCAGACACCCACTGCGGGAGGCCCTGAGGGAGCTCAGGATGGAGACAAAGGTCCTGGAGCCCTCAGCCGCCCCCTCCAGTGGGTGCACCCTGAGGGGACGCAGGATAGGAACACACAGGAGACTGGAGCCAGAGAGCCGAGATACACATCAAAGGAATGATCTCTGTGAGCCCAGACTCGCGCACCAGCCTGCACACTGGAAAGCGCTAAACTTACAGGACTGATAAATCTGGTTTTCAGTGCAGAAGACAGGAGTTAGAGCCTCCAGTCAGGGAGATCCCCGGAGAAGGAAATGGCAGTCTACTCCAGTATTCTTTCCTGGGCAATCCTGTGGACAGAGGAGCCTGGTAGGCTCTAGTCCACAGGGCTGCAAAAGAGTCGGATACAACTTGGCGAGTAAACAACAACAAATGCTCTCCTAAGAGGGCAAAGAAAACTTGAATGGAGGTTAGAAAAGCCCTCAGTCACGGGCAAAATCTTCTAAACCTGTTTCTTCATCTAAATAAGACGGTTCAGTCTAGATCAGTGTTACCTATGAAGAAGGAAACAGAACAGGCTCTATCTTGAAAGCAGGACTCCATCTTGGGCCGGACTGTGGACTTTGAGCTATATGCCCAGTATCTATGGAAACGACATACCAACTGGAAAACCAGGCCCCCAGAAGGAAGAGCCCCAGGGCTCTCCATCGCCTAACTGCTAAGTCACTTCAGTCGTGTCCAACTCTGTGCGACCCCATAGACGGCAGCCCACCAGGCTCCCCCGTCCCTGGGATTCTCCAGGCAAGAATACTGGAGTGGGTTGCCATTTCCTTTTCCAATGCATGAAAGTGAAAAGTGAAAGTGAAGTCGCTCAGTGGTGTCCGACCCTCAGCGACCCCATGGACTGCAGCCCTCCAGGCTCCTCCGTCCATGGGATTTTCCAGGCAAAAGTACTGGAGTGGGTTGCCATTGCCTTCTCCATTGCCTAAAAGAATACCCTAATTATCTGTGTAACCGAATAGAATCATACATTCTATTATGCCTATTGGGGTATGACCACAAGCCTATTGATAAGTGTCCACTGTTAACTACCTAGGCTTAAGGCATATGAATCATGGGTTAAGTATGATTGTATCTTTCTTTTTCCTTTGTTCAGACTAGTTTCAGAGAGCCTTATACACTTAGGGTATATAAAGTTTTCACAAATGCTGGTTGGGATCCTTGGCTAAGAGGAGACTCTGCCTTGGGCCCACCGATGTAATAAACTACACTTCACTATCTGCACTGTCCTCTCTGAGTGAGCTTGTTTCCTGGAACGCGGGGCTACAACACACACAACCTTCATCATTTTTGCTCTTTCATGCACCACTTATTATATTACATGTGTATATAAATATATCTAACAGTGATCTTTAACTCACTGTAAGCAATAATTAATATTCACACAACAAAGGCTTCAAACACTAATCACACTTTCTTAATGCATGTTAGAACAAATGTATAACTATTAAAATAAAAACCATTCACCTATGAGCCATGTAAAATCATCTCGTCTATCATGATTTGGTAAACACACGTCTAGGTATTTCTAAGTTCCTTTCTAGTTCCAACATTCTCTGATGCTATGATTTAACAGAATTGTGATGACAGGGTCTAATCTCTACTAAACATTCCAAAGCCCCCTGTACACTATCAACACCCAAGAATTAGCAGCCTGATGAATATGTTTCATCAGAGGAGCTGCAGGCTTGGTAGGCTGTTGGGCTGTTTTTCCCTTAATGAATGGGATGCAAGACAAAAAAAGCGAGCCAAGACATCTGTGAGCACACTGGTAACCGTGTACCTACAATATTCCGTATGAGCTGTACACGTGTGTAAACGCTTAAGCTAATGCTGGGAGTTAAAAAGCAAGAATCTTAAAAATAAAAGAAAATGGGAAGTGACTATTTTTGGGTACAGGGTTTCTTCTGGGTGTAATAAAAATGCTCTAAAACTGATTGTGGTGATTGATTGTTGCTCAACTGTGTCAACATACTCCAAAGAACTGAACTGTACATTTTAAACAGGTGAATTTATTGAACTGAAGTGAATTTCAATAAACCTGTATTTTAAAAAATTGACATGAACAGTTGGGTCTTTGGAGGGCTGTGAATGGACAAATGGGGTGAGGTCACCAGGGAACCCTGTTGGCCATGCCCTAAGGTTCACAGAAGCTAGCATGTTGTAGGCTCAAAGATCTCATTTTGTGAATGTATAGAGCACTCTGATCCATTTCTTGAACGGGCTGATAAGACTGACAGAGTATCAGTTTTGTCAACCTGGGATGAAAATCTGCCAAGGGGAGGAAGGTGCTCTGGTCTGCTGTGGAGCTGTCGTCCACACAGATTCCACTGGGAGGCACATTATCTCAGCAAGGCCCAGGAGGGTTCGCAGTGAAGTAGGACAGAGCATGTGGAGTGCCCAGGTAGCAAGGACCACGCCTGGCACAGTGACTGCCTTGGGGAGGTGGGGGGCCTCCCCGATGGCCAGTCCACGGGAGGGAACCAAGAGGAGAGCTGGACAGGTCATCTTGGTCACAGAGGCACTGGAGCCCCCGGGGGCCTCGGCAGCCTGGACTCTAGCCCAGGGCGCTGTGTCTGTCGGCCAGCACCTCTGCCATCTGCCTCTCAGGCTGCCCTTCCTCCCAGGTGCCTCATCCGGTTCTCCTGAAGGACGTGTTCTTTCTTTAGAGCCACATCTGGACAAGTGGAGGCCTGCCTGTTCCTCTTAAGGGCGATGGTGCACCTCCACTCTGATCTACCACTTGGAGGTTTGTGGTCTGATTCCTACAGGCACTCTGATGCCCACGATCTTGGGAGAAGCCTCACGGGGTGTATTACACCTTGTGGCAACAAAATTCACAGCAATATGCTAAGTGTAAAGCATTCTGTGTCAGAGCAGAATTTTAGGTTCCTGGGTTTCTGTAAAGCCATATTCTAGAAATCAAATCCCCCCCCACACTCCATTCATTCAGGAAAAAAGGTATTTCCTGACTATATGTCCTGGGCACCAAACCAGGTGTTGGGAATATTGTGGTGAACAGGGTGGCCAATGCCTTAGACCAGGAACAAGTGAACACAAACTCTTCGGTGATTTGAAGACTGCCATGAGGAAAATAAGAAAGGGTGATGGGACAGAGTGATGGGGAGCTTCAGAGAGGAGATCAGTTAGAAACGAAACCTGGACACAAAGGTGGGGTAAGGGACAGTAGGTGCCAAGGTACCAAGAGCAAGCACGGCATTTTCAAGAACCAGAACCACCACCTGCACATCCTGTAACAAACAAGGGGAAAGGAAGGCAAGGAAGGGTACAGGGAGGTGGGCGGAGGCAGGACACACAGGGCCTTGGACATCGTGGGGATGGTGCAGGCACAGACATCACTGTGAATGGGACAGGATGGGAAATTACCAGAGGGGTTTAAGCAGAGGGAGGTCCTGATCTAATCCATGCTTGTAAAAGACCATGTTGGCTGCTGAGTGGAAAATGGGCTGCAGTGGAAGCACTTTCATGCAGCTCAGGAAGCCCTGCTTTTCCATCTGCACAGTTACGGTCACTACAGTGTGTGTAAATATTAATATTTGTTGATTGGCCACAGTCTGGTTCCAGTAAAAACCTGCCTGCTCTTTGCTCTGAGAGTTAATAAGGCAAAGATGAAAACCGGTACAGAAGGTGGGTCAGGACTTCCTGAACACCTTCCGAGACACGTGACACTGGGCAGCCAACAGGGCGCATCCAAGACACGTGTGGTTCTCTGTGGCAACTTTTTCTTTGATCCTTGCCTTGGATGAACTGATACAGAACAACATTCCAGCAACAACACGTGGTCTCTTCCTACCCATGCCAAGCTCTGGTAAATTACAGATGAACAAAAACTGCTCAAGTATGGGCTCTGGTAGCCAACATACCACCAACAGACCTCACTGCCAATAACGGGGCAGAAGAAGAAGAGGCCAATTACGAAGGCAGATCAGATACTTCATTGTTGAACCATCAGCTACAGTGAAAAATTATTTGGCAGAAATCACTTGAGAATAAGGTACGTTCTTGAAAAATATATGAATTTAGAATTCTGTTTGCACAAATTGCACAGTGAAAGAGAGGTAAATATTAAAAAATAATCTTCTGTGACAACCCAATTCAAAACTTTCACACCTAATGTTTTATTTACTTCAAGACTATCATTGGGTGCGGAAGATCTTTCATTTAAAAAAGCAAGCACAGCCAAGTAGTAATGTACTTGGTCTCAGAAGAAGACAGAGCTGTCTGTGTGCCTATTTCTCTATGAACCCACCCACCCACCTTCTGGCTCCCTTCAGAGATGTCCATAAATAGTGACTAACTGCCCGTAAGTGGGCAGAGCACAGAGAGCCTGTGTATATGTGACAGATGATGTCCGTGTCCTCTTCTGGGAGATGAAACAGACATTAAATGCTCAACCACCCAAACGATTACCTCCTGGGACACAAGCACTCCAACGTGAACCCATGGCACTACAGTTGACACCAAACAGCAGTAGCTAGATAATATTCCAGGAACAACCCACCCCCGCCCCCTGCCCCGACCAAAAAAACAACCACAACAACCAAAACACTCATAACTGACAATGGGATCTGAGACACTTGGCCTCCTGGGTTATGTTTCGTAAGAGAAAATCAAAGGGGAAGTCAAGGGGGAGGCCCAGAAATAGAAGAGCCACTGGAGGTTTCCTGTCATGACACCAGACAGCTCCTTCACCGGCCCCTTGGATGCAAGACGGCCCGGTCAGTGGGGGACGGGGAGGCACCGGGGCCGTACCTGAGAGTGATGGGCCCCTCTCTCTGGGGGCGTGTCCGTTCTCTGTGATCACCGCGGAACCACTCCTGGCATGCTCGCCGTTGGTTAAATCTGCCTTTTCAGGAGTTGTTGGTTTGCTCTGTGCCTGGCTCTGCTTCAAACGATTGAACTTTGGGGACCCTGCTGCAGCTTGGATCACAGGGGACTGTGGTTTCGAATGGATTGGTTTTTCAAATTCTCTGGCCTCCTGCAGCTGAAAGGCAACGAAAAAGGGATTCAATCTAAATGGATCCACTGTTTTAATAAGGAACAGAAAAAAAGCCAGCCTGTTGCATAAAGAATATCCAAACAGAAGGATAGAATTTAAAAAAGGAAATAAATTTCTTCAACAAACTCACAGCAAATCTGGAATTCAAATTTCAAAACCCAACGAGATTCTCTCTCCGCTTTTTAAAGCAAGGACAAAAACAGAGTGCAGAGAATTCAGAGGAAGAAGGGATTAATTACAAGATGCTAAGACTCTTCACCAGGCACCGAGGCCACACAGGAAAGACTTCACAGCATGGGATGGTGTCCCACTCACAGCAGCTGCTAACTGCTACCACTCACCACTTGGTTTTCCATGCGGGTGAAAATGACGTTCAGCATCTGAGTGAGGGTAGCCTTGGCAGTGGTTTGATTGATGAGATTCTTGCTGGCCAAATAGATATTGTAACATGTCCTGACCGTCTGCAGAATGGTGCCCTCGTGAATTTCAATGTGTGGGGATGTGACCGCAGTGAGAAGAGCCTGGAACAAAAATCCAAAACCTTCATCTTCGGGAGTGCCCACTGCCCATCCTCTCAGAGCCCAGCTTTTCTACAAGGTTTGCCTTTGTTTTTATTTGGTTTGGTTTAAGAAGATGGCTCTGTGAACTAAACTGGATGATTAGTACCAAGAGCCAAGTACCTGCTGCTCCAAGTTCAAAAAAGTTTAAATACACTTATTAACTCCATAGAACCCAAGTTATGTGAAGTAACCGAGCTGTGTTGAAGTGTGTTCTCTACCAGCTTACTTTTTAAAAAGCCAAAAAAACCAGATACTTCTCTCAGGAGGGAAAACGCTCCAACCTGATCTCACATACGTCGATCACAAAATATACATGTTTTGATGGAGGTGCAGGGTGGGGTGGGGTGGGGAGATCAGCTTCCCAGTTCCCTGGTGGATTTTCAAGGGAGCTTTAAGTAGGGTGCAGTTAGCACAGAGCCATCCCTCACAAAGCTAACATGTCCAGGACTTAGGATCTGAAACGTTGACCACATCTATCCTGATTGGTTCTGACAAGCAGAGGGGACCATCCCACGCCAAACCATTCCTGGCAGCAGAAATGGAACAGGATGATGGGAAGGGAGAATAAAGGGACGGGGCAAACCGGTGATAAAAGTATCGACACAGGACCTGCTGAGAAATGGCAGTCCGGGAATCCAGAAATTCAAGGGGAGAGAGTAGAGGATTTCAAGTCAATGTAATTCACAAGCAATTTACGTGATTATTAGCGGAACTATTTACTTTGAAAACACACCTGTTTCTGCTCTTCTGTCTTGGTCCACGCTAATCAGTTCTGACACTTAACAAAAGATCTAAGTGATGCTTACATATTTTTGCTCTAGCTCAGTGCCCCCTGAGACAACTAACACATGGTAAATTAGAAATTCAAATTCCCAGAGGGGATGAGTTTTCTCATTTAAAATCCAGACTAGGCAGACAGAAATACCTTAATGATTTGTAACTGAACGCCTTCATCGGTCTGAGGGCCTTGAAAACAGTTGCAAATGGTTTCCACGATCCTGTCGATCAACCGCTTGCCGGGGGCGCCACTGTCGGGGGCGTTGCCAGTGATGTGCCCATAAGCGATGAGTTTCTAAACACAGAAAGCACAGACATGAGGAATTTCTGCCTGGCCAAGGCTGAAGCCATCCATAGCGGTTAAGAGGCAGGCGGCAGGCTTGGCCTTTAACTTCTGGTTCCTAGAGATCCCTCTGCTCCCCCTGGGTGCGGGGGGCATGGTCACCCCAAAAGCACAGCACCCAGCCTGACTCCTGATGGCAGAAAAGCCCATCACGCTGAGAGTGGCCGGGGGAAAAGGTATGTGCAGAATGGCCCCCAGTGCACAACCACTTCTGTGAAAGATGGAGGAGTTAGGGACCTCCCTGGTGGTCCGGGGCTAACACTCTTGGCTCCTAATGCAGCAGGGGGCCTGGGTTCGACCCCTGCTTGGGGAACTAGATCCCATACGCTGCAACTAAGACCTGGCACAGCCAAATAAATTTTTTAAAAAACAGGAGAAATTAAACTATATATAACAGAGACAGAAGTTGTTAGCAACTGCCTAGAGCTGGGGGATTCCGGGGAAACAGGGAGTGACTGCAAAAATAAGGCTTCTTTCCGAGGATAAAGATGGTCTCTAATTAGACTGTGGTGATGGCTGCACAACTCCGTCAACATTAAGTCAGGGAATTGTACACCTCAGACGGGTGAGCTACATGCATCTGAACTATATCTCAAGCTGTTAAAACCCCCACCCCCCTACCCCGCAAAAGGCAAGATGCATTAAAAACTAATGATAACAAGTTTTGCTCGAGCTCAGGGAGAACTAAGCAGCTGTGAGCAGGAGCAGGACTAAGACATACTGTGGCTCAGGCTTTCATTCTTTCTGAATGGTGACCCATGCCCATGCGTTTTTCATTCCAAAAATTAAAGTAAAAACCCTCACTGAATTCTGCACCAACGCTATCAAACTGTGTGTTACCCGTGCCACTGAAGAGACAAGAGGCTGTCCGGGCTGTGCCTTCGGGGTCAGGTGACAGATCACTTTGGACATGGGCCACCTCCCTCCTGACCTGGATTTCGTCAGGGACAATCTGAGAGCTGGAAGGGAACTCAAAGGTCAGGATGGTTTCAAAGCTGGGCTGATATTCAGAGTCCAAGAGGGAGCCTGTGACAGAAACAGACTCCTGGACCTCAACGCAGACATGCTCGACCAGGCTGGTTGGGTGGAGCCCAGGAAACAATGTTTTTCTCCAAGTCATCCAGGTTGTCCTGACGGCTAACCGAATAAAAAGAACCACTCATCTGCGATAGGGCCTCTGGGGTCCGTGAACTCTAAGGCACCCTCTGCTTCCAGCGACTTAGTAAAGACTCTGACAGATGCTGCTCTGTTCTTTATCCTTTTAGTTTCTGGCGTGTCACGTTCTTGATCTGCCTGCCCAGAGTGACACAGCTCCAGAGGCGATCACAGGGCCACGGCCCCTGAGACACACAGACACGCTCCCCGCCGAGGCCTCACGCCACTTCTCAATAGCTTTTCCTCATTATTAGCCTCAAAAGCACTGCTGTCCAACACACAGGAAGAAAAAGTGGTTGAGAGAGAGAGGCTGAGAGCAGAAATATGACACTGCTGGACCGAGCGAGCAGGAGAGAGGCCTGCACACAGTGGGGCTGCAGATCAAGCCCAGGGAGCTCCAGTCGGAGGCAGGGAGGCGCTCCAGTGTGGTTTTGGTTTTTATTTATTTCTGGCCCCGTTAGCCCAGTGGGATCTCATGTTCCCAACCAGGGAGCCAACCTGCACCCTGTGCTGTGGATTGCAGGGTTGTTAACCACTGGCTGCCAGGGAGGCCCCTCAAGTGTGTTTCTGAAGAACAAGTCCAGATGCCCATTGTCTCATCCCCTCTCATCACTGCTCCACAGGCTGGCTTCCCATGAGGGCAGCGCTGCAGCTGTTGTTAAGCTGCTAAGTCATATCTGACTCATTTGCGACCCCATGGACTGTAACCTGCCAGGCTTCTCTGTCGATGGGATTTCCCTGGCAAGAAAACTGGAGTGGGTTGCCATCTCCTTCTCCAGGGGATCTTCTTGATCCAGGGATTGCACCCATATCTGCTGTGTCTTCGGCACTAGCAGGTAGATGAGCCACCTGGGAAGTCTCAACAGCAGGAGGAGTAAATAAAATGGTAGCATACTATTTATCAGGAATGCCCTCTACTTGCATGGGGTGTTTTAACAGACATTAAAACCAATGTTGTAAAAAGCAAGCCATAGAAATATCTGTACAAGTATAAATGCTTTATGATATAATTTCCAGCTACTATGGCTGAGTTGAAGAGTTGGAATGGAGACTATATGACCTGCAAAAAGCCTAAATACTTAGCATGCAGTCCTCTACAGGAAAATGGTATCATAAATGGTATCATTTATGTTAAAAAAAAAAGAGAGAGAGAGAATTAAAACATCGAAACAGGCAATTGGGTCTGGGGCTAGTGGTCTAAGGGACTCCAGCCATATCTGTATAGTTCTAAAAGAAATTTCTAACAGAGAATGTAGCTATGTACAACTTATATTATTACACATCGATTTTAAAATGAGCATTAAAACATACAAAGTCTTTTAGAAATAAAAGCTAAAAGATAATGTTTGTGGTATGAACCAGGTAGCTTAAACCAGTGGTTTCCCACAGCTTTATGTAGAAAGAAAATATTAGAACTCTATTTCTATCTACTTTTTATCTTACTCTTTTAAAGGTCTACTTTTGTATGGTTTATAATACATGTAATGTGATAGCAGTAGCACATGTATATAATCTTATACTTGAAGAAATACTGTGACAGAATATTCTCAAAAATAATTTCTGTGGTTGGTCTATGCCCAGAAAAACTTGGAGATCACTCACTAGTTTAGACAAGACAGAACTAGTTCTCTCTCCCCCAGGTCCTGGCCTTAGGGTAGTGTGCAGAGACCAGGTGCTGAAGGAAAGGATCTTTATCACCTGGGAGAAGCGAGAGCAAGGGAAGGCTTCTCCCTGTGGGGAAAGGGAACGCTGAGCTCTGTACTTGTAGCAAACCAAACCCGAAGCATCTCTGCTACCCACTCAACTTTCCAGGCTGAAAAAGGGATGCCTTAAAACGTCCAGGGCACAATACAGATGCACCCATAGCTGGCCTCAACCCTGACCAAACCAACCTTTCCTCCTGGACACTGGCCCTCTACTTCCAAGGCAGAAGTCACCTCGCCCACGCCAGGAAAAGCCAGTTGAGCAGGCTGTGCAAGGACAAACCCCAAGAGGAAATCATTTTTTTCATTCAGTGTTCCAGGGAGCGCCTAGCCACTTTTTAATGTCATAAAAAGGACAACACATTTTGTATACTAAGCAAAGAAATCCTGGTGTACCTACTACATCACAGAGAACTTCCAATCTAAAAAAGAGAGCTAACCATATGCCAACATTAAGACAGGTTCTGTAACTCAAGTTGCTGAAGCCAAGCAGGACGTCAATGTTTCCACCAGAAATCATACTCACACGTACACTGTTTCAGAAAAAAGACCATTTCTAGGAAAACACAGCCTATTTATAATTAAAGAGGCCAGAAGTACAGGCTAATAGTGAAGAGTGGAGGTCAGCAGCCTGTTTCTGCAGAGGACCATCTGATAAACAGTCAGGCTTTGCAGGTCATGTGGTCTCTGTTCCAACTCTTCAACTCAGCTGTAGTAGATGGAAAGCAGCCAACGAAAGGGCCCGGCTGTTGTTATGCCCTGAACCAAATGCTTGTGTTTCCCCAACTGAAGTCCTAACCCTCCATGTGATGGTAGTAAGAGGGAGGGTCTTGTGGAGGTGATTACATCTGGATGAGGCCATGAGAGTGGGGTCCTCACGATGGGATTAATGCCCCATGAGAAGAGAACAGGAACTTCCCTGGTGGTCCAGAGGTTAAGAATTTGCCTTTCGATGCAGGGGACATAGGTCTGATCTGCGGTCGGGGTACTAAGATCCCACATGCTGTGCAGCAACTTAGCCTGCATGTCACAACTACTGAGCCCACACTCTGGAGCCTTGCGCCACCACCAGAGAGCCTGTGCGCTGCAACCAAAGACCCTACATGACACAACCAAGACCCTGCGTGCTGGAACTAAGACCCAGTGCAGCCCAATAAACATTAACAAGAAGAGGAGACCAGACTCCTGGCTTGCTCTGTCTGCCACCTGAGGACACAGTGACAACCTGGCCATCTACAAACCAGGAAGAGGGCTCACCAGGAACTCAACCAGCTGGCACCTTATCATGGACTCCCTAGCCTCCAGAAAACTATGGGAAATAAACATCTCTTGTCTGTATTATTCTGCTACATCAGTCTAAACAGATTAAGGCAGCTATGTTCCAATAAAACTTTATTCACCAAAGCAGGCTGCAGGCCAGATTTGCACAGACTGGTTCTAAATCGGGAAAGGAGTATGTCAAGGCTGTATATTGTCACCCTGCTTATTTAACTTATATGCAGAGTACATCATGAGAAACTCTGGGCTGGATGAAGCACAAGCTGGAATCAAGATTGCCGGGAGAAGTATCAATAACCTCAGAGAGGAGATGATACCACGCTTATGGCAGAAAGAGAAGAACTAAAGAGCCTCTTGATGAAAGTGAAAGAGGTGAGTGAAAAAGTAGGCTTAAAACTCAATATTCAGAAAACTGAGATCATGGCATCTGGTCCCATCACTTCATGGCAAATAGATGAGGAAACAGTGGAAACCGTGACAGACTTTATTTTTTGGGGCTCCAAACTCACTGCAGATGGTGACTGCAGCCATGAAATTAAAAGACGCTTACTCCTTGGAAGAAAAGCTATGGCCAACCTAGACAGCATACTAAAAAGCAGAGACATTACTTTGCCAACAAAGGTCCGTCTAGTCAAGGCTATGGTTTTTCCAGTAGCCATGTACTGATGTGAGACTGGACTATAAAGAAAGATGAGCCCCGAAGAACTGATGCTTTTGAACTGTGGTGTTGGAGAAGACTCTTGAGAGTCCCTTGGACTTCAAGGAGATCCAGCCAGTCCATCCTAAAGGAGATCAGTCCTGAGTATTCATTGGAAAGACTCATGCTGAAGCTGAAACTCCAATACTTTGGCCACCTGATGCAAAGAGCTGACTCACTGGAAAAGACCCTGATGCTGGGAAAGATTGAAGGCAGGAGAAGGGGACGACAGAGGATGAGATGGTTGGATGGCATCACCACCTCAATGGACATGAGTTTGAGTAAACTCCGCGAGTTGGTGATGGACAGGGAGGCCGGGCTGCTGCAGTCCATGGGGTTGCAAAGAGTCGGACACGACTGAGCAATTGAACTGATAAACTGATAGTTTAAGGACCCCTGATTAAAAACACAGGCTTGGAGTAAACAAGTCCTAGACACCCACCCAATCCCATCACCGCCTGCCCGGGGGAACTTGGCAGGGCTGGACACTTTATTCTCTAAGCCTCAGTTTCATTAGTTCAAAAATGAGGATGAGAGTAAGAAGCTCAGACAGTTGTTGGGAAGATTAAACACAATGTTGGGGGATAAAGCTCTTAGCACGGGGCCCAGCACAGGCTGAGTGCTGAAGACGTTAGCGGCTGTTTAGCACATCAATAATGGAGACTATCGGCACCAGCTTCCAAACTAAACCTTAACATGAGGACAAAACAATGAAAATTAAACTTAAGCCAAACTTTCCTCAGAAAATGTTCACAGCAACAAATATTTTAGGCTAGAAATAGGATTTGAGCCTGGCATTTGAAAATACTTGGCTGATGACACGCTTCACACAGTACAGAATTATATTGAATGAGAAATGGCTTTTCATTTGGAAGAGCTGTTTCTGTGAAGAAACTGTCATCAATTTTTAAGAATAGCTATAGCAAAGAAGAGAGATTAATAGAGTAAATATTAGACTAGAGATGCCAAAAGTGTGGCATGCCCACTGCCACTTGGCAGTCCTGGGTCTCAGCAGACAGAATCAATCAACTGTGGCACTTTCTCAAGAATCCAGATGAGGCTCCAGATAATTTTTCAACACAGCTTCTAAGCAATCACAATACAGAACCTATTCCCTATTCCTGTTCTAGAAAGTACTGGTAAACTGTGTATCTCTCCACTATATTTTGAAAAAATTTTCCTAGCTCTTTTAATTGCTGTAGGTTCCCACTGGGGTTAAAAAACAAATGTTTCGTGGGGAAACCAAAGCTTCAGGAGTAGACCTCAGGAAAAATTCAAGAATGCTGGACCAAAAATTAAGAAGCCCGAGCTGTAGTGCTGTTTCTGTCCCTCACTACCTGAACATTACCAGACAAGTCACCCTAGCTCCTGCATGGCTGCTTCTTCACCAGTGAAAAGGAATTTATAACAAGGCTACTTGTGGCCCTAAATACAGTCAATCTCATTCTTCATAGATTTGCACCTGTGAACGCTCCCATTTACTAAAATGTAAGTCCCAATCAATACTTGGTAGACTAATATGGTCATTTGTGGACACCCACAGTGAAGAGAAAAATTTCAATCACTTGATGGTCAAGTTCCCAACTGAGGTCAAACAAGGAGCTGCTCTGCCGTCTTGTTTCAGCTCTCATACCGTAAGCAGTGACTTTTCTGTGATCTATTTAGTGCCATGGTGTTCACATTCTTGTCCTTTTTGTTGGTTATTTCACCATTTAAAATGGCCTGTGTACACAGAGCTGAGTGCTATCTTAGTGTGGCTAAGAACAAGAAGGCAGGGATGTGCCCTAAAGAGAAAGGACGTGTAATCAGCTTTGTTCAGGCATGTATCACAGTGCTGCTGATCATGAGCTCAAGGTCAATGAATTAACAATGCAGGCTGCTGTAAATAAGGGATCTTTAAACAGAAAATGAGCTTCCCTGAGGGCTGAATGGTAAAGAATCCACCTGCCAATGCAGGAGACCCAAGAGACGCAGGTTCAATCCTTGGGTCAGGAAGATCCCCTGGAGGAGGAAATGGCAACCCACTCCAGTATTCCTGCCTGGGAAATTCCATGGACAGAGGAGCCTGGAGGGCCACAGTCCATGAGGTCACAAAGAGTGGAACATAACTGAACATGCAAGCATGCAAACAGAAACCCACAAAGAGTAAGGTTGTATGTTCATCAACTGATGAACAGGTGACTGGAGAGGCTTGCAGGAACCTAGTCCTGGAGTTCATCCAGGAACAACGCTTCAGGACTTGCTAATTCTGTCTTCTCTCCCTGACAGTAATATAAAGAATGTGGTGAAAAGCTCCTCTGTCCACCAACTCAGAGCATTCTGAGTACCAGGGTCATGAGCACAGCTCCTGTGACAGTGGTCCCCACCCTTTTTGGCAGCAGGGACCAGTTTCACAGAGGACAGTTCTTCCATGCACTGGGGCGCGGGGAGGGTGGTTTCAGAACGCTGCGCGCGCATTAAGTCTACTGTGCACTTTGCTTCTAGTCTCCTGTCGCTGCTGATCCGACAGGAGGGCCGGCCCGTGGCCTGGAGGCTGGGGGCTCCTGGTGTAAAGGACCACCCGCAGCCCGTGAGTACACCTTGCATGCCACCAAGCAGAAACGCAGTACCTGCAAGCAGTCGAGGGACGTGCTGACCACCCGGGGGGACCTGGACTGGCAAGCTAGCTCGAACGGAAGGAAGTACTTGTCAGCTTCTACGAAGTTTGCCTTTGGTGGCGCGGCAGCACCGAGCCTAAGAGAAAAGCAGGAGAGGGCCGGAGAGGGGAAACGAAAAAAAAAAAGCTTGCTTTTGCTTCTCTCCCCCACCACTTTAAGTTCCACTCCCACTTGCAATCGTTTAATTAAAAGTGCCTGCAAACCGCATCTGGGGGGCTAGACAGGGAGGAGTTTAAAGACACGCATTAGGGGAAAAACACACCAAGGCGCCACACGCAGAGAACAAGGTCTCTGATGACAAGCTGTCTCGTCAGCAGCCTGGCGCGGATCCCGGATGCCACGTCAGAGCTGCATTTCTGAAGGGGGGACTCTGGCCTCAATACTCTGAGGATGAGGGGCCACCCCGCAACAGCACACGCTGTCCTCCTGCCTGAGGAAGCATGACCTGCAAGAGCCAGGGCTCTGCCTCCTCTGTCAAGGGAAGGTGGTTGCTGGTGCTGAGTTGCTAAGTCGGGTCCAACTCTTGTGATCCCAAGGACTGTAGCCTTCCAGGCTTCTCTGTCCATGGGATTTTCCAGGCAGGAATACTGGAGTGGGTTGCCATGCCCTCCTCCAGGCAATCTTCTTGACCCAGGGATCAAACCTGCATCTCCTGCATTGGCAGGTGGATTCTTTACCGCTGAGCCACAGGAGAAGCCCCAGAGGAGAGGGTAAGGAAGGTCAAGTTAATGCTGGTGAGCCTTCCATGGGGGCTTCCCAGGGGGCTCAGTGGTAAAGAATCTGCCTGCAATGCAGGAGACTGGGGCTCAATCCTTGGGTTGGGAAGATCCCCTGGAGGAGGGAATGGCAACCCACTCCAGTATTCTTGCCTGGAGAATCCCATGGATGGAGGAGTCTGGTGGGCTACAGTCCTTGGAGTTGCAAAGAGTCGGATGCAACTTAGCACCCACATGCACACACCCTCTCCTCCAAATGCGCAGCTGTTAGCCAGTAGTCTGTTAACCTGGCATCAGTACAGACAGATACAGAGTCCTGCCGTGTGTCCAGCACTGTGCTGGGAGAGTGTGTGCCCCATCCTCCACCCGGGACCAGAAACAGGAGAAAACACGCAGAGGAAGGCGTTCCCGCGGACCCCGCCAGTTCCCATCACACTGCACGTCAGCAAGGAGAAGGTGCCCGGGCTCACCTCTGCTTCTCTATTTCTGCTTTAATTTCATCTGGTGGGGAAGAAAGAGAGGCATGTTAGGAGCAGGTAATGTGTATATAAAAGAAAACAAACAGAACAAAATACTGAAAGCTGTCTGAGTAGGGCGATGATGATCTTTCTATGGTAAGTGTATATACTTTTGCTTTAGCATTTACAAAAATTGTGGTAAATATGCTCACACAAAATTTACCACGTTAACTATTTTTAAGTGTACAGTTCAGCAGCATTAAGGACATTTCTACTGTGTATAATTATAATTTATATATATATAATTTTATAATATATACATAATTTTTATGAGTTAAAATTAATTTATGAACCTTTACCATGGAGGGTACATCAACTACATGGTTATAGTTATGGATATAGTGTCAACAATCAGCAATCACGATCTCAAAGAGAGAGTCTTATTTCTAGGAGGACACAATTTTGCGCCACTGAAACAAGAACATCCTATCTAAACACGCTGGTTTCCCCCACATCCACTTAGTCGAATGCATTCCTACGTGGTGTGCTTGGCAGGCTCATGGTATTATCAAAGCAGGCCAGTGAAGCTGTTCCACCTGAATTCCATGTATTCAGATAACCTCCAAAAGGCCAGCCTTCTTTATACAATCTCTTGTGAGCCAGTGGTCTAGACACTGCATTAGTTATCCTAGCAACCCTAGAACACAGTGCTGGGAGTAGCAAATTTCCTCTCCCTGGACAACTACATTCTAGACTGACTTTTAGGAAGTGAAAACCGAGTAACTGAACTTTACAAGAGGTGGCAATTTTAACCTTCGAGCCAATCTTTCAATGTCCTCTTTCTACACACATAAGAAAGCAGGAGAGAAACACCCGGATGACTAATATCAAACATCTTGCTCGGGACCATGAGGCCGTGACACACTGGGTCAGCTAAACAGAGCTCCGTGTGTGGTTCCTGCCCGTCTGGGACAGGAATCCATGAAGGAGCAGCTGTGGCCTCCTCTAGCTGAGGCCTCAGGCTGTGGGAGTGGCCAGCGAATCCAGCCCAGGAGGCAGGTGGCCAAGCTTTCAGCTTGCAGAAATCAACATGACACAGCCTGGTGAGGTGAAAGTTAAGAAATGGGTTGGCAGTTCTGGCATGGATATCTCTCTGCTGAATGACACCAGGTGGGTTATTAAACCTCCCTGAATCTTGATGTCCTACTCTAAAAAACATGTGCATGATAAAAAGCAGCTCCATATGCTCCAGAGACTGTAACAAGGCAGGTAGGTGTGGGTAACTTTTGAGAAACCCGAAGTGGTCATGGCTAAGGCGGTGTCAAGCATACACCGGTGGTCAATAAATATCAGCTCTCTTAAGACAGGAGTCAGTAATAGTGCAAAGTCTCTACTGCCATTGGTGAACTACAGAGAGCCAAGGGAAAGAAGACAATTAGGGGAACACAAATCACGGGAACGGCTGACATTCACAGGGGCATGGGCCCATCTGGTCCTCCTTACGCCTCTGGAAGACAAGAGGCTCATCTCCTAACCATGTGCAGGTGGGAATCTGGGCCCAGAGAGGTGAAGTCACCTGCCCACGGTCACAGCCAGGAAACGCCACTGCCGCACTCAGCCCGGCTGTCTGCTCCAGAGAAGGAGGGAGGGGGGAAGGAGAGGAGCAGATGGCGGGGCACACCTGCTCTGGTTTACTGCCCCGCGTTTTAATAGGCCCTGCTCTCTAACTGCCAACTGGGCAATTAGCAGCAATAAATAAGCAGCCTGGAAAGGAGGGAGACCTGAGCAGGGTGCGGCAGCTGCAGCTGCAAGGCCAGGCTGTCTTCCTGGGAAATGCTTTCTGGGCATCACTGTCCTGTACAAACCCCTCGGGTCATACCTCCTGGTTCACTGATGATCTTGGCACCAGCTCACCTTCTTCTGCTCTGCTCCCAGGCTAGGTCCAACAATGACCATGACCAACCTCAACGACGCCATCGCTGGTCAACTCTGCCAAGGTTCCACAACATCCCTTGGAACCTTCACCTCCCCTCATACATCCAATCTGCTACACCCCTACCCCCCACTATGCAAATCCACAAGGCCCTCCCCCTCCCCCCAAAGCCAGCCTGGAGGTGCTGGTCACACTCTGAATCTTGTCCCTGTCTGGAACTTCCAGCTCCTCCCTGTACCTGCCCAGCTCCTGTCCTTCCAGTTGACCTACTAACTGCCCCAAGTAGGACCCTTCTTTGGTCTGTCAGACCTGACTAGACCAACTTGTCAGCTTTCCTTTTCTTCATTTTTCCAGGACAGATCCCATTAGCAGGATTGTAATCTGTTGCTGTTATTGTTCAGTTGCTAGGTCGTGTCCTATGCTTTGTGACCCCATGGACTGCAGCATGCCAGGCTTTCCTGTCCTTCACTATCTCCTGGAGTTTGCTCACACTCATGTCCGTTGAGTTGGTGATGCCATCCAACCATCACATCCTGTCGCCCCCTTCTCCTCCTGCCTGCCATCTTTTCCAGCATCAGGGTCTTTTCCAATGAGTCAGATCTTTGCGTCAGGTGACCACAGTATTGGAGCTTTAGCATCAGTCCTTCCGATGAATATTCAGGGATGATTTCCTTTAGGATTGATTGGTTCCTCTCCTTGCCAAACAATAGGCTTAACTTGTTCTCTGACTTTTAGTGTTAACTTCTGGCCAAATACCAAGCTTGTATGACCATCCCCTTCTGACCAGTCTCCACACAATGACAGGCCTCTTGACAGCAGGGAAAGCCGGCAGGTCTCTAAAGGCCCTGACAACCAACCACAGCAGTACCTAGACACTGCTGGTTAAGCCCACCTTCTCTACCTCTCCACGAAGACTACTGCACATTGCATTCTCTCCTCAAATACCCTCTCTCTCCCTCTTCATGTCACCATTCCTCTTTACTCACAACCAGTGAAACAGCCGATTTCATGCAAAAATTAAAAGCCACAAGGAGACTCCTTCAACTTCCTGTTAGCCAATACATAAACTGTCCAGCCCGCACTCTCTCCTGCTGGAAAACAGTACGTGTCAAGTCCCTCCATCTTTGCAGTGTCCCGTCCCTGCTGCCTTCTGAGGAACTATTTAAATCTGACCACTTCTCACCACGGGGGACCACCCCCATTACGCCAAGCCAAGCTGTCACCATCTCCTGCCTGGACCGAGAGCCTCTTTCTTAACTGGTCTCATGCCTTCAACTCTCACTATTCCTCATGGCCCACAGCGTTCTCTACACAGCAGCCAGAGGGATTTCCTTAAAATATAAATCAGATTATATCTGCTCAAAATAGATTATCCATAACCATTATAAAGTAAATCTGATAACATCTGCTCCTTTGCGCAGAACTCCAATGGCTTCTCATCTCACACAGAGTAAAACTCATAGTCTTGATCTTGGCCTCCAAGCCTCTGAAAGATCTGGGCCCTTGTGATCCCCTCTGACCTCACCTCCCACCACCCGACCCCGGCTCACTCATGGCCAGTTCCTGTTCCAGGGCCTTCGCACCAGCTCCTCCTGCCTCCTGGAATGCCCTTCTGCCCCAGATAGCCACAGGCTCACTCATCGATTCCTTCAGACGACTGTTCAAATGTCACCTCTTCCCTCGTTACCTGAAACTGCCATCCAACCCCTCCTTGTGATTCTTCACTACCTTACCTGCCCTGTTTTTTCATTTTACACCAATTTTTCTAGTCTTTCACCATCTTATTTACCACTTGTGACATACTCTTGTTTCACTTATACTCCGACTTCCCCAGCAGAACATAAACTCTGTGACAACAGAGACTTTGGTCCGTTCTGGTCACTGCTGAATCCCCAGCATCTAGGAATTCCTAGGCATAGAGCAGGCGCTCAATATTGGTTGAATGAATAAACTGTCTTTCTTCTTAGTTAACCTCTCCCTCAACTGGCTCCCTCCCCAATGATGTTGAAACAAGCTCAAGTCTCTTCTGCTGCTAAGTCGCTTCAGTTGTGTCCAACTCTGTGCGACCCCAGAGATGGCAGCCCACCAGGCTCCCCCATCCCTGGGATTCTCCAGGCAAAAACACTGGAGTGGGTTGCCATTTCCTTCTCCAATGCATGAAAGTGAAAAGTGAAAGTGAAGTCGCTCAGTCGTGTCCGACTCCTAGTGACCCCATGGACTGCAGCCCTCCAGGATCCTCCGTCCATGGGATTTTCCAGGCAAGAGTACTGGAGTGGGGTGCCATTGCCTTCTCCAAGTCTCTTCTACCTTCAAACAAAGATAAAAATAAGGCCAAAAAACCCTCCATGATCCACATCTCCCTCTTCACAGCCCAGGCAAACCCTGGGAAAGAGTCGCGTCCGTTTCCTCACCTCCCGCACCTGCCCCGCCCATTCCAGTCTGGTTTTCACCTTCCCTGTGCCACCAGCGCAGCTCCAGGTGAGGTCCCCATGACTCGCAGGCTCAAAAGCTGATGGGCAGTTTTCCAGTTGCTGTGTGACTTGACCTCTCAGCAGCAATTGACCTTACTGACCTCCCCTCACAGAAATCTACTCGGAAAAAAAAAAAAAAAAAAGAAATCTACTCGATTTAAGGGCTTCTCTGGCGGCGCTGGTGGTAAAGAATCCGCCTGCAATGCAGGAGACATGGAGATGCAAGTTTGATCCCTGGGTTGTGAAGATCCCCTGGACAAGGAAATGGCAACCCCCTCCAGTATTCTTGCCGGGAAAACCCCACGGACAGAGGAGCCTGGCGGGCTGCAGTCCATGGGGTCATGAAGACACGCCTGAGTGAGCCTGAGCACACTGCACAGCTGGCCTCGTAAGCACATGTTCCCATCAGCCCTCTGCTTCCTGGCCCATCTCTCCTCCGTTTCCTTGGCACACTCAGCCTCCTTTGCCCAGCCAGGCGGGCAGGGCTCCTGGGGCCCAGGCTCTCCTGCCTTTCCTTCTCTGCAACACTCAGCTCTTCCTCAGAGGCATCCGCAGCCTCGCCTGCCCCTTCAATTCCCGCCTGGGCTCGGATGACTCCCCAGTCCTCGTTTCCGGTGCAGGCCTGCCTCAGGAACATGAAGCTCGTACATTCATCCAATATCCAAGTCCCAACTCAGATCAAGCTCCTCCACCCACCTCTCTCCAGATGGTCTTCCACAACCATCTTAAGGAACTGCACCACCATCCATCCAGTTGGGTGAGTCACAAACTTAAGTCAGTCTTACTGATCCACATTCTGATGCTGTTATCCAACCCAACATCAGGTGTTCTTAGCTTTACCTTCTAAATCAGTGGGGAACACCTTCATTCTACTCTGCTTCTGTTGTCACTACTTTAAGTCTGGGCCACCAGCGTTTCCCCTCAGATGATAATAACTGCCTCCCTCGTGGTCCCTGGGCAACCTCTCCAGGTTTCCTTGAAGATGTTCTGAACATAACGGCTCAAGTGATCTTTCCAAAATACTAACCTCTTTATCAACTTCTGCCCTGTTTAGAACTCTGGGGTATTATTTCACTGCTATTGGTCTAAAAATCAGACTCCTCAGCACAACCTCCAGGGTCTTGTGTGCCGGGGCCCTGGACTGCCTCTCCTGCCTCACCTCCAAACCCTCTCCCCCTTCATCTGCCATGCCCAGTCACACAGTGGCCTCCTTTAGTTTCTTTTTTTTTTTAATTATTATTATTAAAACTTAAAAAAAAAAAAAAGAAACTCTTAAGGTAACTGTAGACTCACAGGCAGTTGTATCTTTTAGTTTTCCCAAACTGTCATATTCCTCTCTGCCACAGGGCCTTTGCCTATGCTGTTCTGCCCCTGCTGCCAAAGTGCCTCTCACTCTAACCTCTTTAATTTTTGTTTGTTTATCATTCCACTCTCAACTTCCTCAGGGAATCTTTCCTTCATACCTTGTCCACTTTGCCCATGGGATCAGGTTTTCTCCTTCACAGGACTTGTCACATTACTGGTATGACTCAGAAAACGTGATTATTTGAACAGACCCCTTCTTCCCCATTAACTCCAAGTTCCATGAGAACGGGGTCTTTGTTTTCTTTGTGTCCTGACAGCAGGTATGACACCCAAATAAATAAATACCTTCTAAATGAACGTCACCCTGGTTCAGTCAAAAGACAAAAGGACTGTATAGAGAACACACCGACCATTCCTGGGGAACGAGGACAATCTTAAGACGTCTAGGTCCTGGCATAAGAAGGCTGTTCTACAAATCTAGAAAACCTAATGAAATACCGAATAAAAAAGCCCAAAGACTCATTACAACCAAGAGAGTAATCCCAAAGAAGCTTCTTATAGAAAGACTCCAGGAATGAGCTAGTAAACATGTAAGTATTTTCTAAGGTAACCTTGCTGGAAAGAAAGTCAAGTATTTTCCTGGCAGGCCCCCTAGGCCTGGTGAAAATGGTAAGAATTAAACACAGTTCTGAGCTATTTATATGAGAGACTCTATGTACTTGCTGATTAAGTACACGGTTTCTAAGTTTGCGCGTTTCCATAAAGAATGATCTTACTGTTTTCCCCAGCACCGCTTACAGAGTCTCCCCTGAGATTTACAAGTACGGGGCAGAGCTCTAAACTCTTCCAACCACTTGCCTCGCTGGTGTTGAAATGTCAGAGACCAGCAAAGACGTCCATAAACCAACTAATAAGGGAGGCAGAGAAGAACAAGCCTTCAGTTCCTTCTCCTTTAAATACAAGCAACGCCAATGCCTCTGAACTTCAGTGGGTCATTTGTTAGGTGCCAGGTACGTTGTCAGTTACTTACTGTATTAGTTCATGTACCTTTTACAACAATCCTGTGACACAAGTATTATCACCTTTCTCATCCCAGGAAACCAAGGCTCCCAGAAGCTAAATTATCAGTTCAGGACTACAAGACTAATCAATATGCAAAGTTTCAAACACAGCTGCCAATGAATTTTCTGCCAATCCAATAAATAAATCCTTTTCAATAATCAAAATCCAATTTTTAGTGCTGCTTCTAGACAGAGGGCCTCCTCCTGTAAAATAATCATAAAGCTTTTCAACAAAAAGTAATGTCAATTAAAAAAGTCCTACTATTTCTCAAAATTTTTATAATCCACAGAACTCATAAACAAAATGTCTAATCAAAACACCAGACTTTGCTAACATTAAAGTTTTATTCTGTATTCCAACTGAAAGCCTTACTTTATGATAATTTAGGGATATTTTTTATATTTTTTAAATTTTGCACTTATATTTCTTCTAAGGGTGAGAACAGTTATTTTGAACACATCAAAGTTAGAGGAACAATAGCGTACAGGGAAAAAAGCAACTTATCATGTTATATGGTCATGTGAATGCTGAATGTTTTTGTATATTAATACGCAACTAAAATTTATGACCCCCTGTAGAAGGAAATGTGTTTTCCCAGGTGGTGCTAGTGGCAAAGAATCTGTCTGCCAATGCAGGAGACGTTAAGAGATGCAGGTTTGATCCCTAGGTCAGGAAGATCCCCTGGAGAAGGAAATGGCAACCCACTCCAGTATTCTTGCCTGGGGAATCCCACGGACAGAGGAGCCTGGCGGGCTACAGTCCACAGGGTCGCAAAGAGTTGGACACAAATGAAATGACTTAGCATGCATGGAGAAGGAAATGGCAACCCACTCCAGTACTCTTGCCTGGGAAATCCCATGGACAGAGGAGCCTGGCTTTGATCCCCTGGCGGGGTCAGAAAGAGTCAGACATAATTTAGCAACTGAATGAATGAATGAAAATTTATGAATGTACTCCCTTAACTGGCTTCTTCCTAAAGGTATTTAAACAAGTTTGAGTTTTTCTATCTTTAAAAAAAAGAATAAACCAGAGCACTCCTATGATCTACACTTCCCTCCTCCTCTTCACAGCAAAGCCAATCTTTGGGAAAGGGTTGTGTGTTGCTCACCTCCCACTCACACCTCAGCCCACTCTGGTCTGGTTTTCACCCATATCATGCCACCAAAACAGCTCCAGCTAAGATCACCAATGATCCACATGTTTCTAAACCCTGTATATTAAACAGAGTTGCAAGTCTAAAACTGGACTTTATGATTTATATGTCAGCTGCATGTTGTACTTGTTGCCCACCTGGCTGGGCAGATGTGGGCAAGTTGCCCTTGAGCCTTGGTTTCCCTTTGCCTGCTTGTATTCAAAGATGGACATCAATTACATGTCACAACTCGAGAAGGAATAAGAGGGAGTTTACTGCTGATAAAGAGACAGAGATCATACATCAGAAAGATTTAATACCTCAAACGAAGCTTATGGGAAACCAGCTCTTTACTCTCATTTCTTTCTTCCTTTTAGTCCCGAAATTAAACCAAATATACATATGCAGTGAAAAGCTGCAGAGAAAAAGCTGTGATCTTTTTGATTACAGGCTTTCAAATACTACATCTCAAAATTCAATTCAACCGTACTCAAAAAATATGGTCTCTTTACTTACTGAAACATTACCAAACCATCACTGCATAGAAACTTCGCCTCAATATAATGACTGTTTAAGGCTCCACTGAGTAGCTCACACAGCACAAGCGCTTCCTTACGGAGAAGCAATGGTGGTGATGCTTACCGTGGGCTCTGGAGCCAGGCTGCCAGTGTTCACAGCCTGGCTCCACGGCTTTCTGGTTGAGTCAGTTGGCCGAGTTCTTTAGGCCTCAATAAGGACAATAATCATAAGAACTAAACTGCAGGTAGAGCACGTGGCACTGCGCCTAGACACAGAAATGCTTAGTACATGGCTGATGTCACATAGTTATTATATGTGATTTTTAAAAAGTCACTCACTTGACTGGGTAATAATGATGCATCAACGTTAGGTTCATCACTATAAAAACGTCCAACTCTGGTGAGAGATGTTGGTAATCGCATGTGTGTTGGGGGGAATACGGGAATTCCTTGTACCTCCTGTGCAATTTTGCTGTGAACCTAAACGGCTCCAAGATTAAAGTCACTGAATTTCATACAAAAAACATAGGTATGTTTAATAACAGTGGGCAGTTACAGAGCACTCAGCCCTCACATGGCACTTCGTGGGTATTAAATGATGAAATAAGACACTCTATCTCCTATACATGAAGAGTAATGTTAGAACAATTCAGTTCAAGTTTGGAGATTTCAGAATCTTCCCACACCATTTAAAAACGCTCAGATTATCTTGTCAAGTCTCGAAACTTTATAGTTTTTTTAAAATTTTATTTTTAATTGGAGGATAACTGCTTTATAATGTGTTGGTTTCTGCCGTACAATGTGAATCGCCCTTCAGGATACGTATATCTCCTATCCCGCCCCTTTAGGTAGTCACAGCATCAGGCTGAGCTCCCTGTTACACAGCAGCCTTCCACTAGCTTCTGTTTACATGTGCTAATGTATGTATTTCAATGCTCCTCTTTCACAATTCGTCCTACCATCTCCTTCCCCCACTGTGTCCACAAATCCATCCTCTACATCTCTAATCATGCCCTGCAAATAGGTTCATCAGTTCCATGTTTCTGGATTCTAGCATAGGGTTTAAAACCAGAAATATAAAAACATCATGGGAAAGAATAACTCTCAAGTAAGGCAGGTGTGAAAGGAAGGTTTAAAAATGTGATTATACGCTCCAACTGGAGGGGTGAAAGGTTTGCGATTATTATGAAAGTAAAGAGCAACAGCACCCCTGGGGTGATGAATACTCTCACAGGCTCTTCTGATTTCTCAATAAAGGTTGGAGGGCCACGATTTTCTAACTGGGCAGACCCTACCTATGCATTTGGCCTTTAGTGAGGACGAATGCTGTTCAGTTGCTAAGTCGTTATCCAACTCTTTGTGACCCCATGGACTCCAGCACACCAGGCTCCCCTGTCCTTTACTAACTCCTGGAGCTTGCTCAAACTCATGTCCATTGAGTCGGTGATGCCATCCAACCTTCTCATCCTCTATAGATCCCTTCTCCTCCTGCCCTCAATCTTTCTCAGCATCAGAGTCTTTTCCAATGAGTTGGCCCTTTGCATGAATCCCTGAGATTACTCCAAACCTATTCATCCTGATCATCACTGCTTTCACAAGGAACATCTCCTGTCTTCACTGAGCTAGGCAAGATAATACTCTCATAAACACAGCCTTTCAGTCATGTAATTACATTCTTGTTTATTGCATCTACAAACCAAATAGAGCAATAAGTCATTCCTGAATGAAGAACCAACCTAAGCTAAGAACACCAAGCCCCGTGCTTACAGTGTCTGTGGTTTGTCACAGCTTCAAATAACAAAAGTAAACAGCACAGCAAGCCTATACAGTGTACCTGCTGCATGACGAGGGTTGTGCACATGTCAATTAACTTCATCTTTATAACAGCCCCAACAGGAAGGTGTAACATCTGTCCAAGATCACAAAGATAGCAATTGGAAGGCAAGGGATTTGAAGCCAGTCCAGAGAACACACTCCAAACCCCTACACTACACAGCCCCTGCATCCCCCATTCCCTCCCCCCAATATACCACAACTCCTGGAAGGTCAGAGAAGCTGTTTCCAGGAACAGCTTCTATTGGTCAACATTTCAACTTTGAGTGGTCACTTACAGTTCCTCTTATCAAAATGATAGGTAATCTCTACATTACTCGCTGCCCTGCAATGCTTCTTGTGCACAGCAATATTTCAGCCACTTTTCGTGCGCATGCTCAGTTGTGTCCGACTCCTAGCAACGCCCTGGACTGCAGCCCACCAGGCTCCTCATCCATGGGATTCTCCAGGCAAGAACACTGGAGTGGGCTGCCATTTCCTGCTCCAGATGACCTTATCGACACAGGGATTGAACACGCATCTCCTGCACTGGTAGGTGAATTCTTTACTGCCGAGCCACCTGGGAAGCCCCCTTCAGCTATTTTTGCTGGACACAAAACTGGGCCTTGAGATGCAGAGTAAAGTATCATCAGATCCTTTGCTATATCTTTTTTCTGCAGTCCTTTATTACTTAACAACAATGACACACAAGTACTGTCTTAAAAAAAAAAAAAGATGATCAGTTTAACTCAACACTTTACACAGGTTACTTTATAATAACTACTCAATTTGATGATGAGCTACCATGACAATCAGCTATTCAGTTAACCTGTGTCAATTACTTCCTTTATAGGTTATTTTTTTCTTAAATAACATTATATGGGATATTTTATTTAACTCATCTATATTGTTTGACAAGAAAAATATTTTTAATGGAGAATTTATATGTTCAGAATAGGCTATTTCTTACAATTCACTACCAAAATACTGAATGTGTGTTCCACAATTCAGGTTGGAAAATCCTGGGGCTCTCAACAAAGATATGATCTAAAAATATCAAGAAACCTCCCAATGTTAAGGCTCTTTTATAACCCATGTGATGATTTTATAAGTAGGTTCCAACAAAGTGATATACGATTTGTTGAAATTTTGATGTTAAGTTTTCTGAAGGGTGAATGAAAACTTTGCCAAATAACGATTTTCAAACTTCTGCAACAATTCACTTAAAGTAACAATGAGAGGAAAGAATGCAGGCAGATTTCAAAGTGGAGCTGTAAATATCCGCTTTCGCCTAACTGCTTTGTAGGGTTTACCCTGCATTCCTGATAAAACAATATCCAACAGTTAGCCTTGGATTTCTGAATAAAAAAGCTTTACAAATCTAAATCTCAGTGAGTTCCTTCAATTGATCCTGAATTTCACAAGACTAGCATCTGTTCCCAGCAACAACCACCTTTGTTATCAATAGTTCTTGATCCTTGAGGGTGTCTCAGACCCATGAAAGCTAGGGCCTTCCAGAAAAATAAATGCAAAGCTCACAAACCCATTCCTAGGCTGCAAGAAAAGACTCCCAGAGTTCCTTGCACCAAATGAAGGGAGAAAGATGATGGTAACCTCAAACTTCAAAAGGTGACAGAAGAAAATCAAACTTTCCATTTACTCAGTCACTTGTTAGGAAAACAGGTCTTTTTACAGATTCCAAAGCAAAGGCATTGGGACGGCGAATTAACCCGAGAGCCAACTCGGGTCAAATGTACCGATCCTCACTCCCTCTTCTCCTGAAATTCCACATGGCGGATACTTCCTGACTTTCAGTACTTGGCTCAAATGTCCCCTCCTCAGAAAGGACTACTTTCTTGACCACGCTGTCTCAGGCCCTCTTTATTACATTTTGCTCGTTTACAAAAAATTTTACAAAAGTAATTACAAAAAAATTTACTAGTACAGAAGTATGTATTAGTATTCAAAAATGTCTCATTAATCTTGAAATTTACTTATTTTGTCTCCTCTCTTAGACTATAAGCTCTGTAAGGGCAAATACCTTGTCTGACTTCTTCCCCACTGTATCCTCAGTGCCTGGTACACGGTGGGCACTTGATAAATAAATATTTGCTGAATGACCGAAAACTAAAAGACAGAATGTTGATAATGGAATCAACTACTAAGGTTTTAACTAGGGATGAATAAGACTTCTCCCTGTCGCTCAGTCATCTGTGGGTCCATTCAAATCAGTATGATCTACCGTGTGCCAGTCACTGTTGGGGACCCTGCGGTGAATAAGACAAGTATCTCTGCCCTCACAGACCCTCTGTTTGAGAACGAGTAGATCTCGTGCACACTGCAGTATCTGGGAGGTGCAGGATAACCCTCTCTATAGTCCCTCCTGGAAGGAGTTATGGGAGATCCCAAATGAAAGAAAAACAGTCACCACTTGGGCACTTACAAAGCAGGCCTCAGTTTTCCCTAAACCAGCTGGGCGGCTCTTCCCACCTGCCCATCTCACAAGGGACAACTCCAACCAGCAGAACCCACGTAAAGAAAAACTTAAAAGCAAGAGCTGCTGCTTCTGAGGGTGACGGGGGGACGAACCAGGAAATGGGACGGCAGGGAGTCGTGGCAAGAACCCAGGGCTGGGAGGCTGGACAGCCGGCCCTGACTGTCACCAACTTGCTGGGTGACCTTGGGCCAGTCCCGAGCTGCCAAGGTACCAGGTCCCCCCCGGGTATAATAAAGAGACCGGGCGGGTGGGCCTTGGGGTCGCGGGGGTAAAGTGGCGCCCAGGAGGCCGGGCTAAGGCCGGGTGGGGTAACGGCCGACATGGGGAGGCCGGCGCGGGGCCGGGCCGGGGCGGCTCACCCACCGAGCGCCACCTGGCAGGCCCTGCGCAGCTGGGAGTGCTGGGGCCGCTTCACCTCCTTGTCGGCTAGGATCTTCTCCAGGGCCCGGGACACGAACATGCTCTTGGTCTGGCTCTCCTGCATGGCCCCGGCCCAGCGGGGGCTAGCAGCCCCGCGGGCGGACGGCGCGAGCAGGCGGGCGAGCGAGGCTGCGGGCCCGGCGTCCCCGCCTGCACCAGACGCGTCCGTCCGCGCCACCCAGTCAGGAAGCGACGCCGCGGCCACACGGCGCCGCCATGTTGGAGCGCGTCACGTGACCACGTGACCGGCGGAGCAGCGACGGCGTCCGTCGACCCCGTGACCTCTGGGGCGGGAGCCCGCGACAGGGGGCGGGACCTGTAGCAGGGGCGGGGTCTGTATCAGGGGGCGGGGCCAAGTGGGCCAGGCGGGGGAAAGTGGGGGGAAAAGTTGCCTAGAGAGTAGAAATGGGCGGAGGCGGGAGGGACTTGAAGGACAGAAGACAAGAGGTGACAGGGAGGAGGCGGGGTGACGGAGGTGTGAGGAGAAAGAGGCAACGAGGAGCGTGAGGATGGGGGAGTGACCGGGTGGGAGATGAAGGAAAGAGAGGGAACTGGAGAGGAAGGAAGAGAGAAGAGAAGACTGGGGAAAAAGGCGAGAGATGGCGAGAGAGGAAAGACAGGAGGCGAGGGACAGAATGGGGAGAAAGTTGGCGAGGGAGAGGTGATAGGGGAGTCAGGGCAGGTCAGAAGGAACAAACGAGAGGAAGCTGGAGAAGCAGGTGAGGGAAGGGAGGAAGTGGGCGAGAAGAAGTGGGGGGCCGTGGGGAGATGGGGAGAGAGCAGGGAGCAAGAAGAGCGCTCAGGGGCAGAGCAGGGGCGTGGGGGGAAAGACAGGGGAGAGGGGCGTGAGGAGCCAGGGAGGGGCGTGGGACAGAAGTGCTGTGGCAGGGAGGTGGAGGGGAGGACGCGAGAAAACAGGCCGGGACAGAGAGAGAGCAAGGGAAGGCGGGGTGAGGCGTGGGGCGAAAGGGCGGGTGAAGGGAAGGCTGAAGCAGAAAGAGCGTTTGGAAGGAGGTGTGTTTATGCACGCTCTCCAAACGGGATTTCCCCACCCCAGTGGCAAGACACGTGCCTTCCACGCGCAGCCTTCCTGCTCCTGGAGTAGAGCCGACTCCTGGCTTTCCGTCCAGGTGCTACGTCCCTGCACGGTGGTGTCAGGAAGGACCACCCCTGTGCACCTCCCCCTGGAGTGTATCCATCTATTCCCGTAAATCCCTGGTTCTTCCCAGTTCTGTGTCTCAGGCGAGGGTGGGGGGTGTTCGGGGGGCACTTGGGGGCATCAGACAGGGGAAGAAGGCAGACATGGCCAGTGTCACAGGCCTGCCAGGGAGGGTAGGAGACAGCGATTCCAGCCCACTCTCTCCCACAGCCAGTGATGTCACACCATCGGTGATCTCCACTGGACCCTCCCTTGAGGGGGGCCGTGGTGCTTCCGGGCTCATGCAAGAGCAGGGTCTTCCATGGAATCTTCTAAACTTCTGACGCAGACATGCTCAGATGCTCAGGTGTCAGCTCCAACATCTCAGGGAGGCCCTGTCTCCCTCCAGCACTTTCTGACCTTTTTCCCTAGTTGACTTCCTTGTCTGACCAGGGTACAGGCCACAGCGGGGCAGGCTACATCTCCAGGGCCTGGCCTGGAGCCAGGTTGCAGGTTTCATGGCCTTAAGTTCCATTGCCATCTCAAGACTTGGCAGCTCCTCAGATCAAGAAGTAGAGTCTGTACAGGATGGATAAACAACAGGGTCCTACTGTTTAGCACAGGGAACTATATTCAGTATCCTGTGATGAACCATAATGGAAAGAATATATACACATATAACTGAATCACTTTGCTGGATAGTTGAAATTAACACAATGTTGTAAATCAACTATCCTTCAATATTTTTTTTTTTTTAAAGACTTTCTGGAACAGAGACAAGTTTAAAATGAATAAATATTACCTTAAAAAAAAAAGTCTGTTTCTCTATCCCCTTGGACTAGTCTCATGACTTGCCTTGACCAATGAATGTGGTGGAAATGAGGCTGTGCTCTTCCAGAACTTGGGCATCATGAGATCTTCAGATGGATGTGTAGAAGCATTTGGAAGAAAGAGCCCGTGGAGAGAGAGGCTCATTGTCCCAGTGCTTCTGGCTGAGTGCAGCCCCAGCTGACCTACCACCAAAATTCAACAGCTTGAGAAACCCTGGTGACACCAATAGAGGAACTGCCCAGCTAACCCACAGATTTGAGGAAAACAACAAATGACTGTTATTGTAAGCCACTACATGTTGAAGTAGCTTGTTATACAGCAGTACGTATATCACTGAGACGCTCCTCAATCCTCATGTGTTGAATGAATTAGTGAATGAATGAACGCGTGAAACTCAGAAGAATGCAGTGCAATCCACTGAATGACAGATGTTTTGAGCCCTCCCCGTGTGGACAAGGTCAGGCCACATCACCCCGGCTGAAAGCCCTACAGTGACTCCCTATCACTCTTGGAATTGAGTCTAAGTATCTCAGTGTGGCTGACTTCTCAGGCCTCATCTCTCTTCCCCTTTCCTCCTCATCAGAACTCTCCAGCCATTCTGTGTCCCTTTTTGTTCCATCCAGAGCTTGGCTTAGGCACCTCTGTTCCTCTCGATCAGTGCTTCTCCATGAGGCAGTACCGCCCTCGGGGGAATTTTTGGAACTTTGTGGAGGAAGTATTTTTATTGTCGTGATAGGGGAGCTGGATTGTTCGTCTGCATCCTGCAGAGAACTGGACAAGCCCAGATAGCAAAGAATAACGCATTATCTCATGTGGCTAGACTAGACACTTTTGGAAGTGAAAAACCTATAATGAGGTGAAACTAGAACCTGTATCTGCTTTACCTATAAACACAAAGCATTTTTAGTATGGTTTTAATATATATCGAATTTTCCAGGAATGCAAATGTGATTGTAATTCAAGGGAACACTGTACTTTATCTGGAACATGACCAAATGCTGTTCACCATTTCAAAACCACGTCACCAACGTTGAAGTCAACTATCGTATTTGAGTTTCCCAATGGCACCCTGGCATTTGGAGCTGTCATTATCCAGGGGGTTCGACTTTCAGGTTCCAGCAGCTGACTGCTTTATCTCTTAGTGTAATTGAGCCTGAACATTTATACATTGAAATAAAATCTGCAAATTATGCATTGCTTTACTTTTGTTTCGTCTTTACTAGGTCATTATCTTTTCCAAGAAATTATGTGTGTGGGAAGATTTCATTATCTATGAATTTCATGTCAGAATAGTTAACAGAGGTAGAGTAGGCATCTATGCAGCTGGAGACATGGTCTGTCTTGTTCACGTCTCTGCACAGAGCACACAGGAAGTGATCGATAACTGTGGGGCAAATGAATGAAGGACAGAATGAAGGGGGCTGGACTGGGGGCCACAGAACTTAGTCATTTAATCAGCAAGTTATGGGAAAGGTGGGGTAACTTCTGTGTTTCTATGGTGCAATAATCATCCCCAAAGACATCCGCCTCTTAATCCCTAGTGAATAGACTGTTAGAAGGCCAAAGGGACTTGGCAGATGTGACAAAGTTAGGAGCTTTTTGTTTTGCTTTAAGTTAAAGGTGTTGAGATGAGGAAATTATCCTGGATGATCTTGTTGACTCAGTGTGATCAGGAGCCCTTAGTAGGGGGACACAGAAGTGTCGGAGTCAGGAGGAGATGTGTTGTTGGAAGCAGAGGTTGGGGTGATTGTGGGGCCACAAGCCAAAGAACACAAACCTCTAGAAGCTGGGAAAGTCAAGAAACAAGTGCCCTGAGCACCTGCTCAAGGAACACCACCCTACTGATCCATTTCACCCTTCTGACCTCCCAAACCCTGAGAGCATACATTTGTGTTGCTTGCCTGGAGAATCCCAGGGATGGGGGAGCCTAGTGGGCTGCCGTCTATGGGGTCACACAGAGTCGGACACAACCGAAGCGACTTAGCAGCAGCAGCAGCAGCAGCAAGCCACTAAGTCTGTGGTCATCTGTTACAGCCATTACATTTGAATTTCAGCTAAACAAGCAATCCTGTTTTTAGTATAAATAGGTCCCATGCGATAACTGGGACATAGTTGTATTTTGAAAAGTATTCGCTGTCTACCTGAACTTTAAATTTAACCAGGCACGTTGCATTTTGTCTAACCATCTTCCTCCCAGTTCCCTTTGTCCAGTAGCTGTGTTGGACCCATGAGGCACTCCTTGGGATAGGAGTTTTTCTCAGCAGAGCAACAAGAGAGAAGGCGCCTGGGTCCCTGATGTTCTGGAGAGTCATGCCAATTCTGGGGTGCCATGCCAGTTCTGGGGTGCTAACTTTTACATGAGATAGAAATAAGCACCTTTTCTTTTCGGTTCCCTATCTGTTGCAGCTGAGTCTAGTCCTGATGGATAAAGTTGGCAGCCCATGCCGTCTGCTTTGACTCCCGCTCCCCTCTGAGTAATGTCTCGACTTGGTAACAAGTACCAGTCATTTAAGGCCCTTGGGGCTGTGCCTGCCGTCGGCCCTTCCAGCTGCCAGTCTGGTTTCTTCCCACGATACACAGCCTCTTTATAAACCCAGACGTCCTGGGTGTTCCGCCCCCCGCTCCCACAGTGCCCTTGTGTGTCACTGCTCCCCTGGAAACAAATTTATTTTCCGTGTTTACTTTAAGGCAAAACTCCAGCGCAGCCTCCTCGATGCCTGTCAGCAGGGCTGGGGAGGGGGTTCAAGGCACCATTTGGTTGGGGCCTCTTATTTAGGAAAAGCCTCAAATGTAGATTTTCAAGATTCTCTGGTATTCTCTCCAAAGGAGGTTATGTATACGGCAATTGTATTCTGGTTTTTTTTTTTTTGGATTTTTTGGCCATGCCCCGAGGCATGTGGGATCCTTGTTCCCTGACCAGGGATCGGACTTGCACTCCCTGTATTGGAAGCACGGAGTCTTAGCCACCAGACCACCAGGGAAGTCCTACTCTCCTTGTTTGTGTCCGTGTGTCCAGCTGCACTAAAACAGTGTTAACTTTCCCCATGTAAATATTTAAGACACTGCAGTTGTGGGGTTTTGTTGTTTATTTGTTTGTCCCTGGATTTTGGCTTTGGGTCCCTGAGAAGAGGACCCCAGGACAAGGATTCCAGTGTGTTTGGGAGGTGATCCCAGGATACAGCAGCAGAGGAGTGACGATGGAGCCCAGACAGGTGTGCTATCAAGCCCATTACCACTGAGCGCATCTGGGGCTCCATCCCACCGGCAATTCTGGGAGCCAGGGTAGGCATGCTGCAGAGTTATCCCAGCCTTGGGATGGGAGAGCCAGGGTGTCCATGCACATACTTCTCACCCATCGTTACCTAAAGGCTGCTTCTAGGGGCATCAGCTCTGACACCGTGTCCTGCTCACGAGCCCCAGGGCTTATGGGAAGCAGGCTTTTGCAGCAGAGGTGAGTACCGGGGGCAAATGGCTGGGGCACTGACAGTGTTGGCTACATGCTGCATTGGTATTTGTTTTGTTTTTAAATATGCCAGCCTCTTGGCCTGAGTGCTCTCTGTGGACACAGATGTGTGCTTGTCTGAGCCTGGGACAGACCAGCAGAGCCAGTGGGTTGACACGCTGGGGAGAGTTACCCAACAGTGAACAGATGGCTCTGGCCGCACACGCAGTCGTGGCTTCCTTCCCTCCCTTGTCTCGCTTCCCCTCTCTCCTACTGATACTTCCCAAATAAACCATGTGCGTCCGAATCCTTATCTCAGAATGAGTGAGCTGCTGGAGAACCCAGCTGTGGTAGACAGACTAGTAACTCTCCAAAGATACCCACCCACACACTAATCTCCAGAACCTGTGCCTGTTACCTTATGTGGCCAGAGGGACTTTGCAGATGGGAATAAACTGAGTTTTTTTAGTTTTTATTTTATATTGCAGTAGAGTTGTAACTCTGTCTTCTACCAGTATGGGCTTCTCTAGTGGCTCAGTGGTAAAGAACCCGCCTGCCAGTATAGGAGATTCAGGTTCGATTCCTGAGTTGGGAAGATCCCCTGGAGAAGGAAATGGCAACCCACTCCAGTATTCTTGCCTGGGAAATCCCATGGACCCCATGGATTGGCAGACTACAGTCCATGGGGTCACAAAAGAGTTGGACACGACTTAGCAACTAAACAACAAGTAGTTGATTAACAATATTGTGTTAGATCGACTTCCGTGGCTGCCCAGTGGTTAAGACTCTGCACTTCCAATGCAGGGGGCGGAGGTTCAATCCCTGGTCAGGGAACTAGAATTCCACATGCCGTGAGCTATGGCAAAAAAAAAAAAAAAAAAATGTGGGCTGAATATAATCACAAGAGTCCTTATAAAGGAAAGAGGGGGTTTGAAGAGTCAGAGTCAAAGCCAGAGAAGGGAGAGGTGATGACTAAAGCAGAGGTCAGAGTTATGCCCTTGCTGGCTTTGAAGATAAAAGAGGACCACAAGCCAAGGGATGTGGGCTGCCTCTAGAATGTCTATGGCAAGAAGACAGATTCTCCCCTAGAGACTTCTGAAAGGATCACAGCCCTGTTGACGTCTTGAGTTTGGCCCAGTCAGACCCATTTCAGACTTCTGGACTCCAGAACTGTAAGGTAATCAATTTCTGGTATTATAAGCCACTAGGTTTGTGACAATTTGTTTCAGTAGTCAGAAGAAAATAAGATCTAGACAGGGAGTGTATCAGACAAGGTTCTCAATTGTGAACAATAGTACTCATGCTAGATAATTTAAGCAGAAAAGGGTTTTGTTAAAATATATCAAAAAGCTGGGACTTCCCTGGCAGTCAGGTGGCTAAGACTCCACGCTTCCCTCACACGGGGCATGGGTTTGATCCCTGGTCTGGGAGCTGAGATCCTGCATGCTGCACTGTGCAGCCTAAAACATGAAAGTGGAAGTGTGAGTCGCTCAGCTGTGTCCAGCTCTTTGTGACCTCAGGGACTCTTTACTGTCTGAGCCACCAGGGAAGCCCAAAACATTAAAAATAAGATAAATCAAGAAGATGATGCAAACTCTGGGAGGGCCAGAAAATCAGGTTTGGAGGCTCTGCAGCCGGATGCAATGTCCACATTTCATTTCTGGGCTACCCCAGAAAGATCCCCTGCCATCATCCTGGATACACGCTCCATGGACAAGGCTGGGCATGGGTGCCATTTCCACGACCTCCACTTCTGCAAACTGCAGGCCTACTCTTCTTGGATGGATTTAGGTATACCTTCATCACGGCACTCACCTCCAAACTGAAGGCTGGCACAGGTGTGACTGGTTAGCAAAACCAAGCCACACAACACAAGGGAGGCTGGAGATTTATTCATCAGCAAAACGGGAATAGTAGCAGTGCTAGCCTTGTGGGTTTGTGTGAAGATGAGTCAGTGTATATAAAGCATTAGCTCATTAACTTGCACATAGTAGGGGCTCTGTATTTGTTCTTACTCAAAGGGCCAGTTTTTAACTTTCTCACTAGATAGTGAGTGAAGAACAGTTTGAGGTTTGGATGAGACATAAAAGAGGAGAAGGCAAGGTCTCCTGGATCGTATATTATCTTCTACTACAATTAGGAGTGGAAAACAAGGCCCGGTCGAGGGTGAAACAACACAAGAAATAAAATATCATGGATATTGGCGGATCCATAGATACAGAGTATAGATTAAGGGTTTTCAGGCACTGGGGAGAGACAAGGTGAGAAGTAACTGCTGAATGTATACAGAGTTTCTTCAGAGGGCAATGAAATGTTCTGATATTAGATTGTGGTAATAGTTGAGCAAGCCTGTGAACACACTAAAAACCCTTGTCTACCTGAGGTGGGTAAATTGTACAATATATGAATTAAAGTTCAACAAAGCTGTTCTAAAAGTAAAGAAAATACACTGGAAAAATAACTAACAATGTAGAAATAAGAGAGTTAATAGTGGGTAACACACATATTCGGAGAAGGCAATGGCACCCCACTCCAGTACTCTTGCCTGGAAACTCCCATGGACGGAGGAGCCTGGTAGGCTGCAGTCCATGGGATCGCGAAGAGTTGGACACGACTGAGCGACTTCACTTTCACTTTTCACTTTCATGCATTGGAGAAGGCAATGGCAACCCACTCCAGTGTTCTTGCCTGGAAAATCCCAGGGACAGGGGAGCCTGGTGGGCTGCCTTCTATGGGGTCGCACAGAGTCGGACACGACTGAAGTGACGCAGCAGCAGCAGCAGAAGCAACACTTCCCCCAGGTAACACTGCTGTAAATGCTTTGCTTAAATTAGCTCAACACTACCCCAGAAGATGGGGTCGAAAATTGCAGGACATGACTAAGCAACTGAGCACACACACCCCAGGAGATATGTGTGGTAACAGTACCTCCTTTATATAGAAGAGAAAACTGAGGCTTTCTGAGGTTTTTTGTCCAAAGTCACACACAGGTTCACATGAGCACTGGGGTTTGAATCCAGGCTGCCAGTTGCCCAGAGCTGAGCCCATCTCTACAGGGCACTGTGTTTTAAGACATGGCAGCTTAGTAGAGTGACTCGGCAGGAGTTTGAGAGAGCCACAGAGGAGGGAGCGAGGAAGCTTTAGCCTAATCTTGGCAGAGGATGGCAGCCAACATTTCCTTCTGTCCCATCGCACTGTGGTTCTCATTTGGTTCCAGCCACTGGGGACACTGCAGCGAACAAAATGCCCAAGTCTTTACCCTTACTGAGCTTAATTCCTTTTTTTTTTTTTTTTAATATTTATTTGGCTGTGCTGGGTCTTAGTTGCAGCATGTGGGATCTTTAGTGCAACATGCAAACTCTTAGTTGTGGCCTGTGGGATCTCGTTCCCTGACCGAGGATAGAACCTGGGCCCCCTGCATTGGGAGCATGGAGTCTTAGCCACTGGATCACCAGTGACATCCCTTATTGAGCTTAATTTCTAATGTGGAGAAGCAGATAAGAAACACGTAAACTAACGTGGTGGGTGTTGGAAGCCTTATCTGTATCACACTTTAAGTTTTATGGCACCCCACTCCAGTACCCTTGCCTGGAAAATCCCATGGACGGAGGAGCCTGGTAGGCTGAAGTCCATGGGGTCGCTAAGAGTTGGACACGACTGAGCGACTTCACTTTCACTTTTCACTTTCAGGCATTGGAGAAGGAAATGACAACCCACTCCAGTGTTCTTGCTGGAGAATCCCAGGGACGGGGGAGCCTGGTGGGCTGCCGTCTCTGGGGTCGCACAGAGTCGGACACGACTGAAGCGACTTACAGCAGCAGCAGTCGTGGTGGCAGGTTTAAAATATAGCCACAAATTCTTTGAGACTCTTCCCATTGAGAGGTGAGATCTATGTCCCAACCCTTGAAACTGGGTGGGCTGTTGAGGCGGTGATCAATTAATAGAGTAGGACAGACGTGATGCTTTTGTGTTTTTGAGGCTAAATCATAAATATTGGTTCGGTTTCCACTCGGCTCATGGGGACACTTGTGTGTGAGCCCTGAGTTGCCATGTAACTAGGCATGCCGCCCTTGCCCACCATGCTCTGAGGAAGCCCGGCAGCCCATTTGGAGGGCCCAGGTGGAGAGAGGGAGACCCTGCCCCCACCCCGGCCCCCTGAGCTGCTCTGGCTCCCACTGTCCCAGCCCCAGTTCCTGTAGTCACTGTCATCCTTCAGTCACAGAAGAAGTTTCCATCCAGAACTGCCAAAACCACATTCTTGCTGAATTCTTGACCCACAGAAACAGTGAGAGGTACTGATGATTAAGTCACTACAGTTTTTGTTATCATTGTTGGAAAATTAAAATAAGTTTTAAAGCCACTAAGGTTTGAGGTGATTTGTTCTGCAGTGCAGTAACCTGAAGCGTTATTTAGTTAAAAAAAATAATTTGACGACAAAGGAAAAGATCGCCCTGCTAGAATGGGTCTAAGTGAGAATACTTCAAAGAGGAAAGCTTCTGCTGTTTTCTAGCTGACAGGGGAAGGAAGGTGGCCTGTACCAGAGCAGGTGGTGAAAAACAGGAAGGTTCAAGACCAGTGTAGAAAAAAGTTAAATGATCGGGCCTCAGGATCGATCTGAATGTGAGGATGAGGGAAGGTAGACTATCTGGAACCATCCCCAGGTTTCTTATTGGGGAACCAGATGGGTGGTGAGGCCCTGGAACATTGGAAGGGGTGGCTCCAGAAAGAGAAGGGTGTTAAAGACTCCAGCTCCAAGATTACCCTTTCCAATGGGCAGTTCTCTTAACCCTGGAGAGAGAGCAGGGCTGTGCGTGCACCTTCCGTCGTGTCCGACTCTGCAACCCTGTGGACTGTAGCCCACGAGGTTTCCCTGTCCATGGAATTTTCCAGACAGCACTGGAGTGGGTTGCCATTTCCATATCCAGGGGATTTTCCCGACCCAGGGATCCAACTCTCTTATGTCTCCTGCATCCGCAGGCTGGTTCTTTACCGGCTGAGACGCTAACCTTTGCCTTTGTCATAAAAGGCAAAGACCCTCCACTCCTCCTCCATCTTCAACTTTCACACAATCTATATCTTGGCCATCAGAGGGCGCCAATGTTCAGGCAGTTCAGATAGACGCCACCTGGATCTATTTTACTCTCTTCTGGGGGAAAAAAAGGAGGGAAAAAGGTTTTGGCTTCCTCCTCTTGCCTTAAAATCATTCTCCTGAGCTACCTTGGCGCCCGGAGGACCTCTAATAGTTATGCCATGTGTGAATGCATACCAGCTTATTTTATTTCCCAGAGCTAATCAGAAAAAAATCTCCCTCACCACAGTTTCCCATGAGCCCATCTTACAAAGTCTGGGGACTTTTCCTTTTTTATTTTCATTGCCAGTCTTGTGCAAAAATCAATCAAGATTTTGGTGCACTGACACCTGTGCTTCATACTCCCTGTGACTCCCCTCCCCCATCTTCGACCTTCTCTTTTGTTGCCTGTTCTCATTTCTGGGTTTCCAACAGGGAGCTCTGGGACTAGAAAGGTAAGAGGGGAATTCCTCCCCACCATGAGTTCAGCTACAACTGCCCTGTATGTCCCCTGAATTCTCCAAGGGGGCATTAGGAGTTGGGGTCGCAGGGTCTCAGTCTTATGGAGCCCAGCCCTCTGAAGTATACTGTTCCAGGCACCTTGTAGTCCCTCATGATGGTGTGAGGACCCCACCTGTCTCCTGACCCCCCCAACCCCCCACCCCCGGGGACTGCTGTTCCCCTCCCAAACCTGCCCGGGATGGGGGGTGGGCAGACAGTTAAAGGCTATTTTCTAAGCCGGATCCTATCAGAGGGGATGGTTTTCAGAGTGTCTGGGGCCCAGGAGGAGAGCAGACCGAACCCTCCCCTTGCTTTCATGAATGCCCCAACTGGAAGAGATTATTTGGCAATAGAATCTCTGCTCCTAAAAGGTACCAAGACTCTAGGAACTGTAGATTCTCTCTGGTCTGGGAAAAATTACCTCCCAGATTTATGGGCACGTAGAATTCTTCTCACCCCACTCAGATCTCTGCTCCCCACCTGGTTTTCCCCACAGTCAGAACTGATTTCTGTCTCCCGGTTCTCTTATTACTTGTGCCTCAAGGATTAAAGCAATTATCCTATATATTTTTTTTCTTCTTGGAACCTGAAGCTCCTTAAGGCAAGAACCACTTTTTATGCATCTCAGAATTTTCTAGAGCTGGGTACCTAACATCCCCCCAACTATACACACACACACAACCTGGCTAGACAATGAGGAAGGTTTTGGATTTGTTTTTGGTTTTGTTTTTTATTTTAACCAATTCATGGTACTTTGGGGAAAACAACAATGTAGTGAAATTTTTATAAACAACTGCTGTTTATTCTAATATTTTAGTCTTTTCCCCTTTTTAAGGGGTAGTGGTGGTTAAAATGTTCTTTGTGAAATAATGATGAAAATAGCTCTTTAATTTTCTTTTTATCTTGACATCTTTACTTAGCAGTATACAAAGGAGACCATCTTGTGTAGATCACCAAATCACGTGTTTTGTGGAAATATGACATTTGTGAAAATGCCATCTGATTCCAGACAGCCCTGTGCCTAACTCAAGAAAAATGAGAAAAAAGCCTCTGGGGTACTACTCACAACCTTTTCCACAGTTTATTCGGGCTTTCTCGCTTCTGTAAACATCCACATTCATGTAACAATAGCATTGGAGTCCCTGGATCAAACTGTGCCTGACATCAGGACATCCTCTGGACTTTTCAGTTATATAAGCTAATAAGTTCCCTTTTGCTGCTTAAACCATATGGGGTTGGGTTTTGGGTCACTTATAATTAAGAGTCCTAACACATTTATCCAGAGAAGGCAATGGCACCCCACTCGAGTACTCTTGCCTGGAAAATCCTATGGATGGAGGAGCCTGGTAGGCTGCAGTCCATGGGGTTGCTTAGAGTCGGACACGACTGAGCAACTTCACTTTCACGTATTGGAGAAGGAAATGGCAACCCACTCCAGCGTTCTTGCCTGGAGAATCCCAGGGACGGGGAGCCTGGTGGGTTGCTGTCTATGGGGTGGCACAGAGTCAGACACGACTGAAGTGACTTAGCAACTTATCAGCAACACATTTATCAAGCACCTTTATTCTTGTATTCAGGAGATACATTCCAAGTATTGCCAAGAGTTCATCATTCTGATCTAACAGCTTGGGAGGAAACCAAATCCTGTAGGTAGAGTCCAGTCAGAGAAGCAGAAGCACCTCAAGTATTCAAACTGAGGGAAGATAATACAGGGAATTGCTTATGTGGGTGATGGAAGAACTGGAAAGCCTAACAGGGCTTATTAAGCAGCCCAGTTATTAACCATAGTGGGAAGAGGCTGCCACCTTGTAGAGGAAGGAAGACAGGAGTTGGTGGTAATGATTCCATCCCTGGGTCGGGAAGATCCCCTGGAGCAGGAAATGGCAAAACACTCCAGTATTCTTGCCTGGGAAATCCCATGGACTGGGGAGCGTGGTGGGCTACAGTCCACGGGGTTGCAAGGAGTTGGACATGACGGAGCACATGTGCACACGCACACGGTTAGAGCCTGGGCCACCCGGTGGAAGCTCTGACAGGCAGCAGGGCCAGGACCCGTGGGGAGGGCCTATGTGGCAGGAACTGGAACCACAGAGGAGACACAGCAGCTGCTGGAGTTGCTGCTGGAGGCAGAGAGAGGAGGAAAAATGCCCGGATCTTCCCTTCCTTTCACCCTCCAGTCTCCAACTAGTGCCTCCCATTTGGCAGAATTCACCCACAAACCAGTATGCTTATATACCTACAATACCTACCTGAGTCCTGGCACGTGACAGACCTTTGGAAGGTGTTGGTTGAATTTGAAGAAAAGAGAGAAGTCTGTAATTTCTTCGTGTGGACAGTGAGGATAAGGAGAGAGTGAGATGTAGGATGGGCTTGAGGTTTAGATGAGCTGATTAACACCAAGTATTAGCACAGACATTGGCATATAGTAAGTGTACAATAAACACATTATAATAACGACCATCTGTCCCACTGCCGCACAAGGCAGATGTGAACACGTTGTTCTCCCAATTTCACTGGGAGGCTTAAATCTTTTTGGAGCAGTGGTTCACAGCTGAGGATGGCTTTGCTCTCTTGGGCATACTAGGTTGGCACAGTGGGGTGGGAGTGCTACTGGCATCTGGGGGAAGAGGCCAGGGATGTTACTAATCCCTCATTGCTCAGGACAGTTCCCACAACAGAGAAGGATCTGGAGAGAACCCCACGGACTCCCCGCAGCTGCAGCGGAACCCAGTGTGTGTTTCCTTTTCCCCCTGCAGTCCCTTTCTTCCCCTCCCCTAAAGCCTGACACTGCTTTCAATTCCCCATTGGCTTCTGGGAAGCATTTCTTCCTGTTTGTAAAATCTCATTTAAGTGGCTTGGGCTCCAAAATCACTGCGGACGGTGACTGCAGCCATGAAACTAAAATACACCTGCTTCTTGGAAGGAAAGCTATGACAAACCCAGATAGCATATTAAAAAGCAGAGGCATCACTTTGCCAACAAAGGTCCATATTGTCAAAACTATGATTTTTCCAGTAGTCATGTATGGATGTGAGAGTAGGACTATAAAGGAAGCTGAGTGCCAAAGAATTGATACTTTTGAACTGTGGCGTTGGAGAAGACTCTTGAGAGTCCCTTGGACTGCAAGGAGATCAAACCAGTTGATCCTAAAGGAAATCAGTCCTGAATAGTCATGGGAAGGACTGATGAAGCTGTAATACTTTGGCCTCTGGATGCGAAGAGATAACTCATTGGAAAGACCTTGATGCTGGGAAAGATTGAAGCCAAGAGGAGGAGGGGGTGGCAGAGGGTGAGATGGTTAGATAGCATCACCGACTCAAGGGACATGAATCTGAGCAAACTCTGGGAGATAGTGAAGGAAAGGGAAGCATGGCGTGCTGAAGTCCATGGGGTTGCAAAGAGTCAGACACGACTTAGTGACTGAGCAACAACCACAATGTAAGTGGTTCAGCTCAGCCAAGTAGGCACTCTGTGGGGAGCTCTTCAGGTGCTTTCTCACTTAATCCGTAGGACAAACCCCATGAGGCCAGTGCTTTTCCCTGCCCTTCACAGATGGAGAGATGGAGGCTCACAGAGAATGAGTGAATTTCCACATAACTAGGAAACACTGAGCTCCTGAGTTTGAACCCAGGGCCACGCGATTGCAGAGGCTGAAATTGACGCCATCTAGCTAAGGGCTCTTCCAATCTCTCTTGGACACTTCTAGACAAGGAGATCCAACCAACAGGACCCAACCCCATCTCCAAGAGCCAAATTGCAGTGCAGCCTGCCTAGGGGATTAGATGCTGGAGGGGCTGCACAATCGGTTTTACAAGTACCAGCCAGAGCCAGAAGAGTGTGGATGGAGTGGGTCCAGAGGGCGGGGTATAGGGAGATAATGTGAGATTGCCTATGAACGACCTCACCATTTGTGAGTATTTTCCTGTGATTTAACACCTTGGCATTTCCCCAGGAGAAGGATGATGCTCATATGCTCCCTGGAAGGCAGCTTGAAAAAAAAGGGGGTGTGGTAGAAATGCCAGAACTGCCCCAGCAGACCATGAAGGAAGGGAGCCAAGACCCAGAAAGGCAGGTTTGTAAGAGTGGGGAAACCCCATCCTGCGAGTCCGTTCTGCAGAAGGGCCCAGGGACTGCTCCATTACCAAGCCCAAGAGGGATCTGCTGGTGCAGAGCTCAGGGGAGCTGGACCCCGTAGATCAAGGCTGGTAATAGAGACACTGCCACAGACCCAGGCTCCCCAGTAGGTGTGGGATTGCTGGACATATCACAGTTTTTTAAATTATTATTTTTAAATTTTTTGGCTGTGCTGGGTCTTCACTGCTGCGCTCAGGCTTTCTCTAGTTGTGGCGAGCAGGGGCTGCTCCCTGCTCATGTGGAGCGTGTGGGCTCAGTTCTTGTGGTGGACTGGCTCAGCTGTCCTGAGGCATGTGGGATCTTCCCAGACCAGGGATTAAACCTGTGTTCGCTAGAGTGGAAGCTCGGAGTCTTATCCACTGGACCACTAAGAAAATCCTTACTTTTTTTTTTTTTTTTTTAAATCAGCTTTCTCCTTAAAGAACACTTAGGGTGTTTCCAATTTATTGCTGTTACAAGCAAAGTCTCAAGAAGTCTCAATAAACACCCTTGTGCACGTGGGCATGTTTTTCTCTGGAGTAGAAAAAAGTGGAATAGCTCAGCCAGAGGGTGTGTACAATTTTAATTTAGTAGATATGCCAAATTTCCCTCCAAAGAGGCTGCTATCAGTTTGTAATTCCATGTTCTTACACTCTTGCCAACATTTGATAACATCAGTTTCAAAATGTGTGTTTCATAACTAGCGAAATTGAAGTTTTTCATGTATTTGTTGATCATCTGTTTTACCTCTCGCATGAATTGCCTATTTCTCTCCTTTGCTTGCTGTTGCCTTGGATCATTCGTCCTTTAAAAAATTAATGTGTAGAAGTTCTTTTTTAAAAAGATATTTTATTTTTTTATATTGAAGTACAGTTGATTTATAACATTGTATTAGTTTCAGGTGTGCAACATAATGATTCAGTATTGTTATAGATGATACTCTAATTAAAGTTATTATAAAATATTGGTATATGCTCTGTGCTGTACACTCATCCTTATATCTTATTTATTTTACCTTCCCCTGTCTTGCATTTGTAGGGGTTCTTGACATATTCTGGGCCCTGATCCTATGCTTGGATAAGCTACAGATATTTTCTCCCATCCTGTCCCTTGCTTTTCGATTTTGTTTATTTCTCTTCTTGTTGAGCTGATAGATATTAATAAAACTTTTCACAGCAAGTCACCAAAAGAGTTAGCAATTCCCCGAAAGAAGCGCTAACAATGGCAAAGGTGTGATGACTGCTTCCTCTATGCAAAACAAGGCTGCAGCCAGGCAGGTTGAAGCAAGCCAGGCACGATTTAAGGAGGTGCCAAAAAAACTCCGTGATTGGGAGAAATGATATTTATAATGCAATATTTACAAAAATAAAAATGAATACCAAAAAATCTACCACGATCAAAATACTAACATTTTCTGTAAGGACAGGATCAGAAACACTGCCATGCTGCACCCTGTTGGAGCTTGGGACAAGAGGCACAGTCTATAGAACCTCGTTGTTTCTATTGTTTACTTGCTAAGTCGTGTCTCTTTTGCAACCCCATGGACTGTAGCCTGCCAGGCTCCTCTGTTCATGGAATTTCCATGGGATTTCCTAGGCAAGAATTCTGGAGTGGGTTGCCATTTCCTTCTCCAGGGGATATTTCCAAACCTAGGGATCAGACCCACATCTCCTACATGGGCAGGCGGATTCTTTTCCACTGAGCCTCCAGGGAAGTCCCCTATAGTACTGCTCCTGTATATTTAAAATGTTGGCTATTTTTATCCAAGGCTTCCCAGGTGGCCCAGTGGTAAAGAATCCACCTGCCAGTACAACAGATGCAGGAAGACCCGAGTTTGATCCCTGGGTCAGGAAGATTCTCTGGAGAAGGAAATGGCAACCCACTCCAGTATCCTTGCCTGGAGAATCCCATGGACAGAGGAACCTAGCAGGCTATGGCCCATGAGATTGCAATGAGTCGGACATGACCGAGCACACATATACACACACACATTTTTATCTATCACGAGCTTTTTACATTCATTTAATTTTTTAAAAATATGGCATTACAAATATCATTTATCTTAATCATCAAGTTTTTGGTGTCCCTTAAATTTTACACCAAAGCAAGTTCCTTACTCATCTCAACCTGCTCCCAGCCTAGGTTCCAAGCACTCTTCTAGATTCTTACATGCATTAATTTACTTAATTCTCATAAGAATGCTAAGAAAGATGGGGAAATTGAGGCACAAGGGAATGCTTTAACTTGATCATGGTCATGTGGCTTCTTTTCCATCAGCAAGCAGAGTCTAAAATTCATGTGGAAATGCAAAAGATCCAGAATTGCTGAAATAACCTTGAAAAAGAACAAAGTTGAAGGACTCACAATCCCTGCATTCTAAAGTTAATACAAAGCTACAGTAATCTAGAAAATGTGGTTTCAGCATAAAGCCAGATGTAGATCAATGAAACAGACCAGAAGAGTAGAAGTAAATCCCTTAGTTGCTTTTTGACAAGGATGCCAAGATAATTCAATGGGGATAATCTTTCAATAAGAGGTGCTGGGACCAGTCAATATCCACATCCAAAAAATAAATTTGGATCCCTTCCTTGCATTATACACAAAGAATAACCCCAAATGGATCACAGACTTAAAGGTAAGAACTAAAACTATAAAATTTTTAGAAGAAAACATCAGAGCAAATCTTTGTGACCTTGAGTTAAGTACAGCCTTCTTAGATCTAACATCAAAAAATGCACAAGGGACTTAGGAAGAAAACAGATAAATTGGACTTTATCAAAATTTAAAACTCTTCTGCTTCAAAGATCACCATCAAGAAAGCGAAAGGACAAGCTACAGAATGGAAGAAAGTGTTTGTAAATCATGTATGTGATAAAGGGTTTGTAACCAGAATATATTTTCAAAAACCACCTATAATCCAACAATTAAAAAAAAAACAATAAACCAACTGAAGAGTGGGCAAAGCATTTGAAATGACATTTCTTCAAAGAAGATATACAAATGGTAAATAAACACATTAAAAGATGGTCAATATCACTAATCATTAGGCAAATCAAAGCCATAAGACACTATGTCATGCCTACCAGTGTGACTAAAATAAAAAAATAGACCATAATAAGTGTTGGTAAGGCTATGGAGGAGCTGGAACTAGGAGACATTAGTGGTGGGGATGTAAAATGATGTAGCCGCTTAGGAAAACAGCAATTCCTTAAAATGTTAAATATGGAGTTATCATTTAACCCAGTCATTCCCCTCCTAGGTATATAAGCAAGAGACATGAAAATACATATTTGCACAAAAACTTGTACATGAAAGCTAATATCTTCATTATTCACAGTAGCCACAAATTGAAAGGAACTAAAATGTCCATCGATGGACATTTTATCCGATGGTTGGATAAACAAAATGTGGTATATCAATAACATGGAATACTCTTTGACTGTAAAAAGGTATGAAATACTGATATACGTCCCGACACGGATGAACCTTGAATACGTTTTGCTAAGTGAAAGAAGCTAGTCACACATGGGAAAAATGACATTGTGTGATTCCATTTGTGCGAAATATACAGGCTAGGCAAATACATGAAATGAGGAAGTAGACAACTGGTTTTTGTCTAGGATTGGGTATGAGAGGAGGGACTGGGGAGGGGAATGGAGTGTGACTTCTCATAAGTATGGAATCTCTTTTGTGGGGTGATGAAAATATTCTAAAATTAGTCGTGCTGATGGTTGCATAATTTTGTGAGAAACCAGTGAACTGTATGTTTTAAAAGCATGAATAGTACAAGAGGTGAATTACATCTCAATAAGGCTGTTAAAAAAGTAAGTTGATAAAGAAAGTAGATAGAAAGGCCAAAAAAAAAAAAATGAGAGAATAGTGATGAGAGAAACTGCCTGTCAATTAAGCTTAAAGCAAGTTTATTAAAAGGAACATTTAAAAAGCAATTGTTGGAAAGGATTCATTGCAGAGTTTAAATCTTTTTTTATTATGGAAAAACTTAAAATATAACCAAACAAAAGGGAAACATAAAACACAGGCCCATGTGTCCATCACCCAGTCCAGCAATTTTCAACTCATGGCCCATCTGCTTTGAGCTCTTCTCCCACTCACTCCCTTGTCTTGAGTTTTTGAAGCAAATCCCAGAATCGTGGTGTTCCTTTATTGCAGGAATATTGTTAAAGATATTACCACCATGTTGCCTGTCTTCCTCATGAAGACCTGTGGGGAGACTTTCTTTTTAACCTCTGTATTTGGAAAAGGTAAGTTTTTTTGTTCATTTGTTAGTTTGGTCGTGCAGCTTATGGGATTTTAGTTCCCTGACCAGGGAACTGAACCCCAGTTCTCAGCCATGAGAGCATGGAGTCCTAACCACTGGATCACCAGTAAATTCCCAGTTTTGTTTTTTTTTTCTTCTGAGCAATGGATTTGCTTTCATATGTGTGTGTGTGTGTGTGTGTGTGTGTGTATGTGTTAGTCGCTCAGTTGTGTCCAACTCTTTGTGACCCCATGGACTATGGCCCGCCAGGCTCTTCTGTCCAAGGGCTTCTCCAGGAAAGAATACTGGAGTGGGTTGCTATGCCCTCCTCCAGGGGATCTTCCCGACCCAGGGATCAAACCAGGTCTCCTGGATTGCAGGTGGGCTCTTTACTGTCTGAGCCACCAGGAAAGCCCATATATGTGTATATCTGTATCTATATCCATAATTTTATTTATTAATTTTTGTCTGTGCTAGGTCTTTTTTGCCATGTGGACTTTTCTCTAGTCATGGCAAGAGAGGGCTACTCTCTCATTGTGGTGCACGGGGCTTCTCATTGTGGTGGCTTCTCCTGGTGCAGAGCATGGGCTCCAGGGCCCACGGGCTTCAGTAGTCATGCTACACGGCTCAGTGGTTGCAGCTCCCGGGCTCTAGAGCACAGGCTCAGTAGTTGTGGCTCACGGGCTTAGTTCCTCTGAGGTGTGTGGAATCTTCCCAGACCAGGGATTGAACCCATGTCTCCTGGATTGGCAGGCAGATTCTTTACCACTGAGCTACCAGGGAAGCCCAGCAATAGGTTTGCTTTCTTTGTTTAGATAAAAGGTTTTGTATTTAGCCACAGATTCCTTTCTGCCATCGTCACTAGGACGCTCGAAGACAATCTGATCACCAGATACCTGAAATATCTTGGCGGTAGGCAGCTTTGTGAACCAGCTCAACTCCTAGCTTTCTTCCCTTTTCTGACCTGTGGCAGAGATTCCTAAGGGCCTATCTCTTATCCATTATCCCTCTTTCTTGGCAACCAAGCCCTAATTTTATTTGCGGTGGCAATAATGCACAGTTAAGAGACTTCACTTCTCAGTTTCCTATGCAGCTAGGGTTAAATGCTGGCCAGTGATAGATAAATAGAAGTTTGGGGCTGGAACTTCCAAGAAGTTCCTTAGAGAAAGCTCCTTAGAGAACCCTTAGGCAGGGTTTTCTCCCTTCTAGCTTCCTGTTGCCTAAAAGGTGGCTGCAATGGCTGGAGGTCCCATAGCCACCTCGAACCATGAGAAATGACCTTGAGGATGGAAACCACATTCTAAGGATAATGAAGGAAGATGCTAGAAGGAGCCTGTATCCTCAGTTATTGTGGATCTGTCACAGCAGTTCTGGACCTCCTCTCTCCAGACTTAAGTTATGTAAGAGAAAAATAAATGTCTATGGTGTTATTTCTGGTTTCTCTCGCCAGCAGCTGAGCACAATACCTATCAGATGTACTGCTCTTTATTTTTCCTTCTCCCCGATTCCCTCATGTATTGATTTCATCTTGTACATATTTTTAAAAACCACTTTAAATCCTTTATGGACTTAGAGTCAAAATAAATAATTTATTAAATGGCAGCATTACGCAATCGAACTCAAGATTCTTATTTCAAAGAGCACCCACAAAAATCATTTGCAGACGAAAAGTTAAACTGCGTCTTGTGATTCGCAAAACTGGAGTTTGAAAGCAGGAAGGAAATCCGTTGCTTATTACCAGAAAGATGGGCACCACATGGAAATTCAATTTCCAACAGAGTGAGTTTTTAAAATTTGAAAAGCTGAACAAAAATGGACCATATGTCCCGCCGTGGAGGAAGGGTGAGGCCAGTCATCGTGAGTTAAAACAAAGGAATATCAGATTGCCGCCAGGAGTCACAAATGTGCCCATGATGTAGAAATAAAGGAAGGAGCGCTACAAGATAATGGGCAGGGAGGAAAAGAGGGCTTGGTCTGGTGTCCGTGCCTGCTTGGTCACCTCTGTGCAAAACTATGTCTCTGGCATCATTAGGATCAGAAGAGGTGACTTAATTAACAATAACTGGTGATTCGAGGGATCAAGGGTGAGGCTTTTATTTTGTCGAACTGTTGATAATTTAGTGTTTCCATCTGATGCATGTATATTGAAGAGTCGACAGATTATCCAGAGGTGATATTAAAAAAAACATGTAACCTTAGTCAGAGAGCGTGTCCAAGAGGCTCCAGCTGGCCCTGGGGTTAACTCTTTAGGTGCTAGATTTTAGGTCAGGCTGGAGAGTCCCAAGAGAGGGCTTGGGGGCATCCTGGAAATCCAGGGAGCACTTGGGAGATTCAGAGTGGTGCTATTTAACAACCACCATGAAAATATTTTAGTGTTCTAGCAACCCACATGGCCATGCTGGTACCAAGTGAATACCAGCCCTGATGACATGGAATTTTAAATACTTTTTTCTCAAGTAAATGTTTTGTTTTTTTTTTAAGTAAATGTTTTAAAAGTGAAAACAGACTTCAATATGTGTACAGAAGACAGAATCATAAAATGCTAATAATAATGATTCCTATTTTTTGGAGCACTTCCTGTGCTAAGCACTTTACTATTCACAATCTCATTTAACCCTTATAACAGCAGCCCTTCAGTATGTTTGTTTGGTTGCAAGTGACCGAAACTGAACTCAAATCGACTTGAGCTTCTAAGGCCTATAACGTTAAGTCTAGAGGAATTCAGGCATGGCTGGATCCAGGGGCTCAAAGATACCACCAAAACTACTTTTTTTCTTCCTCCTTCACTGAACTGTTTTCCCTGGTGTCTGTCAAGCAGACTCTCTCCCTCCACATGGTCACTCTGGTGACTTAATACTTGTATTATCTTTCTAACAACATTAGCATAAAGAGAGATTTTTATTTCTAATAATTCCAATGGAAGTGTCAGGATTGAATCTATTAGACTGACTTGGGTTACATACCATCCCTCAAAGAAGCTCTTTGAATAGTTCTGGAATGCTGCTGGAATGCTTGGTCAGTCACAAGACTATCTTTGGATCTGATATGGGGTTAACCCTTCCTGAAACACTCAGCGGGTGAGAGGATGTCACAGAGGTACCAGAAAAAGAGGAATGCTGGGTGGACAAAATGTAAGATGTCTCCTATAAGTATCCCTGTCTTATTCATATAGAAACTGAGGCTACTGCGTGCCTAACAGTTCATGGATCAGCAAGGACAGCCTGGCTGGAACATGGTGAGCAAGTGGAGATGAGCGGGAGAGTAAGTCTGAGGAATCGGAGTTGGGCAAGGGGCAGATCATGCAGTGCCTGGTAGGCTGTTGTAAGGACCTGGGCTTTTGTGAGATGGAAGGTCCAGAGCAGAGGAGTGAAATGACCGGATATGTTTAAAAAGAATCACTCTAGCTGCTCCGTTGCTTGAATGGAAAATATTATATTGCTGTCTTTAGCCTTTCATATTTATTCATGTAACAAATATGAAACAGCCACGGGCCCGAGTTTGGCCAATCAGCACATTCCATTCCCCTGGCCAGTGACTGTCTCAGGAAACAGCTTGTGACCCACACGAGTCCAGTAAGATTCAACCAGGCAGTTCTGCTATAACTGCTAGGAGAAAAGAAACCATTTCCACTGCAGATGCAAAAGATATAATTCTTGCCACCAAAAGTTGCCACTTAGAATCTACTTGAAAATGAGGCCAACACGAAGAGCACAGGAATAGGTGATGGGGGAGAGGTGGCAGAAGAAAGTCTGACCTTGATGACTTCCGTTGACCCGTAGGTCCAGCCATGCCTGAAATCATTCTGGCCTTGGATTTCCCAGTTGCATGTGAGCCATCCTGAGCTGGGTTTCTAACACTCACTGCTGAGAGAATTCTGAATGAGATGACATGTCTATGGAGCCCCAGTTTGTGCTTGGTACCAGAAACAGATGCCGGTGTGGTTTTGACTAGGTCTTTGCTCCGAATGAGATGAAGAACCTGTGCTTCTTGTCGCTCATTTATCTAGATTTGTTGTTGTTCAGTTGCTCAGTTGTGTCCATCTCTTTTTGACTCCATGAATTGTAGAATTCCAAGCTCAAACGTGTCCGTTGAGTCGATGTTGCCACTATAGACCCCTTTTACGCCAAGACAGTCTTTTACTTTTCTGTCCCTCTCCCTAAATGGTGTTCAACAGTTTACTTGAGGACGTGACTTGCAACAAGAAAATGTTAAAAATCCAGGGTGGCTGAGAAACCTGCCTGCCTCCCAGGCCAGAGTACAGTCTGGGGATCACCCACAACTTCCATCCCCCAGACCCCCTGGCCAGCAATTAACCAGGAGGTAAAAGGAGAGAAAACAAAGACAGCTCTATTCCTTTTGTTTGATTCCAAGGTGGAGTTGGCTCGCTAAGATCAGCACTCTGCCACCTCTGCCATCTTTCATGTTGCATTGGGTTTCACTTGTGTCCTCTAAGGGGCCGGTCTCGCGGTGAGAACTGTCTCCAGAGGATGTGGGCTGGCTTCCATCCTGCCCACCTGAGGCCAGGTGGATGAGAAAAACAGTTTTCCAACCTCAGCCTTAACAGCAGACTTGGGCTGGAGCCTGCTGGGGAAAGGGCTTCCTGACCCAGGGGTTGGGGATAGGATTACAGGATCTGTCACTCCCATCTGCCACCGTGACCCCTCCAAAAGGTGTGTCTTTGTGTGAAGGAAGAGAGGGAAGGGCTCCAAATGCTTCGTTCTGGCCCCTTGGGATGAGAGAGCACAGAGCTGAGCCCGATTATTATCGTGAACCATCTGATCCTGCTGCTTCCAGTTCCCGGGCCTGGTGTGGGACGCTGTGTACTGCCTACCCCCGGCCGAACCCTGGCATCCCCTGGGCCCCTCTCCTCCAGGAATCTAAGCCTATAACCTCTCCCTGACCTATTTCCTTCATCCATCGGGGGCGTTCAGAACACCCTGCCTTGGCCTCTGCTCTGCCTTCTGCCTGGAGTGTCCTCCCCGCCCCCCTCGCTTAGTGAGCTCCCATTCATTCCTCAAGATCTAGCTCAGATGTCACCTTGTGACACCTTCCAGATGCCAATCCCTCCCTCCTCTCTCCCACACCACCGACACACCAGAATTTGTCTCCTCTGTGCTTTGTCCGAATTTCGAGTAAACGGCTTCTCAAGTTTTGTTATTCTAGGCACCCCTTTGAAACCTTGAATTTCTAGCTGCAGAGCTGACGGAGGATGTCATATCCCAAATCATCACACGATTTACACAGTACCTCCCCGGCCCTGACCCAGAGCCATGCGCTGCCCTTACCTTGCTCTCTTATATGCTCCCGAAGTCACTCTTGCACGGTCACGTAGGTGTGTGGTCTTCCTCTGGAACCAGCACATGGTCACGCACACTCAGCCCCTCTTACCTGCTCATCCCACGCAGGTCAGCTCGATCCCTGCAAGCTCCGCTGGCCGCCTGGCCTTACCTCATCCCTGCTTCCACGCCTCCATCCCCACCCGCTACCTCACCACCCAGGGATCCTCTCATTCTCGGATGCTCACACCCTCTCTGGCTTCCATCAGGGCTTTGCCACGTGCCCTTCTCTCTCTTCCCCTGTTGTTTTTTTTGTTGCTAAGTCGTGTCTGATTCTTTTGCCACTCCATGGATTGTAGCCCGCCAGGCTCCTCTGTCCGTGGGATTTTCCAGACAAGAATACTGGAGTGGGTTGCCATCTCCTCCTTCAGGGATCTTCCTGATTCAGGGATTGAACCTGCATCTCATGCGTTGGCAGGCAGATTCTTTACCACTGAGCCAGCAAGGAAGCCCTACTCTTTGCCTGATTTCCACTCAGCCTTTAAGGTTCTGCTTTAAGGTCAGATCCTCAAGAAACCTCCCCTGATCCCGGTCTAAACTGAGCCCCCTGGTGACACAGCCACATGACATCATGTTCCTGATGCAAGCCAATATTCATTCTTTCTCCTTTCTCTAAATCCCTCCCATTTTCTAGGAAAGTGCTTAAGGCTCACGTCCTCCGGCGTCCACCTCTCAGAATAACAGAAAATGTCCCATCGGTGTCCAAGGGCATCCTGCTGTGACATTCCACTGCGTCAAAAGAGACCCCTTCCTTCTTTAATTGTAAGTGACCGGAGGGTGGGGGTCTTTTCTCCACAGTGCGTCTCCCAAAGCTCTTAACACAAGCCCAGTCATAGTAACAACTCCTTTTTCCTTTTCCGAAAACTCACTCACTGTCAACACACATACAGAGTCTTCCTTCTCGGAGGTCCCAGAGGATAGGCAAAGTGGGCTACTGGCAACTTTAGTGGTACAACTGGATCCCCCTTTTATAGAGGCAGTCTCATTGTAATAAAGATAATTTTGGAAAGTCCTAGGTTTGAGTCCTGGTTCAGCTATTGAGGAATGGGATGATCTTGGGTAAGCGTCTTAACCTCAGATTCCTCGCTTATAAAACAGCAACTCAGAAACTCTAATCATAGGGTCAATATAATTGTTAAATGGTTAGATACTTATAATTGTCATGTGAAAATACATGGAGTATGAGCTTATTGTGTAAAATAAAAAACTGTGTGTGTGTGAAAGTGTGGGAAAAAGTCTGATGGGACTTGACCCAAAATGATGGGATGATTATGCCTGGCTGGGTAGACGGGAGGATGGGGAGGAGGGTAAAACATTTCCATCTCTTGTTATGTTTTTATCTTTCTTTCCTTTTAAAAAAATTATATATTTTTAATTGGAGGATAATTGCTTTACAATGTTGTGTTGATTTCTGCCATGCATCAACATGAATTAGCCATGTTTTTATACTTTCCTGTTTAATTTTTTTTAAACTATTAGGCATGATAGTTCTATTTTTTTAATAATTAAAAAAATTTAGTTCTTACTCTCTTTATTTTATTTTTTATTTTGTATTATTATTTGGCCTTGCCATGTGGGATCTTAGTTCCCTGACATTGTAAGTCCATAGTCTTAACCACTGCCAGGGAAGTCCCTCTTGTTTGAATATTTAATGCCACTCCATTCACATACCCACTCCAGTATTCTTGGGCTTCCCTTATGGCTCAGCTGGTAAAGAATCCACCTCCATTGAGGGAGACCTGGGTTCAATCCCTGGGTTGGGAAGAACCCCTGGAGAAGGGAAAGGATACCCACTCCAGTATTCTGGCCTGGAGAATTCCATAGATTGTATAGTCCAGTTCAGTTCAGTTCACTCACTCAGTCGTGTCCGACTCCTTGCAATCCCATGGACTGCAGCACGTCAGGCCTCCCTGTCCATTACCAACTCCTGGAGTTTACTCAAACTCATGTCCATCAAGTCGGTGATGCCATCCAATCATCTCATCCTCTGTCGTTCCCTTCTTCTCCTGCCCTCAATCTTTCCCAGCATCAAGGTCTTTTCAAATGAGTCAGTTATTCACATCAGGGTGACCAAAGTATTGGAGTTTCAGCTTCAACATCAGTCCTTCCAATGAACATTCAGGACTGATTTCCTTTAGGATGGACTGGTTGGATCTCCTTGCAGTCCAAGGGACTCTCAATTGAGAGTCTTCTCCAGCACCACAGTTCAAAAGCATCAGTTCTTCACCACTCAGCTTTCTTTATAGTCCAGCTGTCCCATCCATACATGACTAGTGGAAAAACCATAGCTTTGACTAGATGGACCTTTGTTGGCAAAATAATGTCTTTGCTTTTTAATATTCTATTTAGATTGGTCATAACTTTTCTTCCAAGGAGCAAGGGTCTTTTAATTTCATGGCTGCAGTCACATCTGCAGTGATTTTGGAGCCCCTCAGAATAAAATCTGTCAGTATCCACTGTTTCCCCATCTATTTGCCATGAAGTGATGGGACCAGATGCCATGATCTTCGTTTTCTGAATGTTGAGTTTTAAGCCAATTTTTTCACTCTTTCACTTTTTTCCTCTTTCACTTTCATCAAGAGGCTCTTTAATTCTTCTCTTTCTGCCATAAGGGTGGTGTTATCTGTGTATCTGAGGTTATTGATATTTCTTCTTGGCAATCTTGATTCCAGCTTGTGTTTCATCCAGCCCAGCATTTCTCATGATGTACTCTGCATATAAGTTAAATACACAAGGTGACAATATATAGCCTTGATGTACTCCTGTTCCTATTTGGAACCATTCTGTTGTACCATGTCCAGTTCTAACTGTTGCTTCCTGACCTGCATACAGATTTCTCAAAAGGCAAGACAGGTGGTCTGGTATTCCCATCTCTTTCAGAATTTTCCAGAGTTTGTTGTGGTCCACACAATCAAAGGCTTTGGCATAGTCAATAAAGCAGAAGTAGATGTTTTTCTGGAACTCTCCTGCTTTTTTGATGATCCAATGAATGTTTGCAATTTGATATCTGGTTCCTCTGCCTTTTCTAAATCCAGTGTGAATATATGGAAGTTCATGGTTCACATACTGTTGAAGCCTGGCTTGGAGAATTTTGAGCATTAATTTGTTAGCGTGTGAGATGAGTGCAATTGGGTAGTTTGAGCATTCTTTGACATTGCCTTTCTTTGGGATTGAAATGAGAACTGACCTTTTCCAGTCCTGTGGCCACTGCTGAGTTTTCCAAATTTGCTGGCATATTGAGTGCAGCACTTTCACAGCATCATCTTTCAGGATTTAAAATAACTCAACTGGAATTCCATCACCTCCACTAGCTTTGTTCGTAGTGATGCTTCCTAAGGTCCACTTGACTTCACATTCCAGGATGTCTGGCTCTAGGTGAGTGATCACACCATCATGATTATCTGGGTTGTGAAGATCTTTTTTATATAGTTCTTCTGTGTATTCTTTCCACCTCTTCTTAATATCTTCTGCTTCTGTTAGGTCCATACCATTTCTGTCCTTTATCGAGCCCATCTTTGCATGAAATGTTCCCTTGGTATCTCTAATTTTCTTGAAGAGATCCCTAGACTTTCCATTGTATTGTTTTCCTCTATTTCTTTGCATTGATCACTGAGGAAGGCTTTCTTATCTCTCCTTGCTATTCTTTGGAACTCTGCATTCAAATGGGTATATCTTTACTTTTCTCCTTTGCCTTTTGCTTCTCTTCTATTCACAGCTATTTGTAAGGTCTTCTCAGACAACCATTTTGCCTTTTTGAATTTCTTTTTCTTGGGGATGGTCTTGATGCCTGCCTCCTGTATGATGTCATGAACCTCCATCCATAGTTCTTTAGGCACTCTGTCACTTCCACTGTATATCATAAGGGATTTGATTTAGGTCATACCTGAATGGCCTAGTGATTTTCCCTACTTTCTTCAATTTAAGTCTGAATTTGGCAGTAAGGAGTTTATGGTCTGTGCCACAGTCAGCTCCCGGTCTTGTTTTTGCTGAGTGTATAGAACTTCTCCATCTTTGGCTGCAAAGAATATAATCATTTTGATTTCGGTGTTGACCATCTGGTGATGTCCATGTGTAGAGTCTTCTCTTGTGTTGTTGGAAGAGGGTGTTGTTATGACCAGTGCATTCTCTTGGCAAAACTATTAGCCTTTGCCCTGCTTCATTCTGTACTCCAAGGGCAAATTTGCCTGTTACTCCAGGTGTTTCTTGACTTCCTACTTTTGTATTCCAGTCCCCTATAAGGACATCTTTTTTGGGAGTTAGTCCTAGATGGTCTTGTAGGTCTTCATAGAACTGTTCAGATTCTTCAGCATTACTGGTTGGGGCACTGACTTGGATTACTGTGATATTGAATGGTTTGCCTTGGAAATGAAGAGATCATTCTGTCATTTTTGAGATTGCATCCAAGTACTGCATTTCGGACTCTTTTGTTGACTATGATGGCTACTCCATTTCTTCTAAGGGATTCTTGCCCACAGTAGTAGATATAATGGTCATCTGAATTAAATTCTTCCATTCCAGTCCATTTTAGTTTGCTAATTCCTAGAATGTCGATGTTCACTCTTGCCATCTCCTGTTTGACCACTTCCAATTTGCCTTGATTCATGGACCTAACATTCCAGGTTCCTATGCAATATTGTTGTTTACAGCATCGGACTTTACTTCCATCACCGGTCACATCCACAGCTGGGTGTTGTTTTTGCTTTGGTTCTGTCTCTTCATTCTTTCTGGAGTTGTTTCTCCACTGATCTCCAGTAGCATACTAGGCATCTACCAACCTGGGGAGTTCATCTTTTAGTGTCCTATCTTTTTGCCTTTTCATACTGTTCATGGAGTTCTCAAGGCAAGAATACTGAAGTAGTTTGCCATTCCCTTCTCCAGTGGACCACATTTTGTCAGAACTCTTCACTATGACCCGACCATCTTGGGTGGCCCTACACGACATGGCTCATAGTTTCATTGAGTTAGACAAGACTGCGGTCCATTGTGATTGTGGTTTTCAGTCTGTTTGCCCTCTGGTGGAGAAGGGTAAGAGGCTTATAGAAGCTTCCTGATAGGAGAGACTGAATGAGGGAGAAATTGGGTCTTGTTCTGATGGACAGAAAGTGAAGAAGAACTAAAGAGCCTCTTGATGAAAGTGAAAGTGGAGAGTGATAAAGTTGGCTTAAAGCTCAACATTCAGAAAACTAAGATCATGGCACCTGGTCTCATCACTTAATAGCAAATAGATGGAGAAACAGTGGAAACAGTGGCAGACTTTATTTCTGGGGGCTCCAAAATTACTGCAGATGGTGACTGCAGCCTTGAAATTAAAAGACACTTACTTCTTGGGAGAAAAGTTATGACCAACCTAGACAGCATATTCAAAAGCAGAGACATTACTTTGCCAACAAAGGTCCGCCTAGTCAAGGCTATAGTTTTTCCAGTAGTCATGTATGGATGTGAGAATTGGACTATAAAGAAAGCTGAGTGCAGAAGAATTGAAGCTTTTAAACTGTGGTGTTGGAGAAGACTCTTGAGAGTCCCTTGGACTGCAAGGAGATCCAACCAGTCCATCCTAAAGGAAATCAGTCCTGAATATTCATTGGAAGGACTGATGTTGAAGCTGAAACTCCAATACTTTGACCACCTGATGTGAAGAGCTGACTCATTTGAAAAGACCCTGATGCTGGGAAAGATTGAAGGAAGGCAGGAGGAGAAGGGAACGACAGAGGATGAGATGGTTGGATGGCATCACCGACTCGATGGACCTGAGTTTGAGTAAACTCCAGGAGTTGATGATGGACAGAGAGGCCTGGCCTGCTGCAGTCCATGAGGTCAAAAAAAGTTGGACATGACTGAGTGACTGAACTGAAATGAAGGGTGGGGCTATGCTCAGTAAAAATTTCATCCAGTTTTCTGTTGATGGGTGGGGCTGTGTTCCCTCCCTGTTGTTTACCTGGGGCCAAACTATCAGATCAGATCAGTCGCTCAGTCGTGTCCGACTCTTTGCGACCCCATGAATCGCAGCACGCCAGGCCTCCCTGTCCATCACCAACTCCCGGAGTTCTCTCAGACTCACGTCCATCGAGTCCGTGATGCCATCCAGCCATCTCAGCCTCTGTCGTCCCCTTCTCCTCCTGCCCCCAATCCCTCCCAGCATCAGAGTCTTTTCCAATGAGTCAACTCTTCGCATGAGGTGGCCAAAGTACTGGAGTTTCAGCTTTAGCATCATTCCCTCCAAAGAAATCCCAGGGCTGATCTCCTTCAGAATGGACTGGTTGGATCACCTTGCAGTCCAAGGGACTCTCAAGATTCTTCTCCAACACCACAGTTCAAATGCATCAATTCTTCGGCCCTCAGCCTTCTTCACAGTCCAACTCTCACATCCATACATGACCACAGGAAAAACCATAACCTTGACTAGATGAACCTTTGTTGGCAAAGTAATGTCTCTGCTTTTGAATATGCTATCTAGATTGGTCATAACTTTCCTTCCAAGGAGTAAGCGTCTTTTAATTTCATGGCTGCAGTCACCATCTGCAGTGATTTTGGAGCCCAGAAAAATAAAGTCTGCCACTGTTTCCACTGTTTCCCCATCTATTTCCCATGAAGTGGTGGGACCGGATGCCATGATCTTCATTTTCTGAATGTTGAGCTTTAAGCCAACTTTTTCACTCTCTACTTTCACTTTCATCAAGAGGCTTTTGAGTTCCTCTTCACTTTCTGCCATAAGGGTGGTGTCATCTGCATATCTGAGGTTATTGATATTTCTCCCGGCAATCTTGATTCCAGCTTGTGCTTCTTCCAGCCCAGCGTTTCTCATGATGTACTCTGCATATAAGTTAAATAAACAGGGTGACAATATACAGCCTTGATGAACTCCTTTTCCTATTTGGAACCAGTCTGTTGTTCCATGTCCAGTTCTAACTGTTGCTTCCTGACCTGCATGCAAATTTCTCAAGAGGCAGATCAGGTGGTCTGGTATTCCCATCTCCTGAAGAATTTTCCACAGTTTATTGTGATCCACACAGTCAAAGGCTTTGGCATAGTCAATAAAGCAGAAATAGATGTTTTTCTGGAACTCTCTTGCTTTTTCTATGATCCAGCACATGTTGGCAATTTGATCTCTGGTTCTTCTGCCTTTTCTAAAACCAGCTTGAGCATCAGGAAGTTCACGGTTCACGTATTGCTGAAGCCTGGCTTGGAGAATTTTGAGCATTACTTTACTAGCGTGTGAGATGAGTGCAATTCTGTGGTAGTTTGAGCATTCTTTGGCATTGCCTTTCTTTGGGATTGGAATGAAAACTGACCTTTTCCAGTCCTGTGGCCACTGCTGAGTTTTCCAAATTTGCTGGCATATTGAGTGCAGCACTTTCACAGCATCATCTTTCAGGATTTGGAATAGCTCAACTAGAATTCCATCACCTCCACTAGCTTTGTTCGTAGTGATGCTTTCTAAGGCCCACTTGACTTCACATTCCAGGATGTCTGGCTCTAGGTGAGTGATCACACCATCGTGATTACCTGGGTCATGAAGATCTTTTTTGTACAGTTCTTCTGTGTATTCTTGCCATGTCTTCTTAATATCTTCTGCTTCTGTTAGGTCCATACCATTTCTGTCCTTTATCGAGCTCATCTTTGCATGAAATGTTCCTTTGGTATCTCTGATTTTCTTGAAGAGATCCCTAGTCTTTCCCATTCTGTTGTTTTCCTCTATTTCTTTGCATTGATCACTGAAGAAGGCTTTCTTATCTCTTCCAGCTATTCTTTGGAACTCTGCATTCAGATGTTTCTATCTTTCCTTTGCTCCTTTGCTTTTTGCTTCTCTTCTTTTCACAGCTATTTGTAAGGCCTCCCCAGACAGCCATTTTGCTTTTTTGCATTTCTTTTCCATGGGGATGGTCTTGATCCCTGTCTCCTGTACAACATCATGAACCTCAAACTATGGTGGAGGTAATGAGGATAATGGCGACCTCCTTCAAAAGGTCCCATGATGCACTGCTGCACTCAGCGCCCCCAGCCCTGCAGCCGGCCACAGCTGACCATGCCTTTGCTGGAGACTCCTGGACACTTTTGGGCAAGTCTGGGTCAGTCTTTTGCGGAGTCACTGCTCCTTTCTCTTGGGTCCTGGTGCACAGACGGTTCTGTTTGTGCCCGCCAAGCGTTTGTTTCACAGTCCATGTATAGTCCGTGGGGTTGCAAAGAGTTGGACATGACTGAGCGACTTTCACTTCACTTCCATTCACATATTATTGGTTGCAGTAGACTTGGTTTGAGCACATATATATCTTCTCCATCAGTTTCTCCATCTCTTGTCTTTGGCCTTAGCCATGTGATTGGCTTTGGCCAATGAGGTATCAGTGGACATGATGTAAATAAAGACTTGAGATGTGCTGGTGGAGTCCAGATGCTCTCCTGGCCTCCTGCATTTTACCGTGAGAAGAACATGCTCTGCGTAGCCTGCTAGTCTCCAAAAAAAAAAAAAAAAAAAGAGTGACATGTGAGGCATCCCTAAATCAAATCCCCCTGCCCAGAGGCCCAGCTGAGATCATGAGATCAATGGTAGCTCCCCGCAAAATCCACAGATGTGTGAGCCAGAAATAAACGAGAATTTGTTCTGTAGCAAAAGCTGACATACACTTTTTTTTTTTAAACAACCTCCTTTTTTTTTTCATGTTCCCTTTTTAATTCCTTTTTTTGTTGAAGTGGAGTTGATATATAATGTTATATAAATTACAGCTATACAATAGAGTGATTCACAATTTTTAAAGTCTATCCTCCAGAGGATAAGGAGGAGAAGGGGACGACAGAGGATGAGATGGTTGGATGGCATCACCGACTCGATGGAAATGAGTTCGAGCAAACACTGGGAGATAGTGAAGAACAGGAAAGCCTGGTGTGTTGCAGTCCATGGTGTCACAAAGCATTGGATGTGACTGACCAAGTGAACAACAACAAATCCTCCAGTTATCATTACAAAACATTGGCTACATCCCCCGTGCTGAACAATGGATCTTTCTAGCTTATTTAATTACCCAATAGTTTATAACTCTCACTCTCTTTCCCGCGTGATGCCCCTCCCCCCTTCCCTCTCTCAACTAGTAACCACTAGTTTGTCCTCTATGTTTGTGAGTCTGCTTCCTTTTTGTTATATTCACTAATTTATATTTTTTTAGATTCCACATGTAAGTGATATCCTATTGGTGTTATTTTTTAAAGAGAAAAAACTCAATAGAAAAAATTAAATCAGGAAGCCGAGTGCCAAGCAAATAGCTGTTTAGTAAATGTGAGGTCCTCTCGAATTCCCTAACCCTCCTTCAAGAACTTATTCTGAATACTCCAGAAGCCCTTCCAGGCTCCTGTTTGAATGGGTTGCCGTTCCCCATGGCACTTTGCACATTTATTTCATTCTATCTTGCAAAATATTTAGCCCTTCCCTTGCTTGTCTTACCCACTAGAAGATAGTCCCTGCTGTCAATCTAGTTGCATAAAGTTGAAAGTGAAAGTGTTGGTTGCTCAGTCGTGTCCGTCTATTTGTGACCCCATAGACTGTAGACTGCTCCTCTGTCCATGGGATTCTCCAGGCAAGGATACGGGAATGGGTTGCCATTCTCTTCTCCAGGGGATCTTCCTGACCATAAACACAATATAAATAAAAAGGAACTGTTTTCCATGTGTATGCAACCGACACACATCTAATTATATTAATATGTGCTCGATGGAAAAAACCATGATGTGATGAGTATGGGTGATTCTGTGCACTATTCTTGACTAAATGAGGGTGTGACGTGGAGGAATAAGAACCGGTAAACCTTCTCTCCTTTCATGAAGGCCCAGTTCCTTTGAGCCTTTCATAGCCTGAACATCTTGGTGAGCTGGGCCTGATTCTCATGTTCAAGGTACTTATTTTGTGTCCACTGTGATTATCACAATTCCAAATGGGGACTATTTTTATCCTCCTATTATAGTTGAGGAAAAAGAAAGCTTCAAAGAGACAATTATCCAAAGTCATACTGTTTACAAGAGGATTGAACCAGAAGAGAAGCTCAAGTCACTCTGGACCCAAAGCTACTTTCTGGGTTTAGTTGCAGAGTCACTTCTGCAATAAGGGGCTTCCTCAAGCATTTGGGCTTCCCTTGTGGCTCAACTGGTAAAGAATCGCCTGCAACGTGGGAGATCTGGTTTCAATCCCCGGATTGGGAAGATCCCATAGAGAAGGGAAAGGCTACCCAGTCCAGTATCCTGGATTGGAGAATTCCATGGACTGTATAGTCCATGGGGTTGCAAAGAGTTGGACATGCCTGATTGACTTTCATTTCACTTCAAGCACTTGGATGAAGGATGTTAAAAGCACCCACGCAAATAAGAGTTTTGTGGTTGATTGTTACACAGCAAAAACTGACTGATATATCTGAGAGGAGGTACTTGCTGGGTGTGGGGGCAGCTCCGTTGACAGTCACCATCTGCAAATAAGCCTGATTATTCTTTCAAATGCTCGAGTTGACAGGATAACTCTGCAGAAGCTCTAGTTTCTTACCACCTAAGCTGAGGTGTCCCCCAAGTGGGCAGTTGACTGAGAAGTAGCTCAGGAATAGGAATCAAACTGTCAGGATTTGAATCCTGACTCTGCATTTCATCTGCTTTGCAACTTGAGGGAGGTCGGTCGGTCAATGTTTCTGGGCTTTGAAGGGCTGACTCTGTTAAAGTCGGGGCTGACACAGTCCACAGGCATGTGTGTTTGGATGCACATCGTTTTTATTCTGTTTCATTTTGTCAATATTAAAACAATAAGGTGTTTAATTGTGAGGAAACAGTCATTCATACACGATTAGTGGGAATGGATCTCGCCCCACTACTATGAGGGGGATAATTTGGCAGGGTTGTTAAATATTAAAAATGCAAATATAAAAATTCTACTTTTTGGAAATTAGCCCACAGATACATGTGCACATGTGAAAAATGATATATATTGGAGGTTATTCAGGCAGCATTGTTTGTAATGCAACAGTTTCAAAAATTTTTTTAAAAAAAGTTTCTATCAATAGGGGATGAGTTAGATCAAATGTAGGCCATCCACAGAATGGAATACTATGCAGCTGAAAAAAATGAAGACTCTGCCCAGTACTGATCAGGTAAGTTCTTTAGGATAAACTGTTAAGTAAAAAGCCAGATCTAAAACAAAGTGTTTATTGTGGTCTCTTTGTGTAAAAATGGAGAAAAGAAAAAAAGTATGTACATGTTAATACTATTTGTATAATTATGAAGAGACTTTAAGCGTTCATAAGAAACCAATAACTGTTAGCTATGGGAGTGAGGGACCCAATTGTGAGGGAAATTTTTATGTTTATCTTTTCAAAATATTTTTAATTTTGCAAAAAAAGTTTAAAACATTTGGTGTTTTCAACCGCCAGGACATGGAAACAACTTAAATTCCACTGACAGATGAATGGATAAAGAAGATGAAGAAGATGTGGTGTATATATGCAATGGAAAAGCCATCAAAAAGAATGAAATAATGCCATTTGCAAACATGGATGGACCTAGAGATTAGCATAATAAGTGAAGTATGTCAGAAAAAGAAAGACAATGCCGCAGGCTATCACTTATATGTGGACTCTAAAATATGACACAAATGAACTTATCTCTGAGACAGAAACAGACTCACAGACACAGAGAGCAGGCTTGTGGCTGCCAAGTGGTCCAGGGAAGGATGGGTTGGAAATTTAGGATTCGCAAACTATTGTGGCTCAGCTGGTAAAGAATCCGCCTGTGATGCAGGAGACCTGGGTTTGATCCCTGGGTTGGGAGGATCTCCTGGAGAAGGGAAAGGCTGCCCACTTCAGTATTCTGGCCTGGAGAATTCCACGGACTGTATAGTCCATGGGGTGGCAAAGAGTCAGACACGACTGAGCGACGTTCACTGTTCACTGATCACTGATATAGACAGTGGATAAAAAAAAAGATTTTACCATATAACACAAGGAACTATATTCAATATCCTATGATAAACCATACTGGAAAAGAATATGAAGAAATATGTATATATAATAATTGAGCCAGTTTGCTCTACACCAGAAACTAACACAACATTACAAATCAACTATACTTCTATAAAAACACGTTTTAAAATAAGTCAGATGTTTTCATATACAGATGATCTAGCATCCGTGTAGGCATGTGTCAGCTGGAGCTGAGTAGTGACTGCCTCGTGGATGGGGGTGCGTGCACTCCAGCTTGCCACAGTCCCCGCCACTCCCTATTGTCTCCCTGACCCCAGGGTCTGTAGCCATTTATCATTTCACTCCCTGCAGTTTTTCTTAGACTAGAACTAAGAGAGTGATAGACTTGCCATCTGCATACTCTACCAAGAGTGGCAGGCTCGCTATACAACAGTGTGAACGCACTCAATGCTCCTGAAATGAACACTCAAAAATGGTTAAGATGGGACTTCCCTGGTGGCCCAGCAGTTAACACTTCACTTTCCAATGCTGGGGGTGTGGGTTCAACCCCTGGTCTGGGAGCTAAGATTCCCACATGCTTCAAGACCAAAACACCAAAGCATTAAAAAACAAACAAACAAAAAAAAAAAACCAGAAGCAATACTGTAACAAAGTCAATAAAGACTTTAAAAAAATGGTCCACATTAAAAAAAAATCTTTAAAAAATGGTTAAGATGGTAAATGTTATGTTATGCACATTTTACTATAGTTAAAAATGTTGGCAGGCTCTCCACCTGTGAATAGATGCAGAGATGGCACCCAGTACCAATCAGGGTTCCAGAACCAATTCTCATGAGTCTGTAACTCTGAAGTAGGTGGTTTCAAGGCCTCTCCTACCTCTATGATTCCTGAGCTGTTGCTGCCCCTAACTTGCTCTGTGACCTTGGACAAACCGCTTCCCCTCTCTAAGCCTTGAGTGCTCCACCTGCTAAATGAGAAGCTTAAAGTGAATTATCTTAGAGGCTCTCTAGCGCCAAGAATCTCCCACGTGAATCCTCCTGGAGCACCGCTTCTGTCACTGTCTCCAAAGAGATGGAAAGCGGGCTTGGAGCTGGGGAGAGGGGAGCGGAGTCCTCCTTTCATGTTGGGGCTGTGTGGGCTGCAGTGGGAGGTTCCCTTTTCTTTCTTCCTTACTTTTTTAAAACTAGAAAGTTATTTTAAACTCTTTAGTGGGGAGCTGCTGAAAGCCACACGCCTCAGACCTCACGTGCTACAGCCTCTTGTGGGGAGAGAGCAGAGTTCTGAATCCTTCCTGTTCTCTCCCCTCCCCCACCCGCACCTAGAGGGAGGGGGCCACTCTTCCATTCATCCTCTGCTCAGCTGAGTCACAGAACTGAAAGACACTCGTCTTCTGGACTTGGAGCTCTGGGGCTGGCTGCAGCCTGAAAACCAGTGCCTCTCCACCTTGAGCCTCCTCGCGACTCACCTGGGCATCTTTTCAAAAGGCAGGTTCTCTTTCTGCAGGTCTGCGGGGGAACTGAGGTCCTGCCCTTCTAGGAGTCCCCTAGGTAATGATCATGAGAGGCCAGACTGTGAACCTCTGGGCCTAGGATGCTGGAAACTCAGAAAAACCCAGCTGGAAAACCACCCGAAATTACTCAGCTGCTCCTTCTCCTTTGGAATTTGCCCTGCGCCCCTATTTCAATAATATTCTTGAAACATATGGTATATACAAAATAAAAACTCAAACTCTTCAAAAAGGGGGTGCACTGAAAAGTCAGCAGCCCTCTCTCCCACCCACATTCTTCAATTCCCAGAAGCAGCCCCTGTACCCTGTTTCTTGTGGCTTCCTCCAGAGAAAGTCTGTACATTATATTGATAATTATTATTATACCTACCTTTTGTTAACCACTTCCTATGTCATAGGTACTGAGCAGAGCCTCCCATGTAGCTTACTTTATTGAATCCTTCCAACAAGTCCAGCTATCAGGACCCAGTTTCACACTGAGGAATCTGACGCACAGAGAGGTTAGGTACAGTCATTTCTTGGTCACTGGGGGTGTTTGGTTCCAGGACCCCTGTGGATGCCAAAATCTGTGGATGTTCCGTAAAATGCTTATAGCAGATGATGTAGTGCATACAGTCAGCTGCCTGTATCTGCACATTAAACATCCCTGGATGTGGAGGGCCACCTGTACTTTGCTCTTCATTACACAGCAAGGTGGGGGGCTTCCCTGGTGGCTCAGTGATAAAGAATACGCCTGCCAATGCAGGAGATGCAGGTTTGATTCCTGGTTGTTGGGAAGATCTCCTGGAGAAGGAAATAGCAACCCACTCCTGTATTCTTGCCTGGAAAATCCCACGGACAGAGGAACCTGTCCAGCTACAGTCCATGGGGTCATAAAGAGTCAGACACAACTTAGTGACTAAAGAACAACAGACAGCAAAGGAGGGGCCAGAAGTAGAATGCCTAGCCAAAGGACCTAGTCCTCTCTCAAGATTCAGCACCTCTGTAGACAAAGCCCTCCCTTCCCACTTCTTTCTGTTACAGCCGAGATCTCATATAATATTCTGAGGCTTGCTTTTTCCCCTTTAACAATTTATCTGGAAGAAACCTTAATCACAGTAAGTGGAGAGCTGACTTTTCTTTTGAACAAAATTACAGTTTCTTTGTGAGTCGGGGCCTTGTTTGTTTCACCAGGGACCTGTTTAGGGAATAGGAGAACTACGGGGTTATTTCACTTTTTTTGCTACAAACTGCTGTAATGTTTGAGTTTGTGCCTATATCATCTTGGATATGTGTGTGTGGATGACGTTGATGTCCTTAGGATGAACTCCCAGACTTGGGATTGCTGGGTCAAAGGCTGTGTTCCTTTAAAGTTGAGTAATTGTGATCAATTGTTTTTCAAAGCAACTAGAGCCACTTTCTCTCATCAGCAGTATCTGAGTACCTGTTTCCCCAGAGGTTCACCAACATGGTTCCAGAAGTTTTTGGCTTTTTCTGCTACTGATTTTGAACCACACCGGCAGGAAGCAGAGCTGGGCGAGACTGCCTCCCTCCCATCCCCCACCCCCCACCCACCGCCTGATTGTCAAAAACACCAGCTGAGGTGTGTAGCTTTTTTCCATACCCAGGGACTCTGTTCTCTTGGTCAGGTCAGCCTGCTCTTCCGAAGGACAGCATTTGTCATCAGGGATTTAATGTCTTAAAAATAAAGGGGATCTGATTGCACTCAGGAGCCCTGGCCAGCCACGAGCCCTTCCCCCCAACCCCCAGGGACCAAAGCTAAGAGACTGGAAGAAGCTAGAAGAACAATGAAGTTTGGCCTCTCAGAACCTGAAAGGCCGGGAGCTCCAGCACAAAAAGGCACGAGAAACTGAAGATCAAGGTCAAGCCTGGGCTCTGCCGTCAGCCCTCAGTCTAAAATTACCTCCCATTATTTCACTGTGTAGACTTGGGAGACCCAAGACTGGATTCAAATTCTGCTTCCTCCACTTTCGAGCTGTGTGACCTTAGATTAGTGATTTAACCTCTTTGGACTCCAGTTTTCCTATCTGCAAATGGAATAATGATAGTCTTACTTCCCAGGAGGCTTGTGGGGATCAGCTGCCTTAATGCACACAGAGTTTGAAACAATGCCTGGTGCAAAGAAAGTACAGAATAAATATTGACTGTCCTTTCATTATTTATATTATTTATTTATTTGCTTAGTTATTGTCTGTCTAGCATGTCAACTCTAGGAGGGCAGAGTCCTAAACTTTCTGTTTTCAGTGCCCCCTACCCCAGCACAGTACCTACACATAGTAGGTCCTCCATAAGTATTCACCAGAGGAATGAATGAGTGAACGTGTCACTTCCCCTCCCTGAGCCTCAGTTTCCTGATCTGTAAAATGGGAGGTTTTTATTTCATTCTCAGTGTGTGTCTACCTTGTTCTAATCCATGATGTTCCTATGTCACTGCTTTTTACAATCGGAAGAAACAATTATTTAAAAGTGTATAAACTTTTGTTCATAATTGCTGAAATGTGGAAGCAACCAAGACGTCCTTCAATAGGTAAATGGATAAACAAAGTGTGTTACCGGCAGACCATGGAATATTATTCAGCATTAAAAAGAAATGAGCTCTCAAGCCATCAAAAGACAAAGAGGAACCTTAAATGCATAGTGAAATAAGCCAATCTGAAAAGGCTACACACTGTGAGATTCCAACTACATGACATTCTGGAAAAGGCAAAATTATGGCTACAGTGAAACAAAAATTGGCTTTGCAAGTGGCTCAGTGGTAAGGAATTTGCCTGCCGATACAGGAGTCATGAGTTCGATCCCTGGGTCAGGAAGATCCGCTGGAGAAGGAAATGGCAACCCACGCCAGTTTTCTTGCCTGGAAAATCCCATGGACTGAGGAGACTGGCAGGTATAATCCATGGGATCGCAAGGAGTTGGATATGACTCAGCGACTGAGCTTTGCGTTGCAAAATGAAAATTGGTGGCGGCCAGAGGTTTCAGGGGAGGAGAGGGAGGGATGAACAGGCAGAGTGCAGAGGATTTTGAGGGCAGTGAAGCTGTTCCGTGTGATACTGCAGTGGTAAGTACGTGTCTCTATACATTTGTCAAAGCCTATAGAATACACAACACAGAGTGAACCCCAACGTGAACTATGGGTCGAGCTAATAATGATGGCATCACTGACTTGATGGACGTGAGTTTGAGTAAGCTCCAGGAGTTGGTGATGGACAGGGAGGCCTGGCGTGCTGCTTCCCTGCTGCTATACCTGGCAGGTATAGTCCATGGGGTCACAACGCGTCAGACACAGCTGAGCGACTGAACTAAACTGAACTGAACTGATGTGTTGTTATTGGCTCATCAGTCCTAACAAAAGCTCTTTTTTGTTTGTTTTGTAATTATTTGATAACCAGTGGCTAGTTATCCACATTGACTGCAGAGTTATATAATCTATACATATATATTCATATAATGTGTATATATATATATACACACACACACACATACACATACACACATACATATAGTGGCCATACTGCATGGCATGTAGGGTCTTAGTTCCCTGACCAGGGATCAAACCTGCACATTCCAAACCTCCGCATTGGAAGTGAGGAGTCTTAACCACTGGACCACAGGGAAGTCCCCAGGTTTTTGAAAGTGGCGGCAGAGACACAGGGAGCCATTGTACAGGGCTTGTCTGGTGGATCTTCGCCCTCGTTACGCTCTCCGTACAACACCCACAGGTATAGTAGCGGACAGTCCTTATTCCTCTGGTCTGAGTCAACGCTCAGAGGCAGAATGCATGTCTCCTTCACAGTAGACTTCTGGATCTCCCTGAGTGTCCGAGGAGCACGCTCTGTGAAGTCCATTCCATGGATGTGCTTGAGAATGTTGATGGTTTATTCTCTGGGTACCCCCTTGTTGCTGGCAGAAAGGTCCTTTTTACTATAGTTTTTTTGTGGGAGCTGTTCTACTGTCCAGAGCGGGAAAGAAAAAAATGCAATGGATTACCAATTAATTGGCTTTTAAAACACACGCACACACACATACACCCAACACGGGCAGGTAGGTGGTTTCGAATTCATTCTTTTTGTGTATGCTTTGATTGTTAGGAAATGTGTTCAAGGCATAACAAAAAGTTTAGACCATCATGATGACCTTGCACAGCTTAGAGATTTCACAGATGCAAAAACTGAGACCTGGTGAGAGGAAGTGACTTGTCCAAGGTCAGATCATAAGAGGTAGGAGAGCTGATGTCTCTTCCCCACCCCTGTGTGGGCTGTGCCTCCGTTGCCTCCTCTGTAAAATGGGGCTAAAACAGCACCTACTTCATCCACTTGTTGTGAGGACTAAATGAAACAATATGCAAAGTGCTTAGAAGAAAGCCTGGTACACAGCAAACGTTCAACTAAAAATAGCCATTATCCGTATTAATGGATGGTGAGGCGGCGGAAAAAGAGGATGACAACGTTCCTTTCTGTTTCTCCTACTTGAATTGTCAGGGAACAATCACAAGAATTTAAGAAGGGCGCATTTTGTTTTTATCTTTTCAAAATAATTAGTATTTATTTCCTCATTTTCGTTTGTCGCTTTACAGAGGCTTTCTCTGGTTGCGGTGTATGGGCTTCTCACTTTTCTTGTTGTGGCTCCCGGACTCCAACGCACAGGCTCGGTAGTGAAGCGAACTAGTTTGGGGCACACAGCCTTAGTTGCTGCTCAGCATTTGGAATCTTCTCAAACCAGAGATCGAAACCCAGGTCCCCAGCATTGGCAGGCGGATTCTTATCCACTGCCCCACGAGGGAAGTCCTGCTTTTTCACTTGCTATAAGCTTAGAGATGGAGGGTAGAAAGGAGATGATTGTCTTAAAGCCCTTCAAACAAGGAGGCCTTGGCAGGGGGTGTCATTGTAGGCTCTCTTCCTTTTCTGCTGGGAACCCCAGAAAACTGAGGTAGGAAGTCAAGTTGTGGGTTGTCAGTGGGGGTTTGTGGGGTTCCCTGATTTAGAGAATTGGTCTGCGGAATGCTGGGATTAGGAGTTCAGAAAAAAAGAGATCCCAGGTTCAGTGGGTCCCATGGTCAGAAACCTCAGAGCTGTGTTTTCAAGGAAATCCTCACCCAGGAGACTGTCACTGAAGCAGGAGGGCCCTCGGATGTTACCTTATTCAGGCTTTGCAGACTCGGCCACCCTCAGGGCCCTGTGAGGGAAGGTTCAGGCCCGTGGGGGGAATGGCAGGGGGCTCACCGGCCCTGTCCAAGAGGGCCGCCTCGGATGGCAGGGACCACAGACGGACAGACCGTGGTGGCTCGGCCTTCTAGGGGAAAATCTCCCAATTTAATTATTTTTAAAATTCTTCCTTGGGTTCTTTCCGTGTTTGGCTGCACTGGGGCCTTGCTGTGCCCACGGGCTACTTTCTACTGCGGTGCGTAGGCTTCGCATTGAGGGGGCTTCTCTTGTCATGGAGCAGGGGTTCTGGGAGCTCAGGCTCCGGAGTTGGGGTGCACGAGCTTCGTTGCTCCTGGGCACGTGGGAACTTCCCAGACCCAGAACTGAACCTGTGTCTCCTGCATTGGCAGGTGAACTCCCAACCCCTGGGCCACCTGGAAAGTTCAGAAATCTCCCAATTTTAAATCTTGGGAGGGCCAAGTAAGACATGTTGGGGGCTGGATATAATTTCTGAAGTCCATCCCCATCACTTGTACAGATGGGGGAACTGAGGTCTCAGGAGATAGAATAAATTGTTCAAGGTCCCTCACCCCCAAAATCAACCTTAGAATTTCCACTTCATCCCTCTCCACCTCCTTCACTCCTCTACTGTCCTGGGGCCCAAACCGAGATGGCTTCTCATAGGGTCCTAGAGGCTAGCCTCAGATCATTAATGTTCAGAAGGAGCTGAATGGGGCCACAGGGCTGCAGTCAAAACCTTGTCCTCCCCATCAGAAAAAGAGATCTCCTCTCTGGGCCCCAGCAAAGAGTCTGGGGCATCTTTGTTTTTAAACTGATTAATTGTGATAAAGTACTCCTAACACACAACTTGTCATCATAATGGTTTTTAAAACCTATAGTTAAATGGCATCACTGGTCACATATGGTTGTGAGAGCTGGACTGTGAGGAAGGCAGAGCACCAAAGAACTGATGCCTTTGAACTGTGGTGTTGGAAAAGACTCCTGAGAGTGCCTTGGACTGCAAGGAGATCAAACCAGTCACTCTTATAGGAAATCAATCCCAAATACTCATTGGAAGGACTGATGCTGAAGCTGAAGCTCCAGTATTTTGGTCACCTGATGTGAACAGCTGACTCATTGCAAAGTCCCTGATGCTGGGAAAGATCGAGGGCAGAAGAAAAGGGTGTCAGAGGATGAGATGGCTGGATGGCATCACCGATGCAATGGACATGAACTTGGGCAAACTCCGGGAAATGGTGAGGGACAGGGAGGCCTTGTGTGCTACAGTCCATGGGGTCGCAAAGAGTTGGACACGACTGGGCGACTGAACAACAACGACGAGTCTATTCACACTGTGGGGCAGCTACCCCCCCATCCATCTCCGGAACTCCTGTCACCTGGCAGAACCGGAGCTCTTGCCCCATTGAGCAGGAGCTGCCCCTCCCTCTCTCCCCAGCCCCCATCGACTACTGCTGAGCTCCTGTCTCTATGCGTTCGGCTGCCTAGGTGCCTCATGGAATCATAGTGTCTGTCCTTTGTGACTGGCTTGTCTCCCTTCACGTTGTCTTCTCAAGGGTCATTCGCGCTGTAGCCTGTGTCAGAGTCCTTTCCTCTTTTAGGCTGGAGAGTATCCTGTGGTGTGTGTATCGCGTTTTGCTTACCCATTATCCACTGATGGACACTTGGGTGGCCTTCACCTTTTGGCAACCGTGAATACTGCTGCTGTGAACACAGGTGTGCAAATATCTGTTTGAGTTACTGCTTTCAATTCTTTGGGGATGTATACCCAGAAGAGGAATCACTGGGTCATATGGTAATCCTATGTTTAATTTTTTGAGGACCCACCATACTGTTTTCCAGTGGCTGCACCATTTCACATTCTTACCAGCAGTGCGTAAGGGTTCCAATTTCTCCACACCCCTGCCAATACTTTGTTTTTAAATAGCAGCTACCCTAGTGCATGTGAAGCGAGGCTGGCATCTCGATTTGCATCTGAAAGGTCTTCCTGAAGGATGTTTCCACAGCGGTTGTGTGCCATCACGTGGGAGGGTCTTTCAGATGGCAAGTTATGGGGGCAGAGAGGGGGGTTAAACAAACTCACTGGTTTTGTTTATGTAGTTGTTTTGACTTAGCTGGCTTTTGAAAAATCCATAAAAATCACCAAGTTTTCCAAGAATCTTTTTATTTCCATAGGACATAGATGCTTTTATGAATGAAAACTTCAAAGTACTTAATTGTATGCATAGTGTACAGTAAGAGCTCAACACACGTGCAAACATGTGCATGCTCAGTTGTGACTCTTTGTGACCCCTTGGAGTATATCCCACCAGGCTCCTCTGTCCATGAGATTTCCCAGGCAAGAATACTGGAGTGGGTTCCCATTTCCTCCTCTTGGGGATCTTCCCTTCCCATGGATCGAACTTGCATCTCCTATGTCTCCTGCATTGTAGGTGGATTCTTTACCACTGGGAATCCCAAGAGCTCCATAAATCTGAGCTCTTATTATTATTAACATTCAGGAGACTTATGGTTGCCAGAGGTGGGGGCTGAGGGTGGGCAAAATGAATGGAGGAGATCCAAAGACACAAAATTCCAAATGAAATGAATCCTAGAGATGTAACATACAGCATGGCGGCTATAGTTAATAATACACTATTGCATATTTAAAATATGCTAAGAGTAGATCGTAAAAGTTCTCATCACAAGACACAAAATTGTAACTGTGTGTGGTGATGAATGTTAACTGGATTTACTGAGGTGATCATTTTTCAGTATTTACAAATATCAAACTTTGGCCACCTCATGCGAAGAGTTGACTCATTGGGAAAGACTCTGATGCTGAGAGGGAGTGGGGGCAGGAGGAGAAGGGGACGACAGGATGAGATGGCTGGACGGCATCACTGACTCGATGGATGTGAGTTTGAGTGAACTCCGGAAGTTGGTGATAGACAGGGAGGCCTGGCGTGCTGCAATTCATGGGGTTGCAAAGAGTCGGACACGACTGAGCGACTGAACTGAACTGAACTGAACTGATATCTGAAACTCACATAATGTCATAGTTAAGTCTCAATTAAAAGAAAAAAAAGAGAGAGAGAGACAAGTATCTATATCAAAGAAAGTTATCACCAAGGAAGGGTTTTAGAGGTCCCATGGTTTGGGCACAAAACCATGATTTGCTGGGGAGTGAGGACTCACACTTCCCCCACAAGGGTCCCCTAGAAGCTGGCCCTATGCTTGGTTTTTTGGGCCAGCCTCACTCTGGTATCCCATCTGCCATCACCTAACACCAGGAGTGAGGCCTGAGGAGACAGCTCTGGCTTGTAGAAGCCTGTTCCCAGGGCAGGGCTGATAAGCCCCTCATTCATGTCTGGCCCACGTTCTCCCTCCCTTTCTTCCTAGTTCAGAGTCACTCCTGAACTTCTCTGCTCGCTGTCTTTCCCTACCGCAACGCCTGCCAACGCCAGGGAGGACCGAGATGTCAGTTCATCTGCTGCAAGACCCTCAGTGAGGGTGAACTTGAGAAACCGAGGTGAAGACCTGCTTTTGTGTGAGAAAGGCAGTTGCTGCTGAGCTTGTGGGTAATGAGAGCCGGGGGTGGGGTGGGGGGGGGGGACTTAGAGTCACGAGCCAGGGGTACAACCAGGAACTTCAGGGTCAGCTGAGGAAGTCCCGGGATGGGCAGGAGGCCAGAGGGAGCTGTGGACAACTGAGCCTTGGTTCTGAAGAAGATTTAACACCAACCCCAGAACCCTTCACCGACAGCCACAGCTCTTAGGACTGAATCCACAGGGGCCTGCGAGGCCCTGCCCCCACCTCTCAGATCTCATCTCTCACTTGCCTCCTCCTGGTCGGCCCTGCTCCAGCCACACTGGCCTTTCCTTTCTGTTCCTCCAACACCACGCTTGTTCAAACCACAGGGCCTTTGCACGTGTGGTCCAAAGGCCTGGAACCCTCTACTGCCTGGCTCTGAGTGTGGTTGGTTGCTTCTGGCCCCGCTTATATGTCACCTCCCCTGGGGCCCTTCTCTGACCACACTCAATTAGTCTTGCCAGTCCCTCTGTTTTATTTCATCCATACTCTTGGTGTTCTCTGAAATTAGCTTGTTCGTTATGTTATTTTCTGTGGGGTCTGCTCCTCACTGTTTCCCCACCGTTCACAGTGGTGCATATATGCTGACTGAATAAATAAACCTGCTGTACAGCCTCAGATGAGCAATTTCACTGCTCTGAGCCTAAGTGTTCTCATCTGTGGAAAGGTGATGAAGCGCTCAGCTTGGGCTGAGAAGACCTAAGAAGATCGGGGAATGTTCTGAAAAGCACAAATGAGAAGTCGATGAGAGCAAAGAAACCAGTCTCTGGGATAAATTGCTCATTTAACACATGTAATTTGCTTTGCAAAGTGTTCCTCACCCAGCGGCAACCCCTCAACCAATAGTCTCACCTCCTTCTTGCCCTGGGGAAAGTAACAACTTCTTAAGGAGACAAGACTGTTGATTTTATTTGCTCTCATCTTTCACCTGAGAGTTGGATGGGTCAATATTTGTTATATTTTGGAGCCAAGTCTTGAAAACCAGGGCCTTAGCAGGAATGTACTAGGTGGACTTGGGCAGATCTCCCTGCTCCCCAGCTTTTCCCTCCCTGGAGTAAGAGAAGGGAAGTGTTGGAACCTTGGGCTCACCCAGTACTGTCTTTAGGATGACAGAAATCACCCGGCAGGAGGAGAAACAGTACAGTCAGTAAGTGCTCCTGGCGTGGGCCTTGTACTGTGTGTCCATTTGTGACATTCTGATCAGCTGCCCGGTCTCCCTCTCAAGGGGCTTCCCCGATGGCGCAGTGGTAAAGAATCTGCCTGCCAATGCACGAAATGCAAGAGACGCAGGTTCCATCCCTGGGTTGGGAAGATACCCTGGAGGAGGAAATGGCAACCCACTCCAGTATTCTTGCCTGGAAAATTCCATGGACAGAGAAGCCTGGTGGGCTACAGTCCATGGGGTTGCAAAAGTCAGACACATGAGCGACTTAGCACACACACACACACACACATACACACACACTCCCTCTCAAAGCTCTTTCCCTTCATTATATCCTGGTGGCTCCCCGGTGGAGGTGGGGTAGCAGGCTGCTGTCTTCATCCTAGTGTTTCAGATGAGAGAGTAAGAGAGAAGCAAGGCCTTGCCTGTCTATCCAAACTCATTTCCTACCATTCTCTCCCCTGACTGCCTCAGGGCCTTTGCACATGCTATTCACTCCCTCAACCCTCACTTCATTAGCTCTTCACTTAAATATTTCCAATTGGCTCTGTTAAAAATAACGGTTCCCAACGCCTACCACTCTCAAGGCCCTTGCTGTTGTTGTTCAGTCACTGAGTCGTGTCCCACTCTTTGTGACCCCATGGACTGCAGCCCCCTAGGCTTCCCTGTCCTTCACTATCTCCTGGAGTTTGCTCAAACTCATGTCCATTGAGTCGGTGATGCCATCGAACCATCTCATCCTCTGTCACCCCCTTTTCAACCTGCCTTCTTTCCCAGCCTCAGGGTCTTTTCCAACGAGTCGGCTCTTCACATCAAGTGGCCAAAGTGTTAGAGCTTCAGCTTCAGCACCAGTCCTTCTAGTGAATATTCAGGGTCGATTTCCTTTAGGATTTATTGGTTTGATCTCCTTTCAGTCCAAGGGACTCTCAAGAGTCTTCTCCAGCACCACGGTTTGAAAGCATCGATTCTTCAGTGTTCAGCCTTCTTTATGGTCCAACTCTCACATCTGTACATGACTACTGGAAAAACCATAGCTTTGACTATATGGACCTTTGTCAGGAAAGTGATGTCTCTGCTTTTTAATACGCTCTCTAGGTTTGTCACAGCTTTCCTTCCAAGGAGCAAGTGTCTTTTGCTTTCCATGCCTTTACTCCTTTATTTTTCTGCATGGCATCTCTTGACACTTGGCATTAGATGATCTCTTTACCTGTTTATTGTCTGTCTCCTCTTCCAAAAGGCCAGCTCCATGAGATGGGGGTTTTTCATGCCATCTCCGTAGTCCCCAGCAGGTGCCTGGGACAGCCCAAATACTTACTAAATGATTGTTGGATTAGTCTCCAGGTGGATATAGAGATGGAAGTGATCTTGAAAAAATTTCATCTGTCCCTCTGCCACCAGGCTAGACTTGCTCCCCCATGTAGGTTTCTCTTCTGTGACAATCTCTCAGCAGAAATCAAGATTCCTGATGTCTTAAAAAAAAAAAAGTGGTTTGACCCAGATCTGCAAATTTTCTTTTGCTAACCCTATCTTGCTTTCTTACAGGGGTTGACAGGAACAGGAAAAGAGGCAAGATATTTAGGTTACTTGTAGATGAATGATATGAACAAATTGCTAAAAAGAGAGATTTGATTCCTTCTTGCAGAGGACTGGGTTTTTATTTTTTATACCTCATTCAATTATACTGGATAAGATTAGGCATGATAATCTTATTAACAATGATCATTTTTCAGAATAGTTGATATCAGGTGAAAGGCCTTGCCTGCAGGACTTTCGATACCTCAACGCCGAAACTGCAGACACCCTGAAAGGAGGGTATTGCTACGATGATCCTCATTTTACAGGTGAGGAAACCGATACTGTGTAACACGAAGCACAGGGTTAATTTGCCCAAGGTCACACTGCCAGATGCCCACATAAGGAACACCTGAGAAACCCCTTCCAAGAATGAAATTGCCAGGGGCCGAGAGGTTCAGAGTTGGGGCTCTGGGGTAAGCTGCCTTGGGCCTCAGTCTCCTCATCTGGAAAGTGGGGGTGATGACGATGATGTTACCAGTATCAGCAAAGATTCACTGAATTAATTCGTTAAACAATTTTTTTTATATGGCTATGCTGGGTCTTAGTAGCAGCACACGGGATCTTTAATTGTAGCACGGGGACTCTTAGTTGTGGCAGGTGAGATATAATTTCCTGAGCAGGGATCAAACCCGGGCCCCCTGCATTGGGAGTGTGGAGTCTTAGCCACTGGACCACCAGGGAAGTCCCAGCTGAGTTTAATCTGTGAGACACACAGGACAGAAATTGGCACACAGCATGCGCTCAATATTTCTTAGCTTTGTTATCATCTCCTTGTATGCTTTCTGTCTCTGGCACACACGCATGCGCGTACACACACACACACACACACACACACACACACACACAAACACATGCGGTGGGCTTCCTGGAGGAGGAGTTCTTCCAGATAGCCAGGCAACCAGCTGAGTTCCGGACCTGAGGTCAAGCTTAGATCTCCCCGGGTAGGAAATTTCCCACTGAGAGGGGAGTGGCAGCCTCTTGCGGCTTTTCCCGCCCTCCCCCAGCCACTACTCTCACAAGAGTCCCATGCACAGGTCATGTGCTGTCCCTTGCCCCGTGTGACTCAGCCTGGCAGCTGGACCAGAGGGTGGGCGGAGAGTTGGAGATTACACCACCAGGGCTTGCTCAGAGCAGCTGTGGCCTGACTGCAAAGGTCGTGTGGTGTTGGGTTTCCACCTTGCACGGTGCCCCAGGAGGTTAAGCATGAGACCCCATGAGGCCAGGCGGGGGCTGCCCCAGCCCCGGCCCACCATCAGGGCTCTTGGTATAATATGTCTTTTCATGTGGACACTTGACAGCTTTAGAAGCATTTCCCCCTGATCCCAGGTCTGCAGGGCAGCCAGTGTTATTTTGATTGTCCCCATGAAATGGGGCTCATTGAGGCAGCATGTCTTGCCCTATGCCACTCAGCTGGTGGAACTGAGATCCAACGGAGGTTTGCCGTGTTTAATCCCAGTCTCCTTGCCAACACCCTGCACAGACTGTCCTCAGAGCTCTATGCAAGTGTGTGTGTATGCACGCACGTACGTATGTGATGTACCAAAGGAGGGGATGACCCGCCCTGGAACTGCTTTTCTAATGGTCTAAATTCATGTGTGAGCATTAGAAGCACATAGTGATTCTTTTTTATTTGGGCATCATTATAATTTAAATTTTATTTTTTGGAAAAAGTATTATATTCACATAGTTCAAAATTCAAATGGAACAGGAAAATGTCACCCTTTCTCTCTCGTCATCTATCCACTCAGTTCCTCTCTCCAGAGGCACTTGGTTATCAGTTTCTTCTGCCAGGCTATTCTGAGCTTCTACAAGTCAATATGAATATGAATGTTCCAACCCAACACTTTATACACAAAATGTACACATTCTACTCACTGTTCCGCTCCTTAATTTGTTGGTTTGTTTAGTAATCCTTCCTGGAGACAATTCCATGCCGGTTCATAAAGAGCTGCTTTGATATTTTTCAAGGCAGTGTAATATTCTGTTGTAGGGATGGACCTCTTTGACTGGTCCCCTGTTGATGCACGGGCTTCCCTGGTGGCTCAGATGGGAAAGAATCTGCCTGGAGTGCAGGAGACCTTGGTTCGATCCCTGGGTCGGGAAGATCGCCTGGAGAAAGGAATGGCTACTCACTCCAGTATTCTTGCCTGGAGAATTCCATGGACAGAGGAGCTTGGCAGGCTACAGTCCATGGGATCAAAAAGAGTCGGACACAACTGAGCAACTAACATTTCACACTTCACGGTGGATGGAGATTCAGAATATTTCCAATACTTTCAACGACAGACTAGGGAACAAGGAGAGCCTTAGCATCTACATCACTGGGTATGTATGTGGGGAGATGCAGACCCTTGCTTCTTAAACTGTTCCAGGGCTAGTAGCTGGGCATTAACTGAGAGCTTGGTTAGAACTGCAGCACCACAGACCCCACCCTGGACCTGCTGGATCAGGATCTGAGTCTTTAAAAGATGCCCAGGGGATTTGTATGCATATTAAAGTTTAAGAAGCACTGGTTGGAAAGACAGATTCCCAAAAGCGAAATTGCTGGGTCAAGACATAGGTAAATTTGTAAGTTTGACAGGTACAGAAAAATTGACATCCGCAGAGTTTGATTTGATACATAATTCCTCTCACCTGCAATGCATGAGCATCTGGGGAGAATAAAAAAAATCCATATCCAGCAGTGCAAAATCTGGGGAGTAGGATTCCGCGGGTCTGGTGTGAGCCTGGAATCTGCACTGGGTGCACTGTCTGGGTGGTTGACATCTTTCCAGGTTTGGGAAAACTGGCCTAATTACATGCCCAGCCTTTGACTCCAGAGGCTTCTTTAGGGCTCTTGGACATTCTGACCAGAAGGATCTTTTAACTCTCCATCCAGTGACAGCAAACTCAAATGCCCACAAGAGCTGGATGGATAGTGCTCGTGACTAAAGTGTGCCAGTTTATAGTAGGTCTGGTTTTTACTGACATCGAAGTAACAAAAAAATTAGAAAGCATGCATGCCAAGCCAGACAAATCTGGGCTGAAGTCAGGTCCACAGTCCATGAGTCTGTGACCTTTGGCACTCTCGCAGTGCACTTTTTCACAGAAATAAAAATAAAAAGAATCTGTTTTGGACTTCCGTGGCAGTCCAGTGGATAAGAATCTGCCTGCCAATGCAGGGGACAAAGGTTTGGTCCCTGGTCCAGAAAGATTCCATGTGTTGTCAAGCAACTAAGCCCCTATGTCACAACTACCGCGCCTGCGCTCTAGAGCCTGGGAATTGCACCTACTGAAACTCGTGCTGCTAGAGCCTGTGCCCTGAAACATGAAGACCCACCGCAATGAGAAACCCACAAACTTCAGCTGCTAGAGAGTAGCCCCTGCTCGCCACAACTAGAGAAAGACTGTGCACAACCACTAAGACCCAGTACAACATTTAAAAATGGTGCACATTAAAAGAGTCTTTAGACAAAAGGAATGTGGGGACTTCCCTGGTGGTTCAGTGGCTAAGGGTTTGCACTCCCAATGCAGAGAGCCCGGGTTCAATCCCTGGTCAAGGAACTAGATCCAACATGCCACAACGAAGACCCAGTACAGCAAAATAAATAAAGATAAGTATTTAAAAAAAAATAACCTGTTTGCAAATAGTCTCATATAACCTGGCAAGGACTCAGATAGGCTACTCCACAGTGTTGAAAATCTTAGGAATCAAGGCTCCCACTATACACCTGGCAAAACTGAGCCCAGAGTACAGAAGGGGTGACCCTGAGTCCTCAGAAAAGCTTAGCCAGTATTTACTGACCGCCAGGCAACGTGTTCAGTGCTGGGGGACTTCAGCCTGCAGGTCCCAGTCCTCAAGGACGGAGGGGACAAACACAGAGCAAGCAAGTGGTGGCCAGTGAGTGGGGGCTGTCCAGTGATGTGACTCGGTTCCCAGGGCCATAGGCAGTCCCCAGGAACAAAGGAGGTTTTCAGAGAGGAGGTAAGGCTGAGAAAGACGTTGGTGGTTTTTGGTTTTTGTTCATCTCGAGAAGGGATTTAGAACAGGGTTGGCAAACGTTTCCTGTAAAGGACCAGATAAAATATTTTAGGCTTTGCAGGCCACACTGTCTCTGCCGCTCTGTTGTTCTGTCCGTTGCAGCGCAAAAGCAGGCCCAGATGACAGGTAAACGGTTGGGCATGGCGGGGCGCCAATACAAGTTTATTTAGGGACTGTGAAATGTGAATTTCATGTAATTTTCACATGTCACGAAGTAGTCTTCTTCTTTCTTCCTTCCAGCCATTTAAAACTGTAAAAACCATTCTTAGCTAACAGGCAGCCCGAAAACGGGCAGTGGGCTGGATTCGGCTGGTGGCTGGATTTCGACGACCCCTGATTTAGTAGGTGAAGAGCAGCTTTCCAGGCCAATGGGAGAAGGGTGTTCCAGGCAATGAGGTGGCAGGCACAGGGACAGGGAGGAGAAGACTGAGTAGAAAAGCGGGCTCGAAATGCCACCTCTTGGGAATTCCCTGGCGGTCCTGGGGTTAGAACTCTGCACATCCCCTGCAGGGGCCGTGGGTTGGATCCCTGGTTAGGGAACTAAGGTCCTCCGTGCCTTGGAGCAGTACGACCAAAAATAAATAAATCAGCCCTGGGATTTCTTTGGAAGGAATGATGCTAAAGCTGAAACTCCAGTACTTTGGCCACCTCATGTGAAGAGTTGACTCATTGGAAAAGACTCTGATGCTGGGAGGGATTGGGGGCAGGACGAGAAGGGGACAACAGAGGATGAGATGGCTGGATGGCATCACCGAATCGATGGATGTGAGTCTGAGTGAACTCCTGGAGTTGGTGATGGACAGGGAGGCCTGGTGTGCTTCGATTCATGGGGTCGCAAAGGGTCACACATGACTGAGTGACTGAACTGAACTGAACTGAAAAAAAAAAAAAAAAGAAGTAATGTAAATAGCACCTCCCTATCTAATCCATTGTTGCCAAATTCTTCTGATTGTTAAGAGAAGCTGGGAATGCACACATTGTACACCTGTTACTATGTGCTGGGATGGTTCTGGGCACTGGAGAATCCATGGAGGGTGAAATAGCCAGAAGACACTGCGTGCAAACTATTGGAGGCCCAATGTGAACAAAATAGCAGGTTCGATGGTGGGAAGTGCTGTGGAGAAACATAACACAGGGCAGGGGGCAGAAGTGTCGGGGGAAATGTGGACTTTCAGGTGGGGTGTCAGGGAAACCTCTGAGATTTGAGTAAAGGCTGGAAAGAGTCCCAGAAGGAGCTGTACGGTACCCTCCCCTCCCAGGAGAAGAGCTGCCCTCCCAGGTAGAGAGAGAAACAATGCAAAGTCCTAAAGAGGGAGCCAGGCTGGAATGTCACAGAACAGTGAGAGGTAAGCTGTGTAGCTGGAGCAGAGGGAGTGAGGGGCAGAGTCAAAGTCGTTGAGGGCAGGGAGGTCACGGGGCCAGACCATGCGGGACTTTACGGCCACTGTGAGGACTTCAGCTTTAGGTCTGAGTAGGTGAGAGCCATGGAAGGTTCTAAGCAGAGGAGAGAGAGGACCAGACCTAGGTCTTCACTGTATCCCTCTGGCTGCCTGTGGAGAATGGACAAGACATGGTGGCAATGGAGGTGGAGAGAAGTCGCTGGCCTCTGGAGGTTTGCATTTTGAAGGTGAAGCTATAGAATTCGCTGATGTTCAGGATGCGGGGTGTAGGAAATTTAGATCTTCCTGTGAAAACTTTCTAGATGTAATTGATGGCAACCAAGTCACAACTGAAAATATCTCCCGCTGGGCCACTAAAGCCCTGTGTAGGAGGCTAGCTTGTAGTCTTTCTTCTACACCAGGTCTACCTCCCATGATTTGAATCTTTCGTTATGATTTTACGTTTCTCATGTTCCTCTGTCCTTTTCCAAACTAGATTGGGATCCACCCTTAATCAGGGGTGGGGACTGTACTTTTTCTTTTTATGTTTCACGATGAGGTTAGTGAATGTGGGGGTGGGTGGGTGGGTGGGGTACCTTTTCCCTCCCCATGGTTATCTGTTCAATAGACATTGGTGGAACATCTAACCACAGCAGGAACTTCTGAGAGGGTCAGACCCTAAACATACCAGCCCTAAGAGGTCTGTTCTTCTCAGATCCTGCAGTTAGGACTCCTGAAATAATTTTTTCCCCTTAAACCTGCTCAGATCTTCTACCCTGAAAAACCAAATCATGTTTCTCCCCTTCTAGATACAGCCCAGTCTGGCCCGATTTCTCCGAAGGGCACTGCTGCTCCGGACCAACTCCTTCCGCCCGAGCACAGACCCTGGCCCTCTGATGCTGGCTTCTGCTCTAGCGTCCCCACCCCCAGAGGTCACTGCCAAGTTTCCCTGGTTGCCCAGCTGCAACGGCTACTGCTGCATCTTCCCTGAACTCAGCTCTTCAGGGGCTTTTGTTGCCACTGAACAAACAGCCCTTGCTTCTAGAAACTCCACCGGTTCCTGTAAAGCTGCTCCTCCCTGGGTCCCCTCCCCTGTGGACACCCCTCCCCCACCTCTTCTTCCCCTGGAATAAATGTCCTGAGTCAGTGGATGGAATAACCAATGCCTACAGGCCAGGAAGGGGCTTCCCTCATAGCTCAGTCAGTAAAGAATCTGCCTGCAATGCAGGAGACCTGGGTTTGATCCCTGGGTTGGGAAGATCCCCTGGAGAAGGAAATGGCAACCCACTCCAGTATTCTTGCCTGGAGAATCCCATGGGCAGAAGAGCCTGGCAGGCGACAGTCCACGAGGTTGCAAGAGTCGGACACGGCTTAGCGACTAAACCACGACCACCACCACAGGCCAGGGAGGTGAAAGCACAGACTGAAGTGACCGCAGGTGTTCTTTTGAGTATAAACTTGAGTTGGTTATTAAATACTAACAGTGGAGGACGCTTACTGAATATTTAACAAGTGTCTATCCCTCTAAGCACTTTAGATGTGTGTTGATTCTCATAACAACTCTTGGAGGTGGCTATGATTGTTATTCCCATTTTTCAGATGGGAAACTGAGGCACAGAGAGGTTGAGTAACTTGCTTGAGGCCATACAACTTGTTGGTGGCAGAGCTATAATTTGAGCCCAGGGCGTCTGACTCCAGGGCATAGAAACATAATCGGATGATTCTACAATCGGATTCTATTACAACTCTGCAGCTATCAATACCTTCTCTCCACCACCCCTAGTTTGCCAAATAAAATAAATTCTATCTATTTACTGTTAATTCCCCCATCCCATTTCTCAAGTGGACAATGGATTGATCTCAGAATATCTGGTGGTAGAGATCCTGCCCCTTTGGCCAATTTCACTAAAATTTACACCATAGACTCTTAAGAGATGCTTGCTCCTTGGAAAGAAAGCTATGACAAACCTAGACAGCTTATTAAAAAGGCAGAGACATTGCTTTGCCAAGAAATGTCCATATAGTCAAAGCTATGGTTTTTCCAGTAGTTGTGTATGGATGTGAGAGTTGAACCATAAAGAAGGCTGAGCACTGAAGGATTGATGCTTTCAAATTGTGGTGCTGGAGAAGATTCTTGAGTCCCTTGGACAGCAAGGAGATCAAACAGTCAGTCCTAAAGGAAACTAACTCTGAATATTCATTGGAAGGACTGATGCTGAAGCTGAAGCTCTAATACTTTGTCTACCTGATGCGATGAGCCAACTCATCGGAAAAGACCCTGATACTTGGAAAGGTCGAAGGCAAAAGGAAAAGGGGGTAGCAGAGGATAGATGGTTAGACAGCATCAGCAACTCAATGGACATGAATTTGAGCAAATTCTGGGAGACAGTAGAGGACAGAAGAACCTGGCGTGCTATAGTCCACGGGGGTTGCAAAAAGTCGGACACAACTTAGCAACTGAGCAATGACAAGGCACTCACTCGGACCCCACTATTTCCTTCTGAGCTACTGTTTTAGAGAAATACTATGCCAGGTGGGGCAAGCCCAGGATGTTGAAGGCAGCAAAGTTCCTAATAATGAAAATTCGGAAGCAACCTGAGTCCATCCATCTGATCGGATCGGATTAGTCTCTCAGTTGCGTCTGACTCTTTGCGACCCCATGAATTGCAGCACGCCAGGCCTCCCTGTCCATCACCAACTCCCAGAGTTCACCCAGACTCACATCCATCGAGTCAGTGATGCCATTCAGCCATCTCATCCTCTGTCGTCCCCTTCTCCTCCTGCCCCCAATCCCTCCCAGCATCAGGGTCTTTTCCAATGAGTCAACTCTTTGCATGAGATGGCCAAAGTACTGGAGTTTCAGCTTTAGCATCATTCCTTCCAAAGAAATCCCAGGGCTGATCTCCTTCAGAATGGACTGGTTGGATCTCCTTGCAGTCCAAGGGACTCTCAAGAGTCTTCTCCAACACCACAGTTCAAATGCATCAATTCTTCGGCCCTCAGCCTTCTTCACAGTCCAACTCTCACATCCATACATGACCACAGGAAAAACCATAGCCTTGACTAGACGGACCTTTGTTGGCAAAGTAATGTCTCTGCTTTTGAATATGCTATCTAGGTTGGTCATAACTTTCCTTCCAAGGAGTAAGTGTCTTTTAATTTCATGGCTGCAGTCACCATCTGTAGTGATTTTGGAGCCCCCCAAAATAAAGTCTGCCACTGTTTCCACTGTTTCCCCATCTATTTCCCATGAAGTGGTGGGACCGGATGCCATGATCTTCATTTTCTGAATGTTGAGCTTTAAGCCAACTTTTTCACTCCCCTCTTTCACCTTCATCAAGAGGTTTTTGAGTTCCTCTTCACTTTCTGCCATAAGGGTGGTGTCATCTGCATATCTGAGGTTATTGACATTTCTCCCAGCAATCTTGATTCCAGCTTGTGTTTCTTCCAGCCCAGTGTTTCTCATGATGTACTCTGCATATAAGTTAAATAAACAGGGTGACAATATACAGCCTTGACGAACTCCTTTTCCTATTTGGAACCAGTCTGTTGTTCCATGTCCAGTTCTAACTGTTGCTTCCTGACCTGCATACAAATTTCTCGAGAGGCAGATCAGGTGGTCTGGTATTCCCATCTCTTGAAGAATTTTCCACAGTTTATTGTGATCCACACAGTCAAAGGCTTTGGCATAGTCAATAAAGCAGAAATAGATGCTTTTCTGGAACTCTCTTGCTTTTTCCATGATCCAGCAGATGTTGGCAATTTGATCTCTGGTTCCTCTGCCTTTTCTACAACCAGCTTGAGCATCAGGAAGTTCACGGTTCACATATTGCTGAAGCCTGGCTTGGAGAATTTTGAGCATTACTTTACTAGCGTGTGAGATGAGTGCAATTGTGCGGTAGTTTGAGCATTCTTTGGCATTGCCTTTCTTTGGGATCGGAATGAAAACTGACCTTTTCCAGTCCTGTGGCCACTGCTGAGTTTTCCAAATTTGCTGGCATATTGAGTGCAGCACTTTCACAGCATCATCTTTCAGGATTTGGAATAGCTCAACTGGAATTCCATCACTTCCATTAGCTTTGTTCATAGTGATGCTTTCTAAGGTCCACTTGACTTCACATTCCAGGATGTCCGGCTCTAGGTCAGTGATCACACCATCGTGATTATCTGGGTTGTGAAGATCTTTTTTGTACAGTTCTTCTGTGTATTCTTGTCATCTCTTCTTAATATCTTCTGCTTTTGTTAGGTCCATACCATTTCTGTCCTTTATCAAGCTCATCTTTGCATGAAATGTTCGGAGAATGAAAAAGAAAATTTACATATTCCTATCACAGCATATATGTGGCAGGTTAAGGAAGGAAATAGAATGTAAGTGTTGACTTAGAAAAACCTATGACTTACAGAGGGGGAAAAAGGGGAGTTCCAGAACAATGCTGACATGATTCTGGAATTCCATAGATGTTTATGGAGCATCAGCTCTCTGCCTGACACTGCTCAAGGCACTGAGAATACAGCAGGGAACGAAACACACAGCTTACCATAGTTGAGCTAACATTCTACCTAGGCGGAGCAGAGAGGCTGGGGACAAGCTCGTGTTGGGTGTGGTAAACTCAATGAACAAATATGTAATAGGAGAAGGTTTCCCATTTTTGTAAAAAGATTCACCACAAAAGAATCCTTGTGTTTTCTAGGTGTATTTATTTATGTATATGAATGCACAGGAAAAAGTCTGCAAGGAAGCACCCCAAACTGCCGATAGTGTGATTCTGTGGGGAACGGCAGGTGCCTGGTGGTCCTCCAAAAATGCTTTAGCTTTGCAGAAGAATGTATCCGTGTATCATCTGTGTAACAAAAAATGAGTAATAGTTAGCAACTGGGACCCACATGCCATGCTGGTGGAAATATAAAATGGTACAACCACTTAGGAAAGCTATTGGCAATTTCTAATAGAAGTAAAGCGTGTGACTCAGCAACTCCCCTCCTAAATGTTAGCTTAAAAGAAATGAAAACTTATGTCCACATAGAGGTGTGTGCACCAGCATTTAGAGCGGCTTTATACGTAACAGCCTCAAAGCAGAGACAAGACAGAAGGCCATCACAGGGAGGTTAGACCCACACACTGTACGTCCCCACACTAGAACATTATTCCGCAATCAAACGGAGCAAGCTATTGATATGTGAACAGATCTAAAAGCATTATACGGAGTGAAAGCAGCCAGGCAAAAAAGGCACATACCATGTGATTCCAATTACATGACAGGCAAAACTAATCTATGGTGATAGGAATCAAAAGGATGGTTGCCTGTGGGGGTTGTGGGTTGACAGGAAGGGGACCCGAGGGAACTTTCTGGAATGACAGGAATGTTCTAGATCTTGACTGGGAGGTGCACCTGGTGTAGGGATTTGTCAAAATTCATTGAATCATTCACTTTAATCTGTGCACTTCACTGTAACAAATTTTGCATTAATATTCGTAATAGAATAACAACCAAAGCCTGGAGAGGAATATTCTGACGTGTTGAGTGTTTATTTCTAAATGGTAAAAATATAGGTGATTTTCATTGCCATCATATGCACATCTGGGGTTTTCCAAAGTTCCAGCAACATACATATAATCCTTTAGTGATCAGAAAAAAGAGTAAAGAAAAGGACATGGCCTCTACATTTACATAAAAAAAGAACATATGCCTCTTTTGTGCATATTTTATTTGTTTAGTCATTTTAAGGGGGTATGTTTTCTAAGAAGAAGGAAGGGAAGAGAGAGGAGGGTGAGAATAGGAAACTTTCCTGTCCTTTTATTTTCAACAAAGATTAACTGGAAAGCAGCAATATTCAAAGATTGTTGTGAATAAGTGAAAATAATTTAGAGCCATAAATTTGTTAGTCAAGAAACTTGTAATAGTGCTGAGCATGTGGGGGATCCTATCTGCCTCTAAAAGAGCAGTTGAAAAAGGCCCCCTCATCCACGAAGCCCTCCTTGATTTTTCCTTCAAACCTCTGCCTCTGCACAACTCATCTTTCCACCATGCCTCTGGAGGACAGAGTGTTTTCCTTTTTTCTGAATCCCCAGAGCCTAGTGCTGTGCTTTGCACCAGGTGGGTCCTCTGCCCAGGCTCTATGCATTTCATTTTTTTAAAGAAAGCCCCAGAGCAGGTCCCAGGCATGGGTAGGTCCCTAGCTTTTCACACTTTTACCCCACAGTGAATGCATCCCGGGCTGAGGAGGAACCGAGAGGTTGACCTTCTATTCCCTTGGGGCTGGGAACAGATACTTAGGGGATTCCCAGACACGCTGTAGAAACTCCTGCCTCGCCTTGAAAGGTCACGCTGGTCGCCTCTGGCCTGCTTTCTCCTTCCCCCGTTCTGGTTTCCTTGAGATGCCTGGGTGGGTAGAGGCCGAGACAGCAGGGCCAACCTCAGGTCTTGCTCCCCGTCTGCTCCTCTGGCCTCCGGGAAGCTCAGGCCTGCGGCGGGACTGGGACCAAGTTTGTCTGCAGTCTTTAGCCGGCGAGCCCCTGGGCCCCTGGCATTGTTTTCTGCTTCCCGCAACACCGTAAAAGCTTTCCTGAGGCCCAGGGAGCGTCTACAAAGTGCTCCTCTCCGGCGTTTTGGCGGCTTTTTATCTTTGGATCCAGGCAAAGCTGTGGAGGGGCAGGGCAAGACCGAGGCCCGAGTCGGTTGCAGCAGCGGGTGCGCTGTGGGCACCGTGAGATGTACAGGATGCCGCGCTGCAGGATAACGGGGATCGGGATTGGGGGGCGGGGGGACACCTCCATCCATAAAGTGGGCAGGGAGGACTCGGGGAGCCTGTGACCTGTCTTGCTGTGGCAGCTGTTGAAAAGCCCTATTGGAGAAGGGAATCAGAAGGTACAGACAGGATACTGCGCATACCACCAGAGACTTCTTTCCTTTTTATCTTGACATTATAGTCTTGATCCATCCTTTTCCAAGCCAGGCAACCCCCTCTCACCATACACACTATAGCCTCTAGCTAGGCTCCCTGTTTCATGCAATCCAGGCTCCTCTAATTTACTCAGTGTGTGACCCTGGGCAAGTCACCTTGCCTCTCTTTGCCTCAGTTTCTTCATCTGTAAAATGGCATCATAATCATTCCCATTGTTATGAGGAGGTAATGAATTAATATATGGAAATTGCTTAGAACAGTGGCTGGTATGCAGTAGGTATTATAAAAGGATTGGTGATGATCTTTTATTGTTATTATTTTTTATTACTGCAAGCTATCCTCCATCCAACAGTGTGACCGTTTAAAAACCTGAATCAGAATCAGGTCATGGATTTCAAAACCCTTGCTTAAATCCCTCCCCATGCTGCCCACTGTGCTTAGCATAAAATCCACGCGCGGACTGTCTCCACATTACTAATCTGACTTCACTGCTTACTACTCATTTCATTATCATTGTTCCCACCTCACCAGCCTCCTTGCTGTCCCAGAATGTTCCGAGTGTGGTTCAACCTCGGGGACTTTGCACTTGCATTTTTTCTGCCTAGGAAGCTATTCTCACCCTTTATAGAGTTGTTCTGGCTCAGCATTCAGATCTCAGCTTAACCATTACTTCCTTCAGAGAGTTTTCCCAAATCACCCTATCTGGGTACACACCTTCTTGTATTTCTCTATGAAAATGCCTTATTTCTTAGCTATTATGGGCTATGTGTTTATTTATTTACCATCTCTCTCCCCAGACTAGAATATAAACGTCAAGAGGTGAAACTTTGTCTTATTCACTGTTTTCTCCCCTACATTTAGGATAATGATTAGTACACAGTAGGTGCTCAGTACATATGATTTGATTAAAGGAATGACTGCAGAAATGAGAAGAGGTCTCTAGGATTTAGAGTCTCCTGAGAGAGACTATTGATGGAGAAGCCATCCATCTAGGGGAGAGTGGATAAGGTTTTTGGGGACTATGGCAGATAATTGGTTCAAGTGGGACATATTTTTGAGGTGCCTGTAGGACTGCTTGGAAAGATGTTCCCTAAATACCTCACACATGGGTCTGGAGTGACCTAGACTTTTTTCTACAACTGAATAAAGACCCAACTCAAGGTGGTTTAAACAACGTGACCTTATGTAGGGCAGTCTCAGGGTTGGTTAATTCAGTGGCCTAACAGCAGTATTAAGGGTCCAGGTCCTTTTCATCAACTGTGACGGCACAGTCTCTCCTCATGGGCCCAATATAGCTGCCAGAGCTCCAGACATGGAGTCTTCATGCAACATCCACAGATCAGAAGGACAGAGAGATCCTTTTCTTTTCCTGAGTCCTGTTTTAAGAGAGAAGAAAACTTGCAGCCCTCAGTCTTATTGCATCAAGTCTTATTGGCTGATGTGTCATATGTCTGTTCCTCATGATTGATTAAGACTCCCTAAGATTTCAGAGAAGGCAATGGCAACCCACTCCAGTACTCTTGCCTGGAAAATCCCATGGACTGAGGAGCCCGGTGGGCTGCAGTCCATGGGGTCCCTAAGAGTCGGACACGACTGAGCGACTTCACTTTCACTTTTCACTTTCATGCATTGGAGAAGGAAATGGCAACCCACTCCACTGTTCTTGCCTGGAGAATCCCAGGGACGAGGAAGCCTGGCGGGCTGCTGTCTATGGGGTCGCACAGGGTCGGATACGACTGACATGACTTAGCAGCATCAGGCTTAAGATTTACCTGTTGTAGGTGGGAGGGGGTTCATTGTCTTCAGAGGTGGCCAAACTTGAAGTTTTGATAGGGAGAAGGGGTGATGGTTATTCTCTACAAAAATGGTATCATCAGTCTTCAGAAGGCGAGGTCTGAGCTACAGTCTTATTACCAGAGAAAGCCAGTAGGAAGTGGCAGTGCAAGAGAATGGGGGAAGGGAGGGGAAGGTGGGCAGGGCATCCTTCGCATTTACTGCTAAGAAAATGTTTTAAAAAGGAGGGAGATGTCACTGTGCTGAGCGCTACTGAGTCATCGAGTAAAATCAGGATGGAGAAATAGCCACTAGGGTTGGACTTGGAGGTCCAGATTGCTGGCTTTGATGAGAGCAGTGGAATGATGGATGTTTCTGGAATTTATACTTGCATTCCCCCCTGCTGCTACCCAACTCCATGCTTTATCGCTGCTTTTCTGGATTCTTAAAATAGATTCCTTACTGATTCCTCAGACTGGTATATTACAGAGGTCTTTCCACGTCAAGCTGAGCAAGTCATAATTACATCAGTCAGCAGTAGGGAGCCGCTAGAGGTGCTTGAGCCAGGGAATAACTGCGTCATGGCTGCCCTTTATGGAGGTTAACCTGAAGGAGTGGTAGAGGGTGGAATGGAGGCTGGTGAGGCTGGAGGCAGGAGAAGTCTCCCTAGTCCTTTGTTTTTGCCTCTGTTCTTTCTAGTGCTAGGGCCCTGCTTGATCTTTGGAAACATTCCCTCCCCGCTTTCAGTCCATAAGGTTCATGTAGGACCCACTCTCCTATCCTCTTTAGTGGAAGAAGACATGTGACCCAGACCTGGCTGTTGAGAGTCAGTGACTGGCCATAGGACCCAATTCTAATCAAATGGCCATCCAGGCTGCCACATACCATCGAGAAGGGTTTCCTGTGCTATACAGCAGGACCGTGGCGGTTATCCATTTTAATACAGCAACGTGTATTAATACCTGTCAATCCCAAACTCAGCAGGGTCTTAAAAGAAGGGCAAGGTATTGGTAGGAGAATGTGTAAGTCTGTGACCGCCTCAGTACTCCGTGGGTCACATCTTCAATCGGATGTTGAATCAATTATTATTTTTTTCTTTCTGTTTTTTTTTTTGTTGGATGCTGATGACAGTGGGGAGGAGTCCTGGTTAGTGTGACTTGACAGCTTTTGTTGTTGCTGCTGAAATCATCAGCTCCCTGCCAGCAGCACCCAGATCTTACAGGTCTGCAGGCTGGAGATACACACACAATAATGCGTTTAAAAAAAATTCTCCAACAGGAGCTGTGACTCATACACATTTCTGCCGGCATGAATAAAAATATCAAGAGTGAAAGATGGATTAGTCACTGGAACACAATTTGCTTTGGAGAACTGAGATTCCCCACAGTTGCCGCTGTTCCTTATTAGCTTCTGAAATTTGGAAACTGGACCCTATCCTGGTGCCTGCCAGGGATGTGGGATGAAGTCTGGCTGGGTGGGTGTGGGTTTTGGGGGGCAGAGGGTGGGCTCAATGCAGCAGGACTGGCTGCTGCTGGTGCAGCACTTCGGTCCTACAGGTGGTCTTCACTTGGCTGCTGTTCTGATGGGCCGTTGCCTGGGCTGTTCATTAGGACCACCTTGAAACGAGCGTCGTCCGTTTTTTCATGCATTCACTCCTTTATTCATTCCATCAGTCCACTGTAAGCAAGGCGGTGTGTTTGTTAGACTCTATGTGGGACCCCAAAATGGATTGAAGAGAGGAGCTTACCAAGGAGACAAGGCCATTTGAAGGGAAAACAAAAAAGACTTCCTAGATGATCCAGTGGCTAAGACTCCACGCTCCCAACACAGGGGCTGGGTTCAGTCCCGGGTGCTGCAGTGAGATCCCATGTGCTGCACCGAGAAGATGCTGCATGCTGCGAGTAAAGATCCTGCGTGCCTCAACTAAGACCTGGGGTAGCTAAATAAAAATATATGAAACAAACAAACAAAACCCCAAAGAGCCAAGACCAGGAAACACGATATAAATGTCTACATAGAGATTTAGAGAAAGGTGAGATCTAGCCCAAGGATTGGCAAACTGCAGCCTGCGGGCTACTGTTTGTATAAATAAAGTTTTATTGGAACACAGCCACACTCATTCATTTACATATTGTCTCTTGCTGCCCTTAGCACTCCAATGGCAGAATCGTGTAGTTGTGGCACAGACTCTACCACCCTGAAAGCCTAACATATTTACTAACTTTGGGCCCTTTACCCAAAAAGTCTGCTAGCTCCTAATTTAGTGTCGGTCACAGATTTTCAGTTGTAAACAATAGAGACTGTGCTAGAATTTTATGAATGGTTATAAGGAGCTCACAGAATCTCAAGGGTGCCCAGGAAGTCAGTCTTGGCAACCAGACCCCAAAGAATGGTGCCCAAACCACTCTGTGGGGTGGCTCCTGGAATGGTCCTGCTGAGCTCAGACACCTGAAAATCAAAACTTCTGCTGTCACTGTGCCCCAAAGCCGACTACTTCTGCCATCGCTTTGGTCGAGGGTAAGCAAAAGACATACATACCTGATGACACAGCAATTCCATTTCTGATTGACAACCTAAAAAATACTTGCTCACAGATACAAATGGAAATACACATGAGGATGTTTGTGACACGTTGCTTCAAAGAGTTTGCAATGGTTTCTAGCACTAGGAAATGGAGAGGTAGAACATAGTTTTATTGGTTAGGGTTAACATTAGCTATAACAAACAGACCATAAAGTATGTGAAGTCTCAGACCCCAAGGACGTTTCATTATTTGCTCAATAAGGTGTTCCAAGGTGAAAGTTACCAGTGGGTGGTCTGTGTCCTCTCCATGCAGGCATTCAGATCCAGGCTGAGGGGTCACTCTGAGGTCATCATCCCAGTCAGTTTAGAAGGGAAAAGAGCATGGAGGAGAGGGCATGAGAGAGGTTCTAAGGGCCAGGACTGGAGGCGATACCCATGGCATGTCCTGGCATCTATGGGCTGAAGCTGTTATGTGACTCTGCCTCCCTGCAAGGGAAACTGGGAAATGTAGTCCTTCCGTGTGTCCTGGAGGAGGAGGAAACCATATTTGGGGAACAGCCAGCAATCTACCACCATGATACATTCACATAATGGAATCCTAAGCAACAGTAGGAAGTAATGAGTTATATTTACAAAGAGCAACAAGGAATGATCTCAAAAAAAAAAAAAAAAAGAGGTTCAGTGAAAAAAATAACACAGCATGGGATGCGTAACTCTGTACCATTTATGTAAAAATTTATAAACAACCTTTGGGCTTCCCTGGTGACTCAGATGGTAAAGAGTCTGCCTGCAAGGCTGGAGACCTGGGTTCAATCCCTGGGTCAGGAAGATCCCCTGGAGAAGGAAATGGCAATCCACTCTGGTATTCTTGCCTGGAAAATTCCATGGACGGAGAAGCCTGGGGGCTATAATCCATGGGGTCGCAAAGAGTCAAACACGACTGAGCAACTAATTTTAACTTATAAACAAGCAACCATAAAACAACATTTTATCTCTTTATATATATTTTTTACTATGTCTATCTGGATACTGCTGCTGCTAAGTCACCTCAGTTGTGTCCGACTCTGTGCAACCCCATAGATGGCAGCCCACCAAGCTCCCCGGTCCCTGGGATTCTCCAGGCAAGAATACTGGAGTGGGTTGCCATTTCCTTCTCCAATGCATGAAAGTGAAAAGTGAAAGTGAAGTCGCTCAGTTGTGTCCGACCCTCAGCGACCCTATGGACTGCAGCCTTCCCGGCTCCTCCATCCGTGGGATTTTCCAGGCAAGAGTACTGGAGTGGGTGCCATTGCCTTCTCTGCTATCTGGATACATTTATATCCAAATAAATGTATGGCAGATGGGCAGAAAAAACACACTTTAAATATACCCAAGTGGGTGTCCATGGGAGGGTGGGGAGGGGGGAAGGAGGAGGAGAAATGGGTGATGAAGGCAAAAATAAATGGAAATAAAATAGAGGCCATACTCTGATGTCACTGATGGTGTGCCATGGCCTAAAGAGTGTTGTTAACTAACTGTGTGCATCTAAGGTCCAAATTAAAAAAAAACAGAAAAACAGAAAGGGGACCAATGTATTAAAGAATAAAAGTAATATATTCAATATATCCATTGTAGAAAATTTGGGAAATGTAAGTGTAAAGAAGAAAACAAATACCCATAATCCCACTGCCCATATGTAACTATTTTTGTTATTTTTGTACATTTCTTTTCTGTCTTTTTTGGTATGAATACGTAAGACATATTGACAATATTGGGATCACAGTCTATATGTAATTTACTCTACTCTTTTCCTCCCTGTTTATCCATGTGTCTTGACCATGCTTCTATTTCATTAATAGACTTTGACAGCAGACTTTTAAATGGCTAAATAATTTTCCACATTGTGGATATACGATAATGTATTTCAGTGTTTATCTATAAGTGAGAATTTGTTGTTGTTGCTGTTGTTGAGTCACTAGGTTGTGTCTGACTCTTTGCAACTCTATGGACTGGAGCACGCCAGGCTTCCCTGTCCTCTACTTCCTCCCGGAGTTTGCTCAAGTTCATGCCCATTGAGTCGGTGATGCTATCTAACCAAGTGGGAATTTAGGTCTTTTCAAATATGAGTTATTATAAGTAACACTGCAGTGAACATCTTTGTGAATCAAAGTTTATGTGAGTGTGTGATTATTTCTGTGGTTCAGATTCCTTGAATGAGAATAACTAGGTCAAAGGGCATGAACATAGACGTGTATCCAATTTTTAAGGTGTTCGGTGCATTTTTAAGTGGTGAAAGGGAGAACACAGAGAGAAAGTATAGAAGACACACACGTAAATCATAATAACTTATTAAAAAGTGAGCCTTTGTGAAATCATCACCAAGGGTAAGAAATACAACACTGCCAGACCCCTCATGCCTCAGTATGGCTCATCTAAACTCCAGGCCCCTACTCCCTGGTCTGGGAGGAAACCACTGCCCTGATACACACAGTAAAAGTTACACTCTTTTCTCGATAGCTTTGCCATCCAAATGTGCACCTCTAAGTCCTGCGGTTTAATATGCTTTAGAGCACCATGTAAATGGAATCATACATAATGTGCTTTTGTATATCTGGCTTTGCTGGCTCCATATTACATTTTAAAACTTCATCCACACACTGCTGCGTGGGGCTGTATGTAGTGCTTTCTCTGCCACAACTTCTCTTTTCTTTTCTATGAGTCCGTGTACATTTCACATTGCTGAGGACCTACATTTGCGTGGTAGGGGAAGAAAGTCCTTTCTTTTGTAGAGGGATCTTTTATTTTTTCTTCAAGATTTCTGGGGGCTGTAAGATCTCACTGTGCCCTCATATTCCCTTGTAGAGCTGGCAGAGCAGGATTCTTAATGTCTGCATTTAACAGATGAGGAAACTGAGGCTCAGAAAAAGGAACAAAATTCCAGTTCCCAGTCTCTGCTGCCATACATTTATTTGGATATATGTGTATCCAGATAGACATAGTAAAAAATAGTGCCTGATATATAGTGAGGGCTCAAAATATAAATGGCAACAGTTGGTATTAGAACTTTCTCCCTTTCAGCAGAGGTTCCAGGAATGGAATTTGCCCAGCATATCTGGAAGGCAGGCTACAGTGTGAATGGCACCTGGGGAGGGTGCGGCTGTTTGTGTTTCTGCTGCTAAAGAGGAAACCATCAGTTTTCAGTAAAAGTTACCACTGAGATTGCCAGGTGTCTGGATTTGGACTGGGAAGCCCTATATTTTGAGCATTGAGTCCAGGAAACAAACCAAAAAAAACCCCAAAAACCCAGACATATAAATGTGTATCCAGGATGTCTGCTGAAACCATCTGGCATCTCTTGCTACAGAATTTCAAGATACACCATCCAGGTCAATCTCCGGGCTTAGCTAAGTTGTAGAATTTACCTTTTATGCACCAGTCTATTTCTGAATCTTTTTCTTCACTTTTACCCCCAGTCCAGGCTTCATGTTAGGAATCTTAGATCTCTGCTTCATTGGAAAAACATTATGGTGAATAGCAGTCCTCTCTGGGGCATCTGCCTTTTAAGAGAGAAGCTGGAAGTGGGAAGTACTTATTTCAAAGAATTAGGTGACCCTAATACAAGAAGTGCAGATGTCAGATGGCTCTACAGTTGGTTAATTTAGGAGCTCAGTGACATCAAAGATCTAGGTTCTTTCCATCTGTCATTTCTGCCATCTTCAAATGATCAACAATGTCCTTCCTCATGGTGTCAAGATGGCTGCCACAACTCCATGCATCATGGCTTCACTCAGTTATAATAACAAATACTCAATCGAGTATCAGCTGCATCCCATGCACTTTCAAGTTATTAAGTATTTTCATCCGCAAAACAACCCTGTGAGGTAGGAACTCTTATCAGTTCCATTTTACAGACAGATGCATCAAAGCTGGAAGAGATAGTCACTTGCACAGAGTTACACAATAGGAAGTTGTGGGGCTGGAATTTGAACCCAGGCAGCTGGTCTCTAGAGCTACAATGTCCAAAGTCTAGAGAGAAAGGAAAGGACCAGGTCAGCAGCCAAGCTAGGATTGGAACTGAAGGTCCTAAGCATTTCCTTCTCTCTTTCCTCCAGGCTATATTTCCAAAGCTTTCAGAAGGAATATGACTTGGCAAAGCGCTGAAACCATGAATCAATCTAATATCTATTATATTCAGATCAGACCTTGAACCAGAGCCTTCTGGAGATATCTGCTTCTAAAAGCAAGGGTTTCTTTGGACAAGTTTTGACTTGGGGAGTTGCAGGTGGCCCCACTAAAAGTAGCAGGAAGAGAATTGTGTTTTGGTCTGAAGAAATGAACCCTGGCCTGCGTGTGCAGCCTTGGGTCGGGGTGTCCAGCTGTTCTGTCCAATGTCAAGGGTGGAGACATCTCTCTCCTCATCTCAGAAGGCTGCTCTTGGTGCTTGGAATGGGAAAAGATTCTCTGGGCAGCTGGCCTGACTTACTGAGAACTCATTTGAATCTGGGAAATGATTGGCAATCTGGTACAGTCCGATAATGCGATTCTCACCTGGCTTGTTCAACTTGGGATGGAGAAAAAACCACCCCTTGGGCCTTCCCTGGTGGCTCAGCGGTAAAGAGTCCGCCTGCCACGGCAGGAGACACGGGTTCATATCCCTGATCTGGGAAGATCCCACACACCGAGGAGGAACTAAGCCCATGGACCACAACGACTGAGTCAGGGCTCCAGAGCCCGGGAGCCGCAACTGCTGAAGTCCACGTGCTCCAGAGAGAGAGCCCGCGCTCTGCAACAAGAGAAGCCACCGCAGCCAGAAGTCCGTGCGCCGCGAGGAAGAGGAGCACCTGCTCGCCACAACTAGAGGAAGGCCCGTGCAGTAACCAAGACCCAGCAAAGCCAAAAAGAAAGAAATGAGTAAATAAAACTAAAAAACCACCCCTTGCTTTCTCTTAATTATTATCATTTTAAAAAGCAGAGCTTGGGAAGTAGGGGTGGCCTTCAAATCCTGTTGGCTGTTGTTTAGTCGCTCAGTCGTGTCCGACTCTTGTGACCTCATGCCAGGTTCCTCTGTCCATGGGATTCTCCAGGCAAGAACACAGGAGTGGGTTGCCATTTCCTTCTCCAGGGGATCTTCCTGACCCAGGAACTGAACAGGGTCTCCTGCATTGAAGGCACATTCTTTACCAACTGAGCTACAAGGGAAGCCCAAATCCTGAGCCCACAGAATCTGAGAGCGTCTCATTAGGGAATAAGGAACTCTCTGTGTAAATGTTTCCAAGCAGCATTCACTTCTGCACAACCGTGAGACTTTTGCAACAAAAACGAAATGGTATTTCCCACTATTCGCGAAGTACACGGTGACAGAAATTCTGAAGTTGTCCCTGTAGGAGAGAATTTCCCTATTATTACCGTCACTTTTTTTCTTGCTAAACTGAAATTTTTTTTTCTTCCTCCTTTCTCTCTGTTCTTTTGGTGAATGTTTCCCAGCTAGAGCTGACGTCAGGACCTGCCCTGGAGACAGACAGGGATCTAAGGGGCTTCTAGCTGAACATCCTGGATGGGAGGGGTGGAAGTGATGAGAAAGAAGGGAGGAGAGGTCAGGCTAAAACAGGGAGAGAGGAAAAAGGAAACCTCCCCTTGCTTGTGACTCCTTAGTCACGTTCGGTTCAGCGAGCTGCTCTGTGCCAGGATTAGCTGGGAGGCAGCCAGCCCTGGACTAAGGGAGTCCCCGCTGATCACACGAGCGTCGAGTTCTCTATCTGAGTAGCGAGACCAGGGCAGGCAGTGACCTGAGGCAGAGGCCTGGAGGTGCCACCAAACAACTCTGGAAAAGTTGAAAGGATCCCGTTGATTTGTTTGCTTGTTTATTGATGGATTGCTAATCTGGTTATTGCTTTTCTCCTCCTGCTCTGATCTGGAAACACCAGGAGGGAAGGAACCTTATCCATTGTAGTCGCTGCTGTAGCCCAGCCTGGCGCACAGTAGGTCTTCAATAAATACTTCAATGAATGACAGAAGGAACTTGCTGTCTTTGTTGAAAGCCTCACTGTCTGCTCCCCTTGCTGGCATGAGGTCAGCTCCAGGAGGGCCTGAATGGTTATGTCTTGCTGACTTCCGTGGTCCCAGCACCTCCTTCCATGTGCGGAACATCGTAGGTGCTTGTGGCGGACACCGCACTTTCTCCTTTTTTTTTTTTGCTGCACCATGCGGGATCTTAGTTCCCCAAAGAGGGATCGAACCCATGCCCCCTGAATGGGGCGTGTGGACTCTTAACCATTAGACTGCCAGGGAAGTCCCAGAAGCTTCTCTCTTAATAACAGAACCCCAAGCTGTGCAGGCAGCCATGTCCCAGGAGATGGAGCAGGATTGTTTTAAGTTGATGGTTACAACCTCACTCTTGGTCAAGGACTATTTAAAGGTGGTCACGTGTCCTAGTCTGGCCTGTGAGGTGTAAGGGAGAGCCTTCTTGCTGCGGGCTTTGGAGAAAGTTTGATAAGAGAGAGGCCCTTTATCCTCTTCTTTCCTTTCCTGCTTTGGAGTGGTGTTAGCAGGCGATGTGGTGGATACAGCAGCCATGTTGTGACTGTGAGGCTCCAAACATTGGAAGAAAAGCCACCATGATGAGGACTGCAGGGTCACAGGCGCCTTGGTCTTTGATGATGTCACCAAGTCCTGAACCAAGCTGAGAAGCCAACCTCTCCTCGGGACCTCTTGTTAAATAAACAACGTCTTATGGTTGCAAAGAGTTGGACACGACTGAGAGACTAACACTGTAACACCTTATGATTTAACCCATCAGTAGCCCATTTTCTCCTCCGCGAGCTGAATGCATCCGAGTAGATTCAGTACTCAATGTAAGAACTGAATAAATAAAAGCCTTCACTTCTGGAGTGCTTCCCTGGTAGCTCAGATGGACAAGAATCTGCCTGCAATGCAGGAGACCCTGGTTCGATTCCTGGGTCAGGAAGATCCTCTGGGGAAGGGATAGGCTACCAACTCCAGTATTCTTGGGCTTCCCTTGTGGCTCAGCTGGTAAAGAATCTGCCTGCAATGTGGGAGACCTGGGTTCGATCCCTGGGTTGGGAAGATCCCCTGGGGAAGGGAAAGGCTACCTACTCCAGTTTTCTGGCCTGGAGAATTCCATGGACTGTATAGTCCATGGGGTCACAAAGAGTCTGATATGACTGGGGTCACAAAGAGTCTGATATGACTGAGCGGCTTTCACTTCACTTTACTGGAGTGCTTACTATCTGCTCTTAGCACTTTCCATGTATTAACTCAGGAATCTTTGTAACAACCTCACGACATTGGTACAATTATGATCCTCAGTGCACAGATGATGAAAACGGGGCACAGAGAGCTTAATCTATTGAGTTGTATTATCTCACTAGGGGATGGGATGGTGGAGGAGAAACATCCCAGAGGAACCCGAGGGAGTAAAAGACTATAATGAGCTGGGCCCCATGCACAAAGGCAGAAACTTCTGGATGGTCTTTTGGGCAGTACGGGCTAATTCTTGGGTGAAGCATGGGATCTGTGTGTGTGCGCGCATGCGTGAGACTATCCCTGAAGCTGAAGCCGATCTTCCTTGGTCAAAGCTGGGAAGGGGACTAACATATGTTGAACACCTACTATGTGCCAGCTATCTGTATCACGTACTTTGAATTAGTGGTTCTCAATGGGGAGCAACTTTGTCCCTGCTTGTTAGGGACATGTGGCAATGTCTGGAGACATTTCTGGTTGTCACTGGGGAGGGAGTACTGCTGGCAAGCGGTGGGTACATCATGCCTCTGCATGCCCTACAACGTATGGGATGGTCCCCAACTAAGAATTATCTGGCCCCAAATGTCACTTTTCTGAGGTTGAGAAAACATGGCTTTCCATTTTTCTTCTTTTTCTTACAATGACTCCCATCTTACAGAACAGGCAACTGAGGTTCAGAGAGGTGAAATGTCCTGACCAAGGTCACCTAGTCAGGTCTGGAGCTGGAAAACCAATGCAAGTTAAAATGAAAGTGAAGTCGCTCAGTCGTGTCCGGCTCTTTGTGACCCCATGGACTGTAGCCTACTAGGCTTTTCCGTCCATGGGATTTTCCAGGCAAGAGTACTGGAGTGGGTTGCCATTTCCTTCTCCAGAGGATCTTCCCGACCCAGGGATTGAACCTGGGTCTCCTGCATTGTAGGCAGATGCTTTACCGTCTGAGCCACCAGGGAAGTCAAATCAGTTTCATTCCAAAGCCAGGGTGTTCCCATTATGCTCTCTCCTTGGGGGTCGAAGGATTAAAGACAAGGCAATTGAGGATCAGAGAGGTTCTGTGACCAGCTGAAGGTTACACAGCAGTTACTCCAGAGATCTCTTTCCAAGGGAGCTGGTCACATTTTGGACACAACTGACTCCACTCCCCAAACCTGGAAGGCTCTACCTCATACCCCTGATCTGTGTCCAGGGAACTTAACTCACTCAAGGCCCAGATCAAGTGTCACCTTGTCCAAGATCAAAAAGAAACAGCTCAGAGAGGGCAGAAACCACCTTACTTTCTCCCCGTGTCCTTAGGCACCTGCAGTATTTACCCAGAGGCCACTGGGAGAATAATCCTAGGTGTTTGGAACAGCCCAAAGGATGATTACAGCCTACAGGGGGATATTATTGATACCTGAATCAGCCAGTCTACACACAGACAAGACAATCTCTGGGTCCAGAAGAGGGGCAGGTCAGGAACTGTGAGGACAGTTTGGAGAGTGGGGCCAGGCTAAGAGGGCTGTTCATACCTACAATATTAATCAAAAAACATTAACAGAGAACTTTCACCTGAGGGGCATTGTTCCAAGTAGCCCTTATGGATTAACATATAACCTTGTATAGAACCTCATAAGTTAGGTACCACGGTCATTCCCACTGTCCAGATGAGAACATTGAGGCTCTTGAGGCAAGGAAGCCCGGGCAAGGTCACCCAAAGAAACTAGCAAGGGTGGGAGCTGGGGTTTTAACCTGAACAGCCCCCAAGGTGATCTTCCCTTCGCATCTTCCTGTGAGGCAGGTGAGGACATTTGTCGAGCACTTCGCTGACGATCAAGGTCACACTGAGCAGCCTATACTGGCAGCAGGGTTTCCCAAGGCATTATTGGTGGGTGGGGGGCGCGGAGGAATGGGGGTGGGGAGCTCGGGCAGAGCGGCTGTCACTTGATTAGTGCCTCGAGAGCAGATAATAATTTCCTCTGAAAAGGTTGGAAAGGGAAAGGTTGGAAAGGGCAGGCTCATCTCTAGGGGTCGGGGCGCGGCACAGAAGTTATAAAGAAGGAGAAAAAGAAAAGGCAGGAAAAAGAAAAAGGAAGGGGAAAGAGAGAAGAGGGGGTAAGAGAGAGGAGAGAGCCGAGCCGCGCGTCTTCCTTCCCAAGGTCGTGGGAGCGCCGAGGGCACCCAGCTGGGCGCCCCAAAGGCAGCGGGCAAGGTTGGCCGCCTTCTTCGGGGGCCGCTAGGGGTGCGCGCGGCGAGGCGAGGCGAGGCGAGGCGGGCTTGCTCCCGAGCGGCCCCGCCGCCAGCTTCCCCAGTCGGGTGTTGACTCAGCCGGAGCGGCGGCCGGCCCTGCGCGCGCGTGCTGCGCGCGGCGGGGGTCGCGTGTGTAGGGGTGGGAGTGGCGTAGCCCGCGGCGGGCGGGGAGCCGGGCGCCACGCGTCCCGGCGCAGAGCTGGGGAGCCGGCCGCATTGCTTCGGCGCCTCCAGGCTCCGCGGGGCCCCGAGCGGAAGACTCTCGGCCGAGAAGCCCGGTCGTCCGGCTCTGGTTGAGCTGAGCTTCCGACGTAGCCGCGCCGCGTCTCCAGGGGGACCGGGGCGCGCGCGGAGCGCCTGTGCGGCCGCGGCGCGGCGTGGCACTTGGCCGACGCTCCCTGGGCGGCGGGGCCCGCCGTCCCGGAGCCCCGAGGGCCAGCCTCCTCCCGCCCCTCGTCCGGCCTCCGCGCGCTGCCTCCGCCCCCGGCCCGGGCCGCCCGCCCCCAGGCCCGCCCGCCAGCCCGCCCGCCGCGCCATGCGCCGGGCCCGCCGCTGAGCCCGGCCCGCCGGCGCGCCCCGTCCGGGATGGGGCGCCTGGACGCCTGAGTCGCCGCTCTGCGCGATCGCCGCGCCGGGGGAAGGAGCTGGTGCCGCGCGGCCGCGCTAGGATGGAGGTGTCCGGCGGCCGCGATCCCGGTGGCGACGGGGCTGGGGACAGTGCCCCGCCGGACCCCCTGGCTCACGGCGCCGCTGCGCCCAACTCCGGCCCCTGTGCAGCCGCCCGGGAGTCGGAGCGCCAGCTGCGCCTCCGCCTCTGTGTCCTCAACGAGATCTTGGGCACCGAGAGGGACTACGTGGGCACCTTGCGCTTCTTGCAGTCGGTGAGTGTCGCCCCCGGGGGAGCGCGGGGACAGCCTCCGCTCCGGCCGCCAGCCCTGCTGCGGAGCTCCGTGGGGCGGGGGGGGGGGGGGGGTGGAGGGGCTCCCGCGTGGGTCCCCACAACCTGTGGCCACGGTCTCCGGGGAGGGGGTCGCGAGGATCACCTCAGAGGCATCCCGCGGGGCGCGCAGAGCCGTTGGGGTGATCGGGCTGTTCCGGAGCTGGGTTGTTGCCTCTCTTGCCGGCCTGCGGTCCAGCCCCAACCCGGGGTCTCCTGCACTCGGTTCCACACCCCCCATACTCTGCCTTTTTGTCTTTTTCTCCCCCTTTCAACCGCCCCGTTTCAAATAGTTTTAAAATTAGTTAAATCCGTGAGGCAGGGTCTTTGGGACCCAGGCGCCGAGAGCTTGGGCTCCTGTGTTTTTGCCACCCGCCCCCGCCCCGGGGATTTCTTTGCCACCTAGTGCACCACGGACTACTCGTCTAAGACGGACCCTGGAAATCCTCGAGCCCAGCATCCCTGCGCGCCCCGCAGAGTAGGATAAAACCCAAAGCCCGGAGTAGGAACAGAGGTCGCTAAAGCCCCCCGGTAGGACCCCTCTTTCCCACGCACACGCAGTTGCTGGGGCTGGGGGACTGTGGGTTTCGAACTCACGACTCGCCGGTTCCATCCCATCCCCCTCCACCCCCAACCTCAAGTTGCCAAACCACTGGCATCAGATTCTGTACAATATCTGAGCGCTTATTATGTGCCAGGCGCCTACGTGTGTCGTGAGAAGGTTGGACCTTCCCAAGTGGCCCACGAAGTAGGGACGAATACCTCCCTCATTTTTCAGATGGGAGAATTTAGCTCCAGAGGGTCTGAGTAACTTGCCCAGAATCAAACAGCTGTTTAAGTGGGGATACTGGCTTTTGAACCAGGGCAGTCTCCGTCAGTGCTCCAAGCCCCTGTTCTGTACTGCATTTCTTTTTTGTTGTTGTTGTTTCTTCTCTTTCTTCTTCTTCTTCTTTTTTTTTTTTTTTGTCTGTGAGAGGGAGGAAGGGGCCACTTCCCTACCGTCCTAGGAAGTGAGAAAAGTGGCTAGGGGGTGGAGGGGGTGGGTCTGAGGCAGCCTGGCTGGAAGTTAGGAGACTGGCAGGGCTTTAATCTCCCAGCCTCCTGCTGGGACCTCATTTACTCCCTTCTCTGCTCTAGGAAGTCTTTTAATCCTGGTGCAGGAAGGGCTGGGGGGCAGCAGGCAGCGGGGGCAGTTGGTGGCTCTTTCAGAAACCCCAGAGCCAGGCCCTGGAGTTTCCAGTCTCCCGGGGAAAGAGCGAGGCTCTGGCATCCTCTGGGATCCCCTGTGGCTTAGGGGTGCAGCCGAGGCTGTGTGAGGTCTGAGTTAACTCCAGGAGGATGGAGCCCTTCTCTCTGTGAAAGGAGGTGTGTGTGTGTGTGTGTGTGTGTGTGTGTGTGTGTTGAGGGGGTGGTGGAGGAGAGTTGTGCAGAGGCATTGAAAACCTTTTGGCTAAAGGACCCTTCTAGAAAAGCCTGTGAGAATGAAGCAGGATTGGCATTTCTTTCCCATCCCTCCCTCTCTCACAGAAAAAAGAAAAAAAAGAATCTGCTCAGTTTGAAGCTGGCAGTTTCTGAATTAAAGATGTAGGCAGCCCTGGTGTCTGTGAGCGATGTCAGCTTCCAGGGAACTCCTCACTTCTCCTTCTGAGCCACTCCCTGCTTCTTAGTCTGGAAGAGAAAGAGCAAAGACAAGCCAGTTTTTACATTAATGGGGAAGAAAAGATACCTTGTACCCCCACATCCTTGCCCTGGATGGTGTGGTGCCTTTCGGAAGAGATAGGAGATGGTGTTTGGGTTCACTGTGGTTTTAAATTGTCCACATGTAGAGTCCAGGGAAGCTGAAATAATGGAAATTGATTAGAATCAACCATTCTTCTTATTAAAAAAGAACAGGAAAAAAGATAAAAGACTTCTACACTTCCATATCATCCCTTTGACACTTTGAATCTGCTGAATTCATCCTTTTTCTTTCTTTTGGACTGCCCCGTCCGTTTTGAGATGAGCTGGTTCTGTCTTTGACATCTTGGATCACTCTCGCACCTGTCCTGGCCTCAGTTTCTCCACTTGTCAGAGGCAGGGAGGGGAAGCCAGGCTTTCTTTCTGCCTTGTCCTTTTGGGTGTCCCCAAGCTTGTGCCAGCAAATGGACTGATTGTGTAACCTGACCAGCTGTACCTCAGTTGTGAGCTGCAGGAGACCTCTCTTGTTTGGCTTTATCAGAAACGGTCCCTAAACAACCCAAGGTCTTTCAGTTTTGAAAACCCAGGGCTTGGAGCTTCACGAACTGCTAATTACCAAGGTTTTCCATGGCAGCCAGGCTGGCAGCCTGCAGGTTGTGAATCTCTCTTGTCTTCCCACTCCCTCCTCCCAGCCTTTATGTTATACTTACTGAGGGACTGTTCCTGCTTGGAAGAAATGTTGGGTAATCCCTCCTTGCTTTTAATTCCATGTGGCAGAGGCAGGTCTCAAAGGGCTGCCCGGGCCTCGAGTCCCTCGTTTTAAGGTCCCTTTGCCAGTAGAAATGAAGCCTCTGTGGTAGACTGAGCATTATGAGAAATGCAGAAAAACCAGGTCTTAAGTTCTTGTGCTAGAGGAGGGCATGTTCTAGCCAAGGGTGGCAATATATGAGTGTTTCCAGAAATCCAAGTATGAGGTTGAGCTCTGGAGCCAAACTGCTGGGGGTCAGGTCCTTGGGCTCTGTGACCTTAGGCAAGTCCCTCACTTTCCTCATCTGTAAATGGAGAATGAGAGTACATCTTATAGGGTTATGAAGTGGATAAGTGAATTATATTAATATATATAAAGCACTTAGAACAGTGCCTAGCAGGTTGTAAGGCAATTCTAAATTCCTCTGTCCATGGGATTTTCCAGGCAATAGTCCTGGAGTGGATTGCCATTTCCTTCTCCAGGGGATCTTCCGAACCCAGGGATCAAACCCGGGTCTCCCGCATTGTAGACAGACGCTTTAACGTCTGAGCCACCAGGGAAGTCATTCTAAATATAAGTTATTATAATTAATTTTTATATGATACTTAAAGATTACAGATGATTAGGATTGTAGGATTTTAGTAGCCAGCAAGCAGGAGTAGTCAGGGAGGGCTGCCTGGAGGAAGTGAGATCTGAGTCATTACTGAAAGGAGGACAGGAACTCTGGGTGAATTTCCGTTTGACCATCTACATTCTAGAACTAGTGGTTTTGTTTGGTTCTGGGTTTGGGGGCTCTCAGGTTCCTCCAGAATCTCCCCATCTTTCCTTACCTCCTTCAGGAGCTGGATTGCACTTCCTCCCTTATCTCCAGTGGGGCCTGATGACTTTGGTGCCATATTCTCTATTTATTGAAGAGTCATGGGAAGGGAAAGACAGCCCTCTCGTATTGATGCTGGATCTCTCTTGGAGGACCCTTTAGAGGTGGCAGGAGAAGATGCCTCGGGTTTTGAGAACCTTGGATCTCAGCCTTTAGAAGCCCTGGCTGTGTTAGGTGCACCGTGTATACTCTTGTTAATAATGATAATGACAATGATATTACTGCCTGTCATTACTGTGTAGGGGCTGACACTGATTCATTGCTTACCCTTCTATCCATTCATTTGATCTTTCCAGCACCCCTGTGAAGGAAGTGCTGTCTTATCCCCATTGGCAGATGAAGAAGCTGAGGCAAAGATAGTTTAAGTGAGCTGTCTGGTTCATGTAGACAGCTGCCTACCCTGGAACTCATGTCTGCAGCCACTTCACAGACTGCCTCTGGCTTATAAAGGGCTTGACTCGTGACTTACGGAGGTGGCAGAACTGGGATTTGAACCCAGATCTGTGTGACCCATACCCTCTGCCTGGGCTTCCTCTGGTTACTTCCCCTCTGTGACGCCTGTCTCTTCCGCAGAACAGGCACAGCTTAGAAGAATGGAAATGTCAGGCTGCTGGGTTCCTCCTCTGTACTCCGTGTCTCTTCATGGCATGAGGGTTGAGGGTGGGGCTCTGGAGCCAGGCTGCTGGTGTTCAAACCATGGCTTTACTCCACACTGCCTGTAGGTGGCCCTATGCAGGTCACCAGCCTGCTCCGTGTCTCAGTTTCCCCATCTGCATAATGGGCACAGAATAGCAGCTGCTGCATCATAGAGGAAAGGTTGCATTTCCAATGAGCCTGAGGTTATCGCTGTTAGCACTGTGCCAGGCGCACAGTAGGTGCCCAGAATGCTCTGGTAGCTTTTTGAGGGGATGTGCAGCATTGGGGGGGGGCAAAAGAATTGGTCTTTTTGGGGCTCAAAGTCTTCCCCCTTAAAAAGATGTGGGGTGAGCCTTGAACCCACTTGCCTCATGTTTAGATTGGTTTGGGGTCTCCACCTACAAGTCCAGGAGACTGCCTTTGGGAACAGTTGCCAATGGCTTCCCTGAAGGATGTATCATCCAGCCTGGCTGGATGGGCAGAGAGACTCCTGTGTCGGGGGTGGTCAGCAGAACCCTGAAGGGCTCCCCTTGGCTCTCTGATGAGAGAAAGGGCTCCCCATTTCTCCATGATGCAGCAGCTGCTATACTGTGCCCATTATACAGATGGGGAAACTGAGGCACAGAGCAGGCTAGTGACCTGCCCAGGGCTTCCTACAATCAGTGTGTAGTAAAGCCAGGATTTGAATACCAGGACAGAACAAAGACGGGTCACTCTCAGACACCCAGAGGGTCTTGTGAACTGGCTGGGCCGGGGTCCCTGAGGAACAATAGGCAGAGAGCTCCCAGAATGCTTTCTGTGGTTCTGCTTTTTGGGGGTAGGAGACGAAAGCTTTTCTTCTCATTGGAGCTCTGGTTGCCCAAACAAGAAACTGTGGTTTTGTGTTGTCACTATTTTTTTTTTTTTTAAGATTTTTGTACTCTTAGTCTGACACTAGGGAGCGATGCTGGGGAGTGGGGGCGGGGGCTGCCTTTTAAATTTTGCAGTCACAGAATGACCTGCTCGGTGACGTGGGGGGGTTTCACAAGGTTGTGTTGTGCAAAGGAGGATGCTCAGAAGTTCCGCCTTGGGAATATAAGCAATAACCATAATATGATATACATTGTATGTATGACATGACAGGAATTGGGAGAAAAGGGTGGATAGATGTGTATCTTGTGAAGAAAGGCAAGCAGAAAGATAAAAAAAGAAAAAAAAGGTTCTAAGAAATGCTATTTGAAATGCCCTCTCCATGTAAAATTAGGCATATGTATGAGAATATATTTTTTACAACTCGCCAACAGAAGGAATTATTGTACTTCCAGCCTGATCATTAGTTGAATGCACAGCAATAGTAATAATAATTTTGCTAAGACGTACGTAGCGCTAGATGTTTGCAAACCCCAGGAAAAGCATTCTCTGTGTATCAGCTCCAACTTTCCAGGTGTTATTGTGCTTCCTGTTCTACAAATGAAACAAAAGCACAGAGAGGTCAAGTCAGTTTCCCAGGGTCTCACAGTTTGACGGAACTGGGATTCAAACCTGGGTAGTCTGATTGCACAGTCCACGTTCTTTAACGCTACCCTGAACTGCCCCAACAGGGTGCTATGCTCATGACCCACATTCCTGCCTTTGTGAGACCTCTGGGCTGCCCAAGTGGGCAAGAATTAAGCCCAGAGATCCAATGATCTGAGCTTTAGGATGCGAGGGACCTAGGACCAGCCCACTTTGTATTGGGCTGAACGTCATCAGGAAGGCAGTGAAAATTTTGTGATGATAAAAACCTTAGCATCAGCAGGAGTTAGGCGGGGCCCCTCTTTTGTGTATGGCAGACACAGCCACATACAGGTAAAGCCATAAAGCAGTTAGACTGCTTTTTTCAGAGGCAGAGGGAGCATCTGCTGTGTATTCCAGTCCATGTTCCAGGCCACGAGGATGCAGCCGCCAACGGGCCAAACGTGGTCCTTGTCCTTATGAGAAAGATGAGTCAACAGGGATGCTCGAACTCATGTATTTGAATGAGTGTGTTCTTCAAACAAACATCCCAGACACCCACTCGCTATTATTCCGATGTTTGCTCTTGTAACTGTTGCTCTGTCACTTTAAGAAGAGATGGATGGGGTTGGTGTCCCTGGCTTTTGGAGGCTTCAAGGGCACCACTTTCTTCGAGAGTGTCCCTTTTATCAGGCCAGTGAGCAGAAGAGCTGTTGGACTTAGGGCCACACCCTCAGATTAAGAAACCCACATCCTCTCTGCTTTACAGCCGGCCCTCTCTTAAAGCTTTTATAAAAGTTGAGTCTTTGAAGTAGGCCGTGCCTTGCTGCAGAACTTTACCTCCCAGATTTTTGTGTTTTCTCTTCTCCAACAGACAAAGGTTCTCTGGCTGGAGCCCTAGTGGGAAGTGGGTAACGAGAGTTTGCTGTCCCACTGGCTTTGTTTCGAAAGCACCAGGTGAGGTCAGAGCTGGTTCCTGCCCCAGAATTTAGGAGACATAGAACTTGTGAGCAAGCCAGGGGTGGAGGGAGGGTCTGAATCTCCTTGTTTTGCAGGTGAGGCCCCCGGAGGGACCCCCTGTAGAAGTTGCGTCCCCCAGAGGGAGGTGAGCCCTGGCCAAGGGTGGTGACTGCTGCTGGTCAGGGTTCCATCCTGACAGTTCTGGGGAGACAAGGCTTGGGGGCCTTCTCTGGGGACTTGTGTTTTAGCCCAGATCCACTGTCCCCCTTAAACAGGTTCTACAAGGGGCATTTCCAGCCCTACTAACTGATTTGGGGTGAATCCCTTCATCTTTCAAACTTTGGCATTATTGGCACATCAGGCAGGATTATTCTTTGTTTGTAGGGGTGGCCTGTGTGTTGCAGGATTTCAGAGGCATCCTTGGCTGCCACCTACTAGATTCCAGTAGTGTCCCCTTCCCCCTGTTGGGGCGATCAGAAGTGTCTCCAGACATTGTCACATGTCCCCTGGGGGCAAAATAGCCCCTGAATTTAGGCTGAAACTGGCTGAAACCTCCTTTGATCACCAGCTCTGCTTTTGGCCCATTTGAAGGCAATTATATGTGTAGCGTTGATATGTGTGTGTATGTGTGTGTGTGAATGTGTATGTGTTTACCTAAATGGCGTGGTACGGTTTGTATTTTTCACTCTGCAGTGTGTCTTGGGTTCATGGTTAAGGGCATAGACTCTGGAGACAAAAACAGCCTGTGTTTGAAACGCAGCTCTGCCCCCGTGTGACCTTGGACGAGTCATTTTGCTCCTGTGAGCCCTGGTTTCCTCATCTGTAAGATGGTTGTAGTCCCCCGAGGGTGGCTGCAAGGATCCAGTGTAGTCACTCACACTCCTGGTGCAGCTGGGTCCTGGGGCAAGATCAGTCTCCCTGAAGTACAGGCCACAGAAGGAATCCCTGAAGAAGGAGGGAAGCCTCCAGACTCCCAGACGAGTCTGGATTTTTAGGTTTATTTTTATTTTCTCAACTCTTTGAGGGCCAGAAGGGAATGTGCCCGGCCGCCCCTCTTCTGTCGTATGGTCAGACACACAATCTGTGCTTACCCGCCCAGTTCCTTCCCCAGGGTGGAGCTGGCAACTGACCCCTTGGTTCTGGGCCAGGAGAGGTGAGGCTATTTCAGGCTGGCTGGCCTAGGGCCACTGAAGGTTGGTAGAGGCAGGCGGCCAGTTGCTGGGGAGGGTGGGTAGCTTCTGCAAGAAGCTGCTCCCAGGAGGAGTGAGGCCAGGGTCACCGTGGGGTATAGGCAGTCAATGCTTTCATTCACAAATTCACTTCTTAAACAAACAGATGTTAAGCACCTACTAAGTGTCAGACATATGGGCTAGATGTTGGCACATGGCCAGTACAAGGTGGACAAAGTTCTTGCCCTCGTGGAATCTTCACCCAGTACAAAAAGAGATCGCTTGAGAAAGTGACGAGAGGTGTAATCATGATAAGATAATCCATCGAGGTCCTGCTGGGTGCCAGGTACTGTATGAATTATCTCTTTGAGCCCTTGCAGCAACCCTTTGGAGTGGAGACTGTCATTATATCTATTTTGCTCCTGGGGAAGCCAAGGCCCAGAGAGGCTGAGGAAATTGCTCAAGTCCACACAGTTTGGGGAGAAGGCAGTGGCAACCCACTCCAGTGTTCTTGCCTGGAGAATCCCAGGGACAGAGGAGCCTGGTGTGCTGCCCTCTATGGGGTCGCACAGAGTCAGACATGACTGACGTGACTTAGCAGCAGCACAGTTTGGAGTGGGTGCTCCGAGGAGAAAGGAAGGTGGAGGTACCCTGGTGACGGAGGTGGTGTCATCTGTTGAGATGAGGTGGTCAAGGGAGGCCTCTGAAGAGGTGGCCGAGAAGGAGCCTGCCGAGGAAGGAGCTGAGAGAAGCGTGCTCCAGGTGGTGGGCACAGCATGTGCAAAGGCCCTGAGGCAGGGCCCGGTTCGGCTTGCTGAAGAGGAGGTCAGGTTGGCGTGGGCAGCAGGGGTTCTGGCGGCGTGAACCTCACGTGCACGGTGAGCCGTTTGGGCTTGAGTCTTAGTGGGATGAGGAGGCCCTGGGGTGTGGCACGGTCTGACTGATGACCTGAAACTCAGGACTGCACGACGCCCTTCCCAAGGTCCAGCAAACACCTCCTGCTTCCTTCCTGGGCACCTAGCCAGGAGGAGGACCACATCTTCCCCTCCCACAGGCAGCTCCCCCCTGTCTGTGCCCTGGCTGTCTAGTGACCTGGGCGATTCTATCCTCTGTCTGGGTGGGTGCTGTGAGCTGACCACACTTGGAGAGGAGTTTGGGCCCCTCTTCATGGCCTGGGTGTGGACAGGCTGCACCGGGAGGGCTGTTGAGGTGAGAGACGGGTGCCTGCTTCCCGTGAGGGAAGGGGCACCCCATGTTTTCTGTTCAGGAAACTGATTTGCATGATTAAAAACTGTTCGGTGGCACCTCTGACTCCACCCTCCACTCACAGCCGTCACGACGGCACTTAACCTGGTGTCAGCTCGCGTGTCTTTTTCATACCCACTTCACAGATGAGAAAAATGGAGGCACTGAGGGTAACTTGCCCGGGGACCCACCCTGGGGAACTGGCCTCTGCCTCCGCTGCTCTCATCCTTGCCTCCCGTGGTCTGCTCTCCATGCACAGCCCGAGGAGCCTCGTTAGACTTGTTAGGTTGTGCCGCCGCCCCGTTCAAAGCCCTGCTGTGGCTGCCAGCGCCCTCAGTCAAAGCCAGGTCCTCGGGTGGCCCAGGAGGTCCCACACCACTTGCCCTGTTCTCTTCTCCCCTCCGTCTCCGAGGCATCTTTTTTTTTTCATATGTTTTTTTTTAACATTGAGGTATGATTCACACACTATACATTCTACCCCCTCAAGAGCACAGTTCAGCGGTTTGGGGTATATTCACAAAGTTGTGCAGTCGTCACTGCCGTCTAATTCCAGAGTGTCCTGTCACCCTCCCTTGCTCCCCTCCAGCCACACAGGCCCGTTCTCAGGGCCCCAGGCGTGCTCCTGCATCAGGGTCTTCCCATTTGTTCTGTCTGGAGTGCACTTCCTCCAGTATCCCCATGGCTCACTCCTTCAGGCCTCTGCTTAAACCTCGTGGTCTTCGGAAGGTCTTTTCTGACTACCCCACCACCACTTCCTGTTTGAAATTGTACTCTGCCCCCACTTACTGCTTCCTGTCTCCTTTTCTCTGGGTGGTCCTTTATTCACTCTCTCTCTCCAGCACCGTAAACAGTGCCTGGCACATAGTAGGTGCTCATTAAATATCTGTCAAGTGAAGAAAAAAAAAACATCTCCTCTGCACACACACACACATTTATTTGTTTACTTTTTGACTGTACTACACAGCTTGTAGGATCTTAGTTCCCCCACCAGGGATTGAACCCACATCCTTGGCAGTGAAAGTGCATAGTCCTAATCACTAGACTACCAGGGAATTCCCATATGTTTAAAATAATGTGATGGTCTTGATTTATGTAAATGCTCAGTATTTTTGTGTGGATTTTTGGGCCCCGGGGTCTGGCCCAGACTGTCTGGGTCTGAATTGTGTCTCTGCCCCTCAGTGGCTCTGCGATCCTTGGCAAGGAGTTTCCCCTCTCTAGGCCTCAGTTTCCTCATCTGTAAAATGGGTTGGGACACTTTGTTCAGTGTTGGTATATGGCCAGGCTCCAGTCAATGGTAGTTGTTCTTTTATTAAAATTATTATGTTTTAGAATCTCAGTATTTCCCTTCTTTTTGCTCAAGAACATTTATGGGGTCTTGTCTTGAAAAACGTGCCTTAGATCATTCTTGGGGCTTGAAATAAGCAACTGAATTCATTTTGGCCAGGTGGCCCCTTGCCCCGGACTCCTGGTCTCTGTACTTCTGTCTCTGAAGGCAGTTGGGAGCAAGGACATCTTTGGCATGACTGGCATTTGGAGCTAGAAGAGATTATTCATCTCCTTCCCTGAGGAACCCACCCAAAGATAGAAAAAAAAAAATGGTCATCTTCTCAAAAATGCATGAAGACCCCTCCTGTTCTCCCACTCTGAAATCTCTCCACAGACTTGAGTGGACACAGAATAAACCATTCTCTTCCTGGGCGAGGCTGTTGTACATTCTGCTTTCTTTGCATCCTCACAGTTGTGCAGATGAAGAAACTGGGGCCCAGAAATGCGAGGCCACTTGCCCAAGATCACAAGAGAGGGTGTATCCGTTGTCTATTGCTGTGGAACAAACTACCCCGCATTTAGTGTTCTGAAGCAGCCCTATTGATGACCACCATGCGGTTTCTGCGTTCAGAATTCTGGGCACTGGGTAACTGGGTTTTCTTCTCCAGGTCTCACATGGTTGCGGTCATGGTATTGGCTGGACTAGCATCTCGTCTGAATCTTGGGGACCTCTGTTTAGCTTCTTGGGTGAATTTAGTTCCTTGCAGCCGTCGGACTGAGGTCCCCATGTTCTTTCTGGCTGTTTGCTTTGATGACTCTCACCTCCTCAGATCCTTGTCATGTGCTTTAAAAAAAAATCCGTTTGGATGGTCTCTGCCTTTTAATTAGATTGTTTAGCTCATATACATTAATGCAGTTATTGACAGGGTTGGGTTTAGGTCTAACATCCTGGCATTTCATTGGATTTCCTTCCTCTCCTGTCCCCATTGTGCTGGAGGAAAGGGGAGCAGGAAATTCAGGCTGGTTGAATCCAGACCCCTTGCTGTGGCTTACACGGCCTCTGAGGTCTGGACTCTGCTCACCATGCCAGCTTCATCTTCCTCTGCATTCATTATGTCCCGGGCTTTCTGTTCTTGAACTTGCTAGGCTGGTTCCACCTTCACAACCTTTTCGTTTTGCTCTTCCTCTTGCCTGTAGTACCTCTAACTGTGCTGTGCATGGGGCCCTTCCCTCTCGTTTAGCTGTATAACCCCAGTGTCACTTCCTCAGGGAGCCTTCGAGTCCTGGTCTCTGTTTCACCACACCCATTTTCTTCTTGGTACCTGTCACTCCCTGAGATAGTCTGTTTACTTGATTGGCATCTGTCTTCCCCACTAGAATACAAGTCATACGAGGTCAGGGCCCCAGCCTGCTGTGTTCACTGACAGCCCTGCAGCACCCAGCACATAATGGGCACTCTGTTCATGTGGGTCTCGGGAGTGAGTGTGTGAGCGAAAGGGATTGGATGGGGTTTACTGTGTGGTGGAGGCTCTCCTGGGTCCTGCCACCAGGCCTTCTGGTTCCTTGACTTTGGGGAGCTTGGACCTCAGCGTGGGGAGTGCCTGCAGACTGGCGTCCTTGGCCTCTTGCCTTTACCACACTGGGAGGGCTGAGGGAGCTCTGTGTGGTCCCAGCCACTAGCTGATAGCAGGCCAGGCTGTTGATTGGGTGTTTTTTTTTTTTTAATTTTTAAAGTTTATTAATTAAAAAAAATTAAAATCTTTTTTTTGTCTGTGCTGGGTCTTCGTTGCTGCGTCGGGGTTTCTGTAGCGGCGGTGAGCGGGGGCTGCTCTTCGTAGTAAAGTGCATTCTTCTCATTCCAGTGGCTTCGCTTGTTGTGGAGCACGGGCTCCAGACACAGGGGCTCGTGGCGCGCAGACTCAGGAGTTGCGGTTCGAGGGCTTAGGTGCCCCGCAGCATGTGGAATCTTCCTGGAGGAGGGATCGAACCCGTGTCCCCTGCATTGTCAGGCAGACTCTTATCCACTGTACCACCAGGGAAGTCCAACTGGGTGGTTTTTTAAGACTTGTTTCCCCCTGATCAAAAAGGTCATAGATATAGTGGGCGTGTATGTGTCAAAAACACATTCTCTTATGTCCTTTTATTAGAGACTCTCTCATATGGAACCAAATATGGTAAAATGATGTTTTATGTATGTACCTGGCTGTATATGTTACACATTTCTGCACATGTTCAGAGGTCTAGACGTAAAACTCCAGTGTGCTGTATTTGTGGACATTTTAATTCACCTTTTCAAAGTTAATTTTTGGGTACCTTTTAATGTTGACATTTCAAGAATAGAGAACACCCCATAGACCTTTAACTTAGGTTCATCAGTTTGTTTTATAATTCTCCCCTCTTCTTTCTCCTCCCCACCTCTCCCACCTCCTACACACACATGCATGTATACACACCCACGAAGTTTTTATTACATCGATCCATTTGAGAATAATTGTAGACATGATGCCCCTAAATAATCTCCTAGAGAGAGATCAGTCGCTGAGTCGTGTCTGACTCTTTTCGACCCCATGAATTGCAGCACTCCAGGCCTCCCTGTCCATCACCAACTCCTGGAGTTCACCCAGACTCACGTCCATTGAGTCAGTGATGCCATCCAGCCATCTCATCCTCTGTCATCCCCTTCTCCTCCTGCCCCCAATCCCTCCCAGCATCAGAGTCTTTTCCAATGAGTCAACTCTTCGCATGAGGTGGCCAAAGTACTGGAGTTTCAGCTTTAGCAAAATTCCTTCCAAAGAAATCCCAGGGCTGATCTCCTTCAGAATGGACTGGTTGGATCTCCTTGCAGTCCAAGGGACTCTCAAGAGTCTTCTCCAACACCACAGTTCAAAAGCATCTATTCTTTGGCGCTCAGCCTTCTTCACAGTACAACTCTCACATCCATACATGACCACAGGAAAAACCATAGCCTTGACTAGACGAACCTTTGTTGGCAAAGTAATGTCTCTACTTTTGAATATGCTATCTAGGTTGGTCATAACTTTCCTTCCAAGGAGTAAGCGTCTTTTAATTTCATGGCTGCAGTCACCATCTGTAGTGATTTTGGAGCCCCCCAAAATAAAGTCTGACACTGTTTCCACTGTTTCCCCATCTATTTCCCATGAAGTGGTGGGACCGGATGCCATGATCTTCGTTTTCTGAATGTTGAGCTTTAAGCCAACTTTTTCACTCTCCACTTTCACTTTCATCAAGAGGCTTTTGAGTTCCTCTTCACTTTCTGCCATAAGGGTGGTGTCATCTGCATATCTGAGGTTATTGATATTTCTCCCGGCAATCTTGATTCCAGCTTGTGTTTCTTCCAGTCCAGCGTTTCTCATGATGTACTCTGCATATAAGTTAAATAAACAGGGTGACAATATACAGCCTTGACGAACTCCTTTTCCTGTGTGGAACCAGTCTGTTGTTCCTTGTCCAGTTCTAACTGTGGCTTCCTGACCTGCATGCAAATTTCTCAAGAGGCAGATCAGGTGGTCTGGTATTCCCATCTCTTGAAGAATTTTCCACAGTTTATTGTGATCCACACAGTCAAAGGCTTTGGCATAGTCAATAAAGCAGAAATAGATGCTTTTCTGGAACTCTCTTGCTTTTTCCATGATCCAGCGGATGTTGGCAATTTGATCTCTGGTTCCTCTGCCTTTTCTACAACCAGCTTGATCATCAGGAAGTTCACGGTTCACATATTGCTGAAGCCTGGCTTGGAGAATTTTGAGCATTACTTTACTAGCGTGTGAGATGAGTGCAATTGTGCGGTAGTTTGAGCATTCTTTGGCATTGCCTTTCTTTGGGATCGGAATGAAAACTGACCTTCTCCAGTCCTGTGGCCACTGCTGAGTTCTCCAAATTTGCTGGCATATTGAGTGCAGCACTTTCACAGCATCATCTTTCAGGATTTGGAATAGCTCAACTGGAATTCCATCACCTCCACTAGCTTTGTTCGTAGTGATGCTTTCTAAGGCCCACTTGACTTCACATTCCAGGATGTCTGGCTCTAGGTCAGTGATCACACCATTGTGATTATCTGGGTCGTGAAGATCTTTTTTGTACAGTTCTTCTGTGTATTCTTGCCATCTCTTCTTAATACCTTCTGCTTCTGTTAGGTCCATACCATTTCTGTCCTTTATCGAGCTCATCTTTGCATGAAATGTTCCTTTGGTATCTCTGATTTTCTTGAAGAGATCCCTAGTCTTTCCCATTCTGTTGTTTTCCTCTATTTCTTTGCATTGATCGCTGAAGAAGGCTTTCTTATCTCTTAAATAATCTCCTAAGAACACAGATATTCTCTGCTATAACCACAGTACCCTGAACAAAATCGGGAAATGTAACATTGATAGTAAATTATACAATCCACAATCTGTATTCAGATGTCACCTGTTTTTCCAAAAGTGTCCTTTATACTTCCCCTCCCCTCGTTCCGAATCTCCATAATCCAGTCCTGGATCATGCATCGTGTTTAGTTGACTTCACTGGCGATTTTTGACTGTGTGTGACTTTTACCCCTTGTGTGGGTGGTAGAAACTCTCTGCTGAGATGTAGTTCTTCCACGTTTGTCCCCTTAGAAGCTCTGTAACCTTGGGCAGATGGCTCCTGGACCTCAGTTTCTTTGGCTGTGAAATGGGGAGATCTCCTTTTCTCCCTTGCACACGTTTTATTGAGTGTCTGCTGTGTTCCCGGGTGTGTTGACACTGGGGATTCGGCAGTCACAGGGTAGGCAGACATCTGGGTCCTCAGGCTGGTGGCTGAGAGGAGAGGATTTGGTGGAGCAAAATACAGTAGTAGGTGCTGTGCGTGGCGCTGGCTCCCAGGGACACCCTCCTCGCGTGGGCCGTTTTTGCTGTCACTTTGCTCGTTGTGGAACATTTGGAAAATAAAGACAAGCAAAAAGATCTCACCTTTGCAAACAGCTGTTTCACCTTTCGGCACATTTCCTGCTTGTCCTTTGCGTGTTGTTTCAGCCGAGGTGTGATCACACCACACACACGGTGTTATGTTTCTCTTGCCTCTCCTGCACAGCTCCTGTGTCACTAGTAAGCACACTCCATCGCTAAGCTTTCGATGGCTTTGTAGTGAAACGTGGGTCTCTGGGTCCGCACTGTCCAAGCTGACTTGTTAGGAAACTGTTGACCGAAATCGCCCACCTTGGCCAGGCCCACTTGCCTGGGTTGTCTCACAACAGGAGGCACCCATAAGGAACATGCTGCTGAAAACTGACTGGGAGCATTCGGGAGGGGTCAGAAGAGGGAGGAGGGAGATGACCAACCTCCCAGAATCCTTTGTGTTGGCTTCCATCTTGGCTGGGCGATGCCACCAGGAAGGACCCTGAATCAGACTATGGGCCGAACAAGATGACTGGCCAGAGACAAGCCAGAAAAGAGCCCCGTTCCCCTAAAACCCGGGACTGTGAGCCATGTGGCAGAGCAGTTCTCCTGGGCTCCTCTCACCCCGCTGCTCTCTACCTGGGCACCCCCTTCCAATGAAGTCTCTTGCTTTATCAGCACGGGTGTCTCCTCGGACAGTTCATTTCTGAGTGTTAGACAAGAGCCCACTTTTGCACCCTGGAAGGGGCTTCTCCTTCCTGCATTAGAATCCTGGTTACTTCCCAGCTGTGTAATGGTGGGCAAATTGCTTTACCTGGGCACGCTTCATTCTGAAACTAGTGCCCAGCCCTTAGACTGATGGGGAATTAGATGAATTAAGACCTGTCATGCTCTCAAAGCAATGCCTGGCACATGGTAAATGCTTGGTATATATTAGCTATAGTTACAATAATTATTACAATAACATAATGTAATAATATAGTATAAAAACACAATGTGCTAAGTCGCTTCAGTCATGTCCGACTCTGTGCAACCCCATAGACGGCAGCCTACCAGGCTTCCCCGTCCCTGGGATTCTCCAGGCAAGAACACTGGAGTGGTTTGCCATTTCCTTCTCCAATGCATGAAAGTGAAAAGTGAAAGTGAAGTCACTTAGTCATGTCCGACTCTAGCGACCCCATGGACTGCAGCCCACCAGACTCCTCCATCCATGGGATTTTCTAGGCAAAAGTACTGGAGTGGGGTGCCATTGCCTTTTCCAATAACACAATGTAATAATATACTATAATAACATAATGTAATAATATAATAATAAAATTATTATTATCTTTTAACCATCCCTTTTATATTGAGTATTTACATAGATTTCAGTTTTTCACAATTACAGAGCATATGTGTCTTTGTTCAAGCTGCCAGTTCAGTAACTGGAAGCTGAAGAAACTTTGGTTTAGGGCCTTGTGGTCTTTACCAGCCCAAAGAAATGACCAACACCTAGAATCCTAGAATTGAGTTGTCAGAGCTAGGAGAATCCATGACATTATCTCAGCCGATTGTGTCATTTTTCCCGATGGGGAAACTGAGGCACAAAACCGTTCAGTGAGGTAGTTGGTTCAGGCTTACCAACTGAGTTTGTGGCTGAGATGGAACTTGAAATTGAAAGCAGAACCCCAGGATTGTTCTGCTCTCGTCCAACAGCTCAGATGCTTGGAGGACAGAGAGGGAGGGTTTAAGCTGTGTCCAGATGAGCTGGAGGGATCCTGTGTACCCAGAGGTTTCCTGTCTTTGGGAAACTTTATTTTCAGCTCCTTTGACTTCAGTGGCCATACATGATGTGTGTATGTGTGTGTGTGTCTGTCTGTCTGTCTTTCTATCATTCCGTGGTCATGGGTCCATAGCCCCACGAGTTCCAAACTGCGGGTCCTCAGGCCAGCGTAGGCCTGTGCAGTGTTTAAAATTTTTTTTTTTTTATTGGTTGCCAGCATTTCTTGAAAAATTAAGAAATTTCATATGAAAATCTTTATTTCTGAGTTCTTCAATAATCAGAAGACCGGTCCGCATTAAGCTTGCGTGCCTGCAGGCAAACACTTGCCTGGAGCTGAACAGCAGCTGCCTTCTTTAGACAGGACTTGCAGTCTTCAGCCTGCCACAGTCCCTACCCTTCCCTAACGTCCTGACATTGAAACCCAATGTTGGCTGCCGTTTGCCATTGTGCTTGTTCTGCTGGACTTAAAAAAAATAGACTTGAGGACATTGGAAGAGTTCTTCAAACCCTTGTTTCCATCATAGAAAACTGAAAGCCAGACCAAGAGGGTTTCATTCATGTTCTTTTCTGTTTGTTGTTTGGAAATGTTGTTGGCTTCTTCGTTTTTGGTTGTGTTGGGCTTTCTCTGGTTGTGGTGAGTGGGGCTGCTCTCTAGGTACAGTGCGCAGGCTTCTCATGTGGGGGCTTCTCTTGCTGTGCAGCCGGGCTCTAGAGAGCACAGGCTTCAGTAGTTGTGGGGCACGGGCTTAGTTGCCTCACAGCACGTGGGATCTTCCCGGACCAGGGATCGAACCCGTATCTCCTGCATTGGCAGGCAGATTCTTAACCCCTGAGCCGCCGGGGAGGTGTGAGAGTTACATGTTTTAAGAAACAAAGGCGGCCAGCTTTCCCTTTGGAAGGAGGATGGATTCCCTTTGGAAGGATTACTAACACCTTTAGTAATCTCTGAAGGAGATCAGCCCTGGGATTTCTTTGGAAGGAATGATGCTAAAGCTGAAACTCCAGTACTTTGGCCACCTCATGCGAAGAGCTGACTCATTGGAAAAGACTCTGATGCTGGGAGGGATTGGGGGCAGGAGGAGAAGGGGACGACAGAGGATGAGATGGCTGGATGGCATCACTGACTCGATGGACGTGAGTCTGAGAGAACTCCAGGAGTTGGTGATGGACAGGGAGGCCTGGCGTGCTGCGATTCATGGGGTCGCAAAGAGTCGGACACGACTGAGCGACTGAACTGAACTGAACTTAGTAAGCAAAAAAAGTGCTTTTTTTGTCCAAAGGTTGTGACTCTCATCGTCATCATGGACGACACCCATCCGGCCCCAGCCCCAGCCCCTTCCACTCAGGCAGCTGAGTTTGAGATGCATCTCGTAATTTGTGGGTGGTCCCTCTATTCTCTGAGGTGAGCGGAGGGGGAGAAGGTGGTTCTCTCTTGGAGAGGGTGATTCTCTTACCCCAGCTTCCACTTCCTGTGGCCTGTGGGCAGTCACTCTCCTTTCTTTTTTGCAACCTCAGCTGTCGAACTGGAGGTTCCCACATTCATCTGTCCTGCTTCCTGAATCTTGTTCTGTACTTGGGCTCCTTTGGGAGATTCCGGGCCGCAGATCCCAGAGAGGACGCAGTGGGCTCCTCTGTGGGTGTTCGGGGGTCCCTCAGTTGCCATTGGGGGCCTCCGCTTGGACTCAAGGACCCCGATGCCTTCCCAGTGAGCCCCGTGGAGTTTCTCTCCCCTGCTTTGTCTCTCCAGAATCTAGAAGGTTTTGAAACAGCAACAATAAAAGAGGAGCAAGTGCTGCTCCTCAGGCTTCTTTGGTTGCAAGTGACAGAAAACCAGTTTAATGCCTTCAGCACAGACTGGTCTTGCTTGGTTTGTGTAGGGGAGGGTCCGGCTGCTCCAGTGGGGTGAGTGGGCTCTGATTGGCTGTCTTGAGTCACGTGCCCAGCCCAGACCCCTGTCACTGAGGCTGACCGGCCAGGTCTGGGTGAGGGGCCCACCTGTACACCGTGCCCATGGAGGAGCCGTGAGTCCTGGAAGGCAGACTCCAGGGCCCTGGGACCGGGAGAAGGGGAGGGATGCCAGCTGAGAGCATCTCTTCTCCTCTGTGCTGGTACCGTCATCCCGGATTAGAAGCCTTTGCCTTCCCCCGAGTCTTAGGGCCCAGGGAAGCTCTGTTGTCACTGGGCTGCCCACATTGCCCGGTGGCGTTTCCACATCCTACCTTCAAAGCCTTGCTCATATCCTGCTTCCTGAGAAGACCTTCCCTGACCGTTCTGGCTCTTGCCATGGGTCTAATAATAGCACCAGCATCCACACGTGTGTGATGTCCTCAGGGGACAAGCTTCAAGCAACATAGCCTCCCCGGAATCTCGTGGAGAAGCTGATCCTGTGTTACCTATTTTATCCATGAGGAAACAGGCTCAGAGAGGTTCGGCGCCCAGAAAGACTTCAGGGTCACACAGCATCCTTCTCTCTCATTGGAGGCTCTCGCCTGTGTGTTTTGTTTTCTCTGAGGCCACACAACCTGGATTTGAATCCCTGGTGGCTCAGTGGTAAAGAATCCGCCTGCAATGCAGGAGTCCCGGGTTCAGTCCCTAGGTCGGGAAGATCCCCTGGAGGAGGACATGACAACCCACTTCAGTATTCTTGCCTGGAGAATCCCATGGACAGAGGAGGCTGGCGGGCTACGGTCCATGGGATCAGAAAGGCTGAGTGACTATACATTCACACTTTTCTGCCTCTTTAGGAAAATGGCTTAACCTCTGTATCTGGGGAAGAACATTCTAGGCACAGGGAATAGCAAGTGCAAAAGCCCTGAGGCAGGGGTGTGTTTCAGGAGCAGAAAGGAGGCAGTGAGCCCCGTGAAAAACGAATGGGAGGTGAAGTCAGGGAGGTAACAGTATGAGTGGAGAGGCTGGTGGGCAGACTGTGGGCTATTGTAAGGACTTTGCACTTGACTTTGAGAGGGGGGATGCCCTTGGAGCTTTTGAACAAAGGAGGGATCGAATCTCGCGTAGTTGTCCCAGGATCCATTTGGTTACCAGGGGAGAATGGACTGTAGGGGGGCAGCATGGAGGCAGAGGGGGGAGGCTGCGTGGTAGTAGGCCAGGTGGAACAAGGCGACAGCTGGGGTCTGGGGTGTTCTGCAGGTGGTTAGAAGTTAGTTATTTGCTGCTCCTTTGTGCTCCTGGGTTGTTCATTAGCTGTGTAACCTTGGGTCCTGGCTTTAATCTCATTGAGCCTCAGTTTTCTCATCTGTAAAATGGGGTTAATGGTGTTACTTCTCTTATCAGGCTGTGGGTATGAATTGCATGCAATGTAAAGGGCTTTCTGGAATGCCTGACAAACACTCAGCAAATATTTGTGGAATAAACCAGTGAGTGAATGACAGGGTGTTTGGTGCTGCTCCAGCTCTGCCCAAGGGAGCATCTACCCCTGAGGTTAGCCCCAGAGTGGGAAGCATCCCGCTCTGCCATCCTCAACTCTACCCTCCTCCTCCTGACACATGGAGATTTGAATGAACAGAACCCAGAATGTTCTGGCAACAGTCGTTCCCTCTTTCCTAGTGACAAAGACATCTTTGTTATTCCTGGGTGTGAAATCCATCTTAGAAATGGTGCAGGCTCAGAGGGCAGCTTACAAGGATGGGGAGGGACTTGGGAGGAAGACATCTCAGGGCCCCTGAGGGATGGAGGGACAGCCTGCTCCCCCACAATCACGTAGCCTCATGTGGGTCAGAAAACAATTCTTTTGAATTGGTAGTGTTTTGTGGAATGAGAACTATGTGGAGCCACATTCTTGCTCAGTAACCACATCAATCAACATTACCATTATCTGTCTCTCACACACAGAAAAAGTCGTAATACCCGGTGCTGGTGTGCTTGTTTGAAAATGGACAGTTCCATGATTCCTGTCAAGAGTAGTAATGCTGCTGTCTCTTGGGAAGAATAGTCTGGCCATGTTTTCTTATTTGTTCATTTATTTTCCTTCTAACTTCGTTGAGATACAATTCAATGAAATTGGAAGGAAAGTAAATTAGAGGATGAGATGGTTGGATGGCATCACCAACTCAATGGACATGAGTTTGAGCAGGCTCCAGGACAGGGTGAAGGACAGGGAAGCCCGGCATGCTGCAGTCCATGGGTTCGCAAAGGGTTGGACATGACTGAGTGACTGAACAACAACAAATGATTCACACACAGAAGTGTGTAAGTTTAAGGCGTACGGCGTGATGATTTGATGTACGTCATGCAATGATGATCCCGTTAAGTTTAGTTGACTATCTGTCAGCTCGTATGGCTACAACATGAAAGAAAAAGATTTTTTCCCCTGTGATGTGATCTCTTAGGATTTAATATCTTAACCGTTTTCATATATAACATACAGCAATTTAATGATACTTATCACGTTGTAAGTCTGGCAATGTTCTTAAAAGTCAAAAACCGTGATAACCTCTGACTCAATGTCTTTGGGAATCTCTCCTGTAGAGCCGAGAAGAAGCAGTCTATAAAGATGTAAGTTAGACAGTTGTTTGTTCCAGTTTTATGAGTGGGCTCCCCCGCAGAACGGAAACCACTTGGATATTTGTTCACAGAGAGAAGGCAAAGGTTATCACTTATCCATGGTTGTGGTGTCAGGCAGCTGTTTAAAGGAATGAAACTGATCTCTTCACTTGACGTGAAGGGCTGAACACGCTGTACTGTTAAGCAAGAAAGGTTAAGGTCAAGCGTAGAGGGTGATCCCAGTTTTGTAGGAAAAAAAACCCAACAGCTAAAAAAGACCCTCTGGATGGGTATTTATGAATGTTGAGAAGGACACTGTACGATGCACCCCAGGTGGCCTTGGGCTGAGAACGGGGAGGGTTTCAGAGAAAGATATTTCATCTTTGTATTTTTTGCATTGTTTCACTAGTTATAATTAAGGCATTATTTTTCAAACCAAGATAAACCGATGATTAAAAAAAAGATAGCTGCTGGCTTCTCACCCATGGGTGGTAGACCTGGATATAATATTGGTTCATATAAAGCCTCTCATAGTCCTTTGAGAATCAGAATAATGGGATGGGTGAATAAGATTCTGAATCTAGGCCCATTAAGTTAAATCTGGGCCCCAGACTTGACCAGTGGACAAAGACCTTCGTCCTTAAGGAGCTGACATCCTGAGCAGCGTAGAACTGTGCCTAGAACAGGGGAGCCTCTGGGGAGGCTCTGGAGACCTTGGCCTGAATTTGGTGCTGGCCACCCCTCCTGGCTCCCCAGCTCGGTGCCAGCCCTGTCGTCTGCCAGTCACCATGATGCCTCTAGCCAAGATATGTTCTCAGCCCCATCCCCATGTGTCAGTCTTTGTCGCATCCTCTGTGCCGGCAGCCCTGGAAGGCAGGGTGAGGGGGGCGTCCTCTTTATTTCTGCTCGTGAAAAGCTGTGTTTGGCAGCAGCACGTGGTGTCAACAGCCAGGGGCCTGATTCGGGCGGCCCCGCCAGCTGACAGCCTTTGGATTCCTGGCGTCGGCCTTGTCCCTCTCCGAGCCTCAGTTTGTCACCTGGGTGATGGAGGCGGGGTGGGGGTATGCAGGAGAGATGCTGTATGTGCAGCTTCTTTGTCCACTCCAGGTCTTTCCAGAAGGAGGAGCTGACGTCACTATTCCTCTCAATGATGGCTTTCCCCCAGCATGAAGTTGGGAAGACTGGGGGTGGGGATGGGAGCCCAGGGCAAGGGGGTGGGGGTGGCTCCTTCCCTCTCTCCCTCTGTCATTTCTTCATCATTCTGTGATTGAGTGTGTCTTTTCAGTCACCTTCCTGCCATCCCTTTGCTGACATTTCCCAAATGTTTCCTAGCCTGCCCTCTGCCCTGACCTCCCAGCATCTGTATGTATCCAGTGACGATGGCAACTCTCCTTGGGTGTCTAACGGGCATTGCCAACTCCGGATCTGTACCAGCTCACTCTGCTCATGGCCCCTCCTGTCTAAGTAATGGTGTCTCCATCCTTCCACCTGCCCACACACATCCCTGTGACCATCTTGATGCTGCTCTTCCTCTTATCTCCTGGATCTAAACGATCAGGAAATCCCGCAGGCTTCACCTCTAATGAGCATCCAGACTTCGGCCGCTCCTTACCCCTCCGCGCTGCCGCCGTGGCGTTAGCCACCATCGTTGCTCCCTGGGACTGCTGCGGTTGCTTCCCTGGCCCCTTGCTTCTGCCCTCGCCCCGAAAGGTGGGTCTCCACACACCCTCTCTAGGTCAGGCCACGTTCCTTCTCTGCCTAAAACCCTCCCAGGGCTCCCCCCTCCCTTGTTGTCAGTGTCAAGACCTGGTGATGGCCTGGGAGGCCCTTCAGTGCCGGGGTCCAGCCCCGGCTGATCCAGGGTATTCGAAGCGGGGACGGCGTCGGCGACTTATTTATATTTATTTATTCATCAAAGATTCAAAGAGTAATAGAATGAGGATAGCTCAGTGAGGAAATTCAGTGGAGAAAAGCGGCTGAAATAAGGATAGCTCAGTAGGAAAATTCAGTGGAGAAAAGAAGCTGAGTGGCTTGGTTTACGCGGAAAATCAATATAACCCGTGACACCAGGTTAGCTCTGACCACGGAGGCCGCAGGCGCCCTCTCGAATAGCGGAAGGTGCCCCACCTTAGACACCTTCTCGAGTGGGTCTTAGAAGCCCAGGCAAATAAATGGTCTCAGAGGACATCCACGCTCCAGATGGACGCTCAGCCGGAAGTTAAAGGGAAGAATGACATGGGGAGACCAAGTTTCAGTGAACAAGGCCCGCACTTTATTTTCCAAAGTAGTTTTTATACCTTAAGGTATGCATAGAGGATAATGGGGGAAGGGGTAGAGTCATGCAGCAAGCCAGGCTTTCTTCCTGCAGACTTATCATATGCAAAAGTTCAGGTGATTGACATCATCTTCTGGCCCGGAGGCCTGTTAACATTTTAAGAAACTTATCTTTCTCTAAAGGTGATTATTCCAAAGTCAGGCGCCAGCCTTCCAAAAAGCATTGGACAAAGCTGCATTTTACATTTCTATACACCCATTATATCAATCAATACACTGCCAAAGACACAGTAGGTAAGGAGTATGGAGACTTAGCAGCAAACATTGGCCCAACAAGTGAAAAACCCTTCACCAATACATTTTCTAGTCAATCTTTTAACTACTCAAAGGAATCTGTGTTTAGGCAGTTTAGAACATCTCCTGCCTCTCACAGTTGGGAGGCTCTGAACAATCACATGTGGCCGGAAAAACCCATTCAGGCAGGCTAGAGGATTTCCAAAGGAGTTTGTAGGTTGAAACACTGTCACATCCAGGAATTATTAACTGGAGCTGTAAGCTAACTCTCTTTTCAGAGAGAGGTAGTGGGGGACAGCCCCCCGTAAAGTCAGAGGTGTAGGTGAAAGCACAAAGCAGAAAGTAGGCAGACTCTGGTTTTGGGGGTAGATGCTCGAGAATTTCCAGGGGGACTCCTGAGGCTCGATCCCGCCTTTGCGTATGCCGAGCCTCCTTCCTCATGACCTTTGTCATGGGCGGAGTGCCTCACGCTGGCTCCCGGCAGTGATAGAATTCCAGTTGAGCTATTCCAGATCCTCACTCAATATGCAATATGCACTCAATATGCAATATGCCGGCTCCCAGCACTTCAGCATCTGGTTTGCCTGTTCCTTGGGTCCGTCTCTCTGACTTCGTCACCAAACATAGCCGACATATTCCTGCCTCAGGGCCCTTGCACTTACTGTCTGCCTGCTCTAGAACACTCCCCAGGTATCCATATGGTGCCTCTTTGGGTCTCTGCTCCGGTACTGTGCTTCCTCAGTGCATCCTTCCCAGACCTTCCCGTCTGGCAGCATCCCTCCTCCTCAGGGTCCCTCTCCCCCTTCTCCGTTGCAGTTAGACCTTACTCACTTGTTTAATAATTGTCTGCCCTCCCCTCACTAGAGTTGAAACTCCTGGAGGGCAGGGATTTTTTTGTCTCTCCTGTTTCCTGCTGCTTCCACACCCAGAACAAAGTCTGGCACACATTGGGTGCTCAGTGAATAGTTGTAGGGTGAAGGAAGAGCCATCTGTTCATTGTCCTGTATCTCTTGAGATTATATTGTGTGTTAGGCTTTCTTCTAGACATCAGGGACAGAATAAAATCAAACAATGGTTTGCGTCCTCAGAGAGTTGCAGTCCAGGCGATTGAAAGGGCACACAAGTAATAACACTGCTGCTGCTGCTAAGTCGCTTCAGTCGTGTCCGACTCTGCGACCCCATAGGCGGCAGCCCGCCAGGCTCCCCCGTCCCTGGGATTCTCCAGGCAAGAACACTGGAGTGGGTGGCCATTTCCTTCTCCAATGCATGAAAGTGAAAAGTGAAAGTGAAGTCGCTCAGTCGAGTCCGACTCTTCGCGACCCCATGGACTGCAGCCTACCAGGCTCCTGCATCCATGGGGTTTTCCAGGCAGGAGCACTGGCGTGGGTGCCATGGCCTTCTCCAAGTAATGGCACTACTGGGTGTTAAGTGCTTTAGCCGATGTGTTAGGACTCTCTGGGTTGTGAATGACAGAAATTTCAAATCAGTGTCTTAAGGATAAAAAAGGCTATTATGGGCTCAGTTGACTCAGGATTAATGGCTTCAGGCATAGCTGGATCCAGGTGTTCCCCAGCCTGACCCCTGGAACATGTTCCCCTCTGTAAACGAAGTATTGTCTCTCTAGGAGCCCAGAACTCTGATTGTTTGGCTTGGGTCACATGTTCATCCTTATCAATGGAGATGAAGGGTCAGCTCTTCCACAGGGGCATGTACCCAGAGGTTCAGGGTTGAGACTTGCAGGAGGTCACATCTCTGGGAGCTACAGAAAGGGTGGATTTCACATAGATTCTAAGTGGTTTTGGCGGTGTGTGGCCCTGTCTGTTGCAGGCAGCTGGGAGACAGAGATGGGGGTGCTGCAGGCATTTCGATGGCAGGTCCCCTGCCTCTCCCCGCACTCAGCTCCTTCGCCTGCTTGGCCTGTGCGTTATAAATACTCCCGGCTCTCCGCCTCTCTGCTGTCCTCCCCTCCCTGTATCACAAAGGGGCTCCAGATGGTGCGACTCTCGGGGAGTCTGCCACACAAATCTGTTGGGTTCGTATCCCCCTTCTCCCTCCCCACCTGCATATGCCGGTCTGGGCGTCTGGGATCGTGTTTCAGGCCCTAGGGAGGAAGGCTGCTCTGGGACCCTGGATGGGCCTCGCAGCTCTTCATGGCCTGTGGCACCGGGAAGCTACGCTCTGTGTGAGGGTGGCTTCACAGGCCTGCTCCGGGCCTTTCAGTTTCCAGGGCCGCCCTGAGCCAGACATACCTACTACTGCCTGCTTATCCTGGGGTCTAGACGGGGATGTGTCAAGGTTTACTATACATAGGAACTGCCTGGGGTGGATCTAATTAGAATGCAGAAACAGCAGGCCCTGGGGGTAGGGCCTGCAATGCTGCGTTTGCAGCAGGCTCCTAGGAGAGGAGATGCCCATGCTGCTGGTTCGGGGACCACATTCTGAGGGGCGAGGGTCTAACGCACTTTCTTTTCCTCGGCTCGTCCCCCCGCCTCCCCGGCAGGGTTGCTGCCCCCATTGGTCTCTGCACCCTATGTTTTCTCTTGGAGCCCTTGTCCCATAGGAAATGGGTGATCTGCTGTGTCAGATGCACTTTAAGCTCCAGGAATCTTGTTCTCTGATGTCTTTATACTGTCAGCAAATATTGGTTAAGGTCCTGCTAGGTTCCAGACATTGGAGAAGCAGCAGTGATCAAAACAGACAAAAACCCTACTCTAAGATCTGGTATTTAAATAGGAGGACATGGAAAATAAACAAACAAAAAATCCTGCAAATGACAAGTGCTGTGAATACCATAAGTCAGGGATATGAGTTAGATAGTGTTGGGGCTGTTTTGGATCTGATGATCAGAGAAAGACTGTCTGATGAGATGAGTTTTGAACCGGGACCTGTATGCCAAGAAAGCCAGCCATGAGAAAAAGGGCAGGAGGAGTTGTTTCAGGCAACAGGAACAGCCTGTGCAAGGGCCCTGAGGCAGGGATGAGCTTGGCTAGTTTCCGGATCAGCAGGGAGGCCATGTGGCTGGGGTGGAGTGAGTGAGGGGACAGCAGGTGGGGAGAGGAGGTCTGAGTACTGTTGGGGGGCCCAAGTGAAGTGCTGGGCTTTTCTTCTACGAGCAGTGGAGGTTTTCAGCCAGAGAATCTCAGTGAATGACTTATCTTAGAATAATTGGCTGCTGTGAAGAAAGTAGATGGATGGGGAGAAGGGGAGAGGAGTGGCTGGGTTCAGGATTTGGGCTGATTTCTGAGCAAAAAAGTCAGTTTCCATGTGGTGGAAGCTATTGCCTTGACTGTTACCTACTGAAGGATCATGCTTTGGCCAAAACAGAGCCTATTAAAGGAAGGTTCTAGGAGGCTTCTGGGTGCTGCTGTGTGGTTGGTAGGTCTGGATTTGCTTTTTGCAGAGATGGCTAGTGCTGGGTGGGCGGCTGGAGAGGGTCTCATCTCAATGCTTGTCTGTGAGGGGGAGGGCCCAGCAGGTCGTGGTCTCTCACAGTGGGATGTCTTTTATCCACATGGACATGGAGAGTTGCTTAAAGAGGGGATGTGCCTTATCTTGCTTATATGGCTTTCATGAAACTAGGCTGCTTGCGTGATAGCAGTAGACATTGATACCAATACTACTACAGCCATTAATAGTAATAGCTGATATTTAGAGTGTTTCCTTTGTAGATCATGTTCTAAGTGTGAGCTCATAGGATGCTCACTGTGATTTATGAGAGAAGGACTCACTGTCCCCATTTTACAGATGAGAAAACTGAGGCCCAGAGAAGAGCAGGAACTCATCCAAAGCTCACCCTGTTCATAAGTGGTACATGTTAATAATTTTAGAAATTCCATGACTGTTTGCAGCCCCAACAGTTTGGTTGCATGTCTTGTATGTTAAACTGTTTCTGAGTTGGTGCAGTGGTAAGGAATCTGCCTGCCAATGAAGGAGATGCAAGAGATGAAGATTTGATCCCTGGGTTGGGAAGATCCTCTGGAGTAGGGAAATGGCAACCCGCTCCAGCATTCTTGCCTGGAAAACTCCATGGACAGAGGAGCCTGGTGGGCTACAGTCCATAGCGTTGCGAAGAGTCAGATACCACCGAGCACACATGTATGTTAAAGGCATCCATCGCATAAAGGTTGATGTTGAAAGCAGACCATGACTTTTGGCTTCTGAGAACCTCAGGACATGGCATGAGGGATGCTCCTGCCATCTGGGAGGCCGTGTGCCCTCTACTTGGTGCTGACCATGGACAAGTTCTACAGCCTCCCTGCTCCTCAGTTTCCTCATCTATGAAGTGGGGGAAGAGGGGAGGCGAACAAAAGCCCCATCTCCAGGCCTGTGTGTTGAGGAGTCAAGGGAAAACCTGACCTAGGGGTTTGGACAGAGCCTGACACATGTAAGTCCTCAGTGGTTGTCAGCTGCTGTTGCTTTTGATCTTATTGTTATCTTTACTTTTATTGATAACTAGAGTGGTAAATGGGGCTTCCCTGGTGGCTCAGTGGTAAAGATGCAGGCGATGTGGGTTTGATCCCTGGGTCAGGAAGATCCCTTGGAGGACGAAATGGCAACCCACTCCAGTATTCTTGCCTGGAAAATCCCATAGATAGAGCAGCCTGGTGGGCTGCAGCCCATGGGATCGCAAGGAGTCAGACACAACTTAGTGACTAAAAACACGTACACACCCATACACACACACAGTGGTAGAGTGACCAGCTGCCTTGGTTTGCTTGAGACTGTCCTGTTTTAAAACTAAAATCCCGCATCCTGGGAAAGCCCCTCAGTCCTAGATAAACCAGGATGATTACTCATCCTCTGCTTACAGTGCTTATCAATCAGTTTGGGCCCCCATGTCAGCTGAGCCTAGATGTGACTCCAGCTCGGACGCTGAAGCAGGTCACTTAGTCTTTCTGTGCCTGTTTCTCCACCTCCACAATGGGAGGCGATTGTCGTACCTACTTCAAAGCATTTTTGTGAGGTTCAGTTGGGGATTAGGAGTACAGGGGGTTTGGTAAAATAGTTGCATTCAGATTTTCCAGGGGAGGGCTTCCCTGGTGGCTCAGTGGTAAAGAAACCGCCTGCCAGGGCCGGAGATGCGGGTTCCATCCCTGGTCCAGGAATCCTGTGCTTTAGAGCCTGGGAACCGCATCTATGGAGCCCACGCTCTGCAACTCCTGAAGCCGTGCGCCCTAGAGCCTGTGCTCCGAAAGGAGGGAAGGCACCGCGATGAGAAGCCCACGTCCCGCAATGAAGAATAGCCCCCGGCCGCTGCAACTAGAGGAACGCCCACGCAGCACTGAAGATCCAGTGCCACCAAAATTAAATACAGACATAAATAAAATACTTGGTTTAAAAAAAAAATTGCCTGGGGAGGGGGGCTCAAGTGGACTGGAGAGGGGCTGAGACCGTGGGGCTCCGTGGGTCTTCCCTCCTCTGCGGCTGGCCCCGGCTCCTGAGTCAGGCTGGCTCCGTCCTCCACCACATCAAAGTTCTCCCGGGGCCCCTTTATGGCAGGGGCTGCCGGGCCTCTGGTCCAGAGGCTGATTAGAGCGAGATCCTATCTGCGTGGTCAGAGGTGCTCGGCGGAAGGGAGGCCCCGCGCCAGCGGTCCCTGCCCCTCCCACACAGCTGGTCCTCCTGGGCTGGACAGACGCCTGCAGGCCCGTGGGACCCCGCACAAGCTGGTCAGCCCTCTGCACCTCCTTCTCCTTTTCTCTAAGTGAGTCTGCAAGTGTCTCCCCGTGGGGTACATGGGAGCGCCCCTCCAGTCTCGGGCCTTTGTTCACAAAACGCATGCTGGACCAAGCTGGGTCCCCAGGAGTGGTATTTGAAATATTTTACTGTGAACCAACCGATGCTGCTTTGAACACACACCAGCTCCAGGGTGGTGGTACAACTGTACGGCCCACAGAAGGGTTGCCGGATTTATGGACTTCCCCAGGGACTCAGTGGTAAAGAATCTGCCCGCAGTGCAGGAGCCGAAAGAGATACGAGTTTGATCCCTGGGTCAGGAAGATCCCCTGGAGGAGGAAGCGGCAACCCACTCCAGTATTCTTGCCTGGAGAAACCCATGGACAGAGGAGCCTGGTGGGCTACAGCCCATAAGGTGGCAAAGAGCTGGACATGATTGAAGAGACAGCACGCACGCATGCCCAGGATTTATAGAAGTTGCTCTTTATTCTTAGGATGCTCCAGACAGGGTGCTGGGGGGCATCTCACTGGGTGATTGCGAGGTGTCTCCGTGCCGTGACCCCCTGCCACCCCAGCCCAGCATGCAGGGGAGTCTTGAGAATTAAATGGAAGAAGGCATTTCTGGCTTCTCAAGAAATGGTAGTTGCTGATTTTTTAAAGTCTAGCTTTTATTTATTTACATTTACAGATTTAAGTCAGGGCCTTGCCGAGATCTGAAAAGATTCCAGTGTGATCCCAGTGGGAGGACCAGGTACACAGCTCTCTGCAGACTCGTTTAGGCAGATGACAGTGACTATGGGAGGTACATTTTACTGAGCCCCTGCTGCATGAGAAAGCCCCAAAGTCCTTGCTCTCCTCCAGCTTTGCTCCAGGGACCGACAGCATCGACAAGGGAGCTTGGCCCTAGCGCAGCTCCACGGTGCCACAGTCTGCTCCTAACAAGCCCCACCCGATGATTCCCAAGCTGCCATTTGAGAGGAGTCCCTGTGGTTGTTATTCCCTCCTTCAGCCCCTACAACTGCCCTGTGAGGTAGCGCTCCTTAAAAAGGGGGAAACTGAGGCGCAGAGAGGCTCAGTACCCTGCCCAGCTCACGCCAGCAGAGTCGCTAAGAGTCCGTGACAAGAGGCAGATGCAGGATTCGCACAGTCAGGCTGCCGCACCCCAGAACCCTGTGAACATCATGCGGTGCCAGTCGGCGGGGCACCAGCTCAGGGCGTCAGGAGGGAGTGCAGGATTGTCTCGGGGGCAGAATTGGCCTCTGGGGCACCCTGATGGAATCGGACTTGCAGGGAGGAGGAGGCCTCGGCCAGCAGAGGTGGGGGGACTTGGTTGGTCCCCAGAGGGAGCCTTCATTGGCTGTCCCTGCCCAGCACCTGGTGGGAGGGCCTGCGTCTCTTTTCTCTGCTCCAGCTTCAGGAGCTGTTCGGGAACCCCTAAACGGCAACCCTCCTCTTACTGCAGGGAGGTCCCAGCTGGTCCAGTTAAATAGCCCAAGAGCTGGTCAATAGCAATTGGTTAGTAGCTCCTGCTTATTGTAACAGAGTACGTACCAGCTCTTGAATTAGATGCAATTAAAGAAAAAATAGGAACCACCTTTCATTAACGAATCAAATCCCCTGCCTTTACTGAGCACCTCCTGTGTGCCAGGTGCTGTACTAGGGGACACAGGAATGACCATAACAGAGTCCCTGCCCTGGAGAAGCTGACCTTCTAATGGGAGGGGGACAGAGAAATAGCAAGTCCAAAGGAGCAGGACCATTCTGGGTTTGAACATCCTCACACTGCGATGGGAACGAGGCAGGGAGGGTGGCGGGAGTGATGAAGAGTGACCCGGAGGAGGTGCTGCCTTTAGCTGGGTGCTTGGGAAAGGCCTGACCTAAGAGCGAAGCCATGAAGGATAACCGGGGAGTTAGGTATGTGTCCCTTTGGAGGGAAGAGAATCCCGGGAGGAAATGGCAAGTGCAGGGCCTTGGAGCTGGGAAGGGATGTGGTGGGTCTGGAGCGCAGCAGGTGCTGGAGAGCAGGGAGTGGGGGCGATGAGAGGAGGGAGGTAACTGGCACCTATGCAGAGCCAGGCAGGTAAGGGTGAGCCTGGGGCTTCTTCCTCGCACAGCAGGCAGACCTGGAGGGCTGGAAGCAGGGCAGGAGTATGGTCTGATTTATGTTTTCAGAGGGGCTGCTTGTGTCAGAGTGTGGAGGCTGGACTGTAGGAGCAGCAGGACTTGTTGGGTGGGACTTCCCTGGTGGTCCAGTGGTTAAGACTCCATTGACATTCGCCATTCACAATGCAGGTATCCTGGGTTTGAACCCTGGTTGGGGAACTAGATCCCACACACCACAACTAAGAGCCTGCATGCGGCAATGAAGACACAGAACAGCAAAAAAAAAAAAAAAAAAAAAAAGACTAGTTGGGTGGCAATAACTGGCAAACGATGGTGGCAGCTTGGACCAGGAGGTGGCACGGAGAGAGGGCAACAGATTTAGGATGGTGCTGGAGTTGGCTCAGACGGGAAGTGATGGCAGAGGAATGTGGGAGGTGAGGCTCTTCATCAGAGGGAAAGTGAGACCTTGATTGGTGTAACCTGGAAGGCTTCCTGGAGGAGGTGTAAGCAGTCAGGATGGGCATGACAGGCCGGGGGGCACTCCCACAGTGGGAATCCCGTGAGCACGGGCCAAAGTGGGTTCATGTGAAGGGCAAGGGATTGGCTTATGTGACCTCCTTCCAACGCTTAAAGGTCATCAATGAGCTCAGAGCTGTCCCTGGGGTTTCGAAGCTAGAGAAGGGATTAAGGGTCAAAGGTTTGGGTCACCCCCTTGAGTGGGGGCAAGAAGACAGCTAATGGAAAGTCCGGACACACAGGCGGGGGAGTTTCAAGGCTCTTAGCCCTGGGCCTGGACCACCCACCCTGGGCTTCGGTTTCCTCAAGTGTCAGGTGGGGTTCCAGGGAGGTGCAAAGCCAGCGTGCTGGAGGCCTGGCAGGTTGGAACAGAGGGTGTTGATCCAGGGCCCGCCGCCCCCACGCCGGGGCCCAGAGCAGCTTGGTTTGCAAGGCGGCACTTTCTGGGTGAGAACAGAGTTGTTTGAGGAAGGGGTGGAGGGGGGTGGAAGAGGGGGCCTCTCTCTTTTGTCTCTCTGGGCAGATCACCGAGGAGGCGTGGGCACACAGAGGGGCCGGGAACAGAGACAGCGCTGTGGGCCTCTCTTTTGGGGGGGTGGGGAGGGGAGGGGGAGCTAGGTCAGCTGTATGGGCCACTTAATACCCATGAACTTGCAATTAAATGCGGAAGTGGGAGACAAGGGGATGGAAAAAGGGGACATTGTTCCCGCGCCGGAGAGGAGGACGGCTGGAGCCCTGGGGAGATGGCCAGCCTCCAACATGAATGGGCTTCAGTGTCCCTGGGGGGGGCAGGGGGCTGTCATTTGGCCCTTTATCCCGCTCTGCTGGACCCAGCCACAAAGCCCAGTTTGATTCCCGTTCGGCTTCTTTTGGGGGGTGAAGCGGCTAGGGGTGGGGGTGGGTGGGGGGCTCAACCCCATCTTGGCCCCCTCCCAGGGCCCTAAGCAGAGAACTCCCTTTGGTTGCTGGAGCCTTCTAGAAATCCCCTTCACCATGCTAGAGCGTTGTTTTATCCTGAAAGTTTTTGCATTTTAATTTTAAAGTCATATCTTCCATGCAAAATGTATAATAGTAAGTGCATGGCTTGATGAAAATTTACATGTAACTTATCTATAATCTTCACCCACGTCAGCTAGTAAATATTGCCAGCACCTCAGAGGAGAGTTCCTTCTCAAGTCAGTGTCCCCTAAAGTAACTATTGTTCTGATTTCTCTCATCAGATTCCTCTTGCCTGCTCTTGAACTTTTATATAAAAGGGAATCACGCAGTTTATGTTCCTTTGTGCCTTTTAATTTTTAAGATATTGTAACACACATGTATGTATAACTGTATGTGTATATGTGTGTGTACCTAGTAAATTGTGTGTATGTATCTGTTGAATATATATTATTTTTTATATGTATTGTATGTAATCACTTCCATGGTTCATATTAAAAAGGCATAAATAATGCATATTAAAAAGTCAGCCTCCCTGTGGGACTTCCCTGGTAGTCTTGGTACAGGGGGCCCTAGTTCAGTCCCTGGTCAGGAACTAGATCCCACAGGCTTCAATTAAGATCCCGAATGCCACAGCTGAAAAGATCCTGTAAGCCTCAATGAGGATGGAAGATCCCGTGTGCCTCAACCAAGACCTGGCACAGCCAAATGAACAAGTGAAGAGTTACATTCTTGGGGGAGAAGACCCTCAGACTGAGGTCTTGGAGCAAGTGTGTGAAGCTGTGGGCTCTGGACCCAGGCTCCTGGTGTAAATTCTAGGTCCGTCCCTTTACCTGCTCCCCCAGGGTTGCGACCACCCCGCATCCCACAGCGCTGTTCACAGAGTGTGTTTGTCTGGGCGATCTCTCTTTGTTGCTGTTGTTGCAGGACACATTCCCAACTCATTCCTTCTAACTTCCGCCTACTCTCTCACAGGACAGTTGTGCTGGAGCCTATATATCCTCTCCCCTCTCAATAGGTGTCTAGGCAGTTCTTTTTCTTCTGCATCAGGAGTTCTCAACTGTGCACAGCTGACAGTGTGGGCTGCATAACTGTTTGGTGTGGGGGCCTGTCCTGTGCCTTGGAGGGTGTTGAGCATCACCCCGCGCCTCTGGATGCCAGTAGCTCCTGCACCCCCAGTTGTGATGACCAAAAATGTTGCAGACATCGATGAACGTGGTGCTGAGAAGTGCTCTAGGGAGCGTCCTTCTCCCAGCCTCCCCTACGCACGGGCAAGGGCATCTTTATTGTGTTCCTATTCCCTAGATAGGGCTTCCCTGGTGGCTCGGTGGTGAAGAATCTGCCTGTCAATGCAGGAGACTCAGGTTCGATCCCTGGGTCGGGAAGATCCCCTGGAGGAGGAAAGGGCAACCTGCTCCAGTATTCTTGCCTGGGAAAGCCCATGGATAAAGGAACCTGGCGGGCTACAGTCTAGGGGACTGAAAACGACAACCTTCCGTAGATAAGGAAATGGAGGCCCAGAGACGTCGAGTCATTTGCCGGAGGTCACACGGTGAATACATGGCGGAACTAGGGTTTGCGCTTACAGTCCTTCCCCTTTTGGGGCCCCCGCCAAGTGCCAGGCACGGGTCTAGGCTGAGCTGGATGTCTCATGGGTAAGAGGACTGACCCAAGCCCTTGCCGTCATAGAGCTAGCATTCTTGTGGGAATGGCAAGCAGTAAGCCAGTCATCTGATAGATACCTGACTCCTCCGGTAGTGGTGGGTGGGTGAGGGTAAGGAGATAGAGTCACAATAATAATGTCACCTGACGTTTGATGACAGTAATACCTGATGTGTAGTGAGGGTTTCAGTACGTCAGTTACTGTTCTAAGGAGTTTCACAAGATGAACTCATTGAATCCCCACCAAAACCCCATATGAGATACGTTAATCTTATTCCCATATTGCAGATGGGGAAACTGAGGCATGGGGGTGTTGAAGTCCTTTGCCAGGAGGTGGCAGGGCTAGTATGAGAACCTGGGCTGCTGGAACTCTTAACCAGCGTGCAGCCCCCAACCCCACCTCATGCCCACACTGGGACCTAGTTCCTGGGTGGTCCTGAGGGTCACTGAAGAGTGTGGTTTGTATGGAGATAGAACAGAAACTGAGAGTGAATGTTTAAAGTTTTATAGCAATTTGGCAGAGTGATTTTATGCCAGTATAGTCCAGTACTATAATCTGTGCTTGTAATCTGCCTTTTTACTTTGTTTTTCTAATAATTCACTTTCATTGAAGTTTACAAAAGTATTCAGATCAGATCAGATCAGATCAGTCGCTCAGTCGTGTCCGACTCTTTGCGACCCCATGAATCGCAGCACGCCAGGCCTCCCTGTCCATCACCAACTCCCGGAGTTCACTCAGACTCACGTCCATTGAGTCAGTGATGCCATCCAGCCATCTCATCCTCTGTCGTCCCCTTCTCCTCTTGCCCCCAATCCCTCCCAGCATCAGAGTCTTTTCCAATGAGTCAACCCTTTGTATGAGGTGGCCAAAGTACTGGAGTTTCAGCTTTAGCATCATTCCTTCCAAAGAAATCCCAGGGCTGATCTCCTTCAGAATGGACTGGTTGGATGTCCTTGCAGTCCAAGGGACTCTCAAGAGTCTTCTCCAACACCACAGTTCAAAAGCATCAATTCTTCGGCGCTCAGCCTTCTTCACAGTCCACCTCTCACATCCATACATGACCACAGGAAAAACCATAGCCTTGACTAGACGAACATTTGTTGGCAAAGTAATGTCTCTGCTTTTGAATATGCTATCTAGGTTGGTCATAACTTTCCTTCCAAGGAGTAAGCGTCTTTTAATTTCATGGCTGCAGTCACCATCTGTAGTGATTTTGGAGCCCAGAAAAATAAAGTCTGACACTGTTTCCACTGTTTCCCCATCTATTTCCCATGAAGTGATGGGACTGGATTAGTCTCAAACAAATGAGAAATTAAAGACAAAAATAGTCCTTCCTAGGGATTGCCTGGTGGTCCAGTGGCTAAGAATCTGCATTCCCAGTGCAGGGGACCCAGGTTCTATATCTGGTCAGGGAGCTAGATGCCGTATGCCATAGCTAAGAGTTCGCTGCAACCAAAGACCTTGATTGCCGCAGTGAAGATCGATGATTTCATATGTTGCAGCTAAGACCTGGCGCAGCCAAATTAAATAATAATAAAAATAAATATTAAAAAATAGTTCTTCCCAACAGATAGTTGGAGGAATGCTGTGTTAGGATGGGGAAAGGGCTGAGAGCAGGCCCTGGCTTATCGTGTGACCTCGGTAAACGTGAGGTTTATCATTAATCTGTTATTCTGACATTTGGTTCTCTCCACATAACCTCTTTACTGCTGGGAACTAGAAGAAGCTGAGAGGTCTTCCTCCTCTTTAATGCATGAGGAAATAGAGACCCAGGCAGGTTAGGTGTTTAGGATTGGCTGGCAGGGTCTAGATGCTTGGGGACCTTTTTCTCTGCTGACCTTGCCTGGGCTATGATTTTTCACAACTCCTCCAACTTCCCAGGCTCAGTGGTAAGGAATCTGCCTGCCAATGCAGGAGATGCAGGAGACTTGGGTTTGGCCCCAGGGTCGGGAAGATGCCCTGGAGGAGGAGACGGCAACCCACGCCAGTACTCTTGCCTGCAGAATCCCATGGACGGAAGAGCCTGCAGTCTATGATCACAAAGAGGCGGCCACGACTGAGTGACCGAGCACAGCTACAGCACACCAGTTCAGGCAGCTGGGTAGGCCCCGACCTGCAGGCCTCCCCACGGAAGAGTGATTGGTCAGTGGCCTAGCGCCCTGGAAAGCAGGTCCCAGGAGAGACTGGGCTTCCCTTGGGACTGCAGGCGCCTGGGGCCCCTCTTGGGGAATCATCCCAGGCCTCTCCTCAGCCCCTCTCTTTGTCTCCGTGGCCATGGCAACCTGACTGGATGCTTGGCACATCCAAGCCCAGCCCCCAGCCTGACCCGCCGGCTTCCTCCTTGGCTGAGGCCACCCTGGCAGGCTCCTTCCTGACTGGGAAAGCCACCCGCTACCCCACCTCCATTCCTGTCTCCTACTGATGGGGGCTTCTGAACAGGATTGATGCTGTCCCTCCGCGTGGGAAGGACCCCCAAATGCAGGCCTCAGAGGGGTCTTTCCTCTGCATCCAGGCCTCTTTGCTGTTGGCTTTGATCACACTTGTGTTCATTCTCCCCATTTGGTTTCTGTCTCCAGCCCTACCTCTGACTTCCTCCTGGCTTCTCTGCCAACCTGGGTCTGTCCCTTCCCTTCCCCCTGCTCTTCCGTCGTGGTCACATTCTGTGTTTCTTTCCTGGTGTCTCTCCCTCTCTCTTTCTGGCTTCTGACACATCATTGTTTGCAGGTTGGTCCCTGCATCCGATAATGGTCTCAGAATCTCCCAATGCAGGGCACCCTTGGGGACCCTTCTGTGCTCAGAGAAGGGACCTCACTTGACAAGGGCTTGTTTGCAGAAAAGCTGCAACCCCAGCTCCCACCAGCCCTTTGAGATCCTGCTGCCCCAGATGGGGTAAGGATGGTCCTCCATCTCTCGAGGGAAGAGTTTCTATTTTCCCATTGGGGAGTCTTCCCGGTGAGGGAGGGATGAGCCTCCCACCCTGTGAGCCAGAGGCTCCCCTTGTCTCGTGGGGTCTCCTCCTGCTGAGGGAGGGGGTCCTCTAGCCCCGTGAGGTGGTCTTCCTTCCTGGTGAGTAAGGCATCGTCCTTTCCTAGGACGGTCCTCCTGGTCAGACCCTCTTGGGAGGAGGTAAGCCTCCTTGCTGTGACCTTCGAGCCAGCCACATGAAGGGCTTGGACTCGGAAAACCCAGAATGTTTTCTTCCCTTGCACCTGGGAGAAGGCCATATCCTACTGTGGGTCGTTAAAGTCATCATTTATTAATGGCCACAGCTGTCCCTATAGATATGAATAAATAATGCTCCACTATGGTCCCCTGGTCTTGTAGGATCCCTGAGCACCTTAGAGGGATCTAGCTAAGAGTCATCTCAGTCTGGCCTTTGACTGGAGCTCAGAGAGAGGAGGTGATTTGCCGGGGTGGGGTTGCAAACCCAGACACCCATGGGTTGACAGGTGAAGGAGCCAGGTGTAAGAAACGTGATGCCACCCTCACCATCTGTCTTTTTGTTTTTCCACTTTTAACATCAGCCTAGATATCTTTAATCTCTTTGTGCCTTGTTTTTTTTTTTTTTTTTATGTATAACACAGAGATAAGACTACTTGTCTCATAGATGTTTCTTTAAAAATTAAAAAAAAAATTGATATATATTCACACACTGCAAAATCGACCCTGTTACCAGTGTCCACACCGCGGCCTTTAATACAGTTGCAAGGTTATGCACTGTCGTTGCTTTGTAATTCTAGAACATTCCATCACTCTGGAAAGAAACCCCAAATCCATTAGCAGTCCCTCTCCATTCTTTCCCTCCCCCAGCCCTGGCAACCACCAACCTACTTTCTGTCTCTGTTGTTATTTAGTCGCTAAGTCATGTTCGACTCTTGGTGACCCCATGGGCTGCAGCATGCCAGGCTCCACTGAGCTGGTGATGCTATCTAACCCTTTCATCCTCTGCCACCTGCTTCTCCTTTTGCCCTCAGCGTTTCCCAGCATCAGGGTCTTTTCCAGTGAGTCGGCTCTTTGCATCAAGTGGCCAAAGTACTGGCCACTTCATAACGTTGGAGCTTCATAACTTCGTATGGAAAAAAACCCGAACGGACTTCTTGGCCAGCCCAATACAATGTGTGGCTTGTTGTATCATTTCACGTAGTGTGACTTTGTAACGGTTCATCCTTGTTGTAGGCATGTTGGGATTTTCTCTTTTAGGGCTGAGAAATTCTCCATTATCTTGATATAGCACCTTTGTTCATTCATTCATCTATCGATGGACACTGTTTCCTGGGTACCAGGCGCCCCATCCTATGGGGCAGCTGCTTTTTTACAGATGAGGAAACTGAGGCCCTGAGGCCTGGGAGCCGTAATTGGCCCAAGATCACACTGTGAGAATGTGGCAGAGCTCAGATAGCATCAAGCCTGGCAGGCCGGCTCCGGAACCCATGCGGTGACCCCACGCCTCCTGGAGAACCGGAGGTCACGTGTCCCGTGTAACATGTAACGGGGCAGCTGCTCCCTGCCCCCGTGCCGCAGTCCCTGTGCGGGAACACGAGCCCAGCGTTGCCAAATCTCCTGCCTTTTTAAAGATGTTTTCCAACAGCCGGAAATGGTGGAGTTTGGGGTATGAAATCACTCAATTTTTAAAAGTTGGCAACTCGATCATATTTTTAACAAACATTTCATTGGCCAAACAAAACACGTCTGCAGGCCAAGCCCGTGGGTTGCCAGTTTGCATGCTCTGCCCCTGGGGCGACTTGTTGGTGGGAGAGGAGCTTGCTGGGCACCGACCTTGACTGTGGGCACTTCCGGACTTCGGGCTCCCGCCTCCCCCGGGGTTTTCGGGCTCATGTCTATGCCAGTTGTGGTTAAATCTGGCCCCTCACTGGCATGGTGGGCTTGGTGAGGGCCCTGGTGGCGTTTGATTGTTTGGGATCCTTGCCTGTCACCGCCAGGGTCATGAAACTGTGGCCTGCTCATGATGGGTTGCTCACGGTACAGCGCCTGGCTTTTTAAAAAAACTTGTAATTTATATTGGAGTATAACTGATGAATAACGATATGATAGTTTCAAGTGGACGGCCGAGGAACTCAGCTATACATATACGTGTATCCATTCCCCGCCAAACTCCTCTCCCATCCAGGGGGCCATATAACACTGAGCAGCGTTCCCTGTGCTTTGCAGTGGGTTCTTGTTGCTTATCCGTTTTAAATATAGCAGTGTTTACAGGTCGATCCCATATTCCCCAACCGTCCCTTCCCCCTAGGAACCATAAGTTCGTTCTCTAAGTCTGTTAGTCTGTCTCTGTTTTATAAGTAAGTTCATTTGCAAATGTCCATCAACGGTGGTGGTGGTGTTGAGTCCCAAGTTGTGTCCCGCCCTTTGCGACCTCGTGGACTGTAGCCCTCCAGGCTCCTCTGTCCATGGGATTTCCCAGGCAAGAATACTGGAGTGGGTCGGCATTTCCTTCTCCAGGGGGTTTTCCCGACCCAGGGATCGAACCTGGGTCTCCTGTGTTGGCAGGAGGATTAGGAGGATTCTTTACTGCTGAGCCACCAGGGAAGCTGATCCATCAACAGAGGAATGGATAAAGAAGTTAGGGTACATGTATCTATATACCTACATACATAAACAGTGGACTATTACTTAGTCATTAAAAAGAATGAAATAATGCCATTTGCAGCAACACGGATGGAATTAGAGATTGTCATACTGAGTGAAGTAAATCAGACAGAGAAGGAGAAATATCGTATGCTGCTGCTGCTGCTAAGTTGCTTCAGTCGTGTCCAAATCTGTGTGATCCCATAGATGGCAGCCCACTAGGCTCCGCCATCCCTGGGATTCTCCAGGCAAGAACACTGGAATGGGTTGCCATTTCCTTCTCCAATGCATGAAAGTGAATAGTGAAAGTGAAGTGGCTCAGTCGAGTCTGACTCTTCGCGACCCCACGGACTGCAGCCTACCAGGTTCCTCCGTCCATGGGCTTTTCCAGGCAAGAGTACTGGAGTGGGTTGCCATTTCCTTCTCCAATGCATGAAAGTGAAAAGTGAAAGTGAAGTCGCTCAGTCGTGTCCAACTCTCAGCAACTCCATGGACTGCAGCCTACCAGGCTCCTCCATCCATGGGATTCTCCAGGCAAGAGTACTGGAGTGGGGTGCCATTGCCTTCTCCCAAATATTGTATGACTTCCCTTATATTCAGAATCTACAGCTCCTGTCTTTGACTTCAGGCATTAACTATCTTCCTACAGCTGGAAGCCGCTTGGCGCATCAGGGTCTGAGATCTAGAGGCCATCCCTGGTTCAAACTCCAGCCCTGCCCCTTCCCAGCTGTGACCTTGGGCAAGTTGTTGAACCTCTTGGTGCTTCCACTTTCTAATCGGTACATCTGCACAGTGGAGCTCATCCGTTATTTCTGGACTGAATATGTGAATGGTGGTCAGTGTGCACCCAGAGCCTGGCTAGTCACAGCAGCATAAAGTGGTGACGTGAACGCAGGCTTGGGAGCTGGACTCCCTGGGTTCCAGCTCTGCCACTCACTAGCAGTGTGACCCTGAGGCAAGAGACCCGACATTCGTGTTTCATTTTCCTCATCTGTCAAGTAGAGGCAACGTTATAACAGTGCCTCCATCCTGGGGTGGATGTAGCAACTAGAGCAGCACCTGACTCATGGTAGGAACCCATAGCATCAGCTGTTGTTACTATTACACGCAAACAGACACAGACAGACGTGCAGACAGACGTGGTAACCACCAGGGCTCCGGCATCTGGCGGAAGCAGCACGAGGGGGACTGTTTGCTCACGCGTGTCTCTGCGTGTTTGCTGCAGGAGTGACATTAGCATTTGTGTGTGTGTGCGTGCGCGGGTCTGAGCCAGCCAGTGGGGATGCTATTTTCTGCACACGCACCCCCATGCATTAATAGCGCGTGTACCTTATGTGTGTGCGCTCACCCTCTCCCCAGCACGTTCCCAGAAATAAACTCATGCTCGGGTTCTCAGTGAACGCGGTCCCCTGAGCAGCCAGTGGTGTTTGAACTGATGGGGGGTGGTGGGAGCTGATGGGGCGGGTGGGGCAGGGTTGGGTGGATGGAGGAAGGTTCCTGCTCCCGAGGTCAGGGTGTGGCAGGGAGTGGGGTGGGGGTGCTGAGTGCTGAGCTGTGGGCCGTGGGTCTCAGCCTGCTGGCTGTGGCCTGGAGAGAAAGGCTCTGCCTTTCATTCTCCTGATGTTCAGCACAGGTGTGGCACGTCTAGCCATCCCTGCGCCTTTTTCTGCCTCTCCTCACCTTCCCTTTCTTCTCCGTGGCATATTGCAGTCACTAATTTAGTCAAGAGCTCCTTGGAGGCGAAGGAAAGCTGAAGCACTCAGAATTAACACAACAGAATTTTAACTATCAGGAGAGGCAGCCTGGGCTACTGAATTTAGCCTTCCTTCTCCCCACCTAGCTCATGGTTTTTACTTTTTCCCTCTTCAACTTCTGAAATTACCTTGCTGCCTACTGCCCTCCTTTTCCCTTCAAGCCTGTGGGGTGTGGAGCCCTTTGTTCCCATCTTTTCTCTTTGGTTCCTGGAAAAATTTCTGGGGAGCCCAGTGGGTCGTCAGGCTGTGTCTGAAAGGGTGAAGTGGTGAGATTTTGTTTTGTTTTCCTGTCCTGATCCTAGAGTGGATTCTCTACCCATCCTAAAAATAGTAAGATTCCCTTCCTTACTGTTGTTTAGTTGCTAAGTCGTGTCCGACTCTCTGCGGCTCCATGGACTATAGCCCTCAGGTTTCTCTGTCCATGGGATTCTCCAGGCAAGAATACTGGAGTGGGTTGCTATGCCCTCCTTCAGGAGATCTTCTTGACTCAGGGATTGAACCCCGCCTCTTGCGTCTCCTGCAGGTGGATTCTTTGCCACTGAGCCACCTCGGAAGCCCAGCAGACACACGTCAAGCACTTAAGATCTGTTTTGCTGTGTCGTTGGCATCCTACACCCACGGCATGCACGCTTGCATTCTTTCACTCACAGGCCTGCCCCTCACCCTAGGTACTGTGGTCTGTAGGTGCTGTGATAGTGAATAAGGCTGAGAGTCCTCACCCTCACGGAGCTTGCGTTTGGGTGGGCATATAGACAGTGAACAAATAAACAAATGAATACACGGAGTATCAGCTAGTGATAAATGCCAGTGAGAAAAATAAGACAGAGACGGAGCTGGGGTGGGAGTGAAGTAGGCTGAGTGGGAATGGCTTCAGACAGGTGCTGATGTTTGAACAGAGGGCTCTAAGTGTTAGCCGTGGTAGCATCTGGGGGGAACGGTAAGTGCAAAGGCCCTGGGGGGAGGGGGCAGTCATGCTGGTATGGTGAAGGCTGGGATGGCTGGAGCAGCTTGCAAGGAGTGAGGCCTGGGGTGGCTTGGTGAGAATGTTGGGCTTGATTCTCAGCGGGGTGGAAGCTACCCTGAGAACGGAGTAGGGACGTGATCTGATTCAAGGCTCAGAGAGGCTGAGGCTGCTTGACTGGACAGCAGAGAAGAAAGTGGTAAGGACGGAATGCAAGCGCAGAGGAGCCCTGAGTTGTTGAGGGCTGGAGTCTGGGAAAGGGGAGAGGTGGGCAGTTCCTGGCAGTGGACAGCTCAGCGTTGTGGGTGGCTGGGGCGGGGGGACTGGCCGGAGCCTGGGCCTGCCGCGGACAGGCTGTGTGGCCCTGGCAAGGGACTTAGCCCTCTGCAGCTTGGTTTCCTTATCTGGAGCACGAGGGTGATACCAGTGCGGACCTCTGAGGGTTTCAGTTCAGTTCAGTTGCTCAGTCGTGTCCGACTCTTTGTGACCACATGAATCGCAGCACGTCAGGCCTCCCTGTCCATTACCAACTCCCGGAGTTCACTCAGACTCACGTCCATCGAGTCAGTGATGCCATCCAGCCATCTCATCCTCTGTCATCCGCTTCTCCTCCTGCCCCCAATCCCTCCCAGCATCAGAGTCTTTTCCAATGAGTCAACTCTTCGCATGAGGTGGCCAAAGTACTGGAGTTTCAGCTTTAGCATCATTCCTTCCAAAGAAATCCCAGGGCTGATCTCCTTCAGAATGGACTGGTTGGACCTCCTTGCAGTCCAAGGGACTTTCAAGAGTCTTCTCCAACACCACAGTTCAAAAGCATCAATTCTGAGGATTTAGTGAGGATTAAATGAGATCTGGCATCAAAGTGCTTATGCCGTGTGCCCTGCCCGCTCAGCTCATCCTGAACTCTCAGGAAGAGCTTCCTGCTGATACCCTCCTCTTCACCCACTCCCCTCCTCCCCTCCTTCACCTTCCCTCTGCCTCCTCCCCCCCCCCCCCCCCCCCCGGCTTCCTTCCCCTTCCCCCTCCTCTTCCAGAGAAGCACTGTGGTGAGGACCAGGATCAGGGCCTGAGGCTCAGCATGTTGTCCTGGCAACGAAGGTGGACAAAGACATTGAGGAAGTGGTTGCCAGATTTCACTGAGGTGACACCTGAAGGACTTATTTCATTCTGAATTGGTGGTTATTTGGAAGGAGTGCTCATAGCTGGACTTCTGAGTTCCTAGCTAGGGTCAGGGTTTTATTTAATCTTTGGTAGTGGACTTTCTGTGTAAGTGACTGAAAGCCCAAACCAAACTGATTTAAACAAGAGATTAAATGTTGTAGCTCGTGCAGCTGGGATATCAGCTTCAGGTATGGTTTGATCTAGGTGCTCAATGTGCGTCTCTGTTCCACTGCCCTTTCCATTACCTTCATTCTTGTGTCCTGTGTGGCTCAGGTGGAGGTTATGTGTGACACCCCTCAAGCTGCATTAGGGTGCTTTGCTACAAAAAGGGGAAACAAAAGCTGATGGCAAAAGGTGAGGTGCCTGCAGAACTTATTTGAAAGACGGGAGAGTCCTGTGTGAGGTGGCAGTGGGTGGGTCTTTGGGTCTGAGCCCAGTGTTCCGCAACTGAGATTTCTGAAGGACATTTGAGGGCTGCTTTCATGACTCATTCTTGGATGAATTCACTTCATCCAGGTTACATCATATCCTCAAACATCTGCCCTGCATCCTGCAGAAGGCTTTAGGACACTGCCTGGTCCTTGGGTGGTGGAGGGCAGGGTTCTATGGTGGATGTGGACTCACCAGTAAAATTCTCTCCACTTATGAAACACTTCCCATGGGCCCTTTAAACACGTCGAGTGAATTGCATGTTACATTTGGGTTTGCGCATGACCTCTCTGTGGTCCCCTCTCAGCGTTAGACGTTTGGGTCTGGGTGCGTTCACTGTGAAGCCTCTGGCAGTCTGCACATTAGGTTTAGTCACCACATCGGCAGTTTTCCGAGTTTTTCCTTTTCCTGGGTATTTGTGACTTCCCTAATTTTTAGGTTTCTTAAAAACAAAGAAAATAAACCACAGTCATATTTCCAGACCCCAGCATCTGGTGGCCACTTGAATTTGGGATGTTTGGGGGGAAAAAAGTGTTTTGATCATTCTTCAAAATTAGACTTTGAAAATGTTTCATTGGGTATTTCTATGTTAAATTTTTTTTTTCCTTTTTAAAAACATTTTGCAACCAGCCTTCTATAGGGTTTTTCTTAGTCTTTCTCCTACCCTCCAGATCTGCTTATAGAATTCCTTGTAAAAATGAGTTTTTCTTTTTTGCAAGAGGGTTTTTAAAAAACCTTTATATAAATCTATAATGTTGTGAGTAGCATAAAGAGGAAATGAGCTAGAAAAGTGCTCTGGTCTTTGAAAGAGTCTCTCGTGGACCCTGGTTGACCGGAGGCTCCACTGCCAACGTGCATTCGGGCATCTGTTGCTCCGTCAAACGCTTATTATTAATACCTGTGATGTTTTGGAATCAGCCTTTTTTTTTTTTTAAATAAAGGACCTTTTTGATGCCTTTTAATAGAACTCATTGGAGAGTTGGGATCCATTTCCCCCTGACTGTGAGAATGGTGTATCCAGAGGTGACGCAAGGCGAGGCAGGTGTCAGTCTCCAGAGTTAAAGGAATTCTCTCTGTCCTTTTTGAGGTACTGTCCACCCACCAGGGTGGAGAAGGGAGGGGTCCCGAATGGCTTTCCGCCCAGCTTTGCTAGACTTGCCGGCCACCAAGGAGTGAGTCCCCAGAGGGTCATCAGCTTGCAGTGCTCAGGGGGGCTTCTGAGAGGTTCTCGGAGTGTGGGGTGGGAAGGGGGCCTGGGAGGGTCATGGGTCATTGGCCAGAGATGCTCTGACCCATCCCAGCGACCTCGGGCCCTTCCCACCCCTCCCTCACCCCTTTCTCTCTTTCTTCTCTGCTTTCCCTCCCCACTCCCATCTCCCCCGCACTCTGCCTTCAGAATCCGTGCTCTTCACCACTTGGCTCTCTGCCCCCTTTGCACGGAATGTCATAGGTCACAGGTGCTACTGTCTTTGCAGGATTGATTCCAGAAGGGGCTTGGTTTGCTTCTTCTGAGGACACATAGGCATTTTTGATTTTGGTAGTTGCTGCTCATTTGTCCTGCAAGGGTGTCTCCCTATCCGCCCTCCCCTCTTCCAACGAGGCACTGGGTCCCTTTCCCAGGAAACTTGGTGCAAACCTCGATTCCTGGGTGTGCCAACTGGTGTTCCCCTCCCCCCCAACCTTCCCCGGTCCTCGGTTTGGCACTCCCCGCCCCCCCACCCCCACCCCCCATATCTGTGCTCCAGATCCCTCTGGAGCAGCCCTCTCTTCCTGCTGCAGGACACCCTCCCCCAGGATCCAATGAACCTGCTCCCCTCCCTGAACCCCAATAGGCCTCTCTCCGCTCTAATACCCTCCACAGAGACCCTCCCCGCCCACCTGTCTGAGAAGTCCTGCCTTCCCCTGCTTTCTCCTTCCTCTTAACACCGCTCCTCTGGGTCCCTGGGGATGTTTGTCTGCTGGCTGACCACGTGTCTCCTTTTACTAGAAGTCAGGATCTGGGTTTCTTTCGATCCTGCACCTCCATTGCCTAGCCCTGTGGTAGGGGGCTGGTAAATATTTGTGTACTGAATCTGGGGAAATGAGTTGAGTTTTCTTTCTCCTGCTGGGGCCTTGGGGGATCTAAAACCTCAGAGGTGAAAAGGCTTAAAGGGGGAAAGAAGAGGGGCCACTGCCTGGGGCCTGATCATCAGGGGAGGTGAAGTCTTGAAAGCTGACCTTAAAAGCCCAGAGAGGTTAGCCAGTGGCGATGAGTCCTTGCCGCTGCCCAGGGGCTAGGGGTCACTTCCACGGGGTGAGAGGAGGGGCCCCAGAGTTTGCATCTCAGCAGTGATACCCGAACTTCTTACTGGCTGGGTGGTGCTCTTGTGCCGGGCCTCCTGGAAGGGGTTTTGGGAGCCCTGGGAGGCCCAGGGGCTGCAGCTAAGCCTGGGCACCACCAGGGCTGGTGCCCCAAAGCCAGCTTCTTGGGACATAGTGGACAGTGGTGGGGCACCAGTGGCTTTTAGCATCCTTTGCATTTTTGATGAATGAGTCCTTTTAAAAAATGTTATTTCCTTTTAATTGGAGGATAATTGTTCTACAGTATTGTGCTGGTTTCTGCCATCCATCGGCGTAAATCAGCCATAGGTATACACATGTCTCCTCCCTCTTGAACCTCCCTCCCACCCCGCCCCACCCCCTAGGTTGTTACAGAGCCCCGGTTTGAGTTCCCTGAGTCATACAGCAAATGCCCATTAGCTCTCAGTTTTACGTGTGGTCGAGTATATGTGTCCATGTAACTCTCTCCATTCGTCCCACCCTCTCCTTCCTCCCCCAGCCCTGTGTCCGTAAGCCTGTTCTCTCTGTCTGCACCTCCATAGGTTGAAGACTGAGCCTGAAGGGTGCTCCCTGGCCCTGCTGGCCCTCACTTGTACCTGGTGGGGGCTGGGCAGCCTTCTGCCCTCTGGCTCTCCTGTTACAGGAGACCCCAGACGTGGTACCCTGCACAGGCAAACCAACTCTTATTAAATATCTAAACCTTATTGAGATGAAATTTACATAAAATGAGAGGTACCCATTTGAAGGCATGCCTTATCAAATTTCACCAGGCTGGGTCCACTGGCTAAAGGTAGGGGAGCTGACAGCCTCCTTCTGCCCAGGGCAGGAAGGGGCTGCTGTGGGGTCAGGTGGGTTCAGGAGAGGTGCTAGATACTTGTCACCCGAGGCCACACACCCAGAGGTCCACTGCATTTTCTCTTCTGGTGGGTTTTCTGTTCCTGTGGGCCAATTAGTTTCTTGCCCCAAGTGATGAGGTTTCTCCAGGAAGGTGGGGAGACCTTTACATCCTGGGGGGCTCAGCAACATGCAGATCTAGAACGACCTCACTGCTTCGGATTGGTACCAGAAAGCAGACCGTGAATCCATTGGAAATGGACCCTAACAGGACAGTATTGGGAGTGGAGGGAGGGACTGGATGAGGACTTTACCTCGTGGAACAGAAAACCAGATATCCTAAAAATAAGTTGAACTGTATCTTTTCATTAATTAGGATATAGGATTTAGGATGCAGGAGCAACTTGGCATGCATTCTTTGATCAGTAAAGAGTGAATCTAGTGTTGATTTTTTTTTTTCCACTGGGGGATGCATACATTTTCTGATAAAATTAAGTGATTGCATGATGTGATGTCATTTCACATAAAGTTGCCCTTTACAGTGTGATGATAAAGAGTATGATGATCGAGTCATTTTGCAAAAACCTTAGAGCTGGTTTTCAGTGCTCACGCCCACCTCCCTTTGATGGTTCCGTCATCTCCTGGAACGCTGTTGTCTTGTCTTCTTCCTTTCTGTGTGAAGCGGTCTACCTGCCAGGTCCGTATGTGTTTATAGCTTTGTCCCGCGTTAGCTGCTTGCTGTTTGCTGGCATCACTTTCGTCGATGTCATGAAATCCAGCATCTTTTGCAAGGCTTGCAGTTTCACTTTGCAACTGATTTGCTTTCACTTTGCCCCGTATTTTGACTGTGGTATATCCAGGAGAGCAGGAGCTGGAAAGATACAGAAAGGAGGTTAGGTAGGGTGTTTGGGGGATAATTTTAGAAGTGGTCAGCTTGTTTGGAATATTTTGCAGACAGGATGGCCTTTCTCCCTGGGAGGACTTGGATAATGAGTGGACCCTGGAGGAGTGTCTCTGTTCTGGAGAAGTTGCAGAATGGTCCAGGGGACTGTGTGATTTTTCCGGCCTCATCTTGTCTTTCCTCTGTCTTAGCCCTGGAATTAACTACTATCCAAGGAGCTCTGGTTCTTTTTATTGGAAGGTAGTATTTAGAAACCTAGGTCTGGGGGTGAGGTGAACTTGTTGCTGCTGTGACTGCTTGTCACTGCTTCTGGGCCCTCTTGGTGGATAGAGCTGGGAAATACATGTGTATGTGCTATTCACACCTGCACACACATCTGTATTTCCATAGCATTCTACCTGTGTATGGTCATTCCTTGTATCCATGGGGCAGTGACTCCAGAATGCCCACAGATACCAAAATCTGAGGATGCTCGAGTCCCTTATATGAAACGGCATAGTATTTGTGTGTAACCTATGCAAATCCTCCTATATACTTTAAATCATTTCTAGGTTACTTATGGGCTTCCCTTGTGGCTCAGCTGGTAAAGAATCCACCTGCAATGCGGGAGACCTGGGTTCAATCCCTGAGTTGGGAAGATCCCCTGGAGAAGGGAAAGGCTACCCCACTCCAGTATTCTGGCCTGGAGGATTCCATGGACTGTATAATCAGTCCATGGGGTCGCAAAGACACTACTGAGTGACTTTCACTCACTCACTCACTCACTTAGGTTACTTATAATACCTATTACAATGTAATGCTATGTAAATAGTTATCGATACTTGGCAAATTCAAGTTTTGCTTTTTAGATTTTTCTGGAATTTTGAGGGAATATTTTTGATCCATAGTTGGTTGAATCTCCAGATACAGAACCTGTGGATATGGAGGGGCAACTGTACATTAAAGACTGTAAAGTAATTAGCCTCCAATTAAAATAAATAAATTTAAATGAAAAAAAAGAAAATAACTCCAAGTTTGTATTGATACCCAATGCAAGAGTTTTAAAGGTTTAATTTTTAAAATATCATCATTCATTCCCCCCCACCCTCAGAGGTCCTGCCCTCCCTGGGTCATGCCCTTCCCAACCTGTAGCCCTTGAAAACCAGTCTGTTTTAGTCCCTGTAGTTTTGGGTTCTGTCCCTGTAGTTTTGCCATTTCCAGGATGTATAGATTCCAGGAATCAGCAGCATGCAGCGTTTTGAGACGGGCTTCTTTCATTTAACATGGTGCCTCTGGGCGCCCCCCACGGTGCCCTGTGTATCCAGTTTGTTCCTTTTCATCGCGGCATCATCGCTGCGTCTTCTTCCGTTGGTGGGATGTTCCACGGTTTGCTTATCCGTTCACCTGTTGAAGGGCATATTGTTTCCAGTTTTTGGCGTTTATAAATAGAGCTGTTATAAACATTTGTGTACAGGTTTTGGTGTGAACGTAAGTCTTCATTTCTCTAGGACAAGTGCCCAGGAGTGGGACCATATGGTAAGTGGGTGTTTAACTTTATGAGAAGTTGCTGAGCTGTTTCCCAAAGTTGCCGTGCTGTTTGGCGTTCCCACCGGCAGACTCTGAGAGACCCTGTGGTTTTACATCCTCGTCAGCACTTGGTATTGTCAGGTTTTTAAAAAAGCCATTCCAGTAGAAGATAGTAGGATCTCATTGCAGTTTTCGTCTGCATGTCCTTAACGGCTAATGATGTGGAGCCTCTTTTCCTGTGCATATTTACCATCCACATATCCTCTTTGGGGGATGTGAATGTTCAGGTCTTATATCTGCTTTTTCTGATTGGGTTGTTTGTTTTCTTACTGTAGAATTTAGAGTTATAGTCTGGATACGGATATTTTGTCAGACTTCTCATTTGCAAATATTTTCTGCTAGTCTGTAGCTTGTTTTTTCATTCTCTGAACAGTATCTTTGGCATAGCCAACATTTTAAATTTTAATGTATCCCTTATTTCCTTTTGTGGATCTTGCCTTTAATGTCACGTCTGAGAACTTTTTGCTTGACCTTGGGGCACGAAGATTCTCTCCCATGTCTTCTGAGTCGTGTGTTTATGATCCGTTTTGAGATAACTTCCGTACAAAGTGTGTAGTTTAGGTTGAGATTCATTAACTTGCATATGATGTCAGTTATCCCAGCACCATCTGTTAAAAAGACCATCCCTTCTGCATTGAATTGCCTTTGCACATTTGTCAAAAATCAAATGGCTTTATTTGTGTGGGTCTGTTTTTGGACTCTATTCTGTTCCTTTGATCTATGTGTCTGACCTTTCACCAGTACCGTATGTTCTTGACAACTGTAACTTTATCATAATTCTCAAAATTAGATAGTGCAGGGACTTCCCTGGCGGTCTGGTAGTTAAGACTTCGTGCTGCCAATGCAGGGGGCCTGGGTTCAGTCCCTGGTTGGGGAACTGGGGTTCCACATGCTCCTTGGTGCAGCAAAAAGATGAAAAAAAAATTAGATAGTGTGAACCCTCCAATATTGTTCTTTTCTAAAATTGTTTTGGCTATGCTAGTTTCTTTGCCTTTCCATGTCCATTTTAGATTTAGCTAGCACCGAGTTTTAAAAGTTGGAAAAATTGTTATAAATGTCTAGATTTCCAATTTCTCTTGGAAAACAGAGAGCTCTGGCTCTATTTCTGCCTGGTGACAGCTGATTGGAGCAGAGTAGCGGCCACCGCTTTAGATGAACATCTGCAGTCCAGTTTGCCGTGGTCCACCCTGTCTCCCTTTTGTCCCGCACCTCGCCAGCTTCACTGTGCGTGCTCCCGGCCTGGCTTCTGTAGGCACTGGTATTTGCAGTCTCTGGTATAGACTTCTTGGGCACCTCTGGCTGTGGGATCTGACCTACTGATCGTCCTGATGATGATCATGATGGAGCAGTAGAAGTCCCACTTGGAGCTTTGTCTTTGGCGCTGTTCTGAGGCCTTTATCTGTGGTCTTTTTTCAGTTCTTTGCTGCTATAGGGCACTGCTCTCATGATGCCCATTTTACAGATGTGGAAACTGAGTCTCAGAGAGGTAGGTGAGGCTACTGGCCCCAGGCTGTCACAGCTTGGCTTTGCTGTGACCTCAGGCCTATGTTATGTCAAAGTCACTGCAGGTGCTCCTGGCTACCTGGCGGCCGAGGGCAGAGACCTTATGAGCATCTCAGGTTCTCAGCTCCTCTCCAGCTCTGCCTCTGGTGTCAGGGTTTGCGCTCAGATGTTTGTAATGTGACCTTATGAGGCCGTTCATTTCCTCCTAGGATCAATCTGTAGATAATTCTGGGTGGCAGGAGGGGGATGAATATCCAGCCTAGTGGCCAGCCCTGAGGGACACTAGGGTTAGCAGCCTTCTGTGTGTGTGCCTGAGGTTGAAGTCCACTGAAAGTATAATGGTGGGATGTGGCTTGGGCCCTGGGGCCTCAGGCTGGAGTTTGGAGAGTCGGAGAGCTCGGGACTTGGAGGCTTTTCCAGAGTCAGACCCAGGTCATGATCGTCAAACACGATGTGAAGTGCCTTGTGTCGTGCGGTGGTTTTGCTGCCAGAAAACCTGCATTTTTGCTGCAGTCTCACAGCTTCCTAGTGAACCTTCTCAGGCATGTTCTTTGCCTCCCTCGGCCTCCCTCTGCAAAAAGGGCTCTTCCTAGACGGCTGCCTTGCAAGGTTGTGAGGGTGAAGCCAGTGCAGTTGAGTGTTTGGAAGAGTGCGTGTCTCGTACAGCACGCTCAATAAGCATTAGCAACTATTATTATGTCATTATTAATGCTGTAGAAGTTGCTGACTGGACCAGCGGGTGAGAGAAGAACCCTGGGCCCTTACACACCAGAGACGGGATGGTGGCGTGGGTGAGAGGCCTGGCGTGAGGTCAGCCTCTCTGATTCTGCCCCTTGCTGAGTGTGGTGTTCGCGCTCTCAGCACCTCAGTTTTCTCACCTGTGAAATGGGATTAATTGGAATACCACCTGCCTCAGGAGAATTACATGAGATAGTGGCATATAAAATACATAGCCTGGGGACTTCCCTGCTAGTCCAGCGGCTAAAGTTCCACACTCCCAATGCAGGGGGCCCGGGTTCCATCCCTTGTCGGGAAACTAGATCCCAGATGCTGCAACTAAAGATCCTACATGCTACAATGAAGATGGAAGATCCCATGCGACTAAGACCCAGCGCAGCCAAATAAATAAACAATAAAAAAAAACATAGGCTGGAGCCTGGCACGTAGGCGATGCTCCATATAAATGCTTGTTTTTATTTGTGCTGTTCTTGCTGTTCTTATCGGTATTTATTAATGTTGAGTTCTCACATTGGTCTTCCTTCTGGAGAGAAGCAGAGTGAACCGCTCAAGAGACCCAGTGCTAGGCAAGGGAGCGAAGCCTGGGCCTCCAGTCCTGCAAGCGGTGCCTGCTGGCTTTTCTGAGGGCCCGTGAGTCACGCTGCTTTAGAGGGGAGCCTGGGAACCCTCCCTTCCCCATTGACTCTCCCTCCGAAGCAGTGCCCAGCCTCGGGCCCCAGCTGCTGGTTGCCATGGAGTCCGGCTGCCATCCCAGCTCACCGTTGCTAGGCAGGCGTCTGGTTGCCAGGCACCACCTCCTTGGACACCTTAGCTGTCAGAGAGCCTGTTTCAGGCTGTCTGAGGGGGGTCGGGTCCCTGGGAGCCCAGCATCTGTGTTTCGCTAGAACCTGGGAGGTTCGTTCTTGGGGGCAAAGGGGTCTGAAGAAACGTGAGGCTGGGGTCTGCTGCAGTGTGTCAGGGTGTTCCTCGTTGGACCCCCGTAGGCAGCTGGGCAGAGCTCATATCTGTTTCACAGATGGGGACAAATGAAGCTTGTGGAGGGGAGGGGAAGGCCCCAAGGGGGCCCTGGAGTCCTCTACCCTGTCCTGGGGGAGCTGGGGCTGCACTGACCCTGCAGCACTGAGGACTAGGGTGCTTCCCCTGCTGGTCCACGGTGCTGAGTGACCTTCTTCCTCCGGGCCTCGCCCTTCATGCTTAGAACACGGTTTGTCTCCTCAGCCTGTGTGGTCAGACACCCGTGTACCTTTCTGCCCGAGTTGGTGACCCATTGCTGCCTGGGTCACCTTGCCTGGTCCTTCTGCTTAGCTGTTGGCTCTGCTCCGGCCGCAGTGGTTGCCTGGCTGTTCCTCAGACACAGCAAGCAGGCCCCTGGCCCCAGGGCCTTTGCACTTGCTGTGAGGTGCTGTGCTCTCCCCTGCTATCCCCCGGCTCATTCCCTCATCTCCTCAGGGTCTCAGCTGAACGTCCTCTGGCATTTAAAATCCCAGCCCACCCCCCTCCCCCCCAGCTTCCTATCTCCCGTTACAGTGGAGTTTTCTTCAGAACACTTAGTGGTGGGTTGGCCAGAAAGTTCGTTCGGGGTTGGCCCAGCCAGTGTCCTGTTTGTTTATTGCCGGTGCCTCCTGCATCAGCTCTCCGAGGGCGGTTGCATCCCCTCCTTGGTTTCTTGTTCTAGCCCGGGGCCTGCCCCTTAGCAACTGCTCGCTGTGTTCTTTGCTGAGTGAGCGTGTCAGTGACTCCGTGGAGCCGTCAAGGAGGCAGAAGCTCTGTGTTCCAGGTCGGGCGGTGGGTGTGAGCGAGCGCGTGGCGACTGACACACAAGAGGAGCTGCCCCACGGGCCTCCCGTGTCCCCAGAGCTGAGGCCAAATGGGGTTCTTGTTGCCCGTGGACCAGGGTCCTCTCCCTCCCTCTGAGAGGCAGGTGACCCCTGCCGCCCTGCATGGCGTTTGAAGACTAAATTCAGCTTCAGTGGAAAGAACCCTTGCCCCCAAGGAAGCCCTAGCATTTATCAGAGAGTCCTGTTTTGAAGAGGTGGAAAATCCCAGCGGGACCGGCCAGGGCTGGGGGAAGCGGGAGGCTCCCCTGGAGTTGCTGCTCTGGGCGGTGGTTTTAGCCCCGCGGGTCCGCCGCTCCCTGTCCTCCCAGTCGGTCTTGGTCCAGCCTCCCCGACAAAGCAGCTTTCACTGAGGTCTGGGGGAGGGCACGGCGCATCAGTGGCGGGGGCTGGCATTCCTCTCTGGGTCTCTGGAGTGTCACACCACGCCCCCGAAGTTGGCACTGTCATTCCTTTTTAGAGATGAGGAAACCGAACTGTCTAGGGGTGGAGTTGCCAGCCCAGGGCCTCACAGCAAGATAGAGGCCAGTCTGGGATGGGAACCCACTCATCTGACCCCGCAGCTTGACCTCAGGAGCCGTGCTGCCTTCATTCTTGGACCCTGTCGGCCCTGGCTGTGAAGTGGGAGGTGAAGTGATGGGGAAAGTGGTAGCAGAGGAAGCAGCTTTCACCGCCTCCCTTGAATCCCTGGCTCCTCAACCTTTTTGTCTGTCTCCTCCCTTGTGCCTCCTCCAGGCAGCCATCCCTGAATGCCCCTGCCTGCATCTCCTTGCCCAGTCCGGCTTCTTGGCACTCAGCATGACTGATGTTGAGCCCACGTTGTGCAATGATTGGCCGATGATCTGTCTCTCTTGCCACACAGGCTTGCATGACAGAGACCTAAAATGTCCCCGATTGAACTCTTGCTCTACATGCTCCCCCTACCCCCAAACCACAGTATTTCCTGTCTCAGTAAAAGTGACCTCCATCCTGCCGTTGTCTTGGGCCAAACACCAAGGAGTTGACCTCCACTCCCTTCTCTCACCCCCAACATCCCATCCACCCGCAAATCCTGTGGGCTGTGCCTTCAAAGTCCATTTAGAGTCTGACCATTTCTCCCACCCCCATGTCACCACCCTGACTGAGTCCACCATCATCTCCCACCTGGACTCATTCAGGCAACCCCTCCCTGAGCTCCTTTCATCCCTCCCCAGTTTAGTCACTTAGTTGTATCCGACTCTTTGCAACCCTATGGACTGCAGCATGCCAAGGCCTCCCTGTCCATCACCAACTCCCGGAGTTTACCCAAACTCATGTCCATTGAGTCGGTGATGCCATCCAATCTCTGTTTTCCCCTTCTCCTCTGCCTTCAATCTTTCCCAACATCAGGGTCTTTTCTAATTAGTCAGCTCTTCACATCAGGTGGCCCAAGTATTGGAGTTTCAGCTTCAGCATCAGTCTTTCCAATGAACACTCAGGACTGATATCCTTTAGGATGGACTGGTTGGATCTCCTTGCAGTCCAAGGGACTCTCAAGAGTCTTCTCCAGCACCACAGTTCAAAAGCATCAATTCTTTGGCGCTCAGCTTGCTCTATAGTCCAACTCTCACATCCATATGTGACTACTGGAAAAACCATAGCCTTAACTAGACGGAACAACTCCAGTCCGCCCAGATGGAAAGCTTGAACTTAATCCTCGTTGGGGACATTTATGGAGCACATACTGTCTGCTGGGCCCTGGGCCAGTGAGGCCTTTACAGGTATTCTCTTATTTAAATCATCCTAGTAGCTCTTCGGAGAAGGCAATAGCAACCCACTCCAGTACTCTTGCCTGGAAAATCCCATGGATGAAGGAGCCTGGTAGGCTGCAGTCTGTGGGGTCGCGGAGAGTCGGACACGACTGAGCGACTTCACTTTCACTTTTCACTTTTATGCATTGGAGAAGGAAATGGCAACCCACTCCAGTGTTCTTGCCTGGAGAATCCCAGGGACAGGGGAGCGTGGTGGGCTGCTGTTTATGGGGTCACACAGAGTCAGACACGACTGAAGCGACTTAGCAGCAGCAGCAGCAGCAGTAGCTCTTTGGTAGGCACCATTTGACCCATTTAACAGATGAGTAAAACTGAGGCCACTGCAGGTAGTGGGTGATTTGCCTGTGGACACAGTTTCTAAGTAGACTTGTTCGATTTCTCCAGACAGCTTCTCCATCTGCCCTGGCATGCAGCTGGGTGGCCAGCCCTGGCTGGTTGGCAGCGGGCAGATGAGCCCTAGGCCCGTCTGAGCAGCCTCTTCCTCTTTCCTCAGCAGACATGAAATGATTTGTGTGGCTGTCACCATTCCTCCCTCTGGGACGCTGACTTCCTTTTTAGCCTGATGTGGTGGGAAGTTCTGCAAAGAGAAAAAGGGGAACTGGGGCATTTGTGCGGAGCTGAGTACAGGATTCTAGGTCTGCGTCGCGTGTCTTGTGGCTGGTGGCCTGGGGCGAGGCTTGGGGCAGCTGGGCACTGCCTTGCCCGCTGGTGTCTCAGCAGACTCCTGCCTTCCTTCAGTCATTCATTCTCTGACATCTGTATTCCCGAGGACTTGGCCCCAGGCCCTGGGCCATGGTTTGGGGCATCGCTTCAGGAGGCAGAGTCCAGCCCTGCCCATGGATGCCTGGCATCCAGTGTTGCAGTGACCAGGTTGGCTCATCAGCAGGAATGGTTCTGCCACAGATTGTAGACTGATAACCTCTCGTCCCTTGCTGGGGGTGTGGGTGCCCTGCCAGGCTATCCCTTGTGCTGCCCGAGAAACCCAGGCCTTCTGGAACTCTGACTTTGCTCAGTGATGTGGTTGGACAAGTCATTTAAAAAAATTTTTCATGTTTAATTGGAGGATAATGGCTTTACGATGTTGTGCTGGTTTCTCCTGTACAAATGTGAATCAGCTCTAAGTATACATACCTCCCCTCCCTCTTGAGCCTCCTTCCCCCACTGCATCCTAGTCCTCCGGGTCGTCACAGAGCTCTGAGCAGAGCTCCCGACAGGATACAGCAGGTTCCCACCAGCAATCTGTTTCATACATGGTAGTTAGAGTATATATGTGAGTGCTGCTCTCTCAATTCATCCCACCCTCTCCTTCCCCAGCTGTGTCCACAAATCATTTTTGTAGGAAAATTGAGCACGGGTGATGGTGATGATGATCAAACATGCATTCACTGCACGGTCATCCCCAGCACACAGGGTTGTGGTGGGTGTCACAGGAGTTCATGTTGGTGCATCACTCAGGACAGCATCTAGCAACGAAGTCAGTTTCCAGTGAGCGTCCGCCACAGAGGCTTTGCTGTCCGGGCCTCCACGTCTCTGTAATGCGATGGGACTTCACCTCTGATAAGACTCTACCTCGTGGCTGTTGACATCATTTGGGGGCAATCCGTTGGTGCAGACCCTTCAGTGAAACATTTAGCAGAGTGTTCATGAGGCTCCCAAACGTGATATCCTGGGACCCCCTGGATCTCACACCGATATTGGAGACTGAGAAAAAGTCCTAAGCATGGGGGGGAAAGCCCCAGACACTTAAGTACCATGATGTTTATCAGAGCACCGTGGGTGAGAACTCAACATTGGAAACAACCTAAATGTCCCCAAATGGGGAAATGGCAAGGTGACCAGGCACGCCCCCTTCTCCAACTGCCGCAGACAAAGAAGGTGACATGCCTGATTATGTACAGCTTGTGACGGCATCTGTGCCTTCAAAAGGACGCAGAGAAAAACTGTTGAAGGTGACATACCAAAGCATTAATGAACCGTGCAGTTGGAATGTGTGATTTCCAATTTTCTTATCATGCTTTTATCAGGTTTTGCCTTGAAAGGCCACTGTACACATTCAAACCATAAGATTAGACTCTAGTCTAATCTTAGTGCTAGATTAGATGTAGCACTTTCTAGGGCTTCCCTGGTGGCTCAGACAGTAAAGAATCCTCCTGCAATGTGGGAGACCTGGGTTCCATCCCTGGGTTGGAAGATCCCCTGGAGGATTCCATGCACAGAGGAGACTGGTAGGCTATAGTCCATGAACAAATTCACCTGTGCTTTCTAAACCTCAGAGCCTGCTCAGGCACCTGGGAAAGTGTATGACAAAGTAGATGCCCAGGCTCCACCCATCCCACTGCACTGGGGCCTCTGAGTAGCAGGGCCCAGGAATCGGCTCAGTCTGATCTTGGCTGTTTGTCAGGATTCTCTCTGTCTTCCTCTTCCCAGCAGCCCTCCTTGATTGCTTACATGCTCCTGAGTTCCCCATGCTCCCTTGAGCCCTGGAGAGTATCTGGGAGCTTCTACAAAGGCACAAGTTTCCTGACTTTCCCATACCTCTTGAATCAGATTAGCACTTCCTGGTACACCTCTTGGGCAGATGTGTCTTTTGAAAAGCTCCCTGGGTCATTTTTATGCCACGCTTTGGACATCAGATCCCCTAACCTAGGGATTGCCCCCACTTGGCTTTTTAAAATCAGATTTCTAGTTGTACTTTAATATTATTTTATTTTTTCTTTTCATATATATATATATATATATATATATATATATATATATATATATATATCTCCTTTTGGCTGCATTGGGTCTTCATTGCAACGTGCAGACTTTTTTCTAGTTGTGCTGTGTGCGGGCTTCTCCAGCCGTGGCATGTGGGCTTAGTTGCCCCTCAGCATGTGGGACCTTAGTTCCCTGAGCAGGGATCGAACTCATGACCCCTGCATTGGAAGGTGGATTCTTAACCACTCGGACCCCGCCAGGCAAGTCCCATGTGCCTCAATTTTAAATTATAAAGACCACATGTGCTCATAACATTGAAAAGGACTGAAATGCTGCAGAAAATTATAAGGCAGTCAGTCCTGTGATCAGCGTGTGGTTTGTATCTACAAGTGATTTATTGAGCACCTACTGTGTACCAGGGGCTGGGGATGCAGCAGTGCACGAGACAGGCAGGTCCTCACCCTCGCTGGGCTTATGATGAAGCTAGTCAACAAAGACATTACATAAGGAAGTTCCACAGGGTTCAGTTCAGTTCAGTCGCTCCGTTGTGTCCAACTCTTTGCGACCCCATGAGCTGCAGCACGCCAGGCCTCCCTGTCCATCACCAACTGCCAGAGTCCACCCAAACTCATGTCCATTGAGTCGGTGATGCCATCCAACCATTTCATCCTTTGTCGTCCCCTTCTCCTCCTGCCCTCGATCTTTGCCAGCATCAGGGTCTTTTCCAATGAGTCAGCTCTTCGCATCAGGTGGCCAAAGTATTGGAGTTTCAGCTTCAACATCTGTCCTTCCAATGAACACCCAGGACTGATCTCCTTAAGGATTGACTGGTTGGGTCTCCTTGCAGCCCAAGGGACTCTCAAGAGTTTTTTCCAACACCACAGTACAAAAGCATCAATTCTTGTAGTAGGTGATAAATACTATGCAAAAAAAAAAAAAGAGTGAAGCAAGGTAAGGGGTGGGGTACCTTAGCAGCAGCATTTTCCAGGAGTGATTTGGCTTAAACTACAGGGAGGCCTGGCGTGCTGTGGTCCATGGGATTGCAAAGAGTCGGACATGACTGAGCGACTGATACGTTCCTGGAACATCAGAGTGGCCCTGTGCACAGGAGGACAGGGGGAGAAGGGAGCCAGAGGGGTTGGGGAGTAGAGTTGTGTCAGGCCCCCGAGGAGTCTGGTTTTATTCTGAGAGTGGTAGGCGCCGTGGGAGGGTTTTAAACAGGGGAAAGCACCAGGCAGCGGCCTGTGAACACGTGGGGTGTGCCCAGTGCCGGGGCTCCTGGAGGTGCCCCTCAAGCAACGATCGAGCAAGCATTTGAGGATGTCTCGGTGCCCGTGATGGGTGTGGGCGTCTATCAAACACCAGGAGAAGATCCCCCTCTAGTATTGGAGGTGCTTCCCCATTCAGTGGGGAGCCCCCTGCCTTCCCTCCCCAGCACTACCACTCTGACCTTTTCGTTTTAGAACCTCCAAGCAGTCTTCCTGTTCTTGCATCTTCTCGGAAGCAGGGCCGTGGGGCAGTGAGGGTGTGTGCGCGCGCGCGCGCGCGTGTGTGTGTGTGTGCGTGTGTGTAGCAGCTTGTCTCTTTGGTAACAGGCCTCACCGAAGCAAGGGCCGCGTGGGAGGGGGGACTTGGTCTGCCTGAAGTGCGATGGATGTGTTGGCTGCCAGAACCTGGGAGACGCGTGTGTGGCAGGTGGATGAACCAGGGTGGAAGGGAACCATCTCCTTTCCATCACTTTGCTGGAAAAATAAAAAGTTTGGAGTAATTTTGAGAGCAGTGTAACTACACCCATTTAAGTACACAGGTCTTACGTGCACATCTCCATGACTATTGACTTGTTCATCACCACCAGGCCAAGATCTAGAACGTGCTGACCCCAGAGGTCACTTCATGCCCCTTGCTGGTCAGCACCTGGAGAGAAAAAGTAACCTGTTTGGTGTTCTGCTGAGAAAAGTAGCCAGTTTGGTCATCTCTGTCATCAGAGATGCTCTTGGCCAGTTTGCTGGCTTCTGTAGCAGTGCGGTCCCACAGGGCCCACCCTTCTGTGTCTCTGGCCTCTCTGGCTCGGCCACTATTCTTAGGACACGCTGTGTTGTCCTTTGTGTCCGCGGTTCTTCTTTTGATTGTGGAGTTGTATTCCATTTTGTGAATCCACTACAATCTGTGCATCCACTCGCCTGTTGGCAGACATCTGTGCTTTTTTAAAATACGAGTTTTTATTGTGCTCCTTTCCCGGTGCTAAGCACTTTCTATGTAATGTTTCCTTTAATCTTCCAAAGAACCCTAAGAGATAGAAGCTCTTATTTACCCTGTATTACAGATGTAGAAACAGAGGCTCAGAGGCTTATGTAACTTCCCTTCCTTTCTTCTCTTAATAATTATTTTTTGAGCATCTTGTATCTGCCTTGCACCAGTCTAAGTTCTGTGGAGACGGCAGTGATCCAGACACGCAGAAATCCATTCCACTGATGAGAAAGGACCACTCATCAGTGTATAAAATAGCATGGAGACTGTGATAAATGCTTTATAAAGAATGAAAGCAAGATGTGGAGGGGGAGAGTGTCTTCTTCCGTAATAACCTGGGGGAAGAGCCTTCCAGGCTGAGGGAACAGCACGTGCAAAGGCCCTGAGGTGGGGACAAGCCTGGAGAGTCACAGGAAAAGGCAGATTAGCTGGTATGGTTGAAGGGGAGTGAGACACCCCGTTTCGGGGGAAGTATGAGGAAAATATATTGTAACCTGCGTGTTGGGGGTGGGGGCTTTCTTCTCTCATCAAAGATTGACAGATAAAAATAATATCAGTGATGGGAGTGTATGTGCTGGCATTTCATGAGGCCTCACTCTTGTGCGAGGCTGAAGCTGAGGTTCATTATCTGTGTCATCTTCTCGAGGTAGGTGTCTGAATCTCCGGTTACAGAAGAGGAAGCCGAGGTTAACACGTAGGTACATTCTCCACTGGTAGGTGGGATCTTGAACCAGAGCTTCCCCTTGCCCTCCTTTCTCCTCCCTCACGGGGTCCCTGGGCGGCGGGTGAGGCCCCCAGAGAAGGACCTGTCAGAAGACTCCCTTGGGGGAACCTTGGTGACCTGTCAGTCGTGGGCCTGGGGAGGACCAGTCTCCCCAGATCACCTAGCTAGTGGGCATCATTTCTTATAATCCTCACGGTGATCCTTGAGGCACTCTTATTGTTCTTCTTTTTTTTTTGGCTGTGGTGTGCTGTATGCAGGATCTTAGTTCCCTGACCAGGGATCGAACCTGTGCCCCTTGCAGTGGACGGATGGAGTCCTAACCACTGCACCGCCAGGGACTTCCCATGCTGTTCCTGTTTTCTAGATGAGGAAACAGCCCCAAAGAAAGGACCGTCTCTCTCTCTCTCTCATTCATTCATTTGCTTATTTTCACTTATTCATTCAGAAATACATTAAATGCCAGGTGCTAAGTGCTGCGGGGGTGGGTAACCATGAATAAAACAGAGTGAGCGCAGCAGGAATAAAGCTGTGGTTCAGCAAGACCTCTTGGAGCTCTGGTGAGGGAGACAGGCGTTACTTGAATAATCTCATAGGTTACCTTGTAGATGTGGTGGCTCTAAGAAGGGTTTATGGAGCTGCTGGGGCCTGAACGTGGGCTTTGAGCTGGTTGAGAAGGCAGGCAAGGTGAATTGATATTAACTGGGTTAAGGGAGGGCCATGAGCGTTGTGGTTGGAGGGAATAGCATGTGCAAAGGCCCGGGGGCCGGAGCAATCTCGACGTCTTTTCGGAACAGCCTGAAGAGCCTGAAGGCTTGGTGGCAGTGGTGAGGAGGGGTCCTGCATGGCCGTTTTGCTTGTTATCCTCAGAATGGTGGGTAACCATTGGTAGGCCTGGCAGGACCTGGGGTGACCACATTTGCATTTTGTAAAGGTCTCCTTTGTGACTTGCCTGTGGTCACTCCAGCCAGAGTGCCTCACTGACCTTGACCTCCCGACTCCTGGTCATCCCACCGGGCCACACCACTCCCTGACCCCCAACCAAATTCTCCCACCTTTTGAACCCAAGTGGCAATCTAGTCCCGTGGGAAAGAGTCTGGACTCTGGAGCTCCAGGGGCCTGGGCTCAGTCCTGGCTCCCTCCTTTCCTCCCTGTCATGCCCTTGACAAATGTCCTGGCTTCTCCCAGGTTCCATTTCCTTGTTTGTGAACAGGGCTACAGCAGTCACCTCCTCAGAGACTCGGCGTTGGCATACAGCAGGCACTTAATTCATGTTGCAGCTGGTTCTGGTGTTCTTACTCCATTGGAAGCACAAACATGGTATAGTTCAGATAACAAGGTGTCTGAGGTTTCCAGCATCTGATCTCACTAAATGGCTTCTTGCTTTCTAAACTCGGGAACTGAATAGAGCCTGGCAGTTAAGGAGAGTTGATATTATTATAATTATTTTGATAATTTTTGTTATCAGACCACCTGTCCTTAATGAATTTGTTAATAGAGACCATCAGTTGTGGGGAAAGAGGACATATCACAGCTTACTAATTAGAAGACTAAATAGAAATGTGTGAAATGTGTAGCTATGCTGTGTAATAGTAACTATTAATATTATATATTCATAGGGCTGGGCTTCCCGGATGGTGCTAGTGGTAAAGAACCTCCCTGCCAGGGCAGGAGATGTAAGAGACACGGGTTTGATTCCTGGATTGGGTCAATCCCCTGGAGGAGGGCATGGCAATCTTGCCTGGATAACTCCACGGACAGAGGAGGCTGGTGGGCTACAATCCATAGGGTCGCAGAGAGTCAGACACAACTAAAGTGACTTATCACGCATGCACACATTCATAGGGCTTCCCAGGTGGCTAAGTGGTATAGAAGTGCTTGCCAATGCAGGAGACTCAGGTTCGATCCTTAGGTGGGAGAGATCCCCTGGAGGAGAAAATGGCAACCTAATCCAGTATTCTTGCTTGGAAAATTCCATGGACAGAGGAGTCTGGTGGGCTTCAGTCCATGGGCTCGCAAAAGAGGTTGGACATGACTTAATGCAGCTGAGCACACGCACACGCATTATGTATTCATAATAATTAACAGTGGAGTATTAGGATTGTGCTAGGCTGTTGATGGAGATACCTGTGTCTCCAGGTAGGTGGTTGTATCAGTTTCCCTTTGCTGCTATAACAAATTGCTACAAAATTGGTGATGTAAAACAACACAGATTTATTATCTTAGGTTTCTGGATGTCAGATGTCTGAAATGGGACTTACAGGGCTAAAATCAAGGTGTTGCCAGGGCTGTTTTCCCTCTGGCAGTTCTAGGGGCTCATGCCCTGACTTGCTTTTCCAGTTTCTAGGGGTTGCCTGCTCTCCTCGGCTCCTGGCCCCATCCATCTTCATAGCCAGGGATGACTGGTCTTTCTCATGCTGCGTCATCCTGACACTCATTCTCCTGCATCCTTCTTTCTCTTTAAGGATCCTGTGTCCTCAAAGGGCCCAGCTGGATGATCTGGGATAATTTCCCCATCTCAAGATTGTTAAGCAGAGCACACCTGCAGAGCCCTTTTTTGCCATGTAAGATCATATATCCGCAGGTTTGGGGATTAGGATGTGGACATCTCTGGGGAGTCCTGATTCAGGTGACCTCGGTGGTCGGGGGCAGCAGGGGCCTGTCTGCCCCCCGGTATCCACAGGCTCCTCTGGCAACATCTCCCTCCCTTCGTCTCCTGGACCTGGAAGGCCAGAGGCAGTGCTGGACCACGGGGACCTAGGCAAAACTAAAGGGGAGAGGACTTCAATGACATGGCCCCATTGAGAGTCGGATTGGGTGGGTCGTTGGTCAGGGACGCTAAGAGCACAAGACTAGGTCAGAGGGAAACAGCAGAAGGCCAGTGTCCAGACTGGTGGCCCAGCGGTCAGATCCCAGCTCTTTCTGCTTAGCTGTGTGCTCTGGGACTGGCCCTTCATCCACTGAGAACCTCAGTCTCCTTTTCTTTTCTCAAAAAGTTTTTTCTTTTTCAAAAAATCATATATATTTAATTTAATTTTTTAAATTTTTTTCTTTTTTTCTGGTGTGGACTATTATTAAAGTCTTTTTTGGACTTGTTACAGTGTTGCTTCTATTTTATGTTTTGTATTTTTTGGCTAAGAAGCACGTGGGGTCTTAGCTCCCCAACCAGGGATCGAACCCATACTCTCTGTTACACTGGACTGCCAGGGAAGTTCCTGTTTTTTTCTTTTTCCGCACTGTGTAGCTTGCAGGATCATGGTTCCCCGATCAGAGATTGAATCCACACACCCTGTAATGGGAGTGAGGAGTCTTAACCACTGGACTGCCAGGGAAGTCCCATCCATCTCCTTTTCCAAAAGACAGGGCTGAGGGTGTCTGGGATAAGGCAGTGTGTGGGAAGCAGTGGGAGCCTTGCTGACACGCCCTAAAAGGAAGACCCCAGACTCCCGTCCGAGCAGTACAGGTCTGTGCTCTGGAGCCTGCACTGAGTCAGCAGCCTCTTTGAGCCCCTGAATCCCTTCCGGGGGGCCTGCGCAGGCTCTGGGAAAAACAAACCGGAGGAAACCTCCACGCTGAGACCCCCGCCCTGGCTGGTCCTGAGTGCCTCTATTTTTACATTCTCTCACTTTTGTGTATTGTTTCCTGACTTTTCCAAAGACAATTCTTCACAAGCCAAGAAGTGGTGGGGGGAAACCGCTCCCCCCACCAGCCCAAGTCACAATTGTTTGGGGAGATGGAAAAAAAAGCTGGGCGGAGGAAAAAACAAAACCTCTTGAAAGTCATTGTCCTCAGATGTCAAGTGTCAGCCCCGCGGAGAGGAGAGCGCATTCCACCCATTGTCCTTCCACAGACAGGCACGGGGTCCCCAGGACGTCCAGCCGCCCCGCCCTGCATCCTGGGGCCCCCGAGTGACTTGGTTTGCTTTGTCTGGGACATTCCGGCGGGAAATACCACCCAGAGCGGAGCCCGTTCCCAGCCACCGCTGTCTTGGTCACTGCGGGCTTTTCCTCGAAGCCGCCCGCCCATCTGCGTCTCCAGATGAGTGTGGGCTGATGCTGATAATACATTTTCTGCTTTCCGAAGGCACTTTATCCTAACTCGTCAAGGTCTCACCATGCCCCTGTGAGCCAGGCACCGTGTGTGTATATGTGCAACAGCTTGTTGAAATATAATTCACGTACCATACAGTTTAGCCACGTAAAGTGTGTGCTTCAGTGGTTTTTAGTATATTCACAGACTTGTGTCATCACCAGCTACCTAAGGACATTTTCATCACTCCCGCCGCCCCCCCTCCCCCAGGAAACTCCATAGTCCTTAGCAGTCAGGTACCATTTTTGAATCTGCATTTTGCAGAGAAAGAAACTGAGAGAGGCTGCCCAGTGTCACGTGGCCAGTAAATGTCAGAGCCAGGATTTGTACTCAGAATACTTCGCTTTGGAGACATGTTCTTAACGATGATGTAATTGGTGGTTCTTGATGGGGCTGCATAGGGGGCGTGGGGGGGGTGGGGTAGACTTTGCCCCCTCCCCGCTGCAGGAGGTATTGGGCAATGTTTGGAAACATTTCTGGTTGTCACAATTGAGGGTGGGGTTTGCTACTGGTGTCTGGAGGACAAAGGCCAGGGATGCCGCTAAACATCTTGTAATACAGAGGACAGCACCCTCCCCCCACCCCCACCCCCGCTCCCCCGCCCCCGCACCCAAGGGTTATCTGCTCCAGTGTAAGTGGTTCAGAGCTTGAGACGCCCTGCTCTTAATCCCATTCTGATGAGTCCATTCTTTAGGTAAAAAGACTGGGGGCTCATAGAAGTGGGGAAGAAGTTGGCGTTGGAATAGGAAGGATCTCAGATCATGTTGTGGGTGGGGGTGGTAACAGCAAGGGGAGAGACATGCTCCGCAGTGTGGCGAGGACTCAGCAGGAAAGAAGCCGGTGCTCCATTGGCGATGTCTGCCCGGGTTGCTGGTACGGGAAGTGTGCGTAGGCTTCACCTCTGCCGGGTGTAGGACTCGGGTCTCACACTTAAATGCCCATAAGGCCAGGTAGGAGGAAGATGAGTGCAGCAGCAGGCTGGCTGGTAGCAAACAGAGCAGAGCTTGCAGGAGTGAATTCGGTGGCTGCCGCGCTCTTATCTGGCTGTGGCCCTCAGGACTTTGGAGACCTATGGTCAGCTTTCTCAAGAGAAGCTCACACCTAAGATTTTAATGGGAAATCTGATGTTCAAACCCAAGCCCGGATTTCCTCAAAGCCCATTGCTGGTCACACTAGACATGCCTGTGGGCCACCACTTTGAGACCCTTGAGAGGGAACTGTATCTCGGTAGCGTGTTGCAGCCACGGCGTGAATCATGGTTGAAGGCATGGCATGTTGAGGGTGAGTTCAGGGAGACTGCAGGCTACGCTGTAGCCCCTGGGGTGGAGTCTGTGTGGGGAAGAGTGTTGGTTTCTCCTCTGTGGCCCCCCACCCCCCTCCCCCACTATTGCATCAGCCCTGTTCACAACAGGTTGTAGCAACTCAGGTTTTGCTTGGACTTCCTCCTTGGTCGGGGAGGTGACGGGGCTGGGTGAAAACCGGGGACCTTTTCTTGGGGCCTGGAAGCTGGGTAGTGAGTGGGTTGTTGTTGTTTGGTTGGTAAGTCATGTTTGCCTCTTCTGTGACCCCCACGGACTATAGCCCACCAGGCTCCTCTGTCCTTGGGATTTCCCAGCTAAGAGTATTGGAGTGGGTTGCCGTTTCCTTCTCCAGGGGATCTTCCTGACCCAGGGATTGAACCCAAGTCTCCTGTATTGGCAAGTAGATTCTTTACCACTAAACAACCAGGGAAGCCCCTGGGTGGTGAGTATTGGGAGTCTTTTCCAGATGACTAATTGATTAGTCAGTTAAACTCTTATTTGTCAAGGATCTTCTGTGCAGGATCAAGTCCCAGTCTCTCTGAGGGTACAACAGTGACCTAGACGGATCATCAGAGCCTTTCTGGAACTCATATTCCAGTGGACTAGAGAGACAGTAGACATAAGGTGCAGTGACGGGTGCTGTGAAGAAAACAGGCCAGGAGGAGGGTCAGGTATTGTTTTTAGGTTGGTCTCAGACCGAATGAATGTGCCTCAGGGCCTTTGCACCGACTGTTGCCACTACTCAGAATGCCCTTCCCTCGGATACCTGTAAAGCTGCTTCTTCACTTGTCTCCAGGTATCTGCTCAGATGCCATCTCCTCAAAGAGGCTTTCCCTGAGCTTCTCTCAAACACTCCCTCATTCCGTCTCTCTCTGGTCCCTCATCTTGCTTTATGTTTCTTCATAATGCTTGTCCTCACCTGCCATGTTATTTTAAAATCTGTCTGAGCGCTGAAGAATTGATGCTTTTGAACTGTGGTGTTGGAGAAGACTCTTGAGAGTCCCTTGGACTGCAAGGAGATCCAACCAGTCCATTCTGAAGGAGATCAGCCCTGGGATTTCTTTGGAGGGAATGATGCTAAAGGTGAAGCTCCAGTACTTTGGTCACCTGATGCGAAGAACTGACTCATTGGAAAAGACCCTGATGATGGGAAGGACTGAAGGCAGGAGGAGAAGGGGATGACAGAGGATAAGATGGTTGGTTGGCATCACCAACTCGATGGACATGAGTTTGGGCAAGCTCCGGGAGTTGGTGATGGACAGGGAAGCCTGGTGTGCTGCAGCCCATGGGGTTGCAAAGAGTCGGACACAACTGAACGACTGTACTAATAGTCTTGCCACCGCTCCATGAGGGCAGATTCGGTCTGATTTGTTCATTTACTGATGTGTCATTGGCTCCTAGCGCAGTACCTGCCCACTGGTAGGTGGGCAGTGAGCGATGAGTAAATAGGTGAGTGCAGGAGTGACTCGATCCCCCCATGGAGAGGTCGTGTCTGTGTCTCCAGCACCCAGTTCCGTGTTGGGCACACAGTAGGTCTGGGGTCACACTAGTTGGCATGGGTGGCGTGACAGCCTTCCCCCAAGAATGTAATCATAAGCAAGTTCCCGTTTCCTCACAGTCCAGCCCACTTCTCTCCGCCAGCCTCTGTGCCACTTCTTCCAGGAAGTCTTCAGAGTTAGTTTTTACCTGCATCATCTTGCTTACGCCTCAGCAACTGCCTCTTTTTTTTTTTTTTTTTTCGGATGAAGAAATAGACTCTGAGGAAGAAGTTCAGTGACTCTGAGGTCACGTGGTTGCCAGGCGGATGCAGCAGGGTGGCAAGTGCGGGGGAAGGCAGTGGCTGGCTTTGCACGGCAGCGAGAAGGATGTAGTGACGCTGTACAGTCTGTGAAGTCCCCCCACCACCGGTTCACTGCACCCTGCAGATGGTGAAGCAACCGATAGAAAGGCTGTGTTTAGGATGAAAAAGACAACAAGTCAACAAAACATAGGATAAATACAAGGAGATCTGCAAGTGGGGTTGGTCCAATTCCAGAAGTTTCCTTAGGAAACACAGTGGGTTCATGTCTGTCTCCCTATCAGCTCAAGGTGGGGCTGGGGAGGTTATACCAACGGATGCTCGACTGAGTCCTCACTGTGTACCAGGCACCACTCAAAGTGCCTAATGTGTGTGTTAGCATCCGTAATCCTCGCTGGATTCCTGTGTACCCATTTTACAGAGGACGAAACTGAGGCAGAGAGAGGTGAAGTCAGTTGCTTGAGGTCACATAGTTCATCATTGGCTCTGTGCTCCTGGAAGAGGCCTGATGAAAGAGGGTGCTTGCAGACGAGAGAGTACAGAGGCTTTCGATCTCAGCCAGAGTGATGGTGGTGACTGGGTGGAGGATGCTCTCATGTTCTGCCCAGGCTGTGGAAGTGCCAGGCTGGCTCCTGGGGCACCGGGCCAGGGGGAGCACCTTCCTGGGGGCCCTGGTGGTTTCCAGAGTCAACACAGAGAAGGAGGGGTGGGCAGCTCAGAGGCCCCGCTGCAGAAGAACAGCCTGGTTTTGTCTCTGCCAGTGGGCATTACTTGCTCTGCATGGGGACATCTGCCCCCCAGGAGGAGAATGCAGACTCGCCTCTTTGATGCTGCAGAAGTGATAATCGGGCTGGGCAGGGGCGAGCCTGGAATGTGGAATAACCGCTCCTATCCAATTTTTTTTTAAAGCATGTATTTATGTTACAAAATGACTTTTGATTTCAAAGTAGAAATTTGGGAAAAAACAGAAATGAAGGAGAAAATTGAAATTACTTATCATTCCACTCTCAGAGTTAGCTTCCATGGCTAGTGATAAAACCCACACATTAGTGCCTTAAATGATATGGAATTTTCCTTCTTACTGAATTATAGGCTTCCCAGGATAGATGTGTTGGCTCCACCGTAATTAGGGACATAAGCTCCTTCTGTATTGCTGCTCTATCTTCAATCCCTGGCTTTTACCTCATGGTATAAGATGGTTGCTTGACCTCCAGGCATCACATTTGCTATCCAGTCAGCAGGAAGGAGGAATAGCAAGAAATCCCGGCCTGTTCCTCCCCTCATCCCCAAGGATACTTCCACTTCCAGTGTATGTAATCCACTCCTGCCTCTCCCAAACTTAGTCGTGGGCCCACATCTAGTTGCAAAGGAAACTGCAAAATATAGTCTTTATTCTAAAATCTGGAAAAGGAGAGATCAGACATTAGGGAACAGTTAGTAATCTTGGCTGTATTCTCACACAGCTTAGGGTATTTCGCTCCACACTTTTTCTTTTCTGTGCCTATGTAGAAATTATTTAACCAAAAAGGAGATTATATTTTATGCACTCTTCTGTAACTTGGGTTTTTTTCCTAAGATACATTCACACTCTTTTTTCTGTATCACTCTATGGACTTCTGCAAATCATTTTTCGTGTGATGATCCTTTTGCCAAGATGGACAGTTTATTTAACTAAACCCCAAGTGTTAGAATTTAAAATCAGATACTAAAGTTAAATCTTGATGCCACGTGTGAGATTTAGCTACGCCTATAGGATAAATGCTAGAGTGGGTGGAGGAAAGGATTTGCTGGAGTCACTGTGCTTTTGGGGGTCTTCCCAAACTCTGGCCTTTGTGGGGCTGCTTAGTGCAGGCTGTACAAAGGCCCTTTCTGTTGTTGTTATTATTATTATTTTTTAAATTTATTTTTATTTGGAGGATAATTGCTTTACAGCGTTGCGTTGGTTTCTGCTGTACAACAACGTGAATCAGCCCTAAGTATGCCGCTGTTGTTATTCACTCAGTCGTATCCGGCTCTATGCGACCCCATGGACTGCAGCACACCAGGCCTCCTTGTCCGTCACCAGCTCCCGGAGCTTGTTCAAACTCATGCCCATCGAGTCAGTGATGCCATCCAGTCATCTCATCCTCTGTTGTCTCCTCCTCCTGCCCTCAATCTTTCCCAGCATCAGGGTCTTTTCCAATGAATCAGCTCTTCGCATCAGGTGGCCCAAGTTTTGGAGCTTCAGCTTCAGCATCAGTCCTTCTAATGAATATTCAGACTGATTTCCTTTAGGATGGACTGGTTGGATCTCCTTGCAGTCCAAGGGACTCTCAAGAGTCTTCTCCAACACCACAGTTCAAAAGCATCAATTCTTCGGCGCTCAGCCTTCTTTAGGGTCCAGCTCTCACATCCGTACATGACTACTGGAAAAACCATAGCTTTGACTAGATGGACATTTGTCAGCAAAGTGATTTCTCTGCTTTTTAATATGCTGTCTAGTTTTGCCACAGCTTTTCTTCCAAGGAGCAAGCGTCACTTAATAAAGTAAAATGCTGTTGTTAGTATTACTTTATTACTGTTACTTGGATTCATGGCTGTTCTGTGACACTCTGCTTCCCTGGACCCTGGACCACCCAGATCACCCAGGGATTTGGGGTCCTCAGAACACCCCCTTTCCTGTCTTTGTTATGGTCTGGGGGCTGCCATTCCCCTGGGCCCCTCAGGTTTCGCCATATGTCTGGTGAGGTAACCCCAGTCAAGGCAGGGATGTCCTTGGGGGCAGGCGGGCCTCCTCCCCTTAGTAATCAGGTTGCCGATGGCCATCTCAGAGAGCATCTTTGAGGCCTCCTTCTCTCCTTCTTCATCTCCAGGGAGAGAATTTTCTTCCCAAGGCTGTGGCCATGGGTTCCAGACAGATGACGGCTCCCCAGTAGCACCCCAGAGGGCAGCTGCTACCTGTCTGCTGCTTGCGTGGTTTGTCCTGTTCAGTTACTGAGTGCTGTTGTGTGTTGGAAATGGGTTGGAGACTCATCACCGGGCCAGACTGCCTGGGTTCGAGGCCCAGCTCTGCTACCTCCTAGCTGCGTGCTTTGGGTAAGCTCTTTACTACACCGGGCCTCAGTTCCCTCCTCTGTAAAATGGGCACATTTATAGTAGGGCCGAACTCCTAGCATTGTTTGAGGATGAAAAACACTTAGATCTAACACCTGTCATACAGTAAGGCTCAAAGGTGTGAGGTCGGGTAACAATTGCAAAGGAATGGGGTCGCACAGAGTCAGACACAACTGAAGCGACTTAGCAGCAGCAGCAGCAGTAGATCTATCATTGTTATTATTATACTTTTCAATGCTGTACCTGTTACTTCTGGGACCTGTTCTGGGCCCCTTCCCAAGAACAGTGTGTTGTCAAGCAGGTGACTGGTGTGGGGCCCACGTGCCTCAGTTTCCTCGTTTGTCTTTGTGGCCTGCTCTGCATGTGAGAGAGGGGCCTCAGACCCAGCAATGTGGGTGCTGGTGGCCGAGGTGGTGCGGGGATGCACCCCAGGGATAAGAACCAAGGGGCGTGGGCGGAGTGTGGGCGGTATGTGTTGCCAAGTGCAAGGGTCGATGTGGGCCAAAGGTGGAAGGTGCGATGTGGAGTGAGAAAAGCAAGTTGCTGAAAACACATCATTTATAGAAGTGTTGTAAACTCGCAAAACAGTGTTCTTTATTGCTTATCAATTCACATGTGCCCAGTGAGTGGGCACAGGCCTGTGTGGGTGCGAGAAGCATGCGTCCAGGACAGTCGGTGCCTTGCAGGATGGGCAGGTACCCAGGTAGCTCACCTCACTCTGTAATGACTCCTTTCTTTCTGCATCTGCACTGAGGGCTTGATATTCACAAGGCACGTGGATAAAGTGCCTTGATCTCAGGTGCCCTCGGATAAGACTTTGAATACGCATTCGCCTGTGTAACTGCCGCTCACATCAAGAAGTAGAATATTTCCAGCTCCTCCCATCCCAGTCCCACCCACGGCCTTCCCTTGTGTCCCTTCCCAGTCTACACCTCCTCTGGACTTGATGAATTTCATTTAGAAAATGGTTTAAAGCAAATTTGTTGTTGTTCAGTCGCTCAGTCGTGTCCAGCTCTTTGCGACCCCATGGACTGCAGCACGCCAGGCTTCCCTGTCCGTCACCAAGTCCTGGAGTTTACTCAAACACATGTCCACTGAGTCAGTAATGCCATCCAATCATCTCATCCTCTGTTGTCCTCTTCTCCTCCTGCCTTCAATCTTTCCCAGCATTGACATGGTTTGACACAATGCCGAGAAGATTTTCCAAAACTGGGTAGTGATGTGTTTGTGGGTGTTAAATTTTTCTCTAACTGTTCGGGGATCCTTGATGTATTTCATTATCATCATCATCATAAAAGAGAAGAGGAGGACTTGCCGAGAGGCAGGGACGCGACCCGGGGAGGGGTGCCGGATGGACATGGCATGGACAAAGACGCCCAGGCCGGGGGAGTTGCAGGCGGCCCTGGGACTCCCGAGAGCAGGCTCGTCTCTAAGGGAGGTTTCCAAGATGAGAGATGCTTTTGGCCAAGTGTTCCAAAACTGTCAAGGTTTGGACACGGAGTCGCCCTAGAGGGTGCCTTTCAGCACCCCGCCCGCACAAAGGGCATCGGCGCCCACCTGGAAAAGCCAATGGTGCCTTGGGCAGCACGCGGGCCGGATTCAGAGCCCTTGCCTGCCCATTCTTTCTGGGCCACGAGCCGCGATCGTGCCCAGCACACCAGCCTGTTTGCGGCTCCTCTGTGGGTGGCCCGAGCCTCGCTTTGTCCCAGCACAATCGTGGTGGCCGTGCTCTTGTGGGGAAAGTGGGGCAGGAAGCCCCGATCTAGGCCAGCCGCGCCACGCTCCCAGCTTCCTGCTCTGCCCAATGTGCCAGGTGAGGCTGCCTTGTCCTCCCGCCCTGTCTGGGGAGGCTGGAGGCCGGACTTCCCGGCAGCATCACAAGCCCTGGAAAAACATCCTTTGGGAACTTCTGTCTGCTGACCATCCCCGACCCGTTGTCTTTTAAAAAGAAGGATCCTCAGTCTTCCACGCGGCCCGAGCTGAGCTTCCTGCCATGTGTCGGGCACCGTGCCAGGCAGATTTTAGCCCTTCCTTTGATTCCTGAGGCCTTATTGTGTTCCAGGAGCAGGTCTAGGCCCTGAGGGTCCAGCTGGGAAGAAGACTGGCAAGGATCCTGCCCTCATGGAGCTCCCATTCGCTTTATCCTAATACATTCTGAAAGCTGGGATGGTATCACTATGATCCACGTATCTGGGAAGAGTAAACTGAGACACGGGGCTTCCCAGGTGGCGCTAGTGGTAAAGGAGCCCCCTGCCAATGCAGGAGAGGTAAGAGACGCACGTGCTATCCCTAGGTAGGGAAGGTCCCCTGGAGGAGGCAATGGCCACTCACTCCAGTATTCATACCTGGAGAATCCCGTTGACAGAGGAGCCTGGCAGGCTATGGTCCATAAGTTTGCAAAGAGTTGGACACAACTGAAGCGACTTAACACGCACACACACACACACGCAAACTGAGACTCAAAGAGACCAATGCACTTTCCTGAGGTCACACAGCAGGAAGGAGGAGGAATGCAGTTTAAAAGCCAAATCATTGGTTTCCAAGCCTGACCTTTGTTCTTGGATTGGGGTAAAGGTTTCATCCCAACCATGCTCCCTTATTTTTGCCTTTCATCTAGGAGCTGGTGTAGATTGCTTGATCTCAGTCTTTTTGTCTGACAAATGGGCTCTTAATAAAGCGTCTCTCTGCAGTACAGGAGACCGGGTTCGATCCCTGGATTGGGAAGATCCCCTGGAGAAGGAAATGGCAACCTACTCCAGTACTCTTGCCTGGAGAATCTCATGGACGGAGGAGCCTGGTAGGCTACAGTCCATGGGGTCGCAAAGAGTCAGACACGACTGAGTGACTTCACTTTCACTTTGGCTTCCCCAGGTGGCTCAGATGTTAAAGCGTCTGCCTACAATGCGGGAGACCCAGGTTCGATCCCTGGGTTGGGAAGATTCTCTGGAGAAGGAAATGGCAACCCACTCCAGTACTCTTGCCTGGAAAATCCCATGGATGAAGGAGTGTGGTAGGCTACAGTCCATGGGGTCACAAAGAGTCGGTCAGGACTGAGTGACTTCACTAATGCAAGATGAGAAGGTGATAAGTGCATGAAGACAAGGTGGGCATCCTGGAGGAGGTGACATTTGAGCTAAGGAGTGATGAATGAGAAGGAGCTGGTCCAGAACAGATGGGAGAACATATCCTGCCAGTGGGAGCAGCATGTGCAAAGGTCCTGAGGCAGGGGCATGCCTGGCAGGTGGAAGGAATAGAGAGATTAAAGATGTGGCTGAAGATTATTGAGGTGTGAGGTGGGGATGGAGGGCTGGAAGGTGAGTTCAGAGAGATTAACTAGTGCATGGGGGCCTTATAGACTATGGGAAGATGTGATTTTTTTTTTCCTAAGTATATTGAGTAGCCATGGAAAGTTTTAGGATCCCTCAGGCTGTGTGTATGGTAAAAGGAACAGGGAGGAGGGGATTGCAGTCCAGACAGAAGGTGATGGTGACTTGGGCCAGGCAGGTGACTGAGGATGTAGGGAGAAGTGGTCTGATTTAAAAAACAAGTTGAAGGTGAAGCTGTGATAGCATTTGCTGATGGATGGAAATGAAGTGTGAGAGAAAGAGGGGGTCGAGAATGACTGGGGGGCTTCGGTTGGAGATCCTGAATGGCAGAGGTGCCATTTGTCAGGCTGGGAAGGGCTTGGTGCTGTGTGGGTTTGGAGGGAAGTTCAGGAACTAGGTTTGGGATGTGTAAGTTTGAGATGGCCCTTGGACGTCTGGCCTTCCCTGAAGTTCAGGAACTAGGTTTGGGATGTGTTAAGTTTGAGATGGCCTTTGGACGTCTGGCCTTCCCTGGTGGCTCAGATGGTAAAGAATCCATTTGCCAATGTAGGAAACCTGAGTTCTATCCCTGGGTTGGGAAGATCCCCTGGAGGAGGGCATGGCAACCCACTTCAGTATTCTGGCCTGGAGAATCCCGAGGGACAGAGGAGCTTGATGGGCCACAGTCCATGGGGGTCACGCAGAGTCGGACACGACTGAGTGACTGACGCTGACCCGGACATCTAGGTGGAGTTGTCCAGTTGTCAGGAATCCAGCTGAGTCCACGATATACACTTGGGCTGCACTTGGGCTGCAGGGACTGGTTGCAAATACATCACAGTGAGTGTGGACAGAGCGGCAAGGCCACCTTGCTGTTCCCAACTTTCCTCTCTGAGACCTGCCCTGTGGAGCGCCGGTGAGTGTCTTCCTGGGAGAGCAGAGCCCGCAGGCGCCCAGGCTGCTGTGATATCCGTGGATGTCCTTTTGGGTGATGGGAAAGAATCCAACAGCCGCCTCTCTGCCCGCCTGCCCCTGCTTCGCTCCGTCCTGGGCTGTCCCCTCCAGCTTCCCCACTCAGAGGTTTCCCATGTTCCACCCACGTGCGGTGGTGAGGGTGACCGGCAGGCCACCGTGCCACCTCCTGATCTGTGGACCGTGAAGTTGTTTTCACAGGGGGTTCCTTGTGGCTGTTGCCAGGTCAGCCTGGGGCAAGTCCTGGGGTCGGGGCAAACCTCAGTCTCCCTCAGGGGCTGGCTTTCATCCCCTCCCCACCCAAGTCCATTCCCCTGACTTCTCAGCGGCGCGTCCGTCCCACCCAACCAGGGCCAGGCCACTGTCATTGCTCATCAGCGTGGCTGCACCCCTCCACTCCGGTCCCCAGCGTTCGTGCTCAACCCCTGAAACCTAGTTCCTTGCAAAAACAGATGGCTCTTCTGCCACCATTTAAAAGCTGGGAGGGACGTCTCTGGATGGTCTAGCAATTAGGACTCCGTGCTTCCTCTGCAGGGGCATGAGTTTGATCCCTGGTCAGGGAACTGATATCCCATATGCTATGCAGCATGGCCAGAAAGCAAAACAACAACAAAACCCCCAAACGCTTTAAAAATAATAATAATAATAATAAAAGCTGGGAGACTTTGCTTTAAAAAAAAAAATCCTAATTTCTGGCTTCTCTTGGGGAAAACTCCTCCAGAACATCTGGCATCCTGGGCCTGCTGCCCTCCCACGTGGCCGCACTTCGAGGGGGTGAACAGCCGCCCCCTGCAGTGGTCGTGTGTTCACCTGTTCCCCACGACCGCCCCTGTCAGGCCCCGCCTTTATTGTCTCACATCACAGAAGGGGGAAATGATTTCTCTGTTCCAAGCCCTTGAAAAAAGTGGCAGAATGACTGAGGTTCATCCATGGAGTAGCATTCTGGGCAGCCATGAAAGGAGAATGAGGATGTTGCCTGGGTTATGATATGGAGGGATCTTTAAGTTCAGTGGAAAAAGGAGGTCCAGGGCATCCTGTGTATGCTGCTATCTTTTGGTGTGAGTAAAGGGCAAAACAGGAATATATGTGTGTGTGTGTGTGCATAAATTTACATGTGTGTTTATTCTTTCCTAGCTTTATCGGGTATAATGGACATGTAACACTGTGTAAATTTAAGGTGTGCCACCTGCTTCTGTACACTTATATACTGCAAAATGATTGCCGTCATAGTGCAGCTTTAAGTATGTAATACAGTATTATTGCCTGTAATTGCTCTTCTGTACACTAGAACCCCAGAATTTATTTTTCTAATAACGGAAACTTGGTACTTTTTGACCAACATGTGTATGTTTATTTGGAAGTTTTCACAAGACACAAGGAGCTGTGGTTCCTGTGGGGGAGGGAGGGACTAGATAGGTGGGGGCTGGGGTGTCGGAAACCCACTTTTCCAATTTTGACTATATATATATATATTTTTTTAATTAACAAATTAAAAAAATTTGGGGATTTGAGATCTTCGTTCCCCAACCAGGGATCGAACCCACGTCCCCTGGAGTGGGGGCGTGGAGTCCTAGTCACTGGGCTACCGGGAAAGTTCTATAGTTTGACTTTTGAGCCCTGCGAATAGTTATTATTTAGAAGTTAAGTTTTTAAACAAGAAAAATAATGGGAAAATGAATTGCAGTCCACGAGGGTCCCCTGGGCGATGACGCAGGTGTGAGCACAGGTCCTTGGCGCAGGGCTTGTGTTGGTCTCTGCAGAGCCTGGCCGGGTAGGTGCTCCATAAAGAGTGCTGGCTGAACGGCCGGCCAAGTAGGTTTTTGCTTCTTTCCCGCCTGTGTCTAGGGCCGCGTTGGCACTTGAACTCCTGACCTTCCTTTTGTGCCACCTCCAGGGGACTGGCAGCGTGGAAGCTCACCTCTCCTTGTTTCTCTCTTCCAGGCATTCCTGCATCGCATCCGGCAGAATGCGGCAGACTCGGTGGAGAAGGGCCTGACGGAGGAGAATGTCAAGGTGGGGGTCCGGGCCCCCTGCTGTCCCTGCTGAGCAGAGCTGCCTTGCTCCCCCGGGTGATGCTCTGAGGGGGCTTGGGGGTGGGGGTGGGTTTGCTCCCCCGGGTGATGCTCGGAGGGGGCGCGGGGGTGGGTTTGCTCCTCCGGGTGATGCTCAGAGTGGGTGCGGGGGTGGGGGTGGGTTTGCTCCCCCTGGTGATGCTCAGAGGGGGGCGCGGGCGTGGGTTTGGTCCCCTGGGTGATGCTCGGAGGGGGCGCCGGAGTGGAGGTAGGTGTGTCTACCCCCGCGGGCAGCTGGCTCTGCCCTCCCCCACCCTGCTTGCTCCCTGTTGCCCCCGGAGGCCCCTGGGTCCCGTGAGCGGACCGTGCTGGGGGTCTGTGAGGAGGACTCGGCCTCGGGCCCCCACTCCCAGCTCAGGATTTTTCTCCCCTTGCTCAGTACAACAATCCTGTCTCCCAGCCTCCTCGCGCGGGGGCCCCTGGCTTGGTGCCAGTGGAAAATCCCTTCCCAAGCGCCCCTGGGAGCCTGGCACCTCCAGCTGCCCTCGTGGCAGCCCGGGGCCCCTGCCCTGCACTGGGCATTAAGTGCGAGGCAGAGTGGATGAGTAACTGGGTCCAGGCTTCATCTTGGCTGTGGCTCTGGGGAGTTTCAGGAGGAAGTCAATAGGCCTTCTGTGTGCTCAGTACGGGCCCCAGAGGTCCCCAGGCCTGGCTTTCCAGTGTGATCTCACTCTCTGAGAAGCCGCCTCCAGCCCTTTGGGGCTCTGGGGTCCTGGTGCCTGGAGAGAGGGGGAGCTGGGGCAGGGTGGGAGTCAGCTGTGCCCAGCATGTACAGCTCATAAAGGGCTTGGTCACTCCGGACATCCCTCTGCATACGTCCAAGGTTGATAGCCGCCTTGTACATTGTACATTGATAATTCTGAGTTGAGTATTTTGGATAAGAAAGCTGAGACTCAGAGATGTAAAGAGACCTACACAGGGTCAGTGCATGGCTGGTTCCTGGTAGGGCTGGCATTGAACCTTTTATGCATTCATTCAGAAAGCAAATATTTACTGAGTCCCTACTGTTCATTAGTCTATTTATTACAGTCTGTTTATTTATTGGCTTCCCTGGTGGCGCAGTGGGTAAAGAACCTACCTGCAATGCAGGAGGCGCAGGAGACTCAGGTTCAATCTGTGGGTCCCTGGAGGAGGGCATGGCTACCCCCTCCTGTATTCTTGCCTGGAGAGTCCTATGGGCTGAGGAACCTGGCGGGCTACAGTCCACAGCATTGCAGAGAGGGCACGACTGGAATGACTGGGCACATTTATTTATTACATCTTAACAGTATGCATTATAATTAAGAATTGTAATTTATTGCAGCTTGAAAAAATTACCTTTTTTATGAGGTATAATTCATGTAAAGCAAAGGGTCCAATCCTGAGTGCAGCTCCTCAGTACATGCCTCCTCCCCAAAGACAAGCCCTGACTTCTGGCGGCGTTGGCTGCCTTTGCCTTTTCTCGAACCGTGTATAAAAACGATCCTTTTGTGGAGCCTGGCGTCTTTTGCTCACTGTTGCGTCTGTGAGCCTTGCCCTCGTTGTTTGGTGTAGCTGGGAGTCACTGCTGTTCGTTGCTGTGCAGCAATCCATAGTACGCACGCACCACTGTTGACTCCTTCATTCTCCTTTCGGTGGCTATGTGTGCAATTTCCAGGTTTTGGCTGTGATGACTGTTCTCATCTGTCTTTGGGGGGACACAGGCTCTCATTTCTTTGGGGTGTATGCTCAGGAGACAGATAAACTTATTTTGAAATTCTGCAGCCGTTCCTTGACGTAAGAATAGGGTGTATCCTATGGGTCTTTAAGCACATTCAGCCATGTGAGCTGGACAGAACAAGAAAGAGAAAAATAACCCAACAGTGCGGGTGATTCTTCCAGCCACTTCCTGTGAGCAGTGTCCCCCAGGATAAGGCCGAGGAGGAAGAGGGTCTCTGGCCCTCTGGGACTTCGGCTTTGACGCGTGGTCTCCTGCCCCTTGGCCCTCGCTGCCCACCCTCAGGCCTCTACAGACTGTCTGCTGCCTTTGCAGGGTGTATGGGGTTGGTCTTCATTCCTCAGGGGGCCTTGACTCCAGGTCACCTTTGCAGAGCGGCTGTCCTTGGCCCTCTGTGTTTAAAGGCGCAAACTCCTCCTCCTGCCCCACCCTGGGATTCCCTTCCTGATTTACTTTTGTCCTGAGGCTTCTTGTCACCTGGAAAACTGGCACACAGTGGGGGCTCAGTTAGTACTCGCTAAAGGAATGACTGGGGAAGAAACCCTAGAAGGAGCTGTAAGCCGCAGTGACTGGTGATCCGGGCTGCTAGCTGTTGCGGGTGGGAAGTGGGGGAAGAGGGACTTGGCGTTGTATTTATTGGGGTGCTCAAAAGGACCTTTCTGTTCCTATAATATTTTGATTTTTGAACCCTGTGAATGTCTTCTTCAAAATTAAATGAAAAAATGCACCTGTTTTTTTTAAAAAAAAAAAAAAAGCAAAGAAAGGAATTTCACGGTTCAAAGGGCCTAGAGTCAATGGAAATTCTCCCTTAGTTGTTCTTAGAGGCCTTGTTGGTTCCCAGTTGGTGTTACTGTCCAGGAGTCTCTGCTTCTGCCAGCGCAGAGCAGAGTGGCCTTTGCGTGTGTGTTACCTTACACAGATGGATCCATACTGGAATTCCAGGTGGCGCCATGATTCCCCCCCCACCCCCAGCCCCCACTTGACAGTATGCAATCAAGGATCATCCCAGGGCTCCAGATAACCTGCAGGTTCTTTTCACAGGCTCAGAGTATTTCAGAATATGGGATGTATTTAAATATAACCAGTCCAGCTGTTTAACTATTTCACAAGTCCCCTTCAACGCATGCTTAGCTTTCCTCCGGTCTTCTGCTACTGCAGGTAAAGCTGCCGTATATGGTCGTCTTGGCCATCCACCCAGTTCTCAACCTTGGTGCGGTGAACATGTTGGGCTGGTCCTCTTTGCCCTCCAGGGGGCTGTTCTGTGTCTGTCTCGTAGAATGTTCAGCTGCATCCCTGACCTCTACCTTTCAGACACTAGGAGCGTCCTGATTTGTTACAGCTGAGTTCGTCACAATCGAAAATCCCCCCATACATTGGCAAATGTCTCCCGGGAGGCAAAACTGTCCCTGGTTGGAAATGACTGATCAAAAGGTTCAATTCTAACATACAGACTTGCCGGCCCAGACTGTGCATTTCAAACTTTATAGGTTCTTCTGGGGGAAACAAACACTCTTGTATGGTTTGTGAGGGTTTAAATGGCATTTTGATCTTCCTTCCCTATAGTATTTTCTTTTATCACATCATTTTAATTGGTGTCTGGAACTACCTTCACCATTTAAAAAAATCAGTCCTATGGTTGGACATACCAGGTACGTGTCTTAGACTGTGATGAATGTCACAGTATATGATCTTCCGCACGCCGAGTGTGAAGTTCACATCCATCTGCTGCTTCACTGGACTGCATGACCTTGGGAAAGTTAATAATTTTCTCTGAGCCTCTGTTCTTCATCTGTGAACTAGGGATGAGAATCATTCCTGCCTCATGGAGTTATACTGAGGATTAGATGCGATAAATGCACATGAAGTTCTTAGCGCAGGATTAGGCGTTAGTCCTGCCTGGTGAATGTTGGCAGTATTTTTGTTATTACTGTGATTTCTGTGAGTCCATTTCCCTGTGCCCTCCTCACCTGCACTGGGGGGTTATGTATTTTTTAAGGCTTCATTTTGCTCTCCCTCTGAGCCTGGATTGATGCTGTCCCTGGGCCTCGTGTTCCCCTTGCAGATCCTGTTCTCAAACATCGAAGACATCCTGGAGGTTCATAAGGATTTCCTGGAGGCCTTGGAGTTTTGCTTGCATCCGGAGCCTCAGTCTCAGCACGAACTTGGGAATGTGTTCTTAAAATTTGTGAGTACAATGCCCCAGCCCCTGTCGGAGCCTGTAGCTTTAGGGAATGGGCTTCTCCTTGGGTCCCCTTGACCAGTTTCACTTGCAGGCCTGTCTGGGTGATGGAGAGGCTAGTGGGCAGGCGGGCCCAACCTCTGTCCCTGCAACAGTGGGCAGAGTGTCGAACCCAGTGGACCAAGGGTCTTATTAGCTGGCTCCCCTCCCTTCGGTGTCACCTGGAGGTGGTTCCCCCTTCCCTCAGAGCTCTTGGCTGAATGACTGCATTCTGGGGTTCCTGTGGCCTCCTGGCTTGGCGGGGCCCCGGGGTGGACTTGGGTCAGACATACCGGTGTTTGAGTCCTGGCCGGGCCACCCGCTGGCCAGTGAGGGTGTCTGACCCCTGGGCGCCCACTGGGACTGCCGGACAGGGAGGCTGCATCTGGTTGTCATGGCCGCTGTCTTCCCAAGTCACTTAGAATTGGGGTGGGGGTGGCTGGAGGAAGATGGTGGGGCTTAGCCCGCAGGAGGCACCTGCTTTTCCACACCTGCTCGTCCTGTGCCGCCCAGGACCCTCCCCACCAGGAGGAAACCCGCCCTGGACTTGTGGGCAGAGGCCTGGGCCAAACTCCTCTGTTCCCCTAGCCTCAGTTTCCTCCTCTGATTGACAGGTAGGGATAATGATGCCTCCTTGGGTCGATGGAAAGACTCAAAGAGGTAAAATGATCAAACGTGTAGCCTAGGGCAGCGGTTCTCAACCAGGGGATGATTTTGCCCCCAGGGGACGTTTGGCCACATCTGGGGACACTTCTGGTTGTCCCAGCTCGAGGAGGGGGCCATGCTACTGGCTCCTAGTGCGGGGAGGCCAGCCATGGGTCAGCCCATAACCCACAGGACGGTCCCCACAACAGAGGCTTATCCTGCCTCAAGTGTCAGCAGAAACGAGATGAGAGGCTTTGGCCTGGAGCAGGGACTTAGTCCATGTTGGTGCTTACTTCCGTTGTCACTGTCATCGTCGCGAGCTCCCTTCTCCAGGGTGTCACTTCCAGATGGTCCGAGACGAGGAGGGCAGAGCCGGGCTGCTCATGGGCGACGTTAGCCTCTGCAGGTTGTTTTAACTTGTCTGTGCCTCGATGTTCTCACCTGTAGAATGGGTATAAAACTAGACCTGACCCGTGATGTTGCTGAGGATCAGGTTTGTTAACATAAGGGAGGAGAGGGCTCAGAACAGCACACCGGGAAGTGCTCACTAAATGCTGGATGTTAGCTGTCCATGTGGCTTCCGTTCCTCAGTGTTTGAAATTGGATGAACATGAGAGTGAGACAGGGCACAGGTCAGCCGGGCACTCAGGGAGGGCGAGGAGCAGGGCAGGGACGTGATCTGCTCTCGGGGCCGCTGCAAGGCCTGGCGGGGGCGGGGGAGGCGGGGAGACCAGGAGGAGGTCACTGCACGTGTGAGACGCTGGTGCCCTTGGGCAGGGTGGCGTCCATACGGGTGGTGAGAGGGGCAAGCGGCAGGACTGGCTCCGGACACATATCTTTTACTTGTTTATTTATTTTTTTATCTTTTTTTTTTGGCTGCTCCTTGTGGCTTGCAAATCTTAGTTCCTTGACCAGGGATGGAACCTTGGCCTCAGCAGTGAAAGCACAGAATCCTAAACACCGGACTGCCAGGGAACTCCCCAGGACACGTATCCTGAATAGGAAAATAAAAAGGATGGGGGGGCAGTCTTCCATTTAGGTTCAGAGCAAGGAGTGAACCCCCATTGCTCCGGAGCCAGACTGCTTCAGTTTGATTCCCTGTTCTACCACTGAAAAGCTGAGTGGCTTTGGGCAAGTCACTTCACCTCTCTGGGCCGCCATCTCTGACTCTGTAAAACGGGGGTGATGATAGTACCTGCCGTGGGGTACCGTCACGAGGGTGAAATGAGTTAATTTGAGTGAAGCACTGAAATCTGGCCTGGTGTGAGTGTCAGCTGTGGGTGTTACCCCAGCTGAGGACCAGGGAAGGCTTCCGGGAGGTGGTGGCATTGCTGGGGCGGCCTGTTAAGGGATGGCATCTGAGCTGGAAGTGGAACAGTCCATACTTGAGCTGAGGGCGGGGAAGGGGTCCTCAAGGTGCATTATCCAGCTTGCCACTAACCCCTGGGTCCCCCGACTTCTCTGCCTGAGCTGCAGAGGCGTGGTAAGCAGGTTTAACGGACCAGCCAGTGAGGTCTCTGGATCGTGAGTCCCCACCGGGGCTCATTTGCTCAGAGATGTGGGGATGGCTGGAGGAAGGAAGGTGGGGAGTTTGGAGCCCAGGACGCAGCCCTCTTCGTGCCCTCCTGTGCGCACCCTGCAGCCCTCCTCGCGTGGCCTCAGCAAACTGGACGATCGTGGCGGCAGTGTTTATCCTCAGAACCTTGACGTGTTGGCAGTGGACGTTCAGGCCTTTGTGGGGAGCCAGACAAACTTATTTAAGAGGGAAATTTGCATCATTACTGGGTTTGGAAAGTGAGTGTCTCTTGCTATTAAAAATAAATGCAGTAGAAGCCAAGCTGTGTTACGGCATTCCTTCCAGAAACTTCTGCCCACCTGCATCTCTGAGCTGACGCCTGCTCAGGTGAACAGTTGGAGAAGGAAATGGCAACCCACTCCAGTGTTCTTGCCTGGAGAATCCCAGGGACAGAGGAGCCTGGTGGGCTGCCGTCTGTGGGGTTGCATAGAGTCGAACACGACTGAAGTGACTTAGCAGCAGAATCAGCAGCAGCAGGTGAACAGCATCAGACTGGCTTTGGTGCCCCACAGCTTGCTGAGACCCTCCCTTGAAATTACTGAAACAGCTGAAAGCAGAGTCCGCTTTCTCAGTGGGTGACTCGGAGTTTTTAACTTAAACTCATCTTTTTCATTAAAATATTGCCGTCGTCACCCCGCGTCCCCCATGCTCGCAGAGGATGCCACTGAATTCTTTTTAAAAGGGGCCACTGCTTTAGGTTGGGTTTCCGGAAGCCCAAGGCCTGTGTGCAGGGGGCCTTGTTGGAAGCAGTTCAAGAAGAAGGTTGCAGTCTCCACTCGGCCTGACCCCATCCAGGGTTGGGGGAATGCTGGAACTGGGGGTGCCTCTTCCTTCAGGTCACCCCAAATTGCCACGAGGGAATGGGGCTTCTGCACCCCTGTTGGATGGGGGCCGTCCTGGGGAGTGGGTGGACAGCCTCAGGCAGGCCAGGTGGCTGTCTCAGACTAAGGGTGGTTCTCAGGGAGGGATGCACGGATGGGGCACGCCTACCACCGCATCCCTGAGGACCCCAAAGGGAGGGAGCACCCGGGCCAGCAGGACCGCACAAGGATGGTGGGGTGGCGATTGGGAACAGAGCTCTGCGGTCAAGGAAGGGGCATCTCAGATCCCGTGAAGGGCCCTGGCTTACAGACCAGCCCACCCCTGCTGCCCAGTCAGTGGACGGCGGGGAACTCCATCACCCCCTCACCTCAGGCCCAACCCCCAGCTACTGAGATGATCACAAACTAGCATTCAGTCAACTTTCTCTGTCCCAGGTGTTGTTCTGAGTGCTTTATATATATTAATTCATTACAACATCACAACAACCTTTAACCGTGGGTGCTATTATTATACCCACTTTACAGGTGCAGAAACTGAGGCCCAGAGAGGCTTAAGTCAGTGTGCAAGCTTACCCAGCCAGTAAGTAAGTGTTGGAGCTGGGATCTGAGCCACAGTCGTCTGATTATGAGTCTTGTGTTTTTCACCGTTCTACATGATAAAGTCTCTTAATAGTATCATTAAGCACCTACTGTGCGCCAGCCACTGTTCTTGGCCCTGAAGTTGGTGCCCTAAATAAGACAGACTTGCCTTTTGCTGCCATGAGGCTCTTAGACTGAAGATGTGGAGGGTCCTTCAGTTGAGAGAGGATGTCACTGCAGACAGGGATGTGGATTTGTGAAGAATACACGATGCCTGTGTGAGGAGTAACTCTCCTTGAGGTTGTATGAAAGTTGGCAGTCAAGAATAGGGTTGCTAGATTGGGCAAATAAAAACACCTAGGAGGGGTGAGATAAATTTGGATTTCAGGTAAACAGCAGATTATATTTTAATATAAGTATGCTTCATATGGGCTTCTCAGGTAGCTCATTGGTGAAGAATCTGCCCGCTAATGCAGGAGATGTGGCTTTGATCCCTGGGTTGGGAAGATCCCCTGGAGAAGGAAATGGCAACCCAAGCCAGTATCCTTGCCTGGAAAATCCCATGGACAGAGGAGCCTGGTGGGCTACAGTCCATGGGGTTGCAAAGAGTTGCACACGACTGAGTGACTGAGCACGCATGCAGCACGTGTCTCATACAATGTTTGGTACAGACTTATCCTAGAACAGATTCATGGTTTATCTGAGGGCACTCAGCTCAGTGTCTTGTGTTTTATCTGGCCATCCTGGTCAGGGAAGGCCTCTGTGAGGTGCTGAAGTGGGGGATCTTGGGGGAGGATATTCCACATGGAGAGGAGGCTGGGACTGGGGGCCTTGGCTGGAGCAGGCTTGGTCCACAGGGGGCAGGCAGGGAGGCCAGCATGGCTGGAGCAGAGTGAGTGATGGAGGCAGACCAGGGGTCTCATGGGGCAGGGGGTGGCGATCCCACAGGGACTGCATTCTAAGAGTTGGCGGGTTTAGCAGGATGTGATGTGGTCAGCTCTGTGGACAGGCAGATGATCGGTTGGGGAAAGTGACCTGAATATCACACTCCTCTTCCCACCAGAGGTGTCTGCATGGCCAGCTCCTTCCCTTCTCCGAGTCTCAGTCTTTGTGGGTGTGAAGTGTGGTTGGGAGCAGATGGTCTCCGCGGAGCTAGTAACCCCCCTCCCCACCCCCGGGTACTGTGGACAGCTGACACCGCTGCTGACGACCCTTGAGCCCTCCCTGGGGGCTCGACCCTCTCCCGCAGCTGTCCCCAGTGGGCAGCCGTCCCCTTCTCTTCCTTCACAGCCCAAACCCCCAGCCACGTGCTCCCCATCTCCCACATCTGTGTGTACACAACTGTGTGTCCATTTCCTCCTGGCCAAACAATCAAAGCCCCATGTGGGGCCGCTAGGAGGAAACGGAACGCTTGGCCTCTTCGTTGTCAAAGGCAGCATTTTCACATTTGTTGCATCTTGAGCCTGAGATGCAGCTGGGATTGGGCTCCGTAAATGGAGATGGGAGTGATGAAACTCGGCATGGTTTTGAAGAGGGGATGTTGTCAGTTGCTAAATTTAACTTCTCCGAGCCTCAGACCTTGGTCCCCTGCCCTTTTCAGTATGGAAGGAGAGGATGAGGGTGTGTCAGAGAAGGGGCTCAGGCAATGAGGAATGACAAACCCATGGAGATCTTCCCACTTACTCCCCTTTCATGCATCCATGGCAGACATCACTAATCAATGACAGCATTCTCCAGGGGGCTCCAGAGTTCTTCCCACTAGTGTTTCAGCCAGCATTCCTTACTGATTGGGGTTGGCATGTGAAGATGAATGGATCTGGGCTGTGCTTTTTGGTCCAGGCCCTTCATGGTGCAGATAGAGATGAACAGGGAGACTGTGTCATCTCACCAGGCTTGGATCCATTTTTTCATTTTCTTCCCCTTTTAGAATGTGCGTATATTAGGACTGTCTTCACTGCAAGTGACGAAAACAACTCAAATAGGCTTAAACAACAACAAAAGGACTTAATTGGCTTATACAAATGACATAGTCAGTGTCGGCTGACATCAGGTATAGCTGGATCCAGGATCCCATGTGATGTTTTCAGAACGTGGTCTTTATCTTTAGGCTCTGCTTTCCTCTGTTTTGCTTTTATTTCTTGGAGTGGTGGCAGAGATGGTCCTCAGCAGTGTCAGGGTGACAGTCTGCTCACTTAGAAACAAAAGTTCAAAGGGAGCTTCTCTTTGCAATAATTCCAACGTGAGTCCTTGAGGGCTCTCCGGGACTTGGATCACGTGACCACTGCTGCCAGGACTGGGAGCTCTTTGACTGATTTGGCCTGGGCCACATGCTCACCCCTGGTGCCTGGGGGTGCAGTTGAGTCAGTGGGGTCAGAGTGTAGGAGGCAGGTGCCCCGGGGGAAACACTGGGGCCTGAGACCACAGCCAGGGGCCCTGGGTGCTGGGTGGGTGAGACAACATGCGGGCTGACCATGAGCTGAGGCTGCTCTGTGGTGGACCAGAAGCAGAGTGAGGCTGGGGTGAGGGTCTTGGGCTCCCCACACAGCTCCCCCGGCTGCGCCCTCGCTTCATTCATCAAGTAGTCGTCTCTTCTCCATCTGGGACTTCCGTCCTCCCTGGCATCGCAGCCGTGACCTCAGCAGGGGCAAACCCTGCCTCCAAGGAGATCCTAGTCCAGGGGGTGGTTGTGGGGAGATGGACAGTGCAAAAATGAGACAGCAGACCTGCTGGCGGGCAGGAGTCCCCATATTTCACACAATCCGCCTGGTGCCTTCCTTGGCGCGCCACCCCAGACCTACGAGTCCACTTCACTGTCTTCCTCCTGACTCTGCCCGTCTCTTTTTTGCCATCAAAACCTGCCCATCCACTGCCCCGCCTGTCATAGTATAGATGGGTTCACCAATGGGATAGTGAATTTGCAGATATAATAGCAATAGTCATCATGGCAACATCAACAACAGCAATGATCGTGGTGGTTGATAGTCAAGGAGCCCTTACTGGGCACTCTTTTACACATTAACTATAAATTCACCTGATGACCCTCACAACAACCTTATTACCGGGAGGTCATCACTGTTGATAATTTATAGGCACGAATGCAGAGGCTCTGAAATTTTACGAGGTCACAGAGCTGGGAAGCTGGGCTGTGAACCTGGGTGGTCTGGTTGTAGAACCTGGGCTTGCCCTTGGAGGCTGATGCTGGTGGTGGTCACCGAGGCTTTGCTTGCTGTCTTACCTTGGAGCTGTACCAATAGCAGAGCCTGTAGGCTCTTGGCTGTAGAGCCAGACATCAGTATGGGGGTTTAGAGAGGTCGAATCCTGTTCTGCCGCTTCGCTAGGGGTGAGGCCCTGGAAACCAGCCTTTCCTTGGTTTCCCACGTGTGAGGGGTCGAATACAGTCATCCGCGTGTCAGGGGATTGTGAGATGTGAGTGAGTCCACCCGCATTCCAGGAGAGTGTAGGGTGGCCGGTCCTGACCCCTCAATCAGCTCAGATGGTGCACACGGAGCCCCAGAGGGAGCTTACTGATTCCGAAACCTCCGCCCACTGGCAGGATGACTGCGGCTTATTTAGAAACAAGACGAGTTGCTTACCTTGCAGACCCACCTCTTCCTTCCTAAGCTTCTTGGGGTCTCCCAGCCACCCCCCAGCCCGAGGTCAAGACCCGTCAGCCCTTCCTGCCCTGTGGCCTTCCCCAGGACATCCTTGTTTGGGGTTTGGCGGGATGGGAGGAGGTATCCTTTAAGCCTTTGGGAACTGAGACTGCTCGGTGGAGAGCTTCCTGCGAAGACAGCTCCTGGCTGCTCCAGTCCCAGAAACCTTGACTGATGGTTACAGACCTGCTGACCCACAGGTGACCTCTAGCCTCTAAAGAACCTAGCCTTGGGCTCAGGGACTTCTGGAGGTCAAGAGAGCTATCCCCCGTCTCAGCAATGCCACTGCTGCATGGCAGCGACCAGAGATCTACGTGTTCTCCCAAATTCCTGAGTCTTATATAGACTCTTGTGGTTCATATACATAGGGCATTGTGCATAGCAGGTGTGTGAGTTCATTCATTAAGTGTTCACTGCGGGCCTACTGTGTGCCAGACACTGTGCTGGGACCTAGGGACCTCTCAGTGAACTAGAGGATGTGGTCACTGCCTTCAGGGAGCCGACGGCCAAGTGGGAAAGGACAGATGATGAACAGATAATCTAGATAATTCCAGATGGTGGGAATGCTATAAAGAAAAGGAAGATGGCCGTGGAGGAGTGATAGAGAACACTTGGGTGGCCACTTTAGCCAGGATGGTCCAGGTATCATTTGAGGAGGTGGCATTTGAGTTGCGACCCCAATGGTGCAGAGTTGCCAGGCTTTGGGCAAGAGTGTTCCAGGCAGAAAGAAGACAAGAGCAAAGGCCGAGAGGTAGAAACAGGCTTGGCAAATCTAAGGAGCAGATAGCAGGCCAGTGAGAAAGGCAGGGTCACACTGGCTGACCCTTGAAGGCTATAGTGAAGTGTTGGGTTTCATTCCTAGTGTAACAGGACACCACTGCAAGGGTTTTAAGCCGTGGTGTGACACAATCTGATTTGCGTTTTGATTGTAAAGACATTTATTGAGCACTTACTGTATGGTGAAACCGTACCTTTTAAATCATTTAACTAAGAACACCATGAGCTAGGGACTATAATTAATTCCACCTTAACAGATGAGGAAACCAAGGCACAGAGAGGTCGGCTAGCTTGCCCCAGTTCACAGCTGGAAATACAGAGCCAGGGTGCAAGTCCAGTCTGCCTGGCTTGAGCCCGTATCCTTGACCCTGGGCCATGCTGCTGCCTGGGAGGTTGCTGGGTGCAGAACTGGGGCGAGAGTGGAGGTGGGAGGTCAGTGGGAGCTCCTTCAGCTGAAACCCCGCCTGCTGGGTATCTCTCAGGGTCTGGAGTCGTCCTTTCATCCCGGGCCCCGCTCATCTCCGAGCATCTGCCTTCCTGCTGTGAGCTGTTCCCCACAGGCTCTGTCCTTGTCTTGCAGAAGGACAAGTTCTGCGTGTACGAGGAGTACTGCAGCAACCATGAGAAGGCCCTGCGGCTGCTTGTGGAGCTGAACAAGATCCCCGCCGTGCGCGCTTTCCTTCTGGTAAGTCAGCCGCAGCCCCAGCGCCCCCGTTCTCTCTGCCTCAGCCCTGCAGGTCCACGCAGACCCGCACCGCCTGACCCCTCCTTGGCCAGGGTGGTCTGGGTGCAGCAGGGACGTTCTCGGTGAAGGCCTAATGGTGACTCACTTTCGCCTTTGTGGGTCTTACAGCCTCTGTCGCAACAGCTCTACCCTGCCACTGTAGTGTGAGAGCAGCCATAAGTCATATGGAGAAATGAGCTGTGTTCCAACCAAACTTTATTTATCAAGAGAGATACAGGGGACTGGATTGGCCGTAGGGCCAAATCGACCAATTCCTGGTCTAAAGTAATGATCCTGATAAAACTGATAACAACAGTAGTAGTAATTATATTATTGTGTGTGTGTGTTACTTGCTAAGTCGTGTCCAACTCTTTGTGACCCTATGGACTGTAGCCTGCCTGTCTCCTCTGTCCATGGGATTCCACCGGCGAGAATACTGCAGTGGGCTGCCATTTCCTTCTTCAGGGGATCTTCCCGACCCAGGGGTTGAACCCAGGTCTCCTGCATTGCAGGCAGATTCTTTACCATCTGAGCTATCAGGAAAGCCCCAATTGGATTATTAGGATTATTAATTGTAAGTGGAAGAAAATCTCGTTAAAATTGGCTTAAGGAAAAAAAATGACTAGTTCACTCCTCTGGAAGTCTAAGACCTAAGAGGGCTTCAGGTACAGCAGAGTCTAGGTGTTCCAGCGACACCCCCAGCAGTGTCTCTGGGTTCTGCTTTTCTCACCTTGCTCCGTTGCCAGGCAGGCTCTCCTCATGAGGTGGCAACGCGGCCTCCAGCAGCTCCGTGCCAGTACCTCTCATAGCCGAGCAACTCCAGGATGAAGAGGGCTCAGTGTGTCCAACTCTTTGCGACCCCATGGACTGTAGCCCGCCAGAGCGGCTCCTCTGTCCATGGGGATTCTCCAAGCAAGAATACTGGAGTGGGTTGCCACCAGGGAAGCCCAGGAATACTGGAGTGGGTAGCCTAGCCCTTCTTCAGGGGATCTTCCCAACCCAGGAATTGAACTGGGGTCTCCTGCATTGACGGTGGATTCTTTACCAACTGAGCTATCAGGGAAACCCAAGAGAGGGCTCCTCTTCTAATAGTACCTGCAAAAATCCTGGGTCTGTTGGACCCAGGTCTCATTGGCTCAGCTTGGCTCCAGACCAAATCCCTGAACCAACTGCTGTAGACAGGGATGGGCTGGTGCTCAGATTGGTCACATTTGGACCTGGAGAGTAGGAACAACTCCACTCACACTGCAGGCCCTAAGGATGGGGCGCATCCCTAAAGGACAGTTGGCTTCTACTATAGACACCAATGATGGTCTTCCCAATAATTGGACAATTCACTTGTGTATAAAACAAGTTCTCATGTATCTCCTTGGAGCTTTGTGAAAAGTCAAAGTGTTAGTCGCTTAGTTGTGTCAGACTCTTTGTGACCCCATGGACTGTAGCCTGTCAGACTCCTGGTCCGTGGAATTCTCCAGGCAAGACTACTGGAGTGGGTAGCCATTCCCTTCTTCAGGGGATCTTCCTGACCCGGGGATCGAACCCAGGTCTCCTGTGTTGCAGGTGGATTCTTTACCATCTGAGTCACCAGGGAAGCCCCCTTGGAACTTTACCAGCCGCTATCTGTTGTGTATGAGTTGAGAGATACATTTGTTTGCCTTGCAGACATCCCAAATCGTGCTTTAAACAAGGTGGTGGTGGTGGTTTAGTCTCTCAGTCGTGTCCGACTCTTGCCACCCCATGGACTGTAGCCCACCAGGATCCTCTGTACATGGGATTCTCCAGGCAAGAATACTAGAGTGGGTTGCCATTTCCTTCTCCAGGGGATCTTCCCAACCCAGGAATTGAACCTAGGTCTCCTCCATTGCAGGCAGATTCTTTACCAACTGAGCTACAAGGGAAGCTCCTTTAAACAAGGTAGACATTGTATTTCCCTCCTGTGTTAACAGCGTGGAAATAGACAATCTAGGGCTATTAAAGGGGCCCCAGCATCAGGGGTCAGTGTCCCAGTGTATGCCCTCATCATTGATACGGTCTAAGATGACATCACACCACTTCCACACTCTAGGTAGTAAGACGCAGGACAGATGGGAAGAAGGGCTGGCCCCTCCCCTCCTATGGGCACCATAGGAAGCTGCACACAGCTCTTCTCACATCCCATTGGCCAGAACTTAGTCACATGGCCACACCTAGCTGCAAGGGAGGCTGGGAAATCTAAGTTTTGTTCTGGGTAGCCCTGTGCCTAGCTGAACGTTCCTTTGCTATGGAAGAAGAATTCATTCAGAGACACTGCCTAGACTTTGCCGCAAGTCTTTTTGATGACTCCAAAATATTAAGTGATTTTCTGAGAGTACACACTTGAAAAGTGATTGTGCTTCTCATGGGTTCGGCTCTTCATTTTTTGACTCTGAATTTCCCACCCCAGCCCCCACCAAGCCCCCATACTATTTTATTGCCTGAAAGCACACACAGGAGTCAGCACACAAGAGTAGAACAGTCAGCTGAGCTGGCATAAAGCATCTTAACCATGTGCCCAGAGAGCTAAACTATGTAATACAATTCTTAATCGCACTTTGCCCTAGTCCACAGTCTCCAACAATGTATTTCCAGGCTTTGAGTCACGACGTATGTTTCCTTCACTAGTGAGTTGGTGTTGCTTGGCCCAGTTCCAGTGAGCATCTGAGGCAGGACAGATTGGTCAACTGATTTCCGCTTTTGTCCCAAGCATCTTAAGCGTTCAGGACTGATAAGGCTTTTTGTTGCTGGTATCTGCATCTTTCTGTTTCCACTTCTCCACTCATATTCAGAAGCGACTGGGCACAAAGCAAAGTCAAGCCAGGTCATGTAAGATCACACATGTGGCTATGTTTCTGTGATTGGCCCAAAACTCAGTAGTGGTCCAGTTGCCCGGGCTCTGGACTCCCCGAGTCCCACCTTCTGGGCTCAGCTCTGTCTTGAGAATCAGGAAGATGCCAGGAAGTTGTTTGCAGGGGGTTGGGACAAAAGGGTCTCCCTTATTTTCCCCTTCCTGTCTCTCCCACAGTGTTCCTGGTGGCCAGGCTGCCCTTTTCCTAGCACAGCCGGCCGGGCCGGGTTGGGTAGGGGGAGGAGGTGTGGGGCGCCAGGACACATGCCATCTGTCTCCCTCCTTGCTGGCATTTCCCAGCTTCTGGCCACCTGCAGAAGAGCCGTCTCGAGCCTATTATGGGATGTTCAGGCACTGGGAGCAGACACCATCTGCTTTCCATTCATGATGTGCTGTGCACTAGTGGAGAGATGGGCGGGGAGTTCATCTTTCTGTGCCTCAGTTTCTTGTCTATAAAATGTGGATAATGGATTCACTTATTCATTCACCAGTTTCATTTTGAGTTGCCTGACATGTGGTCAGGATCATTCTAAGTCCTGGGGATACAACAGTGAACCAAGGCAAGAAGAGTCCCTGCTCTCATGGAATGGGCATCCTCATAGGGGAGATTTCCATGGTATGTCATGTGGCATTAAGTCCTCTGCAGGGAATAAAGTAAGTTAAGGATGACAGGATGTTTTTGGGTGGCGGCTGCTATTTTAGATGGTTCTTTGGATAAACAGCATCTTAGGTGACATTTAAGCAGAGACCTGGATAGAGTTAAGAGTGAAAGACAAGTGGTATCTGGAGGGAAAGTATTCTAGGTAGAGGGTTGCAAGGGCCAAGGTCCTGAGGCCTGCGTGTGTTTGAGGAATAGCGAGAAGGGCACGGTGGCTGCACTGGAGAGTTTGAGAGGAAAAGTAGAAGGAAGCGGGGGTAGGAGAAAGATTGAAAGAGACCAGATAATGAAGGAACATCTAGACAATGGAACAAATCTGAGATTTTTAGAAAGCTTTTTTTATTGCCATGTAGCATACGTGCAGTGAATGTACTCACAGCATAACGAATTCTCCCATATGTGTGCTCCCGTGGAGCCACCCCCGAGATCAAGATTTAGAACCCTTCCGTCACTCCAGAAAGCGCCCTCCTCTATCCGCTTTCCCAGTCGTGGCAGCCAGAGGTAACCTCTGTGCCAGGTTCTCTCATGAGAGGTTAGTTTTGCCTGTTCTAGAATGTTCCACGAATGGAGTCACAAGGAGGCTTTTGTGTCTGCCTTCTTTCGCTCTGCAGAACGTCTGTGACATTCGTCCAGGTTGGAGCGTGTGGCAGTACTTTCAGAAGAATATTCAATTTTAGTCTGAGTGGGACGCAAACCATGGGATGGCTTTGAGCAGAGGAATGACGTGCACTCATCTGCATTTTGAACGGCTCTCCTTGGCCCTGTGACGGTGGAGCTAGGAGGAGACCAGGCTGGGGGCTTGCGTGGGTTTCCCAGGGCTGCTGTTACAATGATCACAAGCTGGGTGGCTTAAAAAACAAAATGATTCTCTCACACTTCTGCAGCCCGAAGTCTCAAATCACGGTGTCAGCAGAGCTCTGCTCCCTTTGAAGGCCCCTGGGAAGGACCTCGCCTTTGCTCTTCTAGCTTCTGGGGGCCTCACGTGTTTCTGCCTTGTGAACCAGACCTTCAGTCTCTGGCTCCCTCTTCACTTGGCTGCCGTCTCTGTGTCCTGTCCTCTTCTTTTAAGGGCACAGAGCTAGTTGATTTCAGGCCCACCCTAATCCAGAATGAGAATGACCTCATCTTAATTTAACTAATTATATCTGTGAAGACCTTATTTCAAAAGAAGGTCACATTTTGAGATTCCAGGTGGGCAGGGCACTTGGGGGGACATGATTCAACCCCCTTCGAGGGCTGCTGCAACCATCCAGGCAAGAGATGACAGTGGAAGATGGGGTGGTAGTGGTTTGAGGGCTCCATTACCCAGTCATATCCGACTTTGTGACACTATGGACTGTAGCCTGCCAGGCTCCTCTGTCTGTGGAATATTCCAGGCAAGAATACTGGAGTGGGTTGCCATTTCCTTCTCCAGAGAATCTTCCCCACCCAGGGATTGAACCCACAACCACATCTCCTGCGTCTCCAGCATAGGCAGGCAGATTCTTTACTACTAAGCCACCTGGGAAGCCCATATTATACATTAATACACTATATATCACCAAGATATATAAGTAATATTGGCCATCAGAAAGTTTTAATGCTCTTTAAAAAAAAACTTTGCGTTTGAGAGGTAGTTGGATTCATGTAGAGTCCGATTGTCCAGCTGACAGCATTTGCTGTGTGCTTGGCATTGGTGTATTAATGAACAAGAGGAATCAAAGATGACTCCTGGGTTTGGAGCCCAAACAGCTGGAAGAGTGGAGATACGATTTCCTGAAATGGTGAAGGCTGGGTAGGAGCCAGGATGAGAGGTAAATAGAAAAGAATTTCCTTTTGGATGTATATGAGGTTTACGATGCCTGTTAGATTTCCAGGTGGGAATTTGGGCCAGAATCAGAGATTTGAGTCTGGGGTGTAGGGAACCGAGGGGCCAGGCTGGAGATAGAAAGCTGAGTGTTTCTTCATAAAGGATGGTTAAAGAGGTGAGAATGATGGGTCTGGATGAGGTAAGGTGGGGATAAGCGTGGGTGGAAGGGAGGACCCAGGACCATGCCAGGCATGGCTGCCATTAGAAGGCTGGGAAGCTGGTGAGGATGACACGTTACCTGGGTCAGTTCTGTGGATTAGGATGGTTTAAAGAGAGGATTCTCAAAAGTTCTTCCCATACTGCCCGGGGCATAATCTTATTAGAATAGTGAATAGCTCTGTGTGTGCTTGCTTTTTTTTTTTTTTTTTTATGAAAATAAAGTGAAACAATAATCTAGGATGTTTGGGGTGAAGAGGAGGTGGTGGCTGTGAGAGTCCTGTGAAAACTTCTTGATCCTGAACAAAGAGCCAGGCCTTTCTCCCGCCAAGCCCTGGGCGCGTCTGGAAAGCAGCCCCCACTCCCAGTCTCCCTCTCTCTGCCCAGAGCTGACATCACCAGGGCAGCCTGTGGGGAGCGCTGGCTCGGAGGACAAAGGCCCGAGTGTGAACGGTGTGGGGCCTGGCATATCCCAGCTGCTGCAGCCCCGATCCCCCGTCTGTGCCAGGCGTAGATGTGGGGCTGGGAGCCATGCAGCTCCTGCCAGACCAGGGCCCCAGGGTCCTTGGGACTCTGCTTTTCCAAGGAGAGTGTCTGCAAAGGTCCCCGAGAGGCAGTGGACGCAGGTCTGAGACTTGGGCCAGTGCTTCTGGCTCTTGAGTGCCAGTTTGCCCATCTGGAATGGGGATCTGGTTCATTCTAGGGCTGTGAGCATAAACTACTTGTGGGTGAAGCTAAGGTGCAGAACCTTAAGCATGGTAAGCGTATGGTAAACGTTCTCTAGTCTTATTTGCCCTTAACTGTAAGCAGGGAATTTGTCTGCTTTCTTGAGCAGTTCCCCAGTGCTTGAACCATGTCCAGCACATAGTAAGCACACATTGTGTATTTGTAGAATGAATGAATGCTTGATAGGATGGGAGTCCCTTTTCCCAGGAGTCCAGTTCCATTTCCAGGCTGCTAGCACGCTGTTGAGGAGGAAGGCTGAGGCCCCTTCATTGCTGGATGTGCTGGCAGTTTGTTCACTCACTCATTCGTTCATTCATTCATTCACTGAGCCATGGTGAGCCCTAGCGACTGGACTAGGAACTGTGACTTGGCCAGGGACAGCCCCTCATTAGGGATGGTGAGGGGTGTGGTGAGAGACCGTAGCAGACATGTGACTTGGTGCGTTTCTTTCCCATGTGTGGCTTTCTGCTTTCGTACCCATAGATTCTCTGTAAAGAATGTCTGGTTTTGTTTTGTGTGTCATTCGAAGCTTTATATAAATGAGTTCACACCACACATACTCTTTTGTTTCCTTTTTTGCTGAAGAGCATGTTTTTGAGGTTCATCCATATTGCTATAGAGAGTTTAGTTCTCCCATTTCCACGAGTGCGTAGTGCACCATTGTAGAAAGCTGCAAACATTTTTCAGGTTGCTTTCCACTGTTTGCCGTTACAAACAATGCAGTTTTGAGTGTCCATGTTCCCGTGTCCTGGTACGTGTGTGTGAGTTTCTGTAGATCAGGGATTGGCGGACTTTTCTGTAAAAGGCCAGAGAGTAAATATTTTGGGTTTTGCAATTATAAGGTCTCTGTTACAGTTACTCAGCTCTGCCATTATAGCTTGGATGCAGTCATGGACAGTATGCAAACAAATGAGTATGGCTATGTTCCAATAAAAAATTTAATTGCCAAAACAGGATTTGGCCCCTGGGCTGTCGTTTGTCAACTTCTGATCTAGGGTTTGTGCTGGACTGTAGACCTTACAAATTTCTTCCTGTCCTCGGTGTTCTTAAGTTGCTTCCAAAGTGTTGCATATAGGTCCGTTTTGCAAGTGGTTCCCACGATTATTTGAGGGTGACCAGACTCCTTGGCTGTCCTTGGCGAGTTCTGACGAAGGTCTCCTATCCCTTTGCAGAGCTGCATGCTTCTCGGAGGCCGGAAGACCACGGACATCCCTCTGGAGGGCTACCTGTTGTCTCCTATTCAGAGGATCTGCAAATACCCCCTCCTCCTCAAGGTGAGTTGTTCCCCCTATTCCTTCTGCTGATTTAAAAAAAAAAAAAAATTCTACTGGAGGATAGTTGCTTTACAATGTAGTGTCTTTCCCTGATTTTGAACCGACAGAAAATTCAGCTCTGTCTGGCTTAAGCAAACAATAAAGCTTGCTGGTTTAGGTACTGAGAAGCCTCGGGGCAGCGTTGGTTTTGGGCCAGGCTGCATCCAAGCCAGGGCCCTGCCACTTTCTTTCTGGTTCAGTTCCGCTTCCCACCTTTCAGCTTTCTTTTCAGCATGGTAACAAGTGGCTGTATTTGCTGCAGCCTTGCACCCAAATCAAGTTCAAAGACAATGGGGGAAGAGAGAGCCTCATTTCCAGCAGTTCTGACAAAAGTCTTGAGAGTCGTTCAGGTTTTAGCCATCTGTGGCCAGGAGAATGCGACATTAGGAATGCCCTGGGCCAGAGTCACAGTCCTTGCATTTGAACCAATTACAATTTTTGTTTGCTTGTGCTATTTATCCACCTCTCATTTGCCTGGACTTGCACACCTGGACTTGGGACCCCTGACCCAATCATGATGAGCTCCGATTGGCTGAGATATGGTCCAATGACAGTGAGCAGGGCAGTGTCATGTTCTGATTGGCTGAGACCACAGTTAGGTGCTCCACCCCTGAACCATTCACCCTGAGCAAGTGAGCTCTGATTGGCATAGACCTGTGTCATGTGCTCCAACCAACCCCTGGATCGTACAGGCCGGAAATCCAGTGATGGAGAGAGAGGGAGCCCCTCACCAAAGTCTGGGTTCTTTGTGGATGAGGGGTTGGGGCAGGGAGTTGCTGGGTGGGCGAACCAGAGCCATCCACGCATCGTCTGTCTCCTTCCTTGCCCACCACATTTGACTGAGTCTTGGTCAGGCAGGCCAGGGGAAGGGGTGCTGCTTGCGTGGGGGCCTGAGAAGCCTTGATTATCAGCTTCGGAGTTGGCTTCTGGTCAGATCCCCGGCTGGGTGGATGGCTCTGCCACCATCCACTGCTCTCAGACCAGGGTTTTCAGCCCTTAGACATGGTGGCTGTTGGCCTGGGCCTGCCCTGGCTCCATCCCGAAGGCATTGCGTCTGACAGCTGTTCTCTGGGGTCCCCGCTGGTGGATTAAGTTGGCTGGTGGTGCCTCATTCACGCACCTGCTCTCTGGGGCCACACGCATCTTTGATCCATGAGCTGAAAGGGAGAGGGGAGGGGGGAAAGTACTGAGGTGGCCAAAAACTTTGTTCAGGTTTTTCCATGCTATATAATGGAAAAATCCAAATGAATTTTTGGCCAGCCCGATACTAGGGTATTCTTGAACATACCTTTCTGCTGGAGGCAATGGGTGACCCTTGAGCCTCTGAGTTGGACCAGACCCTTTCGAGGGCTGTCCACTCTGCCTGTGCACACAGACCTTTAACGTGTATAGCTGTGGGTGGTGGGACCCAGCTCTCCCTGTGCTTCCTCGTGCCTGCTGCTGTTTGCCTGACCCAGGGATCTGAAAGAACCGTCTACAGTTGTTGCAGCTGCTTTGATCCCCAGACAGATGTTGGAAATGCCATAGGAGGCTCGCCTCTTCACCTTGGTGCTGAAGAAGCTCCAGGTGGAACTCGTAAACTGGTAACCTGTAGACTGCAGTAGACTGGCAGATGGGCTTCGTTTGATGGCTTTGGTGTGTTTGCCAAACTTGAATCAGTTGCCGGTGTCCAAGAGTTAGCGTTCTGCAGTGGTTTAGGGCAGGGCCTGGCAAAACTGTGGCCTGTGAGCCAAAATCCAGCTCATGGGCTGTTTTTGTACAATCCGCGGGCTAAGAATGGTGTTTGCATTTTTTTTTAAAGGTTGTTAAAAAAGCCCCCAAGACAAACAAAGAAGAATTTGTGACAGAGACCGGATGTGGCCAGCAAAGCCTAAAATATTTACAATCTGGCCCTTTATAGAGAAAATTTGCTGACCCCTGGATGAGAGCCAGGAACTTCAGTCTCAGGCTGTCTGGGTTTGAATCCTGGCTCTGCCGTTTACTGGCTGTGTAACCTTGGGGCTTCCCCATGCCTCAGTTTCCCATCTGTAGCAGCTTTTGTATTAATAGTGCATGGGTAGGGTTGATATCTTGATCAAACATTTATTTACTTAATTCTTAACTCAGTGAGGTAGGCACTGGGATCAGCCTCATTTTTGAGATGAGGCCCAGAGGCAGAGAAGGGAAGTGGCCCTTTTAAGGCCACACATTAGGCAAGCAGCAGGGGCCAGGGTTGGAACCCGGGCAGTCCGAGTCTAGAGTTCTGCCCCCTAACCGTCAGGCTACATGGCCTATTGAGAAGCACTTTGGAGAGTCTAAACTGCCCAAGTGCTGGTGTGTCAGGAGTGCTGACCTTCTCAGTTCCTTAGGCGGGGTCTGGGGAAGGTTGGTAGCCTTGTGTTTTGTGGCTCAGTGGCTGGTCTGCCCCTTCTTTGCTGGATTTCAAATCCTATGGATTTCAAATGGATTTCTAATATGACCCATTAGAAGCATCACCAGCTATGGCCCCGGACCCCAGCCAAGATTCCCTAGGTATTAATGTTTTGGTTTCTGGATCTTGGGAAAGTCTAGGATCCCAGTGGCCACTTGGAGAGGCAGTTTCCGTCTTTTAACAAGCTGGGGGGTGGGATGTTGCTGGACCTGTGTCTCCCCATGACCTCTAAGCTCGCCATGTGAAGTCCAGGTGTGTCTGGGACCTGCTCAGCCCCAGGGGCTGCAGTCTGGCGGAGATGCTGGGCTCTGGTTTCCCTGAGCAGAGAGAGAGACAGAACCCACTGGCAACTGATGCAGGATTAACTGCCCACAGGAAACAGTGAGGAAGCAGGGCTGTGGGTTTCCCTCCAGACCAAATGGCTGTTTACACTCCCTGTTTCCTCCGTCTCCAGCTGTGTTTATCCGGGGCTCAGAGAACACTGGGGGCCAGCCAGCAGGGCCCGAGATTCCTGTGGGGCCATGCCATGCTCCCTGCCCGGCACAATTGCTCAGAGTGTCCTGGCCTTTGGCACCCGCAGCTGGAATGTTTGCATCAGAAAACAGCTGGGGTGGAGGGGAACTCTTCGAACCCCTCCTGAGTTCCTCCGTCCTGTCACATTTTCCAGAGGATTTCCAAAGATGATCCCACGAGTGTGGGGCAGCTGAGCCCCAACCTTCTGTCCTGCCCCTGCCCCCTCCGACTCTGATGCCCTCGCAGCTGTCCCTGTGGCCTTCTGTCTGAGCCCCCTTGTTTGAGCTGGACTTTGAATTGAGGAGGCGAACAGGGTTGAGGAGCCTGGGTGGGAAGGGGGAAGAAGCAAGAATGAAAGTCTCTTTTGGGAACTGCCCCAAAAAGCTGAACTTGAATGTTGCCTAAGAATAGCCGGAACATTCTATTTCAGCCTGCAGCCTAGGCCCGGGATAGACTGTTGGCATTTTCAGGCTTTGTTGAGTTTTCCATCAACGTCTCCAGGAAAATGATTCAGGCTTGGGGTGATGCCCCCGGGGCTTAGATGGCAGGTGCCCGAGGGGAGACCCACTGACACTGACCCTTGTAGGTGTCGCCGGATGACGTGTGTGTCATGTTGCCCGCTGCGCACCAGCTCTTGTTGCAGCTCAGGACCGCGGTCACAAGCAAGACAGACCCAGGGCCTGCCTCTCGGAGCTCTCCGTCTGGGACTGGACCCACGTCCGTAGTAGAAGCGAGGTTGAGCCCAGCAGGGGCAAAGTGAGGGTGCCCATCTGTGCCAAGGGGACAGCTGCTCCTCAAGTCCCCTCTTCGCTTTGCCTCTTGCCTCTCTGACCCCTCCCTCTCAGTCTCCTTTGCTGCTTGCTCACCTTCTAGGCCTCCAAGCGTAGGTGGGCCCCCAGCCTCTGTCCGCGGGCCTTTCTGCATCTACACCTGAATCTGCAGTAGCCGCGACCGTTCTGTGCCCCTCCTTCTTAAAGGAGACTCAACCGCTGTGCAGCCATAACCAGCACAGTAATTTTAGAACATTTTCATCACTCCCGAGTCCCGAGAGAAACTCTGGATCCATGAACAGCCACTTCCCTTTCCCTTCCGCCCCCCCCCAGGCCCCCAGCAAGCGCTCATTTACTTTCTGCTCCTGCGATTTTGCCCACTCTGGACATTTCACGTGAGTGCAGTCATATAATGTGTAGTTTCTCTCGTGTCCGGCTCCTTTCCCTTAGCAGAGTGTTTCCAAGGCTCATTCACGTCGTCATGTCCATCACATCTTTATTCCTTTTTATGACGGAATGATATTCCCTTGTGTGGGGCTACCGTGTTCTGTGTATCCGTTCATCAGTTGATGGGCGCTTGCATTGTCTCCACTTTCTGGCTTTTGTGAATAATGCTGCTGTGCACATCCAGTAGAAATTTGGAGGTGGACATTCCCATGGCTTTAGACCCTTGTCTCTGTCCAATGACTTCCAGCCTGCACCTCTCGCCTAAACTGTGGGCTTGTTCGTTTTGCCACTGGCTTCTCCACCTGAATGTCTCACAGGCATCTTCTGCCTACCACGGCTAAAACCAAAGGCTGGACTCTCCCCTTCCTCCAGACCTGTCTCCCTTCCTCCCTGCCGCCTTGTCCTCACCTCCGTAAGTGGTCTGATCAGACATCTTGGGCCCAAACAGGGAGCATCTTTGGGGACCACTGCTGCAGGGCTGTTGGGCCAGGGATGCTGCTCAGAGTCTCTGCTCAAGGTAGAGCCTTGGGGCCCTGCCCTGACTCTGGTGTCTTCTGCACCTCCCACGCCTGCCGGTGGGTGACGGAGCTGTCACCAACACACAGCCTGAGGACCTCGCCATTCGGTTGTCACCTCTGTTTGCTTGGCCGTCAGGGGTGGGGTGGCCCTGGGGATGGTCCGTGGTCTATCTCTAAGGCGGTGTTGGCATCAGTTCTTAGTGCTGGGGGATGACTGGGGAGGGGTGTGTTTCTCAGAGCGTGGGCCATGTACCACTTGCAGCTCGCCCAAGTGTTTCAGGTGGCACAGGAGAAAACTTTCTGTTGGGGTGGGAGGTGGGGGAGGGGAGAAGACAACACCAAACACAGTGAACCACACGGTGAAGACGGAACTTTCTTAGCAAATCCCTCCTGTCTTCCCTTACCTCCAGGAAGCCACACTTGGTGCTGCAGTGTCCCTGGTTTTTGGAGCTGTTCATTCATTTTGGTTCAGTCAGTTGTGTCTGACTCTTTGTGACCCCATGGACTGCAGCACGCCAGGCTTCCCTGTCCATCACCAACTCCAGGAGTTTACTCAAACTCATGGTCACTGAGTCGGTGATGCCATCCAACCATCTCATCCTCTGTCATCCCCTTCTCCTCCTGCCTTCCAATCTTTCCCAACATCAGGGTCTTCTCCAATGAGTCAACTCTTCGCATCAGGTGGTCAAAGTATTGGAGTTTCAGCTTCAGCACCAGTTCTTCCACTGAACATTCAGGACTGATTTCCTTTAGGATGGACTGGTTGGATCTCCTTGCAGTCCACAGAGACTCCCAAGAGTCTTCTCCAACACCACAGTTCAAAAGTATCAATTCTTCAGTGCTCAGCTTTCTTTATAGTCCAGCTCTCACGTCCATATATGATGTGATGTTCATTCATTTACCAATCATTTATGTATACGTGTGTTTAGATGGAATGATTGCAGTGGGGATTAGTAAGGTCCAGGAGTGATAGAGGGAGAAAGTGACATTTGTGCAAAGACCTCAAGGAGGTGAGGGAGGGGGCTATACAGGCACCTGGGGGAAGAGTCTTTCAGAGAGAGGAGCCAGTGCAAAGGCCCTAAAGGCAGGAGTGCATCTGAGGAACAGCTAGGAGGCCTGTGTGAGCAGAGGGGAGGACTTGAGGGGGAGAGTGGGGGAGTGAGGTTAGCAAGGTGATGGGCCCGGGTTACGTGGGGCCTTGTGGGGTCTTGTCTGCTCTGAGTCAGGTGGGCAGCATGGGAAGGTTTTGAGCAGAGGAGAGACAGGATCTTAGTTCTTGTGGGATCCCTCAGGCTGCGTACGGAGAATGGACAATGGGGTGATGAAGGTGGAGGTGGGGGGGCGGTGCGCTGACGTGAGTGGTCCTGGACTAGGGTGGTGGCGGGGGAGATGGGTGCATTTAATGACAGCCGCCTTGTCATATCATTTGCCCGTTTTCTATTGGATAGTTCCCTTTTGTATCGATTTGCCAGAGTTCTCTCTCTCCATTCTGGCTACCTCGGGTATCTCTGTGGAATTCTTCTCTGACCCTGAGGTTATGAAATGAGTTCCTCATCTGCTGGGGTTCTGGCGTTGTCACCAACTTGCCAAGGAGACACAGGAAGTCACAGGTCTCTTTACTGTGGCCCCCGTTGCCCCAGCTGCCCCAACCGCAGCGCCCACCCTGCGTCTCGCCTCTGGCTGAGCACCGACACCTTGCCCACAGATGCTTCAGCACGTCCGCCGCACCAGCTCTTTCCCGTGTGCTGAACAACGATAGCCTGGGGCCGCTCGACTCCCTCTGGGTAGGATACCTGCTCTTACCCACTGCTTTCAAAGCCAAGCTGATTCTTGATCCTGCTAGGGACCCTCCCAGATCACTCTTCCTGGGAGTGCTGCCCGAGTCCTGCTTTCTGCCACACTCTGCATAGTGGTTAAGGGTCTGAGTTTGGGGACTTCCTTGGTGGTTCGGTGGTTAAGAATACGCCTTCTGATGCAGGGGTCATAGGTTCGATCCCTGGTTCAGGAACTAAGATTCCATACACCATGGGGCAACTAAGTCTGGGTGCCTCAACTAGAGAGCCTGCGTGCTGCAAACTACAGAGCCCACATGCTCTGGAGCCCGTGTGCAACTAAGGCTGGATGCAGCCAAAAATAGATAAATACTTAAAAAAAGAAGAGAATTTGAGTTTGGAAATCTAGCTCCACCTCTTCTTAGCTGTGTAACTGAGGGTAAGTTGCTGGACCTCTCTGTGCCCCCATTACCTGATCTGTAAAATGAGCATGGTCCCATCTAAGGGGGTGGCCACCACTGAGGTCAGCCAATTTTTGTTGTCCATTGGAAATGCAGACCCATGGTGACCGGAACTTCGGCTTTGCTGAGAGAGCCTGGCAATAGCATTTGGCCTGCCGGGGCAGGATGGTGACCCAGGCTCTGATACAGTCCTGCCCTATGCAGCCAGGAGACCAAGGCTCAGAAAGGGGAGGCGACTTGCCCAAGGTCACATAGCATATCCTGGTGAAAGCCAGAATGGGAACTCCCAGACCTGAGCCCTTCCCTGCTGTCTTCTCTGCTCTCTCCCCAAGTGGAAGGAAGGAGTTTAAAAGACCCACGTGCATTCTTTCTTTTCTCCCATTAATTCCTCATCCCAGGGGGCTACAGTTTACGAACATGCAGCAGGGGCTGGAACTGTTAACATCGGGAACGCTTGGCATGAAATATATTTCATCCAGTTGCTGCACATGGAGCTTTTGTTGTTTTGCACCAGACAGCTTTTTCGGTTCTGGGTTTTCTTGGGCTTCCACATGTTTCTTTGCTTCTTGTTTTCTTTTTCTTGCAAGGGGTGGTGGGTCTTGTCACGGCCCCTTCATTTCAGTCCTGCTGTTGCCCTGGATAGGGCATGCAAGGACCCGGAACTGAAATACAGGAAAAGTCTTAATAAAAGAGATCAGAGCTTGGCTTGCTGAGCTTTCGATGTGGGTGCCTCGGGTGGAGGTCTGTGGACAGAGCCCCAGTCGGGTGCAAGATCAGCCCTTGCTGGAGCCGGCTGAAGTGTCCACAGAAAGTGGGGGTGCTCCATGGGATCCAGCCCCCATTGGTGACCGTCCCAACTTCCAGGCTGCTGTTTTATCTTTGTAGGGGAGACAGCGTGCCTTTCACCTCTCGTGTCTCCTCTGGAGCCTCCATCAAGCCCACGTCACAGTGAGTGGTGGATATTGCCCCTTTTTCCAGTGACAGATCCAGCTGTTTTCACACTGTGATTTTATGGATCTGTTTTCTCATGGCTGTATCCAGGGGCTCCAGTGATGGTCAGGCTCTTCCCGTCTCCTGGCTCGGTTTTTCTCTGTGTCTACCTTGTTCCTGGGAGGTTCCCTTCTCGTGGTGGCCGCACTGGCCTACAGCAGCCTCAGACCTGCATCTGATTAGCGTGGCCACAGGGGAGAAGAGAGTGTGACTTTCCCTCCTGTGTCGTATAAAGTCCCAGACTCAGGGCTTGTTGGGTCGGCTCGGGTCCCCCAGGGATGAAACTCGCGGCCTCAGCAGTGAAAGTGCAGAGTCCTAACCACCGGGGAATCCCCTGCTTTCCCATGCTCTGCTTGAGCTGGGAGCTGTGGCTGGGAGATGGAAGGTTCTCGAACATGCCCTGGGAGCGGGCCTGGAGCGGCCTTGCTTGGACTCCATGACGAGGGAGAGGACGGGAAAACGGGGGCCTGTCTCCTCCCTGCCTCCTCCTCGCCCCTTTCTTTCTCCACCTCCGGGCCCCATGTTCTGAATCTTGAGCAGGCTGAGCCAGAAAGGATGAGTTGGCTGCAGTCGCGTTTCCTTGATGCCCCGGTTTGGCCTGGAGTTGGAGGCCCTGTGCCCACACCTCTGGGGACACGACGTGGCCACCCAGAGTGGACACCAGCAGGCGTCCTTTTGGTAAATGTGACGGGAGGGGAGGGGGTGACGGGGCCCCTGGCGGAAGCGGCAACTCCTCTGCTCTGACATCCTCTCTTCCAGGAAGCCCTCACCTCAGGCCCCGCTTCTGAAACCACACGGGGCTGGCTGGACGGATGCTGGGGAGAGGTCACCCGGCCTGGGCCTGGTGGGGCTTCCGCCACTGTTTTGCTGGGTGCCCGTGGCACACCCCCTCCCTTCTCTGCCCTCAGTTTTTCTAAGGAGTCCCCAGGGCCTGACGCTGCTCAGATGTTGCGTGTTTGTTCTGAGAGCCTGCTTTGGGAGTGTTCATTCCCGCCTGGTCCTGTTTCTGGAGGGGCCCGTGGATGGGCTGGGTGCCCACCAGGTCCTGCCTTCTGGCTCTGTGACCTTGTGCAAGAGGCCTCGCCCCTCTGTCCCTCAGTCTCTTTCCCTGTGGCCTGAAGATAAACATGGTTTTGTCTCGTGGGCTTGTCTGGCGGCTCAGACAGTAGAGTCTGCCTTTGATGCAGGAGATCTGGCTTCCATCCCTGGGTTGGGAAGATCCTCTGAGGAAGAGAATGGCAACCCACTCCAGTATTCTTGTCTGGAGAATTCCATGGACAGAGGAGACTGGCAGGCTACCATCCATGGGGTCGCAAAAGAGTCGGACACGACTGAGCGACTAACACACCTCATTGGGATGATTTGAGGATGAAATGACTTAAGAAATTGAAGTTTAGAACAGTTTTTGGCATACTCAGTAAATACTCAAATGCTAACTATTATGATTACTACCATGACTACAACTTTCACTGTTATTATTACTACATAGGAATAATAATAAATGTAAGAGCTATTATGAGTATGGAAATAACCATGATAAATATCATGTCCTTACCGACCACCAACACTTTTACATTCATCAATCTGTTTGATCCTGGCCACAGCCTTCGGATCTGATTGTGATCCCATTTTATAGATATGCACACTCAGCCCACTTGAACCCTCTGAGGTCTTACAGATGCAGAGGGCTTCTTCCTGGTCATGTAGTTCTCCCAAGATGCTTGTGTGTGTGTGTGCGCGTGCTAAGTCCCTTCAGTCATGTCTGACTCTGTGCATGGACCGTAGCTTGCCAGGTTCCTCTGTCCATGGGATTCTCCAGGCAAGACTACTGGAGTGCGTTACCATGCCCTCCTCCAGGGGATCTTCCCAACCCAGGGATTGAACCTGTGTCTCTTACATCTCCTGCATTGGCAGGAGGGTTCTTTACCACTAACGCCGCCTAGGAGACCCTCTCCGCGCACCCTCCCCGCCCCAAAGATGCTTAACAAGCAGCTTTTGGGTTCCTTCCAGAAAAACTCTTCTCTGGGCCAAGCAAGCCCTGTATGTTCATGAAGCTGTTCCACCTTGGATGTAGATGTCAGGGTTTTCAACACCGTAGTCTGTCTATTTTGAACTTGACTCTGTTGTAGCTTACTAAGACAGTGTGTTAAGTTCTGAATTGGGAAGGAACCTTCTCACCTCCCTCCTTTTGCACGTAAGACCTTTGTTAGTGCAGCTCAAGCTTCCATTAGTTTTGAAGATACCCATACTTTATGCTTGTCTGGGATTGACTGGGACATCTTTGGGATTCCGGATCCTTGCAGTCTCTCCGGGATTATGAAGCAGTAGGGACTCTTTCAAATACAAGGGATGGAAAAACTGCTCAAGCAGGCTTAATTAAAAAAAAAAAAATGGACTCCACGCTTTCACTGCCAGTGCTGGGTTTGATCTCTGGTCTGGGAACTGAGATCCTGCAATCTGCATGATGTGGCCAAAAAAAAAAAAAAAGGCTCACGTAACTGAAACATGTGGATACATGATTTGAGGTATGGCTAGGTCCAGTTGTCATTAGGCAATTGCAAAACTCTTTCCCAAAGCTGCTGCACCGTTTTATAGTTCTTCTTGCAATGTATGAGGATTCTAATTTCTCTCTATCCTCACGAACACTAGTTATTGTCTTTTTGATTATAGCCATTCTAGGGGCTGTGAAGTGTTATCTCACTGTGGTTTTGTTTTGGATTTCTGGTAATGACTAATGATACTGAGCATCTTTTCATGAGTTTATTGGCCATTGGTGTATTGCCTTTGAGAAATGTCTCTTTAAACCATTTGCTTTTTAAGAAAAGAATTTAGTTATTTGTCTTTTTATTAATTTGTAAGAATTTTTTGTATATACTGAAAACAAGTCCCTTGTTAGATATATATTAATAATTTACACATTCTGTAGATTGTTTTTTTCTCTTTCTTTATAGTCTTTGAAGCACAATGTTTTTAACTTTGCTCAAGTCCAGTTAATCTAATTTCTTTTAGTTGCCTATACGTCTGGTGTCATATCTAATAATGCATTGCCTACCCCAAGGTCACAAAGATTTACACCTATGTTTTCTTCTAACAGTTTTATAGTTTCAGCTCGCTCTTTTAGGTTCGTGATCCACTTTGAGTTAATTTTTGTGTACAGTGTGAGAAGGAGTCCAAGTTTATTTTTTTTTGTATGTGAATAAAGTTTTTCCAGCAGCATTTGTTGAAAAGACTGTTCTTTCCCCATTTAATTGTCTTCGCACTTTGTTAAACATTTACTGGCCATAAGGGTAAGGGTTTATTTCCGGACTCTCATTTCTTTCCCATTGATCTGTATACCTGCCTGTATGCCAACGCAGTCCCACTTCTTACAGTTTGGAGGTAGAGTGCAAGTAAAGGGCAAAGCGTGTGCAAAGGCCCGGGGGCAGGAACAGGCCGTGAGTTTGTAGCTGGGGAGAGTGGAGCCCACACTCCCTTGTGAGCAAAGAAAACAAAACTAACACTTTTCCTTCAATTTTGGTCCAGCGAGCAGCCTGGTCGGAAGGCCCTGCTGAGTTTCAGTTCTCTGCCCAGCACTGATCTCAGGCGGGACAGACAGACAGAAAAGGGAACTAACATTTCGCTCATTTTCACTAGCTACTGGCTGTTGGCAGCCCCTCAGGGAACCCATCAGAGGAGGACCCCTGGGTTTCCTGGTTCATGTCTGGAGCATCTCTCGCCTGGACCAGTGGCCATTAGCCAGTCTTCTGGCTTTTATGTTTATTTTATGTTCTTGCCAGTGCATCTTCCACTTAGCAGTCAGAGGGATTCTGCAAAGGCTAAATAAATGGGATGTTGTTAGGCCTCAGCTAGTACCCGCCCCCCTCCACCCATTGCTTCTCTGAGGCTCTTGGGATGAACCTGAAGAGCACACCCCGGCCGTCCCTGATCTGTGTTTAGCTCATGCTTCCAGCCTCATCACATGTCATCTTTCTCACTCTGCTGTGGCCTTCCTGGCCTCCTTACTGTTTCTTGCTGCCCCAGGGCCTTTGCCTGTGCTCCTCTCTTGCCTGGAGTGTCATTCCCACACGTTCTTGCATGGCCCATGCCCTCACTTCGTTCAGGTCTCCATCTGGAGGCCCAGCTCCTCAAGACAGGCCATTGCACCTCCCTCACTCTCTGTCTTCATTTCTCACCTATCACTTATCCATCATATAACTTATATATTTATTAGGGAGGAAAGAATTCCTATTTAACTCTCAGAAAGGTTATAAAACAGTATAGCGGTTCAGAGCACTGACCCCAGAGCCAGACTGGTTAGGCCCCAGTCTGCTTTGTGACCTCAGGCAGATGACTTGACCTCTCTGGGCTTCAGTCCTTACATGTGTCAAATGAGGGTAAAAACAGGAACCATCTCATGGGGCTGATGTGAGGGTTCCGGGAGCCTGACAAGAACGTACACCCTCCCCGAGTGTTAGCTCTTGTTATTACTGTCAGTGGTTAACGCTCAACTTGTGGACTGTTCTCCCTTTGACCGTGAGCTCCTGAAGGGCTGTCTTGGGCTCAGTCTGTCTCTGTTGAGTTTGGGAACCAATGGAAATACATCCTCTGTGTAGGGTTGGCCAAAAAGTTTGTTCGGGTTTTCCTGCACACTATTAAAACCCGAACAAACATTTTGGCCAACCCAATGCAGAGCGCTCAATACTCAGTGACCGGCCTGCCTCTGCCTCACTTCTTCCTTGAAGCCTTTCCGGCCCACACTGTCCTTCCCCTTCTCTGATTTATCACGAACCCTTTCACCACTTGGGGCTGTTGTCTGGGCCCCTTCCTCCCCTCCCCCTCCCCTCCCTGTCTTTCCTGGAGCACCTTTCCCAGCTCACTTGCCTCCAGAGAGAGGGCTCCATCTCCCCCTTTTGCTTCCCCGCTGGCCCATCCCTGGCCCAAGGCAGGCACTCAGAAAACCCCCAGGGTCTGAGGTTACAGAACGTCTGGATTTCGGCACCGTTCGGATCTGCTGCTGTTTGGGCAAAGAAGAGATAAACGTGGCTAGAGGAGGGTCGTGTTTGGAGCTGGTGCTCCGCAGGGTACGCACCCGACACCTGGCCAGCCCATTGCTGCTCGCAGGCTCAGCTCACATGTCCTGTCCTGTGGCGGCAGGCCTGATCCTGGCCAGCAGAGACTCAGTGCTCACCGAGACTGTCCTTTCCCAGCCGGGTGGCTTTTCTCACAGTGTCTGATTTACCCCTCACCATGGGCTTCCCTGGAGAAGGCAATGGCACCCCACTCCAGCACTCTTGCTTGGAAAATCCCATGGATGGAGGAGCCTGGTGGGCTGCAGTCCATGGGGTCGCGAAGAGTCGGACACGACTGAGCGACTTCCCTTTCACTTTTCACTTTCCTTCATTGGAGAAGGAAATGGCAACCCACTCCAGTGGTTCTTGCCTGGAGAATCCCAGGGACGGTGGAGCCTGGTGGGGTGCCGTCTATGGGGTTGCACAGAGTCGGACACGACTGAAGCGACTTAGCAGCAGCATGGGCTTCCCTGGTGGCTCAGCTGGTAAAGAATCCACCTGCAATGCGGGAGACCTGGGTTCAAGCCCTGGGTCGGGAAGATTCCCTGGAGAAGGGATAGGGTACCCACTCCAGTATTCTTGGGCTTCCCTGGTGTCTCAGCTGGTAAAGAATCCACCTACAATGAGGAGACCTGGGTTCAATCCCTGCTGCTAAGTTGCTTCAGTTGTGTCCGACTCTGCGCGACCCCATAGACGGCAGCCCACCAGGCTCCCCCGTCCCTGGGGTTTTCCAGGCAAGATCACTGGAGTGGGTTGCCATTTCCTTCTCCAATGCATGAAAGTGAAGAGTGAAAGTGAAGTCGCTCAGTCGTGTCCGACTCTTAGCGACCCCATGGACTGCAGCCTACCAGGCTCCTCCGTCCATGGGATTTTCCAGGCAAGAGTACTGGAGTGGGGTGCCATTGCCGGGAAAGGCTACCCACTCCAGTGTTCTGGCCTGGAGAATTCCATGAACTGTATAGTCCATGGGTTTGCAAAGAATCAGACACGACTGAGCGACTTCACTCACTCACTCATGATAGACTCAATGGACATGAGTTTGAGCAAACTCCAGGAGATGGTGAAGGACAGGGAGCCTGGTGTGCTGCAGCCCATGGGTTGCGAAGAGTTGAGTACGACTGAGCGACTGAACAACAGCAGCAAGTGACTGTGAGCAGAACCAGATGGCCAGGTTCAGATCAGGTTCCTCCTCTTACTTCTCAGAGGCCTTGGTGCATCTGCTGAGACTCTGTCTCCTCGTCTGTTAAATGGGATGATAACAGAACCTACCTCCCAGGCACAGGGCCAAGGCTCAGTAGGCATTGGCTGCTGCCTGCAGTCCTTGTCACCATCTTCCTTCTCATCGCTGGTTTTCTTTTCTCTTTTTTAAAAATTTATTTATTTAGCTGTGTCGGGCCTTAGTTGTGGCACGTGGTATCTTCGATCTTTGTTGCGGCAGGTGAGATCTTTAGTTGCAGCTTGCAAACTCTTAGTTGAGGCATGTGGGATCTAGTTCCCTGACCAGGACCCAAAGCTGGGCCCCAGCATTGGGAGCACGGAGTCTTAACCCCTGGACCACAGGGAAGTGTCATCACAGGTTTTCAGATGATAAACCTGCAGCTCAGGGTGGAGGGCATCTGGGCTAAGGTCACCCAGGGGCCCAGGGGTGGAAACAGCCCTGGAGCCCATGTGTGGCTGTGCTGGGAACCAGCTGGCCGGAGCGTCATATCTGTGATTTTTGAGAGAGTAGAGAGATGGAGAGATAGTGAAACATTCGGGCACGCTGAGGCCAGCTGATTAGAGAAAATTATCTGTGCCAGTCGGTTAGGCGTTGCGGCCTGAAAATCTCCTCTGGTATCTCATGGGTCTCAGTTCCTTATCACACTTCCTATGGGGCTGAAACCCTTGGATTAAGGCCCGCCTGTCCTCTGGAATGCCCCAGTCTGTGTTGTGGTAAGGTGGGAGAGGAGAGTGAGAAATGGCCGGGAGGGGCTGGCAGATTCAGGCTCCTGACTGGCCTCTTCACATCTTTTCTCCATGTCCCCATGAAGGCCAGCAGTTCTATTTTTTTTTTTTTTTTTAAGATTTCTTTCTTTCTTTTTTGACCATTTTTTTTTTTTTTTGCACCATTTTTAAACTCTTTATTGAATTTGTTACAGTATTACTTCTGTTGTTTATGTTCTGGTTTGTCCAGGAGGCATGTGGAATCTTAGCTCCCTGACCAAGGATCGAACCCGTACCTGGAGGGTTCGATATCCTGGAAGGCTCAACTGCTGGACCACCAGGGAAGTCCCCATGGTGTTCTTTATACCCATTTTACAGATGAGAAAGCTGGGGCTGGGGAGGGGCAGTGTTTGTGACCTCCTCTGTGATCTACCAGACTCTGCCTCTGACTCGCTCTCTGGTTTTCTCTCCTCCAGCCACACTGCCTCCGGGATGTTTCCCTTTCACAGCCCACATGCTCCCACTCTGCCCCTTTGCAGTTGCTGTTCCTGCTGCCAGGCATGCTCTTCCCCCAGATTTTTGCAGGAGTCCCTCCTTGGCTTTGTCCACACTCTCTGTTAGATGTCAACCCCCTCAGAGGGACCTTCCCTGCCCTCCCTTTTGAAAGAACACCACCTTGCCCAAGACCTTGTAGCCCCTTCTGATGTGTCTTCATAATATTTGTCTAATCTTGTGTTGCATACTTGATTTTTATTTTAAGCCCATCTTCTTTATTAGAATGTAATACCCACCAGGGGCTTCCCAGGTGACTCAGTGGGTAAAGAATCCTCCTGCAGTGCAGGAGACATAGGAGACACGAGTTTGATCCCTGGGTCGGGAAAATCCCCAGAGGAGGGTATGACAACCCATTCCAGTATTCTTGCCTGGAGAATCCCATGGACAGAGGAGCCTGGTGGGCTACAGTCCATAGGGTCGCAAAGAGTCCAAAACGACTGAAGCGACTGAGTATGCACGTATGCAGTATCCACCAGATGAAGAATTTTTCTAGTGTATTAAAAGATGTATCCCCCAGAACGCTGCCTGTTTTGGAGGAGCTGCTCAGGGGACATTTATTGAATGCATGAATGAATGACTGAGCTTCCCCAGCTCCAGGTCGCAGTTTGTCCAGAGCAGAGCTGGGACTTGGCTCAGACCTGGGTGATCTGGAGGCCGATTGGTGCCCTCTGGGTTGATGTCGCTCATCCCTGCCCTCTCCTCTAACCTAGGAACTGGCCAAGAGGACGCCTGGCAAGCACCCTGACCACCCCGCGGTCCAGAGCGCCCTGCAGGCCATGAAGACCGTGTGCTCCAACATCAATGAGACCAAGCGGCAGATGGAGAAGCTCGAGGCTCTGGAGCAGCTGCAGTCACACATTGACGGCTGGGAGGTGGGCCTTCTGGGCTGGACACAGGCCCAGGCTGGGGCAGGGCACAGCTGTGGGCTCACACTGCCATCTGGGCACCAGCTTTAGCCTGCGGCATATTTTGTTTGGCCTGCATGTTGCTTGCAAAAAAAAAAAAAGTTGAATTATTTTTCAGGGAGGTCCACATAAAAGTATCGATTTCAAGTTTCTCTTAAAAAATTGGGAACCCTGGGTCCCCATTTTGTGTGGCATCAGCCATTGGAGCCTCTAGTTTTTCTCCCTGCCCCACCCCCAATCACTCTCCTTCACGTTTCCTGACCTGCCTGGTGTCCTTTGAGCTTTCGATGCCAAGGTCAAGGGTAGTGTTTAAGGGTTCACTCTGGGACAGAATTCTGGCTTTAACACTCCTTTATGGTGGCTTTAGGCAAATGTCTTAACTTCTCTGAACCATGCTTTGTTTATCTATACCTGTACGTAGTAGGTACTCAATGAATGGTAGGTATGGCTGTTACTGGGCTTCCGTGGTGGCTCAGTGGTAAAGAATCTGCCTGCAATGCAAAAGATGCAGGAGACACGGGTTCAATCTCTGGGTGGGGACAATGCCCTGGAGGAGGGCATGGCAACCCATTCCAGTATTCTTGCCTAGAGAGTCCCGTGGGCAGAGGAGCCTGGTGGGCTGCGGTCTGGGGGTCGTCAAGAATCAGACAGGACAGAAAGCGACTTAGCACAAGCACATGGATGTTACTGTGGTCATGATTATTAGGGGATGGGATTCTTGATCTCTTCTGTTGTGGCTTCCTTAAGTTATTAGAGCCTTCCTGAAAATCTGTAGAAGGAAATGGGAAAATCTGAATAAATAAAAAAGTTAATATCTGAGTAAGTACAGCTGGAATGGGAGATTGAGACTAAAGGGGAAAGACTCTTGGACATAGATTTTTCTCTGAATCATCGGCCTTAGACCGTTTGGATTTTCTGGCACTTGCTTTGTTTGGGATTTCCACTTCATCTCCCTGTGTTGTGTGTGTGTGTGTGTGTGTGTGTGTGTGTGTGTGTGTGTGTGTCTGTGTGTGTGTGTGTTCTGTTACTCAGTCGTATTTGACTCTTTGTGACCCCATGGACTGCAGCCTGCCAGGTTCCTCTGTCCATGGACTTTTTCAGTCAAGTATATTGGAATGGGTTGCCATTGCCTCCTCCAGGGAACCTTCCCAATCCAGGAACTGAACCCATACCTCTTGTGTTTCCTGCATTAGCAGGCAGATTCTTTACCACTTGCGCCTCCTGGAACACTCTCCCTGTGTTGGGGAGTCCTAAATGAGACTGTTGGAGAAGGCAATGGCACCCCACTCCAGTACTCTTGCCTGGAAAATCCCATGGACGGAGGAGCTTGGTAGGCTGCAGTCCATGGGGTCGCACAGAGTCGGATACGACTGAGCGACTTCACTTTCACTTTTCACTTTCATGCATTGGAGAAGGAAATGGCAACCCACTCCAGTATTCTTGCCTGGAGAATCCCAGGGACGGGGGAGCCTGGTGGGCTGCCGTCTCTGGGGTCGCAGAGTCGGACATGACTGAAGCGACTTAGCGGCAGCAGCAGCAGCAAATGAGACTGTGTTGCTGGGAGGTCGAGGGTGTGGCTACAGAGGGGAGAGGCCTGTGTTCAGGAAGGAGGTGGGTGGTTGTGCATTAGTGTTTATCATGTGCCCACTCTCCTTCCTGCCCAGCTGAGTCTGGAGAACAAATAATTGCATTTCTCAGACTCCCTGAGATGGGATAGGGTCGGACAAGATCAGATCCAGCTGCATGAGATTTGGAAGGCAGGGCTGGGACAGAGGTCACCCTTCTGCTCTTGCAGCAAAGCACAGTCGTGGTTGTCTTGGCTCTCTGGCATCAAGGGGAAGGGCTCTGTTGTGCTGTTGGGGGTGTCTGTCTGGCAGGACAGGGTGGCTTTGTAGCTGATAGTTAAGGCTACATCATCTGAGGCCTGGCAGCAGCAGCTTGGGCAGCATTTCCTGAGAGTACCAGCTTGGGTGGGCTTTCCCATTGGCTCGACAGTAAAGAATCGACCTGCAGTGTTGGAGACGCAGGTTTGATCCCTGGGTTGGGATGATCCCCTGGAGGAGGGCATGGCACCCCACTCCAGTGTTCTTAACCAGAGACTCCCATGGACAGAGAAGCCTGGCGGGCTGTACAGTCAATGGGGTCGCGAAGAATCAGACACGACCGAAGCGACTGAGCATGCACACGCCAGCTCGGGCAGGCAGGGGTCTGATTGTCCCTCTCCCCAGTTAGGGCAGCGGCAGTGGTTCCCCTGGAGGGCCATTTCGGCAGTGTTCTTGGTTTTCTGGCAGCTGTAATTCTAGGCTGCTCTAGCCCCTCCAAGAATTGAGTAAGGAAGGCCCTCTTTTTTTTCTGCTTAAAATGCTTAGCTTGGTTTCTGTTCCTGCAACCGAAAATTGTGTCAGTTAGGGTGTTTCCTCTAAGGAATCTTGTTTCACCTTCATGATGCCAGAGCGCTGATTTGGTTTCTTGTGACCCTCTGTGGTTCCATGGTGGCGCAGCTCCAGGTATCATCTGACACAAATCAGGAGGAGATGGGACCCAGTTCTCCTCCCTAGTGGAGGAAAACCTTTCCCAGAAGCCCCAGAGGGACTTCCTTTTCCATCTCATTGGCCAGAAATCAGTCACTTGGCTACTTTCACCAAATATGCTAACCTGAAGTGTATATACAGTGGACATGTTTAAGTATCTGTCTGTTTGGGCTTTGAGTTTCCTGGCAGCCAAGTTAAAAAGAGCAGGACACATCAGCTACTTAGCATTCATTTGTCAAAAAAAAAGGAAGAAGCTGGGCAATTCTTCTGGGAGACACAGTTCTCGACATCCAGCTAGAAAGAAAATTTCTCATGTGGGCCCCTGTGAGGAGAGCATTAAGCAAGCACTTTGGCAGCCAGATCAGAAGTGATTTCCAGATGCCTTCTGGTAAATGCCTAGGGAAATAGGAACTAAGGGTCTTTGAGGCTCTTATGACCCTGAAAAATCTGCAGTTTGAGAATGGCGCTTATTTTGATCAGTGTTGCTGGGTGCAGTAGGAAATAAAGTGACCCAGAGTAAGAGCTGCTGGCAATTATTGAGCACATGTGACACATTACTCCAACACAGGAAGAGAGGGCTGTTGCTATCCCCATTTCACAGAGTAGAAAACTGAGGTGCAGGCTCTTGACTTTGGGTCCAGCCTTTTAACTTACAGATGGCCCTGCCTTAAGCAAGTCTGTCTTATTCACCTGGCCTCATTTCCCCCTACTTGTCTAATTTCGGGCTTCCCTTGTGGTTCAGTTGGTAAAGAATCTGCCCTCAAGGCAGGAGACCCAGGTTCGATTCCTGGGTCAGAAAGATTCCTTGGAGAAAGAAATGGGAATCCACTCCTATAGTATTCTTGCCTAGAGAATTTCATGGACAGAGGAGCCTGGTGGACTGTAGTCCCTGGGGTCACAAAGAGTCAGACACGACTGAGTGACCACACTTTCACTTTTACTTGTCTCATTTCAGAAATAGTATCTCTAAAGCTGTCTCCTGGTATCATTTTGTCAATAAAGTGAAGCATAGAACACAGATGATTTTAGGAAAATGTGACATCGTTCTCTGTATAGTAGAAAGGTTTTCAAGTTAGATCCTCAGAGTGGACTTGGGAAAATAATATGTTCCAGCTAGAACAAATAATGTTTAAGTATGAAGCTGCTTGCAGTAAGTTCATGCCATCAGCAGTTAGCGCCTCGGGGACTGGATGACTTAGGGCGGCATTCACAGTGAACAAAGGTGGTTGCCGGTCCTGATTTTTGATTCTCTTCTTGATACTTTCTAGTCTCTTTGACCTCTTGCCAATCTGATTAGATAGCTGTCCTCTCTCTCTCACAATATGGCTGGCAAGGGACTTGTTTCCGGAGGAGGTTGATCTTGTCTTGGCCACTCTCTTGCTGTGTGCTCAGGCTTGCATCATTAGTTTGATCTCTGATCTGTGTTTTTTTTTTTTTTTTTGCCTGATCCTCTATAAGCCAATTGTCCTTTTTAGTTGTGGGACTGGTTTAGTTAAAACCAGATAAGGTAATCCATAAATCCATTTTATTGACCACCAGGAAATGGGAGTATGTCACAAGAGTGTGTAAGTAAGCATATGGGCCCGCCCCCTCTGCTTGGAGGGGTGCCTTTGCCTCAGTTTCCTTATCTGATAAGTTTGGATAGTGGCAGGAGAGCACATGGCTCACTTGAGGATTCGGGGATTAGATGAATGCAAAGCGCTCAGAACAGTGTTTTTTTTTTTTTTTTTATTGGTTCAGAGTAAATAATCCATAAATGTCAGGAAGAGCCGTGGCTGCAAAGCAGGATTTCTTGTTTGATTTTTTTAGATGAGAAAGCATCATGTAACTTTGGCAGGGCTCGTACCAGTGTGGGCTGACCCTCCTGCAAAGGGATGCTCCACAGACTTCCGTGAGAAGCTCACGGTCGTAAAAAGACATGCATGGTCTTAATAAGAAAAAGAGAGAACACACCACTCTTACTGGCTCTGGAAGCCCTGGCTTAAGAGACTGTCCACTGCTCACTCCCCCAAAGAGGGACAGCAGGAAAGAAGCGTGAGGAAAACATGAAGTTAAAAAGAGGGACCATAAATAGAAGTTCTTGTATGTTCTTCCCACCCTCTCTGGGATGCCTTGTGCTCTTGCCCCTCTGAAGACCCCTGCTGTAGGCCGACAGATGCATCAAAACACTTCAGATCCCCGTCTAGGAGGAGCACAGGTGGCAGAGGGGAGAGGGTGGGGCAGTAGGGCCACCTGTCCGGGTTCAGGTCTCAGCTCACCCACTCACTAGCTGTATCATCGTGAAAGCCGTTTAGTCGTGTCCGACACTTTGCGACCCCATGGGCTATACAGTCCCTGAAATTCTCCAGGCCACAGTACTGGAGTGGGTAGCCTTTCCCTTCTCCAGGGGATCTTCCCGACCCAGGGATCGAACCCAGGTCTCCTGCAATGCGGGCAGATTCTTTACCAGCTGAGCCACCAGGGAAGCCCAAGAATACTGGAGTGGGTAGCCTATCCCTCCTCCAGGGGATCTTCCCAACCCAGGGATCGAACCCAGGTCTCCCGCAATGCGGGCAGATTCTTTACCAGCTGAGCCACCAGGGAAGCCCAAGAATACTGGAGTGGGTAGCCTATCCCTTCTCCAGGGATCTTCCTGATCCAGGAATTGAACCGGGGTCTCCTGCTTTGCAGGTGGATTCTTTACCAGCTCATTCTTTCCCTGAGTCACCAGGGAAGCCCAAGAATACTGGAGTGGGTAGCCTATCCCTTCTCCAGGGGATCTTCCAGACCCAGGAATCGAACCAGGGTCTCCTGCTTTGCAGGCAGATTCTTTACCAGCTGAACCACTGGGCAAGCCTGGACTAGCTGTGTGACCTTGAACAAGTCACTTCGCTGTTCTGTACCTTTGTTTCCTAAAGTGAAACTCCATTTCTGTAAAGTGAGAGTTGTAAGGATTAATGGAGTTCTGTGAGATACTTAGAACCAGAGTTGGCGGGTGGTAAGCCGTGCACCTGTGTTAGCTTTCACCCTCTTCTCTGCACAGCACTTCACTTCTGCTCTGTCTGAAGGAGGCCTGCAGCCCTGACCGGTGGACTCCATGGTGTTCAGCCTCTTCGTGTGTATCTGGTCCTTAGCCCCACCCCTGACCTGGGTTCAAGGATTCCAGGGAGACTGTCAGCTGGGCTTCTTTCTTAGCAGGGCTGGGGTGGAAGAGGCCTCCCTCTGCAGCGTCCTGGGCACTTCAGATGCAGTTTTCTGGGTGGCCCTTGGCCGAGGCCAGGGAGGCAACTTCCCAGGCTAGGTGTGCTTCTTCTCTGCGGTCCCCTGGCCTTGGTCTAGGTCTGCATGGTCTCTGGGCTCTTGGTCCCTACAGCCGGGCCCGGTGGTAGGTTCCTATACAAGTAGCCTTCCACCCTGAAGGGCAATGGGCATGACAGCATTTTGCTTCCCTTCGTTTTGGTGTCATCTGGTGCTCTGTATCTTACAAATCTGGGTATTCCCTTTACTCTGAGTATAGTTATTCTAAAATACTATACGTTGGACTACTTCCCTGGTGGCTCAGAGGGTTAAGAATTTGCCTGCAATATGGGAGACCTGGGTTCAATTCCTGGGTTGAGAAGATCCCCTGGAGAAGGTCATGGCCACCCATTCCGGTATTCTTTCCTGGAGAATCCCATGGACAGATGCGCCTGGCAGGCTACAGTCCATGGGGTTGCAAAGAGTTGGACACGACTGAGCGACTAAGCACAGCACGTGCAAGCAGCCCAAATCCCCTTTGGCGCCTGGAAGGACTGGTAGGTGGGCACGAGTGAGGTGGGCAGAGGAGACAGAAGCAGCGGGTCTCGAAGGAAGTGTTGCGCTGCCGTCTGCTCTGAGCTGCCCTGTGGGCCACGGATGGAGTCTCATCACTGGGGAGTCGCGCTCTCCGTTTGCGTGGATGCTGAGGCTCCAGGGGCTGCTTTTACCCCCATACCCTTGGAGCAGAAGGCACACTACTGTGCTGGGTCGCTGTGCTGTGGGCGTCACGTATCTGCCCGTGGCACACAAGTGTCAAGGCTGTGATTTCTGTTAACGGGTATGAGCTTGTGTCCTGGGCTGCACAGCCCTTGGCTGCAAAGAAGTTGGTTTTCCAAGACCCAGAGGGGGCTCTCTGGCACCACTGGGTGAATGGATTTTTGTTTCCAGCTGGCCCATGGGCACCAAGCAAACCCACTCTGACAAGGACAGAGGGAATTGCGGTGGGCAGGTAGCAGGTAGTCTCATTTCGGAGTTGCCAAAACCAGTTCCCCTTGCTGGGTCTCAGAAATAATTGAGATAGCAGGCCTCTCTGGGGTATGAACTTGTCACTCCTGGGTGTTGAGTGTCTGGGGAAGGAAATTCTGTGAAGAATCCCGGCTCTTTCCTCCCTCAGTTCATTTCCAGGCAGAGACAGCATCTTGTCTCTTGGTTTCTTGCTACTCTGTGATCTGCAGGTTTGTAATGAATTTCCCCTAAAATAAACACTTTCGTGTCATATCCCCTGGGCCTCAGTGTCAGAGGCCCCGCCAGTGGATGGGGCCTCCATCCTTATCTTGATGTATTTAAAGTACATCAAGCACTTAAAGTTGGAGGCTCTACAAAAGAGAGATTTTAATGGTTTAAATGAGATAAAAATCTTGGGATTTCCCTGGCAGTCCAGTGGTTCGGGAGCTGCACTTCCACTGCAGGGGCACAGGTTCGATCTCTGGTCAGGGAACTGAAATCCGGCATGCCGTGCACTGCAGCCAAAACAAGAACAGCAACAAAACAACCAGCCCAGCGGTTTATTTCTCAGTAGCGATGCAGGCTGGGGGTGGGGCGGCTCTGCTCCATCCCGACCCTGGTCCCTTCCAATGCCGTCCTCTGCCGTCTGCTACCGCGGGTCCTGCCACTGTGGCCACCTTCTAGCCTAGGCAAGAGGAGATAAGGGAGGAACGGGAGGGAAGTGGTTTTCTCTCAAGAAAAGGATGTAGAAGCGGGGCACGCTGGCTAGAATATCATCACAGGACCATGCCTGGCATGAGGGATGCTGAGACGTGGAGTGTGTGGTTGAGCAGCCACGTGCCAGCTGAAACCGCCTTTCTCGGATGGAAGAGGAGCATGGGTCTGAGACTCCCCCCTCCCCAGGGGCCCATACCCTCCAAGGTCTCTTTCCCACTTCCTCTCTCTTATCACTGTAAGATCTCTCTGCTCGGGGCCCTGGTCCCCTCAGAGCTCCAGATGGACCTGTGTGGTCCTTGGCTCCGAGTCCTCCTTGTAGCAGAGACCTCGCCCCGTCCGTATCCTCAGCCTCTTTATCTTCGCCATCCTCCCGGGCCTCCCCAGTGCCTTTCCTGACCACACTGCTTGAGCCCCACGAGGGTTCAGTGCACCCCACACACACCCAGCATCTTGGTTATTTAGCACAGATGACCAGGTAGAATTCAGGAACGGTTCCCATCGCTTCTCACATCTGCAGCTAGAGGGGGTGCTCTCAGAATCCTTCCCCTGGTGGTGTTCACGTGGGGTTGGCCACTTGTTCTGCAAGCATTTGTTGAGCGCCTACTGTGTGCCGGAGTGTGTGGGAGGTGCTAGAAGTACAGTGGCAAATGGTTGATAGATGCTTGATAATGTTTCCTGTCCTTAGGAAAGTGGCATTCGTTATATGTATATAATGAATTCTGCCAGTATTTAAAAAATATTTATGTCTTTACTTGGCTGTTCTCGGTCTTGCGGCACGCAGAAGCTTTAGGTGTGGTATGTGAACTCTTAGCTGCAGCATGTGGGATCTAGTTCCCCGACCAGGGCATGAACCTGGACCGCTTGCCTGGGGAGCTTGGTGTCTTAGCCACTGGACCACCAGAGAAGTCCCAGAGGTGGCATTCTTGTGGAGGAAATAAAGTAACAAGTCAAGACACAAATAAATAAGGGGGGAGGGGATTGGCAAAAAAACCAACTAAACAAAACACAACAAAACCTATAACAAAACACAGCCTGGGCCGTGTGGGCTGAGTGAGTCCTTCCACCTCGCCGGGTCCCAGGTCCCCTGTCTGAGCGGTGGTCGTCTCTGCATGCCGTCCTGCCAGCATTATTCTGCACATGCCCCAGAGGGAAGCCGTCGATTGGGTGGTACTGGGTTTCTGTCTGCTCACCTCCAGTGGTGCATTGAGATTTTGGGGGTGTGAGGGAGGCAGGGGCAGATCTGTCTCTGGGAACAAAGAGGGGTATCCCCAAGGGCTCTCTCCTGGATTCACCAGCTCATGTACTGCACCCCTGCCCCGTTGCTGTCCTAGGGCTCCAACCTCACAGACATCTGCACCCAGCTCCTCCTGCAAGGGACTTTGTTAAAAATCTCTGCGGGCAACATCCAGGAGAGAGCTTTCTTCCTCTTCGACAACCTGCTTGTCTATTGCAAGCGGAAATCCAGGTGAGTGGCTGGAGGCGGGGTCAGGGCTGCCCGGGTGGGTAAGGAGGCTGGGATCCGGTTGCACTTTTGACAGTTTCTCCTGGGGCCGCTGGGCCTCCCTTTTCTCCTCTGAGTTGAGGGATTTGTTCTCGATCAGCACTCTCCAGGAATATAGGTTATTTAAAATTTTCTAGTAGTCGCATTTAGAGAAGCAAAAAGAGGTAGGTGGAATGAATTTAAATAATATATTTTATTTACCCCAGTATATCCCCAAATATTATCATTCTACCTAATCAGTTTAAAAAATTGAGTAAATAGGTATTTTACATTCTTTTAAATAATGTACGCTAAAGCTTCAAAATCTAGTGAGTCTGTTGCGCTTACAGCTCGTCTCAGTTTGTGCTAGGGACCTTTTAAGTGCTCAGCAGTCACATGTGGCTTGTGGCTGCTGTAGTGGGCAGTGTAGGTCGAGGCGGTCATGGGAGTTTGGAGATTTTTTTTTGGCACTCGCATCTTGTGATTCTAAGATCCAAAGATAGATGGTTTGAGGGGAGGGGATCCTTCTCCTGTTACATTTTTTGAGGGAAAGATAGTGTCTTCGTCATCTTTGTGTCTTTCATTGGAGCTTCTTAAACTTTGCAGAGTGAATGGATGGGTGGATGAGTGGTAGACCGATGGAGATGGACGTTTGGTAGGATGTGTGGGCAAATGGGAGGAGGGATAGATGCCTAGGTGGAAGTTTGGGAGATTAATGGATGTAGGTGAAGGGAGGCCGGGGGCAGTGCTTTTGAATGCGTGTATGAACTGATTGGTAGACGGATGAGTGAGTAGATGAATGAGTGAGTGGTTGCAGTTTAGGAGCTTGCTGGATGCAGGGATAGATAGTCAGTTTGGGGAATCTGTGTTTGGGTCGTTGGAGAATCGATATGAAGACATGATGGACTGGCAGAGGTGTGTTTAGATGAAAGGTGAGTTGGGCCTTTGTAAGTAAATGGGTAGATGGATGGATGGTTGGATGGTCATAAATTGGGAGGCTGGGAGGATGGTGGAGGTTTAGAGATTGGTGGATAGATGGTCTGTTGGATGGGTGTGTTGAAGAATGATTGGTTGGTAGTTGCCAGAGTGGCTAGTCCCTGGTGTGGGAGGTTGGGTGATTGGATGGCTGTGTTGATGGAGAGATGAATGAATGAGTGGACAGAGGGAAAGTTAGGAGACAGAGGGGTGGGGGCATGAGTGGATGGTTGGATGGACGAGTGGGTGGGTAGGTTGGTGGGCCAGGAGAATCCCTGCCTTTCAGTTTTCTCGATGAGGAGGTAGAGAACTGTCACAACGGACCAGGGCAGCCCGTTTTGAATGAAACTTCTTCCTGCTACGTTGCTTCGGGAACGAAATAGTGACTTGCCAGAGGCTTCTTTATTCTTTTATCTAGCAAAGGCTAGGGCTGAGGGGAGGTCCAGATCTGGGCCCTACTCTCAGCATCACCTCCGCTTTCCTTCTTGGTTCTGGGCTTCTCACTTACTGTCTCCCTGAGCCTCGTTTTCCTTGTCTGGTTCTGCTGGCCTCCTAAGGTTGTGGTGAGGAACCGTTCCACAGGATGAGTGAGGGGTGTTCAGTGTGGGCGTGGGGAAGCTTCTCATCGTCCTCCTTCAGCAGTCTGACCTCTCAGAGCCTCAGTTTTCTCTTCTGTAAAATGGGGTTGATTTAAAAAAAAGTTACAATAGTGTTTGGTTAAGAGCCGAGTTCCTTATTATTTCTCTAACTCTGTGACTTTGCCTCTCTGGTTCAATTTCCTCATCTATGGAATAGGTTGAATTATTCTGTACCCCACAGAGCCATTTTGAAGGACAAACCTGTTAAGTTTGCTTGGCGCATAGTAAGTGCCCAGAATGAGTAGCTGCTGCTACTGATTACCTCCACAGGTGACGAGTTCCTATTCAGTGTGATCCCGTGAGTGCAGCTTTAGCACACAGTAGGCACTTCGGCCACAGGGCCCTCCCTCTGCCCCCTTCCCTCCTTGTTCTGGGGCTTGCTCCTTCTGGTCAGAGGCCTCCGTGTCCTTCCTCACCGTCTCTGCGTGGCTGGGCCATGTGTCTCTTTCTCACTGACGTTTTCTTCCCTCTCACTCCCTTGGTCTGTCTGTGACTCTCGTGTCCTCCTGTCCCTCCATCAACGCTGCCCTCTCCTCCCGCCTTGCGCCCTGCCTGTCCTCACTGAGGCTCTCCTGAGAGTCCTCCTTCGGCGATGCCAAGGCCACGGCCAGCATCCACCCGTAGCCCTGCCCGCAGCACCTCCCCGGACCGTCTGAGGCAGGCCCTTTTCCCAGAAACCCGGGAGTTTAGAAAACAGCACGTCCCTTCAGGCCCCCATGGGCCCCCAGCCCGGGCTGAGTTTACTCAGGCTTCAGCCACCCCCGTGCGGGCCCTTCCTCCGCTGGAGCCATAGCAGCTGATGCTGGTGGGGCTGGACCCCCAGGGGGCCTTCTGGGGCCGGCCCTGTGGCCACACGAGCTCTTGTAACGCCGTTTCCGGCCTCAGGCTTGCTAGTGAGCGGGGCCGGCTGGAGGCAGAGGGCACACGTCACCCGGGAGAACCTGGCGGGCTGCCACCTTTCCTGCACTGGGTCAGGAGCCCGAGGGCTGGGCTCTGAGAGGTCTCGGAGGGGTTGGGCCGTCAGCGGTGGATGGAGCTCCCGGCCTGACCCTGATGTGGTCCCAGGAAACGCCCGACGCTGGTAGCTGTCTGCCTCTGGTTATGGCTTCACCAGGCACCACTAGTCCGGGTCATGGGTCAGGAGAGGTCTCTGACTCAAGAGTGCTTCTGATCGGATTCAAAACTGGAGGCTGTTCAGGCCTTCCCTGGTGGTCCAGTGCTTAGGAATCTGCCTTTCAATGCAGGGGACACAGGTTCCATCCCTGGTGGGGGAACTAAGATCCCCCATGCAGAGGGGCAGCTAACCTCGTGTGCCTCAGCTGCTGAGTCCTCAAGTTGCAATGAAAGATTCCCCAAGATACAGCAAAGATCCTGCCTGCCGCAGCTAGGACCCAGGTGGCCAAAGAAATATGCATTAAAAAAAATAAAAATAGAGGCTTCTCGGGTGTCAGAAGTGGAAGGGAGAGTTTTAAAAACTCACCTCCCGGTTCTTCAGAAGAGGAAACTGGGCACAGAAGAGCCAAGTCTCATGTGTCTCAATGTTCGTTTCAGATCATGGAGGCATCAGCAGTTTGTAGTGGTTGAAAATGCAGAGACGCTGCCGCCTGCTCGCTGTGTCAACTCTTAATGCCTCTGTTTTTCTGTCTGTTTAGTGGGGGTGAAAGCATTCTCCATCTCATGAGGTTGTTTTTACAGATCAAGGTAAAACACATAAGGTGGTTAGAATGGTGCCTGGTACGGGGTGTGTAAAGTAGGAGAAATCTAAAACCGTGTCTCCCCTTGGTTTAGTCACACACAGCTCACGCTTCACTTGGGTCTAAAACAAGATTCTTCATTTTATTTAGGCCGTACCACGCGGCATGTGGGATCTTAGTTTCCCGACCAGGGACCAAACCTGTGCCCTCTGTGTTGGGAGCGTGGAATCTTAACCACTGGACCGCCAGGGAAGTTCCAAGACTCTTCCTTTTCATTGCAACGTCTGCTCCAGACCTTTTTCTCCTTGAGTCTTCTTCATTCCTAATAAAGGGCATCACCATTTACTCAGGCTCTGAGGCCAGAGTCTTAGCTGTCCTTCATTCCGACCTGCCTTACCCCCTCATCACCAGCAAGTGCTTTGCATTCTCTTATCAGACGTTGTCTAGAACCTCAATGTGATTCTGATAAAAATTGCAGGAGGGAGGTTGTGTGTCTATGTACATAAATGATTTTTAAAGTTTACGTGGAAACAGACAAAGACAGCTAAGACAGTTTTGAAGGAGGACAAAGATAGAGGACTTTGATTCCTGACACCAAGGCTTGCTGTAAAGCTGCTGCAATTAAGATAGTGTAGTTAAAATGGTGTAAAATCAGACAGATTAATGGAGTGCAGTAGTGAGTCCAGAAATAGACCTACATGAAAGCAATCATTTAAATTTCAACAAAAGTACCAATGTGGTTCAGTATATGGTGCTGGATCAGTTTGATAACCAGCGGGAAAACGATGAGTCTTGACCCTTCATACAATATACAAAAGTCAACTTCAGATGGATCATTGATTTAAATGTGAACAATAAAGCTTCTAGAAGAAGGCATAGGAGTTTGTCTTCATGATCTGGGGGGTAAGCAAAGATTTTTTAAATTGTACAGAAAGTATAATTATAAAGGAAAAATATATTTATCAGACTACATTAAAATTAAGAACTTTTGTTCCTCGAAAGACAACAGGAGAATAAAAAGCCAGGCCACAGTGGAGGAGAAGATCTTTGCCATCACTTTGCAAAGGACTCGTATCCATAATATGTAGACTAACTTTGGCCTCCTGCCTATTTTTATAAATAAAGTTTTATTGGCAAATGGCCATGCCCATTCATTTTTGTGTTGTCTCTGGATGCACTCACACCCCAAGGGCTGAGTTCAGTAGTTGTAACAGAGACCATATGGCCCACCCAGCTGAAAATATTTACACACTGGTTCCTTTTCAGAAGAAAATCTGCTGAGCCCTGTTATAAAGCATTGAGAAAAAGACAGCCCAACAGAAAAATGGTCAAGGGACAGTCGTTTCACAAATGGAAGATACCAGATGGCCAATAAACATGAAAAAGTGCGCAGCCTCATTACTCACCAGGGAAATACAGATGAAATCTTTATTAGAGACACTCCTCTCTGCCACCAAAATGGCCAGAATGAGAAATTCAGTACCAGTTATGGAGACTGTGGAGCAACTGCAATGTCTGTACGCCGCTGGGGGTGGGATAATTGTTATGTCTTGGCAGCATCTACCAAAGCGAGTTGTGTGCATTCCTTATAACTGAGCAATTCAACTCCTCGGTAGATAAACCCGAAGAAAGGCACATGTATGTTCTTCTTAAGACACACATGCCAGAACATAAGGCACAGCACCAGACTGAAGCCAACCCAAATGTCCGTCACCATCACCCCGTGTGATTCCATGAATGTGAAGTTCCAAAACAGGAAAGTGAATCCAAGAGGTTAGACATCAGGATAGTGGTTAATCTTGCAGGGGGGTAGGAACCAGAAGGGGGGATGATGGAGAGCTTTGGGGGTGCCTCCTGCCCTCCCATATTGGAAGATGTAGTCTCAGCCCTAGCACCTAGAATAGTGCCCAGTAGGTATTCTCTCGATCACCTGTTGAATGCATGGGTGGGTGACTCCCCCAGTCCCACCTTGGTAGCCTTCCTAGAGGAAGTGCTGGTCAGATGGTTTGTCAAGTGACTAAGTGGGTGTGTGAGAGTCCCCTTGAGCGAGTGAATCAGCGGTGGGTAGGTAGATGCAGATTTCTCCATGCAGAAATGGAGGTCCTCTCCATTCTGGTTTTCTTTCAGGAAGTTCCTGTTGTTAGACACCCTGACAGCCTCTATCCATTTTCTAGCCTTAGAAGAGTGGGGTTTCTATTGCTCCTTATTGGTTTCACATCCACATCTCCTGTTGGCTCAAAAGTAGCTCTGGGAAGTCAGCAAGATTATTAGCCCATTTTCCAGATGAGGAACCTGTGGCTGAGAGTGGAAAAGAGACTTGCTCAAGTCACCCCAGCACCAGCCAAAACGCCACGCTTCTGAGCCAGTTCCTGCCCTGCTCCTGTCCCCGGGTGTCCTTCTGTGCCACTGTCCTGCACCCGATCACCCTGTTGAAGATGACTGAGGCCCGGGGAGGGGACAGGTAGGGGATGCTGACTTCCCTCTGTCTTTCAGGGTCACTGGGGGCAAGAAATCCACCAAGAGGACCAAATCCATCAATGGCTCCTTGTACATCTTCCGGGGTCGAATCAACACTGAGGTCATGGAGGTGGAGAACGTGGAGGATGGGACAGGTAGGCCCCGCCCACGCCCTGCCTGAGCCCAGCCTCCCCACTTCGCTGTGCTGCGTGGGCTTCTCACTGTGGTGGCTCCCCTGTGGTGGAGCACGGGCTTCGGTAGTTGCGGCTCCTGGACTCTGGAGCACAGGCTCAGTAGTTAACGGCACACACCAGCTTAGGTGCCCCGTGGCACGTGAAATCTTCCCAGACCAGGGATCCAGACCATGTCCCCTACATTGACAGCCGGGTTCTTAACCACTGGATCATCCTTAAAACTAGGGTTTTAAGCAGCCTAAAGTGCACGAAGGAGATGGGCAAGGAGGCAGGGAAGCACCAGGGGACACTTCTTTATGGGCAGGTCTTCCTTGCCCACCAGAGAAGAGATAGGAGAGGTAACATTTGAAGGGTGGTAAGTTCAACCCCCAAACCCGATCCCATTGAGGTCTCCACTGCCCTGTCTTCCTGGAGCAGGCCGGGCTGGTCCCATGACCTCACTCCTGAGCATATAGTGAGGAATGTTGAGTTGTGTGGCTGAATCCTTGCTGACCTCCTCCCTTTGCCTCCTGCCCCCGCTAGCGGATTATCACAGCAATGGCTACACCGTCACCAACGGCTGGAAGATCCACAACACGGCCAAGAACAAGTGGTTTGTCTGCATGGCCAAGACGGCAGAGGAGAAGCAGAAGTGGCTGGACGCCATCATCCGCGAGCGGGAGCAGCGCGAGAGTGCGTGGCTGGGGCTTTCTTGGATCCGGGAGCGTATATGGCTTCCCCCAGTCTGATCCCTCCTGTTGAGTGAGAGCTGTGTCTGAGGACAGGGCGTAGGGTCCTTTCCAGAGAGATCGGGGCCACCTGCCAAAAAGCAGGTCTTTGAAGGGGTAGGAGCTCTGGAACTGTGATAACTTGGTGGGAGCTCAGCTTATCTGGTTTAGCCCACTAGACAGATGGGAAGCCTGAGGGCCAGTGGAGGAGACTTGCCCAAGGTTGTGCCAATGTGGTTGGTCGTCCTGGGATTCTTGGCGGTTGTTGGGGGTCAGCTGGAGACAGGCTTTTGGGATCCACAGGCCTGTCCCCTGGGCTCCCCAGCGCCTGGTGCTGACCGTGTCCTCCGTAGGCCTGAAGCTGGGCATGGAGCGCGACGCCTACGTCATGATCGCGGAGAAGGGGGAGAAGCTGTACCACATGATGATGAGCAAGAAGGTGAACCTGATCAAGGACCGCCGGAGAAAGCTGAGCACCGTTCCCAAGTGCTTCCTCGGCAAGTGCGTGCCTGCGCCTGCCCTCCCCTGGGCCTCGGCTGCACTCACCTGGCTCTTCCCAGCTCTGCCCCATCCCCCGGGAGCCCCCCTGGGCAGAGCCACTCAAGCACCTTAAATCCTTATGGAACAGCCCTTGGCGGTCAAGCGTAGTGAGGTCCCCATATGAGGTCTTTCAAATGTTTTTGACCACAGCTCACTGCAAAATGTAAGGTTGATATTGTGACCGGGTACACACATACGATCCATTAATCGTATGATTGAAGCCAAAGTTTCACAGAATTTACTGTGCTTGATACACTCTACAAGTATTTGTGTATTCTGTTCTACTCATTTCTTCATTTCAAAAATACTGCTGCTACTACTGCTGCTAAGTCGCTTCAGTCGTGTCCGACTCTGTGCGACCCCATAAAATTGCTTTCACAAACTATGAGTGGGTTGCCCACCATGGATCGAAAAAGGCTGCTCTAGCGTTTAAGCAAAGAGAGGCCCCTGTAGCTGTGTCAGGCAAAGAGGTATTTAATGCAGAGAGTTGATTTCAAAGGTTTTGGGAGGGCCGGAAGAGCAAATGTAGACCTTTGAATTAGTCTGTTCAGATGCCCTAACGAAGTCCCCGAGTCTGGGCAGCTGAAACAACAGAGATGTATTTTCTCACAGTTTTAGAGGCTGGAAGTCTGAGATCGAGGTGCTCGCTGGGTGGGTGTCTGGTAAGACCTCCCTTCCGGAGATCCATAAGGGGAGGGAGGTCTCCTATGGCTTTCAGCAGTTAGGGCCTCCAATTTCTCTGTTTGGGAACTACATTATTTCCTAATAATAAAATGTTATTGCCCCTGCCCCTGTTTTATAACCGAGGATCAAAGGGCCAGAATGCAGGTGATTTGGGATTGGATCCTAAACCCAGGTTTAAATCTCATTCACCTGGGGGAGCGGGCTGGGCACTGGGAGAAGCGGAGGAAGAATTAGAGTCCCCGTAAAACCATCCAATTGTTCCCAGGCCCCTGTGTGTGTTAGGCCTGGTGGTCACGCTCTGGAGAGGGTAGGAGAGTGCCTGGGGCCTCACAAAGCTTCTGGGGAGAGAAGCTTGCCTGTGAGGCTGGGGTTCTGTTTAGAGTTCATTAACTCTCACCCCACTTGCTTCCCCAAAGCTTTTGGGGAGGCCTGGGATACAAGCTGCTGGACTTATTCTGCTGTCATAGACCAGGGGAGAGGTGCTTGTCTAGGGTGGTCCCCGTGAAGATGGGGCAAGTGTCACGTTCTGGTCATCTTGAAGGTGATGGCATTTGCTGACAGGGTGAGTAAAGAAGGGAATTAAGGATTATGAGCACCTGGAAGGAGGGATGGCTGCTTGCTGAGAAGTTGTGGGGGAGACGCAGGGAGGTTTCAGGGGGTGGGGGTACAGCCCAGGGGACGTTTGGATGCTTATATAGAGACTGGCCCCCAGATGGAGATGTCGACTTGTTAGGTGGATATAAAATCTTGACTCAGGGAGAAAAGTCTGCATTAGAGACCTAAGTGCAGGGCATGTGGGCGTTTAGATGGTTTTCAGAGTCATGAAACTGAATGAAATCTGCAAGTGGATGAGTAGAAAGAGGGCAGGAAAGAAATGAGGTAGGGGACTGACTGGGCCCTGGGGAGGAGGAGCAGCTATCAAAGGAGAGGAAGCTGGCAGAGAGGTGGGAGGTAGGCTGGTGAGTGTGGTGGCCTGGAAGCCAGGTGGGGAAAGGTGCGGAGACTTGGAACCGCGGTTTGGACATGTTAATAAGGTTGAGATGCCCCGTTTACATTTGCATATTGACAGATATTGAAAGGTTGTTGGATGGGCAGTTGGAGAGTGTGAAGCTGGGGTGGGAGGGTGGGGTAGGGGTCACGGCCTGAGGCTTACGATTGGCCTGGCAGCAGCCAGGGGGTCTTAGGGTTCGTCGGGACCCTGAGAGGTGGCAGCGATGCCTTTGAGTCGGGTTTTGCCCTCAGGTCAGGGACCCCGCTCCGTGTTCCCTGGGAGGCTCTGTGGAGGGGCGAGTGTGGGCCCGAGACCTGCGGGAAGCCAGGAAGGGGCAGCCTGGCCGGTCTCCATCAGCTAATCCCCTAATCCCTGGGCAAGGAAGGAGGTTTTTCTCTTAGGAGAGGTGTGCTTCCGGCCCCCCAGGGTCAGAGGCCCTCCCTGCCCCTTGCCAAACCCTTCGGAGAGCTTAGTCCAGCCGGACGGGATAACCGGTCTGTGATTAGAGCTTCAGCAGTGTTTTGTCTCCTTAGGAAGGATTAGGGAGATTTCTTTCATTGCCCATTTGAAACAGGGCCAGGACTGATGACTGTTTATCATCGTGCTAATGGAACTCACCTCCCTGCACGGCTTTGCTCTGCCCCCAGCCTGGGGCCGTGGTCCTCTTTCTTCCCAGCTGTCACCCAGGTCCCCTCAGGTGGAAGGAACCAGGAGCCCTAGGGACATGGCCAGGCAGCCTTTCTCCGCTCCACGTGCGGCCACGTGGCCGTGCCTTTTAATCTTCACATGACACTGTGGTTTACTGCCATTATCAGTGCACGATTGCTGTTAGTTGCTAAGTCATGTCCAGCTCTTTTATGATCTCATGGACTGTAGCCTGCCAGGCTCCTCTGTCCATGGGATTTCCCAGGCAGGAATACTGGAGTGGGTTGCCATTTCCTTCTCCAGGGGATCTTCTCAGGCCAGGGATCAAGATACCCGCGTCTCCTGTGTTGGCAGGCGAATTCTTTACCCCTGAGCCCCCAGGGAAGCCCCGTCAGTACATGCTGCTGCTGCTGCTGCTAAGTCACTTCAGTCGTGTCCGACTCTGTGTGACCCCATAGATGGCAGCCCACCAGGCTCCCCCCGTCCCTGGGATTCTCCAGGCAAGAACACTGGAGTGGGTTGCCATTTCCTTCTCCAATGAAGGAAAGTGAAAAGTGAAAGGGAAGTCACTCAGTCATGTCCGACTCTTAGGGACCCCATGGACTGCAGCCCACCAGGCTCCTCTGTCCATGGGATTTTCCAGGCAAGAGTACTGGAGTGGGGTGCCATTGCCTTCTCCACGTCAGTACATAGTAGGTGATAAATACTGACTTGCCAGGCATTGCTGCAGACACCCCCCTGGAAGCATTTCAGACCATGGAGTCACACGGGTAAACATAACCACCCCTGACCCCCATCCCCAGTTCCTGCCCTCATGGAGCTCAAGGTCGTGGAGCAGATGAGCAAGAGAAATGGGACTCTTGTACTGAGAGTGAGTGGACACTGGGTCTCAGCTCAGGGACTTTCCTGGGAAGTAGTGCCAAGGCGTACCTGTGTATCCCCTGTGCCCAGCCTTGGATTTGACATTCAGTAAGTGAAATCCATGTTTACTGGGTGCATGATATAGTGGGGCAGGAATGAAGAGCGATGAAGGCTGATGCATGCTAACTCTCAGGCTCCTGCCCATGTAGGCTGATCTGCTCCCTGCGTCCCCAGCACCCCCAACCCTGCATCCAGTTCCGTCTTTCTGGAAGACTGGATCTCACTGCTCCTCGTGCCCTGGCCCCCACCAACTGGCGGACCACTGTCTTCCTTACTTCTCACTCAGAGGCTGATCCTCCTGCCTGCGCTCTCTTCCCTGCACCCCCGTGGAGGCAGACGATGCCCCGCTGACCCAGTACGCTTTGCAGACGTGTTTTCCATAAAACTTGGTATTCAATATCCACATTTAACAGTTGGGAGATTTCACAGGAAACGCTGGATTTCTGGCTTCTCTTGAAAAGTCATAAGATGCTTTAGTCTCCCCATGTGGACATGGTTGGCCGCCCTGAGTGGCTGCTGTCTCCAGAAGTGCTGGCTGGCTCAGTAGAGTTTCCACCTGGCTCTTTTTACTCATTTACGAGAGGTCAGGGTCCCTGCATTAGAGGTGAATGATGTCTGGTTTTGAACCCTGGATCCCAGCTCAAGATTCAGTGTGATTCGAAAATTACTGACAAAATCCAGAGGGTCCCTGAATGAACCACTTGCCAGATGGACCCTTTGGAGGCCCAGAGAGGGACAGCGATTTGCCCAAATCTGCCCAGCAAATCGATCCTCGATCTCAAAAAAGGTCGAGACTCAACTCAGGGCAGAAAGCTGGGTCTCGGCTCCTCTGTCGTCTGGGCTGTCTTTTTCTCTGCTGGTAGCTGCTGCAGGGAGCTTCCTGTCTCTCCCCAACCCTGGCTGCAGGGCCGCCGGTCCGGGCCAGAGGTGGCCCCCGAGGGGACAGCTGGTGGGCAGCTGGTAGCCGAGTCTCAGCTTCCAAGAGTGGTCACTCCACATCTGTTCGCCTCCCCCAGCCGCTGGCAGCTTTCTTTCTGCTGCTGATTTTGAGGACTTGGGGAATAGGGCTGGGGGAAGACAGGACTCAGAACAATCTCTTCCCTACTCGGGGCTCCGCAGAATAGATCTGTTTGTTCTACACCCTCCTTGGCCTGTGCTGGGGCTCCCTGAGTGCCTCGGCACACCCCACTACCTACACACAAGGCAGGTCTTTGCTCCGCCAAATGCTGGAAAGCTAAAAATAGCCCTGCTCCCCTCTGGCCCTGTAATTGGAGGCAGAACAGCTGGTTTCGATAAGCTCCGTGCTCTGGCCAACTGCCACCCACTTTCATTGAGTACAGATTGCCTCGCGTCCCCAGCTCTCCCCTTTCCTGTTGACTTCCACTGGGCTGAGCTCTGCGTGGAGCCCTAAACACTCCTCCGAGACCTGGGACCTGGGTCTGGCTGAGCCCCTGCCCCGCTGGGTAGTCACGTTGGATTTGTCTCATTTCCTCTGGGCTTGTGAGCACATCTTTCTTGCTGAGGCCTTCCTGCTTCCCCCAGAATGTTCCTTCTTGTTGCATGGCTCATTCCTTCAGTTGTTCACGAGATTACTGTGCCCTGCTGTGCTTGGGCTCCTCTTCCAGGTGCTGGGGGCGTAGATCTGTGAATTAGACAACAGGTCTCCATCAGCATGGAGACGATATTCTGGTTCTGGGAGATGGCTGATAAACGCATCCATAAATCTGTAAAGAGTACGACTCCAGTGATGAGTGCTAAAAAGGAAGTAAAACTGAAAGATAGGATAGTTTGTGTGTGTTGGGGGGGTGTTTTGATGAGGTGGTCGGGGAAGACTTCTTCAAGGAGGCGATATCTGAGCTGAGACCTAAAGATGAAAGAGGAGGGCCATGTGAAGAGCTGGGGAAGCGTGTGTCTTGGCAGCGGGAATAGCATGTGCAAAGGCCCTGGGGCAAGCAGGAGTCTGGCATGTTTTGTGAGCGGGGAAAGATGGTGAGTGCAGTAAAACAATAAGAACAGAGATGAGGGGACAGTTCATGCAGGGCCTTGGCATCATGTGGGCAGAAGTTGGATGTTTTTTGAGAGTAAGTAGGCAGCTCATTCGGAGAAGGCAATGGCAACCCACTCCAGTGTTCTTGCCTGGAGAATCCCAGGGACGGTGGAGCCTGGTGGGCTGCCATCTATGGGGTCGCACAGAGTCGGACACGACTAAAGTGACTTAGCACCAGCAGGCAGCTCATTGGAGGGTTTTCAGTGGGAGAATGATATGAGTTGGTTGTCTCTCCTGACTCTCTACAATCATCTTTCTGGGTCTTTATTTCTTCCTGCTTATTGGTTTCTTCATTCCTTCTGTCTGTTCACCCATCCAGCCATCATCCATCTCCCACCCACCCCCCATCTACCTTAAGTCTCTCCACTTACCATTCACCCATCCATTCATGCTTCCCCCACCCACCTACCCACTAAGCTCCCCAGCCACGTAGTCATTTATCTGTCGAATCATCCTGTTATCTAC